>NW_027362767.1:249467225-252041392 GCF_046119375.1 Phyllobates terribilis | reverse complement strand
GCAAACTAAATTGGTATTTATTTTATTTTTCTTAAACACATGTGTTTTGGGGATAATGGTTTCAATACTAGCCTGATGGAAGGAACTCGGAGTGCTGGTGATCCATGGATAAGAGGGTGCAAAATACTTGCCTTGCCCCAGGCTCTGGCACCCCACGCTATGCCACTTAATGGGCAGGATTTCATTTTCAACCAGTAATTGCTTAAAAATCAACTTAAAAGTTATATAATACCACTCGGCAAATGAAATACCGTTGTATAAAAGAGCTGAAATAGAAACTCCGTTTTTCTCCCTGCAGCAACATTTTCTGGTCATAAAATGTCTAAAAATCCGGCCCCGTCGGGAGATCTTGGTAGTCGGCACCTTAGTTGTTAGACAACTGTTTCCATATGATACAATAGGCGAGAGAAGGCTTGTGTCTGAAGGAATGTATCCCGAGGGCGTAAATGCTTTGATAAGACTTTAGAGCAGATCAGATTTTTTTTTCTCTTCGAAGGTTGTTATTTTACGCTCAAAAAACCTTCAATATTTTGCAGTTGGGCCATCGCTTTGTTATCATTGGGTCCAAAGTTTCCAAATGTAAAATAAATACTGGGGATATAGAATCTGAACCATTCACATCACCGGGCAAAGAAAATAAAATTATCTTGAATAGTTTGGAGCGAGATACAGTGAAGTATAAAATATTAAAAAAATATATAGCTGTCAAATTTAGCATTTTTCTATTTTAAATATTCTTTGCACATTTTTACTTACTTTTTAGTTATTTCTCTCAGTGTGAAACAATCAGCAACTTGGTTCTGCTAGATCTGGTATGCTTATTAGGGTCTGTGCACACAATGCTTCAAATCCATGGGCAGAGCCACAGAGATTTTCTATGCTAAGCTGCTTCATGAAAATCTCAGCCGCCTTTTTACTGAAGTGGCTTTGCTGTTGCTTTCTGCGGCTGCCCGTGGCTTTTCTCTATACTTTCTACTAAAGTCGTGAGTGGCAAGGAATCTGCCCGAGAGATGCCGTAGCTTTTGCGGCCTCTTTTCCTTATCCCTTTGACAATAATGAACATGTTGTTTATTTCAACCGCTTCATGGTTTCCGAAACATGAAGCGGTTAAGAGAAATAGCAAAAGACGAAACATGTGCACAGAAACATACAGTACATTGCTGTACACCACATTCACTTTTTGCTGAGGTTTTGCAGATTTCAGGTGTAACTTGACACAAAGACGTGTGCACATACTCCAAAACAAATGAAGTGGAATCTATTTGCTCTAGTATGTATGTATGTGTGTAATTATATATATATATATACACACACACACACACTGCTCAAAAAAAATAAAGGGAACACTTAAACAACAGAATATAACTCCCAAGTAAATCAAACTTCTGTGAAATCAAACTGTCCACTTAGGAAGCAACACTGATTGACAATCAATTTCACATGCTGTTGTGGAAATGGAATAGACAATAGATGAAAATTATTGGCAATTATCAAGACACACTCAGTAAAGGAGTGGTTCTGCAGGTGGGGACCACAGACCACATCTCAGTACCAATGCTTTCTGGCTGATGTTTTGGTCATTTTTGAATGTTGGTTGTGCTTTCACACTCATGGTAGCATGAGACAGACTCTACAACCCACAGAAGTTGCTCAGGTGGTGCAGCTCATCCAGGATGGCACATCAATGCGAGCTGTGGCAAGAAGGTTTGCTGTGTCTGTCAGCGTAGTGTCCAGAGGCTGGAGGCGCTACCAGGAGACAGGCCAGTACACCAGGAGACGTGGAGGGGGCCATAGGAGGGCAACAACCCAGCAGCAGGACCGCTGCCTTTGTGCAAGGAGGAACAGGAGGAGCACTGCCAGAACCCTGCAAAATGACCTCCAGCAGGCCACAAATGTGCATGTGTCTGCACAAACGGTTAGAAACCGACTCCATGAGGGTGGTCTGAGGGCCAGACGTCCACAGATGGGGGTTGTGCTCACAGCCCAACACCGTGCAGGACGCTTGGCATTTGCCACAGAACACCAGTACCGAGATGAGATCCTCAGACTCCTTGTGAGACCATATGCTGGTGCGGTTGGCCCTGGGCTCCTCCTAATGCAGGACAATGCCAGACCTCTTGGGGCTGGAGTGTGTCAGCAGTTCCTGCAAGATGAAGGCATTGAAGCTATGGACTGGCCTGCCCGTTCCCCAGACCTGAATCCGATTGAGCACATCTGGGACATCATGTCTCGCTCCATCCACCAACGTCACGATGCACCACAGACTGTCCAGGAGTTGGCGGATGCTTTAGTCCAGGTCTGGGAGGAGATCCCAGAGGAGACCATCCGCAACCTCATCAGGAGCATGCCCAGGCGTTGTAGGGAGGTCATACAGGAACATGGAGGCCACACACAATACTGAGCCTCATTTTGACTTGTTTTAAGGACATTACATCAAAGTTGGATCAGCCTGTAGTGTGTTTTTCCACTTTAATTTTGGGGGTGACTCCAAATCCAGGCCTCCATTGGTTAATAAATTTGATTTCCATTGATGAGTTTTGTGTGATTTTGTTGTCAGCACATTCAACTTTGTACAGAACAAAGTATTCAATGAGAACATTTCATTAATTCAGATCTAGGATGTGTTATTTGAGTGTTCCCTTTATTTTTTTTGAGCAGTGTGTATATACAGTACAGACCAAAAGTTTGGACACACCTTCTCATTTAAAGCGTTTTCTGTATTTTCATGAGTATGAAAATTGTACATTTACACTGAAGGCATCAAAACTATGAATTAACACATGTGGAATTATATACTTAACAAAAAAGTGTGAAACAACTGAAAATATGTCTTATATTCTAGGTCCTTCAAAGTAGCCACCTTTTGCTTTGATGACTGCTTTGCACACTCTTGGCATTCTCTTGATGAGCTTCAAGAGGTAGTCACCGGAAATGGTCTTCCAACAATCTTGAAGGAGTTCCCAGAGATGCTTAGCACTTGTTGGCCCTTTTGCCTTCACTCTGCGGTCCAGCTCACCCCAAACCATCTCGATTGGGTTCAAGTCTGGTGACTGTGGAGGCCAGGTCATTTGGCGTAGCACCCCATCACTATTCTTCTTGGTCAAATAGCCCTTACACAGCCTGGAGGTGTGTTTGGGGTCATTCTCCTGTTGAAAAATAAATGATGGTCCAACTAAACGCAAACCGGATGGAATAGCATGCCGCTGCAAGATCCTGTGGTAGCCATGCTGGTTCAGTATGCCTTCAATTTTGAATAAATCCCCAACAGTGTCACCAGCAAAGCACACCCACACCATCACACCTCCTCCTTCATGCTTCACGGTGGGAACCAGGCATGTAGAGTCCATCCGTTCACCTCTTCTGCGTCGCACAAAGACATGGTGGTTGGAACCAAAGATCTCAAATTTGGACTTATCAGACCAAAGCACAGATTTCCACTGGTCTAATGTCCATTCCTTGTGTTCTTTAGCCCAAACAAGTCTCTCCTGCTTGTTGCCTGTCCTTAGCAGTGGTTTCCTAGCAGCTATTTTACCATGAAGGCCTGCTGCACAAAGTCTCCTCTTAACAGTTGTTGTAGAGATGTGTCTGCTGCTAGAACTCTGTGTGGCATTGACCTGGTCTCTAATCTGAGCTGCTGTTAACCTGCGATTTATGAGGCTGATGACTCGGATAAACTTATCCTCAGAAGCAGAGGTGACTCTTGGTCTTCCTTTCCTGGGGCGGTCCTCATGTGAGACAGCTTCTTTGTAGCGCTTGATGGTTTTTGCAACTGCGCTTGGGGACACTTTCAAAGTTTGCCCAATTTTTCGGACTGACTGACCTTCATTTCTTAAAGTAATGAAGGCCACTCGTTTTTCTTTACTTAGCTGCTTTTTTTCTTGCCATAATACAAATTCTAACAGTCTATTCAGTAGGACTATCAGCTGTGTATCCACCTGACTTCTGCACAACACAACTGATGGTCCCAACCCCATTTATAAGGCAAGAAATCCCACTTATTAAACCTGACAGGCCACACCTGTGAAGTGAAAACCATTTCCGGTGACTACCTCTTGAAGCTCATCAAGAGAATGCCAAGAGTGTGCAAAGCAGTCATCAAAGCAAAAGGTGGCTACTTTGAAGAACCTAGAATATAAGACATATTTTCAGTTGTTTCACACTTTTTTGTTACGTATATAATTCCACATGTGTTAATTCGTAGTTTTGATACCTTCTGTGTGAATGTACAATTTTCATAGTCATGAAGATACAGAAAAATCTTTCAATGAGAAGGTGTGTCCAAACTTTTGGTCTGTACTGTGTATATATATATATATATATATATATATATATATATATATATATATATATACAGTACAGACCAAAAGTTTGGACACACCTTCTCATTGAAAGATTTTTCTGTATTTTCATAACTATGAAAACTGTACATTCACACTGAAGGCATGAAAACTATGAATTAACACATGTGGAATTATATACTTAACAAAAAAGTGTGAAACAACTGAAAATATGTCTTATATTCTAGGTTCTTCAAAGTAGCCACCTTTTGCTTTGATGACTGCTTTGCACACTCTTGGCAATCTCTTGATGAGCTTCAAGAGGTAGTCACCGGAAATGGTCTTCCAACAATCTTGAAGGAGTTCCCAGAGATGCTTAGCACTTGTTGGCCCTTTTACCTTCACTCTGCGGTCCAGCTCACCCCAAACCATCTCGATTGGGTTCAGGTCTGGTGACTGTGGAGGCCAGGTCATTTGGCGTAGCACCCTATCACTCTATTTCTTGGTCAAATAGCCCTTACACAGCCTGGAGGTGTGTTTGGGGTCATTGTCCTGTTGAAAAATAAATGATGGTCCAACTAAACGCAAACCGGATGGAATAGCATGCCGCTGCAAGATGCTGTGGTAGTCATGCTGGTTCAGTATACCTTCAATTTTTAATAAATCCCCAACAGTGTCACCAGCAAAGCACCCCCACACCATCACACCTCCTCCTCCATGCTTCACGGTGGGAACCAGGCATATAGAGTCCATCCGTTCACCTTTTCTGCGTCGCACAAAGACACGGTGGTTGGAACCAAAGATCTCAAATTTGGACTCATCAGACCAAAGCACAGATTTCCACTGGTCTAATGTCCATTCCTTGTGTTCTTTAGCCTAAACAAGTCTCTTCTGCTTGTTGCCTGTCCTTAGCAGTGGTTTCCTAGCAGCTATTTTACCATGAAGGCCTGCTGCACAAAGTCCCCTCTTAACAGTTGTTGTAGAGATGTGTCTGCTGCTAGAACTCTGTGTGCCATTGACCTGGTCTCTAATCTGAGCTGCTGTTAACCTGCGATTTCTGAGGCTGGTGACTCAGATAAACTTATCCTCAGAAGCAGAGGTGACTCTTGGTCTTCCTTTCCTGGAGCGGTCCTCATGTGAGCCAGTTTCTTTGCAGCACTTGATGGTTTTTGCAACTGCACTTAGGGACACTTTCAAAGTTTTCCCAATTTTTCGCACTGACTGACCTTCATTTCTTAATGTAATGATGGCCACTCGTTTTTCTTTACTTAGAATTTGTATTATGGCAAGAAAAAAGCAGCTAACAGTCTATTCAGTAGGACTATCAGCTGTGTATCCACCTGACTTCTGCACAACACAACTGATGGTCCCAACGCCATTTATAAGGCAAGAAATCCAACTTATTAAACCTGACAGGACACACCTGTGAAGTGAAAACCATTTCCGGTGACTACCTCTTGAAGCTCATCAAGAGAATGCCAAGAGTGTGCAAAGCAGTCATCAAAGCAAAAGGTGGCTACTTTGAACAACCTAGAATATAAGACATATTTTCAGTTGTTTCACACTTTTTTGTTAAGTATATAATTCCACATGTGGTAATTCATAGTTTTGATGCCTTCAGTGTGAATGTACAATTTTCAAAGTCATGAAAATACAGAAAAATCTTTAAATGAGAAGGTGTGTCCAAACTTTTGGTCTGTACTGTATATATATATATACACACACACACACACACACACACACATTACATGTGTGTATATGGCGGATACACTTATTTCTCTGTGGATGTATAGGGTGCCCCTTTAAAAGATATATACGGTGGGTGAAGTAAGTATTGAGCACATCATTAATTTTCTAAGTAAATTTATTTCTAAAGGTGCTAAGTGACGTGAAATTCTCACCAGATGTCGGTACCAACCCATCAAATCCACACGGCCAAAGAAATCAAACCATAGATGTCCGTAAATGAAGCTTAAAAATTCTTCTGTAACTAATGCCATCAGTATGTTTTGCAACAATAAGGTTGCGAAGGTCTTGAGACAGCTCACTGGCTTTGCCCATCATGAGAGGTTTCTTGTGTGGCACCATGGTAATGAGACACCTTTTTATAGGCCATCAGTTGAATCAGCTGATAATATTTTTCATTTAGTAGCAGGATTGCTTTCTAATTACTGACAGATTTCAGATGGTGCCATGATGTTGTATGTTTTTATGCATCTCTTTCTTCATGTTTTGAATACTTTTTCACTGTCATTCCTCATTATTACACATAACTTAATTTATGGACATCGATTATTTGATTTCTTTGCTGGTGTGGATTGGATGGGTTGTTACCAACATCTGGTGAGAATTTCATGTCAATAGCACCTTTAGAAATATATTTACTTAGAAAATTGATGATGTGTTCAATACTTACTTCATCCACTGTATAGATCTTTTGAGGTGTCACCCTATACATCCACAGAGAGATAAATAAGTTTGGGCACTCTGCATGGTTAGTACCTAGTAGCCCCCAGTCTTGAAAGTATCACAGCTTGTAAATGCTATTTGGAGCCAGCGAAGTGTCTTTCATTTCTTGTTTGAGGGATTTGCATCCATTCTTCCTTGGAAAATTCTTCCAGTTCTGTGAGATTCCTAGGTAGTCTTGCATGCACTTATATTTTGAGGTCTAGCCACAGATTTTCAATGATGTTCAGATCAGGGGACTGTGAGGGCAATTGAAAAACCTTCAGTTTGCGCATTTTGCGGTCATCTATTGTGGATTTTGACATGTGTTTAGGATCATTATCCATTTGTTTCAAATTCAGCTTTCTTACAGATAGTGTTATGTTTGCATTATGAATTTTTAGAAATTTCATTGAATCCATTCTTTCCTCTACCAGTGAAATGTTCCCCATGCCATTGGCTGCAACACAACCCTAAAGCATGATTGATCTTCCCCCATGCTTAATAGTTAGCGAGATGTTCTTTTCCTAAAATTCTGGGCCCTTTTTTTCCACAGATACCTTTGATCATTGTGGCCAAACAGTTCTATTCTACCCTCATCGGTCCACAGGACTTGTTTCCACAATGCATCTGACTCGTTTAGATGTTCTTTTGCATACTTCTGATGCTGAATTTTATGGTGAGGACCCAGGAGAGATTTTCTTCTTTTGACTCTTCCATGAAGGCCATATTTGTGCAGGTTTCTCTGAACAGTAGAACAATGTACCACAACTTCAGAGTCTGCTCAATCTTTCTGAGGGTCTTTTGCAGTCAAGGGATTCTGATTTGCCTCTCAATCCTACGAGTAGCTCTCACTGAAATTTTGCTTGATATTCCAGACCTTATCTTGACCTCCACTGTTTCTGGTAACTGCTATTTCTTAATTACATTTCGAACTGAGGAAAGGGCAACATGAAAACGCTTTGCTATCTTCTTGGGCTACATGCCCACGATAAGTAATGGCAGAGTTTTGGGAGCAGTGTATTTTCACTGCGTCCAAAAGACAAAAGACCAGGTTGTGTCATGTAACTGCTCAATTTCCATTTCTCAACAGAACATCAAATATGTACAGCAGCGGCAGAGCAACAGCAGATAGAGAAGGCAATGGCTGGGACCGTATCCCTTGACACAGCAGGTCAATCACTATCACAGATGATCTGCTGTCCAGCATTTCAGCCGCTTCCTTCAAAGTTTTGTTTTTCAGGAACAGTTTGCAGTTTCCTGTACACTGACGACAAGGAAATTCATGACTCTGGCACACATCAGAACTGATACCGTAATATTGTGCAGTATGAAATCAGATTCAACTCAACAGCCTAAAAGTTTAGGTTATCCTTATGTGAGCGATATAGAGGCTCATGTTAGTGCGGGCATGCCCACACTACCAGGCACTGTATACATAATAAAATTGTCCAGTAATAAGTATCAATCACATTTACTTTTTATGGGATAAACCTATTGCCATGTACAAGGCAAAAACATTGTTACTTTGGGCAGTAACATTTAAGCTTATGTTATACCAGCTCCTTACATGTGTCACATACTACAATTACTGGACATTATAATTATCAACTGCATTTACTACTTATGGGCTTATTTCTCTAAAAATAGGTGTGACATTAATGTAAATTACAATCCAAATGTGTTTTTTATGTCAACTAAATTAAAGCCTATGTTATAGCATATCAACTCTACCAAATGTGTTACATATAGACACACTGAAAATATGTTCATTACCGATCGCAATTTCAGAAAATAGAGTGAAGTCAATGTCGTGTATATTCCAAATGTTGAACTTGTATCAACTAAATGAAAGCCTATGTTAAACCATATCAACTCTACTAGGTGTGTAGTATATACAATCATATTTTTTGCAATATGATTGTATTTTCCAAAAATAGGGTGGATTTAATGTCATGTACTACCCAAACACGGTACTTAAAGTAAATTAAAGCCTACGTTATAGCATGTCAACTCTTCCAAATGTGTTACATATACACACACACTGAAAATAGGCTCATTACCAATCACATTTTCTGCAAATAGGGTGAAGTTAATGTAATTTATAATACAAATGTGGTACTTAGATCAATTAATTAAAGCCTATGTTAGAGCATAGAGGCTCTACCAGATGTCTATCATATACATACAATTATAATTTTTGCAATGTGTTCATTACTGATTGCATTTTCTGAAAATAAGGTCAAGTTAATGTCACATATAATCCAAATCTGGTGCTTAGAGCAACTAAATTAAAGCCTATGTCAGAGCATCAGTACCACATTTGGATTAAGCATGGCTAACTTCACCCTATATTCAGAAAATGCGATCGGTAATGGTACATATTGCAAAAATTATCATTGTGCATGTATGTGTAACACACCTGGTACAGTTGATATGCTCTAACATAGGCTTTCATTTAGTTGATATGAGTACCACATTTGTATTATAATTAATATTAACTTGACCCTATTTCAGAAAATGCGATCAGTAGCGAAGGTAATGTCATTTATGATACAAGTGTGGTACTCATATCAAATCATAATCCAAATGTGCTACTTATGCTCTAACATAGGCTTTAATTTCGTTGCTCTAAGTACCACATTTGGATTATATATGACAATAACGTCTCATTTTCCTAATATGAGGATCTGTAAGAAACATATTACAAAAAAATATCAGTATGTGTATACGTAACACTCCTGGTAGAGCTGGTGTCAACTAAATTAAAGCCTATATTAGAGCAAATCAGCTCTACCAGATGTGCTACATGTTCAGTACATATTGATAATTTCTGTTCACATTTTCCAAAAAAGGGGATCAATTTATTGTTAAATTCAAAACCCATGTGCGTTACTTAAGTTTGAGAAATTTAAGCTTATGTTATAGCATACGAATTCTACCATATATGCGACAATCATATTACTGGACAATAATTCTAATTACAAACCACATTCACCAAAAGAATGAATCCAATGCCCTAAAATTATGTCTTATTTAGGTCAGAGAAATATAAGCCTATGTTATATCATATTGGCTCTAAGGATATGGCCATAGACACAGATATTATTACCCAATATGCCCATTACAAGCCAAATATACGTATGAAGTAACGGATATGCAACTAAAGTTGCTAGAATTACATGTATGGCAATCAAGCCCATGTTAGAGCAGACAAGTTCAGAGTTTACTGATGAAGGTAACTGAACTGATAACCTGGAGTTCTGACGATGCAATGATTATTTTTCCACCTATGACACTTATAGCCTTGAGGATATCAGCCGGCAGGGTCTGTCACACTGCATTTAACTCGTTTTGGGTTTGCAGGGCATATGCCTTCTAATGTGACCGTGGCAGATGGTCACACTTTACTTTGTACACAGCACTACTTAAGCAAACACCGTATTACAGTTCCAGGCGAGATATAACCGTCCTTATGGCGACCATCGCAGTTTCCGTTTTTTAACTACAGGACCCATGAAGCAACACGACTTTGACATTTCTTTTGGTGCGGTTTGAACAGTGTAGAAAAAAAATTGCTTTAACTGAGCACCAATATATGTGGGCAGGAAGCAAGTCAGCGCAGATGGAAGTATTCATTTACACTTCAAATCATTTAACTCTTTATTTGTCATTAATGCAACTAGTATGTGATGTACCATAACCACAGATATCACAGAAGTATGCAACCCCTAACACTAAGAGGCGCAGGTGTGTGTTTGAGCGTCACCAGTTTTCCCCTCTACAGGCTCCATATGTAATTTTCAGTAGTCTCTTAGCTAGTGAGTACAAACTAGCTGCTATGATGTTTCCCATATCTGGCACAAACAGAAATGAGGGATTCCTGCTAACCTTTCTCTATGTAGCACACAGACAGAAGATGCCGTAGAAGCACGGAGGACATTATACAACAGTACTGAGGAGGGTAGCTGTGCATCCAGCATTGGGGTTAGATAAACACTTACTATAAATCAGCAGCACAGGTCTGTAGGTGTCTCTACTTTTTTTTCTGGAGCTCATAAATATAAATATGTAAAAGGGAGTAACTAAGGTCTGAGGGTTTCACATTATTGAATAGCTTTACCAGTTGTCTTAATGGCAGAACCCTCTGATGAGTTTATAGACCTTATATAGCAGTACTGAGCAGTGTAACTGTAAATCCAGCTCTGGAGTGAGAAAATGAAGCATACTAGAGATGGAGATTATACAGTGATCACTAAATGTTTTAAGTTGATATTAAGTCATTGTGCACTTGTTGCCCAATTAGCCTATTGAATTCTGTTATCAGCCATATTAGGCTAATAAATGGCCAAGGTGCAGCCCAGAGTAGTGTGTGCCAAATGATCTCCAGCAGGTGGATACGATTTTAAGAAGTCTAAATTTGAAATCAGTTTATGCTTATAATTTTTACATCAAATCCACAGCTGAGAAACCACAGGTGATCAGGGTAAATGTGTCGATAAGATGCTCCATTAATAGGCAATATTGGGAAATTGCATAAATAACAATTCAATATAGTGTTGAGCATACAGCAGCTGAAGTAATATAGTATTATTGTTTTTGGGTACATATTGGTATGCCCATTACAGATGTGTGGTTTGCAGCATGGACATCACAAGAAGGAGCATGAATGGTTAAGGTCTACCCCTTCTTTCTGATACAAATTACACTTTACATATTAAAAGAGATACAAATATACAACATCTGTGCACCCCACCCAGGCTACCCCCTCCTGCATTACACACTGGTCTAGATCTCTGCTTTACATTTACTTCCTTCAGTGGCAATTTCCTGACAAACCTAGTTTAATAGTCTATTTCCTGCCCTGTATGACATGTAAAATAACATATATATATCTCTCTGTGGATGTATAGGGTGCCCCTTAAAAAAAGATATACACAGTGGGTGAAGTAAGTATTGAATACAACATTCATTTTCTAAGTAAATATATTTCTAAAGGTGCTATTGACATGAAATTCTCACCTGATGTCAGTAACAACCCATCCAATCCACATTGGCAAAGAAATCAAACAATAGATGTCCATAAATTAAGCTATGTGTAATAATGAGAAATGACACAGAAAAAAAAAGTATTCAACATAGAAAGAAAGACATGCAAAAAGCCATGGAAAGTCATGACACCAGCTGAAATCTACCAGTAATTAGAAAGCAATTCTGCCACTTAGTTTAAAATATTAGTTAGCTCAACTGATGGCCTATAAAATGGTGTCTCATTACCAAGGTGCCACACAAGAAACATCTCCTGATGGGTAAAACCAGTTAGCTGTCTCAAGACCTTCACAACCTTATTGTTGCAAAACACACTGATGGCAATGGTTACAGAAGAATTTCTAAACTTAATTTATGGACAGCTATGGCTTGATTTCTCTGCCTGTGTGTATTGGATGGGTTGTTACAGACATCTGGTGGTGAGAATTTCCTGTCAATAGCACCTTTACACAGCCTTTCTTGCATAACGGGAAAATAAAAGATAACGTGTAGCTCAGTCCATATGGATGCTCAGGATACAACAACCGGGTTCAGGATGGTTTAACACAAACATTTCTTTGGAGCGGTCGCCTCCAGACACACTGAACACCTAATGACTCAAAAGGCTGGCTATTTATCTTCAAAATCCCCACCCTGGGGTGGAGATATGGTGAACAATCTCCCACCCACTCTTTAGTTGTTCACATAAAACCCAGTGGTTAATATGGCCGAAGAACCCTTCTCAGCACTCAGTGTGCTGGAGCAAACTTCTAGGTTTTAAATCACTCCCTGCGCACTGTGCGATGTGAACAATGACAGCTCGCACCCTCGCCGGCTCAGATCAGCAGTAACAAGCCGGAAACAGAGCGCGTTGTCAGAATACCAGGCATGCAGAGAACACTGCCACCCCCGCAAGTGATGTCACTGGTCTCTGTACGCCGGATATTCTGACAAATCCCTCTGTTGCCGGCTTGTTACTACTGATCCCAGCTGGCGAGAGAGAATGCAGTCCTTGTGCACATCACGCAGAGACTCGCTCAGTCCCTGAAACGAGCAGCACCGATTATGGGTTTTTCAGAGAGGAGGCAGGGGTGTCATCAAAAAGGGAAAAAAAAAAGCAGTTAGGGAATGGTACAGAACTTTTAACTCAAGTATATTGGAAAATAGTTTAGATTATGACACTAAATAGATAAGGATTTAGAATGAAAATCACTTTAAACTTCGGACCACCATTTTATCAGTAGAACCCAAAAATGAGATTATTGCCAAGATCCCATATCCCTCTAGAAAGCCTTAAAAAGTGCCTGTAGTTTTGGGTAACTTTTCATGCTGCTGTGTATGTACATGAGGAATAACACCATTTCTGGCCTTTAAATTAGAGACCATACAATTCATCAAAGTTGCAATAGTAAAAGCCTTGCTGGTAGGCTAGTCACTATGACCTGTTGCGAATTAGAGACAGTTACCACTAATTATCAGAGGGTGGGGGTAAAAAAACAATAAAAGATTAATAATTCGCGCTGGTATAGTGGATGAGACTCGAGGTAAGCAAGTTAAAAAGTAATAAATTTTATTTTAAGTTAAAATAACACTGAATAAAAGGATAAAAGCATGGTCACTTTATAGCTTGTGAATTCCTAGCGTGGTTATGGTACTAACTAGATTAGCTAGGAGAGTGTATTTACCTATATAATATACCTATAGTATATGCCTGTAAGTATTTACCACGGTGTAGGTAGATAGATAGTGCCTGTGGGTAGTCTGGGCTTCCCAATGGATAGGTTAGGTAGGTGATCGGCTTGTTATGTAGCTGGGGGTGAGCGGATGCTGCATCTAGATGCCCAGGAGTGCTCACGATGTAGAGAAGAAGGCTTGCTGGTGGCCGGATCGAGTGCAGAGTCCCGGCCAGTGACTTCCGCTGCTCGCGCTTCCGGAGTTGTGCGAGCAGCACTAGGTGAAGACCTTCTAGGACGTGTGAGACGCAGCGGCACGTGACACACACGTGATCCGGGCAATACGGAGGCTGAATTAGGACCAGTTCCAACGCGTTTCGGAAGCTCCAGCTTCCTTCCTCAGGGATGGTCCTATCCAGCTATGGGGTGCCTTTATATACTGTGCAGAAATTGGAAACCTATCGTTTATTCATTAAATAGTTCGATTTCACTGTTCAGTCCTTTTGGCCTAAGAATATTCAGCTTAAAAATCCATTGGCTTTCCGTTCGTGACATCATTTTAATAAAATCACCCGATCGCCAGTGTTCCGGTACAACTTGAATGCCTGTCACCTGGATCCCTTGAATGGATCCATTGTGTTTCTCTATGAAATGTTTGGAAAGTGGGTGATCTGTGTATTTGTGTTTAATATTGCGTAAATGCTCATTAATTCTAACATTCATGGGGCGTTTGGTCCGCCCAACATACATTTTATTTCAGGGGCACTTAAGGCCATAGATGACCCCCGTAGTTGTGCAAGTAATGAAGTCTGAGATGGGATATGTATCTTCTCCATGACTCACAGTTTTCTGTTTGTGTGTGCCTATTGTTTTGCACTTCTTGCAAGGGAAATAGCCTTTAATTTTTTGATTAAATGGGGTAAGAAGTTGGTTTCTCGGTGGATGATTCTTTACAGTAGGGGCTATGATACTGCCCAGATTTCGGGGGTTTTTTTTAATGAATTTTGGCTTACTAGACATCTGATCGCCAATCACTTGATCATCTTTCAGTATGTGCCAATGTTTTTCTACTATTTTTCTAATTAAATGCGTGTTTGAGCAATACGGAGTAATAATGGGTATATTAAAAGTATACATGTTAAATTCAGGTTTGGTGATGGCGGGTTTACTTAGGAGCTTTTCCCGTGGTATAGCAGCCACTTTATTAACGGTGTTGTTTAAAAATTGTGCATCATATCCCTTTTCTAGGAATTTTTTGGTAAGGTCATCTGCTTCTTGTTTAAAATCCTAGTCTTTGGAGCAATTCCTGTGCAGTCTTAGACACTGACTACGGGGTACATTTAAAAGCCAGTTAGTGGGGTGGCAGCTTTTAGTTGAAATGTAACTATTAGCATCTGTAGGTTTACAGTATGTACGAGCATGAATATGTTTTTTTTCAATATAAATATTAAGGTCAAGGAAGTTGACCGACTTCATGCTGATGGTGGAGGTGAAATTTAGGTAAAAAGTATTATTTATTTCCTGAAGGAATTTTTGTAGGGACAATTGGTCTCCTGACCAGATAAATAAGATGTTGTGAATGAACCTGTGCCATAAGACCAGGTTGGTGCGCAGAACGCCACCTGGATGGATGGTGGTGGCCTACCACCTACCCACATACAGGTTGGCGCAACTGGGCGTGAACCTGGTTCCCATAGCGGTCCCCCACTGCTGGGAGTAGTAGTCCTCCTCGTATTGGAAGTAATTATGCGTAAGAATGAAATGCATACATTCTAGGATGAATGTACTTTGTTCTAAAGGCATTTTTTGTTGTTGGAGGCTTCACAACCTTTTTTATGAGGATGATAGTATATAGGGAGGTTATGTCCATAGTACCCAAGATATAGTGGTCCTGACAGAAGATCTTGTTTAGTATCTGGATAGCATGTTTGCTATCCTTTAGATGGGAGGGCAACAGTGGTACTATGCCTTGAAGGTGGTGGTCTATAAACCTGGAGAGAATGGCCGTAAGGCATTGAATTCCAGAAATGATTGGTCTCCCCGGAGGGTTTGATAAATTTTTGTGGATCTTTGGCAGGTGATAGAAAACAGCGATTCGGGATGTTGGATATTGATATAGTCATACTCTTTATTCAGGAATCCTGCGTTTAGTCCTTTTTTGGTAAGGGTTTTTAGTTTCCTTGTTTGTTGTAAATGTTTCATGGCGGCTGCCTCGGATTTGGTGAGGTTATTTTTAAACTTTGAGCATTTTTTGTTGCTAATACGGCAAATATCGTTGATAACATTTTTTTCAAAGCTATTGAAGGCCTCTGAGTATTCCTGGAGGGGATGAAAGTTGGATTTATTTTTTAGGGTGGTATGGGTATATTCAGATAGAGTTTTCATTTCGCATAATTGGATACTGCGATCTTTTTTTGTAAAGTATTTTTTCATGGCTAATTGCCTCATGAATTTTTTTATTCCTATAAACACTTGAAATTTATCCAACTTAGTGGATGGTGCATATTTGAGGCCTTTGTTTAATAGAGAAATTTCATTATGTGTAAGTGTATGTTGGCTGAGATTAAAAATGGATAAATTGTCATTTACCTCTTTCGGTTTATTCTTTTTCTTTTGGGCGAGTTTCCCTCCCCTGCTGCCCCTTTGGTGTTTTTTCTTGCGGCCGATTGAAAAAAATCGGAGTTGCTATTGCGTTTGCGTACCAGTAGGCGTAAGTTCATAGGTTCAAGTGGGGAAGGGGAGTGATTCTGTCCATTTGGTGGGGTGGAGTTTGCTGGTTCTCTGGCGTTTCGACAATAGTATTTAACGGTACAAACCTATTTTGGGTAGTGACTGGAGTTTGTTCAGAACTTTCCTGCTGGGAAGAATTGGAGATTTGTCCTTGGTTAATGTGGTTGTCCATAGACAGATTATGGGTTGGGGAGGGTTCCGTATCTGAGGTAGGGTGAACCGAAAATCTGTCCTCTGAATGTATGGAAGTTGTAGGACTAACCAACACTTGATCCAGAATTTCAAAAAAGGTGGATTGTCTATTGTCACAATGCTGTTCAGGGAGTGGTACAGCATCTCTACCAAATTGATTCCGTTTTCTTTGGACTATTTCTAGTTCTTTTTGGTTGATTCTATTTTTTATGCTATTTGTGAGACTAACAATCTCTGAGTGATCCTGGTATGCTTTAATCTCATTGAATGATTTATTAATCTTTGTTTTATTATCCAGGAGTTGCCTCTTTCTTTTGTCTATTATAAAGCGGACGGCCTGTTTAGAGAATTCTTTAAACATCAGATCCCACTCCTTCAAGGTGGCTGGATCGCCAATGTCTCCTGATAGGGACTTTGAGACTAATAAGCCAGATGGGATACTATTAAAGGCCAGATAGTGTTCGAGGGTGGAAACTTCGCACAGGTCCCTCATTTCCTTTAGGAGTAGTTGTTCTAAAGTCCTGAGTGATTCTTTGGTGAGATTAATTTTCTCTGGATTCGACTTAGATGGTTTTTGGTGTGTAATGTGAAAAAATTATTGAATATTCTCAATATGCTCCTTTCGAAACTCGCCCAAAAGAAAAAGAATAAACCGAAAGAGGTAAATGACAATTTATCAATTTTTAATCTCAGCCAACATACACTTACACATAATGAAATTTTTCTATTAAACAAAGGCATCAAATATGCACCATCCACTAGGTTGGATAAATTTCAAGCGTTTATAGGAATAAAAAAAATCATGAGGCAATTAGCCATGAAAAAATACTTTGCAAAAAAAGATCGCAGTATCCAATTATGCGAAATGGAAACTCTATCTGAATATACCCATACCACCCTAAAAAATAAATCCAACTTTCATCCCGTCCAGGAATACTCAGAGGCCTTCAATAGCTTTGAAAAAAATGTTGTCGACGATATTCGCCGAATTAGCAACAAAAAATGCTCCAAGTTTAAAAATTACCTCACCAAATCCGAGGCAGCTGCCATGAAACATTTACAGAGTAATAAGGAAATTGTAATCCGCCCAGAGGATAAAGGAGAAGGCAGAGTTATTCTAGATCAAGTAAACTAGGCACACAAAAACAGAAAACTGTCAGTCATGGAGAAGATACATATCCCATCTCAGACTTCATTATTTGCACAACTACAGGGGTCATCTATGGCCTTAAGTGCCCCTGTAATAAAATGTATGTTGGGCGGACCAAGCGCCCCATGAATGTTAGAATTAATGAGCATTTACGCAATAGTACCAGAACACTGGCGATCGGGTGATTTTATTAAAATGATGTCACGAACGGAAAGCCAATGGATTTTTAAGCGGAATACTCTTAGGCCAAAAGGACTGAACAGTGAAATCGAACTATTTCCCTTTAAAGAATAAACCATAGGTTTCCAATTTCTGCACAGTATATAAAGGCACCACATAGCTGGATAAGACCATTCCTGAGGAAGGAAGCAGGAGCTTCCGAAACGCGTTTGAACTGGTCCTAATTCAGCCTCCGTACTGCCCGGATCACGTGTGTGTCACGTGCCGCTGCGTCACACAGGTCCTAGTAGGTCTTCACCTAGTGCTGCTCGCACAACTCCGGAAGCGCGAGCAGCGGAAGTCACCGGCCGGAACTCTGCACTCGCTCCGGCCGCCAGCAAGCCTTCTTCTCTACATCGTGAGCACCCCCAGGTACATGACAAGCCAATCACCTACCTAACCCATCCATTGGGAAGCCCTGACTACCCACAGGCACTATCTATCTACCTACACCGTGGTAAATACTTACAAGCATATACTATAGGTATGTTATATAGGTATATACACTCTCCTAGCTAATAATAGTTTTTATTTATAATATTTTTTATTTTTATAGCGCCAACATATTCCGCAGCACTTTACAAATTTTAGGGGGGACATATACACACAATACAGAATAAGCATATCTCATATCGAAAGGAGTGAGGGCCCAGCTCGCAAGCTTACAGTCTATGAGGAAATGGGGGAGACACAAAAGGTAAAAAGTACATATATTGTATAATGCAGCCTTGATATACTAAATAGGATAAATAATAATACATGGACTGGTCGCCTGCCAGTATGTGTGCAGTCCTGACAGAGGCTATTAAGTGCATGGTTGGTATGAACCTGAAGTTGAAGATTTTAATATGGGGGAAAACTGGGACGGACAGAGTGTGTTTAGGCGATACGCAAGTCTAAAGAAATGTGTTTTTAGGGTTCGCTTGAAACTGTGGGTATTGGGAATTAATCGAACTGTCCTGGGTAGTGCATTCCAAAGAATTGGCGCAGCACGCGAGAAATCTTGGAGACGGGAGTGGGAAGTTCGGATTATGGAGGATTTTAGTTTTAAGTCATTTGCAGAACGGAGGGCACGTGTAGGGTGGTAGACTGAGACAAGGGAGGAGATGTAGGGGGGTACTGAAGCATGGAGCGCTTTGTGGGTAAGTGTGATAAGTTTAAATTTAACTCTATATTGGATGGGCAACCAATGCAATGACTGGCACAGGGAAGAGGCATCGGTGTAGCGGTTGGCGAGGAATATGATCCTGGCTGCTGTGTTAAGGACGGATTGGAGAGGGGAGAGTTTAGTAAGAGGGAGACCGATTAGTAGAGCGTTGCAATAGTCAAGATGAGAATGAATAAGAGCTACAGTAAGAGTTTTTGCCGAGTCACAGGTGAGAAAAGTCCTGATTCTTGAGATGTTTTTGAGGTGTAGATGACATGAACGAGCGAGTGATTTGATGTGAGGAGTGAAAGAAAGATCTGAATCAAAAATGACCCCAAGACAGCAGGCTTGTTGCTGGGGAGTAATGGTTGAGCCACAAACGGGAATGGCAATATCGGGCACAGGTAGGTTAGTGGAGGGAGGAAAGACGAGTAGTTCAGTTTTTGACAGATTCAGTTTTAGGTAGAGGGAGGACATAATGTTAGACACAGCAGAAAAACAATCACTGGTCTTTTGTAGTAATGCAGGGGTGATGTCCGGAGCAGAGGTCTATAATTGGGTGTCATCAGCATAGAGATGGTACTGAAAACCGAATCTACTGATTGTTTGTCCAATAGGAGCGGTGTATAAGGAGAAAAGAAGGGGGCCTAGGACTGATCCTTGAGGAACCCCGACAGTAAGTGGAAGTAGGGAGGAGGAGGAGTCGGCAAAAGACACCGAGAAGGAGCGGTCAGAGAGATAAGAGGAGAACCAGGAGAGAACCGTGTCCTTGAGGCCAATAGTGCGGAGCATAGTGAGGAGGAGCTGATGATCCACAGTGTCGAATGCTGCAGAGAGATCCAGGAGAATCAGCAGGGAGTAGTGACCATTAGATTTAGCTGTTAGTAAATCATTAGAGACTTTAGTGAGGGCAGTTTCAGTAGAATTTAAAGAGCGGAAACCAGATTGTAAAGGATCAAGAAGAAAGTTGTCTGAGAGATAGTGGATTAGATGGAAATGGACCAGACCAGGCGTTCCAGGAGTTTAGAGATAAAGGGAAGATTGGAAACAGGTCTGTAGTTGGCCGTGCAGTTCTGGTCAAGGGATGGTTTTTTAAGTAATGGTTGTATGCTGGCGTGTTTAAAAGAAGAGGGAAAGATACCAGATGAGAGGGAAAGGTTGAAAATTGTAGTTAGGTGAGTGGTGACAGCTGGAGCAAGGGACTGAAGGAGATGTGAGGGAATAGGGTCACTGGTGCAGGTGGTAGGGCGAGAAGATGCAAGGAGCCTGATCACTTCATCTTCCGTGACTGGTTCGAAGTCAGAAAGTGAGCAAGATACAATGTGGCGGAGGAGAGCATGCATAACATTTGGGGATTGGGAGAAAATTTCCTGTCGGATATGGTCAATTTTTTCTTTGAAATAATTGGCCAGATCGTCAGCGCTGAGGTCGGTCGTCGGGGCCTGTGTTGTTTGATTGAGGAGAGAATGAAACGTGTCAAAGAGTCGTTTAGGATTACTGGAAAGTGAGATGATGAGGTTGTTAAAGTAGGTTTGTTTGGAGAGGTGAAGGGCAGAGTTATATGTTTTCAGCGTATATTTATAATGGAGGAAATCTTCGGGCAGATTTGATTTTCTCCACAGCCGTTCAGCGCACCTGGAATACCTCTGGAGAAGACGTGTTTGAGGCGTGTGCCAGGGTTGTCGCCGTCTATGCTGAATTTTTCTTTGTGTAGGAGATGCGGCTTCATCCTGGGCGCATAGCATTATTTTGTTATAATGCTTCAATGCAGAGTCGGGACATGACAGGGAGGAGATTGGGGCCAATGATGATTGCAACCTTTTTATAAATTTCTGGGTGTTAATGGCGCGTAAATTTCTATAAGTGTGGATGGTGGGAGTGTGTTGAGTAGAGTCATAGTTCTTGACAGAGAATGAAAGAAGATTATGGTCAGAGAGTGGAAGGGGAGAGTTAGTAAAGTCATGTACTGAGCAAAGCCGGGAGAAGATCAGGTCCAATGTGTTCCCGTCTTCATGTGTAGGAGAATTAGCAAGCTGTGAAAGGCCGATGGAGGAGGTTAGTGATAAAAGATGCGTGGCAGATGGGGAAAGAATCGCCAATTGGGATGTTAAAATCTCCCATGATTATCGTGGAGATGTCGCAGGATAGAAAATTTGGAAGCCAGGCAGCAAAGTGATCCAGGAATTGACGGGGGGGACCTGGAGGGCGATAGTCAACCGCCACTCGCAGGGAGAAGGGCCGGTAGAGTCTGACTGTGTGGGCCTCAAAAGACGGGAAGATAAGGGAGGGTACAGGGGGGATAACCTGAAAAGTACATTTTGTTGAAAGAAGCAGACCAACACCTCCCCCTGATCTGTTGTCAGGTCGCGGGGTATGAGAGAAATGTAGGCCACCATAGGAGAGAGCTGCAGCGGCGGTGGTGTCCGACTGCTGGATACAGGTTTCAGTGAGAGCCAGAAGGTTGAGGGAATTAGAGAGGAAAAAGTCATGGATGTAAGAGAGTTTATTACAAGCTGAGCGCGCATTCCAAAGGGCACAGTTGAATGAGACAGAAGATATGCAGGGAATATTAATGAGATTAGCAGGGTTTCTGAATGTAACAGGGAAAGAGTTAGTGTTATTATTACTGGAGGGTCCTGGGTTGGGAGAAATATCACCTGCGACTAATAGAAGGAAGATACAGAGAGTGAGCAGATGGTTGAGTGATTTGTGAGAGCGTTTCCTGTGTTGTATGGTAGGAATGAATGGATCTGCGTGGTATAACATTGTGAAGAGAGCATGACAACTGTACATAGGAGAAGAGAGGAGTGAGGGGTTAATATGGATGAAGTGTGCCGAATTTGTGGGAGAACGGTGAATGTGGATGATTGTAGCAGCCAGAATATAAATGGCACAGATACAAATGGTGAATACGGTTTGCCAAAAAGATGACCTGGAAGCAAGTTTGTTTAATTGTCTTGCATGTCTTGCCTGTCTCCTGCCCTGTCCAACTGCCATTTTCTAACTGCCGTGGCACTTTGATAAAGTATGCATAAATGCTATATGCATAAATGCCCCCGCATAAATGCTGCCCCTTGACTATGTCTCAATATATAGGGACGTATCTGCTTAGATCTACACAGATTTATCTCGTTAGCAATCAATCAACTAGCTTAAGACAACAGGAGACAATAAAACTGCAGAAAAAAAAACAGACACAGCAACTCAACATGGATCATAAACTCTTAAAGTAAGTGTGATGACCTTAAAGTATCATGGATTAAACAACGTAGAGGAGTGAGAAATATATACCAGTGATAGGCTGCAGAGCATTGCATGGAGGTACAAGGCAGTTTTCAGGATAGATCACACATGGGAGTGATAAATATATACCAGTGATAGGCTGCAGAGCATTGCATGGAGGTACAAGGCAGTCTTCAGGATAGATCACACATAAGAGTGAGAAATATATACCAGTGATAGGCTGCAGAGCATTGCATGGAGGTACAAGGCAGTTTTCAGGATAGATCACACATAGGAGTGAGAAATATATACCTGTAAGAAGAGAAGAAAGATGAATATTAGCAATGCCATTTTCTAACTCCGCAGCACTTTGATAAATTATGGCACTTCGATAAAGTATGCATAATCTAGCTACTACCATAACCATGCTAGGAATTCGCAAGCTATAAAGTGACCATCCTTGTATCCTTTTATTCAGTGTTATTTAACTTATGATAAAATAAAATGTATTACTTTTTAACTTGCTTACCTCGAGTCTCAGCCACTATACCAGCGCAAATTATTAATCTTTTATTGTTTTTTTTTACCATACAATTCATATACAACTGTCTCTAAGCTAGTGGGTGGAGACCAGCTGCTATGATGTTTCATATGCACAGCACACACTGACATGAGGGATTCCTGCTCTCCTCTCTATATGTAAGCAGGTGCATGCAGAATTTTATACAGCAGTACTGAGCAGTGTAGCTGTGACTACAGCACTGGAGTGACATAAAACTTTTACTAGAACACAGAAGCACAAGTTTGTGTCTCTCTGCTCCTCCCCTCCACATAATACTTCAATAGGCAGCTGTAATCTGATCCTTCAGTGAGCTGGCAGTATCTCTTGTTTTGATCTAGATGGATTTTAGCACTTTTTTTCTAGTGAATGAGGAGTTCAGATAGTTATGAAGAAGAAGGGGTGGAAGAAGCATATTTCTCCAATAAGATATATTATAATGTTTCTTTTACTCGTTTGTAGTAATTGTTTTAGGTAATTATTGATAAAACAACCATCCCTTTTTCAGATGAAATTCAGGAATATATGGAAAGTTCTGTCCATATATCCAGTGCAGGAGAAGTACAGTATAACATAACAGTCATTCACATGAATGTTGCACCATGTAATGGAGGGCGGACATAGGCCGTAGGGGTGCCTTGTACAGGTACCGAATATGGACCCATTGCTGTTTAACACCTAGTCAAGAAGGCCAATTAAAGATCTACTATGACTCTCGTCAATCTGTCATCTGATGCATTCTGCTCTATCAGTAATTTTGAGCCAATGGATCCTTAGTGCTCCTAATAAAAAGTGGTATGGGCCCCCTTTGCCTATTGGTTCCCTGCGCAGCGGCCATGGGCTACAATTATGGTATATCTACACCTGCTTGTGATGCAGTTACTCCGGATCATAGAGGGATCCCTCTCCATAGTATCCATACATCTAAAAAACAGCGGTACATGCCCACACTTTGCAAAATAGGTTTCCTAATTGGATTACTAAAAGCAAAAACGGTTATAGAAATCAAATCTAGCAGAAACAAAGTAAGTACACCACCTCTGCCGGGGACAGCTTCATCTGCGCCCTATACAAGCACTTTATAAGGCCCTTCTGGGATATGTAAAAGTGTAGATCCCGACACACGCTGGATAATCTGAAGCAGTATACTGGAAACAATATTTTTTGATGTTACGTACGGTACATATTGGATATAATCGTTCCACTCAGACGATTTTTTAACTTTTTTTTTTATTACCAGCATGCGGGAATGAAAGTATCCTGTCTAAAAGAAGGCAGAAAGTGAAAGGAAAAAGGTAAATATCAGATGACTTGACTGATAAAAATGTGCAGATATCTGCAATAAAATGTAGTGAAAACAGAAAATTCAGGAAATTCCCCTCCTGCACAGTGAAGAAAAACATGAAGTAAATGAGCAGGGAGTGACCCGCCAATCTGGAGTCAACAGGAAAAACAGGGACGTGTCTTACAAAAGGAAAAAAAAACATTATTGCACAAGTCCAGCCGGTAGATAGGAAAGACAGAGGATGGTCTGTAATCATTGACTAAAGGGCGTCACTCATCGGGACTGAAACGCTGCGGATTCTCTGAGCGGATCTTGCAAACTTTCCATGTGGAAATTATCTGCAGTGCAGAGTTTGAAATCTCTGAAAAAGTCATCACTGGAGGCCACGATACAAAGACTCCACTAAGGAATCACCAACGAGAGAATAACACATCTACAATTTGTTTAAACCATTGGATTTGCCTGCAATACAGAAATCTGCAGCAAAATCCTGAAGGATTAAATTTTTCATTTCTGCTGCAAATCTGACACTCATTTGGGCAAGAGCTATTGCTCCCCAGACCCACTACACATGTAAGCTGGGCTCAATGGGGAGAGGGGAATGACCCACTGGCAGACAGTACAGGAATAGACTTATCTCCCTTAGGGCTCTTTCACACAGTGTCTCCGGTAAGTGTGGTGCGTCCCACACTGATGAGACACGGATGACATTTGTGTGCCATCAGTGTGACACGAAGCAGCACCTGGGAATCAGTGGTACAGGTAGCGCTGTTCCCAAGTGCCGGGTGCTGAACGATGCCCACATCATTGTCCCCTGCTTGTGCTGCGATCCGCACCAGCATGGGATAACGATAAGAGTAGTAGTCTGCTTCCGCTGTCTCCAACTGTAAAAATACGAATAAAATAAAAAAAATCCTTATACTTATCTGTCCTAAGAGTCCCCTGCTGTAATCCACCTGATCGCTCCTGCAGAGGTGCTGGGGAGAAGGATTCCTGCAGCGAGCAAGCCCCGGAGCTGTGCTCAGTGAGTGACAAGACACCACTCATTGAGCTCAGTGGAGGTCCGGGCCCACTCACTGCAGCGCGTCATTCTCTCCGGCGTGAGTGGTCGCATGGATTACAGCGGGGGACACTTAGGACAGGTGTGTACAAGGATTTTTTTTTATTTTAGTCTTATTTTTACAGTTGGAGACAATGGGAGCAGGCTGCTACTTCTCAACATTGTCACCTGCTGGCGCTGATCGCAGCGCAAGCAGGGATCAATGAGGATAGCAGCGTTCAGCACCATCACTTGCGAACAGCGCTAACTGTACCGCTGATTTCCAGTTGCCGGTACGTGTGATCCTGATTCGGCGCACACAGGCAGCACAAGGTTGCCACACGGTGCCACAAAGGTGCACACGGACACGGATATCTTTGTTTTTTTCCAGTACTGGAAATATCTGGACGTGTGAAACCGGCCTTAAAGTCAAGGCAGCCCCATTCACATTAGATGGTCGGCCGCTACGACTGAAAGCAGTGGGTTCGGCTGACGTCCACCTAAGACGATAACTTTGTTCTCATATGATCTCATTTTGTTCTCATGATAGCCGAGTCGGCGCCAGAGCTGCCTTGCATGACTTAGGATAAAAGCCAAATCAGAATCTCAATTTGCAGACACGGTGTTTCGGGCTGTTGGCCCGCACTCTCCACAAGGAGAAATGTTACCCCTTATTCCTCAGTCCAGAGCCTCTCATCTAGCCAACTCAGTTCTCATACTTTGCACTGACGAGGGCCAACAGCCCAAAACACCGTGTCTGCAAATTGAGATTCTGATTTGGCTTTTATCCTAAGTCATATTGCAAGGCTCGTTAAAGGGTTGATTGTGACTTGTAGGATTGCTGCTTCCAATAGGTGGCGCTATAGAGTTTAACTCCTCTTTTTCTCTGAAGAGGCAATTTGAATATGTCCTAACTCCATGAGCCAAGACCACCAGAGCAAACGTGGGTGTAGAACAGAATGGAGTGGATCCCAGTTTACCCCTAAGTGAAGAGATTTTTTTAAGGCAGACTTCCTCTTTAAATTAGGCATAACTGATTATTCTGCAATCTAAATATTTCCCAATGTTACATTTTATGTATAACTGGTGGATGATCACTTACAAACAATGATTTCCTAACAAGACAAAGTGTTGGAAACCCTGCCAAAGACACAATTTCCTTACTCGGAAATCAGTAATCTCATGGGGATGACTAAGAGAATGAAGGGGGTGACTGTGCAGTGACATGGTGGAGGCGATGGACTGCACCTAGCAGACCAGCAGAACACGTCCTCACCAGTGCACATCCTGGGGGCAATCTGTGCTGCAGTGATTTCTTACTTTATAGTGTTTAATGCTCCACATAATAATATACACATACAGTATATATGGCTTCAAATTTCTTGTACTAACAAATCACAACTCTGTCTGCCCACACCCACCACTAGGGGGAGCTTGTATGCATACAGCCTTATTATTAAGTTCAATGTAAAGACAGTATGCAGTAAGCTCTCAAGCTCCCTCTAGTGGCAAATCATAACTTTATAAATTTACCTCTATGGGCCCGATTTAATATTTGCATTTTTCTTATAGGTAACTTTTCTATTGTTGTATGGCAGTCATTGTGTTAGAACCCTCCTGTTTGTTTTTTCCATCTTGTGTTATGCGGTGACGTGACCATCTGCCTTTATATTTCAGCTCCGCCCTTTCGGCTGTGCTGGACTTCAGTGTTTGACTGTTTCTCTAGCCAGGTGCTTTTGTGCCTTTCTCTGTCCGTTTGTTTGGTCCTTCTGGGACCTCTAGTACTTTTTTGTCTGTTTGTCTTTTTGTGTTCTGCAACAACTTCTCTGTTTAGGAGGTGTCCCATTTTTGTCCCAGTCCTTAGTTCTTTTAGTGACCCCTCCCCTTATGCTATAGGTCTTCGTTCAGACTAGCCGAGGACTAGGCGGGTCTGTTCGCTAGGAACAGGCAGCCCGCTACATCGTAGGGATTCAGCTTAGCTTTACTGTAGGGACAGTTTTCCCTTATCTTTCCTTAGTACTTGTTGCAGATCATAACACATTGGTTTTTCAACTCTTACTGCGTTTTTTTTTTCAAAACAGCAAAATGTCAAGTTTCTTTAAAACATCAAACAAAACTTGAATATTTTCTCAAAAAATTCTGGCATACAAAAAAAGAAAAATCACTCCAGTGGGGGTATTAGGCTGAGTTCACACGATGCGTTTTTCATGCGTTTCCGCGGCGTTTTTGCAGTTGCGGAAACGCATGAAAAACGCATGGTAGAAGGGCAGCAATGTTCCCCAATTGAAATCCGCATGTGCTGTGCCCATGATGCGGATTTTTCCGCAGCGTAAACGCTGCGGTCAAAAATCCGCAGCATGTCAATTAATTTTGCGGAAACGCTGCTCTTTTGCCGCCATTAACTTGCATTAGACCGCATGGAATCCGCATCACTGTATATGTTGATGCGCTTTTCATGCGGTCTAATGTGCGGATGGTACCCGGGTGTGGATGAGAGGACTCTCATCCAGACCCAGGTACCATTAAAAAAAAAAAAGAATAAAATAAAAAATATATATATTCTCACCTTCTGACGGCCCGCGCAGCGCTCCTGCTTGATTCCTCGCACTTCGCGGTTGAATGAAGAAGGACCTTCGCTGACGTCAGAGTCATGTGACGGGTCACGTGACGCTGACGTCGGAAGGTCCTAAAAGTCTTCACTGCCGGGACCGAGCGAAGCCGGACACCGGGGGCCATCAGAGGGTAAAGTATATATTTATTTTTTATTTTTTGACATTCACACACTATATAAATCCATGCCGTTTGCATGGATTTATATAGTGTGAAGCTGACAAGCACTTTCCAAGTGATGCTAAAATCGCTTGGGAAGCGCTTGTCAACCCGCATGCGGAAATGAAAGTGAAGACCGCTTCACATCCGCATGTCCCTGGCAGGAAACCGCATGTACAATCCGCATGCGTTTTTTCCTGCCAGAGAGATGCAGAAACGGTCAGGAAAAAATCCTGAGCATTTCTGCATCGTGTGCACATACCCTTAGAGTACACTTGGGCAAAAGTTTTACAACTTTTTAAAAAGTTGCAAATATTGACTTGATCGCAATCGCCTGGATTACACAAACCATGCCCACAATGGGGAACCAAGAAAAAACAAACACATACAATCAAATAGAATTTAAAGTAGGCCCAATATAAAAGAATTTAGTGCAAGACAAAAGACGGCCTTAAAAAAGGAAAAGTGGACAAAAAAAATCGGCACAAATGCAATAATGGATCAAACCCTCGGACTAAGTTATTTTGGGCATCAAAAACAGACATACAAGAGCTGTGATCACAAGAAACATCTCATGTTGGACCTATTGAATAAATACCCCCCCCAAAAAAACACAGAAAATAAGTGATTTATGTACAACATGTGCAGTTTTCAGCTGCGTACTGGCACCGTGGAGTACGATACTGGTATCTGGGAAGCCCTGCACTTGTGCTGATGGTAATATCCTGCCCTAAATGGATTTAACAGGTTGTTCCGCTCCGTGTTGTGTAATAAAACGGTTCTCGCTTGGACGAGGAGTCTGAAGTTTTCTGCCAATGTACTAAATAATTTTACCATGGAACGAACACCGAAACATCTCACGTGGAAAAACAGCAGCCGCGCTAAACGTCATTACTGTGTACACAGCCAGGATTTCAGAGACGGATCGCTGATTTTCAGTTGCATCAGTTTTCTGCACTTGCGGTTTAAATATACATACATAGGATATATATTGTATTCCACATTGTCTATTTCTGATGGATATTTCCTTCATTTGTTTTATTAGTTATAGCAGTTTTATTTCTATTTCCTACTGATTAGTTGATACATAATAAACCACCTGTATGTGGAGTCCTGCTCTATAACAATCGGCTACCCCCTTCTGCAGATGCAGGATTTCCTGTATACACTGTGCTAAATGACGGTTTACATTAATTGCCAGAATGAACAATCTAAATCAACCGATGAACGAGTGTTCTTTGCCAATTATTGACCCCTGTAAATGGGCCTTGAACCACCCCGGGGCCAGCTCTCTAGTCCATCCCAGGAGGCTGCATTTTCCCTTTAATTTGGGCTAATATAGCATATTTGAAATAATAATAATAAAAAAAAAATAGTGCCCTTTTTGGCAAGTATTTTTCATATCACAATCTTGATTAACCCCTTCATGCATTTTCCATTTTTGCGGTTTCCATTTTTTTTGCTCCCCTTGTTCCCAGAGCCTTAACTTTTTTATTTTTCGGTCAATATGGCCATGTGAGGGCTTATTTTTTTTACTGGACGAGTTGTACTTTTGAACGCCATCACTGGTTTTTACAATATCGTGTACTGGAAGATAGAAAAAAAATTCCAAGTGCGATGAAACTGCTAAAAAAGAGCAATTCCACAGTTGTTTTTTGGTTTTGTTTTTTGGTTTTGTTTTTTTTTTTTATCACGTTCACTGAATGCTAAAACTGACCTGCCATTTTTATTCTCCAGGTCATTACGAGTTCATAGACACCAAACATGTATAGGTTATTTTTTTATTTAAGTGGTGAAAAAAAATCCAACGTTTGCTAAAAAAACAAAAAAAAACAAATTGCATTTTATTGCAATGTTGCGGCGACCAAAAAAAACGTAATTCTGGTGTTTAGAATTTTTTTCTCGTTACGTCGTTTACCGATCGGATCAATTTTTTTTTTCATATTGATAGATCGGGCAATTCTGAACGTGGCAATCCCCAATATGTGTATTCGGGGCTTTTTTTATTGTTTTATTTTGAATGGAACGAAAGGGGGGAATTTAAATTTCCATATTTTTAAAAACATTTTTTTTTTTTTACATTTTTTGCATGCTTCAATAATCTCCATGGGAGACTAGAAGCAGCACTTCTGTTACACACAGGCGATGAACAAATCGCCTCACTTGCTATGAGCGTCGACCACTGGGCGGCGCTCATAGCAATCTGGCAGTGACAACCACAGGGTCTCCTGAAGACGCCAGGTTGCCATGCCAACCCATCGGTGACCTGCGATCATGTGACGGGATCGCCGATGTGCGGGGTAAGTGACGCTCATTCGGTTTGCGCAAGTTAAATGCCGTTGTCATCATGGCCAAAAATGTTTAAAAAAAAAACAGGGCTGTGGAGTCAGAGTTGATATAAAATGGACTGACTCAGACTCCTAAAATATATAGTAAATTGGGTACAATAGTTCAATGCAGGATGTGCTGTAAATTTTTTCATAAGAATTTGGGAAAGTTATGAAATGTCCTATAAATGTCTGTTCTGTTCCTTATCTAAGGGTCTCGGCTTTTAGTTGCACTTTATGTACATGCTCAGTAGTGAGGCAGTGCTGTGGAGTTGGAGGCATGGAGTCAGAGTCGGAGGTTTGGCTTACCGACTCCACAGCCCTGAAAAAAACAACGTCGCACAAAAAACTCATTTAATTAAGCAGTAGGTAATTTTCTGACAACACATTCCCTTTAAATGTCTTTTATGATATATAAGTATTAAAACAATAATAATAATAATAATAATAATAATAATAATAAAAAAGTGCCTGCATGGATATTATGTGATGGAGAAGTGGGAAAATGGCCCGGTACTGAATTGGTTAAAATGAAATATGCGATTGCAATACTGATATACTTACTATATATATAATACTATAAATGGCAGGTGAGCACGTGGGGGCCCAGGAGCTGCAGGAATATCTGCAAATCATTACTCACCTCCCAAGAACATCTCCAGATGTACAGAAGAAATGTACAGAAGCAATATCGCCAGGTTTCTCCAATAATGATCTACTACTCGATCTCCACTTATCGGTATAATGCTACTTGACTACAAAAAGACTTCCTGGCAAAAAAGAGCGTTCATATTGAAAGCAACACCGGCAGATGAAAAGCCATTATCGGCCTCTGAAAAGAGGATGCGAAAGCAAAAGCAAAAAAAAACAACAACCTATCAATCATTATAAAAAAGTCTAATAAAGAAATGACAGATTCATCAGCGCAAAGGCAAATCGAGCACTGCAAAAATGGGGGGAAAAAAAAAAAAAGAATATAAAGAGATGGAAATTTTCAATGTCGAACTTTGAAGGCATAAAAAAAAAAAAAAGTTACCGTAAATACTAAAGCATTTTTAATACTTTTTTCTTTATGTATTACCTTGATTGCTCATGTAATGCACTTCAGTACTTCTACAGGTAGCTGCAACAGCCCATTGGCACCCACCGCGGGGGGTAAATTAGGCAGCAATGAGGTGATAGAAGGAGCCCTCTCTAAGCCACTTAGATGGCATCCAATGGGTTAAAGGAAGCCTGTCAGGCGATTCATGCTGTCCAAACCACGGGCACCACGAATTGGAGCACGGCTCTACAACTGAAGCCAGGTATGTTTTTCTCTGAAACGCGTTGGTGTTTGAAGACTAGTCAGACGCTGCCCCTGGCCGGCTGCTCCCAGGACCGCTCCCGGTGATTGACAGGTGCCCATGTACACACGGGACAATTTTATGGTATTTTTTACATATGTAAGACTCAAGGTCCAGCACCCCACCCCAGCGCACGTATGGAAGGAAAGAGCCCTTGAAAAGGTCTACACTTTACATGGGGAAGAAAGGTAAACTCAACCTAGGAATGGTCATAAATGACCTAGGCATGGCCCTCTATTGAACAGGAATGAAAAGCAATGTGAACACAATGATTGGGAGTAACATCATCCTCACATCATGAATGCTGCATTACTGCAGATGAAGCGTAGGATGGCTGTTGGCTGAGGGACCTCTCTTAGAAAGGTGTCGGCCACGGACCACTTGACAGGGGGAAGGGAAGGCCAAGACCCCCCGATCCACCTGAGCCCGTACTGGTACAGCGACTGATTGCTGAGGGACCTCTATTCAGAAAGGTGTCAGTCCCGCACTGCTTGACAGGGGGAAGGGAAGGCCGAGGCCCCCTGATCCCCCTGAGTCCGTACAACAAAATTCCACAGGATATCCTTACTCTAGGAGCAACCTCTCAAGCGACTATTCCCCGTAGGGACAGGAAAAAACACTGGAGGGTGGAAGTGGGAGGGGCCTTTTAACCTCTCTGTGATCCTGTCCCGCTATAGGTCAAGGAAGGACGACCTCTGCCGGTACAGTCCGGAGGGAAGTATTGGAAAATAAGTTTTCCATCTACGAGTGTCTACGACACGTCATAAAAGTGTGACTCTGGTGGTACTGTGGCGCCCCTGCGGGTTCAGTCGCCACAGAGGTACTGCATCTCACCCAGAGGTGTGGTGCCCCACTCTCAGGTAAGGATGGGGTACTGCCCGGGACCCACCCACCTGCATCCAACACTACACCATTCCAGACTAGCAGGAGGGGCAAGATGCATGTGCACAGTGCTGAGCCCTGTCCCTGGTTGGAAAGGGGGGGAACCGAGAGAGGGGGAACCATGTAGTGGGTGTGGGGGGAGGAAGTAGTACAGGGGAGCACCTTCAGTAGGAGTATAAGAAGGGAACCATCTTGAAGGAGTCAGATCAGTCTGAGGAGAGAGTCAGAAGATAGAGTGTTGGGAGCAGGAGCTCTGTAGGAGCTCTGCTCAGGAGGAAAGGAGGAAGGAGCAGGGCCCAGTAAGAGAGGCCCAGGAGGGCAGACAGAGGATGGGAGCAGAGGGAAGGCTCCAAGAGAGACAGAGGGGGATCCCAGGGGCACGATGAGTGCGGAAGCCACCCGTACGCCCGAATCTACACGGACATGGAGGGATCAGGCCCAGGGCCGGCTCCAGGTTTTTCTGGGCCCCGGGCGAAAGAGTCTCAGTGGGCCCCTTTAACACATACCACGATTCATGATGCAGAGATACGGCGGAGAAATATTATATATATATATATATATATATATATATATATATATATATATATATATATATATATATATATATATATATATATATATATATAGTACAATGCAAAGATTTCACTTCTTACATTACATGAGCGATATCTATTGTAAATTCCACAATAGCTCAGAAACCGGCAAATCGCTCCACACAGAATACTGGCCCCCATATAAGGCTCCATACGTAATACTGGCCCCCATATAACTCTTCATACGGAATACTGCCCCCCATATAAGGCCCCATACGGAATACTGGCCCCCATATAAGGCCCCATAAGGAATACTGGCCCCCATATAAGGCCCCATAAGGAATACTAGCCCCCATATAAGGCCCCATACGGAATACTGGCCCCCATATAAGGCTTCATGCGGAATACTGATCCCCATATAAGGCTCCATGCGGAATACTGGCCCCCATATAAGGCTCAATACAGAATACTGGCCCCCATATAAGGCTCCATACGGAATACTGGCCCCCATATAAGGCTCCATACGGAATACTGGCCCCCATATAAGGCTCCATACGGAATACTGGCCCCCATATAAGGCTCCATACGGAATACTAGCCCCCATATAAGGCCCCATACGGAATACTGGCCCCCATATAAGGCTCCATGCGGAATACTGGCCCCCATATAAGGCCCCATGCGGAATACTGGCCCCCATATAAGGCCCCATACAGAATACTGGCCCCCATATAAGGCCCCTTACGGAATACTGGCCCCCATATAAGGCTCCATACGGAATACTGGCCCCCATATAAGGCTCCATACAGGATACTGGTCCCCTTATAAAACTCCATACAGGATACCGGTCCCCTTATAACGCTCCATACAGGATACTGGCCCCCATATAATGCTGCATGCAGGCTGTTACCCCCCACATAATGCTCCATACAGGCTGTCCCCCCCTTCTGTGGGAGCACCGTTGAGCTGTCCCTCGGAAATGGGGTGTGTGTGGTGCATGCAGCTTACTGAGCCCTAGTCCACACTCCATCCTTACCCGGGAGTGGAATACCACACCTCTGGTTCGAGGTGCAATACCCCTGTAGCAGCCGAGCCCTCGGGGTGCTACATTCCTCCCTGGTAAATCACAGCACGTCCTCGGGCTGGAAAAGAATAAAACAATTTAAAACATACAAATTTTTGAATGCATTCGCATATAAGACAATAACTATAAACCCATCCCTTTATGGGAGGTACTCTTTTCTTTCCAACGTTACTGGTTACATTTTCATAAAACATTATAAGACTTTCTTCATACACGGAAAATACTATAGGCTCTTTTAGCAGCAAATTAAACTTTCCAATATAAGACATGTTCAAGTAAAACATTTTCTTCAAAAACACATCCTTGAGTTCTGGCCGTTGTGCAACTTGCGACCAGGCGTTCACTTTCTCTCAAAGGTGCAACAGTCCATTTAATTCGTCCTGAGGTAGACGTTGCAGTTCTTTCATAAAACCAGTAGGGGGCGCTTTAGGAAGCGCAACTATTTACAAGGGATTGGCCGTTCCCAGTCCTCGGCCGGTTGGAAAAGGGGAATGGCTGCTCTCAGTCCCCAGCCAGATTAGGAAAAAGGGATGGCTGTTCTCAGTCCCCAGCCAGATAAGGGATATACGGGGTAACTTCTACACAGTTCTATATCAGTCCCAACGGGGACTACACTCCACTCAGCAACAGTTTCTATACCCTTACGGGTAACTATATACAATTCCATTTACCGTTCACTGGTAACTGTGTCCTCCTGATGCTTCCTCCTTGTACTCTTCAGACCCGTCCGGGCCCTCAGGGTAGTCCATGTCTGGGCGGTACCGCAGTTCCTCCTCTGTTAGACGGTGGACATGGAGGGCATACAGTCCCTTTGCGCCCTTGTGTAGCAGGCCTTGCGACCGGGCCTGGAGAAGGTCGCTGTTGATGACGCCCGGGGTCAGAGGGTGCAACTTTGGGCCTGGGCACGGGCTGGTGGTGGCGGTGCCCAGGGCTGGAGGGCTCGGCTGCAGGGCTTGTTGCGGGGTCTGGAGCAGGTCGGGATTGGCGGCTCCACCAGGGGGCCCGGGAGCAGGCTGACGCTGGCAGCGTCCAGGACAGGGAGACTCCTCTTACCTGCTCCCGCGACCGCTCCTGCATCACGCGTCTTCTCCTGGCGCTGGTCGGGGCCCGCGACGGCTGGGGCACTGCCGATGCTGGGCAGCTTAGTCTGCTGCTGGTCCGCCATCTTGCTCTCCGTTCCTGGTGTCCTCCTCCCCCCTGGTGGACCGTGGCCTACCTTGCGCTGATCTTCCTCCGTAGTCCGCGGCTCCGCAGTCGATCGTCCGGGTTGAGGACCTTGCGTCGCGCTCCTGTGACATCAGCGTCGCTCCCTCTCCCTTCCAGGACCTTACGCAGCGTCAGTGCGTGGGGCGGAGCTTCGGATCTCACGCGCTTTCGGCGTCCACGCCCCTCTTCTTCCCGCGCGGCGTCCCGAAGATGGCGCCCGATGGCGGGAAAACGACTGCGGATGGCGGGAAGACGGCGGGAAACGACCCAAGATGGCGTCCGATGGCGGAAAACGGTCCAAGATGGCGTCCGATGGCGGGAATCGACTCCAGACGGCGGGAAACTTCTGGAAATGGCGGGAGACTTCTTTTCAAGGTATATGTACAATTTTCTTCAGGCACGCAATACCCGCTTGTGGCGGGTTGGTAAAGATCCTGCCGACTACGCCAAAGTTGACGCGCCCCCTGGGCCTGTGCTGTGCAGGGGGTAGTCTCAATGGCGCTGACCCGGTCCGTGCCCAGGGTGGTCAAACCAGTGGCAGTCTTGATGTAATAGCAAATGTCCGACTACGCCATCCGTGGATTGCGGTCAGTGGGGACCGCCGCTGCGCTGCAGACCGCTGAGGCTGGTGTTGTATGCGCAGCCAAGTATGGGATAACGCCCCACGGGAGAAGTATTGCCTCAGGGCAGCTAGTGTGGATGATGGTGGTGATGGTGTGAGCGTCCCAGTACTAATGGTGCTGGTGCGGCGATGAAACACAGAGACGTGTGGTTGCAGTTTCCAATGCTTTACTCACAGTTCTTTACTGGTCCTGGTCACCTCGGTACCGGCGGTGACTGCCCAAGCCGTGCTGTGTCCACCAGGCAAGGGGCTCGACCAACTCCCAGGCAATTCCAGAGCGTGGCACAGGACTCCCTTCCTTTCCTTTCTCTGGCCGTCCCCACCAGTGACCCACCTTTGTCCAGCTTCCTCGGGCCTTCTGTTGGCGAAACCTCTCTCCGGTTTCCCTGACCCTATGTGGTATGCTTTCCTGGTGGATGTAGTGAGGGGTCGCACCAAGATGTGGTCACAACCTCCGGTTTTGGCTGAGGATTAGTCGCCTCCACCAATTTGGGTTCCGGTACCCTGCTCTGCCAACCCTTCACCCTGTATCTCCTGGGCATATGGGGTTCCTTCTGTCCTCGTGTCTCTGGGCCTTTCTCTGTGTTCCTGTTCCTTGCTTCCTTTCTTACTGTCCTTTCTGTTCATTCTCCTTTGGTTATCAATGGAGAATGGATGGGTTATCAATGGAGTAAGCTCAGGGTGTGTCAGGGTTACTAGCGGGGTGCCTCAAGGGTCTGTCTTGGGCCCTATATTATTTTATATTATTTAATATATTTATTAATGATCTAGTGGAAGGGTTGCATAGTAAAATAGCAATATTTGCAGATGATACTAAACTTTGTAAAGTAGTTAACACAGATGAGGATAGGGCACAGCTACAGGAGGATTTAGATAAATTGGGGAGTTGGGCCAAAAAATGGCAAATGGGGTTCAATGCCGATAAATGTAAGGTCATGCACATGGGAAAGAAAAACAGCAGTCACCCATACATATTAAATGGGAAAACGTTGGGGAAATCTGACATGGAGAAGGACCTGGGCGTCTTGGTTAATAGCAAATTAAATTGGAGTGCCCAGTGTCAGGCAGCAGCTGCGAAGGCAAATAGAGTCATGGCATGCATCAGAAGAGGAATAGGGGCATATGATGAGAACATTGTTCTTCCTCTGTATAAAGCGCTGGTAAGGCCGCACTTAGAATATTGTGCACAGTTCTGGGCTCCGGTGCTCAGGAAAGACATATTGGAGCTAGAGAGGGTACAAAGGAGGGCGACTAAGGTAATAAAGGGAATGGAGGGACTAGAATACCCAGAGAGGTTGTCAAAATTAGGCCTATTTACGTTGGAAAAGAGAAGGCTTAGGGGAGACCTCATAAACATGTATAAATACATCAGGGGGCAGTACAGAGATCTCTCCCATGACCTGTTTATACCAAGGATGGTGACAAAGACGAGGGGGCACACTATGCGTCTGGAGGAAAGGAGGGTCCTGCACCAGCATAGAAGGGGATTCTTTACGGTCAGAGCCGTGAGACTCTGGAACTCTCTGGGAGAGGAAGTGGTGATGTCCAACTCACTTAATGAGTTCAAGAGAGGCCTGGACGCCTTTCTAGAGAACAATAAAATTACATCTTATGCTTAGTGATAGTTAATTAATCCAGATTGGTGTCGGGAAGTGAATTTTTTCCTCAATGATGTAAATTGGCCTATACCGCATGTTTTTTTTTTTGCCTTCCCCTGGATCAACGCTGCGGAATAGCTGCAGTGCACAAGAAATAGGCTGAACTGGATGGACGCTTGTCTTTTTTCGGCCTTATAAACTATGTAACTATGTAACTTTCTCTCTCTCTCAGGCTCCAGCCTCCTGATAAGGCCTGCCTGCGGAGCAGAGCCCATGCAGGGGCTCTGCTTCCTGTCTTCTCCTCTCACTCTTAGCTTCTTCTCTGCACTGCACTGACTACTGTTCTAAGATGGTGCCCACCTTATATACCTCCTTCTAACACCCGAGCCCAGGTGACTAGCAACCAATGGGCTCCTACCTATGCCCAGAGACCCACCCCTATCTGCTCCTACACCACTGGGTTTTCCTCCCCACGCCCCACTCCAGCCAGGGACAGATGCTGTCGTGCCTGCACTTCTGTGGGAGCACCGTTGGCCTGTCCCACGGAAATGGGGTGTGTGTGGTGCAAGCAGCTAAACGAGTCCTGGTCCACACTCCATCCTTACCCGGGAGTGGAATACCACACCTCTGGTTCGAGGTGCAATACCCCTGTAGCAGCCGAGCCCTCGGGGTGCTACATAACCACTTGACCATTCGGTCCTTATACAGTTTGCATATTCTCTGCATCACGAAGATGTGACGACAATGATATTTTTAGGCCACATAAAAGATGTGATCTGCTGATGAATGAACTGATTGCCATCATTTTTAAACAAACAACTGATCGGGAATGAACGTCCTTATCGACCCGTGTAACATGGCCTTTACAGAAAAGGAGCATCTCCTCATTGTTGGGATTGATGGGGGTCTCGGCTGCTGCCTCCACCAGTTTATGGCGCCATAAAAGTTCAAAGCCGACAAATTCCTCAAAACAATAAAAAAAAAAAAAAAAAAGCCCCAAAAAACAAGAAACTTTTCTTTTGCATTTGTCAAATGCTACAATATTTTCTCTTCACCCCAGAAAAGCCGGCGTAGACAATTCCTTTAAACAACATTATTATCAGCAGATAATTAATCCTTTGAGATTTATTATTTAAAGGCTTTTGGATCAGGGAGGGACAGCTGAAAGGGACGCTCACTTATCAACACTGATTTCTGGAAAGCTCAGGACTTTTATTCACAGCAAGGCAGATAAAACAGGATGACAATAGCACAGGAGCTGCTCCTGGCCTCTTTCCCACCTCCCTTTTGCCTCTTTTGCATTTCTGAACCAGATCTAAAACAAGTTGGATCCCAGCACTTACCCCCTGGACACCATGAATAACGTGGTGTTTTTCCATCGAAAGTAAACGTTTGTCTGTCATCTACAACCAATCTTTATTGGCAAGATCTCAAGATAAACCAATCACTTGCGATCAGTTGGTTTCTGTAAAGACACACCTTAGGGTTCAATTTTCCTGCAGTGTCTCTACAGGGGAAATTAAGTATTACACTGTTCTCTAAATCAATTGACAGTATGAATTCACTGGGTCCTCCACACTTGACACTGTCTGGAATCATTCTCGGCTCCTTTTTTGTTTTAGAGAATCCCATTAAAAAAGGGTTTTCCACCACTGATAACCAATTTAACCTGGCAGTAGCTACATGCTTTTGGAAATGTACTAACGTAGGTTGTGATGGGGGCAGGCAATGGTGTCTCCATGTGCAACTTATCCTAAAGGCCATTCTACTCAGTGGTGTAACTTGACACTCGTGAGCTCCAGTGAATAATCTCCAATAGGGCCCCTAACTATGGGTCTTTATTAGTATTGGTCTTCTCGTACAGACCAAAGGGAATTTTTGGGACCCCGTAGGCCCCATAACCCATGTGTGATTGCCATCCCTTAGCTCACTATAGTTTTATACTTAAAATGAACATTGGCGTGTGCACATGTGAGTGTTTTTCAGGGCTGTGGAGTCAGTAAGCCAAACCTCCGACTCCGCGACTCCGACTCCCTCATACATGGCTCATGTTTAAGTGATAAATTTACTGTAGCACAGATTCATCTCAGCTAAAAGTCTAGACCCTTAGATCAGGAATAGGACAGACATTTATAGGACATTTCATAACTTTCCCAAATTCTTATGAAAAAAATATTCCCCTCAAACTGCATTGTACTACTGTACCCAATTTATTATATATTTTAGGAGTCGGAGTTGGTCCATTTTATACCGACACCACCAAAATGGACACCGACTCCACGACTCCAACGCCACAGCCCTGGTTTAGATGCAGAACGACGGCAGACAGTGTTCTCATGAATGACGCCTTGCAAAGGCACAATTTACCATTTCCGGACCTTGTGCTCCATTACAAGTGAAAAGCAAAGATCTAACTAACTATCTGTGTCCCATGTTTTATATATCGGCTGGACTTTTTTTTTTTCTTTATATAATGTAGGCATGGCTTTTAGCCAATATGGACGTTGCTCTTTCTAACACCCCCATTCCCTCCCTCGTCAATACTTGTACACTGCTACATGTCCCTTTGGCCCTTTGGTAAAGCAGTGACGATGAAATGTATGTCGGGCTTGGAGTGATGGTCTGGCAATCTTGTTACTATAATATGTTTCTGTGACGGTACTGCTGCAGGATATCCTGGGGCAAGGTGCTCCTTCCCTATGCCTCAAGCTAGGGGGGGCGCCATAGTTTATCCCTGTCCTCCAGATTACCCCAGAAGGTGGAGACGCCGGGGTCACATGTCTTGCTATGCTCCTGTCTTATCTTTATCTGTTTCCTCCCTCACTCAGGAAGTTGTGAGGCCGAAGTGTATAGGATAACACTAACCAGACAGACAAGGATAAATTAAAACTACAATCATACAAAATAAACTCAACAAACAGAGTGGAACACAGGGGAGAGAGGGTAAGGTAGGTGAAACCAAATAGGAGAGGATGGGGATGTGAACACAAACTCCACACAGAAATCTCCAGAACAACTCTCCAACCGCCAACTCCAAACACCAAGTAACTCCTCCAACTCCAAACTAGGCAGAATGAACTATCACTGGCAATTCCCAAATGCCAGTGGGAGCATATATACAGGAGGGGAGTGTCCAACACAGAACAGCTGAGGAAATCCAGGATGGAGAGCTCCAGGAGATCAACTTTAACTTATTAACCCTAGCAATGAGAGAGCAAAGAAAACCTGCACTGTTTAGTAGGATGGTGAAGTAGTTCTAATAAGTGCAGGAGTTTTGGTAACCAGATGCTGCGATCTTCTAGCCCCTCTCTGTTGCAGTATCCCTGTGACAGTTTCATCCTGATTGACACCAATTTAAACTTTTGGTGCTAATTTGGGCAGAATTTCTTTGGGACAAGCACTGATTTGCCTTATTTTTGGATTGTGATAAGAGAACATTTATTGCTTTCTCGATATTTTGCAGCTGGCTCTTTTCGGGTAATCTGCATGCAGTTCTACTTTTTCATGTTGGATTAGTCATTTGAACCTGAACTTTATGCAGAAAATGCTACATTTGCACAACAAGTGTCTTAATTAGGTTACACTTTACACTGTGTGCAGAATTATTAGGCAAATGAGTATTTTGATCACATGATACTTTTTATACATGTTGTCCTACTCCAAGCTGCATAGGCTTGAGAGCCAACTACCAATTAAGTAAATCTGGTGATGTGCATCTCTGTAATGAGGAGGGCTGTTGACTAATGACATCAACACCACATATAAGGTGTGCTTAATTATTAGGCAACTTCCTTTCCTTTGGCAAAATGGGTCAGAAGAGAGATTTGACGGGCTCAGAAAAATTCCAAAATTGTGAGATGTCTTGCAGAGGGATGCAGCAGTCTTGAAATTTCCAAACTTTTGAAGCGTGATCACCGAACAATCAAGCTTTTCATGGCAAATAGCCAACAGGGTCGCAAGAAGCGTGTTGACCAAAAAAGGCGCAAAATAACTGCCCATGAATTGAGGAAAATCAAGCGTGAAGCTGCCAAGATGCCATTCGCCACCAGTTTTGCCATATTTCAGAGCTGCAACGTTACTGGAGTATCAAAAAGCACAAGGTGTGCGATACTCAGGGACATGGCCAAGGTAAGGAAGGCTGAAAAAAGATCACCTTTGAACAAGAAACATAAGATAAAACATCAAGAATGGGCCAAGAAATATCTTAAGACTGATTTTTCAAAGGTTTTATGGACTCATGAAATGAGGGTGACTCTTGATGGGCCAGATGGATGGGCCAGAGGCTGGATCAGTAAAGGGCAGAGAGCTCCACTCCGACTCAGACGCCAGCAAGGTGGAGGTGGGGTACTGGTATGGGCTGGTATCATCAAAGATGAACTTGTGGGACCTTTTCGGGTTGAGGATGGAGTGAAGCTCAACTCCCAGACCTACTGCCAGTTTCTGCAAGACAACTTCTTCAAGCAGTGGTACAGGAAGAAGTCGGTATCGTTCAAGAAAAACATGATTTTCATGCAGGACAATGCTCCATCACATGTATCCAACTACTCCACAGCGAGGCTGGCCAGTAAAGGTCTAAAAGAAGAAAAAATAATGACATGGCCCCCCTGTTCACCTGATCTGAACCCCATAGAGAACCTGTGGTTCATCATAAAATGTGAGATCTACAGGGAGGGAAAACAGTACACCTCTCGGAACAGTGTCTGGGAGGCTGTGGTGGCTGCTGCACGCAATGTTGATGGAAAACAGATCAAGCAACTGACAGAATCTATGGATGGAAGGCTGTTGAGTGTCATCATAAAGAAAGGTGGCTATATTGATCACTAATTTTTTTTGTTTTTGTTTTTGCATGTCAGAAATGTTTATTTCTAAATTTTGTGCACTGATATTGGTTTACCTGGTGAAAATAAACAAGTGAGATGGGATTATATTCGGTTTTTATTAAGTTGCCTAATAATTCTGCACAGTAATAGTTACCTGCACAAACAGATATCCTCCTAAGATAGCCAAATCTAAAAAAAAAAACACTCCAACTTCCAAAAATATTAAGCTTGGATATTTATGAGTCTTTTGGGTTGATTGAGAACATAGTTGTTGATCAATAATAAAAATAATCCTCTAAAATACAACTTGCCTAATAATTCTGCACACAGTGTATTCACTGCAACCTTTAGGTTTAATCATGGAAATAGACATTTTGTTTGTGTATTGTCACTTTAAGAGGACCAGACACTTGACACTAATATGTATTTTTTTCCCCTATTTGCCGCTGAACCTAGCATGGTTTTTCTTGTCTTTCTGTGTCTCTACGTTTCGGAGATATAAACCACCTTCCATGTATATATGTACACAAGTGGGTGTGATCCTCAAAAAGATGGCCACAGAAGATTTGATGACCACACCTACTTGGCTAAAAAGATTAGTATTACACATAGGGAAGAGGGAGCCACATCTCATGAACGGAGAGGTGCAGAAACACAAGAAAAATCTTGTCGGATTAAGGAGAAAAGCGACATTTATACCAGGTAAAAAAAAAGTGACAGGTCATTTTTTTAAATAAAGATGAATAAGATTGTCAGTTACTGTACTCATACATATTGGCTATAATGGTTAAAATTATTACTGATGTCTGACCATCAAATGTGCAACTCATATTATTAGGGAAGACAAGGATCGGGCATGTTGAGTTTCAACGTCCGATCCTTTTGTCACTCTCTCCATTAAAAACTCATGCACGTCCTTCAGCGTGTATGGGGAAGTTGTGTGAAAAAGCTGTCAGACGAGCACTCAGTTTCTAAGGTGAATGGGTAGCCATAGGAGCTGTAGCTCCCCTTCTCCCATTGCTACCATAAGTAGAAGTCAGGAGAATGGAGAGGCGACCACTATAGACTTGGATACCAAACTGGGCATATAACAAAGGAAAGGAAAATATTTTTCAGCTTGCACATTGGGTTAATGATGTGCAAAAGTAGCACTCACTCACAAACACCTCTCCCCTCCCCAACAAAGGTCCACAGCTCTACCTTCTATACCCAATTTTGTTTCTAGTTCCACTTCCAGATTAATGTGGGTTGCACAATGTTTTTTCGGCTGTTTTGCCAGGAAAAAGAAACTTCAACAACATCGCCTCAGTCGTAGGTTAGAAGGAAAAAAAGATCTCACTTGAAGAAGGAACATTACTCCAAACAAAAAGCCTCTGACTGTCCATTTCCCTGCCCCCCAAATCTCACACATACCAGACAATGACTCCTGACGGCCCATTAGGGTGGAGCGAAATGGGCTAAACCCTTCAGAACTAACAGGAAAGGCAAGGTGTCGAAGGACACTCGTGTACAGTTGTCTTTTTTGGGGGGCACTTTTACTACTTAAGGACATCTGCAGGATAAGTCAATAAGACCTGACGATGTGATATACAAATGCTCATGACTTTTTATAGATTTCAGACAAACACGGGGAGAACATACAAATTCCTTGCAGATGTTGTCCTTGGTGGGATTTAAACCCAGGACCCCAGAGCAGCAGTTCTCAAGAATTCTCAAGAAATTATAAACCCTTGAGTAGTCCTCATCTTCTAGGTTGTAATATATTCATTATACTGGTAATTTAATGTTCTGAATATCCACCTTATCATGCAGCAATATGATTATTCAGGAGTCAGAAAGCTGGATGGGGGAAGTCTATGGAATCAGTAATATTGGTTACCAGTCCATGAATGGAGTTAGAAATCAGGTTTAGGAGAGACCAATCCATTAATGAATCGATTTGTTTTTGCACTGCGGAATGAAGACAAAGTGCCAGGAGATAATCAATGTAAACAGACCCCAGTTGGATTTATTCCCATAGGTTACAGCTAAGTGATCCTGAAAACTGTGCCAACCTGTACTGAGGACTGACGTGTCACATGAGGGTTCATAAATTTTAAGTGGAAGACATATGATCCTAAAACACAAGAGCTTTATCTTATGAGTTGAGACAGGAGACGGCTGCAGAGGTGGTGAGAAATCACGATGTGGACCCATGCGGAGCTGGGGAGAAGGGTAGCCTGCCAAATGGAAGAGAACTTTGCCCAGGAGTCCTGAGGAAGATCGACAAGAAAAATAGCTCAACGGTGGTCCTGAATCAGAATGGTCCAAGTGGAATGGACCCTGAAAGATGCTTCCCAACGGGAGCCAAATTCAGGACCAAAGTGGAACAGGCAGCCATACTGGAATGAGTGCATGTATAGGATGCATAAAGTGTGGTATTATTGGCCAAGGTCAGAACCTACGGGACAGCATACTTAGAGGAATCCAATGACTAGCCACAACTCTTGAAAAGCAGGGTCCCGGTCAGAGGAGACAGAGGTTGACATCAGATACATGGTAGACATTAAGATCTTGGTGTGAGACTGCGTGAAGCATCACAGTTTGGGGTCTGGTCTGTGTGAGGTGAACAAAGAACCCAAAAAAGGTTAAAGGGTTGCTCTCAAAACTCTTATCAATAGGAAAGTAGATAACTTGCTGATCGCTAAAGGACCGACCGCTGGGACCACCAGTGATCGTAAGAGCGGTGCTTCTTGAATGAAGCAGCAGTGCACATGCTCCACCTTCGTGCCATTCATTATCTATGGGACTGCCAGAAATACTGTACTCTGCCTTTCCGGCAGTCCCATATACAAGGAATAAAGTAAAGTAGTGAAAGCAAACCCATGCGCCACTCAAGACAGAGCCCTATTTTGAGAGTATCAGAGCACCATTCTTGGGGTTGATGGAGGTCCCAGTGGGCGGACTCCGAAGTTAACTTCTTTCTTGTGGATAAGAGATCATTTGTTGTTTTGGAATTAACCTTTAAGGAACTGTCCACTTTATGGACTGAAACTGAAACTGCCAATATTTTGTACCCCGTGAGTGTTGAAACCTATAAACTTATTGCGCTTTTTAAAGTGACAGTAACAAAAAAAGATGCATCACTGAATCTTTTGTTGTACTGAACTGTTTGAATGACATTGATCAACAATTGTCTTTTTAAAGGGGGGCACTCAAAACCCTGTTACACTGCATCCAATAATCCATAACATCTAATGATCCAGACTGTGGAATTAATGTAGAAATTCAGAAGACAGGAAAGAACAGTTAGGAAATTCTTCCATGTTCTGGTTGTAACTTTTCTTCTAACATTTGGCTCGGGGCTAGGTATGAGCGTCACGTATGTAGTATGAGCATTCGCTGTGTACAATTACCACTATGAACATAAACAACATATTAATGTAATTGCGCTGGGGTTAATGCGGCGTGACACAGATCTGGCTGCAGAATAAGCCGCAAATCATTATAAACTGCACCGGGGAACAAGGCCGTGAAGGTGAGTGAAGGTCAACAACAATCAATGCAAAGAAACGCCTCCACGCAATAAATGTGGCTGCAGACATCAACGCGAGTCTCCACTTTACTGACTAGCTCCATCCTTCTTACTGACTGAATTGTTATGACATTGTAAGATCAATTGAAAGAGGTCTATGGATGACTGCAGACATGCACAGACATTGTGGCTTTTATAAACTAACCCAGCCTGATCCTTTTTTTGCGCCCATATAGAAATAATGACAGTAGTGAAACCCCTTAGTGTTCACAATTACTGCAATACCCAATTTATGGCCCACCATACAGCATAATGCCCCGACATTGCACGTCTTCTATAGTGCACTGCCTAATAGTATGATGCAGCGCACAGTGCCCTCCCTTAGTATGATGCAGCTCACAGTGCCCTCCCTTAGTATGATGCAGCTCACAGTGCCCTCCCTTAGTATGATGCAGCTCACAGTGCCCTCCCTTAGTATGATGCAGCTCACAGTGCCCTCCCTTAGTATGATGCAGTTCACAGTGCCCTCCCTTAGTATGATGCAGTTCACAGTGCCCTCCCTTAGTATGATGCAGCTCACAGTGCCCTCCCTTAGTATGATTCCCCCTTCTCCCCACAGAGAATAATTTACTGGCTCAATAAAAAAAAAATCACCACAACATCTAAACCCCATTCACACAATGAGCTGATCTAATCTGCACCGTGTTTGGCTCTGCGCAGCAGGAGTGATCAAATGGCGTCATTGCGCCTGCTGCACGGAGACTCAGACACACAGTTTCAATGATGACTTCCTCCGTCAATATTGCATTCAGCTGTATCAGTGTCCTGAAGATGCAGATACAATTGAAATCAGAATATAGTTCCCACGTCTAGCATTGTCCCAGCTGCATCTGGGAGGGTTGGGAGATATACCGGCAAAAGTCCCATACTGTAGCTTTGAATTATGGAAGTAGTCGTCCTTGGCCACCTCGCTCCTAACATGCTGTACCTAACTAATATAATAACATGTTAAACCTGCCATCTTGCAGTTTTCTCTGAACATACTGTACTCATTATCAAAGACAGGATAACAAATATAATTATCATGTAAAAGCAGACAATGCATGGCACTCCCACGTCACATCTCCCCTTCTCCCCCTCCTGTACAATGACTGATATCTACTGTATATAGAGGTGTCATCAGTCATTGTACAGGAGGAGGAGGTGAGCTGTGACATCACCTACTGTGAATGTTGGATCCTGTGTTATCTACTGTATATAGAGGTGTTAACACGGGATCCACCATTCACAATAGGTGATATCACAGCTCACCTCTTCCCCCTCCAGTTCAATGACCGATATCACCTCTATATACAGTAGATAACACAGGATCCACCAATCACAATATGTGATGTCACAGTTCCCCTCCTCCTGTACAATGACTGATATCACCTCTATATACAGTAGATAACAATACATACACCATTCACAATAGGTGATGTCACAGCTCACCTCTTCCTACTGTACAATGACTGATGACACCTCTATATACAGTAGATAACACAGGATCCACCATTCACAATAGGTGATATCACAGCTCACCTCCTCCTCCATCTGTATAATGACTGATAGCACCTCTATATACAGTAGATAACACAGGATCCACCATTTACAATAAGTGATGTCACATCTCACCTCCTCCTGTACAATGACTGAAACACGTCTATATACAGTAGATAAGACAGGATCCACCATTCACAGTAGTTGATATCACAGCTCACCTTCTCCTGTACAATGACTGAAACACCTCTATATACAGTAGATAACACAGGATCCACCATTCACAATAAGTGATGTCACAGCTCACCTCCTCCTCCTGTGCAATGACTGATAACACTTCTATATACAGTAGATAACACAGGATCCACCATTCACAGTAGGTGATATCACAGCTCACCTCCTCTCCCTCCTGTACAATGACTGATAACACCTCTATATACAGTAGATAACACAGGATCCACCATTCACAGTAGGTGATATTACAGGTCACCTCCTCCTGTACAATGACCTCCACACAGGTTACAGAGCATGCCTACAACACTATTCCACTGAAGTCCATGAAGATGTCCAGACTTTTGTCTCCTATGGTCCATCTCTTTTTCCAGCCTGAGTAGAGGAGCTCCAGAACAGCCCACATGCCGCCGCCACTTATTCTGTTTCTGATTTTGTGAGAGGTACATGGGTGTAGATACAGGGGGTGCAGTTGTATGCGTGTTCTCCGTCACAGAGCAGTAGTATCACTGACACTTGGTAGGCGGGGGGCTCGCTTATAGGTTCAGCATATGGGCCTCAGAAGTTTCAAGATCCATAAAATAAAAAAGAAGTGCTTGTTGAGCAGAACTGCTGAACTATGAAGGTGTAAAGGAATCTCTCATACGTAAGTTTATCATTTTTGTCTGACATCTTGTAAATTTCTTCATCTGTTAGTTCTCAGCTTTAGAACATTGAACTATGTGTAAAAAAAATAATACGAGATGACGCAGGAAGCTTCTCTGGACTGTGTTACCGACTTGGCAGAAGTCCCTGCAGAGCCTTCATTTATGGGTCCAAAACTGCACCATTTAAAGGGGAATATAAATAAAGCTGGAATACGTGCAATAAGAGGCTCTCCCTCACATACCAGGCCCATGGATGAAGCCGGATATTTCCATAGCATGAATTTATGTAGGATAATTAATCCCTAATGACCATGAGTACAGTTTGCTGCCAGTGATTAGGAGCGTTAACATTTTTAGTTGGACACTGAGGGTTTGCTGCAATGTATCAGTACAGGATAAATGTACCAAACTACTGTCCAGACTGGATACAAATGTAGCAAACGATTAGGAATGAATTTTAGCTACTGATGTTTCTGCCCCCCACCAAGACCATAGCGGCAAGTGGTCTCCTAATGATGAAAATCTGCAGCCCCCAGTATTTCTTGACACTCTATGACTGGGAGTTATAATGCCAAAAGTAGGAATAAATATAAATATATTAGGGTTGTATGGGATTTTAACTTTTTTGGGGGGGATCTAAGGGGTAATGTTTCTCCTTGTGGAGAGTGACAAGCCAGGCCTGGCATGGCAGTATGAGGAGACTTAAATGCCATGCATGCTCCTCTGCAAGGCATTTAAGTCTCCTCACTCTGGCATGCCAGGCCTGGCTTGTCACTCTCCACAAGGAGAAACCTTACCCTTAGATCCCAGTTTTAGCCTCTCACCTAACCAAATCAGATCTCATACTTTGCACTGACGAGGGGCAATACCCTGAAACACCGTGTCTGCAAATTGAGATTCTGGTCTTGCTTTTAACCTAAGTCACATGACAAGGCTTGTTAAAGGGACAATATTGACTGGTAGAATCGCGGCTTCCAATAGGTGGCGCTAGAGTTCAAGTCCTCTACCTCTCTGAAGAGATAATTTGCATATTTAACTTTTTTTTTGTTTTATAAGACAGCTCTCCAATCCCTGACAGCAAGCAGAGAACTTACAAAGTAACAAGAATCATAAATAATGGATGAATATAATGCACACCGAGGGAGTATGGAGAGCAGAAAGGGGCATCCCCCCTTTATGAGCGGAGGGAAGCTCCGTACAAGTGTCTCGAGCCGTCCCAGTATTGCAAGGACCACCAATCTGTTTGGCCACCATGACAGCAGATAAATTCTCTTGTGGTGCAGGGAGTGGGACACATAGCTGATCGCCCCAGGGACCACATTCTGAAAAGGGTTGAGAACCACTTTAAGAAATTGTCCTCCGACAACCCTTTTACCAAGTAAAAGCAGCTTGACCACCCTAAACCCCTAGCCATACACTTCCATGCCGTGGTCACTGTCAGAAAATGATATTATTACACTGCAACCAATTTTGGGGGCAGCCACATAATAGTATCCGTGCCGAAAAATAGACGCTTTCTGGCCTGTCTCCACTTCTCTTTACTGACGGCTTGCTTGCACAGTTTGTGAATTTGGCTTGGTCCCTCTTATTTTTCCAGTTACAACGTTTGCCAAAAATCCAGTTTGTCCTATCTACAGACCATGACTTTATTTCCTTTTACAAAATATTTTTGCTAACTACATATCTAGGATACTTGCGCTCGAAAAAAAAACAACTTATTGTCAGAGCGTGGGATGAACGAGATTATTCTCTCCTCATCCTATAAATAGGGTCCACGTTAAAGCAAAACTTCACAAGTGTACTGACATTTTTCTGTAACCCTTATAAGCACTTTTCTAAATAGCAGTGCATTCTGGGTGCAGGTAACAGTTAAAGGGGCTGTCATCACTCACAGCCCATTTATTTTGGCAGCCCTGAGACCCCCTGGCCAAAAGAAGTTGATTTTGCAGCAGGAAACTGCCGTCAAGTTGCAGAGAAAACATTACATGGAGGCGTTCAGATGAAGACCACCATGATACAGTCACGTTCTGCTTGGGTGCAACTAGATTAAAAGATGTCCCGAAAAGTCCCCCTAAAATGCAGTTTATTGGATGATCATCTGATGAGCTGGAAAAACGAAGACCACATCCTATACTTCGATTTCTTCCTCGTTAATTCCTCCCGCAGCTTCCTGAAAAAATTCTGCAAAAAAAGGTTCATTTTTTTCAGAAACTATGACAGACAGTCAGAGGGTTGTGTCATACCATACAGATTATATGCCCTGATACTAGAGGACACAGACCGCAGGAGTACATGCAACTAATGATTACACTGCATGACAGAAGGGAAAGATCTGACCGACCAGATATACTGGACTATACATACAGAATATGGGACATGGTAAGTGGACCCCCGACCCTAAGCAGCCAATAATTCAATTATTTCTTTGTGTGGTATATTGTACTTAAAGGAACTGTCTGGTCACGAGCTCAGAATTAACATACAAGTCAGTTACTATAGGTAACAATTACCTGCCATACTATATTTTCCTCAATTCTTGTTTTTTGGCTGCTTTTTCACTCCGCTCCATTGCACACAGCTGTGTTCTGTGACTACAGCCTAGTGACAGTGTCTACAGCAGTCTACGGTAGTCTAAGACACGCCCCCACCTTCTGATTGGTTCAGGCTGCAGTTCTGCCTCTTCTGATTGGCAGCTGTGCACACACACATCTACTACAGGATTGCCAGGAAGTCTGGGCATGTAGGGCTGAGATCCATCACTGCAAGGACAGGGGCAATAAGACAACTAAACCACAAGTGAGAGAAAAGAGAACGATCAGACATCTGCCAAACAAGTACTGAGGCCCGTGAGCCTTCATAGGGCTGAGCCTGGACGTACACTTTAATTCACAGGCAGAAGGAAGGTATCCCACAATGTGGTTTCCTAAGGATGTACACCAGAAAATTCCAGGAGGAAGAAGAAAATAACAGTCTACACCCATCTCCTCAAATAAAACCACCTCTGCTTTTTCAGCACTTTCTTGACACAGCTGTCCCATAAGTTATGAAGCATAGTGGCAGGCATAAATTAAAGGGACTTTCCACTTCCATTTTTTTTTTAATGGCCAGAATGCTCTAAAGAAAAAAAATGAAGCAATACTGACTTTATCGATTTCCAGCTTCTCCTGGTACAATTCTGCCCAGTTCCCTGCTGGTCTCTACTTCCTGATATCCTGACACAGGGACATGTGACCAGCTACCACCAATCACTGTCTGGGGGGAGGGCGGTCACTGCTGCGACCAGTGACTGAGTGAGCCTTTGCTTCCCTTGAAGCAGAGAGCGGCGGGCGAACTGGGCAGCTTCAGGACAGGAGCGGTGGGAGATCTGGTGAGCAACACTTTTAATTTTCTTCTTTACGCTATAGCCTATGAAGAACAAAAAATTGCGCCCTCAAACATGAGTAGTTTTTTAAAAAAAATATTTTACTTTATTGATACAGCAAACAATTAAAACATATAGCACGGGGGAGTACCTATCTGTAGATAAAAATGAAAAAAACAGAACGAACTGGTTTCCTAGGTAGAAAGTGTGATCCACAATAGTTATATGTAATTAATTGTTAATGTTGTCTTTTTGGTCACGTGACCGGGAACACATGACTTCCAGATACGTGGCGATATTCCTCACAGATGAGTTTTGTATACAGGTGAATGATTGGTCCATGCCCTCTATAAATATGCACAAGGACATTTAGTTTCCCACACACCCCTTCTGAAGAGGACAGGCCGAAACGCGCGTCAGGGGGTGACAGTAACTATATGATATTGTCTGATTGCACTAATGTTTTCGTGTATTCCAACATCTTGTCAAGCACCTTATTTTATTATGTGCATACCATTGTATACCTTTTTATTGGACTGGATCTGTATATATCCGCATGAGTTTTTATAAACCAGGGAACCTAAATAGTCCTATATGCACTTTGCACTTTAATAATATGTATTATTTATAACTACCTCATTTATAGATACCCCCTTATTTATTAATGTATACTGTGCATATTATTTGAATAAATAACAGATTAATTTGCTCCATTTTGCACTTTGTCTTACATGATGGTATATATAGTATGTAATATATAATTTTTTCTATCTATTATAAGTTGCACTTTAAAAACCTCGCTGTATACTATACATGCATTACACAATTATGTGTTTTAACATGACAATTATCTAGTGTGTAATAATGTGAAATTAACAATTTATAACATATAACTATTGTGGATCACACTCTCTACCTAGGAAACCACTTTGTTCTGTTCTTTCATTTTTGTCTACAGATAGGTACTCCCCAATGCTATATGTTTTAATTGTTTGCTGTATCAATAAAGTAAAAAAAAAACATTTTTTAAAAACTATTCATGTTTGAGAACCCAAGTTTTTGTTCTTCATAGGCTATTGCATATTGTATGAGCCTCTATGTTATTACCTAAGGGCATCTTTTGATTTTGGTTTGATTTCTTCTTTAAGGTAGTCTAACCATATTAAAAAAAAATCTAAGGAATATAAAGCCAGAGACAAATAACTTCTTTAACTTTCAGCCATAATCCCCAGAGATTCCCTTTACAAACTGCTGCTCTGACCCCATAAATGTAAGTGAAGCACAAGGACAAATCGCAAATACGCCCATACTTACATTTTAAACCCTCCATCCCTCCAGCTCCACTGGTCCCATGGTGCCCCCATAGGTCTCACACAGACAGTGATTGGGGGTCTGATAATAGACCAGCGCCTTCTGCAAGTGACAGCCAGAGACTACAACTAACAAAGATTACGGAAAATAGATACAGTAATTTTTGCAGGTTGGACCACAGCCACTGGAAAGTGTGGCAAGCCTGGCATACTCAGAAGTGGAGGAAGCGCAGTACACATCAGGGTCCAGTTACAAAACACCACAAGCCTTTTAAGCTCTTTCAGAAGCCCAAAAAAAACTTCTAGGTACAATGGCTACCCGGTTACCACCATTAATCGCATCTTGGTCTAGAGCAGGGATGTCAAACTCAAATACACAGAGGACCAAAATGAAAAAATTATCTATTTTCCAAAATCTTTGTATAATGGGCCCCACGCGGTCCTCCGTACCGAATAGTGAGCCCCACGCGGTCCTCCGTACAGAGCAATGGGCCCCACGCGGTCCTCCGTACAGAGCAATGGGCCCCACGCGGTCCTCCGTACAGAGCAATGGGCCCCACGCGGTCCTCCGTACAGAGCAATGGGCCCCACGCGGTCCTCCGTACAGAGCAATGGGCCCCACGCGGTCCTCCGTACAGAGCAATGGGCCCCACGCGGTCCTCCGTACAGAGCAATGGGCCCCACGCGGTCCTCCGTACAGGGCAATGGGCCCCACGCGGTCCTCCGTACAGGGCAATGGGCCCCACGCGGTCCTCCGTACAGGGCAATGGGCCCCACGCGGTCCTCCGTACAGGGCAATGGGCCCCACGCAGTCCTCCGTACAGAGCAATGGGCCCCACGCAGTCCTCCGTACAGAGTAATGGGCCCCACGCAGTCCTCCGTACAGAGTAATGGGCCCCACGCAGTCCTCCGTACAGAGTAATGGGCCCCACGCAGTCCTCCGTACAGAGTAATGGGCCCCACGCAGTCCTCCGTACAGAGTAATGGGCCCCACGCAGTCCTCCGTACAGAGTAATGGGCCCCACGCAGTCCTCCGTACAGAGTAATGGGCCCCACGCAGTCCTCCGTACAGAGTAATGGGCCCCACGCAGTCCTCCGTACAGAGTAATGGGCCCCACGCAGTCCTCCGTACAGAGTAATGGGCCCCACGCAGTCCTCCGTACAGAGTAATGGGCCCCACGCAGTCCTCCGTACAGAGTAATGGGCCCCACGCAGTCCTCCGTACAGAGTAATGGGCCCCACGCAGTCCTCCGTACAGAGTAATGGGCCCCACGCAGTCCTCCGTACAGAGTAATGGGCCCCACGCAGTCCTCCGTACAGAGTAATGGGCCCCACGCAGTCCTCCGTACAGAGTAATGGGCCCCACGCAGTCCTCCGTACAGAGTAATGGGCCCCACGCAGTCCTCCGTACAGAATAATGGGCCCCACGCAGTCCTCCGTACAGAATAATGGGCCCCACGCAGTCCTCCGTACAGAATAATGGGCCCCACATAGTCCTCCATACAGAATAATGGGCCCCACATAGTCCTCCATACAGAATAATGGGCCCCACATAGTCCTCCATACAGAATAATGGGCCCCACATAGTCCTCCATACAGAATAATGGGCCCCACATAGTCCTCCATACAGAATAATGGGCCCCACGCAGTCCTCCATACAGAATAATGGCCCCACATAGTCCTCCATACAGAATAATGGGCCCCACATAGTCCTCCATACAGAATAATGGGCCCCACATAGTCCTCCATACAGTATAATGGGCCCCACATAGTCCTCCACATAGGGGTGGTGGTTTTGGTGACGAGGACCAAATAAAATCACCCTGCGGGTGGTTAATTAAGCCAGCCCCCTCCTCTATCACAACTGATGCACGCAGAAGCGGTTGACAAAGCTACTGAAATGAGCAGCCAGCCCCCTTAACAGAAAACTCCAGTCACATGCTGATAAGGAAAGGCTGTCCTATGTTGAAAAGTGGCCGTGTCCCAGGATAGATTGGCTAGCAGAGTATGCAGCACCTGACCTATCTGAACTATATTAATGAGTTAAGGAACTCACTACTTGAAGCTTTTTTAGAAACATTTTGGGCTGGAAATAGCCCTGTAATAATGTTAATAATAATAATATTTATTTTTAAAGGACCAATAATTCCAGGGCGCTGTACACATGAGTATGTGTGTTTATACTTTATAATAACTGGACATAACAAAAAAAAAAAAAAAGAGAAACAATGTAACAAAAACCCAGCTCACTGGATGCTAGTGACTGTAATCAGGGGCTGGAAGGTGTGAGAAGTGCAGAAAACTGATCACAGTATTGCCCCCTCCTGACAGGAGGCTTCTGCAGCTTCTGTCTCAAGGCCACAAACACACAAGATGCCCAGGACTTCAGGGCCGCTGCTTGGGAAGTAGGGAATGAGTGATAAAGTCCGTTCTGTTCACTTATGAAACTTTTTTTTTGCTCATTTATGACTTTTTCTTATTTCTGCACCATTTCTGCATATCTTGCCGTCAAAACACTCTGCGTAAAAGATGCACTTTTTTTTAATGTATTTTTGTTGCAGATTTTTCCCCACTCGTTAGTAATGGGTGAAATCTGCAGCAAAAAACGCTAAAAGATAAGATAAGTGTAATGTAACAGCACCACCAAGACTGCGGACAGATAAGTGTAATGTAACGGCACCACCAGGACGGCGCACAGATAAGTGTAATGTAACAGCACCACCAGGACCGTGCACAGATAAGTGTAATGTAACGGCGCCACCAGGGCCGCACACAGATAAGTGTAATGTAACTGCCCCACCAGGACGGCGCACAGATAAGTGTAATATAACGGCACCACCAGGACTGCGCGCAGATAAGTGTAATATAACGGCACCACCAGGACTGCGCGCAGATAAGTGTAATATAACAGCACCACCAGGACTGCGCACAGATAAGTGTAATATAACAGCACCACCAGGTCTGCGCACAGATAAGTGTAATATAACAGCACCACCAGGACTGTGCACAAATAAGTGTAATATAACAGCACCACCAGGACCGTTCACACATCTGTACTATAACTACATCAGGAGTGTGCACAGATAAATCCTCTCTATATAACTTTGTTATCACTGGGTCTCCCCAATACTCCCCCCAGTCTGGTCACTTCCCCCCATTGTTCACATAGACTACTCCTAAGTGCAGCCCCATCCCCCTATAACAAGCAGTGGGGGTCTGACCTGTGACTGGGGCTCTGCCCGGGGGAGGGGCTGCAGATCACAGGCAGAGGACCCGGGAGATCCAGCAGAGATCCGGTGATCGATGCCTGCACCCTCAGCGCTGACGGTCCGCTAGATCCTCACCCCAGGACATAGTGATCCGCTCTGCTGGGACACGCTGCTGGGCTGGGGGAGGGAGACAGGCTGGAAACTCCGCCCGGGGAAGGAGTGGAAATGTGCAGGTCAGGGAGAACATCAGCTGCTACACAAAGTCCAGGCATGACTGACAGATGAGATGGATGACTGACAGATGAGATGGATGACTGACAGATGAGATGGATGAGTAACAGATCAGATGGATGAGTGACAGCTGCTATGAATGAGTGCCAGATCAGATGGATGAGTGACAGCTGCTATGAATGAGTGCCAGATCAGATGGATGAGTGACAGCTGCTATGAATGAGTGCCAGATCAGATGGATGAGTGACAGCAGCTATGAATGAGTGACAGATGCGATGGATGAGTGACAGATGAAATGGATGAGTGACAGATGAGATGGATGAGTGACAGATGAGATGGATGAGTGACAGATGCGATGGATGAGTGCCAGATCAGATGGATGAGTGACAGCTGCTATGAATGAGTGCCAGATCAGATGGATAAGTCACAGATGAGATGGATGAGTCACAGATGAGATGGATGAGTGACAGATGAGATGGATGAGTGTCAGATGCGATGGATGAGTGACAGATGTGATGGATGAGTGACAGATGCGATGGATGCGTAACAGCTAAGATGGATGATTGACAGATGCAATGAATGAGTGACAGATGCAATGGACAAGTGACATATGTGATGGATGAGTGACAGCTGCTATGAATGAGTGACAGGTGTGATGGATGAGTGACAGATGCGATGGATGAGTGACAGATGCGATGGATGAGTGACAGATGAGATGGATGAGTGACAGCTGTGCTGGTTGACTGACAGCTGCGATGGATGAGTGACAGCTGTTATGAATGAGTGACAGATGCAATGGATGAGTGACAGATCAGATGGATGAGTGACAGCTGCTATGAATGAGTGTCAGATCAGATGGATGAGTGACAGCTGCTATGAATGAGTGTCAGATCAGATGGATGAGTGACAGCTGCTATGAATGAGTGCCAGATCAGATGGATGAGTGACAGCAGCTATGAATGAGTGACAGATGCGATGGATGAGTGACAGATGAAATGAATGAGTGACAGATGAGATGGATGAGTGACAGATGCGATGGATGAGTGCCAGATCAGATGGATGAGTGACAGCTGCTATGAATGAGTGCCAGATCAGATGGATAAGTCACAGATGAGATGGATGAGTCACAGATGAGATGGATGAGTGACAGATGCGATGGATGAGTGACAGATGAGATGGATGAGTGACAGATACGATGGATGAGTCACAGATGAGATGGATGAGTGACAGATGAGATGGATGAGTGTCAGATGCGATGGATGAGTGACAGATGTGATGGATGAGTGACAGATGCGATGGATGCGTAACAGCTAAGATGGATGATTGACAGATGCAATGAATGAGTGACAGATGCAATGGATAAGTGACATATGCGATGGATGAGTGACAGCTGCTATGAATGAGTGACAGGTGTGATGGATGAGTGACAGATGCGATGGATGAGTGACAGATGCGATGAATGAGTGACAGATGAGATGGATGAGTGACAGCTGTGCTGGTTGACTGACAGCTGCGATGGATGAGTGACAGCTGTTATGAATGAGTGACAGATGCAATGGATGAGTGCCAGATCAGATGGATGAGTGTCAGATGCGATGGATGAGTGACAGCTGTGATGGATGAGTGACAGATGTGATGAATGTTATGAATGACAGATGCGATGGATGAGTGACAGATGAGATGGATGAGTGACAGCTGTGCTGGTTGACTGACAGCTGCGATGGATGAGTAACAGCTGCTATGAATGAGTAACAGATGCGATGGATGAGTGCCAGATCAGATGGATGAGTGACAGCTGCTTTGAAAGAGTGACAGCTGTCATGGATCAGTGATAGATGTGATGAATGTTGTGAATGAGTGACAGATGCAATGGATGAGTGACAGATGAGATGGATGAATGACAGATGTGATTGATGAGTGACAGATGAGATGGATGAGTCACAGGTGAGATGGATGAGTGACAGATGCAATGGATGAGTGACAGATGCGATGGATGAGTGACAGATGTGATGGATGAGTGACAGATGCGATGGATGAGTGACAGCTGCTATGAATGATTGACAGGTGTAATGGATGAGTGACAGATGCGATGGATGAGTGATGGATGAGTGACAGCTGCTATGAATGAGTGACAGGTGTGATGGATGAGTGACAGCTGCGATGAATGAGTGACAGATGAGATGGATGAGTGACAGATGAGATGGATGAGTGACAGATGCGATGAATGAGTGACAGATGAGATGGATGAGTGACAGATGCGATGAATGAATGACAGATGCAATGGATGAGTGACAGATGTGATGGAAGAGTGACAGATCAGATGGATGAGTGACAGATGCGATGAATGAGTGATAGATGCGATGAATGAGTGACAGCTGTGATTGATGAGTGACAGCTGCTATGAATGAGTGACAGGTGTGATGGATGAGTGACAGATGTGATGAATGAGTGATAGATGTGATGGATGAATGACAGATGTGATGAATGAGTGATAAATGCGATGGATGAGTGACAGATGCGATGGATGAGTGACAGCAGTGATGGATGAGTGGCAGCTGTGATGGATGAGTGACAGATGAGATGGATGAGTGACAGATGAGATGGATGAGTGACAGATGAGATGGATGAGTGGCAGATGCGATGGATGAGTAACAGATGAAATGGATGAGTGACAGATAAGATGGATGAGTGGCAGCTGCTATGAATGAGTGACAGATGCGATGGATGAGTGCCAGATCAGATGGATGAGTGTCAGATGTGATGGATGAGTGACAGCTGTGATGGATGAGTGACAGATGTGATGAATGTTATGAATGAGTGACAGATGCAATGGATGAGTGACAGATGCGATGGATGAGTGACAGCTGTGCTGGTTGACTGACAGCTGCGATGGATGAGTGACAGCTGCTATGAATGAGTGACAGATGCGATGGATGAGTAACAGATGAAATGGATGAGTGACAGATAAGATGGATGAGTGGCAGCTGTTATGAATGAGTGACAGATGCGATGGATGAGTGCCAGATCAGATGGATGAGTGTCAGATGTGATGGATGAGTGACAGCTGTGATGGATGAGTGACAGATGTGATGAATGTTATGAATGAGTGACAGATGCGATGGATGAGTGACAGCTGTGATGGATGAGTGACAGCTGCTATGAATGAGTGACAGATGCGATGGATGAGTGGCAGATCAGATGGATGAGTGACAGCTGCTTTGAATGAGTGACAGCTGTGATGGATGAGTGACAGATGTGATGAATGTTATGAATGAGTGACAGATGCAATAGATGAGTGACAGATGAGATGGATGAATGACAGATGTGATTGATGAGTGACAGATGAGATGGATGAGTGACAGATGTGATGGATGACTGACAGATGCGATGGATGAGTGACAGATGTGATGGATGAGTGACAGATGCGATGGATGAGTGACAGCTGCTATGAATGAGTGACAGCTGCTATGAATGAGTGACTAGTGACAGCTGTGATTGATGAGTGACAGATGTGATGAATGTTATGAATGAGTGACAGATGCAATGGATGAGTGACAGATGAGATGGATGAATGACAGATGTGATTGATGAGTGACAGATGAGATGGATGAGTCACAGGTGAGATGGATGAGTGACAGATGCGATGGATGAGTGACAGATGTGATGGATGAGTGACAGATGTGATGGATGAGTGACAGATGCGATGGATGAGTGACAGCTGCTATGAATGAGTGACAGATGAGATGGATGAATGACAGATGTGATGAATGAGTGATAGATGTGATGAATGAGTGACAGATGCGATGGTTGAGTGACAGATGTGATGAATGAGTGATAGATGTGATGAATGAGTGACAGATTCGATGGATGAGTGACAGCAGTGATGGATGAGTGGCAGCTGTGATGGTTGAGTGGCAGCTGTGATGGATGAGTGACAGATGCGATGGATGAGTGACAGATGAGATGGATGAGTGTCAGATGCGATGGATGAGTGACAGATGTGATGGATGAGTGACAGATGCGATGGATGCGTAACAGCTAAGATGGATGATTGACAGATGCAATGAATGAGTGACAGATGCAATGGATAAGTGACAAATGCAATGAATGAGTGACAGATGAGATGGATGAGTGCCAGATCAGATGGATGAGTGCCAGATGCGATGGATGAGTGACAGCTGCTTTGAATGAGTGACAGATGTGATGAATGAGTGACAGATACAATGGATGAGTGACAGATGCAATGGATGAGTGACAGATGCGATGGGTGAGTGACAGATGTGATGGGTGAGTGACAGATGAGATGGATGAGTGACATGCGATGGATGAGTGACAGATGCGATGGATGAGTGACAGATGCGATGGATGAGTGACAGATGCGATGGATAAGATGGATGAGTGACAGATGAGATGGATGAGTGACAGCTGCTATGAATGAGTGACAGATGCGATGGATGAGTGCCAGATCAGATGGATGAGTGTCAGATGCGATGGATGAGTGACAGCTGCTTTGAATGAGTGACAGATGTGATGAATGTTATGAATGAGTGACAGATGCGATGGATGAGTGACAGATGCTATGGATGAGTGACAGATGCTATGGATGAGTGACAGCTGTGATGGATAAGTGACAGATGTGATGAATGTTATGAATGAGTGACAGATGCAATGGATGAGTGACAGATGAGATGGATGAATGACAGATGTGATTGATGAGTGACAGATGAGATGGATGAGTCACAGGTGAGATGGATGAGTGACAGATGCGATGGATGAGTGACACATGCGATGGATGAGTGACATATGCGATGGATGAGTGACAGCTGCTATGAATGAGTGACAGGTGTGATGGATGAGTGACAGATGCGATGGATGAGTGACAGATGCAATGGATGAGTGACAGATGAGATGGATGAGTGACAGCTGTGCTGGTTGACTGACAGCTGCGATGGATGAGTGACAGCTGTTATGAATGAGTGACAGATGCAATGGATGAGTGCCAGATCAGATGGATGAGTGTCAGATGCGATGGATGAGTGACAGCTGTGACGGATGAGTGACAGATGTGATGAATGTTATGAATGACAGATGCGATGGATGAGTGACAGATGAGATGGATGAGTGACAGCTGTGCTGGTTGACTGACAGCTGCGATGGATGAGTGACAGCTGCTATGAATGAGTAACAGATGCGATGGATGAGTGCCAGATCAGATTCAGCTGCTTTGAAAGAGTGACAGCTGTCATGGATCAGTGATAGATGTGATGAATGTTGTGAATGAGTGACAGATGCAATGGATGAGTGACAGATGAGATGGATGAATGACAGATGTGATTGATGAGTGACAGATGAGATGGATGAGTCACAGGTGAGATGGATGAGTGACAGATGCAATGGATGAGTGACAGATGCGATGGATGAGTGACAGATGTGATGGATCAGTGACAGATGCGATGGATGAGTGACAGCTGCTATGAATGATTGACAGGTGTAATGGATGAGTGACAGATGTGATGGATGAGTGATGTATGAGTGACAGCTGCTATGAATGAGTGACAGGTGTGATGGATGAGTGACAGCTGCGATGAATGAGTGACAGATGAGATGGATGAGTGACAGATGAGATGGATGAGTGACAGATGCGATGAATGAGTGACAGATGAGATGGATGAGTGACAGATGCGATGAATGAATGACAGATGCAATGGATGAGTGACAGATGTGATGGATGAGTGACAGATCAGATGGATGAGTGACAGATGCGATGAATGAGTGATAGATGCGATGAATGAGTGACAGCTGTGATTGATGAGTGACAGCTGCTATGAATGAGTGACAGGTGTGATGGATGAGTGACAGATGTGATGAATGAGTGATAGATGTGATGGATGAATGACAGATGTGATGAATGAGTGATAAATGCGATGGATGAGTGACAGATGCGATGGATGAGTGACAGCAGTGATGGATGAGTGGCAGCTGTGATGGATGAGTGACAGATGAGATGGATGAGTGACAGATGAGATGGATGAGTGACAGATGAGATGGATGAGTGGCAGATGCGATGGATGAGTGGCAGATGCGATGGATGAGTAACAGATGAAATGGATGAGTGACAGATAAGATGGATGAGTGGCAGCTGCTATGAATGAGTGACAGATGTGATGGATGAGTGCCAGATCAGATGGATGAGTGTCAGATGTGATGGATGAGTGACAGCTGTGATGGATGAGTGACAGATGTGATGAATGTTATGAATGAGTGACAGATGCTATGGATGAGTGACAGATGCTATGGATGAGTGACAGATGCTATGGATGAGTGACAGCTGTGATGGATAAGTGACAGATGTGATGAATGTTATGAATGAGTGACAGATGCAATGGATGAGTGACAGATGAGATGGATGAATGACAGATGTGATTGATGAGTGACAGATGAGATGGATGAGTCACAGGTGAGATGGATGAGTGACAGATGCGATGGATGAGTGACACATGCGATGGATGAGTGACATATGCGATGGATGAGTGACAGCTGCTATGAATGAGTGACAGGTGTGATGGATGAGTGACAGATGCGATGGATGAGTGACAGATGCAATGGATGAGTGACAGATGAGATGGATGAGTGACAGCTGTGCTGGTTGACTGACAGCTGCGATGGATGAGTGACAGCTGTTATGAATGAGTGACAGATGCAATGGATGAGTGCCAGATCAGATGGATGAGTGTCAGATGCGATGGATGAGTGACAGCTGTGACGGATGAGTGACAGATGTGATGAATGTTATGAATGACAGATGCGATGGATGAGTGACAGATGAGATGGATGAGTGACAGCTGTGCTGGTTGACTGACAGCTGCGATGGATGAGTGACAGCTGCTATGAATGAGTAACAGATGCGATGGATGAGTGCCAGATCAGATTCAGCTGCTTTGAAAGAGTGACAGCTGTCATGGATCAGTGATAGATGTGATGAATGTTGTGAATGAGTGACAGATGCAATGGATGAGTGACAGATGAGATGGATGAATGACAGATGTGATTGATGAGTGAAAGATGAGATGGATGAGTCACAGGTGAGATGGATGAGTGACAGATGCAATGGATGAGTGACAGATGCGATGGATGAGTGACAGATGCGATGGATGAGTGACAGCTGCTATGAATGATTGACAGGTGTAATGGATGAGTGACAGATGTGATGGATGAGTGATGGATGAGTGACAGCTGCTATGAATGAGTGACAGGTGTGATGGATGAGTGACAGCTGCGATGAATGAGTGACAGATGAGATGGATGAGTGACAGATGAGATGGATGAGTGACAGATGCGATGAATGAGTGACAGATGAGATGGATGAGTGACAGATGTGATGGATGAGTGACAGATCAGATGGATGAGTGACAGATGCGATGAATGAGTGATAGATGCGATGAATGAGTGACAGCTGTGATTGATGAGTGACAGCTGCTATGAATGAGTGACAGGTGTGATGGATGAGTGACAGATGTGATGAATGAGTGATAGATGTGATGGATGAATGACAGATGTGATGAATGAGTGATAAATGCGATGGATGAGTGACAGATGCGATGGATGAGTGACAGCAGTGATGGATGAGTGGCAGCTGTGATGGATGAGTGACAGATGAGATGGATGAGTGACAGATGAGATGGATGAGTGACAGATAAGATGGATGAGTGGCAGATGCGATGGATGAGTGGCAGATGCGATGGATGAGTAACAGATGAAATGGATGAGTGACAGATAAGATGGATGAGTGGCAGCTGCTATGAATGAGTGACAGATGTGATGGATGAGTGCCAGATCAGATGGATGAGTGTCAGATGTGATGGATGAGTGACAGCTGTGATGGATGAGTGACAGATGTGATGAATGTTATGAATGAGTGACAGATGCAATGGATGAGTGGCAGATGCGATGGATGAGTAACAGATGAAATGGATGAGTGACAGATAAGATGGATGAGTGGCAGCTGCTATGAATGAGTGACAGATGTGATGGATGAGTGCCAGATCAGATGGATGAGTGTCAGATGTGATGGATGAGTGACAGTTGTGATGGATGAGTGACAGATGTGATGAATGTTATGAATGAGTGACAGATGCAATGGATGAGTGACAGATGCGATTGATGAGTGACAGCTGTGCTGGTTGACTGACAGCTGCGATGGATGAGTGACAGCTGCTATGAATGAGTGACAGATGCGATGGATGAGTAACAGATGAAATGGATGAGTGACAGATAAGATGGATGAGTGGCAGCTGCTATGAATGAGTGACAGATGCGATGGATGAGTGCCAGATCAGATGGATGAGTGTCAGATGTGATGGATGAGTGACAGCTGTGATGGATGAGTGACAGATGTGATGAATGTTATGAATGAGTGACAGATGCGATGGATGAGTGACAGATGCGATGGATGAGTGACAGCTGTGCTGGTTGACTGACAGCTGTGATGGATGAGTGACAGCTGCTATGAATGAGTGACAGATGCGATGGATGAGTGGCAGATAAGATGGATGAGTGACAGCTGCTTTGAATGAGTGACAGCTGTGATGGATGAGTGACAGATGTGATGAATGTTATGAATGAGTGACAGATGCAATAGATGAGTGACAGATGAGATGGATGAATGACAGATGTGATTAATGAGTGACAGATGAGATGGATGAGTCACAGGTGAGATGGATGAGTGACAGATGTGATGGATGAGTGACAGATGCGATGGATGAGTGACAGATGTGATGGATGAGTGACAGATGCGATGGATGAGTGACAGCTGCTATGAATGAGTGACGAGTGACAGCTGTGATGGATGAGTGACAGATGTGATGAATGTTATGAATGAGTGACAGATGCAATGGATGAGTGACATGTGAGATGGATGAATGACAGATGTGATTGATGAGTGACAGATGAGATGATGAGTCACAGATGAGATGGATGAGTGACAGATGCGATGGATGAGTGACAGAGGTGATGGATGAGTGACAGATGTGATGGATGAGTGACAGATGCGATGGATGAGTGACAGCTGCTATGAATGAGTGACAGGTGTGATGAATGAGTGACACATGAGATGGATGAGTGACAGATGCGATTAATGAGTGACAGATGAGATGGATGAATGACAGATGTGATGAATGAGTGATAGATGTGATGAATGAGTGACAGATGCGATGGATGAGTGATAGATGTGATGAATGAGTGATAGATGTGATGAATGAGTGACAGATGCGATGGATGAGTGACAGATGTGATGAATGAGTGATAGATGTGATGAATGAGTGATAGATGTGATGAATTAGTGACAGATGCGATGGATGAGTGACAGCAGTGATGGATGAGTGGCAGCTGTGATGGATGAGTGGCAGCTGTGATGGATGAGTGACAGATGCGATGGATGAGTGACAGATGAGATGGATGAGTGACAGATGCGATGGAGGAGTGACAGATGAGATGGATGAGTGACAGATGCGATGGATGAGTGACAGATGAGATGGATGAGTGACAGATGAGATGGATGAGTGACAGATGAGATGGATGAGTGACAGATGTGATGAATGAGTGATAGATGTGATGAATTAGTGACAGATGCGATGGATGAGTGACAGCAGTGATGGATGAGTGGCAGCTGTGATGGATGAGTGGCAGCTGTGATGGATGAGTGACAGATGCGATGGATGAGTGACAGATGAGATGGATGAGTGACAGATGCGATGGATGAGTGACAGATGAGATGGATGAGTGACAGATGCGATGGATGAGTGACAGATGTGATGCACGGTATAGTACAAACATTATACTGTGTGCGAATAATTAACAGGTGCTGTACATAATCTATAATGATTGACAGCTGATGACTGATATGATGATGATTGACAGCTCTAATATGTGATCTATAATGATTTACAAGAGGAAAGGGACATTATCAGACACCTGTAATGTGTACAATGATGTGATATAGAAATGACTGGCAGCTGTGATACATGATGCTAAAATGAGCCAGATGTAGTTATACCAAAAGGACAGAGAGATGCACGTGAGATAGAAATAACTGAAAGATGTGATGCAGGATGTAGGGATGATGGACAGATTATACACCCGATGTAAGGATTATGAACAGATTATAAACCTGATGTAAGGATGATGGACAGATTATAGACTTGATGTAAGGATGATGGACAGATTATAGACCTGATGTAAGGATGATGGACAGATTATACACATGATGTAAGGATGATGGACAGATTATACACATGATGTAAGGATGATGAACAGATTATACACTCAATGTAAGGATTATGGACAGATTATAGACTTGATGTAAGGATGATGGACAGATTATACATCTGATGTAAGGATGATGGACAGATTATACACCTGATGTAAGGATGATGGACAGATTATACACCTGATGTAAGGATGATGGCCAGATTATACACCTGATGTAAGGATGATGGACAGATTATAGACCTGATGTAAGGATGATGGACAGATTATACACCTGATGTAAGGATGATGGACAGATTATACACCTGATGTAAGGATGATTGCCAGATCATACACATGATGTAAGGATGATGGACAGATTATAGACCTGATGTAAGGATGATGGCCAGATTACACACATGATGTAAGGATGATGGACAGATTATACACCTGATGTAAGGATGATGGCCAGATCATACACATGATGTAAGGATGATGGACAGATCATACACCTGATGTAAGGATGATGGCCAGATCATGCACATGATGTAAGGATGATGGACAGATCATACACATGATGTAAGGATGATGGACAGATTATACACCTGATGTAAGGATGATGGACAGATTATACACCGGATGTAAGGATGATGGCCAGATTATACACATGATGTAAGGATGATGGCCAGATTATACACATGATGTAAGGATGATGGCCAGATTATACACATGATGTAAGGATGATGGCCAGATTATACACATGATGTAAGGATGATGGCCAGATTATACACATGATGTAAGGATGATGGCCAGATTATACACATGATGTAAGGATGATGGACAGATTATACACATGATGTAAGGATGATGGACAGATTATACACCTGATGTAAGGATGATGAACAGATTATACACATGATGTAAGGATGATGGCCAGATTATACACCGGATGTAAGGATGATGGACAGATTATACACCTGATGTAAGGATGATGGACAGATTATACACCTGATGTAAGGATGATGGACAGATTATACACCTGATGTAAGGATGATGGACAGATTATACACATGATGTAAGGATGATGGCCAGATTATACACCGGATGTAAGGATGATGGCCAGATTATACACCTGTTGTAAGGATGATGCACAGATTATACACATGATGTAAGGATGATGGCCAGATTATACACCGGATGTAAGGATGATGGGCAGATTATACACCTGATGTAAGGATGATGGACAGATTATACACATGATGTAAGGATGATGGCCAGATTATACACCGGATGTAAGGATGATGGGCAGATTATACACCTGATGTAAGGATGATGGACAGATTATACACATGATGTAAGGATGATGGACAGATTATACACCGGATGTAAGGATGATGGGCAGATTATACACCTGATGTAAGGATGATGCACAGATTATACACATGATGTAAGGATGATGGACAGATTATACACCGGATGTAAGGATGATGGGCAGATTATACACATGATGAAAGGATTGTAGGGCGGCAGTGTTCACACCGTGCAGTAACTGAGGCAGTGACCCAAACAAGTCCAACATAAAACAGCTTTTATTCAGCAACAAAAAGTCCTCCGGTTCGCAGCCGGGTTAACGTGAGTCCATAAACAACGGTTGCCGGGGACAACGGCCGTGCCAGGCTGCTCAGAGCCTGACAGGTGCAGAGCCTTCCCAGGCGGTGGTTCAGCCACACTCAATCCTGCTGAGCTTTCCTGCTATTCTCCTAGCAGGTTCCAACATAGAACACCACTAATCCCCAGTGCAGGGATCCTAAAAGACCTGTGGCAAGAGCCACTGGAAAACCCAGGTTTGAGGGAGGAGGCCGCCCAACTGCCTCCCGTGACCTTCTCCAAGAAATGAAGACCCTGCCGGGTCCCACTCAATCTGCCTTAGCCAGGTAGTCTGACCAGGTCACTGCTCACCTTCATTCCGCAGCTGTGTCTGTGGCTGCAATGCACTCCAATGGATTTAATAGGTCTCTGTACACATTCTGGGGGAGATATAACGTCCCTCGTACAGGATCCCGGTCACTGCCTCACAGGATGATGGACAGATTATACACCTGATGTAAGGATGATGGACAGATTATACACCTGATGTAAGGATGATGGACAGATTATACACCTGATGTAAGGATGATGGACAGATTATACACATGATGTAAGGATGATGGACAGATTATACACATGATGTAAGGATGATGGACAGATTATACACATGATGTAAGGATGATGGACAGATTATACACCTGATGTAAGGATGATGGACAGATTATACACCTGATGTAAGGATGATGGACAGATTATACACATGATGTAAGGATGATGGACAGATTATACACCTGATGTAAGGATGATGGACAGATTATACACCTGATGTAAGGATGATGGACAGATTATACACCTGATGTAAGGATGATGGACAGATTATACACCTGATGTAAGGATGATGGACAGACTATACACCTGATGTAAGGATGATGGACAGATTATACACCTGATGTAAGGATGATGGACAGATTATACACCTGATGTAAGGATGATGGACAGATTATACACATGATGTAAGGATGATGGACAGATTATACACCTGATGTAAGGATGATGGACAGATTATACACATGATGTAAGGATGATTGACAGATTATACACCTGATGTAAGGATGATGGACAGATTATACACCTGATGTAAGGATGATGGACAGATTATACACCTGATGTAAGGATGATGGACAGATTATACACCTGATGTAAGGATGATGGACAGATTATACACCTGATGTAAGGATGATGGACAGATTATACACCTGATGTAAGGATGATGGACAGATTATACACCTGATGTAAGGATGATGGACAGATTATACACATGATGTAAGGATGATTGACAGATTATACACCTGATGTAAGGATGATGGACAGATTATACACATGATGTAAGGATGATGGACAGATTATACACCTGATGTAAGGATGATGGACAGATTATACATCTGATGTAAGGATGATGGACAGATTATAGACCTGATGTAAGGATGATGGACAGATTATACATATAATGTAAGGATGATGGATGGTTTATACACCTGATGTAAGGATGATGGACAGATTATACACCTGATGTAAGGATGATGGACAGATTATATGTGGCGCCCCTGAGGGTTTGGTCGCCACAAGGGGGGATACTGCAGCCTGTCAGCAGGTGTAGTGTCTCCTCACCCAGGTAAGGAAGGTGCACTGGTCAGGACCCTGAATCTACATTCAACACTACACACTCCTGACCTATGGGAGGCAAGTATGCACCATAGTGCTGCCTCAGCAGGATCACGAGTAGGGGAACCAAAAGTTAGGGGAACCATGTAGTGGGTGAAGAGTAGAACACCGTTTTAGTTTACACACATAATTTGTTATATAATAGCCAGCCATCTTGAGCACAAGGTTCTTGGTTCTGTTCTTGGTTCTGTTCTTGGCTCTGTTCTTGATTCTCAGTTTTTTGATTGGGATCTTCACAGCAGGCAGCGGCCTTGTGTAGGAGCCTGCAGTGTGCTGAAGATGCACAGTCCTCGTGCCCTGACCTTGACACGAGGAGTGGGTATGAGTTAACAGTGTCTCTACCCCGGTCAAGTTCCCTTGCTTAAGATGGTCGGGAGCTATAGTGACAGCTCCACAAGCAAAAGGATCCCAGGGAGCACGGATGGAGCGGCGTACGCCACCTGTACTCTCCATTCTGGCCCCGCCAGAGGGACTCCTGCTGCAAGAGGGGTACCGGCCCCCGATATCTGACTTTGCCACTTCACGTCTCTGTCAGAGAAGCCCGGTAGGCTACAGTGGATCCCGTCGGGTGACGGGCGGAACGGAATTGCCGCCTTACCCTATATCTGTGCATAGTCCAGAGGGAGACCCAGCCTTTCCACGCACACGGACAGGAGAGGTTCAAAGGGGGCTGTTAGGAACACTCGGAGGGTCCTGATCGAAGTACCTGAATACCTTGGGTGCGCTGAGCCCTCATCCCTGGTGGCCGCAGTGATCCGTGAGGAGCAGGGAGAAGCCTTGCCGCTGCTTAAAAAGAACTGTGAGTAAAAGACCTGGAAGACTATCCCTACTGCCTCTGGTTCCTTCATTTCTGCACTGCACCACACAGTACCTGAGTGACCCAGGACTACTCTCCCCATCCTCCTGTCACATCTGCCCTGAGGCCCTGCTCCGCCTGTGGGGAGTTATAACATCGCCTGCTGCCGCTACATCCAGCCTCAGAGGACTGCTAGCAGCGCTGGTGATGCATCACCAGACACCACAGGTGGCGTAGTCGATAAATACCACTCAACCCTGAAAGCCCTTACATCCTTTTTAATGTGACAGCCCTGGGCACGGAACGGGTCCAGGCCACGGCTGCATCCCCTCAACATCTGACCCGGCTTCCCAGGGCAAGGCTGCGAGCGTCACATCACTGGCGTAGTCGGCAGGATTGCGTGCCCGCAGCAACGGAAGGAGATTGCCCATTGCTACCGGGTACTGCGCGCCTTTTTCCACAGACTGTCGTTTTTCACTTAAAATGGCGCCCGCCCAAGAAGAACGGACGCCATAATGTGCAGAAAGGACAGCGTCTTAGCACCTCCCATCGTGGGCCTGGCTCCCCAATGGCGCCAAAAGAGCAGACCGCCCCTTCCATTAGAGACTGTCCGCTGGGTAGTGTCCATCACCCCAGAGGGGACGTCCGAGGGAGTGCCTGTCGGCCTGCAGCCTTGGAGCCACCCCAAAAGGAGGAGGGGACAAAGAGGTGCAGCCATTACAGTCCCAGCTTTGCCACCATCGAGAGCAGCCATGGACACCGTTGCAGACAGAGCCAGTCTACTACACCCGGGAGTTCCCATAATCCCCAGCTCCGAACCGGGAAACCTGGCCCGGAGGTGCATGGAGGCGGCTGTGCGGCATCAGGAGGAGCCGCGGTGGAGGAGTGAGGCCCTAACCAGAGGAGCGACGACCCAGGAGGAAGAGGCCCTGGAGGGTGCCTGTGGTCCAGAGCCGGGTGAGTCAGAGATCCTCCTGGACCTGTGGTCCGAGTGTCAACTCCCAGGCGTGGAATCCTGGGAGGAAGCTTTCTCCGCAGAGCTCCAACCCGCCGCCATGCCTGGAGACCTCCGTGGTCTCTCACCTCCCGTTCCAGAGGAACCGGGATCTGCATGGGAATCCACGGGCCCCAACCCGAAATGGTCCGCGCACTCGGGCCTGCTGCAGCGCCCCCTAACGCCACTTTCGGCCCCCACGGTTACTTGCCCGGCGGCAGAAGAGTGGGCCTGGGACAACCAGGGGGGCAACCTAATGGGCTTCCCCCGGGAGACCCGAGCTAAAGCTCAGAGGAGGAGTGAATACTGCCTCCAACAAATTCTCCAGCTGGACTGGGAGCAGCGACAGAGGGAGGTGCGTTGCGAGCAGCTTCAAGTGCGGGCCAAAGCTGCTAAGTCCAAAGCCCCCCAGAGGGAGGCGTCCCACCCAAGCCCCCGTGAAGAAGGGCAGGTGGTCCACTTCCACCGTGAGGTGGGATGGGGCTTCATCAGGAGTCCCGGGCTGGAGCGGGACGTCTTCTTCAATTGTCGCGACGTCGAGCCCCAGCTCAAAAAGGGACACCCTGGCCGGAACCTCGCCCTGGGCGAAATGGTCACGTACACCCGCCACAATGGAGTCCGAGGCTGGTACGCCCTGGATATCCATAAAGTGTCCAGGAGCGATGCCCCCGCGCACCCACCTGTGGCGGGCCGGTCAGCCTCTGTCGGGAGGAATGAGCCCTTTCCCCAGCAGGAAAATATGGACTAAGCAGCCCCCGGCTGCTGTTAAAGTTTAAAAAGGTTGATTGTTTACTTTGTTTACTCCCTTTTCTAGAGACACTCGTCCCTGCGGACACTGGCAGGCGGTAGACTTTCCTTGTAAATAAGTTATGCATCTATTTAGGTGCTTCCTATTGGTTTTATGAAAAACCGTGCCTTATCTTCTACCTCAGACCTCAAAAGAAAAACTTGTCTGGAGTGGCTCACTTGGAGGTCCAGTGCAGGATCTTCATGCCCAGCAGCTACCCCAGGGCCTACGTCTACCTCACTTTAACCCGTCTGCCGTCATGCTGAATGTCCCTTGTCTCATATTTTATACTTCTATACTTTTGTACTTTTGCACTTTATATTTACAGTTAGTAACGTTTAAGAAAAAGTACCTCCCATAAAGGGAAGATGGTTATAATGTTATTACAAAAATGTTATAAAAAGTCTGTACCATGCTTTGCTCTCTTTGCAGCCCGCGGACGTGCTGTGTTTTACCAGGGGGGAATGTGGCACCCCTGAGGGTTCGGTCGCCACAAGGGGGGATACTGCAGCCTGTCAGCAGGTGTGGTTGTGACGCCTCATGCTCGAAAAAGCCCTTTAGTTTACCCTGGGTGATGGGGGACTCGGAATCGGGTCCTGTGATGGAGAGATGGGGTGCAGCCGTGGCCCGGACCCGACCCGTGCTCAGGGCCGTCACATTAAAAAGAGATGGTGTGGACTCATCCGGGTTGAGTGGCTGATTAACGACTACGCCACCTGTGGTGCCTGGTGAAGGGCCACCAGTACCGCTGCAGTCCGCTGAGGCATGGTGTTATGGCGGCCAAAGTTATTACTACTCCCCACAGGCGGAGCAAGGCCTCAGGGCAGAGGGACAGGATGGAAGGGGTAGTAGTAGAGGGAGACGGGCACCGCGTCGTGCGGTGTGGCGCAGAATAAACAGTCCGGAGGCCATAGGGGTGAACTTCCAAGGCTTTACTCACTTTAGAGATGGCAGAAGGAAGGCGACTCCCTGCTCCCCGCGGAGTCCTGCGGTCACCAGGGACGGGGGTCCGGCAACCTCCGAGTAAGTCCAGCGTTCAATCGGGACCCTACACCAGAGTGTTCCTGAACTACAGACCAAATCCTTTCCTGTCCGTGTGTGTGCGAATAGGCCGGGTCTCCCTCTGAGCTCCTCTCAGAACAAGGGCACGGGTGGCAGCTCCGCTCCATCCGATACCCGGTGGGATCCTCTGGGCCTACCGGGCTTTCCCGACCAGGACATGGAGTAGCAAGGTCGGGTGTCGGTACCCCTCTTGCAGCCGGAGTCCCTCTGAATATATCAGCATGACGAGGACAGGTGGCGTACACCGCTCCGTCTGCATCCTGCCTGGGATCCATTTGCTGTGGAGCCACACTCTTAAGCTCCGGGCCTTCTTGGTCCTGGTCCTTGGCCGGGTTGAGACATTCCTTGTCTACAACCTGCCTCTCGTCCCAAGGCCGGGGTACGAGGGCTGTGTCTCCGACCTCTGCAGGCCCACACAGGGTCCACTATCAGGGTGGGAGATCACGACCTAACAACAGTCAAAGACCGCTTGACAGACAAAAGACCTTGACCAAAGATGGCTTTTTATTAAATATGAAATTTAAAGTGTAACTAACTTGCAAGTCCTCCACCCTCACCCACTAACTGGTTCCCCTAACTCTTGGTTCCCCAGTCTCCCTGTAACCAGGGGAGCAGCACCTAGTGCATAATAGCTCCCTCTGGTGGAGAAATGTGGTGTTGGATGCAAAGGTTGGGTCATGACTATCACACTGTTCTTACCTCAGAGGAGGAACACTACACTCCACTAAAGAAGTGCAGCATCCCTGTGGCGGTCGAACCCTCAGGGGCGCCACATTCCCCCCTGGTAAAACACAGCACGTCCGCGGGCTGCAAAAGAAGTAACACCCAGGAAATTTTCTTTTTAATATCAACATGAACTATCTTCCCTTTATGGGAGGCACATCTTCTTAAACGTTGCATAACAGGTTATATATAAAAATTGCAAAAGTATAAAATTATAAAAGTGCTAGCATTTTTCCAGAGACATTATGGTGCAAACAGACGGGTTAAGGTGCAAAGACGCAGAGTCAGTTCAGAAGTGCGAGGGACCCGCCCTAAACCCTCAACGTAGGCCCTGGGGTGGCTGCAGGGCATGAAGATCCCGAGTTGGACCTCCCGGACAGCCACCCTGACTGGTTTTCATGAGGTAGAAAGTATCCGCGGTTTTTGTATAAAACCAATATGGAGCACCTAAAAAGATGCAAACTATATACAATAGAAAGAGTCTGTCTGCTGCCAGTCCGCAGGGACACATGTCTCTAGAAATCCAGGAATAGAAAATAAGCAAAAGTAGAAAAGTCAACACTCATAAAATTGGTAAACGAAAACTGCAACAGCCGGGGCTGCCTTAAACCTCGGGTTCCCTCCTGGGAAAAGGCTCGTTCCTCCCGACGGAGGCTGACCGGTCCCCTGAGGCTGAGCGTGGGGTGGCGTCGTTCCCGGACAGTTTGTGTACTTCCAGGGCGTACCACCCTCGCACCCCCTGGTGGCGAGAAAAGGTTACTGTATCGCCCGGGAAGAGGTTCCGACCAGGGTGTCCCTTCTGTAGACGCGGCTCGACATCCCGCCGGCTGACGAACACGTCGTCCTGGTACTGGGGACTGCGGATGAACCCCCACCCCGCCTCATGGTGGAAGCGGACGACTTGGCCTTCCACTCAGGGACTAGGACGGGTGGCCTCTTCCTGCCGAGCCCGGGATTTGGCAGCTTTGGGCCCGTACCTCGAGGCGCTAGCAGCGCTGCTCCCGTTGACGCTGCTCCCCAGCGAGCTGGAAAATCTGGTCGCTGCACCACTGGCTCCTCCTCCGCGCTTCAGCCCGGGTCTCCCGGGGGAAGCCCATCAGGTCGCCCCCCTGGTTTTCCCAGGCCCACTTCTCGGGCCAGGTTACTGCTGGTGCGGGTAGCGGGGCCGTGACAGGTTTCTGCGGGTCCTCTACAGGCGCGGACCAGTCCGGGTTAGAGCCAGTAGTCTCTTCCGCAGATTCAGGCACCTCCGATTCAGGGTTTGGGCGGCATCGCAGGTCCCCACCCATAGCTGCCGCTTGCAGCTCCGGAGCCAATGCTTGCTCCCAGGTGGCCGCGTGGGGAATTAAATACTCCGTCATGAGGTCCAGGATTGTCACGGTAGGCTCTGCAGCTGGGGCAGGGGTTGCGTACTCACCCGCCGCTAGGCCGCCCTCGACCTCGGTCACCGCGTCGCCTTGTCCTGGGACCTCAACTAATTGGCGGCGGTCCCGGATACGCAGCAGCATCTCCTCCCGCCACGCAGCCGTCGCCGCCTCCTGGGCCTCTCTCTGCCTTCTCAAGAGTCCCGAAGCTTCCTGCCGGAGAAATTCAAAGTCTCCCGATGTTAACACGCTGCCGGGTGAAGGGCCTGAACCGGGTTCAGTTGGTTCAGAAGGTTGCGCACCAGAAGCGTCCATGTCCACCTCTGTTGATTGCCAAACTCCAACTGCAATGGCCGCACCTTGTTACTTCTCTTCTTCCTCCTCTTTCGGGGCGGTTCCTGGGCGGAATGCTGACAGGCCCGCCTTCGTTCAGCCCATCCGGTTTGACAGGCATTACCCCGCGGACAGTCTCTGATGGAAGGGGCAGTCCACATTCTTGGCGCCAAGCGGGAGCCCAGCCCACGATGGGAGGCGTTCAAAGACAGTCTTTTCACAGCATTATGGCGCCTGTTCCTCTTGGGTGGGCGCCATTTTAAGTGTAAAACAACAGTTCAAGGTGTAAGGCACACAGTACCCGGTAGCAATGGGTACTTCCTTCCTTTGCTGCGGGCACGCGATCCTGCCGACTACGCCAGGTTGTGACGCCTCATGCTCGAAAAAGCCCTTTAGTTTACCCTGGGTGATGGGGGACTCGGAATCGGGTCCTGTGATGGAGAGATGGGGTGCAGCCGTGGCCTGGACCTGACCCGTGCTCAGGGCCGTCACATTAAAAAGAGATGGTGTGGACTCATCCGGGTTGAGTGGCTGATTAACGACTACGCCACCTGTGGTGCCTGGTGAAGGGCCACCAGCGCCGCTGCAGTCCGCTGAGGCATGGTGTTATGGCAGCCAAAGTTATTACTACTCCCCACAGGCGGAGCAAGGCCTCAGGGCAGAGGGACAGGATGGAAGGGGTAGTAGTAGAGGGAGACGGGTGCCGCGTCGTGCGGTGTGGCGCAGAATAAACAGTCCGGAGGCCATAGGGGTGAACTTCCAAGGCTTTACTCACTTTAGAGATGGCAGAAGGAAGGCGACTCCCTGCTCCCCGCAGAGTCCTGCGGTCACCAGGGACGGGGTCCGACAACCTCCGAGTAAGTCCAGCGTTCAATCGGGACCCTACACCAGAGTGTTCCTGAACTACAGACTGAATCCTTTCTTGTCTGTGTGTGTGCGAATAGGCCGGGTCTCCCTCTGAGCTCCTCTCAGAACAAGGGCACGGGTGGCAGCTCCGCTCCGTCCGATACCCGGTGTGACCCTCTGGGCCTACTGGGCTTTCCCGACCAGGACATGGAGTAGCAAGGTCGGGTGTCGGGGGCCGGTACCCCTCTTGCAGCCGGAGTCCCTCCGAATATATTAGCATGGCGAGGACAGGTGGCGTACACCGCTCCGTCTGCATCCTGCCTGGGATCCATTTGCTGTGGAGCCACACTCTTAAGCTCCGGGCCTTCTTGGTCCTGGTCCTTGGCCGGGTTGAGACATTCCTTGTCTACAACCTGCCCCTCGTCCCAAGGCCGGGGTACGAGGGCTGTGTCTCTGACCTCTGCAGGCCCACACAGGGTCCACTATCAGGGTGGGAGAACACGACCTAACAGTCAAAGACCGCTTGACAGACAAAAGACCTTGACCAAAGATGGCTTTTTATTAAATATGAAATTTAAAGTGTAACTAACTTGTAAGTCCTCCACCCTCACCCACTAACTGGTTCCCCTAACTCTTGGTTCCCCAGTCTCCCTGTAACCAGGGGAGCAGCACCTAGTGCATAATAGCTCCCTCTGGTGGAGAAATGTGGGTGTTGGATGCAAAGGTTGGGTCATGACTATCACACTGTTCTTACCTCAGAGGAGGAACACTACACTCCATTAAAGAAGTGCAGCATCCCTGTGGCGGTCGAACCCTCAGGGGCGCCACATAGTGTCTCCTCACCCAGGTAAGGAAGGTGCACTGGTCAGGACCCTGAATCTACATTCAACACTACACACTCCTGGCCTACAGTTAGGTCCATATATATTTGGACAGAGACAACATTTTTCTAATTTTGGTTCTAGACATTACCACAATGAATTTTAAACAAAACAATTCAGATGCAGTTGAAGTTCAGACTTTCAGCTTTCATTTGAGGGTATCCACATTAAAATTGGATGAAGGGTTTAGGAGTTTCAGCTCCTTAACATGTGCCACCCTGTTTTTAAAGGGATCAAAAGTAATTGGACAATTGACTCCAAGGCTATTTCATGGACAGGTGTGGGCAATCCCTTCGTTATGTCATTCTCAATTAAGCAGATAAAAGGCCTGGAGTTGATTTGAGGTGTGGTGCTTGCATTTGGAAGGTTTTGCTGTGAAGTAAACATGCGGTCAAAGGAGCTCTCCATGCAGGTGAAACAAGCCATCCTTAAGCTGCAAAAACAGAAAAAAAAACATCCGAGAAATTTCTACAATATTAGGAGTGGCAAAATCTACAGTTTGGTACATCCTGAGAAAGAAAGAAAGCACTGGTGAACTCATCAATGCAAAAAGTTCTGGGCGCCCACGGAAGACAACAGTGGTGGATGATCGCAGAATAATCTCCATGGTGAAGAGAAACCCCTTCACAACAGCCAACCAAGTGAACAACACTCTCCAGGAGGTAGACGTATCAATATCCAAATCTACCATAAAGAGAAGACTGCATGAAAGTAAATACAGAGGGTTCACTGCATGGTGCAAGCCACTCATGAGCATCAAGAATAAAAAGGCTACACTGGACTTTGCTAAAAAACATCTAAAAAAGCCAGCACAGTTCTGGAAGAACATTCTTTGGACAGATGAAACCAAGATCAACCTCTACCAGAATGATGGAAAGAGAAAAGTATGGCGAAGGCGTGGTACAGCTCATGATCCAAAGCATACCACATAATCTGTAAAACACGGCAGAGGAATTGTGATGGCTTGGGCATGCATGGCTGCCAGTGGCACTGGGTCACTAGTGTTTATTGATGATGTGACACAGGACAGAAGCAGCTGAATGAATTCTGACGTATTCAGAGCCATACTGTGTGCTCAGATCCAGCCAAATGCAGCCAAACTGATTGGTCGTCATTTCATACTACAGATGGACAATGACCCAAAAAATAAAGCCAAAGCAACCCAGGAGTTTATTAAAGCAAAGAAGTGGAATATTCTTGAATGGCCAAGTCAGTCACCTGATCTCAACCCAATTGAGCATGCATTTCACTTGTTAAAGACTAAACTTCAGACAGAAAGGCCCACAAACAAACAGCAACTGAAAACCACCGCAGTGAAGGCCTTGCAGAGCATTAAAAAGGAGGAAACACAGCGTCTGGTGATGTCCATGAGTTCAAGACTTCAGGCAGTCATTGCCAACAAAGGGTTTTCAACCAAGTACGAGAAATGAATATTATATTTACAATTATTTAATTTGTCCAATTTTCCCTTTAAAAACAGGGTGGCACATGTTAAGGAGCTGAAACTCCTAAACCATTCATCCAATTTTAATGTGGATACCCTCAAATGAAAGCTGAAAGTTTGAACTTCAACTGCATCTGAATTGTTTTGTTTAAAATTCATTGTGGTAATGTCTAGAACCAAAATTAGAAAAATGTTGTCTCTGTCCAAATATATATGGACCTAACTGTATGGGAGGCAAGTATGCACCATAGTGCTGCCTCAGCAGGATCACGAGTGGGGGAACCAAAAGTTAGGAGAACCATGTAGTGGGTGAAGAGTAGAACACCGTTTTAGTTTACACACATAATTTGTTATATAATAGCCAGCCATCTTGAGCACAAGGTTCTTGGTTCTGTTCTTGGCTCTGTTCTTGATTCTCAGTTTTTTGATTGGGATCTTCACAGCAGGCAGCGGCCTTGTGTAGGAGCCTGCAGTGTGCTGAAGATGCACAGTCCTCGTGCCCTGACCTTGACACGAGGAGTGGGTATGAGTTAACAGTGTCTCTACCCCAGTCAAGTTCCCTTGCTTAAGATGGTCGGGAGCTATAGTGACAGCTCCACAAGCCAAAGGATCCCAGGGAGCACGGATGGAGCGGCGTACGCCACCTGTACTCTCCATTCTGGCCCCGCCAGAGGGACTCCTGCTGCAAGACGGGTACCGGCCCCCGATATCTGACTTTGCCACTTCACGTCTCTGTCAGAGAAGCCCGGTAGGCTACAGTGGATCCCGTCGGGTGACGGGCGGAACGGAATTGCCGCCTTACCCTATATCTGTGCATAGTCCAGAGGGAGACCCAGCCTTTCCACGCACACGGACAGGAGAGGTTCAAAGGGGGCTGTTAGGAACACTCGGAGGGTCCTGATCGAAGTACCTGAATACCTTGGGTGCGCTGAGCCCTCATCCCTGGTGGCCGCAGTGATCCGTGAGGAGCAGGGAGAAGCCTTGCCGCTGCTTAAAAAGAACTGTGAGTAAAAGACCTGGAAGACTATCCCTACTGCCTCTGGTTCCTTCATTTCTGCACTGCACCACACAGTACCTGAGTGACCCAGGACTACTCTCCCCATCCTCCTGTCACATCTGCCCTGAGGCCCTGCTCCGCCTGTGGGGAGTTATAACATCGCCTGCTGCCGCTACATCCAGCCTCAGAGGACTGCTAGCAGCGCTGGTGACGCATCACCAGACACCACAGGTGGCGTAGTCGATAAATACCACTCAACCCTGAAAGCCCTTACATCCTTTTTAATGTAACGGCCCTGGGCACGGAACGGGTCCAGGCCACGGCTGCATCCCCTCAACATCTGACCCGGCTCCGAGTACCCCCATCTTCCCAGGGCAGGGCTGCGAGCGTCACATATACACCCGATGTAAGGATGATGGACAGATTATACACCTGATGTAAGGATGATGGACAGATTATACACATGATGTAAGGATGATGGATAGAATATACACCTGATGTAAGGATGATCGACAGATTATACACATGATGTAAGGATGATGGATAGAATATACACCTGATGTAAGGATGATCGACAGATTATACACATGATGTAAGGATGATGGACAGATTATACACATGATGTAAGGATGATGGATAGATTATACACATGATGTAAGGATGATGGACAGATTATACACATGATGTAAGGATGATGGATAGAATATACACCTGATGTAAGGATGATGGACAGATTATACACCTGATGTAAGGATGATGGACAGATTATACACATGATGTAAGGATGATGGATAGAATATACACCTGATGTAAGGATGATCGACAGATTATACACATGATGTAAGGATGATGGACAGATTATACACATGATGTAAGGATGATGGATAGAATATACACCTGATGTAAGGATGATGGACAGATTATACACATGATGTAAGGATGATGGACAGATTATACACATGATGTAAGGATGATCGACAGATTATACACATGATGTAAGGATGATGGACAGATTATACACCTGATGTAGACAACCATCTCATGTAAAAGTGTAACAACTCTCCCAGATAGCAAAAGAGAAAAAAATGGATATCAGCTCAGCCACTTAGAAGATTGCAGCACGGAACCAGCAGTGCGACTGGGAAGATAAATCAGGAAACTAGGGAAATTCAGATGAAAAATTCTTCTAAATCAATTTCTTTTTTAGGTCATGAAAAAAGTATTAAAACAGCCTTAGGAGGACATCAGCAAACGCGTTTCGAACTATGAGTTCTTAATCATTGTATAGTAGAAAACCGCATGGGAATGGCGTTATAGGTCATATCCTGCTGGTCACATGTTCAAAGATAAACCAATCAAGATTAAACAAGCAATAATAGATAAAAACATGTGACATAATAAAATGCTTTTTTTGCAATATTTCTTCAGCAAAAGGGTTACTACAGAGGAATTATAAACATATTTCATTGTATCTACTTATATATAAGGAGATACGGGATGGGACAAGGATATGGGATGGGACAAGGATAGAAGCAGAGGAATTTATTGGATTCATTAGTGACAATTCCATGAATCTAACATTTACTTATAATTTACAGCAAACAAAAATAGATTTTTTGGATGTTACTTTGACTTTCAAGGACAACACAGTGGTCATTACACCTTTTAGAAAGAGTCTGTCTAGAAATTCTATTCTTTTGGCTTCTTCTCACCATAATAAAAAAAAACAATTACTAATATACCAGTAGGAGAATTAATACATAAAGAAATACGAGCAATGCCCAACAATACAGGATAGAAGCAAATATAATTATGAATAGACTGTCAGAGAGAGAATATCCCAATTGGATGCTAAATAGGGCAGAACATATTAATAAAAAAGACAGACAAATTATGATTAGAACAAAATGAAAAATCATAACTAAAACTCCTAACCAGGTCACATTTGTTTCCCAATATAGCCCTCAATTTCCAACAATAAAAAACATCATAAGTAAATACTTACCCATGCTGCATGCTGACCCAAAACTCAGGGAGGTACTTTCAACACCTGTTAGATTCACAGCCCGTAGAGCAGCCACTCTGGGGGATCTGTTACCACCGAGTCTAACTCAATGACCTGGCTACATACAATTGGTTTTTATAAGTGTGGACCTTCCATTTGTACGTGCTGCACCCACATAACTAGTACAAAGACCTTTATATCCTTCTCTACTAATGCAGTATACAATATAAAAAATGTTATTAATTGCAATTCTACTTATATTATTTATGTCATTTCATGCAATGCATGCCGTTTACAATGCGTGGGATGTACCTGCAATCCCCTAAAAACACGCATGAGACGCCACTTGTCAGACGCCCATAATAAATTAATTACAAAATGTTCTGCTGCTTCAAGGCATTTCTCGGTGTGTCACAATGGGGATACCACAACCTTCAATATAGTTGGCATTGAGAGAGTTATAAGACCACATAGGGGTGGCGATCATAGGAGAAAACTCCTTAATAGAGAAAGCTGGTGGATTTATACCTTGAACACACGGGCACCGGCCGGCATGAACATCAGACACGATCTGATGTACCATTGTGAATGAGAACTTTTCTCCCCCTTCTTTCTCTCCTTATACAGTTATATGATAAAGTTTGGGCACCCCTATTAATCTTAAGCTTATTGTTTTATAAAAATTGGTGTTTTTGCAATAGCGATTTCAGTTTGATATATGTAATAACTGTTGGACACAGTAATGTTTCTGCCTTGAAATGAGGTTTATTGTACTAACAGAAAATGTGCAATCTGCATTCAAACAAAATTTGACAGGTGCATAAGTATGGGCACCTCACCAGAAAATTGACATTAATATTTAGTAGATCGTCCTTTTGCAAAAATAACAGCCTCTAGTCGCTTCCTGTAGCTTTTAATGAGTTCCTGGATCCTGGATGAAGGTATTTTTGACCATTCCTCTTTACAAAACAATTCCAGTTCAGTTAAGTTTGATGGTCGCCGAGCATGGACAGCCCTCTTCAAATGATCCCACAGATGTTCAATGATATTCAGGTCTGGGGACTGGGATGGCCATTCCAGAACATTGTAATTGTTCCTCTGCATGAATGCCTGAGTAGATCTGGAGCGGTGTTTTGGATCATTGTCTTGCTGAAAGATCCATCCCCTGCGTAACTTCAACTTTGTCACTGATTCTTGAACATTATTGTCAAGAATCTGCTGATACTGAGTGGAATCCATGCATCCCTCAACTTTAACAAGATTCCCGGTGCCGGCATTGGCCACACAGCCCCAAAGCATGATGGAACCTCCACCAAATTTTACTGTGGGTAGCAAGTGTTTTTCTTGGAATGCTGTGTTTTTTTGCCGCCATGCATAATGCCTTTTTGTATGACCAAACAACTCAATCTTGGTTTCATCAGTCCACAGGACCTTCTTCCAAAAAGAAATTGGCTTCTCCAAATGTGCTTTTGCATACCTCAGCCGACTCTGTTTGTGGCGTGCTTGCAGAAACGGCTTCTTTCGCATCACTCTCCCATACAGCTTCTCCTTGTGCAAAGTGCGTTGTATAGTTGACCGATGCACAGTGACACCATCTGCAGCAAGTTGATGCTGCAGCTCTCTGGAGGTGGTCTGAGGATTGTCCTTGACTGATCTCACCATTCTTCTTCTCTGCCTTTCTGATGTTTTTCTTGGCCTGCCACTTCTGGCCTTAACAAGAACTGTCCCTGTGTTCTTCCATTTCCTTACTATGTTCCTCACAGTGGAAACTGACAGGTTAAATCTCTGAGACAGCTTTTTGTATCCTTCACCTGAACAACTATGTTGAATAATCTTTGTTTTCAGATCATTTGACAGTTGTTTTGAGGAGCCCATGATGCCACTCTTCAGAGGAGATTCAAACAGGAGAACAACTTGCAAGTGGCCACTTTAAGTAGCTTTTCTCATGACTGCATACACCTGACTATGAAGTTCAAAGCTCAATGAGGTTAGAAAACAAAAAAAGTGCTTTAGTAAGTCAGTAAAAAGTAGGTAGGAGTATTTAAAACAAGAAAATGATAAGGGTGCCCATACTTATGCACCTGTCAAATTTAGTTTGACTGCAGATTGCACATTTTCTGTTAGTACAATAAACCTCATTTCAAGGCAGAAACATTACTGTGTCCAACAGTTATTACATATATCAAACTGAAATAGCTGTTGCAAAAACACCAATTTTTATAAAACATTAAGCTTAAGATTAATAGGGGTGCCCAAACTTTTTCATATAACTGTATATAAGTAGATACAATGAAATATGTTTATAATTCCTGAGTAGTAACCCTTTTGCTGAAGAAATATTGCAAAAAAAGCATTTTATTATGTCACATGTTTTTATCCATTGTTGCTTGTTTAATCTTGATTGGTTTATCTTTGAACATGTGACCAGCAGGATATGACATATAACGCCATTCCCATGCGGTTTTCTACTATACAATGATTAAGAACTCAGTTCGAAACGCGTTTGCTGATGTCCTCCTAAGGCTGTTTTAATACTTTTTTCATGACCTAAAAAAGAAATTGATTTTAGAAGAATTGTTCAGCAGGATTTCCCTAGTTTCCCGAACTCTCCCAGATGGTAAATGTTGGGGGACCTCCGGTCACTGGTCCTTGTGTACACAGGTGACCCCTGCTAGATGTGTCTGGGGGCTCATTCTCCTCTCCCCACTGAGCATACAGGATGATCGTGCTTGTATATTGGGCAGGATCAGGAGACATCCTCCTAGATAACTGAGTGTTTGGCTGACAGCTATCTAGGATGTATGGCCTCCTTATTTCTTACTCTGTACGACCTAAGATATCTATGCGTCACATGGATGGTTCATTGATTCATATCAGAACCCGTGTAATGCTTCATTTCTCCTGTGGTGGCGCTGCAGAGAAATTAAGCACTTGCTGCTGGGTTCCTCCACAAATTACAGCTGATTGACGAGAGTCACCTTTTGATCAGCTTGTACTAGCAGACAACTACTTTAAAGTGTAACACCACGTAAAATACAAAAGGTCAGATGATGACATTGGTCATGATGGCATTTCTCAATGCAAAGTGCAGTTGGCACTAAGTATAGAGCTGTCGCCCCCATGCCTTTCTATGACATGCCAGAGGATGACATTGGTTGGAATCCCCCTTTAATTTAATTTTCATCATGTCTTGCTTGGACATAACGGATGAGGGCCGGAGCATTATAATGCAGAGCTCTTAGATGCATGCATTAATATTAATTGACGGGCGCAGGCCGCACAGACCCAACGTCTGCGGCAAGATTCAATTAGTCAAGACCTTGAAACAGCATGGAGGGGATTAACCCTTCACTCATGTGGTTATTGTGTCCTTGTTATGTCTCTATGAAAACAAACTCAGCCCCCTGTCCATTGTTTGCTGGGTTTTGTAAGTCACTTTTTTCGATGCCTTTCTTTCCACACAGCAGGATTTTGCTCCCATTTTCATCATCGGAGATTTAATTGTAGTTACTTTTTTTTTTATCTTTTGGTAGTCACTGATGTTTTTTGTGCTAAGTTCTTCAAAATGGTGTATGCGATCCATGAATTTGTCCCAAAATAAAAAATGCTCTTTTTGTTTTTATCCATTTTTTTGTGAATTTTTAGTACCAAAACTCATAAATCCTTTTAATTGAATTGAAAACTCTACCAGAATCCTTACTCCGGGTGGGGGGGTGACTGGCATGAGATGTGGTAAAAATCTAGGCCATCAATATCAGATCAGTGGGAGTCATCCCTGGTAAGCAAGAATGGGATGGCAGCAATAAGAGTTGGTGGTGAGAGTCGGACTTCCACCATCAATCCTAAAGATGGGTCATCGAGAATTGTGAAAACATCCTGTTGTGTGCCCTTGTCCTTAGAATCTATAGGAGTCACGTCCTTATTGCGGAGTTTAGACACTAGTGACTATGCTATATACAGTGCTGCTCACCATTATTGGCACCCCTTCATTTTTTCATAGACTGCACAATATCTTCAGAAATAAATGGGACTGTACAAAAGTTATGTCCTCAGGATTTTTTAATTAGTGGTCCAAAGTAATCCAACAATAAAACATTGTTTTTCAACTTCCATGTTGCAACAAGCAGTTCTGATGTCCTCAGACAGCTCCTTTGTCTTCACCTTTGTAACAAAGGAACAGGGCCTACCATGTGGCTTTTTAAAACACTGAAGTCATCATTCATTGGCTAATTCATGTCATATGGGCACCAACAATTGATCACAAGAGAATCTCTTTTGTGATTTACCACAGGCAAGTCAAAATGTGTTTCCATACTAAATTAATCTAAAGGGTGGCAATACCAGTGACACAGCAAGCTTTAGGTTTTTCTATTTTTCTCTCCCATTGTTTTTGGTTTTAAATTATTGCTTATCATTTGCTCTTTTGTATTTAACACGAGTGCTCCATAGAAAAAAACTTTCACTTGATTCATTTTTTTCAGGAGGTATTCCACATTATGTACTTATACTTCATGGGTGCCAATAACAATGAGCAGGACTGTATACTATGCACTTTTACAGGTGGTGGGAACAGTTCTCTCTGAGTAATTTAGAAGATGACTTCTAAAAGGGGTGAACATTTCAGAGAACCGGTTTACATGTGCCCTATTAGAACACATAGAGATACCAGATGGGGCGTGTGGCTTGACATCCCCTTTCTTAACCAGAGCCAAGATTTGCAGGCTGCGGCCCTCAGAAATAATAACAGATTTTGAAATGGGAAGTGATAAAATGATGAATGGTCAGAATTTCATACAGGGACATGAGAGTCCACCGCACTGGACCAAAACTTCCACTTATCGATGTAGTTTTCTCTTTTGATTGCAAAATTTGTGAACTTGTCAGCAGAACTGAAGACCACAGGCCAGATGAGATGGACATAATCCGCACGGCGCCCCTGTGAAAAGATAATATATGTATATATCTCTGGTGGCTCAGCGGTTAGCACTGCAGCTGTGCAGTGCAGGGGTCCTAGGTTCAAATCCCACCAAGGACAACATCTGCAAGGAGTTTGTATGTTCTCCCTGTGTTTGCGTGGGTTTCCTCCCAGTTCTCCGGTTTCCTCCCATACTCCAAAGACATACTGATAGGGAATCTAGATTGTGAGCCCCGATGGGGACAGTGCCCATAATGTCTGTAAATTGTCTGAATTGTAAAGCGCTGCGGAATATGTTGGCGCTATATAAATAAAAAGATTATTATTATATGGTTCCTAATAGAATGCACCCTTGTATATCTCTAAAAATCAGGCCAAGAAATAAATTAGGTCAGTTCTTTACATGCAACTTTTCAGACTGTAGGAAACTGATCTTAAAGAGGACCTGTCACTTGCCATAAATATGTAATTTCTTACCTGGACTAAATGCGGATGTTCTCCTGTATCTGGGGCTGCTGCTCTTTTGTTTCTGGCTCCTCTCTGTTCATGATATATAGCCCCTTCTTTCCAGTATATAAATCTAGTCTTGTTAGCCAAGTGGGCGTAGTCCTGAACCCTTTTCTGTGGCCATTTCTTGAGAACCACGATTACTTGGATAAGAATAATAGATTTATATGCAGGAAAGAAGAGGCCATGTCTCAGGAACGGAGAGGCGCAGGAATAAAAGAAAAACATCGAATTCAGAAGAACAGCAGCATTTATACTGGGGTAAATAAAATGTACGGCAAGTGACGGCTTCATAAGCGCCTTTACTCACAGGACCCATGTGTAGCTGCTCATATAATGTTAGTGGCAGATATAGAATGGGGCATATGTGGTGGCCCTTGGCTGATGGCGCCAGACAGAGCAAAAACACTAATGCTCAATATCTTTTTAATCTATATACAACCTATGATATATTTTTAACATGTAGCAGAGGTAAGTTTGTAATTTAAAACCTGCGTTTCCATATTTCTGCAGGAAAAGCAATTGCAATGTTATAATTTAGAGTCTGCAAAATAGATAATTAATATAGGCATTCTGCCTGTGGCCTCTAGGCCCTTTGTTCTATCCATCTACCCCTCTCAAAAGAGGGCACTGCTTTAACAGGGCATAGAGGGATTATCTGGGTGGACTCAGAAAAGCCTCAGAATAGGTCATCAATATCCGATCGGTGAGGGTATGACACCTGGCACCAACACCGATCAGTTGATTTCAGGTCCCACAGCATCCAGAGATAAGGATAGTCCATCAATATATAGATTCTGGACAACACGCCTGTTTCTGTTTAATGAACAATGACCACATGTGTAGGATCTCGCCATTGCAAATCAGGAGACACTTAAAAATGTGCTAGATTGATCACAACCATTATATGCAATTTATACTAATGAATAGTATTTAACTTGTATTCAAAAAATATATTTTATGGAAAAATTGTTATATGTCCATATGCCATTTTTGAGAATATGGTGAACATGTGATCGGTAAAACATCCGTTTTTTATTAAATGTGCCCAGATATCGTGTCGTATGGAGGATGGATTGTGAAACAGTGCTGCCATCATGTGGCTAAAAGCAAGTATTACACAGCATAAAAAAAAAAGAAAGAAAAGCAAAACATGAAAAATATAGAAGAGTCCAGCCTCAAACACGTGCTGTCCATGTTCTTCTCTTGTCCATATTTAGGACACGCAGCTATCTGGTAACTATTTATGTTTTTGGCTTTTATGAACCACCACAGTTGTAACATAACGACACTTACGGTGCTCCAGATTGACGGTTTCTTATTTAGCTTGGTGCAAATTGTGGTATTTTTATCAAGATGTCAGCCATACTATATAAATGCAGCACATCTGGCAGCGTAGCGGACGCACTGCTCTTCTATATGGTGGATAGATACGTCATGGTTGCTGTACCTATCCACCATGATAAATTAGTTCAGCCTCAGCGCTTGAAGATTAAAAATGGCAGCCCTGTTTCACAAACGAGCCATGTCGTATTATACTTGTTATATAATCCTACTCATATTTCTATAATAGTATTCACAGAGAACGTGGTAGAAAACTTGACCAAAACATTAGGTACGAGGGACCTCGACCCTTTCTGAAAGCAAATATTAAAAGTGGTGTGAAGAGTCATACATGGTGTCTAATTTATTAGACGGGTGCCTTTTTTGTGTGTAAAATACTGGTGTAGCCGTGAGGGGACGTCGTGAAGAAAATGGAGTCTAAAATGATATCTGAACTGCACCATTAGGAGTACGTTTCTTCATGCTGGTAACAACAGTAATGGAGGAAGGTCCGAAATGACAAATGTGATGCAAAATAAGTTCCATTTTCTTTTTCAATACCCTATAGAGAAGATGGCTTCCTGAAGTCCATCTCCTATCTCTATATCACAAAAACATGAGGCCTACAGTGACATCGGAGCCTGGATTCCCATAGCAACTAGAGTCCAGCTCTCACCAGCACTGGAAAAATGAAAGCCAAATTCTGATTGGTTGCTAGAGGTGACATGCCTCTGATGTCTCTGTAAGCCTCATGGCTGGTTGCTAGAGGTGACAGGCCTCGTTGTCTTAGTAGGCCTCATGATTGGTTGCCAGAGACGACAGGCCTCATGATTGGTTGCCAGAGGTGACAGGCGTCATGATTGGTTGCCAGAGAGGACAGGCTTCTGATGTCTCTGAAGGCCTCATGGTTGGTTGCTGGAGGCAGCAGGTCTCTGTAGGCCTCATGGTTGGTTGCTAGAGGTGACAGGCCTGTGTCCTCAGTAGGCCTCATAATTGGTTGCTAGTGGCGAAAGGATTCTGAAGTCTCTGAAGGCCTCATGGTTGGTTGCTAGGGGTGACAGGCCTGTGTCCGCAGTAGGCCTCATAATTGGTTGCTAGTGGCAATAGGCTTCTGATGTCTCTGAAGGCCTCATGGTTGGTTGCTGGAGGCAGCAAGTCTCTGTAGGCCTCATGCTTGGTTGCTAGAAGCAGCAGGCTTCTGCGGTCTCTGTAGACCATGATTGATTGCTAAAGATGACAGCTGCAGGGCCAACATCAGCATCCAGTGAAACTGGGGAATGGCAGAGCCCACTTGGCAAAGATTTCCATAGTCAATAACAGAACACCAGTAACATAGCTGCCATACACAGCCGACACCCGTGACTAACTGATGCCATCAGAGATAACTCCAATTGTAGCAGCTGACCGCCTTGGTCGGGCTCCAACCGTCCAGAAATTCCTAGACCAGGGCACTTGATTTTTTTTTTTTTTTTTTTTTTTTTTAAGCATTAGAAACTTGTTTTTACTGTAATTTTCATCATTTTACAGAGAATGCAGCCGGTGTCTTCATATCAGAAGTATGGGCAGTATACTTTATAATCCTAATGACTCAATAGTTTTACAACCTGGCCCTAAAATTGTCTGTCCGTGATTTTTTGATAAAAAAAAAAATAATAATAATTCTGGACAGCTTAAGTCAAGTTAGCAAAACTGCCCCTTAAATGCTGCTGTCAACAGCAACAGTAATAATTAAGAAATTTGCGAAGTTGTCCCTTATCCACAGCATGATTGTGGAGTGCCGAAGATTTGGTCACGGCAGCCAAACCCCGCACCACCACCACCACCACCACCTGTGTCCGCCATGTTGGTAACACCTGGGAAGCTCAAGCACAAGGAGTTGCTATATATTGCAATATGGCAGTGTATTGTACTAAAGATCACAGGTTTTCTAGCACAATCAAGTATAAAAAAACAAAACAACTTTAAGCTATTGCAAAAAAAATGTTGTTATAAAGTTAACATGACCCCACTTTTCCAGAATGGAAATAAAACCTAAAAATTACCTATTTGGCATTACCACGTGCAGAACTGTCCGAACTAATCAGAAAATGGTTCCCTATGGTGAACACAAACGGAGGAAAGAAAAATAAAATTGAAATGGTAGAACTGCTGTTTTTTTGGAGTCGATCTGCAAAAAAATAAATTAAAAACAGATCAGAAAGTCGTACAGACTAAACTGGTAATGATAAAAACTCAAGTTTGTGCCACAAGAAAAAAAAAAAAAGTTCTGGTACAAAGCTGTCAACTTAAACAATAAGTTATGGCTCTTGGAAAGTGATGTGGGGCCCACCAGGACTCTGTCACGTAGCCCTGGGACTCTGAGGCAGGATCTATCCACAAGGCCCAGTATTAGGATCGCACTATTACTAACTGGAAACCAGTATTGGACTCCGGTGGAACACAGGAAATAAATGACGCAGTTTTGGCGACATCGATCGCTCCGCATAGAAAAGAACCTCTCACTACACATGCCTCTTTTTTAATGAAATATATTACAATGTTGAAATACTTTTTAGCTCCACACAACCTTTTAGAAAAAATATAAAGGCAGGGACTATAGTATAATAAAAAGGACAGTGAGCACGGGAAAGAGGGGGATGCAACCGCCATGGGGGTCCACTGGCCATACATGATGGCTGGATGCACACTGGGAGCTGTTGGTACCATATTTTGGGATGACCATCTTGTATAGATCAGAGCCGTCAGGCCCGTATTGTCCCACCATAGAAGTTGCAGCAGATTCAGACAACATAATATGGGCGATTTCTGCACCTCTATTCCGGCCTCAAATCCGGGACTGATAACCCAAACTAACAGCATCATAATCGCTCTGATAGAGTCTGGGGATTAGACCCGTGCTCAGCTCAGGGCAGGCTTGTCTGAAATTTATCATTGGACCTCTATAGCCTACACGTAATGTTACTTCAGTCACTTCCAAAGCTGCGTTCACACCTTGCCGATTTCATCTTCAGCCGACTGGTTTGACGGTTTCATTTTTTTTTTTTTTTACCGCTGATTAAAGTGCCTCAGTTGTGCATAATGCACGGATATTCGCCATCATCACCAGTAAAATTCTGAAAGCAGCTTTAACAGAGAGTGGAGTACAAGCCAATACTACATTATTAAGGATCCAATGACTTCCTCTTCGGATATAGACATTATAAACGCTTTTTCTAGGCATGGACATAACCCTAGTGATTGAGATTAATCATTTTATCCCAGTCTTGTGACCCTACTGCTAACGGGAACCCCACATCATAAAGCAAATACCACCCCCACCCACCTAAAAAAAAAAAATAAAGTCCTAACAGCAGCTGATAGGGGGTCACGTCCTGCTAAGGATAGAAGACAGACTGTGCTCGGATCAGAAGACCTGACCCGACCACTGGGTCTCCGTGCCTGATCCCACTGCCTACGAGGGTCAAGAACCCGCGCTGAACGCGCCAGGTCTTCGAATGCGAGCTCCGTCCATGTTTCACGGATGTGTGAAACCATCCTCACTCTTAATTAACCCCCTCCTAATCTTTCCAAGTATTAACCATCTAATGAGGATACATTAAATAAGAAATCCAGACACAGGCTCAGTCATGAAGACAGGGGTCCGAGGGACGCAGAGGTAAAGCAGGCACCTGCAGATGGATGAACGAAACGTGAGAAGTAAAACAGCTTTCATGTTTGGCCAAGTTGTCGAGAACAAGAGGAACGATAAGACGACGATCATTGATTCTAGGGACGAGATGCTTCTATGCAAGAAATTTGGTTTTGGCAACTGATATAAAAGGCTTAGTGGCCAGATGTTTTGATGGGGCAAGAGAGAAATCTCTGGCCAATTTTGACTGAGTAAAGGTGCTTATATGTAAGAGATGAAATAGCACTTTAAAAGGGGGGTGGGGAAGTAAACCTAAAGAAAACGTATGGTTTTGGAGGGGGCATGAATTCTTCTGGACTTCCTGGAAATGGTAGACTGCAGTTTGCTAAAGACATACTTTAGGTTTAGTGCGCCTTTAAGTACATGTGACGTCATTGCACAGACTTGCTTTGATTGACCAGACCCCTTTAAAAAGCACAGAAATAGGAGGACATGCAGAGTCTTGGAGAAAAAAAAATAATAATAATAACACAGCACCAAAGACCAGGCAAATACAGAATTAAATAAGCCAGACAAACATGGTTCTGTGCCCAGTCTCTTCCCAGTACTGCACACATTTACCCTTCAAGGGGTGCACGAAATCTCTACAGAACAGCTTCAGAGCCAGAGGCTGAGTGCAGGTGACCGGCGCCTGGCTCTGAACTTCACATGAAATACAGAATTAAAAATTATGTAAAAAGCAGGGAAAAAAAAAAAAAAAAAAACCTTCCTGAAAAAAAACAACAAATACACTGCATGGTACGGAGCATCTTCAGCACCAGATGACTGAGGTGCAACCAGCTGGTGTGATCCGTGGACTACGGTGGTGATGGCTCCTACAGCACGCCTGCGGTATCGGCAGGGTGCAGGACTCCTGAGGTGGGATAATGAAGAAAAGAAGAATGAGGCTGGGGAGAGGGGGGAGATGTTGGAGCAGGACTCTGCTTTATCCAGGACATTCTACAAGATTCCACGTGAGGTAGGGTTATAGACTACCACTCCTTTTTCTTTTCGTCCATGGAAACCCCACCAGGTCCCAAGGCCACCACTAGAAGAAGTCCGCCGATGACAGACATGGTCTGAAAGAAGTCGTATTTTAGGAAGTCGTGCATGGGTTTGTAGGCTGGGACGCTCCAGAAAGCGTTGAAGTAGACGTTGATGGCAAAGAGCCAAACCACCAAAGTCAGCGCTGCCAACTTTGTCTTGAAACCAATAGCCACCAGGATGATTAAGGCCGTGCCCACCATGTTCTGTAGGATCTGAAAAGGGGGCAAGAAAAATAACATAAGTAAAGGGGACGTTTGCCATGAAACCAGGTGAAATAAGAGGGCAACAATAATTGGGGATGGCCAAAACAGTTAACCCATGGACAAGAGTGGTGCTATTTCTAGTGTGGCCGTACCCTCATTATAGCACCAAATGAGGGGGCATTTTTCTTATCCTTAAAAGTATATACACTGCTCAAAAAAAATAAAGAGAACACTCAAATAACACATCCTAGATCTGAATGAATGAAATATTCTCATTGAAAACTTTGTTCTGTACAAAGTTGAATGTGCCGACAACAAAATCACACAAAAATCATCAATGGAAATCAAATTTATTAACCAATGGAGGCCTGGATTTGGAGTCACCCCCAAAATTAAAGTGTAAAAACACACTACAGGCTGATCCAACTTTGATGTAATGTCCTTAAAACAAGTCAAAATGAGGCTCAGTATTGTGTGTGGCCTCCACGTGCCTGTATGACCTCCCTACAACACCTGGGCATGCTCCTGATGAGGCTGAGTATTGTGTGTGGCCTCCACGTGCCTGTATGACCTCCCTACAACGCCTGGGCATGCTCCTGATGAGGTTGCGGATGGTCTCCTGTGGGATCTCCTCCCAGACCTGGATTAAAGCATCCGCCAACTCCTGGACAGTCACGTTGGTGGATGGAGCGAGACATGATGTCCCAGATGTGCTCAATCGGATTCAGGTCTGGGGAACGGGTGGGCCAGTCCATAGCTTCAATGCCTTCATCTTGCAGGAACTGCTGACACACTCCAGCCACATGAGGTCTGGCATTGTCCTGCATTAGGAGGAACCCAGGGCCAACCGCACCAGCATATGGTCTCACAAGGGGTCTGAGGATCTCATCTCGGTACCTAATGGCAGTCAGGCTACCTCTGGGGAGCACATGGAGGGCTGTGCGTCCCTCCAAAGATCTGCCACCACACACCATTACTGACCCACTGCCAAACAGGTCAGGCTGAAGGATGTTGCAGGCAGCAGATCGCTCTCCATGGCGTCTCCAGACTCTGTCACGTCTGTCACATGTGCTCAGTGTGAACCTGCTTTCATCTGTGAAGAGCACAGGGCGCCAGTGGCGACTTTGCCAATCTTGGTGTTCTGTGGCAAATGCCAAGCGTCCTGCACGGTGTTGGGCTGTGAGCACAACCCCCATCTGTGGACGTCGGCCCTCATACCACCCTCATGGAGTCGGTTTCTAACCGTTTGTGCAGACACATGCACATTTGTGGCCTGCTGGAGGTCATTTTGCAGGGCTCTGGCAGTGCTCCTCCTGTTCCTCCTTGCACAAAGGCGGAGGTAGCGGTCCTGCTGCTGGGTTGTTGCCCTCCTACAGCCCCCTCCATGTCTCCTGGTGTACTGGCCTGTGTCCTGGTAGCGCCTCCAGCCTCTGGACACTACGCTGACAGACACAGCAAACCTTCTTGCCACAGCTCGCATTGATGTGCCATCCTGGATGAGCTGCACTACCTGAGCAACTTCTGTGGGTTGTAGAGTCCGTCTCATGCTACCACGAGTGTGAAAGCACAACCAACATTCAAAAGCGACCAAAGCATCAGCCAGAAAGCATTTGTACTGAGATGTGGTCTGTGGTCCCCACCTGCAGAACCACTCCTTTATTGAGGGTGTCTTGATAATTGCCAATAATTTCCATCTATTGTCTATTCCATTTGCACAACAGCATGTGAAATTGATTGTCAATCAGTGTTGCTTCCTAAGTGGACAGTTTGATTTCACAGAAGTTTGAGTTACTTGGAGTTATATTCTGTTGTTTAAGTGTTCCCTTTATTTTTTTGTCAAGTATTTTGGGTTTAAAATCATTTTTTGCAATTGCATTTCATTATATATTTTGCACAGTTTGTCTTTTATAGCCTTTGTTTCCCTGCACGTTGCTGGCTGCAGAAGGAGTTAAGTGAGAATACTTCAGTGATTTTGTTCAAACTCTTTCCTGTTCTGAGCTCCTCTCTGCTTATTTACGACCACAAAGTTGAGCTGAACTTTGATGTAGTGTAGTCATAAGTCATCTGAGAAAAGCTTAGAAAAAAAGGCAGATAAAAGCTTCAAACTCTCCATCATGTCGAGCTCACTGACAGTTTATCAGTTAACTCATTATGCAAGATAGCAAGAGTCCGTAGAAGCCAAACTGCAAAATTTTAAAATATATACATATCCCAAAAAAACAAAACCTTCATTTAAAAGTATAACAAAAACATTTTCCCTGAAGGTGTCCATATTCTTTAAATGGCTAAGTTACGGTATCACTGGCATAACCAAACAGTTCACATGCTCAAAGGGGTTTGCCCACCATAATAAACGTAAGCAGGTCATCACTGTCACTTCCAAATAAGGGGGCTCTGACCCCTCGGATAAACACCAAAGTATCCAAGGTGCTTTTACACTGCCCATTATGGGGGCCCCTGTACCTCCTGACGAGGAGAATAATAAAATAAGAGCAATTAAAACCCCCTTTAATAAAAATCTTCGAGGGGACTTACAGAGAAGAAGCTTGCGTCAAAGTGCAGCAGGGTCATGAACATGAGGACGAGCAGCACCCGACCCCCGAGCTGCATGTACTGCTTCGGGGAACTCTCGCCCATGGTGGGTACGCCGGCAAACATGCTTTTTCCTTCTGACCGAGACTCTGCCAAAAGTAATAAGAGTCCTCCGCCCAGAGCCAGATTCCTGGTGAAAAGAAAACTCAATACGTTACAGTGGATGCTGCAAGACCATAGAAAACTATGGAGATCTTACAAGAGGACTTTGCCTTTGTATTAGGGGGTCCGTCCAGGAAAAGTCAGCGGTCTTTTATGCTCAGTATAAAGGAGTCTTTCACATGGATGGCATTGCACTAAGTTTCAGGCTGGTCATATATATTGTATAGAAATCAGCCAAATGTTCGTCCAGCCATCTTTTCTGACCACTAAACATTAGCCGAGCGGAGCATGCATAACTTAGCCACAGCTTAACTCCCCGAGGATAAAAGGGGCCGAGCGGATGAAAATAAACAGCCTCAACCTTTATCCTCCAACATCTGCTGTAGGGGAAAAAGTTGGGAGGCCTCCATAAACATTAGATGGTTGGCCCGTCCCATCGAAAGCAGCGTGTTTGGCTGTTTGAGTTATGATTTAGGTCGGATCCACACATCTGTGTCATGGTTCGTGATGTCCGGACGGGTCAAAACTCAGGAGCCTGCTGTTTAACCACTTAATCCCTTCACCCCAAACCTGTTTTCACCTTCATGACCAGACCAATTTTTACAATTCTGACCACGGTCACTTTATGATGCAATAACTATAAAAAAAAATTTAAAAAAACTTTTCCACAAAATTTATATTTTAGCCCCAATTTTCTTTATTTTCACAAGGGTAACAGGAAAAAAAATGGACCCCAAAATTTGTTGTGCAATTTCTCCTGAGCACTCAGATACCCCATACGTGGGGGAAAACTAATGTTTGGGCGCACGGCAGGGCTCGGAAGGGAAGGAGCGCCATTTTGGAACGCAGACTTTGATAGAATGGTCGGCGGGTGTCATATCGCATTTGGAGAGCCCCTGATGTGCCTAAACAGTGGTAAAACCCAAACAAGTGACATTATATTATATTTTATATAATCACACAAAAATGTTGTTTTAGCCTTCAATATTATCATTTTCACAAGGATAGCAGGACAAAATGGCCCCCAAAGTTTGTTGTGCAATTTTTGTGTAAACAGATACCCCCATATGTGGTAGAAAACTACTTTTGGGGCACCGTGCAAAGCTCAGAAGGGAAGAAGCGCCATATTGGAGTTCATACTTTGCTGGAGTGGTTTGACGGTGCCATGTCACATTGGCAGAGCCCCTAAAGTGCCAGAACAGCAGAACCCCCCATAAGAGACCCCATTTTACAAACTACACCTCTCAATGAATTCATCCAGGTGTGCAGTGAGAATGCTGACTCCACATATGCCGCACAGAATTTTACACCATTGGTCGGTGAAGAAAGAATAATTACATTTTTACCACCAAAGTTTTGTTTTAGACCCAAATTTTACATTTTCACACTGGGAAATATGTAAAAATGGCACCAAAATTGACACAATTTTTGCTGAATGTAGAAATACCCCATATGTGGCTGTACAGTACTGATTAGCCACATGGCGAGACTCGGGAGGGACGGAGCACTATTTGCCTCCTGGAGCGCAGATTTTCCTAGAATAGTTTGCAGACTCCATGTACAGAGACCTAAGTGCTAGAAGAGCAGAATCCCCCCACAAGTGACCCCATTTTGGAAATTATACCCCTTAGGAAATTCATCTACAGTTGTGGTGAGGATTTTAAACTACATAGGTGTTTTCCAGAATCAAGCAGCAGTGGAAGCTGAAAATTGCAAACTGCTGTTGTAGTCAGGGCTGTGGAGTCGGAGTCAGAGCCCATTTTGGTGGAGTTGGAGTCGGTATAAAATGGACCGACTCCAACTCCTAAAAGATATAATAAATTGGGTACAGTAGTTCAATGCAGTTTGTGGGGAATATTTTTTCATTAGAATTTGGGAAAGTTATGAAATGTCCTGTAAATGTCTGTCCTATTCCTGATCTAAGGGTCTAGACTTTTAGCTGAGATGAATCTGTGCTACAGTAAATTTATCACTTAAAACATGAGCCGTGTATGAGGGAGTCGGAGTCGTGGGGTCTGTGTCATGGAAATTGAGGAGTCGGAGGTTTGGCTTACCGACTCCACAGCCCTTGTTGTAGTGACTAGTACGTTGTAGTGACCAGCTCATGCTTCTGGAGACCTGCACCCGTAAATTAGACAGGCTCTCATCGCAACAGCAATGCCAAACATGTGGACGCTAAATGCGGTTTAGGCACACTGTGGGGCTCAGAAGGGAGGTGGGCATTTATATTTGGGAGCACAGAATTTGCTGAATCTCTTTTGGGGGCAATGGCCATTTTGTTTTCAAGAGCCTTTGGGCTACTAGTAAAGTGGAATCCCCCTATATTTCCGTTAAAAGATGACGCACCCGAGTGGGGACTTGCGGTTTTTGTGGATTGAGTCGAAGCTTTTATTGTGATCCAAAATGTTATGTAAAATGTTCCCATTTATCCTGGGCTCTACGCTGAGCACTGATATCGGGGTTTCCATTTAAATCTCCGAGTGACGTAATTCAGATGAAACTCCCGAGGGATCCATTCACTATAATGAGGAGGCAGTTACTCTGGACTCTGTCTGGCCTCTGTTTAGCGGTGTCCTTTCCCCCCCTCCCCCCAGGGGTTCACAAAACTGTGGCCGACAGCGTCCACGGTGCCTCCATGTGCCTCATTAAAGGGAATCTTCCGCTCTGGGTTCCATCTGAATCACGTATTTCAGAGATTTACACGGAAACCCTAGTGTAAGCACTCAGCGCAGGATAAATGTGAGCCGAGCCTTACTGCGATCTTTGGGAGGCAGAATGAACAAATCAGCAGCAGGTGAAGAATTTATTTTTATTTTTATTTTTTACGCTGTTCCTCGTGAGGCATAAGTGATTAGACGACTTTATTCTTTGGATAGGTGAGATTACAGCAATCCCAGATTTATATCGGGTTTTTATGATTGACAGCTGTCACACACTGAAAGATGCTTTTTTTTGTTGCAAAGACTAGTTTTTGCATTGCCATACTTTGAGAGGCAGAACAAACAAAAAACAACTTCGGAATTGTTTGTTTGTTTTTTGGGAAGGGGGGTAGTTTATGCCGATCCACGTGTGGTAAAATTGATAAGGCAGCTTTATTCTTCGGGTCAGTACGTTTACAGCGATACTACATTTATATCTTTTTTTTTTATGTTTTGGCGCTTTTACACAAAAACTATTTTATAGAAAAAAATGTTTTTTGGCATCGCTTTAGTCTGAGAGCTATAACTTATTTTTCGGCTGATGGAGCTGTATTGTGCCTTTTTTGCAGGACAAGATGACATTTTCAGTGGTACCAATTATATTTACATTTGTCTTTTTGATCGCGTTTTATTCCACTTTTTGCTTGGCGGTATGATAAAGCATTGTTTTTTGCTTTGTTTTTTTTTGTTTTTTTACTGTGTTCACTAAAGGGGTTAACTAGTGGGACAGTTTTATAGGTCAGGTCGTTCCAGACACTGCAATACCAAATATGGGTACTTTTATTGTTTATTTATTTATGGGTACAATATACTTTTTTTATATTTTTACAATAAAAAAAAATTCTCACTGTCACTTTCTTACTTTGTCCCACTATGGGACTTTCATTTTTTGCAGGCTGATCGCTTATATAGCATAGGGATGCAGGAGCACCCCTATGCTATGCGGGCTGTCAGCGCTGCACAGCAAGCAAGCAAGCATGTTTTATCATGCACAGCGCAAGATCAAACTAACTTGCTAGCGCCTGGTGACGCGGATGTCGTCGACATCCGCGTCACCATGGCAACTATTGGGACCTCGCGATGACGTTGCGGGGTCTCCGATCCAAGAGTAGAGGGACTTTGGTCTCTCTGCTCGCTAAATGTTGCGATTGCAGCATTTAGGGGGTTAAAGTGCAGGGGCGATGCGGCCACCGCTCCTGGAACAGAGTGTCAGCTGTCAGAATCGGTGAGATGTAATAATACGTACCTGGTCATCAAGGCCCAGGGCACAGGGGCGTATTATTACGCCTCATGTCAGAAAGGGGTTAAAGAATAACCGCAGTTTTATTTTTTTTATTTTTTTTTTTTTTCTCTCTTCTTATAAAATCAATGGTACACGTAAAAGTAATAAACTTTGTAATATATTTTATTAAGGAAATCTGCTTCCTTCTGATCCCGGACTGATCATTAATCCTCAAAATTCGCAATTCGGAGGTAAAATCTGTAGACAGTGAAGACAGACTTTCCCATTACAGAAATAGGAGATCACAGTTGGTGCTCATAAAATTCTATGGATAACTGTCAGACTGTCATTTCACCAGAACATCTGTGTCAGCCTCTAGCTCCTCCCTCCTCCATAGAACTTGATGAGCACCAACTGTCATCTTCTCCCTCAGTAATGTGATAATCTGTCTTCACCGAACACAGATTTTACACATGAATTGAGAATTAAAGATCAGTCCAGGAGAAGAAAAACTGATTTCTTTAATAAAAGATATATTACAAGGTTTCTTATTTTCATGTGTACCATTGATTTAACAGAAATTAAAATGACGGTTATTCTAAGTGCTACAGTCAATCTGTCACAGCGACATTTTTGTAGCACAGCACTGGTAGCATGTCATCCCAGTGCCCATCGCAAGCCCAGGATGGCCGATGTAGCTGGACTTCATAGGAGATTATGGCTATGTGCACGCAAACAAACAATCGCAGATTCCAATCCACCCAAAGAGAGACTAAAAAAATTAAATTCACCGTAATAAAAAATAAAATTGTCAAAATTAAAAGTTTGTTCAAGTTTGATATTCCTACAGTGTTCTGCATGTATAATATTAGGTTACTGGGCTGCAACCTGCAGGCTGGAACCTACCAAATGCACTTTGTCTTTGCTTGTGCTACCTCATTTTTTTTTTCCCTCACACATATACACTGGTGTGATAAAATGTTTGCCCCCTTCCTGATTTCTTATTCTTTTGCATGTTTGTCACACTTCAATGTTTCAGATCACAAAACAAAACATGTAAATATTAGACAAAGATAACACAAAATGCAGTTTTTAAATGAAGGTCTTTATTAAGGAAAAAAAAGAAATCCAAACCTACAGGGCCCTGTGAAAAGTGATTGCCTCCCCCCCCTTAAAACATCTTTGGGAAGCGGAGTTCACTTTCAATAGCCACACACAAGCCTGATTACTGCCACACCTGTTCTCAATCAAGAAATCACTTAAATAGAACCTGCCTGACAAAGTGAAGTAGACCAAAAGATCCTCAAAAGCTAGACATCATGCTGCGATCCAAAGAAATTGAGGAACAAATGAGAAACAAAGTAATTGAGATCTATTAGTCTGGAAAAGTTGATAAAGCCATTCCTAAAGCATTAGGACTGCTGTGAACCACAGTGAGAGCCATTATCCACAAATGGCAAAAACATGGAACAGTGGTGAACCTTCCCAGAAGTGGCCGGCCGACCAAAATTACCCCAAGAACACAGTGACGACTCATCCAAGAGGTCACAAAAGACCCCACAACAACATCCAAAGAACAGCAGGCCTCACTTGCCTCAGTTAAGGTCAGTGTTCATGACTCCACCATAAGAAAGAGACTGGGCAAAAATGGCATGCATGGCAGAGTTCCAAGACGAAATAGACTGCTGAGCAAAAAGAACATAAAGGCTCGTCTCAGTTTTGCCAGAAAACATCTTTATGATCTCCAAGTCTTTGGGAGAATGCTCTGTGGAAAAGTTGAACTTTTTGGAAGGTGTATGTCCCATTACATCTGTCGTAGAAGTAACAGCATTTCAGAAAAGGAACATCATACCAACAGTAAAATATGGTGGTGGTTGTGTGATGGTCTGGGGCTGTTTTGCTGCTTCAGGACCTGGAAGACTTGGTGTGGTAAATGAAACCATGAATTCTGCCGTTTACCAAAAAATCCTGAAGGAGAATGTCCGGCCATCTGTCCGTGACCTCAAGCTGAAGCACACTTGGGTTATGCAGCAGGACAATGATCCAAAACACACCAGCAAGTCCACCTCTGAATGGCTTAAGAAAAACAAAATGTAAGACTTGAGTTGCCTAGTCAAAGTCCTGACCTTAATCCGATTGCGATGCAGTGGCATGACCTTAAAAAGGTGGTTCATGCTCAGAAACCCTCCAATGTGGCTGAATTACAACAATTTTGCAAAGATTAGTGCCCAAGATTCCTCTAGAGCGTTGTAAAAGACTCATTGCCAGTTATTGCAAACGCTTGATTGCAGTTGTTGCTGCTAAGGGCGGCCCCATCAGTGATTAGGTTTAGGGCACAATCAATTTGTCATACAGGGCCCTGTAGGTTTGGATTTTTTTTTCCCTTAATAATAAAGATCTTTATTTAAAAACGGCATTTTGTGATTGTGTTATCTTTGTATAATTTTTACATTTGTTTTGTGACCTGAAACATTTAAGTGTGACAAACATGCAAAAGAATAAGAAATCAGGAAGGGTGCAAACACTTTCACATCACCATAATAAAAATATATACAAGTTTTGACCCCTAATTGCATCTTTTTCCCCACTATTTCGCCCCACTGGCCTTTGTCCGATCTGTGGCCTAAAACTCAGACAGAAGGTTAGAAGGATGCGATCAGAACAATGTATGGTGCATAGTAATTTGTGCCGCTGGGAACCTACAACAAAACAGCGATACCCCCTGAACACGTGTTCCTTGTTTATGTACGTACACGTGTATACATGGCATAACTAAGCAGAGCTGCCACTCAGGGTTCTCAGAAAGCTGAATAACAACCACTGACAGCTCTGGTGGTGAATGCCCATATCACAGAATCTCTATAAGAGATGATTGTACATATGGAAGGTGGAGAAAATATATGGGGGGGGTTGACAGGTATATCCTAGGAGAAATGGATGCACCTACCTCATTAAAAATTTCAGATCCCATAGAATACTGTACGCAATCGTCTGAGGAGGAAGAAAACACGGATTACACAGAGCTGTACATCTTGTGGATACATACACATAAGGGTTTCCCCATCAGCAACATATGATGTATGATCAGTGGGGGTCTGACTGCTGGTACCCAATTAACCCTAAAATTAATGGGTTATTATAGTCTAGGATGCAACCTAGAACGGAAAGATCACTGCACTCAGGGTCCGAACAGCTGGACATCCCCAGACAGACCACAAGATCCACTGGCACCTGGGTGCCCACATACGCAGTGGTTGTGTGCTGTGAACTCTGTTAAGTAATGTACAGATGAGGCACATAAAATTCACGTCTATGCTGCACACCGAAAATCTCCATTGTCAAATAGCCGCAATTTGCTGCACTTCTGGGCCACGTGCCAATAACAAATGCTTATGCCCAAGCAAGAGCGTTTGGGATGGTGCCAATTCTCCATCTTCCCGTATAGGTTCTCACCTGCATGGCTATGATCCCAAACAGACCGAAGCAGGCGTACTGTACAAAGTTCCGGCTCAGGACCAGGATGCAGCCGCCTGGAAGATAACGATACGGATTAATAACGAACTGATCAGTAATCAATACGAACAGAGAACAGAAACACCAGTGATCTCATCTATAAAGAACTTTCACTTGTATTAAAGGGTCTTCTGCTCCATTCTTTAACGTATGCCTGGACCATGGTTCCAAAAGAGTGTTTTGGCATATGCCGGGCTGGTATGTGTCTTTTTTTTTCTTTTGACGGTATACAAAGAAATGCAGCAAATGCCATTCCTTATGCAATATACTTTTATTTACTTGGTGCATAAATGGCAGACGCATGTCTATACGGTGACATGCATTGGGGAAACACCTACGAGACCCTTATATATTAGGAGGGAAGCACTGACGAATCTCCGCCACTCCCCTGCTAATGTGTTGGGAGACTACAGGCTGCGGAGAATGGTGCAGCACGTCCTGACCGGCTGCAAGGGATTCAACCTTGTAGCTGTATTTTTTTCTTCCCAAGTTTAAAGGGTTACCATCAACATCTTGGGTTATCACCTTGCTGATCCCCCCCCCCCCCCCACAGATTCCAATAATGAGGACCTGAAACGTCCCGACGGAATAAAGAGGTAGACGTGCACATGTGCTTCAGCTTTACCCATCGTCTGAGAAAGCCGAATGCTGTCTTCCACCATCTCCGGTAGTCCCGTAGATAATAAATAGAGCGGAGCAGTCAGCGAGGAACACCCCTTTAATATTAGGTTTCCATGCCCCAGAGATATTTACACCAAGGAACACCCCTTTAATATTAGGTCTTCGGTCTCCATGCCCCAGAGATATTTACACCACCGTCAGACTCACCCAGCTGCCCTATCAAGTTAATGAGGACGAAGACGGTGGCCAAGACGTAGCCGCAGCTCCAGGTGGCCTCGATGTAATCCCGCTGCTCGCTCCACTGGAACCACATGCGGATGCCATCCTCCAGGAAGGTGCTGATGAGGCAGAGACGAGCAATGTGCGGCAGGTACTGCTTTGTCACCCGCAGGAACTGCAGGCAGAAAAGAGGATTAGTCGCATAGTTAGAATCTGTCCAGCCATGCCAGGGAGACGCCATGTAAATCCAGAAGGGCCTGTTATTTGGATCCATACAACATCCTCATACACACAGCAGATCAGCGATCCCCAGATCTAGGACCAGCATGCAAACGTCTCTGTGTGGGGGAAGGCACATGACAGCAGGAGATCATTTCTGGATCGGAGCCGTGCGCTTCATTCTCCACCCCCTCCCCCAGGCCTGGGAGGAAGAGTTCGGATTTACAGGGTTAATCCATATGGAAGCAGAGAGAAGCCCGACCTTTACTCACACTAGTAATGTCCGCATGGGGCAGAGCAAAGTCTACAGGTGATCGGGAGGGGGCGAGATCAGGCAATGCTGCCTGTATATACTAGTCTGACCCCAAGAAAACAACAACCACGGTATATAGACATGCATGCACACCCACTGCAAGCAACTGCACCACAAAGGGTTAAACGGCGGCAATGAAAGCGGAGATTCACGTTACCCAGTGAGAACATGCCAGGCCGTGACACCAGAGTATAATATAGCGGATTATTAACACCAGGCGTGCAGTGTGCGCCGTACCCCTCCCTTACATGGAAACAAAATGGAAACAGTCAGTAAGTTTGAAACCTGGAGGGGAGGGGGGACTGATGTCAAACCGTCGTCTCTAAAACACATTATTGTAGATTAAATGGTGTAAAAATATACAAGAAATTTAAAGGAGTTGTCCGAGATCAAAAAAAATAAAAAAATAAGGTCAAGCTGTAACACCACACACTGGCCACATCCGTGCGCAATCTCTGACAACCCCCTTAAGACCCCCTACATGGTGCACATGCAGCTTGGAATCGGCCTGGTAAGTACAGTACAGACTAAAAGTTTGGACACACCTTCTCATTTAAAGATTTTTCTGTATTTTCATGACTATGAAAATTGTACATTCACACTGAAGGCATCAAAACTATGAATTAACACATGTGGAATTATATACTTAACAAAAAGGTGTGAAACAACTGAAACTACGTCTTATATTCTAGGTTCTTCAAAGTATCCACCTTTTGCTTTGATGACTGCTTTGCACACTCTTGGCATTCTCTTGATGAGCTTCAAGAGGTAGTCACCGGAAATGGTTTTCACTTCACAGGTGTGCCCTGTCAGGTTTAATAAGTGGGATTTCTTGCCTTATAAATGGGGTTGGGACAATCAGTTGTGTTGTGCAGAAGTCTGGTGGATACACAGCTGATAGTCCTACTGAATAGACTGTTAGAATTTGTATTATGGCAAGAAAAAAGCAGCTAAGTAAAGAAAAACGAGTCACCATCATTACTTTAAGAAATGAAGGTCAGTCAGTCCGAAAAATTGGGAAAACTTTGAATGTGTCCCCAAGTGCAGTTGCAAAAACCATCAAGCGCTACAAAGAAACTGGCTCACATGAGGACCGCCCCAGGAAAGGAAGACCAAGAGTCACCTCTGCTTCTGAGGATAAGTTTATCCGAGTCACCAGCCTCAGAAATCGCGGGTTAACAGCAGCTCAGATTAGAGACCAGGTCAATGCCACACAGAGTTCTAGCAGTAAACACATCTCTACAACAACTGTTAAGAGGAGACTTTGTGCAGCAGGCCTTCATGGTAAAATAGCTGCTAGGAAACCACAGCTAAGAACAGGCAACAAGCAGAAGAGACTTCTTTGGGCTAAAGAACACAAGGAATGGACATTAGACCAGTGGAAATCTGTGCTTTGTCTGATGAGTCCAAATTTGAGATCTTTGGTTCCAACCACCGTGTCTTTGTGCGATGCAGAAAAGGTGAACGGATGGACTCTACATGCCTGGTTCCCACCGTGAAGCATGGAGGAGGAGGTGTGATGGTGTGGGGGTGCTTTGCTGGTGATACTGTTGGGGATTTATTCAAAATTGAAGGCATACTGAAGCAGCATGGCTACCACAGCATCTTGCAGCAGCATGCTATTCCATCCGGTTTGCGTTTAGTTGGACCATCATTTATTTTTCAACAGGACAATGACCCCAAACACACCTCCAGGCTGTGTAAGGGCTATTTGACCAAGAAGGATAGTGATGGGGTGCTAAGCCAGATGACCTGGCCTCCACAGTCACCAGACCTGAACCCAATCGAGATGGTTTGGGGTGAGCAGGACCGCAGAGTGAAGGCAAAAGGGCCAACAAGTGCTAAGCATCTCTGGGAACTCCTTCAAGATTGTTGGAAGACCATTTCCGGTGACTACCTCTTGAAGCTCATCAAGAGAATGCCAAGAGTGTGCAAAGCAGTCATCAAAGCAAAAGGTGGCTACTTTGAAGAACCTAGAATAGAAGACATATTTTCAGTTGTTTCACACTTTTTTGTTAAGTATATAATTCCACATGTGTTAATTCATAGTTTTGATGCCTTCAGTGTGAATGAAAAATTTTCATAGTCATGAAAATACAGAAAAATCTTTAAATGAGAAGGTGTGTCCAAACTTTTGGTCTGTACTGTATATGCATGATATATTATCAGGAACACTGGGGAATGCGCCCGTAGTAGATAGAGAGGGAAGTGCACGTTATATCATCACTCCAGCACAATCGGCTCCACTTCAAGGCCAGGGCCGGGACAAGGCTCAGGCCATTTCCATCCGCAGTCTATGGATAGGACACACACTCGGCATGCGGCAGGCTCGAATACTTAGTGCCGGGTGGCCTCTAATACTGACCGCTGCTGCCTGGAGGAAGAGAACAGAGAAAGTGTAAGAATGCAGCCCAGCATTGGATGGAATGGGTTGAAAGGGTGGGCTCTAGGCTTAGGAGATCCCAGCACGATTACATAGGGTGGGATGCATGACATCGATAGATGTCGGTAAAGCCACATAAAAAGGGGCTCTCTGTTCTGCAGCGCCACCACTGGGGAACATGAAGAATTACAAGGCGCCTAGAGCAGGACAGGACGGGTCCTCCAGAGAGAGGGGTGCCCTTATTAAATGCTCTACCTTGGTCCAGAAGATGAGGATCCAGAATACAAGGCCCCCCTCTATTATACTCCTAAAGGGGTGAGAAATTGAGTTTCTAAACAGGACAGCCCCTTTAAACTCTTCCCGATGTGTGAAGTGCTTGACTGTCACACACCGGGTGCAGTTAGTGAGATCTTATAAAGCTGCGACCAGAGCTAGCAACGATTGCTGCTGTTTAGCTACGTCAATGCTGCTGTCAATCTTCAACAGAAGCATGTAAGGCGCGATCCTACCTGGGTGTCAATCCAATCACTCATCGGACCCCTATAGGTGGCCATATTGGTATTCCTTTATATCCCAGCCAAGGCCGGCCTTCATAGGGGATGGAGATTTTCGGTATATCCTGTGGGATTGCAGTATACCGTACAAGCGATTAAACGATCACAGGTTTAATACTATCCATCTATCTATTCCATCCACTAAAGTCCTATCAAATTATAGAGCGATTTAACCCATAAAAGCAAAAAAGCCCTGAACTGCCAGAATTACCTCTTTCTGGATGCCATACACCTCCCAAAAAAACAGAAATCAAAGCATCGCATGTACCCAAACTGGCATCAATCAAAACTATATCTCGCTGGGCAAAAAGCAAGCCGTCACACAGCGCCATGGAGGGAGAAACAAAACAGTTATGACTCTCAGAAAATAAAGACAAAACTTTTTTTTTTTACATTTCTGATTTTTTTTTTTTTTAAATGGATAAAAAACAAACAAAAAAAAACAACAAACCAACAACTCTACATAGGTTTGGTACGGCCGCAATCGCCCCCACCTGGAGAAAGAGGTCACTGTAGAATGATCGGCAAAAAACAAAGGCAGAATTGGAATTTTATTCCCATTTTCCGGTACATTATACGGTAGAGTGAATGGTGTCAATCATAGCTACAGTGTATCCCGCCAACAACGTACAGCAACGTGGACCGAAAAATTAAAAAGTTGTGACTCTTGGAAGAAGAAAGAGAAAAACGTGCAAAAAAATTTAGGGAAGGGGGTTGATGGTCATCAGGACCAGGCGGCCCCGCGAGTCCTATCTTACCGGCTCCGGCCCTCACACGGCCCATCCCGGATCCCCAACTTCGCCATCTGCCGCTCTCTATGGGAACGAGTGTTAGAAAGAGTCTCATTAACGCCGCGTGCGAGATCGTGAGTCAGTGGGTTTCCAGGAAACTGCTATGATGAACATCTGCCGAGCGGCAGCGCAGATAAATATGTGGTGACAGACGATTTAACCCCCCACCAGCCCTTCACAGAAAAGTCCGGAGAACCTCGGCTGGGAAGGGTCCGGACTTCTACCACTGTGGTCGAGTCTTCGGCCTAAAAGGGGGATTAACCTGCGTCCAGAGTACGTTCACACATAGCGGAAATGCTGCAGATTTACCTTCCGGATTAGTGAACTACACATGGATAGTCATCATGGTGTAATATGATATTCCTCCAATGGAGGCGCTGTGGGGAGATTGGTGGCAGGATCCTTCACAGATCACAGCGGATCACTGGGTCTAATAGCAGTAGAAAAATTAAAGGGGTATTCCCAATTGCATTGTTTATGGCATATCTGCAGGACGGGTATGGTGCCCGCCTTTGCTTCACTGACATCCAGCCAACTACATTGTCACTTGAGATCGACATGTTCTATGAGAGCCACAGGTAGGAACCAGACCCCCGATCGGTAACATCCCTAGGGCTGGGCAGTTCTCCTTCTGCCGTATCTGGGAATACCCATTTAACATTACTGGTTTCCAGGATGGCAGAGACGAGACCTCTTAGGCACGGCTAAGAAACTTCCATTATTGGGACAAGCCCAGCGGTGGTCCAAGATCAGCGTGGACTATGAAGATCACGGATTCAGCATCCCCCCATTTAAGCTACCAATGTCTCATGGCTTGCATCAGCAGTAAACATTGTCAAGGTCGTACCCAGCGCCCTGACGTGTGCCAAGGTATCAATCTGCCCAGACGTACAATTACTGAAAACATTTCTATGCGGGTAATTAAGTACACCCAACGACCAGTCCGAGACAGGACGGGTACAGACAAGTGTTAGGTGCCAGGCAGAGCCTTAGCCTGGCACGGGATGTAAGGAGCGTGCCAGTACTGACAGGAGCGTGTATTAATGCTACCATATGGAGAGATGCCCACTATGCCAACTAATGGGGCAGAAACAATGCCCACCCATGCCCTTATACTCCCACCAATATAGCACTGCCCTAATACCCAACTGATGCCCATCTATGCTCATATCTAGTAATAGTCTGATATTCTACAGAGGGCACTGCCCAGATAATATACCCACCATTGTACTCGTATGTGCCCGGAGACTATAACCGGTGGTACGTTATATACACTGCTGCCAATACTCCAAATGTGGATGGCATCAAGTACAAGACTAGTCGGCGAGTTTGTACTTGCTATGCCCAGATCTATTCCCAAACATGCCCTATTTTTTTGCGCTCATATTGCACTCAATTATGACAGTCGCTACATGTGCCAATGTTCGTATACTGCCCCCAGTGATGCCCTGGTAATATACACATCGATCCTTGGATGCCCACTGGTGCCCGGGTAACAGACCCACATCAATCTAATGGTGCCCTATACACAAATGTGGCGCTCAGCCCATAAACAGTTATCCTGATGATACACGCAGGAGGCCGGGCACTACGTACACACTTGAATGCCCAGCCAAAACACTGGACAAATTATTTGCCAATTCCTCACTTTAGAATCTGCCCATTGTATCTAAAGATGGGACGCACAACCTTGGCACAGAGAGGTGCTCCTCGGCAGAGGGTATGACACGGCTACCGGCTCAGTCTCAGCTCTTCATCCCATAAGATGGCACAATGCGCACTAAGCTACCTGGAGGGCAAGAAAATGTGACCCCGGGTACAGCTGTGGTGACTGGCACACAGTGAGAAACAAGGAATAATCTACAACGATGCTGCCAACTGTGAGTCACTGCATGGTGTGAACGAGGAGAGAGTGACACCCGCGCGTCATTATAAGGTGCCAGACTTAGAGCCAATGGTGACCTCTAAGTGTCCGCACCCTGCAGTCAGGACCTAGTCACCAGCAAATGCCAACCTAGCAGCAGATATTAGTCAGGTCCGATAGGTTACCAACCTCCGCAACAAAGACTGTAGCTCAATACATACGACACAGACTTCAGAAAAGATGGCGGGCGTAAAGTTTACATTATGTGCCAGGCTCTGTGCCCAGTCACTAGAATGGGCAATAACAGGGTGTGAGGACCAGGCTGGCAGTCACTGTCTCGCCACTATACAATACCAGTCCCGATCAGTAAATGTTGCAGCTGGATAGTGTCTCCGGGGATGCCATCCTGCCTGCGACCAAAACATGCTACTGGTGCCAGCCTCTCTCTCTCCCCCTACGCCAGTCACCCCACCGGTGCCAGCCTCTCCACCAGTCACCCCACCGGTGCCAGCCTATCTCTCTCCCTACACCAGTGCCAGCCTCTACACCAGTCACCACACCGGTGCCAGCCTCTCTCTCCCTACACCGGTGCCAGCCTCTATACCAGTCACCACACTGGTGCCAGCCTCTCACTCCCTACACCGGTGCCAGCCTCTCTCTCCCTACACCAGTGCCAGTCTCTATACCAGTCACCACACCGGTGCCAGTCTCTCTCTCTCCCTACACCGGTGCCAGTCTCTCTCTCTCCCTACACCAGTGCCAGCCTCTATACCAGTCACCCCACCAGTGCCAGCCTCTCTCTCTCCCTACACCGATGCCAGCCTCTCTCTCCCTACACCGGTGCCAGCCTCTACACCAGTCACCACACCGGTGCCAGCCTCTCTCTCCCTACACCGGTGCCAGCCTCTCAGTCCCTACACCGGTGCCAGCCTCTATACCAGTCACCACACCGGTGCCAGCCTCTATACCAGTCACCACACCAGTGCCAGCCTCTCACTCCCTACACCGGTGCCAGCCTCTACACCAGTCACCCCACCAGTGCCAGCCTCTCTCTCTCCCTACACCGGTGCCAGCCTCTACACCAGTCACCCCACCAGTGCCAGCCTCTCTCTCTCCCTACACCGGTGCCAGCCTCTACACCAGTCACCACACCGGTGCCAGCCTCTCTCTCCCTACACCGGTGCCAGCCTCTACACCAGTCACCACACCGGTGCCAGCCTCTCTCTCCCTACACCGGTGCCAGCCTCTCAGTCCCTACACCGGTGCCAGCCTCTCAGTCCCTACACCGGTGCCAGCCTCTCTCTCCCTACACCGGTGCCAGCCTCTACACCAGTCACCCCACCAGTGCCAGCCTCTCTCTCTCCCTACACCGGTGCCAGCCTCTACACCAGTCACCACACCGGTGCCAGCCTCTACACCAGTCACCACACCGATGCCAGCCTCTCTCTCCCTACACCGGTGCCAGCCTCTCAGTCCCTACACCGGTGCCAGCCTCTATACCAGTCACCACACCGGTGCCAGCCTCTCTCTCCCTACACCGGTGCCAGCCTCTACACCAGTCACCACACCAGTGCCAGCCTCTACACCAGTCACCACACCGGTGCCAGCCTCTCTCTCCCTACACCGGTGCCAGCCTCTCTCTCCCTACACCGGTGCCAGCCTCTACACCAGTCACCCCACCAGTGCCAGCCTCTACACCAGTCACCACACCGGTGCCAGCCTCTCTCTCCCTACACCGGTGCCAGCCTCTCAGTCCCTACACCGGTGCCAGCCTCTATACCAGTCACCACACCGGTGCCAGCCTCTCTCTCCCTACACCGGTGCCAGCCTCTCTCTCCCTACACCGGTGCCAGCCTCTACACCAGTCACCCCACCAGTGCCAGCCTCTACACCAGTCACCACACCGGTGCCAGCCTCTCTCTCCCTACACCGGTGCCAGCCTCTACACCAGTCACCACACCGGTGCCAGCCTCTCTCTCCCTACACCGGTGCCAGCCTCTCAGTCCCTACACCGGTGCCAGCCTCTATACCAGTCACCACACCGGTGCCAGCCTCTCTCTCCCTACACCGGTGCCAGCCTCTATACCAGTCACCCCACCAGTGCCAGCCTCTCTCTCTCCCTACACCGGTGCCAGCCTCTACACCAGTCACCACACCGGTGCCAGCCTCTCTCTCCCTACACCGGTGCCAGCCTCTACACCAGTCACCACACCGGTGCCAGCCTCTCTCTCCCTACACCGGTGCCAGCCTCTACACCAGTCACCCCACCAGTGCCAGCCTCTCTCTCTCCCTACACCGGTGCCAGCCTCTACACCAGTCACCACACCGGTGCCAGCCTCTCTCTCCCTACACCGGTGCCAGCCTCTACACCAGTCACCCCACCAGTGCCAGCCTCTCTCTCTCCCTACACCGGTGCCAGCCTCTACACCAGTCACCCCACCAGTGCCAGCCTCTCTCTCTCCCTACACCGGTGCCAGCCTCTACACCAGTCACCACACCGGTGCCAGCCTCTCTCTCCCTACACCGGTGCCAGCCTCTACACCAGTCACCCCACCAGTGCCAGCCTCTCTCTCTCCCTACACCGGTGCCAGCCTCTACACCAGTCACCCCACCAGTGCCAGCCTCTCTCTCTCCCTACACCGGTGCCAGCCTCTACACCAGTCACCACACCGGTGCCAGCCTCTCTCTCCCTACACCGGTGCCAGCCTCTACACCAGTCACCCCACCAGTGCCAGCCTCTCTCTCTCCCTACACCGGTGCCAGCCTCTACACCAGTCACCACACCGGTGCCAGCCTCTCTCTCCCTACACCGGTGCCAGCCTCTATACCAGTCACCCCACCAGTGCCAGCCTCTCTCTCTCCCTACACCGGTGCCAGCCTCTACACCAGTCACCACACCGGTGCCAGCCTCTCTCTCCCTACACCGGTGCCAGCCTCTACACCAGTCACCACACCGGTGCCAGCCTCTCTCTCCCTACACCGGTGCCAGCCTCTACACCAGTCACCCCACCAGTGCCAGCCTCTCTCTCTCCCTACACCGGTGCCAGCCTCTACACCAGTCACCACACCGGTGCCAGCCTCTCTCTCCCTACACCGGTGCCAGCCTCTACACCAGTCACCACACCGGTGCCAGCCTCTCTCTCCCTACACCGGTGCCAGCCTCTCTCTCCCTACACAGGTCACTACACCGCTGCCAGCAGTGCCCGGGCAGCACCTGGCATTGAGGGGGCGGCTGGTCTCAGTGGTCTCTGGGCCCCTCCATGTGTCTCCACCGGTCCGGCCGCGCCATGTGCTGTGTCACGACTGTGGCCCAGGGGAGACTACGGGATGTGACGCCGGGGTCTCACCTGATCCGCGAAGTCCTCGGCGGTGCCCATCATGTGGTTGTTGGCCATGACCAGTGCCGGTGTCTGGCTGACTCTCGGCCCCTCCTCCCCGGACGGCAACTGCTACTCCCCGGCCTGCCACGTAGGCCAAGCCTTAAAGGACCGAACACAGGGAGGCGGAGTGACACGGGAGGGAGGAAGAGGAGGAGCAGCCGGCGGGCACAGGGACCCGGCTACTGGAGGGACTAATGGGGAGCAATGATACACCAGAGAAACGGGCGCTACCACTGCTGAAGAGGGGTAGATACAGGGGCAGTACCACATGACAGGGGTATATACAGGGGCAGTACCACAGGACAGGGGTAGATAAAGGGGTAGTACCACAGGAAAGGGTAGATACAGGGGCAGTACCACAGGACAGGGGTAGATACAGGGGCAGTACCACATGACAGGGGTAGATACAGGGGCAGTGCCACGGGATGGGGTAGATACAGGGGCAGTACCACAGGACAGGTGCAGTACCACAGGACAGGGGTAGATACAGGGGCAGTACCACAGGACAGTGATAGATACAGGGGCAGTACCACATGACAGGGGTAGATACAGGGGCAGTACCACATGACAGGGGTAGATACAGGGGCAGTACCACATGACAGGGGTAGATACAGGGGCAGTGCCACGGGATGGGGTAGATACAGGGGCAGTACCACAGGACAGGGGTAGATACAGGGGTAGTACCACAGGATGGGGTAGATACAGGGGCAGTACCACAGGACAGGGGTAGATACAGGGGCAGTACCACAGGACGGGGTAGATACAGGGGCAATACCACATGACAGGGGTAGATACAGGGGCAGTACCACAGGACAGAGGTAGACACAGGGGCAGTACCACAAGACATGGGTAGATACGGGGCAGTACCACAGGACAGGGGTAGATACAGGGGCAGTACCACAGGACAGGGGTAGTACCACAGGACGGAGTAGATACAGGGGCAGTACCACAGGGCAGGGGCAGTACCACAGGACAGGGGTAGATACAGGGGCAGTACCACAGGACAGGGGTAGATACAGGAGCAGTACCACAGGAAAGAGGTAGATACAGGGGCAGTACCACAGGACAGGGGAAATACAGGGACAGTACCACAGGACAGGTGTAGATACAGGGACAGTATCACAGGACAGGGGTAGATACAGGGGCAGTACCACAGGACAGGGGTAGATACAGGGACAGTACCACAGGAAAGGGGTAGATACAGGGGCAGTACCACAGGAAAGGGGTAGATACAGGGGCAGTACCACAGGAAAGGGGTAGATACAGGGACAGTACCATAGAATGCGTACCACAGGATAAGGGTAGATACAGCAACAGTACTGCAGTAGAGGGGTAGATACAAGGGCAGCACTACAGGAAAAAAGATACAGGGGTAGTACCAAAAGAGATTCTGGAACAGGACTCACAGGCTCTCTATCAGTGGGAGGAAGACACAGGACTCACAGGCTCTGTATTACTGGGAGGGTGATCTAGGACTAACAGGCTCTCTGTATTAGTGGGAGGGGGATGCAGGACTCACAAGCTTTCTGTATTAGTGGCAGGGGGTGCAGGACTTAGGCTTTCTATTAGTGGGAGGGAGATGCAAGACTCACAGGCTCTCTGTATTAGTGGGAGTGGAATGCAGGACTCACAGGTTTTCTGTGTTAGTGGGAGGGAGATGCAGAAGTCACAGGCTTTCTGTATTATTGGTGGGGGATGCAGGACTCACGGGCTGTATGTATAATTGGTGGGGGATGCAGGACTCACGGGCTGTATGTATAATTGGTGGGGGATGCAGGACTCACAGGCTCTCTGTATTATTGATGGGGGCTGCAGGACTCACAGGCTCTCTGTATTATTGGTGGGGGCTGCAGGACTCACAGGCTCTCTGTATTATTGGTGGGGGATGCAGGACTCACAGGCTCTCTGTATTATTGGTGGGGGATGCAGGACTCACAGGCTCTCTGTATTATTGTGGAGGATGCAGGACTCACAGGCTTTCTGTATTATTGGTGGGGGATGCAGGACTCACAGGCTCTGTATTATTGGTGGGGGATGCAGGACTCACAGGCTTTCTGTATTATTGGTGGAGGGTGCAGGACTCACAGGCTCTCTGTATTATTGGTGGAGGGTGCAGGACTCACAGGCTCTCTGTATTATTGGTAGGAGGTGCAGGACTCACAGGCGCTCTGTATTATTGGTGGAGGGTGCAGGACTCACAGGCTCTCTGTATTATTGGTAGGAGGTGCAGGACTCGCAGGCTCTCTGTATTATTGTGGAGGATGCAGGACTCACAGGCTCTGTATTATTGGTGGGGGATGCAGGACTCACAGGCTCTCTGTATTATTGGTGGGGGCAGCAGGACTCACAGGCTCTCGGTATCATTAGTGGGGGCTGCAGGACTCACAGGCTCTCTGTATTATTGGTGGAGGGTGCAGGACTCACAGGCGCTCTGTATTATTGGTGGAGGGTGCAGGACTCACAGGCTCTCTGTATTATTGGTGGGGGATGCAGGACTCGCAGGCTCTCTGTATTATTGTGGAGGACGCAGGACTCACAGGCTCTCTGTATTATTGGTGGGGGATGCAGGACTCACAGGCTCTCTGTATTATTGGTGGGGGCAGCAGGACTCACAGGCTCTCGGTATCATTAGTGGGGGCTGCAGGACTCGCAGGTTTTCTTCTAACATTAGTTATTTTACATGATAATACTGCATAAGCCCTATAACACCATAGCTCTGATGCTGTTCATAGAGACTCGCGCAGTAAATAATGATAACGCTTTGGGCTCCTCTCAGGCAGACACAAATACTGAGGCGTTGCGACCACGAAGCCCCTGTCCCAGGATCATTTTTTTACATTTGATTTTCGCAGGTTAATCAGTGACTGGGAAGTGTCTCTCCATGACAGCACCGGTCCTGCATTGTATACATGACTGCATTGTACACAGCTCACACAGCCCCAAACTTCACGTCAGATTTCACTTTCTGTATTTTAGCGTTAGTGCGCAGGCGTACACAACGCTTTTGCACGTAACGCGCATGCGTGTTTCTCACTTGTACAGGAGTTGTAACACTGCGCCGTCCAATCAGCCACGGAGGGGGTGTGGCCTTGAACGGCCACAGCCTTTCTACGCCCTCCAATCAGCATGAGAGGGTTGGGTCTTCCCAGGCTTTAGCGCCCTTGGCAGTTTCCATGGTAAAGATCAGACGCTGTAGTATCGGATGGAAGCCGATGCGGCTCAAACTAAGGCACAGAATGAATAAATACAAGGTAACAAAACGAGCTTCCATCATTATTTGTATCGGCTTGTACGTGGCGACAGCTCTGCCACTGTCAGGGAGTCATATCACCTCTTACCCTAATATTCTGTCATCTATACTTAAAGGTATTGGAAGAATGGGGTGCTGGGGCTTTTGGGGTGACCTGTCTGGTGGAGGAGCTGGAAGGAGGAAGGAAATTTGCTGTTAAAAAGGTAAGAAGCCAAAAAATGTGCAGTCTTATATTACCCCATGGAAATATGGGCTGACGACCCCCTGATTGATATTGATAATAGGGTGAATATCCCTTTAAATGATTAATCTCTTTAAATGTTCTGTATATTACAGGTGGAATGTATCGACGAGCGGGAGGGAAACCTCGCCCTGAAAGAGGTAAAGATCCTTTATATTTGGCGGCTGGTATGTTGTGATCTCAGTACATTGTGCGCCGCGATGCCACATCATTGGATGCGATGTCGCTGTGCATCATTGTGATCCTCATGTCAGGTGGCTGCTGGGACGCCCCCACCGTGATGCAATGGGCCCCTCACCGCCATCTTGGTGTAACAGGCCATAATAGGAGAGCGTTATATTATATATAGCACAGGCGATCGAGCGATCACGGGTTCAATTCCCCTATAGAGCGACTAAAATATATGTAAAATTAAAAGGAAAAAAAAATATATACAGGGTTGTCACCGGGACTCAAGAGCCATAACTTGTCCCTTTTCCAGTGACGACCCTGTATATAGATTTCTTTTAATTTTCCAAGGAAAAAAAATGAAGCGGAAAAAAAATAGAAAATAAGTCAGTGTACGTTCCCACAACACACTCCTAGCGCGGACTGCAGTGATCTCACAGACTAATGGTTGCCAGAACCGGCCGCCCTTGTGCAGAGTCTACGTGATAATATTCTGTTTTCTCCCCTCTATACAGGCCATGTCATTGCTGGAGCTTCAGCACCCCCATGTCTGTTCTTATAGGGAGTTCTTCATGATTTGGGATCCTAAGGTCGGTATTATATGCTCACTGTGGTGTCTGATCATCTCTATGTCCATAGTATGGTATTGACATCCATTGTTCACCAATTGCAGTAACTGATGGATGATGGTGATGATTCTTTTCATTTTAGGTCTCCTCCCTCTTTTTTTGCCTGGTGATGGATTATTGCGATGGTGGGAACCTGGAGCGAATGGTGCAAGAAAACAGACGACAGAGGAAGATAATAAATGAAAAGGTGAAGGGACAAATAAAATAACACATTAGGTCCAAGATAGGCGAAATTGCTGATTTTGGAAAAAACAGATGACCCTAATATGTATGGGGATGTCCCGACTTTCCACATGTTAGGAAAATGTAGGATCAGGCTGTTGGATTAATATGCCTGATCCTTTTGTTATCAAGAAAGATAAGCTGCCGCCAGAGGTGTTGCACATGCCCGCTCACCGAACCAAGTGTGCACGTGTGTGGAGGAGGTCAGGGCCAGCATTTGGGTTGTGTAAAGTGTTTGGCTATAGACCTGGTTATCTCCACCATAAATGCCAGATACGCACCTTATTCCTTTGCTGGAGGTAGAAGATTGTCAGCGCGACCTGATGACAATGGCATTTAAGTGGTTAAACAGCAGCAGTCGGCACCCGCCATGTAAGGAGTGGGCGCTGCTCCTGAGGCCGCTCCATACACCCACATATGACCTGTGACATCTAACCGCTGATCTCCGGAGCAAACATCATTTGTCGCCTCGGACCCCCCCATAGCTCCGATGATGGAGAATAGTCATTGAGCTCGTTCTTTTGCCAGATTAGATGTGTTTTGGTTTGTTTGTGATCAGATACCAGGACATGCTGGGTGTTGTAGTGACTGACGTTAGTGCTCCGTGACGTTATATAATTTACCCTCTTTTTGTTCCCTACCTACAGATCATTCAGAGATTTCTCGGTCAGGCCATCGACGCTCTAATCTATGTTCACAAACAGCGTGGTTCGCACAGGTACATCCTGATTTTCCTGATCGGAGGGTTTTATTATGGGACGTGGTGAGTCCTGAGGGGTCATCTCCACCCTTCACACTGATTTCATGCACCTTGCACATCTTCATATCCATTGCAGGCGTTACGGATCTGTAAGTGTCAATTATTCATTACTTTTACAATCGCTCCTTGCTGTCAGGGAATGGAAACAACATAGTTTACGTCCAGAGGCTAAAAATTGTGACGTCCAGCCCCTTACAAGAGATAAATGGCAGGCAATGTAAAAGTTTAAGTAGCACACCCCTCATAACTACAACCACAGTCCTCCATGGCGGTCTCTGCCCCTCAATTGGTCTTGCTTTGGTGGACCCAGCCTGTCCACCATTACAGCTGATCTTGACCCTCTCCGTATATTTATATCTGTGTTTATTTGTGCCATGTTGGTGTTTTTTCCCGATGTTACATAATGTGATTTTCTTCCTTCACAGAAACCTCAAACCGAGGAACATCCTCATTAAGGAGGAAAATGTCTTCATCCTAAGCGACTTTGTTCCTCAGACATTGGCGACAGATGAAATGAGGATGAAAATAAGAGTGGATCCCGGTAATGGGACTTCTAAAACTTGGCCGCCTTCATGCTGCCCCTATCTACTTGTAGACCGCTTAATGTCTCGGGCTTCGTTCACACATCTGAGTGTCATGGTTTGTGATGCACAGACCGGCCGTGCGTCTGCCGACCTGAACTCAACAGCTTCATAGACATATACGGTGCTGCCAGGTTTGTTCCTGGTGTTTTCTTACCAGTCCGTACTCGGACCACCACACACAGAAGTGTGAATCTGGCCTTAATATGTCCAGGTGGTCCGCATATGAACCTGCGAGGACGGCATAATACGTCCTCACTGAATCAGCAGCTGCATGGAGATCACTGATTGCTAAAGACAAGACAGAGAATTTTTCCCTGGAACTGGGGTTAATATGCTGACCTCAATTACAGGGGAAGTCAGCAATAAAAAAAAATAATATATTATAACTTGAAATCCCCCCTCTCCCTCTTTTATGACCTTATTGAGACATAATGTTTAAAATAAAAAAGGGAATAAAAAGACTGCAGTCTGACCCTAGGCACATATTAGCCTGTGCTCTGTACATTCTCTATAGATGATATAACCCTCTCTGACCCCACAGAGTATAAAATCTACATGGCTCCAGAATCACTAGAGCTGCAGTATACGGACAAGTCCGACATCTGGTCTTTGGGATGTATATTGCTGGACTTGATGACGACGTCCATGAAGATGGTATGTTGTGTCAGGTCTCTGCCTGTAGTCCTGTGTTCCCATTATAATAGGATTTAATGATTTGTCTCCTATTGCAGGACGCTGAGGTCTCTACGCTCTTGGAGATGATAAAGATGGACCCATGGTGCTTGCATCAAAATTTGGAGGAAATTCAGGGCAAAGTTGGTTACTCAGAGGAGCTGAGACAGCTGCTGACGAAGATGCTGAAAATTCACCCTGAGGAGAGGCCCTGTGCAAAGTGAGTCCACTGACTGTATGTGTATATGTGTATATTATACTCACATGGTCTGAGGGGTGGAGTGCGGCACAGAGGGGTTCTCTTCTCAATGCTCTGCCCCCTTGGGCACTGCACTAGGCACAATGCAATGTGCCACTTTTGGTCAGCGTGCTTCTCTAACATGGATGTGTTCATTCCCTTTCCTCCACAGCGACGTTCTGCGTGAGCCTTATATCATTAAGTGTTTGGCATTGGTTGGTTCTCCCCTGTCTGGCGTGAAGATGACGTTGCCACCTGATGTCCTGGATGAGTTTAAAGATGGCGGTATAGATAAAGTAATAGGTAAGGAGGATACAGCATTTACATATAGTTATGGGGGTTGCCCAGGGCCAGCCACATCCACATCAGGAGTTGAGCTGCACCCATGACATTGTGTCTGCATATATATGATAGTGGCGCTTTACAACCCCTTTAAATGGTCGTCTGGCTTATAAATAGCCTATTATAATGTTAAATAAAATAAGAGGATCCTAGTATGGTGTACCGTAGTTATACAGTGTAGATCTCTCTGGAGGACCCGCCACCTGTGGATTACACTAGGAACCATGTAATGCTTTTCTTCCCCTGTGGAGGCGCTGCAGGATAATTAAACTCTTGCTGCCAGGTTTACTGACAGATTACAGCTGATTCCTTGGGATCCTAACTGTAAGAACAACTGTGATCAGTTTATTTTTGGGAGTCTCAACTCCTTTTGAAGTGTCCTCCTTTCATTATGAGCTTTGTCCTCAGTCTCTCTACCATTTCCTATATACCGTTTTGATGGGGTTTTTTTCTTACAGGGCTCATGCAGAGGTACCTTGACTACGAGGAGGCTCAGCTATCAGCCCTGATGCACCTGGCTAATTATAATGGTAAATTTTGGGGTCTCCATTAGTGGGGTTTGAAACCCAAAGCGTCTGGCAGCACCCAAGACCACTCATATATACTATTCAAGAGCGATCCCTGTAGATCTGTTAGCCCTGATCCCACTTTTTCAGGACCCTTGGACGTAGGAGACACAATCCATCTTGTATCGCTGTCTATGAGGACGCACACAGACTCCTCCGCGGTACAGTGGGAGGGCAGCCAAGTGCTGCAGAGTCTTATATCACAAGGTAAGGGGGTCCGCTTCACTCAACAGTAGACGCTGGAGTAAATTAAGGCATATGGGAATCCCAAGTCTATCTTATGGGGGGTGTCCCATGCCTTTTTTTAGGAGGGCAGCGGAGAGTAATACTGCTCCAATTGTCACTAAATAAAAGATCCATATCATTCTGCCATAAATACCAGAGTTCTAGGAACGTTCCTACATAGTGCCGAAATATAACTAAGACCTCCATATATGCCGTGATGACATAAGACGCCTATGACATAAGGCTGCGCTGTATCTCATTTATCCGCCTACCGAGGCTAATGGACGCTGTTTCAGCCTCTTTTGGGTGAATGAATAATTATGGGATATTTTGAGACCATTTGTGCCAAATGTAGGCTCCAAGCATGATGTGAATATAGACGGAGGGTTCTGTAAATGTATAGTGAGCACTTGTGGCAGAGCGGGCGAGAATATCTGAACCAACAGGTGACTTCTGTGTTTTCAGCACTGGAGCGAGAAGATTATGAGAACTTGTCCACAGATGATCTCATCAGTACTTTGGTGGAAGCAACGAGGGGTTATCCGCAGAACGCTGAGCTAATGTCTGCCGTCCTCAGTGTGATGATGATGATTTCAGTTAGTGGTAGGTCATCTATCTATCTTGTACTCAGGTTATTAATTTAGTCTCCTTTCCTCCCAGGTTATAACCTCCGGCCCCTCGCCCCACCAATATGTAAATTCCTTCCCCTTCCCTCCGGTGTGTAACCTCCGACCCACCGCCCCGCCATCTGCTTTTACTAACGTGACATAATGGCCGGTGGTGCAGAGCTCACTGATACCAGCGCGGTCCTGTAGTAGGGTAACAAGTCCGTTCATGACGTTTCTTCATTTTAAATCTGCCCCCATCACCTGTGAGTGGTATTATTGAGAAGTGATAGGAACTGCAGCAACTCTGTTCCCCGCACTGTAATGTTAGGGGGTCTCCACTTCGTGGCTGAGTGCTGAGGAGCAGAGGGCAGGAAAGTCACCACCACTCTGCTGACCCCATAACTGCTGACTCCAGGCCTCCTCTGGTATAACATCAGCACAAACACGGCGCCCCCACCGGGAGCTTTATGGCCGAGCAGCTGCATGCAGCCGTACATCACCAATCACAATGAGTGTCGGATGGAGTGGTGTAAAGCCGCCACCACTGGACTCTGGAGGAGATGTGTTCTGTGCAGGGATGGATCACACTTCTCTATCCGGCGTCTGATGGAGGAGTCTGGGTTTGGTGATTCCAGGAGACCGTTACCCCCTGACTGTATTGTGCCAGCTGTACAGATGCTGGAGGAGGATAATACTATGGGCTGTTAGCAGGGGTCGGCCTCTTTGTCCCAGTGAATCTTAATCCTTCAGCACAAGACATTGTGGACAATTGTAGCTTTCAGCTTTGTGGGAACAGTTTGGGGTTCGCCCTTTTCTGTTCCCCATGACTGTGCCCAGTACACAAGCTCCATAAAGACATGGGGGGAAGAACATGAGCGGCCGCACAGAGCCCAGACCTCAGCCCCATCCAAAAACAGAGATTGTGAGCCCGGCCTCCCCAAATCTCCAGGGTCTGAAACCACAAATGTTCTTCTGGATGAAGGGGCAAAAATTCCCACAAACTCCTCCAAAACCGTGGAGAAATCCTTCCCAGAAGAGCGGGAGCCATTATATCTGCAGAGGAGCGACTCTGTATTATGTCTATGGGTGTAGGAGGGGAGGTTAGAAAAGCTCCTGTAGGTGGATGTGGGGGGCACATACTTTTCTCCATATAGTATATATCTGGGTTTCATCTTACGGCACAGTATGTGACGGCTCAGTTACATTTTCCCTTCGATCTCCTCACTGGGTGACACAACGGTTGGGGTCTGGGGCAGGAGTAGACACCGGCGTCCCGCTCACAATAGTTCGGATGTGTTTTATACCCTTCAGATTTCGGGATGGGTTCTCCGCCTGCGTCAGTATATGATCTATATCCCTTTTCTGCCATTCCTTTCACATCCATCAGAAATTATCTACTTCAAAAATCCGTATGCAACCTCCTGTGAATTCCATAAGGAAATTCCCGCTGGTTATCAGCATTAATAGGGCTACTCCGTATGTACATCCACTGCCCGGCACACACCGCGCGTCTGGGGTGAAGGTCCAAGTGAAGCAGATGTGACAGGTGGAAGGGTCGCTGCTCTCGTTATCGTCTCTTCGGCTTCTCTTTAACCCCGTCATCATCTGATAGTTTTTCTGTTTGATCCCTTCTCTTAGAGTCGGCCGCGGAGGCGCTGAGGAGGACAGGTTTCCTCTCCGATCTCGTGACCATCATGGAGTCATCTCTGGAGGACAGGGACCTGTGTCAGTCCTGCTGTGCTCTTATATGGTCCCTGGCTATGACTGGTACTGACTTTCCCAATAACCTTTTATATACAGGATTGCACTGGAGATTTGGCATTTTTCTTGTATGCGAAAAATAATTAACCAATTTCTATCAGTGTTTTAGATCAGATTTTTATCAAATACGGACATGTGAACAGCGCCATAGACTGTAATGGGGACATGTCCTATTTGTGAAAATCAAAGATATAACACGTAGGTCAAAAACGGGCGTCTGAATAAGGCCTTAGTGGTAGTCGCTATTAGGGAAGAGCGACACATTGTGATTGCGGTGTCAGATTGTGACTTTTTACAAATGTGAAAAAGTTGTAAATGTTTATAAGGGTGACTTCTTTTTTTTTTTTTGTCCTGGGTCACAAGTTGCACGCGGATCAGCTGCCATAGGTTTCAATGTAAGTTACATGCAATTTGGCTTTTCTCTTGCAACAAATCAGCATTAATCGCGTGACCTCGGATTTCAGACGGGATGCACAAATGTTTTCGGTCATGCGACGTGTCAGAGAATTGTCTCACGACACTTGGCACCGTGTAGCCCCATCCCAAATCTTGTGTGTATGGTAGTGGCACACGGCCCCAGAATAGCAGAACAAATGTGATTGAAAGCACAATATTTATTAATTGGAGGAGACGAACGTGTCACGGAGATGTCAGAAGTCTTGATCAGTGGGGGATTGGGTGCTAAACGCAGAAGCAGTAGCTGAGCGCTGTCCTCCGCCCTCCCTGTTCTCATTGACAGCTTCTCCCCTATACCACGCTGAGGAAGAAAGCTGTCACTCTGCGCTGGGGGGGTCTCATGAATATGGAGTCCACCACTCCTATGGGGTATAATCGAGCTGGCAGCACGTGTAGCCTCTGCTGCTCTCCATACCCTGAGGCTGCCCCCTTTAGAGAACAGGGGATTATGGTCCTTCATTCTAGGGATTTGGAGGGTCTTAGTGGGTTGAGGTGGGGGTGCAACATCTGATCTAACTTTCACCATCTATCCATGTACGGATCACTTTATTTTATGATTGTCATAGAGAACCAGATAGAAGGGGATTGTCTGAAGAAAGCCGTCCCCGTAATCTGCACTGTGCTCAGGAAATATCTGGATGATGGGCCGCTGGTGGAATCTGCCTGCACCGCCCTGTGGACACTCGGGATGAAAGGTGGAAGCCTAATACTTTTGTTTCATAGCTAATATGGCTGCCTATGTCACCATCCTGGGTTATGTGGTGCCATCCAGGGCCGCTCAGTGGTGCTGATCGTGTTCTGACCCCCATACCGGCCACGGGGGGGGGGGGACAGATCGTCATCAGCACCACTTACCACCGTGCAGAAGTGAGGGCCTTTGGATGGCACCAGACAATCCCTTTAAATTCGGCAGCCTTTTTTTTTTTTTTTGTGGCGTTTCCTTTTCCCATCCCCCATACTGATGTCTATATGAGTAGGTACAAGTCATTATTATAGCGCCATTCATTCCATGATGCTTTACATGTGAGTCTAAACTTTTCCTGTTTTTTCAGACTTCTATTCTGTATTTCCAGGCCACATCATGGCGGAGCAGAGTGAGTCGCTCACATTGCTCCTCCTGGAAGCCTTGCAGGCACATTCGCAGCGTCCGCTTCTGTCCAAGAACGTCTGCCTGGCGCTCACTGGTTTGGTTGTGACCTCAGGTATCTCTGACCTCAATTTAGGAAAACATGGCTGCCTTCTGTTAGAAACAGCGCCTCTCTTGCCCATAGGGTGTCTGGTATTTCGGCTGCGTCTCGCTTGTGTTAATGGGGCTGAGCTATAAATACCAGACACGGCCCGTGGACAAGAACCAGCCATGTTTGTCTCGTTTCATGTGGCTCGGAGCAGATTCCCGGGATCTTTTCTTTCTTTTGACTGATCAGTAAATTGACTTTTTCAGAGTTGTCGGTTTTTCGTGTGCTGGTGCCTGTGGCGGGGGTGAGCGGCCTCTCCCTAATTACAAAGCTTTACCGGTTACACGCAGATGACCCCGAAATCGCGGAGAACGTGTGCCTGCTGCTCAGCGAGGTGGCCCATTATGGTGAGGAGGAGCCAGCAAATAAAGGAGTAACAGGATTAGCAATCCGACACGGCACAGCCCGAGTGCATCGTCACCAAACCGCCCCGCTGTCACGGTACATCAGTACTCTACTGTGCAGTGAACTGTGATCCATTGCTCTCTGTTATCAGCCCATAGTGCCAGGTGCTCTGTAGAGTATGGCTGGACTAACCCCTTAGCGTATTCATTGCCCTGCAGATGGCGCTCTGCCTATTCCCATTGCATTATTATGGGCATGGTCTAGGGAAAGTGCACTCAACACTTACTGGCAAGATCAGATGCCCATCTTATAGGGGTTTTCCATTTAAGAAAGTCACACCTCCTCCCCAGCAATCCATACCATGGGGCTGTGCAGAAAATGGAGTCAAACTCAGCTCAATTTGTGTTATGGGACTGCTGGAAAAAGCGGACCCCAGCAATTAAATAATCTTAGGCAAACCCCTTTAACGACCACATGTAGATCCTCAGATCTAAGAACATGGTAAGGGTGGACAGGTAGGCTATTATTAAAGGTGGTGTTCCCATCAATGGGATAGGCCTTCACTTTATTATTGGTGGGAGTCCAGCTTTTAGGACCCCTCTGATTCTGAGAACGAAGGCCAAGACAAAGGAAACTGTGCCGCCATCCTTCATTCTCTGGATCGATGGGGGTCCTAGAGGTCAGACCCCCATAAAGTGTAGTCAGTATTTCCCCATGTGGCGGCAGCTTGTACCTGCAGCTCCATTGAAGAGCATGGTCGGGCTGCTGCTGTCCAGGAAGCCACATAATGGGCCGTAGACGTGAACTAACACTATGGCCCTTCATTCTCAGGATTGGGGAGGTTCCCACTGATGGTACCCATATGCACTCACTTGGAATAACCCTTTAAGGTAGTGTAGCCCCGGCTTTACACTCCAGGCTTGCTGACATCGTATGACAGTACCCCATCACCCTGATTGTGGGGGGTACTTACTTCTGGACACTCCTGGTGGGACTCCCCCCAGACCACACATTATAAGCATTGGGTTAATTATCGGACCTATGGATCTGGTGGCTTTGTAGACAACACACAGGTTCAGTACGTTCTCACGGATGTCATATGTTGTCATCTGTCTCCTGTAGGCAGCGCTCATCCCGAACTGGTCTTACAACACGTGGACCAGCTGATTGGTGAAATCAAAGAGCGACACGACGGTCTGGAGGTACGAGGAGCCACGGGTACAAGGATGTATTACAGATATCCGTTACTGCTGGTAGAGCAAGTTCTGCAACTTCTGAGGGGAGGATATTTTCACCATTAATTAACTCCCTCCTGTACAATGACTAGCAGTCATTGTACACAAGGGGGAGGAGGAGGTGAGCTGTGACATCACCTATTGTGAATGGTGGATCCTGTGTTAACACCTCTATATACAGCAGATATCAGTCATTGTACAGGAGGAGGTGAGCTGAGACATCACCTACTGTGAATGGTGGCTTCTTTGTTATCTCCTGTATATAGATCAGTCATTGTACAGGAGGAGGTGAGCTGTGACATCTATTGTGAATGGTGGATCCTGTGTTACCTACTGTATACAGAGGTGTAATCAGTCATTGAACAGGAGGTGGTGGTGGTGAGCTGTGCTATCACCTATTGTGAATGATGGATCCTGTGTTACCAGTCATTGTAATCCTGTTTATGATGAAGAAACCGTTGAAAAGTCCTATGTACAGAACATGAAGTGGGAGTCTAGTACAAGGCCTAGTGATCAATAAAAATTGCAAGAATTCACTTTATTTTATTTATAATGGAAGAAAAATCAGCACTCTGAAAAAAATACTTAATAGCCCATTTTTTTTTTAATGTAGTGATGTGGGGAAAACTGGGAAACAAAAACATCAAGTTAAAAAAATATATTTTTCATAAAAGATTAATTAAACTGTTCATTTTGTGGTGACATATATTCCATTTAAGACACAGGACATGACAGCTTCGCTCAAGGCCACGGCCCCACTATCAGTATTTTTTCTCAGGAGTGGGAGCCAAAACCAGGAGTGGATGATAAATGCAGAATTGGTGACTTGTTTCTATTATACCTTTTCTCTGATTGTTCCTCACCTGGTTTTGGCTCACAGTCCTGAGAAAAAATACTGACCGAATACCGATAGTGGGGCCCTGGCCTTACAGTGAATTCTGAATGTAGCTTAGGACTTGACCAGAGAAGAAAGCAGTGTGCCAGATCCGTACTGGTAACATAGGGGACACTTGGTCTGGTTACAGACGTCCATAATTATCATAGGGTCCTGGCTTAGTTTGGTAGCACTGTGCCTCGTACCTCCTGCCTCAGACCAGCACAATAATCACCTGCTTCCTTTCTTAGGAGATTACGACCCTGGCGGACACTGCACTCTCAAGACTGAGGAATACATGGAACTAAATCTGACTTCTGCACTCAGATTTGTTTTATTCAATTTTTTTGGAAAATAGATATGATGTGTCGAGAGCTGGGAACATCTGAGATGTCACTAAAGGGGGTCGCAGCATTATGTACAACCCTCACCTCTATATTCTCTATAGTAAGGTGCAGCTGAACAAAAATACCAAAGGACATGGCACTAAGGCATGGCGTACTGGATAGATCAGCACGAGCGTGCAGCAAAGAGACGTACAAGACCCTGGTCCAGCAGTTGGTTCAGAGCCCTGCAAATCTCCCCTTACCTGCGGCATTCCTGGGATCTCTCCTGATTAAGCCTGGCACAACATCGGGTCGGGGACGCCGCAGCTAGGAAGGGGTTCGCAGGGCTCTGGACCGGCAGCCACGGTGTACCAACCACTGGAGCAGGTCGTTCATATCTTGCTTTATGATCTGAGGGTCCGACCTTCTTTATCCCACTGATCATGGTAAAGTACATATTCCTATAAACGGTCTATTAAAAACAACGTCTCAAAAATAGGTAAATTTATTATTTTTTAGTTGTTTGAAACGTCACAAAAGTCGCCATGTTGTTTGTCACATGTAGGGCGCAAATAGTCAGTGGTACTTATATGAACGGGAGCAGTTTCTGCAACTGAAAATCAGTTTCATCCATCTGTAGAAGGAGCTTTTATGTGCAAACATGGATTTCTGTAAACCTTATTCAGAAGAATGAAGCAGTAGAAATGGTATTTTATTCACAGCAGCGGCCACAAGGGGGCACATTCTTACCCACATAGAATGTTATAGGCAATATACACAGCCGTATGTCTAGGTCCAGGTCTTGTCAAAGGGAAGCAAGAAAGTGTTTCTCTGGTGGCAATGAACCTACAGACCGTAACATTAATAGGGCTGTGTAAATGTGTCCTTAAAGGGGTAATCCAATGCAGAAGTAGCAGAGCTAGATTACTCCTTTAAAATGACTGTATGAACAGCATCTATCTTTCAAGATGAAGCAGTTTCTCTTCTTACTTGATCCTTGCATCAGTTCTCACCTTCTTAAACAGCCGTTTCAAAATACGCGTTCATTTCACCCATCGCTGAGGCCCAGACCATCCTCCGCATCAGGATGCGGCCTCTGTGTGGATGACGTATTTCATCATTTACACTGTGGCATCTCGCAATATCTACATTGACCTGAAGGGGGCATATCACATCGCCTTGGCTTGAGCCGTGATACAACTCAGGGTAGATAATGGAGATGTCATCTACACCACCCAGAGACAAAAGGAAAAACCTGATGACCGGTTCCCTTTAAAAATAAAAACTTTTACCGTTTTGTGTATACAGCTCCTATGCAGACACTTTTTTTTTCATATAGATTTATGAAAAGTCTTCAATAAAATGAACCTAAATTTTAAGTCCAGAATTTCTCAGTCTTTCTTGCTCCTCCGTGGATCGGACAGTGACGTGGAAAGAAGCGATGTACAGATTTCTATGGGGGAAGGAACAAGGCACGGCTTGTCCATCACTCCTCACAGTACTATGCTGTCCGGTGCAGATGGGGAGGCGGTTCACGATGGTGGCGGCTTCTGTTTTCTCGGTTCCATTTTAGTTTGGTTATATTTTGCTTTGATGGCGTTTTCCCAGTTCTTCTTCTCCATGGTGTATAACCTCATGGCGGCCTGTGCATCCTGGATCTACGATAGTGAAGAGCACAGAAGGGTTGAACAACATTACGTAGTCCATGTCCTCCTGCGGGACGGACATCAGACCATCAGAGAGCGCATAAAACATCAGGGGCCCGGAGGTGGAGAAAGCTAAGGAAAAAGGCAACGAAGCCTCTGGAGAGGAGTAAATAGAAAGGTTGGGAATATTGGCCTGATTTGGACAACTCTGTTCCACAAGGACCCCATTGGTGAACGTCTGCTGAAGGCCCCAGTCATAGTAAGCATACAAACTAATCAACTGATCCCTCCAAACACTGGATTTGGCAAACTTTTAGGGTGGTCTTACAACCAGGACACAGCAAAAACAGGTAAAATGGGGCATAACATGGAGACGAGGGCAGCAGGAGGGATCGTGTTACATGGTGACACTGGGATCTCTGACAAGGGGAAAGCGGATGGGGATCTCGTCACTTACTGAGGAATGTTCTCCGGTCTGGACTTTTACATTTAGGATTTTCTCACACAGCAGCTTCAAGGATGGACGCGAGGACTAGGAGACGGGACGGAAGGGTCAGTACAAGAGAAAACTAAACGTATACATTCAGGAGACTCATTAATCCCCCAGGGTGGTTTGCACGTTAATGACCGGGCCAATTTTTCCAATTCTGACCACTGTCACTTTATGAGGTAATTACTCTGGAACGCTTCAACGGATCCTCCTGATTCTGAGATTGTTTTTTCGTGACATATTCTACTTCATGATTTTGGTAAAATTTCTTCGATATCACTTGCGGTTATTTGTGAAAAAAAACGGAAATTTGGCGAAAATTTAGAAATTTTCAAAATTTGAGTTTTTATGCCCTTAAATCAGAGAGATATGTCACACAAAATAGTTAATAAATAACATTTCCCACATGTCTACTTTACATCAGCACAATTTTGGAAACATAATTTTTATTGTTAGGGAGCTATAAGGGTTAAAAGTTGACCAGCGATTTCTCATTTTTACAACAAAATTTACAAAACCATTTTTTTAGGGACCACATCACATTTGAAGTCCCTTTGAGGGGTCTTTATGACAGAAAATACCCAAAAGTGACACCATTCTAAAAACTGCACCCCTCAAGGTGCTCAAAACCACATTCAAGAACTTTATTAACCCTTCAGGTGCTTCACAGGAATTTTTGGAATGTGGAAGAAAAAAATGAACATTTAACTTTTTTCACAAAAATGTTACTTTAGACCCAATTTTTCTTATTTTCACAGGGGTAACAAGAAAAAATGGACCCCAAAATTTGTTGTGCAATTTCCCCGGGGCACGCAGATACCCCATATTTGGGGAAAAACCACTGTTTAGGCGCACGGCAGGGCTCGGAAGGGAAGGAGCGCCATTTGACTTTTTGATTGTAAAATTTGCTTGAATAATTAGCGGACGCCATGTTGCGTTTGGAGAGCCCCTGATGTGCCTAAACATTGGAGCTCCCCCACAAGTGACCCCATTTTGGAAACTAGACCCCCCAAGGCACCTATCTAGATGCATAGTGAGCACTTGGAACCCCCAGGTGCTTCACAAATTGATTCGTAAAAATGAAAAAGTGAAAAAAAAAACACACTTTTTTTCATTTTTATGAATCAATTTGTGAAGCACCTGGGGGTTCCAAGTGCTCACTATGCATCTAGATAGGTGCCTTGGGGGTCTAGTTTCCAAAATGGGGTCACTTGTGGGGGAGCTCCAATGTTTAGGCACGCAGGGGCTCTCCAAATGCAACATAGCGTCCGCTAACAATTTAAGCCGATTTTCCATTCAATTTGTTAGCGGACACCATGTCGCATTTGGAGAGCCCCTGATGTGCCTAAACAGTGGAGCTCCCCCACAAGTGACCCCATTTTGGAAACTATACCCCTCAAGGATTTTATTAAGGGGTATAGTGAACATTTTGAACCCAGAGGTACGACACAGAATTTGATAACATTAGGTCATCATATTGAATAAGTTGTCATTAGTCTTGAGCGCAAGTGCTCGCTACTTGAGTTTGCATCGGGTACTCAGGTATGCACCATGTACAGCGTGTGCTCGAGTGACATGCTAGAGTCCCTGCCCCGCATGTTTCACGGTTGTTAGACACCCAAAAAAAAAACATGCAGGGATCGCTCGTGCATGGCAGGCAATCCCCGCAAAGGTTTTTTGGCCGCGAAGCATATGGGGCGGAGACTCGAGCATGTCACTCGAACACCCATGAAACTCAATGCATACCAGAGCTCCCGATGCAAACTCAAGTAGCGAGCACTTGCGCTCAACACTAGTCGCCATATCGTCATCTTTATTTCTTACTTTTGAAAAAATCCCAACCCCATCACAACCCTAACCCCAACCCCAGCCCTAACCGTAGCACAACCCTAGCGTTTATTTTTTACGCCGTTCCTCGTGCGGTATAAGTGATTAGACGACTTTATTCTTCGGGTCGGTGTGATTACAGCGATACCAGAATCATATGGGGTTTTTATGATTGACAGCTGTCACACACTAAAAGATGCATTTTTTGTAAAATCTAGTTTTTGCATCGCCATATTTTGAGAGCTATAATTTTTCCAGATTTTGGCAGACAGTCATGTGACGGCTTGTTTTTTTGCGGGATGAGTTGACGTTGTTATTGGTGCCATTTTCAGATCGCTTTCTATTCCGATTTTTGGGAGGCAGAATAAACAAAAAACAACAATTCAGGAATTGTTTTTTTTTATTCTGTTCCGCGTGTGGTAAAATTGATAAGGCAGCTTTATTCTTCCGATCAGTACGTTTACAGCGGTACCACATTTATATCGTTTTTCTATGTTTTGCACTTTTACATAAAAGCAATTTTATAGAAAAAATTATTTTTAGCATAGCTTTATTCTGAGAGCTATAACTTTTTTATTTTTTGTCTGATGGAGCTGTATGGCGGCTTGTTTTTTGTGGGACGAGATGACGTTTTCAGCGGTACCATTTTTATTTATATTAGTCTTTTTGATCGCGTGATATTCCATTTTTTGTTTGGCGGTATGGTGATAAAGCATTGTTTTTTGCTTCGTTTTTTTTTTTTTTTAAACGTGTTCACTGAAGGGGTTAACTAGTGGGACAGTTTTATAGGTCAGGTCGTTCCGGACGCGGCGATACCAAATCTGTGTACTTTTATTGTTTTTTTTATAATAATATTTATTGATGGGTACATTATATTTTTATTTTTGGTGGATTATTTTTTTTTATATATTTTTACAATTTATTTATTTTTTTTTTCACTTTGACAGTTTTTATACTTTTTTACTTTGTCCCACTATGGGACTTTCACTTTTTTTTCTCTGATCGCCTGCATGGCACAGGAATGCAGCACCATCCCTGTGCTATGCAGGCTGTCAGCACTGGACAGGGAGAAGATAGTTTGGAGATGCACTGCGCATGTCCAAAAAAATCTTCCTGCTGTCTGGTGACCCGGATGTTGTCATGATGACATCGGGTCGTCATGGCAACATCCTGGAAGCCACGGCAGACAGCGCTGGAGGCCGGAAGAGGAGGGGAGTATCTGCGATCGCCTCCCCTTGCCACCGCAATGCTGCGATCGACCTCGATCGCAGCATTGCAGGGGTTAATGTGCCGGGAGCGATGCGGGACAGCTCCCTGCACATTGTCACAGCTGACACCCAGGGCTATCAGCTGACACCCAGCAGCGATCGCGCCCGCACAGCCTGTGTGCGCGCGCGATCGCGATGATGTACTAATACGGGTCTGGCTCTTAAGTCCCAGGGCACAGACGCGTATTAGTACGTCTAATATTGTTAAGGGGTTAAATGAATGCGCTAAAGGTAACAGCACAGGCCTTTTTTGCAGCAATCTCCCATAGGTAGTCATGAAATCCAGACTACAGTCCCATTTCACCATGATTTTGCTGCTTAAAGGGAAATTCCCATCTCAGTTTGTTATGGCATATCTCCATTAGATGTAGATCTTAGCCCAAGTTTTAGGATGAGGCCCAACCATTCGCACACTGTAGTGAATACAGACTTGCCAGAGGTTGTGATGAGCGGAGACCCCAAGTGATGAGACCAGAGACCACTTAAATTTTACTCATACTCCCTTTTATTCTAGCCCTGGGTACGGGGTCTTGGCTCCTGTTATGTCTATGGAGGTAGGACGGCATACTGAGGACAGCTTTAGGCCCATGTAACACTACTATGTGCGACTTTCTGACATGCACGGACTCCCGTATGACGGCAACTTACCTTCACCTTCTGCTTGAACGGTTTATACTTCTGAGTGTCCCTTATGGCTTTTTTAGGATGATCCAGAAAGAAAATCTAAAAAAGCAAAGCAAAACTTTAAACCACAAATCCATACAGCACGGCTGCCAGGTAAGAAAGTCAGCCCAGCACTGAAAATAAGTAGAATTGGTGCGATTCACCATAATTTAAGGGGGTTCTCTGCTTCGCACAATCCTTACATTGTAAAAGGAACAAGTGACAGAAAGCAAATTACAAAGACCCCGCAACCTGCTTGGATGGATCCCCCACGATCTGTAGGGAAACCAGGCAATAAGTGTTTCATTTCCTTGTAGCACCACCACAGGAGAAATAAAAAACTACAAAGTGCCAGTGTACTGCAGGTCCAGGACGGGTCCCTCGGAGCGAGAGTCGTTCTTTGTAACCACTCTCACCCTGACCAATAGACGAGGATCCACCAGAGCTGAAGCCGCACTTACGGTCAAGTCTCCCCTCCTCATTATGACGTAAATACATGACAATTGGGCTCATGGACAAGAGTTGTGTTCCTGAGAAAACCCCCAGGATGTGCCAATCATTACTGACCTTTAGATCATTATGCACAGCGTGGCCAACCAGGATACGTCCCTTAAGGATCTCGGATACTTCTTTTTGTACAACCTTGAAATCTTCCCCTATAAAAGACACAGATATATAGAGATCTATCGGGATAATGTCGCAAAAGCGAAGACATGGCCGCTGGTGTCCTCACCGTTCTTCACATCCTTCGGCCTGATTCCGCTCACGGCCGTCCTGTAGTCAGTGACGCGTTCTGAGGGTTTAACAAACTTATCGTAGATGCATTTCCCAAACTGGTTGACAATGGAGACCCGCGCCAGGATGCTTTCCTCTCCATCTGTGCCCACTCCCACCATCTCACAGTCCATGGCGACGGTTCTTGTAAGCCTGGAACAGAAAAGGCGAGAACAGCGTCACACATGCTGGGAGTAGTAATGAGAGCTGTCGGTACGGAGCGCTCCGAAAATACAGTATACAGCCAGAAATGGCAGCCATGTATAGAAACAGCAACAAATCCATGCAAAAGTAAGAGCAGGGTGCATTGATCGGCACAGGCTCAATCCAGGTTATATTCAGGGCGTTTCACCTTTCCAATTAAAGTGTTATTAAACGTATGGCATAAGGCAAGAGTGGGATCCGCAACAATTATTTTGAGACCTATGACTGCAAGAGTTGGAGCTCACTCTGTTGTAGTCTATGGGAATCACAGAAACAGTCCAGGGATCTTGTTGTGCCAGTGCTCCCCGCTGCTCTTTGCTGCTCAAAAGTGGACAAAGGACCACAGGTTTCCCAATAGGTGGAGGCTGGAAGGATGAGGCTGCCACCTATAAGACATTTATGGCATGTCTGTATAGTCAAGATACCCCTTTACCTTATTGTTCCATCTATGTCTTCAGTAAGACACAAGCCTGCACCAAACACGTTAAGAGTAAGGCCTCAAAAAAAAAAGAATTTCTGTTTACATGTGAGAAACAAAATACTAAATTTCCATCGGTGTTTGATCAGTGTCCATTTTTACCATCAGTGGATTTACTCGTACACACGAAAAAATATATATCTTGCAATGCATCTGCTACCCATTATAATGTCAAAATCAGACAGCACATGGATGGTGTCTGTGTGAGGGCCATAGTTTTCACAAACCCCAAGTCTTGAATGTGCGATTTTGATCTGTGAACAGTTCCATAGACTATAATGGGTAAATGTTCTGTCTGTGAAAAACACAGAACACATACATGAATCATGGCCGACTGAATGAGGCCTAAGGTGAGCCGACCCGGCTGACCACTTATGCGCATGATGGCCTCCCGACAGATGATGCTGGGGAGAGAAGGATCGGCCTGCTGCATTTAACACCTAATCTTCTGCTCTCAGGGAAGATAAGCCGCTGCCAGAGGAGACTGGAACTTACTCCACTTTCCACCTAACACAGCATGCACGGGTAGGGATTGTTGAGCATTGGGGCTGACAGCAGACAGCTATGTGTGGTGTCATGTACAGCAAACGTGTGTCATTGTGGGTCCACTTACCCCTCAAATGCCCTGTCCTTCACTAGAACCCTGTCCACAGCATCCGATGCCTTCTCTGGCAATCCTTGCATCTGCCGTGCAATGGTACCCGCTTCTGGACCCAGCGCAGCCTCAATGTCATCCGGATCCACGTCATCAAACCACAGGTCTATTCTGAAAAACAAACAAAAACATTAATTATTAATCTAGATATGTCCCTTAATGGTTAAATTTTTCAGTTCAATCATTAAATCTGAATCTGGGAAAGCTGGGAGACTACCAATATGGCCGCCCATTCGCTTTCCTTGAGCCTAGTTCTTGGTAGGGGCTGGTTGGCTATAACACTACACAGGGAGTGGTAAAGGTGACTATATTGGTCGTCACCCAGCTTTTCCAGGATCGGATACTGAATCAGATACTTAATATGTGATACACACACACCCCATATAAAATACACAAAGCTTACTTTAGCGGCTCTGCTGTGTTTTCCTCACTTGGCTTTTTCTTGGGGTGACGTTTATCACGTTCCTCGGGTAATTTTCTCTTCTTTGTGGACTCTTTCCTCTTGTCGTTGGTAGCCAGCTCCTTTATCGTTGTCTTTTTAGGAGCCATCATGGTCTCTTTCACATGGCCGTTGATTTTGGGGGCAGCAGTTTCAGCTGTAGGCTCAAGTTTTTCCCTCCCGTTCGCTTTTTTTTCCTTTTTCAAACCCTTGTCACGTTTTTTGCGGGGTGTAGGCAGTGTGGGAGAAGGACTACTGCTCTCTGGTTTCAGCAACTAAAGGCACAACATTCACATGATTACATGTAGACATTATATCCTCCAATAGTGGACAGGTCAGTGTATACAATATATAACGAGATTCTGCCGCATATACACTTACGGCCTGTAACGCTTTCCAGTTAGAAGAAAACTCCTGCGGGGTCCTGGGAGGTAACACAGGCGTCACTTTCTTAATCTTTTCTTCCTTTGCTGCGATTTTGGGATGATTTTTCCAAAATTCTTTCTTTTTCTTCCTTTTTTTGGTCTGGTTAAGCTTTTTCGTCTCCTTCACGGTTGGAGGTGCTTTGTCCTTCGCCATCTCAGCTCTGTCATTAATGAGTCTGGAAAGACAAATTTAACACTTTATAAACCATTAAAGGTTTAGTCCCAAAATCATAACTTGTTCTTATAATAATGTGCATATATGTATTCATTTTTGCCAATACATCCAGTTTTCAAATCTTCCCTGTTTTGCACATATGACCCCTCCAGGCTCTCCTTAACCTCCAGTTGATGCAGCATCCTTCCTTCTGCAGTTCCAGCGCTCCTTCTCAGTGCAGCCTCAGCTGGCTTCCAGCACAGATCTGCTCTGCCCCCAGTGCTAACATGGTCCTGTACAGTAGTCTGTCAGCCCAATTTTATCTTTTGACATTTACAAATTGTACATCAGCATGGCTGCCTGTGTATTTTTACATCATTCATCTATTGGCTTGTTTCCAGCAGAACTCAACAGTTCTGCACTCCACTCACAGCTGACATAGGCAGGGATGAGCTGTGTCTGATGTATGACTCAGAACAATGAAGTGAAACTGCAAATACAGCTCTGTTTATGCACATGGCAAAGGAGTATCTTCTGCCATATACATCATCAGTGGGGCATTAGCAGGTTTGCATTAGTGGTCTGTCAGCATCAGGCATTAAATATGTCTCGGCCCTGCTGAGCTGTTGAGTTCTGCTGGAAACTAGCTAACAGATCAATGGTGTAAAAAACACACAGCCAGTTATGTTGATGTAGATGGCAGAGGATAAAATGGGTCAGACAGAGTGACTAGTGCACAGGTGCAGACAGTGCACAGAAGAATAGAGTAATCTAAACATGATGATGTGCCGAATATCAGCGGTGGAAGCAGCTGAACACAGTGTAGCAGAGCTGACCTAGAAGCCGTTTTTCACATTCATCAGTCTGCAGCATTAAGGAGAAGCAGGTGCTGCTGGGAAATGTAGTATTGGGAGATAAGAATAGGACCTCCCCATTCACATATGTAAAGCTGAATGCACCCGGGGCAGATGGAAAGACACAAAAGGTACAAGAAAAACTGTGTGTTGGGCTTAGTATCTGTACTAGCAATAAGCAGCGGTTAGTGTGGTAGTAGAAAAAATAATGCAATTCTGGGAATAACTTTAAAGTAAACTTATCTGAGCGTCTCTATACTTTTCCATTTGCTTTGCATATAAACATTAGAAAAATCCACAAGGACCCAGCACCGCTCGCTGCGGAATATGGTGGTACTATATAAATACAATTATTAAGGGTTGTGTATAGAGTTGATGGGAATCAAATTGCCGGACCTGGTCCAAGAACCGCATCTTACCTGATGATATCTGCGGCTCTTCTTTTGATTAACTGGCCTGGAGCAATGTCACACATGCGTCACCCCAATAACGTCGCACCAGGCTAGATAGTCAAAAGAAGAGCAGCGGATGCCAGGAGCGGCTCTCAGGGATCCCGTCTGGAGGCCACAGATCACTGACGGTTCGCACAAACTCGGGTTGTGCCACTTTGACATGAGGTGTAATGCCAGGCACAGCCTAAAGGACAAGGGTGGCGCTGTATACAAAACAAAAAGAAGTGAATCGGTGAATATATAGGGGGACACCACCAACGCTCAGGAACATTATAGCCAAGGCCAAATACAGGGAAAATATATAATAAATATTATAAATACATATGTGCACTCTTCCCCACATATATATTGCGACCCCCACCAAAAATTAAAGGCAACAATGTGTGATATGATACATCAGGTGTCAACAGCTGCAGGGTCTGTACTCACACGTGACACGGCTCAGCTCCTCCACAACTTCATGCCTCCCAAGCCAACACGAAGCATGGTTACTCCGGAAGCCGTCACATAATCCGCTCCGACCTGAAACTGCGACTACAACTCTAGCTCCGTGTAAGAAGAGCGCACGCATGCGCTGTCTGCTGGCATTTTTTTTTCTTGACATGCGCGTTCGTTTGCTTGCATGCGCCTGCCACCTGCTGGCCATTGTGAAGATGACAGGGCAGTGCTGAAGAGACTGTATAAAACAGTGCCCATAGTGTGTCATATAGTGCCATACTGTGCCACAAAGTACCCACAGAGCCATACTTTGTCCACACAGAGGAGAATACTGCAGCCACAGTGCCATATTGAGCTTCCATTATGTCAGACAGTGGCCAAAGAGGGTCAAACGAGGCACAAAAAGTGCCATATTGTGGCTTTATTGCCTCACAGTGCTCATACTGTGTCGTATCTTGCCCATATTATCATACTTTGCTCATATGTTGATGTATTCTGCCTACATCTTGGCAAACAGTGCAAAAGATTGCCATATTGTGCCTACATTGTGTCAAGAAGGGCTCAGAGAGCCATAGTTCTCCCACATGGAGGAAAATACTGCCATCATGGTGCCATATTGTGCCTGCATTGTGTCAGACTGTGCACCCCAAGTGCTATATTGTGACAGCATAGTGCCAAATGGTGCTACCTAGCGCCATACTTTGTCCATACGGTATGGAGAATGTATGGCACTATGTATATGGTGCCCATGCCGACTCCTAAGGATTTATTCACACGTGACAGATTGGTTGCAGAATTTCCTGCAGCTGAAGATCAGTACCAATCTCTCATTTGTTCTGTGCAGTGCTCCGCAGTGAGGGCAGCTCTGGTCCATACACTTTACTGGAGCTCCAATCTCCGCTCTCGGGTCTAATGAAGGGGTTAATATTTATTCTAGTGGAGTCTTAAAATAGTTTGTGTGTAAAAATCAAAGTTGGCGCAATAGTTCTGCAGAGGTGTAAAGTCCATCGGACGCGTCGTACGTGGTGATACGCTCGGATACATCCACTCAGCTCCGATGGTCTATGAAACCAATACACGGTATGTGGATGGGGAGAGGACACCCGAGTACGGGGCGCTCTGCAGAACTTCATGTGGAGATGCCCCATTAGACGCTGCAGTAAAATATTAAGGTTAGTTATGATTTTTCCAGGGGTCAGAATTTTTTTTATTATTATTCATTTGCTTCCTAAATGCAGAGTTAATAAACTTTATGAATAGTCTTAGTTAAACATTATTCATGATTTTGCTGCTGCTGAGCTTCTATAAGCCTTTTACATGGATGAGCGACGTACAAAAAAAATACAAATCTGGCTGATCTTCTGCTTCTGCTTCTCTCTGCTCTCGGTGTTAGACTTATCAGCAGTGAGGGGGTTGTACACCGATTTCCACAGTGAGGACAGAGAGGAAAGTATCTACAGTCTCTGGGAGGGCAGAAAAAAAAAAGTTGTAGATAAGTGCAGGATAGAAACATTGGAAGATGGCAGTACCATGGATACATACAGACCTCACATTCAGCTTATATTACTGGGAGAGATACTCCCCCAAAAGAACAACATCTGATAGTAAGAGTAGGTTGCATAATGGTTATGAACATTGCCGGCTGAAGCGTGGTGCAATTTTATAAACTAAAAGCAACCACTAATGTGTAAAAATATATTTTTTTTTCTATGTCAAAGGTTTTCATAGCCTTTAACTACTTTTGACTTTAGTGTAATGTCTCCAGAAGTATGTGAACCCCATTGAGAATGATAACTTGCTGTCATGTACAGTGCATTGTAGGGTTGTGATCCAAGTAACTTGTTGAGTAGTAATCATCAGTTATGGGGTGCCGGTTTAGTATGACCCTATCACATCTCATATCCTTCCCTTTCCACACCTCGAATGGTCACTTCCATGCTATGATGTGGTACTTTGAGGAGGAGTCATGGGCTGGTTCACATCGCTCATGGGAAATGGATGGGACCCACATGAGCTGCAGCCCCTTCTTTGTGGACCTCATGGAAGCTCCTCTATAGTGTATGTACCCTCGACCTTGCCAATGAACCTAAGGATCGGGCCTTTGAGGAGCCTATGAGTCCTAACAGTCCTTGGGTTGTATCCTGGACTTCTCAACCTTTAGGTCAGGGTTCCCCAACTCCAGTCCTCAAGGCCCACCAACAGGTCATGTTTTCAGGATTTCCTTAGTATTGCACAGGTGATGGGATTGTTGCCTGTGCAGGTGATGGAATTATCACCTGTGTAATACTAAGGAAATCCTGAAAACATGACCTGTTGGTGGGCCTTGAGGACTGGAGTTGGGGAACCCTGCTTTAGGTGACCAAGTCAACCGAAGGGACTCCCATCAGAAAATGCAAATGTTCATCTTAAATCTTATGGACCTGAAGACAGTCTCAGGTCAATGTGAAATTCCAAAAATAGCCAACTTTTGCTGCTTAGATTTTATAAAAATGTTTTGGCTTGGATGTATCCTTGTTCCTTCATTGTGTCTTTACTCTTCTGTATCCATAATATAATGAGCACATGTGTAGCCGGCCCCTTGTCAGCTCCAGACAGACCCCAAAATCCTCATTTGAGCCTCTCCAGCTCCGCAGACGTCACATTTGGCAACGGAACGCCATCCATCCCTTTCCAAATAAATTAACGTAAATAGCACAATAAAACCCAGACCACACATCCAGCCAGACGCAGGAGGCCGCTTCCAAGCTGGACCGCATCTCCACAGTTATTGTTGTCTAGATGGCTCTGGCCAAATCCTCAGACCCTACCTGGGAGGAGGACAGCTGAAGGCGAGAGCCAACATCTGCATTGTTAATGTCAAGCTATGAGCTCATCGTCCCGGCTCCTTACACCTGCAGGACACCAGCGCCAAATATTGTCCCGGCTCCTCACACCTGCAGGACACCAGCGCCAAATATTGCAAAAATGACATTTATCTGAGAAGTTTTATTTACTCCGGGGAGGGAAGATCTGGTGAAGAAGTATTCGGCTGACTTATGGAGTCGTAAAGCAGACCACCATTATTAACATCTCCGTGCTCAGCTCTGGACAAGGGCCGACTGACCCATCATAGGTAACACCTAAGTACCTGGAGGAAGCCCACGCAATCTTCAGCGCCTCCTGAGTTGCATATATGCGCTGTCCGTATTTCACGGTTTGCTGGGAAATTTTTTTTTTCTTTTGCATACGAAAAAAATGGATGACACAATGATGGTAAAAATGGATGTGGCACACTAATGAAAAGCGGATGAGGGAGAAACGTGTGAATTCTGCATATAAGTGCATTCAAATAACCGTGTTTTATAGTCCATGTTGGGCGACGTTCACATGATCAGTATTTGGTCAGTATTTTGCATCAGTATTTGTAAGCCAAAATAAGGAGTGGAAAAGAAACACGTCACCACTTCTGTATTTTTTACCCATTCCTTGTTTTGGCTTACAAATACTGATGTGAAATACAGAACATGTGAACGTGGCCTTATGCCACGGCCCCACTATCCGTATTTGGTCAGTATTTTTTCTCAGGAGTGGGAGCCAAAACCAGGTGAGGAACAATCAGAGAAAAGGTATAATAGAAACAAGTCACCAATTCTGCATTTATCACCTACTCCTGAGAAAAAATACTGACCAAATACTGATAGTGGGGCCGTGGCCTTACAGTCACAGTTCCTGAGTCCGACTGCCTGATATATGCTATTAGGCCGGGGTCCCACTACCTTAGATTCTCTCCTCTGAGAGAATCAGGTCTATTATGATAAATGGTTTTTAGGCTTAAGAAACCCCCCTCTTCCCCAGCAGTTTGTTTAAATACAAACTGTGCTTTACACACCCCTCTCAGGTCCGGCAATGAGTCTCCGACAAAACTCCAAGATTATGAGGAGTTTTGCGTTTTTGAAGATTTGGAGTGTTTCTAGTCAGTTTCTGCTCCAAAGACGCTGCGGGGAGAAAATGATTGTTATTCCCCCTGGCAGCGTTCTGGTTTCAGTCACTTTTCTATATAGGCGGCTGTATCCTCGGCCCTGACTGACAGCGCAATGCGGAGCGAGTGTTGCCCTCATGACTGAAACCGAATGCTGCCGAGGTAAATAATGTTCCTTTTCTCCCCGCAGGGTTAGGCTACATGCAGGTGCCGGGCAGCATAATAACGCTGTTAACCCGCAGATTAACCCCATATCTGCAGATTAATAGTGTTTTTTTCTGGTAACAGGTTCCCTTTAAGTTGGGAGTACCCTTTTTATTTTCACAGCTGAGAGTTTGCTACAATTGTATCCTCTGTAAACAGCTGCACAAGTCTCTGTCTGGACAGTTACAATGTATTAGCTCAGGTGAAATGTGTTCAGACTGGGTCTCTTTTTAGGTCCTGTGCACATGTTGCAGATTTGTCACAAAACCTGAAGGATTTCCTAGTACCAGCAAAGTGAATGAGAATCCTGACGTCTCATGCACACCTTGCTTATTTTTCACGTGCAGATTTGGTGTAGATGTAAATCTGCAGGATGTCAGTTTTTTCAGCAGATTTCACTCATACTAATGATTGGGGAAAAATCTGCAACAAAAACCTATGTAAAAAAAAAAATGCATCAAAAGCTGTGCCTATTTTATACAGCGTTTTTCCTGGCAAGAGATGCAGAAATGTCTGGACCGAATACTAAACCTGTGCATATTACTTAGCATTGTCAAGACTGGATACAATTATCACAAACCCTCAGCTGTGAGAAGTAATTAGGTCAGGACAGATTTTCCAGCCACAAAAAAATGGATCCAAAAGTGCAGGGACCTGCGGAGGGAGGAAGGGAGGAAGGACCGCCACTTCTCCTTCCTGCAGGATCCACTTCTGGCTTTGGCTCAAAAAATTGCATGTGTGAAAGCAGCCGGAGCAGAAAGCGCAGTGGCGCCCATCGTGCCCCGTCCACGGGCAGATATCCGGGTACGATCTGCCATGTGGCTCGGTATAAGGCGGCTGCCATGCTTTCTGCAGTGCAGGCTGTTGTTGACTTTCACATGGGGAGGACTCAGGGAGGAGACCCAGTTTAACCCTTCGCTGGAAGGCGCTGTATAGGAAGCCCACGTAGACCAATAATAACCGTATCCAAATCCTCTCTGGGGTGGCCAGCTGCTGTCGACTCAGACGGTACGTGAACCCTGGGCTGAGGACATGGGATATATCCGCACATTGTTAATGGGCTTGCTGCATCTCCCTGGGAACGCCGCCTGGTGCCGGGGACTCTGTGCCGGTATTCGGGAAAGTTAGGAAATGAAGTAAATTTCTAGTTCAGCGCTGACCCCCGAGTGTAACACGTACGACGGTGTCCTGCCCGGGCCGTGTAATCAGCAGCTGCAGATATTGGATCTGGGGCCCCTTCCTAGTAGTGCCGTAACTATAAACTTCGGGGCCCCGGGGCAAAACTTCATAGTGGGGCCCCTCAACATTTCAATCACTAGAGGTTGTGTGGAACGTGGTGAAGCTGCTGCGCATTGTGGTATACAGCACACCGGCTTCACCACGCTCCGCAAGACCTTTAATAGATTTTGCGGTTTATGATGCAAGCTTTAGAAGTGAAATATTCAGTGAATATGTTTGGAAAATGAATAAGGTGAATAATTCCAAATATTGCACAATTTTCAAATAACTGTATATGTTTATTAAGTAGCAGCCGGGCTTCTCACAGTTTGTGTCTGCTGAGCCTGTCTCCTCTCAATGATGCTGAGAGTCTGTTACAGTCAGTGTGCACTGTGCCTTACCAACTCTCTGTGATCTCCAGACTAACATAATGTTACACATCTTGTGCTATGAGACTCTCCAGGCCAGTGCAGGTTTCCATTCATTGACAGCTGGCAGAGCTCCTGGAAATTATTGAAATGATAGTCTCTCCTGTCCTCCGGGTGACATTGTCTGACAGGAATATAGGAGCTGGGTATTTTATGAGAAATTAAAGTATTAAAATACTATTTTTTACCATCAGTTTGGGGCCCCTTGGGTGGTTGGGGCCCCGCCTGCCCCGGTTGTAGTTACGGCCCTGCTTCCTAGAGGATCAGTATGGAGCATGCACGGTGCAGCACAGCCCCGCTGTACGGTTAGGGTTTCCTCACCGTGCAGGCGTCCACGAGCTGTAGGGGTATGTACACACTGTCCTTTTTTCAGGCGCTTGAAAAAACCCGAGAAAGACATAAAAAAGGAATTAACGTAATGCGAAAACGTCTCGCTGTGCACATGTTCTATCTTTTGTCACTTCTTCAGGCATTGAAAGCTGTGAGGTGGCTAAAAAAAAAGTGTCCGGTCCTTTCTTCTGGCGGCTTCCACTATGTTATATATGGATTAACAAAAAAAGGCGCAGAGGACGTCCAACATCCAATAAACACATTTTTATTGAATTGTCTTATGCTTCCAAAATGATTGGGTACACCCGTGTCTAATACCTGTGGTGTGCACATGGCCTTAGTGTAGGCTCCGAGGACAAGGGGTCGCTGCGCCCATAATACAGAACAGCACAGGGACAGCAGTGCCGCTGTGACTGGAGGGGAAGCTTAGAACATGGTGAGGGGCCACACAGCTGGCCCTAGGGGTGGGTATGGGTGCACTGCAGGGTCACTACTAAAGGGGGGCCACATAGCTGGCCAGAGGGGTGGGTGTGGGTGCACTGCAGGGTCACCACTAAAGGGGGGCCTCATAGCTGGCCGTAGGGGTGGTGGGTATGGGTGCACTGCAGGGTCACCACTAAAGGGGGGGCCACATAGCTGGCCGTAGGGGTGGGTATGGGTGCACTACAGGGTCACTACTAAATGGGGGCCACATAGCTGGCCGTACGTGTGGGTATGGGTGCACTGCAGGATCACTACTAAAGGGGGGGGCCACATAGCTGGCCGTAGGGGTGGGTATGGGTGCGCTGCAGGATCACTACTAAAGTGGGGCCTCATAGCTGGCCATAGGGGTGGGTATGGGTGCCCTGCAGGGTCACTACTAAAGGGGGGGGCCACATAGCTGGCCGTAGGGGAGGGTATGGGTGCGCTGCAGGATCACTACTAAAGGAGGGCCTCATAGCTGGCCGTAGGGGTGGGTATGGGTGCACTGCAGGGTCACTACTAAAGGGGGGGGGGCATAGCTGGCCCTAGGGGTGAGTATGGGTGCACTGCAGGGTCACTACTAAAGGGGGGCCACATAGCTGGCCGTAGGGGAGGGTATGGGTGCGCTGCAGGATCACTACTAAAGGGGGGCCACATAGCTCGCGGTAGGGGTGGTATGGGTGCGCTGCAGGATCACTACTAAAGGGGGGCCACATAGCTGGCCGTAGGGATGGGTATGGGTGTGCTGCAGGATCACTACTAAAGGGGGGCCTCATAGCTGGCCGTAGGGGTGGTATGGGTGCACTGCAGGGTCACTACTAAAGGGGGGCCACATAGCTGGCCGTAGGGGAGGGTATGGGTGCGCTGCAGGATCACTACTAAAGGAGGGCCTCATAGCTGGCCGTAGGGGTGGGTATGGGTGCACTGCAGGGTCACTACTAAAGGGGGGGGGCATAGCTGGCCCTAGGGGTGGGTATGGGTGCACTGCAGGGTCACTACTAAAGGGGGGCCACATAGCTGGCCGTAGGGGAGGGTATGGGTGCGCTGCAGGATCACTACTAAAGGGGGGCCACATAGCTCGCGGTAGGGGTGGTATGGGTGCGCTGCAGGATCACTACTAAAGGGGGGCCACATAGCTGGCCGTAGGGATGGGTATGGGTGTGCTGCAGGATCACTACTAAAGGGGGGCCTCATAGCTGGCCGTAGGGGTGGTATGGGTGCACTGCAGGGTCACTACTAAAGGGGGGCCACATAGCTGGCCGTAGGGGTGGGTATGGGTGCGCTGCAGGGTCACTATTAAAGGGGGGCCTCATAGCTAGCCGTAGGGGTGGTATGGGTGTGCTGCAGGGTCACTACTAAAGGGGGGCCTTATAGCTGGCCGTAGGGGTGGGTATGGGTGCACTGCAGGGTCACTACTAAAGGGGGCCACATAGCTAGCCATAGGGGAGGGTATGGGTGCGCTGCAGGATCACTACTAAAGGGGGGCCTCATAGCTGGCCGTAGGGGTGGGTATAGGTGCACTGCAGGGTCACTACTAAAGAGGGGGCCACATAGCTGGCCGTAGGGGAGGGTATGGGTGCGCTGCAGGATCACTACTAAAGGGGGGCCTCATAGCTGGCCGTAGGGGTGGTATGGGTGCACTGCAGGGTCACTACTAAAGTAGGGGGCACATAGCTGGCCCTAGGGGTGGGTATGGGTGCACTGCAGGGTCACTACTAAAGGGGGGCCACATAGCTGACCGTAGAGGTGGGTATGGGTGTGCTGCAGGATCACTACTAAAGGGGGGCCACATAGCTCGCCTGAGGGGTTGTATGGGTGCACTGCAGGGTCACTACTAAAGGGGGGCCACATAGCTGGCCACAGGGATGGGTATGGGTGTGCTGCAGGATCACTACTAAAGGGGGGGCCCTCATAGCTGGCCATAGGGGTGGTTTGGGTGCGCTGCAGGGTCACTACTAAAGGGGGGCCACATAGCTGGCCGTAGGGATGGGTATGGGTGCGCTGCAGGGTCACTACTAAAGGGGGGCCTCATAGCTGGCCGTAGGGGTGGTATGGGTGCGCTGCAGGATCACTACTAAAGGGGGGGGGGGCACAGATTTGCACCCTGAGTCTCACGCTTCATGTGAATGCAGTGATGTTTCTCGTTTGGGTTATTTGCCTACTTTATAGGACTGTTATTATTGCAGTTTATGGCAGGGTTTATTTCCCCACTTTATGGCATAGTTATTTGTGCACCTAAGGCTGTGTTCTCATTGCGTTTTACCCTCATGTCACTGGCGATGTCGGTGCTTACGTCTGAAACCTTGTATTAATGAGATTCAGCTGTTTGCACCGACAGGGGCCATTGACTTAAATGATGCAGATGGAGTCACTGTGTGCGCTATCGGACATAGTGTTGGCAGTATAAGCACCAAAATGTAGTCTTCCACATTTTGTTTCTTGTCTTAAACAGACATATTGTGCCAAAATTGACGGCCGACAGAGCACACAGTAACTACGTCTGCATCCTTATGGCCCATGTCACCCTATACATCAGAATCCTGTCTTCCAGGGCTTTGGACGTAAGTCCAGAAGGAGCCACTGACCATAGGCTAAATGATGGGAGCGTAAGGGCACTGATACTGGGGCAATCATGGCTCTATTATTTAGAGATCTTATGCCACTATTTGGGCACTGTAAGGTAAAGCATACGAAGTGGGGCCACAACTCCCCTAAATCCGCCTCTGGGTCTCCTTTTGGGATGACAGTTGCCATGAAGTTACTTTACCCTATAGTAAAAGTTGAGTCTCCTTTAGGCCATGCTCTTACGTAGAGTAAAGCTTCTTTTTCCTCCTCTGTGTTTAAGGCCCCATGCATCGTTTTTGCTCAAATTGCCTTAAGATTGCAGAGTTTATTCCTCATTAAAATGTGCATTTTTTACCGGGTTTCTGCTGCTCAGCCTCATTAATTTCTTATGGCCATTTTGCTTTAAAGATGCCGCAGAATCCGTGCACTATTTTTAATCCCCTTAAATCAGGAGCCTGAAAAATGCATGTAAAGATCACAGTTGTGTTTTTTTAAGTGCGGAATCGCAACGTTTCTGTACAAAGCAAACCCGACGTATCACATCTGTACCAAAGAGGAAGACGCATAACAAATGCAGTAAATGGATCAGATGCTCTTGTGTATTTCAGTGCGGTGGGTGGGGGAGGGAATGGAGGTGGATGTGTCCCGTCACACCCCTCACACACCTCCTTCCAAACACCAGCACATGTGGATGTAGTGACAAGGATCAGTGGACCTGCATAGGGTAATGGGAGGACGTACTGGGCAAATATTGTTTTTTGAATTGTTCTGTAATTCTTGCACTGACGTCCTGTAGATATTTTGCTGGGCTTGCGCTTATACACAGCAGCTAATCTGAAGAAGCAAAGCTTCGGGGGCCAAATATTATTTTTTGCGGCTGTACATTAACTATGTGACTCCTAAGTCCAACTTGGGGAAATCAGTAAAGGGTTAAACTTGACGCTTTAGGAGCAGATTGGTTGTGATTAATTATGGAAGACGAGCAGATGGAATGTGCCGGGGTCATGTGACTGTGCCCGGGGCAGATCTTACGTTTCCAGGAAGGCGGGCGACTCCATGTCTCGCCCGTGCTACTACTCCAATGCTCAGCCCAGATGAGGTGTCCTACAAGGACTTGTATCAGGACATCACTGCCCAGGGCTCTGTATAATACATGTTTGGCTCATTGAGTCGCTGATTGACTTGTCCATTTGTTCCAGATAACCATGAGATACCTAAGCAGAACGGTCCACTTAGCCACCAGGGCTGGCTACAGATATGGCTACCGTGTCCTCAGCACTGCCGCTGGTCACACGACGGAGAAGAGCGTACCGTATGCCACGACGCTAAAAGAGGAAGGTTCTGCTACCAAAGGTCCAACCAAGCCCCTGCCTGAATCTGCAGACGTGGTGGTCATCGGTGGGGGCAGTTTGGGATGCCAAACCACTTACCACTTAGCCAAGATGGGCATGAAGAATGTTGTGCTGCTGGAAAAAGACCGTCTTACTTCTGGGACGACATGGCATACTGCAGGTAAAAGGGGCAAAATTTCAGATTTGCAGAGTAATCGGTAGCTGGACTTGTGTTGGACTTTTTCTTTCCTGTGTAGACATGATGCCTATAGGGCAGCACAAAGACGCTGTGGCCTCATACTACAGAGACCTAGGCACTCTGAGCACCGCCATGTGGTACGGTGTACAGCGATGTATTACGGTGATATCTCCTCCTAGATGCAATGAAAATAAAAACTTCTATTTGAAATGTGAAAGTACAGGATTGGCCCATGGGCAAAGGTGTAACTATAGTGGGTGCAGGGGATGCATCACCCCCAAGTCCTGTATCCTATGGGGGGAGGCAAAAATGTCCCTTTGGCCAATATGAGAAGACCAATACTATTAAAGAGCCATGTTAGTTGGGTGCTTGTTGGAGATTTTGCATTAGGGGCTCTTGGGTCTCCAGTTCCGTCACTGGCCCTGGACATCTACAGGTGCGCTGTATGGATCTGACGTGGGCTTTGTGCCGGAGGCCTATAGATGCCCTACAGTAAGGAAGCCTTATAATGAATGACGTGACACTTATCTCCTCTTCCAGGACTTTTGTGGCAGCTGCGGCCCAGTGATGTGGAGGTGGAACTGTTGGCCCACACCCGTAATGTCGTCAGCCAGGACCTGGAGCAAGAGACGGGCCTGCACACTGGATGGATAGAGAATGGAGGTCTCTTCATCGCCTCCAACAAGCAGCGTCTGGATGAATATAAAAGACTCATGTCTGTAAGAGCGGTGTGACCCCGAGTGTGTGTACAGCAGATAAGCCTCAACTGGAAGCTGTGACCCCATGGTGCTCATCCAGCTGATGGTCCCATTCACCCTCATGGGGACGACAGTGTATCCTTGTCCTCTTCTTTGGCCAAGACCAGGACTTGGTGCCCCTAGGTGTTAGTTAAGAGCCTCAGAAGTTAGACCCTCAGAATTTTCTTTTATGTCCTGATTGATGGGTTGTAAAAGGAGCTAGAAAACCCATCAATATCTGTAACAGGCCCCACATTTATAATCCTAATGTCTTCCTATAAGGTCTGGGTGGGACTGCAATCTGGGCACCTCGTATTTCAGCCAATCATCATTATTTTCCATGAGGATGAGTGGCAACAGAGGTGACTGGTGACTGCGCAGCCCCTTTCCTCCATGCCATGCGATGACGCTGGCCCAGATATAGCATCATTAGGGGCAGCAGGCCGTTAGGTTACTAATCTGCTGGATGAGTCCTCACTCTCGTGCTTTTCCATCTGTGGTCGCCCCGGCACATAAAGCTTTTTGCTACACTTTCACATCAGTTTTCAATGTCCCTTTTTTCTAAAAATTGCAGCAAAACTGCGACAGCGATGTAAGGTGCGCAGGGCGGTTGTCATGGGCGAGGGGCTGTTGTTCTCCCACACCCTGGCACCCCACAAGTAAATGATGTCCCATCTGTAGTCTGTGTAAAGTGGATAACACTCACTTTTGGTTCCGAGGACGCTTGCGCCATGATTCCGGATCCGGATGCAGCTGCACAGTCGCCATCAGACTCTTTATCATTTTTACTCAGCAGATCAAGTTCAGTTTTAGTCACAGATACAGCCCAATACGTCAAAACAGTAACGGTTTCTTCAGCCTGCGCTATCCCTCTCTTTGCTGGCACCTCTGGCCAATGGGATGTTCCAGCCCGGCTCCCCAGAATCCAGACCCAATTTCCTTTTGTGGTTTTCCGTCCGGCCTCCCCATAGAAGAAGAGAGTAAAGTAGACTCCTTCATACCTAATTCGGGCCGTTGGCCCCGGACATCCCGGGAAGGACCACAGAAATTTGACGCGGCCATTCTCATGCTGCTCTTTCTTTGTCCGTATCTCCCGTGCTCTTCAGCCCACTCCAGCCCTGAACTTCTGCACCAAAACTATCTTATCATAACTCTTTATCTATATCTGCATCTAACTCCAACTGCCCTAACTAGGAAATGCTTCCACTTATATCTACTCCTACCCCTCCCTACCCCAGCTTGGGTGAATTCCCTGAACCGTAACTGTTTCTATACTAACCCACTTAAGTTCCTGAAATTAACTATTTCCTGATCCTATTCTTATACTGTCCCTATCTTAATACATTCACATCTAAAATAGTCATAAAATCGTACACACTATGTTATTCACATTATAAACCTTAAAATACACAAAAACGCCCCAGTTTTTAGTAAGGAGGGAAGCAGAACGTGCTTGTCCGGGACATACTCTTGCAGCGATATTTCCAAACAGAATGGTAGCGAGCGGATTCAGTATCTCCGCTAATGGTTTTCACGCTGACTTCACAGACCGCAGAGCTGTGATCACTGGTTTAATGTGTTTGCTAATTGCTTCTTAGTAACATCAGAGTGTTAATAGTAACAAGGGTGTTATTAATTTATTTTCTACAAATCCATTAAATAATACCGCATTCCCGTCACTGATCACGGAGAAGAATCATCTGGTTTAGAAAACTCATGTTCTGTTAGCAGGAGAGGGATGTTTAAACCCTACCCATGAGCGGCATAACTCCACCCATGAGCGGCATAACTCCACCCATGAGTGGCATAACTCCACCCATGAGCGGCATAACTCCACCCATGAGCGGCATAACTCCACCCATGAGCGGCATAACTCCACCCATGAGCGGCATAACTCCACCCATGAGCGGCATAACTCCACCCATGAGCGGCATAACTCCACCCATGAGCGGCATAACTCCACCCATGAGCGGCATAACTCCACCCATGAGTGGCATAACTCCACCCATGAGCGGCATAACTCCACCCATGAGCGGCATAACTCCACCCATGAAGACCTTCAAGCTGATCATCCATTTTTGGGAACAGTTTATAGAATCCCTGCCCCCTTTTAGTATGAGACAGCCCAGAAATGACAGGGATTGGATTTGGAAAAAAAGGGAAAGTCTCTGCAAATTCTGAGCTGTTGGCAGCTAGATAATTTCACCATTTAGCGGCCACAATGACGATCTCTTCGGCCTCATTTGCAAATAATTTTTTTGCGTATGGGGACAAATGGATCGATTTTTGATCAGTGGTTTTTAGCAATTTTTTGTGTGTCTCTCTTTATCCATGTCACATCCAGTTTTCTTCTATGGAAAAAAAAGAGTTGCTAAGCTCCTACCCATTGGACAGTATAAATAGACAGCACACAGATAAATAACCGATTTTGATCTGTATACTGAATCCTAATTGGTCTGCAAAAAAAACAACTGTGTAATGCTTTCTTTGCCCTGTGGAGGTGCTGCAGGAAAATGATACACTTCTTTCTGGATTCGTCTGATTGCAAGTGTTCTTAGCAGCAGGACAATATGTGGTCAGCTTTTATAGTTGAAGCATGTTAATGAGGACATCCCCTTTAGCTAATAGTAGTTTAAGATGCATTGGGTGCTAACTGGACCCGCTAAATGCCCCCTTTCAGTCAGCTGGAATCTTTATGTAAGCCAATTATTTATGGGTTGTGTTGGGTTTTGCAGCTTGGCATCATTCATTTTGAGGCTGAGCTGCAATTACAGATGTAGCCTGAGGAAAAGCTGGTTCTAATCTTATACAATACGTTTAAATATTTTGTAATTACTAAAAAAAATGCTGTACACTTTCCCCCTTGATGATGATTTTGCTTTTTTATCTCGATAGTTGGGAAAGGTTTATGGTGTGGAATCGTATGTCCTGTCCCCGGCCGAAACCAAGGATTTATATCCGCTTATGAACGTTGACGATCTGTACGGCACCCTCTACGTCCCTAAGGACGGTACCATGGACCCTGCCGGCACTTGTACAACCTTAGCAAGGGCTTCTACTGCCAGAGGAGCTCAGGTAGTAACAGGAGTGATGGGTAAGGATGCTGAGATATGAGGGGCTGTTTCATAGGGTCCTCACACTGTAGAGCTGATTGGAGCTTCCTATGTCTAATCAGCGCCTTTATAATATTAGACACTGGTAGAAAACTGTTGGTGACTGCTGGCATCCCTCCATGATACCTTCTAGTGTGAGGCTGCAAACAAAGCAGCGTATCTCAGCTTCCCATATCCCTCTGCGTATAATGGGGGACGGGCTCGGTCCTTCATACATAGTATATGACATTGGAGGGTGACGGGCTCGGTCCTTCATGCATAGTATATGACATTGGAGGGTGATGGACTCGGTCCTTCATACATAGTATATGACATTGGAGAGTGACGGGCTCGCCCCTTCATACATAGTATATGACATTGGAGGGTGACGGGCTCGGTCCTTCATATGTAGTATATGACATTGTAGGGTGATGGGCTCTGTCCTTCATACACAGTATATGACATTGGAGGGTGACGGGCTCGGTCCTTCATACATAGTATATGACATTGGAGGGTGACGGGCTTGGTCCTTCATACATAGTATATGACATTGGAGAGTGACGGGCTCGCCCCTTCATACATAGTATATGACATTGGAGGGTGACGGGCTTGGTCCTTCATACACAGTATATGACATTGGAGGGTGACGGGCTTGGTCCTTCATACATAGTATATGACATTGGAGGGTGACGGGCTCGGTCCTTCATACATAGTATATGACATTGGAGGGTGACGGGCTCGGTCCTTCATACATAGTATATGACATTGGAGAGTGACGGGCTCGCCCCTTCATACATAGTATATGACATTGGAGGGTGACGGGCTCGGTCCTTCATATGTAGTATATGACATTGGAGGGTGATGGGCTCGGTCCTTCATACATAGTATATGACATTGGAGGGTGACGGGCTCGCCCCTTCATGCATAGTATATGACATTGGAGGGTGACGGGCTCGGTCCTTCATACATAGTATATGACATTGGAGGGTGACGTGCTCGCCCCTTCATACATAGTATATGACATTGGAGGGTGACGGGCTCGGTCCTTCATACATAGTATATGACATTGGAGAGTGACGGGCTCGCCCCTTCATACATAGTATATGACATTGGAGAGTGACGGGCTTGGTCCTTCATACATAGTATATGACATTGGAGGGTGACGGGCTTGGTCCTTCATACATAGTATATGACATTGGAGGGTGACGGGCTTGGTCCTTCATACATAGTATATGACATTGGAGAGTGACGGGCTTGGTCCTTCATACATAGTATATGACATTGGAGGGTGACGGGCTCGGTCCTTCATACATAGTATGTGACATTGGAGGGTGACGGGCTCGGTCCTTCATGCATAGTATATGACATTGGAGGGTGACAGGCTCGGTCCTTCATACATAGTATATGACATTGGAGGGTGACGGGCTCGCCCCTTCATACATAGTATATGACATTGGAGGGTGACGGGCTCGGTCCTTCATACATAGTATATGACATTGGAGGGTGACGGGCTCGCCCCTTCATACATAGTATATGACATTGGAGGGTGACGGGCTCGGTCCTTCATACATAGTATATGACATTGGAGGGTGACGGGCTCGCCCCTTCATACATAGTATATGACATTGGAGGGTGACGGGCTCGCCTCTTCATGCATAGTATATGACATTGGAGGGTGACGGGCTCGGTCCTTCATGCATAGTATATGACATTGGAGGGTGACGGGCTCGCCACTTCATCATAGTATATGACATTGGAGGGTGACGGGCTCGCCACTTCATCATAGTATATGACATTGGAGGGTGACGGGCTCGCCCCTTCATACATAGTATATGACATTGGAGGGTGACGGGCTCGGTCCTTCATACATAGTATATGACATTGGAGAGTGACGGGCTCGCCCCTTCATACATAGTATATGACATTGGAGAGTGACGGGCTTGGTCCTTCATACATAGTATATGACATTGGAGGGTGACGGGCTTGGTCCTTCATACATAGTATATGACATTGGAGGGTGACGGGCTCGCCCCTTCATACATAGTATATGACATTGGAGGGTGACGGGCTCGGTCCTTCATGCATAGTATATGACATTGGAGGGTGACAGGCTCGGTCCTTCATACATAGTATATGACATTGGAGGGTGACGGGCTCGCCCCTTCATACATAGTATATGACATTGGAGGGTGACGGGCTCGCCCCTTCATGCATAGTATATGACATTGGAGGGTGACGGGCTCGCCCCTTCATGCATAGTATATGACATTGGAGGGTGACGGGCTCGCCCCTTCATGCATAGTATATGACATTGGAGGGTGACGGGCTCGCCCCTTCATACATAGTATATGACATTGGAGGGTGACGGGCTCGGTCCTTCATACATAGTATATGACATTGGAGGGTGACGGGCTCGCCCCTTCATACATAGTATATGACATTGGAGGGTGACGGGCTCGGTCCTTCATACATAGTATATGACATTGGAGGGTGACGGGCTCGCCCCTTCATACATAGTATATGACATTGGAGGGTGACGGGCTCGGTCCTTCATGCATAGTATATGACATTGGAGGGTGACAGGCTCAGTCCTTCATACATAGTATATGACATTGGAGGGTGACGGGCTCGCCCCTTCATGCATAGTATATGACATTGGAGGGTGACGGGCTCGGTCCTTCATGCATAGTATATGACATTGGAGGGTGACGGGCTCGGTCCTTCATGCATAGTATATGACATTGGAGGGTGACGGGCTCGGTCCTTCATGCATAGTATATGACATTGGAGGGTGACGGGCTCGCCCCTTCATACATAGTATATGACATTGGAGGGTGACGGGCTCGGTCCTTCATACATAATATATGACATTGGAGGGTGACGGGCTCGGTCCTTCATACATAGTATATGACATTGGAGGGTGACGGGCTCGCCCCTTCATACATAGTATATGACATTGGAGGGTGACGGGCTCGGTCCTTCATACATAGTATATGACATTGGAGGGTGACGGGCTCGCCCCTTCATACATAGTATATGACATTGGAGGGTGACGGGCTCACCCCTTCATACATAGTATATGACATTGGAGGGTGACGGGCTCGCCCCTTCATACATAGTATATGACATTGGAGGGTGACTGGCTCGGTCCTTCATGCATAGTATATGACATTGGAGGGTGACGGGCTCGGTCCTTCATACATAGTATATGACATTGGAGAGTGACGGGCTCGCCCCTTCATACATAGTATATGACATTGGAGGGTGACGGGCTCGGTCCTTCATACATAGTATATGACATTGGAGGGTGACGGGCTCGCCCCTTCATACATAGTATATGACATTGGAGGGTGACGGGCTCGGTCCTTCATACATAGTATATGACATTGGAGGGTGACGGGCTCGCCCCTTCATACATAGTATATGACATTGGAGGGTGACGGGCTCGCCCCTTCATACATAGTATATGACATTGGAGGGTGACGGGCTCGGTCCTTCATACATAGTATATGACATTGGAGGGTGACGGGCTCGCCCCTTCATACATAGTATATGACATTGGAAGGTGACGGGCTCGCCCCTTCATACATAGTATATGACATTGGAGGGTGACGGGCTCGCCCCTTCATACATAGTATATGACATTGGAGGGTGACTTGCTCGGTCCTTCATACATAGTATATGACATTGGAGGGTGACGGGCTCGCCCCTTCATACATAGTATATGACATTGGAGGGTGACGGGCTCGCCCCTTCATACATAGTATATGACATTGGAGGGTGACGGGCTCGCCCCTTCATACATAGTATATGACATTGAAGGGTGACGGGCTCGCCCCTTCATACATAGTATATCACATTGGAGGGTGACGGGCTCGGTCCTTCATACATAGTATATGACATTGGAGGGTGACGGGCTCGCCCCTTCATACATAGTATATGACATTGGAGGGTGACGGGCTCGGTCCTTCATACATAGTATATGACATTGGAGGGTGACGGGCTCGCCCCTTCATACATAGTATATGACATTGGAGGGTGACGGGCTCGCCCCTTCATACATAGTATATGACATTGGAGGGTGACGGGCTCGCCCCTTCATACATAGTATATGACATTGGAGGGTGAGGGGCTCGGTCCTTCATGCATAGTATATGACATTGGAGGGTGACGGGCTCGCCCCTTCATACATAGTATATGACATTGGAGGGTGACGGGCTCGCCCCTTCATGCATAGTATATGACATTGGAGGGTGACGGGCTCGGTCCTTCATGCATAGTATATGACATTGGAGGGTGACGGGCTCGCCCCTTCATACATAGTATATGACATTGGAGGGTGACGGGCTCGGTCCTTCATACATAGTATATGACATTGGAGGGTGACGGGCTCGCCCCTTCATACATAGTATATGACATTGGAGGGTGACGGGCTCGATCCTTCATGCATAGTATATGACATTGGAGGGTGACAGGCTCGGTCCTTCATGCATAGTATATGACATTGGAGGGTGACGGGCTCGCCCCTTCATACATAGTATATGACATTGGAGGGTGACGGGCTCGGTCCTTCATGCATAGTATATGACATTGGAGGGTGACGGGCTCGGTCCTTCATGCATAGTATATGACATTGGAGGGTGACGGGCTCGCCCCTTCATACATAGTATATGACATTGGAGGGTGACGGGCTCGCCCCTTCATACATAGTATATGACATTGGAAGGTGACGGGCTCGGTCCTTCATACATAGTATATGACATTGGAGGGTGACGGGCTCGCCCCTTCATACATAGTATATGACATTGGAGGGTGACGGGCTCGGTCCTTCATACATAGTATATGACATTGGAGGGTGACGGGCTCGCCCCTTCATACATAGTATATGACATTGGAGGGTGACGGGCTCGGTCCTTCATACATAGTATATGACATTGGAGGGTGACGGGCTGGCCCCTTCATACATAGTATATGACATTGGAGGGTGACGGGCTCGCCCCTTCATGCATAGTATATGACATTGGAGGGTGACGGGCTCGGTCCTTCATGCATAGTATATGACATTGGAGGGTGACGGGCTCGCCCCTTCATACATAGTATATGACATTGGAGGGTGACGGGCTCGGTCCTTCATACATAGTATATGACATTGGAGGGTGACGGGCTCGCCCCTTCATACATAGTATATGACATTGGAGGGTGACGGGCTCGGTCCTTCATGCATAGTATATGACATTGGAGGGTGACAGGCTCAGTCCTTCATACATAGTATATGACATTGGAGGGTGACGGGCTCGCCCCTTCATACATAGTATATGACATTGGAGGGTGACGGGCTCGCCCCTTCATACATAGTATATGACATTGGAGGGTGACGGGCTCGGTCCTTCATACATAGTATATGACATTGGAGGGTGACGGGCTCGCCCCTTCATACATAGTATATGACATTGGAGGGTGACGGGCTCGGTCCTTCATACATAGTATATGACATTGGAGGGTGACGGGCTCGCCCCTTCATACATAGTATATGACATTGGAGGGTGACGGGCTCGGTCCTTCATACATAGTATATGACATTGGAGGGTGACGGGCTCGCCCCTTCATACATAGTATATGACATTGGAGGGTGACGGGCTCGGTCCTTCATACATAGTATATGACATTGGAGGGTGACGGGCTGGCCCCTTCATACATAGTATATGACATTGGAGGGTGACGGGCTCGCCCCTTCATGCATAGTATATGACATTGGAGGGTGACGGGCTCGGTCCTTCATGCATAGTATATGACATTGGAGGGTGACGGGCTCGCCCCTTCATACATAGTATATGACATTGGAGGGTGACGGGCTCGGTCCTTCATGCATAGTATATGACATTGGAGGGTGACGGGCTCGCCCCTTCATACATAGTATATGACATTGGAGGGTGACGGGCTCGCCCCTTCATACATAGTATATGACATTGGAGGGTGACGGGCTCGGTCCTTCATACATAGTATATGACATTGGAGGGTGACGGGCTCGCCCCTTCATACATAGTATATGACATTGGAGGGTGACGGGCTCGGTCCTTCATACATAGTATATGACATTGGAGGGTGACGGGCTCGGTCCTTCATACATCGTATATGACATTGGAGGGTGACGGGCTCGCCCCTTCATACATAGTATATGACATTGGAGGGTGACGGGCTCGGTCCTTCATACATAGTATATGACATTGGAGAGTGACGGGCTCGCCCCTTCATACATAGTATATGACATTGGAGGGTGACGGGCTCGCCCCTTCATACATAGTATATGACATTGGAGGGTTACGGGCTCGGTCCTTCATGCATAGTATATGACATTGGAGAGTGACGGGCTTGCCCCTTCATACATAGTATATGACATTGGAGGGTGACGGGCTCGCCCCTTCATACATAGTATATGACATTGGAGGGTGACTGGCTCGGTCCTTCATGCATAGTATATGACATTGGAGGGTGACGGGCTCGGTCCTTCATACATAGTATATGACATTGGAGGGTGACGGGCTCGCCCCTTCATACATAGTATATGACATTGGAGGGTGACGGGCTCGGTCCTTCATACATAGTATATGACATTGGAGGGTGACGGGCTCGCCCCTTCATACATAGTATATGACATTGGAGGGTGACGGGCTCGGTCCTTCATACATAGTATATGACATTGGAGGGTGACGGGCTCGCCCCTTCATACATAGTATATGACATTGGAGGGTGACGGGCTCGCCCCTTCATACATAGTATATGACATTGGAGGGTGACGGGCTCGCCCCTTCATACATAGTATATGACATTGGAGGGTGACGGGCTCGCCCCTTCATACATAGTATATGACATTGGAGGGTGACTTTCTCGGTCCTTCATACATAGTATATGACATTGGAGGGTGACGGGCTTGCCCCTTCATGCATAGTATATGACATTGGAGGGTGACGGGCTCACCCCTTCATACATAGTATATGACATTGGAGGGTGACGGGCTCGCCCCTTCATGCATAGTATATGACATTGGAGGGTGACGGGCTCGGTACTTCATACATAGTATATGACATTGGAGGGTGACGGGCTCGCCCCTTCATACATAGTATATGACATTGGAGGGTGACGGGCTCGCCCCTTCATACATAGTATATGACATTGGAGGGTGACTCGCTCGGTCCTTCATACATAGTATATGACATTGGAGGGTGACGTGCTCGCCCCTTCATACATAGTATATGACATTGGAGGGTGACGGGCTCGCCCCTTCATACATAGTATATGACATTGGAGGGTGACGGGCTCGCCCCTTCATACATAGTATATGACATTGGAGGGTGACGGGCTCGCCCCTTCATACATAGTATATGACATTGGAGGGTGACGGGCTCGCCCCTTAATACATAGTATATGACATTGGAGGGTGACGGGCTCGCCCCTTAATACATAGTATATCACATTGGAGGGTGACGGGCTCGGTCCTTCATACATAGTATATCACATTGGAGGGTGACGGGCTCGGTCCTTCATACATAGTATATCACTTTGGAGGGTGACGGGCTCGGTCCTTCATACATAGTATATGACATTGGAGGGTGACGGGCTCGGTCCTTCATACATAGTATATCACATTGGAGGGTGACGGGCTCGGTCCTTCATACATAGTATATGACATTGGAGGGTGACGGGCTCGGTCCTTCATACATAGTATATCACATTGGAGGGTGACGGGCTCGGTCCTTCATACATAGTATATCACATTGGAGGGTGACGGGCTCGGTCCTTCATACATAGTATATCACATTGGAGGGTGACGGGCTCGGTCCTTCATACATAGTATATCACATTGGAGGGTGACGGGCTCGGTCCTTCATACATAGTATATGACATTGGAGGGTGACGGGCTCGCCCCTTCATACATAGTATATGACATTGGAGGGTGACGGGCTCGCCCCTTCATACATAGTATATGACATTGGAGGGTGACTGGCTCGGTCCTTCATGCATAGTATATGACATTGGAGGGTGACGGGCTCGGTCCTTCATACATAGTATATGACATTGGAGGGTGACGGGCTCGCCCCTTCATACATAGTATATGACATTGGAGGGTGACGGGCTCGGTCCTTCATACATAGTATATGACATTGGAGGGTGACGGGCTCGCCCCTTCATACATAGTATATGACATTGGAGGGTGACGGGCTCGGTCCTTCATACATAGTATATGACATTGGAGGGTGACGGGCTCGCCCCTTCATACATAGTATATGACATTGGAGGGTGACGGGCTCGCCCCTTCATACATAGTATATGACATTGGAGGGTGACGGGCTCGCCCCTTCATACATAGTATATGACATTGGAGGGTGACGGGCTCGCCCCTTCATACATAGTATATGACATTGGAGGGTGACTGGCTCGGTCCTTCATGCATAGTATATGACATTGGAGGGTGACGGGCTCGGTCCTTCATACATAGTATATGACATTGGAGGGTGACGGGCTCGCCCCTTCATACATAGTATATGACATTGGAGGGTGACGGGCTCGGTCCTTCATACATCGTATATGACATTGGAGGGTGACGGGCTCGCCCCTTCATACATAGTATATGACATTGGAGGGTGACGGGCTCGGTCCTTCATACATAGTATATGACATTGGAGAGTGACGGGCTCGCCCCTTCATACATAGTATATGACATTGGAGGGTGACGGGCTCGCCCCTTCATACATAGTATATGACATTGGAGGGTTACGGGCTCGGTCCTTCATGCATAGTATATGACATTGGAGAGTGACGGGCTTGCCCCTTCATACATAGTATATGACATTGGAGGGTGACGGGCTCGCCCCTTCATACATAGTATATGACATTGGAGGGTGACTGGCTCGGTCCTTCATGCATAGTATATGACATTGGAGGGTGACGGGCTCGGTCCTTCATACATAGTATATGACATTGGAGGGTGACGGGCTCGCCCCTTCATACATAGTATATGACATTGGAGGGTGACGGGCTCGGTCCTTCATACATAGTATATGACATTGGAGGGTGACGGGCTCGCCCCTTCATACATAGTATATGACATTGGAGGGTGACGGGCTCGGTCCTTCATACATAGTATATGACATTGGAGGGTGACGGGCTCGCCCCTTCATACATAGTATATGACATTGGAGGGTGACGGGCTCGCCCCTTCATACATAGTATATGACATTGGAGGGTGACGGGCTCGCCCCTTCATACATAGTATATGACATTGGAGGGTGACGGGCTCGCCCCTTCATACATAGTATATGACATTGGAGGGTGACTTTCTCGGTCCTTCATACATAGTATATGACATTGGAGGGTGACGGGCTTGCCCCTTCATGCATAGTATATGACATTGGAGGGTGACGGGCTCACCCCTTCATACATAGTATATGACATTGGAGGGTGACGGGCTCGCCCCTTCATGCATAGTATATGACATTGGAGGGTGACGGGCTCGGTACTTCATACATAGTATATGACATTGGAGGGTGACGGGCTCGCCCCTTCATACATAGTATATGACATTGGAGGGTGACGGGCTCGCCCCTTCATACATAGTATATGACATTGGAGGGTGACTCGCTCGGTCCTTCATACATAGTATATGACATTGGAGGGTGACGTGCTCGCCCCTTCATACATAGTATATGACATTGGAGGGTGACGGGCTCGCCCCTTCATACATAGTATATGACATTGGAGGGTGACGGGCTCGCCCCTTCATACATAGTATATGACATTGGAGGGTGACGGGCTCGCCCCTTCATACATAGTATATGACATTGGAGGGTGACGGGCTCGCCCCTTAATACATAGTATATGACATTGGAGGGTGACGGGCTCGCCCCTTAATACATAGTATATCACATTGGAGGGTGACGGGCTCGGTCCTTCATACATAGTATATCACATTGGAGGGTGACGGGCTCGGTCCTTCATACATAGTATATCACTTTGGAGGCTGACGGGCTCGGTCCTTCATACATAGTATATGACATTGGAGGGTGACGGGCTCGGTCCTTCATACATAGTATATCACATTGGAGGGTGACGGGCTCGGTCCTTCATACATAGTATATGACATTGGAGGGTGACGGGCTCGGTCCTTCATACATAGTATATCACATTGGAGGGTGACGGGCTCGGTCCTTCATACATAGTATATCACATTGGAGGGTGACGGGCTCGGTCCTTCATACATAGTATATCACATTGGAGGGTGACGGGCTCGGTCCTTCATACATAGTATATCACATTGGAGGGTGACGGGCTCGGTCCTTCATACATAGTATACTATATATTTGTTCTACCAATGGGTTTGTTCATTTTGCCTAATTGTTGATCTGTCTCTGGATGTGACCTAGAGCATGATAAATGGCCGAGGGACTGATGCGTCTCTTTTTATCCCGCACAGGTCATAGAGAACTGTCCTGTCACCGGCATCCAAGTAAAGACTGATGACTTTGGGGTCAAGAGGGTTGTGGCTGTGGAAACGGAATATGGCACCGTGCGGACCCCCTGTGTGGTAAACTGTGCAGGTAACAAAAATACCTGCTGTGATGAAACTCTCTATCTATCTATCATCTATCTCCTATCTAGCTATATCACATCTATGTATCTATTTCATATCTATCTATCTATCTATCTATCTATCTATCTATCTATCTATCTATCTATCTATCTACATCTATATATTATCTATCTTTCACATATCCATCCATTCGATCTATCTATATATCATCTATCTCATATTTATCTATCTATCTATTCTATATCTATATATTATCTATCTTTCACATATCTATCCATTCTATCTATATATCATCTATCACATATTTATCTATTCTAATTATCTATCTATCTCATATCTGGCTTTATCACAACTATCACTTATCTATCTATCTATCTATCTATCTATCTATCTATCTGTCTATTATCTGTCTGTCTATTATCTGTCTGTCTATTATCTGTCTGTCTATTATCTGTCTGTCTATTATCTGTCTGTCTATTATCTATCTGTCTATTATCTATCTATCTGTGTATCTGTCTATTATCTATCTGTCTATTATCTATCTGTCTATTTTCTATCTGTCTATTATCTATCTATCTTTGTATCTAATTATCTTTGAACAAGACGCTCAGCGAAGGCTCTGCTGTACTGAGCTGAAGCATTGCCTCTGTTCACATGGGCCATCTGTCTATTAATCTCATATCTATCTTTCTATCTTTGTATCTATCTATGTACTTTCTGTCTTTTTTCTTTTTCTTCCTCTTTCGTTCCCTTTCTTTCATTCTCTCTCTTTTTCTTTCTCCTTTTTTTTTCCTCTTTCTCTTTTTTTTCCCTTTCTTTCCTAATACATTCCTATTTTTTGCTGTTCTTTCCTGTAGGTGTCTGGGCTAGGACTCTTGGACAAATGGCAGGAGTGAACGTTCCTCTGGTAGCGATGCACCATGCCTATGTGGTCACTGAGCGGATCGAGGGAATCCAGGTCCCATTACTCAGCTCGCAGTATTTTATATCTTGTCCTAGTTTTATGTATCTGCTGTCATTATGTCACTATTCTCCAACATGTTGCCACAATTATGTTAAAATATTGGTGCATTTTTAATTAGGTCACAATCTTATAGTGTGAAGTGCGCGGTCTGCACCCATCTGTCATCCCCACAATGCACTGGGCCTGACCTTCATCAGGCAGCGCAGTATCCATTAGTGCAGTCACTGGAGATTTAATGTTAACTAATAATGTGGAGGAATGTGAAGCCCCTGTCCTGTATCGGTGGGACAGTACTGATAGCAGCCCTCTCCTTCCAGTACCCTCTATGATATGTGATGAGCCACAGTTCTACAGTTCCACAAATGACCACAAGAGGGACTATTTCCAAACCTATAACCAGATATCACATGCTGTCACATAAGCAGTGGCGCAGCACTGGGGAGGGAGTGGTGGGGCAAGACAAGTATTTAGCGGCCCCTAACCTATGTACCATTAGTGTTCCCTGAGTCCCTCCCACCAGTCCAGTTATAAGCCTCTTATCCCCCAAGCACATTATTATACTATACATACATACATATATATATATATATATATATATATATATATATATATATATATATACAGTATTATATTTTCAATAATATTCTTTTTATTTGGGGGGTGTATTATATTTTAAGACAGTACTGATGTAATTATAGTCAACCCTCTAGATTTTCTTCCTTTTAATGAAATCTGCTATTACGTTTAAAAAAAAGTTTTTATTAATATTATTATTTGTTAATGTAACAGTTTCATTACCATACTCTAGCCCTAACCCTAAGCTTAGCCCTAACCCTAGTTAGGGTTAGAATAAGTGTTAAAAAAAACATACTGTTATTGTTTTCATGGAAAGGACATTGGGGCAAACAGATACCAAGCTAGGAGGGTGGTGTTTTGTTTTTTTTTTCTCTGGGACCCCCTAATTTCTATGTACACACTTGAGGAAGTTTGACTGGGAGAAGACCTCTTTTTTTCTGGGGGTGGAATCTGGTCCATTACAGATTTTAATAATAAATGGAGATTGATAATATAATCCAGGGCCGGCTCCAGGTTTTCGTGGGCCCCGGGCGAAAGAGTCTCAGTGGCCCCTTTAACACATACCACGATTCATGATGCACAGATACGGCGGAGACATATAGGTATACAACACAGGGCCCAGCCTGCCCCCTCATCCTTCACATATGCAGACATGCACAGTGCGCAGACATGCACACACACAGTATGCAGACATGCACACACATACACACATACACATGGTACACAGATATGCACACATACAATACGCAGACACGCGCATACATAAACATATACACAGATACGTGCACATACAGACATATGTACAGTACAAACCAAAAGTTTGGACACACCTTCGCATTTAAAGATTTTTCTGTATTTTCATGACTTTGAAAATTGTTCATTCACACTGAAGGCATCAGAACTATGAATTAACACATGTGGAATTATATACTTAACAAAAAAGTGTGAAACAACTGAAAATATGTCTTATATTCTAGGTTCTTCAAAGTAGCCACCTTTTGCTTTGATGACTGCTTTGCACACTCTCGGCATTCTCTTGATGAGCTTCAAGAGGTAGTCACCGGAAATGGTTTTCACTTCACAGGTGTGCCCTGTCAGGTTTAATAAGTGGGATTTCTTGCCTTATAAATGGGGTTGGGACCATCAGTTGTGTTGTGCAGAAGTCTGGTGGATACACAGCTGATAGTCCTACTGAATAGACTGTTAGAATTTGTATTATGGCAAGAAAAAAGCAGCTAAGTAAAGAAAAACGAGTGGCCATCATTACTTTAAGAAATGAAGGTCAGTCAGGCCAAAAAATTGGGCAAACTTTGAATGTGTCCCCAAGTGCAGTTGCAAAAACCATCAAGCACTACAAAGAAACTAGCTCACATGAGGACCGCCCCAGGAAAGGAAGACCAAGAGTCACCTCTGCTTCTGAGGATAAGTTTATCTGAGTCACCAGCCTCAGAAATCTCAGGTTAACACCAGCTCAGATTAGAGACCAGGACAATGCCACACAGAGTTCTAGCAGCAGACACATCTCTACAACAACTGTTAAGAGGAGACTTTGTGCAGCAGGCCTTCATGGTAAAATAGCTGCTAGGAAACCACTGCTATGGACAGGCAACAAGCAGAAGAGACTTGTTTGGGTTAAAGAACACAAGGAATGGACATTAGATCAGTGGAAATCTGTGCTTTGGTCTGATGAGTCCAAATTTGAGATCTTTGGTTCCAACCACCGGGTCTTTGTGCGACGCAGAAAAGGTGAACGGATGGACTCTACATGCCTGGTTCCCACTGTGAAGCATGGAGTAGGAGGTGTGATGGTGTGGGGGTGCTTTGCTGGTGACACTCTTGGGGATTTATTCAAAATTGAAGGCATACTGAACCAGCATGGCTACCACAGCATCTTGCAGCGGTATGCTATTCCATCCGGTTTGCGTTTAGTTGGAAAATCATTTATTTTTCAACAGGACAATGACCCCAAGCACACCTCCAGGCTGTGTAAGGGCTATTTGACCAAGAAGGAGAGTGATGGGGTGCTACGCCAGATGACCTGGCCTCCACAGTCACCAGACCTGAACCCAATCGAGATGGTTTGGGGTGAGCTGGACCGCAGAGTGAAGGCAAAAGGGCCAACAAGTGCTAAACATCTCTGGGAACGCCTTCAAAATTGTTGGAAGACCATTTCCGGTGACTACCTCTTGAAGCTCATCAAGAGAATGTCGAGAGTGTGCAAAGCAGTCATCAAAGCAAAAGGTGGCTACTTTGAAGAACCTAGAATATAAGACATATTTTCAGTTGTTTCACACTTTTTTGTTAAGTGTATATAATTCCACATGTGTTAATTCATAGTTTTGATGCCTTCAGTGTGAATGTACAATTTTCAAAGTCATGAAAATACAGAAAAATCTTTACATGAGAAGGTGTGTCCAAACTTTTGGTCTGTACTGTACATATTTGAACACAAATTTTTAAAAACACATATAAAATGGACATAAATATATATACACTGTCATACGCACTGACATACACAGACATTCACATCATACATGCGCACACACACACACATTAGAAATATTTTTAATATGGGCATTTGGGAACCTGGCAACAAGCCTCGCTCACCTGCCCCCAGCCTGTGTCCCGTCCAGCTCCTCAGGCATGTGGCTGTGCAGGGCCGCCGGCGTGTGTCTGATGGCCATCACAGACATGGCGCTATACCATCAGGAGGGCCCACTCGCCGTCGAGGCCCGGGCCGCTCCCCCAGTATCTGTGAAGGATCGCTGCTAGTGTTTGATTGCCAGCACTTCACCAGACATGGCCGCGTGTAGTGCGCTGTGCGGCTGTGTCTGCTAGTAATGATGCGGCAGGAGTGACACTCAAGCACAATGAAAGGTGCAGTATCGCCCCTGCCATGTCATTACTACCAGACGCAGCCGCACAGCGCGCTGCCATGTCTGGTGAAGTGCCGGCAATCAATCAAGCAGCGCCGGCAGCCCTGCACAGATCCTGGGGGAGCGGCCCGGGCCCCGACGGCGAGTTGGCCGCCTTGATGGACCAGAGCCCTGGCACTTGCCCGGGTACGCCGGGTGCTGACGCTGGCCCTGATGTAATCTATCTAATATCTATGACTCTCATATCTATTGCCTATCTATCTATCTGTTCTATCTATCTTATATCTATGTAGTATCTATCTCTATCTAGCTATATATTATCTATATATCTATCTATCCATATATCTTATCTATCTATTTATCTTATATCTATCTCATATCTTTCTATTATCTCTCTATCTTATATCTATCTATCTCTCTATCTATTATCGATCTATCGATCTATCTATCTCTTCTTCCATCCATCTATCCAATCTATTTCATAGGAAATTAATATTGATTTTTCTTCATTTTTCTTATTTATAATCACTATTGTTTATCTTCACGTGTCATATTTTTTTGTTTTTGTCTCTATTTTTAATGAATATATTTTTTTAAGGTTTATTTTTCTCGGTTTCTCCTTTTTTCTCTTTCCCACCCCTCAGGATTTGAGTTTTCAGACGCTCAGAGCAGATCACAATGTGTCTAAATTCCTTTTCTTCAAATTTCTCTGTGGCGTTTTATTTATAGAACATGCCAAATGTGCGGGACCACGACGCTTCGGTGTATCTCCGTCTCCAAGGTGACGCCTTGTCAGTGGGAGGATATGAGTCAAACCCTATATTCTGGGAAGAGGTGAGACGCTGATTGCTGTCAGATACATGAGACAAAGCGAGATGAGCAGCCGCGTACCGCGCCGCTCCTTCCTCTCCTGTCAGCGGCGGTTATTATCAGTCATTACACCATGGCAGCTCCGCTCCGCCAGCCGCATCCCTTCCTGCCCTTAAATAATTGAGAATTAAACCTAATTATCATTATTTCATTGTTTCTATCCAGGATTCGGAGGTAATTTATAACCTCTGAATTAAGGTCATTTTCCAGGTTTTTATAAATAAAGTTTATTGAAGTGAAATCAGAAAGTATTACATAGGTGTTCCATTAATTCTGTCTTGTTTGTGCTTCTTTCAATAAACTTTATTTATAAACATGCGGAATAACATTCTAATGTGTCCATTTGTTTAGGCCTTAAAGGGGTTTTTCCCACAAACAAAGTAGAAATGTACTTAATAATGTAATTAATAGATCTCGGAATAAAAATAAGTTTCACAATTGATTGTGTTAAAAAAAATTTCCTATGCTGAGTGAGATAATCTTATAAATGTGCCCCTGTTGTGTACTGTGTAATCATTGTGTCTGACCGTGTTGAAACTTGGTCTGATCATACCACATCTCCTGGGCAGGTGAAAGAAAAAGAGTATACAGACATTACAGAATTACAGCAAAAGAGAGTATACAGACATTACAGAATTACAGCAAAAGAGAGTATACAGACATTACAGAATTACAGCAAAAGAGAGTATACAGACATTACAGAATTACAGCAAAAGAGAGTATACAGACATTACAGAATTACAGCAAAAGAGAGTATACAGACATTACAGAATTACAGCAAAAGAGAGTATACAGACATTACAGCAGGGGATCACAGCTGATTCTTTTTGTGAGGCGAAACTTTTCACTGCCTGTTTTTAAGCAATGTTTTACTTCAAAGAATCAGCTGTGATCCCATGATGTAATGTCTGTATACTCTTTTGTTTCCTCCCCTGCCCAGGAGCTGTGGTATGATCAGACCATGTCCCTGCACAGTCAGACACAGCCATTACACAGTACACAGCAGGGGCACATTTATAAGATTATCTCAGCACAGGGACATTGTTTTTAAACATCCAATTTTAGAACTTATTATTATTCAAAGATCTATTGATTCAAATTTTGATTAAAATTAACTTTGTTTGTGGGAAAACCCCTTTAATGCAACCCCTTTTTCAATTAATGAAGTGTTGGTGACACCCGAATAGTCACTGGTCTGGGTCATCTGGGACCACCAATGACCACAGGAGTCCTCACCCTCCCATCTCCCAGCCCCCTATAAATAAAGAGGTGGCTGGCTACTCTTGGGCAGATCTCACCATTCAAAAACACCTGGATGTTACCCGCACCCTCCTTTATCAGATTCCCTGGATATGCCGTAAATGTTTAAGAGTAGCAATTTCCCTTTAACCCCTTCCTGACCAGGTGAATTTTCCATTTATGCGCTTTCGTTTTTTCCCTCCACGTCTTCCAATAGCCATAACTATTTTTTTTCCATCATTGTAGCCGCATTGTTTTATACACTTTTGAATTACCCAATTCATTTCACCGTATACTGTAATGGAAAATGGGTAAATAAAATTCCGAATGAGGTGAAATGGTAAAAAAAAAAATCCTCGCAATCCCACCATTTTTTTTCTCTTTTGTTCTATTTTCACTATGTTCGTTGTTTCGTCAAAATGACCCTCATCATGATGCTCTAGGTCAGTACGATTATGGCTATACCAAACTTGTACAGGTTTTCTTTTTAATTACGGTAGATGTTTTAATTGCAAAAAAAAAAAAATGTTTGTGCGTTTTTTTTTGTTTTTTTTTTGAGACCCGTAACTTTTAAAATCTTTCTTCTAATGGAGCTGTGTGAGGGTTTGTTTATTGTGCACTGAGCTGTGGTTTTTATTGGCACCATTTTGGGGTACATGACGATTTGGTTGCTTTTTAAAGAATTTTTGTGGGTGGGGGAAGCTTATAAATAAAGGCATGGGAAAGTGGTGAGTCAATTCTTTTTTAAAATTACTTTTTGTAGGGGTGGGCAATTAATTTTCCCGAGGGGCACATGAGAGTCTGACTGTTGTGGAAGGCTGAACCAAGTGGCTGAAATTAATTCTGCTCAATATTAATATTAACATTTTAATTACAATTATTTTATATTAATATTAATTGTATCACTTAATATTGAGCAGAATTAAGTATGCTGACACCCTCCTATATACAGCATGAGCTCACACACAGCCACCCTATATACTGTATGAGCCTCTATATAGCCCCCTATATACAGTATGAGACCCCCAAATAGCCCTCTATATACCGTATGAACTCACACAGCCCCCATTTGCTGTATGAGCCCACACACAGCCCCCCCATATGCTGTATGAGCCAACATACAGCCCTTTATATACCATAAGAGCCCAACATAGCCCCCTGTATACAGTATGAGCCCCCACATAGCCCCTCTATATACAGTATGAGCCCCCACATAGCCTCTCTATATACAGTATTAGCCCCCACATAGTCCCTGTATACAGTATTAGCCCCCACATAGCCCCTATATACAGTATGAGCCCTCACATTTCCCCCTTTTATACACTGAGCCCCCACATAGCTTCCTATATACAGTGAGCTCCCACATAGCCCCTTATATACAGTGAGCCCCCACATAGCCTCCTATATACAGTATGAGCCTCTCATAGTCTCATAGCCCCCTAAATACAGTATGAGCCCCAATAGAGCATCCTATATACAGTGTGAGCCCCAACATAGCCTCTTATATACAGTATGAGCCCCCATATAGCCCCCTAAATACAGTATGAGACCCCATATAGCCCCTATATACAGTATGAACCCCCACATAGGCCCCTGTATATAGAGTAAGAGCCCTCACATAACCCCCTTTTATACACTGAACCCCCACATAGCTTCTTATATACAACATAAACCCCCACATAGCCATCTATATACAGTATGAGCCCCCACAGAGCCTTCTATATACGGTGTGAGCCCCAACATAGCCTCCTATATACAGTATGAGCCATCACATACTGCCTGTATACATGTAAACATCCCAAACACATATGAAAAAAAAACAATTCTTGTCTCCGGGGCACTGACTCTCTGAGATCCAATGAAGTGACGTCATCGCATCTGTTGTCTCACATGCTGATTAGTGGAAGAAGGAGCCTGCATCCCTGTCCCCACCAAGGTATTCACCGCTGTCTGTATCCCAATGAGGCGGATAGCGGTGACAGCGTGCGGTGGCGGACAAGCAGTGGGCGCTATTGGTTCGCGGGCCGGACAGTAAGCGGACTGAATGTGGCCCGCGGGTCGTCGTTTGCCCAGCTCTGCACTAGACGACATGAACCTGGAATCCTTGAACCGCTTGTTGTATATACTGCAATATTTCAGTATTTGGACGAAATCACAATCTCCAATGAAAAGGAACGGCACCACTTAAATTCCACTTTCAGAGATTGATGGCAGCATTTAAGTGGTTGAACAGCGGTGATCATCACTCCTGTTAAAGCAGGTGACGGCTGTGTAACAAAGCCAACACCTGCATTGTATGGAGCCACACCTGATTTAGGATGTACTGATATATCCCATGTCAGGAAGGTCTTATGTCAATGGGGCTGAGCTGCAATACTAAATACAATCTATGGAAAGGGGTGATGCTTTTTTTTAAATATTTTTTTCTATTGTAACCCCAGGTATCGGATAAGTTTGCATTCGGCCTCTTTGATCTGGATTGGGATGTCTTCATTCAACATATCCAAGGAGCGATAAACAGGGTACCTGCCCTAGAGACCACGGGTATTAAATCCACTGTGTGCGGCCCAGGTGAGCAGTTACCAGACAGAATTTTGTTTTTCCCAGCTTAGATAATGGCTGCAGTGGCGTAGTGTGGAGGTGGGCGCACAGTTCGGGGGGCCCGAGCGCCAAATTGTATGGGGGCTGTAAATTTTGCTCCCTGCCCTTATTGCTGCTTCTCCTTGGAGCAGCACCAGGCACAGTGAGTGCTTGCCCAGTTACCGATGGTCGAGATGATTAAAGCCGCCAGAAGCTGCTTTGATATCTAGGCCGATACCACAGGTTCCTGTGCAGAGCACACTGTGCAGGATGAGGGTATCATCGGCTGCTGCACTCTGCATAGGCGGTAAATGAGATAGCAAAGCTCCCAGTATGATAATGTGAGCTTTGTCATCTCGGTTACTGCCTATGCAGAGCCGATATAAAAAATAATCCAAACTACTGCACTCTGCATAGGCAGCAACTGAAATTACAAAGACTGCACTGTCCTCTCCCACAGATCCATTCCTCTACTCTCTTTTGTGTTTGTTTTTATGAGAGGAAAGACAGAGACCTGCTGGGGGAGCTGTCCTAAATGTAAAACATTGGCCCTTGTAAGAAAAAAAGAAACATTTTTACATACTTTTTATAGCCCTAGTTATGGTTAGGAGTAGGGTCATGACTAGGGTTAGGACTGGGTTTAAGGTTAGGACTGGGGTTAGGATTTGGATTAGAGCTAGATATTTGGTTGTAATAATCATGCAATGTGTCTGAATGTAAGTTGCAAGTGATCATTTACCATTAGGCTGGGAGGGGGGAGGGGGTAATTGACTTTTTTTTACAGCCAAATCGCAGCCCTAAAATTGTTATAAGACAGCAAATCACGCAGATGTTTTTGGTCACTTGACTTATGTCTGAATCGCTTTGTATCCTTAGCCTACTCAGAAAGCAGAATAGAGAGAATTTATGAGAACAAGTAAAAATGTCACCACTAGGTGGCAGCAGATAGTAAGCCATGTTCCGGTCTGGCCCTCATCTCTGGATCCTTATACACCTGGTGACACTTTTAGATAACTTGCTTAGAACAGAATATATATTCGATACACCCCGTTATCTGAAGCGGTACGAAATAAAATGATCTGATCTCAGCCGGAAGCTTCCCCACGTCCCTGCATGATATTTCAGTCTCTTCAACTTGATTTGTCACCCAGCTTTCCTAGACTTCTAGCCAGTCAGCAACTTGCACATCATAACACAACCCAACTAGACAAACTTGCCAGTCAGGGGTCTAGAAAAGCTGGGTGGCAGCCTCTGTGGCAGCTGCAATGGGCTCCATATTGGAGGCTCCCATCACTTCACATTAGCCTTCATTGCTATGATGGATATCAAAGTAAAGCTGCGATGTCTCCTGTCCCTCTGCCGCGATTCATAAAATGCCTCCTTTAATTCTGCTGGCGGGACAGGGACAGGCCCCGGCTGCTGTGTCCTCCGGGGACATCTTCTGCCTCGGCCATTGATATCTAGGTCACATCTTTCTCCTAACCAGATCCAACATGACATGTACAATGGAGATCCTCTGGCCCGGGGCAAGCGCAGCCTTGGATAGAGGTGTAGAAGGCAGAAGGTGGCAGACGAATGTCTATTATACATGTCTTTGAGTGGGAACAGCGGCCTAAGAAATCCCAAAAAGCCAAATTATTCATCATTCTCATCTGCTCTCATACAGTCTTCATTAGAGGGCCATTACGCCCGTTTTTGCGATTTCTGTTCCCAGGTTATAATTAGGGGAACATCACCCACGAGCTGCTGACAGCACGCTGCATTCCTGGGGGAACATGCTTTCTTAGGCAGTGCGGTAGCCATAAGGAATAGATGGGGGCAGCACGAGAGGAAGATGCATTTTGTGGGTGGGTGTCAATAGTTGTGTCATTTGGGGGACTGAGACCCCAATGAATATGAGTTTTGACCACAGAGATGTTTAACCCTCTGTCTGAGGCGGAGATTCGGTGGGTTCCTACTGGGCAACTCAGCCCCTGAAGACAAAGTTATTAAGGTCTCCATATATAGGACCCTAATTACATATTATCTATTTTTCTGTATTTCCCAGAGTCCTTCACTGCTGATCACAAGCCGCTCTTAGGCGAATCTCCAGAAGTTAGAGGCTTTTTCCTGGGCTGTGGATTCAATAGCGCAGGTAAGGGGGCCAAAATCTGGATGAGCCACTCCATGTACACAATTATACCGCCAGGTCAGTGGCTTTCCATCTTTTCTCAAACTACAACCCCCAGTATGCGAAAGTTTCTGCCTTTGATGACACAATGGGAGTTGTAGTAGAGGTGGAAGTCATAATTTATTAGGAAGGCTGGCATATAATCAACTGACCAATCCCCCCTTCCCGACAAAATCAGCTTCTTGGCTAAGTACATTTTTTCACCTGGTGTGAATGCCACTGTCCACCTGAATCCGGTATTGATTTTCTTTTGTTCCTGCGTCTCTCTGTTCCTGAGATATGGCCCCTTCTTCCCTGTATATAAATCTAGTCTTTTAACCAAGTGGGCAGGATCGTCAAGAAGACGTCCACAGTAAATAGTTATGACTACGCCCACTTGGTAACAAGACTAGATTTTTATACAAGGAAGAAGAGGCCATATCTCAGGAACAGAGAGACGCAGGAACAAAACAAAAACAACGCCGGATTCAGGAGAACAGCGGCATTTAGGGAGCCTTTCCTCTCCTGATTCCGGCCTTAAGGCGCCATGAATAATTTGGTGTGATCAGCCATTTTGGCGGCAGGCATCATTTCCTATCTGCAGTAGGGCCCCCAAGGTGGACCGGGTAGCATGTCTGTTCTGCTTCCAGTACGTTTCACTGACCTTGAATCACAGATTAATTACTAGGAATCGATGTAAAGACATATTTCTTGTGACGGCTCCTGTGGTTTCTTCAGGTATGATGTTGGGAGGAGGATGCGGGAAGGAGCTTGCTCACTGGATTATTCATGGCCGCCCAGAGAAAGACATGTACGGCTATGACATCAGGTGAGAAGAGAGTCTGCTGAGTACAAGGACCATCAATGATTTATGGGATATAATCGCTGCTCGCACATTTCTGTGCTTGGAGTCCAGAACATAACCCCTCACCCCATATAGAAAGGAGGTCATCCAAGGACTGGGTCCTGCGATCCATCCTTTACATTGTGGTGTAAGTGATGAGAAGCAGCAGTCATCTGACAGCAGCTCCATTGTGTTCTAGGGAAGAAGCGGCTGTCACATTACAACTGCTCTCATAACGTTTATCCAAAGGAAAAAAATAATGATGGCATAGAGTTAACTGTAAGATGTTTAGGGTGTGCGTGCATTAGGATAGGCCTAACCTCGCCCCGTGCATTATATGTGCATGCAGAAATATTGCTCCTAGTGAAACCCATAAGTGTTCCTACACCGTACGATATCCCTTTCATGGCCCTAATAGTGCCCATAGACACAGTATTATACCTCCCGCAGTCCCCTCACACAGTATTCTGCCTCACTCAAACCGCTCACGCAGTATGATGTGTCCCACAGTTCCCCCACACAGAATAGTGCCCCCCCACAATTCCCCCACATCACATTATGCGCTCTACACAGTATGATTTTTCCCCACACAGTATGATGCCTCCCACAGTCCTTTCACAAAGTATGATGCCTCCCACAACCCCCTCACACAGTATGATGGATCTAACAGTCCCCCCACACAGTATGATGCCCCCACAGTTCCCCCACACCATATGATGCCCCCTACACCATATGATGTCCCTCACAATGCTCCTACACAATATGATCTGCCCTCACACAGTATGATGCCCCCCACAGTCCCCTCGCACATTATGATGCCCCCACAATACCTCCTACACAGTATTATGCCCCCTACAGAATATGCCCTGTCCACTCACACAGTATGATATCCTCACAGTTCCCTCACACAGTATGATGCCCCCCACTGTCTTCTCACACAATATGGTGCCCCCCACAGTCCCCCCATATCATATGATGTCCCCACAATGCCCCCTACACAGTATGATGCCCCCTATCTTATGATATCTTCACAGTTCTCTCACACAGTATGATGCCCACACAGTATGGTGTTCCCCACAGTCCCACCACACAGTATGGTGCCACCACATCCCCTCAAAATGTATGATGCTCCCACACACAGTATGATGCTCCCATACACAATATGATGCTCACAGTACCACCACATACAGTGTGATGACCCCCATAGTCTCCCCAGTATGAAGCCTGCACAGACCCCCCACACAGTATGATGTTACATCCTTGTTCCTCCTCTACTAAGAGAGTCTCTGCTGCCCAGGCATGTGAACTGAGAATGTTATGTGACCTGAACGTCCTTGCAGGTCCTTCACTCTCTACCCAACGGAATGGTAGAGCAGGGATCTGACTGTTCCAATATTGTATTCCTGGTGACACAGATACAGTTGAACTTAGGACATACCCCTGATCTTCTGGGACAATAGGACTGTGATCTTTTTGGCCTGGTCCGGTGATCATACCTATGGAATGGTGTAGCAAACTACTCTATTTCATACAGAGACACCCAGAAACAAATAGTTTTGCTATATACAGTTATATGAAAAAGTTTGGGCACCCCTATTAATCTTAAGCTTAATGTTTTATAAAAATTGGTGTTTTTGCAACAGCTATTTCAGTTTGATATATGTAATAACTGTTGGACACAGTAATGTTTCTGCCTTGAAATGAGGTTTATTGTACTAACAGAAAATGTGCAATTTGCATTCAAACAAAATTTGACAGGTGCATAAGTATGGGCACCCTTATAATTTTCTTGTTTTAAATACTCCTACCTACTTTTTACTGACTTACTAAAGTACTTTTTTTGTTTTTGTAACCTCATTGAGCTTTGAACTTCATAGCCAGGTGTATGCAATCATGAGAAAAGCTACTTAAAGTGGCCACTTGCAAGTTGTTCTCCTGTTTGACTCTCCTCTGAAGAGTGGCATCATGGGCTCCTCAAAACAACTTTCAAATGATCTGAAAACAAAGATTATTCAACATAGTTGTTCAGGGGCAGGATACAAAAAGCTGTCTCAGAGATTTAACCTGTCAGTTTCCACTGTGAGGAACATAGTAAGGAAATGGAAGAACACACTAACAGTTCTTGTTAAGGCCAGAAGTGGCCGGCTAAGAAAAACATCAGAAAGGCAGAGAAGAAGAATGGTGAGATCAGTCAAGGACAATCCTCAGACCACCTCCAGAGAGCTGCAGCATCAACTTGCTGCAGATGGTGTCACTGTGCATCGGTCAACTATACAACGCACTTTGCACAAGGAGAAGCTGTATAGGAGAGTGATGCGAAAGAAGCCGTTTCTGCAAGCACGCCACAGAGTCGGCTGAGGTATGCAAAAGCACATTTGGAGAAGCCAATTTCTTTTTGTAAGAAGGTCCTGTGGACTGATGAAACCAAGATTGAGTTGTTTGGTCATACAAAAAGGCGTTATGCATGGCGGCAAAAAAACACAGCATTCCAAGAAAAACACTTGCTACCCACAGTAAAATTTGGTGGAGGTTCCATCATGCTTTGGGGCTGTGTGGCCAATGCCGGCATCGGGAATCTTGTTAAAGTTGAGGGACGCATGGATTCCACTCGGTATCAGCAGATTCTTGACAATAATGTTCAAGAATCAGTGATAAAGTTGAAGTTACGCAGGGGATGGATCTTTCAGCAAGACAATGATTCAAAACACTGCTCCAAATCTACTCAGGCATTCATGCAGAGGAACAATTACAATGTTCTGGAATGGCCATCCCAGTCCCCAGACCTGAATATCATTGAACATCTGTGGGATCATTTGAAGAGGCTGTCCATGCTCGGCGACCATCAAACTTAACTGAACTGGAATTGTTTTGTAAAGAGGAATGGTCAAAAATACCTTCATCCAGGATCCAGGAACTCATTAAAAGCTACAGGAAGCGACTAGAGGCTGTTATTTTTGCAAAAGAAGGATCTACTAAATATTAATGTCACTTTTCTGGTGAGGTGCCCATACTTATTGTAACGGGTCTGGGAGGCGGAACCTCTGGGCTACTATACAAGGGAGCGGTCCTTGTAAGGGAGCGGGTGGCGACCAGGCAGGCAGTCACAGCAGGTGACCGGGACAGTCTCTGGGTGTACGGGCAGGAGGTCACGGCAAGTGATCAGGGCAGTCTCTGGAAGAACGGGCTGGAGGTCACGGCAAGTGACCGGGGCAGTCTCTGGAAGAACGGGCTGGAGGTCACGGCAAGTGACCGGGGCAGTCTCTAGGTAAGGGGTAGGTACGACCTGTGATGGCTGAACCTCCAGGTAGGCTAGCAAGGCATATGGAGGATGTGTGCTCCCAGGTGAGCAAGCGAGAGTCTCTGGAATAGCAGGTGGTCACAGCACGTGACGGCGGAGCCTCCAGGTAGGCAAGCAGGCAGGTAGCGGAGAAGCGCTCCCAGGTGAGCGGGCAAGAGTCTGGAATAGCTGGTGGTCACAGCACGTGACAGCGGAGCCTCCGGGCAGGCAAGCAGGCAGGTAGCGGAGAAGCGCTCCCAGGTGAGCGGGCAAGCTGGTCCATAGACAGACTGACCGGAGTTGTAAGGCAGACCGTCGGACCTCAGGCAAGCAGGCAGGTAGCTGATGTGCGCTCCCAGGTGAGCGGGCAAGTTGGTCCTTAGACAGACTGACCGGAGTTGTAAGGCAGACCGTCGGACCTCAGGCAGGCAGGCAGGTAACAGGAAATCAGGCAGGATTAGGACAGCAAGCTGGCAGGATTCTGGCAGGTAACTGGCAACGGGACCTGAGGGCTGAAGCAGAGTAGAACGGTGCAACAACATTGCTCGGGCACCTCCATTTTGGAGGAGGTGCCTTATATATGGTAAAGTCCTCCGGCCATTGGCCGGGGACTCCTTAGGACGGCGCGCGCGGCCCCTTTAAGAGGGAGGGAGGGCGCGCGCGCGCGCGCCCTAAGCACAGTGGCCGGGAAGGAGCGCGCGCTGCCAGCAGAGCGGGAGAGGGACGCCGGGCACGGAGCAGAGCGGTGAGGGGAACAGCGTCCCTGCCTAGCAGAGGGCAGGGACGCCGGCACTACAGTACCCCCCCCTTTAGGCCCCCCCTTTTTTAGGCCAGATAGAAATTTAGCTAGGATGAGAGGGGCATGGATGTTCTCCCGGGGCTCCCACGTTCTCTCCTCAGGACCAAACCCCTTCCAATCTACCAGAAAAAAGGTCTTTCCTCTTACCCTTTTGGTGGCAAGAATGTTCTCTACCTCAAACTCGTCCTCAGCAGAAACCGGAGCAGGAGGCGTACCTGTAGACTTGGAAAAAGAGTTAAGCACCACGGGTTTGAGGAGAGATACATGGAAGGAGTTAGGGATCCGTAAGTTGGCCGGGAGTTTCAATTTATAGGCCACCGGGTTGATCTGACTGATGACCTCCAGAGGACCGATGAACCGAGGCCCTAACTTGTAAGAAGGTATCTTGAGTCGAACATATTTAGATGAGAGCCAGACTTTATCTCCTGGACGAAATTGTGGAGGATCCAGGCATTTTTTGTCAGCGTGTCTTTTCATACGCTCAGATGACAGAAGGAGTGCGGACCGGGTACTCTCCCATATGGAGGAAAATTTGCTAACGAGAGATTCCGCAGCCGGGTTGTCCACAGAGGTGGAGACAGGAAAAGGAATCCGAGGATGCTGACCAAAGACTACAAAAAACGGGGATTTGGAGGAGGATTCGCTCTCGTGATTATTATAAGAGAACTCGGCCCATGGTAGGAGATCCACCCAGTCAGAATGGTGGGCATTAACGAAGTGCCGGAGGTAACTGGTCAGGTTCTGATTGATCCGCTCCACTTGACCATTGGACTGTGGGTGGTAAGCGGAAGAGAAGTCCAGGGTGACGTCTAGTAGTTTACAAGTGGCTCTCCAGAAACGTGAGGTGAACTGTACCCCACGATCCGACACGATGTGGAGGGGCAGGCCATGAAGACGGAAGATGTGGCGGATAAAGTCTTTAGCCAGCTCGGGTGCAGACGGAAGGCCTGGCAGGGGAATAAAGTGAGCCATCTTGGAAAAGCGGTCAGCGACCACCCAAATGACCGTACAACTGGCAGAGACGGGGAGATCAGTTATAAAGTCCATTGCTATATGCTGCCAGGGGGCAGCAGGTACAGGAAGCGGAAGGAGGCGTCCGGCTGGCAGATGTCTCGGGACTTTGTTGCGGGCGCAGGACACACAGGCAGAAACAAAGTCTATTATGTCCTTGTGCAGGGTAGGCCACCAATAGTGCCGGGCAATAAGCTGGAGGGTCTTTTTCTGACCGGCGTGGCCAGCTAGTTTAGACGAATGGCCCCAGTGTAGGATCTTCTCCCGATCAGGTACTGAAACAAACGTCTTACGGGGAGGGAGACGATTTAGACTCACGGGAGCCACCTGCATTACTCTGGCGGGATCGATGATATGTTTAGGTTCTTCCTCGAGATCGGACACCAGAAAGGATCGGGACAAGGCGTCTGCTTTGACGTTTTTGTCAGCCGGGCGAAAATGAAGAACAAAATCAAAGCGAGCAAAAAACAAGGACCACCGGGCTTGGCGCGGGTTAAGTCTCTGGGCATGCTGGAGGTAAGCCAAGTTCTTGTGGTCAGTGTAAATTATTACCGGATGAAGAGCCCCCTCGAGTAGGTAACGCCACTCCTCCAACGCCAGCTTGATGGCCAATAACTCTCGGTCTCCTATGGAATAGTTGCGCTCAGAAGAGGAGAAGAGTTTGGAGAAGAAGCCACAAGTTACCATTCTCCCGGAAGATGATTTTTGAGTAAGTACCGCTCCGGCTCCAGAGGAGGAGGCGTCAACTTCCAGGAAGAACTGCTTGTTGCCGTCCGGGCGATGCAGCACCGGGGCGGAAGAGAAGGCCTGTTTTAGGGAAAGAAAGGCCTCCTCTGCTTCGGGCGGCCACTCTTTGGGATTAGTACCCTTACGGGTGAGCGCGGAAATTGGGGCAGTCCGGGAAGAGAAGTGCGGGATGAAGAGGCGGTAATAGTTGGCGAAGCCCAGGAACCGTTGAATAGCCTTCAACCCCTCTGGTCGGGGCCATTTCTCGATGGCAGACAGTTTCTCAGGATCCATTTGTAGGCCGGTCTGAGAGATAATGTAGCCCAGAAACGGAAGCGAGGTCTGCTCAAAGAGGCACTTCTCATATTTAGCGTAGAGATGGTTCTGCCTGAGCCTGAGCAGGACCTGACGAACATCCCTCCGGTGAGTCTGGAGATCCGGAGAGAAGACCAAGATGTCGTCCAGGTACACCACTACGCAGGAGTAGAGAAGGTCCCGGAAGATGTCATTGACCAACTCTTGAAAGACGGCAGGAGCGTTACAGAGGCCAAAGGGCATTACCAGATATTCATAGTGGCCGTCCCGGGTGTTGAATGCCGCCTTCCATTCATCCCCCTGACGGATACGAACCAGGTTGTACGCCCCACGGAGGTCCAGTTTGGTGAAGATTCTAGCCCCCCTCAGACGATCAAATAACTCCGGAATGAGCGGAAGGGGGTACTTATTCTTCACCGTGATCTGGTTAAGGCCTCTATAGTCTATACAGGGACGGAGAGAGCCGTCCTTCTTTTTGACGAAAAAGAAGCCTGCTCCCGCCGGGGAGGTAGATTTCCGGATGAATCCCCTGGCCAGATTCTCCTCAATATATTCGGACATCGACCGGGTCTCAGCAGCGGATAATGGATAAATACGCCCACGGGGAGGAGAAGTACCAGGTAACAGGTCGATAGGGCAGTCGTATGGTCTATGAGGGGGTAGTGTCTCTGCCTCCTTTTTATTAAAGACATCAGCATAAGACCAATAAGGAATCGGAAGTCCAGGTAGATTAGCTGGGGTAGGAGAAGGACGGACGGGATGAACGGGAACCAGACAGGTCTTATGGCAGCCCTGTCCCCAGCGAAGGACTTCTCCGGTCTGCCAGTCAAGAACGGGTGCATGTTTCTGGAGCCAAGGTAGGCCTAGCAAGAGGGCGTGAGAGAGTCCAGGCAGAACATGGAAGGAGATACTTTCAGAATGCAGCATTCCCACCTGCAGAGTAATGGATTCGGTGATGAGTTGGATGGGGCGTGGTAAGAGCCCCCCATCCACGGCAGCAACAGACAAGGGTACAGCCAGAGGTTTGGTGGGGATGCGGTATTTCTCTACCAGGGACTGTGAAATAAGATTCCCGGCTGCTCCAGAGTCCAGTTGGGCTAGTTCGAAATAACGGTTCTCCCCGTAGACGATTGAAACTGACAACAGCAGGGATGGAGAGGATTTATTCTTGTCTAGGTGGACCTCTCTGAGCGAACCTAGACACAGGCGTTTCCCGACCTCTCCGGGCAGGCACGGATCCGGTGCTCCTTACTGCCACAGTAGAAGCAGGTCCCCTCGGCACGGCGTAAGTCCTGACGGGTCTTGACCATCTTGGTCTGGTCGACCTGCATAGGCTCAGGAGGGTGTACCTGGTTAGAGACAGAAGGAGTGACGGGTTTCTGAAAAGTAGGAGCTAGACGTGGTAACCTCCTCTCACGGGTGACCTCTCTGGCACGCTCCTGGAACCGTAGGTCAATCCGGGTGGCAAGAGTTATTAAGTCCTCGAGAGTGGTAGGAATGTCCCGACCGGCAAGTTCATCTTTAATACGGCCGGACAGACCCTCCCAGAAGACGGAAACCAGAGCGTCGTTATCCCAGGCCAGCTCCGAGGCAAGGGTACGGAACCGTATGGCATATTGGCCCACGGTGAGACTTTCCTGACGGAGGCGTAGCAACGATGATGTGGATGAGGTCTTCCGTCCGGGTTCGTCGAAGACTTTCCGGAAAGCCGTGAGAAAAGCAGGCAAGTTGGACACCAGGGGGTCTCCTCTCTCCCATAGAGGATTTAGCCAGGCCAGGGCCTCCCCGGTGAGATGGGACATGATGAATGCAATTTTGGCTCGGTCGGAGTTAAACTGGTGGGACAATAGTTCAAAGTGCAGGGTGCACTGATTTATGAAGCCCCGAGCCTGGGGTGAGTCGCCTCCGAAGCGAGGAGGTGCAGAAAGCCGAGGTCCGGGGTAGGATATCATGGTGTTAGTGGACAGCGGAGCTGCCGGATTGCGAGACATGGCACTGGCGGAGGTTGTTGGTGGAACAGTCAGAGTGTCCAGGCGAGTATTGACATTCCGCAGGTGACCCAGGATGGACTCCTGTTGGGACCTTTGACGGGACAGTTCATGACACAGGTCCGAGAGCGAGGGAGCTTGGGTGCCACCGGGTTCCATGGCCCGAGCAAACTGTAACGGGTCTGGGAGGCGGAACCTCTGGGCTACTATACAAGGGAGCGGTCCTTGTAAGGGAGCGGGTGGCGACCAGGCAGGCAGTCACAGCAGGTGACCGGGACAGTCTCTGGGTGTACGGGCAGGAGGTCACGGCAAGTGATCAGGGCAGTCTCTGGAAGAACGGGCTGGAGGTCACGGCAAGTGACCGGGGCAGTCTCTGGAAGAACGGGCTGGAGGTCACGGCAAGTGACCGGGGCAGTCTCTAGGTAAGGGGTAGGTACGACCTGTGATGGCTGAACCTCCAGGTAGGCTAGCAAGGCAGATGGAGGATGTGTGCTCCCAGGTGAGCAAGCGAGAGTCTCTGGAATAGCAGGTGGTCACAGCACGTGACGGCGGAGCCTCCAGGTAGGCAAGCAGGCAGGTAGCGGAGAAGCGCTCCCAGGTGAGCGGGCAAGAGTCTGGAATAGCTGGTGGTCACAGCACGTGACAGCGGAGCCTCCGGGCAGGCAAGCAGGCAGGTAGCGGAGAAGCGCTCCCAGGTGAGCGGGCAAGCTGGTCCATAGACAGACTGACCGGAGTTGTAAGGCAGACCGTCGGACCTCAGGCAAGCAGGCAGGTAGCTGATGTGCGCTCCCAGGTGAGCGGGCAAGTTGGTCCTTAGACAGACTGACCGGAGTTGTAAGGCAGACCGTCGGACCTCAGGCAGGCAGGCAGGTAACAGGAAATCAGGCAGGATTAGGACAGCAAGCTGGCAGGATTCTGGCAGGTAACTGGCAGGTAACTGGCAACGGGACCTGAGGGCTGAAGCAGAGTAGAACGGTGCAACAACATTGCTCGGGCACCTCCATTTTGGAGGAGGTGCCTTATATATGGTAAAGTCCTCCGGCCATTGGCCGGGGACTCCTTAGGACGGCGCGCGCGGCCCCTTTAAGAGGGAGGGAGGGCGCGCGCGCGCGCCCTAAGCACAGTGGCCGGGAAGGAGCGCGCGCTGCCAGCAGAGCGGGAGAGGGACGCCGGGCACGGAGCAGAGCGGTGAGGGGAACAGCGTCCCTGCCTAGCAGAGGGCAGGGACGCCGGCACTACACTTATGCACCTGTCAAATTTTGTTTGAATGCAGATTGCACATTTTCTGTTAGTACAATAAACCTCATTTCAAGGCAGAAACATTACTGTGTCCAACAGTTATTACATATATCAAACTGAAATAGCTGCTGCAAAAACACCAATTTTTATAAAACAATAAGCTTAAGATTAATAGGGGTGGCCAAACTTTTTCATATAACTGTATAGTATATATGTGTGTGTATATGTGTATATATATATATATATATATATATATATATATATATATATTAACTGTTCTATAGTAAAAATCGCGCTATCGGTAGTGAAAAAGAGATCAGGAGAAGAGTACTATTATTTTATAAAAAATGTTTTATTTGTTTGGATGCTAGCGATAAAAACGTAATAAAATACAGGATTAAAAGACGAGTGTAGTAAACAATATTTCGTTTGGGATAAAAAAAAAACTAATGATATACAAGGTGTAATAAATAGTTAAATCCAGCGGTTAATTTGGTGTGGTAAAATGCCTGTAGTGGCTTTGTACCTGGAAAGAAGAGGAGTTTGGTTAGGGCTATCGTTCTCTAGTATTGGATATGCTTAGCTGGCAGGTGTGCACTAGGACTGTGGTCCGTCAGGATTCTTTGGGTGGGGCGTGGTCCTGAACGCTTTGTTATGCTCCTGGAGATTTAATGATATGGGGTTAATGCTGTTAGCACTGGGTAGGTAGATAGTGGGGTTAGCGACTTACCCTCGGAGGAGCTGTTCTGCTTTTGGAGATTGCTTATTAGCACTCCCTCAGTTGGGGGGTGCAGCAGGAGGCTCTGGATTGTATCTGACTTTATTGCAGAGATGTGGCAGGGGGGCTTTTTGGTTGCCGGTAGGCGTAGTAACGCTTGAGGATACTCAATGTCCTGTATATAGATATGGAGGAAGGGTTAGGAACTGAGGCATACAGGAATAGTCCACAGTATGTGGTAAACCTAGATGTTTACCTGTGCATAATTATCAGTAATCCAGGGGTGCAACAGGAGGCTCTGGATTGTATCTGTCTCTGAGCAGAGATGTAGCAGGAGGCTTCTGGTTGCCGGGTGATAGGGGGCGTTGTGGCACTCAAGGATATTTGACGTCCTGTATATAGATGGGGAGGGAGAGTTAGGAGCTGAGGTGTGCAAACAATAAGCCACAGTGTAAGTAAGTCCAGGTGTTTACCTTGTTTAGGGTCCAAGTGTGAAATGGTCGGTCACCTTCTTATCTGTGGCTGGAGGCCTTAATCAAGGGAAGGTGTTCAAGAGGTTCTGCAAGAGGTTTCAGCCTAGTGGTAGGTGCAGCAGGAGGCTCTGGCTGAGTCGTTTACTGGCTAAGTAGCAGTGGGTCTTGTCCCTGGATGCTGTGGTGCAGCAGGGGACCGGCTGCAAATGTGGCAGGAGGCCTGGTCTGGGTAAGTATATTCAAGTAGGTGGAAGGCTATGGTAGCAGGCTGTGTAGTAGATATCCGGGCAAGGTCTATGGTTATGCGGAGTCCGGTTTTCAGGCATGGTCCCTACTCGTGTGGAGTCAGGCAGGCCGCGTTCCTGGAATCCTGTCGGTAATAAAGAGGTGAGTGTGTGTGGTTTTGGTCCTTGTGGTGGCGTGTGTCATAAGCGGTGGGGGCCGTGGCCCAGGGTACTTACGGTCCGTAGTCCTGCGGAGATGTCAAGAGGTTGTGGGGCCCGGAGCGAGAGCGGGGTCCCGGCCGGTGACCGCCGCTACTCGCGTGCTTCCGGGTAGGTGGAGCAGGAGAGGAGGGGCGGAGAAGGTGAGGGGGCGCGTTCTATTGAAAGCGCGCGAGAGGCAGAGAGACGCGCTGACACGTGGTGTGCAGCGTGTATTCAGGACGGATGCCTGTGGGCGCCTTCTCTGCTGGGTCAGTCAATTCCAACGCGTTTCGACAGCTGACGGCTGTCTTCATCAGGGATAGTCTGGAGATTTTGCATTGTAAAGAGGGACACATACACTTTTAGTTTACTTTAAGCCACTTCCCTAACCCCGCCCAGTCCATTATGTGTGCATGCAGACATATTGCTCCTAGTGAAACCCATTAGTGTTCCCACAAAGTACAATACCCCTTTAATGGATGGCCTTTACAGTGCCCACAGACACAGTATGATGTCCCCCACAGTCCCCTCACACAGTATGGTATCTCCATAGTTCACTCACACAATATGATGCTCCCACATGCAGTATGATGCCCACAGTACTACCAGACACCGTATGATGCCCGCACAGTCCCCCGACACAGTATGATGCCCGCACAGTCCCCTGACACAGTACGATGCCCGCACAGTCCCCTGAATAGTACGATGCCCGCATAGTCCTCCGACACAGTACGATGCCCGCACAGTCCCCCGACACTGTGTGATGCCCGCACAGTCTCCCGACAGAGTGATGCCGGCACAGTCTCCGGACACAGTGTGATGCCCGCGCAGTCTCCCGACAGTGTGATGCCCGCGCAGTCTCCCAACAGTGTGATGCCCGCGCAATCTCCCAACAGTGTGATGCTCGCGCAGTCTCTCGACACAGTGTGATGCCCGCGCAGTCTCCCGACAGTGTGATGCCCGCGTAGTCTCCCGACACAGTGTGATGCCCGCGCAGTCTCCCGACACAGTGTGATGCCCTTGCAGTCTCCCGACACAGTGTGATGCCCTTGCAGTCTCCCGACACAGTGTGATGCCCTTGCAGTCTCCCGACACAGTGTGATGCCCTTGCAGTCTCCCGACAGTGTGATGCCCGCGCAGTCTCCCGACACAGTGTGATGCCCGCGCAGTCTCCCGACACAGTGTGATGCCCGCGCAGTCTCCCGACACAGTGTGATGCCCGCGTAGTCTCCCGACACAGTGTGATGCTCGCGCAGTCTCCCGACACAGTGTGATGCTCGCGCAGTCTCCCGACAGTGTGATGCCCGCGCAGTCTCCCGACACAGTGTGATGCCCGCGCAGTCTCCCGACACAGTGTGATGCCCGCGCAGTCTCCCGACACAGTGTGATGCCCGCGCAGTCTCCCGACAGTGTGATGCCCGCGCAGTCTCCCGACACAGTGTGATGCCCGCGCAGTCTCCCGACAGTGTGATGCCCGCGCAGTCTCCCGACACAGTGTGATGCCCGCGCAGTCTCCCGACACAGTGTGATGCCCGCGCAGTCTCCCGACACAGTGTGATGCCCGCGCAGTCTCCCGACACAGTGTGATGCTCGTGCAGTCTCCCGACAGTGTGATGCTCGTGCAGTCTCCCGACACAGTGTGATGCCCGTGCAGTCTCCCGACACAGTGTGATGCCCGCGCAGTCTCCCGACACAGTGTGATGCCCGCGCAGTCTCCCGACACAGTGTGATGCCCGCGCAGTCTCCCGACAGTGTGATGCCCGCGCAGTCTCCCGACAGTGTGATGCCCGCGCAGTCTCCCGACAGTGTGATGCCCGCGCAGTCTCCCGACACAGTGTGATGCCCGCGCAGTCTCCCGACACAGTGTGATGCCCGCGCAGTCTCCCGACACAGTGTGATGCCCGCGCAGTCTCCCGACACAGTGTGATGCCCGCGCAGTCTCCCGACACAGTGTGATGCCCGCGCAGTCTCCCGACACAGTGTGATGCCCGCGCAGTCTCCCGACACAGTGTGATGCCCGCGCAGTCTCCCGACACAGTGTGATGCCCGCGCAGTCTCCCGACACAGTGTGATGCCCGCGCAGTCTCCCGACACAGTGTGATGCCCGCGCAGTCTCCCGACACAGTGTGATGCCCGCGCAGTCTCCCGACACAGTGTGATGCCCGCGCAGTCTCCCGACACAGTGTGATGCCCGCGCAGTCTCCCGACACAGTGTGATGCCCGCGCAGTCTCCCGACACAGTGTGATGCCCGCGCAGTCTCCCGACACAGTGTGATGCCCGCGCAGTCTCCCGACACAGTGTGATGCCCGCGCAGTCTCCCGACACAGTGTGATGCCCGCGCAGTCTCCCGACACAGTGTGATGCCCGCGCAGTCTCCCGACACAGTGTGATGCCCGCGCAGTCTCCCGACAGTGTGATGCCCGCGCAGTCTCCCGACACAGTGTGATGCCCGCGCAGTCTCCCGACACAGTGTGATGCCCGCGCAGTCTCCCGACACAGTGTGATGCCCGCGCAGTCTCCCGACACAGTGTGATGCCCGCGCAGTCTCCCGACACAGTGTGATGCCCGCGCAGTCTCCCGACACAGTGTGATGCCCGCGCAGTCTCCCGACACAGTGTGATGCCCGCGCAGTCTCCCGACACAGTGTGATGCCCGCGCAGTCTCCCGACACAGTGTGATGCCCGCGCAGTCTCCCGACACAGTGTGATGCCCGCGCAGTCTCCCGACAGTGTGATGCCCGCGCAGTCTCCCGACACAGTGTGATGCCCGCGCAGTCTCCCGACACAGTGTGATGCCCGCGCAGTCTCCCGACACAGTGTGATGCCCGCGCAGTCTCCCGACACAGTGTGATGCCCGCGCAGTCTCCCGACACAGTGTGATGCCCGCGCAGTCTCCCGACACAGTGTGATGCCCGCGCAGTCTCCCGACACAGTGTGATGCCCGCGCAGTCTCCCGACACAGTGTGATGCCCGCGCAGTCTCCCGACACAGTGTGATGCCCGCGCAGTCTCCCGACACAGTGTGATGCCCGCGCAGTCTCCCGACACAGTGTGATGCCCGCGCAGTCTCCCGACACAGTGTGATGCCCGCGCAGTCTCCCGACACAGTGTGATGCCCGCGCAGTCTCCCGACACAGTGTGATGCCCGCGCAGTCTCCCGACACAGTGTGATGCCCGCGCAGTCTCCCGACACAGTGTGATGCCCGCGCAGTCTCCCGACAGTGTGATGCCCGCGCAGTCTCCCGACACAGTGTGATGCCCGCGCAGTCTCCCGACACAGTGTGATGCCCGCGCAGTCTCCCGACACAGTGTGATGCCCGCGCAGTCTCCCGACACAGTGTGATGCCCGCGCAGTCTCCCGACACAGTGTGATGCCCGCGCAGTCTCCCGACACAGTGTGATGCCCGCGCAGTCTCCCGACACAGTGTGATGCCCGCGCAGTCTCCCGACACAGTGTGATGCCCGCGCAGTCTCCCGACACAGTGTGATGCCCGCGCAGTCTCCCGACACAGTGTGATGCCCGCGCAGTCTCCCGACACAGTGTGATGCCCGCGCAGTCTCCCGACACAGTGTGATGCCCGCGCAGTCTCCCGACACAGTGTGATGCCCGCGCAGTCTCCCGACACAGTGTGATGCCCGCGCAGTCTCCCGACACAGTGTGATGCCCGCGCAGTCTCCCGACACAGTGTGATGCCCGCGCAGTCTCCCGACACAGTGTGATGCCCGCGCAGTCTCCCGACACAGTGTGATGCTCGCGCAGTCTCCCGACAGTGTGATGCTCGCGCAGTCTCCCGACAGTGTGATGCTCGCGCAGTCTCCCGACAGTGTGATGCCCGCGCAGTCTCCCGACACAGTGTGATGCCCGCGCAGTCTCCCGACACAGTGTGATGCCCGCGCAGTCTCCCGACACAGTGTGATGCCCGCGCAGTCTCCCGACACAGTGTGATGCCCGCGCAGTCTCCCGACACAGTGTGATGCCCGCGCAGTCTCCCGACACAGTGTGATGCCCGCGCAGTCTCCCGACACAGTGTGATGCCCGCGCAGTCTCCCGACACAGTGTGATGCCCGCGCAGTCTCCCGACACAGTGTGATGCCCGCGCAGTCTCCCGACACAGTGTGATGCCCGCGCAGTCTCCCGACACAGTGTGATGCCCGCGCAGTCTCCCGACACAGTGTGATGCCCGCGCAGTCTCCCGACAGTGTGATGCCCGCGCAGTCTCCCGACAGTGTGATGCTCGCGCAGTCTCCCGACACAGTGTGATGCCCGCGCAGTCTCCCGACACAGTGTGATGCCCGCGCAGTCTCCCGACACAGTGTGATGCCCGCGCAGTCTCCCGACACAGTGTGATGCCCGCGCAGTCTCCCGACACAGTGTGATGCCCGCGCCGTCTCCCGACACAGTATGATGCCCGTGCCGTCTCCCGACACAGTGTGATGCCCGCGCCTTCGCCCGCCCAGTCCCCCGACACAGTATGATGCCTGACACAGTATGATGCCCACACAGTCCCGCCACCAGCTTTGTTACATCACTGACTATCTCCATTAGGTGGTGCTAGTTAAATACCTTTTCTTATCGGTGTTGCTCTGCTTTTTTCAAGAGCTCAGACACGCTCTAACGATTTGTTTCTATTCACTGATGACAAGCAGTTCAACCATAATGCTAATAAAAAATTGCAAAACTTTTCCTAATGCAATAAATAATGGTTTATTGCTCATAACTCCATATTTGCTCCTCATCCCTTTACTCCTCCATATTGAAATCCCATCCTGGACCTGCCGTAGATATTAATTATAAGAGAGCGTCAGTTAATTATTTCCCCTTCCCCCAGTCCTGTGCGTTGTGACTTCACCCTCTTGCCCTCTTCTCAGTCTCTCCATTGTGACGCATCTGCCGCTCCCTGTGATTACTGCACTTCTGCGGCGTCCGGACAGTGCCAGGCGGTAATCACATAGCGCTAAAGCTTGTCGTTAAATCTATTTCTGCCGCTTAATTATGCCACGGGCTAATAACAGAGGTGAGAGGAGTAAATGGAGGAGGAGGAGCAGCTCAGGACCCATGTCCTTCTGCGAGTAACAATCCGCAGACAATGGCCAGGAAACGATATAACGGAAGAATTGCAGGAGATATGACAATTACCGGCCCTTTATCTCACTCCCAGGAGGCTTTTAGTTACGGGTGAGCATGGCCATTCTCTCCTCAAGGTCAATGTGATCTAAAACCGGCAATAATAATGGTAATTACATCACACAATATGGCACGGTGTGATGGCATAGTGCTCAGCCGGGGTCGCTGTGGATATAGCTTGGTTTATTCACAATCAGGTATAAAAGTTGGTGAAATCGCTGAGAGCCGTCTATTATTTCTGTCGCTGCGGGGCGTATACGTGAGAATATTATACTCGCCAACCTTAGAGAAGTGATAGACTGAGATATCCCACGCTGAGGAAATGCCCTGATTTTATAGGGCAATCCCTACACGTAAAGCATTGGAATAACAATTGGTGCATATGACCCCCCTTTCATAAATGCAGACCCAGACTGGCCCCTCTAAATGCACAGACCCCCGACCAGACTCCCTAAATGCACAGATTTCCCCGACCGGACTCCCTAAATGCACAGATTTCCCCGACCGGACTCCCTAAATGCACAGATTCCCCCGACCGGACTCCCTAAATGCACAGATTCCCCCGACCGGACTCCCTAAATGCACAGATTCCCCCGACCGGACTCCCTAAATGCACAGATTCCCCCGACCGGACTCCCTAAATGCACAGATTCCCCCGACCGGACTCCCTAAATGCACAGATTCCCCCGACCGGACTCCCTAAATGCACAGATTTCCCCCGACCGGACTCCCTAAATGCACAGATTTCCCCCGACCGGACTCCCTAAATGCACAGATTTCCCCCGACCGGACTCCCTAAATGCACAGATTTCCCCCGACCGGACTCCCTAAATGCACAGATTTCCCCCGACCGGACTCCCTAAATGCACAGATTTCCCCCGACCGGACTCCCTAAATGCACAGATTTCCCCCGACCGAACTCCGCCCATGCACAGATTTCCCCCGACCGAACTCCGCCCATGCACAGATTTCCCTCGACCGGATTCCCTAAATGCACAGATTTCCCTCGACCGGACTCCGCACATGCACAGATTTCCCCCGACCGGACCAACATTAATTTGGACACCAGACCCTCTAAATAAATGAGTCAGTATAGTGATCTGAACAGTGTTTAGCCATCACCACTATTCGGGTCCAGTGTTTTTTCCTTGTATTCTCCTCCTCCAAGGCAGAACGTTGGGTGGAAGGCTCGTCCGGCGTTTGACCTCTTGCTGTGGATGCCTCAATATATCCTTTTGACTTTGCACGGGTTTATGGAGCTTTTTATGTATATACCGCCAGTACATTATGCCCTTCTGCAGTGTGAAATGCAGAACCTCTAAAAATTAGCCTAATCGGCGCTGATATGTATGAGAGAATTTTCTCCAGCTAAAATACTCAATTTTTGCTTTTTCAGGCATAATTTACTGGTATATACAGATATAACTCTATAAGCCATTGCATTATAGATTCTTTTCATAATGACCCAAAATACTAAAGAAAAACAGATTGCAGACCAGACCGCCTAAGTAAAAACACACACCTAAGGCCCCCAAATAAATACAGACTGACCCAGATCAGACACCTAAATAAATACAGATCCCAGACCAAGCCCCTAAATATATACAGACCCTAGACTCCCTAAATAAATACAGACCCAAGACCGCTAGGTAATGGGGACCTCAGACCAGACCCCTTAAATAAAAACACACCACAGACGCCTTAAATAAAGGCCTCCTAAATAAAAACAGACAAGACCTCCAACTCAATAAAGACCTTCAGACTCCTCAAAGTCTAAATTAAACTCTGTAAATAAATATAGACTCCCCACATGAAACCCCTGACCCTAATTTAATACAAACCCCAGACAAGAAGTACTTCATATAGACCCCAGATTGGGTCCTCTACTGACCCCAGACCAGACCTCCCTTTTAAATACAGAATGCAGGCGAGCCCCACTAAATATACACCCTTGGGCCTTTGACTATAGCAGCACCAGTAGTGCCCTGGCAGAGTGCAACACATTGAAATAGTTTCTGTGAGGAGCTGGCCTTATTCTAAGAGTACTGGACAAATGCACGTAGAGCGGAGTCCGCGGCTGTAAGAGATGCAGACTTTTTCCAGCACGGAACACCGGTTAGATCAATCTTATTATTGTCTTTTATTAGTGTTTTGCTTGCACTAATTTCACTTGAAAAGTGTTCAGCTTCAGGAATCAATGTTTCCATTCTATGACAGTAAGCAGAGGAAGACATGCTGGTTGGATCTTATGTACTCATTAGGCCAGACAAGAGATTGCTAAAGGTAAAGCAATCATTCCATTAATCTCATCAGTATTTCATGGGCCTCAAGCCATTGTTCTCTCAGCCACTAGTCCCATTGTATGGGTGGGGATAGTAGACCTAGCAGAGCTGTCACCACAGAGCTGTCACCACAGGGGGTCTCACATGCAGTCCCAGGTGATGGGCTTCTGGAATATTCTTCATTCTTTGAGCTAAAAGCAAATGTTTAAGGGGGAGGGTGTGGACACGTCTGCCCATCCAGGAGGTTGATCCCAGGAGAGGGAGGACAATTAAGCCATGTGTTTTAGTGGCAGTTGCTGGAATGACGTCGGAGGGAGAGGATCTAGGCTGAGGTCCTGGAGCCCATGGATGGATGGCCTATGGAGTTTGGAGAACAGTTTCCAACTGGTCTGGATAAACAAGCTACAGTTGTGGGATTTGTTGTCTGGATTTGATGAACTTTCCTTAAGGACTGTTGCTACTGGATACCTGTGTTTCTATCCTTTTATCTGTCGGATGGCTGAGCGTGGAATATGAATATAGGCTATACTGGCTGGAGATACGAAATCTGTGTGCTAACCAAAAATTGGGAGACAATGAGTATCACCTGGTACAAAGGCAGTGGAACTACCGCCCCGGGGAGGGGATCTTGTGGACTGGGGGCAATGTATTTTGGCCATTTATCTGGAGTTGTTGTAAAACCTTGGATGTAAGGAACAAAATATTGTTGCATCGTTAACCTGCCTAGGTGATTATTACAACCCACAACCTCAGATCTTCACAGTTGCGCCATATTGTTTTTGTCTGTCTTGATACATCGGAGACTATATATGTCTATAGGAAGATATCTTCTATCATAACAGACCAAGAAACCCCAAAAGCCTGAACTATAATAAAATCTGGAACTTTGTCACAATCTGGGCTGATATTGTGGCGCCCCTGAGGGTTCAGTCGCCACAGAGATACTGCACCTCACCCAGAGGTGTGGTGTCTCCTTTCTCAGGTAAGGAGGGAGTGCTGCCCGGAACCCCAACACCCACATTCAACACTACACTGCTCCAGGCCGGCTGGAAGGGCAAGATGTATGCGCAGTGCTGAGCCCTGTCCCTGGCTGGAGTGGGGGGAACCCAAAGGTAGGGGGAACCAGTAGTGGGTGTGGGTGGAGGAAGAAGTTTAGGGGAGCACCATAGTAGTAAGTATAAAAAGGGAAGCCATCTTAGGGTGGCAGATTAGTCAGTGAGAGAAGTCAGTCTGGGAGCAGAGTCTCCTTAGGAGCTCTGCTCCACAAGTAGGGCCCAGTCCTAGAGGTCCAGGAGGGGAGCAGAGGAGTAGGCTCCGTTTTGTTCAAGGGATCCCAGGGGGTACGGCGAGTGCAGGACGGCAGCCGTACGCCCCGAATCTGTCAGAAGACAGAGGGATCGTAGGCCGCAAGAAGGGGACCGGCCCCTGGACCAACCGTGTTACTCCAGGTCTCGGCTGGAAAAACCGGAGGCTTCTGGCTTTCATAGTCCAGTTGCCAAAGCCTCATTCTAATCTCCGTGAGGGTCAAGCAGGTCCGGGAACTCCAGTTAGGCAGGAGGGACTTCAGAGCACCCGAGCGGGACTGAGAGTGGGGAAGCGCAGGGTAGGAGGGAGAAGACCCAGCGTGAAGACGGTCTAGAGAGAGGAGCACAAGAAAGCGGGGTTCCGTCAGGTACTCCTAAACTACCTGAGGAAGAGCTGAACCCTCGTTCTGGTGAACGCAGTACGACGTGGGAGGTTGTAAGCTGGACAGTGCACCCTGAGGAACATAATAACTGTGAGTAAAGACTCGGATGACTGCACCGCCCTGCCTCCGTCCATTATTTCATCTGCGTCATCTTCCCTCCTGCACTACACCGCCCAGCGCAACCAACAACCCCTACACTGCCCTGGAGCTAGCTCTTCCTGTGGAGAGCCATACCATCCCTGCTGCAGTAACATCAGCTTCAGAGGACTGCTCCGCAGCGACGGCTCCCTTTGGCCGCATTCCACAGGTGGCGTCACAAACTTTACAAATCCCCTATAAATATTTCCCCTTTTTGTTGACCCCCTGGGCCACGGACCAGGCCAGCCTCCGTGATATCCCCACCCAGCATCCATAGGCCCGGCTGCCGAGTACCCCACGGCTCTGGGGGCGCGTCATCTCGGGTGTCACGAACAGGATACGTGACCAACCCGTTAACAGCGGGTATTGTGTGCCTAAGGAACTGTTTTTCTACATTGAATGTGGCGCCCTTCTGGGGCGGGCGCCATTATGTGCGTGATCAAGGACAACAATATGGAACCTCCCATCATGGGCCGGGTCCCAGAATGGCGCCAAAAGCACACCCTGCCCCTTGCAACAGTGATTGTCTGCATAGATGTGTCCGTCAAGGCAGGGAGGACGTCACAAGGAGTGACCGACAGCAAGCTGCCATGGGACCGCCCCAGAAAGGGGAGGGGAGGAAGAGAGAAGGAATGGAGACAGGGTGTGGTCTTAACAAGTCTAGAAGACCGCACCCGGCAGCCAGCATGGACGGAAGCAAGGATCCAGCCTCCGCCTCTGGCCTGCAGCAACAAGCGACCCCCCTCACCCTGGAGGGGGAATCCAATAAATTGTCCCCGGAGGATGCGGAGTTCCTCCAAAGTGAGATCCTGGAGCTGAGCCAGCAAGTGGAACGAGCCCAGCAAGCAGCGGTTACCAGGTGGAAGAGTGAGCTGCTGGAGAAATTAGCAGCATGGCGGTGGACAGCACCGGATGCCATCAGCGGCACCCCAGCCCCAGCGGAGCTCGCTGAATACCAGGAGGCCGTGTGCAGCAAAGGAGCAGGTAGGAAAAAATCCCCTGTCCTAGGCGTTGCAAGCACCAACCTGCTCCTGGGCCTCCTACACCAGCCCTCCCCTTACCCCGCCATGCCCTCCCTGGAGCAGCTGCTCAGCCCGGAACCTCCACCCCCGGGCGCTGATCCTGAGGACCTTCTGCTTGGTTCCCTCCCGGAACCTCCACTCCTGGGCGCTGGAGCCAGGAACTTCCTGCTCGGTTCCCTTCCGGAGCCTCCACCTCTGGCACCCGAGTGGGTGTATGGCGCGCCGGCATTTGATTGGCCCGCCCGGTTCGAGGACCAGCAGCCGTTCCCGCTACTCCCAACACCAGCACCAGCACCCCTGGTTACCTGCCCCAGCAGAGAGGAATTTAGTTGGGACAACCGGGGGGGGGGGACCTGATGCGGTTCCCGCAGGAGACCCAAGCCGAAGCCCTGCAGAGGAAAGAGTTCTGCAGGCGAGAGCTCCAGCAACTGGAAAAGGAGCGGCGCGCTCGGCGGGCGCGTTGTGAGTGACTAGAGGCCCGGAACAAGGCCGCAAAAGCTCAGGCCCGGCAGGCGGAGTCTGCCCACCCCAGCCCCCGTGAAGAAGGACTCGTGGTGAAGTTCGACCTGAAGGCTGGGTGGGGCTTTATTCGAGATCCCAACTTCGCCAGGGACATTTTTGTGAACCGGCGGGATGTTGAGCCCGAGCTGGAACAGGGCCATCCCGACCGGAACCTGTACCCCGGTGACCGTGTCACTTACACTCGGCACCACAGGGAACATGGGTGGTACGCCCTCAAAGTGTACCGTGTGATTGAGGAAGGAGAGGACACGCCCCCGCATTTCTTAGCTGATGACCCGGCTGGGTCCAGCAAAAAACAGAAATACCCCAGGCGGGGACCCCACTACTAGTATAGTAGGCGGGACTAAACTGTAAATAGTCACCCGTAAGGGTACCACCAGTATTTTGTTTTAGTGTGTTTGCATAATTACCCGTCAAGGTATACAGACTCCAGGCTGGGGACTGTGAACAGCCAGAAATTGATTTTGTATATAGTTCTGCACTTCTTAAAGTGCTTCCTATTGGTTTTATAAGTGCAATCAAGTGACCTCAGAAGAAAAACCCGTTTGGCGTGGCGGAAGACGTGGTCCAGCACCAGGATCACTTATGCCCTGCAGCCACGCCCATGGCCTACGTTGAGGGTTTGCGGACGGGACCCTCATGCTGCTACGTTTGCACTCTTTTACCAGTAAAAAAAGGACACCCTGTTACAGAACGTTATGAAAAGTGTTTTAGAATGTGTGATAAATGTAACCAGTAACGTTAAAGTGAAGTGCCTCCCATAAAGGGAAGAAGTGTTTTGTTATCTTATATGTGAATGCATTCTTAAAATTTTGCATGTCTAATTTACGGTGTTTTGCTCAGTTCCAGCCCGCGGATGTGCTGTGTTTTACCAAGGGGGAGTGTGGCGCCCCTGAGGGTTCAGTCGCCACAGAGGTACTGCACCTCACGCAGAGGTGTGGTGTCTCCTTCTCTCAGGTAAGGAGGGAGTGCTGCCCGGAACCCCAACACCTGCATCCAACACTACACTGCTCCAGGCCGGCTGGAAAGGCAATATGCAATGTGTTTCCTGTTGAGTGCTGTCCCTGGCTGGAGTGGGGGGAACCCAAAGGTAGGGGGAACCAGTAGTGGGTGTGGGTGGAGGAAGTAGTTTAGGGGAGTACCATCGTAGGCCGCAAGAAGGGGACCGGCCCCTGGACCAGCCGTGCTACTCCAGGTCTCAGCTGGAAAAACCGGAGGCTTCTGGCTTTCATAGTCCAGTTGCCAAAGCCTCATTCTAATCTCCGTGAGGGTCAAGCAGGTCCAGGAACTCCAGTTAGGCAGGAGGGACTCAGAGCACCCGAGCGGGACTGAGAGTGGGGAAGCGCAGGGGAAGAGGGAGAAGACCCAGCGTGAAGACTGTCTAGAGAGAGGAACACAAAAAAGCGGGGTTCCATCAGGTACTCCTAAACTACCTGAGGAAGAGCTGAACCCTCGTTCTGGTGAACGCAGCGCGACGTGGGAGGCTGTATGCTGGACAGTGCAACCTGAGGAAGTTAATAACTGTGAGTAAAGACTCGGATGCCCTGCCTCCGTCCATTATTTCATCTGCGTCATCTTCCCCCCTGCACTACAACGCCCAGCGCAACCAACAACCCCTACACTGCCCTGGAGCTAGCTCTTCCTGTGGAGAGCCATACCATCCCTGCTGCAGTAACATCAGCTTCAGAGGACTGCTCCGCAGCGGCGGCTCCCTTTGGCCGTGTAGCGCCCCGAGGGTTCGGCCGCTACAGGGGTATTGCACCTCTGCCAGAGGTGTGATATTCCACTCCCGGGTAAGGATGGAGTATGGACCAGGGCTCAGTTAGCTGCATACAGCACACACACCCCATTTCCGAGGGACAGCTCAACGGTGCTCCCACTAGACAGAAGTGCAGGCACGACCGACTATGTCCCTGTCTGGAGTGGGGAAGGGGGGGTGGAACACCCAGTGCTGTAGGGGCAGATAGGGGTTGGTTCCTGAGCGTAGGTAGGAGCCCATTGGATGCTGGTCACCTGGGCTCATGGTCAGAGGGAGGTATAAAAGGTGGGCACCATCTTAGCTCTAAGAGGAGAAGTTCGTTCTGTCCAGTGAGGAGAAGACAGGGAGTAGAGGCTCTGTAGGAGCTCTACTCCAGGAGGGCCTAGTGAGAGGCCGAGGAGGAGGTGAAGGGGAGCTGAGATTGCGTCTCATCACAGCTCCAAGAGAAAGGAACAGAAAGGAACAGGAAAGGAGAAGAAGAGACAGAGAAACAGAAGGGCTCAGGAACAAGAAGGTGGAAGGGACCCTAAGAACCCACGAGAATACAGGGTGAAGGGTCAGGCAGATTAAGGGTACCGGATCCCAAGTTGGTGGAGGAGAAACTACCCTCAGCCAAAGACCGGTCGTCGTGATCATTTATTGGTGCGACACCTCATCAAACCTGCTAGGAAGGCACCATATAGGACAGCGGAGGACGGGGCCCACGTTTACCCGCACAAGTTCGCGGCAGCTGGACAAAAGTGGGTCACTGGTGAGGCAGGCCAGAGAAAGGACAAAAGGGGGTCCTGAGCCATACTTCTGAACTGCCTGGGAGTTGACCGAGCCCCACACCTGGTGGACGCAGCACGGCTCGGGCGGTCACTACCGGTGCCGAAGTGACCCGGAGCACATGAACTGTGAGTAAAGACCCTGGACTGTAACTTGTTGTCTGTGTGCTCCTTCGCGCCTCCAGCACTACCGGTATTGGGACTCTCACCACCATCACTCCCACCATTCACTACACTGCCCTGGGGCCGCACTCTTCCCGTGGGGAGTCACACCACCTCAGCTGCACCCACCATCAGCCCCAGCGGTCTGCCCTGCAGCGGCGGTTCCTAATAACCGCAATCCACGGGTGGCGTAATCGGACATTTTCTAAAACACCTAAAAGACTGCCACTGGTCTGACCACCCTGAGCCACGGAACCGGGTCGCCACTACTACCCCCATCGTTCCCCTACTGCCCGGATCCGAGTGCCCCACGGCCCAGGGGGCGAGTCAGCCGCATTCCACAGGTGGCGTCACGAACTTTACAAATCCCCTATAAATATTTCCCCCTTTTGTTGACCGCTCTGGGCCACGGACCAGGCCAGCCACCGTGATATCTCCCACCAGCATCCATAGGCCCGGCTGCCGAGTACCCCACGGCTCTGGGGGCGCGTCAATACCACGGCCCATTGGGCTTTGGGAGGGCCCAGGAATATCTGTGTTCCTCTAAGGTCTCCCTGTAGCCCAAGGGCCTGTACTATAAGTGTTAAACTTAATATTCTTCCTTAATTAACCCTTTTTGTCTCTTTTAAACTATAGGAGATTCCATCACTCATTAACCAATCATAACCGCTGGATCAGAGAGAGGAGTCACGAGTCCTATGCCAAAAATTACTCCGTAGTTTTCCCATATGATGAACCTCTGGCTGGAAGGGGCATGCGGACCGATCCCCTCTATAAGGTAATAGGGTCAAATAATCTAGAAATAGGTCCCAGACATTAGTTCAAGACTTAAGACATGTCACCTGTCATAGATATGTAATTTTTCTTACCATGTGTAAATGCAGCTGTTCTGCTTCTTTTGTTCCTGCACTTCTCCGTTCCTGAGATACGGCCCCTTTATCCCTATATACAAATCTAGTCTTGTTAGTCAAGTGGGCATGGTCCTCAACTCCTTTATGGGAGTATAAATGATGACCACACCCATTTGGTAACAAATCTAGATTTATATACAGAGACAAGGGGGCCATATCTCAGGAACGGAGAGGCTCAGGAACAAAAGAAAAACATCGCCGGATTCAGGAGAACAGCGGCTTTTATGACGCGCCCCCGGGGCAATGGGGTACTCGGCAGCCGGGCCTATGGATGCTGATGGGGGATATCACGGTGGCTGGTCCGGTCCGTGGCACAGGGCGGTCAACCAAAAAGGAAGGGGGGTTTGGGTTTATATGGGGTTTTGGAATAGTTTGTGACCCCACCTGTGGTGCCTGGTAAGGTCTACCAGCGCTGCGACAGTCCTCTGAGGCAGATGTTAGGGCAGTTTATGATGGAACGGCTCCCCACAGGTGGAGCGGGCCTCAGGGCAGTGTGGGGAAATGGATGGTGGTAAAGGTAAGAGACGGCCAGGACGGTTCAGGGAGAAATGACAGACACTCACATGGGGGTTCGCTTCGGTACCTTTACTTGTGTAGATGCTGGTATGGTCCAGGGTACTCGGTACGAAGGGTGCACTTCTGGACTCTCCCCAGTGAGCAGGTATAGGGCCTCCTGATCCGTTGCTTTCACTTGCTAAGCTTCTGACCTGCCTGGAGCTAGGCCTGGCTTAATTACTGTCTCTCTCTCTCTCTTGCACCTGCTGACCTGGTGGTATGGCCTTCTCTTGGAGATCACTCTCCCTGGTCGCAGGGGCCTCCGTGACTCCTAGCCCTGGTACGGTAGCCAGCATCGGTGGACCTAGGACTTGTAGTCCTCCAGGTATCCGGTGGTCCCTACTGGGTATAAAGGGACCCTATAGGCGCGGACCCGGTGTCCGGTGTATAGTTAGGGGTGAGCCTGGTACGCTCCTCTGCCCCCTCAACTCCTCTCTCCTCTCCTCCTTGCCGTCGGCCACACTCGGGGCCCTCAGAACTCCACTCGTGCTGTAGGCCTTGGCTCTCCTAAGCACAGCAGCCAGCGTGTTGTCTCTTCACTGGTCTAAGTGCCAGCACACTCTAAACTGAATTGCCTGGCTCCACCCTCCCTATATATATCACTAACGGACTCCCTCTGGTGGTCTGAGGTGGTAGGGTGGAGGTGTGTGAATGTGTGAGGGGCTCTTGTGGAGAAATCCATCCATGCACCCCACTGGGTTCTGTGGCACCTGTGCTCCGCAGGGCGCCACATTTATACCAGGTAAAAAAAATACATATTTATGGCAAGTGACAGGTCCCCTTTAACAATAGTGAATATACGATGGCGGAATAAAGCAGCCCGATTTAGCCACGAGGCCTCCTTCACTCTATATACCCTGTATACATGCCTTGTTTCTGACAGATCTTTCTAGATATTTCTGAACAATGGTGTATAATAACACGCTGACATTGTGCCTTCCCTGTGGTGTCATCTGTCAGATCCCTCTAAAACGGGGTTAGCCGGTCTTCCGGTAACTGGTATATTTTAAGATGGTTGCTAGGCATCTTGGGCACTACGTGATGGATAGTTACGACTGCCAAGAGCCTCCTGCTGCATCTGCCTAAAGTTATCCCATAAGTTGGGATATTTATATCACCATTATTGCCTGTTTTAGCTCTTTTATACCTTTTTATCGCTGGTGACAAGCAAAGTATTGTGCGATTCGGGATATACGTTGTGCATAGGCAGAGCTGAGCTGGTCAGATGGAGAAGAGTTGAGTTTGCAGAGGCATCATATCCCAGTAACACAAACTGCCATCGAGTTGCAATACCAGATACAACCCTTAGACAACAGTGGCGCTGTTTGGGAAAAAAAACAAACATTTTTCCATAATATTTGTCTTCTCCACAGGACCTGCTCCAACAAGGATGTGTGTTCCAGGAGAGACACGGCTGGGAACGGCCCGGGTGGTTTAATCCAGAAGGTCCAGCTCCGGTGAGTTCACATTCCTTGAGATGGTCCAAGACTGGGCTAGCAAATGCCTCAATAGGCATCTACATTTTTTTTAGTATTTATAATTAACCATTTAAGCCAATTTTTCAATTTTGCGCTTTGTTTTTTTTTCTCCCGTTCTTCCAAGAGCACTTTTCTTTTTTTTTTCATTTTTCCATCGACATAGCCATCTGAGAGCTTATTTTTTGTGGGTGCGACGAGCTGTAGTTTTGTACACTACACCATATCACGTACTCAAATATGAGGAAGAAAATTGAGGTGAAGTGGTAAGAAAAAAAAAAAACAATACCGATGTTATCTCCTAAATTACTGTGATCACATTGCGGGGGTACTTGAATGAACGCACAGCCTTATGGTGTATCGTAAATGTCTCTCTCTGTAATTGACAGATGCATTTAAAGGGTTGGACAGCAGAGATCAGAGCGAACTCTGATCATTGCTGTTCGAGGTAGATGCTGGCTGTATAACACAGCCGCCATCTGCCCTGCGTGGAGCTGGCTCATCTGATCCTGAATCATTCATGATTGACTACTGACATGACTACTTTGTGTATAGGTCCAAGACTATGACTTTTATGGCGCCTACGGCCTTCAGCCGCACCAAGATTATGTCTACAGTGAACTCCTGGAAAAAGAGTACACCTTCAACTTCCCTCCTCACCATGATATAGTAAGTAATTGGCCTAAAGCTGCTTATATGCTTTCAGTAGCTCGCGGATGAATATACCCCACCCCATACACATGCACACTCGATTCAGCTGAGCGTGCTGGTGTAAGGGGAGTAAGGGGAGACTCCTCTGGCAACAGCTTATCTTCCCTAAACAAAAGAAGATCAGGTGTTGAATTTTTTGTTCCTTTTTTCCCCCACCATCATCTGGGTGGGGGAGACTCCGGAAGACCCAACACTTACCTGGGTAAAGTAAAATTTTCAAGTCGGCTTCTCTCTACTTCCAGGTGACCGTTCGGGGCCCAGAGAATTTTTACTTGGTGTTGTCCCTTTTCTTGTTCTGTCTTCATTGTCCCTAAAAATAGTATTTTCTAATTATTGCCTTCCCTTTTCATTTAAATCACAGAGTTTCTCGCTCTTTCTATTTCTCTTCCTCTCGCTGCCAGAGTGAATTATGCAGCTCACAGATTGTAAAGCATTTGGTCTGGGTTATTTTATTTTATTTTTTTTTTATTTCGGAAAATTTTTGTTTGAAGGTGGAAATAATCAAATGGTGGCTCTACAAATGCAACCTTTTCATGCCATGTTTCTACGTCCAGTATTCACAGGACTCTGGTCCATGTGGCCACAAACTACCGACGGGGCAATTGGACATCTCTCCTACGAATCTTTTTTGATCAGGAACCTGATATCTTCGCCATTTTACACATTTCAGAAGATGATCCACAGAAGTCTGACATGACCTCGGGCGCAGCAAGGAGTGAATACCTATAATGCCTTGAAGCGATCACATCACATCATATAGCACATCCAATAAAGAGAGACTATCATAGCCTATATAAAAGCAAAGGCAGGGAATGCAGCAGCCATTTGTGATGAAACTAGATGATGAGAGGACATCACGGCTTATCCATAAAACACTGAATAAACATTACAGATAGAGTCTGACAGCACAGCGAGGAACAACCATCCTATTCTATAGACACATATGTTGAAGTCACTTTGTCATCAGTTAGGCTGTGTTTGCTTTAAAGAGCTTTAAAGGGGCTGGATACACTCTTAGGAAACCTCAGAGTATTACATACATCTTTTCAGGGCAACTAAAGGCTTTGCAGTACTTTCGATTTAGCTGCTTACTGATTTTCTTGGCAAAATTCGGCAAAGTTGTAGGATAGATAGGCCATTAGATCTAAGCTCTTAAAGAAAACCCCACAAAAATGGTGTGTAAGGTCGAGAGCAGAGGAGTCATTGAGCTGTAGCGCTCTATAGGGCAAGTCTATTTTATGTTAAACTATAATTTTGCTTTTTGGATGTTTTTGTCTCTCCTTGAAACCAAATAATTCCTATTAACCACTTACCTCCTCCCATTCCTATCGGTTGAGATAAATTCTAGTGGGATGGGATAAGTTAATAATACACATACTCTGCTCTGCGCTTGTCAGGCTTGTGTGCCAGCTTTCTTGGCAGCGTCTCCCGTCATCTCAGCGAAGATGAGGCACAGCCTGTGTTGAGTAGAGAACATGTACCATGACAGGATGACAAACCACTTACAGATCTCCATTATAATTAGCGGTCCAGAACCTCTCGCTACAGCTGTCACATCCCAGAGATTGGCGGAACGTTCAGTTTACAATCTCAAAAGACTTGGACTTTTTATATGCTCCTCTTGATTAGGATGATCGGGTGGGGGGGTCCAAGCTCAGAGACTCATGAAAGGGTTACTTTTTGAGATTTTTGTGCATTGTACCCACCTGACAGAAAGTTTTGGATGAGTCATTTACAGTTTATTTCCATCTTTTAGTTCTTTTACTAACTGTGGAAAGCTCAGAATATCTTCTCCCCCCTCCTCCACCTTCCTCCAATGTTCATCTGTTGTGTTTGACGTGCTGTCATTTTTAGATCAGGAAAGAATGTGTTATGTGCAGGAACACGGCGGCTGTCTTCAACATGTCCTACTTTGGAAAGTTCTACCTAGTTGGGTCAGATGCCAAGAAGGCGGCTAACTGGCTGTTTACTGCAAACATTGACAAGAAACCAGGTATACAATCAACTCCAAGAACTAAGAGAGGAACCATTGGGGTTTTATTAAGAGTGTCTGTCCTTGCATATTGTCAAGACCCTAAAATAATACACCATATTTCCAAAAAAAGATACCTTAGATCGACATTCTCTTTGTTATGCCTTATAGTAGCACCTAATACATATTTGTTGTTGAAGAATAATTAAAGTGCTGGCCTTATCTGACAGCTGCTCCATTCCCAATTATCAGAAGAATCATAGTATTGTCCTGCTAAATATTTTTCTTAAAGGGAACCTACCATAATAATTATACTAATAAAACTAGAGGTATAGATGTATAGGTCCAAGTAAAACAATGAAAATGATACCTGTCTTGTGGTAATCGAATGTTTCAGCGCTGAGAAATCAAGCTTTGAAGCCATGTGAAAAATAACCAGGAAGTTACAATGGGGGCGTGTCAATGTACCACTGCACTTCCTGTCTAATTTGCATGCGGCATTAAAACTTGATTTCTCAGTGCTGTCACAACGGATTGCTACAAAATAGGTATCATTTTCATCATTGTACTAAGACCTTTACAGCCATATCACTAGTTTCATTAGTAAAATCGTTCTGACAGGTTCCTTTTAAGTAATGTTCAAGGACTCTGACTCCTTTCTCAGCATCTCAGTTCTTGACTGCTGCTCTCCTCCTCTGACTTGTCCAAGCTACTACGTCTAGTCTCTGGAAATGCAATGAGCCTTTTTCCACCATCTCATTGGTACAAACTATGCCCTTTTTTTTTTTAGAACTCGTTAGTATATACTTCACTTATGATCCAATGGGATATATTCTGTTCGTCTTGCAAATATACTGTGCACCATCTCCTATGACAGTCGTTACAGTCTCTTTTAATCTGTAGGTACTACCATATACACCTGCATGTTGAACCAGAGGGGAGGAACCGAGAGCGATCTTACGGTCAGCGTCCTTACACCTGAGGCTTCTCCATCGGCTCTTTCACCAGACTTTGAGGGTTGGTATTCAAGAAGTTGAGTAAAAGGAACATCTTCAACTTGGGGGGACAAAGCTCCCACCTTTCTGGTTTGACTGCTACCTCTGCACCACAGTAGCTGTACCCCTACCTATACGAAGCCAAGAGCGGACCCTTCTTCTTCATGTGTGCTGCTAGTTGACCACCCAACGCACACACCACCATATCACATGCCGTTTTGGCTCTCGGGATATTTCCTGCCTCTCTAGAGATTAACAAGATTGACATAGTTATTGGTGTGTGTTTTGGATCTAGTCACAGCAGCAGGGGTATTTAGTGGGTAAAACATCTCGCCACTTTTTTAGATATTGGTAGTTCTCATAATTTGAACCTATATAAAACCCCGATATAGTGCTCAAACAGCTGTCATAATGATCCCAAATACTACAGCCATAGAGTTCCTACATAATACTGCAGTTCAGTTGCTAAATAATACCACCATACACTGCTATATAATACTGAGTAGTTTATTTTTTAATTTCTAGCTTCAGGTGCCCTCTGTGCTACCTTCCGCACCATCCCTGGAGGGAGGAATTGGCACTAAGGCTCCCAACTTTTCATGCCTTCTAGCAGAGGCCTTATCTGCCCACATGTCCCCATTTAAGATCGATGTGCTATTAGTTGCAGTATTGCCATTTTCCGATGCGTTCTAATACCTTTCTGCTGGATCCGATTATATTCCGTGTAACAGTTGGGTTAGGTATGATCTCTATTAGTTGCTACCATTCCCTTACGCCGCTCTGTTGACCTCCCATCCTTGGTTCTGTCTTCAGTCTGTGACTTTGAAGTTCTCGCTCTGATGTTTCTGTCTCTCATCACAACTGATAGGAACATCTAGCAAGATGGTCTACTCCATTTATAGCCAGTTCAGACGCCGCTCGCTGTGGTACATTTTTTTATATACTGCTACATGTCCTAGTTTTACTTTAAATAACACTTTTTTTTCATTAACTCGAAGAATCTGACGGGCATTTCATCCAAAAACTAGAAGATGACATTTTACAATTACAAGGAATTGCATGGATGTACAGTGTATGGAGAAAAGTGTTGGGGCACCCGTCTTAGTCATTGAATTCGGGTTTGTCATTCAGTCCAATTGCCCTCCGGTGTATAACATGTGGCCCCTGGTGTATAACATGCGGCCCCCTCGCCACTGGTGTATAGCATTCGGCGCTCGCTTTATAACATCCCCCCGCCATGCCGTCTGCCTTCACTAACATGTCACAGATTGGCCGGTGGTGCAGAGCTCCCTGATACCAGCGCGGTCCTGTAATAGGAGCCACCGGGGTAACAAGTCCGTTCATTACATTTCTTCCTCCTAAATCTTCCCCCATCACCTGTGAGTGATATTATTGAGAAGTGGAAGGAACCGCAGCAACTCAGCCACAAAGTGGAGACCCCGTAATGTTACAGGGCAGGGGGCCGAGTGCTGAGGAGCAGAGGGCAGAAAAGTCACCAACGCTCTACTGACCCCATAACTGCAGAGTCCAGACCTCCTCTGGTATAACATCAGCACAAACACGGCGCCCCCGCCGGGAGCTTCATGGCCGAGCGGCTGCATGCAGTCGTACATCACCAAGCACAATGCCGAGTGTCGGATGGAGTGGTGTAAAGCCGCCACCACTGGATTCTGGAGGAGACGTGTCCTGTGCAGTGATGGATCACACTTCTCTATCCGGCGTCTGATGGAGGAGTCTGGGTTTGGTGATTCCAGGAGAACGTTACCCCCTGACTGTATTGTGCCCGCTGTACAGATGGTGGAAGAGGATAATACTATGGGCTGTTATCAGGGGGCGGCCTCGGCCTCTTAGTCCCAGTGAAGGGAAATCTTAATGCTTCAGCACAAGACATTGTGGACAATTGTAGCTTTCAACTTTGTGGGAACAGTTTGGGGTTTGCCCTTTTCTGTTCCCCATTACTGTGCCCAGTGCACAAGCTCCATATAGGCATGGGGAGGAGAACATGAGCGGCCGCACAGAGCCCGAACCTCAACCCCATCCTATAATGGAGATTATGAGCCCGGCCTCCCCCCAACATCAGGGTCTGACCTCACTAATTCTCTTTTGGATGAAGGGGCAAAAATTCCCACAGACCCCTTCAAAATCTTGTAGAAATTCCTCCCCGAGGAGTGGCGGTCCCATATTATTAATGTCTGTGGATGTAGAATAGGAAGTCAGAAAAGTTCCTGGAGGTGTAATGTGGAGGGGGCGCATATTTTTGTCCAAGTAGTGTATGCTGAACCCACGATTTTGTGCCTGCTACAAAAGAGTGCCCGAGAAACTGGACTGAGGAGGATCCTGGGTGTAGGAACCCAATTTAGTAAAAGTGGAAGAGCTGGGAGATCTTTCCAAGCCCAACGCCATTGGTGATTTCTATTCTCACATCATGCGATGATCATTAGTGGGAGTATGGTGACAACCTTACATGAACAAACAAGTGATAGTCATAGTAATGCATAAAGGGTCGGATAGAAACTAAAGATTTGGACATCTTTTTTCTTTTCAGGTGATGCCTACTATCTAGCCATCGGTGGAGCAGTCGCTCAACATAACTGGAGCCACATCAACAATGTCCTCCAGGACAAGAAGTTCAAGTGCAAGCTGATTGACTGCTCTGAAGATCTGGGGATGATAAGCATTCAGGGACCGGCCAGGTAGGTTGTAAGGACCTGATTCCTTTATGGCTTTGATGTAGTCTAGACCTTCTGGAAATATGATCATGGAGGTTCTAGAGGTAGAATGTCGATGAAGAAGGTCTGCATTCTCATTCCCATTGGGTTCTTATCAGTCTGATAACTAGTAACAAGGCTACATGCACGTAGCTTATGCAGGAGCTGAGCTCTTCAAAGCAGAATTTGGGGCAATAGATGGCGTCTCAGGACCCGGACTCCCACGGTCAGCAATACTTTGCAGTCCCTGGAACATGATAAAATGTTTTATAGATGATAGTTATCCTTTAAAAGGGGACTTACCTGAATTTTTTGTTAAATGGGTAAATTAAAGAAAAAAAAAAAAATTATACTCACCTGTTCAATACTCCACTGCTCCACCCTGGACCATTGGATTAAAGAGGTAAGTATTTTTTTTTTATTTATTTATTTTTTTTAAGTTTTTAATTTTTTTCTGGAAATTTTTATAAAATCCATTTAAGAGATATTTTACCTGAACTATATTTCTTAAGTCATTGTGCCCAAGGCAAGTGACTGCTGTGGGTCTTCTGAATCCCCCCTGCCACTTATAATGGCATAACAAACCCAGCGTGCTCCTCACATCCCCTGTTTCAAGGACTAGTGACCGTATGGCGGTGTCTTTGTACTGCGCCTCCTTCCTCTCCGCACGGTGAAGGCAGAAATGTTCAGTGCTAAATCGTCAGCATATTTGATGTCCCATCCTTACGGTCGTCCTGTGTGACCTGCCACGTTAGCTTAAAATCAGCAAGCTCCTTCCTTCCCGGCAGCCCTGAAGCCCAAATCTCTTTCAACTTGTATCAATCTTTAATGCGTGTGGCTTGCACATGTGTGTGCCTGTAACGGGCGGCCTGCGACAGGGCGAGAACCAAAGATGTCACATTAAATGCTAATAACACGGATTACTGCTGCTGTCTGCTTCTAGAACTGATCTCATGCCAGTTACCTCAATTCACATGCAACATATTTAGCCCTGCGGCCCTTTAAATGACATTTAACTCGCAACAGGTATTTGTAGGAGGAAACAGTCAGCATGCCTGAATGAAGGCAGCTAAATGGCTCTGATTAGATTATTTTTTTAGCATGTTTAGGAAAGCACCTTAATGTCGTCAGCAGGTTATAGAGCTGGAGGAGCTGAGCAGATTGATATATAATTTGTGGGGAAAGATGCTGCATCATTTTTTTTTTATTATTTAAATCCCTCCTTTTTTTATGTTTAAGAGTCCAGTAGTCCGTCCTACTTGGTGATATAAGTAGGGCCGCCCACTAGACTCCTAAGCATGAAAAGATAAGAGATTTCAATTAATAAACTACAACTTATATTCAAACTATATATCAATCTACTCGTCTCCTCCCGCTCTATAAAATGGATTGATGCCATACAGGTTCTTTAATATCACTAGAGAGATGGAGTTCCCCTTGAAATTTCTATCAAGCTTGCTGTTTTTTTCAGTTCGGGGAAATCTGGTTGACTCCCATTACAAATTCCGTAGGTCTTGTCACAGGGGATGTATTTTGGCATAATTAACCAGGTTAGAAGTCAGAGAATGGTGGACGAATGCCATTATGGGACTCGTTCGTGTGGCCATCTTGTTTCCTAGCTTTTATTCTTGATGTAATGGAGATGAGCACTGACTTCCTCCTGAGCTTGTGGTGAGATTTCGGACAACCTCAGACTCCAACAGACAATGCAGTTTAGCTGGAGTCAATGATCATCGTTGCCCCCTAATGAAAGAGAGCTAAATTGCAGTCTACACTGTAAAAGATCACATGAAGTATTTTGTCTTTATGAGATAATCCCTTTAATAAACTAGAAGTTAGTGCGAAATAACCTTCTGTATTCTGTCTTCAGTCTCTCCATTCTTCAAGACGTCCTGGATGAAGAATTGAGCAATGAAGCTTTTCCATTCTCCACACATAAGATTGTAACAGTTGCTGGGTTTAAGGTATGGGCCATTTTTCTTTTCAGCAGCTAGGGGGCACTCCAGTTCTCATGTAATGGTAAAGGCCGGGTGGTCTAGGGGAGTCTGGTCAAGACTTTAATGGTTTATAGAAGTGTTAGGGTGATTGTCTAGAACAGTAAGGGGGATTGATAGTAAGTTTCATGGTGGTCTCGGGTGATGTACGTGGTACAGCCCTTGTTGTCTATAGCTGTTTAGGGGCAAATAGTAAAATCACAGGTAGTCAAGGGTAGTTTAGGGCATAATAGTAAAGCCCTTGGTGGCCTAGGAGAGTTTTGGGCATTAGTTGCTGGTAGTCTAGGATATTGATAGGAATAAAAGTAAAGTCCCTGGTAGTCTAGAGTAGTTTCATGTAAAGTTCCCTGGTGGTCTAGTGATGTGAGGCACTTATTAAATATGACAGTACTGTATGAGACAGACAATCTGTTGATAAAATAAAGGAACGGAGATAAAGAGAAAGTCACAGAATGAAAATTAGATGATTGTCGGCCCACAGCAGCACAGAGTATTTTCTGAGCTTTATAGACTAAGACTAAGAGCCAGCTAATGTCTGACATTGGTGTCTGTTTTAATAAAGAACTCTGATTTGGGATGCCAAGATGCCGGTTTCTTCCATTGCAGCATATAGGTTCTCCAAGAACATTTTAGATTCTCTTGACCTAGGAGAATTAGTTTGGCAACATAGAGGGCTACAATTCATTAAAGCGGTTTGGACAATCCCATTTGCTACCATAGGATCATCATGAGTAATTCTGCTGTTAGGATCAGTGGCGATCAGTTGTGATCGCTGGAAGAACCTTGCAGCAAGTGTTACATTTTCCTGCAGTGCCACCAGTGGCTAAACAAAGCATTACACAAAGCCTATTGAAATTAATGGGCTGTATGTGCAATGAATTGATATTTTGGGTCCTCCAGAGTGAGAGGTACTTACTGAATGGCTTAGTAAGGGTCTAAACCAGACAATTAGCGGTGCATAGGAACAATCGGGAAGCACATAGCCAGCAATTAGCGGTGCATAGGAACAATCGAGAAGCACATGGCCAGCAATTAGCGGTGCATAGGAACAATCGGGAACCACATAGCCAGCAATTAGCGGTGCATAGGAACAATTGGGAACCACATAGCCAGCGATTAGCGGTGCAGAGGAACAATCGGGAACCACATAGCCAGCAATTAGCGGTGCATAGGAACAATCAGGAACCACATAGCCAGCAATTAGTGGTGCAGAGGAACAATCGGGAAGCACATAGCCAGCAATTAGCGGTGCAGAAGGACAATCGGGAAGCACATAGCCAGCAATTTGCGGTGCATAGGAACAATCGGGAACTACATAGCCAGCAATTAGTGGTGCAGAGGAACAATCGGGAAGCACATAGCCAGCAATTAGCGGTGCAGAAGGACAATCGGGAAGCACATAGCCAGCAATTTGCGGTGCATAGGAACAATCGGGAACTACATAGCCAGCAATTAGTGGTGCAGAAGAACAATCGGGAACCACATAGCCAGCAATTAGCGGTGCATAGGAACAATCGGGAAGCACATGGCCAGCAATTAGCGGTGCATAGGAACAATCGGGAACCACATAGCCAGCAATTAGCGGTGCAGAGGAACAATCGGGAACCACATAGCCAGCAATTAGCGGTGCATAGGAACAATCGGGAAGCACATGGCCAGCAATTAGCGGTGCATAGGAACAATTGGGAACCACATAGCCAGCGATTAGCGGTGCAGAGGAACAATCGGGAACCACATAGCCAGCGATTAGTGGTGCAGAGGAACAATCAGGAAGCACATAGCCAGCAATTAGCGGTGCAGAAGAACAATCGGGAACCACATAGCCAGCAATTAGCGGTGCATAGGAACAATCAGGAACCACATAGCCAGCAATTAGTGGTGCAGAGGAACAATCGGGAAGCACATAGCCAGCAATTAGCGGTGCAGAAGAACAATCGGGAAGCACATAGCCAGCAATTAGCGGTGCATAGGAACAATCGGGAACTACATAGCCAGCAATTAGTGGTGCAGAGGAACAATCGGGAAGCACATAGCCAGCAATTAGCGGTGCAGAAGAACAATCGGGAAGCACATAGCCAGCAATTAGCGGTGCATAGGAACAATCTGGAACCACATAGCCAGCAATTAGTGGTGCAGAGGAACAATCGGGAAGCACATAGCCAGCAATTAGCGGTGCATAGGAACAATCGGGAACCACATAGCCAGCAATTAGCGGTGCATAGGAACAACCGGGAAGCACATGGCCAGCAATTAGCGGTGCATAGGAACAATCGGGAAGCACATGGCCAGCAATTAGCGGTGTATAAGAACAATCGGGAACTACATAGCCAGCAATTAGCGGTGCATAGGAACAATCGGGAACCACATAGCCAGCAATTAGTGGTGCAGAGGAACAATCGGGAACCACATAGCCAGCAATTAGTGGTGCAGAGGAACAATCGGGAACCACATAGCCAGCAATTAGTGGTGCAGAGGAACAATCGGGACCCACATAGCTAGCAATTCGCGGTGCAGAAGAACAATCGGGAATCACATAGCCAGCAATTAGCGTTGTATAAGAACAATCGGGAACTACATAGCCAGCAATTAGTGGTGCAGAGGAACAATCGGGAACCACATAGCCAGCAATTAGCGGTGCATAGGAACAATCGGGAACTACATAGCCAGCAATTAGCGGTGCAGAGGAACAATCGGGAACAACATAGCTAGCAATTAGCGGTGCAGAGGAACAATAGGGAACCACATAGCCAGCAATTAGCGGTGCAGAGGAACAATCGGGAACTACATAGCCAGCAATTAGTGGTGCAGAGGAACAATCGGGAAGCACATAGCCAGCAATTAGCGGTGCAGAAGAACAATCGGGAAGCACATAGCCAGCAATTAGTGGTGCAGAGGAACAATCGGGAAGCACATAGCCAGCAATTAGCGGTGCATAGGAACAATCGGGAACCACATAGCCAGCAATTAGCGGTGCATAGGAACAACCGGGAAGCACATGGCCAGCAATTAGCGGTGCATAGGAACAATCGGGAAGCACATGGCCAGCAATTAGCGGTGTATAAGAACAATCGGGAACTACATAGCCAGCAATTAGCGGTGCATAGGAACAATCGGGAACCACATAGCCAGCAATTAGTGGTGCAGAGGAACAATCGGGAACCACATAGCCAGCAATTAGTGGTGCAGAGGAACAATCGGGAACCACATAGCCAGCAATTAGTGGTGCAGAGGAACAATCGGGACCCACATAGCTAGCAATTAGCGGTGCAGAAGAACAATCGGGAATCACATAGCCAGCAATTAGCGTTGTATAAGAACAATCGGGAACTACATAGCCAGCAATTAGTGGTGCAGAGGAACAATCGGGAACCACATAGCCAGCAATTAGCGGTGCATAAGAACAATCGGGAACTACATAGCCAGCAATTAGCGGTGCAGAGGAACAATCGGGAACAACATAGCTAGCAATTAGCGGTGCAGAGGAACAATAGGGAACCACATAGCCAGCAATTAGCGGTGCAGAGGAACAATCGGGAACTACATAGCCAGCAATTAGTGGTGCAGAGGAACAATCGGGAAGCACATAGCCAGCAATTAGCGGTGCAGAAGAACAATCGGGAAGCACATAGCCAGCAATTAGTGGTGCAGAGGAACAATCGGGAAGCACATAGCCAGCAATTAGCGGTGCATAGGAACAATCGGGAACCACATAGCCAGCAATTAGCGGTGCATAGGAACAACCGGGAAGCACATGGCCAGCAATTAGCGGTGCATAGGAACAATCGGGAAGCACATGGCCAGCAATTAGCGGTGTATAAGAACAATCGGGAACTACATAGCCAGCAATTAGCGGTGCATAGGAACAATCGGGAACCACATAGCCAGCAATTAGTGGTGCAGAGGAACAATCGGGAACCACATAGCCAGCAATTAGTGGTGCAGAGGAACAATCGGGAACCACATAGCCAGCAATTAGTGGTGCAGAGGAACAATCGGGACCCACATAGCTAGCAATTAGCGGTGCAGAAGAACAATCGGGAATCACATAGCCAGCAATTAGCGTTGTATAAGAACAATCGGGAACTACATAGCCAGCAATTAGTGGTGCAGAGGAACAATCGGGAACCACATAGCCAGCAATTAGCGGTGCATAGGAACAATCGGGAACTACATAGCCAGCAATTAGCGGTGCAGAGGAACAATCGGGAACAACATAGCTAGCAATTAGCGGTGCAGAGGAACAATAGGGAACCACATAGCCAGCAATTAGCGGTGCAGAGGAACAATCGGGAACCACATAGCCAGCAATTAGCGGTGCATAGGAACAATCGGGAACCACATAGCCAGCAATTAGCGGTGCATAGGAACAATCGGGAACAACATAGCTAGCAATTAGCGGTGCAGAGGAACAATCGGGAACCACATAGCCAGCAATTAGCGGTGCATAGGAACAATCGGGAACCACATAGCCAGCAATTAGCGGTGCATAGGAACAATCGGGAACAACATAGCTAGCAATTAGCGGTGCAGAGGAACAATAGGGAACCCCATAGCCAGCAATTAGCGGTGCAGAGGAACAATCGGGAACCACATAGCCAGCAATTAGCGGTGCATAAGAACAATCGGGAACAACATAGCTAGCAATTAGCGGTGCATAGGAACAATCGGGAACAACATAGCTAGCAATTAGCGGTGCAGAGGAACAATCGGGAACCCCATAGCCAGCAATTAGCGGTGCAGAGGAACAATCGGGAACCACATAGCCAGCAATTAGCGGTGCATAGGAACAATCGGGACCCACATAGCCAGCAATTAGCGGTGCAGAGGAACAATCGGGAAGCAGTTCGGTCCATACTAGTTAGCTGGTTGAGTCCCACACCCTATTTTTCCCTGCACATTGCTATTCTGGGTCTGCAGGTGCTTGGGATTGTTCAGTGACCCGCCCCGCCCCCATAGCAGCTGTGTTTTGTTAAAAGCTTCCTTTTTGTAACCCAAATAGGCTGTGGGATCCTCCCCAGCTATATCCTTCCATCTATCTCCTTGCCTGACTGATCTAATAGTATAATGGAGAAAAGAGCTCCTGGCTGGCCCAGCACACGGCCCCGTGTGCAAAAGAGCCTCCGAAAGTACGCTTCTGACACAATCTGAAGGACTGGAGACAAGTGAGGGGTTACGTGAGCATCATCTGCAATGCACGCCGGCTTCTATCACACCGTGAAGGATTTGTGCGTTTTGTACTTCATTTAACTCTGCTGGTAGGAAGAAATTCTCTTAACTCCTCGTGGTGCCTCCTTCACTGGGAAAGAACAGATGAAAACATAGAAAAGTAGATCGCAGTAAAGCCAATTATTACGCTTCCAATCGTCATAAATGTGACCCCGTAATCACATTCAGAACATGTTCCTTACATTTACACCTAGTCCTGCCATATGGATTGTGTATGGTGGTATTGGTCAGTCGCGGTAAAGCAATTGGGTTTGAGATGCAATACAAGATGTTTCCAAAAGTGGCGCTCTTCTAATGTTCCTCCTCTGAATAGATCTATATGATCAATAAAAGGGGCGTAGGGTAAGCTGATCCGAACTTCAGCTTCCCATAACAGCCCGACATTGCTGGAGCCCTGAGAAATAACTATCAGGTAGCTCCTTTACTACCCCACACCACCAGGGCAATAGCCATGAACCGCTACACTACTCTAGACCGGCAGGGACTTATGCCCAAAACTGTCATAGACAACCAAGGACTTTACTATTATGCCCTAAACTGCCCCATACTACCTGGGACTTTACTATTTGCATGTAAACTGCCATAGGCCACCCAAGATTTCATCATTTGCCCTACTCTACCTCGGACCACCAGGGTGCTTACTATTACCCACTTTTATTGCCCTAGACTGTCAAAGATATAACCATGAGCCAAAACCACCAAAGATTTCAGCAGCTATATCCCCTACACTACCCTACACCACCTGGGACATTATCATTATTGCCTACATAGCCTTAAACAACCACCTGGGACATTGCCATTTTCTCCTACACTGCCCTAGACCATCTGGGGCATTACTAATATCCCCTATACTGCTCTAGACCATCTGCGGCATTATTAATATCCCCTATACTGCTCTAGACCACCTGGGGCATTACTAATATCCCCTATACTGCCCTAGACCATCTGGGGCATTACTAATATCCCCTATACTGTTCTAGACCATCTGGGGCATTACTAATATCCCCTATACTGTTCTAGACCATCTGGGGCATTACTAATATCCCCTATACTGCTCTAGACCATCTGCGGCATTACTAATATCCCCTATACTGCTCTGTACCACCTGGGACATTACTAATATCCCCTATACTGCTCTAGACCACTTGGGACATTACTAACATCTCCTATACAGCTCTAGCCCACCTGGGACATTACTAATATCCCCTATACTGCTCTAGACCACCTGGGACATTACTAATATCCCCTATACTGCCCTAGACAACCTGGGACATTACTAACATCTCCTATACTGCCCTTAAACACCTGGGGCATTACTAATATCCTCTTTACTGCCCTAGACCACCTGGGGCATTATTAATATCCCCTATATTGCCCTAGACTACCTGGGGCATTTCTAGTATCCCTTATACTGCTCTAGACCACCTGGGGCATTATTAATATTTTGTATACTGCGATACACCACCTTGTGCATTACCAATATCCCCTATACTGCCCTAGACCACCTGGGGCATTATTAATATCACCTATACTGCTCTATACCACCTGGGGCATTATTAATGTCCCCTATACTACTCTAGACCACCTGGGGCATTACTAATATCGTGTGTACTGCTCTGTACCACCTTGTGCATTACTAATATCCCCTATACTACTCTAGACCACCTGGGGCATTACTAATATCGTGTATACTGCCCTACACCACCTTGTGCATTACTAATATCCCCTATACTACTCTAGACCACCTGGGGCATTACTAATATAGTATATACTGCCCTACACCACCTTGTGCATTATTAATATCCCCTATACTGCTCTAGACCACCTGGGGCATTACTAATTTCCCCTATACTGCCCTAGACCACCTGGGGCTTTACCATTATTCCCTAATTTCCCCTTGACCACCTGGGACATTACCATAGGAAGGATGGCACTGTATAGCAGTGCTATTTAGATGCTGCATGGCGGCGTTATTTAGGCGCTGTGTGGTGATATTATTATATGACTGTGTACTATATGACTTCTCAGACTTTTGCTCTACACATTATGGTGACACAACAATCTCTCTTTTCACTTATTCTGGTTCCTGGACCCGGTTTTCTGTTCGGATTTCAATCCTTCACTGGTTTAATTGATACCAGGCGTCAGAGGAGGACCCATAAATATGAGCGTTAAAAGTCCAGATTTACCCAATACAGCGGCTCCTGGATGAAGGAGTCCATGTGCAGAAGATGACAGGATCTCCATCCATTTATCTGTAAATCTCCCTGATTAAAGCCCAGTGTTACAGGGCTGCCGATCATCAGACCCAGGGGAACCTTTCCATCCACTCATTAATCAGCGAGCAAGCAAAAACCACAAGAGGAATCGATGGGAAAGCAACTAAAAGCTCCGACACCATACTCCGCTCTATCAACCAAAGCAGCCAAATAATAGAGCCTCATGGGGAATGTGCTCTTGGCCTCCCAAATAGGGCTGGTAGCGTATATTATAGGGCTCCATCCTGCAGCCATAGGGAAGGAGTCGTCTGTATTCTGCCCTGGACGGGCTGGGGGTGAACGTCGGAGACAAGACTCGACCACTGATCAATCAGACGGCCATAATGTGCGCGTTCAGTGGCCCAGACGCTAGCCAAGTAGTGCGGTGCACAGCCGTATACATGGGGGATGCATAGGGGATGTGACGAGTTAAGTCCAGGGTTGCATTAGCTTCTGTACTACGTTAAAGCACTTTAGCTCCAGGCTGCCCCTTTGGTAAAACCAATCCTCCGCTCCGATGGAATCCGCTCTACGCCTTCTCCTTATTAACTCTTCCCTGTCTCCATCCAGGTACGTGCCATCCGGCTGTCGTTTGTAGGAGAGATGGGTTGGGAACTGCATATGCCCAGGGAGGCCTGTGTGCCTGTGTATCGCGCAGTCATGGAAGCTGGAGCCAAGCACGGGATTGGCAACGCTGGGTACAGGGCCATCGACTCTCTCAGCATTGAAAAAGGTAAGGCTCACCAAAGGTGTCCGCAGTACCACTTTCCAAAGGGGAGTAACAGCGGAAAGTTTTGTAATTTTAAGAAATGGAAACAATCAGCAAGTATGATAGCTGGTGCTTCAGTTTGCAGATCCTCATCTAGCCATTTTATTGCATGATGATTTAATGCTCACTAACACATATATACTGGTGTATAGTATTGATCCTATTAGGAATGCAGCTAAAATGCCAAAAAGCCTTCTGCGCCTTGATCGGTGTTACATATGGCAGGTGGGGCTCTAACAGGTTTTACATTGGGGCCCATGAGTTTTAAGGTCTGACTCTGGATCCATTCACACCGACGGCCCAGCCCCGGCAGGACATCTTTATGCATTTAAAGTCTACACGATCCGTCATCAGCAACTTGCTGACTGTTTCTGCAGCGATATGTTAACTTGCTAATTAAAGGAGGAGATGCATTTAATGGCAGAAGGGTGTATTTATAGATTCGGGTGCCACATGAGCAGACGGGGCCCTTTTACAGGTTTTACATTGGGGCCCAGGAGCTTCAAGGATCCATTCACACTGACAGTCAAACCTCAGCAGGAAATGCTCTCAGTGTCTACAAGATCCATCATCAGCAACTTGCTGAAGGTTTCCATGTAGCGACACAGTTCCTCTGGACGAGGAGATTCAAGGTCCTACTCTGGATTTATTCGCACCAACAGTTAAAACATCTTTATGCATATAATGTCTACAAGATCCATCATCAGCAACTTGCTGACTGTGTCCAGGTAGCGACATTGCAAACCAAAAGAGTAGGCCCAATAAATTGACGGGCTGAGGAATGTAGGTATTGGGGGTTGCAGAGGTTTGAGTCATACCCAACCCCCGAGGGGCCTTAATGTCTCATAAGAAGACACAATATAGGTAGGGGGCTGATACAGATTTTGCATTAGGGCACAGATATTCCTCTGTCCTTAGGGTACAGAATTAATGGACCTCTTCTTCTGGCAGCTGGTACAAAGCGCATGACTCAGCAGGGGGTGACAAACTGCACTAGTGAAAGAGATTGACATCTGATATACAGTCGCATACTTGACGGGTGGAAAGCTCATAGTTAAAATAAGATATATTTTTTGTAAACGTATTTACCATTTTCTGTGTATTTTCCGCACCATTGACGATAATATCGCTTGCCCTTTAAATATGCATTTGGGCTGCGTACAGGAAACGAGGGCGCTGGATCCAATCTCCTTGGTTGATGTCACATTGTCTGCAAGGAAGCCTTCACCTAGAAATTGAATTCGGTGATCTCCGCCGCATCCTGACTGCGTTTTTGAAGTTCACATAAAACATGTATGAATTTTAGGGAAGAAAGACTCGGAGAATGGAAGACGGAAAGTAACGTCTCATTTCCTTAGACCTTCGCTAAGTGAATTGAATGTCGTGGTCTCATTAGAAATGAAAAGATATTGACATGTGCAAATGGAGATAAATTGCCACCTCTCAAAACAAATGTCTCAGCGTGATTAAGAGGTTTTTTTTTTATCCTGTGACAAGAGAAGCTGAAGGAATCTTCATTTTCTGGAATATAAAAAAAGAGCCGTGAAGGGAGCGGTGACACTTTTATGTGAGATCACACGGGAGACTTTTCGCTGTCGTTTAACAGATGTGTAGATTTAACGATGATCCCCGAGCGGCTCCTGTGTCACACTGAGATGGTCATTAGCAGGAGTCACGGATGACTAAATAACTGGAGGACTCACCAGCCGGAAGACGAAAATGAAGGAAAACCAAAACCATGACTGAGGGAATAAATAGAAAAATTAAGAACAATTAGCGTTAAATAGTCATAATGGTGTTAATGGTCCCAACATCTGTCTCTGGTGCTGTGTAATTACACCCCAGGCTGATTTAGATTCTGGCCGCCATGTTGGTTTATAATAATTGGGAGTGGATCAGCGTGTATGCCGCCATAGAGCAGGCGTGGAAAGGCTTCCTGTAATAGGGCAGAGATCCACAGCTGCCTAGTCCTTTATCTAACTACCCAGACTAGGGCAGATACCCGGCACCGGGTTCAAGAGAACTGCCATGTAATGTAATGTGGTGGGCCTGTTTCAGTTGTAGGGGTCCCGCGTCTGTTGCTGGGGTCCATGCATCTGTTGCATGGGTCCCGCGTGTGTTGCAGGGGTCCCCCGTGTGTTGCAGGGGTCCCACGTGTGTTGCAGGGGTCCCAAGTCTTTTGCAGATGTCCCGCGTCTGTTGCAGGGGTCCCGCGTCTGTTGATGGGGCACCGTGTCTGTTGCAGAGAACTCGCGTCTGTTGCTGGGATCCCGTGACTATTGCAGGGATTCTAAGTCTGTTGCAGGGGGCCAGCGTCTGTTGCAGGGGGCCAGCGTCTGTCGCAGGGGGTCAGCGTCTGTTGCAGATGTCCCGCGTCTGTTGCAGGGGTCCCGCGTCTGTTGCTGGGGGGCAGCGTCTGTTGCAGATGTCCCGCGTCTGTTGCAGGGGGCCAGCGTCTATTGCAGGGGGCCCGCGTCTGTTGCAGGGGGCCCGCGTCTGTTGCAGGGGGCCCGCGTCTGTTGCAGGGGGCCAGCGTCTGTTGCAGGGGGTCAGCGTCTGTTGCAGGGGGCCCGCGTCTGTTGCAGGGGGTCAGCGTCTGTTGCAGGGGACCCGCGTCTGTTGCAGGGGCCCCGCGTCTGTTGCAGGGATCCCGCATCTGTTGCAGGGATCCCGCGTCTGTTGCAGGGATCCCGCGTCTGTTGCAGGGGTCCCGCGTCTGTTGATGGGGTGACGCACCTGTTGCGGGGTCCCACTTCTGTTGCAGGGGTCCCGCGTCTGTTGCAGGGGTCCCGTGTCTGTTGATGGGGCACCGTGTCTGCTGCAGAGGACTCGCGTCTGTTGCTGGGATCCCGTGACTATTGCAGGGATTCTAAGTCTGTTGCAGAGGGCCAGCGTCTGTTGCAGGGGGCCAGCGTCTGTTGCAGGGGGCCAGCGTCTGTTGCAGGGGGCCAGCGTCTGTTGCTGGGGGCCAGCGTCTGTTGCTGGGGTCCCGCGTCTGTTGCAGGGGTCCCGTGTCTGTTGATGGGGCACCGTGTCTGCTGCAGAGGACTCGCGTCTGTTGCTGGGATCCCGCGTCTGTTGCAGGGGGCCAGCGTCTGTTGCAGGGGGGCAGCGTCTGTTGCAGATGTCCCGCGTCTGTTGCAGGCGTGGAAAGGCTTCCTGTAATAGGACAGAGATCCACAGCTGCCTAGTCCTTTATCTAACTACCCAGACTAGGGCAGATACCCGGCACCGGGTTCAAGAGAACTGCCATGTAATGTAATGTGGTGGGCCTGTTTCAGTTGTAGGGGTCCCGCGTCTGTTGCTGGGGTCCATGCATCTGTTGCATGGGTCCCGCGTGTGTTGCAGGGGTCCCCCGTGTGTTGCAGGGGTCCCCCGTGTGTTGCAGGGGTCCCACGTGTGTTGCAGGGGTCCCAAGTCTTTTGCAGATGTCCCGCGTCTGTTGCAGGGGTCCCGCGTCTGTTGATGGGGCACCGTGTCTGTTGCAGAGAACTCGCGTCTGTTGCTGGGATCCTGTGACTATTGCAGGGATTCTAAGTCTGTTGCAGGGGGCCAGCGTCTGTTGCAGGGGGCCAGCGTCTGTTGCAGGGGGCCAGCGTCTGTCGCAGGGGGTCAGCGTCTGTTGCAGATGTCCCGCGTCTGTTGCAGGGGTCCCGCGTCTGTTGCTGGGGGGCAGCGTCTGTTGCAGATGTCCCGCGTCTGTTGCAGGGGGCCAGCGTCTATTGCAGGGGGCCCGCGTCTGTTGCAGGGGGCCCGCGTCTGTTGCAGGGGGCCCGCGTCTGTTGCAGGGGGCCAGCGTCTGTTGCAGGGGGCCAGCGTCTGTTGCAGGGGGCCCGCGTCTGTTGCAGGGGGTCAGCGTCTGTTGCAGGGGACCCGCGTCTGTTGCAGGGGCCCCGCGTCTGTTGCAGGGATCCCGCGTCTGTTGCAGGGATCCCGCGTCTGTTGCAGGGGTCCCGCGTCTGTTGATGGGGTGACGCACCTGTTGCGGGGTCCCACTTCTGTTGCAGGGGTCCCGCGTCTGTTGCAGGGGTCCCGTGTCTGTTGATGGGGCACCGTGTCTGCTGCAGAGGACTCGCGTCTGTTGCTGGGATCCCGTGACTATTGCAGGGATTCTAAGTCTGTTGCAGAGGGCCAGCGTCTATTGCAGGGGGCCAGCGTCTGTTGCAGGGGGCCAGCGTCTGTTGCAGGGGGCCAGCGTCTGTTGCTGGGGGCCAGCGTCTGTTGCTGGGGGCCAGCGTCTGTTGCTGGGGTCCCGCGTCTGTTGCAGGGATCCCGCGTCTGTTGCAGGGGTCCCGCGTCTGTTGATGGGGTGACGCACCTGTTGCGGGGTCCCACTTCTGTTGCAGGGGTCCCGCGTCTGTTGCAGGGGTCCCGTGTCTGTTGATGGGGCACCGTGTCTGCTGCAGAGGACTCGCGTCTGTTGCTGGGATCCCGTGACTATTGCAGGGATTCTAAGTCTGTTGCAGGGGGCCAGCGTCTGTTGCAGGGGGTCAGCGTCTGTTGCAGATGTCCCGCGTCTGTTGCAGGGGTCCCGCGTCTGTTGCAGGGGGCCAGCGTCTGTTGCAGGGGGGCAGCGTCTGTTGCAGATGTCCCGCGTCTGTTGCAGGGGGCCCGCGTCTGTTGCAGGGGGCCCGCGTCTGTTGCAGGGGGCCCGCGTCTGTTGCAGGGGGCCCGCGTCTGTTGCAGGGGGCCCGCGTCTGTGCAGGGGGCCCACGTCTGTTGCAGGGGGTCAGCGTCTGTTGCAGATGTCCCGCGTCTGTTGCAGATGTCCCGCGTCTGTTGCAGGGGGTCAGCGTCTGTTGCAGGGGACCCGCGTCTGTTGCAGGGGCCCCGCGTCTGTTGCAGGGATCCCGCGTCTGTTGCAGGGGTCCCGCGTCTGTTGATGGGGTGACGCACCTGTTGCGGGGTCCCACTTCTGTTGCAGGGGTCCCGCGTCTGTTGCAGGGGTCCCGTGTCTGTTGATGGGGCACCGTGTCTGCTGCAGAGGACTCGCGTCTGTTGCTGGGATCCCGTGACTATTGCAGGGATTCTAAGTCTGTTGCAGAGGGCCAGCGTCTGTTGCAGGGGGCCAGCGTCTGTTGCAGGGGGCCAGCGTCTGTTGCAGGGGGCCAGCGTCTGTTGCAGGGGGCCAGCGTCTGTTGCTGGGGGCCAGCGTCTGTTGCTGGGGTCCCGCGTCTGTTGCAGGGGTCCCGTGTCTGTTGATGGGGCACCGTGTCTGCTGCAGAGAACTCGCGTCTGTTGCTGGGATCCCGTGACTATTGCAGGGATTCTAAGTCTGTTGCAGGGGGCCAGCGTCTGTTGCAGATGTCCCGCGTCTGTTGCAGGGGTCCCGCGTCTGTTGCAGGGGGCCAGCGTCTGTTGCAGGGGGGCAGCGTCTGTTGCAGATGTCCCGCGTCTGTTGCAGGGGACCCGCGTCTGTTGCAGGGGGCCCGCGTCTGTTGCAGGGGGCCTGCGTCTGTTGCAGGGGGTCAGCGTCTGTTGCAGATGTCCCGCGTCTGTTGCAGATGTCCCGCGTCTGTTGCAGGGGTCCCGCATCTGTTGCAGGGATCCCGCGTCTGTTGCAGGGGTCCCGCGTCTGTTGCAGAGGACTCGCGTCTGTTGCTGGGATCCCGTGACTATTGCAGGGATTCTAAGTCTGTTGCAGGGGGCCAGCATCTGTTGCAGGGGGCCAGCGTCTGTTGCAGGGGGCCAGCGTCTGTTGCAGGGGGCCAGCGTCTGTTGCAGGGGGCCCTCGTCTGTTGCAGGGGGCCCGCGTCTGTTGCAGGGGGCCCGCGTCTGTTGCAGGGGGCCCGCGTCTGTTGCAGGGGGCCCGCGTCTGTTGCAGGGGGCCCGCGTCTGTTGCAGGGGGCCCGCGTCTGTTGCAGGGGGCCCGCGTCTGTTGCAGGGGGTCAGCGTCTGTTGCAGGGGGTCAGCGTCTGTTGCAGATGTCCCGCGTCTGTTGCAGGGGGTCAGCGTCTGTTGCAGGGGCCCCGCGTCTGTTGCAGGGATCCCGCGTCTGTTGCAGGGGTCCCGCGTCTGTTGATGGGGTGACGCACCTGTTGCGGGGTCCCACTTCTGTTGCAGGGGTCCCGCGTCTGTTGCAGGGGTCCCGTGTCTGTTAATGGGGCACCGTGTCTGCTGCAGAGGACTCGCGTCTGTTGCTGGGATCCCGTGACTATTGCAGGGATTCTAAGTCTGTTGCAGGGGGCCAGCGTCTGTTGCAGGGGGCCAGCGTTTGTTGCAGGGGGCCAGCGTCTGTTGCTGGGGGCCAGCGTCTGTTGCTGGGGGCCAGCGTCTGTTGCTGGGGTCCCGCGTCTGTTGCAGGGGTCCCGTGTCTGTTGATGGGGCACCGTGTCTGCTGCAGAGGACTCGCGTCTGTTGCTGGGATCCCGTGACTATTGCAGGGATTCTAAGTCTGTTGCAGGGGGCCAGCGTCTGTTGCAGGGGGCCAGCGTCTGTTGCAGGGGGCCAGCGTCTGTCGCAGGGGGTCAGCGTCTGTTGCAGATGTCCCGCGTCTGTTGCTGGGGGGCAGCGTCTGTTGCAGATGTCCCGCGTCTGTTGCAGGGGGCCAGCGTCTATTGCAGGGGGCCCGCGTCTGTTGCAGGGTGCCCGCGTCTGTTGCAGGGGGCCCGCGTCTGTTGCAGGGGGCCCGCGTCTGTTGCAGGGGGCCAGCGTCTGTTGCAGGGGGCCCGCGTCTGTTGCAGGGGACCCGCGTCTGTTGCAGGGGCCCCGCGTCTTTTGCAGGGATCCCGCGTCTGTTGCAGGGGTCCCGCGTCTGTTGATGGGGTGACGCACCTGTTGCGGGGTCCCACTTCTGTTGCAGGGGTCCCGCGTCTGTTGCAGGGGTCCCGTGTCTGTTGATGGGGCACCGTGTCTGCTGCAGAGGACTCGCGTCTGTTGCTGGGATCCCGTGACTATTGCAGGGATTCTAAGTCTGTTGCAGAGGGCCAGCGTCTATTGCAGGGGGCCAGCGTCTGTTGCAGGGGGCCAGCGTCTGTTGCAGGGGGCCAGCGTCTGTTGCTGGGGGCCAGCGTCTGTTGCTGGGGGCCAGCGTCTGTTGCTGGGGTCCCGCGTCTGTTGCAGGGATCCCGCGTCTGTTGCAGGGGTCCCGCGTCTGTTGATGGGGTGACGCACCTGTTGCGGGGTCCCACTTCTGTTGCAGGGGTCCCGCGTCTGTTGCAGGGGTCCCGTGTCTGTTGATGGGGCACCGTGTCTGCTGCAGAGGACTCGCGTCTGTTGCTGGGATCCCGTGACTATTGCAGGGATTCTAAGTCTGTTGCAGGGGGCCAGCGTCTGTTGCAGGGGGTCAGCGTCTGTTGCAGATGTCCCGCGTCTGTTGCAGGGGTCCCGCGTCTGTTGCAGGGGGCCAGCGTCTGTTGCAGGGGGGCAGCGTCTGTTGCAGATGTCCCGCGTCTGTTGCAGGGGACCCGCGTCTGTTGCAGGGGGCCCGCGTCTGTTGCTCTGTTGCAGGGGGCACGCGTCTGTTGCAGTGGGGCCCGCGTCTGTTGCAGGGGGCCCGCGTCTGTGCAGGGGGCCCACGTCTGTTGCAGGGGGTCAGCGTCTGTTGCAGATGTCCCGCGTCTGTTGCAGGGGGTCAGCGTCTGTTGCAGGGGACCCGCGTCTGTTGCAGGGGCCCCGCGTCTGTTGCAGGGATCCCGCGTCTGTTGCAGGGGTCCCGCGTCTGTTGATGGGGTGACGCACCTGTTGCGGGGTCCCACTTCTGTTGCAGGGGTCCCGCGTCTGTTGCAGGGGTCCCGTGTCTGTTGATGGGGCACCGTGTCTGCTGCAGAGGACTCGCGTCTGTTGCTGGGATCCCGTGACTATTGCAGGGATTCTAAGTCTGTTGCAGAGGGCCAGCGTCTGTTGCAGGGGGCCAGCGTCTGTTGCAGGGGGCCAGCGTCTGTTGCAGGGGGCCAGCGTCTGTTGCTGGGGGCCAGCGTCTGTTGCTGGGGTCCCGCGTCTGTTGCAGGGGTCCCGTGTCTGTTGATGGGGCACCGTGTCTGCTGCAGAGAACTCGCGTCTGTTGCTGGGATCCCGTGACTATTGCAGGGATTCTAAGTCTGTTGCAGGGGGCCAGCGTCTGTTGCAGATGTCCCGCGTCTGTTGCAGGGGTCCCGCGTCTGTTGCAGGGGGCCAGCGTCTGTTGCAGGGGGGCAGCGTCTGTTGCAGATGTCCCGCGTCTGTTGCAGGGGACCCGCGTCTGTTGCAGGGGGCCCGCGTCTGTTGCAGGGGGCCCGCGTCTGTTGCAGGGGGTCAGCGTCTGTTGCAGATGTCCCGCGTCTGTTGCAGATGTCCCGCGTCTGTTGCAGGGGTCCCGCATCTGTTGCAGGGATCCCGCGTCTGTTGCAGGGGTCCTGCGTCTGTTGCAGAGGACTCGCGTCTGTTGCTGGGATCCCGTGACTATTGCAGGGATTCTAAGTCTGTTGCAGGGGGCCAGCATCTGTTGCAGGGGGCCAGCGTCTGTTGCAGGGGGCCAGCGTCTGTTGCAGGGGGCCCTCGTCTGTTGCAGGGGGCCCTCGTCTGTTGCAGGGGGCCCTCGTCTGTTGCAGGGGGCCCTCGTCTGTTGCAGGGGGCCCGCGTCTGTTGCAGGGGGCCCGCGTCTGTTGCAGGGGGCCCGCGTCTGTTGCAGGGGACCCGCGTCTGTTGCAGGGTGCCCGCGTCTGTTGCAGGGGGCCCGCGTCTGTTGCAGGGGGCCCGCGTCTGTTGCAGGGGGTCAGCGTCTGTTGCAGGGGGTCAGCGTCTGTTGCAGATGTCCCGCGTCTGTTGCAGGGGGTCAGCGTCTGTTGCAGGGGCCCCGCGTCTGTTGTAGGGGCCCCGCGTCTGTTGCAGGGGCCCCGCGTCTGTTGCAGGGATCCCGCGTCTGTTGCAGGGGTCCCGCGTCTGTTGATGGGGTGACGCACCTGTTGCGGGGTCCCACTTCTGTTGCTGGGGTCCCGCGTCTGTTGCAGGGGTCCCGTGTCTGTTGATGGGGCACCGTGTCTGCTGCAGAGGACTCGCGTCTGTTGCTGGGATCCCGTGACTATTGCAGGGATTCTAAGTCTGTTGCAGGGGGCCAGCGTCTGTTGCAGGGGGTCAGCGTCTGTTGCAGGGGTCCCGCGTCTGTTGCAGGGGGCCAGCGTCTGTTGCAGGGGGGCAGCGTCTGTTGCAGATGTCCCGCGTCTGTTGCAGGGGACCCGCGTCTGTTGCAGGGGGCCCGCGTCTGTTGCAGGGGGCCCGCGTCTGTTGCAGGGGGCCCGCGTCTGTTGCAGGGGGTCAGCGTCTGTTGCAGATGTCCCGCGTCTTTTGCAGGGGTCCCGCGTCTTTTGCAGGGGTCCCGCATCTGTTGCAGGGGTCCCGCATCTGTTGCAGGGGTCCCGCATCTGTTGCAGGGATCCCGCGTCTGTTGCAGGGGTCCCGCGTCTGTTGCAGAGGACTCGCGTCTGTTGCTGGGATCCCGTGACTATTGCAGGGATTCTAAGTCTGTTGCAGGGGGCCAGCATCTGTTGCAGGGGGCCAGCGTCTGTTGCAGGGGGCCAGCGTCTGTTGCAGGGGGCCAGCGTCTGTTGCAGGGGGCCAGCGTCTGTTGCAGGGGGCCCTCGTCTGTTGCAGGGGGCCCTCGTCTGTTGCAGGGGGCCCTCGTCTGTTGCAGGGGGCCCGCGTCTGTTGCAGGGGACCCGCGTCTGTTGCAGGGGGCCCGCGTCTGTTGCAGGGGGGCCGCGTCTGTTGCAGGGGGCCCGCGTCTGTTGCAGGGGTCCCGCGTCTGTTGCAGGGGGTCAGCGTCTGTTGCAGGGGTTCCGCGTCTGTTGCAAGGGTCCCGCGTCTGTTGCAGGGATCCCGCGTCTGTTGCAGATGTCCTGCGTCTGTTGCTGGGGTCCATGTGTCTGTTGCTGGGGTGACGTGCCTGTTTCTAGGGTCCATGTGTCTGTTGCTGGGGTTCATGTGTCTGTTGCTGGGGTTCATGTGTCTGTTGCTGGGGTTCATGTGTCTGTTGCTGGGGTCCATGTGTCTGTTGCTGGGGTGACGTGCCTGTTTCTGGGGTCCATGTGTCTGTTGCTGGGGTTCCTGCGTCTGTTACTGGGGTCCATGTGTCTGTTACTGGGGTGACGCGCCTGTTTCTGGGGTCCATGTGTCTGTTGCTGGGGTCCATGTGTCTGTTGCTGGGGTTCCTGCGTCTGTTGCTGGGGTCCATGTGTCTGTTGCTGGGGTGACGCGCCTGTTTCTGGGGTCCATGTGTCTGTTGCTTGGGTTCCTGCGTCTGTTGCTGGGGTCCATGTGTCTGTTGCTGGGGTGACGTGCCTGTTTCTGGGGTCCATGTGTCTGTTGCTTGGGTTCCTGTGTCTGTTGCTGGGGTCCATGTGTCTGTTGCTGGGGTGACGCGCCTGTTTCTGGAGTCCATGTGTCTGTTGCTGGGGTTCCTGCGTCTGTTGCTGGGGTCCATGTGTCTGTTGCTGGGGTGACGCGCCTGTTTCTGGGGTCCATGTGTCTGTTGCTGGGGTGACGCGCCTGTTTCTGGGGTCCATGTGTCTGTTGCTGGGGTCCATGTGTCTGTTGCTGGGGTTCCTGCGTCTGTTACTGGGGTCCATGTGTCTGTTACTGGGGTGACGCGCCTGTTTCTGGGGTCCATGTGTCTGTTGCTGGGGTTCATGTGTCTGTTGCTGGGGTTCCTGCGTCTGTTGCTGGGGTCCATGTGTCTGTTGCTGGGGTGACGCGCCTGTTTCTGGGGTCCATGTGTCTGTTGCTTGGGTTCCTGTGTCTGTTGCTGGGGTCCATGTGTCTGTTGCTGGGGTGACGCGCCTGTTTCTGGGGTCCATGTGTCTGTTGCTGGGGTTCATATGTCTGTTGCTTGGGTTCCTGTGTCTGTTGCTGGGGTCCATGTGTCTGTTGCTGGGGTGACGCGCCTGTTTCTGGGGTCCATGTGTCTGTTGCTGGGGTTCATATGTCTGTTGCTTGGGTTCCTGTGTCTGTTGCTGGGGTCCATGTGTCTGTTGCTGGGGTGACGCGCCTGTTTCTGGGGTCCATGTGTCTGTTGCTGGGGTTCATGCGTCTGTTGCATTTGTAGTAATCCTGAGCATGTTTCTGATTAGTGGCCAGCAGATAAGCAGTGGAAAGATCTTTAACTGTGCTGCCCCAGGTTACAGAGGGGAGACTGCCTCCGGGACTGTCCTGTGTAGAGGAGACAACAGTAAAAGTACAAGTGCCGCCATCTTGAGTGACTGTAAATAACGCCACGCTGAGCGGCCCCAGAGATTCCAGAATATCACTGTACTTGGTTGAGTGTGGACGACATTCAACATGGGAGGAAACGTGTGATATGTAAATACTCCTGTTTTCTAGGCTACCGGCACTGGCATGCAGACCTGCGCCCCGATGACTCCCCTCTGGAGGCCGGCCTCGCCTTTACTTGTAAACTCAAATCCAGCGTCCCATTCCTAGGACGGGAAGCTCTGGAGAAGCAGAAGACTGAGGGGCTTCGTAAGCGGCTGGTGGGATTTACTATCAATGAGTAAGTGTTTTTTTTTAACTCCTTGGTCTCCGATCGCTTAGTTTATTTTGCTTTCCTGATGTTGTGCAACTTCTCTCCCACAAGATTACATTCCTCTCCTAAAATACTCTGTGCTGCTTGTGGGTTTTTCAGTATATAACCCTCCTTGTTACCTTTGCTCTACCACATGCAACTATGTCCTTCAGTACTACAGATATATTAGTTCACAAGGTATGACCACACACAGAAGCAGTTTTCTCCTGAAATACTCTGTGCCGCTAGTGGGTTCTTCTTCTTTCACCTTAGTTATCTGTCAACAGAGCGATCGATAAAATAATGCATTTTTTCAAAGGATTTTTTTGGCTGTTTCAGTTTGGTATTGCAGGTTAGCCCCATTCAAGTGAATAGGACCAAACTGCAATACCACAACCAAACTGTAGACAGGTGTGGCGCTATTTCTGGTTTGGTATTGCAGTTTAGCCCCTTTCAAGTGAATAGGACCAAACTGCAATACCACAACCAAACTGTAGACAGGTGTGGCGCTATTTCTGGTTTGGTATTGCAGTTTAGCCCCTTTCAAGTGAATAGGACCAAACTGCAATATCACAACCAACCTGTAGACAGGTGTGGCGCTATTTCTGGTTTGGTATTGCAGTTTAGCCCCGTTCAAGTGAATAGGACCAAACTGCAATATCACAACCAACCTGTAGACAGGTGTGGCGCTATTTCTGGTAAAAAGAAAACAACCAAAAAACAGCCGTCAGCCATATTTTTCTTTAAATTTATTCACGCAATTTCTTATCTTTATCTGTGTTTTCTTGAATTATCCAGGAAAGTCCCTCTTTTTGGTCTAGAAGCCATTTGGAGGAATGGTGTAGCTGTCGGTCACATCAGAAGGGCCAACTTTGGATTTGCAATTAATAAAACCATTGCGTATGGTTACATCAGAAATCCTGATGGAAGTCCGGTGAGTATGAGTTCATTTAGTCAACTTTCTGACCAATCAGAAATCGGCATTACAAATTCCAAAGCAATTTAGACCAATGAGGGGAGACTAAATAGAAAAAACGATGCGATCATGGTACAGGTAGATGTCACATTTAACATGAGAGCTTGCCTACAATAGAAGACTCCTTGGGGAGGGGTGGCTTAGCACTGGCTACACCCATCCACTTTGCTATTGGCTGGCAAACAAGCCCCTCCCCTGAGGAACTACATTGGTTATAAACAAAGGAATAGGAAATTGGCCAACAATGAATGCACAGAGAAAGGAAACTCCAGGCCCTTTTTGTCTTGGGTAGGAAAACCTGGCACTATAATTGGGGGCATATTTTTAATTTTTGCTGCGGGGCCCAAATTGATATTTAAGCAATTTCTTAATATAACCTGGAAAGTTCTTTTACATGTACAATAAGTTTGCCTCATCCGTTCAGCATCGGAACTGATGGGGTTAAAGCTAAGATGAAGGGACACTTAAGGAACAATTTTGTGAATCGGCATGAATTCCTCTGCATTGGATGCGAGCACGTGTGTTACTCTATACGTTACGTTAGCAGTTGTCTATTTTTGGCAGAAACTCAATGCCATTGGCCATATATTAAAACCGCTCTTTAAATCATTTATTTTTGGCCCATTGTCGGGGGCAGGTATAATGATTCCCATCAAAAGGAGACTTGTGGGCATCTGAATTTCATTTGTCAGTCCCCAGAGAGGAGCCTTTATCCCTAGAGTAAAAATAATCTGTAACGTAGTCATTTTCCTATCACCTCTTATAACACTTTGCTGGTGTTTATTAAGCTGTGTGTCATGAAAGGTAGAATGCTGCCTAATTGATTAGTAGGGAAGTATTCAGCGTATGGGAAGAAAAAATAGTCTGTCAACAATTTTCTAAAAAAAAAAAAATTGAGATGTTTATTTTGTTGACCTTGTAAAATGTTGCAGCTTTCACACTGTCCACTAGATGTCAGCACAATGGGTTTCGCTAGAGAAATATAGAGCAGCTCACTTTACAGCGTACAGTGAAGCTGAATGTTAGCACCTCATTCTCACTAATGGGGACATAAAGGCATCATCGAGAGGGGTCACAGAGCAGATATGGCTCATTTGTGGCTTGACTTGGAGCAGGAAGAATTTACCTGGGAAAATTTAGTAAATTTTTGGAAAAATGTAGCAATTTGGAACATTTTGCACGTATGTTGGTTGCGAATCTATGAATCTAATGAATCGGGGCCCCTAGTTATGCCTCTGAGGTTTGGTAATGTACCCTGGGCGGGCCAATAAGCAGAAGACCATATGCTAAGACCCATATTCTGCTGCAATATCTGGATTTGTTATGAGTCTAGTCCACGAGCTTCTGCATCAATCCTTCTTTCAGATGACTTAGTGTTGCCGCCATTTTGGGTTGTAATTAACCCAATAATGCTATAGTCTCGTAGAGACGGTCCTAATTTCCCGTGGTGGCCCCCTGTACATCGGTCCTTACCTTGTGTATAATTTCCAACCACTAATTGAGCAGAACCCTGGACCCTAATTCTCCGCAGATTCACTTTCTGGCTTTCCCCGTCCCTTCTGTATCATAATTCAGGATATAACGATCATAAGCCTTTGTCCATGGTCTTGGGAAGTCCCGGCCACCATTAATGTAATGGCGCAGTTCATCATATAAATTGGTCCAGCCTTATCGATCACTTTATTGGCCCGGAAAGCTCGTTTGTGATTTTTTTTTTCTTCTTTTGGAGAGGTAAAAGAAATACTCATTAAGGAAAAGGGGGCACAACATGTACAATTTATCTTCCTGCCGCTCTTACGACCCGTCACACACAATGCTCGCTGGCACTTATCAGTGAAATGAATCTGGCACCGTATAAAGATACGGCGCATCTCATTCCATACCAGCTGTTTTATGTCACATTCATTAGCTAACGAGCTATTTTACAACCCGGATCCAGCTGGCGCGGCCCTCTGGAGAACGTTATAAGTTGATGGTCGGTTCACTGGTTGTTCAGTCTCGTAAAACATGGTCAGATAATCAAGACCTGGGGGTGATGGGTGCAGTGATTTCAGGAGAAGCCTGTGTGCCAGGATCATTAATCTACCTATAAAGCTGAGGAGCTGCACGTTCTGCGAATAACGCTCTGCCAGAAAGACAAAACATTTATGAAAAAGGAGACATAAGGTGAAGCAACAACTCTATGCACAGTCAGCCCGACATCTGCCCACCATTACTTACCATTTACCAGGAGCAGTTTTGAGGATGACCACCGTAGGCTCAATAATCCTCTCCAGCTGAAGAGGCTGCCACCGATGACCTGGCACTAAAGTTTTCTTTCCACCCTTAATCAGAGGGTTGTCGGCTAGTAAAAAAAACAAAACCCCTCTTCCTCAGTCTTCCCCGCTGCTCCCATTCTGGCACTGCCCAGTCTCCACTTCCTGATCTTGCCTCCTGACCAATCACTTTTTCAGGCGTGTCCCCACTGCCGCTAATGATTGGCTAGTTTTTGTGTTGAGATGACACCAGGAAGTAGAGTCCGGCGGGAAACCTGGGCTGCATTGGTACAGAAGCTGAGAGGCATCAGAGAGGGGAGTACTTGGTCTTTTTATTTATTTATTTATTTATTTATATTTGGCATCGCCTGCGTCATTGGCAAAATAATTTTAGCTTTAGAGTGCATGGAAGTGTATGGCGAGGTTATCTAAGTACCATCCAATATTGTGATCTGTCTTTGGACAACAAATTACCAGTGAGCTCCTCTAGCATTCAATTGTTCCACGCCTTCCAAAATCTTTTATTTTTCTGTCAATAGAGCTGTATTAAGGCTTGTGTTTTTTTGTAGTGGTGCCCATTATTAATCAGATTTTGTAAAATAAATAAATAATAATAATTTACTCCATTGATTTCGACACCTGATTTTGATCTTCTTTCTGCAGGTCACTTTGGATTTTGTTCGCAGCGGAGAATATGCTCTGGAGAGGATGGGGGTGACGTACCTGGCAGAAGCCCACCTCAAGTCTCCATTTGACCCCAATAATAATCGAGTCAAGGGGATTTACTGAACTGGTCCCGGTGACACAAACTGATCATGAGACACACTTATTAACATTTTACTTCTCTTACTAGCCACGGAGGTTCAATCATTACCTAGAGAACTTGTACCCAAGTCCTCTATGAATAATGGCAACACTGCCCATCTTCGATTAACCGATCAAACCGCCATTTTGGCAGAAAGGACTAAAGGAAACTTACTTATAAAGCCAATAATGTATTGCCTGAGCTGCGTAGATTATGTACGTGAAATAACCAGAATATTGCCATGTTAATAAGTCTTCTATAACCTTCTTTACAATGGGGGACATGATAGGTGTAGCATGGTCATAGTCATGGTCCATGCATCCCTCAAAAGTTTGGTCGTTGGAGGTTTGATTGCTGGACCCAATTTCTAAGTGGGGCTATGAGGTTGTATCACTTGTCACACCTCTTATACATAATGGTATGGTCCAACGGTCCAACCTTCACCGACCCCGATCAAACAATGGAGTCATGATGGGAAACCACCATCAAAGAGGACCTGTTGCCTTTCCCTGGTCCTGGGCAGCAGTCATTCATATCCCTCCAGTTTGTGAAATGAGAATTTGCTGTCTGCATAAGGAATGGGGATGAGCTAGAGAGGGATTTGTCCTTTCTCATATATGAAGGTCCCAAAATTCAATATCATTATCGTCATAAAGGGGTTGTACAGGATTAGAAAAACATCTGCTTTCTTCCAAAAACAGCACAGCTCTAATGAAGTTAATGGAGCCGGGCTTCAATAGCACACACAGCCTGCAGACAAGTGTGGCGCTACTTCTGAAGAAAAGCTGAGATGTTTTTTTAATCCCTTTAAAGAGGACTAAACAACAGGTGACAAGTGGCCATTTTTTGCTCTAATTTTATGCCCGATGTTCTGCTGAGAATTCCGCACTTTTCTTTTTAAAATCTGTCCTGCGGTTCTAGAGATATGGGCCTTTTTTATATGCTGCTAATTTGTATGTTTTTTAGTAAGGGGGTGTGTCTCACAGATCCTCGGGGGCGTGGCTCACAGATCCTCGGGGCGTGTCTATATGTTGCTCTGCATAATTACCCTGTAAGCCACGCCTCTCTATAAAGACCATAAAAATTAGCACTGAATAAGAAGGCCCATATCTCTGGAACCGCATGGTGGATTTTAAAAGAAGAAAAAATTGAATACTCACGGGAGAATAAAAGCAAAAAGTGGTCACTTTTGACAAATCCTGTTGAAGTTGGTATGGAACTTTTCATAGTAGCCCTTAAAAACGTACTGGCTATCTGCATAGGTGGCAACATTCAACACTGTTTCCATGAGTTAAGTATACAATTAAAGGATTTTTACAAGATTAGAAAAACATGGCTGCTGTCTTTGTAAAACAGCGCCACACCTGTCCACAGGTTGTGTGGGGTATTGCAATTGAGCCAAATTCATTTTAATGGAACCAAGGTGCAATTCCAGATTTGACCCATAGACATGAGTGGCGCTGTTTTTGGAACAAAGTTATTTTTTAAAAACTTGGACAACCTATTTAACCAATTGTATTCGACTGATAGAGAACTTTATAGGGGCAAAGATAAAAGGTTTTCAGTCACCGCCAAGCGTACTGATTTTTAACATCAGGTAGACCGTAGTCTGGGTAAGTAAATGTTTCTTTTAGCTGGAGGGGGGCTGAATGCACAATGCGGGGTGACACATTGTTCGTGCTCTGCGGGGGTGGCTGGGTGTTTGAGAACCGTGACTGCTCTATGATTATGACAGTGAGCGAGCGTTACCTGTGTCAAGCTGTCTTATTGTGAGCGCTGACGGCAGGAAACTTCTACCTAACAATAGCACCAAAAATATAACAAACGAAGACGAAACCCCCAGCCCCCCGCGGCGGACTCCGCTACTGAGCTCAGCTACAGTTCGTATCTCAGCATACATGGTCGTATTTCCAGATTATTTTCCCCTTTAAATTCATATCCTGAAACTGGATCAAAATTCTTTAAAATTATTTTTTTTTATATTTTTTTGTCATTTTTTAATCATTTTTTTATTATAAGTTTTCAGTTAATTTAGATGTCATTAATTTTTCCTGCAAATTTATTACAATTTTTCAGCTATTTCTTATTATCATTTTTCAGCCATTTTTTAATTTCATTACTTTCTTCATTTTATATATTTTTATGATCATTTTGTATTAATCTATTGGTTACAACCAATATGGCAACGATGGGACATTAGACATCTTTCCTTGGGCCCTTAATGTTTAACCGGATTCACGCCGATTCTACTAATGACCACCGTTTAAAGGGATTGTCCTATGGAGAGTATTATGACATGTGGGTGTCATAAAGGGGGTCCCGAACTCCTGGTAAACCGCTTCATTTGAGTGGGCGCCATAGAATTGCCCAGCTGATTGGCGAGGAGGCTGCACCCTGAGTGGAGACTTATCGAGTTATGTACCCCTCCAGCGTTTGAAAGCATATATATCAGTGCTGTCATGCAGAATTAAAGGGCTTGCCAAAATTTGGAAATTCTTGTAGAAACAGCTACATACATGTCTAGTGTTGCAGGTCAGGACTGAGTTGCAATACCAAACATAACCTGTGAGCAGATGTGGAGCTGTTTCTAATCATGCACTGCCCCTTTAACTTTTTTTTCCATTTTATGCTTGTTGTTAATCTGTTGGTGAAGCAGGAGGCTCAGGATGAGCCGTATTTTAATAGCTGTAATGTATGGTGTGATGAGACGGAAGTAAGTAAGTGATATCTGTTATAGGAATATGTCGCTAAGCAGTGCGCTGTCTGCGACCACAGACTATGGGGGTCCTCCTTAAAGGCACAGACCTTGTATCTTTTTTTGCCCACCCCGACATGTCAGTTCCAGATCCGAGCATTGCCCTGACATTACGTAATCTCCCAGTTCTTGCACAATTTAACCTTTCTGAGATTCATTAGCCGTTCAGTGAAATCCCCGGAGGGCATTGCCCGGCTCCGATGCCAGCTGTCTGCCGCCTCATATTCATGTATGAGATAAAGTTCCAAACGAAAATATGGAGATTGCGTTTCTCTGACTCCGGGCGAATACGATAAAGACCTCACTGAAGTTATCCTTTTTTTTTTTCGTGACAACTAAGCGCTCCGTTCTCGCTCCTGACTCCACCAATTCATCTGTAAACTGACAAGGGGACCGATGTCTTCGGTGTAAATAGTTTGCGGCCCCTCGGGAGGATTCAGTGAGGATGCCAAGTTCCTTAGAGGAGTTCAGTTCTGCTGAGCGCAGCTTATATGACAGCTGTGAGGAGACACTGAAGGTTCAGTCCTGGTCTACACGGTGCAGCCAACGTGTGGTTCTAACGCAAATCGGTGCCGTTAATGGCCACATGCGGATAAAACAAAATCATGCCAATTTGTAGTAAAAGCGCATGTCTGCGCGCCATGGTCATATCATGTGATCCCAGCCTTAAAGTGGCCATACATAATAGATTTAAAGGGATTTTCCAACAGCTCTTCTGTGAGAAGAGCCCGATACTTGTCGAGTGCACGTAAAATCAACTGATGCCTTACAGATGTGCAAGTGAGAGGAGCTGGATCGCCCCTTTTAATGTCGTCTAAACCCACCAACAGTATGTCTATGGGTGTGCCCCTATTTTCAGATGCTGGAAGAAAGAAGGATCAGGCATGTTGAATTTCAGCATGTCCCATCCATTTGGTCTTTGAGATATAAGGCAAAGATCAGGAGATGTCTGGTAACGGCTCACTAATACTTATCAGCATTGCTATTGGTAGTAAAGTCACGCCTGAAAATCGAACAGGGCCACCTTCTTTTGGGCAGATTTTACATAAAACCCCCAAATTATTGCCATTATTTTATCTAAAAAAAAATTTTTTTTATTATTTTATGTAAAAATTGGGATAGTCCTGGCCAGTTTGGAACTAATGGCAACCATGGCTTACTCCACTAGGCCAAGCGTGACTATGCAGCTTGTGAAGCCCGGGTGACTCTGTGACTACACGAGATTTCCATAACTATAAGATGTGGCTGCTGTAAGGTACATACCTTAGGATCTGGCTACATGAGGAAGAAGACGGCAGCGGATTCCGGGAGGACTCCGCACACCGATAAGTGTTCTCTTGGTTTATGAGTGATACACGCTTAAAGGGAAATTCTTCCATTAAATATGGTGTCCAGTCTGAGGGCAGCAAGCGATGGAGGAGACAGAGCTGGGCAGATCGATATATCGTTTTGGTATAACCTGTAATTTATTGATCACTGTCTTGCTGTGCTTATGATTCCGGAGGGCGGTCCTACTCAACTGACAACATAGAAGGCTGTCACTCATTGAGTGAGACCGCCCACTGGACTCATAAGTGCAATAAAGGCAGCGATTAACATTAATAAGTGCCAATTTCTACTAAATCTTTTCCCAAAAATCTACTTTCCTCTTCCTACTCTAATATGTTGATAGAAATATTAATCTCACACTGGAACAGATTAGAAATAACTTTAATAGAACACAATTCTTTTCTCCCAGAACATACTTGGTTCATTCATTTTTGCAGTCCACAATTACAATCACTTGCAGTACCGCTGTTCACCACAGCAGTCAGCAATCACTTTCCATAGATATCAATGCAACAGCGCCCCTACCTTTTAATGTACTGTAAACCTATTTTTCTCTAAAATACTAATATTTTAAAATATGATAACTCGGGAGCGAAGGAACATACAGAAATGGGAAACCTCTTGTTAGAATCAGCCAGAAAAGACCTCTAACTTATCAAACATTAAAAATTGAATGCTACAGCTCCTTTAAATGACAGAAAAAAAAATGTGTTGTGAAAATGTGGAGATACAGATAGGTTTTCTGCTCATCTGTCCAAAAATATTTTTATCTTTATAGAGAGGTGATTGAATACTTAGCATCACTCGTTGATGGCGATGTGATCAGACTGTTTGAAGCAAAAGCCCAAAGAAAAGGGATGAATTGGGTTTTTCCATCAATGTCTTCAATGGTATCCCCAATTCTTTATAGTCACGATGGCTGGTCTGGCAGGCACGGAGACCTCTTGGGGTGGGCAGCTTGTAACTTTGGGTGCCAGGGCTTCTTTAATCACTGGTAATGGCTGCTTCTCCCACTCACCCTGAAAAGGCGTAAAGCGCAGGCAGTCAGTGCTGGATTTTTATAGGGGCAGTAGTGGTGGTTAACCCCATACCCTTTGCTATTGGGTACCTCTATAGGGGAACAAAAATTAGGAATTGTCGAGAGGGTCCTGGATGACAAACCCCAATCCCATAATGCCCACCCCGCCCCCTTCCCGCTAGTAACCTCTCTGTATATCGGGGTCATTCCCCTGTTAAATCCCAGCAGGTTTCCGCAGTCCTTTTTCAATAGACTTACTATTTTTTTCTTCTTCAATGCGGCACAAAATCTGTCATTCAATTTCCTACAAACACCTTCCCGCAGAGAGAAAAAAGAGCCAAAATAAAAAATACCTTTTCCATTCTACGGCAAGTTAAAAAAAAAAAATATATATATAAGAAACGCTGAGAGATTCGGCCTCCTCCTCAGAGCGAGCGAGCGTCGGGGGCGTCGGGGGCGCTCGTGTTTATTCCATCTCACTAGCAGCGTGGGTGAGCAGCGCATTAGTAGTGTTTATCCCCAAAAAGATTACTTGTTCCTTCCCCGTGGGAAAACATTTCACCCAGCTCAGAGCGAAAACAAAGCCGTATTCACAGGCGCACGGAGAAAAGTGCAGTGTAGGACTGCGCCGCGTACAGATTAGGGAATTATAGGTTTCTGTGTCTCACGCTCTATAAAACGAGGGCTTTCCAGAGCCTGATCCCTCCACACCTTTATATATAATTTGTATTCTTCAGCGTTCTTTAAGAAATGCGTGGGACGAAGGTTACATTATTCCCAGGTTCAGTGCAGGGAAAAAGCTACTAAATGTATACTTCAAGCTGAAGGCAAAATCTAGAGGCCCCTTCACCCCTCACCCGGCCCATTTTCTTTATTACAGATGGGGGATTTAGCGGGTACTTCAGGGATGGAACTATAGAGGGGGCAAATGCACATGAGACCTGGAGCCTGGGAGGGCCAAAAGGCTCCACTACCTCATAGGGTCACTGCTGTACTGTTACCTGTCCCGGCTCCACTACCAGGCGCTCCATCCTTCTCCTCCTGGGGCCAGCGCCCTCTGCGGCTGTGCGTGTCAGGTTATCTTGATAACTGAGTATTCAGGTAGTTTGGCATCCCACTACCACACTGCTTACCCATACTACCACAAGTATGTCTCCTGAGATATCTAGCTCTGCTTATCCACACTACCACAAGTGTGCCCCCTGACCTTCCCAGCTCTGCTACATTGCTGAGCTCTGCTTATCCACACTACCACAAGTGTGCCTCCTGACCTTCCCAGCTCTGCTACATTGCTGAGCTCTGCTTATCCACACTACCACAAGTGTGCCCCCTGACCTTCCCAGCTCTGCTACATTGCTGAGCTCTGCTTATCCACACTACCACAAGTGTGCCCCCTGACCTTCCCAGCTCTGCTACATTGCTGAGCTATACTTATGCACACTACCACAAGTGTGCCCCCTGACCTTCCCAGCTCTGCTACATTGCTGAGCTATGCTTATCCACACTACCACAAGTGTGCCCCCTGACCTTCCCAGCTCTGCTACATTGCTGAGCTCTGCTTATCCACACTACCACAAGTGTGCCCCCTGACCTTCCCAGCTCTGCTACATTGCTGAGCTATGCTTATCCACACTACCACAAGTGTGCCCCCTGACCTTCCCAGCTCTGCTACATTGCTGAGCTCTGCTTATCCACACTACCACAAGTGTGCCCCCTGACCTTCCCAGCTCTGCTACATTGCTGAGCTATGCTTATGCACACTACCACAAGTGTGCCCCCTGACCTTCCCAGCTCTGCTACATTGCTGAGCTATGCTTATCCACACTACCACAAGTGTGCCCCCTGACCTTCCCAGCTCTGCTACATTGCTGAGCTCTGCTTATCCACACTACCACAAGTGTGCCCCCTGACCTTCCCAGCTCTGCTACATTGCTGAGCTATGCTTATCCACACTACCACAAGTGTGCCCCCTGACCTTCCCAGCTCTGCTACATTGCTGAGCTATGCTTATGCACACTACCACAAGTGTGCCCCCTGACCTTCCCAGCTCTGCTACATTGCTGAGCTATGCTTATCCACACTACCACAAGTGTGCCCCCTGACCTTCCCAGCTCTGCTACATTGCTGAGCTATACTTATGCACACTACCACAAGTGTGCCCCCTGACCTTCCCAGCTCTGCTACATTGCTGAGCTATGCTTATCCACACTACCACAAGTGTGCCCCCTGACCTTCCCAGCTCTGCTACATTGCTGAGCTCTGCTTATCCACACTACCACAAGTGTGCCCCCTGACCTTCCCAGCTCTGCTACATTGCTGAGCTATGCTTATCCACACTACCACAAGTGTGCCCCCTGACCTTCCCAGCTCTGCTACATTGCTGAGCTCTGCTTATCCACACTACCACAAGTGTGCCCCCTGACCTTCCCAGCTCTGCTACATTGCTGAGCTATGCTTATGCACACTACCACAAGTGTGCCCCCTGACCTTCCCAGCTCTGCTACATTGCTGAGCTATGCTTATCCACACTACCACAAGTGTGCCCCCTGACCTTCCCAGCTCTGCTACATTGCTGAGCTCTGCTTATCCACACTACCACAAGTGTGCCCCCTGACCTTCCCAGCTCTGCTACATTGCTGAGCTATGCTTATCCACACTACCACAAGTGTGCCCCCTGACCTTCCCAGCTCTGCTACATTGCTGAGCTATGCTTATGCACACTACCACAAGTGTGCCCCCTGACCTTCCCAGCTCTGCTACATTGCTGAGCTATGCTTATCCACACTACCACAAGTGTGCCCCCTGACCTTCCCAGCTCTGCTACATTGCTGAGCTATGCTTATCCACACTACCACAAGTGTGCCCCCTGACCTTCCCAGCTCTGCTACATTGCTGAGCTATGCTTATGCACACTACCACAAGTGTGCCCCCTGACCTTCCCAGCTCTGCTACATTGCTGAGCTATGCTTATCCACACTACCACAAGTGTGCCCCCTGACCTTCCCAGCTCTGCTACATTGCTGAGCTATGCTTATCCACACTACCACAAGTGTGCCCCCTGACCTTCCCAGCTCTGCTACATTGCTGAGCTATCCTTATCCACACTACCACAAGTGTGCCCCCTGACCTTCCCAGCTCTGCTACATTGCTGAGCTATGCTTATCCACACTACCACAAGTGTGCCCCCTGACCTTCCCAGCTCTGCTACATTGCTGAGCTATGCTTATGCACACTACCACAAGTGTGCCCCCTGACCTTCCCAGCTCTGCTACATTGCTGAGCTATGCTTATCCACACTACCACAAGTGTGCCCCCTGACCTTCTCAGCTCTGCTACATTGCTGAGCTATGCTTATCCACACTACCACAAGTGTGCCCCCTGACCTTCCCAGCTCTGCTACATTGCTGAGCTATGCTTATGCACACTACCACAAGTGTGCCCCCTGACCTTCCCAGCTCTGCTACATTGCTGAGCTATGCTTATCCACACTACCACAAGTGTGCCCCCTGACCTTCCCAGCTCTGCTACATTGCTGAGCTATGCTTATCCACACTACCACAAGTGTGCCCCCTGACCTTCCCAGCTCTGCTACATTGCTGATCTATGCTTATCCACACTACCACAAGTGTGCCTCCTGAGATACCCAGCTCTGCTACACTACTTGGCTCTGTTTATCCGCAGTAACACAAGTATGTCTCATATTGAGATACCCAGCTCTACTACATTGCCACAAGTGTGCCTCCTGACATTCCCAGCACTGTTATACTGCTGGGCTCCGCTATATTGCTACAAGTGTGCTTTCAGACATATCCACCTATGCTACTCTGCTGGGCTATACTACATTGCAAAACTTATGTCTCCTAACATACCCTGCTCTGCTACGCCTTGTAGTTCTCCTACAATGCTACAGTGTGCTACCTGACATACCTGGCTCTATTCCACTCTACTGCATCAAGGTTGCCACAGCCCAACATACCTGCCTCTGCTGCACTGTTCTCCTCAGCGGCATATATCTAGATAGTGGTATTTTTTTACTTTACACTGCCATACTTCTGTACCTGCTCCACACTGGACTCTGCCCCATACCCAACACCGTTATATTTTATATTATGGACTCTGCTGCATACTCAGCTCTGCTACATCACTGAGTCTGCTCTGCTGCTTTGTGACTCTGCTTCTTCTGTTCCGCTGACATCAGTACTGAGGCTGATCACACAGCATCCCAGATGCCTTGCAGAATGATTGTGTGATGCCCTCCCTGGAGTCCAGTAGCCCGTTCCTGACATTTCGGGAAATGTGCCCTAATCCTAACTTACCATTCTATTGGAGTGCAGCTGTCTCATGACTGGGGCTGGCTCTGGTTGTGTTAGGTTCCCTTAGGGTTACAGTAGGACTGGTCTCTTGTCTTCTCCATCTTTGACTCTACAAGCATAGAGCATTCATGGGTCCATCAAGCCCAGTGGGCCCTAGCATAGACATTCTCATGTTGGCCCCTGGCATTAGGGCCCTGGTATCTGACCCTTCACATGACTGTGCTGTGTAAAGTCAAAGGTACAGTTGCTTGAAGTTTCTGTATAGGTCTCCAACTATGCCCTACTTATTCGGTAGAGGGACCTTTGGGCCCCCTTTAGCTCCAGGGACTGAGTGGGACTGCTACCTTTGCCCCTTAATGACTCCTACGGTGGAGCTGGGATTCTAAACTCTTGCCCGGTTCCTTCTTCTAACAGTGTGGTCAGTTCTTGACTTCTGACCATTAATTGCAGCCCTGGAATCTGTGATACTCACCGGGAACCTCACAGCAGAGGATTTGTTACAATGCATGGAGATGGGGGAATAACGATATAAGGAATCCAGGACTTGGCTGGTGAAGGAATTCCATGGGACCTCGTTGAACTGCTCGGTGACAGCTGACTGCGGACATGTGCAGACCTCCTCACCGCTGAATCTGCGGGAACAACAGCTGTCAATGGGGAGTCCCGGCCACATAAGGTACAATGGGCCAGTGTTCTGTACATGACACATGACCTGACACAAGTTCCTGGTACTCACATAAAAGTGCAAGTAGTGGGGCCCTTACCATAAACAGGCAGCTGTATAAGGCCACTCATTTTTTGCGGAGGTGGGTTAAAAAAAACTGATAATTTTTTTGCAGTGTACATGTGATCTTATGTTAATAAACCACAGAAATAGTTATGTTGAATAAGAAATACTCACCTTTGGGGGGGGCTGCACGACACAGGGAAAAATGGTTAGGATTAGGCAAAAGATGCAGTTGCCTAAGGTAAAAATTGGCTTATTCTGAATGGACAAAATAAATCTGTCATCACCCGTGTGATTTGATTGGCTACCAGGTGCTCTATCCCCGCCCCCGAGGAGATTGCGCACTCTTCCTCACCTGTTCACAAGGTTGAAATACTTCTTCAGATATCCGAGATCCACGTGGCTCTTGCACAGCTCCAGGTCAGTGCGGGGGTAATAATGTATATAATTCACACACATCTCATCTGTAATGCTGAATCCACCCTAAGAAAAGCAACACAATAATAAAAGAGAGGCCTCCGCCATTTAGAGGCCGTACCACAACATCTGTACTTCTATATAGTCACCATAATAGTGTTATGTATGTGCACTATGTGGTAGTATTATACGGGCACTCTTTGGTACTCTTATATTTTTCATAGTACATAACTATTATGAAATTACTATATGGCCGTATTAATATGTGTGCAGTAAACACCTTCAGCCAGGATTGTATGTCTATAATTGTGACACTATACGGTATTATTCTTCAGGCACTCTATGATACTGTTGTCTTTTCATTGTATGGCCCTATTATGAAAGTGTCATATGGCAGTATTAATATGTATGCACTAAATGGTAGTGTATAGTATAGCACTCCAAGGTAGTCTATATGACAGCATTATGTGGGCACTATATGGAATTATTTTTTCAGACTCTGGCTCTATTATGTAAGCACCATACAGTAGTACTGTTATGTGCACATTATATGGTACTGTTATCTTTTCACAATATGGCACTAATATGTAATGTAGGTAGTATATATCTGTACTGATATGTGGGCATTATATGGTACTTTTATTTATTTTTCCACAATTTGGCACTATTATGTAAGTACCATACATCATTATTATTATGTTACTTTTCACAGTATGGTACTATTATATGGATATATAACAGTACTATTATGTGGGTACTGTAAGGTACTTTTATTTTTAACAGTATAGCACTGTCATACAGATACTATATAGCAGTATAACTATGTAGGTTCTATATGGCCATTTGCATTTTCAGTCTTGCACCATTATGTAAACACTATATGGCAGTATTAATATGTGCACACTATATAGTATGGTTATGTTTTCATGGTATGGCACTAATGTCTGGAAACTATACATCAGCATGAGCATTTACATGAGCACTAAATTGCATTATCTATTTTTGCAGCATTGCATTATTGTGTAAGTGCTATAAGACAATATTACGTGGACACTGTATGACACTGTTCTTTAACTGTATGACACAATTATGTAGTTACTATATAGCAGAATTAATATGTGTGCATTATATGGTACTATTATCTTTCCACAGAATGGCACTATTATGTAGACACTATACAACAGTATTATGTAGGCACTATATGGTACTTTTATTTTTTTCAGACTGTACTGTGGTACTGTTATGTAAATAGTATATAGCAGTATTAATGCTGTTACTTTTTCATAGTATGGTAATATATAGGTACTATATGGCTGTTTTTAGCCTTGTATGTATAAGAAGATATAAGATGACCTAAAAGATGGGGATTACTGCGCTGTCCACAATATTAAAGGGTCAGGGAGTGAAGAGGATAGTCGCCATTGATCTAGAAGGACTCCACAATTATTTCTTCACATATCGGGATGGAGAACTCAGGGAGAACTATGAGGCGCCGACGTTACATGAGCTCTCACCACCGTGACTCTGCTTCTGTCTTCTGTGTTGTAAGAGCATCTCGTAATCAGCAAATCCCCCTGAAAAGCCAAATACACAACACATTCAGTTACCACAGCCTACATGGGAAGGAAAAGGTTAACTGAAGAACATGCATGTTGCAAGACTAAAACTCCCTATGACACGCATATCCTCAATAAAAACAAGGCTGCTTTCTATCTGAAACAGCGCCTCTCCTTTGCACAGGTGGTATGTGGTACTGCAGCTCAACTCCATTGAATTGTATAGAGATGAGCTGCAGTACCAGATACAACCTGTGGACAGGCGTGACGCTGTTTTCATTTTCTAATCCATGCAAACCCAATATTTAAAGCAACACTACAATTAATAGTAGATATGAGGGTTGTACTGGAAGTTTGCTGCTGTTGTGACCTTGATGTTATAGTACACTTTACACCATTACACGTAGCGACGTCGGACTGCATTGTTCGCATAAGTGGTATTGACGTCTGTAAAAGCCAGGAACAATCTGATTAATAGATTAATCAAAAAAATAACTCCCCACCCCGATCCTGCTGCATCCAGGCGGCTATAATTAAGAGATGAAAGCGCCCAGGTTGAAGGTTAATGAAAGGAAACATCACAAGGAATTAAGACTGATGACGAGGGGATGGATCGGGACTTAGTGAATAAGCCAAGTTATTGACGACGGGGCGCCGCAGCTTTAAAGAACGAAGAATTTATATAAAAGGGGCCTGGTTTATAAAAGATGATAAATCAATTGGAAACCCAAGGTTAGGGCTACAGTAAGGTTTAGGGCAGGGTTTGATTTAGGGCTATGGACTAGGTTTAGGGCTACAGTTAGATTTAGGGCTACTGGTAGGGTTTGGTTTAGAGCTACGGTTAGATTTAGGGCTACGGGTAGGGTTTGGTTTAGAGCTACGGTTAGATTTAGGGCTACGGGTAGGGTTTGGTTTAGAGCTACGGTTAGATTTAGGGCTACGGGTAGGGTTTGGTTTAGAGCTACGGTTAGATTTAGGGCTACGGGTAGGGTTTGGTTTAGAGCTACGGTTAGATTTAGGGCTACGGGTAGGGTTTGGTTTAGAGCTACGGTTAGATTTAGGGCTACAGGTAGGGTTTGGTTTAGAGCTACGTTTAGATTTAGGGCTACGGGTAGGGTTTGGTTTAGAGCTACGGTTAGATTTAGGGCTACGGGTAGGGTTTGGTTTAGAGCTACGGTTAGATTTAGGGCTACGGGTAGGGTTTGGTTTAGAGCTACAGTTAGATTTAGGGCTACGGTTAGATGTACGGCTACGGTTAGGGTTTGGTTTAGAGCTACAGTTAGGTTTAGTGTTACGGTTAGATTTAGGGCTACGGTTAAGGTTTGGTTTAGGACTATGGTTAGATTTAGGGCTACGGTTAGGGTTTGGTTTAGGGCTATGGTTAGATGTAGGGCTACGTTAGGGTTTGGTTTAGAGCTATGGTTAGGGTTTGGTTTAGAGCTACAGTTAGGTTTAGGGCTACGGTTAGATTTAGGGCTATGGGTAGGTTTAGGGCTACGGTTAGGGTTTGGTTTAGAGCTACGGTTAGGTTTAGGGCTACGGTTAGATGTAGGGCTACGGTTAGGGTTTGGTTTAGAGCTATGGTTAGGTTTTGGTTTAGAGCTACGGTTAGGGTTTGGTTTAGAGCTACAGTTAGGTTTAGGGCTATGGGTAGGCTTAGGGCTACGGTTAGGGTTAGGTTTAGGGCTACGGTTAGATGTAGGGTTACGGTTAGGTTTAGTTTAGAAGTACAGTTAGGTTTAGGTCTAGGCTTTCATTTAGGGCTACAGTTACTGCTAGAGTTCGGTTTATGGATAGGGATTGATTTAAGGCTAGGGTTTGATTTAGGGCCACGGTTTGTTTTAAAGCTACAGTTAGGTTTAGGGCTACAGTTAGGCTTAGAACAACATTTAAGGCTAGGATTTGGTTTAGAACTATGGTTAGGTTTAAGGCTACAGTTAGGATTACGGTCTAAAGTTAGGGCCAGGATTTGGTTTAATACTATGGTAAGGGCTACAGTTAGGACTAGGGTTTGGTTCAAGGCTACTGTGCTAGAGTTAGGTATAGGGTCACAGTTAAGTTTAGGGCTAGTCCTAAGGTAATACAAAAACTCAAAAACTTTGAATAAAGTATAAAAAAGCTAAAAAATAAATTAATAACAAGGTATAACTTTTTATTTTTAACACTTTATTGGCAGATTTCAACAAAAAAGCTAAAGAAAATAGGGAAACTATAATTCTATCAGTATTTTCTAAAAATACAGTACCTGTGCTAAGGGGTTCAATACTGGTGGCAGGGACTCAGGCAAAATACTAACCTTGCCCCAGGCATTGATGACCCAAGCTACACCACTGACCCTATCAATATACATGTCTTCTGCATACTCCAAATGGACACGGCAAGGGTTAAACATCCAATTTTAGATCCCGAATTTTACTTACCGGTAAAACGTGTACGGGTTTCTTCAGCATCCTGATCTCCTGTGGAAATAAATAAAAAATATGGATATTAGGTGAAGTGTTGTAATTAAGTCCATGTCTGAAAAGGGGGCTATGTCAGATCATTGTATGTGTATACTGCAGGACACTATTCACCCTACACCTCCAACAATGCAACACAGCAGAGTACACTGCAGGTCGTGAGCCAGCAGGAGGCGACAGGGAAAAATACAGATCTGCAACCCATCCATGAATATCTTGTACATTGTGTTCGATGCCCATGGGACCACATGGAGGATGGGCTCCGTAGTCAGCTGGCCCCTTCTCTATGATATGGGGTAATGATATAAACCTTTACTAGTAGGGAGCCCTATTTTGCTTTTTGGTTCAGTCCCCCTCCTATATGGACACCTCAATTCCAGAAACCCCTTACCTGAAAGTGTGGGCTGAAATGTTTGTCTTCGTTCACAATGGCCATTTCCTTTTCGTCTCGCACCAACAGGGTGGTCACTGCTCGCCCTGTTAAATGAGTGTGAAGCTGAGAGGCAAATATGTGGATGCCGCCTGAGGGAAGGGCCTGCGACACAAAGAATATGGATATAATCTATACACGGGGCACCATGTGAAATGTGCCATTTATATCACTAGTGTCTTATATATCTGTGCTCCTGTCCCCTTCATGTCACATCACTCTAAACACCTGTGTAATCAAGAAAAATAAAAAAAGTGAGTTTTCTGTGCGCTCTTCAATAATTAATACATCAGGCTTCATGTAAATGTCTGTTCTGCATGAGGGGATGAGGCAGAGACATGAGAGCCGATGGAGGACACAGAAACTGTGTGTCCGGAAAGTAACAAAGGTTCAGTCCAGCCGAGCTAGAGGTCACCAGATGCCCCGCCCACCTGACTATTCAACTACAATTCCCAGCATGCCTAAATGCATTTTATATCTATCCGTGGTGTTTTATTTCCATTGTGACCCCCTAATTTCTATGTACACCCCTGAGGAAGTCTACCACTAGGAGAAGAGCACGTTTGTGGAGACCGTTGTGAGTTCATCGCTGTGGAAGGTTTCACTGTTTTGTTTCCAGGTTCCTGCTCAGCTTATTATTTGCCGCTCTGCAGGTCACAACGTCCATGACTCCAAGCCCTGAGCTAGAACATGGTGCCAAGCAAACTCTGGGCAGAGTCAGGCCAGCGGCCGGTGTCCCCGAGGGGCAGAATAGCAGGACATTAGTGACAATTCAGGGCCAATAAGACTATCCGCCCGCTGCCCGCTCACAGGACGGTGGCCGAATACCAACCCTTCTGGTGCTTCCCTTCATTCATAAAAACGTCCAGTCTACCTTGGAAGAACGTAACACATAAAAGACTGGATGGTGGAAGTGTCTACACATCTGCAAGGGGACGTGTCAGGACAACTGTGGCCCAGGGGCAGGACGATGGAGCTGGGCACCATGTGTGTACACCATGGTGCGTGTGTGTGTACAGTAGGGTGTGTGTGTACAGTAGGGTGTGTGTGTGCAGCATGCAGTGTGTGTACAGTAGGGTGTGTGTGTGCAGCATGGAGTGTGTGTACAGTAAAGAGTGTGTGTGTGTACACCATGGTGTGTATGCAGCATGGTGTGTATGTGTGTGTGTACAGTATGAAGTGTGTGTGTACACCATGGTGTGTGTGTACAGTATGGGTTCTGTATACAGCATGGTGTGTGTGTGTGTGCAGCATGGAGTGTGTGTACAGTAAAGAGTGTGTGTGTACACCATGGTGTGTATGCAGCATGGTGTGTATGTGTGTGTACAGTATGAAGTGTGTGCAGTATGGAGTGTGTGTGTGTACAGTATGAAGTGTGTGCAGTATGGAGTGTGTGTGTACACCATGGTGTGTGTGTACAGTATGGGTTCTGTATACAGCATGGTGTGTGTGTGTACACCATGGTGTGTGTGTACAGTATGGGTTCCGTATACAGCATGGTGTGTGTGTGTGTGTGTACAACATGGTGTGTGCGTACAGTATGGTTTCGGTACACAGCATGGTGTGTGTGTGTGTGTGTGTGTACAACATGGTGTGTGTGTACAGTATGGGTTCTGTATACAGCATGGTGTGTGTGTGTGTACAACATGGTGTGTGTGTACAGTATGGGTTCTGTATACAGCATGGTGTGTGTGTGTGTACAACATGGTGTGTGTGTACAGTATGGGTTCCGTATACAGCATGATGTGTGTGTACAACATGGTGTGTGTGTACAGTATGGGTTCGGTACACAGCATGGTGTGTGTGTATAGTATGGGTTCTGTATACAGCATGGTGAGTGTCAGCAGCATAGGGTTGAGGTGTGCAGAGTCTGGTCTGTACATTATGGTGTGTGTGTGTACAGTAAGGGGTGTGTGTAGCATGCTGTGTGTGGGTACAACATGGAGTGTTTGTATATAGCATTCAGTGTGTGCGCAGCATGGGGTCTGTGAGTGAAGCATGGAATGTGTGTGTACATCACGGTGTGTGTGTGTACAGTAGGGTGTTTGTACACCATGGTTGTGTGTGTACAGCATGGAGTCTCTGTGTGTGCAGCATGGAGTGTGTGTGTGTGTACACCATAGTGTGTTTAAAGTATGGAGTGTGTGTGTACACCATGGTGTGTGTGTGTGTCTAGCATGGTGTGTGTGTGTGTGTGCAGCATGGAGTATGTGTGTGTACACCATGGTGTGTGTGTGTACAGCATGGTGTGTGTGTGTGTGTGTGTGTACAGCATGGTGGGTGTGTACAGCATAGGGGTGAGGTGTGCAGAGTGTGGTCTGTGTACATCATGGTGTGTGTGTGTACAGTAAGGGGTGTGTTTAGCATGCTAGGGTCTGTGAGTGAAGCATAGAATGTGTGTGTACAGTATGGAGTGGGTGTGTGCAGCATTGTGTGCGTGTACAATATGGAGTGTGTGCAGCATGGAGTGTGTGTACACTAAGGTGTGTGTATACAGTATGGTGTGTGTGTACAGTATGGAGTGTGTGTGTGTGTGTTCTGCATGGAGTAGGCGTGTACACTACGGTGTGTGTAGCATGGTGTGTGTGTGTATACCATGGTGTGTGTGTACAGTATGGAGTATGCGTGTCCAGCATGGAGGGCGTGTCCAGCATGGTGGGTGTGAACAGCATAAGTGTCACGGGTGTATCAAGTGTGACAAATAGTCCCTCTGGATCTGGCTGTAGAAGGTAACTGAGCTTGGCATTGCAGATGCCTTCTTGATCTTCTCATCTCTGTAGTGTAGTGATATCCTTCTTTCTTTAGGACCCAGCAGCGACCTACACCTTCTGCTAATTGACACACCCTTGCTTGGTAGTTAAAAACTCTCAGTGTCTCCAGAGAGTTGCCGGTGATAGTTCTATGTTCCTTTGTCCATGTCAGGAGTACTAGTAGTCAGTTAGTTTCTTATTGGACTTCCCTTGGAGGACAGTTGGCGTTATCTCTCTGGTGTCTTCTCAAGCTAAGTGTATCCCCTTTGTTTGTTTAGCTTGTTGTCTTTAGTTACAGTGGGGCCTGACTAGTGTTCATCCCGTCCCCTTTCTACCTAGGGCCAAGCTTTAGGGACATTCAGGGATTAGGTTTCCTGCTCGGCGATAGGTGCGGAACCTATATAAGGACGACAGGGTAGTCAGGGTGATATTAGATCTGCCTAGGGGTCTCGACTCCCCCTTTCCCTAGTTGTTGGGCTCCCTTTCCCCTCTTACCATTGTTGTACACTTGTTCCTTCCCTCACCTTGCATGACAATTGGTGTGAGGTGTGCAAAGTGTGGTCTGTGTACATCATGGGGTGTGTGTGTACAGTAATGGGTGTGTGTGTAGCATGCTGTGTGTATGGGTACAGCATGGAGTGTTTGTATATAGCATTCAGTGTATGTGCGGCACGGGGTCTGTGAGTGAAGCATAAAGTGTGTGTGTGTGTACAGTATGGTGTGTGAACAGCATGGTCAGTGGGTACAGCATAGTGGTGAGGTATGCAGAGTGTGTTCTGTGTACAATATGGAAGTTGTGTGTGTGTGTACAATAAGGGGTGTGTGTGTGTATAGCATGCTGTGTGTGGGTACAGAATGCAGTGTTTGTATATAGCATTCAGTGTGTGCTGCATGGGGACTGTGAGTGAAGCATGGAATGTGTGTGTATACCATGTTGTGTGTGTACAGTATGGAGTCTGTGTGTGCAGCATGGAGAGTGTGTACAGTATGGAGTGTGCAGCATGGGGTGTGTGTGCAGCATGGGGTGTGTGTACAGTATGGAGTGTGTGTGCAGCAGGGGGTGTGTGTACAGTATGGGGGGTGTGTGTACAGTATGGAGTGTACAGTATGGAGTGTGCAGCATGGGGTGTGTGTACAGTATGGAGTGTGTGTACAGTATGGAATGTGTGTGCAGCATGGGGTGTGTGTACAGTATGGGGTATGTGTGTGCAGCATGAAGTTTGTGTGTGTGCAGCATGGGGTGTGTGTACAGTATGGAGTGTGCAGCATGGGGTGTGTGTACAGTATGGAGTGTGCAGCATGGGGTGTGTGTACAGTATGGGGTATGTGTGTGCAGCATGGAGAGTGTGTACAGTATGGAGTGTGCAGCATGGGGTGTGTGTGCAGCATGGGGTGTGTGTACAGTATGGAGTGTGCAGCATGGGGTGTGTGTACAGTATGGAGTGTGCAGCATGGGGTGTGTGTACAGTATGGAGTGTGCAGCATGGGGTGTGTGTACAGCATGGAGAGTGTGTACAGTATGGAGTGTGCAGCATGGGGTGTGTGTACAGTATGGAGTGTGCAGCATGGGGTATGTGTGTGTACAGTATGGAGTGTGTGTACAGTATGGAGTGTGCAGCATGGGGTGTGTGTACAGTATGGATTGTGTGTACAGTATGGATTGTGTGTACAGTATGGAATGTGTGTGCAGTATGGGGTGTGTGTACAGTATGGAGTGTGCAGTATGGGGTGTGTGTACAGTATGGAGTGTGCAGCATGGGGTGTGTGTACAGTATGGAGTGTGTGTACAGTATGGAGTGTGCAGCATGGGGTGTGTGTACAGTATGGAGTGTGCAGCATGGGGTGTGTGTACAGTATGGGGTGTGTGTACAGTATGGAGTGTGCAGCATGGGGTGTGTGTACAGTATGGAGTGTGCAGCATGGGGTGTGTGTACAGTATGGGGTGTGTGTACAGTATGGAGTGTACAGTATGGGGTGTGTGTACAGTATGGAGTGTGCAGCATGGGGTGTGTGTACAGTATGGGGTGTGTGTACAGTATGGAGTGTGCAGCATGGGGTGTGTGTACAGTATGGGGTGTGTGTACAGTATGGAGTGTGCAGCATGGGGTGTGTGTACAGTATGGAGTGTGCAGCATGGGGTGTGTGTACAGTATGGGGTGTGTGTACAGTATGGAGTGTGCAGCATGGGGTGTGTGTACAGTATGGGGTGTGTGTACAGTATGGAGTGTGCAGCATGGGGTGTGTGTACAGTATGGAGTGTGTGTACAGTATGGAGTGTGCAGCATGGGGTGTGTGTACAGTATGGAGTGTGCAGCATGGGGTGTGTGTACAGTATGGAGTGTGCAGCATGGGGTGTGTGTACAGTATGGGGTGTGTGTACAGTATGGAGTGTGCAGCATGGGGTGTGTGTACAGTATGGGGTGTGTGTACAGTATGGAGTGTGCAGCATGGGGTGTGTGTACAGTATGGAGTGTGCAGCATGGGGTGTGTGTACAGTATGGAGTGTGCAGCATGGGGTGTGTGTACAGTATGGAGTGTGCAGCATGGAGTGTGTGTACAGTATGGGGTGTGTGTACAGCATGGGGTGTGTGTACAGCATGGGGTGTGTGTACAGTATGGGGTATGTGTGTACAGCATGGGGTGTGTGTACAGTATGGGGTGTGTGTACAGTATGGGGTATGTGTGTACAGCATGGGGTGTGTGTACAGTATGGGGTATGTGTGTACAGCATGGGGTGTGTGTACAGTATGGGGTATGTGTGTACAGCATGGGGTGTGTTGTACGGGGTAAGTGTGCAGTAAGAGGTGGGTGTATGACAGCACCCCTCCTTCCCTGATGACTCCATTAATTGTTACAGGAAATATTTTTGTTTCTATGAAAGAAAAATGAAAATCTATCAAAGAACAAACAAGCGTCAGACGCCCGGCCCGAGCGGGAATCAAAGCTTCATCACCGCGCGGCATGAAGACGAGCAGCGATCATCCACAGTGACTACGACAGCCGCAGCTCCCATCACTGCGCAGCTCGTTATAAGCGCGACCGAAGCAGGCGATAGGATTAACCCCTTGTGTGACGTGCCAGGATAGGAGGAGTAGTACTGTGTATATACAGGATAGGAGGAGTAGTACTGTGTATATACAGGATAGGAGGAGTAGTACTGTGTATATACAGGATAGGAGGAGTACTGTCTATATACAGGATAGGAGGAGTAGTACTGTGTATATACAGGATAGGAGGAGTAGCACTGTATATACAGGATAGGAGGAGTAGTACTGTGTATATACAGGATAGGAGGAGTAGTACTGTGTATATACAGGATAGGAGGAGTACTGTGTGTATACAGGATAGGAGGAGTAGTACTGTGTATATACAGGATAGGAGGAGTAGCACTGTATATACAGGATAGGAGGAGTAGTACTGTCTATATACAAGATAGGAGGAGTAGTACTGTATATACAGGATAGGAGGAGTAGTACTGTGTATATACAGGATAAGAGGAGTACTGTGTGTATACAGGATAGGAGGAGTAGTACTGTGTATATACAGGATAGGGGGAGTAGTACTGTGTATATACAAGATAGGAGGAGTAGTACTGTATATACAGGATAGGAGGAGTAGTACTGTCTATATACAGGATAGGAGGAGTAGTACTGTGTATATACAAGATAGGAGCAGTAGTACTGTATATACAGGATAGGAGGAGTAGTACTGTCTATATACAGGATAGGAGGAGTAGTACTGTCTATATACAGGATAGGAGGAGTAGTACTGTATATACAGGATAGGAGGAGTAGTACTGTGTGTATACAGGATAGGAGGAGTAGTACTGTGTATATACAGGATAGGAGGAGTAGTACTGTGTATATACAGGATAGGAGGAGTAGTACTGTCTATATACAGGATAGGAGTAGTACTGTCTATATACAGGATAGGAGGAGTAGCACTGTGTATATACAGGATAGGAGGAGTAGTACTGTGTGTATACAGGATAGGAGGAGTAGTACTGTGTATATACAGGATAGGAGGAGTAGTACTGTGTATATACAGGATAGGAGGAGTAGTACTGTGTATATACAGGATAGGAGGAGTAGTACTGTCTATATACAGGATAGGAGGAGTAGTACTGTGTATATACAGGATAGGAGGAGTAGTACTGTGTGTATACAGGATAGGAGGAGTAGCACTGTGTGTATACAGGATAGGAGGAGTAGTACTGTGTATATACAGGATAGGAGGAGTAGCACTGTGTGTATACAGGATAGGAGGAGTAGTACTGTGTATATACAGGATAGGAGGAGTAGTACTGTGTGTATACAGGATAGGAGGAGTAGCACTGTGTGTATACAGGATAGGAGGAGTAGCACTGTGTATATACAGGATAGGAGGAGTACTGTATTTACAGGATAGGAGGAGTAGTACTGTATATACAGGATAGGAGGAGTAGTACTGTGTATATACAGGATAGGAGGAGTACTGTATTTACAGGATAGGAGGAGTAGTACTGTGTATATACAGGATAGGAGGAGTAGTACTGTGTATATACAGGATAGGAGGAGTAGTACTGTATTTACAGGATAGGAGGAGTAGTACTGTCTATATACAGGATAGGAGTAGTACTGTTTATATACAGGATAGGAGGAGTAGTACTGTGTGTAGACAGGATAGGAGGAGTAGTACTGTCTATATACAGGATAGGAGTAGTACTGTCTATATACAGGATAGGAGGAGTAGTACTGTATATACAGGATAGGAGGAGTAGTACTGTGTATATACAGGATAGGAGGAGTAGTACTGTGTGTATACAGGATAGGAGGAGTAGTACTGTGTATATACAGGATAGGAGTAGTACTGTCTATATACAGGATAGGAGGAGTAGTACTGTATATACAGGATAGGAGGAGTAATACTGTGTGTATACAGGATAGGAGGAGTAGTACTGTGTATATACAGGATAGGAGTAGTACTGTCTATATACAGGATAGGAGGAGTAGTACTGTATATACAGGATAGGAGGAGTAATACTGTGTGTATACAGGATAGGAGGAGTAGCACTGTGTGTATACAGGATAGGAGGAGTAGTACTGTATATACAGGATAGGAGGAGTAGTACTGTGTATATACAGGATAGGAGGAGTAGTACTGTATATACAGGATAGGAGGAGTAGTACTGTGTATATACAGGATAGGAGTAGTACTGTGTATATACAGGATAGGAGTAGTACTGTCTATATACAGGATAGGAGGAGTAGTACTGTATATACAGGATAGGAGGAGTAGTACTGTGTATATACAGGATAGGAGGAGTAATACTGTGTGTATACAGGATAGGAGGAGTAGCACTGTGTGTATACAGGATAGGAGGAGTAGTACTGTATATACAGGATAGGAGGAGTAGTACTGTCTATATACAGGATAGGAGGAGTAGTACTGTATATACAGGATAGGAGGAGTAGTACTGTGTATATACAGGATAGGAGGAGTAGTACTGTGTGTATACAGGATAGGAGGAGTAGCACTGTGTGTATACAGGATAGGAGGAGTAGTACTGTGTATATACAGGATAGGAGGAGTAGTACTGTGTGTATACAGGATAGGAGGAGTAGTACTGTCTATATACAGGATAGGAGGAGTAGTACTGTGTATATACAGGATAGGAGTAGTACTGTCTATATACAGGATAGGAGGAGTAGTACTGTGTATATACAGGATAGGAGGAGTAGTACTGTGTATATACAGGATAGGAGGAGTAATACTGTGTGTATACAGGGTAGGAGGAGTAGTACTGTGTATATACAGGATAGGAGGAGTAGTACTGTGTGTATACAGGATAGGAGGAGTAGTACTGTGTATATACAGGATAGGAGTAGTACTGTCTATATACAGGATAGGAGGAGTAGTACTGTATATACAGGATAGGAGGAGTAGTACTGTATATACAGGATAGGAGGAGTAATACTGTGTATAAACAGGATAGGAGGAGTAGTACTGTCTATATACAGGATAGGAGGAGAAGTACTGTGTATATACAGGATAGGAGGAGTAGTACTGTGTATATACAGGATAAGAGGAGTACTGTGTGTATACAGGATAGGAGGAGTAGTACTGTGTATATACAAGATAGGAGGAGTAGTACTGTATATACAGGATAGGAGGAGTAGTACTGTGTATATACAGGATAAGAGGAGTACTGTGTGTATACAGGATAGGAGGAGTAGTACTGTGTATATACAAGATAGGAGGAGTAGTACTGTATATACAGGATAGGAGGAGTAGTACTGTCTATATACAGGATAGGAGGAGTAGTACTGTGTGTATACAGGATAGGAGGAGTAGTACTGTGTATATACAGGATAGGAGGAGTAGTACTGTCTATATACAGGATAGGAGGAGTAGTACTGTGTATATACAGGATAGGAGAAGTAGCACTGTCTATATACAGGATAGGAGGAGTAGTACTGTGTATATACAGGATAGGAGGAGTAGTACTGTCTATATACAGGATAGGAGGAGTAGTACTGTGTATATACAGGATAGGAGGAGTACTGTGTGTATACAGGATAGGAGGAGTAGTACTGTGTATATACAAGATAGGAGGAGTAGTACTGTATATACAGGATAGGAGGAGTAGTACTGTGTATATACAGGATAGGAGGAGTACTGTATTTACAGGATAGGAGGAGTAGTACTGTATATACAGGATAGGAGGAGTAGTACTGTGTATATACAGGATAGGAGGAGTACTGTATTTACAGGATAGGAGGAGTAGTACTGTCTATATACAGGATAGGAGGAGTAGTACTGTGTATATACAGGATAGGAGGAGTAGTACTGTCTATATACAGGATAGGAGTAGTACTGTCTATATACAGGATAGGAGGAGTAGTACTGTGTGCATACAGGATAGGAGGAGTAGTACTGTGTGTATACAGGATAGGAGGAGTAGCACTGTGTGTATACAGGATAGGAGGAGTAGTACTGTGTATATACAGGATAGGAGGAGTAGTACTGTATTTACAGGATAGGAGGAGTAGTACTGTATATACAGGATAGGAGGAGTAGTACTGTGTATATACAGGATAGGAGGAGTACTGTATTTACAGGATAGGAGGAGTAGTACTGTCTATATACAGGATAGGAGGAGTAGTACTGTGTATATACAGGACAGGAGGAGTAGTACTGTGTGTATACAGGATAGGAGGAGTAGTACTGTATATACAGGATAGGAGGAGTAGTACTGTATATACAGGATAGGAGTAGTACTGTCTATATACAGGATAGGACGAGTAGTACTGTATATACAGGATAGGAGGAGTAGTACTGTCTATATACAGGATAGGAGTAGTACTGTCTATATACAGGATAGGAGGAGTAGTACTGTGTATATACAGGATAGGAGGAGTACTGTATTTACAGGATAGGAGGAGTAGTACTGTATATACAGGATAGGAGGAGTAGTACTGTGTATATACAGGATAGGAGGAGTACTGTATTTACAGGATAGGAGGAGTAGTACTGTGTATATACAGGATAGGAGGAGTACTGTATATACAGGATAGGAGGAGTAGTACTGTATTTACAGGATAGGAGGAGTAGTACTGTCTATATACAGGATAGGAGGAGTAGTACTGTATATACAGGATAGGAGGAGTAGTACTGTATATACAGGATAGGAGGAGTAATACTGTGTATATACAGGATAGGAGGAGTAGTACTGTCTATATACAGGATAGGAGTAGTACTGTCTATATACAGGATAGGAGGAGTAGTACTGTATATACAGGATAGGAGGAGTAGTACTGTATATACAGGATAGGAGGAGTAATACTGTGTATATACAGGATAGGAGGAGTAGTACTGTCTATATACAGGATAGGAGTAGTACTGTCTATATACAGGATAGGAGGAGTAGTACTTTGTATATACAGGATAGGAGGAGTAGCACTGTATATACAGGATAGGAGGAGTAGTACTGTCTATATACAGGATAGGAGGAGTAGTACTGTATATACAGGATAGGAGGAGTAATACTGTGTATATACAGGATAGGAGGAGTAGTACTGTCTATATACAGGATAGGAGTAGTACTGTCTATATACAGGATAGGAGGAGTAGTACTGTGTATATACAGGATAGGAGGAGTACTGTGTGTATACAGGATAGGAGGAGTAGTACTGTCTATATACAGGATAGGAGGAGTAGTACTGTGTATATACAAGATAGGAGGAGTAGTACTGTATATACAGGATAGGAGGAGTAGTACTATGTGTATACAGGATAGGAGGAGTAGTACTATGTGTATACAGGATAGGAGGAGTAGTACTGTCTATAAACAGTAGGAGGAGTAGTACTGTCTATATACAGGATAGGAGGAGTACTGTATTTACAGGATAGGAGGAGTAGTACTGTATATACAGGATAGGAGGAGTAGTACTGTGTATATACAGGATAGGAGGAGTACTGTATTTACAGGATAGGAGGAGTAGTACTGTATATACAGGATAGGAGGAGTAGTACTGTGTATATACAGGATAGGAGGAGTAGTACTGTCTATATACAGGATAGGAGTAGTACTGTCTATATACAGGATAGGAGGAGTAGTACTGTGTGTATACAGGATAGGAGGAGTAGCATTGTGTGTATACAGGATAGGAGGAGTAGTACTGTGTATATACAGGATAGGAGGAGTAATACTGTGTGTATACAGGATAGGAGGAGTAGTACTGTGTATATACAGGATAGGAGGAGTAGTACTGTGTGTATACAGGATAGGAGGAGTAGTACTGTGTATATACAGGATAGGAGGAGTAGTACTGTGTATATACAGGATAGGAGGAGTAGTACTGTGTATATACAGGATAGGAGGAGTACTGTCTATATACAGGATAGGAGGAGTAGTACTGTGTATATACAGGATAGGAGGAGTAGCACTGTATATACAGGATAGGAGGAGTAGTACTGTGTATATACAGGATAGGAGGAGTAGTACTGTGTATATACAGGATAGGAGGAGTACTGTGTGTATACAGGATAGGAGGAGTAGTACTGTGTATATACAGGATAGGAGGAGTAGCACTGTATATACAGGATAGGAGGAGTAGTACTGTCTATATACAAGATAGGAGGAGTAGTACTGTATATACAGGATAGGAGGAGTAGTACTGTGTATATACAGGATAAGAGGAGTACTGTGTGTATACAGGATAGGAGGAGTAGTACTGTGTATATACAGGATAGGGGGAGTAGTACTGTGTATATACAAGATAGGAGGAGTAGTACTGTATATACAGGATAGGAGGAGTAGTACTGTCTATATACAGGATAGGAGGAGTAGTACTGTGTATATACAAGATAGGAGGAGTAGTACTGTATATACAGGATAGGAGGAGTAGTACTGTCTATATACAGGATAGGAGGAGTAGTACTGTCTATATACAGGATAGGAGGAGTAGTACTGTATATACAGGATAGGAGGAGTAGTACTGTGTGTATACAGGATAGGAGGAGTAGTACTGTGTATATACAGGATAGGAGGAGTAGTACTGTGTATATACAGGATAGGAGGAGTAGTACTGTCTATATACAGGATAGGAGTAGTACTGTCTATATACAGGATAGGAGGAGTAGCACTGTGTATATACAGGATAGGAGGAGTAGTACTGTGTGTATACAGGATAGGAGGAGTAGTACTGTGTATATACAGGATAGGAGGAGTAGTACTGTGTATATACAGGATAGGAGGAGTAGTACTGTGTATATACAGGATAGGAGGAGTAGTACTGTATATACAGGATAGGAGGAGTAGTACTGTCTATATACAGGATAGGAGGAGTAGTACTGTGTATATACAGGATAGGAGGAGTAGTACTGTGTGTATACAGGATAGGAGGAGTAGCACTGTGTGTATACAGGATAGGAGGAGTAGTACTGTGTATATACAGGATAGGAGGAGTAGCACTGTGTGTATACAGGATAGGAGGAGTAGTACTGTGTATATACAGGATAGGAGGAGTAGTACTGTGTGTATACAGGATAGGAGGAGTAGCACTGTGTGTATACAGGATAGGAGGAGTAGCACTGTGTATATACAGGATAGGAGGAGTACTGTATTTACAGGATAGGAGGAGTAGTACTGTATATACAGGATAGGAGGAGTAGTACTGTGTATATACAGGATAGGAGGAGTACTGTATTTACAGGATAGGAGGAGTAGTACTGTGTATATACAGGATAGGAGGAGTAGTACTGTGTATATACAGGATAGGAGGAGTAGTACTGTATTTACAGGATAGGAGGAGTAGTACTGTCTATATACAGGATAGGAGTAGTACTGTTTATATACAGGATAGGAGGAGTAGTACTGTGTGTATACAGGATAGGAGGAGTAGCACTGTGTGTATACAGGATAGGAGGAGTAGTACTGTGTATATACAGGATAGGAGTAGTACTGTCTATATACAGGATAGGAGGAGTAGTACTGTATATACAGGATAGGAGGAGTAGTACTGTGTATATACAGGATAGAAGGAGTAGTACTGTGTGTATACAGGATAGGAGGAGTAGTACTGTGTATATACAGGATAGGAGTAGTACTGTCTATATACAGGATAGGAGGAGTAGTACTGTATATACAGGATAGGAGGAGTAGTACTGTGTATATACAGGATAGGAGTAGTAGTACTGTGTGTATACAGGATAGGAGGAGTAGTACTGTGTATATACAGGATAGGAGTAGTACTGTCTATATACAGGATAGGAGGAGTAGTACTGTATATACAGGATAGGAGGAGTAATACTGTGTGTATACAGGATAGGAGGAGTAGTACTGTGTATATACAGGATAGGAGTAGTACTGTCTATATACAGGATAGGAGGAGTAGTACTGTATATACAGGATAGGAGGAGTAGTACTGTGTATATACAGGATAGGAGGAGTAATACTGTGTGTATACAGGATAGGAGGAGTAGCACTGTGTGTATACAGGATAGGAGGAGTAGTACTGTATATACAGGATAGGAGGAGTAGTACTGTCTATATACAGGATAGGAGGAGTAGTACTGTATATACAGGATAGGAGGAGTAGTACTGTGTATATACAGGATAGGAGGAGTAGTACTGTATATACAGGATAGGAGGAGTAGTACTGTGTATATACAGGATAGGAGTAGTACTGTGTATATACAGGATAGGAGTAGTACTGTCTATATACAGGATAGGAGGAGTAGTACTGTATATACAGGATAGGAGGAGTAGTACTGTGTATATACAGGATAGGAGGAGTAATACTGTGTGTATACAGGATAGGAGGAGTAGCACTGTGTGTATACAGGATAGGAGGAGTAGTACTGTATATACAGGATAGGAGGAGTAGTACTGTCTATATACAGGATAGGAGGAGTAGTACTGTATATACAGGATAGGAGGAGTAGTACTGTGTATATACAGGATAGGAGGAGTAGTACTGTGTGTATACAGGATAGGAGGAATAGCACTGTGTGTATACAGGATAGGAGGAGTAGTACTGTGTATATACAGGATAGGAGGAGTAGTACTGTGTGTATACAGGATAGGAGGAGTAGTACTGTCTATATACAGGATAGGAGGAGTAGTACTGTGTATATACAGGATAGGAGTAGTACTGTCTATATACAGGATAGGAGGAGTAGTACTGTGTATATACAGGATAGGAGGAGTAGTACTGTGTATATACAGGATAGGAGGAGTAATACTGTGTGTATACAGGATAGGAGGAGTAGTACTGTGTATATACAGGATAGGAGGAGTAGTACTGTGTGTATACAGGATAGGAGGAGTAGTACTGTGTATATACAGGATAGGAGTAGTACTGTCTATATACAGGATAGGAGGAGTAGTACTGTATATACAGGATAGGAGGAGTAGTACTGTATATACAGGATAGGAGGAGTAATACTGTGTATAAACAGGATAGGAGGAATAGTACTGTCTATATACAGGATAGGAGGAGAAGTACTGTGTATATACAGGATAGGAGGAGTAGTACTGTGTATATACAGGATAAGAGGAGTACTGTGTGTATACAGGATAGGAGGAGTAGTACTGTGTATATACAAGATAGGAGGAGTAGTACTGTATATACAGGATAGGAGGAGTAGTACTGTGTATATACAGGATAAGAGGAGTACTGTGTGTATACAGGATAGGAGGAGTAGTACTGTGTATATACAAGATAGGAGGAGTAGTACTGTATATACAGGATAGGAGGAGTAGTACTGTCTATATACAGGATAGGAGGAGTAGTACTGTGTGTATACAGGATAGGAGGAGTAGTACTGTGTATATACAGGATAGGAGGAGTAGTACTGTCTATATACAGGATAGGAGGAGTAGTACTGTGTATATACAGGATAGGAGAAGTAGCACTGTCTATATACAGGATAGGAGGAGTAGTACTGTGTATATACAGGATAGGAGGAGTAGTACTGTCTATATACAGGATAGGAGGAGTAGTACTGTGTATATACAGGATAGGAGGAGTACTGTGTGTATACAGGATAGGAGGAGTAGTACTGTGTATATACAAGATAGGAGGAGTAGTACTGTATATACAGGATAGGAGGAGTAGTACTGTGTATATACAGGATAGGAGGAGTACTGTATTTACAGGATAGGAGGAGTAGTACTGTATATACAGGATAGGAGGAGTAGTACTGTGTATATACAGGATAGGAGGAGTACTGTATTTACAGGATAGGAGGAGTAGTACTGTCTATATACAGGATAGGAGGAGTAGTACTGTGTATATACAGGATAGGAGGAGTAGTACTGTCTATATACAGGATAGGAGTAGTACTGTCTATATACAGGATAGGAGGAGTAGTACTGTGTGTATACAGGATAGGAGGAGTAGTACTGTGTGTATACAGGATAGGAGGAGTAGCACTGTGTGTATACAGGATAGGAGGAGTAGTACTGTGTATATACAGGATAGGAGGAGTAGTACTGTATTTACAGGATAGGAGGAGTAGTACTGTATATACAGGATAGGAGGAGTAGTACTGTGTATATACAGGATAGGAGGAGTACTGTATTTACAGGATAGGAGGAGTAGTACTGTCTATATACAGGATAGGAGGAGTAGTACTGTGTATATACAGGACAGGAGGAGTAGTACTGTGTGTATACAGGATAGGAGGAGTAGTACTGTATATACAGGATAGGAGGAGTAGTACTGTATATACAGGATAGGAGTAGTACTGTCTATATACAGGATAGGAGGAGTAGTACTGTATATACAGGATAGGAGGAGTAGTACTGTCTATATACAGGATAGGAGTAGTACTGTCTATATACAGGATAGGAGGAGTAGTACTGTGTATATACAGGATAGGAGGAGTACTGTATTTACAGGATAGGAGGAGTAGTACTGTATATACAGGATAGGAGGAGTAGTACTGTGTATATACAGGATAGGAGGAGTACTGTATTTACAGGATAGGAGGAGTAGTACTGTGTATATACAGGATAGGAGGAGTACTGTATTTACAGGATAGGAGGAGTAGTACTGTCTATATACAGGATAGGAGGAGTAGTACTGTATATACAGGATAGGAGGAGTAGTACTGTATATACAGGATAGGAGGAGTAATACTGTGTATATACAGGATAGGAGAAGTAGTACTGTCTATATACAGGATAGGAGTAGTACTGTCTATATACAGGATAGGAGGAGTAGTACTGTATATACAGGATAGGAGGAGTAGTACTGTATATACAGGATAGGAGGAGTAATACTGTGTATATACAGGATAGGAGGAGTAGTACTGTCTATATACAGGATAGGAGTAGTACTGTCTATATACAGGATAGGAGGAGTAGTACTTTGTATATACAGGATAGGAGGAGTAGCACTGTATATACAGGATAGGAGGAGTAGTACTGTCTATATACAGGATAGGAGGAGTAGTACTGTATATACAGGATAGGAGGAGTAATACTGTGTATATACAGGATAGGAGGAGTAGTACTGTCTATATACAGGATAGGAGTAGTACTGTCTATATACAGGATAGGAGGAGTAGTACTGTGTATATACAGGATAGGAGGAGTACTGTGTGTATACAGGATAGGAGGAGTAGTACTGTCTATATACAGGATAGGAGGAGTAGTACTGTGTATATACAAGATAGGAGGAGTAGTACTGTATATACAGGATAGGAGGAGTAGTACTATGTGTATACAGGATAGGAGGAGTAGTACTATGTGTATACAGGATAGGAGGAGTAGTACTGTCTATAAACAGTAGGAGGAGTAGTACTGTCTATATACAGGATAGGAGGAGTACTGTATTTACAGGATAGGAGGAGTAGTACTGTATATACAGGATAGGAGGAGTAGTACTGTGTATATACAGGATAGGAGGAGTACTGTATTTACAGGATAGGAGGAGTAGTACTGTATATACAGGATAGGAGGAGTAGTACTGTGTATATACAGGATAGGAGGAGTAGTACTGTCTATATACAGGATAGGAGTAGTACTGTCTATATACAGGATAGGAGGAGTAGTACTGTGTGTATACAGGATAGGAGGAGTAGCATTGTGTGTATACAGGATAGGAGGAGTAGTACTGTGTATATACAGGATAGGAGGAGTAATACTGTGTGTATACAGGATAGGAGGAGTAGTACTGTGTATATACAGGATAGGAGGAGTAGTACTGTGTGTATACAGGATAGGAGGAGTAGTACTGTGTATATACAGGATAGGAGGAGTAGTACTGTGTATATACAGGATAGGAGGAGTAGTACTGTCTATATACAGGATAGGAGGAGTACTGTATTTACAGGATAGGAGGAGTAGTACTGTATATACAGGATAGGAGGAGTAGTACTGTGTATATACAGGATAGGAGGAGTAGTACTGTGTGTATACAGGATAGGAGGAGTAATACTGTATGTATACAGGATAGGAGGAGTAGTACTGTGTATATACAGGATAGGAGGAGTAGTACTGTGTATATACAGGATAGGAGGAGTAGTACTGTGTATATACAGGATAGGAGGAGTAGCATTGTGTGTATACAGGATAGGAGGAGCAGTACTGTGTATATACAGGATAGGAGGAGTAATACTGTGTGTATACAGGATAGGAGGAGTAGTACTGTGTATATACAGGATAGGAGGAGTAGTACTGTGTGTATACAGGATAGGAGGAGTAGTACTGTGTATATACAGGATAGGAGGAGTAGTACTGTGTATATACAGGATAGGAGGAGTACTGTATTTACAGGATAGGAGGAGTAGTACTGTATATACAGGATAGGAGGAGTAGTACTGTGTATATACAGGATAGGAGGAGTAGTACTGTCTATATACAGGATAGGAGGAGTAGTACTGTGTATATACAGGATAGGAGGAGTACTGTATTTACAGGATAGGAGGAGAAGTACTGTATATACAGGATAGGAGGAGTAGTACTGTGTATATACAGGATAGGAGGAGTAGTACTGTCTATATACAGGATAGGAGGAGTACTGTGTATATACAGGATAGGAGGAGTAGTTCTGTGTATATACAGGATAGGAGGAGTACTGTGTGTATACAGGATAGGAGGAGTAGTACTGTATAAACAGGATAGGAGGAGTAGTACTGTATATACAGGATAGGAGGAGTAGTACTGTATATACAGGATAGGAGGAGTAATACTGTGTATATACAGGATAGGAGTAGTAGTACTGTGTCTATACAGGATAGGAGGAGTAGTACTGTGTCTATACAGGATAGGAGGAGTAGTACTGTGTCTATACAGGATAGGAGGAGTAATACTGTGTATATACAGGATAGGAGGAGTAGTACTGTGTATATACAGGATAGGAGTAGTACTGTATATACAGGATAGGAGGAGTAGTACTGTGTGTATACAGGATAGGAGGAGTAGTACTGTGTGTATACAGGATAGGAGGAGTAGTACTGTGTATATACAGGATAGGAGGAATAGTACTGTATATACAGGATAGGAGAAGTAATACTGTGTATATACAGGATAGGAGGAGTAGTACTGTGTATATACAGGATAGGAGGAGTACTGTGTGTATACAGGATAGGAGGAGTAGTACTGTGTATATACAAGATAGGAGGAGTAGTACTGTATATACAGGATAGGAGGAGTAGTACTGTGTATATACAGGATAGGAGGAGTACTGTATTTACAGGATAGGAGGAGTAGTACTGTATATACAGGATAGGAGGAGTAGTACTGTGTATATACAGGATAGGAGGAGTACTGTATTTACAGGATAGGAGGAGTAGTACTGTCTATATACAGGATAGGAGGAGTAGTACTGTGTATATACAGGATAGGAGGAGTAGTACTGTCTATATACAGGATAGGAGTAGTACTGTCTATATACAGGATAGGAGGAGTAGTACTGTGTGTATACAGGATAGGAGGAGTAGCACTGTGTGTATACAGGATAGGAGGAGTAGTACTGTGTATATACAGGATAGGAGGAGTAATACTGTGTGTATACAGGATAGGAGGAGTAGTACTGTGTATATACAGGATAGGAGGAGTAGTACTGTGTGTATACAGGATAGGAGGAGTAATACTGTATGTATACAGGATAGGAGGAGTAGTACTGTGTATATACAGGATAGGAGTAGTACTGTCTATATACAGGATAGGAGGAGTAGTACTGTATATACAGGATAGGAGGAGTAGTACTGTATATACAGGATAGGAGGAGTAATACTGTGTATATACAGGATAGGAGAAGTAGTACTGTCTATATACAGGATAGGAGTAGTACTGTCTATATACAGGATAGGAGGAGTAGTACTGTATATACAGGATAGGAGGAGTAATACTGTGTATATACAGGATAGGAGGAGTAGTACTGTGTATATACAGGATAAGAGGAGTACTGTGTGTATACAGGATAGGAGGAGTAGTACTGTGTATATACAAGATAGGAGGAGTAGTACTGTATATACAGGATAGGAGGAGTAGTACTGTCTATATACAGGATAGGAGGAGTAGTACTGTATATACAGGATAGGAGGAGTAGTACTGTATATACAGGATAGGAGGAGTAATACTGTGTATGTACAGGATAGGAGGAGTAGTACTGTGTATATACAGGATAGGAGGAGTAGTACTGTCTATATACAGGATAGGAGTAGTACTGTCTATATACAGGATAGGAGGAGTAGTACTGTGTATATACAGGATAGGAGGAGTACTGTGTGTATACAGGATAGGAGGAGTAGTACTGTGTATATACAAGATAGGAGGAGTAGTACTGTATATACAGGATAGGAGGAGTAGTACTGTCTATAAACAGGATAGGAGGAGTAGTACTGTGTATATACAGGATAGGAGGAGTACTGTATTTACAGGATAGGAGGAGTAGTACTGTATATACAGGATAGGAGGAGTAGTACTGTGTATATACAGGATAGGAGGAGTACTGTATTTACAGGATAGGAGGAGTAGTACTGTATATACAGGATAGGAGGAGTAGTACTGTGTATATACAGGATAGGAGGAGTAATACTGTGTGTATACAGGATAGGAGGAGTAGTACTGTGTATATACAGGATAGGAGGAGTAGTACTGTGTGTATACAGGATAGGAGGAGTAATACTGTATGTATACAGGATAGGAGGAGTAGTACTGTGTATATACAGGATAGGAGGAGTAGTACTGTGTATATACAGGATAGGAGGAGTACTGTGTGTATACAGGATAGGAGGAGTAGTACTGTGTATATACAGGATAGGAGGAGTAGTACTGTGTATATACAGGATAGGAGGAGTAGTACTGTGTATATACAGGATAGGAGGAGTAGTACTGTATATACAGGATAGGAGGAGTAGTATTGTGTATATACAGGATAGGAGGAGTACTGTCTATATACAGGATAGGAGGAGTAGTACTGTGTATATACAGGATAGGAGGAGTACTGTGTGTATACAGGATAGGAGGAGTAGTACTGTGTATATACAAGATAGGAGGAGTACTGTCTATATACAGGATAGGAGGAGTAGTACTGTGTATATACAGGATAGGAGGAGTACTGTGTGTATACAGGATAGGAGGAGTAGTACTGTGTATATACAAGATAGGAGGAGTAGTACTGTCTATATACAGGATAGGAGGAGTAGTACTGTCTATATACAGGATAGGAGTAGTACTGTCTATATACAGGATAGGAGGAGTAGTACTGTGTATATACAGGATAGGAGGAGTACTGTGTGTATACAGGATAGGAGGAGTAGTACTGTGTATATACAAGATAGGAGGAGTAGTACTGTATATACAGGATAGGAGGAGTAGTACTGTCTATAAACAGGATAGGAGGAGTAGTACTGTATATACAGGATAGGAGGAGTAGTACTGTATATACAGGATAGGAGGAGTAATACTGTGTATATACAGGATAGGAGTAGTAGTACTGTGTCTATACAGGATAGGAGGAGTAGTACTGTGTCTATACAGGATAGGAGGAGTAGTACTGTGTCTATACAGGATAGGAGGAGTAATACTGTGTATATACAGGATAGGAGGAGTAGTACTGTGTATATACAGGATAGGAGTAGTACTGTATATACAGGATAGGAGGAGTAGTACTGTGTGTATACAGGATAGGAGGAGTAGTACTGTGTGTATACAGGATAGGAGGAGTAGTACTGTGTATATGCAGGATAGGAGGAATAGTACTGTATATACAGGATAGGAGAAGTAATACTGTGTATATACAGGATAGGAGGAGTAGTACTGTGTATATACAGGATAGGAGTAGTACTATCTATATACAGGATAGGAGGAGTAGTACTGTATGTATACAGGATAGGAGGAGTAGTACTGTGTATATACAGGATAGGAGGAGTAGTACTGTATATACAGGATAGGAGGAGTAGTACTGTGTATATACAGGATAGGAGGAGTAATACTGTATATACAGGATAGGAGGAGAAGTACTGTGTATACACAGGATAGGAGGAGCAGTACTGTGTGTATACAGGATAGGAGGAGCAGAACTGTATATACAGGATAGGAGGAGTAGTACTGTGTATACACAGGATAGGAGGAGTAGTACTGTGTGTATACAGGATAGGAGGAGTAGTACTGTATATACAGGATAGGAGGAGTAGTACTGTGTATACAGGATAGGAGGAGTAGTACTGTGTATATGCAGGATAGGAGGAGTAGAACTGTGTATATACAGGATAGGAGGAGTAGTACTGTCTATATACAGGATAGGAGGAGTAGCACTGTATATACAGGATAGGAGGAGTAGTACTGTGTATATACAGGATAGGAGGAGTAGTACTGTATATACAGGATAGGAGGAGTAGTACTGTGTATATACAGGATAGGAGGAGTAGTACTGTGTATATGCAGGATAGGAGGAGTAGAACTGTGTATATACAGGATAGGAGGAGTAGTACTGTCTATATACAGGATAGGAGGAGTAGCACTGTATATACAGGATAGGAGGAGTAGTACTGTGTATATACAGGATAGGAGGAGTAGTACTGTATATACAGGATAGGAGGAGTAGTACTGTCTATATACAGGATAGGAGGAGTAGTACTGTGTATATACAGGATAGGAGGAGTAGTACTGTATATACAGGATAGGAGGAGTAGTACTGTCTATATACAGGATAGGAGGAGTAGTACTGTGTATATACAGGATAGGAGGAGTAGCACTGTATATACAGGATAGGAGGAGTAGTACTGTGTATATACAGGATAGGAGGAGTACTGTATTTACAGGATAGGAGGAGTAGTACTGTGTATATACAGGATAGGAGGAGTAGTACTGTATATACAGGATAGGAGGAGTAGTACTGTCTATATACAGGACAGGAGGAGTAGTACTGTGTATATACAGGATAGGAGGAGTAGTACTGTCTATATACAGGATAGGAGGAGTAGTACTGTGTATATACAGGATAGGAGGAGTAGTACTGTCTATATACAGGATAGGAGGAGTAGTACTGTATATACAGGATAGGAGGAGTAGTACTGTGTATATACAGGATAGGAGGAGTAGTACTGTCTATATACAGGATAGGAGGAGTAGTACTGTATATACAGGATAGGAGGAGTAGTACTGTGTATATACAGGATAGGAGGAGTAGTACTGTATATACAGGATAGGAGGAGTAGTACTGTGTATATACAGGATAGGAGGAGGAGTACTGTGTATATACAGGATAGGAGGAGTAGTACTGTGTATATACAGGATAGGAGGAGTAGCACTGTATATACAGGATAGGAGGAGTAGTACTGTGTATATACAGGATAGGAGGAGTACTGTATTTACAGGATAGGAGGAGTAGTACTGTCTACATACAGGACAGGAGGAGTAGTACTGTGTATATACAGGATAGGAGGAGTAGTACTGTCTATATACAGGATAGGAGGAGTAGTACTGTGTATATACAGGATAGGAGGAGTAGTACTGTCTATATACAGGATAGGAGGAGTAGTACTGTGTGTATACAGGATAGGAGTAGTACTGTGTGTATACAGGATAGGAGGAGTAGCACTGTGTATATACAGGATAGGAGGAGTAGTACTGTATATACAGGAAAGGAGGAGTAGTACTGGTGTATATACAGGATAGGAGGAGTAGTACTGTATATACAGGATAGGAGGAGTAGTACTGTATATACAGGATAGGAGGAGTAGTACTGTGTATATACAGGATAGGAGGAGTAGTACTGTGTGTATACAGGATAGGAGGAGTAGCACTGTGTGTATACAGGATAGGAGGAGTAGTACTGTGTATATACAGGATAGGAAGAGTAGTACTGTATGTATACAGGATAGGAGGAGTAATACTGTGTGTATACAGGATAGGAGGAGTAGTACTGTATATACAGGATAGGAGGAGTAGTACTGTGTATATACAGGATAGGAGGAGTACTGTATGTATACAGGATAGGAGGAATAGTACTGTATATACAGGATAGGAGGAGTAGTACTGTATATATACAGGATAGGAGTAGTACTGTATACACAGGATAAGAGGAGTAGTACTGTCTATATACAGGATAGGAGGAGTAGTACTGTGTATATACAGGATAGGAGGAGTAGTACTGTCTATATACAGGATAGGAGGAGTAGTACTGTGTGTATACAGGATAGGAGGAGTAGTACTGTGTATATACAGGATAAGAGGAGTAGTACTGTATATACAGGATAGGAGGAGTAGTACTGTGTGTATACAGGATAGGAGGAGTAGTACTGTATATACAGGATAGGAGGAGTAATACTGTGTGTATACAGGATAGGAGGAGTAGTACTGTGTATATACAGGATAGGAGGAGTAGTACTGTGTGTATACAGGATAGGAGGAGTAGTACTGTGTATATACAGGATAAGAGGAGTAGTACTGTATATACAGGATAGGAGGAGTAGTACTGTGTGTATACAGGATAGGAGGAGTAGTACTGCATATACAGGATAGGAGGAGTAATACTGTGTGTATACAGGATAGGAGGAGTAGTACTGTGTATATACAGGATAGGAGGAGTAGTACTGTGTGTATACAGGATAGGAGGAGTAGTACTGTGTATACAGGATAGGAGGAGTAGTACTGTGTATACAGGATAGGAGGAGTAGTACTGTGTATATACAGGATAGGAGGAGTAGTACTGTGTGTATACAGGATAGGAGGAGTAGTACTGTGTATATACAGGATAGGAGGAGTAGTACTGTGTGTATACAGGATAGGAGGAGTAGTACTGTATATACAGGATAGGAGGAGTAGTACTGTGTATATACAGGATAGGAGGAGTAGTACTGTGTATATACAGGATAGGAGGAGTAGTACTGTGTGTATACAGGATAGGAGGAGTAGTACTGTATATACAGGATAGGATGAGTAGTACTGTGTATATACAGGATAGGAGGAGTAGTACTGTATGTATACAGGATAGGAGGAGTAATACTGTGTGTATACAGGATAGGAGGAGTAGTACTGTGTATATACAGGATAGGAGGAGTAGTACTGTATATACAGGATAGGAGGAGTAGTACTGTGTATATACAGGATAGGAGGAGTAGTACTGTGTATATACAGGATAGGAGGAGTAGTACTGTATATACAGGATAGGAGGAGTAGTACTGTCTATATACAGGATAGGAGGAGTAGTACTGTGTATATACAGGATAGGAGGAGTAGTACTGTGTATATACAGGATAGGAGTAGTACTGTATATACAGGATAGGAGGAGTAGTACTGTCTATATACAGGATAGGAGGAGTAGTACTGTGTATATACAGGATAGGAGGAGTAGTACTGTGTATATACAGGATAAGAGGAGTAGTACTGTGTATATACAGGATAGGAGGAGTAGTACTGTATATACAGGATAGGAGGAGTAGTACTGTGTACATACAGGATAGGAGGAGTAGTACTGTCTATATACAGGATAGGAGGAGTAGTACTGTATATACAGGATAGGAGGAGTAGTACTGTATATACAGGATAGGAGGAGTAGTACTGTGTATATACAGGATAGGAGGAGTAGTACTGTGTATATACAGGATAGGAGGAGTAGTACTGTCTATATACAGGATAGGAGGAGTAGAACTGTGTGTATACAGGATAGGAGGAGTAGTACTGTGTGTATACAGGATAGGAGGAGTAGCACTGTGTATATACAGGATAGGAGGAGTAGTACTGTGTATATACAGGATAGGAGGAGTAGTACTGTGTGTATACAGGATAGGAGGAGTAGTACTGTATATACAGGATAGGAGTAGTACTGTATATACAGGATAGGAGGAGTAATACTGTGTGTATACAGGATAGGAGGAGTAGTACTGTGTATATACAGGATATGAGGAGTAGTACTGTGTGTATACAGGATAGGAGGAGTACTGTATGTATACAGGATAGGAGGAGTAATACTGTGTATATACAGGATAGGAGGAGTAGTACTGTATGTATACAGGATAGGAGGAGTAGTACTGTATGTATACAGGATAGGAGGAGTAGTACTGTGTGTATACAGGGTAGGAGGAGTAATACTGTGTGTATACAGGATAGGAGGAGTAGTACTGTATGTATACAGGATAGGAGGAGTAGTACTGTATGTATACAGGATAGGAGGAGTAATACTGTGTGTATACAGGATAGGAGGAGTACTGTATATACAGGATAGGAGGAGTAGTACTGTATATACAGCATAGGAGGAGTAGTACTGTGTATACACAGGATAGGAGGAGTAGTACTGTGTGTATACAGGATAGGAGGAGTAGTACTGTATATACAGGATAGGAGGAGTAGTACTGTGTGTATACAGGATAGGAGGAGTAGTACTGTGTATATACAGGATAGGAGGAGTAGTACTGTATATACAGGATAGGAGGAGTAGCACTGTATATACAGGATAGGAGGAGTAATACTGTGTGTATACAGGATAGGAGGAGTAGTACTGTGTATATACAGGATAGGAGGAGTAGTACTGTGTGTATACAGGATAGGAGGAGTACTGTATGTATACAGGATAGGAGGAGTAGTACTGTGTATATACAGAATAGGAAGAGTAGTACTGTATATATACAGGATAGGAGGAGTAGTACTGTGTATATACAGGATAGGAGGAGTAGTACTGTGTATATACAGGATAGGAGGAGTAGTACTGTGTATATACAGGATAGGAGTAGTACTGTATTTACAGGATAGGAGGAGTAGTACTGTGTATATACAGGATAGGAGTAGTACTGCATATACAGGATAGGAGGAGTAGTACTGTGTATATACAGGATAGGAGGAGTAGTACTGTGTATATACAGGATAGGAGGAGTAGTACTGTATGTATACAGGATAGGAGGAGTAGTACTGTATATACAGGATAGGAGGAGTAGTACTGTGTATATACAGGATAGGAGTAGTACTGTATATACAGGATAGGAGGAGTAGTACTGTCTATATACAGGATAGGAGGAATAGTACTGTGTATATACAGGATAGGAGGAGTAGTACTGTCTATATACAGGATAGGAGGAGTAGTACTGTGTGTATACAGGATAGGAGGAGTAGTACTGTGTATATACAGGATAGGGGGAGTAGTACTGTGTATATACAGGATAGGAGGAGTAGTACTGTCTATATACAGGATAGGAGGAGTAGTACTGTGTGTATACAGGATAGGAGGAGTAGTACTGTGTATATACAGGATAAGAGGAGTAGTACTGTATATACAGGATAGGAGGAGTAGTACTATGTGTATACAGCATAGGAGGAGTAGTACTGTATATACAGGATAGGAGTAGTACTGTATATACAGGATAGGAGGAGTAATACTGTGTGTATACAGGATAGGAGGAGTAGTACTGTATATACAGGATAGGAGGAGTAGTACTGTGTGTATACAGGATAGGAGGAGTAGTACTGTGTATATACAGGATAGGAGGAGTAGTACTGTATATACAGGATAGGAGAAGTAGCACTGTATATACAGGATAGGAGGAGCAATACTGTGTGTATACAGGATAGGAGGAGTAGTACTGTGTATATACAGGATAGGAGGAGTAGTACTGTGTGTATACAGGATAGGAGGAGTAGTACTGTCTATATACTGGATAGGAGGAGTAGTACTGTGTATATACAGGATAGGAGTAGTACTGTATATACAGGATAGGAGGAGTACTGTGTGTATACAAGATAGGAGGAGTAGCACTGTATATACAGGATAGGAGGAGTAGTACTGTGTGTATACAGGATAGGAGGAGTAATACTGTGTGTACAGGATAGGAGGAGTAGTACTGTGTGTATACAGGATAGGAGGAGTAGTACTGTATATACAGGATAGGAGGAGTAGTACTGTGTATACACAGGATAGGAGGAGTACTGTGTGTATACAAGATATGAGGAGTAGCACTGTATATACAGGATAGGAGGAGTAGTACTGTGTGTATACAGGATAAGAGGAGTAATACTGTGTATATACAGGATAGGAGGAGTAATACTGTGTATATACAGGATAGGAGGAGTAGCACTGTGTGTATACAGGATAGGAGGAGTAGTACTGTGTATAATACAGGATAGGAGGAGTAGTACTGTGTGTATACAGGATAGGAGGAGTAGTACTGTGTATATACAGGATAGGAGGAGTAGTACTGTGTATATACAGGATAGGAGGAGTAATACTGTGTGTATACAGGATAGGAGGAGTAGCACTGTATATACAGGAGAGGAGGAGTAATACTGTGTATATACAGGATAGGAGGAGTAGTACTGTGTATATACAGGATAGGAGGAGTACTGTGTGTATACAGGATAGGAGGAGTAGCACTGTATATACAGGATAGGAGGAGTAGCACTGTGTGTATACAGGATAGGAGGAGTAGTACTGTGTATATACAGGATAGGAGGAGTACTGTGTGTATACAGGATAGGAGGAGTAGCACTGTATATACAGGATAGGAGGAGTAGTACTGTGTATATACAGGATAGGAGGAGTAGTACTGTATATACAGGATAGGTGGAGTAGTACTGTGTATATACAGGATAGGAGGAGTAGTACTGTATATACAGGATAGGAGGAGTAGTACTGTGTATATACAGGATAGGAGGAGGAGGACTGTGTATATACAGGATAGGAGGAGTAGTACTGTGTATATACAGGATAGGAGGAGTAGCACTGTATATACAGGATAGGAGGAGTAATACTGTGTATATACAGGATAGGAGGAGTAGTACTGTGTGTATACAGGATAGGAGGAGTAGTACTGTGTATATACAGGATAGGAGGAGTAATACTGTGTATATACAGGATAGGAGGAGTAGTACTGTGTGTATACAGGATAGGAGGAGTAGAACTGTGTGTATACAGGATAGGAGTAGTACTGTGTGTATACAGGATTGGAGGAGTAATACTGTGTATATACAGGATAGGAGTAGTACTGCATATACAGGATAGGAGGAGTAGTACTGTGTATATACAGGATAGGAGGAGTAGTACTGTCTATATACAGGATAGGAGGAATAGTACTGTGTATATACAGGATAGGAGGAGTAGTACTGTCTATATACAGGATAGGAGGAGTAGTACTGTGTGTAAACAGGATAGGAGGAGTAGTACTGTGTATATACAGGATAGGAGGAGTAGTACTGTGTATATACAGGATAGGAGGAGTAGTACTGTCTATATACAGGATAGGAGGAGTAGTACTGTGTGTATACAGGATAGGAGGAGTAGTACTGTGTATATACAGGATAAGAGGAGTAGTACTGTATATACAGGATAGGAGGAGTAGTACTATGTGTATACAGGATAGGAGGAGTAGTATTGTATATACAGGATAGGAGTAGTACTGTATATACAGGATAGGAGGAGTAATACTGTGTGTATACAGGATAGGAGGAGTAGTACTGTGTATATACAGGATAGGAGGAGTAGTACTGTGTGTATACAGGATAGGAGGAGTACTGTATGTATACAGGATAGGAGGAGTAATACTGTGTGTATACAGGATAGGAGGAGTAGTACTGTGTATATACAGAATAGGAGGAGTAGTACTGTATATACAGGATAGGAGGAGTAGTACTGTGTATACACAGGATAGGAGGAGTACTGTGTGTATACAAGATAGGAGGAGTAGCACTGTATATACAGGATAGGAGGAGTAGTACTGTGTGTATACAGGATAGGAGGAGTAGTACTGTGTATATACAGGATAGGAGGAGAAGTACTGTGTATATACAGGATAGGAGGAGTAGTACTGTGTGTATACAGGATAGGAGGAGTAGTACTGTCTATATACTGGATAGGAGGAGTAGTACTGTGTATATACAGGATAGGAGTAGTACTGTATATACAGGATAGGAGGAGTAGTACTGTGTGTATACAGGATAGGAGGAGTAGTACTGTATATACAGGATAGGAGGAATAGTACTGTGTATACACAGGATAGGAGGAGTACTGTGTGTATACAAGATAGGAGGAGTAGCACTGTATATACAGGAGAGGAGGAGTAGTACTGTGTGTATACAGGATAGGAGGAGTAATACTGTGTATATACAGGATAGGAGGAGTAGTACTGTATACACAGGATAGGAGTAGTACTGTGTATATACAGGATAGGAGGAGTAATACTGTGTATATACAGGATAGGAGGAGTAGCACTGTGTGTATACAGGATAGGAGGAGTAGTACTGTGTATATACAGGATAGGAGGAGTAGTACTGTGTATATACAGGATAGGAGGAGTAGCACTGTGTGTATACAGGATAGGAGGAGTAGTACTGTGTATATACAGGATAGGAGGAGTAGTACTGTGTGTATACAGGATAGGAGGAGTAATAATGTGTATACAGGATAGGAGGAGTAGTACTGTGTGTATACAGGATAGGAGGAGTAGTACTGTATATACAGGATAGGAGGAGTAGTACTGTGTATACACAGGATAGGAGGAGTAGTACTGTGTGTATACAGGATAGGAGGAGTAATAATGTGTATACAGGATAGGAGGAGTAGTACTGTGTGTATACAAGATATGAGGAGTAGCACTGTATATACAGGATAGGAGGAGTAGTACTGTGTGTATACAGGATAGGAGGAGTAATACTGTGTATATACAGGATAGGAGGAGTAATACTGTGTATATACAGGATAGGAGGAGTAGCACTGTGTGTATACAGGATAGGAGGAGTAGTACTGTGTATATACAGGATAGGAGGAGTAGTACTGTGTGTATACAGGATAGGAGGAGTAGTACTGTGTATATACAGGATAGGAGGAGTAGTACTGTGTATATACAGGATAGGAGGAGTAATACTGTGTGTATACAGGATAGGAGGAGTAGCACTGTATATACAGGATAGGAGGAGTAATACTGTGTATATACAGGATAGGAGGAGTAGTACTGTGTATATACAGGATAGGAGGAGTACTGTGTCTATACAGGATAGGAGGAGTAGCACTGTATATACAGGATAGGAGGAGTAGCACTGTGTGTATACAGGATAGGAGGAGTAGTACTGTGTATATACAGGATAGGAGGAGTACTGTGTGTATACAGGATAGGAGGAGTAGTACTGTGTATATACAGGATAGGAGGAGTACTGTGTGTATACAGGATAGGAGGAGTAGCACTGTATATACAGGATAGGAGGAGTAGTACTGTGTATATACAGGATAGGAGGAGTACTGTGTGTATACAGGATAGGAGGAGTAGCACTGTATATACAGGATAGGAGGAGTAGTACTGTGTATACACAGGATAGGAGGAGTAGTACTGTATATACAGGATAGGAGGAGTAGTACTGTGTATATACAGGATAGGAGGAGTAGTACTGTATATACAGGATAGGAGGAGTAGTACTGTGTATATACAGGATAGGAGGAGGAGTACTGTGTATATACAGGATAGGAGGAGTAGTACTGTGTATATACAGGATAGGAGGAGTAGCACTGTATATACAGGATAGGAGGAGTAATACTGTGTATATACAGGATAGGAGGAGTAGTACTGTGTGTATACAGGATAGGAGGAGTAGTACTGTGTGTATACAGGATAGGAGGAGTAGCACTGTGTGTATACAGGATAGGAGGAGTAGTACTGTGTATATACAGGATAGGAGGAGTAATACTGTGTATATACAGGATAGGAGGAGTAGTACTGTGTGTATACAGGATAGGAGGAGTAGCACTGTGTGTATACAGGATAGGAGTAGTACTGTGTGTATACAGGATTGGAGGAGTAATACTGTGTATATACAGGATAGGAGTAGTACTGCATATACAGGATAGGAGGAGTAGTACTGTCTATATACAGGATAGGAGGAATAGTACTGTGTGTATACAGGATAGGAGGAGTAGTACTGTCTATATACAGGATAGGAGGAGTAGTACTGTGTGTAAACAGGATAGGAGGAGTAGTACTGTCTATATACAGGATAGGAGGAGTAGTACTGTGTATATACAGGATAGGAGGAGTAGTACTGTCTATATACAGGATAGGAGGAATAGTACTGTGTGTATACAGGATAGGAGGAGTAGTACTGTCTATATACAGGATAGGAGGAATAGTACTGTGTGTATACAGGATAGGAGGAGTAGTACTGTCTATATACAGGATAGGAGGAGTAGTACTGTGTATATACAGGATAGGAGGAGTAGTACTGTCTATATACAGGATAGGAGGAGTAGTACTGTGTGTAAACAGGATAGGAGGAGTAGTACTGTGTATATACAGGATAGGAGGAGTAGTACTGTGTATATACAGGATAGGAGGAGTAGTACTGTATATATACAGGATAGGAGGAGTAGTACTGTGTGTATACAGGATAGGAGGAGTAGTACTGTGTATATACAGGATAAGAGGAATAGTACTGTATATACAGGATAGGAGGAGTAGTACTATGTGTATACAGGATAGGAGGAGTTGTACTGTATATACAGGATAGGAGGAGTAGTACTGTGTGTATACAGGATAGGAGGAGTACTGTATGTATACAGGATAGGAGGAGTAGTACTGTGTGTATACAGGATAGGAGGAGTAGTACTGTATATACAGGATAGGAGGAGTAGTACTCTGTATATACAGGATAGGAGGAGTAGTACTGTATGTATACAGGATAGGAGGAGTAATACTGTGTGTATACAGGATAGGAGGAGTAGTACTGTATGTATACAGGATAGGAGGAGTAGTACTGTGTATATACAGGATAGGAGGAGTAGTACTGTATGTATACAAGATAGGAGGAGTAATACTGTGTGTATACAGGATAGGAGGAGTAGTACTGTGTATATACAGGATAGGAGGAGTAGTACTGTGTGTATACAGGACAGGAGGAGTAGTACTGTGTATATACAGGATAGGAGGAGTACTGTATGTATACAGGATAGGAGGAGTAATACTGTGTGTATACAGGATAGGAGGAGTAGTACTGTGTACATACAGGATAGGAGGAGTAGTACTGTGTGTATACAGGATAGGAGGAGTAGTACTGTGTATATACAGGATAGGAGGAGTAGTACTGTGTATATACAGGATAGGAGTAGTACTGTATGTATACAGGATAGGAGGAGTAGTACTGTGTATATACAGGATAGGAGGAGTAGTACTGTATATACAGGATAGGAGGAGTAGTACTGTGTATATACAGGATAGGAGGAGTACTGTATGTATACAGGATAGGAGGAGTAGTACTGTGTATATACAGGATAGGAGGAGTAGTACTGTATGTATACAGGATATGAGGAGTAATACTGTGTGTATACAGGATAGGAGGAGTAGTACTGTATATATACAGGATAGGAGGAGTAGTACTGTATATACAGGATAGGAGGAGTAGTACTGTGCATATACAGGATAGGAGGAGTACTGTGTGTATACAGGATAGGAGGAGTAGCACTGTATATACAGGATAGGAGGAGTAGTACTGTGTGTATACAGGATAGGAGGAGTAGTACTGTGTATATACAGGATAGGAGGAGTAGAACTGTATATACAGGATAGGAGGAGTAGTACTGTGCATATACAGGATAGGAGGAGTACTGCGTATATACAGGATAGGAGTAGTACTGTATATACAGGATAGGAGGAGTAATACTGTGTGTATACAGGATAGGAGGAGTAGTACTGTGTATATACAGGATAGGAGGAGTAGTACTGTGTGTATACAGGATAGGAGGAGTAGTACTGTGTATATACAGGATAGGAGGAGTACCGTATGTACACAGGATAGGAGGAGTAGTACTGTGTATATACAGGATAGGAGGAGTAGTACTGTGTGTATACAGGATAGGAGGAGTACTGTATGTATACAGGATAGGAGGAGTAATACTGTGTGTATACAGGATAGGAGGAGTAGTACTGTGTATATACAGAATAGGAGGAGTAGTACTGTATATACAGGATAGGAGGAGTAGTACTGTGTATACACAGGATAGGAGGAGTACTGTGTGTATACAAGATAGGAGGAGTAGCACTGTATATACAGGATAGGAGGAGTAGTACTGTGTGTATACAGGATAGGAGGAGTAGTACTGTGTATATACAGGATAGGAGGAGAAGTACTGTGTATATACAGGATAGGAGGAGTAGTACTGTGTGTATACAGGATAGGAGGAGTAGTACTGTCTATATACTGGATAGGAGGAGTAGTACTGTGTATATACAGGATAGGAGTAGTACTGTATATACAGGATAGGAGGAGTAGTACTGTGTGTATACAGGATAGGAGGAGTAGTACTGTATATACAGGGTAGGAGGAATAGTACTGTGTATACACAGGATAGGAGGAGTACTGTGTGTATACAAGATAGGAGGAGTAGCACTGTATATACAGGATAGGAGGAGTAGTACTGTGTGTATACAGGATAGGAGGAGTAATACTGTGTATATACAGGATAGGAGGAGTAGTACTGTATACACAGGATAGGAGTAGTACTGTGTATATACAGGATAGGAGGAGTAATACTGTGTATATACAGGATAGGAGGAGTAGCACTGTGTGTATACAGGATAGGAGCAGTAGTACTGTGTATATACAGGATAGGAGGAGTAGTACTGTGTATATACAGGATAGGAGGAGTAGCACTGTGTGTATACAGGATAGGAGGAGTAGTACTGTGTATATACAGGATAGGAGGAGTAGTACTGTCTATATACAGGATAGGAGGAGTAGTACTGTGTGTAAACAGGATAGGAGGAGTAGTACTGTGTATATACAGGATAGGAGGAGTAGTACTGTGTATATACAGGATAGGAGGAGTAGTACTGTATATATACAGGATAGGAGGAGTAGTACTGTGTGTATACAGGATAGGAGGAGTAGTACTGTGTATATACAGGATAAGAGGAATAGTACTGTATATACAGGATAGGAGGAGTAGTACTATGTGTATACAGGATAGGAGGAGTTGTACTGTATATACAGGATAGGAGGAGTAGTACTGTGTGTATACAGGATAGGAGGAGTACTGTATGTATACAGGATAGGAGGAGTAGTACTGTGTGTATACAGGATAGGAGGAGTAGTACTGTATATACAGGATAGGAGGAGTAGTACTCTGTATATACAGGATAGGAGGAGTAGTACTGTATGTATACAGGATAGGAGGAGTAATACTGTGTGTATACAGGATAGGAGGAGTAGTACTGTATGTATACAGGATAGGAGGAGTAGTACTGTGTATATACAGGATAGGAGGAGTAGTACTGTATGTATACAAGATAGGAGGAGTAATACTGTGTGTATACAGGATAGGAGGAGTAGTACTGTGTATATACAGGATAGGAGGAGTAGTACTGTGTGTATACAGGACAGGAGGAGTAGTACTGTGTATATACAGGATAGGAGGAGTACTGTATGTATACAGGATAGGAGGAGTAATACTGTGTGTATACAGGATAGGAGGAGTAGTACTGTGTACATACAGGATAGGAGGAGTAGTACTGTGTGTATACAGGATAGGAGGAGTAGTACTGTGTATATACAGGATAGGAGGAGTAGTACTGTGTATATACAGGATAGGAGTAGTACTGTATGTATACAGGATAGGAGGAGTAGTACTGTGTATATACAGGATAGGAGGAGTAGTACTGTATATACAGGATAGGAGGAGTAGTACTGTGTATATACAGGATAGGAGGAGTACTGTATGTATACAGGATAGGAGGAGTAGTACTGTGTATATACAGGATAGGAGGAGTAGTACTGTATGTATACAGGATATGAGGAGTAATACTGTGTGTATACAGGATAGGAGGAGTAGTACTGTATATATACAGGATAGGAGGAGTAGTACTGTATATACAGGATAGGAGGAGTAGTACTGTGCATATACAGGATAGGAGGAGTACTGTGTGTATACAGGATAGGAGGAGTAGCACTGTATATACAGGATAGGAGGAGTAGTACTGTGTGTATACAGGATAGGAGGAGTAGTACTGTGTATATACAGGATAGGAGGAGTAGAACTGTATATACAGGATAGGAGGAGTAGTACTGTGCATATACAGGATAGGAGGAGTACTGCGTATATACAGGATAGGAGTAGTACTGTATATACAGGATAGGAGGAGTAATACTGTGTGTATACAGGATAGGAGGAGTAGTACTGTGTATATACAGGATAGGAGGAGTAGTACTGTGTGTATACAGGATAGGAGGAGTAGTACTGTGTATATACAGGATAGGAGGAGTACCGTATGTACACAGGATAGGAGGAGTAGTACTGTGTATATACAGGATAGGAGGAGTAGTACTGTGTGTATACAGGATAGGAGGAGTACTGTATGTATACAGGATAGGAGGAGTAATACTGTGTGTATACAGGATAGGAGGAGTAGTACTGTGTATATACAGAATAGGAGGAGTAGTACTGTATATACAGGATAGGAGGAGTAGTACTGTGTATACACAGGATAGGAGGAGTACTGTGTGTATACAAGATAGGAGGAGTAGCACTGTATATACAGGATAGGAGGAGTAGTACTGTGTGTATACAGGATAGGAGGAGTAGTACTGTGTATATACAGGATAGGAGGAGAAGTACTGTGTATATACAGGATAGGAGGAGTAGTACTGTGTGTATACAGGATAGGAGGAGTAGTACTGTCTATATACTGGATAGGAGGAGTAGTACTGTGTATATACAGGATAGGAGTAGTACTGTATATACAGGATAGGAGGAGTAGTACTGTGTGTATACAGGATAGGAGGAGTAGTACTGTATATACAGGGTAGGAGGAATAGTACTGTGTATACACAGGATAGGAGGAGTACTGTGTGTATACAAGATAGGAGGAGTAGCACTGTATATACAGGATAGGAGGAGTAGTACTGTGTGTATACAGGATAGGAGGAGTAATACTGTGTATATACAGGATAGGAGGAGTAGTACTGTATACACAGGATAGGAGTAGTACTGTGTATATACAGGATAGGAGGAGTAATACTGTGTATATACAGGATAGGAGGAGTAGCACTGTGTGTATACAGGATAGGAGCAGTAGTACTGTGTATATACAGGATAGGAGGAGTAGTACTGTGTATATACAGGATAGGAGGAGTAGCACTGTGTGTATACAGGATAGGAGGAGTAGTACTGTGTATATACAGGATAGGAGGAGTAGTACTGTGTGTATACAGGATAGGAGGAGTAATACTGTGTATACAGGATAGGAGGAGTAGTACTGTGTGTATACAGGATAGGAGGAGTAGTACTGTATATACAGGATAGGAGGAGTAGTACTGTGTATACACAGGAGAGGAGGAGTACTGTGTGTACACAAGATATGAGGAGTAGCACTGTATATACAGGATAGGAGGAGTAGTACTGTGTGTATACAGGATAGGAGGAGTAATACTGTGTATATACAGGATAGGAGGAGTAATACTGTGTATATACAGGATAGGAGGAGTAGCACTGTGTGTATACAGGATAGGAGGAGTAGTACTGTGTATATACAGGATAGGAGGAGTAGTACTGTGTGTATACAGGATAGGAGGAGTAGTACTGTGTATATACAGGATAGGAGGAGTAGTACTGTGTATATACAGGATAGGAGGAGTAATACTGTGTGTATACAGGATAGGAGGAGTAGCACTGTATATACAGGATAGGAGGAGTAATACTGTGTATATACAGGATAGGAGGAGTAGTACTGTGTATATACAGGATAGGAGGAGTACTGTGTCTATACAGGATAGGAGGAGTAGCACTGTATATACAGGATAGGAGGAGTAGCACTGTGTGTATACAGGATAGGAGGAGTAGTACTGTGTATATACAGGATAGGAGGAGTACTGTGTGTATACAGGATAGGAGGAGTAGTACTGTGTATATACAGGATAGGAGGAGTACTGTGTGTATACAGGATAGGAGGAGTAGCACTGTATATACAGGATAGGAGGAGTAGTACTGTGTATATACAGGATAGGAGGAGTACTGTGTGTATACAGGATAGGAGGAGTAGCACTGTATATACAGGATAGGAGGAGTAGTACTGTGTATACACAGGATAGGAGGAGTAGTACTGTATATACAGGATAGGAGGAGTAGTACTGCGTATATACAGGATAGGAGGAGTAGTACTGTATATACAGGATAGGAGGAGTAGTACTGTGTATATACAGGATAGGAGGAGGAGTACTGTGTATATACAGGATAGGAGGAGTAGTACTGTGTATATACAGGATAGGAGGAGTAGCACTGTATATACAGGATAGGAGGAGTAATACTGTGTATATACAGGATAGGAGGAGTAGTACTGTGTGTATACAGGATAGGAGGAGTAGTACTGTGTGTATACAGGATAGGAGGAGTAGCACTGTGTGTATACAGGATAGGAGGAGTAGTACTGTGTATATACAGGATAGGAGGAGTAATACTGTGTATATACAGGATAGGAGGAGTAGTACTGTGTGTATACAGGATAGGAGGAGTAGCACTGTGTGTATACAGGATAGGAGTAGTACTGTGTGTATGCAGGATTGGAGGAGTAATACTGTGTATATACAGGATAGGAGTAGTACTGCATATACAGGATAGGAGGAGTAGTACTGTCTATATACAGGATAGGAGGAATAGTACTGTCTATATACAGGATAGGAGGAGTAGTACTGTGTGTAAACAGGATAGGAGGAGTAGTACTGTGTATATACAGGATAGGAGGAGTAGTACTGTGTATATACAGGATAGGAGGAGTAGTACTGTATATATACAGGATAGGAGGAGTAGTACTGTGTGTATACAGGATAGGAGGAGTAGTACTGTGTATATACAGGATAAGAGGAATAGTACTGTATATACAGGATAGGAGGAGTAGTACTATGTGTATACAGGATAGGAGGAGTAGTACTGTATATACAGGATAGGAGGAGTAGTACTGTGTGTATACAGGATAGGAGGAGTAGTGTATGTATACAGGATAGGAGGAGTAGTACTGTGTGTATACAGGATAGGAGGAGTAGTACTGTATATACAGGATAGGAGGAGTAGTACTCGGTATATACAGGATAGGAGGAGTAGTACTGTATGTATACAGGATAGGAGGAGTAATACTGTGTGTAAACAGGATAGGAGGAGTAGTACTGTATGTATACAGGATAGGAGGAGTAGTACTGTGTATATACAGGATAGGAGGAGTAGTACTGTATGTATACAAGATAGGAGGAGTAATACTGTGTGCATACAGGATAGGAGGAGTAGTACTGTGTATATACAGGATAGGAGGAGTAGTACTGTGTGTATACAGGACAGGAGGAGTAGTACTGTGTATATACAGGATAGGAGGAGTACTGTATGTATACAGGATAGGAGGAGTAATACTGTGTGTGTACAGGATAGGAGGAGTAGTACTGTGTACATACAGGATAGGAGGAGTAGTACTGTGTGTATACAGGATAGGAGGAGTAGTACTGTGTATATACAGGATAGGAGGAGTAGTACTGTGTATATACAGGATAGGAGTAGTATTGTATGTATACAGGATAGGAGGAGTAGTACTGTGTATATACAGGATAGGAGGAGTAGTACTGTATATACAGGATAGGAGGAGTAGTACTGTGTATATACAGGATAGGAGGAGTACTGTATGTATACAGGATAGGAGGAGTAGTACTGTGTATATACAGGATAGGAGGAGTAGTACTGTATGTATACAGGACATGAGGAGTAATACTGTGTGTATACAGGATAGGAGGAGTAGTACTGTATATATACAGGATAGGAGGAGTAGTACTGTATATACAGGATAGGAGGAGTAGTACTGTGCATATACAGGATAGGAGGAGTACTGTGTGTATACAGGATAGGAGGAGTAGCACTGTATATACAGGATAGGAGGAGTAGTACCGTGTGTATACAGGATAGGAGGAGTAGTACTGTGTATATACAGGATAGGAGGAGTAGTACTGTATATACAGGATAGGAGGAGTAGTACTGTGCATATACAGGATAGGAGGAGTACTGCGTATATACAGGATAGGAGTAGTACTGTATATACAGGATAGGAGGAGTAATACTGTGTGTATACAGGATAGGAGGAGTAGTACTGTGTATATACAGGATAGGAGGAGTAGTACTGTGTGTATACAGGATAGGAGGAGTAGTACTGTGTATATACAGGATAAGAGGAGTACCGTATGTACACAGGATAGGAGGAGTAGTACTGTGTATATACAGGATAGGAGGAGTAGTACTGTGTGTATACAGGATAGGAGGAGTAGTACTGTGTGTATACAGGATAGGAGGAGTAGTACTGTGTATATACAGGATAGGAGGAGTAGTACTGTGTGTATACAGGACAGGAGTAGTAGTACTGTGTATATACAGGATAGGAGGAGTACTGTATGTATACAGGATAGGAGGAGTAATACTGTGTGTATACAGGATAGGAGGAGTAGTACTGTGTATATACAGGATAGGAGGAGTAGTACTGTATATACAGGATAGGAGGAGTAGTACTGTGTATACACAGGATAGGAGGAGTACTGTGTGTATACAAGATAGGAGGAGTAGCACTGTATATACAGGATAGGAGGAGTAGTACTGTGTGTATACAGGATAGGAGGAGTAGTACTGTGTATATACAGGATAGGAGGAGTAGTACTGTGTATATACAGGATAGGAGGAGTAGTACTGTGTGTATACAGGATAGGAGGAGTAGTACTGTCTATATACAGGATAGGAGGAGTAGTACTGTATATACAGGATAGGAGGAGTAGTACTGTGTATACACACGATAGGAGGAGTACTGTGTGTATACAAGATAGGAGGAGTAGCACTGTATATACAGGATAGGAGGAGTAGTACTGTGTGTATACAGGATAGGAGGAGTAGTACTGTGTATATACAGGATAGGAGGAGTAGTACTGTGTATATACAGGATAGGAGGAGTAGTACTGTGTGTATACAGGATAGGAGGAGTAGTACTGTCTATATACAGGATAGGAGGAGTAGTACTGTGTATATACAGGATAGGAGTAGTATTGTATATACAGGATAGGAGGAGTAGTACTGTGTGTATACAGGATAGGAGGAGTAGTACTGTATGTACAGGATAGGAGGAGTAGTACTGTGTATATACAGGATAGGAGGAGTACTGTATTTACAGGATAGGAGGAGTAGTACTGTGTATATACAGGATAGGAGGAGTACTGTGTGTATACAGGATAGGAGGAGTAGTACTGTGTATACAGGATAGGAGGAGTAGTACTGTGTGTATACAGGATAGCAGGAGTAGTACTGTGTGTATACAGGATAGGAGGAGTAGTACTGTGTATACACAGGATAGGAGGAGTACTGTGTGTATACAAGATATGAGGAGTAGCACTGTCTATATACAGGATAGGAGGAGTAGTACTGTGTATACAGGATAGGAGGAGTACTGTGTGTATACAAGATAGGAGGAGTAGCACTGTATATACAGGATAGGAGGAGTAGTACTGTGTGTATACAGGATAGGAGGAGTAATACTGTGTATACAGGATAGGAGGAGTAGTACTGTGTGTATACAGGATAGGAGGAGTAGTACTGTATATACAGGATAGGAGGAGTAGTACTGTGTATACACAGGATAGGAGGAGTACTGTGTGTATACAAGATATGAGGAGTAGCACTGTATATACAGGATAGGAGGAGTAGTACTGTGTGTATACAGGATAGGAGGAGTAATACTGTGTATATACAGGATAGGAGGAGTAGTACTGTGTATATACAGGATAGGAGGAGTAGTACTGTGTATATACAGGATAGGAGGAGTAGCACTGTGTGTATACAGGATAGGAGGAGTAGTACTGTGTATATACAGGATAGGAGGAGTAGTACTGTGTGTATACAGGATAGGAGGAGTAGTACTGTGTATATACAGGATAGGAGGAGTAGTACTGTGTATATACAGGATAGGAGGAGTAATACTGTGTGTATACAGGATAGGAGGAGTAGCACTGTATATACAGGATAGGAGGAGTAATACTGTGTATATACAGGATAGGAGGAGTAGTACTGTGTATATACAGGATAGGAGGAGTACTGTGTGTATACAGGATAGGAGGAGTAGCACTGTATATACAGGATAGGAGGAGTAGCACTGTGTGTATACAGGATAGGAGGAGTAGTACTGTGTGTATACAGGATAGGAGGAGTAGTACTGTGTATATACAGGATAGGAGGAGTAGTACTGTGTGTATACAGGATAGGAGCAGTAGTACTGTGTATATACAGGATAGGAGGAGTAGTACTGTGTATATACAGGATAGGAGGAGTAATACTGTGTGTATACAGGATAGGAGGAGTAGGACTGTATATACAGGATAGGAGGAGTAGTACTGTGTATACACACGATAGGAGGAGTACTGTGTGTATACAAGATAGGAGGAGTAGCACTGTATATACAGGATAGGAGGAGTAGTACTGTGTGTATACAGGATAGGAGGAGTAGTACTGTGTATATACAGGATAGGAGGAGTAGTACTGTGTATATACAGGATAGGAGGAGTAGTACTGTGTATATACAGGATAGGAGGAGTAGTACTGTCTATATACAGGATAGGAGGAGTAGTACTGTGTATATACAGGATAGGAGTAGTATTGTATATACAGGATAGGAGGAGTAGTACTGTGTGTATACAGGATAGGAGGAGTAGTACTGTATATACAGGATAGGAGGAGTAGTACTGTGTATACACAGGATAGGAGGAGTACTGTGTGTATACAAGATAGGAGGAGTAGCACTGTATATACAGGATAGGAGGAGTAGTACTGTGTGTATACAGGATAGGAGGAGTAATACTGTGTATACAGGATAGGAGGAGTAGTACTGTGTGTATACAGGATAGGAGGAGTAGTACTGTATATACAGGATAGGAGGAGTAGTACTGTGTATACACAGGATAGGAGGAGTACTGTGTGTATACAAGATATGAGGAGTAGCACTGTATATACAGGATAGGAGGAGTAGTACTGTGTATATACAGGATAGGAGGAGTAGCACTGTGTGTATACAGGATAGGAGGAGTAGTACTGTGTATATACAGGATAGGAGGAGTAGTACTGTGTATATACAGGATAGGAGGAGTAGCACTGTGTGTATACAGGATAGGAGGAGTAGTACTGTGTATATACAGGATAGGAGGAGTAGTACTGTGTGTATACAGGATAGGAGGAGTAGTACTGTGTATATACAGGATAGGAGGAGTAGTACTGTGTATATACAGGATAGGAGGAGTAATACTGTGTGTATACAGGATAGGAGGAGTAGCACTGTATATACAGGATAGGAGGAGTAATACTGTGTATATACAGGATAGGAGGAGTAGTACTGTGTATATACAGGATAGGAGGAGTACTGTGTGTATACAGGATAGGAGGAGTAGCACTGTATATACAGGATAGGAGGAGTAGCACTGTGTGTATACAGGATAGGAGGAGTAGTACTGTGTATATACAGGATAGGAGGAGTACTGTGTGTATACAGGATAGGAGGAGTAGCACTGTATATACAGGATAGGAGGAGTAGTACTGTGTATATACAGGATAGGAGGAGTAGTACTGTATATACAGGATAGGAGGAGTAGTACTGTGTATATACAGGATAGGAGGAGTAGTACTGTATATACAGGATAGGAGGAGTAGTACTGTGTATATACAGGATAGGAGGAGGAGTACTGTGTATATACAGGATAGGAGGAGTAGTACTGTGTATATACAGGATAGGAGGAGTAGCACTGTATATACAGGATAGGAGGAGTAATACTGTGTATATACAGGATAGGAGGAGTAGTACTGTGTGTATACAGGATAGGAGGAGTAGTACTGTGTGTATACAGGATAGGAGGAGTAGCACTGTGTGTATACAGGATAGGAGGAGTAGTACTGTGTATATACAGGATAGGAGGAGTAATACTGTGTATATACAGGATAGGAGGAGTAGTACTGTGTGTATACAGGATAGGAGGAGTAGCACTGTGTGTATACAGGATAGGAGGAGTACTGTGTGTATACAGGATTGGAGGAGTAATACTGTGTATATACAGGATAGGAGTAGTACTGCATATACAGGATAGGAGAAGTAGTACTGTCTATATACAGGATAGGAGGAGTAGTACTGTATATACAGGATAGGAGGAGTAGTACTGTGTGTAAACAGGATAGGAGGAGTAGTACTGTGTATATACAGGATAGGAGGAGTAGTACTGTGTGTAAACAGGATAGGAGGAGTAGTACTGTGTATATACAGGATAGGAGGAGTAGTACTGTGTATATACAGGATAGGAGGAGTAGTACTGTCTATATACAGGATAGGAGGAGTAGTACTGTGTGTATACAGGATAGGAGGAGTAGTACTGTGTATATACAGGATAAGAGGAGTAGTACTGTATATACAGGATAGGAGGAGTAGTACTATGTGTATGCAGGATAGGAGGAGTAGTACTGTATATACAGGATAGGAGTAGTACTGTATATACAGGATAGGAGGAGTAATACTGTGTGTATACAGGATAGGAGGAGTAGTACTGTGTATATACAGGATAGGAGGAGTAGTACTGTGTGTATAGAGGATAGGAGGAGTACTGTATGTATACAGGATAGGAGGAGTAGTACTGTGTATATACAGGATAGGAGGAGTAGTACTGTGTGTATACAGGATAGGAGGAGTAGTACTGTATATACAGGAAAGGAGGAGTAGTACTCTGTATATACAGGATAGGAGGAGTAGTACTGTATGTATACAGGATAGGAGGAGTAATACTGTGTGTATACAGGATAGGAGGAGTAGTACTGTGTATATACAGGATAGGAGGAGTAGTACTGTGTGTATACAGGACAGGAGGAGTAGTACTGTGTATATACAGGATAGGAGGAGTACTGTATGTATACAGGATAGGAGGAGTAATACTGTGTGTATACAGGATAGGAGGAGTAGTACTGTGTATATACAGGATAGGAGGAGTAGTACTGTGTGTATACAGGATAGGAGGAGTAGTACTGTGTATATACAGGATAGGAGGAGTAGTACTGTGTATATACAGGATAGGAGTAGTACTGTATGTATACAGGATAGGAGGAGTAGTACTGTGCATATACAGGATAGGAGGAGTAGTACTGTATATACAGGATAGGAGGAGTAGTACTGTGTATATACAGGATAGGAGGAGTACTGTATGTATACAGGATAGGAGGAGTAGTACTGTGTATATACAGGATAGGAGGAGTAGTACTGTATATACAGGATAGGAGGAGTAGTACTGTGCATATACAGGATAGGAGGAGTACTGTGTGTATACAGGATAGGAGGAGTAGCACTGTATATACAGGATAGGAGGAGTAGTACTGTGTGTATACAGGATAGGAGGAGTAGTACTGTGTATATACAGGATAGGAGGAGTAGTACTGTATATACAGGATAGGAGGAGTAGTACTGTGCATATACAGGATAGGAGGAGTACTGCGTATATACAGGATAGGAGTAGTACTGTATATACAGGATAGGAGGAGTAATACTGTGTGTATACAGGATAGGAGGAGTAGTACTGTGTATATACAGGATAGGAGGAGTAGCACTGTGTGTATACAGGATAGGAGGAGTAGTACTGTGTATATATAGGATAGGAGGAGTACCGTATGTACACAGGATAGGAGGAGTAGTACTGTGTATATACAGGATAGGAGGAGTAATACTGTGTGTATACAGGATAGGAGGAGTAGTACTGTATATATACAGGATAGGAGGAGTAGTACTGTATATACAGGATAGGAGGAGTAATACTGTGTGTATACAGGATAGGAGGAGTAGTACTGTGTATATACAGGATAGGAGGAGTAGCACTGTGTGTATACAGGATAGGAGGAGTAGTACTGTGTATATATAGGATAGGAGGAGTACCGTATGTACACAGGATAGGAGGAGTAGTACTGTGTATATACAGGATATGAGGAGTAATACTGTGTGTATACAGGATAGGAGGAGTAGTACTGTATATATACAGGATAGGAGGAGTAGTACTGTATATACAGGATAGGAGGAGTAGTACTGTGCATATACAGGATAGGAGGAGTACTGTGTGTATACAGGATAGGAGGAGTAGCACTGTATATACAGGATAGGAGGAGTAGTACTGTGTGTATACAGGATAGGAGGAGTAGTACTGTGTATATACAGGATAGGAGGAGTAGTACTGTATATACAGGATAGGAGGAGTAGTACTGTGCATATACAGGATAGGAGGAGTACTGCGTATATACAGGATAGGAGTAGTACTGTATATACAGGATAGGAGGAGTAATACTGTGTGTATACAGGATAGGAGGAGTAGTACTGTGTATATACAGGATAGGAGGAGTAGCACTGTGTGTATACAGGATAGGAGGAGTAGTACTGTGTATATATAGGATAGGAGGAGTACCGTATGTACACAGGATAGGAGGAGTAGTACTGTGTATATACAGGATAGGAGGAGTAGTACTGTATGTATACAGGATAGGAGGAGTAGTACTGTGTGTATACAGGATAGGAGGAGTAGTATTGTGTATATACAGGATAGGAGGAGTAGTACTGTGTGTATACAGGACAGGAGGAGTAGTACTGTGTATATACAGGATAGGAGGAGTACTGTATGTATACAGGATAGGAGGAGTAATACTGTGTGTATACAGGATAGGAGGAGTAGTACTGTGTATATACAGGATAGGAGGAGTAGTACTGTATATACAGGATAGGAGGAGTAGTACTGTGTATACACAGGATAGGAGGAGTACTGTGTGTATACAAGATAGGAGGAGTAGCACTGTATATACAGGATAGGAGGAGTAGTACTGTGTGTATACAGGATAGGAGGAGTAGTACTGTGTATATACAGGATAGGAGGAGTAGTACTGTGTATATACAGGATAGGAGGAGTAGTACTGTGTGTATACAGGATAGGAGGAGTAGTACTGTCTATATACAGGATAGGAGGAGTAGTACTGTGTATATACAGGATAGGAGTAGTACTGTATATACAGGATAGGAGGAGTAGTACTGTGTGTATACAGGATAGGAGGAGTAGTACTGTATATACAGGATAGGAGGAGTAGTACTGTGTATACACAGGATAGGAGGAGTACTGTGTGTATACAAGATAGGAGGAGAAGCAATGTATATACAGGATAGGAGGAGTAGTACTGTGTGTATACAGGATAGGAGGAGTAGTACTGTATATACAGGATAGGAGGAGTAGTACTGTGTATACACAGGATAGGAGGAGTACTGTGTGTATACAAGATATGAGGAGTAGCACTGTATATACAGGATAGGAGGAGTAGTACTGTGTGTATACAGGATAGGAGGAGTAATACTGTGTATATACAGGATAGGAGGAGTAATACTGTGTATATACAGGATAGGAGGAGTAGTACTGTGTATATACAGGATAGGAGGAGTAGTACTGTGTGTATACAGGATAGGAGGAGTAGTACTGTGTATATACAGGATAGGAGGAGTAGTACTGTGTATATACAGGATAGGAGGAGTAATACTGTGTGTATACAGGATAGGAGGAGTAGTACTGTGTATATACAGGATAGGAGGAGTAATACTGTGTATATACAGGATAGGAGGAGTAGTACTGTGTATATACAGGATAGGAGGAGTACTGTGTGTATACAGGATAGGAGGAGTAGCACTGTATATACAGGATAGGAGGAGTAGCACTGTGTGTATACAGGATAGGAGGAGTAGTACTGTGTATATACAGGATAGGAGGAGTACTGTGTGTATACAGGATAGGAGGAGTAGCACTGTATATACAGGATAGGAGGAGTAGTACTGTGTATATAAAGGATAGGAGGAGTAGTACTGTATATACAGGATAGGAGGAGTAGTACTGTGTATATACAGGATAGGAGGAGTAGTACTGTATATACAGGATAGGAGGAGTAGTACTGTGTATATACAGGATAGGAGGAGGAGTACTGTGTATATACAGGATAGGAGGAGTAGTACTGTGTATATACAGGATAGGAGGAGTAGCACTGTATATACAGGATAGGAGGAGTAATACTGTGTATATACAGGATAGGAGGAGTAGTACTGTGTGTATACAGGATAGGAGGAGTAGTACTGTGTATATACAGGATAGGAGGAGTAGTACTGTGTGTATACAGGATAGGAGGAGTAGCACTGTGTGTATACAGGATAGGAGGAGTAGTACTGTGTATATACAGGATAGGAGGAGTAATACTGTGTGTATACAGGATAGGAGGAGTAGTACTGTGTGTATACAGGATAGGAGAAGTAGCACTGTCTATATACAGGATAGGAGGAGTAGTACTGTGTATATACAGGATAGGAGGAGTAATACTGTGTATATACAGGATAGGAGTAGTACTGTGTGTATACAGGATAGGAGGAGTAATACTGTGTATATACAGGATAGGAGGAGTAGTACTGTATATACAGGATAGGAGGAGTAGTACTGTGTGTATACAGGATAGGAGGAGTAGTACTGTGTAAATACCGGATAGGAGGAGTAGTACTGTGTATATACAGGATAGGAGGAGTAGCACTGTATATACAGGATAGGAGGAGTAATACTGTGTATATACAGGATAGGAGGAGTAGTACTGTATATACAGGATAGGAGGAGTAGTACTGTGTGTATACAGGATAGGAGGAGTAGTACTGTGTATATACAGGATAGGAGGAGTATTACTGTGTATATACAGGATAGGAGGAGTAGCACTGTGTATATACAGGATAGGAGGAGTAATACTGTGTATATACAGGATAGGAGGAGTAGTACTGTGTGTATACAGGATAGGAGGAGTAGTACTGTGTATATACAGGATAGGAGGAGTAGTACTGTGTATATGCAGGATAGGAGGAGTAGTACTGTGTGTATACAGGATAGGAGGAGTAGTACTGTGTATATACAGGATAGGAGGAGTAGTACTGTATATACAGGATAGGAGGAGTAGTACTGTGTATATACAGGATAGGAGTAGTAGTACTGTGTATATACAGGATAGGAGGAGTAGCACTGTGTGTATACAGGATAGGAGGAGTAGTACTGTGTATATACAGGATAGGAGGAGTAGTACTGTGTATAAACAGGATAGGAGGAGTAGTACTGTGTGTATACAGGATAGGAGGAGTAGTACTGTATATACAGGATAGGAGGAGTAGTACTGTGTGTATACAGGATAGGAGGAGTAGTACTGTATATACAGGATAGGAGGAGTAGTACTGTGTGTATACAGGATAGGAGGAGTAGTACTGTATATACAGGATAGGAGGAGTAGTACTGTGTATATACAGGATAAGAGGAGTACTGTGTATATACAGGATAGGAGGAGTAGTACTGTGTGTATACAGGATAGGAGGAGTAGTACTGTGTATATACAGGATAGGAGGAGTAGTACTGTGTGTATACAGGATAGGAGGAGTAGTACTGTGTAAATACCGGATAGGAGGAGTAGTACTGTGTATATACAGGATAGGAGGAGTAGCACTGTATATACAGGATAGGAGGAGTAATACTGTGTATATACAGGATAGGAGGAGTAGTACTGTATATACAGGATAGGAGGAGTAGTACTGCATGTATACAGGATAGGAGCAGTAGTACTGTGTATATACAGGATAGGAGGAGTATTACTGTGTATATACAGGATAGGAGGAGTAGCACTGTGTATATACAGGATAGGAGGAGTAATACTGTGTATATACAGGATAGGAGGAGTAGTACTGTGTGTATACAGGATAGAAGGAGTAGTACTGTGTATATACAGGATAGGAGGAGTAGTACTGTGTATATGCAGGATAGGAGGAGTAGTACTGTGTTTATACAGGATAGGAAGAGTAGTACTGTGTATATACAGGATAGGAGGAGTAGTACTGTATATACAGGATAGGAGGAGTAGTACTGTGTATATACAGGATAGGAGTAGTAGTACTGTGTATATACAGGATAGGAGGAGTAGCACTGTGTGTATACAGGATAGGAGGAGTAGTACTGTGTATATACAGGATAGGAGGAGTAGTACTGTGTATATACAGGATAGGAGGAGTAGTACTGTGTGTATACAGGATAGGAGGAGTAGTACTGTGTATATACAGGATAGGAGGAGTACTGTGTGTATACAGGATAGGGGGAGTAGCACTGTATATACAGGATAGGAGGAGTAGTACTGTGTATATACAGGATAGGGGTAGTAGTACTGTATATACAGGATAGGAGGAGTAGTACTGTGTATATACAGGATAGGAGGAGTAGTACTGTGTCTATATACAGGATAGGAGGAGTAGTACTGTGTATATACAGGATAGGCGGAGTAGCACTGTATATACAGGATAGGAGGAGTAGTACTGTGTATATACAGGATAGGAGGAGTAGTACTGTGTGTATACAGGATAGGAGGAGTAGTACTGTGTGTATACAGGATAGGAGGTGTAGTACTGTGTATACAGGATAGGAGGAGTAGTACTGTGTGTATACAGGATAGGAGGAGTAGTATTGTGTATACAGGATAGGAGGAGTAGTACTGTGTATACAGGATAGGAGGAGTAGTACTGTGTGTATACAGGATAGGAGGAGTAGTACTGTGTATATACAGGATAGGAGGAGTAGTACTGTGTGTATACAGGATAGGAGGAGTAGTACTGTGTATACAGGATAGGAGGAGTAGTACTGTGTATACAGGATAGGAGGAGTAGTACTGTGTATATACAGGATAGGAGGAGTAGTACTGTGTGTATACAGGATAGGAGGAGTAGTACTGTATATACAGGATAGGAGTAGTACTGTATATACAGGATAGGAGGAGTAGTACTGTGTATATACAGGATAGGAGGAGTAGTACTGTGTGTATACAGGATAGGAGGAGTAGTACTGTGTATACAGGATAGGAGGAGTAGTACTGTGTATACAGGATAGGAGGAGTAGTACTGTGTGTATACAGGATAGGAGGAGTAGTACTGTGTATATACAGGATAGGAGGAGTAGTACTGTGTATATACAGGATAGGAGGAGTAATACTGTATATACAGGATAGGAGGAGTAATACTGTATATACAGGATAGGAGGAGTAGTACTGTGTGTATACAGGATAGGAGGAGTAGTACTGTATATACAGGATAGGAGGAGTAGTACTGTCTATAAACAGGATAGGAGGAGTAGTACTGTGTGTATACAGGATAGGAGGAGTAGTACTGTGTGTATACAGGATAGGAGGAGTAGTACTGTATATACAGGATAGGAGTAGTACTGTATATACAGGATAGGAGGAGTAGTACTGTGTATATACAGGATAGGAGGAGTAGTACTGTGTGTATACAGGATAGGAGGAGTAGTACTGTGTATACAGGATAGGAGGAGTAGTACTGTGTATACAGGATAGGAGGAGTAGTACTGTGTGTATACAGGATAGGAGGAGTAGTACTGTGTATATACAGGATAGGAGGAGTAGTACTGTGTATATACAGGATAGGAGGAGTAGCACTGTATATACAGGATAGGAGGAGTAATACTGTGTATATACAGGATAGGAGGAGTAGTACTGTGTGTATACAGGATAGGAGGAGTAGTACTGTGTAAATACCGGATAGGAGGAGTAGTACTGTGTATATACAGGATAGGAGGAGTAGCACTGTATATACAGGATAGGAGGAGTAATACTGTGTATATACAGGATAGGAGGAGTAGTACTGTATATACAGGATAGGAGGAGTAGTACTGCATGTATACAGGATAGGAGGAGTAGTACTGTGTATATACAGGATAGGAGGAGTATTACTGTGTATATACAGGATAGGAGGAGTAGCACTGTGTATATACAGGATAGGAGGAGTAATACTGTGTATATACAGGATAGGAGGAGTAGTACTGTGTGTATACAGGATAGAAGGAGTAGTACTGTGTATATACAGGATAGGAGGAGTAGTACTGTGTATATGCAGGATAGGAGGAGTAGTACTGTGTTTATACAGGATAGGAGGAGTAGTACTGTGTATATACAGGATAGGAGGAGTAGTACTGTATATACAGGATAGGAGGAGTAGTACTGTGTATATACAGGATAGGAGTAGTAGTACTGTGTATATACAGGATAGGAGGAGTAGCACTGTGTGTATACAGGATAGGAGGAGTAGTACTGTGTATATACAGGATAGGAGGAGTAGTACTGTGTATATACAGGATAGGAGGAGTAGTACTGTGTGTATACAGGATAGGAGGAGTAGTACTGTGTATATACAGGATAGGAGGAGTACTGTGTGTATACAGGATAGGGGGAGTAGCACTGTATATACAGGATAGGAGGAGTAGTACTGTGTATATACAGGATAGGAGTAGTAGTACTGTATATACAGGATAGGAGGAGTAGTACTGTGTATATACAGGATAGGAGGAGTAGTACTGTGTCTATATACAGGATAGGAGGAGTAGTACTGTGTATATACAGGATAGGCGGAGTAGCACTGTATATACAGGATAGGAGGAGTAGTACTGTGTATATACAGGATAGGAGGAGTAGTACTGTGTGTATACAGGATAGGAGGAGTAGTACTGTGTGTATACAGGATAGGAGGTGTAGTACTGTGTATACAGGATAGGAGGAGTAGTACTGTGTGTATACAGGATAGGAGGAGTAGTACTGTGTATACAGGATAGGAGGAGTAGTACTGTGTATACAGGATAGGAGGAGTAGTACTGTGTGTATACAGGATAGGAGGAGTAGTACTGTGTATATACAGGATAGGAGGAGTAGTACTGTGTGTATACAGGATAGGAGGAGTAGTACTGTGTATACAGGATAGGAGGAGTAGTACTGTGTATACAGGATAGGAGGAGTAGTACTGTGTATATACAGGATAGGAGGAGTAGTACTGTGTGTATACAGGATAGGAGGAGTAGTACTGTGTGTATACAGGATAGGAGGAGTAGTACTGTATATACAGGATAGGAGTAGTACTGTATATACAGGATAGGAGGAGTAGTACTGTGTATATACAGGATAGGAGGAGTAGTACTGTGTGTATACAGGATAGGAGGAGTAGTACTGTGTATACAGGATAGGAGGAGTAGTACTGTGTATACAGGATAGGAGGAGTAGTACTGTGTGTATACAGGATAGGAGGAGTAGTACTGTGTATATACAGGATAGGAGGAGTAGTACTGTGTATATACAGGATAGGAGGAGTAATACTGTATATACAGGATAGGAGGAGTAGTACTGTATATACAGGATAGGAGGAGTAGTACTGTGTGTATACAGGATAGGAGGAGTAGTACTGTATATACAGGATAGGAGGAGTAGTACTGTCTATAAACAGGATAGGAGGAGTAGTACTGTGTGTATACAGGATAGGAGGAGTAGTACTGTGTGTATACAGGATAGGAGGAGTAGTACTGTATATACAGGATAGGAGTAGTACTGTATATACAGGATAGGAGGAGTAGTACTGTGTATATACAGGATAGGAGGAGTAGTACTGTGTGTATACAGGATAGGAGGAGTAGTACTGTGTATACAGGATAGGAGGAGTAGTACTGTGTATACAGGATAGGAGGAGTAGTACTGTGTGTATACAGGATAGGAGGAGTAGTACTGTGTATATACAGGATAGGAGGAGTAGTACTGTGTATATACAGGATAGGAGGAGTAATACTGTATATACAGGATAGGAGGAGTAGTACTGTATATACAGGATAGGAGGAGTAGTACTGTGTGTATACAGGATAGGAGGAGTAGTACTGTATATACAGGATAGGAGGAGTAGTACTGTATATACAGGATAGGAGGAGTAGTACTGTGTGTATACAGGATAGGAGGAGTAGTACTGTGTATATACAGGATAGGAGGAGTAGCACTGTATATACAGGATAGGAGGAGTAATACTGTGTATATACAGGATAGGAGGAGTAGTACTGTATATACAGGATAGGAGGAGTAGTACTGCGTGTATACAGGATAGGAGGAGTAGTACTGTGTATATACAGGATAGGAGGAGTATTACTGTGTATATACAGGATAGGAGGAGTAGCACTGTGTATATACAGGATAGGAGGAGTAATACTGTGTATATACAGGATAGGAGGAGTAGTACTGTGTGTATACAGGATAGGAGGAGTAGTACTGTGTATATACAGGATAGGAGGAGTAGTACTGTGTATATGCAGGATAGGAGGAGTAGTACTGTGTTTATACAGGATAGGAGGAGTAGTACTGTGTATATACAGGATAGGAGGAGTAGTACTGTATATACAGGATAGGAGGAGTAGTACTGTGTATATACAGGATAGGAGTAGTAGTACTGTGTATATACAGGATAGGAGGAGTAGCACTGTGTGTATACAGGATAGGAGGAGTAGTACTGTGTATATACAGGATAGGAGGAGTAGTACTGTGTATATACAGGATAGGAGGAGTAGTACTGTGTGTATACAGGATAGGAGGAGTAGCACTGAGTGTATATAGGAAAGGAGGAGTAGTACTGTGTATATACAGGATAGGAGGAGTAGTACTGTGTATATACAGGATAGGAGGAGTACTGTGTGTATACAGGATAGGGGGAGTAGCACTGTATATACAGGATAGGAGGAGTAGTACTGTGTATATACAGGATAGGAGTAGTAGTACTGTATATACAGGATAGGAGGAGTAGTACTGTGTATATACAGGATAGGAGGAGTAGTACTGTGTCTATATACAGGATAGGAGGAGTAGTACTGTGTATATACAGGATAGGAGTAGTAGTACTGTGTATATACAGGATAGGCGGAGTAGCACTGTATAGACAGGATAGGAGGAGTAGTACTGTGTATATACAGGATAGGAGGAGTAGTACTGTGTGTATACAGGATAGGAGGAGTAGTACTGTGTGTATACAGGATAGGAGGTGTAGTACTGTGTATACAGGATAGGAGGAGTAGTACTGTGTGTATACAGGATAGGAGGAGTAGTACTGTGTATACAGGATAGGAGGAGTAGTACTGTGTATACAGGATAGGAGGAGTAGTACTGTGTGTATACAGGATAGGAGGAGTAGTACTGTGTATATACAGGATAAGAGGAGTAGTACTGTGTGTATACAGGATAGGAGGAGTAGTACTGTGTATACAGGATAGGAGGAGTAGTACTGTGTATACAGGATAGGAGGAGTAGTACTGTGTATATACAGGATAGGAGGAGTAGTACTGTGTGTATACAGGATAGGAGGAGTAGTACTGTGTGTATACAGGATAGGAGGAGTAGTACTGTATATACAGGATAGGAGTAGTACTGTATATACAGGATAGGAGGAGTAGTACTGTGTATATACAGGATAGGAGTAGTACTGTGTGTATACAGGATAGGAGGAGTAGTACTGTGTATATACAGGATAGGAGGAGTAGTACTGTGTGTATACAGGATAGGAGGAGTAGTACTGTGTATATACAGGATAGGAGGAGTAGTACTGTGTGTATACAGGATAGGAGGAGTAGTACTGTGTATACAGGATAGGAGGAGTAGTACTGTGTGTATATACAGGATAGGAGGAGTAGTACTGTGTATACAGGATAGGAGGAGTAGTACTGTGTGTATATACAGGATAGGAGGAGTAGTACTGTGTATACAGGATAGGAGGAGTAGTACTGTGTGTATACAGGATAGGAGGAGTAGTACTGTGTATATACAGGATAGGAGGAGTAGTACTGTGTGTATACAGGATAGGAGGAGTAGTACTGTGTATACAGGATAGGAGGAGTAGTACTGTGTGTATATACAGGATAGGAGGAGTAGTACTGTGTGTATATACAGGATAGGAGGAGTAGTACTGTGTCTATATACAGGATAGGAGGAGTAGTACTGTGTATACAGGATAGGAGGAGTAATACAGGACACTCACCAGGTCTGTGCACTTCCCTGTACAGTATCCAGTCAGGGAGAACTCCCCCTGGTGGGGGGGGACGGCCATTACTGGGGTGTACACCAGGCCAAGCTCCATGATCCCTGCATCATATCTTCTCAGTGATGGAGTATAATGGAGGCGGATACCTGAGGAGTCTCGCAGACCTAAAAGAAACCAAAAATAATACTGATTAGTACCCCAAGTATCAGTATCATTATCCTGTGCCCCAAGTGTCAGTGTCATTACCTATACCCCAATTGTCAGTATCATTATCCTGTACCCCAAGTGTCAGCTTCATTATCCTGTACCCCAAGTGTCATTATCCTGTACTCGAGTATCAGTATCATTACCCTGTACCCCAAGTGTCAGCCTTATTACCCTGTACCCCGAGTGTCATTACCCTGTACCCCAAGTGTCAGCTTCATTATCCTGTACCCCAAGCGTCAGCTTCATTATCCTGTACCCCAAGCGTCAGCGTCATTATTCTGTACCCCAAGTGTCAGCTTCATTATCCTGTACCCCAAGTGTCAGCTTCATTATCCTGTACCCCAAGCGTCAGCGTCATTATTCTGTACCCCAAGTGTCAGCTTCATTATCCTGTACCCCAAGCGTCAGCGTCATTATCCTGTACCCCAAGTGTCAGCTTCATTATCCTGTACCCCAAGCGTCAGCGTCATTATTCTGTACCCCAAGTGTCAGCTTCATTATCCTGTACCCCAAGTGTCAGCTTCATTATCCTGTACCCCAAGCGTCAGCGTCATTATTCTGTACCCCAAGTGTCAGCTTCATTATCCTGTACCCCAAGTGTCAGTGTCATTATCCTCTACCCCAAGTGTCAGCTTCATTATCCTGTACCCCAAGTGTCAGTGTCATTATCCTCTACCCCAAGTGTCAGCATCATTATTCTGTACCCCAAGTGTCAACGTCATTATCCTGTACCCCAAGTGTCAGTGTCATCACCCTGTACCCCAATTGTCAGTATCATTATCCTGTACCCCAAGTGTCAGCTTCATTATTCTGCACCCCAAGTGTCATTATCCTATACCCCGAGTATCAGTATCATTACCCTGTACCCAAGTGTCAGCCTTATTACCCTGTACCCCGAGTGTCATTATTCTGTACCCCAAGTATCAGTATCATTACCCTGCACCCAAAGTGTCAGCGTTGTGATCCTGTACCCCAAGTGTAAGCATCATTACCCTGTACCCCAAGTGTCAGTGTCATTATCCTGTACCCCAAGTGTCAGCTTCATTATCCTGTACCCCAAGTGTCAGCTTCATTATCCTGTACCCCGAGTGTCAGTGTCATTATCCTGTACCCCAAGTGTCAGTATCATTACCCTGTACCCAAAGTGTCAGTGTCATGATCCTGTACCCCAAGTGTCAGCATCATTATCCTGTACCCCAAGTGTCAGCGTCATTATCCTGTACCCCAAGTGTCATGATCCTGTACCCCAAGTGTCAGCATTATTATCCTGTACCTCAAGTGTCAGCGTCATTATCCTGTACCCCAAGTGTCATTATCCTGTACCCCAAGTGTCATTATCCTGTACCTCAAGTGTCAGCGTCATTATCCTGTACCCCAAGTGTCATTATCCTGTACCCCAAGTGTCATTATCCTGTACCCCAAGTGTCAGTATCATTATTCTGTACCCCAAGTATCAGTGTCATTATCCAGTAACCCAAGTATCAGCGTCATTATCCTGTACCCCAATTATCAGCGTCATTATCCTGTACCCCAAGTGTCATTATCCTGTACCCCAAGTTTCAGCGTCATTTCCTGTACCCCAAGTGTCAGTGTCATTATCTTGTACCCCGAGTGTCATTATTCTGTACCCCAAGTGTCAGCATCATTACCCTGTACCCCAAGTGTCAGTGTCATTATCCTGTACTCCAAGTGTCAGTATCATTATCCTGTACCCCAAGTGTCAGCTTCATTATCCTGTACCCCAAGTGTCAGCTTCATTATCCTGTACCCCAAGTGTCAGTATCATTACCCTGTACCCAAAGTGTCAGTGTCATGATCCTGTACCCCAAGTGTCAGCGTCATTATCCTGTACCCCAAGTGTCATTATCCTGTACCCCAAGTGTCATGATCCTGTACCCCAAGTGTCAGCATCATTATCCTGTACCTCAAGTGTCAGCGTCATTATCCTGTACCCCAAGTGTCATTATCCTGTACCCCAAGTGTCAGTGTCATTATCCTGTACCCCAAGTGTCAGCGTCATTATTCTGTACCCCAAGTGTCATTATCCTGTACCCCAAGTGTCATGATCCTGTACCCCAAGTGTCAGCATCATTATCCTGTACCTCAAGTGTCAGCGTCATTATCCTGTACCCCAAGTGTCATTATCCTGTACCCCAAGTGTCAGTGTCATTATCCTGTACCCCAAGTGTCAGCGTCATTATCCTGTACCCCAAGTGTCATTATCCTGTACCCCAAGTGTCATGATCCTGTACCCCAAGTGTCAGCATCATTATCCTGTACCTCAAGTGTCAGCGTCATTATCCTGTACCCCAAGTGTCATTATCCTGTACCCCAAGTGTCAGCGTCATTATCCTGTACCCCAAGTGTCATTATCCTGTACCCCAAGTGTCATTATCCTGTACCCCAAATGTCAGTGTCATTATCCTGTACCCCAAGTGTCAGCGTCATTATCCTATACCCCAAGTGTCAGCGTCATTATCCTGTACCCCAAGTGTCATTATCCTGTACCCCAAGTGTCAGTGTCATTATCCTGTACCCAAAGTGTCACCGTCATTATCCTGTACCCCAAGTGTCAGTGTCATCATCCTGTACCCCGAGTGTCAGTGTCATTATCCTGTACCCCAAGTGTCAGCTTCATTATCCTGTACCCCGAGTGTCAGTGTCATTATCCTGTACCCCAAGTGTCAGTGTCATTATCCTGTACCCAAAGTGTCACCGTCATTATCCTGTACCCCAAGTGTCAGTGTCATCATCCTGTACCCCGAGTGTCAGTGTCATTATCCTGTACCCCAAGTGTCAGCTTCATTATCCTGTACCCAAAGTGTCACCGTCATTATCCTGTACCCCAAGTGTCAGTGTCATCATCCTGTACCCCGAGTGTCAGTGTCATTATCCTGTACCCCAAGTGTCAGCTTCATTATCCTGTACCCCAAGTGTCAGCTTCATTATCCTGTACCTCAAGTGTCAGTATCATTATCCTGTACCCCAAGTGTCAGCTTCATTATCCTGTACCCCAAGTGTCAGCTTCATTATCCTGTACCCCGAGTGTCAGTGTCATTATCCTGTACCCCAAGTGTCAGTATAATTACCCTGTACCCAAAGTGTCAGCGTCATGATCCTGTACCCCAAGTGTCAGCATGATTATCCTGTACCCCAAGTGTCAGCGTCATTATCCTGTACCCCAAGTGTCATGATCCTGTACCCAAAGTGTCAGCGTCATGATCCTGTACCCCAAGTGTCAGCATCATTATCCTGTACCTCAAGTGTCAGCGTCATTATCCTGTACCCCAAGTGTCAGTGTCATTATCCTGTACCCCGAGTGTCAGTGTCATTATCCTGTACTCCAAGTGTCAGTATCATTATCCTGTACCCCAAGTGTCAGTATAATTACCCTGTACCCAAAGTGTCAGCATCATTATCCTGTACCCCAAGTGTCAGCGTCATTATCCTGTACCCCAAGTGTCATTATCCTGTACCCCAAGTGTCAGCATCATTATCCTGTATCTCAAGTGTCAGCGTCATTATCCTGTACCCCAAGTGTCATTATCCTGTACCCCAAGTGTCAGTATCCTGTACCCCAAGTGTTAGTATCATTATCCTGTACCCCAAGTGTCATTATCCTGTACCCCGAGTGTCAGCGTCATTATCCTGTACCCCAAGTGTCAGTATCATTACCCTGTACCCAAAGTGTCAGTGTCATGATCCTGTACCCCAAGTGTCAGCATCATTATCCTGTACCCCAAGTGTCAGCGTCATTATCCTGTACCCCAAGTGTCATGATCCTGTACCCCAAGTGTCAGCATCATTATCCTGTACCTCAAGTGTCAGCGTCATTATCCTGTACCCCAAGTGTCATTATCCTGTACCCCAAGTGTCAGTGTCATTATCCTGTACCCCAATTGTAAGCGTCATTATCCTGTACCCCAAGTGTCAGTATCATTATTCTGTACCCCAAGTATCAGTGTCATTATCCAGTAACCCAAGTATCAGCGTCATTATCCTGTACCCCAAGTGTCAGCGTCATTATCCTGTACCCCAAGTATCAGCGTCATTATCCTGTACCCCAAGTGTCATTATCCTGTACCCCAAGTGTCAGTGTCATTATCTTGTACCCCAAGTGTCATCCTGTACCCCGAGTATCAGTATCATTACCCTGTACCCAAGTGTCAGCCTTATTACCCTGTACCCCGAGTGTCATTATTCTGTACCCCAAGTGTCAGTATCATTACCCTGTACCCAAAGTGTCAGCGTCATGATCCTGTACCCCAAGTGTCAGCATCATTACCCTGTACCCCAAGTGTCAGTATCATTATCCTGTACTCCAAGTGTCAGCTTCATTATCCTGTACCCCAAGTGTCAGTATCATTACCCTGTACCCCAAGTGTCATGATCCTATACCCCAAGTGTCAGCATCATTATCCTGTATCTCAAGTGTCAGCGTCATTATCCTGTACCCCAAGTGTCATTATCCTGTACCCCAAGTGTCAGTATCCTGTACCCCAAGTGTTAGTATCATTATCCTGTACCCCAAGTGTCATTATCCTGTACCCCGAGTGTCAGTGTCATTATCCTGTACCCCAAGTGTCAGTATCATTACCCTGTACCCAAAGTGTCAGTGTCATGATCCTGTACCCCAAGTGTCAGCATCATTATCCTGTACCCCAAGTGTCAGCGTCATTATCCTGTACCCCAAGTGTCATGATCCTGTACCCCAAGTGTCAGCATCATTATCCTGTACCTCAAGTGTCAGCGTCATTATCCTGTACCCCAAGTGTCATTATCCTGTACCCCAAGTGTCAGTGTCATTATCCTGTACCCCAAGTGTCAGCGTCATTATCCTGTACCCCAAGTGTCAGTATCATTATTCTGTACCCCAAGTATCAGTGTCATTATCCAGTCACCCAAGTATCAGCATCATTATCCTGTACCCCAAGTGTCAGCGTCATTATCCTGTACCCCAAGTATCAGCGTCATTATCCTGTACCCCAAGTGTCATTATCCTGTACCCCAAGTGTCAGTGTCATTATCTTGTACCCCAAGTGTCACTATCCTGTACCCCGAGTATCAGTATCATTACCCTGTACCCAAGTGTCAGCCTTATTACCCTGTACCCCGAGTGTCATTATTCTGTACCCCAAGTGTCAGTATCATTACCCTGTACCCCAAGTGTCAGTGTCATTATCCTGTATCCCAAGTGTCAGCATCATTACCCTGTACCCCAAGTGTCAGTGTCATTATCCTGTACCCCAAGTGTCAGCATCATTACCCTGTACCCCAAGTGTCAGTATCATTATCCTGTACTCCAAGTGTCAGCTTCATTATCCTGTACCCCAAGTGTCAGCATCATTACCCTGTACCCCAAGTGTCAGTGTCATTATCCTGTACCCCAAGTGTCAGCATCATTACCCTGTACCCCAAGTGTCAGTATCATTATCCTGTACTCCAAGTGTCAGCTTCATTATCCTGTACCCCAAGTGTCAGTATCATTATCCTGTACCCCAAGTGTCAGCTTCATTATCCTGTACCCCAAGTGTCAGTATCATTACCCTGTACCCAAAGTGTCAGCGTCATGATCCTGTACCCCAAGTGTCAGCATCATTATCCTGTACCCCAAGTGTCAGCGTCATTATCCTGTACCCCAAGTGTCAGCATCATTATCCTGTACCCAAAGTGTCAGCGTCATGATCCTGTACCCCAAGTGTCAGCATCATTATCCTGTACCCCAAGTGTCAGTGTCATTATCCTGTACCCCAAGTGTCAGCATCATTATCCTGTACCCCAAGTGTCAGCGTCATTATCCTGTACCCCAAGTGTCATTATCCTGTACCCCAAGTGTCAGCGTCATTATCCTGTACCCCAAGTGTCAGTGTCATTATCCTGTACCCCAAGTGTCAGCATCATTATTCTGTACCCCAAGTGTCAGCGTCATTATCCTGTACCCCAAGTGTCATTATCCTGTACCCCAAGTGTCAGTGTCATTATCCTATACCCCAAGTGTCAGCATCATTATTCTGTACCCCAAGTGTCAGCGTCATTATCCTGTACCTCAAGTATCAGCGTCATTATCCTGTACCCCAAGTGTCAGCTTCATTATCCTGTACCCCAAGTGTCAGTATCATTATCCTGTACCCCAAGTATCAGCGTCATTATCCTGTACCCCTAGTATCAGCGTCATTATCCTGTACCACAAGTGTCAGCTTCATTATCCTGTACCCCAAGTGTCAGTATCATTATCCTGTACCCCAAGTGTCAGTATCATTACCCTGTACCCAAAGTGTCAGCGTCATGATCCTGTACCCCAAGTGTCAGCATCATTATCCTGTACCCCAAGTGTCAGCGTCATTATCCTGTACCCCAAGTGTCAGCATCATTATCCTGTACCCCAAGTGTCAGCGTCATTATCCTGTACCCCAAGTGTCATTATCCTGTACCCCAAGTGTCAGCATCATTATCCTGTACCCCAAGTGTCAGTGTCATTATCCTGTACCCCAAGTGTCAGCATCATTATTCTGTACCCCAAGTGTCAGCGTCATTATCCTGTACCCCAAGTGTCATTATCCTGTACCCCAAGTGTCAGCATCATTATTCTGTACCCCAAGTGTCAGTGTCATTATCCTATACCCCAAGTGTCAGCATCATTATTCTGTACCCCAAGTGTCAGCGTCATTATCCTGTACCTCAAGTATCAGCGTCATTATCCTTTACCCCAAGTGTCAGCGTCATTATCCAGTAACCCAAGTATCAGCGTCATTATCCTGTACCCCAAGTGTCAGTGTCATTATCCTGTACCCCTAGTATCAGCGTCATTATCCTGTACCCCAAGTGTCAGCGTCATTATCCTGTACCCCAAGTGTCATTATCCTGTACCCCAAGTGTCAGCGTCATTATCCTGTACCCCAAGTGTCAGTGTCATTATCCTGTACCCCAAGTGTCATTATCCTGCACCCCAAGTGTCAGCGTCATTATCTTGTACCCCAAGTGTCATTATCCTGTACCCCAAGTGTCAGCATCATTATCCTGTACCCCAAGTGTCAGTGTCATTATCCTGTACCCCAAGTGTCATTATCCTGCACCCCAAGTGTCAGCGTCATTATCCTGTACCTCAAGTGTCAGCGTCATAACCCTGTACCCCAAGTGGCATTATCCTGTACCCCAAGTGTCAGTGGCATTATCCTGTACCCCAAATATCAGCATCATTATCCTGTACCCCAAGTGGCATTATTCTGTACTCCAAGTGTCAGTGTCATTATCCTGTACCCCAAGTGTCAGCTTCATTATCTTGTACCCCGAGTATCAGTGTCATTACCCTGTACCCCGAGTGTCAGTGTCATTATCCTGTACCCCAAGTGTCAGCTTCATTATCTTGTACCCCGAGTATCAGTGTCATTACCCTGTACCCCGAGTGTCAGTGTCATTATCCTGTACCCCAAGTGTCAGTGTCATGATCCTGTACCCCAAGTGTCACCGTCATTATCCTGTACCCCAAGTGTCAGCGTCAATATCCTGTACCCCGACTGTCAGTGCCGTTATCCTGCCCCCTGTGCCCATATACTTTGTTGCCCTATGTGAGTATTCTGCACTGAGTCCATTATTAGATTTAATTAGTTTCCCCTTCAAACACAGTGACCGCCGCTGGCGCTGAGCTGTGCCCGTGCTGCCGCTGGCACTGAGCTGTGCCCATGCTGCCGTTGGTGCTGAGCTGTGCCCGTGCTGCCGCTGAGCTGTGCCCGTGCTGCCGCTGCCGCTGAGCTGAGCCCGTGCTGCCGCTGGCGCTGAGCTGTGCCTGTGCAGCCGCTGAGCTGTGACCGTGCTGCCACTGCCGCTGAGCAATGCCTGTGCTGCCACTGCCGCTGAGCTGTGCCCGTGCTGCCGCTGAGCTGTGCCCGTGCTGCCGCTGGCAGAGCTGTTCCCATGCTGTCGCTGGCACTGAGCTGAGCCCGTGCTGCCGCTGGCGCTGAGCTGTGCCTGTGCAGCCGCTGAGCTGTGCCCGTGCTGCCACTGCCGCTGAGCAATGCCTGTGCTGCCACTGCCGCTGAGCTGTGCCCGTGCTGCCGTTGGTGCTGAGTTTTGCCTGTGCTGCCGCAGGCAGTGAGCTGTGCCCATGCTGGCGCTGAGCTGTGCCCGTGCTGCCGCTGGCACTGAGCTGTGCCCATGCTGCCGTTGGTGCTGAGCTGTGCCCGTGCTGCCGCTGGCACGGAGCAGTGCCCGTGCTTCCGCTGGCGGTGAGCTGTGCCCGTGCTGCCGCTGAGCTGTGCCCGTGCTGCCGCTGCCGCTGAGCTGAGCCCGTGCTGCCGCTGGCGCTGAGCTGTGCCTGTGCAGCCGCTGAGCTGTGACCGTGCTGCCACTGCCGCTGAGCAATGCCTGTGCTGCCACTGCCGCTGAGCTGTGCCCGTGCTGCCGCTGGCAGAGCTGTTCCCATGCTGTCGCTGGCACTGAGCTGAGCCCGTGCTGCCGCTGGCGCTGAGCTGTGCCTGTGCAGCCGCTGAGCTGTGCCCGTGCTGCCACTGCCGCTGAGCAATGCCTGTGCTGCCACTGCCGCTGAGCTGTGCCCGTGCTGCCGTTGGTGCTGAGTTTTGCCTGTGCTGCCGCTGGCAGTGAGCTGTGCCCATGCTGGCGCTGAGCTGTGCCCGTGCTGCCGCTGGCACTGAGCTGTGCCCATGCTGCCGTTGGTGCTGAGCTGTGCCCGTGCTGCCGCTGGCACGGAGCAGTGCCCGTGCTTCCGCTGGCGGTGAGCTGTGCCCGTGCTGCCGCTGAGCTGTGCCCGTGCTGCCGCTGCCGCTGAGCTGAGCCCGTGCTGCCGCTGGCGCTGAGCTGTGCCTGTGCAGCCGCTGAGCTGTGACCGTGCTGCCACTGCCGCTGAGCAATGCCTGTGCTGCCACTGCCGCTGAGCTGTGCCCGTGCTGCCGCTGAGCTGTGCCCGTGCTGCCGCTGGCAGAGCTGTTCCCATGCTGTCGCTGGCACTGAGCTGAGCCCGTGCTGCCGCTGGCGCTGAGCTGTGCCTGTGCAGCCGCTGAGCTGTGCCCGTGCTGCCACTGCCGCTGAGCAATGCCTGTGCTGCCACTGCCGCTGAGCTGTGCCCGTGCTGCCGTTGGTGCTGAGTTTTGCCTGTGCTGCCGCTGGCAGTGAGCTGTGCCCATGCTGGCGCTGAGCTGTGCCCGTGCTGCCGCTGGCACTGAGCTGTGCCCATGCTGCCGTTGGTGCTGAGCTGTGCCCGTGCTGCCGCTGGCACGGAGCAGTGCCCGTGCTTCCGCTGGCGGTGAGCTGTGCCCGTGCTGCCGCTGAGCTGTGCCCGTGCTGCCGCTGCCGCTGAGCTGAGCCCGTGCTGCCGCTGGCGCTGAGCTGTGCCTGTGCAGCCGCTGAGCTGTGACCGTGCTGCCACTGCCGCTGAGCAATGCCTGTGCTGCCACTGCCGCTGAGCTGTGCCCGTGCTGCCGCTGAGCTGTGCCCGTGCTGCCGCTGGCAGAGCTGTTCCCATGCTGTCGCTGGCACTGAGCTGAGCCCGTGCTGCCGCTGGCGCTGAGCTGTGCCTGTGCAGCCGCTGAGCTGTGCCCGTGCTGCCACTGCCGCTGAGCAATGCCTGTGCTGCCACTGCCGCTGAGCTCTGCCCGTGCTGCCGTTGGTGCTGAGTTTTGCCTGTGCTGCCGCTGGCAGTGAGCTGTGCCCATGCTGGCGCTGAGCTGTGCCCGTGCTGCCACTTGTGCTTCTCTGGGCGTCAGTCCTGGCATGTACCGTCACTTCGGTACACTTTTGTTCCATAAAGCTGAACTTTCCTCTGACCGCCATCTATAAATACCGCTGTGCTGCTGCCACCGCCAGGAGCAGTGTGTGTCCTCCGCAGATGGCACTGTACAGAATGGCAGGCCTGGGCATCATCAGCCGTGTGTCAGGCGGGCACGCTGCGTCCTACACGGCACACACTGTCCTGACGCGGTGATAATTACCAGATATTGGCGGCTGGCAGCGGGAGCCGCTGTATAATGATGAGGGGGCATTAACCCCTCAGGCGCTGCATGTGAAGGAGCTAGCTGCTCTGCCGGCGGGTGATGGGTGGCGGCGTTGCTAGGTATCTCCGCGGCTATTTATATCCTATCATATCACGGCTCTCTGATATAGAAGCCGCGGCCGGATACGAAAAAATATCAAGTTATTAATAAAAAGGATATCTTATATAAAAAAAAATCATCCGCACCGAATACAGAGCGATAATGTCTGCAACTTGACAGTGAGACGATCTGCAGATTAAATGCGTGACTGGCAGGTGCGAGGTGAGAGGTTTTGCAGGCTATATGTGACTGGCAGGTTACAGATGTGATGTTCTGCAGGCTATATGTGACAGGCAGGTTACAGATGTGATGTTCTGCAGTGCGTATGTGATGTTCTGCAGATTGTGTGACTGGCAGGTTAGAGGTGCGATGTTCTGCCAATTGTGTGACTGGCCGGTTAGAGGTGCGATGTTCTGCGGATTGTGTGACAGGCAGGTTAGAGGTGCGATGTTCTGCGGATTGTGTGACAGGCAGGTTAGAGGTGCGATGTTCTGCAGATCGTGTGACTGGCAGTTTAGAGGTGCGATGTTCTGCAGATCGTGTGACTGGCAGAGTTCTGGCTCTTACCTTTTAGTTCTAGCGGATTGTGATAATGAACTTCTAGTCGAAGAAACCGGGAAGATCTGGGGCCTCCGAAGGCCAAGCCGACGTCATCAGGGTAGTAGAAAGCCTGCGGTTCAGAGAACGGCCATTATACCTGTGACCTGGAGGTCCTACAAGCCCCCTAGTGCCACACTCCCGCCCTCTGTACCAACCTTGGCTCCCATCGCCCAGGCGGCCAGGACATGCCTGCAGTAATCGAGCCTTTGCGGTTTCATCTTGGAATCGCAGGGTCCGCTATAGTGGGGGATGGTATCGTAGTCCTCCGAGCACTGGAAGACCTCCATGTGATGGACTATGGCCTCGTGCCCCGCCGTGATGATCGGCTCATACTGCAGGTGGACAGAACAGAAGAGGAGAACCATGTGAGCAGCGAAGGATCAGGACCTAAAACATACAATTCTCTGTAGACAGAAGTCATAGTAATTCTCTGTAGAAACACATGGCGGTATTTAGGCACTATTCTGCTGGTGCAGTCACATCCTGTAGATCTTTTTATTATAAAAATGAAAAACATAACAATAATAATAACAGAAACATAACAAAATTAATAACCACAAAATAATCAATGTAATGAAACTGGTCCAGCCGCTCCCTCTCCCCTCACACACACATTATACATATATACACAATAATAACTACCTACACCATGACATCTGGTCCGGATACCAAACAAATAACAATATAATAAGTAAAATAAACAATAGCCGACAAAATTATACACAAACGAATATATATATATATATACACACACATTTTTTAATTTTTTTTTATAAATAATATAAAATAAATACTAACTATACAAATATATACAAGACAAAACAAAACCCCCCACACTGGAGCCCACCAGTCCCTCCCCGGCACTGACCTGAGAGCTGGTCCTGCGCCTCATGCCTCAGTCCATGTCCAACGTCCATAGGCCAGATCAGGCAGTGCCAGTTTTTCACCCAAATAATCAGTGTCCCACAAGATGAACCCACCTCCCCCCTTTTCCCACCACCCAACCTAACACCTCCACCCAAACCCATATATACAATATATACAGAAACAAACAATACAATAACCACAACTGACAAAGCCCAAGTTCGGCACCTGCAGCCCTACATCACTGTCTACTGATCAAAACAAAACAAAAATCTATGGTGTCAGCAGCAGCCCACCACCAGGAGAGGAGATGACCAGACTAGGGCACACTAAAAGAAAAGCCCCTCCAGAGAAGAGCGGCCCTCCGTGTACCCAGTCTCTCATACTCCAGAAAACGCACCTTCACCAGGTCACTGAGTATGGTCCTAAACACATCGTCCACTGGGAGGATTTTCCGCTGCGTCGATACTAAGCACCGTGCGTTCCACGTGTGATACCTAACCACTGCGCTAACTAGAAATAAGGTGCAGCGGTCCCGACCACCCAGGTCTCCGAATGCTCCATAGGCCCATTCCGCATAAGAGAGACCGGCCAGCCGGGGCCAGCCAATGGAGGCGCCCAGCCTGTTGTACACCTCTGTGTTAAAGGGACAACGAAGCAGGAAGTGGCCCATGCTTTCTAGCATGGTACCACAATGCTCCCGAGGACAGTTCCTGTCCTCAGAGCTCCTACACTTCAGATTGTCCCTCACACACAGTTTCCCATGGAACCAGCGCCAAGCCAAGTCCCAAAACTTCGAGGGGATCCTGATAGAATTCAAAAGATGCAGACCCACCCCGAGATCCCGACTTGGGCATACCCTGAGCGCCAGAGGCCTCTGAAAATGGGTCAAAAGAACCCTTTTGTCAAGAAGCTTCCTTGGCAGAGTCCTGACCTCCCACATTCCCAGACCCCACCGGTGAATTACCTTCAGAACCACGGTAGCGTAAGCCGGGAGATGTCCATGCGGTCTGCGTAGATCCTTCACTTGCCCTCCAGTCTCCCATTCCTGGAAGAAAGGCTGAAACCATCCCCTACAGGAGAATACCCACAGAGGAGCACTCTCTTTCCAGAGGTTTGCAATATTGATCTTAATGAAGGTATTCACAAGGAATACCACAGGGTTGACCATACCCAACCCTTCTAGTCTCCTCGTACGGTAAGTAACCTCCCTCTTGACCAGGTTCAGTCTATTCCCCGATAACAGTTGGAAGAACAAACTGTAGACCTGAGTCCAGAGAGGCTCCGGCAAGATGCACACACTGCCCAGATAGATCAGCAAAGGGAGCAGGTAGGTTTAATCAGGTTTACCCTTTCCCTTAGGGTCAAAGACCAACCCTTCCATTGGTTCACCTTCTGAGTGGCGATCTCTAGCCTGCTGTCCCAATTTTGTTTGGGGTAATCCCCCTGGCCAAATTCGATGCCAAGAACTTTTGCAGAGACTTTGGGTCCTGGAAGGGTGCCGGGAGATGAAAACCAGAATCTCCTCCTCCCAGCCACAGACTCTCACACTTATCCCAGTTGATCTTGGACCCGGATGCCTCCGAGTAGCGATTTACCTCTGACATCAGCCATTCTGCCTCCCCATCAGAGGAAACAAAAACGGTGACGTCATCGGCATACGCCACCACTCTCAGAGTTGCTTCAGGTGCTGCCCACTCCATCCCGATCCCAGCCAACGGTCCAAGCTCCACCCTCCTAAGAAGTGGGTCAATCGCAAACACGTACAGCAGCGGGCTCAAGGGACAACCCTGGCGAACACCACATCCAACCTCAAAAGAGCTGCCAATCCAACCGTTCACAAGTGGGAAACTGTCTGCCCCAGCGTACAAGGTCTTACGCCAATCAACAAACCCTCCCGGCAGGCCATACCTCAGAAGGACAGACCAGAGGTACTCATGATTAACCCGATCAAACGCTTTTGCCTGGTCCAATGACAACATGTACCCCTTCCAGTGGCCAGCCCTACCCTGCTCCACCGCCTCTCGGACACAGAGTGCAGCACTAATTGTACTGCGGCCCGCAACAGAGCAATGCTGGGCTCCCGAAAGGAGTCGGGGCACAAATTTCACTAGCCGATTAAACAGCACCTTTGTCAAAACCTTCCTGTCTGCATTGAGAAGTGCTATGGGACGCCAATTCTCAATGCAAGATGAGTCCTTACCCTTTGACAAGATGATCAGGGCAGACCTCCTCATTGACTTTGGCAGAGTGCCCGAGGAAAGACACTCATTGAATACCTCAGTCAAGAGGGGAACCAAGGCGTCCTTAAAGGTCTTATAGAATTCAGATGTTAAGCCATCTGGACCGGGAGATTTCTTTAGGGCAAGCCCTTCAATCGCCAACTTAACTTCCTCTTCCCTGATCATCTCTGTCAAAACGCCAAGAGAGGGGTCTACCCCTGGTTCGGGGACGGCTTCAGCCAGAAAAGCCGACATTTCATCCCAATCCAGATCCCTCTTCCTCAAGAGGTGCGAGTAGAAGGATCTGACGACCTCCAGGATCCCTGATCTGGATCTTTTCAGGGACCCCGCAGTGTCAACCAGTCCGGTAACAACTTTACTATTCACTGACATCTTGCAGTTTCTGTAAGGGAAGGGCGAGCGGTACTTCCCATAATCCCTCTCAAAAACCAAAGATACGTGTCTATCATAATGACACCTCATTAGCAAAGATTTCACTCTGGAGATCTCTTCGCGGCTACCTCCAGTTGAGACAAGATGCTCGAGTTTCCTCCTCAGGCCCTGATACAGGCGATACCTGTCCAGGCTCCTGAGGCTCGAGCGCTGGCGGAAGAACCTCGCCACCCTTTTCTTGAACATCTCCCACCACTCTGACTTACTACTACAAAGATCCAGTAAATGTACCTGGCTCTGAAGAAAATCCTCAAAGGACTGTCTTATCTCCGCTTCTTCCAAGAGAGACGAATTGAGCCTCCAAAAGCCTCTTCCCATCCGGGGGGTCTCTGTAACATTCAGAGAAAACAAAATCAAACAGTAATTGGAGAACTCCACCTCAACAACAGATACTGCTGAAGAGACGGCTTCATCCTTTAAATAAAAGCTGTTTATCCTGGACCTACAGTTACCTCTATGATAGGTGAACCCCTCGTGGCCTGGGGCGTGTCGGATGTGGACATCCACCAGGCGAGCCTCACTAGCTATACTATTAAGGGCGACGCTATCATAAGTCAGCTTGTCTCTGGAACCTCCTCTATCCCGGGGCCTCGTGACAGTGTTGAAGTCCCCTCCAAAAACGACCTGCCGACTCGTAAAAAGGTAGGGCTTGATCCTCATAAAGAGACACTTCCGGTCCCACTTAGATTGGGGACCATAGATGTTAATGAGCCGAAGCTCCTGTCCCTTCATGAGGACATCTAATATCAGGCACCTCCCCATTTCTAACTCAATAACCCGTCGGCATTCTACCGGTGCGGTAAAAAGGACCACCACTCTGCTATACGGCTCAGCCGCAAGAGACCAATAGGAGGGCCCGAGTCTCCACTCCCTCTATGCTTTAAACACCTCTGCCATATTTGGCAGCCTGGTCTCTTTCAAAAAGAAAATTTCAGCTTCAACCCGGCTGAGAAAATCAAAGGCCGCAAATCTAGCCATATTTGACTTAATGCTGGCGACATTAATGGACGCCAGTGTCAACAGAGTGGGTAGCGCCATCATTGGTGATTGAGTTAGATGGCTTTCTTCTTCCCACTCCCCTTATCCTCTGCCTCAGAGGAGGAATCCTTCCCCCTCTTTAATGACACAGAGGTGTCCATTCCAGCATTTTTCCTTCTTTTCTCGTCCTCGTCTCCGGACTCTGGGCCAGTCCCATCCCCCCAAGAACCTTGCATCCCCAGTAGAAGGAGACTCGGCGCCCCCTGTAAGCTCCACCGAAGCCGGAACCTCACCCTCGGCCTCCACCTCAGAGGAAGAGATGTTATCAAGGGCTTGGAACCGGTTAGAAAGACCAACCAGAGGGGAGTCAGTTTTACCTTCCTTAGGTACCTTGGTCAGAGCGGGAGAAGATGTTTTATCTCCCTTCTTTCTCTTCTTTTTGGTGCCAAGCTTACGCTTGTCCTCTGGCCACCGCTTATTATCCTCATCCATACTTTCATAATGGGAGGATTCTGAGGCAGAGGCGGTTTCCTCCCTGTGGATCCTCCTGACCTCCTCATCCAACTCATCATCCCTCGGGGCCTCAGCAGCAAGACTGGCATCCAGGACAGGGGCTGCCCCGGTAGTCTGGGGCTCGCCCTGCTCCCTCTCCTGTATGCGCTTGTCTAGACGCCTCAGCTGGGCAGACGTCTTTTTATTGCTTTTCTTCCCTGGCCACTCAGCTCCCCCACCCCTGCTAGTCCCCTCCACAGCAGAATCGGCCTCACGGCTTTCTCCCACCGGGGTCTCGACTGCATTAATGAAGGAGCGAGGACCATGGCTGAATGGGTGACCTAACTCACCACACAGGTGGCACCTAATCTCCACACAAGAGGCAGCAAGATGGCCAACACCCCCACACAACGCACATTTCTGCACGGTGCAGTTTGCACTGAAGTGTGTGGGGTCGCCGCACCTGTGACAGAGCTTCGGTTTCCCCTGGTAGAAGACCAGGATACGATCCCTACCTAGGAAGGCAGATGATGGAATGTGGGCAACCGTACCACCTGAACGCTTAAGTTTTACCATAAACATCCAGGCCCCTGACCAGATACCAAACTCGTCGCGGTTTTTCTTTGGCATCTCCACCACCTCTCCATACCGACCAAGCCACGTCATGATGTCATAACAAGAAAGCGACTCGTTACGAGTCATCACGGTCACTTTCTTGATTTGGCTTTGGCGAGACACTGCCTGAACGGCAAAGTCTCGCCAGCCGGGCTCATTTTTTGCCAACTCATAATTCGTCCAGAAGAGCTCAAGCCTCTCCGGCCGAACAAAGCTGACATCAAACTCAGGCGTGGAATAGGGATGTATCAAGGCGTAGATGTCAATAGCCTTGAAGCCCATCCTCAGCAGGAGCTCCACAACTTTAGACCTTGGAGGACATGCATCATGCCCCTCCACCGAAGACGGACCACATTCCTACGCACACTGCCTGGCCCGGCTGTTGGGAGGGACCACACTGTATCCTCCCCTTTTTGCTCTCGGAAGGCCAGAGGCCATGCCTCTCTATCCAGAAGGATAGATCAACCTCTCGACCCTCTACCATTAGTGATCTCTCCCCCTTCTTTAGAGCCTCCAGAAGGCGCCGTTGCAAAATGCCGTCCCCAAAGACCGGAGACGAGGAGGAGGAGGATGCCCTATTTGCCCCGGCGGTGACACTGGCATAACTCTGGACAGGTGTTGCCACCACCGGGGGGGCAACCGGACCAGTGACTACATCAGCCCCAACAGCATCACCATTACCCACCTCCATCTCACCCTCCACCAAACCAGCAACCACACCACTGGACAATGAATTGGCCTCATTCACACCCACCACCACATTCATTCCTGCTGGACCAGTAACAATGGTGGATGACATTGTGACCTCAGCATCATCAGGCACAAGGGGCTCAGTCACCTCCATAGAACTGGAGGCGACCTCACCCCTGGTCTTATGTGTGCCCTCCACATCATCAGTCGGTAATTTCCGCTGTTTTGCATTTGTAAAGATGCGCCGCTGATCTTTAGCTGTTGTGAGGCGCCGCTGATCTTTAGCATCAGGATCTTCCTGACCAGCGGCGCCAACACAAAATAACACTTTCGTGGGAGGACTGGAACTCTCAGCCTCAGCAGCCCCTTCACACTGCCGCCGCTTCTCAACTAAGTGATCAGCGGCAACAGCATTCAGAGGCGCCGAGGCTACCGAAGCTACCCCCGACACCGGGCTGCTCCCCCCTCCCACTGAGGAGTGCACCGCAGCATCCTGGCCTGACCGAAAGTCCGCCGCCGGACCGCCCTCACTGTTCAGCCTCTCGGCTGATGCACCTCCTGCTGCTACTACAAGCAGAGACGGAGCTCTGCGCCTCACTACCACGCTGTGTAATCTCCCCGCGCCTTTGCACCGGATCCACAGCAGAATCCGGGCTGGGCTGGGCAATGGGGCTTATACAGCGAGCTGAGCCTGCCGCCGGCTCAGGGGGTACAGGGAGGGGGGCACATACATAGCTTACCGCTTCCTGCAGCTTAGGCTTGATCTTCTTAGCCTTTTTGTGGCCCCCAGGTGCCTCTTCTGGTAGATCGTCACCAAGATGGAAGTTTTTGGAGGCACACTGAGGACTCCAGGAGCTTTATTTCTGCCATTAGCAACCCTCCCTGGCCGCTGCTGTCACTGTCCTCCCCAGAGCCGGCAGAACTGCGACCGGATGCCATTGCCGCCTGTCCTGCAGGGAGCTCGCTGCACGTGGCCTGCGGGTGACTTTGCAGGCTGCCAGGTGGGGCGGCTGGTCATCATCACTCTCATCATCCACCTGGCTCTCAGGCTGCAGCCCCATCTGCCTTTGCTCTCTGTTATCAGCCATTTCTCTGAAGAGGTCTTCATTAACTAGTTTTTCCTTAAAAGGACCACTCTCCTCTCTGATGATAGCTTTCCTTAGTTCCAGCAGATGAATCTCACTGGTGAGCTTCTTTACGTCCGCCTGGAGTTTAGCCTTCCTCGATTTGGAGGCACTTGCAGCTTTGGCGCTTGTGCAGCGCAGCTCCTCCCGAAGCCTCCTGACGAGCTTACTCGCATCTTCATACTCACGAAGGTGGATCATGACCCGGGAGGCATAGGTGGACACAGACTCCCGGGGTCCTTGCAGGCCCCAACCCCGCTCAGTGAGGTCGGCCTCACCTCCGTGAGCACTCAGCTTTCCTCCGGAAGGAGCACCATCATGCGCGTTGTCAGGCTTTTCCTCCATGTTGGAAGCCTTGCGGCTTCTAGGAGTCTCCACAAACCCAGGGGGAGTAGGAGCCACATTACTGCAACTCCTGGTGGAGCGTCTCACCCCCGAGTCCTCCGATGTGCAGGCCGGTTGCTGGTTTCTCCTGCCCCCCGCCGGCCTGGTTCGGGAAGCAGAAGCCTGGGACTTGGCTCCATCACTCATCCCAGGAAACCCACTCACTCCCTGGGTAGGAGAGAGAGCAGATCCCCAGGTGGAGAGGTGTTGGTTCTCAGGAGAGCTGGAGCACACAGCAGGATCTGCAGCCACCACACCCGCAATCACCACAGTGAGCAACAGCTGATCCGAGCTGCACTCACTATTCTGCTGGTGCAGTCATTGTGTACATACATTACTTATCCTGTACTGATCCTGAGTTACATCCTGTATTATACTCCAGAGCTGCACTCACTATTTTGCTGGTGCAGTCACTGTGTAAATACATTACATTACTGATCCTGAGTTACATCCTGTATTATACTCCAGAGCTGCACTCACTATTCTGCTGGTGCAGTCACTGTGTGCATACATTACATTACTTATCCTGTACTGATCCTGAGTTACATCCTGTATTATACTCCAGAGCTGCACTCACTATTCTGCTGGTGCAGTCACTGTGTACATACATTACATTACTGATCCTGTACTGATCCTGAGTTACATCCTGTATTATACTCCAGAGCTGCACTCACTATTCTGTTGGTGCAGTCACTGTGTACATAGATTACATTACTTATCCTGTATTGATCCTGAGTTACACCCTGTATTATACTCCAGAGCTGCACTCACTATTTTGCTGGTGCAGTCACTGTGTACATACATTACATTACTGATCCTGAGTTACCTCCTGTATTATACTCCAGAGCTGCACTCACTATTCTGCTGGTGCAGTCACTGTGTACATATATTACATTACTTATCCTGTATTGATCCTGAGTTACACCCTGTTATACTCCAGAGCTGCACTCACTATTTATTCCATCAATTTACATTAATGTTGGCGTGTTTGATCTGGGGTCTTCTCTTGCCGGTGTTTTCAGGGAATCCTGTCCAGCAGGTTGATAATGGCGTCTCATTGATGAGGAGGAGGCTGTTTCAGTGCATTTTTTGTACTTTTCTACTTGCACTGAAGTGTCAGTCACCTCGCAGGGTGCAATTTTCTAATCTGGAAATGCCTTAGGAACCTTCTCGTCATTATGTGGGACTTTTCTCCCCCCTCCCTGATCTTTTCATCATTTCTGCAGGCATTTCTGCTGGTATGGCAAACATATTTGACAGGACTCACAATTCTGCCATCTTCCATTCTGCGTGTATAATTACCAGCGTAATTACGATTCAGTGTCAACTGGAAGAGAACCGGCTCCGTCTGCAGCTTCTGTCAGATTTTTCCTGTGGCAAAGCCTAATTTTATATTACATTTGGAGGTTTTATAGAGAAGCAGCAATGATTATATTCAGTGACAAAAATTAATCTTCATTTCCAAGACACTGAAAAAATGCAAACCTCTATCATAAGAGCAGGCAGGGAGATTATCCCCCCACCTCCGCCCATGTTATTTAAGTGGGCTGTTACTAGAAATTAAAGCAAATCCAGTCTCAGAACGATATAATTAAAAATCGAGTTCTGACTTTCCTGGCAGCAGATTGACATTGAGCTCTCAGACTGGCACTTCCTCCATCTCCCACTGATCTCTGTGGGAAATCCGCAACTCTTTGTGACAAGTCACTTCACAAAGCGGATTTTGCACCAATTCCACATGGAAATCTCATTGGGTTAGCCCAGAGGTCTCAAAAACACGGCCGGCAGGCACCGGTGCTTCACGTGATGATCGTGGCCCGGTCCAGGGGCCACCGATGACAGCGCTTCGTGTCAGCTGAATGTGCATCCGTGGACGCAAATTCAATTGGAATATATTGCGGCACAGAGACCAGCTCTCTACACCACAATACCAATACCAGCCACCAGCCAACCAGAGGCTGGCAGCTGACATTTTTTTTTATTTTTTTTTTATTTTTTTTATGTGTATGTGAAGAGCGGCAACAGTGAGGACATTTGCTACAACAAGGTGACCAGGATGGGGACACTGTTACATGAAGATGACCAGGATGGGGACATTGCTACATGAAGGTGACCAGGATGTGGACATTTGCTACAACAAGGTGACCAGGATGGGGACACTGTTACATGAAGATGACCAGGATGGGGACATTACTACATGAAGGTGACCAGGATGTGGACATTTGCTACAACAAGGTGACCAGGATGGGGACATTGCTACATGAAGGTGACCAGGATGGGGACATTTGCTACATGAAGGTGACTAGGATGGGGACATTGCTACATGAAGGTGACCAGGATGGGGATATTTGATACAAAAAGGTGACCAGGATAGGGACATTTGATACAACAAGGTGACCAAGATGGGAACATTTGCTACAAGAAGGTGACCAGGATGGGAGCATTGGTACAATACGGTGACCAAGATGGGGACAGTGTTACATGAAGGTGACCAGGATGGGACACTGCTACATGAAGGTGACCGGGATGGGGACATTTGCTACAACAAGGTGACCAGGATGGGGACATTTGCTACAAGAAGGTGACCAGGATGGGGACATTTGCTACAACAAGATGACCAGGATGGGGACATTTGCTACAAGAAGGTGACGAGGATGGGGACACTTGCTACAACAAGGTTACCAGGATGAGGATATTTGCTACAACAGGGTGACCAGGGTGGGGACAGTGTTACAGCAGGGTGACCAGGATGGGGACAGTGCTACAACAAGTTGACCAGGATGGGGACATTGCTACAACAAGGTGACCAGAATTGGAACATTGCTACAACAAGGTGACCAGGATGGGGACATTGCTATATGAAGATTAGCAGCTATAAAATTTTACCATAACCCATACGATGAATGGCATTAAAAACAAACAAAAAAAATTATCAAAAAGTTATATGGGAAAAACATGCTATCACTGAAAATGTCATCTCATCCTGCAAAGAATGTGGCCGTCAAATTAATTTTTTTCCTATGTGGGCCCATATTCCCAGCCGCGTTTGAGACCCCTGGATTAGCCCATACTTCACAACTCTCCTGGGAGAATCCAGGAAAAAGGGGGGGGTGAACCTATCAGACTGGTAGAGAGGTCATCAAATCAGCCAACATTTCCAGAAGGCTTCTTGGTGTGCTCCGTCATCAGACGTAGCCCCGGCACCTAAATGCACCTAAATGTACACATAGTGGGGGTGATTAAGTGCCCGTGTATAAGGCAAGGTCTGGAGAAGGAAGGGTGGCAGCAAACAAAATTTTGTCAACCAGATACCCTACAAAATCCGATACTTGAAAATTGGCAAGTAAGGGTTAGCCAAATGCAGCTTATTCCGATTCAATGGGGATAATCCTTAGCAGACCGGAGGCATTTCCAGTTGCAAACCCAAGCCAGAAATTTAAGGGTCAACCTTGGATTTCTGCAGAAAATTCTCTTGCAAATCTGTGTGGATTTTCCCACATTTTCCCCCCAAATTTTCTTTGTGAACATAGTCTAAGTGGATTCAGCCTCATGCCATAACCGTGATTTTTGTACTGGCCGCAGATCTCCAAACTAGAACTTCACAGTCTCATAGACATACTGCGTATGAGACTGTCAAGTTTGGATCAGGAGACCCATGGCCAATCTGAGAATCAAAGTCCATGCTCAGACTGTGACACAGATGTGTGAATGCCGCCTAAGGGGATAACCCTCCCCACCCCCAAATTTTTGCCTGTTAAGTCCTTGCAACATTGTACAGTTTGATTGCCAATTTGTGGATATTTGCAGTAGTTTCTCATAGAAACACCTGTAACTATAGAATCAACCTGGAGAGAAGGTTTCATGGTTACAAATGGAGCCAAAGCCTGGAATTTACTTGAAATCGGATAGAAGTTGGGATTCGGGGGTTTTAACATATGATTTCAAGCACAGTATCCCTTACGTTGTAGTTTATAGTATAGCGAATGATATTTGGTGGTCACCTCAATCTATGGCCATATCTAGTAGAGCTTACCATGACTATGTGGTGTTTGGAGAAGTCCTCTGGCAGCTCAGTGATGTAACACCAGTAAGTTGTCTCCTTATCTGGAATAACTACATTGGGCGCCCGGACATCCATAGTGACTACATCCCTCGGAAGGTGGGATGTGTGGATCTCTGGCTTCAAGAGTTGTACCCTTTGGAGTCCTCGGTGGAGTAAGGAGATATTGATAGCAGAAAGGGACTGGAATGGCTTCTCCAGCAATGCATAGACTAGGTGAACTGTCCCATCCTGCAGAGGAAGATAAAGGAATGGTAAAATATGTTTATCCAATGAGTTTTCCATCTAGAGCACCAATCATTGCCACTTTGCCCCCTCATGGACAGGGTATACCCTCTGCTCAGCCAATTTTGTAATATATTGGGCATACATAGAAGAGATGGGGTGCCATAGCAAAAATCTGATTGTGTTGGTGGGTTTTGCCATCCAAGGTAGAAGAATCTGGTTCTCCCTCCTCCACACCCTTTCCATAACAATTGTGCAAATTTGCCACCCTCTTGACTGCTAACAATGTACCTCCTTTGTACCATATTTGCCAAATGGCTCTTGGAAAAAGGAGAGAGTTGGAAAATCTCATAAATGCTGCCAAAATCTCCCAATATCCCAGCCAGGAGGAATTTCCGGTGGGTTTCTTGAGCAAAATGCCAGTTTCAAACACCCATTTTGGGGTGAAAATAGATTGTGCAAGGTCGTGACCCTAATGGGGAAGCAGATAAAAAATTACTCATGTAGCGCCCTGATGATTATGGCCAAAAGTTGGAAAATATGACTTATAAAGAACATATCTACCCACAAATAGAAAGGGGGATAGAACCAACCAAAAGTGGGTGTCCTCTCTCTAAAGGCCCCATAGCAGCCCCATCATCATCCTCTATGACATATATGCTGTTGCATTGGGAGTAACAAAGAAGATAACACAATACCTCTATGAAGTAGTCATGGGGATCGCAGGTAGTGAACGGTCTCCTGAAGACAAGATAGAGCCCCTCAGGAGTCTGTTGTGCGGACAGCAGCTGATAGTCTTGGTGAGAATCAATATGAAGATGTCCATCTTCATCACTCCAGGCATCCTGAAAATTAAAAAGGACAAAGATGTAGCAGGGCTGATAGTGACAGATGCAAAAAAGGTGAGTTTGTTATTAGGCATTGATCGTGATCCTTCTCCGATCACAAGAAGTGGAGACTCTCAAATTCCTCTGTGTAGATGAAGCATTTGGAGAATTGCCCACAGATCCAATTTGTGGTTATAGGAGTGGTGGTTACCTATGGGTTGAGCCTCACTCGTAGCGTGCCTTTCAGCTGTGTGAGCAGCACATCGTCACAACAGCCTATGTTAACATCAATATTCACATTCACTGACAGTAAGCAGGTTAAGAATTGAAATATAAAGTATATTCAGAACAGAGCACTGCACCAATCCCATGTCAAAAGATCAAAAAAGATAGACTTTTCATATGGTCTCAATCAACGGAGCAGCAATAGATCAATGCACCTTGGCTTTAGGGGAGAACTAGACCCTCAAATTCATAACTACTTATAATATGTATTGAAGTAAAGAGAAAAGAAGATTACTCCGAAATAAGAGCTGTATCCATCACTCCACAGGACGGCCAGATCTGCACCTTCAAACTCTCCTCTGTCCGACATGCCGAAAATCATCCCAAATTTTAGGTTCTTGATGAGGATCTGGAAGTTCACCACTTTTTCGGCATAGCTGATATTCCAGAAGAGCTGGAGAGACCCCTCGGGATCCAGGGGGACGGTATATGGGAATGAGCTGGACACTTGGGTTGTATCGTGTAGAGTCACAAGAGACAGTACCAAAACCAAACCAATCATGGTGAAGTAGATGGGGACGACGGTGGTGATCTTCATGTGGGAGAAGGAGCAGGGTCTCCTCTGAGCCATCTCAGTGTATGATTAGGAGACTGTCGCCCGGCTGGTGACTTTTATACCTCTGCTCGCCTCAGCAGGTTGGGTCAGCAAAGGTCTATAATCACATTTAGTTGCTTACAAATCTCATTGAGCTCAGTGCCCTCGGGTCATGTCGTCTTCATTGGCTGCCACACACTAATGGGCCCTAATTGGAGATGTCCATGCAGCTTTTAACTGACTTTCAATACCTGCTATGTCTCTGAATGACAACGGCTGCCAGGCTCAATGTCCATCCTGCGTACATCAGCCTTTGCCCCTTTAAATAAAGTTACCACTAAAAAGCCCCCTTTCCATCCACTTTGAATAATCATTTTTTGATACAACAGTCTTTGTAGAGTGTCCTGCTAAGTAAATCAATGGTGATCAGCTGCAATCTATGGTGGAACCTGCCAGCAAGTGTTTCATTTTCCTGCAGTGCCACCACAGGAAGTATTGAGCATTGCACCATGTCCATTAAAACCAATTGGCTGTTCATGTTCATGCAGTTCTCGGACTTGTTGCAGTCCACAGTGGCTAATAGACAAGGATCCTTTAAAGCAAATCATTACAGGGCAATGGCCTAAGCTGGGTCCATGGATCGTATGAGAAAGATCCAAAGCAATTACAGTACAGACCAAAGGTTTGGACACACCTTCTCATTTAAAGATTTTTCTATATTTTCTTGACTATGAAAATTGTACATTCACACTTGAAGGCATCAAAACTATGAATTAACACATGTGGAATTATATACTTAACAAAAAAGTGTGAAACAACTGAAAATATGTCTTATATTCTAGGTTCTTCAAAGTAGCCACCTTTTGCTTTGATGACTGCTTTGCACACTCTTGGCATTCTCTTGATGAGCTTCAAGAGGTAGTCACCGGAAATGGTCTTCCAACAATCTTGAAGGAGTTCCCAGAGATGCTTAGCACTTGTTGGCCTTTTTGCCTTCACTCTGCGGTCCAGCTCACCCCAAACCATCTCGATTGGGTTCAGGTCTGGTGACTGTGGAGGCCAGGTCATTTGGCGTAGCACCCCATCACTCTCCTTCTTCGTCAAATAGCCCTTACATAGCCTGGAGGTGTGTTTGGGGTCATTGTACTGTTGAAAAATAAATGATGGTCCAACTAAACGCAAACCGGATGGAATAGCATGCCGCTGCAAGATGCTATGGTAGCCATGCTGGTTCAGTATGCCTTCAATTTTGAATAAATCCCCAACATTGTCACCAGCAAAGCACCCCCACACCATCACACCTCCTCCTCCATGCTTCACGGTGGGAAAAAGGCATGTAGAGTCCATCCGTTCACCTTTTCTGCGTCGCACAAAGACACGGTGGTTGGAACCAAAGATCTCAAATTTGGACTCATCAGACCAAAGCACAGATTTCCACTGGTCTAATGTCCATTCCTTGTGTTCTTTAGCCCAAACAAGTCTCTTCTGCTTGTTTCCTGTCCTTAGCAGTGGTTTCCTAGCAGCTATTTTACCATGAAGGCCTGCTGCACAAAGTCTCCTCTTAACAGTTGTTGTAGAGATGTGTCTGCTGCTAGAACTCTGTGTAGCATTGACCTTGATTTCTGAGGCTGGTGACTCGGATAAACTTATCCTCAGAAGCAGAGGTGACTCTTGGTCTTCCTTTCCTGGGGCGGTCCTCATGTGAGCCAGTTTCTTTGTAGCGCTTGATGGTTTTTGCAACTGCACTTGGGGACACATTCAAAGTTTGCCCAATTTTTCGGACTGACTGACCTTCATTTCTTAAAGTAATGATGGCCACTCGTTTTTCTTTACTTAGCTGCTTTTTTCTTGCCATAATACAAATTCTAACAGTCTATTCAGTAGGACTATCAGCTGTGTATCCACCAGACTTCTGCACAACACAACTGATGGTCCCATCCCCATTTATAAGGCAAGAAATCCCACTTATTAAACCTGACAGGGCACACCTGTGAAGTGAAAACCATTTCCGGTGACTACCTCTTGAAGCTTATCAAGAGAATGCCAAGAGTGTGCAAAGCAGTCATCAAAGCAAAAGGTGGCTACTTTGAAGAACCTAGAATATAAGACATATTTTCAGTTGTTTCACACTTTTTTGTTAAGTATATAATTCCACATGTGTTAATTAATAGTTTTGATGCCTTCAGTGTGAATGTACAATTTTCATAGTCATGAAAATACAGAAAAATCTTTAAATGAGAAGGTGTGTCCAAACTTTTGGTCTGTACTGTATATTAAAATCTGGTTCATTGGCCTTAGCAGCTGCTGCCTGGCATTGATTGCTCAAGTTAATTTTGTCATCTACTAAATCCTTTTAAGATGCCTGTACGCAGTGAATAGCTTCCTCCAAACCCCCCATAAATATGCACACTCAGTTCAGAAGAACATACATTTATTTTCAATGGAGAGAAGGGAATAGGTCACTGCCAGACACTTTGGATTTGGCTTTGCTCTAATGTGTGTAGGTGCCACAAGTCCTTATTTTTTTTATTTATTATGCATAGTTGCCAACTGTCCAAAATTTGCCAGATCTGTCCTGAAATTTTTAAAAACATCCCAGCAAAATTGTCCATGACGTGGTCTAAAAAGGTATGTGGTTTACATAAGCCCTGCCCTTAAGTGGGCGTTCCTGCCTAGTTTTGGCCATTCTCAGAGTGGTCCAAAGGGTGGGACTTAAATTATCCTATTTTACCAAGTGTAATTTAATATTTACAGATCTACCATTTCTCAGCCCAACTGTCCAAGTTCTCCAAACCCTTCTGTATACAAATGATCTCTAATAAGGTCCAATACTGCCCCCTTTGGGGTGTGACAAGTAAGCGAGATCCAGAGAAACCAGTTTTGTTGCAGACACTTATCTAAGGGGATCAAATATTTCTGTGAGATGTTTTGATGGAACAGAAGAAGTTTGGGTTCCATTGACTTCTGTGTTTAGCGTCCCAAGTTGTTTTCTGTGCTCTAAACACGAGTAACTGTATGTCCTAAAAAACAAACCAGCCAATTTTTAGGGGAAAAAACAACACATTGATTGATTCTTCATATCTAACCATTATGTAACATGTTTGGACTCACCAATAGGAAATAGAAATTTAGACAGTTTCTATACACTCCAATCTTAGCTGGAGCTCCATCAACAGGTGGTGGTAACGTCCATCATCAATCCCATCTCCAAGATCAAGCTCCAAGCACTTGTTATCTTCTCCACTTTCTTCTGCACAAGGTTTTGGATACAGAAGATTTCTTCACCCAATCCAAGATGGGGCTTCATCTTCCAGTGGCAGCACACAGTTACGCCGGCCCCTCGCACGCCTTCTAAGTGCTGCCCTACCCACTATGTGTTTCGCTCTGCTCCACCCAGTACCTGACCATGGCTCTGAGTTGCCTTTTGCTTGTTGTGAGTCATAGCGGGTGCGACTGAACTCTGAAGGAATTTATATCCCCTCTGTCCTGCAAGGATTTGGTTTCCCAGTCTATCGATATATCAGGCGACTCCACCCTTCATTCCTCGCCTGAATGTTGGTTCCTAGCCTGCTAGTACCTGGTTCATGCATGCCTTCGTATTCTGTCTCCCGTTATTGACCCGGCCTGTTTACCGACTTTTTTCACATTTTCATTCCTGACTCCTGGCTTTGAATAGTGAACCTGTGCTGCCTGCCCCGACCTCGAACCATCTGACTATGCCTCTGTCTCTCCCTCCTATACCTCGTACTCGCGTCTCTGACCTTCTGGTCAGCTGCTGCAGTCCCTGGGACTGCCTTGCAGTGGTACCTGATTTCTACTGGACGCCCAGCCTATCCTCATCATCAGAGGCCCTAGTGAAGACCCGGTAGACACGTAGTTACACCCCTCCATTGTAATCCCGTCCTGTGGCGCAGTGGGTTCACACTCAACAGCATTACACACACTTCTAGAAATGGGGGACCAGGATAGTGTTGGAAATAAAAGGTTTCTCAAGCTAATCCAGAATGGTGGTTCATCAGTAAGGGTGGTGCACAATGACTGTCACGTTCCTACCCCTGAAGACACCAATCACGTCATGTGTATTGTGAGATGTTTATATTGCACGTCTTTTGTATCTACCGTGTTGTAATGTATTGTGACGTGGTCATATATAGTGTTATGAGCAATGTTAGTAATGTACAGTGTAGTATAAGCATAGTGTATAAGATAGGTAATATAGGATAAGCAAATGACTCTCGTTCAGGTAGTGACGTTAGAGTAAAATAGTATAGTGTTAATGCTTGGGACTAGCCCATAGTGGGAGGGGATTAGTGTTAGGGAAAAAGATCACTTCCTGTAGTTAGTTAGTTTGAGTTCAAGTGAGCTGGAGAGAGAGGAGACTAACGGACAGGGGAATAGCGAAATCCTGAACTAACGGACAAGACAGAGTGGCCCTTCGGAAAGGAGCCCTTGGATAGGATGCAGAGTAACGAAAGCCCTGAGCTTGCAAACACTGAAGGTAACGGGCCTAAACAGATCTGAGTTAGTGGGACTAGTGGGGGTCCCGTGCTGTAGATCCAGGGAACCAGTAGTGGAAGAAATAGGATGCAGAACCACTGAGTGAGTAGAGAGACTTGCTGATCAGGACTGTGGCATAGAAGCAGGGTTGTGATGAAGTAGGCGAAACAGAGAGCTTCACCGACCCTGGAGTAGACTACAGAGGAAGAATACTGTGTGAGAGAAAATACTTCACTCTGTAAAGGAAACGTCCATAAGACTTTGTACCCACTATCCCTTGTATCCACTTTGTATCCACTATAACCCTTACCAAGTTACCATTCAGTAAAGACTTTATTTAGGAACGGAAGTCTCCTTTATTGAACCATGAAACCTACGGTCCTGGCCAGCCAACCCCACCGGCTACAGACGCCCTGCACGGGTGCACAACCATCATAGCACTAACACCAACACCCAGCCAGGACCCACACTTTCATGTAGCGCACCGGGGCATAAAGGGAGACGAGTGCAGCTACAGCCCTGCGCTACACATCTGCCAGTGGTTGCACACATCGCTAGAAACAGAGGACTGAACATTTGTTTTCCTATCCATCTTCTCCAAATTTTAAGACATCTTTAAACCGTTTCTTCCCACCAATTTCTTATGAACATTAGTACCGATTATCATTGACCCATTCCTCAAAATTGAGGAGCAATCACTTGGTCTTCTTTTTACCTACAGGAAGTGGGACCTCTAATCTTAAATTGGATTTTATGTGATACCATCGTAATTTCCATCCTCAAAATGGAGAACCAAGCACTTGTTTCCTTTTCACCTTCTTCTTGACATGGTGTAGAATTGAAAGGTGCAGCCCAGTGGGCTACCTGGACAAATGATCTGGGTGCTGGGGGCCAGAGAGATTCCAGCAAAGTATTTAAATACATGGCAAAAAATGTAACCATTGGGGTGCAGAATGGCAGAACATTGACTCCAGTAGGATCTGTAGCACTGGCTGAAGAACCTCAATTCTCAGAGGAACACAGGCAGGACGTAGCCACTGGTCAGCTATTTCTATGTGTATGCCTAGCTTTATTGCATACATATACAACACTCTTGCAATAGATTCTATGTAAAATCCTTTTACGGCCCACTGGACACAGACAATAAAAGCAAAGCTTGGCAAATGCTTGTGTTTCTTGCATTCTCCTGGCATCACAGAGATATTTACATAGCATTCATCCAGCTTTCTTCAGCCGCCTCGCAGATTGGATTGAGGACAATCAAGGCTTTAGCACATTTTCAGAAGCTATGAACACTGCAGATAATCATGTTTTTGCCAATCATGGCAAGTGTTTACAAGGATCGGTGGTCTCCGACTGCGACCAGCACATATAGACTATGTTAGGGGGTTGTAGTTCTGAAACAGCAGGAGGTCTACAGGCTCATCTGTTGCATATTTTTAAAAATAAATACATAGCTATTGATAGTGGCGTATATTGAGGAAAGGTCCAGGTGTAAACTGTAGAATGGGCACAGAATGAAGAAAACTGGTTCCCAGGGAAGGAAACGCCAGGAACATGAAGTGGAAGAGGAGAAGATGTCATGGTAGGTGGAATTACCTGTCAGGGCAAAGAGAAACAGTGTGTGGCACAGGGTGCCAGAAGGAGATGGTAGAGTAAGTCTGACTAGCAGAGCACACAGGACAGGAAAGCACCCAAAGTATGAACTCCATTTGCAGTGTCCTCCAGGGCAGCAAAAGCAAAGGCACACTGACAAAACCTACCGGTTAATGTGAAAACTGCCACTTGTCCTGAAGACAGAGTATTAGGTAGGAAATATGGAAGTCAACAAAGTCACCAGGAACATGCACTAATGGAGAGGACAAGTCAAGACACGAGCACCTGGTGCGCCAAGCTATGGTTAAGGTACAGGACTTGTGGCACCCCAACAAGTGTCCATCCACACGGTTCATTCTGACTTGATTGAGTCATCCGGCTGTGGTGGACTGTAAATACTTTTAGGCTAACTTGTCTTTATCTGTCGTTGAGCATGTAGTTAATTTGCAGTGGTTAACCACACTTTGGTTTGGTTAACCCCATTGTGGTTTGTGTTATCACAATGGGGACACCACGCGCCATACGGCAATGACTGTGTTTTTTTTTTGCTGGTTGGAATGGCTCATCCATGACCTAGTGTTCGTAGGTGTCTAAAGATTCTAGAAAGACTTCCAACAGTGGTCAAGATCCCGTAACATCTGGTAGACTTCATGGACCCTCAAGGGTTCTCCGGCGTCGCTCAGACAAAAATTGGTTGGCGAGTGGCACGGATGACACTTCCAAAGCGAATGCAGAATACCTGCCAATTGTGCATGTTCGGTGGTCAGTATTTGCTGACTCAACGTCATGGACACCACTCACCTACTGAATCAGAGGTTATCGATGCCAGAGCGCCATTGTAAATGAATAGTTCTCTCTACACGGCACCATGGTCCTGTATTTTGAGACTATGAGAAAAGCAGTTTGACTGCAACTCTTTTTTTTTTTTTAAACTGCAACAAATTCTATGTTTCTAAACGTCAATGTATATATATGTCACAAGACGAGATGCCCTTTAAGTCTCATTTTCCGGGACTATTACATTAATCTGGCATGTCATTGCAGGAGACAGTGGTGCATCCTCTCCTTGGTTATACATAGGGGAATGCCCTCTGGCTATTCCTAGGACCCGTCTCGTCCGTGGTTCAGGCAACATTTACCACCAGTTTTCCGGGAAGTGATCCACTTGAAGTCTCATTGATCTGGGCACTGTCTCTTCAGCTGCAATCAAATGCTGCGCTCTCCTGCCTATCAGATAATTGGATTATACACAGGAGAACGGCACCTGCTCCTCGGAGACTGGATGAGTGCTGTGAACAGACCCGTCGCCCCGGGGTAGATGACATTCTCACTTTGCCCATATTCGCTTTTTTAAGGGGCTTTATTGAATCATGGACGCTGTGACACAACACCAAAAATGAAGCCTCGGGGGAGGACAAGGCATGCACGTAGCCATCCTAATGGGAGAAAAACAAAGACTGCCCAATTTACTCATAGGTCAATGCAATTAACTAATTATAGGGAAAGGGATAAAATGTTTCCTGTAATCGATCAATTGCTACAAACACTAGATGCCATAAATGTAGAAATTGATTTAGTTCCTGAAACAGCGCCACCTTTATGCATAGGCTGTGTCTGGTATTGCAGCATTCAAGAAAATGGGGATGAACTGCAATACACCATTTATGGAAATATTTTTAAATAATTATATAGATGCCACATGTGAACTCATAAAAGGGGTGGCAGAAGTTGCAAATACAGCCGGGTTCTTATAGATTATGGCACCATGGGATCTCGGCTATAGAGAAAAGGATTATTATTAGAGAAACAGACGATTATGTTGAGCCAATGATATCAGAGGAGGAAAGGATCGGGCATGCTGAGTTTAATCTGCCCAATCCTTTTATTTTGAAGGGAGATCAGCAGCTATTCAAATTACTCTTTCATTTCAAGGGTGTAATTCAAGTAATGGCTATATATACAATCCGTTAAGGGGATTGTCCACTTAAAAAATCCCTTTATTAAAAAATAAGCTAATCACAGGGTTTATTGTTCCAGCGATCAGCCGAGGGATCTGGTAGCAAGTGTTCAATTTCCCTGCAGCGCCATCATAGGAAGAAGGCAGTGTTACAACGCCAGTATAATTCATGGACGTGCCAAGTCCTCCAGGGTCGGAGACACTGTTTTCAGCCACAGCGCCCTGAATGGGGAACCCCCCTCTATTAGTGAGATTTTATGATTGTTCATTAATATTTAACCCCTTTACGCACATGCAGGGGCTTGTAGTTTCCAACCTATGGCTTTCTTGCCTTTCGTTGCTTTACGAGCAGGCCGCCTATCTCCCAGGACCTTCCTAATTTTTTTTGTGTGGCTGCAACAGAGTTAAAACTGAGGATATTTGCAAGTCAAGCAAAATAAAAAGATCCGTCCAGTCCCGTGGAGACAGATAATGGTGTGTGTTGTTTTGCCCTATTAATTCAGATAGTTGTAGCCTCCCAGCCAATCCGAGCTGCAGCAGGAGGACTATAGGACAGGATGGAGGTGGTGGCGGGGCGGCATCGACCTCCAGTACAAGACACAGGTCCCACTCTTGTTCCTGCAGATTATACATGAAATTTTGGTTCTTGGTAATTAGTGTACGCAGGCCTCATGCTAAAAAAAAACAGTTTTGCTTTCCATGTTTGGCAGCTCAGCTTGTGCCTGGACGGCTGTGTGTACAGAGCCAGAATTTCATTGTGTGCTTTGCTAATGGGAAACTGGAAATAAATCCTTGGTATGAAAGAGTCGTGCTGATACGCAATGACATTTCCCCGATTAATGGTGGCAGCCGCTCTGACTAATGATGAACCGGAGCGGTTGGGATTTAAAGGGCAGCTCCCGTCACTGCTGAAATCATCATCAAATATATGATAATCACCCTTAGTCTAAAATGTAATTGATTTCATAAAAGAGCATTTGCTTAATATCCTAATTTTTATTATTTAATTTGCATGAGCACATATAATAACATTGGGCGGAGTTTATGTCTGTGCTCAGTGTCGCCCTCTGCTGGCAAGAGAAGTGGGAAAAATAATGTACAAAGAAAACTGAGAAATAACTACATGCAGGTGTCTAAATTGTCTCTTCCAAAGAAAATGGGTTGGCAGAGTAGGCAGCAGTCTAGGGCACAAGGGTATAATGAATACTTCCCTGCAGATGGAGACGACGCAGGCACCTGTGTGTTAGGGATGGAGCCAGATCCCAGTGCACTCTTCAGCTTACTTGCCAACTTTTTGGGAATGGCCTCTGGGAGGATACTGAATTTTTTTCTGTCCACGTCCCTTTTTCAGACCAAACCCCATCCGTCCCCTTTATTCAATATTCAAGATTCCCTTTAAATGATACAATCAGCAAGGGCTAAGCCTCCAATCTCCAGGAGTCCCATAGCACCCTCATATACACCCTCGATCAAGTCCTAGTCATAAAGAAAACAGAAGTGTACCTGGCTACATGCTGAAAGTGGAATTCCCCTTTAAGAACCCTTATAAAACTGCAGTTATGGTGTATTGAGGGATTATGGCGTGGCGTTGTATTTCACAATTCAAGGTATGGAAAGTTCTGATACATTGTCACGGAACAAAATAAGGTCAGTCACCTCTAATCCAGCCGAGAAGATTGTTGGAAACACACAGCTGCGTTTTGCTGGAGCTGTGCAGATTGATACGAGCAGATTATGGTCCCTGGGGGAATCTAGAGCGAAGAAGGAGATGGGTATTGAGGCATTTTACCGTCCTCTCCTCCGCACACCTGTCCTGTGCTCTCTGGAGGAAGAGTCATTACTATAGCTGTCGCCTTATTGCTGCGAGGAGAAAATAGCATCCACGTATAATTTACAATATTATTACTGCGCCGTGTGCGGCATCATCATCACGCGCAGCCGCCAGACAATCAGGGGAGTATAGGAAATACAAGGACGAGCCGGAAAAAGGGAGCAGAGATCAAGTGTTTGTATGAGCGAATATGTAATATGTACATACAGGTGGAGCAGAGCTAAAATTGTCTTTTAAAGGGATTGTCCCACCAATCCTTCTAGGGCGCCAATGACATAGATGGAAATTAATGAAAGAAAAGGCGGTGGACCCCAACCTGTGGCGAAACCCAAACTCTCAGCAAACCCTGACAAGCTTTGTTGTGGCCATTCATGTATTTACTTAAAGGGGTTTCTCCCTAAGATATGCCATTGCTTGATAACTGTGAAGGGCCAACCTCTGGGACCCCTGCAGATTCTGAGAAAGAGGGGGCGCAGCGTGTGACCCCTGGAGTTGCTGCTACGTCATGCCTCTCCTTTAGCCATATAGGTAAATGGCGATGAATTTTCAAGGGCAGAAATTAAGGGTTAGGCTGATAGACCAGAATATCAGAGGGTCCTCTGTTAAGCCCCCTATACACAATAGTGTTATGTCAGCTGCCGGCTCCCACATACACAGGAACATTCGGCTTGGCCAGGCGCTCCTGTGATAAAGCACAAGCTCCTCTGTCCTCCTCCTGACTTCTCTGTCCTTCGTCCTGCTCTTCTTCCCAGACTTCTCTGTCCTCCTCCTCCAGATTCCTAGGTCCTCCTCCTCCAGACTCTTCTGTCCTCTTCCTCCAGACTCCTCTGTCCTCCTCCTCCAGACTCCTCTGTCCTCCTCCTCCAGACTCCTCTGTCCTCCTCCTCCAAACTCCTCTGTCCTCCTCCAGACTCCTCAGTCCTCCTCTGTGACACACAGAGCGCACTGAACCCAGGACACCGGGCATAGGTCAGATCCTTCTTGTTGTCACATGGATGGTGGTGGCCGTGCCCAGCGCTCTGGTGCCGTGAAATAGGCAAACGGCTGTGGGAGTGCAGGGGTTAACGCAGGTAGTACTGTCCCCTCACCTCTATGGTGTTTGGTGGCGTTCCCCCTGCTGTTGGTGTGGTGAAGGGAGACAGGAGAGTCAGCAGGCAGGCCTTGTAGTAAAACAGATTTAAAACTTTACTAAACGGCAGCAGATGGTAACAGAAAATGATGGTTACAGCAAATGATGGTACATTTTCTTAAAGGCAGTTTCCATGATACAAGCTGACAGCAGCAGTAGATGGTGGTACATACTCTGTGATGAGCAGTTCCAAAACACATTCAATGTAGCAGATAATGAGACCAAGTGCATATGAGGAGAGCATTGCAACACGTCCCTCCAGTGTCTTAGGCTGGTGTCCAGTGCGGACACTATGGAATGTTTTTCCACCCCTCTAAGGCCCTAACCAGTAGCTGGCTTCCATGTTCAAGTCTCACTAGTCTTCATTATGTTTGGTCAGCTGGCATTCCCATCTGTGCTGTTGGTGAATTACTTTTGGCTGAGTACTCCACCAGCGTCCATGGTACACTTGCAATTAGACTGTGTACTCTAAGGGACCAAGGTATTCCTCCACTTCCAGTAATAGAAGTCTTAGACGCTTCCCTCACTTTCCTCCGACTAGTCTGCTCCATACAGCCTGCTCCACGCGGCCTGCTCCACGCGACCTGCTCCACGCGGCCTGCTCCACGCGACCTGCTCCACGCGGCCTGCTCCACGCGACCTGCTCCACGCGGCCTGCTCCACGCGACCTGCTCCACGCGGCCTGCTCCAAGCGGCCTGCTCCACGCGGCCTGCTCCACGCGGCCTGCTCCATGCGGCCTGCTCCATATGGTCTGCTCCATGCAGCCTGCTCCACGCGGCCTGCTCCATATGGTCTGCTCCATGCAGCCTGCTCCACGCGGCCTGCTCCATATGGTCTGCTCTATGTGGCTTGCCCCATTCGGCCTGCTCCATGTGGCCTGCTCCACGCGGCCTGCTCCATATGGTCTGCTCTATTCGGCTTGCCCCATTCGGCCTGCTCCATTCGGCCTGCTACTGCTCCATGTGGCCTGCTACATGCGGACTGCTCCATATGGTCTGCTCTATGCGGCTTGCCCCATTCGGCCTGCTCCATATGGTCTGCTCTATGTGGCTTGCCCCATTCGGCCTGCTCCATGCGGTCTGCTCCATGTGGCCTGCTCCACGCGGCCTGCTCCATATGGTCTGCTCTATGCGGCTTGCCCCATTCGGCCAGCTCCATGTGGCCTGCTACTGCTCCATGTGGCCTGCTCCACGCGGCCTGCTCCATATGGTCGGCTCTATGCGGCTTGCCCCATTCGGCCTGCTCCATATGGTCTGCTCTATGCGGCTTGCCCCATTCGGCCTGCTCCATATGGTCTGCTCTATGCGGCTTGCCCCATTCGGCCTGCTCCATGCGGCCTGCTCCATATGGTCGGCTCTATGCGGCTTGCCCCATTCGGCCTGCTCTATGCGGCTTGCCCCATTCGGCCTGCTCCATATGGTCTGCTCTATGCGGCTTGCCCCATTCGGCCTGCTCCATTCGGCCTGCTCCATGCGGCCTGCTCCATATGGTCTGCTCTATGCGGCTTGCCCCATTCGGCCTGCTCCATATGGTCGGCTCTATGCGGCTTGCCCCATTCGGCCTGCTCTATGCGGCTTGCCCCATTCGGCCTGCTCCATATGGTCTGCTCTATGCGGCTTGCCCCATTCGGCCTGCTCCATTCGGCCTGCTCCATGCGGCCTGCTCCAAGCGGCCTGCTCCATATGATCTGCTCTATGCGGCTTGCCCCATTTGGCCTACCCCATGTGGTCTGCTCCATGCGGCCTGCTCCATATGATCTGCTCTATGCGGCTTGCCCCATTCGGCCTGCTCCATATGATCTGCTCTATGCGGCTTGCCCCATTCGGCCTGCTCCATATGATCTGCTCTATGCGGCTTGCCCCATTCGGCCTGCTCCATATGGTCTGCTCTATGCGGCTTGCCCCATTCAGCCTGCTCCATGCGGCCTGCTCCATATGATCTGCTCTATGCGGCCTGCCCCATGTGGTCTGCTCCATTCGGCCTGCTCCAAGCGGCCTGCTCCATATGATCTGCTCTATGCGGCTTGCCCCATTCGGCCTGCTCCACGCGGCCTGTTCCATACGGTCTGCTGGAACGGGGAGCGTAAACCTTCTTCATGTTGCCGTGCAGCTCTCTGACTGGACTAAGCAGGAACTCTGAACAAAACTATGGTTGCTGCAGTTTTCTACCCCAAGCTCCACCCACAAAACTATTCCCTAGCTACCAGCTAAGTGATGTGATTAACTATTTACTACCTGGGTCTGGGAGCCCTGTAATGTATAAAATGCTCAATCATAGTGACACACACAGTAACACTAGGGTAATCCTTGCAGGAAACAGTGCAAACCTTCAGTATTATAAATAACATAATAAAACACTATGATAATCCCCAACTCTGGGCTACTACACCTCCCTTTAGACTCCTCTGTCCTCCTCCCTCCAGGCTCATCTGTCCTCCTCTCTCCAGACTCCTCTATCCTCCTCTGTCCAGACTCATCTGTCCTCCTCCCTCCAGACTCCTCTATCCTCCTCTGTCCAGACTCATCTGTCCTCCTCCCTCCAGACTCATCTGTCCTCCTCCCTCCAGACTCCTCTATCCTCCTCTGTCCAGACTCATCTGTCCTCCTCCCTCCAGACTCATCTGTCCTCCTCCCTCCAGACTCCTCTATCTTCCCTCCTCCAGACTCCTTTGTCCTTCTCTTCCAAACTGCTCTGTCCTCATCAATTTTAGACTCCTCTGTCCTCCTCCCTCGAGACTCCTCTGTCCTCCAGACTCCTCTACTGGCAGCTTATCTATCAGAGTAAAAAAAGAAATGTAAATCCCACGTGCTAATCTCTCTATCCCTCATATTATCTGTGGTGTGAGGGTTGGGGGTCCCCACACACATTACACTGTCAGATCCTTCTGATATCAGCGGGTTTTGCTTATGTTAGTCCAATGTGTCTGGGAGCCATTAATTACCGGCTAACTTCTAGAAAGAGCGCCACTCCTGTCCATGGGTTGTGAGCGGTATTACAGCTCAGCTTCAAATCACTAAATTATAAAATATGTGAACTATTAATTAGAGTAATTTTATAAAAGTCACGTTGTGACTCCCCGCCTGCGACGGAGCGTGGCACAACAGTAAATTATTGATATATCCCTCCTAATTGTCTGCTTCTGTAGCGTTTAATGGGTGATTTGACAGCTTTAATTATTGAGCTCACATAATTCATTTCATACGTATCCCCTGCATGTTCTGCTCATTACCAGCGCGGGTGTGAAATGTAAAATCATAGAAATACTTTAGGTCTCATTGAGAAGTAGACTTAAAGGAACAGTCCAGAATTACAATACAGTCAAGATTTGGGGTGCACTAGGTTACCAACAATAACATAAGGAGGTGCAAAGAAATCACTATCATGAGCTCCAGCCATGGCTGCAACACATTCTGCGGACCCCCATCTAAAGGACTGATTTATAAGGGGTGCCTATACTTCTGCTATGGCACAGACAGCTGTAGCATAAAACACTGCCTCGATATTCAGCGGTCCTTACACTGAAACAGGGGCCACACAAAAGTTATACCAGACTGACTGCTAGCTCTCCTGTCCCTCTGTGCCACTGTGAGTCTCTGGGAGGCTACTCCCTGCCACAGCCAGCACCACCTATAGGGTTTGTCTGGAATTGCACCAGTCCCATCTATAGAGAATATCTGGAATTGCACCAGTCTCATCTATAGGGCATGCAAGGCATTATTTAAGTCCAACCTATAGGGCATAACAGGAATTTCACCAGTCCCACATACTGTATAGGGCATGTCTGCAATTGCACTAGTCACATCTATAGGGCATGTCAAAAACTGCAACAGTCTCACCTATAGGGCATAACAGGCATGTCTGGAACAGCATCACTCTCATTTATAGGGGGTGTCTTAATTTACACCAGTCCCATCTATAGGGCATGTCTGGATTTGCACCAGTTCCATCTATAGGGCATGTCTAGAGGGCAGCACGGTGGCTCAGTGGTTAGCACAGTTACTTTGCAGCTTTGGGGTCCTCGGTTCAAATTCCACCAAGGACAACATCTGCAAGGAGTTTGTATGTTCTCCCTGTGTTTGTGTGGGTTTCCTCCCGGTTCTCCGGTTTCCTCCCACACTCCAAAGACATACTGACAGGGAATGTAGATTGTGAGCCCCAGTGGGGACAGTGCCGAAAATGTCTGTAAGTTGTCTGAATTGTAAAGTGCTTGGAATATGTTGCCGCTATATAAATAAAAAAAATGATTATGTCTAGCATTGCACCAGTCCCATCTCTAGGACATGTCTAGAGTTGCACCAGTCCCATCTCTAGGACATGTCTAGAGTTGCACCAGTCCCATCTCTAGGACATGTCTAGAGTTGCACCAGTCCCATCTCTAGGACATGTCTAGAGTTGCACCAGTCCCATCTCTAGGACATGTCTGGAGTTGCACCAGTCCCATCTCTAGGACATGTCTAGAGTTGCACCAGTCCCATCTCTAGGACATGTCTAGAGTTGCACCAGTCCCATCTATAGGACATGTCTAGAGTTGCACCAGTCCCATCTATAGGACATGTCTAGAGTTGCACCAGTCCCATCTATAGGACATGTCTAGAGTTGCACCAGTCCCATCTCTAGGACATGTCTAGAGTTGCACCAGTCCCATCTATAGGACATGACTGGAGTTGCACCAGTCCCATCTATAGGACATGTCTGGAGTTGCACCAGTCCCATCTATAGGACATGTCTGGAGTTGCACCAGTCCCATCTCTAGGACATGTCTAGAGTTGCACCAGTCCCATCTATAGGACATGTCTGGAGTTGCACCATCTCTAGGACATGTCTGGAGTTGCACCAGTCCCATCTATAGGACATGTCTGGAGTTGCACCAGTCCCATCTATAGGACATGTCTAGAGTTGCACCAGTCCCATCTCTAGGACATGTCTAGAGTTGCACCAGTCCCATCTATAGGACATGACTGGAGTTGCACCATCTATAGGACATGTTTGGAGTTGCACCAGTCCCATCTATAGGACATGTCTAGAGTTGCACCAGTCCCATCTATAGGACATGTTTGGAGTTGCACCAGTCCCATCTATAGGACATGTCTAGAGTTGCACCAGTCCCATCTATAGGACATGTCTGGAGTTGCACCAGTCCCATCTCTAGGACATGTCTAGAGTTGCACCAGTCCCATCTCTAGGACATGTCTAGAGTTGCACCAGTCCCATCTCTAGGACATGTCTGGAGTTGCACCAGTCCCATCTATAGGACATGTCTGGAGTTGCACCAGTCCCATCTATAGGACATGTCTGGAGTTGCACCATCTATAGGACATGTTTGCAGTTGCACCAGTCCCATCTATAGGACATGTCTGGAGTTGCACCATCTATAGGACATGTTTGGAGTTGCACCAGTCCCATCTATAGGACATGTCTAGAGTTGCACCAGTCCCATCTATAGGACATGTCTGGAGTTGCACCATCTATAGGACATGTCTGGAGTTGCACCAGTCCCATCTATAGGACATGTCTGGAGTTGCACCATCTATAGGACATGTTTGGAGTTGCACCAGTCCCATCTATAGGACATGTCTAGAGTTGCACCAGTCCCATCTCTAGGACATGTCTAGAGTTGCACCAGTCCCATCTATAGGACATGTCTAGCGTTGCACCAGTCCCATCTCTAGGACATGTCTAGAGTTGCACCAGTCCCATCTCTAGGACATGTCTAGAGTTGCACCAGTCCCATCTCTAGGACATGTCTGGAGTTGCACCAGTCCCATCTATAGGACATGTCTGGAGTTGCACCAGTCCCATCTATAGGACATGTCTAGCGTTGCACCAGTCCCATCTATAGGACATGTCTAGAGTTGCACCAGTCCCATCTATAGGACATGTCTGGTGTTGCACCAGTTCCATCTATAGGACATGCCTGGAGTTGCACCAGTCCCATCTCTAGGACATGTCTAGAGTTGCACCAGTCCCATCTATAGGACATGTCTGGAGTTGCACCAGTCCCATCTCTAGGACATGTCTGGAGTTGCACCAGTCCCATCTATAGGACATGTCTGGAGTTGCACCATCTATAGGACATGTTTGGAGTTGCACCAGTCCCATCTATAGGACATGTCTAGCGTTGCACCAGTCCCATCTATAGGACATGTCTAGAGTTGCACCAGTCCCATCTCTAGGACATGTCTAGAGTTGCACCAGTCCCATCTATAGGACATGTCTGGAGTTGCACCATCTCTAGGACATGTCTGGAGTTGCACCAGTCCCATCTATAGGACATGTCTGGAGTTGCACCAGTCCCATCTATAGGACATGTCTAGAGTTGCACCAGTCCCATCTCTAGGACATGTCTAGAGTTGCACCAGTCCCATCTATAGGACATGACTGGAGTTGCACCATCTATAGGACATGTTTGGAGTTGCACCAGTCCCATCTATAGGACATGTCTGGAGTTGCACCATCTATAGGACATGTTTGGAGTTGCACCAGTCCCATCTATAGGACATGTCTAGAGTTGCACCAGTCCCATCTATAGGACATGTTTGGAGTTGCACCAGTCCCATCTATAGGACATGTCTAGAGTTGCACCAGTCCCATCTATAGGACATGTCTGGAGTTGCACCAGTCCCATCTCTAGGACATGTCTAGAGTTGCACCAGTCCCATCTCTAGGACATGTCTAGAGTTGCACCAGTCCCATCTCTAGGACATGTCTGGAGTTGCACCAGTCCCATCTATAGGACATGTCTGGAGTTGCACCAGTCCCATCTATAGGACATGTCTGGAGTTGCACCATCTATAGGACATGTTTGCAGTTGCACCAGTCCCATCTATAGGACATGTCTGGAGTTGCACCATCTATAGGACATGTTTGGAGTTGCACCAGTCCCATCTATAGGACATGTCTGGAGTTGCACCATCTATAGGACATGTCTGGAGTTGCACCAGTCCCATCTATAGGACATGTCTGGAGTTGCACCATCTATAGGACATGTTTGGAGTTGCACCAGTCCCATCTATAGGACATGTCTAGAGTTGCACCAGTCCCATCTCTAGGACATGTCTAGAGTTGCACCAGTCCCATCTATAGGACATGTCTAGAGTTGCACCAGTCCCATCTCTAGGACATGTCTGGAGTTGCACCAGTCCCATCTATAGGACATGTCTGGAGTTGCACCAGTCCCATCTCTAGGACATGTCTAGAGTTGCACCAGTCCCATCTATAGGACATGTCTGGAGTTGCACCAGTCCCATCTATAGGACATGTCTGGAGTTGCACCAGTCCCATCTCTAGGACATGTCTAGAGTTGCACCAGTCCCATCTCTAGGACATGTCTAGAGTTGCACCAGTCCCATCTCTAGGACATGTCTAGAGTTGCACCAGTCCCATCTCTAGGACATGTCTGGAGTTGCACCAGTCCCATCTATAGGACATGTCTGGAGTTGCACCAGTCCCATCTATAGGACATGTCTGGAGTTGCACCAGTCCCATCTCGAGGACATGTCTAGAGTTGCACCAGTCCCATCTCTAGGACATGTCTAGAGTTGCACCAGTCCCATCTCTAGGACATGTCTGGAGTTGCACCAGTCCCATCTATAGGACATGTCTGGAGTTGCACCAGTCCCATCTATAGGACATGTCTGGAGTTGCACCAGTCCCATCTATAGGACATGTCTGGAGTTGCACCAGTCCCATCTCTAGGACATGTCTGGAGTTGCACCAGTCCCATCTATAGGACATGTCTGGAGTTGCACCATCTATAGGACATGTCTGGAGTTGCACCAGTCCCATCTCTAGGGCATGTCTGGAGTTGCACCAGTTCCATCTCTAGGACATGTCTGGAGTTGCACCAGTCCCATCTATAGGACATGTCTGGAGTTGCACCAGTCCCATCTATAGGACATGTCTAGCGTTGCACCAGTCCCATCTCTAGGACATGTCTAGAGTTGCACCAGTCCCATCTCTAGGACATGTCTGGAGTTGCACCAGTCCCATCTATAGGACATGTCTGGAGTTGCACCAGTCCCATCTATAGGACATGTCTAGCGTTGCACCAGTCCCATCTATAGGACATGTCTAGAGTTGCACCAGTCCCATCTCTAGGACATGTCTGGAGTTGCACCAGTCACATCTATAGGACATGTCTAGAATTGCACCAGTCCCATCTCTAGGACATGTCTAGAGTTGCACCAGTCCCATCTATAGCACATGTCTGGAGTTGCACCAGTCCCATCTCTAGGACATGTCTGGAGTTGCACCAGTCCCATCTATAGGACATGTCTGGAGTTGCACCATCTATAGGACATGTCTGGAGTTGCACCAGTTCCATCTCTAGGACATGTCTGGAGTTGCACCAGTCCCATCTATAGGACATGTCTGGAGTTGCACCAGTCCCATCTATAGGACATGTCTGGAGTTGCACCAGTTCCATCTCTAGGACATGTCTGGAGTTGCACCAGTCCCATCTATAGGACATGTCTAGCGTTGCACCAGTCCCATCTCTAGGACATGTCTAGAGTTGCACCAGTCCCATCTCTAGGACATGTCTAGAGTTGCACCAGTCCCATCTCTAGGACATGTCTGGAGTTGCACCAGTCCCATCTATAGGACATGTCTGGAGTTGCACCAGTCCCATCTATAGGACATGTCTAGCATTGCACCAGTCCCATCTCTAGGACATGTCTAGAGTTGCACCAGTCCCATCTATAGGACATGTCTGGAGTTGCACCAGTCCCATCTCTAGGACATGTCTGGAGTTGCACCAGTCCCATCTATAGGACATGTCTGGAGTTGCACCAGTCCCATCTATAGGACATGTCTAGCGTTGCACCAGTCCCATCTATAGGACATGTCTAGAGTTGCACCAGTCCCATCTCTAGGACATGTCTGGAGTTGCACCAGTCACATCTATAGGACATGTCTAGAATTGCACCAGTCCCATCTCTAGGACATGTCTAGAGTTGCACCAGTCCCATCTATAGCACATGTCTGGAGTTGCACCAGTCCCATCTCTAGGACATGTCTGGAGTTGCACCAGTCCCATCTATAGGACATGTCTGGAGTTGCACCATCTATAGGACATGTCTGGAGTTGCACCAGTCCCATCTCTAGGGCATGTCTGGAGTTGCACCAGTCCCATCTATAGGACATGTCTGGAGTTGCACCAGTCCCATCTATAGGACATGTCTGGAGTTGCACCAGTTCCATCTCTAGGACATGTCTGGAGTTGCACCAGTCCCATCTATAGGACATGTCTGGAGTTGCACCAGTCCCATCTATAGGACATGTCTAGCGTTGCACCAGTCCCATCTCTAGGACATGTCTAGAGTTGCACCAGTCCCATCTCTAGGACATGTCTAGAGTTGCACCAGTCCCATCTCTAGGACATGTCTGGAGTTGCACCAGTCCCATCTATAGGACATGTCTGGAGTTGCACCAGTCCCATCTATAGGACATGTCTAGCGTTGCACCAGTCCCATCTATAGGACATGTCTAGAGTTGCACCAGTCCCATCTATAGGACATGTCTGGTGTTGCACCAGTTCCATCTATAGGACATGCCTGGAGTTGCACCAGTCCCATCTCTAGGACATGTCTAGAGTTGCACCAGTCCCATCTATAGGACATGTCTGGAGTTGCACCAGTCCCATCTCTAGGACATGTCTGGAGTTGCACCAGTCCCATCTATAGGACATGTCTGGAGTTGCACCATCTATAGGACATGTCTGGAGTTGCACCAGTCCCATCTCTAGGGCATGTCTGGAGTTGCACCAGTCCCATCTATAGGACATGTCTGGAGTTGCACCAGTCCCATCTATAGGACATGTCTGGAGTTGCACCAGTCCCATCTCTAGGACATGTCTAGAGTTGCACCAGTCCCATCTCTAGGACATGTCTGGAGTTGCACCAGTCCCATCTATAGGACATGTCTGGAGTTGCACCAGTCCCATCTATAGGACAAGTCTAGCGTTGCACCAGTCCCATCTATAGGACATGTCTAGAGTTGCACCAGTCCCATCTCTAGGACATGTCTGGAGTTGCACCAGTCACATCTATAGGACATGTCTAGAATTGCACCAGTCCCATCTCTAGGGCATGTCTGGAGTTGCACCAGTCCCATCTATAGGACATGTCTGGAGTTGCACCAGTTCCATTTATAGGACATGTCTGGAGTTGCACCAGTTCCATCTATAGGGCATGTCTGGAGTTGCACCATCTATAGGACATGTCTGGAGTTGCACCAGTCCCATCTATAGGACATGTCTGGAGTTGCACCAGTCCCATCTATAGGACATGTCTGGAGTTGCACCAGTCCCATCTATAGGAGATGTCTAGAGTTGCACCAGTCCCATCTCTAGGGCATGTCTGGAGTTGCACCAGTCCCATCTATAGGACATGTCTGGAGTTGCACCAGTTCCATCTCTAGGGCATGTCTGGAGTTGCACCAGTCCCATCTATAGGACATGTCTGGAGTTGCACCAGTTCCATCTATAGGACATGTCTGGAGTTGCACCATCTATAGGACATGTCTGGAGTTGCACCAGTCCCATCTATAGGACATGTCTGGAGTTGCACCATCTATAGGACATGTCTGGAGTTGCACCAGTCCCATCTATAGGACATGTCTGGAGTTGCACCAGTCCCATCTCTAGGACATGTCTGGAGTTGCACCAGTCCCATCTATAGGACATGTCTGGAGTTGCACCAGTCCCATCTATAGGACATGTCTGGAGTTGCACCAGTCCCATCTATAGGACATGTCTGGAGTTGCACCAGTCCTATCTATAGGACATGTCAGGAGTTGCACCAGTCCCATCTCTAGGGCATGTCTGGTGTTGCACCAGTTCCATCTATAGGACATGTCTAGAGTTGCACCAGTCCCATCTCTAGGGCATGTCTGGTGTTGCACCAGTCCCATCTCTAGGACATGTCAGGAGTTGCACCAGTCCCATCTCTAGGGCATGTCTGGAGTTGCACCAGTCCCATCTCTAGGGCATGTCTGGTGTTGCACCAGTCCCATCTCTAGGGCATGTCTGGTGTTGCACCATCTATAGGACATGTCTGGAGTTGCACCAGTCCCATCTCTAGGACATGTCAGGAGTTGCACCAGTCCCATCTCTAGGACATGTCAGGAGTTGCACCAGTCCCATCTCTAGGGCATGTCTGGTGTTGCACCAGTTCCATCTATAGGACATGTCTGGAGTTGCACCAGTCCCATCTCTAGGACATGTCAGGAGTTGCACCAGTCCCATCTCTAGGACATGTCAGGAGTTGCACCAGTCCCATCTCTAGGACATGTCAGGAGTTGCACCAGTCCCATCTCTAGGACATGTCAGGAGTTGCACCAGTCCCATCTCTAGGGCATGTCTGGTGTTGCACCAGTCCCATCTCTAGGACATGTCTGGAGTTGCACCAGTCCCATCTATAGGACATGTCTAGCGTTGCACCAGTCCCATCTCTAGGACATGTCTAGAGTTGCACCAGTCCCATCTCTAGGACATGTCTAGAGTTGCACCAGTCCCATCTCTAGGACATGTCTGGAGTTGCACCAGTCCCATCTATAGGACATGTCTGGAGTTGCACCAGTCCCATCTATAGGACATGTCTAGCGTTGCACCAGTCCCATCTATAGGACATGTCTAGAGTTGCACCAGTCCCATCTATAGGACATGTCTGGTGTTGCACCAGTTCCATCTATAGGACATGCCTGGAGTTGCACCAGTCCCATCTCTAGGACATGTCTAGAGTTGCACCAGTCCCATCTATAGGACATGTCTGGAGTTGCACCAGTCCCATCTCTAGGACATGTCTGGAGTTGCACCAGTCCCATCTATAGGACATGTCTGGAGTTGCACCATCTATAGGACATGTCTGGAGTTGCACCAGTCCCATCTCTAGGGCATGTCTGGAGTTGCACCAGTCCCATCTATAGGACATGTCTGGAGTTGCACCAGTCCCATCTATAGGACATGTCTGGAGTTGCACCAGTCCCATCTCTAGGACATGTCTAGAGTTGCACCAGTCCCATCTCTAGGACATGTCTGGAGTTGCACCAGTCCCATCTATAGGACATGTCTGGAGTTGCACCAGTCCCATCTATAGGACATGTCTAGCGTTGCACCAGTCCCATCTATAGGACATGTCTAGAGTTGCACCAGTCCCATCTCTAGGACATGTCTGGAGTTGCACCAGTCACATCTATAGGACATGTCTAGAATTGCACCAGTCCCATCTCTAGGGCATGTCTGGAGTTGCACCAGTCCCATCTATAGGACATGTCTGGAGTTGCACCAGTTCCATTTATAGGACATGTCTGGAGTTGCACCAGTTCCATCTATAGGGCATGTCTGGAGTTGCACCATCTATAGGACATGTCTGGAGTTGCACCAGTCCCATCTATAGGACATGTCTGGAGTTGCACCAGTCCCATCTATAGGACATGTCTGGAGTTGCACCAGTCCCATCTATAGGACATGTCTAGAGTTGCACCAGTCCCATCTCTAGGGCATGTCTGGAGTTGCACCAGTCCCATCTATAGGACATGTCTGGAGTTGCACCAGTTCCATCTCTAGGGCATGTCTGGAGTTGCACCAGTCCCATCTATAGGACATGTCTGGAGTTGCACCAGTTCCATCTATAGGACATGTCTGGAGTTGCACCATCTATAGGACATGTCTGGAGTTGCACCAGTCCCATCTATAGGACATGTCTAGAGTTGCACCAGTCCCATCTATAGGACATGTCTGGAGTTGCACCAGTCCAATCTCTAGGGCATGTCTGGAGTTGCACCAGTCCCATCTATAGGACATGTCTGGAGTTGCACCATCTATAGGACATGTCTGGAGTTGCACCAGTCCCATCTATAGGACATGTCTGGAGTTGCACCAGTCCCATCTCTAGGACATGTCTGGAGTTGCACCAGTCCCATCTCTAGGACATGTCTGGAGTTGCACCAGTCCCATCTATAGGACATGTCTGGAGTTGCACCAGTCCCATCTATAGGACATGTCTGGAGTTGCACCAGTCCCATCTATAGGACATGTCTGGAGTTGCACCAGTCCCATCTATAGGACATGTCTGGAGTTGCACCAGTCCTATCTATAGGACATGTCAGGAGTTGCACCAGTCCCATCTCTAGGGCATGTCTGGTGTTGCACCAGTTCCATCTATAGGACATGTCTAGAGTTGCACCAGTCCCATCTCTAGGGCATGTCTGGTGTTGCACCAGTCCCATCTCTAGGACATGTCAGGAGTTGCACCAGTCCCATCTCTAGGGCATGTCTGGAGTTGCACCAGTCCCATCTCTAGGGCATGTCTGGTGTTGCACCAGTCCCATCTCTAGGGCATGTCTGGTGTTGCACCATCTATAGGACATGTCTGGAGTTGCACCAGTCCCATCTCTAGGACATGTCAGGAGTTGCACCAGTCCCATCTCTAGGACATGTCAGGAGTTGCACCAGTCCCATCTCTAGGGCATGTCTGGTGTTGCACCAGTTCCATCTATAGGACATGTCTGGAGTTGCACCAGTCCCATCTCTAGGACATGTCAGGAGTTGCACCAGTCCCATCTCTAGGACATGTCAGGAGTTGCACCAGTCCCATCTCTAGGACATGTCAGGAGTTGCACCAGTCCCATCTCTAGGACATGTCAGGAGTTGCACCAGTCCCATCTCTAGGGCATGTCTGGTGTTGCACCAGTCCCATCTCTAGGACATGTCTGGAGTTGCACCAGTCCCATCTCTAGGACATGTCAGGAGTTGCACCAGTCCCATCTCTAGGGCATGTCTGGAGTTGCACCAGTCCCATCTCTAGGGCATGTCTGGAGTTGCACCAGTCCCATCTCTAGGGCATGTCTGGAGTTGCACAAGTCCCATCTATAGGACATGTCTGGAGTTGCACCAGTCCTATCTATAGGGCATGTCTGGAGTTGCACCAGTCCCATCTCTAGGGCATGTCTGGAGTTGCACCAGTCCCATCTATAGGACATGTCTGGAGTTGCACCAGTCCCATCTATAGGACATGTCTAGCGTTGCACCAGTCCCATCTATAGGACATGTCTAGAGTTGCACCAGTCCCATCTATAGGACATGTCTGGTGTTGCACCAGTTCCATCTATAGGACATGCCTGGAGTTGCACCAGTCCCATCTCTAGGACATGTCTAGAGTTGCACCAGTCCCATCTATAGGACATGTCTGGAGTTGCACCAGTCCCATCTCTAGGACATGTCTAGAGTTGCACCAGTCCCATCTATAGGACATGTCTGGAGTTGCACCATCTATAGGACATGTCTGGAGTTGCACCAGTCCCATCTCTAGGGCATGTCTGGAGTTGCACCAGTCCCATCTATAGGACATGTCTGGAGTTGCACCAGTCCCATCTATAGGACATGTCTGGAGTTGCACCAGTCCCATCTCTAGGACATGTCTAGAGTTGCACCAGTCCCATCTCTAGGACATGTCTGGAGTTGCACCAGTCCCATCTATAGGACATGTCTGGAGTTGCACCAGTCCCATCTATAGGACATGTCTAGCGTTGCACCAGTCCCATCTATAGGACATGTCTAGAGTTGCACCAGTCCCATCTCTAGGACATGTCTGGAGTTGCACCAGTCACATCTATAGGACATGTCTAGAATTGCACCAGTCCCATCTCTAGGGCATGTCTGGAGTTGCACCAGTCCCATCTATAGGACATGTCTGGAGTTGCACCAGTTCCATTTATAGGACATGTCTGGAGTTGCACCAGTTCCATCTATAGGGCATGTCTGGAGTTGCACCATCTATAGGACATGTCTGGAGTTGCACCAGTCCCATCTATAGGACATGTCTGGAGTTGCACCAGTCCCATCTATAGGACATGTCTGGAGTTGCACCAGTCCCATCTATAGGACATGTCTAGAGTTGCACCAGTTCCATCTCTAGGGCATGTCTGGAGTTGCACCAGTCCCATCTATAGGACATGTCTGGAGTTGCACCAGTTCCATCTCTAGGGCATGTCTGGAGTTGCACCAGTCCCATCTATAGGACATGTCTGGAGTTGCACCAGTTCCATCTATAGGACATGTCTGGAGTTGCAACATCTATAGGACATGTCTGGAGTTGCACCAGTCCCATATATAGGACATGTCTAGAGTTGCACCAGTCCCATCTATAGGACATGTCTGGAGTTGCACCAGTCCAATCTCTAGGGCATGTCTGGAGTTGCACCAGTCCCATCTATAGGACATGTCTGGAGTTGCACCATCTATAGGACATGTCTGGAGTTGCACCAGTCCCATCTATAGGACATGTCTGGAGTTGCACCAGTCCCATCTCTAGGACATGTCTGGAGTTGCACCAGTCCCATCTCTAGGACATGTCTGGAGTTGCACCAGTCCCATCTATAGGACATGTCTGGAGTTGCACCAGTCCCATCTATAGGACATGTCTGGAGTTGCACCAGTCCCATCTATAGGACATGTCTGGAGTTGCACCAGTCCCATCTATAGGACATGTCTGGAGTTGCACCAGTCCTATCTATAGGACATGTCAGGAGTTGCACCAGTCCCATCTCTAGGGCATGTCTGGTGTTGCACCAGTTCCATCTATAGGACATGTCTAGAGTTGCACCAGTCCCATCTCTAGGGCATGTCTGGTGTTGCACCAGTCCCATCTCTAGGACATGTCAGGAGTTGCACCAGTCCCATCTCTAGGGCATGTCTGGAGTTGCACCAGTCCCATCTCTAGGGCATGTCTGGTGTTGCACCAGTCCCATCTCTAGGGCATGTCTGGTGTTGCACCATCTATAGGACATGTCTGGAGTTGCACCAGTCCCATCTCTAGGACATGTCAGGAGTTGCACCAGTCCCATCTCTAGGACATGTCAGGAGTTGCACCAGTCCCATCTCTAGGGCATGTCTGGTGTTGCACCAGTTCCATCTATAGGACATGTCTGGAGTTGCACCAGTCCCATCTCTAGGACATGTCAGGAGTTGCACCAGTCCCATCTCTAGGACATGTCAGGAGTTGCACCAGTCCCATCTCTAGGACATGTCAGGAGTTGCACCAGTCCCATCTCTAGGACATGTCAGGAGTTGCACCAGTCCCATCTCTAGGGCATGTCTGGTGTTGCACCAGTCCCATCTCTAGGACATGTCTGGAGTTGCACCAGTCCCATCTATAGGACATGTCTAGCGTTGCACCAGTCCCATCTCTAGGACATGTCTAGAGTTGCACCAGTCCCATCTCTAGGACATGTCTAGAGTTGCACCAGTCCCATCTCTAGGACATGTCTGGAGTTGCACCAGTCCCATCTATAGGACATGTCTGGAGTTGCACCAGTCCCATCTATAGGACATGTCTAGCGTTGCACCAGTCCCATCTATAGGACATGTCTAGAGTTGCACCAGTCCCATCTATAGGACATGTCTGGTGTTGCACCAGTTCCATCTATAGGACATGCCTGGAGTTGCACCAGTCCCATCTCTAGGACATGTCTAGAGTTGCACCAGTCCCATCTATAGGACATGTCTGGAGTTGCACCAGTGCCATCTCTAGGACATGTCTGGAGTTGCACCAGTCCCATCTATAGGACATGTCTGGAGTTGCACCATCTATAGGACATGTCTGGAGTTGCACCAGTCCCATCTCTAGGGCATGTCTGGAGTTGCACCAGTCCCATCTATAGGACATGTCTGGAGTTGCACCAGTCCCATCTATAGGACATGTCTGGAGTTGCACCAGTCCCATCTCTAGGACATGTCTAGAGTTGCACCAGTCCCATCTCTAGGACATGTCTGGAGTTGCACCAGTCCCATCTATAGGACATGTCTGGAGTTGCACCAGTCCCATCTATAGGACATGTCTAGCGTTGCACCAGTCCCATCTATAGGACATGTCTAGAGTTGCACCAGTCCCATCTCTAGGACATGTCTGGAGTTGCACCAGTCACATCTATAGGACATGTCTAGAATTGCACCAGTCCCATCTCTAGGGCATGTCTGGAGTTGCACCAGTCCCATCTATAGGACATGTCTGGAGTTGCACCAGTTTCATTTATAGGACATGTCTGGAGTTGCACCAGTTCCATCTATAGGGCATGTCTGGAGTTGCACCATCTATAGGACATGTCTGGAGTTGCACCAGTCCCATCTATAGGACATGTCTGGAGTTGCACCAGTCCCATCTATAGGACATGTCTGGAGTTGCACCAGTCCCATCTATAGGACATGTCTAGAGTTGCACCAGTCCCATCTCTAGGGCATGTCTGGAGTTGCACCAGTCCCATCTATAGGACATGTCTGGAGTTGCACCAGTTCCATCTCTAGGGCATGTCTGGAGTTGCACCAGTCCCATCTATAGGACATGTCTGGAGTTGCACCAGTTCCATCTATAGGACATGTCTGGAGTTGCACCATCTATAGGACATGTCTGGAGTTGCACCAGTCCCATCTATAGGACATGTCTAGAGTTGCACCAGTCCCATCTATAGGACATGTCTGGAGTTGCACCAGTCCAATCTCTAGGGCATGTCTGGAGTTGCACCAGTCCCATCTATAGGACATGTCTGGAGTTGCACCATCTATAGGACATGTCTGGAGTTGCACCAGTCCCATCTATAGGACATGTCTGGAGTTGCACCAGTCCCATCTCTAGGACATGTCTGGAGTTGCACCAGTCCCATCTCTAGGACATGTCTGGAGTTGCACCAGTCCCATCTATAGGACATGTCTGGAGTTGCACCAGTCCCATCTATAGGACATGTCTGGAGTTGCACCAGTCCCATCTATAGGACATGTCTGGAGTTGCACCAGTCCCATCTATAGGACATGTCTGGAGTTGCACCAGTCCTATCTATAGGACATGTCAGGAGTTGCACCAGTCCCATCTCTAGGGCATGTCTGGTGTTGCACCAGTTCCATCTATAGGACATGTCTAGAGTTGCACCAGTCCCATCTCTAGGGCATGTCTGGTGTTGCACCAGTCCCATCTCTAGGACATGTCAGGAGTTGCACCAGTCCCATCTCTAGGGCATGTCTGGAGTTGCACCAGTCCCATCTCTAGGGCATGTCTGGTGTTGCACCAGTCCCATCTCTAGGGCATGTCTGGTGTTGCACCATCTATAGGACATGTCTGGAGTTGCACCAGTCCCATCTCTAGGACATGTCAGGAGTTGCACCAGTCCCATCTCTAGGACATGTCAGGAGTTGCACCAGTCCCATCTCTAGGGCATGTCTGGTGTTGCACCAGTTCCATCTATAGGACATGTCTGGAGTTGCACCAGTCCCATCTCTAGGACATGTCAGGAGTTGCACCAGTCCCATCTCTAGGACATGTCAGGAGTTGCACCAGTCCCATCTCTAGGACATGTCAGGAGTTGCACCAGTCCCATCTCTAGGACATGTCAGGAGTTGCACCAGTCCCATCTCTAGGGCATGTCTGGTGTTGCACCAGTCCCATCTCTAGGACATGTCTGGAGTTGCACCAGTCCCATCTCTAGGACATGTCAGGAGTTGCACCAGTCCCATCTCTAGGGCATGTCTGGAGTTGCACCAGTCCCATCTCTAGGGCATGTCTGGAGTTGCACCAGTCCCATCTCTAGGGCATGTCTGGAGTTGCACAAGTCCCATCTATAGGACATGTCTGGAGTTGCACCAGTCCTATCTATAGGGCATGTCTGGAGTTGCACCAGTCCCATCTCTAGGGCATGTCTGGAGTTGCACCAGTCCCATCTATAGGACATGTCTGGAGTTGCACCAGTCCCATCTATAGGACATGTCTAGAGTTGCACCAGTCCCATCTATAGGACATGTCTGGTGTTGCACCAGTTCCATCTATAGGACATGCCTGGAGTTGCACCAGTCCCATCTCTAGGACATGTCTAGAGTTGCACCAGTCCCATCTATAGGACATGTCTGGAGTTGCACCAGTCCCATCTCTAGGACATGTCTGGAGTTGCACCAGTCCCATCTATAGGACATGTCTGGAGTTGCACCATCTATAGGACATGTCTGGAGTTGCACCAGTCCCATCTCTAGGGCATGTCTGGAGTTGCACCAGTCCCATCTATAGGACATGTCTGGAGTTGCACCAGTCCCATCTATAGGACATGTCTGGAGTTGCACCAGTCCCATCTCTAGGACATGTCTAGAGTTGCACCAGTCCCATCTCTAGGACATGTCTGGAGTTGCACCAGTCCCATCTATAGGACATGTCTGGAGTTGCACCAGTCCCATCTATAGGACATGTCTAGCGTTGCACCAGTCCCATCTATAGGACATGTCTAGAGTTGCACCAGTCCCATCTCTAGGACATGTCTGGAGTTGCACCAGTCACATCTATAGGACATGTCTAGAATTGCACCAGTCCCATCTCTAGGGCATGTCTGGAGTTGCACCAGTCCCATCTATAGGACATGTCTGGAGTTGCACCAGTTCCATTTATAGGACATGTCTGGAGTTGCACCAGTTCCATCTATAGGGCATGTCTGGAGTTGCACCATCTATAGGACATGTCTGGAGTTGCACCAGTCCCATCTATAGGACATGTCTGGAGTTGCACCAGTCCCATCTATAGGACATGTCTGGAGTTGCACCAGTCCCATCTATAGGACATGTCTAGAGTTGCACCAGTCCCATCTCTAGGGCATGTCTGGAGTTGCACCAGTCCCATCTATAGGACATGTCTGGAGTTGCACCAGTTCCATCTCTAGGGCATGTCTGGAGTTGCACCAGTCCCATCTATAGGACATGTCTGGAGTTGCACCAGTTCCATCTATAGGACATGTCTGGAGTTGCAACATCTATAGGACATGTCTGGAGTTGCACCAGTCCCATCTATAGGACATGTCTAGAGTTGCACCAGTCCCATCTATAGGACATGTCTGGAGTTGCACCAGTCCAATCTCTAGGGCATGTCTGGAGTTGCACCAGTCCCATCTATAGGACATGTCTGGAGTTGCACCATCTATAGGACATGTCTGGAGTTGCACCAGTCCCATCTATAGGACATGTCTGGAGTTGCACCAGTCCCATCTCTAGGACATGTCTGGAGTTGCACCAGTCCCATCTCTAGGACATGTCTGGAGTTGCACCAGTCCCATCTATAGGACATGTCTGGAGTTGCACCAGTCCCATCTATAGGACATGTCTGGAGTTGCACCAGTCCCATCTATAGGACATGTCTGGAGTTGCACCAGTCCCATCTATAGGACATGTCTGGAGTTGCACCAGTCCTATCTATAGGACATGTCAGGAGTTGCACCAGTCCCATCTCTAGGGCATGTCTGGTGTTGCACCAGTTCCATCTATAGGACATGTCTAGAGTTGCACCAGTCCCATCTCTAGGGCATGTCTGGTGTTGCACCAGTCCCATCTCTAGGACATGTCAGGAGTTGCACCAGTCCCATCTCTAGGGCATGTCTGGAGTTGCACCAGTCCCATCTCTAGGGCATGTCTGGTGTTGCACCAGTCCCATCTCTAGGGCATGTCTGGTGTTGCACCATCTATAGGACATGTCTGGAGTTGCACCAGTCCCATCTCTAGGACATGTCAGGAGTTGCACCAGTCCCATCTCTAGGACATGTCAGGAGTTGCACCAGTCCCATCTCTAGGGCATGTCTGGTGTTGCACCAGTTCCATCTATAGGACATGTCTGGAGTTGCACCAGTCCCATCTCTAGGACATGTCAGGAGTTGCACCAGTCCCATCTCTAGGACATGTCAGGAGTTGCACCAGTCCCATCTCTAGGACATGTCAGGAGTTGCACCAGTCCCATCTCTAGGGCATGTCTGGTGTTGCACCAGTCCCATCTCTAGGACATGTCTGGAGTTGCACCAGTCCCATCTATAGGACATGTCTAGCGTTGCACCAGTCCCATCTCTAGGACATGTCTAGAGTTGCACCAGTCCCATCTCTAGGACATGTCTGGAGTTGCACCAGTCCCATCTATAGGACATGTCTGGAGTTGCACCAGTCCCATCTATAGGACATGTCTAGCGTTGCACCAGTCCCATCTATAGGACATGTCTAGAGTTGCACCAGTCCCATCTATAGGACATGTCTGGTGTTGCACCAGTTCCATCTATAGGACATGCCTGGAGTTGCACCAGTCCCATCTCTAGGACATGTCTAGAGTTGCACCAGTCCCATCTATAGGACATGTCTGGAGTTGCACCAGTCCCATCTCTAGGACATGTCTGGAGTTGCACCAGTCCCATCTATAGGACATGTCTGGAGTTGCACCATCTATAGGACATGTCTGGAGTTGCACCAGTCCCATCTCTAGGGCATGTCTGGAGTTGCACCAGTCCCATCTATAGGACATGTCTGGAGTTGCACCAGTCCCATCTATAGGACATGTCTGGAGTTGCACCAGTCCCATCTATAGGACATGTCTAGAGTTGCACCAGTCCCATCTCTAGGACATGTCTGGAGTTGCACCAGTCCCATCTATAGGACATGTCTGGAGTTGCACCAGTCCCATCTATAGGACATGTCTAGCGTTGCACCAGTCCCATCTATAGGACATGTCTAGAGTTGCACCAGTCCCATCTCTAGGACATGTCTGGAGTTGCACCAGTCCCATCTATAGGACATGTCTGGAGTTGCACCAGTCCTATCTATAGGACATGTCAGGAGTTGCACCAGTCCCATCTCTAGGGCATGTCTGGTGTTGCACCAGTTCCATCTATAGGACATGTCTAGAGTTGCACCAGTCCCATCTCTAGGGCATGTCTGGTGTTGCACCAGTCCCATCTCTAGGACATGTCAGGAGTTGCACCAGTCCCATCTCTAGGGCATGTCTGGAGTTGCACCAGTCCCATCTCTAGGGCATGTCTGGTGTTGCACCAGTCCCATCTCTAGGGCATGTCTGGTGTTGCACCATCTATAGGACATGTCTGGAGTTGCACCAGTCCCATCTCTAGGACATGTCAGGAGTTGCACCAGTCCCATCTCTAGGACATGTCAGGAGTTGCACCAGTCCCATCTCTAGGGCATGTCTGGTGTTGCACCAGTTCCATCTATAGGACATGTCTGGAGTTGCACCAGTCCCATCTCTAGGACATGTCAGGAGTTGCACCAGTCCCATCTCTAGGACATGTCAGGAGTTGCACCAGTCCCATCTCTAGGACATGTCAGGAGTTGCACCAGTCCCATCTCTAGGACATGTCAGGAGTTGCACCAGTCCCATCTCTAGGGCATGTCTGGTGTTGCACCAGTCCCATCTCTAGGACATGTCTGGAGTTGCACCAGTCCCATCTCTAGGACATGTCAGGAGTTGCACCAGTCCCATCTCTAGGGCATGTCTGGAGTTGCACCAGTCCCATCTCTAGGGCATGTCTGGAGTTGCACCAGTCCCATCTCTAGGGCATGTCTGGAGTTGCACCAGTCCCATCTATAGGACATGTCTGGAGTTGCACCAGTCCTATCTATAGGGCATGTCTGGAGTTGCACCAGTCCCATCTCTAGGGCATGTCTGGTGTTGCACCAGTCCCATCTCTAGGGCATGTCTGGAGTTGCACCAGTCCCATCTATAGGACATGTCTGGAGTTGCACCAGTCCCATCTCTAGGGCATGTCTGGAGTTGCACCAGTCCCATCTCTAGGGCATGTCTGGTGTTGCACCAGTCCCATCTCTAGGGCATGTCTGGTGTTGCACCAGTCCCATCTCTAGGGCATGTCTGGTGTTGCACCAGTCCCATAGGGCATGTCTGGTGTTGCACCAGTCCCATCTCTAGGGCATGTCTGGTGTTGCACCAGCATGGCCTTAGCATGGACCTTACTCTGGGCCTCCATGGATAAGCTTTTCCTTCTGTACAATGCCTGTGGCTAGCTCCTGTCCTGCTGTGTAGCTGAGGGTCTATGGGGGCTGCGCCTCATCACACCAGGGAGGATAAATGAAGATGGGCCCCAGCCACAATAGGGTCCATGAGCTCCAGAAGAGTTTATGAAGCAATTAAAGGGGACATGCCTCATTTCTAGATGCTGACACCCCAGTCTCATGGCCTCTGGTGGGCTGACGGTGGTCTTGTCCAGTAGGCAAAGGCTGGTGGAGGAGGGGAAGTCTCCCTCATCCACCTATTTTTGGTGTGTACTTCTGAAAAAGTTTAGTTTTGGGCTCCCTTAACCCCTTCTATCCCTGTATCATAGGGCAGCAATCTAATAGGAGTGAGAAGGCCAGTATCTCATTCGCATGCGGGTACTGATGGACAGGCAGACATGCCGTCACAAGAGCGATGACTCCCCGTCCTTTGCTTTCCCTAAGTAGAGAGCTATGACGTCAGCTATCAGTAATCATCACGTCACCGCTCATCTCCTTCTCTCTGCTCTGGCGAGGACGCGCGTAACCTGCGCGCCCGCCTGCGCGTCCTCTACCCCGTGATCTCTCGCTGTGCGCGCCCCCGGACCAGGATGAGCGCGCGACCCGACAATAACATTTGCAGCAGCACCGGCAGTGAGAGAAGCAGCAGTCACTGAGCAGCAGCAGCAGCAGCATCCCGGAGCTAGCATCAGTGCCAGCACAGACTAGCCCCCCACTGCGGAAGGGAGAAGGATCCCCAACGTCTCTCTGTACACAGGGTACCCCCTCAAGACTCCTTGGAAGACATCAGACCATCTCAAGACTTTGGTGAAGACAACACATCACTCCGAGGACAGGACATCACTCCTGAACATCAATGCATGCAGGGCAGCAGAAGCTTTGTACTTTGCTACAGACCCCTTCCTGAAAACTGAAGATCTACCCAAGACAAGAGTTCATTTCATTATTCCATCTCAGAGAACACAATATCTCCCAATGACTTTTTTTTTTTGCAAAGAGAGCAGGAATTCAGTGCTTCATATTTAAGATGGACAATGACCCAAGTTCTACACTGAAGACATAGCCCTAAAATAGCGGAGAAGACAAGTCATCAACCTAGGACATCATTCCAGCTAAGTGATCTGGAAAGTGCCGGCAAAACAAGATCTCCAAATTTTACAGGACCCCTAAATTTCCAATGAAGAGAATCATCACTTCAAGACTTCTCAAAGACATCAAAGCCTTCAAGACCTTGCCCACATAATCATTCCAAGGACCTGGTATCCCTTTAGTACATCCTCATAGCTTCTCAGTACTTGCACAGAGTGGTAGATCAGGGCAACTATATACAAACTGGTAGATCAAGGCAATCATCTAGGTAGTGGTAGACCAAGCCAACTATCTATGTAGTGGCAGAGCAAGTCAACCATCTGCGAAGTAGTAGACCAAGGCAACCATCTACATAGTGGAAGACTAAGAAAACCATCTACATAATGGTAGACCAATGTCACCATCTATATAGTGGTAGACCAAGGAAACCATCTTTGTTGTAGTACACCAAGACAACCATCTACATAGTGGCAGACTAAGGCAACCATCTATGTAGTGGTAGACCCAGACCGCCCTAAACATAGTGCCAGACTAAGGTGACCATCTACGTTGTGATTGACCAAAATCAACTATCTACAAAGTGGTAGACCAGGGCAACCTTTTGTGTAGTGGTAGTTCAAGGCAACCATCTACATAGTTGTAGACCAAGGTAACATCTTCATAGTGGTAGACCAAGACAACCATCTACGTGTAGGGTATTATTTCATTATCTCAAGGAACTCTAAAAGTTGGAAATTCAACAGTCCACCCCAACCAGTCATGGACTTGTCAAAACTTGTAATCTGTGTACATCTACCATCATTTCATTGACTTTAGGACCAACAAGAAGACATGACCCAATCACCCTAGTCCTCTCACAGCTGATCCAAGAAACTCATCACTCAATCTGCTGAGATCTGGACCCTAATCCTTGTAAAGAAGACTTCACACTTTCTTCCATGCACCCAGCACCAGGATGGACCGTGCTTCTCAAGTCTGAGCTGCTCCTCTGCCAAGACAGTACCTTCAACTCTTAGCATCTCCAGGACATTATTCCAGTGAGGTCTACCTACTAAAAAACCAAGGACGCCAGGCTTCAGCCTCATGGTCTGGATGCTGGACCTCACATAACAGCCAAGGGCCTTCCACTGTTTAAAGGTGAGGAGCTCTCTGAGTAGTGGTCACCTTTGATTGGAATATCTACTGTAGAAAGTGACCCTATAATTTAGACTTGCAGTCTCCATTTATTGCAGACTGATGGACTGCGCGCTGGGTATAATGTATGTATAATATACATAGATTCTGCCTCCAGAATGAATTCCCTACCACCCAGCCTCCTTAATAGAATTTCACCTTGATGACCTCCTTTCGGTTAAATTCCCACCGGAGGGGAAAAATAAAACTTCATTATTATCTCTGAAACATTAGAGGGTGATAGGTCACTCATGCTCCATCGTATAATTACGAGACTGGATTTAACCCTTTCATGAATGATCCGCTGTATTTCCCCGTAATAGTCTTCTATATCCCTGTGTTCCTTTCTTGTTAAAGAACAATAATAATGGTAATAATAATAATTAAAGCGATTAATATTAATGATAAATCGCAATAAATAAATTAAAATATCAAAATTTGTATAAATAATAATTATTGTTCACTGTTAATAATAACGACAGTGATAACAAATAATGAATCACAATAAATAAAATAATCATACCACTGCTAACAATAATAATTATATTATTAATAAAAAAATATAGAATTAATGATAATCGTGATAGAACATAAATATAATAAAAAAAAAGGGATTTTTTTTTCTGCGCTAATGTGGAAAACATATTTTTATTTTTGGATTACAAAAATCTATTAAAATAGAGATACCTACCAACATGAATAATAAAAAAAACAATAAATGCTAAAAATAATTATTAATAAATAAATGCAAAATTATTATTTAATGACTACTACTTGTATTATTTTATATTCGTAGCACACACACACACATATATATATATATATATATTTTTTTAAAGCAAAGCCTATGTTGACTGTGGCATGTCATACCCCATCAGTAGTATTATATGTGAGTGGGTCTGTTAGTATTTGGATTGCATTGAAGTGTCCTTCAAACCTCTCGTCATGAGCTTCACCTAAATGGTCCGGTCGACTTTACAGGGAATGAATGGTCGGATTAGCTGCGTTTTTTGGCATCATTAAGTCAAGCATTTTGGCGCCAGTTTACAATTAAAAGGGAACATAGAAATGATGAAATGATTTTTAATATTATTATTTGTTATTTTTTTATTTACACGTTTTTATTTTTTTATGTTACTTTTTTTTATTATGTTTTGCCTATAAATATAAACAGATACATATATGTGTGTATATATATATATATATATATATGATGGTTTTCATTTTCTTTTCTTTTAATCATGTACTATATATATGTTTTATTTAGTAGCTTGGCTATGCACGATCTCGTTTCGTTCGGTCTTCTCCTTATTTGGCTGTGAATCCATTAAATCTCAAATAGTAACCGAGCAGCGGTATCATGTATATCTGCAAAGGTCAGCACATACTGCAATAAAATGCATCGCTTCAGATTATTTACGCCCCCCATGAATTATTCTGCTTCCAGGAATCAGATAGGATGTGGGGGATTAAGGTTACGATTTTCACTTGGTGACCTGACAGGTAAATGTCGTCATTTAATTAGGCTTATATATATATATATATATATATATATATATATATATATATACGTTTATTATATATATATATATATATATATATATATATATATTGTTTTAAAAAAAAAATATGCTCATAGTTTGGAGACTATAACTGTGACAGTATGATATTATATAAAAAAAAATAGTATAGCGGTAGTTTTAAATATTATAGGACGGTATAATTTTTAGTTTTTTTGCAGAATGAAGGAGAATATTACAGTCCCAGGTCTGGGATGTCGTAGGACATAAAAAGGACTTTCAGTGGAGATGTCCCTCAGGACATTGTATTAAAACACCATGTGCAGTGAACAGCAACAGTCCTGCCTGATTCTCCGTCCCCAGGCAGCCATAGGACAGGCAGAGGGGCTATGCTTTCCAATCAATTCGGCTTTGTAACCTCCACTTGCACCGTCCTAATTATTTTTGTACTTTACTTTCCACTCATTTTTGCATTTGGGCTTAGGAATGCAAGGAAGACATTATTTGTGTCTTCCCTACGTCTTTCCATATACAGATCACAGATAAACTACTGCCCATTATATCACAACTATCAGCCATCTTCGTGTAAGGCGTTCCCTCTTGGAATTCCTTTTTGCCCCCCCCCTTCAGTAAAAAGAACATGTGAAGTCATAAACGTCTTAAAGAAGTTATCCTTTTTTCCGTTCATGATAAGTTGATCACATGGTCCCCAGTGATCAGATGTTATGTGTGATGGAAACTGGAAAGTTCATTTTTTTCGTGCAGCGCCCCCAGAGGACAAATGAGGTGATGCATATTGAAATAATTGGATTGTCTTGGGTCATTAATGGATTTAACGGATCTTCGAGAGAGAGAGAGAGGCACTCTTTGCTCCATTCTGGCTAATGATCCCTTAGTGAGAGAGAGCCACAAATAGAGGCTCCCTCTTTAGTAGATCCAGCTTGACCTTTGACAGGTCAGAATGTAATACTACATCTCCCCTATAGTGGCCGCTGTAGAGAAAATGAATAGTTAGCATAAGGTTCTGCTGATGACAATTTGTGATTGTTGGGGATTTCTGATGAAAACATAGCTGCTAACCCTGTGGGAGTTGTAATAGTGACCATTTTGATCATCACCCATGTTTTCCAGCTCTGGATATGACTAGTAAATGGCTAATAAATGTGAATACTAATAAACTTTTTATTCTGTTTTGGCCAGTCAATAAGTACCAGTCCTTCATCATAAATATGTAACTTCTCTACCTGGTGTAAAAGCCGCTGTTCTCCTGAATTTGGCGATGTTTTTCTTTTGTTCCTGCTCCTCTCCGTTCCTGAGATACAGCCCCTTCTTCTCTGTATATAAATCTACTCTTGTCAGCCAAATGGGTGTGACCCTCAAGAAATTGTCCACAAAAAATAATTGAGGACCACGCCCACTTAGCTATATGAACTACAGGGAAAAGAAGAGCATATCTCAGGAATGGAGAGGCGTAGGAACAAAAGAAAAACAGTGCCGGATTCAGGAGAACAGCAGCATTTACACCAGGGTAAAAAAATACATATTTATGGCAAGTGATAAGTCCCCTTTAAGAGTTCTTTGCCTTTTGATTTGAAGAATTTCTTATCTTTTCCATCCTCTCGAAGCATCAGAGAGAAGAAAGTGACCAATATCAGCTTGGTAATCTTCTACAGGATGGATCCTATTTCTCAGTCTTTGAGCGTCTGCCCCCTTGCTGGTTTCTAGGTCAAAAATAGCAAAAATGTAATATTCCATAAAATAAATGTTCGGAGTTTTGCGACGTGACTTGTGTCCATACCCAGTGTATAGTAACTCATTAGGATCCAAGCAGAGGATCAGGAGAAGGAAAAGTCTTGTAAGTAAAAAGAAGCAGGTCTCTGGATGTAAGTAATTAGCCTTAAATCTCTCATACCCTTTTGCTTATGCAGAGCGAGGGGAGCCGGAGACCGACGGAAAATAATTACATTCAGTAATAAAAAGGGAAAATTAGTGACAGTGATATATGGCTGCCCTGCTAATTATTCCTGACATTCAGGCTACAGCGTAGTAAACTATGAGATGGAAGCTGGATGTCATTACATATCGGCACGGATATGGAAAAATTGCATTTTCTATATAGTACGACATCCAAAAGAATTTAAAAGAAGAACATAAAATTCTACGTCACGGAATATTTTGTACTAAAAGGTAATATTCCAGTGAAGCCACTGCACAAGACCACCTCTATGAGAAGACCACACCACTATCCAGACCAGATTTCTTCTGGCAATGTTCGGTTCAATATCAGACACTTTCCTTGAGAAGACTACCCCCCCTCCCTAGAAGACCACTGCTCAAAGCAGTACTAGGTGGTCATCTTAAAAAGGTCTCACGCTATGTTCCAGGATATCCCATAGATTTGGCAGTTTTAGCGTATAAAAGTCACGGAGAAATTCAGCTTACCCTTAATGAAGACCAGGTAAGTTTCTGGTGTGGAGAAGCCCGGAGTTTAGTCTCTACCAGACGTTGGTTATGCTTGTAAAGAAAAAGTTGATTCCAGCTTCTATCCATAAAATCAGGTTCTTTATTTCATGGTTAAAATGAACAAGGAGTTTAAGAACGCAGCAGTCGTTTGAAACTCGTCCGGTTTCACGTCCTTGTACCCCTCATCCCCAATTATGATCATACCTATGCCTGTCTTAGTGTTGCCTTGTTCATTTTCACCATGAAATAAAGAACCTAATTTTGTGGATAGAAGCTGGAATCATCTTTTTCTTCACAAGTTTTAACGTATGTTCACACGTGGCGGATATGTTGTGGATTTTCATCCGGATCTTCCGAGCCTACTACAGTAGCCGCAATGTAGATGAGATTTTATCTTGTCATCCACATGCTGCGTAAAAAAAAAATAATTGTGCGTTATTTGCTCAGAAATGGACCTGTGGTATGGGATTCAAAATTTGAAACATTTTTTATGTTTAGTTTTTTTATGTTGATTTCACCCTTTGGATATGTTCACACAGAGTTTTTTTATGTGCATTTTTAAGCTGAGAATTCTACAGCAAAAATGGCTTAGAGAAAAAACAACAAGTTATTTGGTGCTTTTTGGGGTGTATTTTTTTTAGTATATAGAGTGGTTTTTTTTTCTGCTTTAATCGACTCAGTCAATCAAATTTGTAGCAGTTTTTTTGTAGCAGAAAAAAATAACATATTGCTTACTTTGCACTTAAAAAAACAGTACAATGTGCACAATTGGCATTTTTTCCCATTGAAATAAATAGAAAGTTCATTCTGAGAATATTTGAAGAAGTTTGGAGCGACTTCTATTCCAAAATCCACATGAGAAGCCGCTTCAAATATTATTTGAATGAACTTCCTATTGATTTCAAAGGGAAAAAGCCCTGCTGTTTTTTTCATGTGAAAAATGAAGCAACTGGTCAGTTCATGTAGCGTTATACTAGAAAAACTGCTCCATATTTTGTCTGCTGATTCAATTGAAGCAAAACAAAAAATCTCTATTCACAAAAACCTTGTAAAAAATGACACAAAAAATTCGTCTTTTTTTCCTCATAGATTTTTCAACCAGAAAAATTCACGTAAAAAAACTCCATATGAAGATACCTCTTTTTCTGTGTGCACTATTGGGGCAGTAGTTAGAAAACTCACTCTAAACCTAATCCTAGAAATCTCAATTTAATCATTAATCCTAGAAATCTAACCCTAATCTTAAAAATCTCACCCTAACTATAGAAATCTAACCCTAATCTTACAAGTCTCACCTTTATTATATAAATCTCACCCTAATCCTAAAAATGTCAACCTAACCGTAAAAATCTCACTCTAACCCTATAAATTTCACCCTAATCTTAGAAATCTAACCCTAATCTTACAAGTCTCACCTTTATTATATAAATCTCACCCTAATCCTAAAAATGTCAACCTAACTGTAAAAATCTCACTCTAACCCTATAAATTTCACCCTAATCTTAGAAATCTAACCCTAATCTTACAAGTCTCACCTTTATTATATAAATCTCACCCTAACCCTAGAAATCTCACCCTAATCCTAAAATTGTCAACCTAACCGTAAAAATCTCACTCTAACCCTATAAATTTCACCCTAATCTTAGAAATCTAACCCTAATTGTAGAAGTCTCACCTTTAGGCCACGGCCCCACTATCAGTATTTGGTCAGTATTTTTTCTCAGGAGTGGGAGCCAAAACCAGGAGTGGGTGATAAATGCACTTCCACTCCTGAGAAGAAATACTGACCGAATACTGACCAAATACTGATAGTGGGGCCGTGGCCTAAAAATCTAACTCTAACCCTAGAAATCTAACCCTCATCCTAGAAATACAATCATAATCTTAGAAATCTCACCCTAAGGCCTGTTTCACACGTCCATATATCTTCGGTACCGGAGATATTCGTGTCCCGTGTGTCCGTCAGGATCACACGGACACCGCCTGGGAATCAGCGCTACAGTTAGCTGTGTTCCCAAGCGTCGGGTGCAGAACGCTGCTCTCATCATGGTTACATGTCGGCGCTGCGATCAGCACCAGCAGGGACAATCATGAGGGTAGTGGTAGTCTGCTCCGGCAGTGTCCCTGTGTAAAAATAATAATAAAATCCACGTACTCACTTCTCCTAGGTGTCCCCTGCTGTAATCCATGCGACCACTGCTGCAGAGGAGCCGGGGAGAATAAGCCGCAGTGATTGACAGGACACAGCTCCTGAGCTGCCGCTCCGCAGCAACTCATTCTCCCCGGCTTCTCGGCAGCAGCGGTCGCATGGATTACAGCGAAGGATATCTAGGAGAGGTGAGTATATGGTTTTTATTATTTTATTCTTATTTTTACAGATGGAGACTCTGCGGGAGCAGACTACCACTAACCTCATCATTGTCCCTGCTGGTGCTGATAACAGCGCCAGTAGGGAACCATGATGAGAGCAGCATTCAGCACCGGCACTTGCGAACAGCGCTAACTGTACACTGATTCCCAGGTGCCGGTCCGTGTCACAATGATGACACACGGATGTCATCCGTGTGTGTTCAGTGTGAGACACTTTTGCGGACCGTGTATCCATAAAAAAACGGACATGTCAGCGTGTGGAGCACACGGACACACAGTCTGTGAAAACACACTGACATGTGCACAGACCCATTCATTTGAATGGGTCTGCGTGTGTCAGTGTCTCCAGTACGTGTGGAAACTGTCACCACTCGTACTGGATATACTGACATGTGAAAGAGCCCTTAGGCCACGGCCCCACTATCAGTATTCGGTCAGTATTTTTTCTCAGGAGTGGGAGCCAAAACCAGGTGAGGAACAATCAGAGAAAAGGTATAATAGAAACAAGTCACCAATTGTGCATTTATCACCCACTCCTGGTTTTGGCTCCCACTCCTGAGAAAAAATACTGACCGAATACTGACCAAATACTGATAGTGGGGCCGTGGCCTAACCCTAGAAATCTCATTCCAATCCTAGAAATCTCATCGTAACCCTAGAAATCTAACCCTAATCCTAAAATTCACACCCTAACCCCAGATGCTTGTCCCTTGCAAGTATGTGTAAAGCTGAGCTTGAATTTTAGGAATATTGCCCCTTCCTCAGCAGGACAGCACGGTTGCAACTTTATTTTTCAGTTTTCTACTACCCCTTTAATAAACTCCTCCTGAAAGTATCAAAACCGCTTTAGTCAGGGTTATGTGAACACCATTACTATAGGAACAGGCATTGTGCCGTAATGTGTTGTCTTCTCGTGGCAGAAGAAATGCTAAAAGCCCATACTCGCTGCCAGTTTGATGGTGTGCCCCTGATAACGAGCAGTGATACGAGGGGCCCTCATCTCGGTTTTGTTTCTTAACGGTCTTGGAAAAATGACAAGTGACCTCTCCTGTCCACCTACCTACATCAGAGTAGGTCATCATCATCATCATCATCGCTGCTGGGAAGGAGTATGTAACATGGAAGGGACTCCAGCAGCAAAGCTATCACACCCTAAGGACCCCATAGTGACCTAGGACCCCCAATCAGTCACAGCCTTAGGACACTCAAAGTGTTGCCAAACGCCCCTCTAACAATGTGACCCCTAATACTTCCACATTATATAAGCCGCAGAACCGCCAGTTACAATCAAAGGACCCTAATAAAGGGTTAACTCAGGACCCCATAAAACAACAAATAATCCAGTCTCAGACCAAGGACCCCCATATAATGTCTGAACCCCCATACAGCATCAACTACAGAACTCTTATACAGATTAATGTGTATGAGGGTAGTTCTGACTTTTCCTAGATGAAAAATGTTGAGGAAATGAAAGATCAGGCATGTTGGATTTCTACATGCCCAGTCCTTTGTTCCCTTGAGAGTTGGTGCCAGAGAAGTCTATAATTTCCTATTGAAAACACATGCATGCTCAGTGAGCCGAGTGTGCATGTGTATGATAGGGTCGAGAGGAATACTGTAACTGTGGGTCCATCGAGCGTTCTGCTGACAACTATCTAAGGTGTACGGGCCCCTGGAGTTACAGGACCCATATAAAGTAGAGTCCACGATTTCCATTGCCAGGGTTAATATCCCTTTAAATGCCACCTTGTGCCCCTTCCCAGCGCTGACAATGACTTCTCTTATGTACAGAAGGTTTAGATGGAAGACGTCTTTCCTGTAGAGATGAATAGACCTTTCTTGAGTCTCTCATTGTTATTTTCTGCTTTCTGCACATACCCTCTCAGGATTAAGTGTCTTTTGTGGGCACCGCTTGGCACATATTCCATATACATCAACATAAGTAGTGCTGCCTTTCATGATCTGAGCGCGGATCAGAATAATATTTTGATTTAAGCCGCCATCAAAGGCTGAGACTTTATATAAGGAGAAAAATAAGATGGCAATAATCTGCTCGGAAAGCCACACGTTAGTTTGATTTCTGTTTTTGAGCTGAGGGATGATTGGGCGGTGGGACGGATGAGAGATTGGCGTAATCCATCACTGCTCTGCTAGTCTATTGTTCCCGGTGTATAAGACGAGGTCTTTTAACACCATGCTGACATCTGCGTCTTCTGTTAGAAAGGGGTTTAAGAGAGAGTGATGGCCTGAGAGACCGCATCTCGATATACGTAGAAATAATGGTCCTATATAATGCCTCCATAACGTGCTGAGTAATAATGGTCCTATAGACTGCCGCCATAACGTGCTGAGTAATAATGATCCTATAGACTGCCAAGATAATGTGCTGAGTAATAATGGTCCTATAGACTGCCACCATAATGTGCTTAGTAATAATGGTCCTATAAACTGAAGCCATAATGTGCATAATAGTAATGGTCCTATAGACTGCCGCCATAACGTGCTGAGTAATAATGGTCCTATAAAATGCCGCCATAACGTGCTGAGTAATAATGGTCCTATAGACTGCCGCCATAACGTGCTGAGTAATAATGGTCCTATAGACTGCCGCCATAACGTGCTGAGTAATAATGATCCTATAGGGTGCCAAGATAATGTGCTGAGTAATAATGGTCCTATAGACTGCCACCATAATGTGCTTAGTAATAATGGTCCTATAAACTGAAGCCATAATGTGCATAATAGTAATGGTCCTATAGACTGCCGCCATAACGTGCTGAGTAATAGTGGTCCTATAAAATGCCGCCATAACGTGCTGAGTAATAACGGTCCTATAGACTACTGCCATAACGTTCTGAGTAATAATGGTCTTATAGACTGCCAAGATAATGTGCTGAGTAATAATGAACCTATAGACTGAAACCATAATGTGCATAATAGTAACGGTCCTACAGACTTCCGCCCTAACGTGCTGAATAAGAATGGTCCTATATAATGCCGCCCTAATGTGCTGAATAAGAATGGTCCTATATAATGCCGCCATAGCGTGCTGAGTCATAATGGTCTTGTAGACTGCCAAGATAATGTGCTGAGTAATAATGGTTCTATAGACTGAAGCCATAATGTGCATAGTAGTAACGGTCCTATAGACTGCCGCCATAATGTGCATAATAGTAATGTTCCTATAGACTGCCACCATAAAGTGCATAATAGTAACGGTCCTATAGACTGCCGCCATAAAGTGCATAATAGTAACGGTCCTATAGACTGTCACCATAATGTGCTGAGCAATAATGGACCTATAGACTGTCGCCATAATGTGCTTAGTAATAATGATCCTATAGACTTCCGCCATAAAGTGCTGAGTAATAATGGTCCTATAGACTGAAGCCATAAAGTGCTGAGTAATAATGGCCCTATAGACTGCCGCCACAATGTGTATAATAGTAATGGTCCTATAGACTGCCGTAATAATGTTCCTATAGACTTCTGCCATACTGAGCTTAGTAATAATGGTCCTATAGACTGAAGCGATAATGTGCATAATAGTAATGGTCCTATAGACTGCCGCCATAACGTGCTGAGTAATAATGGTCCTATAAAATGCCGCCATAACGTGCTGAGTAATAACGGTCCTATAGACTACCGCCATAACGTTCTGAGTAATAATGGTCTTATAGACTGCCAAGATAATGTGCTGAGTAATAATGAACCTATAGACTGAAACCATAATGTGCATAATAGTAACGGTCCTACAGACTGCCGCCCTAACGTGCTGAATAAGAATGGTCCTATATAATGCCGCCCTAACGTGCTGAATAAGAATGGTCCTATATAATGCCGCCATAACGTGCTGAGTCATAATGGTCTTGTAGACTGCCAAGATAATGTGCTGAGTAATAATGGTTCTATAGACTGAAGCCATAATGTGCATAGTAGTAACGGTCCTATAGACTGCCGCCATAATGTGCATAATAGTAACGGTCCTATAGACTGCCGCCATAAAGTGCATAATAGTAACGGTCCTATAGACTGTCACCATAATGTGCTGAGCAATAATGGACCTATAGACTGTCGCCATAATGTGCTTAGTAATAATGATCCTATAGACTTCCGCCATAAAGTGCTGAGTAATAATGGTCCTATAGACTGAAGCCATAAAGTGCTGAGTAATAATGGTCCTATAGACTGCCGCCACAATGTGTATAATAGTAACGGCCCTATAGACTGCCGCCACAATGTGTATAATAGTAACGGCCCTATAGACTGCCGCCACAATGTGTATAATAGTAATGGTCCTATAGACTGCCGTAATAATGTTCCTATAGACTTCTGCCATACTGAGCTTAGTAATAATGGTCCTATAGACTGAAGCGATAATGTGCATAATAGTAATGGTCCTATAGACTGCCGCCATAACGTGCTGAGTAATAATGGTCCTATAAAATGCCGCCATAACGTGCTGAGTAATAACGGTCCTATAGACTACCGCCATAACGTTCTGAGTAATAATGGTCTTATAGACTGCCAAGATAATGTGCTGAGTAATAATGAACCTATAGACTGAAACCATAATGTGCATAATAGTAACGGTCCTACAGACTGCCGCCCTAACGTGCTGAATAAGAATGGTCCTATATAATGCCGCCCTAACGGGCTGAATAAGAATGGTCCTATATAATGCCGCCATAGCGTGCTGAGTCATAATGGTCTTGTAGACTGCCAAGATAATGTGCTGAGTAATAATGGTTCTATAGACTGAAGCCATAATGTGCATAGTAGTAACGGTCCTATAGACTGCCGCCATAATGTGCATAATAGTAACGGTCCTATAGACTGCCGCCATAAAGTGCATAATAGTAACGGTCCTATAGACTGCCGCCATAATGTGCTGAGCAATAATGGACCTATAGACTGTCGCCATAATGTGCTTAGTAATAATGATCCTATAGACTTCCGCCATAAAGTGCTGAGTAATAATGGTCCTATAGACTGAAGCCATAAAGTGCTGAGTAATAATGGTCCTATAGACTGCCGCCACAATGTGTATAATAGTAACGGCCCTATAGACTGCCGCCACAATGTGTATAATAGTAATGGTCCTATAGAATGCCGTAATAATGTTCCTATAGACTTCTGCCATAATGTGCTGAGCAATAATGGTCCTATAGACTGCCGCCATACTGAGCTTAGTAATATTGGTTCTATAGTCTGCTGCTAAACTGAGCTTAGTAATAATGGTCCAATAGGCAGCCGCCATAAGTGCTGCGTAATAATAGTCCTTTAGATTTCTGCCATAATGTGCTTAGTAATATTGGTTCTATAGACTGGCTTGATAATGTGCTGAGTAATAATGGTCCTATACAGGGCGGACATTCCATTGGAGCAACCTGTGCAGTCGCACTGGGGCCCAGGAGATAAAGGGGCCACTACCATCTCCAAAGCAGGTGGAATTGTGCATTATGATGAGCTATTAGACTGCACAGGGCCCATATACAGTGCTGGCACAGGGGCCTCTTCTGTCTGTGTCCGCCACTGCTGAGGCTGGTACTGTATAGGGAACCTGCGACTATTAATGTATTGGGGTCCTGCGGCTGGAATATTAAAGGGGTCCTGTGGCTGACACTGTATAGGGGTCCTGTGGCTGACACTATATAAGGGGCTTGTGCCGGACATAAAAACTGGGGTTTTGTCCAGAACTATTGGGGTCCTACGGCTAACACTGTATCGTGGTCCTGCGTGTGGTATTATATATAGTGGTTCTGTGGCTAACACAGTATGGGGGTCTTGTGGCTAACTTTGTATTGGGGTCTTACGGCTGGTATTGCATAGGGGTCCTGTGGCTAACACTGTATAGAGTTCCTGTGCCTGATATTGTATAGGGGTCCTATGCCGGACTTTTATTGGGGTCCTGTGGCTATAACTGTATGGTGGGTTTTTGGATAAGTTTGTATGGTATTCTGTGGCTAACTCTGTATTCAGGTCTTACGGCTGGTATTGTATAGCGGTAACATAGCTAACACTGTATGGGGGTACTGCAGCTAACGCTGTATGGGGGGGCTTTTGGTTGACTTTGTAGGGGGGGGGGGTCCTCTGGTTATTCCTGTGACATATCCTGTAGGGGTCTTGTGAATGAAATTATTTGGTGGTCCTGGGTCTGACACAGGACTGGCACGGGTATGGGCACACCACTTGTGCTGAACAATGCAAGTCACACATGATGCCAAAGTCATGTAAAGTGATGTAATAAATCAGAATTGTAGTTACAATCCAAAAATTAGGATTTGGATCCACAAGAGTAAAGAACCTAACTCATATTTTTTTAAAAAAAGGAAAAAATGTCATGAAGCGCGGCGCGCCAGTGTTATGTGCACCCGGCCTACATATCTATCCTCTCTTTACTGGTGACTGCACACGTACGAGCCTTAAATGACTGCACTGTCTCTGCTGATCTGTGTCTGTGTGTTTCTGCTCTGATGGGGCTGTTAGCTCTTCAAGCCTGGCACGTGCCCCCCGGGGGCCCGGAAAAGCGCTTTAATCACTGCCCCACATGACACAGCATTTATACTTAATTCTATCCACGTCCCACTGCCGCTCATCAGAAAATGCATAAAGATTAATGCTAAATGCGCTTATATTAACAGCACAGACCAGGGGCCACATTTCTACTTCTGCTTTGGGGCCACCATAGCTGTGCCTGGCATTGCCCTGGTGCTGAGCTGCAATATTACTATATATCTGCAAATAGAAAAACATGGGTGCGTTCTTCCATAAACAGCGCCACCATTGTCCAGTGGCTGTGGCTGGTATTGCAGCTCAGCCACAATTACACCCAAAGCTAGCCACAGCCATATTGTCCTATTCAGCACAGAGTGTCCCTGACTATATCCCTGCTGGTAGATTATGCTTGCTAGCGAGAGCGTTAGCGAATACAATGTAAACAATGCAGCCTAATACATATTCAGTAGCACATGTCTGCCGATGCAATTAGATCCATGATTCATTCTGCAGCAAGGCGGAGGTGCTGCCAGCCCGGGGTGGTCACCCAGCAATCTTCAGCTGACGCAGTAATACTACTGCTATCATCGGCGGACAACTGGGATGAGCACATCGGCATATGTGCAGTGACACGGGGACGCTGCATTGTGGGTTAATCTCCATCTAAAGGGGCTTTTTGTAGGATTCAGCCCATAGAGAATAATGCGAGTGTTATGCACACGCCCGGACTGACTGGCGTGTGCGGGTGTTGTGGTTCCACTGGACCATGGACCGGAGAGTGCCTGGAGGGGCGTGACTAAGTATCTGGCCGATCCGACCAAGGTGGCACGACGGCATACGACGCCAGTGCACCAGGGAGAAACCGGGCAGAGGGACCAGGTGCTACTCCAGGTCAAACTCCGGACACGGGGGTTGACCCACACTGGGATTACTGGAACAGGCAGGTTAGGCTGGCACAGACTGGTGGATGTAAGCAAACACGGCAGGTATGCAGATGGGTAGATACAGGCGAGTATGCAGGCAGGGAGGTACTGGCCGAAAGGACGGGCTGGAGCACAGAAAGGTTAAGACCCAGTACAGACTGGGTCACAGAACCGCAGATGCGGTAGACAACCACAGCAGAGAGGGAACGCCCGAAGCGGTGGGCAAGAACAGAGCAGGACGGGGCTGCAGGAGCAGCGGGCACAAGCAGGGCAGGACAGGACTGCCGGAGCAGCGGGCAGAAGCAGGGCAGGACAGGACTGCCGGAGCAGCGGGCAGAAGCAGGGCAGGACAGGACTGCCGGAGCAGCGGGCAGAAGCAGGGCAGGACAGGACTGCCGGAGCAGCGGGCAGAAGCAGGGCAGGACAGGACTGCCGGAGCAGCGGGCAGAAGCAGGGCAGGACAGGACTGCCGGAGCAGCGGGCAGAAGCAGGGCAGGACAGGACTGCCGGAGCAGCGGGCAGAAGCAGGGCAGGACAGGACTGCCGGAGCAGCGGGCAGAAGCAGGGCAGGACAGGACTGCCGGAGCAGCGGGCAAAAGGGACAGAGCGGAGCAAGGCTGCCGGAGCAGTGAGCAAAAGGGTCAGAGCGGAGCAAGGCTGCGGAGCAGTGAGCAAGGAGTCAGAGCAGGCTAGAACCGCCGGAGCGGTAAGCAAAGGAGTAAGAGCAGGCAAGGCTGAGTAGGGGGGGACAGGGCTCTGTTCACACGGAACAGACAGGAAGGGAAAGGCAGAGCCAGACACCCACAGGGTACTTGCAGAGAAGTAGCGAGTGGACCACAAACTCACAAACGGGAGTACAGAGACAACAAGCAGGAGTTAGGTACGAGTTCAGACTCTGCAGAAAAAGGAAGGGAACGGACATAGAGGCAAAACAGGTAAAGGATAGGAGAGAGTTCAGACTGGAACTGAGTGTACGGAGGAGACCGACACTGCAGCGGAATACAGGAGCGGGTCTGGGAATACGGCCCCCAGAGAGGCAGGACGAACAGGCAAGGAGCGTGTTCAGACAGGACAGACAAGATACAGGAGCGGGTCTAGGTAATCGGCCCCTAGAAGGCGGGAGGAACAGGCTAGGAGCGTGTTCAGACAGGTCAGACAAGATACAGGAACGGGTCTAGGTAATCGGCCCCTAGAAGGCAGGAGGAACAGGCTAGGAGCGTGTTCAGACAGGCCTGGAAATACAGCCTCCAGGATAGGCAGACAAGAGAAACACAGAACGGGACCTGGCACCTTCAGAGTGCAAGCACACACTGAAAGAAACACTATGCTCAGGCAGGAATAGATGGAAGCAGCTGAGCTATATACCAGGTGACAGACAGCAATAGGCTGAGGACGCACAAGGGGTGTGACCCACAGCAGGTACAAAAAGCAGGAAGTGATCGGGCGCCGCCCTTAAACAGCAGAAACAGACACAAACAGACAGCATGGAGGGAAGCCAGAGAGACATTCTGGACTGGAGATCAAGTGCGCGCTCTTGCACAGTGGGAGATGGACCACCATGCAAGGACGCCGCCAGGTATGTTACAGTACCCCCCCCCTTACGCCCCCTCTTCTTCAGGCCTGCCAGAATCTTCCGCAGGGAATTCGAGGACCAGTCGTTCACTTCAAGGAGATCACTTCCACTGTCCACAGGAAAAACTGATCTCATCTGGTTAGCTAGGATGCTACCTCCTATCCAGCCATCCTCAGCAACAGACGAAACGGGTGGAGTACCAGGAACAGCACACAAGGAAGTCTCTCTCCACATATTTTCAGGTGGCACCCCAGAGGGTACAGGAGACAACTGGAAGTCCTTCACCGGGTTGGAGGGGGACAGAGACTTGAGGGTAATCTCTGCTTCGAGGTACATCTTGTCAAGCTCACAGGAAGAAATAGACGGGTTATCAGGTACATAATGAGAAAAAGTCACTGTCTCTTTGTTATCTGGTGGTACCCCGGAGGATTCAGGAAACAACTGGAGATCCCCCGCCGGGTCAGAAGAGTGCAGAGGCTCAGAGAAAACATCTGCTTCAGAGTACACTAGGTCGGACTCACTGGACGAAGCAGGCGAGGTATCGGGTACCGAGTATAGGAAAGTCTCTGTCCATTCACCACCAGGTGGCACCCCGAAGGGTTCTGGAGACAACTGGCGGTCCTCCGCCTGGTCAGAGGGGTGTAGAGACTCACGGGTAACCTCTGCTTCAGAGTACACTAGGTCGGACTCACTGGACGAAGCAAGCGAGGTATCAGATCCAGGATATAGGAAAGTCTCTGTCCATTCACCACCAGGTGGCACCCCGAAGGGTTCTGGAGACAACTGGCGGTCCTCCGCCTGGTCAGAGGGGGGTAGAGACTCACGGGTAACCTCTGCTTCGGAGTACACTAGGTCGGACTCACTGGACGAAGCAAGCGAGGTATCAGATCCAGGATATAGGAAACTCTCTGTCCATTCACCACCAGGTGGCACCCCGAAGGGTTCTGGAGACAACTGGCGGTCCTCCGCCTGGTCAGAGGGGGGTAGAGACTCACGGGTAACCTCTGCTTCGGAGTACACTAGGTTGGACTCACTGGACGAAGCGAGCGAGATATCAGGTACAGAGTATAGGAGAGTCTCTGTCCTTTCGCTACCAGGTAGCACCCCGTAGGGTTCTGGAGACAACTGGAGGTCCTCCGCCTGGTTGGAGGGGTGTAGAGACTCGGGAGTAACCTCTGCTTCGGAGTACACTAGGTTGGACTCACTGGACGAAGCGAGCGAGGTATCAGGTACAGAGTATAGGAGAGTCTCTGTCCTTTCGCTACCAGGTAGCACCCCGAAGGGTTCTGGAGACAACTGGAGGTCCTCCGCCTGGTCGGAGGGGTGTAGAGACTCGGGGGTAACTACCACTTTGGGGTACCCATTGTCAGGCTCACAGGACGAAGCGGACAAAGTATCGAGTACCGAGTGTAGAGAAGTCTCTCTCCATTTGTCATCGAGTGGTATCCCGGAGGATTCAGGAGGCAACAGGGGGTCCTCCGCCAGGTAGTAGAGGTGCACAGACTCAGAGGTAACCACTGCTTTGGAGCATCCTTGGACATGCACACCGGTTAAAGTGGGTGAAGCATCTGATGCCGGGTGCAGGAAGTTCTCCTGTGTGGAGTCTGGATGGGCAGAAGTCTCTTCGGGCAGGAGAACTGGTGCACTACCCACGCACATTACCCGTTGGGGCTTCTCCAGGATACAGGGAGATGAAGCTTCAGTAGGGACTTCAAGGTTGGGGTCAGGAGGTCTCAGGGAGGACAGACCTTGGCGTGACGGCTTGCCTCTACGTCTAGCACGTCTGGACTGCCTCTTGAGGTTGGGAGAAGTATTCCGGAAAGCGTAGTCACCCTGTGAGGATTCTGGGTGGGCAGTAGTCTCATTGGGCTGGAGGACTATTGCGCTACCCACACACATTACCCATCGGGGCTGCTCCGGAATATTGGGAGGTGAAGCTTCAGCAGGAGCCTCCGGGTTAGGATCATCGAAGACCATTAGAAAGGCCACCAGGAAGGCCATTAGGTCCAGGAGGATCGGATCCTGTGTTTCATATAGGGGGTTGATCCATTCCAAGGCATCACCCGCCAGGTAAGACATAATGAATGCCACCTTAACCCGATCGGTGGGAAAACATAGAGGGTAGAACTTGAAGTGTAGCATGCATTGCTCCACAAATGCACGACTTTGTCTTGGATCCCCATAATAACGTAGCGGATCCGCAGGAACGAGAGCAGATAGATCCATCTGGACGGGTGCGTAAATCGCCTGGAACTCAGCTAAAGGGAAAAAAAAATTTATTTATTTATTTTAATGCATGTATTCGCTGGAAAACTTCTCAGAGAGCGAAGGCCGTGGGGCTCAACGGGAACCATGGCCTGAGCATGCTGTTATGCACACGCCCGGACTGACTGGCGTGTGCGGGTGTTGTGGTTCCACTGGACCATGGACCGGAGAGTGCCTGGAGGGGCGTGACTAAGTATCTGGCCGATCCGACCAAGGTGGCACGACGGCATACGACGCCAGTGCACCAGGGAGAAACCGGGCAGAGGGACCAGGTGCTACTCCAGGTCAAACTCCGGACACGGGGGTTGACCCACACTGGGATTACTGGAACAGGCAGGTTAGGCTGGCACAGACTGGTGGATGTAAGCAAACACGGCAGGTATGCAGATGGGTAGATACAGGCGAGTATGCAGGCAGGGAGGTACTGGCCGAAAGGACGGGCTGGAGCATAGAAAGGTTAAGACCCAGTACAGACTGGGTCACAGAACCGCAGATGCGGTAGACAACCACAGCAGAGAGGGAACGCCCGAAGCGGTGGGCAAGAACAGAGCAGGACGGGGCTGCAGGAGCAGCGGGCACAAGCAGGGCAGGACAGGACTGCCGGAGCAGCGGGCAGAAGCAGGGCAGGACAGGACTGCCGGAGCAGCGGGCAGAAGCAGGGCAGGACAGGACTGCCGGAGCAGCGGGCAGAAGCAGGGCAGGACAGGACTGCCGGAGCAGCGGGCAGAAGCAGGGCAGGACAGGACTGCCGGAGCAGCGGGCAGAAGCAGGGCAGGACAGGACTGCCGGAGCAGCGGGCAGAAGCAGGGCAGGACAGGACTGCCGGAGCAGCGGGCAGAAGCAGGGCAGGACAGGACTGCCGGAGCAGCGGGCAAAAGGGACAGAGCGGAGCAAGGCTGCCGGAGCAGTGAGCAAAAGGGTCAGAGCGGAGCAAGGCTGCGGAGCAGTGAGCAAGGAGTCAGAGCAGGCTAGAACCGCCGGAGCGGTAAGCAAAGGAGTAAGAGCAGGCAAGGCTGAGTAGGGGGGGACAGGGCTCTGTTCACACGGAACAGACAGGAAGGGAAAGGCAGAGCCAGACACCCACAGGGTACTTGCAGAGAAGTAGCGAGTGGACCACAAACTCACAAACGGGAGTACAGAGACAACAAGCAGGAGTTAGGTACGAGTTCAGACTCTGCAGAAAAAGGAAGGGAACGGACATAGAGGCAAAACAGGTAAAGGATAGGAGAGAGTTCAGACTGGAACTGAGTGTACGGAAGAGACCGACACTGCAGCGGAATACAGGAGCGGGTCTGGGAATACGGCCCCCAGAGAGGCAGGACGAACAGGCAAGGAGCGTGTTCAGACAGGACAGACAAGATACAGGAGCGGGTCTAGGTAATCGGCCCCTAGAAGGCGGGAGGAACAGGCTAGGAGCGTGTTCAGACAGGTCAGACAAGATACAGGAACGGGTCTAGGTAATCGGCCCCTAAAAGGCAGGAGGAACAGGCTAGGAGCGTGTTCAGACAGGCCTGGAAATACAGCCTCCAGGATAGGCAGACAAGAGAAACACAGAACGGGACCTGGCACCTTCAGAGTGCAAGCACACACTGAAAGAAACACTATGCTCAGGCAGGAATAGATGGAAGCAGCTGAGCTATATACCAGGTGACAGACAGCAATAGGCTGAGGACGCACAAGGGGTGTGACCCACAGCAGGTACAAAAAGCAGGAAGTGATCGGGCGCCGCCCTTAAACAGCAGAAACAGACACAAACAGACAGCATGGAGGGAAGCCAGAGAGACATTCTGGACTGGAGATCAAGTGCGCGCTCTTGCACAGTGGGAGATGGACCACCATGCAAGGACGCCGCCAGGTATGTTACAGCGAGCCATATAGCGGGCAGATTGCACCATCCAATAGCCCATGCCAGAGCTCAAAGTAAACAGTGAATTTGCCTGTACCCTCAAGGGGTTATTCCCATTTTGTTGTTTTTTATGTCTGGGGTCTTGCTTACGGGTCAGATTTGAGGGCCCATGATAATTTAGGGATTTGGGGGCCCATGATGATTTAGGGATTAGTGGATTAGGAAATGGGAAAGTACCAATGCAGAAGTGTGGCAAGAACCCTCAGGTCCCTAAATCAGATCTCAGGCCTTTACCTACCTCTCATCACTTCTGGTTTCTCGGTGGTCTCCATGGCCCGTCATGTAAAACCCCCTGACACATCAGGCCCCAGCACAAAAGGATCACCAGGCCAGCATCAGGATCTTGTATGCACCGTGGTACCTGATGTGGCAAGGGACTCTTGGGCCAAGGGGCCCACTCACACCTTCAAGACCCTTTACAGTAATGAGGATGCAGGGGTTGCAATCACAATGAGGCCTTGGAGCCCAAATGATCCCTTTGGCCCATAAGATTTTTGGGGGTCCTATTGGAAATTTTGCATTGAGGCCCACACGATTCGAGGTATACCACTGACATATCCACATGACGTACCAAAAGTGTTCAGCTAGAAGAAGTTTGTACCTGTGGAACCAGGGGTCCCCATCCGACCATACATGCCGTGTTCCAGATTTTCCCGTTCTAATTTTTTGGAAACAGTCCAGCGGTGTCACAAGTCAAAAAGATGTAAAGAGAGGAGAGAACAAGGCGCAATGGGTGACTCAGTATTGCAATTGTTAGAGGGGTGTGAGGATGACTACTAACCTTATGAAGTTGTGCACCTCTGCACAACCCCAGTGTAAAGCTCCACAAGCTCCGCTCTGTTGGTGGCTGTCATCTAATTCCAGCGGCGTTCACAGATCCTGATCTCTCAGTGGTGGATCACGTGGTCAGGTTAGTTGCATGTAACGCCGAGATGGACGCCCAGCTTCACCAACACCCCAGGCAGCGCTCCGGAGGGGTTAGGGCAGCGCAGCTTGGAAAACCTGGGTAGTGATTCTAATTAAATTCCTCCCACAGGTGAAAGAACAATAAATTAAAGGCAGCTCTACCGCACCCCAACAGGGGGAAAGGGACAATCAGTGAATATGAATAGCGGTACCAGAGCGCCAATAACAGGGCAAAAATATTAAAAGGACTGATTTATTAATATACACAGTGTGTATATTAATAAATCAGTCCTTTTAATATTTTTGCCCTGTTATTGGCGCTCTGGTACCGCTATTCATATTCACTGACAAGTCAAAAAGAGTCAGGGTTTTACACAACCCCAACGACAAATGGGAAGTTCTGCTGGGATTGGGTTCGGACGAAAGTGTCCCTGAATACTATGTCCCACATGGAAGGGAATGGAAGGAGGGCGGTCACACTACCGGCAGACAAGTATGGAGTACCATGAGTATCTACAGGCCAGTTGGGCCCTTATGGTGCAGCATGGTATCCTTATAGAAAGCTGAGATAAAAAAGCCAAGACAAAGTGAAAAATGGTCAAAATTGGCGCCAACTATGTTATGCAAACATCAAAGCAAAGGGCATAAAGGAAGTAACTGCAGGCGCGTGATGATAAGCATTTCATGTCTGTATTTCCTACATCAAGACGTCTCCGCGCAGTGAACCTGTAATATATTCTGTGGATGTAGCACGCTCTCCCCATGGTACAAGCATTGCGTACGTTAAATTATGGTCAGCATAATTGATCAGACAGGAGCTTCGGTGTCCAGTTTCCTAGGCCACGGGCGGCTTTTTATTATTTTTTTTTCCTTCGACCTGCAAGGAAAACTCCCGAAGGAGACCGGAGAGACGAAAGGATTCTGTTATCAGAGGCAAAACATTCATTATTTCATTAAGAACGTTTAGGAGAGCATGGCCAGATAGCCATCTACACAGCCGGGGCTTATAATACGGGGCCAGGCTGGACGCTTCACTTAGCAAGATTGAAAAAAGAAAATGCAAAGGTTTGTTTATTCGGTGATCAAACAGATTTATTGGCTAGCGTTAACGTGTCAATCACACTGGTCTTGTTTAATTTAAAGGGCCATGCTCCATCTAAAGGTGTTTATACTGTTAACCACGGGATATGCCATGAATGCCTCCTAAATACAGGTCATGCCTCCGGGACCTACACCGATCTCCTCTTCCAACTGATGCCGTTGTTAATATGAATGAATAAGTGATTGCGCATGCGCGGCTTTCTAAATTCGCTTCCAAAAAATAGTCAAGTGAACTTTTTCTGGGTATGCCAGCAATGTTGGTGATGACACAACCCCATTATCCGGTAAATTGAGGGGAGAAATAGATCAACATTCCTACAGGAGTTGTTTTTTTTACCTTCCCATCTCTAATCATCCTAAGGTAAGATTACCTACAGATGCCTAAGCGGGAGGAGATGGTCAACCAAGGGGCACGAGAGCACAGGGCAAGGTCCTGAAAAGCACACCTTTGTACATATGTCTGGACATTAAAACAATTTACCGTAAAGAGATACTCACATCGTCTTCAGTGAAAGAGGGACATATTGTTCACCCTCCTTACATATTGACTGGGCTGAAGAGGTGCCCATGGCGGTGCCTTTGAGTTTAAAGCACATAAAGAAAACTTTAAATTTCTGCTGAGGTATTCAATCTTCACACGTGGCTCCGATGGTTTTTTATAGAAAGATTGGATTCAACCACTATCTGATCACCACAGTACTAGTGTGCAGTCTCTGATTATAACTGATAGCACTTTATAGGAAATATCACTTAAGTATTTTGCGGAGATTAGAGAAATTGTTTCTATACTCATCCTATTATTGCAAAGCTGAGACTCATGTCATGACAATGAATTATCAGGATATTTGTGTGATGTGGGGAGGGCATATGGTATCCAGCAGACACAATGGTATGATTACTTACGTCCTGTCAATGTGGCGTTGACAAGGCGGCCATGCATTTTATTGCAAAGGCCAAGGTCTTGCCTAATTGTGTTTAGAAAAGCCAATGCATATGTCATAGTCAGGATAAGAGATTGAAACATTCTCCTCTTGTGGTGCCGCACGGCGTGAAAAATCGTCTATGTTTCCGCACTTGTCATTTCTTACATATTGTTTTGCATAGTCTGTTGTTCTGTGAGTTATGTGTTGTCACTGTCGAGAGGAATTATAGGATCTGCGTGATGCTAAGCGCAGCAACAGGAGTCATTTCATTTCAGATGAGACATTTCATTGATACAAAAGGAAATTTATTCTGTCTTTGTGACTAGTGAGATAGGAACGGATTTGTTGTGTAGACTAATGTATAAGGAACAGAAAGGGGAACCTGGAGGGTGAATAGATGTCATGTACCAGTCATTTGTTTGCATAATTTAAAGGGATTTTCCACCTTTGGCTAATTTTTGGATTAATCGGTAATGTAACCAATATGGCTGCTATTTCTTGGTGCATCCAGACAGACGTATGTATGTCAATACTTTTTTTTTGAGAAATATAGTAATGTAGGGCTGATGCACCCAGCCGTCCACTTAATGTAAAATATCATTCATTAGACCAGACCACCTTTTGCTTCCATTACTCTATGGCCCAGTTCTGATGCTTATGTGCATATTAAAGGCGCTGGAATGGGGTTAGCATGGGCACTCTGCCTGCGATGCTCTGCGTGTTCTGACACCTTTCTATCATAGCTGTGATGTTCTGCATGTTCTCTTTATATCATAGCGAGCCTTGGGCGACCATGATCCTCTCCACAAATTATACACTACAAGCCCTGTCGTATACCAGGAACAACCCACAAGACCTTCCGTACGGGAACACCCCACAATACCTGTTGTGTACGGTAACACCCCACAATACCTGCTGTGTACGGAAACACCCCACAAGACCTGTTCTGACCCAGTCATCTGATGTCCTTACATTTTTCCTGCTTCCTTTGTTTACTTGACCTTGCATGCCCTGCTGGATTATAATCCATGACGGCGTAGTGTGTTAGTAACTGTAATGTCTGAGACTGTGGTCCCAGCTCTTTTCAGATCATTGACCAGGTCCTCCCATGTAGTTCTGTGCTGATTCCTGACCTTTCTCAGAATCATCCTTACCCCACGAGGCGAGATCTTGCATGGAGCCCCAGACTAAGGAAGATTGACAGTCATCTTGTGTTTCTTCCATTTTCTAATAATTGCGCCAACAGTTGCTGCCTCCTCACCAAGCTGCTTGCCTATTGTCCTGTAGCCCATCCCAGCCTTGTGCAGGTCTACAATTTTGTCCCTGGTGTCCTTAGACAGCTCTTTGGTATTGCCCATAGTCAGGGAATCTTTACTTCTCCCCTGTCATAGATATTAAGAGGATATTAACCATTTCTCCCAAGCCCCTCTCACCCCTCCCTTATCCACCTTTGTGACAAGACAAGAGCTAGCAATCGACCACTGGTCAGTACAAGAGCTGTCTCCATGTAAATCTCAGCACAAAAACCCAATTAACACACTCATGAGTAAGGCCCTATAAATAAATGCTGGCAAGATAGGTGCCAACAACCTGCTTAAAATGCAAGTAGACTTCCCCTGTCAAAGGCAGGGGACAATTAGACGCAGTCTTGCGATAAATCTATAGATGCCTGTTGAAATTTCATTCCCAGGACTTCAAAGAGAGTTTAAGAAAAGTCTCCAGGCCCTTTGGAGTCGAAATGAAATATGAAATAACTAAAGTTCCATACATCCGATAATGATGGGACCCATATTTTTAGTGACAGGTTCAACTAGGGAATGATAGGGATATTTTCGTGTCTCTGGAAATCCCTCTGTGGAACTGTAGCACAAAAGCACCAGAATAATGGATCGCAGGTACGCCATGCATGGTCTCTAAATGAAGGTAAATCATAACAGAAAAAATGGCGTCGTTTGCAAGCTTCTGCGATCAACGACCGATAAGTTATCCCAGAAGTTAGTTATTTTAATGAAAACATGAAGGGTGGAGCCCTGAGCTCACGTGATGTCACCACAGGGGTGTGTGGGCAGATCTCCCCTTAGGCATAAAAGAGCCAACTGAAGATTGATCCATACTCATTGCCAGGAGGGTATAGATACTATAAGCAACGGGTCACGTTCGATAATGTTCAAATCAAATCAGGGAGCCCCTCCTCCACCTATATTGAATCGTCTCAGCAATCTTATAGTAAGTCTCTTCTTTAATCCTTATTATTTTGTGTAACTGCTTATGTATTGAAATGTCTCCTTTGTAAAATCTTGTATATTTTTCTTAAACACTGCCTCCCTTTTGGATTAAATATAAAATTTAATAGTTCTGTTTCTTTTGTCCTGTAATCGTTCCCTTCCCCGAAGCCATATGCTACCAGAACGCAGGCGTCCGGCCAGGCCTGTATTATATTTCAAACGCAGCCGTTGGTGGCAGCGAATAATATTAATAATCGGGCTATCGTGAAGCTGACAGTGACCTACAGAGGGCGTAAACACATATTCCATGCGTTGGAATCCAGAGGTGTGAATTCATACGCTCACTGGTCACTTGCCGATACCTACGTAGGGAGTAGTGGGGACCGTGTGCTCGCGGATCCCTGACGAAATCCCGACAGAGTGACGGCATGGTGAGATATTGTGTGATCTCCCCAGTGTCTTCTTTGTGGAAACCCTGACACCCATGGTGGAGAGGTTGGAGTGTGATTGATTAAGTGTGTGGACAGGTGATTTGTATACAGGTTACGAGTTCAAACAGGTGTAATTAATACAGGTAATAAGTGCAGAGTAGGAGGGCGTCTTAAAGAAAAACTAACAGGTCTGTGAGACTCAGAATTTTGCTGGTTGGTGGATGATCAAATACTTATTTCATGCAATAAAATGCAATTTAATTACTTAAAAATCATACAATGTGATTTTCTGGATTTTTTTTTTAGATTCTGTTTCTCACAGGTGAAGTATACCTATGGTAAAAATTACTGACCTCTCCATTCTTTGTAGGTGGGAAAACTTGCAAAATCGGCAGTGTATCAAATACTTATTTTCCCCACTGTGTGTATATATATTCGGACTATAAGACTATAACATTTTGGGGGAAAATTGGGGTGTGTCTTATAGGCCGAATGTAGCTTACTGGGGGGGCGGTGGCATAAGTTGGGCGATACTGCGGTTGATGCTGCGCGTCCTGCTCTTGGAGGAGGGGATGTGCGGAGGTACGATGCCCAGGGTAGCCGGAGTGGGTGTTCGACGGTCCTCGGCGGTGCGGAGGCTGCCTCGACATTTTGTGAAAGCCCCCGCACTTCCATGTTCTCTATGTGGTGGACTCTGGGAAAATGACTGCTAGAGGCGGCGCCAGCACAGATTGAGATCTCGTCTCCTGAGATCAAAATCTGTGCATGCGCGGCCTTCGGCTGCCATTTTCCCGGAGTCCACCACAGAGAGAACATGGTAGTGTGGGGTCTCTGGACTTTCACAAAATGTTGGCGGAGCCCCTGCACCACCAAGGCCCATCGAACACCCCTTCCTACCACCCTGGGCATCGTACCTCCGCACATCCCCTCCTCCAAGCACAGGATCCACAGCATCGACCGCACTATCAACCGACTCCTGCCGCCGAGCACTGCTGAGCAGCCTCTTCTTCCAGCCTGGGATGGGACTCCCAGCATCACCCTGCAGCGTCACACCTCCTATGCCCCCGCTCCACCACCGCCTCTGCTCCTAGCCGGTAAGCTGAATTCAGACTGTAAGATGGACCACCATATGACGCATTACATTTTTTTTCCCTATTTTCCTCCTGAAAATTTGTGGTGCGTGTTATGGTCCGCTGCGTCTTATAGTCCAAAAAATATGGTGTATGTATATATATATATATATATATATATATATATATATATATATATATATACACACACATATATCCACATATATCACCCATGGAGAGGTGCCATTGTCATAAAACAACCATGTTATTCCTTGCACCTTTTTTATTGTTATGGCCTCCAAATACCCCCCAATCAGCTCCAGACCTGCACAGTGAATAAGATGAGGTTTGGTTGAGAGTGTCTCTCACTATTCATTCCTGTGCTCAGTAAAGATAAAATCTCAATGCCGAGTAGGCAAAATACACTAAATAACCCAGAGTTAGTGAGAAAAATTTACAGCTGATCTGGTGGCGGAAAGAGATAAATCTTTTTGAGAGAAAGCATTGGGTATGCAGTATATCTGCAGCTAGGACATGCTACAGGAAATTATACCCCTATGAGATGCCTGCAGATCCTAAGTGACTCCTCTTATTGATGTCTAAGCTATCGGCTTCATGTTAATTTTTCAGGATTCTTAGAGACAGGGCCCAATTATGGAGGATATACTGGATCCAGAAGTCACCTAATCCCTATCACAGGGGCCACACGTTTGCTTGTCCCTCTCCAGAACTCTCCAGGAGCCTTCATCATTCAAGGCCACCACTATACCCCCTCTTGCCTGGATAGCGTCACCTGATATCCATGAAGTATGATGGGTGGTGGAGACCTCTTAATTCACCAAGTTGGTGGAGGATCTATGTGCCCGTTTTATAATCTGGCCTTCTGAAATAGTCTCCCCTAAAATGAAGATATTTCCCTTTCATTTCCTTAATTGTGGAAAGTCTTATTCTATTTTGCCATTACAAGTTCCTAAAGGATTGGTTTAGAGATGAGCAAAAAGATTGGCAGTACGCTGGTCGGGCGTCCACTTCATTGCTCCTGTGACAGCCGGACCAGGGCAGTGCGAACTCCATTCATATGCCAACATATGCGAAAGGGTCTCCCCGAATGAGTGCCAGCTAAGGAAATTGCCACTGCCGTGGTCAAGCTTCTATAGGGTACCAAAGTGGACACCAGACAAGAGGAGTGCAAATCTTTTTGCTCATCTATGTAATTAAAAATGTAAATGTTCGTTTGTTCAAAATCTTAAATCTCTGAAAATTCTTCACCGATTGCTTTGAAATTTTGACACAATGCATTTGAATACACACATGTTTTTATATACAATATAAATAAATAAAAATGAAAATGTTCGTTTGTTCAAAATCTTAAATCTCCAGAAGTACTTCACCGATTGCTTTGACATTTTGACACAACGTTGCATTCGAATACGTTCATGTTTTTATATACCTACTATGTTTTTATATACCAGCTGTTGGACGTAAAAGCAACAGCGAGAGGGGGGTGTTACGAGCTCAGTCCCAGGCTGACTCTTCCCGGCCGCCCAGCATTCTCCCCCCCTTAGTGACATCTCATTCTCATTCATAAACCCTTCTCCCTCTCCTTCATTCGCCCCAGCCGCTGCCTGTTCTCTGCTACTTTCGTGTCCCCCGTGGGGGTTGGAGGGAAGGGGAATGACGAGACCGTCTGTCCGAGGCTGAAAGATGCTGCTTCTCATCACCACCACCACCACCTGAGAGGCGGCCGCCTCTGCTCTCTGGCACTGCTGCTTCTGTGGCTTCTTCTTCTCCAGCAGGTGAGTCTTATTTCCAACTGCGCAACAAGCAAGCGGGGGAGGGAGGGAAGGAGAGAGGGAGGCTGCACGGAGAGGCGCAGGCCGCGGCCTCCGCTCTGGGTGCTGAGCTGAGCCCGAGCCTCGCAGCAGTGGGCGTATAGCGAGCGACTGCAAATCCCACTGCGCCACCGGCGGGAGCGTCACTGTGATAAGGCCGGTATTGGCCTGGGACATGTGATGCGGATCACCCTCCCCTCCTCTGCCGCCTGCCTTAATCTCTGCGCCCCCTCCTGTCACATTCCCTCTGTACTAGGGAATTGCATAACTAGCAATCCCTGACATGACCGGCTCCATTGTGACACCTGACCTGCAAGTACCAACCTCTTTAGTGACTTGTGCAGAGTACAGGCCTGCAGGAGTCACATAGTACAGGCTGCCACCATACCTGCCTGATGGGCACAACTATCAACAGCGCCAGCATTGCCCCATCTGATATAACCTTATAACTCTAACCCTAACCCAGACTGAGCCACAGCAACGTGTGGCCAGGTACAGATAGTTTCTAATATAAGACCTCTCTGCCGAATCCTAGGAAAGACCTGGATGTAAGCCATCTGTACGCCTCCAATAAAAGAGGGCTCAGGGGCAATGAGAATCCTAGATTTTGATCTCCAGTTGCCACCTCTATGGGCATTAGTGGGTAGAGGATTGCCTTGGTGACTGGTTTGGTCAAGCAGAATTGCTGTTTTTGGTCTATTAATTGGCTAGACTGCTTGATGATGGTTTCCAGTTAGTAAAATATTTTTCGCCTAGGCCGTACACAGTAAAAAATATGAAAAAAAGCCAATAGAATAATCAAGAAATAACACATAGATTATAGATTCTGTAACATCCCTGGCGGCGTACTTGCATGGCTTACCATCTCCCACCATGCAAGACTGCAATCTTACCTATCAGGCCAGGCTGCACACTTTGCTCCAGTACCTGCTGTTTGTATGTCTCTTGTCTGCTGGCTCAGGGCGTTGGCGCTGTTGCTTCCTGATTCTTAAAGCTACAGTGTGCGCAGTCCTAATGCGTCCGCAGCCTATTACTGTGAGTCACTGGATACTTAAACCCCCTCCACCCAGTAGGAGGTGCCTGAGCAACACTTGTTTACAGTCTGTTCTGTGCAACTGTGAGTTGCCAGGTCCTGTCCTGACTCTAGTCTGTTTCCGCCACCCTGGGGGCTGAGTTCCCAGGCTCGTTCCTGTATCTTGTTCCTGGTTCAGTTCCTGTCTGAACAGTGTCCTAGCCCTTTGCCTGTTTGTTTCTATGTCCGAACCTTCCCTTTTCCTGCAGTGTCTGAACCTGCACCTAACTCCTACGCGTTGTCTCTGTACTTCAGTTTGTGAGCTTTGTGTCCACTCGCTACTTCATTGTAAGTACCATGTGTGTATCTGGTTCTGCTTGTCCCCTTTCCCTGCCTCCGTATCTACCTCCTGTGTTTTAACTATCTTCCTGTATTTTCCAGTCTGTTCCATGTGAACAGAGCCCTGTCCTGTCTGCCTGCACCTTCTGCTCTGTTCCGCTCTGCTTGCTCACCGCACCTGCGGTTTTTCTCCGCTCTGCTTGTTCACCGCACCTGCGGTTTTGCTCCGCTCTGCTTATTCACCGCACCTGCGGTTTTGCTCCGCTCTGCTTGCTCACCGCACTCGCGCTTTTGCTCCGCTCTGCTTGTTCACCGCACCTGCGGTTTTGCTCCGCTCTGCTTGTTCACCGCACCTGCGGTTTTGCTCCGCTCTGCTTGTTTACCGCACCTGCAGTTTTGCTCCGCTCTGCTTGCTCACCGCACCTGCGGTTTTGCTCCGCTCTGCTTGCTCACCGCACCTGCGGTTTTGCTCCGCTCTGCTTGCTCACCGCACCTGCGGTTTTGCTCCCCTCTGCTTGCTCACCGCACCTGCGGTTTTGCTCCGCTCTGCTTGTTCACCGCACCGGCGGTTCCGCTCTGCTCTGCTTGTCCACCGCATCGGCGGTTCCGCTCTGCTCTGCTTGTTCACTGCACCTGCAGTTTCGCCCTGCTCTGTCTGTTCACCGCTCCGGCGGTTCTGCTCTGCCTGTTCATCGCACCGACGGTTCTGCTCTGCTTGTTCACCGCACCTGCGGTTTCGCTCTGCTCTGCTTGTTCACCGCATCTGCGGTTTCGCTCTGCTCTGCTGTCCACCGCTCCTGCGGCTCCATTCCTGTGTCCCAGTCTGTACTGGTCCCTATCCTGCCTGCTTTCCTACCTGCCAGTGCCCGCCGGTCTGCATACCAGCCGTGCCTGCCAGTGCCCACCTGTCTGCATACCAGCTGTGCCTGCCAATACCCACCTGTCTTCATACCAGCCGTGCCTGCCAGTACCCACCTGTCTTCATACCAGCCGTGCCTGCCAGTACCCACCTGTCTATATGCCAGCCTAACCTGCCTGTTCCTGCATTGGGTGTGGGTCAATAACTGTGACCGGGGTCTGACCTGGAGTAGCACCTGGTCCCTCTGCTCGGTTCCTCCCTGGTTCACAGAGTCGACTGAGCCGCCGTGTGACCTTGGTCGGACCGAGTAGATACTTAGTTACGCCCCTCCATGCACTCCTCGGTTCATGGTACAGTGGGATCACTAATCACGCTCAAGCCAGTCTGCCCGGACGTGTGCGTAACAGATTCCATCTTTATTATGTATGCAGCCAACGTTAAACAGAGGTGAATTCCAGCTTGACTAATGCCCCTGTTGACTACCCCAAAAAGATGATGCCAACTACTTAATATATACAGAAAATATTATATCTGTACTATTGGATATGAATAGTGCTAAGGCATCAATAAGTGGTTCAGAAGAGGTCTTCTTCCTCTAAGTTGGTTTTCCTGGCAGTGACAGTACAAACCCTTCAGCTTTTTCCGTCTGTGGAATCAGCACAAAATCCCATATTGCTTAAAAGAGTTTTTGGATGAGACATTCATCCCGAGGCTGCCTACCTCATCCATCTTATCGTACACTTTTTATTTCTTCTCCAATAACTTAAGATGCAGAATAAGATGCATCTCGCATCCATTTCTGTCTCTCGCCCCATTTATCTTTTTTGCTTACTATTTACTCTAATGCAAGCCAAAACCATAACTGCTGGCCACAAATGGTTCATTAGACCATTCTTATCCGCTGTCCTCTGATTATTTACCTTCAGTACCTTCAAGAACAAAAAACATGAATTGCGGAAATACGGCCAATACACTTTTTGCTGACAGTGGACATTTGGTGTTCTCTGCGTCTTCGTACCCTTCTTACAATAATGGTACCAGCATTAGAAGTCTTATTTCTTGGTTCAGTGACATAGAATACATTGAATCAAGTGGTAGGATCTGGTCAACTTGATGTCTGATTTTATGCGGTGGCCAAATGGGCAATTTCCCAAGGTCCTGTTTGCTATTAGACTAACCAAGGATGAGCATCTTAGGATCAAACTATAATCACCCTCTATTATGGTGGTCATATTTGCGATATGAATTACACTATCATGTGGGAACTATATGGCAGCATTATTTATGGAACTGTATGGTGTTATGTAAGCTAATATTTTGAAAAATTGTCTAAAAAATGTCAAATTCAGTGAAAGGGAGACTCTATTGGAATGATTGTTCTTGCCTTCTTGCTTCTACTTTCTTTAAATTTTCCCTTGTCCAACTTGAACGGGTTTTCCATAAATGAATGCATATGACTAGTGAACAGATGACAAGACAATGGTGCTAATACGATTGCCTATGCAGATGGCTGCTTTCCATGCGATTCTGGAATGCTACTGCCAACTCTTCCAGGAGTCCAAGAGGTTTCTCGTTTTTACAGGAGCCTCTCTGATGTTTCAAGAGAGTTGGCAAATTTGTTTTAAAAAATAAAATTATATCATGCCTAGTTCACAGCCAAAGGGGTGAAGCAGGACAGAAATGTTCCCTCTATGGGAATCCCTATGTGCTGCTCTGCCATCTTTGTCCAGGTGCAAGATACAGCAAGCGTATATTTTTCTGGAAAGCTACTTTACTTTTAGTTGAGGTTTCTTCTGTATGTCACATCCTATAACGCTCCGATGACACCAACGGCAGATCCTCGCGATCCAGACTAAAATAAAATTTTGTTTTGTCAATGCCTTTATGAAAGCTGACGTTTTTTTCATATGAATTCTTTTCTATAGTATTTGCTTCAAACCAAATTCTCATAGTTTTTTTTTATATTCCCTTTTATACTTATTTTTTAAAAAGTTAAAAAAATAAGTTGCATCCAGATCTGCATGGCATTGTTCTGTGGATTCTGTGTGTATTCAGAAATAGGAATGGTAACGGTGAGATGTTTCTATGTATGTGAATGTTGTCCAGTGATGTAGCTGTATCAATATAAAAGGCCGTATCCTCATAGATATGACGTGACTGGGTGATGTCACTGGATCCAGGTGGTAGACTGCATCCTCATAGATATGACGTGTCTCGGTCATGTCACTGGATCCAGGTGGGAGACGAGATCCTCATAGATATGACGTGACTGGGTGATGTCACTGGATCCAAGTGGTAGATGGCATCCTCATAGATATGACGTGTCTCGGTCATGTCACTGGATCCAGGTGGGAGACGAGATCCTCATAGATATGACGTGACTGGGTGATGTCACTGGATCCAAGTGGTAGATGGCATCCTCATAGATATGACGTGTCTCGGTCATGTCACTGGATCCAGGTGGTAGACTGCATCCTCATAGATATGGCGTGTCTCGGTGATGTCACTGGATCCAGGTGGGAGACCAGATCCTCATAGATATGACGTGACTGGGTGATGTCACTGGATCCAAGTGATAGACTGCATCCTCATAGATATGACATGACTGGGTGATGTCACTGGATCCAAGTGGTAGATTGTATCCTCATAGATATAGCGTGTCTCGGTGATGCCACTGGATCCAGGTGGGAGACGGGATCCTTATAGATATGACGTGTCTGGGTGATGTCACTGGATCCAGGTGGTAGACTGCATCCTCATAGATATGACATGACTGAGTGATGTCACTGGATCCAGGTGGTAGACTGCATCCTCATAGATATGACATGACTGAGTGATGTCACTGGATCCAGGTGGTAGATTGCATCCTCATAGATATAGCGTGTCTCGGTGATGTCACTGGATCCAGATGGGAGACGGGATCCTTATAGATATGATGTGACTGGGTGATGTCACTGGATCCAGGTGGTAGACTGCATCCTCATAGATATGACGTGACTGAGTGATGTCACTGGATCCAGGTCGTAGACTGCATCCTCATAGATATGACGTGACTGAGTGATGTCACTGGATCCAGGTGGTAGACAGCATCCTCATAGATATGGCGTGTCTCGGTGATGTCACTGGATCCAGGTGGGAGACGGGATCCTTATAGATATGATGTGTTTCGGTAATGTCACTGGATCCAGGTGGTATACGACATCCTCACAGATATGACGTGTCTCTGTGACGTTACTGGATTCAGGTGGTAGACTGCATTCTCATAGATATGATGTATTTAGGTGATTTCACTGGATCAATGTAAAAGCCCGTATCCTCTTAAATATGACATGACTGGGTGATGTCACTGGATCCAGGTGGTAGACTGCATCCTCATAGATATGACATGACTGGGTGATGTCACTGGATCCAGGTGGTAGACGGCATTCTCATAGATATGTCATGTCTTGGTGATGTCACTGGATCCAGGTGGGAGACGGGATCCTTATAGATATGATGTGTTTCGGTAATGTCACTGGATCCAGGTGGTATACGGCATCCTCACAGATATGACGTGTCTCAGTGACGTTACTGGATTCAGGTGGTAGACTGCATTCTCATAGATATGATGTGTTTTGGTGATGTTACTGGATCAATGTAAAAGCCCATATCCTCTTAGATATGACATGACTGGGTGATGTCACTGGATCCAGGTGGGAGACGGCATCCTCATAGATATAAGGTGTCTCGGTGATGTCACTGGATTCAGGTGGTAGACGGCATCCTCATAGATATGATTTGTCTAAGTGATGTCACCGGATTCAGGTGGTAGATGGCGTCCTCATAGGTATGACGTTACTGGGTGACGTCACTGGATCCAGGTGGGAGACAGCATCCTCATAGATATGACATGACTGAGTGATGTCACTGGATCCAGGTGGTAGATTGCATCCTCATAGATATAGCGTGTCTCGGTGATGTCACTGGATCCAGGTGGGAAACGGGATCCTTATAGATATGATGTGACTGGGTGATGTCACTGGATCCAGGTGGTAGACTGCATCCTCATAGATATGACGTGACTGAGTGATGTCACTGGATCCAGGTCGTAGACTGCATCCTCATAGATATGACGTGACTGAGTGATGTCACTGGATCCAAGTGGTAGACGGCATCCTCATAGATATGGCGTGTCTCGGTGATGTCACTGGATCCAGGTGGGAGACGGGATCCTTATAGATATGATGTGTTTCGGTAATGTCACTGGATCCAGGTGGTATACGGCATCCTCACAGATATGACGTGTCTCTGTGACGTTACTGGATTCAGGTGGTAGACTGCATTCTCATAGATATGATGTGTTTTGGTGATTTCACTGGATCAATGTAAAAGCCCGTATCCTCTTAGATATGACATGACTGGGTGATGTCACTGGATCCAGGTGGTAGACTGCATCCTCATAGATATGACATGACTGGGTGATGTCACTGGATCCAGGTGGTAGACGGCATTCTCATAGATATGGCATGTCTTGGTGATGTCACTGGATCCAGGTGGGAGACGGGATCCTTATAGATATGATGTGTTTCGGTAATGTCACTGGATCCAGGTGGTATACGGCATCCTCACAGATATGACGTGTCTCAGTGACGTTACTGGATTCAGGTGGTAGACTGCATTCTCATAGATATGATGTGTTTTGGTGATGTTACTGGATCAATGTAAAAGCCCATATCCTTTTAGATATGACATGACTGGGTGATGTCACTGGATTCAGGTGGTAGACGGCATCCTCATAGATATGATTTGTCTAAGTGATGTCACCGGATTCAGGTGGTAGATGGCGTCCTCATAGATATGACGTTACAGGGTGACGTCACTGGATCCAGGTGGGAGACAGCATCCTCATAGATATGACGTGTCTGGGTGATGTCACCGGATCCAGGTGGTAGATGGCATCCTCATAGATATGATGTGTCTAGGTGATGTCACCAGATCCAGGTGGTAGACGGCATCCTCATAGATATGACGTGTCTGGGTGATGTCACCGGATCCAGGTGGTAGACTGCATCCTCATAGATATGACGTGACTGAATGATGTCACTGGATCCAGGTCGTAGACTGCATCCTCATAGATATGACGTGACTGAGTGATGTCACTGGATCCAGGTGGTAGACGGCATCCTCATAGATATGGCGTGTCTCGGTGATGTCACTGGATCCAGGTGGGAGACGGGATCCTTATAGATATGATGTGTTTCGGTAATGTCACTGGATCCAGGTGGTATACGGCATCCTCACAGATATGACGTGTCTCTGTGACGTTACTGGATTCAGGTGGTAAACTGCATTCTCATAGATATGATGTGTTTTGGTGATTTCACTGGATCAATGTAAAAGCCCGTATCCTCTTAGATATGACATGACTGGGTGATGTCACTGGATCCAGGTGGTAGACTGCATCCTCATAGATATGACATGACTGGGTGATGTCACTGGATTCAGGTGGTAGACGGCATTCTCATAGATATGGCATGTCTTGGTGATGTCACTGGATCCAGGCGGGAGACGGGATCCTTATAGATATGATGTGTTTCGGTAATGTCACTGGATCCAGGTGGTATACGGCATCCTCACAGATATGACGTGTCTCAGTGACGTTACTGGATTCAGGTGGTAGACTGCATTCTCATAGATATGATGTGTTTTGGTGATGTTACTGGATCAATGTAAAAGCCCATATCCTCTTAGATATGACATGACTGGGTGATGTCACTGGATTCAGGTGGTAGACGGCATCCTCATAGATTTGATTTGTCTAAGTGATGTCACCGGATTCAGGTGGTAGATGGCGTCCTCATAGATATGACGTTACTGGGTGACGTCACTGGATCCAGGTGGGAGACAGCATCCTCATAGATATGACGTGTCTGGGTGATGTCACCGGATCCAGGTGGTAGATGGCATCCTCATAGATATGATGTGTCTAGGTGATGTCACCAGATCCAGGTGGTAGACGGCATCCTCATAGATATGACGTGTCTGGGTGATGTCACCGGATCCAGGTGGTAGATGGCATCCTCATAGATATGATGTGTCTAGGTGATGTCACCGGATCCAGGTGGTAGACGGCATCCTCATAGATATGACGTGTCTGAGTGATGTCACCGGATCCAGGTGGTAGATGGCATCCTCATAGATATGATGTGTCTAGGTGATGTCACCGGATCCAGGTGGTAGACGGCATCCTCATAGATATGACGTTTCTGGGTGATGTCACTGGATCCAGGTGGTAGACGGCATCCTCATAGATATGACGTGTCTGGGTGATGTCATCGGATCCAGGTGGTAGACGGCATCCTCATAGATATGATGTGTTTCAGTGATGTCACTGGCTTCAGATGGTAGACTGCATCCACATAGATATGACGTGTCTCGGTGATGTCACCGGATTCAGGTGGTAGACGACATCCTCATAGCTATGACGTGTCTGGGTGATGTCATCGGATCCAGGTGGTAGACGGCATCATCATAGACAGGCCCGGACTGCTAATCTGCCTTATTGGGCAGATGCCCGGTGGACTGGTCTGTTAGGTCATAAAATGGGCTGCCTGGCTACTGTTGTCAGTATACCATTGTGTATCAGTGAGTCATGCATTCTGTGTGGAGTCTGAGGTTATCTGCTTATCTACTTGCCTCTAATGCTCTGAAGAGTTTGTCATTGTCAGAAGAGTCATTCACACAGGTACCATTCCTCCAGTATTCACTGGGAAAATACTAATGTGGTTACAAAATGACAGTGTTCATAAAGCAGAGCTGGGCTATGTTAAGGTGGCAAGGGTTCCAGAAGTGACAAGGTGCCAGGCTGAGACCATGCCAATCTACTCATCTGTATATACACACACTGCACAGTACCACTTCTCCTGTCCTGTATATTTACACTGCACAGTACCACTCCTCCTGTCCTGTGTATATACACTGCACAGTACCACTTCTCCTGTCCTGTATATATACACTGCACAGTACCACTTCTCCTGTCCTGTATATATACACTGCACAGCACCACACCTCCTGTCCTGTATATATACACTGCACAGCACCACTCCTCCTGTCATGTATATTTACACTGCACAGTACCACTACTCCTGTCCTGTGTATATACACTGCACAGTACCACTTCTCCTGTCCTGTATATATACACTGCACAGTACCACTTTTCCTGTCCTGTAATATACACTGCACAGTACCACTTCTCTTGTCCTGTGAGTATGACGCGCCCCCTGGGCCGTGGGGTACTCGGTGCCGGGCCGGTCGGTGCAGGGGATGTCACAGTGGCGGTGACCCGGTCCGTGACCCAGGGCGGTCAATAAAAGGGGGATTATTGAAAGGGGATTATAGTTTTTATATATATATAATTCGTGACGCCACCTGTGGTATGCGGCTATATGGAGCCGCCGCTGTGGTGCGGAACCTCTCGAGCCGTTGTTAGTGCAGCAGAGTTGGTTCAGCTCTCCACAGGCAGAGCTCAGCTCCAGGGCAGGAAGTAGTGTTTTTATAGATGTTGCTGTGCGGTGTAGTGCAGAGGATGGCGTAGTTAATAATCAGTCCACAACTTAATGGCGGTTTCCTCTTATCTTTACTTGCGGTGGTTAGGCAGACCGAGACACGGGTACTAGCTGGTAGTAGAGGTCCGGGTGGCCTGGAAGCAAGTTGGGGGATCCACCTAGCCAGGTGGAGTTGTAGGCCTTCCCTTTGCGCTACCTCTTTGGCCCTGCTGCGTATAGCTGAGCTGCGGCCCTCGTCCCTGAGTAAAACGTCTTTGTGCTCACCCGTATGGCTGGCAGCTCGGGCCTTCCTGGAGTGTCAGTTCCACTTGGCGGTGCTGGGCCCTATGATGCTGCTGAGCCTCCGGGTGTCTGATGGGGCCCGGAGACCTGCAGTCTCCTGCCCTCCGGTTTCTGCTGCTGGGCCTTCAGTGCCCCACAACCAGGGCCGGCTCCAGGTTTTTCTGGGCCCCGGGCGAAAGAGTCTCAGTGGGCCCCTTTAACACATACCACGATTCATGATGCAGAGATACAGCGGAGAATATATATATATATATATATATATATATATATATATATATATATATATATACTACAATGCAAAGATTTCACTTCTTACATTACATGAGTGATATCTATTGTAAATTCCACAATAGCTCAGAAACCAGTGAATCGCTCCACACAGAATACTAGCCCCCATATAAGGCTCCATACGGAATACTGGCCCCCATATAACGCTTCATACGGAATACTGGCCCCCATATAAGGCTCCATACGGAATACTGGCCCCCATATAAGGCTCCATACGGAATACTGGCCCCCATATAACGCTTCATACGGAATACTGGCCCCCATATAAGGCTCCATACGGAATACTGGCCCCCATATAAGGCTCCATACGGAATACTGGCCCCCATATAAGGCTCCATACGGAATACTGGCCCCCATATAAGGCTCCATACGGAATACTGGCCCCCATATAAGGCCCCATACGGAATATTGGCCCCCATATAAGGCTCCATACGGAATACTGGCCCCCATATAAGGCTCCATACGGAACACTGGCCCCCATATAAGTCCCATACGGAATACTGGCCCCCATATAAGGCCCCATACGGAATACTGGCCCCCATATAAGGCTCCATAAGGAATACTGGCCTCCATATAAGGCTCCATACGGAATACTGGCCCCCATATAAGGCTCCATACAGAATACTGGCCCCCATATAACGCTCCATACAGGATACTGGTCCCCTTATAAAGCTCCATACAGGATAATGGCCCCCATATAACGCTCCATACAGGATACTGGTCCCTTTATAAAACTCCATACAGGATACTGGCCCCCATATAACGCTCCATACAGGATACCGGTCCCCTTATAACGCTCCATACAGGATACCGGTCCCCTTATAACGCTCCATACAGGATACTGGCCCCCATATAATGCTGCATGCAGGCTGTTACCCCCCACATAATGCCCCATACAGGCTGTCCCCCCCCTTATAATGCTCCATGCAGGCTGTTACCCCCCACATAATGCCCCATACAGCCCCCCCCTTTTAATGCTCCATGCAGGCTGTTACCCCCCACATAATGCCCCATACAGGCTGCCCCCCCTTATAATGCTCCATGCAGGCTGTTCCCCCCCACATAATGCACTATGCAGGCTGCCCCCCCCCCTTTATAATGCCCCATGCAGGCTGTTCCCCACCTTATAATGCCCCATGCAGGATGTCCCCCCCCTCTTTATAATGCCCCATGCAGGATGCCCCCCCCCTCTTTATAATGCCCCATGCAGGATGTCCCCCCCCCTCTTTATAATGCCCCATGTAGGATGTCTCCCCCCACTTTATAATGCCCCATGCAGGATGTCCCCCCCCCCTTTATAATGCCCCATGCAGGATGTCCCCCCCCTCTTTATAATGCCCCATGCAGGATGCCCCCCCCCCCTCTTTATAATGCCCCATGCAGGATGTCCCCCCCCCTTTATAATGCCCCATGCAGGATGTCCCCCCCCCTTTATAATACCCCATGCAGGATGCCCCCCCCCCTTTATAATACCCCATGCAGGATGCCCCCCCCTCTTTATAATGCCCCATGCAGGATGTCCCCCCCTTTATAATGCCCCATGCAGGATGTCACCCCCTCTCTTTATAATGCCCCATGCAGGATGTCCCCCCCTTTATAATGCCCCATGCAGGATGTCACCCCCTCTCTTTATACTGCCCCATGCCTCCATACATTAAAAAAAAAAAAATCAAATACTCACCTCCCTTCTCCTCACCTGCTACCTGCTGCCCGCTGCCCGGGTCCGAACTCCAGCGTTGTCGGTGTCTTCCCGCTCAGCGCTCCCTGTGACGGCTCAGGGGAGGGCGCGGTGAAAAGACGTCACCGCGCCCTCTGACCTGAGACGTCACAGGGAGCGCAGAGCAGGAAGACAGCGGATCTGCGGAGGCACGGGGAGAGGTAAGTATCGGGCTGCCGGGGCCCTGAGCAAGCGGGGGGGAAGGGCGGGCGCTGACACCGCTCTCCTCCGCCCATAGCCCAGCGGGGTGCGCGACCGCCAGTGGGCCCCTCTGCCTGCTCAAGGCCCCGGCATTTGCCCGGGTGCGCCGGGTGCTGACGCTGGCCCTGCCCACATCCTCGGACTCCGGTGTCCGGTTCTTCTGCGCTTCCTCTGGGGTGAACTGCCGTGCAGCTCCACTCCCTAGGTCTTTCCTCGTCGACGTCCTGACTTCAGCTCTTGTCTGTTCTCCTCACACTAACTAACCCCGCCTCCAGATCCCAGTTGCTTAGGGGAGGAGCTTCCCTTGCTCGTCTGGAGCCAGGAAAGTGTCGCATGCTAGTATACCTGACTAGGGGACCCCTCCTTGCTTCCAGGCATGGCATCACCTCTTGTGAGGGAGGCAATGCCACTGTGGCAACCGGACTCCTGGGGTGCCACATATATACACTGCACAGTACCACTTCTCCTGCCCTGTATATACACACTGCACAGTACCACTTCTCCTGTCCTGTGTATATACACAACGCACAGTACCACTTCTCCTGTCCTGTGTATATACACAACACACAGTACCACTCCTCCTGTCCTGTGTATATACACAACTCACAGTACCACTTCTCCTGTCTTGTATATATACACTGCACAGTACCACTCCTCTTGTCCTGTATATACACACTGCACAGTACCACTTCTCCTGTCCTGTATATAAACACTGCACAGTACCACTTCTACTGTCCTGTGTATATACACTGCACAGGACCACTTCTCCTGTCCTGTGTATATACACAACGCACAGTACCACTTCTCCTGTCCTGTGTATATACACACTGCACAGTACCACTCCTCCTGTCCTATATATACACACTGCACAGTACCACTTCTGTCCTGTGTATATACACTGCACAGTACCACTTCTCCTGTCCTGTGTATATACACAACTCACAGTACCAATTCTCCTGTCTTGTATATACACACTGCACAGTACTACTTCTCCTGCCCTGTATATATACACTGCACAGTGTAACGGGTCCGGGAGGCGGAACCTCTGAGCTACTATACAAGGGGGCGGCCCTTGTAAGGGAGCGGGTGGCAGTCTCTGGGTGAACGGACAGGGAGTTACGGCAAGTGATCAGGGCAGTCTCTGGGTAAGGGGTAGGTACGACCTGTGATGGCAGAGCCTCCAGGTAGGCTAGCAGGCAGATGGTAGATGTGTGCTCCCAGGTGAGCAAGCGAGAGTCTCTGGAATAGCAGGTGGTCACGGCACGTGACGGCGGAACCTCCGGGCTGGCAGGCAGGTAGGTAACGGAGAAGCGCTCCCAGGTGAGTGGGCAAGAGTCTCTGGAATAGCTGGTGGTCACCGCACGTGACAACGGGACCTCCGGGCTGGCAAGCAGGCAGGTAACGGAGATGCGCTCCCAGGTGAGCGGGCAAGCTGGTCCATAGACAGACTGACCGGAGTTGTAAGGCAGACCGTCGGACCTCAGGCAAGCAGGCAGGTAGCTGATGTGCGCTCCCAGGTGAGCGGACAAGTTGGTCCTTAGACAGACTGACCGGAGTTGTAAGGCAGACCGTCGGACCTCAGGCAGGCAGGCAGGTAACAAGTATTCAGGCAGGAATCAGGCAGGTAACTAGCAGGAAACTGGCAGGAAACTGGCAGGTAACTGGCAGGTAACTGGCAACGGGACCTGAGGGCTGAAGCACAGGTGAGACACAGGTGCAAACAACATTGCTCGGGCACCTCCATTTTGGAGGAGGTGCCTTATATATGATGAAGTCCTCCGGCCATTGGCCGGGGACTCCTTAGGACGGCGCGCGCGGCCCCTTTAAGAGGAGGGGAGCGCGCGCGCGCGCGCCCTAAGCACAGGGGCCGGGAAGGAGCGCGCGCTGAGAGCAGAGCGGGGAGAGGACGCCGGGCACAGAGCAGAGCGGTGAGGGGAGCAGCGTCCCTGCCTAGCAGAGGGCAGGGACGCCAGCGCTACACACAGTACCATTTCTCCTGCCCTGTATATATACACTGCACAGTACCACTTCTCCTGCCCTGTATATATACACTGCACAGTACCACTTCTCCTGCCCTGTATATATACACTGCAGAGTACCACTTCTCCTGCCCTGTATATATACACTGCAGAGTACCACTTCTCCTGCCCTGTATATATACACTGCACAGCACCACTACTCCTGCCCTGTATATATACACTGCAGAGTACCACTTCTCCTGCCCTGTATATATACACTGCACAGTACCATTTCTCCTGCCCTGTATATATACACTGCACAGTACCACTTCTCCTGCCCTGTATATATACACTGCACAGTACCACTTCTCCTGCCCTGTATATATACACTGCAGAGTACCACTTCTCCTGCCCTGTATATATACACTGCAGAGTACCACTTCTCCTGCCCTGTATATATACACTGCACAGTACCACTTCTCCTGCCCTGTATATATACACTGCAGAGTACCACTTCTCCTGCCCTGTATATATACACTGCACAGTACCACTTCTCCTGCCCTGTATATATACACTGCACAGTACCACTTCTCCTGCCCTGTATATATACACTGCACAGTACCACTTCTCCTGCCCTGTATATATACACTGCAGAGTACCACTTCTCCTGCCCTGTATATATACACTGCAGAGTACCACTTCTCCTGTCCTGTGATATAATATATATATATATATATATATATATATATATATTATATATATATATATATATATATATATATATATATATTATATCACTGTAATGTATAGGATGTGGTGAATCTGCATGGTTCAATGAACACATGTGGATTCACCTGCATGCAGCGCTTTGGACACAGCATAAAGTATCCTGCGTTCAAAGCGCTGACAATACCGACCGTGTGCTCATAGCCTTATAGTATGTGGGCTTGTGGGGTTTGAATGGCTGCTTTTTTTGACCCAGTCTGGCCCTGATCATAGATATGACGTGTCTCAGTGATGTCACCGGATCCAGGTGGTAGATGGCATCCTCATAGATATGATGTGTCTCAGTGATGTCACTGGATCCTGGTGGTAGACGGCATCCTCATAGATATGATGTGTCTCAGTGATGTCACTGTATCCAGGTGGTAGACGGCATCCTCATAGATATGATGTGTCTCAGTGATGTCACTGGTTCTAGGTGGTAGATGGCATCCTCATAGATATGATGTGTCTCAGTGATGTCACTGGATCCAGGTGGTAGATGGCATCCTCATAGATATGATGTGTCTCAGTGATGTCACCGGATCCAGGTGGTAGACTGCATCCTCATAGATATGATGTGTCTCAGTGATGTCACTGGATCCAGGTGGTAGACGGCATCCTCATAGATATGATGTGTCTCAGTGATGTCACTGGATCCAGGTGGTAGATGGCATCCTCATAGATATGATGTGTCTCGGTGATGTCACTGGATCCTGGTGGTAGACGGCATCCTCATAGATATGATGTGTCTCAGTGATGTCACTGGATCCAGGTGGTAGATGGCATCCTCATAGATATGATGTGTCTCGGTGATGTCACTGGATCCTGGTGGTAGACGGCATCCTCATAGATATGATGTGTCTCAGTGATGTCACTGGTTCCAGGTGGTAGATGGCATCCTCATAGATATGATGTGTCTCAGTGATGTCACTGGATCCAGGTGGTAGATGGCATCCTCATAGATATGATGTGTCTCGGTGATGTCACTGGATCCTGGTGGTAGACGGCATCCTCATAGATATGATGTGTCTCAGTGATGTCACTGGATCCAGGTGGTAGATGTCATCCTCATAGATATGACATACCTTGATAATGTTACTGGATCCAAGTGATAGACTGCATCCTAAAAGATATAACGTCTGGGTGATGTCACTGGATCCAACTGAACTGATAGGCCGTCTAATATGTCAGTGATGTCACTGGTTTCTACTGAAGTGATTGGCTGCATCCTCATGAATATGATTATTTTCTTATTGATGTCACGTCTTCCTAGTAAATTAATAGACTGAGGCTCTGTTATCACTTGGCTGTCCAAGATGGGCTCTCTGTCTTAACAGGACATCAATGAAGTGCATTCTTCAGCTTTGAATATCTACAATCCCCTCTTTTAATGTTAAATTGATCAAAAAATGGCTGATTGGTTATTTTTATTGTCAGGTGAACACAGACATGTAATATAGTTCAATAGAAAAGTAACTCTAGTGTCAGAGCGAGGTGTAAATGGACATCCATCTAACATGATTACGAAACTCATCACAGCCTTGCCCTGTGGACACAAAAATTCTACTTTGTAATAAATGTGTTTATTTCTAAATTATGACAGATTGGTGAAAAGGGTCATCACCAGTTTAGATCTATATTATAGTATGGTTACCTCTAGTGCAGGGATGTCAAACTCAAACACACAGGGCCTAAATGAAAAAGTTGGACAAAGTCGCGGGCCAACCAGTATACAGTATAATGGACCCCGCACAGTCCTCCATACAGAATAATGGTTCCCACATAGTCCTTCAAACAGTATAATAGCCCCACATAACTTTCCATACACTATAATGGGCCCCACATAGTCCTCCGTACAGAATAATGGCCCCACATAGTCCTCCATACAGAATAATGGGCCCCACATAGTCCTCCATACAGTATAATGGCCCCACATAGTCCTCCATACAGAATAATGGCCCCACATAGTCCTCCATACAGAATAATGGCCCCACATAGTCCTCCATTCAGTATAATGGCCCCACATCGTCCTCTATACAGAATAATGACCCCACATAGTCCTCTATACAGTATAATGACCCCACATAGTCCTCCATACAGAATAATGAGCCCCACATAGTCCTCCATACAGTATAATGGGCCCCACATAGTCTTTCATACAAAATAATGGGCACCACATAGTCCTCCATACAGAATAATGGCCCCACATAGTCCTCCATACAGAATAATGGCCCCACATAGTCCTCCATACAGAATAATGGCCCCACATAGTCCTCCATACAGAATAATGGGCCCCACATAGTCCTCCATACAGAATAATGGGCCCCACATAGTACTCCATACAGAATAATGGCCCCACATAGTCCTCCATACAGAATAATGGCCCCACATAGTCCTCCATACAGAATAATGGCCCCACATAGTCCTCCATTCAGTATAATGGCCCCACATAGTCCTCTATACAGAATAATGACCCCACATAGTCCTCTATACAGTATAATGACCCCACATAGTCCTCTATACAGTATAATGACCCTACATAGTCCTCCATACAGTATAATGGCCCCACATAGTCCTCTATACAGAATAATGACCCCACATAGTCCTCTATACAGTATAATGACCCCACATAGTCCTCTATACAGTATAATGACCCTACATAGTCCTCCATATAGTATAATGGGTCCCACAAAGTCCTTCATACAGAATAATGAGCCCCACATAGGGGCGAGGGTACTGCTGTCTCGGGCCAAATATAATCACCCATGGGCCAGAGTTTGACATGTTTGCTCTAGAGTGAGCACGATTTGGTTTGTGAATAGGAGTATACATTTTCCAGCCATAACATTAATACCACTAATCACTAAGAAGACCCCACAAAACTTGCCGTATACCAAGAACACTCTATAAGAACTACTGTATACCAGGAACACCCCACAAGGTCAGACATATACCATGAACACTCCATAAGACCCAGCTTATATCAGGAACGCTCTACAAGACCTGTGTTACGGGTCCGGATGGTGGAACCTCTGTGCTTCGGTGCAAGGAGGGGCCAGAGGGGCATGACTAAGTGCCTACTCGGCTCGACCCAGGCCACACGGCGGCTTAATCGACTCCGTGAACCAGGGAGGGACCAGGCAGGTGGACCAGGTGCCACTCTGGGACCGACCTTGTGTGAGAGCAGGTGACTCCCATGGGTCAGATGGCAGGAAGGCTGAGGGGTGGTCCGGGTAGGCAAGCAGGCGGGCACAGCAGGTAACTGGCAGGTGCTCCGGGTAGTCTGGCTGGCGGGCACGACAGGTAACGGACAGGTGCTCCAGGTAAGCAGGCTGGCGGGCACAACTGTAGACAGACTGGAGGATAGAACTGTTAGACAGGCTGGCGGGTTGGACTGACAGACAGGCTGGCAAGCAGGACTGACAAGCAGCGGGACCTGAGGGCTGGAGCTAGTGTTTAGCACACGGAACAACAACCTTGCAGCGGCACCTTCATTTTGGAGGAGGTGCCTTATATAGGGGAAGTCCTCCTGCCATTGGCCGGGGACTCTATAGGACGGCGCATTTAAGAGGGAGGGAGCGGGCGCACCCTAAGCAAAGTGCACGGTAAGCTGCACGCGATGCGCGCCATAGCGACAGGGGAGTGGGAAAATGCCGGTCCTGGACCGCGGCGGTGAGGGGAACGGCGTCTCTGCCCGGCAGGAGGCAGAGACTCCGATGCTACAGTACCCCCCCCCCCCTTTATGCCCCCTCTTCTTTAGGCCCGCAAGAAATTTTTTAAGAAGATAAGGGTCATGAATGTTCTCCCTGGGTTCCCAAGACCTCTCCTCAGGGCCAAACCCCTTCCAATCCACAGGAAAGAAGTCTTTCCTCTTACCCTCTTGGTGGCCAAAATGTTTTCTACCTCAAAGACGTCCTCAGCAGAGACTGGAGCTGGAGCGGTACCTGGATCGTCAGAGAAAGAATTAAGGACAACAGGTGAAAGGAGGGATACATGAAAGGAGTTGGGAATCCGTAAGGTGACCAGGAGTTTCAGCTTGTAAGCCACGGGATTGATTTGGTTCATAACCTCGAACGGACCGATGAACCGCGGACCCAATTTATAGGAAGGTATCTTGAGACGAACATATTTGGAGGAAAGCCAGACCTTGTCTCCCAGACGGAATTGAGGCGGATCCAGACGTCTCTTATCACCATGCTTCTTCATCCGCTCAGAGGACTGAAGAAGCGCAGATTTATACTGTGTGCAGAATTATTAGGCAAGTTGTATTTTAGAGGATTATTTTTATTATTGATCAACAACTATGTTCTCAATCAACCCAAAAGACTCATAAATATCCAAGCTTAATATTTTTGGAAGTTGGAGTGTTTTTTTTTTTAGATTTGGCTATCTTAGGAGGATATCTGTTTGTGCAAGTAACTATTACTGTGCAGAATTATTAGGCAACTTAATAAAAACCAAATATAATCCCATCTCACTTGTTTATTTTCACCAGGTAAACCAATATCAGTGCACAAAATGTAGAAATAAACATTTCTGACATGCAAAAACAAAAAAAATTAGTGATCAATATAGCCACCTTTCTTTATGATGACACTAAACAGCCTTCCATCCATAGATTCTGTCAGTTGCTTGATCTGTTTTCGATCAACATTGCGTGCAGCAGCCACCACAGCCTCCCAGACACTGTTCCCAGAGGTGTACTGTTTTCCCTCCCTGTAGATCTCACATTTTATGATGGACCACAGGATCTCTATGGGGTTCAGGTCAGGTGAACAAGGGGGCCATGTCATTATTTTTTCTTCTTTTAGACCTTTACTGGCCAGCCACGCTGTGGAGTAGTTGGATGCATGTGATGGAGCATTGTCCTGCATGAAAATCATGTTTTTCTTGAACGATACCGACTTCTTCCTGTACCACTGCTTGAAGAAGTTGTCTTCCAGAAACTGGCAGTAGGTCTGGGAGTTGAGCTTCACTCCATCCTCAACCCGAAAAGGTTCCACAAGTTCATCTTTGATGATACCAACCCATACCAGTACCCCACCTCCACCTTGCTGGCGTCTGAGTCGGAGTGGAGCTCTCTGCCCTTTACTGATCCAGCCTCTGGCCCATCCATCTGGCCCATCAAGAGTCACTCTCATTTCATCAGTCCATAAAACCTTTGAAAAATCAGTCTTAAGATATTTCTTGGCCCATTCTTAACGTTTTATCTTATGTTTCTTGTTCAAAGGTGGTCGTTTTTCAGCCTTCCTTACCTTTGCCATGTCCCTGAGTATCGCACACCTTGTGATTTTTGATACTTCAGTAACGTTGCAGCTCTGAAATATGGCAAAACTGGTGGCGAGTGGCATCTTTAATAATTAAGCACACCTTATATAGGGTGTTGATGTCATTAGTCAACACCCCTCCTCATTACAGAGATGCACATCACCAGATTTACTTAATTGGTAGTTGGCTCTCAAGCCTATGCAGCTTGGAGTAGGACAACATGTATAAAAAGTATCATGTGATCAAAATACTTATTTGCCTAATAATTCTGCACACTGTGTAGTGTCTTCCTAAATAACTGAATATTCTCTGACCAGAGACTCAGCGGCCAGATTGTCGACAGAAGAGGAGACGGGAAACGGAATCCGGTGGTGTTGACCGTAGACCAAAAAGAACGGGGATTTAGAAGAAGAGTCGCTCTCATGATTGTTATAGGAGAACTCAGCCCAGGGCAGGGGCTCAACCCAATCTGAGCGTTGACAAAGTGCCGAAGAAAGCTGGTAAGGACCTGGTTGATACATTCCACTTGACCATTGGATTGAGGATAATAAGCAGAGGAGAAATCCAAGGAGACATCCAGCAGCTTATACACAGCTCTCCAGAAGCGCAAAGTGAACTGAACCACGCGATCAGACACAATGTGGAGGGGTAGGCTGTGAAGACAAAAGATGTGATGGATGAACTCCTTAGCCAGCAAAGATGCAGACGGAAGACCAGGCAGAGGGATGAAGTGGGCCATTTTAGAAAAGCGGTCAGCGACCAGCCAAATGACAGTACAACCGGCAGAAACGGAGATCCGTAATGAAGTCCATTGCATTGTGTTGCCACGGAGCGGAAGGCACGGGAAGAGGAAGGAGACGGCCGGATGGAAGGTACCTGGGAACCTTGTTATGGGCACAGGAGGAACAAGCCGTGATGAAGTCCGCAACATCCTTGCGCAGGGAAGGCCACCAGTAATGTCGGGCGATGAGCAGAAAGGTCTTCCTCTGGCCAGCATTACCGGCTAGTTTGGATGAATGGCCCCAGAGTAGAACCTTCTTACGATCCGGAACCGCTACAAAGGTCTTACCGGGTGGAAGATGAGACAGGTCAAACGGAGCCACAGTCGTTACTTTGGAGGGGTCAATGATATGTAGCGGCTCCTCCTCTTGGTCGGAAGACAGGAATGGGCGGGATAGAGCATCAGCTTTAATGTTCTTGTCCGCTGGGCGGTAATGCAGAGTGAGGCAGAATCGAGCAAAGAATAGAGACCACCTGGCCTGACGCGGATTTAATCTTTGGGAGTTCTGCAAATAAGCAAGGTTTTTGTGGTCAGTGTAGATGACCACCGGGTGAAGAGCCCCCTCCAGCAAGTAGCGTTACTCCTCCAGCGCTAATTTGATGGCCAGCAGCTCACGATCTCCTATGGAGTAGTTGCTCGGATGAGGAGAAGAGCTTGGAGAAGAAGCCGCAGATTACCATTCTCCCGGACAAGGATTTCTGGGTGAGCACCTCTCCGGCTCCGGAGGAGGATGCATCAACCTCCAGGAAGAACTGCTTGTTGCAATCCGGACGCTGTAGCACAGAAGAAGGCTTGTTTAAGGGAGACCAAGGCCTCCTCCGCTTCGGAAGTCCATTCCCTGGGATTTGCTCCTTTACAGGTGAGCGCGGAGATGGGAGCAGTCCGGACGGAGAAGTGAGGAATGAAGAGGCGGTAATAATTTGCGAAGCCCAGGAATCGCTAAATCGCCTTCAACCCCTCCGGTCGGGGCCACTTTAAGACGACAGAGACCTTCTCGGGATCCATCCGCAGACCAGTCTTGGAGATAATATAGCCCAGGAACAGTAGAGAGGTCTGCTCAAAGAGGCATTTCTCAAATTTAGCGTATAGGCGATTCTGCCGGAGCCTTAGCAGAACCTGACGAACATCCCTCTGGTGAGAGGGCAGATCCGGAGAGAAGACCAAGATATTGTCCAGGTACACCACCACGCAAGAATACAGGAGATCACGGAAGATGTCGTTAACCAGCTCCTGGAAGACGGCTGGAGCATTACAGAGACCAGAGGGCATTATGTGGTATTCGTAGTCCCTGGCGGATCCGGACCAAATTGTATGCCCCACGAAGATCGAGCTTGGTGAACATCTTCGCGCCTTTAAGGGGGTCGAACAGCTCCGAGATGAGAGGCAGGGGGTACTTATTTTTGATGGTAATATGGTTAAGACCCCTGTAATCGATACAGGGACGTAGAGAGCCGTCTTTCTTCTTGACAAAGAAGAATCCTGCTCCAGCCGGAGAGGTGGATTTCTGGATAAATCCCCTAGCAAGATTCTCCTCTATGTACTCAGACATGGCCCGGGTCTCAGCCAGCGACAAGGGGTAGATACACTAACGGGGAGGAGAAGCACCAGGTACCAGGTCGATGGGGCAATCATACGGCCTATGAGGTGGTAGTATCTCTGCTTCCTTTTTGTCGAAGACGTCCGCATAGGACCAGTAGGGTGCCAGCAGACCAGGTAGATTAGACGGGGGTCGGGCTGGATGAACCGGAACCAGACAAGACTCATAGCATTCCTGACCCCAACAGAGCACTTCACCAGGTCTCCAATTCAGGACGGGCTCATGTCTTTGTAACCAGGGTAGACCAAACAAGAGGGGGTGAGAGACCAGACAGCACATGAAAGGAGATCTTCTCCGAGTGCAGCATTCCCACCTGAAGGGTTACAGGCTCTGTGACGAGCAAGATGGTCTCCGGAAGAAGCCTCCCATCCACGGAGGCAACTGCCAACGATTCAGCCAGACGTAGAGTAGGAATCTGATACCGCTCCACAACAGCCTGTTTAATGAGATTCCCAGCGGCTCCGGAATCCAGATGGGCAATCTCGAAGAAGCGGGTCTCACCACTGGAAATAGAAACAGACAGAGTCAAGAACGGAGAGGATTTACTCTTGCCTAGAACTACCTCTCCAAGTGGTCCTAGACACTGGAGTTTCCCGGCCTCACCGAGGAGGAACGGATCAGATGCTCTGTCCTGCCACAGTAGAAGCAACTCCCCTCGGCTCGGCGCGTCTCCTGGCGAGACTTGACCATCTTGGTTTGGTCAATTTGCATGGGCTCAGGCGAACATGCCCGGGGAATTGCTGGTTGCGAGGCTGGCTTTTGGAATACAGGGTCGAGACACGGAAATCTTCTCTCCTGGGTAGTCTCCTTAGCACGTTCCAGAAGACGGATGTCAATCCAGGTAGTTAATGACACCAGGTCGTCCAGGGTGGAAGGGATGTCACAACCGGCTAGCTCATCCTTGATCCGTACGGAAAGACCCTCCCAGAAGCTGGACACCAGGGCATCGTTGTTCCAGGCAAGCTCAGATGCGAGGGTTCGGAAACTTATGGCATACTGGCCCATGGAGAGACTCCCTTGGTGGAGACAGAGAAGTGAGGAGGCAGTAGAAGATTGTTGTCCAGGCTCATCGAAGACTTTCTGGAAGGCAGCGAGGAAAGCCAGAAGATCGGACACCAGGGGATCCCCTCTTTCCCACAGAGGGTTTAGCCATACCAATGCCTCCCCGGTGAGGTGAGACATGATGAACGCCACCTTGGCCCGGTCGGAGGGGAACTGATGTGCCAGGAGTTCAAAGTACAGCATGCACTGATTCAAGAAGCCCCGACATAAGACGAGGTCACCACCAAAACGTGGAGGCGCAGAGATCCGGGGTCCAGAACCGGGTGCCATAGCGCCAGTGAGTTGAGGTGCCACCGGAGCGGGTGCCGCTCGGCTAGAGACGGACACAGACGGGATGGACAGCGTGTTCAGGCGGGAGTTGACAGTCCGCAGATAGGACAGGATAGTTTCCTGTTGAGATCTCTGACGTGAGGCCTCCTGATACAGATCAGAGAGCGCAGGAGCCTGGTGGCCACTGGGTTCCATGGCCTGTGCAAACTGTTACAGGTCCGGATGGTGGAACCTCTGTGCTTTGGTGCAAGGAGGGACCAGAGGGGTGTGACTAAGTGCCTACTCAGCCCGATCAAGGTCACACGGCGGCTTAGTCAACTCCATGAACCAGGGAGGGACCAGGCAGGGGATCGACCTTGTGTAATAGCAGGTGACTCCCACGGGTCAGATGGCAGGAACTGACCATTACAGCGGATAAGCACAGCAGGAAGGCTGACGGGTGGTCCGGGTAGATAAGCAGGCTGGTTCAGCAGATAGCCAGACGGGTGCTCCGGGTAGGCAACCAGGCGGGCATGGCAGGTAACTGGCAGGTGCTCCGGGTAGTTTGCCTGGCGGGCACGACAGGTAACAGGCAAGTGCTCCAGGTAGGCCGGCTGGAGGGCACAACAGGTAACGGACAGGTGCTCCAGGTAAGCAGGCTGACGGGCACAACTGTAGACAGACTGGAGGACAGAACTGTTAGACAGGCTGGCGGGTTGGACTGACAAGACTTGTTGGCAGGCAGGACTGACAAGCAGCGGGACCTGAGGGCTGGAGCTAGTGTTTAGCACATGGAACAACAACCTTGCACAGGCACCTCCATTTTGGAGGAGGTGCATTATATAGGGGAAGTCCTCCGGCCATTGGCCGGGGACTCTATAGGACGGCGCGCGCGGCCCCTTTAAGAGGGAGGGAGCGCGCGCCCTAAGCACAGTGCCCGGGAAGCTGCACGTGGTGCGCACCATAGCAGCAGGGGAGCGGAAAGACGCCGGACCTGGACCGCGGCGGTGAGGGGAACAGCGTCTCTGCCCGGCAGGAGGTAGAGACGCTGATGCTACAACCTGCCAAATACCGGGAATACTCCACAAGATCTGCCTTATACTGGGAGCACTCCACAAGACCCACCGTCTACTAGGAAGACCAGAGAAGACCTGCCCTATACCGGTAACACCTCACAAGACCCGCCGTAGACCTGGAACGCCCCACAAGACCTACTGTTTTTCAGATGCTATACTCATCCATCTATTAGAATTTGGCCACTATTACAGTCAGATCTTTACTCTTGCTTATTTCACCTGCTTCCAACACATCAACTTCAAATGCTGACTTTTCATTGTTAAACAGTAATGTGACTATCGATCTCACTTTTCTTGACTCACAATTTGAATCTCTCAACCTTTGATCTAGAGATTGAGGTGACGCAACCCAACCATCTGGGACTTCAGAACTGGAGTTGTCAAGTAGACTTTCTTGTTAAAGATATGCTCGCTGTGGTTTATAGCTCAACCGTTTCATGTTCCAGTGTCTCTGCTTTTATCTAAGACTCCTGGAAATAATTCTGTCCAGTGGTGGATCATTGTTCGTAAAGACCTAAAGATCTTGGGAATTGATCTTCTGAAATCCTTGGAAGATTTAATGGCTGAGCCACCTGTCAACTGGCACCTTTTTCTTCTCTTGTATCTGCTGTGTGTCTGCTCGGTTAACAGGCGAGCACTTTGTGCTTTGAATCCAGACCATTTGGGAGGAATTAGACATAATCAAGAGCTAGGATGTCTGATAACAGCTGCAGCAAAGCGAGTGAAAATATTACTCTCCTCTGTAATTACATTTCCGTGCTCTAATTATTTTTTTTCTCCAGTGATGTTCCGTATTTTGCTTTGCAGCCCTGAGGGATACTTCATGTTACCATGTACAAAACCTTCATGGACCTTGGAGAAGGGAACTTACCAAGTGATGGGTCTCATTAGTATTTTTGGGTGGGCAATGAGAAAAGGGGTGCCACAAAAATAAAGGGATTCTGCAGTTCAGCAATATATATATCAGCCTAAATTTTCACAACTTTGCTTCTAAAATCTTTACTGTTTTGTAGGAGCACCATAACAATAATCAAAATATGGCCAACCTCTGTAAAAGAAGTGACTGGTGTTTGTTCTCTGCCCTCCCATCCCTTTTAGGATAGAAAAACCACCACCAATGACCCATTCATAGTTACCAACATCTAAAAAGTCCCAACCTGGGAACTTCCCAAAAATGCTCACTTGTTGGTCAAGGTTTCACAGATTTTTGTAACTTCCCATTGGACCAAATTTCACTCCTTCCAAAGAACTGGAGGGCCTGTTAAATGTTCTGCTCCCTTTTCCACCACTTGAAGGACAAAAGGGTGACTATTGATTCATTGGCCAGGGTGCAATGACATTGGAAGAGGTGTAGCCAAATTTAGAAACCCCTCTTATGTTTTAGTTCACAAAAGCTGTGCATTGTTTTATATTTTTAAGAATTTTGCTGTTAGGTTTCCATCACGAAGACGCTGTGACCATCAGTTCTGGTGCGTCCGATTCTATTGCTTGAAAACCATTCCAGAAAAGAATAAAATATTTTAGCTGGAGTTTTTTGGATCATTTTACATTGAGGGTGGAGTTGTGCTTGCTAAAACGGGGTTGACAAATAATTGGGTGATATTAAATGGACAGGTGTACATTCTGCGACATCTGTCTGGAAGATGAATGGTAAGCAGAGGTTTGCACCTTCAGAAGGATATATTTACTGGCAGGGAAAGGTCTGGAGGATGGGACTGATAACACAGCAGGAGAGTTAATGAAGCTATAAAATATAGTCAGCCTTGCTGGAGCACTGGCTTCTCCTTTAAAGATAATTTGTAGCTCGCATGACTTTGTGCACAAGGGGCCGACCCTTCCAGCAGCCAGAAGCATGACTGATCTGATCTGAGTGACTGACAGGACCGTTGTAATATGGGGTTTAGAGTGACGAGTTAGCAACTCTATCATCTATCTATCTATCTATCTATCTATCTATCTATCTATCTATTTATTATCTATCTATCTATCTATCTATCTATCTATCTATCTATCTATCTATCTATTTATCTATCTATCTATCTCACCCCTATCTGTAAAGTACATGCAGGCTGTGGGATGGCACAGAGCTTCCATTGTCAGGATTTGTATCGCTGTTACAGTTGTATGAAAAAGTTAACTGAACTGTAATTGTTTTGTAAAGAGGAATGGTCAAAAATACCTTCATCCAGGATCCAGGATCTCATTAAAAGCTACAGGAAGCGACTAGAGGCTGTTATTTTTGCAAAAGGAGGATCTACTAAATATTAATGTCACTTTCCTGGTGAGGTGCCCATACTTATGCACCTGTCAAATTTTGTTTGAATGCAGATTGCACATTTTCTGTTAGTACAATAAACCTCATTTCAAGGCAGAAACATTACTGTGTCCAACAGTTATTACATAGATCAAACTGAAATAGCTGTTGCAAAAACACCAATTTTTATAAAACATTAAGCTTAAGATTAATAGGGGTGCCCAAACTTTTTCATATAACTGTATAGAAATAAAATATTTGCAGGACAAAATGCATTGTGGTTGCAGTCTCCCAACATGAGGACACTTCACTTGAACAGTTCAAAATTAGCTTTAAGTCACAATAAAGAGCAGGATCAATCCAGCAACTATATATAAAGTCCATTGGCACCTCCATTAGGCCAAACATTCATGGGCCAGGGGCTTCCTGGTAGCTTTTTTTATCGTATTTGCAGCTTCCAGATGTCGTTCGACCACAGCACGTATCGCCGCCTTCCTATCTCCAGACGTGGTAACTCACTTCCAACCCTCTGGCTGTCATTTTTCAGAAGGTCAGACGGATAGGACAGGGCGTAGGCTTAGCATCAGGTGGGGAGCCTTACCTCGCCACCTGCTGGACCGCTGCCGGGTCCAGTACTTATGGTGCTCTTGTGCCACTTCGGGGCCTTTGTCGCTTGCTCCTGTTTGGTGCTGAGCAGCTCCAGTCAGTTCTGGGCCTGCTTATGGCAAAAGACTCTGCCCTCAACTTATGGCAGGGGACCACTAGTATAACCACAGTAGGGGGAAGCGCACACAAGTGGCACATGCCCAATCTCCAATTTTGGGAGATGGAAAACTTAATTTGGCATCTTCAGAGGTAATGAGTACATTTGCCATCTTTTGCCAAATATTAATAGTCATTATTTTCCCTTTTCGTTGCTATGTCTAAAAAAAAAGTCATATTTAAATATTGGGCTTTCCCATCACACAAGTTTTGCATGATTCCGATGGCTGAGCATACGGAAATCCATCCATCCGGCCATGAAGCCATTTCCTGCTCTCCACTGGGGATTCTCAAATTCCCTTTTGCTTTTTTTGTCCTCTGGTTAAAAAAAGATCATTCTTTGGCTGTCTGCCCTCATCTTTCTAGTGACTGTTCCTAAACTGGATCGACTTTCACAGGTCAAAGTGAGCTGCTCAATGCGTCATTAGGTGATTTCCAGGATTACAACACCACCTACATCCAATACTAGTATATTGGCTGAAGGTAGGTCCCCGGCCTCCCTTGTCTTGACCTCACATGACATTCGGGAGGAGGAAAGTCTGTCTTTTCTTATGGGTGAAGCTTTTGCATTCTGTCTCCTTCAGCTTTTTACTCTTGGATCTATGGGACTGAATACATCAGCAATGAAAGGTCTTAGAGATTATGTTATGATAAAGTCACCCAGCGGGGTGTCCCATCTGTGTGGCCACATCTCTGTCTTGTAATCGGTGTCTCATTGATTAAGTTAAATGGAAGAAGCTGAGTCTCACCGTTTAAGAAATGGAAGTAGCGTCGCTAATAGATGGAAAGAGACACCCCGTGAAGGTCCTGAAATATTGTTTTCCCTTCGTCCGTGATTTGAATGGAAGATGAGGAGATAAAAATCCACACAATGCATGAGGACATGCGAGGGATTGATTTTATTTCTTATAGAAAGTGGTCACCAATGGAAATATCTGATGACCTCACATTGAGAAGGTGGAGGGACTTAACTGCAAGATGAAGCACTGACAGCAATTCAACAGAGGGATGTGAGGAGCAGCCGGTTGACTGTCAAGGATCCATAATGGATCATAATCTTTGTGGACGTAAGACCAACTATGCTTTGTGTTGGAGATATCGACTGACCTCAGATTGAGAAGGTGGAGGAACCCATCCCCAGATGAAGCACTCCCAACAATTCGAGTGAGGGACATGAGATGCAGCAGGTTGAATGTCTAGAGTCTACGATGGGTCCTAATCTTGGTGGAGATATCTGCTGACCTCACATACAGAAGGTGGAGGAACCCAACTTCAAGATAAAGAACTGCCAACAATTCAAGTGAGGGACATAAGGTGAAGTGGGTTGACTGTCTAGGATTCATCTCGGTTCCTAGTCTTGGTGGACCTAAGACTAACTGTGCTGTATGTTGGAGATATCTGCTGACTGCAGATTGAGAAAGTGGAGAAGCCCAACTCCAAGATGAAGCACTATCAACTGAAGGATGTGAGGAGCAGACTGGTGACTGTCTAGGGTGGATGACGGGTCCTTACCTTGGTGGACCCAAGACCAACAGTGCTATGTTTTGGGAGATATCGGCTGACCTCACTTTGAGAGGGTGGAGGAATCCAAACCCAAGATGAAGCACTGCCAACAATTCAAGTGAGGGACGCAGAATACAGCTGGTTGACCATCTAGGGTCTATGATGGGTCCTAATCTTGGTGGAGATAACGACTGACCTCACATTGAGAAGGTCGAGGAACCCACCCCCAGATAAAGCACTGTTAACAATTCAGTTGAGGGATGTGAGGTGCAGCCGGTTTACTGTGTAGGCTCCATGATGGGTTGAAATCTTCGTGGATCTAAGACAAACTGTGCTGTGTGTTGTTGACTAGTACATGACATGGACTGAAACTAATAAAATACTACTACATGCTAAGTGCAACTACATTCCTGTCTTCTCAACAGTATGAGAACGTGGGACTTCAAAACATGTCTGTGTAGTATAGAGAGGCAGTTCACTGTATAACAGATACTTTCCCCAGTCCCGCAAGCTCGCTGCCTTGGGGTAACCCTGGACTCTAATCACTCCTTCAAACCACATATCCAATCCCTTTCCACTTCCTGCGAACTCCAACTCAAAAATATCTCCCGGATCCGCACATTCCTCAACCACGAATCTGCAAAAACACTAGTGCATGCCCTCATCATCTCCCGCCTCGACTACTGCAACCTCCTGCTCTGTGGGCTCTCTTCTACCACTCTCGCAGCCCTCCAATCTATCCGACTAATCCACCTGTTCCCTCACCATTCCCCGGCCTCTCCTCTCTGTCAATCCCTTCACTGGCTCCCCATTGACCAAAGACTCCAGTTGAAAACCCTAACCATGGCATACAAAGCCGTCCACAACCTGTCTCTTCCATATATCTGTGACCTAGTCTCCCGGTACTTACCTGCACGCAACCTCCGATCCTCACAAGATCTCCTTCTCTACTCCCCTCATATCTCCTCTTCCCACAATCGTATACAAGATTTCTCCCGTGCATCCCCCCTACTCTGGAACTCTCTACCCCAACATATCAGACTCTCGCCTACCGTGGAAACCTTCAAAAGGAATCTGAAGACCCATCTCTTCCGACAAGCCTACAACCTGCAGTAACCCTCGCTCCACCATACCGCTGCATGACCGGCTCTACCCTCACCTACTGTATCCTCACCCATCCCCTGTAGATTGTGAGCCCTCGCGTGCAGGGTCCTCGCTCCTCTTGTACCAGTCTCCGACTTGTATTGTTCAAAATTTATTGTAATTGTTTGTGTTATGTATACCCCTTTCACATGTAAAGCACCATGGAACAAATGGCGCTATAATAATAAATAATAATAAAATGTACATATAGTTGCATGTACACTGGATGATAGGCTTACACATGTGTTTTTACAGCACAATATAGTAAGTAGGGAAACAGGTTAATAGAAGAAGAAGCAATAGTCCTTTCATAAAGTGTAACATAACTAGATGCTGAATTTGTGATGATGACATCACTAGGTTTGCACTTTATGTTCTCCGTAAACAGTGGATAAAGAACAGCGCCACCAATGTCTATGGATTGTTACTGATATTGCAACAGGGCAACGGGGATAATGTTTCTGTAGATAAAGACTGCCAGCTGGCGTCGGGAGTCTTATACACCAGGTAATGCTCCCTGGGAAAAAGTATGCAAATAATCTCATAGAAGAAATGAAGTTGACTCTCTAGTGCCACCTTTTGGCAGTAGCTTCCCCATAAATCAATGTCCATCTCTTCAAAAGGTATTGTGGCATTATATTAGGTAATGTTGGCAAACAATGGTAAAAGGAAGCCGGTCCACGGGAACAAGAGGCATGAAGGGGGTTCAATGATGGATGTGCATAGCCCCTTTCCTCCGTTTCTGCATCAGAACAGAGTGCACTCTGATGATATCTTCCACCTCCAGGACGCTGCACCTCGTCAACTGATTGGATTAAGATGTTAGTGTTGGTCCATGGCCACGTCTTTATAGAACAGCTGCCCATTGTCAGAGAAAAATCTAATCTAAGCCCTGATTTTAGCCGTGTCGTTACTAGTGATAATCTCTTTAAATCTGCACGGCTTGGCTGGAGAACATCTGCTGTCTGACACCTGCTCTGCTCCATAGAGCTGCACTATAATGGGATGTGAAATGCTGTGAACACTGAGCCCAACCCACAGGGGAGCAGAGATTCCCCCACTGGTCGCATAAAAACACTCTAGTGGGCACAGAGGTAGCAGAGATTCCCCCACTGGTCGCATAAAAACACTCTAGTGGGCACAGAGGTAGCAATCGGCCCTGCGTCCTGGTGCCTAAAGGAGCCCAAAAGCTCCTCTGCCACACAAGAAAACGCCACTGTTATAAAAGACACATGGTAGGTGTTAGACTGTTGACACTTTGTCCCCATCCCTTTGTATGAGTCATGTCTTCAACTTACAGCCCTAGGCCAGACCCCCTAAAACTAACACAAACCCTGGACCAAAAATAAACCCACAAGTACAAACCTCAGTTCTGACCGCAGGTCAGATCCCATAAAGTAATACAGACCCTCAAACAGACCATGATGCAAGACCAGAATCCATAAATCAATACAGACCCTCAGACCAGACCTCCTGAAGAAATACAGGCCCCCTAAACAGATGCAGACCTCAAACCCTTTAAGTGATCCAGTCTGAATTCAAACCCATAAACCCAACCCCCTAAACAGTTACAGACCCTAGACCAGACCACTTGAAATAATGCAGACCCCAGACTATGCGATCTAAACAGATACCAACTCTTGACCAGACTCTTTAAAAGAATATAGACTTAAGACCAGATTCCTTAAACAGTTACAGACCCAAGACAAGACTCTGTAAATTGATACAGACCCCAGACCAGCCACATTAAAGTAATATAGACCTTAATCCCCTAAATGTAAACACCAGACCCTCTAAACAGATACAGACCCATGACCGGACCCCCTAAATAGATGCAACCCCTTAAGTAATACAAACCCCCTAAATACAATTGTGGCGCTCGTGTCTATAGCGCTACAAAATAACTGTGTGATATAATTCATATGTATTGCCTGCAATGGTGAGGGATAAGTTCTCTGCTGTTATCATTGCATCTACACATTGTTACGATCCCTTACTGGAGGATTGTGCACTTTTGCCTAAACCAGGAAGTTGTGCACCATCCCTCAGAGAGGGGAGGGGGTGCTTCAGTAGTGGTAGTTGTAGTGTGAGGAAGATGTAGCATCATGGAGTGCCCTGTGCAAGGGAGAGATGTGTGCTCTCTGCAAGGGCAAGCTGCACAAAGCCAGGTCTCAGTCCTGAGAGCTCAGAGACTTCCAGGGTCCGTGCTAAACTGAAAGACTGCTAAGTCTTTATCACTGGCGGAAAAGTGCTTTTTCCTAGGGGCTCAGCGGTGCATAGAATCAGGGACACTACTACAAGAGAAAGAAGGTGTTTTCCACAGGATTCAAGCTGCCTACTGGAAGGGATCAGGGATCCAGTAACTGTTTACCTTGGACCCCTGGGGATCCAAGGAATCGTCTACCAGAGGTATAATTAGCAGCAGGAAGGCTACACAACCTCACTGAACCCTCACCATGCAGGGCTGTCCAAAACCCTGTATGTTAACTGTACAGAAGCTGTTGGAGCTGTGTGCTGGATTCCAGTAAAAGGTACAAACTGGTTATTACCCTGTCTCAAGCTGATTATTCCCTGCTGCGCCATTCCTGCTCCAACTCCCCTGGGAACCAGCCCTGGTTGGGAAGGTTAATCATCTGGCACTGCTCATCACCACCTAACTCCCAGGTGCCCTCATCAGTGCCCGGCCATACCAAGCCGAACATCCCAACTGGCGTCATGAAACCTTTTTATTATTTTATTATTAACCCCCACAATTGATAAAGACTGGCGCGCACCCCCGGTCGGACCATACCAGCACTCAGACCACCGTGCACCAGTACCGTGACCATAACGGCCCGGCCGGGGTGGCACGCAATCCCCTAAACAAAACCCCCTCAAAACAGCTACAGACTTTAGAACAGACTGCCAGAAGTAATACAGACCCCAGACCATGAGGTCTAAATAGATACAAACTCCAGACCAGTCCATTTGAAATAATATAGACCCCCTAGACAGTTATAGACCCCAGACAAGACCCCTTCAGATAATATAGACCCCATACCAGACTCCTTAACCTGATAGAGATCCTTGATCAACCACACCAAAGTAACACAGACCTTAACCCCCTGAATAGAAACTCCAGACTAGAACCTCTAAACAGATACAGAACCCTTACTAGACCCCCTAAACGGATACAGAACCCTAACCAGACCCCTTAAACAGATACAGAACCCTAACCAGACCCCCTGAACAGATACAGAACCCTGACCAGATTCTGAAGCTCCTCACCTCTCTTAGTTCCTATAGTTTGCAGTCCTTCTAGTTTTTGCCGTGTTGGCTGATGCGGCACCCAGATCACTGCAAGCTGCAGGAACCAGAGGAGAGCATGGAGACATAACCGAAAAGTAGGCGAGTATATGTAGTACCGCCATAGGAGAAATGTGTATTTTGGGAGGAGTTACACTTTAATATTCTTGCACTGTCTGGTAGTTTGAGGTCGCTTTTTTTAACCACACAAATGCAAACGATGAAACATCGAAGCTTCTGTACGTTACTTTTTATGACATAATTGCAGGCAAGATTTTTCTAAGTAGCAGAGGAAATGAATAAAGGGGAAGGGCCTGAGGGCCGCAGTGTTATGTAATATGTAGAAACCATATGGAAGCTCGGTGAAAGTGGGTCAGGGCAGGAGACATGAGAGAGCTTTATCTGTGACTACGACATCTAGGAAGTAATATGATGTTTCTGTTTTAAAGGGTTTATCCAGAATTTAAAAAAATATATATTTTTTTTTCTGAGAAACAGCGCCACTCTGGTTTATAGGCATTGACTGGTATTGCAGCTCAGACTAATTCTCTTAATTAGGACTGAGCTGCATTACCAGACACAATAAATGGACAGGAGTGGCGATGTGTGCGGAAAAAATATCGCCATTTTTTCTTATCTCTTTTTGTGAAGTTATAGTACTGCTCACAGACTATGGACGAGAGTGGCGCTGTTTTCTCGAATATAAGGTAATGGTTGGTAGAGGATGTACACTTATAGACAACACATTTAACGTGACGAGGGGAGTTTTCATCAGCTGCTTTTTATTTTTCCAGCAGCGCCCCTCTAAAGGTGATATGTAGCAGTTAAGGCCCTTAAAATGTGTCCCACCATGTAATCCATAGATGAGCCATATATAGGAGGCGTGCCCCACGTAATATAACGAAATATGGCACATATAGGAGGATTTTTGATGATTCAGGGGTCGGGGAGGACTGGGGTAAGGCATTTGTCTGTAGCTACAGATGAGATGAAGAAATGTGTGAGCGCGCGTCGGAGAGATGCTCTGGCTGTGTGTGTTTCAGGTCAGCGCAGCCTTAGCATTGCAGGTAGCCTTGGGGAGCTGATATATGGGCTCTTAGAATTGAATTACAGTGCGGAGAATGGAGAAAGCTGCGCGCTGATGCATGGTGAATTATGGCGAGAGGGAGCCAGGATGTGCTCAGGTTGTAGGATGGCGCAGGGAGGAGGGTGTGAGCTTCTCTCCCAGGACCCACTCCACTTGTAATAAAGCTTTTAAACTGTTTAGGATCCAGGGGGAAGAATTAAGAATTCAGCTGCATCTTCTCCAAATGTTCTGCCGTAGAAAACACAATTCTCTCTATAGGATGGAGCAGTCTTCAGGATTACAGATCATATATAATTATTACTATTATGGAGGCACTGTGACTACTGTTACTAATATGGTGACACTGTGGCTGTTACTATTATGGAGGCACTGTGACTGGTGTTACTATTATGGAGGCACTATGACTGTTGTTACTATTATGGAAGCACTATGACTGTTACTATTATGGAGGCACTGTGACTGTTGTTACTATTACGGAGGCACTATGACTGTTGTTACTATTATGGAGGCACTGTGACTGTTGTTACTATTATGGAGGCACTGTGACTGCTGTTACTATTATGGAGGCACTATGACTGTTGTTACTATTATGGAGGCACTGTGACTACTGTTACTAATATGGTGACACTGTGGCTGTTACTATTATGGAGGCACTGTGACTGTTGTTACTATTATGGAGGCACTGTGACTGTTACTGTTATGGAGGCACTGTGACTACTGTTACTAATATGGTGACACTGTGGCTGTTACTATTATGGAGGCACTGTGACTGTTGTTACTATTATGGAGGCACTATGACTGTTGTTACTATTATGGAGGCACTGTGACTACTGTTACTAATATGGTGACACTGTGGCTGTTACTATTATGGAGGCACTGTGACTGTTGTTACTATTATGGAGGCACTGTGACTGTTACTGTTATGGAGGCACTGTGACTACTGTTACTAATATGGTGACACTGTGGCTGTTACTATTATGGAGGCACTGTGACTGTTGTTACTATTATGGAGGCACTATGACTGTTGTTACTATTATGGAGGCACTGTGACTACTGTTACTAATATGGTGACACTGTGACTGTTGATACTATTATGGAGGCACTGTGACTGTTACTATTATGGAGACGCACTGTGACTGTTGTTACTGTTATGGAGGCACTGTGACTACTGTTACTAATATGGTGACACTGGCTGTTACTATTATGGAGGCACTGTGACTGTTGTTACTATTATGGAGGAATTGTGACCACTGTTACTAATATGTGAACAGGAAGAGAAAGTTCAATGCAAAAAGGGTGTGCACAACTGTCAGGACGACATCGACAGAATCATACAATATTGCACCGCTGCCAATTTCTTAAAACTCTGCACAGAATTCTCGCAAGAACCATGCAGTGACAGGAATTATTACTCAATTCAGCCACTGATGTTCTGTAATCTCCCACCGCTGCCACCAATTTGTCTGGACGACACCGGCAGGATCATACAATATTCCACCGCTGCCACCAATTTGTCAGGGATTCACACACCTGCATGATACCGGTTACTCACTACGTAGCTATCGGCAAGCGAGCAGTGAGTATATGCGTACACACCTCCGAATTCCAACGCATGGAATATGATACCCGATACCCCAATTAAGATTATTAGCTGCCTCCTCCAATCAGTTTTAAATATTCAAATACAAGACAGGCCTGATTGGACGCCTGCTTTCTGGTAGTGTATATGGCTTCAGGACAGGGACGATTACAAAACAGAAGAAACAGAACTGTTAAATTTTATATTTAATCCAAAAGAGAGGCAGTGTTTATGAAAAATATACAAAGATTTTACAAAGAGGGACAATACTATACAGAATATACAGTTACACAAAATAAAAAGGGATTAATGGAAGAAACTTACTAGACAGATCGCAGAGACGATTCAGTTTAGTTGGAGGGGGAGGCGCTCCAATGGACTGGTATCTCCCAGCATGACTATAAATCCATGCTCAGCTGGATCTTTTATAACGAAGGGGGGCCCTGCCCACACACTCCCCTGTGATGACCTCACGTGGGTTGGTCTCCGCCCTTCATGGTTTTATTAAAATCTCTAATTTCTGCGATATCTTCTCGCTGGTTGAGCGCAGAAGTTCGCAAGTGACACCATATTTTTTATTGCGAATTTACCTTTCTGTGGAGACCAGACATGACATGGCTGCTGCTTGTTATTTTTGTGTTCTTGCGTTACAGCTCACCGGAAGGGCTCACAGATCCGGAAAAATGTGCATATTGTTCCTTAGCTAACCCTGCCGCTAAAAATATGTGTCCCATCATTATCGGAATTATAGAACTTCTGAGATTCCTTATTTCGTGTCGGTGCCTACGAGACTGCAAACTCCACACAGGTGCAAATGGCTATTGTGGAGAGTGAGATAGGTTTCCTTTGAGGTTTTAATGAGCAGTTTCCTTTTTAGCCTGGTGTCTACTCAGCACAGGTCTCTGCTACTATGAGCTACATTTGTATGGTAATTAGCCTGGACAATTGAGTTTGCCACCTTTCCTGTGTACTGCGATTTGCATAGAGACAGCTCAGTAGATTGCAAGCTCTTCTCCTTGCGAGTAAGATAGGGGAGGGGGGATGAGCGAGAGGGATTCCAGAGGGAGAAATTCTTAGTATTTTCTATGACAACACCTGATAAACAAATAAGTATACAGCTTTAGTGATACGAAAGGACAAACACACAGTAGTAACAAAATCACTTAAAAACAAGTACAGTACAAAACCTTACCTCTGCCCAGGCTGTATGTAACGAGCTGATGTAACAAAATGATAGAGTAACTGTGGATAGATAGGGATGAATAAAGAATAGACAAATAAGATGCTCCACCAAATAAACTCAAATAACCATGCACTAAAAGAGGTGTCGTATGCAAACAGTGCCTAGTACCAGTAGTTTTATAGGTGTAATAGGTTCCTGTAGGACAAATAACTTATATCACAAGGATACAGCTGACCAGAAGCCACTATTGGAGATACATGTATGAAAAAAAAATAGGTTGCAACCCTAGGCGTCCCCAGGGAGAAGCAGATAGCACAATGTATAGCGAATAAGAGACCTGGCCCCTATGGGGCCATATGGCTGGTCAGGTCACAGACAGCAAAAGGTTGTACACAGAAACTAGATAAAGTATGATCACATACCTAGGATGGCAAATGGTTATCAAGCCACAATGGAATCTGACATCAGGCTAGGGTAAGCCTGAGAGTAAGAAAAGCAGCATGGAGAGAGCTGGGGAGAAAGGGCAGTGATGTGTAAGCAGGCCCACGCGTATCGCCGCAGCGGGGCTTCATCAGGGCAAGTGCTACCGAGAAGTATCAAATGTATGCAATCATTATAATTACAAGGGGAAACCATGTACATAGCCAGTGTAGTCCTCCCAGGGCGGACATATGTGTGCATGTGCACATGAACACATATGCCCCCATGGTGCGGGAAATGTATCAAATGGAATGGAGGACAACGTGTCCAGTGACCCTATTATGGATAAGAGCCCAGAGAAACCCAATAATTATGTATGGAAATCAGAAGAGAGTAACTGCAACCACATGAATGGGATCCAAATACCGTAGTATGCAGAAAGGCCAGTACAGTGGGTAGAACAATATGGCGTATGCCCCAAAGTAGATGTAAGAACATACGAAGCTACCCCAGGGCTAGTCTGCCCATATCAATGTGACTACAGAACCAAATACTGAGGCAAGGGGGCGTCTTGCCCCAGAAGGAAGTGGGATAGAAGGGAGGGTGGTAGAAATTAGACTGGGAATTGGTGATCCCAGCCAAACTGGATATGGAAAGCAGATATATATAGACGGATGCATGATACCAACTTTAATAGAGAGTATTCTGAAACAGGTATGAGGCAGAAAATGAGAACAAGCCAAGAACAGGAGAAGAACAACCTCATAATCCATATGTAGGGTCACACAGAGACCTTTATGCATGTAAAATAGTGAACGGGGAGGAATACGGTCTGAAATAAAGGTGGTCCATTTCTCACAACCAATAGAGCCAGAGATGCTGTCTGAGGCTGTGGTTATCCCAAAAATCCAGTGTAAAGTACCTCGTTGAGTCCTAGGTGGGCAACTGTTCGTAAGTTGAATATCCATCTGAATTCTGTACGTAGTAGCTGATTATGGCAGATGCCGCCTCTGCCGTTGTTGAAGATCCTCTGTAAGTCAAAAAAGAAAATGCCATGAGATTTCCCATAATGCATACCTAGAAAATGGGCAGCGATGGGAGTGAGGGTCTTTTCCTTCCTCAGGTCGGAGGCTGCAAGGTGTATGGTGGACAGGTGTTTTTGGGCCCTCGTTCTCAGCTCTTGAGAGGTCTGGCCCACATAAACCTTATGACAGGGGCAAATGATGGCGCAGATGACATTCTTAGTCTTACAGTTAATGTAAGATTTAAGCGGAAACTGTGGTGAGTCATTGCGGTTGGTAAATCATGTCCCTTGTTGGACACATGAAAGGACAAACATTACATCCCTCGCATACAAAGGAGCCCCTAAGGACTATGCCCCGATTCAAGCTAGTGGTTGGCCGGGTGAAGTGACTAGAGGTGAGGTTGTCCCGCAGGTTGGGGGCCATCCTGGCTGTTATGAGGGGTCGTGTACTGACAATGGGAGAGGTTTGGGCATCAGCGGTGAGTATGGGCCAGTGCCGTTGTAGAATGTTCCTCACCTGATTCCATCTGGTGTTGTAGTCGGTGATAAATCTAGGTAGCGAGTCCCGTGTCCAATCCTGAGGTGCCAATAATGAGTCTTGGCTTTGTACACTGGCTTTTTGGAAGGCCGTAGATATTCTTTTGGTATAGCCCTGTTGTACAAATCTGCTGGTAAGGGATTTGGCCTGAGCATGAAAGTCTCCGTCACAGGTGCAATTGCGCCGGACACTGAGAAACTGCCCGACAGGTGTTCCTCTTTTAGTATGCGATGGATGGAAGCTGTTGAACTGGAGCAGGCTGTTGGGAGCTGTAGGCTTACAGTAAAGGTCCGTAATGAGATGATCACCAGAAGTGGATATTTTCAAGTCCAAGAACGTCGCCAAGCTAGGGAAGAGTAAGTAAGAGTATGTTAAAGGAGTTGTGATTTAGATCACTCAAGAATCGCAAGCACTCAGCCTCGGTACCTGGCCAGAAGAAAAAGATGTCATCAATGTAGCCAGTATGGCACTTGTTCTTGAAAGATGTTACACTGCTATACCACTGTCTCTTCCCACCATCCAAGAAACATATTCGCATAAGCCGGTGCTCATAACAACCCCCGATTACTGTTACTAATATGATGACACTGTGGCTGCTGTTACTATTATGGTAGCACTGTGGCTATGGTTAATGTTATGGAGGCACTGTGACTTGTTACTAATATGGTGACACTGTGGCTGTTACTATTGTGGCACTGTGACTTTTGTTACTATTATGGTGGCAATGTGACTTCTGTTACTATTATAGAGGCACTGTGACTACTGTTACTAATATTGTGACTCTGTGGCTGTTACTATTATGGTGGCACTGTGACTGATGTTGATATTATGTTGGCACTGTGACTATTGTTACTTTATTAGTGGCACTGAGATTACTGTTAGTATTATGGTGGCACTGTGACTACTGTTACTATTATGGTGGCACTGTAACTACTCTTACTATTATAGTGACACTGTGGCTGTTACTATTATGGTGGCACCGTGACTGTTGTTATTTTTACAGTGGCACTGTGACTACTCTTTCTATTATGGTGGCACTGTGGCTGTTGTTACTATTATAATGGCACTGGGACTACTGTTACTATTATTGTGACACTGTGGCTGCTGTTACTATTATGGTGGCACTGTGGCTGATGTTACTATTATGGTGGCACTGTAACTACTCTTACTATTATGGTGACACTGTGGCTGTTACTATTATGGTGGCACTGTAACTGATGTTACTATTAAGTTGGCACTGTGACTACTGTTACTTGTTTGGTGACTCTGAGACTACTGTTACTATTATAGTAGCACTGTGGCTGCTGTTACTATTATGGTGGCACTGTGACTACTCTTACTATTATGGTGGCACTGTGGCTGATGTTAATATTAAGTTGGCACTGTGGCTGATGTTACTATTATAGTGGCACTGTGACCACTGTTACTAATATGGTGGCACTGTGACTACTGTTACTATTATGGTGGTACTGTGACTACTATTACTAACATGGTGACACTGTAGCTGTTACTAATATGTTGACACTGTGACTATTGTTACTTTATTGGTGACTCTCTGACTACTGTTACTATTATGGTGGCACTGTGACTACTCTTTCTATTATTGTGACACTGTGACTGCTGTTACTATTATGTTGACACTGTGAATGCTGTTACTATTATGTTGGCGCTGTGACTGCTGTTACTATTATGTTGGCACTGTGACTACTGTTAGTATTATTGTGACACTGAGACTGCTGTTACTATTATGTTGGCACTGTGATTGCTATTACTATTATGTTGGCACTGTGATTACTGTTAGTATTATTGTGACACTGAGACTGCTGTTACTATTATGTTGGCACTGTGATTGCTGTTACTATTATGTTGGCACTGTGACTACTGTTAGTATTATTGTGGCACTGTGACTACTGTTAGTATTATTGTGACACTGTGACTACTGTTACTATTATGGTGGTTCTGTGACTACTATTACTAACATGGTGACACTGTAGCTGTTACTAATATGTTGACACTGTGACTATTGTTACTTTATTGGTGATTCTCTGACTACTGTTACTATTATGGTGGCACTGTGACTACTCTTTCTATTATGGTGGCACTGTGACTACTTTTACTATTACAGTGGCATTGTGACTATTTCTATTATGGTGGCACTGTGGCTGATGTTACTATTATGGTGGCACTGTAATTACTCTTACTATTATGGTGACACTGTGGCTGTTACTATTATGGTGGCACTGTGACTGATGTTACTATTATGTTGGCACTGTGACTACTGTTACTTGTTTGGTGACTCTGAGACTACTCTTACTATTATGGTGGCACTGGCTGCTGTTAATATTATGGTGGCACTGTGACTACTCTTACTATTATTGTGACACTGTGACTACTGTTAGTATTATTGTGACACTGTGAATGCTGTTACTATTATGTTGGCACTGTGACTGCTGTTACTATTATGTTGACACTGTGAATGCTGTTACTATTATGTTGGCGCTGTGACTGCTGTTACTATTATGTTGGCACTGTGACTACTGTTAGTATTATTGTGGCACTGTGACTACTGTTAGTATTATTGTGGCACTGTGACTACTGTTAGTATTATTGTGACACTGTGACTGCTGTTACTATTATGGTGGCACTGTGACTACTCTTACTATTATTGTGACACTGTCACTGCTGTTACTATTATGTTGACACTGTGAATGCTGTTAGTATTATTGTGACACTGTGACTGCTGTTACTATTATGTTGGCGCTGTGACTGCTGTTACTATTATGTTGGCACTGTGACTACTTTTAGTATTATTGTGACACTGAGACTGCTGTTACTATTATGTTGCCACTGTGACTGCTGTTACTATTATGTTGGCACTGTGACTACTGTTAGTATTATTGTGGCACTGTGACTACTGTTAGTATTGTGACACTGTGACTGTTGTTACTATTATTGTGGCACTGTGACTACTGTTAGTATTATTGTGGCACTGTGACTGCTGTTACTATTATTGTGGCACTGTGACTACTGTTAGTATTATTGTGTCACTGTGACTGCTGTTAGTATTATTGTGGCACTGTGACTACTGTTAGTATTATTGTGACACTGAGACTGCTGTTACTATTATGTTGGTGCTGTGACTGCTGTTACTATTATGTTGGCGCTGTGACTGCTGTTACTATTATGTTGGCACTGTGACTACTTTTAGTATTATTGTGACACTGTGACTGCTGTTACTATTATGTTGGCACTGTGACTACTGTTAGTATTATTGTGGCACTGTGACTACTGTTAGTATTGTGACACTGTGACTGTTGTTACTATTATTGTGGCACTGTGACTACTGTTAGTATTATTGTGGCACTGTGACTGCTGTTACTATTATTGTGGCACTGTGACTACTGTTAGTATTATTGTGTCACTGTGACTGCTGTTAGTATTATTGTGGCACTGTGACTACTGTTAGTATTATTGTGACACTGTGACTGCTGTTACTATTAATGTGGCGCTGTGACTGCTGTTACTATTATGTTGGCACTGTGATTGCTGTTACTATTATGTTGGCGCTGTGACTGCTGTTACTATTATGTTGGCACTGTGACTACTTTTAGTATTATTGTGACACTGAGACTGCTGTTACTATTATGTTGGCACTGTGACTGCTGTTACTATTATGTTGGCACTGTGACTACTGTTAGTATTATTGTGGCACTGTGACTAATGTTAGTATTATTGTGACACTGTGACTGCTGTTACTATTATTGTGGCACTGTGACTACTGTTAGTATTATTGTGACACTGTGACTACTGTTAGTATTATTGTGTCACTGTGACTGTTGTTAGTATTATTGTGGCACTGTGACTACTGTTAGTATTATTGTGACTGCTGTTACTATTAATGTGGCGCTGTGACTGCTGTTACTATTAATGTGGCGCTGTGACTGCTGTTACTATTATGTTGGCACTGTGATTGCTGTTACTATTATGTTGGCACTGTGACTACTGTTAGTAATATTGTGGCACTGTGACTACTGTTAGTAATATTGTGGCAGTGTGACTACTGTTAGTATTATTGTGACACTGTGACTGCTGTTACTAATATTGTGACACTGTGACTGCTGTTACTATTATTGTGACACTGTGACTGCTGTTACTATTATGTTGGCACTGTGGCTGCTGTTAGTATCATTGTGGCACTGTGACTGCTGTAACTATTATTGTGGCACTGTGGCTGATGTTACTATTATTGTGGCACTGTGACTACTGTTAGTATTATTGTGACACTGTGGCTGCTGTCACTATTATTGTGGCACTGTGACTGCTGTTACTGTTACAACCCCTGGCAAAAATTATGGAATCACCGGGCTCGGAGGATGTTCATTCAATTGTTTAATCATGTTGAAAAAAAGCAGATCACAGACATGGCACAAAACTAAAGTCCTTTCAAATGGCAACTTTAGGGCTTTAAGAAACACTAAAAGAAATCAAGATTAAAAATATGGTACTCAGGAAGGGTAATTTTTTTCAGACCAAGCAGAGGGACAAAATTATGGAATCATTAAATTCTGAGGAAAAAATTATGCAACCACCCTGTAAATTTTCATTTCCAAAACTAACACCTGCATCAAATTAGATCTGCTCATTAGTCTGCATCTAAAATGGAGTGATCACACCTTGGAGAGCTGTTGCACCAAGTGGACTGCCGTGAATCATGGCTCAAACACGAGAGATGTCAATTGAAACAAAGGAGAGGATTATCAAACTCTTAAAAGAAGGTAAATCATCACGCAATGTTGCAAAAGATGTTGGTTGTTCACAGTCAGCTGTGTCTAAAATCTGGACCAAATACAAACAACATGGGAAGGTTGTTAAAGGCAAACATACTGGTAGACCAAGGAAGACATCAAAGCGTCAAGACCAGAAACTTAAAGCAATATGTCTCCAAAACAGAAAATGCACAGCAAAACAAATGAGGAACGAATGGGAGTAAACTGGAGTCAATGTCTGTGACCAAACTGTAAGAAACCGCCTAAAGGAAATGGGATTTACATACAGAAAAGCTAAACATAAGTCATCATTAACACCTAAACAGAAAAGAACAAGGTTACGATGGGCTAAGGAAAAGCAATCGTGGACTGTGGATGAAAGTCATATTCAATGATGAATCGCGAATCTGCATTGGGCAAGGTGATGATGCTGGAACTTTTGTTTGGTGCCGTTCCAATCAGATTTATAAAGATGACTGCATGAAGAGAACATGCAAATTTCCACAGTCATTGATGATATGGGGCTGCATGTCATGTAAAGGCACTGGGCAGATGGCTGTCATTACATCTTCAATAAATGCCCAAGTTTACATTGATATTTTGGACAGTTTTCTTATCCCATCAATTGAAAGGATGTTTGGGGATGATGACATAATTTTTCAAGATGATAATGCATCCTGCCATAGAGCAAAAACTGTGAAAACATTCCTTGAAAGAAGACACATAGGGTCAATGTCATGGCCTGCAAATAGTCCGGATCTCAATCCAATTGAAAATCTTTGGTGGAAGTTGAAGAAAATGGTCCATGACAAGGCTCCAACCTGCAAAGCTGATCTGGCAACAGCAATCAGAGAAAGTTGGAGCCAGATTGATGAAGAGTACTGTTTGTCACTCACTAAGTCTATGCCTCAGAGACTGCAAGCTGTTATTAAAGCCAGAGGTGGTGCAAGAAAATACTAGTGATGTATTGGAGTGTTCTTTTTTTGTGTTTGTTTTTCATGATTCCATAATTTTTTCCTCAGAATTGAGTGATTCCATAATTTTTTCCCTTTGCTTGGTCTGAAAAAAATTACCCTTACTGAGTACCACATTTTTAATCTTGATTTCTTTTAGTGTTTCTTAAAGCCCTAAAGTTGCCATTTGAAATTACTTTAGTTTTGTGCCATGCCTGTGATCTGCCTTTTATCAGTAAACCACATACACTGTCAGGATTGTGCTCAGTAAACTGCATACACTGTCAGGTGGGCGACATTACACTGATTAGAATGATACCTTGTTTAATGAAATCCGTCCTGTGGTTATTGTGTAATCCTTGCTTACAGTTTGGAGATAATGATATGCTCGTGCTTCGGGGCGGCCTGTGGGGGGCGCTCTATCTGGTGCTCTGCTTACATATTCATCTGTATGCTCTTATGACAGCTCACTGATCGTTCACTGACCTGCCTCCTATTTTACATAATGCATCTAGTAGTGCCAGGCCAGGTAAAATAGGAGGCAGCGCAATGAAGGCACAGTGAGCTGTCATAAGAGCATACAGATGAATTTGTAAGCAGAGCGTCAGATAGAGCGCCCCCCACAGGACGCCCTGGAGCACAGGCATATCATTATCTCCAAACTGAAAGTAAAGATTACACAAGAACCACAGGACGGATTTCATCAACCAAGGTATCATTCTAATCAGTGTAATGTCGCCCACCTGACAGTGTATGTAGTTTACTGAGCACAATCCTGCTGACAGGTGCGTTTTAAAGTAAGCACAGAGGTGTAGCATCTTTAGACCAGAATGATTATTGTGCAGAACAGCAGTTATGATGTCACCGGCGAGCCCATGAAAGCTCCACCAGCTTTTAGATTACTAGGAACAAGCTTCCCTGCAGCATCGCTGTCACTTTGCATTTGGCTGATGGGTGGTATAATGGTATTAATATTAGGTCACTCCAACTGGTCCTAGCAGTTGTATATGTCATCATCTTCCCAAAGCTGCATCTGGCAAACTTAGTTTATCAGCAATATAAAAAGTTAATTCTCTGGGAAAGTATGAACTGTTTGGCTGCTGTTACTATTATTGTGGCACTGTGACTACTGTTAGTATTATTGTGACACTGTGACTGCTGTTACTATTAATGTGGCGCTATGACTGCTGTTACTATTATGTTGGCACTGTGATTGCTGTTACTATTATGTTGGCACTGTGGCTACTGTTAGTAATATTGTGGCACTGTGACTACTGTTAGTATTATTGTGACACTGTGACTACTGTTACTATTATGGTGGTACTGTGACTACTATTACTAACATGGTGACACTGTAGCTGTTACTAATATGCTGACACTGTGACTATTGTTACTTTATTGGTGACTCTCTGACTACTGTTACTATTATGGTGGCACTGTGACTACTCTTTCTATTATGGTGGCACTGTGACTACTTTTACTATTACAGTGGCATTGTGACTATTTCTATTATGGTGGCACTGTGGCTGATGTTACTATTATGGTGGCACTGTAATTACTCTTACTATTATGGTGACACTGTGGCTGTTACTATTATTGTGGCACTGTGACTGATGTTACTATTATGTTGGCACTGTGACTACTGTTACTTGTTTGGTGACTCTGAGACTACTCTTACTATTATGGTGGCACTGGCTGCTGTTAATATTATGGTGGCACTGTGACTACTCTTACTATTATTGTGACACTGTCACTGCTGTTACTATTATGTTGACACTGTGAATGCTGTTAGTATTATTGTGACACTGTGACTGCTGTTACTATTATGTTGGCACTGTGACTACTGTTAGTATTATTGTGACACTGTGACTGCTGTTACTATTAATGTGGCGCTGTGACTGCTGTTACTATTATGTTGGCACTGTGATTGCTGTTACTATTATGTTGGCGCTGTGACTGCTGTTACTATTATGTTGGCACTGTGACTACTTTTAGTATTATTGTGACACTGAGACTGCTGTTACTATTATGTTGGCACTGTGACTGCTGTTACTATTATGTTGGCACTGTGACTACTGTTAGTATTATTGTGGCACTGTGACTAATGTTAGTATTGTGACACTGTGACTGTTGTTACTATTATTGTGGCACTGTGACTACTGTTAGTATTATTGTGTCACTGTGACTGCTGTTACTATTATTGTGGCACTGTGACTACTGTTAGTATTATTGTGTCACTGTGACTGCTGTTAGTATTATTGTGGCACTGTGACTACTGTTAGTATTATTGTGACACTGTGACTGCTGTTACTATTAATGTGGCGCTGTGACTGCTGTTACTATTATGTTGGCGCTGTGACTGCTGTTACTATTATGTTGGCACTGTGACTACTTTTAGTATTATTGTGACACTGAGACTGCTGTTACTATTATGTTGGCAGTGTGAGTGCTGTTACTATTATGTTGGCACTGTGACTACTGTTAGTATTATTGTGACACTGTGATTGCTGTTACTATTATGTTGGCACTGTGACTACTTTTAGTATTATTGTGACACTGAGACTGCTGTTACTATTATGTTGGCACTGTGACTGCTGTTACTATTATGTTGGCACTGTGACTACTGTTAGTATTATTGTGGCACTGTGACTAATGTTAGTATTATTGTGACACTGTGACTGCTGTTACTATTATTGTGGCACTGTGACTACTGTTAGTATTATTGTGACACTGTGACTACTGTTAGTATTATTGTGTCACTGTGACTGTTAGTATTATTGTGGCACTGTGACTACTGTTAGTATTATTGTGACACTGTGACTGCTGTTACTATTAATGTGGCGCTGTGACTGCTGTTACTATTATGTTGGCACTGTGATTGCTGTTACTATTATGTTGGCACTGTGACTACTGTTAGTAATATTGTGGCACTGTGACTACTGTTAGTAATATTGTGGCAGTGTGACTACTGTTAGTATTATTGTGACACTGTGACTGCTGTTACTAATATTGTGACACTGTGACTGCTGTTACTATTATTGTGGCACTGTGACTACTGTTAGTAATATTGTGGCAGTGTGACTACTGTTAGTATTATTGTGACACTGTGACTGCTGTTACTAATATTGTGACACTGTGACTGCTGTTACTATTATTGTGACACTGTGACTGCTGTTACTATTATGTTGGCACTGTGGCTGCTGTTAGTATCATTGTGGCACTGTGACTGCTGTAACTATTATTGTGGCACTGTGGCTGATGTTACTATTATTGTGGCACTGTGACTACTGTTAGTATTATTGTGACACTGTGGCTGCTGTCACTATTATTGTGGCACTGTGACTGCTGTTACTATTACAACCCCTGGCAAAAATTATGGAATCACCGGGCTCGGAGGATGTTTATTCAGTTGTTTAATCATGTTGAAAAAAAGCAGATCACAGACATGGCACAAAACTAAAGTCCTTTCAAATGGCAACTTTAGGGCTTTAAGAAACACTAAAAGAAATCAAGATTAAAAATATGGTACTCAGGAAGGGTAATTTTTTTCAGACCAAGCAGAGGGACAAAATTATGGAATCATTAAATTCTGAGGAAAAAATTATGCAACCACCCTGTAAATTTTCATTTCCAAAACTAACACCTGCATCAAATTAGATCTGCTCGTTAGTCTGCATCTAAAAAGGAGTGATCACACCTTGGAGAGCTGTTGCACCAAGTGGACTGCCGTGAATCATGGCTCAAACACGAGAGATGTCAATTGAAACAAAGGAGAGGATTATCAAACTCTTAAAAGAAGGTAAATCATCACGCAATGTTGCAAAAGATGTTGCTTGTTTACAGTCAGCTGTGTCTAAAATCTGGACCAAATACAAACAACATGGGAAGGTTGTTAAAGGCAAACATACTGGTAGACCAAGGAAGACATCAAAGCGTCAAGACCAGAAACTTAAAGCAATATGTCTCCAAAACAGAAAATGCACAGCAAAACAAATGAGGAACGAATGGGAGGAAACTGGAGTCAATGTCTGTGACCAAACTGTAAGAAACCGCCTAAAGGAAATGGGATTTACATACAGAAAAGCTAAACATAAGTCATCATTAACACCTAAACAGAAAAGAACAAGGTTACAATGGGCTAAGGAAAAGCAATCGTGGACTGTGGATGAAAGTCATATTCAATGATGAATCGCGAATCTGCATTGGGCAAGGTGATGATGCTGGAACTTTTGTTTGGTGCCGTTCCAATCAGATTTATAAAGATGACTGAAGAGAACATGCAAATGTCCACAGTCATTGATGATATGGGGCTGCATGTCAGGTAAAGGCACTGGGGAGATGGCTGTTATTACATCTTCAATAAATGCCCAAGTTTACATTGATATTTTGGACAGTTTTCTTATCCCATCAATTGAAAGGATGTTTGGGGATGATGACATAATTTTTCAAGATGATAATGCATCCTGCCATAGAGCAAAAACTGTGAAAACATTCCTTGAAAGAAGACACATAGGGTCAGTGTCATGGCCTGCAAATAGTCCAGATCTCAATCCAATTGAAAATCTTTGGTGGAAGTTGAAGAAAATGGTCCATGACAAGGCTCCAACCTGCAAAGCTGATCTGGCAACAGCAATCAGAGAAAGTTGGAGCCAGATTGATGAAGAGTACTGTTTGTCACTCACTAAGTCTATGCCTCAGAGAAAGCAAGCTGTTATTAAAGCCAGAGGTGGTGCAAGAAAATACTAGTGATGTATTGGAGTGTTCTTTTGTGTGTTTGTTTTTCATGATTCCATAATTTTTTCCTCAGAATTGAGTGATTCCATAATTTTTTCCCTTTGCTTGGTCTGAAAAAATTACCCTTACTGAGTACCACATTTTTAATCTTGATTTCTTTTAGTGTTTCTTAAAGCCCTAAAGTTGCCATTTGAAATTACTTTAGTTTTGTGCCATGTCTGTGATCTGCCATTTATCAACAACATTAAACAACTGAATGAACATCCTCCGAGCATGGTGATTCCATAATTTTTGCCAGGGGTTGTATGCTGATACTGTGACTGCTGTTGCCATTATAGTGTCACTGTGACTGCTTATATTGTTGTGAGTGTACTGTGATTACTATTACTGTATTCAGTTTTTTGGCTGGTAACATTTGTAGAGGGTGCAGTATTACTTTAATGGGCACTGTGGGCAGTATTACTCTAATGGGCATTATGACTGGTATTAAAAATTAAAATTTTACCAGTGGTTTGGTATATTAATAAATAACAAACTAAGCTACACTTACCGGGATCCAGCACAGGCTGCTCCGTGGACTGCTTTTATAATCAGCAGCAGGACTATTGGGATGTTAAATACATCACATGTGTGACCTGCATTGTCACTGCTGAACACCAGAGGGCAGCAGTGATCTGTTTTTTGTTGTGTTTTTTTTGCACAAAAAAAGGACATTTATTCAAATTAAATGCTGAACCTGAAAGACTACATTTATACTGGAGCCGGAGACAGATTTTACTAGAAAGACATAATAGAAATTAAATGAGATCATTCACTTATTTTGATTAATTTTCCTTTTATTTCCATAGCGTATTATAATCAGGGAAAATTTAAAGGAACAATTGCTCAAATTTTTTCCTGATTCATCTATGCACCAGCTCTTTAAAATGGGTTGTAATAAATTAGAGGAAAGGTACGGCTTTTTATGGTCATGTGAATATGGCTGAGCTGCAATGCCAGATAAAACCTATAGGCGGGAGTGCAGCTGTTTTAGGAAAAAGTTAAAAAAAAATTATCACTTATAACCCCTCTTATTTGTAATGCCTTGCTCCACCACTAGCACCATCTACTTTTGATTCCTAGGTAATTTAAAGTGCACCTGTCAGCAGGATTGTGCTCAGTAAACCACATACACTGTCAGGATTGTGCTCAGTAAACTGCATACACTGTCGGGTGGGCGACATTACACTGATTAGAGTGATACCTTGTTTGATGAAATCCGTCCTGTGGTTCTTGTGTAATCCTTGCTTACAGTTTGGAGATAATGATATGCTCGTGCTTCGGGGCGGCCTGTGGGGGGCGCTCTATCTGGTGCTCTGCTTACATATTCATCTGTATGCTCTTATGATAGCTCACTGATCGTTCACTGACCTGCCTCCTATTTTACATAATGCATCTAGTAGTGCCAGGCCAGGTAAAATAGGAGGCAGCGCAATGAAGGCACAGTGAGCTGTCATAAGAGCATACAGATGAATATGTAAGCAGAGCGTCAGATAGAGCGCCCCCCACAGGACGCCCTGGAGCACAGGCATATCATTATCTCCAAACTGAAAGTAAAGATTACACAAGAACCACAGGACGGATTTCATCAACCAAGGTATCATTCTAATCAGTGTAATGTCGCCCACCTGACAGTGTATGTAGTTTACTGAGCACAATCCTGCTGACAGGTGCGTTTTAAAGTAAGCACAGAGGTGTAGCGTCTTTAGACCAGAATGATTATTGTGCAGAACAGCAGTTTTGATGTCACCGGCGAGCCCATGAAAGCTCCACCAGCTTTTAGATTACTAGGAACAAGCTTCCCTGCAGCATCGCTGTCACTTTGCATTTGGCTGATGGGTGGTATAATGGTATTAATATTAGGTCACTCCAACTGGTCCTAGCAGTTGTATATGTCATCATCTTCCCAAAGCTGCATCTGGCAAACTTAGTTTATCAGCAATATAAAAAGTTAAGGCTCTGGGAAAGTATGAACTGTTTGGAGATGTTGCAGAGTTAACTGCTATGTAGTTGCTACATGACATGACTTCTCTTGCTCCACTGCTAGCATCATCTGGGTTCCCAAGTAATTTAGAGTCAGCTCAGAGACATAACCCCTGTTCTGCACAATAATAATTATGGTCGAAAGAGGCTATCATATCACCAGGAAGCTTAAGAAAGCTTCTACGTTATTGTGATCAGTTAAGCAAGTTGAAGATGAAATGATTTCTAAAAGGCATAAAGTTAAAAGAAACATGTCATCAGGATTTTGCTAAGTAGCCTACAGGCATTGTCAGGTTGACGCTGTTACACTGATTAAAATGATACCTGGGTTGAAGAAATCCATCTTGTGGTTGTTGTTTAATCTGTGTTTGCAGTTTTGAGTTAATGAGATGCTTGTGCTTCGGGGCGGCCTGTGGGCGGGTCTTTTGTTGGTGTTCTGGCCTCATCATCATCATTCTGGGCTTAAATGACAGGTCACTGAACCTTCAGTGACCTGCCTCCTATTTTAAATACTACGCTTGCGCAGCTAATATTGTGATTTTTTAAAAAAATAAATAAATTGGCTCCAGCAAAATAGCGGCGACGCATGCGCAGTAGCATCTGTTGGCAAGTGATGCTCTCAGTCTACTCAAGCGCTGCCCGATGGATGCTACTGGCGCCCCCGGCCCGATTTTGCTGGAGCCAATTTTTTTTTGCCCCAACAAAATGGTGGCTACACATGCGCAGTGACATCTATTGGCAAGCGATGTTCTTAATCTGTGCAAGCCCCAGAGGGTGGTGCTGCGCAAATTGAGAGCATATTTTGCTGATAGATGCTGCTGCGCATGTGCCGCCGAGGCCATTTTGTTGGAGTAAAAAAAAAAAAATGGCTCTAGCAAAATGGCGGCTGCACAAGATCAGTAGCATCTATTCTCGGTGCTTGAGCAGATTAAGAGCATTACTTGCAGACAGATGCTACTGCGCATGCGCCACCACCATTTTGCTGGAGCTAACTTTTTTTTTTTTTTTTTAAAGGCCTCAATATTAACTGCGCAAGCGCAGTATTTAAAATAGGAGGCAGGTCACTGAACCTTCAGTCATTTAAGACCAAAATGATGATGATGAGGCCAGAGCACCAAATAAAGAGCTGCCCCGGAGCATGAGCATCTCATTAACTCAAAATTGCAAGCACAGATTAAACAACAACCACAAAACATTTCTTCAATCCAGGTATCATTATATGCAGCATAACAGCGCCAACCTGACAATGCCTGTAGTTTAATTAGCAAAATCCTGATGACAGGTCTCCTTTAAAGATGACACATTTCCTTTGTATTTTAGGCAAAAAATATACAGTGGGTACGGAAAGTATTCAGACCCCTTTAAATTTTTCACTCTTTGTTTCATTGCAGCCATTTGGTAAATTCTAAAAAGTTCATTTTTTTTCTCATTAAAGTACACTCTGCACCCCATCTTCACTGAAAGAAAAACAGAAATGTAGAAATTTTTGCATATTTATTAAAAAAGAAAAACTGAAATATCACATGGTCATAAGTATTCAGACCCTTTGCTCAGACACTCATATTTAAGTCACATGCTGTCCATTTCCTTGTGATCCTCCTTGAGATGGTTCTACTCCTTCATTGGAGTCCAGCTGTGTTTAATTAAACTGATAGGACTTGATTTGGAAAGGCACACACCTGCCTATATAAGACCTCACAGCTCACAGTGCATGTCAGACCAAATGAGAATCATGATCTCAAAGGAACTGCCCAAGGAGCTCAGAGACAGAATTGTGGCAAGGCACACATCTGGCCAAGGTTACAAAAGAATTTCTGCAATATTCAAGGTTCCTAAGAGCACAGTGGCCTCCATAATCCTTAAATGGAAGAAGTTTGGGACCACCAGAAGTCTTCCTAGACCTGGCCGTCCAGCCAAACTGCTCAGTCGTAGGAGAAGAGCCTTGGTGAGAGAGGTAAAGAAGAACCCCAAGATCACTGTGGCTGAGCTCCAGAGATGCAGTAGGGAGATGGGAGAAAGTTCCACAAAGTCAACTATCACTGCAGCCCTCCACCAGTCGGGCCTTTATGGCAGAGTGGCTCGACGGAAGCCTCTCCTCAGTGCAAGACATATGAAAGCCCGCATACAGTTTTCTCAAAAACACATGAAGGACTCCCAGACTATGAGAAATAAGATTCTCTGGTCTGATGAGACGAAGATAGAACCTTTTGGTGATAATTGTAAGCGGTATGTGTGGAGAAAACCAGGCACTGCTCATCACCTTCCCAATACAATCCCAACAGTAAAACATGGTGGTGGCAGCATCATGCTATGGGGGTGTTTTTCATCTGCAGGGACAAGACGACTGGTTGAAGTTGAAGGAAACATGAATGCGGCCAAGTACAGAGATATCCTGGATGAAAACCTCTTCCAGAGTGCTCTGGACCTCAGACTTGGTGTAACGGGTCCGGGAGGCGGAACCTCTGAGCTATTATACAAGGGGGCGGCCCTTGTAAGGGAGCGGGTGGCAGTCTCTGGGTAACGGGTAGGTACGACCTGTGATGGCAGAGCCTCCGGGTAGGCTAGCAGGCAGATGGTAGATGTGTGCTCCCAGGTGAGCAAGCGAGAGTCTCTGGAATAGCAGGTGGTCACGGCACGTGACGGCGGGACCTCCGGGCTGGCAAGTAGGCAGGTAACGGAGATGCGCTCCCAGGTGAGCGGGCAAGAGTCTCTGAGATAGCTGGTGGTCACAGCACGTGACAACGGAGCCTCCGGGCTGGCAAGCAGGCAGATAACGGAGAAGCGCTCCCAGGTGAGCGGGCAAGCTGGTCCATAGACAGACTGACCGGAGTAGTAAGGCAGACCGTCGGACCTCAGGCAAGCAGGCAGGAAGCAAGTATTCAGGCAGGAATCAGGCAGGTAACTAGCAGGAAACTGGCAGGTAACTGGCAACGGGACCTGAGGGCTGAAGCACAGGTGAGACACAGGTGCAAACAACATTGCTCGGGCACCTCCATTTTGGAGGAGGTGCCTTATATATGATGAAGTCCTCCGGCCATTGGCCGGGGACTCCTTAGGACGGCGCGCGCGGTCCCTTTAAGAGGAGGGGAGCGCGCGCGCGCGCGCCCTAAGCACAGGGGCCGGGAAGGAGCGCGCGCTGAGAGCAGAGCGGGAGGAGGACGCCGGGAAGGAGCGCGCGCTGCCAGCAGAGCGGGGAGAGGACGCCGGGCACGGAGCAGAGCGGTGAGGGGAGCAGCGTCCCTGCCTAGCAGAGGGCAGGGACGCCAGCGCTACAGTACCCCCCCCTTTAGGCCCCCCCTTTTTTAGGCCAGACAGAAATTTAGCTAGGATGAGAGGGGCATGGATGTTCTCCCGGGGCTCCCACGTTCTCTCCTCAGGACCAAACCCCTTCCAATCTACCAGAAAAAAGGTCTTTCCTCTTACCCTTTTGGTGGCAAGAATGTTCTCTACCTCAAACTCGTCCTCAGCAGAAACCGGAGCAGGAGGCGTACCTGTAGACTTGGAAAAAGAGTTAAGCACTACAGGTTTGAGGAGAGACACATGGAAGGAGTTAGGGATCCGTAAGTTGGCCGGGAGTTTCAATTTATAGGCCACCGGGTTGATCTGACTGATGACCTCCAGTGGGCCGATGAACCGAGGCCCTAACTTATAGGAAGGGATCTTGAGCCGGACATATTTGGACGAGAGCCAGACTTTATCCCCAGGGCGGAATTGAGGAGGGTCCAGACGTTTTTTGTCAGCGTGTCTTTTCATACGCTCGGATGACAGAAGGAGTGCGGACCGGGTACTCTCCCATATGGAGGAAAATTTGTTAACAAGAGATTCCGCAGCCGGATTGTCCGCCGAGGTGGAGACGGGAAACGGGATCCGAGGATGCTGACCGTAGACTACAAAAAACGGGGATTTGGAGGAAGACTCGCTCTCGTGATTGTTGTACGAGAATTCGGCCCATGGCAGGAGATCCACCCAGTCAGAATGGTGGGCATTAACGAAGTGCCGAAGGTAACTGGTCAGGTTCTGATTGATCCGCTCCACTTGACCATTAGACTGTGGGTGGTAAGCGGAGGAGAAGTCCAGGGTGACGTCCAGCAATTTACAAGTGGCTCTCCAGAAACGGGAAGTGAACTGTACCCCACGATCCGACACGATGTGACGGGGCAGGCCATGAAGACGGAAGATGTGGCGGATAAAGTCTTTAGCCAGCTCGGGTGCAGACGGAAGACCTGGCAGTGGAATGAAGTGTGCCATCTTGGAGAAGCGGTCAGCGACCACCCAAATGACCGTACAACCGGCAGAGACGGGTAGATCAGTAATGAAGTCCATCGCTATATGCTGCCAGGGGGCAGCAGGTACTGGCAGAGGTAGGAGGCGGCCGGCCGGCAGGTGTCTCGGAACTTTGTTGCGGGCGCAGGACACACAGGCAGAAACAAAGTCTATTACATCCTTGTGCAGGTTAGGCCACCAGTAGTGCCGGGTAATAAGCTGGAGGGTCTTTTTCTGACCGGCGTGGCCAGCTAGTTTAGACGAATGACCCCAGTGTAGGATCTTCTCCCGATCAGGTACTGGTACGAACGTCTTACCAGGAGGAAGACGATTTAGACTCACGGGAGCCACCTGCATTACTCTGGCGGGATCGATGATATGTTTCGGATCCTCCTCGAGATCAGACACCAGAAAGGACCGAGACAAGGCGTCCGCCTTGACGTTTTTGTCAGCCGGGCGAAAATGAAGGACAAAATCAAAACGAGCAAAAAACAAGGACCACCGGGCTTGGCGCGGGTTAAGTCTCTGGGCATGCTGGAGGTAAGCCAAGTTCTTGTGGTCAGTGTAAATTATTACCGGGTGAAGAGCCCCCTCGAGCAGGTAACGCCACTCCTCCAATGCCAGTTTGATGGCCAATAACTCTCGGTCTCCTATGGAATAGTTGCGCTCAGAGGAGGAGAAGAGTTTAGAGAAGAAGCCACAAGTTACCATCCTCCGGGAAGATGATTTTTGAGTAAGTACCGCTCCGGCTCCAGAGGAGGAGGCGTCAACTTCCAGGAAGAACTGTTTGTTGCCATCTGGGCGATGCAGCACCGGGGCGGAAGAGAAGGCCTGTTTAAGGGAAAGAAAGGCCTCCTCTGCTTCGGGTGGCCACTCTTTGGGATTAGTACCTTTACGGGTGAGCGCAGAAATTGGGGCCGTCCGGGAAGAGAAGTGTGGTATGAAGAGGCGGTAGTAGTTGGCGAAGCCCAGGAATCGCTGAATGGCCTTCAACCCCTCCGGTCGGGGCCATTTCTCGATGGCAGACAGTTTCTCAGGATCCATTTGTAGGCCGGTCTGAGAGATAATGTAGCCCAGAAACGGAAGCGAGGTCTGCTCAAAGAGGCACTTCTCAAATTTAGCGTAGAGATGGTTCTGCCTTAGCCTGAGCAGGACCTGACGAACGTCCCTCCGGTGAGTCTGGAGATCCGGAGAGAAGACCAAGATGTCGTCCAGGTACACCACTACGCAGGAGTAGAGAAGGTCCCGGAAGATGTCATTGACCAACTCTTGAAAGACGGCAGGAGCGTTACAGAGACCAAAGGGCATTACCAGGTATTCATAGTGGCCGTCCCGGGTGTTGAATGCCGTCTTCCATTCATCCCCCTGACGAATACGAACCAGGTTGTACGCCCCACGAAGGTCCAGTTTGGTGAAGATCCTAGCCCCCCTCAGGCGATCAAATAATTCTGGAATGAGCGGAAGGGGGTACTTATTCTTCACCGTGATCAGGTTTAGGCCTCTATAGTCTATACAGGGACGGAGAGAGCCGTCCTTCTTTTTGACGAAAAAGAAGCCTGCTCCCGCCGGGGAGGTAGATTTCCGGATGAATCCTCTGGCCAGATTCTCCTCAATATATTCGGACATTGACCGGGTCTCAGCAGCGGATAAAGGATAGATACGCCCACGGGGAGGAGTAGTACCGGGTAGCAGATCGATGGGACAGTCGTATGGTCTATGTGGTGGTAATGTCTCTGCCTCCTTTTTATTAAAGACATCTGCATAAGACCAATAAGGAATCGGAAGTCCAGGTAGATTAGCTGGGGTAGGAGAGGGACGGACGGGATGGACGGGAACCAGGCAGGTTTTATGACAGTCTTGTCCCCAGCGAAGGACCTCTCCGGTTTGCCAGTCTAGCACGGGTGCATGTCTCTGGAGCCAGGGCAGACCTAGCAAGAGGGCGTGAGAGAGTCCAGGCAGAACATGAAAGGAGATACTTTCAGAATGCAGCATTCCCACCTGCAGGGTAATGGATTCGGTGATGAGTTGAATGGGGCGAGGTAAGAGGCCCCCATCCACGGCAGCGACAGACAAGGGTACAGCCAGAGGTTTGGTAGGGATGCGGTATTTCTCAACCAGGGACTGTGAAATAAAGTTCCCGGCTGCTCCAGAGTCAAGTTGGGCTAGTTCGAAATAACGGTTCTCCCCGTAGATGATCGAAACTGACAACAGCAGGGATGGAGAGGATTTATTCTTGTCTAGGTGGACCTCTCTGAGCGAACCTAGACACAGGCGTTTCCCGACCTCTCCGGGCAGGCACGGATCCGGTGCTCCTTACTGCCACAGTAGAAGCAGCTCCCCTCGGCACGGCGTGAGTCCTGACGGGTTTTGACCATCTTGGTCTGGTCGACCTGCATAGGCTCAGGAGAGTGTACCTGGGGAGAGATGGAGGGAATGACGGGTTTCTGGGAAGTAGGAGCTAAACGTGGAATCCTTCTCTCACGGGTGACCTCTTTGGCACGCTCCTGGAACCGTAGGTCAATCCGGGTGGCAAGGGTTATTAGATCATCGAGAGAGATAGGAATGTCCCGACCAGCAAGTTCATCTTTAATACGACCGGACAGACCCTCCCAGAAGACGGATACCAGAGCGTCGTTATCCCAGGCCAGCTCCGAGGCAAGGGTGCGGAACCGTATGGCATATTGGCCCACGGTGAGACCCTCCTGACGGAGGCGTAGCAGAGAGGATGCGGATGAGGTCTTCCGTCCGGGTTCGTCGAAGACTTTCCGGAAAGCCGAGAGAAAAGCAGGCAAGTTGGACACCAGGGGGTCTCCTCTCTCCCATAGAGGATTTAGCCAGGCCAGGGCCTCCCCGGTGAGATGGGACATGATAAAGGCAATTTTGGCCCGGTCGGAATTAAACTGATGGGACAAAAGTTCAAAGTGCAGGGTGCACTGATTTATGAAGCCCCGAGCCTGGACGGGGTCGCCTCCGAAGCGAGGAGGTGCAGAAAGCCGGGGTCCGGGGTAGGATACCATAGTATTAGTGGGCAGCGGAGCTGCCGGATTGCAAGATATGGCACTGGCGGAGGTTGTTGGTGGATCAGACAGGGTGTTCAGGCGAGTATTAACATTCCGCAGATGACCCAGGATGGCCTCCTGTTGGGACTTCTGACGGGACAGTTCAAGACAGAGGTCCGAGAGCGAGGGAGCTTGGGTGCCACCGGGTTCCATGGCCCGAGCAAACTGTAACGGGTCCGGGAGGCGGAACCTCTGAGCTATTATACAAGGGGGCGGCCCTTGTAAGGGAGCGGGTGGCAGTCTCTGGGTAACGGGTAGGTACGACCTGTGATGGCAGAGCCTCCGGGTAGGCTAGCAGGCAGATGGTAGATGTGTGCTCCCAGGTGAGCAAGCGAGAGTCTCTGGAATAGCAGGTGGTCACGGCACGTGACGGCGGGACCTCCGGGCTGGCAAGTAGGCAGGTAACGGAGATGCGCTCCCAGGTGAGCGGGCAAGAGTCTCTGAGATAGCTGGTGGTCACAGCACGTGACAACGGAGCCTCCGGGCTGGCAAGCAGGCAGATAACGGAGAAGCGCTCCCAGGTGAGCGGGCAAGCTGGTCCATAGACAGACTGACCGGAGTAGTAAGGCAGACCGTCGGACCTCAGGCAAGCAGGCAGGAAGCAAGTATTCAGGCAGGAATCAGGCAGGTAACTAGCAGGAAACTGGCAGGAAACTGGCAGGTAACTGGCAGGTAACTGGCAACGGGACCTGAGGGCTGAAGCACAGGTGAGACACAGGTGCAAACAACATTGCTCGGGCACCTCCATTTTGGAGGAGGTGCCTTATATATGATGAAGTCCTCCGGCCATTGGCCGGGGACTCCTTAGGACGGCGCGCGCGGTCCCTTTAAGAGGAGGGGAGCGCGCGCGCGCGCGCCCTAAGCACAGGGGCCGGGAAGGAGCGCGCGCTGAGAGCAGAGCGGGAGGAGGACGCCGGGAAGGAGCGCGCGCTGACAGCAGAGCGGGGAGAGGACGCCGGGCACGGAGCAGAGCGGTGAGGGGAGCAGCGTCCCTGCCTAGCAGAGGGCAGGGACGCCAGCGCTACACTTGGCTGAAGGTTCACCTTCCAACAAGACAATGACTCTAAGCACACAGCTAAAATAACAAAAGAGTGGCTTCAGAACAACTCTGTGACCATTCTTGACTGGCCCAGCCAGAGCCCTGACCTAAACCCAATTGAGCATCTCTGGAGAGACCTGAAAATGGCTGTCCACCAACGTTCACCATCCAACCTGACGGAACTGGAGAGGATCTGCAAGGAAGAATGGCAGAGGATCCCCAAATCCAGGTGTGAAAAACTTGTGGCATCATTCCCAAGAAGACTCATGGCTGTACTAGCTCAAAAGGGTGCTTCTACTCAATACTGAGCAAAGGGTCTGAATACTTATGACCATGTTATACTTCAGTTTCTCTTTTTTAATAAATTTGCAAAAAATTCTACATTTCTGTTGTTTTCAGTCAAGATGGGGTGCAGAGTGTACTTTAATGAGAAAAAAAATGAACTTTTTAGAATTTACCAAATGGCTGCAATGAAACAAAGAGTGAAAAATTTAAAGGGGTCTGAGTACTTTCCAAACCCACTGTATATATTGTCATTTTTACATTTTGAAAAATTACAAAAAGGAAAATGGGCCAATGCAATAGTTTGGGTACCCTTGGAGATTTGTGTGCTCAGATAACTTTGACCAAGGTTTCAGATCTTAATTAGCCTGTTAGGGTTATGGGTTGCTCGTTATCATCGTTAGGAAAGGCCAGGTGATGCAAATTTCACAGATTTATAAAAACCCAGCCTCCTCTAACCTTGTGCCAAAAAACAGCAGCCATGGGTTCTTCTAAGCAGCTGCCTAGCACTCTGAAAATGAAAATGGTGGAGGCCCACAAAACACAAACGTTTTCAAGTTGCTCTTTCCTCAGTTTGAAATGTAATTAAGAAATGGCTGTATACAGGAACAGTGGAGGGCAAGATAAGATCTGGAAGACCAAGTAAATTTTCAGTGAGAGCTGCTGGTAGGATTGCTAGAGAGGCAAATCAGAACCCCCCCTTGACTGCAAAAGACATTCAGGAAGATATAGCAGACTCTGGAGTTGTCGTACATTGTTCTACTGTTCATAGACACCTGCACAAATATGGCCTTCATGGAAGAGTCATCAGAAGAAAACCTCTCTTGTGTGCTCACCATAAAATTCAGCTTCAGAAGTCTGCAAGAGAACATCTAAACAAGCTTGATGCATTTTGGAAATAAGTCCTGTGGACCGATGAGGTTAAAATAGACCTCTTTGGCCACAATGATCAAAGGTATGTGTGGAGAAAAAAGGGCACAGAATTTCAGGAAAAGAACATCTCGCCAACCATTAAGCATCGGGGTGGATCAATCGTACTTTGGGGTTGAGTTGCAGCCAATGGCACAGGGAACATTTCACGGGTATATGGAAGAATGGTTTCAATGAAATTTCAACAAATTCTTAATGTAAACATAACACCATCTGTAAAAAAGCTGAAGTTGAAAAGAGGATGGCTTCTACAAATGGATAATGATCTTAAACACACGTCAAATTCAACAGTAGACTACCTCAAAATGTACAAGCTGAAGGTTTTACAGTGGCCCTCACAGTCCCCTGATCTGAACATCATTGAAAATCTGTGGCTAGACCTCAAAATAGCAGTGCATACAAGACGACACAGGAATCTCACAGAACTGGAAGAATTTTCCAAGGAAGAATGGAGGAAAATCCCTCAGATAAGAACTGAAAGACTCTTGTCTGGCTACAAAAAGTGTTTGCAAGCTGTGATACTTTCAAAAGTGGGTGCTACTAGGTACTAATCATGCAGGGTGCCCAAACCTTTGCATCGGCCTATTTTCCTTTTTGTAATTTTTAAAATGTAAAAGATTAAAAAATATATTTTTTTGCCTAAAATACAAAAGAAATGTGTCATCTGTAACTTTAGGCCCCTTAGAGATTGTTTAATCTCCAACTTGCTTAACTGTTCACAATAAGGCTGTGTGCCCACGATGCGTTTTTTAAGCGTTTCCGCAGCGGCAAAAGCGCTGCAGAAACGCTTAAAAAATGCATGGTAGAAGGCCTGCCATGTCCCCCAATGATAATCCGCATGTGCTGTGCACATGCTGCAGAAATTTCCGCTGCGGATTATCACTGCGGAAAAAAACGTAGCACTACTAATTATTTTGCAGAAGTGCTGCGTTTTCGCCGCCATTGACTTGCATTAGAACGCGTGTATTCCGTTTCACTAGATAAGGACATGCGGAATGCACGCGTTCTAATGTGCGGATGGTACCCAGGTCTAGAGGAGAGGAGACTCTCCTCCGAACCCGGGTACCATAGAAAACTGTAAAAAAAAGAATAAAATAAAAAATAATTATACTTACCTTCTGGCGGCTCCCGGTGTGCTCGTCCTCTCATACCGGGAGATCGCGATGGACTGGAGGACCTGCGCTGACATCATAGTCACGTGACCGGTCACGCGACGCTGACGTCGGCAGGTCCTTCAATGTACCGCGATCTGCCGGCATGAGAGGACGAGAGTGAAGCAATACTCCGGGGGCCATTGGAAGGTAAGTATAGATTTTTTATTTTTAAACATTCTCTACGGTCACACTATAATATATGCCTTTTGCATGGATTTATATAGTGTGACCAAGTTGACAAGCACTTTCCAAGTGATACTAAAATCGCTTGGAAATCGCTTGTCAACCCACATGCGGAAATGCAAGTGAAGAATGCTTCACATCCGCATGTCCCTGGCAGGAAAACGCATGTACAATCCGCACGTACAATCCGCATGTACAATCAACATGTACAATCCGCATGCGTTTTTTTCTGCCAGGGAGATGCAGAAATGCTCAGAAAAAATCCGGAGCATTTCTGCATCATGGGCACATAGCCTAACTTTAATTTTGACCAGGGGTGCCCAAACTTTTACATGCCACTGTAGATTACACGGAACAGGCTTCCTTGCGGCAATTCTGTCACTTTGCGTTAGATTTATGGGTGGTATCAATATTAGGTCACTCCAGCTGATCTTGACAGCTATGTCGCCCTCAAACTGCTGCATCTGAAAAAATGAGTTGATCAGCAGTATAAAACGTCAAGGTTCTGGGGAAGGATTAGCTGTTTGGAGATGTTGCAGAATTGTCTGCTTGGTAGTGGATACATGACATGTCTTTTTCTCGTGCTTCCTCACTAGCGTCATCTGGGTTTGTGTCCTGTTTAATTTAAAGTTAGCGCAGAGGTGTAGCCTCTTTAAACCAGAATGAATGTTGTGCAGAACAGGGGATATGATGTCACCGGGGAGCATAGGAAAGCTTCAACAGCATTTAGATTACGAGGAACAGGCGTCCCCGCAGCAATGCTGTCCGTTTTCATTAGGTTGACTGGTGCTATCAATGTTAGGTCACTCCAGCTGGTCCCAGTAGGTGGATATGTCACCCTCTCACTGCTGCATATGACAAAACGAGTTTATCAGCAGTATAAAAAAGTCAGGGCTCCGGGGAAGGATGAGCTGTTTGGAGATGTTGCCTAGTCAGCTGCTTGGTTGTCACTACAAGTCTTCTCTCGCTGGACACACAACATGCTCCCATTATTTCTCGAGGTCATCTCCAGATTATGTCCTTGATACATAAAATACTTTTAGTTCCCTTAAGCCATGATTGAAGATGAAGATGATTTAAAATAGCTGGTCCTGAGGTTAGGGCCATTGTACTTGTCAAAACAGAGAAGGACCAAATCTACAATATTTACAATATTCAGGACAATGACTTAACTATGTAACTTGTATCTTCAGAGTCCTGGTGAGCAACAGGGCATTTATATTACTGTTGAGGTACCGGGCCTGGACACGATTGGTACCGCTGCACCCCGTATCTTGTACCTCTTGAACCAGGTACCCCTTGAGTGCTTGAATTGAGTATCCTTCGAAGATTAAGATGGTAAAGGTGTCTAAGTTTTAGTAATGCCATGAGAACTATAGAACTTTGTGCCATACTCTTAATCAGCATACAGTTTGGAGTTGACAATTTTGGGATGTTCCAATGAAAACTATGATTTGCAATTTGCCTAACAACAGATCCTGCAGCCTGTGACCACTCTGGACCTCCATGCTTTTGTGGAGACCAATTTGGTCACCTTCTATATAACGTAGGTGTTGATTCTCCAAACTGCAATATCTTTGCAGATAAATGGAGGGGCAAAGTCTGAGACATACTTTCCAACAGTCATGATTTCGAGTCCAGCAACTGCAGCTCCAAAGGGGCCCAGGTTTAATTCATCCAGGACTTTTTCTTGGCTGTGCCGGAGTGTTACGTCTGGGGCTTTAGCGATTTGATATTTTTTTTGTGATAAGTGTTTAATTAATACCCTTGTTTCCAACCCTAAAATGCTGCAAGGAGGTATGGTCTTAGCTTCATGAAGAGTCTCAGGACATGGTTCCCGGGATAGTCACAAATTGAAGGTAGTAACACTGATGGCACAATGGCTTAGTTGAAAAGAGTCAAGAATCGTTACCAGGAGAGGTGTCTAGAAATGCAACAGGCCAAAGAACAAGCCAGGAACGTTTCCAGAATTCAGAACCAGGATTAGAACAACAGACAGTGGGTACGCAATCCAAAGAATTTGGCAGATTCAGAAGTCAAGCACAATTGAAATAATTCAAGGACTGGATGGCAGCTCCTTCTTTACATAGGTGGCCAGGTCAGCTGTCATCTTCAAGCACCAGTTGCCTTGGCAAACTGGCACGATCATGCGTTCAGAGCAAGTCAAATCAGCAGGGCCGTGGCAGAAGGCCACATGAGAATAAGATCAGCACGGGAGAAGGTGTCATCATATGCGTCCGTAAGCTGCCCCTGTGACTGCTTTATAGAATCCAACACTCAAATCAGGCGCAGAGTGTGACAAACCCACTGGTTTGTAACAAATCCACTAGCCCTTCAAGGAGTGTAACAAACCCACTGACTCTTCTAGTTGTGTAATAGACCCACTGGCTACTTAAAGTGTATAACTGACTCACTGGCCCTTCAAAGTTTAAACCCATTTGCCCTTTTAGGAGTATAATGGACCCACTGGCCCTTCTAGTTGTGTAATAGATCCACTGGCTATTCAAGGTATGCAACCGACTGACTAGCCATTCAATGTGAGTAACAGACCCACTATCCTTTAAAGGTGTGTAACCGACCCACTTGCCCTTCAATGTGTGTAACAGATCCACTATCCCTTCAAGGTGTGTGAGAGATCCACTATCTATTTAAAGTGTGTAAAAGACACACTAACCCTTCAAGATGTGTAATGACCCACTATTTCTTCAAGATGTGTAAGCAGATCTTTTGGATCTTCAAGGTATGTAACAAACTCACTATCCCTTCCAGATGTGTAACAGACCACTGGACCTTCACAAGATTATCAGCAATATAAAAAGTCAAGGTTTCAGGAATAAATCAGCTGTTCAGAGATTGTTGTATAGTGGAGAGAGGTTCTCGAGGGACTCTTAGGACACAATAGAGGACATTCTACCCTCTTGGGAGGTTTCTGTAATTACCTGCAATCTGGAATTTATTTAGCATTACATGGAGTGGACTATGAATTGAGTTTCTTGACTGCCCCAAGCTGAAGAAACTGCTGAAAACCGGAGACTCTCATTTCTTTTTTATTTTAGAGACAGAAACCCAATATTAAAAATAGCGTTCAGAAATTATAGACGGTCTGTGGACGTCAGGCTGCACACAGGGACCATTGTCTACTCCCATAATAGCAGATGTGGACCTTCCCTTACGTTTGCCAAGGATTGCTTGGTTCATCTTGTCCTTCCCTCCGCACAGTATGCCAATATTACAAGCTGAACGCAGCTCTGGCAAGTAGTAGCTGAGACTTAAGGAGAGAAGTAAACAGGTTTGGACCACCATGACGCAGGAGGGTCTATATATCACGCATGGATGAAGCCAGTGGACGCTCAGGAAAGCATTCATCAGGAGGAGAATTATCCAGTTGCCTCCCTCAGGGGCATGTTCTTCTGGCAGATGATATGATGTCTTGTTTTAAGCCTAAGACAAGCTTAAGATGAGATATTTTGTACAAGGATTCACCTTTCAATTAGCCAAGTTCTTTTACTTTACAATATAAAAAAAACAAAACATTTTTTTGCTAACCTCTATTACAATTTTAAAGTAAAAATAAAGTTTGGCGAAATTATCGCTGCGTATGAGGTTATCTTGTGAAGTCCTTGGTTGCGTGTTGGAGCACAGTACACTATATTATTTCATGAGTTGTTCAAGTGTCGAACTGGGGTTCCTTGGGCCCACCACAAGAGATTATTCCATGGACCCATCTACCCTCTTATTTGTAAACCCGTAAGAAGTAGATTCAAGTGATCAGTGATTAGCTCTGTTCTCCCCTCCAAGTAGAGTTATCTTCTGCTGGAACTTTTCAAGATCATTATTGGGGCAAAGTGTGGGCCCACCGGAGAATACTCTGCCAGTCTAGTGGGCCAGTTTGGGTGTTACATTGATTGACAACTCCCAACAACCGTAAGTGTCAAAAACTAGCCAGCTAGTGTCTTTAACAGTTAACTCCTGTAGTCTTGGTCCAAAAGACCCAGGTAATTGGATACTACCTTGGAGGACTGACTGTGTTAGTGTGACCTTTAATTAAGAAAGTGGCTAAGCTGCTCGGTAGTTGTCTTTTCATTTTAGTTATTAGGACTGATGAAACTAAAGCTTTTCTTTGCCTTCATATATAGCATTTACCTAGTGACACCTTGATGAAATGGAGTCTCTAACCTATGACGTTCCAGTTGAGAAGGTCAAGAGATGTCATGTCATCATGGTCTACCAATTTGTATAGGAATAACCTTCCACTTACAAGGTCATAATTCTCTTGGGTCATTCCTACAATTAAAATGGATCCGATGTGACTCTGCATTTTTCCACTCTATCCAAGACAAAATGACTTGTTAGTGATAGATGGAAGGATGGACAGAAAGAGGGAAACCGAGAATCAGAAAGCCAATTTATTGGATTGTTTGTAGACCCTCAAGAAGGTCTGTAATCCTCGATTTACATCTATGACCAGGTTTAGCGAGTTTTTCGTGTGGGGGGTCTTTTCCTCTGGAATGACAACTTCCATAAATAAGTTAGGAGGTCCTTCTCTTGTTTCTGTTCCCTTGTGAAACGATTATGTTTGGCCCAGAATTCTTTCCTGGTAGGGTGAGACATTCTGCAGGAATGACTTCACATCTCCCAGAGACCATTAATCAGTGGGATCATATTCTTGATTGATCCTTGGTTGCAAATTCTTACACCTGCATAAGATTGATAAAAGAGTGGATATTAATCTCCTTAATCTGCAGGTCAGATGGAGCACAAATACATATTCATACAAAGGCCATTTCAAGCTTGTAATACGGCTGGGCGTAATAGAAACTTCTGAATTGTCTTTGAATATGTGAGAAATCATTTATTTTAGTATCTTTTCTTGAGTATCACTTTCTCTTCTTATAGAGAACTTATTATAAGAAAATGACCCCTCAAGTTCCTGTGTTCAACATGTTTACATTTTGTTTTCTATGTGTCTTTCTATATTGCAAAAAGCTGGTTAAGGTGATGCCTCCATGATATCAACGCTGTGTCAGGACACTGTGTGTTCTTGTGTCTTATGATCTACTCACAATGTATATCTATTCCTTAGGTGGTTAATGGAGAGACGGTCGAATGACAGCCGGGACTGTGGTCATCACCGGTGGAATATTAGCGACTGTAATCCTTCTCTGTATTATTGCCGTTCTCTGCTATTGCCGGCTACAGGTAAGATGATACAGGATGTAACTGAGGATCAGTACAGGATAAGTAATGTAATGTATGTACACAGTAACTGTACCAGCAGAATAGTGAGTGCAGCTCTGGAGTATAATACAGGATGTAACTGAGGATCAGTACAGGATAAGTAATGTGATGTCTGTACACAGTAACTGTACCAGCAGAATAGTGAGTGCAGCTCTGGAATATAATACAGGATGTAACTCAGGATCAGTACAGGATAAGTAATGTGATGTCTGTACACAGTAACTGTACCAGCAGAATAGTGAGTGCAGCTCTGGAGTATAATACAGGATGTAACTCAGGATCAGTACAGGATAAGTAATGTAATGTATGTACACAGTGACTGCACCAGCAGAATAGAGAGTGCAGCTCTGGAGTATAATACAGTATGTAACTCAGGATCAGTGCAGGATCAGTAATGTAATGTATGTACACAGTGACTACGCCCGCAGAATAGTGAGTGCAGCTCTGGAGTATAATATGAGGATGTAACTGAGGATCAGTGCAGGATAAGTAATGTAATGTATGTACACAGTGACTACGCCCGCAGAATAGTGAGTGCAGCTCTGGAGTATAATACAGGATGTAACTGAGGATCAGTACAGGATAAGTAATGTGATGTCTGTACACAGTAACTGTACCAGCAGAATAGTGAGTGCAGCTCTGGAGTATAATACAGGATGTAACTCAGGATCAGTACAGGATAAGTAATGTGATGTCTGTACACAGTAACTGTACCAGCAGAATAGTGAGTGCAGCTCTGGAGTATAATACAGGATGTAACTCAGGATCAGTACAGGATAAGTAATGTAATGTATGTACACAGTGACTGCACCAGCAGAATAGTGAGTGCAGCTCTGGAGTATAATATGAGGATGTAACTGAGGATCAGTACAGGATAAGTAATGTAATGTATGTACACAGTGACTACGCCCGCAGAATAGTGAGTGCAGCTCTGGAGTATAATACAGGATGTAACTCAGGATCAGTACAGGATAAGTAATGTGATGTATGTACACAGTGACTGCACCAGCAGAATAGTGAGTGCAGCTCTGGAGTATAATATGAGGATGTAACTGAGGATCAGTACAGGATCAGTAATGTGATGTATGTACACAGTGACTGCACCAGCAGAATAGTGAGTGCAGCTCTGGAGTATAATACAGGATGTAACTCAGGATCAGTACAGGATCAGTAATGTAATGTATGTACACAGTGACTGCACCAGCAGAATAATGAGTGCAGCTCTGGAGTATAATACAGGATGTAACTGAGGATCAGTACAGGATAAGTAATGTAATGTATGTACACAGTGACTGCACCAGCAGAATAGTGAGTGCAGCTCTGGAGTATAATACGGGATGTAACTGAGGATCAGTACAGGATAAGTAATGTAATGTATGTACACAGTGACTGCACCAGCAGAATAATGAGTGCAGCTCTGGAGTATAATACGGGATGTAACTCAGGATCAGTACAGGATAAGTAATGTGATGTATGTACACAGTGACTGCACCAGCAGAATAGTGAGTGCAGCTCTGGAGTATAATACAGTATGTAACTCAGGATCAGTACAGGATCAGTAATGTAATGTATGTACACAGTGACTGCACCAGCTGAATAGTGAGTGCAGCTCTGGAGTATAATGCAGTATGTAACTCAGGATCAGTACAGGATCAGTAATGTTATGTATATACACAGTGACTGCGCCAGTAGAATAGTGAGTGCAGCTCTGGAGTATAATATAGGATGTAACTCAGGATCAGTACAGGATAAGTAATGTAATGTATATACACAGTGACTGCACCAGCAGAATAGTGAGTCCAGCTCTGGAGTATAATACAGAATGTAACTCAGGATCAGTACAGGATAAGTAATGTAATGTTTGTGCACAGTGACTGCACCAGCAGAATAGTGAGTGCAGCTCTGGAGTATAATAAAGGATGGAACTCAAGATCAGTAAAGGATAAGTAGTGTAATGTATGTACACAGTGATTGTGTAGTAGAAGGTAATGAAACCTCAGGAGAACTCTTGCAGGATGTACCAGTGGTGAAGAGAGACTGCCATCTGTTGGCCAGGCGAAATCAAGCAGAACCAAGTTGTGCTAGAAGATTTGAAGGGGGGAGGAAATTCAGATGCCAGACCTGGTCAGGTGACCTCCAGGAAGGAGCGCGCCAAGCCATAGGGATTTTGGCACCAGGTTGCAGAGCAGACGTGCTCGTGCTCCAGAGGTCCCGCCGAGCCCAGTGTGACAGGCCTCAGCCGGAGGCTTGCATCACCTAAGTGCCGAAAGCCGCCTGATAAGGTCCGGACCCCTCGCAGAAGTGCCCTGAGTTCTGCGCATGTTGGCCAGAGTCAGGACCCACGCTCTGCACTGATTAAGTTCCCGGAATCTGACGTCGACTGTCAAGAGCTGAGGTCTGGGCCCCCTCGCCCCAAGCCTGAGAGACTACCGTCAACAGTCAAGCCGAGAAGAGCTGAGAGAAGACTGCGACAGGAGAGGCGCGCCCACTTAGAGAATGCGAAGCTGGGCGTGTTAGAACAGCGGTGGGTCTCTAGGATGTTTAAATATCAGTACGTGATCTCCTATCGGTCTAAGTCCCTGAACACCCATGCAGATGCCCTGTCCCGAGTCCCACCCAGCTGGGCCGAAGAGAGACACAGACGAAGAGCTTGGAGGTGACGAGATCCCATATTTCAGACAGTTTGCCGCTGCTGTAATAGCCGCTCAGGAGTCTGGAGAAGAGCCCAGACCCACCCAGATTCTGGGCCACTCAAGAGACGAGTGGATACACCTGCAACAGTCCGACCCAGAACTAGCAAAACTGAGAAAATGGGTCGCCCTGGGGCAAAGACCTGACCAGGTGGCCAGGGCTGCTTCACTCCCAACTACCCTGGAAATCTTGGGCCAGTGGGAAAGGCTCTTCCTGAAAGATGGCCTGCTGTGCCGAAGGATTCAACTACCTCGGGAGTTCGATGTTACCTGCCAAGTGGTGGCTCCAGAAGCGCTACTAGTGCAACTAGCTAAGGAAGCTCATGAGAGGGGTGCCCACTTTGGTGTGGAAAAGACCTTTCGGTGGTTACAACAGCTGGTGTATTGGCCCCATCTGCGGCAAGAAGTTGAAGGAGTCTGCCGAAAATGTCGCCAGTGTGAGTTAAACAAACCCCCGGAACAGAGAGCTCCTGTTAAGACCATGCGAACTTCTGTGCCCTTGTAGGTCCTGATGATTGATTACCTGATGATCGGAACTTCGTACAATGGCTACGAGTATTGCTTGGTGTTGACTGATCACTTCACCAAGTTCGCGGTGGTGACCCCCACCCGGGACCAGACAGCAGAACCTGCAGCTAGGGCTATCTGTCAGGATTTCATCCGAATATATGGGTGCCCGAAGTGAATACACTCTGACCAGGGGGCCTGCTTCCAGGCACGAGTGATGGACGAACTGTATCGTATCTATGGGATCGATAAATCCTGAATGACGCCGTATCATCCCCAAGGGAACCGAGCCTGCGAGCGCTTTAACCGAACCCTGTGGCAAATGTTGCGAACCCTGGAAGAGGACAAAAAGATGAAGTGGCCCGAATTTGTGTCTGAGTTGGTGTGGGTGTGGCGCCCCTGCGGGTTCAGTCGCCACAGAGGTACTGCATCTCACCCAGAGGTGTGGTATCCCACTCTCAGGTAAGGAGGGAGTACTACCCGGGACCCACCCACCTGCATCCAACACTACACCATTCCAGACCAGCAGGCGGGGCAAGATGCAAGTGTACAATGCTGAGCCCTGTCCCTGGTTGGAAGTGGGGGGAACCGAGTGAGGGGGAACCATGTAGTGGGTGAGAGTGGAGGAAGTAGTACATGGGAGCACCTTCAGAAGGAGTATAAAAAGGGAACATCTTGTAGGAGACAGTTCAGTCTGAGAAAAAGAGAGAGAGAGTTGGGAACAGGAGCTCTGGAGGAGCTCTGCTCAGGAGGAGAGGAGGAAGGAGTGGGCCTAGTCTGGGAGGCCCAGGAGAACAGACTGAGAGAGGACGGGAGCAGAGGGAAGGCTCCAAGAGGAACAGAGGGGATCCCAGGGGCACGGTGAGTGCGGAAGCCACCCGTGCTCCCGAATCTACTAGGACGTGGAGGGATCAGACCGCAGAGGGGACCGGCCCCTAAACTAGTGGAGAACTACACGGCTCAGCTAGAAAACCAGAGGTTGCTGTACTTTCAAGGTGCAGCTGCCCAAAACCACAATTATATCGCCGAAAAGGTGGCCGCATAGGATTCAGGGAACTGCACGTCGCCCACCAAGATCCGAGCCTACTGGCTTGGGACACTGATTGTGAGGCGCAGGGCAGGAGGGTGAGTGCTAGCTCAGGAAACGACCGAGGAAGGCACACAGAACGGGGTCCCGTTAAGTACTCCTGAATTACCTAAGGGATTGCTGAACCCCTTCCCTGGTGAACGCAGGACGACGTGGGAGGTTACACACTGGCGCTGGTAACCTGGAGTCTTGAACAACTGTAAACCTTGAAGACTGCACCCCACTGTGTCCTGGAATTATTGCTGCGCCATCACCAGCCCTGCACTACACAGCACCAGCAACATCTACCTCATAACATCACTACTTCCTGCCCTGGGGCTTAGCTCTGCCTGTGGAGAGCTGAACCAACTCTGCTGCTTCACCATCAGCTCCAGAGGATCTGCACCGCAGCGGCGGTCCCATATAGCCGCATACCACAGGTGGCGTCACAAACATTATATATAAAAACTTTATTCCTTTTACTTTATTCCCCTTTAATTGACCTCCCTGGGTCACGGACTGGGTCACTGCCACCGTGACATCCCCCAGCACCGACCGGCCCGGCTACCGAGTACCCCACGGCCCAGGGGGCGAGTCATGGGTGTATAATAATAGAGTCCATGCGACTACCGGCTACACCCCCTACATGCTGCTGTTTGGGCGGTGTGACGGAACCAGAGCTGTGGAGTCGGTCTCAGTGTCCATTTTGGTGGAGTCGGAATCGGAGTCGCTATAAAATGGACCGACTCCAACTCCTAAAATATATAATAAATTGGGTACAGTAGTTCAATGCAGTTTGTGGGGAATATTTTTTCATAATAATTTGGGAAAGTTATGAAATGTCTATCCTATTCCTGATCTAAGGGTCTAGACTTTTAGCTGAGATGAATCTGTGCTACAGTAAATTTATCACTTAAACATGAGCCATGTATGAGGGAGTCGGAGTTGGAGTCATTGTCATGGAAATTGAGCAGTCGGAGTTGGAGTCGGAGGTTTGGCTTACCGACTCCACAGCCCTGGACGGAACAGCTTCTAATCTTAATCAGCCAGACATTTAGATTTTTTAATCCAAGAGAAATACACTTATCTTTGTGCTGACTTGTAAATGTATGTGTATTTCTATGGCTGGTCAAGAAGGACTGACCAGTATTTGCATAACCCTGAATGTTGTCTTCTATTGGTTTGTGAACAATGATGTTTGTTACTATGCTAATTGCATATTATACTAAGATAGCTAGTTTATTTAAGAGAGCCCCTGCTATACCAACTATGTAAATTGATTAAATGCACAAACAATGAGACCTGAGCCATGTTGAATAATATCCCTAACCCTTGACCTGTGGATGTGTACTTAAAAGGACATGTGCCTCTGTAGCAGATTTGGATTCTACATAATTCCAGCCTAATGGTATATGGCCTTGACTGGAAAGATACGGATCTGCTCCATTGACTATCAGAAAGCCCATGGATACATTTGGGGAGACCAGGTTGAGACAATGAAGTCACCTGGCCCCATGGATATGTTGTTTGGGGTGGCCAGGTGGGACACTCCGGTCGCCTGGAACCCATGGAGACTTCAGAGAAGCCAGATTGGGACCAGCCGGTCATCTGGCCCCATGGAAACTCTCAGAGAGGCCAGGATGAGATCCTTGGGTCTCCTGGCTTTGCACCTCGATGGACTGTCGGCTTCCTAAGCTTGCCGCTATCTCGTCTCTGTGGGGGCCCGCCAGAAGCGGGGAGCCACTGGTTGCGGTAGTTGGCCCTGGAACTGGAAGTCCAAAAGTCACAGCTGTTCTATCCCAGGCTGGCCAGCGGAAGGTTGAGACTGTGTAATGTTGTACCATCTTGAGTATTTGCTGGAATTGTTCTATGTGTTTATTGTCCATTTGGTGGTTCACTAAAGTATTGCCACACTGTTTTACCCTCACTCTGTGTAATCTGAGTAGTATTACGCCCACGGAAGACCCCGGGTCTTCACAGGCGGAGTGGACGAGAAACACTGAACTGGAGCTGGACTCAGAAGACCCCTGTCCGGGCAGTAGCCCAAGTACCTGGATTCAGGAGCATCGGCGCCGACTTCACACAGTGAGAAGATTAGTTGAACAGAAGTTTTGGGAAGTTGAACATTCGAGTCGGTCCCTGACCTCGGGTGGACAACTCTGGCCAGGGGACCATGTGCTAGTGCAGGCCAAGTGGCCTGGGAGCAAGCTGGATCACCGTTGGGAGGCAATACCCTATCGAGTAGTGAAGAAGGTCCACCCAGATAACCCGGTCTACGAGGTGAGACCTGAGGGAGATGACACCAGCGACACCTAGAGTGTTGCACCGAAATATACTGCAGCCCTGCTCTTCCAAAGCGGAGGACTGTATCGAGGCTGGGTCTCCAACAGAAGTGGCTGAAGTGCCACAAAGAGGGGCCTTAGAGGATGAGGAAGGATGGGCTACAGTACCGTTGAGTCCGCCGGAGCTGCCGATGCCACTCTCGAGTGGGACAGAGAATGAACCGGGAGGCAATTTACAATCCCCAGTGATTGATTCTTCAGGGACTCCAGAGCCACCTCTGCAAGAGAAGCCCCACAGGACTGAGCAGGCCAATGCCGGAATTCCTCCTAACCCGTATGCCCAGGAAGAGTTTGTCTGGTCTCAGGTTCAGCAAAAAACTAAAGAGTGTGCTCATCTCTTGGCTGAACTTACACTGCCTGTGCAGGGACGTCAATCCCGCAAGAAGTCCACGCGCCCGAGGACTGGCAAGCAAAAAGGGGGGAGGAATGTAGTAGAAGGCAATGAAACCTCAGGAGAACTCTTGCAGGATGTGCCAGTGGTGAAGAGAGACTGCCATCTGCTAGCCAGGCGAAATCAAGCGGAACCAAGTTGTGCTAGAAGATTTGAAGGTTGAGAAAATTCAGATTCCGGACCTGATCAGGTGACCTCCAGGAAGGATTTCCTGGATATAAAAGTCCAGTGCGCCAAGCCATAGGGATATTTGGCGCCAGGCTGCAGAGCAGAGCAGATGTTCTCCAGAGGTGCCGCAGAGCCCATCGTGACAGGCCTCAGCCGGAGGCTTGCATCACCTAAGTGCTGAATGCTGCATGATAACGTCCGGACCCCTCACAGAAGTGCCCTGAGTTCTGCACATGTTGGCCAGAGCCAGGACCCACGCTCTGCACTGATTAAGTTCCCGGGATCCGACGTCGCCTGTCAAGAGCTGAGGTCTGGACCCCCTTGCCCCAAGCCTGAGATACTACCGTCTACGGTCAAGCCAAGAAAAGCTAAGAGAAGACTCCAACAGGAGAGGCACGCCAGCAGTAGCGGAGGAACCACGCAAGTGAGCAGGGCCGTCACTTCCTACTTTCACTTACGGTACCGGGGACAGTTGGGATTAGGACTTCAGGTTGGGAGGGGGCCGGTTGGTGCATGGGATGCTAAAAGGGATTTGATTGACTATATCCGGAAGAGACTTGCGGCCTAGCGGAAAGAACCGGTGACCCCCGCTAAGGCCATATAGAAAGAGAACTTACTTGGTGACTCCCACGACTGGGTGCATCACATTTTTGCAAATAACTCTACTGTTACTTACTGAAAAGACTTCATATTGTTATTCCAAGTTATTGTTGATTCAATTGTTACTAACCCCTTTAAAATAATTATTATATCTATAAAGTGGTTATATCAATCCCTGACTGCTTCCACCTCGTGGTCTCTGTGCATTGCATTCCGGCCCCTGTGTTACAACAGCACCAGCAGAATAGTGAGTACAGCTCTGGAGTATAATACAGGAAGTAACTCAGGATCAGTACAGGATCAGTAATGTAATGTTTGTACACAGTGACTGCACCAGCAGAATAGTGAGTGCAGCTCTGGGGTATAATACAGGATGTAACTCAGGATGAGTACAGGATCAGTAATGTAATGTATGTACACAGTGACTGCACCAGCAGAATAGTGAGTGCAGCTCTGGAGTAGAATACAGGATGTAACTCAGGATCAGTACAGGATCAGTAATGTAATGTATGTACACAGTGACTGCACCAGCAGAATAGTGAGTGCAGCTCTGGAGTATAATACAGGATGTAACTCAGGATCAGTACAGGATAAGTAATGTAATGTATGTACACAGTGACTGCACCAGCAGAATAGTGAGTGCAGCTCTGGAGTATAATACAGGATGTAACTCAGGATCAGTACAGGATAAGTAATGTAATATCTGTACACAGTGACTGCACCAGCAGAATAGTGAGTGCAACTCTGGGGTATAATACAGAATGTAACTCAGGATCAGTACAGGATCAATAATGTAATGTATGTACACAGTGACTGCACCAACAGAATAGTGAGTGCAGCTTTGGAGTATAATACAGGATTCAACTCAGGATCAGTACAGGATAAGTAATATAATCTATGTACGCAGTGACTGCACCAGCAGAATAGTGAGTGCAGCTCTGGGGTATAATACAGAATGTAGCTCAAGATCAGTACAGGATCAGTAATGTAATGTATGTACACAGTGACTGCGCCAGCAGAATAGTGAGTGCAGCTCTGGTGTATAATGCAGAATGTAACTCAGGATCAGTGCAGGATCAGTAATGTAATGTATGTACACAGTGACTGCGCCAGCAGAATAGTGAGTGCAGCTCTGGAGTATAATACAGGGTGTAACTCAATATTTGTAAAGTGACTAAGCTTTTAGGTAAATTATATTTACATCATGGTGTAGCTTGTCCTTGTAGGTTGTTAGTATTTTACATCCTTGTCTTGTGATGTTAGAGCCACCAAGGTCATCCAGGTTGACGCATTGCGAAATAAGTTGTCCGGAATGAGACCACGCTTTAATAAATGAGAATCTCTCTCATGTTTAGTAAAGTTATTCATTATTTTGTGTTTGATTTTCTCAGTATTACTGCTGCAAGAAGGAGGACTCGGAAGAGGATGAGGAAGAACCAGATTTTGCTGTCCATTCTCGTTTCCCACCGGTACATTGCAACCGAAATGTAGTATTAGCCAATGGCCCGTCCATCTATGCTTCCCCCTACAACAAGAAGCATCAGCACTGCAGGAGCGTGTGCCAGGGCTGCTCACACAATGAACCGCCAGCTTTCCTCCTGCATCCACCGGACGAGATCCGAAATGGAGGCGACCGTATCACCTACAAGACGATCAGCCAGGAAGAAATCGAACTGCCGGTTAATCTGAGCAATTTGCAGGTGCTCAATCCCAATCGCCTGTCCGCCATGAGGGAGGCATTTTCCCGAAGCCGTAGTATCAGCACGGATGTATGAGGGCAGCGCGCCTTTTCCAGGTGTTTCACCGCTGCCTCTTCTGTCCTCAGCATGTCTGGGCCATTATTTGGTGTAACACTGAAGCCTTTTTTCTCCTCGGCATGTCTACGCCATTATCTAGCGTGAGACTGCCACCTCTTCTGTCCTCGGCATGTCTGGGCCACTTTCTGGTGTGACACTGCCACCTCTTCTGTCCATGGCATGTCTGGCTTTGCTCAGTACCACTGTTCTTTACGTCATCATCACTGGCGTCTTTTTTTTATTTGTTTTTTTTATCCTGAAACTGGACCTTTAAAAAATTTTGGGGAAAACTTTGTCTCCCTCTAGTGGTTAATATTGTGCAAAAAATCCCCCAAAACAGTTCACAGTGCAACATCGTTCTAGTCCGTGCTTCCATCTCGTGACCAATTGAGAATTATCAACTAAGTCTTTTTTAACCATGAATGTATTTATATACAACAGACCAGAAAAAATAAAATAAAATACGTCAAGGCAAGCAAAAAGGAAAGAAATGGCAGTACAAGTAACGCTCCAGGCCGCAGTTAATTATTATTTTTTTCTCAATGAAACTCCTTTTGTTCTCTATAATTCTTGACATGCTGTGTGTCGTACTTTTTTGTACATGTGAAAAGGGGAATTAATGTTAAATACATTTTTTCACGGATGTTTTTTGCGCAGCAGGGACAGGGTGACAATGGTGATTGGATATTTATGCAATGGGCAGGGGAAAAGGAGAACATTTTTGTAAGGTGTAAGACTCTACCTTTTGCTAGGTTGGAAACAATACATCAATGGTATAGGATATTTGCAAATAAAGAGGGCGCAAAAATTTTCGGAAGCCCTTACGTGCAACTCAACTTATATTTATACATCAGGATGTTTTTATAATCTGTGCTTGGCTATATATCTGCCGAAATCGACATATACAGCAAAAACCCTTGAATACGGTATTTAAACCAACTGAGTTATCGTATGCCGAATTTCTAGAAAGGAACTTTCTGTATATACTTAATTAAAAAATCCTCGCCGAAATAAGGATACTGGTGGCGTCAGGATCCTCGAGGGATGGAGGTAATATTTTTTTATGAACTGTGTATGGTGCGAGTCTGTGATTGTGAGTCTGTGCTATACATAGAGTTAAATTAGCAATCATGAAATTTTTCAAGTCCGTGACAAAAAAAAAAGGTGGTCTCAGCTGCTGCAGAACAGCTTGTGCAATAACAGGATGCAATACTGGCTGTGCTGTTTATAGCAAGGGTGGTCCCAAATGCTTTATAGCCAGTTATCAGTGGGTTAGTTAGCAGGGCCAGTATAATACCTGCACTAATAGTGACGCCCATCTTCATGGTAAATATTCACTGTTGTTATCTGCCAATTTAATAACATAAATGATAAAACAAAAGTCCCTGCCACCAATATAATCACGATTTCCACTGCTGAAAATATCTATGGAGGTGACTGATATCAGCGAAGATGTGCACTCTAGGATAAATAGGATTTTAAAGGGAATTTAAAGGGGTTGTCTTGTCAAGAAAACTTGCTGTGGATTGACGTTGTAGAGGCGCTCCACAGCTCAGAGAGATGAGCGGCTTCTATTGAGGTAGCCTAAGTTCATCAATAAAAAGGGGTCACTATTAAAACAATTGGGCAAATTTGTGAAAGCAAAACTGTCTTTGTTGCCCATAGCGACCAATAGCAGCGCAGCTTTTATTTTTCCAACAATAGAATATTAAAAGAAAGCTGAGCCGTGATTGGTTGTTATGGACAATAAACAGCTTTCATTTTACAGTTTCAGCCCATAGCAACCAGTCAGAGCACAGCTTTCTTTTTTTTTTTTTAAAGAGAATATGAAATGATAGCTGCGCTCTGATTGGTTACTGTAGCAAACAGACAGGTTTACACAACACTGTCTAACCTGTCCTTGTTGCCCATAGCGTCCAATCAATCAGATTGCAGCCTTTATGTTTTAAACTGCTCGGGAAAACTGAAAGCTGCTCTGTGATTGGTCGCTATGGGCAACAAGGACAGATTTACTGTTAGAGAGTTTGAGGCCTTTTATTTTAGTGGTGCAGTCATCAAACATGACAAAGATTGAAGTGGGGCTGTAATATCAAGCATATATGTTGTCACCCAACTTTTCCTATGACAGATTTAATAAATTTCTCTCCTGTATGGAATCAGTGTCTTTGTAGGTCAGTCATCGCCTCCTGCACGGTAATCTCTAGTTACAGTTCAGGACAAGCTATAGAGCAGAATTACCAGCTTCATCCATAATAGACAGCCCTAGTACACAGGGTCCAGACCAGGCTGACGAGTGTCGGGTGGAAACTGATGCAGCCGAAGTGCAACTTTCCACCTACCCACAAAGACCCCAGCTAAACTAAAATGATGCCCCCTGCTGGTGCCGTTTCATGGCTAGCTAACAACTTCCGCTGCTTTGACTTTCTCGGTGTGATTTTTCAGATTTTTCACTTTAATACTCCGGCAATCAGACTAGCTTGATTTTAGGCCACCTTTTCAAGTGAGAAGTGAAAAGTGCCCCAGGGGTAATGCATAGATTAGTTTGAGGAAAATGACTATTTTTGGTGGGGATTAACCACATGTTAGAGGATCATTATTAGGCGGTGTGCACACAAAGAGTTTTTGGTGAGTTTTTAACACTGTGTATTTTCGCTGCATTAAAAATGCAGCATCTTACAGTTCCAGCAAAGTGGATGGGATTTATAGAAGTCTCATGTCCTCTGCGCTTGTTTTTACTCAGCATAAAGTGACCTGCGGTGCGTGCTTCAAATCCACAACACGTCAATTTCTATTATGGATTTTGTGTGAGGGTTTTCCCATAGATTTGCATTAGGTGCGTAAAAAACACATGTAAGAAACGCACATGCCTTTTTAATTAAAAAACATATGTAAAAAAAAAAGCACTCAAAAACGCTATGAAAAAGTGCAAGTAACCTGACTTAATAGGTACAGAAAATATGAAACATCAGAAACTCACCAAAAACTCATCATGGGAACATAGCTTTAGGTTATGTGCGCACATTCAGGATTTGCTTGCAGAAATTTCTGTAGCGTTTCTGCAAGGTTCTGCATCTCTTGGCGGCAAAAACGCTGCGGAAATTCCGCTCATTTTTTATGCGTTTTTTTGCATTCTCATGCGTTTTTTTTGTACATTTTCATGCGTTTTTTGTCCATTTTTGCCTGCGGATTTGCCATTCGTTTTTTCCAATGCATTGTATAGGAAAAGCGCACAAAGAATGGACATGCTGCTTCTTTTTCCGCACATGAAATTCTGTAAGGAAAAATCTTGATCATGTGCACAGATCTTCCAAATTCTCATAGAAAATGCTGGAATAAGGTTTGCAATGCGTTTTTGGGGCCAATTCTGCGCGGATTTACCGCATCAAAAAATGCATCGTGTGCACATAGCCTTAGGGTTGCAGGACCCTGGTTCATCGACCATGTTATTAGTCTGTGGCCGCTGGCTGGGAGCCCTTTGAACTGCCTAATACCGGACGCCATCTGTGGCTCTTGTTTTGATCAGTTGACCCGGCGTTATGTCACATGTGTGTCCCACCGCTACAATGATGTCGCACCAGGATAATCAAAAGAAGAGCCGCGGATGCTGTCAGGTAGGAGGCGATTTGTCAGGGTTCCCGTCCAGTGTGCACAGATTACTGACAGGGCCGGTGATCCTAGAAATCAATTCGCACCAACCCTAATCATTATGTGTGTGAGATATCATCTGATCTAGTTAAAAAATATGCACATTATTTTTGTATTTTTATGCCAAAAAAGCAGTTTCCTTGAGAAGGACGTAGTTGTTTTAGTTACATTTTTATATGGAGGATAACACAAACCAACCAAAAATCCCTAGAGTGTACTTCTGAATATACATAGGTTGTCTACATTCAGACAACACTTTCTGAAATGCACTTTCAAAAAGTTTTGTAATCAGCAGTGTTAAATCAGAGTCGCCCATTCTTTAAGGTCTCACATAGTAAGCTGAGGACAGCATGAAGATCCATGTATTCTATAATCCAAACTTATTTTTGGATCTGTCCTTTCATGATCATATGATGAGAAGATCAGTCACTGTCCAGGAAGATAAACCCCTAACACTTTAAAACTTAGAGGGGTTTTCCTATGCGGTGGATATTTTTTAGGTATAATAATCATTCATAAAAAAAAGTTGAAAGGACTCAGAGGCTACTTTTAGAGTATGTTCACACTGTGTTTTGAGGAGTGTTTTTGTGAGTGGACGTTCTCCTAAATCCTCCTCAAAAACTTCTTCAAAAACTCTTGGACATTTCTTCCAATTCATTTATATGGGAAATCCACTATGCTGTTCATATGAGGGTTTTTTTTTTCCTTAAGAGGTTTTGAAAAACGCCTGGTTGAAAAAAATAATGTGTACATCAGTTCTTTGAAACGTGTTATGAAGGAAACCTTTCCAAACTAGGCACTGTCCACTAAAAGGGCTGCAAAGAACGCTTCAGTTAAAAAAGAAAACTCTTCCAAACTTTTCAAAACAGCTTTAGGAAATGATTCTGGAAAAAAAAATACTGTTTTTGCTTAAAAAAAATCATGTTTTTGTCTGTGTGCAACTCTTCCAGAGTCCTTTTTTCTCAAAGATATTCAATATTATGAGACTTTTGACAACGCTGGTTGATATGGATTCTGATCCTAGGCCTTTTGCACTAAAGTATACCCCATGTGTATTTCTCTTTGGGTTATAGCTCATGGATAATGCCCCAATCCAATTCAGATGTCATAAGAAGACAAAGGCCCATCACACTGAAACTGGTCCTAATTTGCTAACCCCCGTTGACTTATTGTTCTTCCTATCGTTACCCAGCAGTCCAGAGCATCTTTGTACTGACGCTTCCTGTTTTTTTAGCAGCGAAGTCACAGGAGTGGCAACCTTAGCAATAATATGAAAACTTTTAGGGAATTTTTTGAAAAATAAAAAAGGAAAATAATACATATTTAGCAGGCAGTCCTTCTGGGATACCAATAAGGTTGAATGGGGTCTGGACATTTTTTAAAATATGGTATAGGGCTTGGTGCAAGTGCAAAAATATGGACCCCAATTCTCTGGTGACTACAGTACCGTGAGCGGGACATCGACCTTTCGATTACTTACATTTACCAGTCTGACACAAATCAGAAACATTGAATATGTCGGAAAATGAAACGAGCTGAAGATAAACCCATGTATAATTCACCGGACTGCCGAAGAACTTCACAGCCTTCCAGTGGGTCGTGTTCTGCTACAGTCATACGAGACAATGGAACTGATATGGTCTTTCATGCATCTTTCATTCATGTCAGTGGAGGTCGTGTTCAGGGTGTGTGACTTATTCGCAGTCTCACTGTTTGCTCAGGAACGTAAATTGTGCATTTTCTATTTTGCAGACTAATCATTTGTGCAAGATTTATAAAGAGCTCTGTGACATTTAAGTTGTATCTGTTGCCTTTGCATGATGGAGGTGGATATTTTTGGGGCTTAAGTATTATGCATAAAATGCAACCTCAGTGTGGCCCTAATTGGCTCAGTGACGTCACCACATCCTAGGGAGTTCTGTATTTTTCTACTGTTCTTAGTGTAAAGGAAACTCATAGGCAAACTGGTGGACAATAGTGATAGACCTGGCTGCTGGAGACTAAATAGGCTACACTCTCAATGGAACCTCTGATTGCTAGAAAATAGATAGGCTGCTATCACTATGATTGCTGGAGACTATAGTAGGCAGGCTGCTGTCTCCATGATTTCCTTGGATGCTGGAGAATAGATAGGCTGCACTTTCAATATTTCCTTTTGGTTGCTGGAAAATAAATACACTGCTACCAATATTAGTCCTCTGGTTGCTGAAGAATAGATAGGGGTTATCGCTATGATTTCTTTGGTTGCTGGAGAATAGATAGGCTGCACTTTCAATGTTTCCCTTCTATGATAATAAATAAATGTTCTTTCCATGGATTGTCTGGTTGGTGGTGAATAGACTGGAGAATAGGTAGGTTGTGCTCTTTATGATACTCACGGCTGCTAGAAAAATAGGCTGCTTTATCTGTGATTCATTTGGATTGCTCAAGACTAGAAAAGCTGCACTTTGAATTATTTTCTCTGTTTCTGGAGACTAGATCGGCTCCACTCTCAATAAATTCCTAGATTGCTGGAGACTAGTTAGGCTGCACTCTCAATATGTCTCAAAGTTGCTGGAGACTACATAGACTGCACTCTCAGTTATTCCCTAGCTTGCTGGAGACTAGATAGGCTGCACTCTCAATATTTCTTTAAGCTGCTGAAGACTACATAGACTGCACTTTCAATAATTCCCTAGGGTGCTGGAGACTAGACAGGCACCACTCTCATAGATTCCATTCGTTGAGGCTGCCTTCTTGTGCTACAGCCCACAAAGTGGCTGCTTCCATCGTGCGTAGGCAACAAAAGCATTTTGATTATTTTTCTTGCCATTCGGTCATTGCTTGCTTTTATTCTCTTTCTACGCAATATATTTATTTCAACATTACTGCAGAAATTCATGTTTCACAACAATAAAAAAAAATGCACATTCGTTAATTTGTTGTAGGATATTTCAGGACTCACTGAGACAATGAATTGAAATAAATTACTATTTGGAGATTTCCTAAAGACTGATTTTGTGTGGTGTTTTATCTCAGGAATGTGCGTTAATTCTGGGTTAATTCTGTGCTGTATTATTTCTTCATATATCTTTATGGCTGTCAGAGTGTCATTTTTTCTGATCCAAAGCATTAAATCTCCTTTATAAGCACAGCTAAAGTGAACCTGACACCTGATACATGCTGTCCAATCAGCCATGTATGTGTGTCTCTGAAACGCTGCGGCCACCGTCGGGGACCGAGCCGCGCTTTACACTAGTCAGACAAGCGGGTCCCTGGTGGTTTTTCCCCTTCTGCTGACAGTGACTGACAAGCCTTTGCTTACATGCGCAATAGGTAGAGGCTTGTCAGTCAGCGGAAGGGGAGAAGCTGCCAGGGACCCACCTGTATGACTAGAGTACAGTGCAGCTCGGTCCCCAGCAGCTATTAAAAGTATGTTTTTCCATGAAACGCCGCAGCTTATCCCATTATTTTATTAGCCTTGGCAGCAGCTGCCTGGCACTGGTCACTAAAGTTGAGTTTGCCATCCACCCAATTCTTTTTCAGCGACAGTTTTACAGTGTTTTATAATTTAATACATAATTATACATTTTATTTCCTGAGCCCAAGTGCATGACCTTACATTTATCTACATTAAAGTTCAATTGCTATTTCTCAGCCCAAGCCTCCAGCTTACATAAATCCTTCTGTAATATTAAATTATCCTCCTCTGTGTTGATTACGCCGCAGAGTTTAGTACCATGTGCAACTATTGAAATTTTACTCTGTATGCCCCCTACAAGGTCATTAATAAATATGTTAAAAAGAAGAGGGCCCAATACTGACCCCTATGGTACCCCACTGTTAACTGTGCCCAATCCGAGTATGCACATTAATAACCACCCTGTGTTTCCTATCACTGAGCCAGTTGTTAACCTAGTTATACATTTACACATATTTTCCCCTAGTCCCATTATTCTCATTTTATATACCAACCTTTTGTATGGCATCGTATCAAACACCAATGAAAAGTCGATATGGACAACATTCACTGCGTTTCCCTGGCCCAATCTGGAATTTACCTCCTCATAGAAGCTGATCAGATTAGACAGGGCTGATCCCTCATAAACCAATGTTGATACTGGGTCATGATGCTATTCTTATTGAGATTCTCTAGGATAGCATCTCTTAGGAAACACTCATGAACTCTATCCACAGGAGAGGTTAAATTTACCGGCCTATAATTTCCTGGCTCAGATTTTGTCCCCTTTTTGAATATTGGCACCACATTTTCTATTTTAGTTACCCTTTAAGTAAAAAAAAATTGTGGTTTCATGCCATCAACCCCACAAGAGGGAGCTTAATGCATACTGAATTATTATTGAAGTCAATGTATAACTAGTATGTGTTACGCTCGCGCCCGGACTGACTGGTGTGAGCTTGGTTAGTGATCCCACTGGATCATGAGCCGAGGAGTGCCTGGAGGGGCGTGACTAAGTATCAACTCGGTCCGACCAAGGTCGCACGGCGGCTCAGTCGACTCTGTGAACCAGGGAGGAACAGAGCAGAGGGACCAGGTGCTACTCCAGGTCAGACCCCGGTCACAGCTGTTGACCCACACCGGGGGATGCTTGAACGGGCAGGCACAGCTGGTATGCAGACAGGTGGGTACTGGCAGGCACGGCTGGTATGCAGACAGGCGGGTACTGGCAGGCACGGCTGGTATGCAGATAGGCGGGTACTGGCACGCACAGCTGGTATGCAGACAGGCGGGTACTGGCAGGTATGAACGCAGGCTGGATAAGGACCAGTACAGACTGGGATTCAGGAACAGAGCCGTGGGTGCGGTGGACTAGCAGAGCAGAACCGCAGGCGCAGAGGACAAGCAGAGCAGAGCAAAACTGCAGATGCGGTGAACAAGCAGAGCAGAGTGAAACCGCCGATGCGGTGAACAAGCAGAGCAGAGCGAAACCGCCGGTGCGGTGAACAAGCAGAGCAGAACCGCCAGTGCGGTGAACAAACAGCGGAGCAAAACCGCTGGTGAGGTGAACGAACAGAGCGGAGCAAAACCGCAAGTGCGGTGAACAAGCAGAGCAGAGCAGAACAAAACCGCAGGTGCGGTGAACAAGCAGAGCAGAGCGAAACCGCAGGTGCGGTGAACAAGCAGAGCAGAGCGAAACTGCAGGTGCGGGGAACAAGCAGAGCAGAGCGGAAAAGCAGGTGCGGCGAACAAGCAGAGCAGAGCGGAACCGCAGGTGCGGTGAACAAGCAGAGCAGAGCGAAACCGCCGATGCGGTGAACAAGCAGAGCAGAGCGAAACCGCCGGTGCGGTGAACAAGCAGAGCAGAGCCGCCAGTGCGGTGAACAAACAGCGGAGCAAAACCGCAGGTGCGGTGAACGAACAGAGCGGAGCAAAACCGCAAGTGCGGTGAACAAGCAGAGCAGAGCAGAACAAAACCACAGGTGCGGTGAACAAGCAGAGCAGAGCGAAACCGCAGGTGCGGTGAACAAGCAGAGCAGAGCGGAACCGCAGGTGCGGTGAACAAGCAGAGCGGAGCGGAACCGCAGGTGCGGTGAACAAGCAGAGCAGAGCGGAACCGCAGGTGCGGGGAACAAGCAGAGCAGAGCGGAACCGCAGGTGCGGCGAACAAGCAGAGCGGAACCGCAGGTGCGGCAAACAAGCAGAGCAGAGCGGAACCGCAGGTGCGGCGAACAAGCAGAGCAGAGCGAAACCGCAGGTGCGGTGAACAAGCAGAGCGAAACCGCAGGTGCGGTGAATAAGCAGAGCAGAACAGAGCAGAAGGTGCAGGCAGACAGGACAGGGCTCTGTTCACATGGAACAGACTGGAAAACACAGGAAGATAGTTAGAACACAGGAGTTAGATATGGAGGCAGGGAAACGGGACAAGCAGAACCAGATACACACAAGGTACTTACAATGAAGTAGCGAGTGGACGCAAAACTCACAAACAGAAGTACAGAGACAACTAGTTGGAGTTAGGTGCAGGTTCAGACACTGCAGGAAAAGGGAAGGTTCGGACATAGAGACAAACAGGTAACGGGCTAGGACACAGTTCAGACAGGAACTGAACCAGGAACAAGATACAGGAACGAGCCTGGAAACTCAGCCCCCAGGGTGGCGGAAACAGACTAGAAGTCACAGATACAGGCAACAGGCCTGGGTATACAGCCCCCAGGGTGGCAGAACAGACTAGAAGTCACAGATACAGGTAACAGGCCTGGGTATACAGCCCCCAGGGAGGCGGAAACAGACAAAATACAGGACAGGACCTGGCAACTCAGTTGCAAGGAACACACTGAAGGAAAGTGTTGCTCAGGCACCCCCTACTGGGTGGAGGGGGTTTAAGTATCCAGTGACTCACAGCAATAGGCTGGGGAGGCATTAGGAGTGCGCACACAGTAACTATAAGAATCAGGCAGTCACCGCGCCGCCGCCCTAAGCAATCAGACAAGAGACACAGCAGGTACTGGAGCAAAGTGTGCAGCCTCGATTGATAGTTAAGATGGCGGTCTTGCATGGTGAGAGGTGGTAAGCCATGCAAGCACGCCGCCAGGGATGTTACAATATGCAGAACACTCCAAAGCTCCCCCTAGTGGTGACTATAGATTGATGGCATTGTGTCACTTAAATCAATATATAGATTGCATTTAGAACTTTGTATCACAAAAATGGAAAAAAAGCTCCTGTAACTATAAGTTCTATACTATAAGTCATTTTGTGTACCCTGTTATAGTAATGACCAGAACTCAAGAAATGAAGTGAAGCGCAGAATATTATAAATACCAATGTTTATTACAATGTACACAGACGTTACCATAGAGGAGCATTATAGGTGAGTAAAGTGAATTATTTATAGACTCATATACTGCAATGAAATCCAGGCATATTACTTAAACAAAAGCAAAGAAGGAAACTTTAGATATATCCGAGTTGTCATACATCACCCTATAAATGCATCTTGGAGGCAATGATCAAATTCTGAAACTTCTCTTTCATATTGTCCCCATGACAACACTTCCACACCAAAGTTGATATCGTTGTGTACCTATGATCACTATTCAAATTAGTGTGTATTATCTTAACATTGATGTTGATGGTAATTTGGATCCACTCTATATCTCCCCAAAAATAAGAAGTGTTGTCATGGAGATACATTAGAGGAACTGGTTAAAATTCACAATTGGATAAAATATTAAAACAAGAATTAAAGAGAACCTGTTACTTCCCATAAATGTGTTATTTCTTATCTGGTGTAAATGCCGCTGTTCTCCTGAATCCGGCTTGGGTTTTCTTTTGTCCCTGCTCCTCTCCATTCCTGAGATATGGGCCCTTCTTCCCTGTATATAAATCTGTCATTTTATTCAAGTGGGTGTGGTCTTCACTCTTCTCAGTGTGTCTGTGCTTGAGGAACACGCCCAGTTGGCTATAAAGATGATTTTTTTTTTTATACAGGGAAGAGGAGGCCATATCTCAGGAACGGAGAGGCTCAGGAACAAAAGAAAAACCACGCCTGATTCAGGAGAAGAGCGGCTTTTACACCAGACAAGAATACACATATTTATAGCAAGTGGCACATCCTAAACAGATTAAATGTATATAAGGATTTTCCGGTTTTGAAAAAAAAAAAAGAACATCAAGGACTCAATAATTCTTAAAAAGAGGGTCAACATGCTGGACTACCATTTATTAGCCAGAGTTGGGACAGGGTCTTGGTCTGAAGAACTTGGCACTTCCATACATTATACAGACTGCACATTGATTTAAATCCCCTATGGGGGCGCTGCAGAGGGATTGAACAATTACTGATTAGTTCCCATCTAAATCAAAGCTAATCGCTGGGGTTTCCTGCTTAAAAGGGACCATCCCTAAAAGGGATGCAAATAGATAAACGGTATCATGGACTATAAGAGGTCCATCGAGGGAGACATTGCCTTTAAGATGCCCATTTAGGGCTCAACCCTTTATATTAGTCAGTTTGTAATAAGATTATAATTTTGTACAGCTCATAATAATACCTGTTATATGTATGGATACATTATTCTAAAAGTATACACCTTCATATTACATGTTCATCTGAACCATAGCTATACTTCTTTCCATATGAGGAATGCGTTAGGTCAAACCGGATGACCCCTGGGCCCCCGGCTATTGCCAAACTCCATGATGCCTAATAGCTTAGACGGTTAGATGAGGTTCTGCAATGACGGAAGCACCAGAGGCCGACTATCCGTAGTAAAAGTCTCTGATAAAATTACACAGGATATCTTAAATTAGAAATTACATAATGTGACAAAGCAGCATGGGCTTATTTTCTTCAGCCTAAAAGGAAATACAACTCTCTTACTTCCACCTAAAACTAAGTGACTTTTGAATCTCCAAATATGGTGGCCGAGCTGGAAATTACTAAAGTGCAGTGTGAAATAACATAAAATACACAATAACTAGGCCTCATTTATCAATATGGCTAACAGTAAAGCTGTTGCCCATAGCAACCAATCAGAATTCAGTTTTCATCTCTGAAACTGCTTTGGAAAAATGAAAGCTGAGCTCTGATTGGTTGCTATGGGCAACAGACAGTTTTGATAACTGAGGCCTAGTTTTTTTCCCCCACATTATGCATACAGCGCATGTAAATCACAGTGGGGCAGATTTAATAATTCTGTAATAAATTTTAACTGGAATTAGCCAAATTTATCACAGTGGCTCATGCTGGATAATAAATTTGGCACATTTTTCGGCACTTGTCTCATTTTACACCACCACCTGACTGGCTTACTTTAGAACCCATGTTTTGGTGCATTTTAAGCCTTTTCTGCTAGGTACCTTTACTCTATGCCATGCCCCTTGAATGTGGTGTCCAGGCAGAATTTTGGGACTTTTTTTTATTAATCTGCTCCAGTATATTAGTTATAGAGGTCGCATAGAAGGATACACTTTCAATAAAATTTTGGTAAGTGGCGAAAAAAATTGCCCCAAATTTTACATTTTTGTATAGTTTAAACCTCCAAAAATTTGTACTGAACAGGTCATCTGTGGCGTCATTAGGGGGCACCGTCTCCGCGGGAAAAGGGTTGTCAGACATAACCCAGGTAAGTCATCAAAAATAATAAAGACCTATGTCTTATCCTCTCTTGGATCCCTTAGAGCTTGCAAATTTTTGAAAAAGTTGGAGGTTTAGGGTCTATCCCTACATTTTTACATTTTGTCTACAAGAAGAAACAGGGAGAGAAAAATCCGTCATATCACACCTGCCGAGGACACAGGTAAGAAAAATGTTCCCCAAATTTCCATTTGTACTAGATGTTGTCCCCAAGTGACGCCATTTGTTGGCATGCCACGCTTGGTGCCCTTGTTCAATATGGCATGTACTATTTACATATGATGTGGAGTGGTGCAGGCATTTAAGGGGTTAACCACATCTTCACAGATAAATATTTTTGGATACTATTTGTAAAAATAAGCACTTTTGCAGTTTACTGATTCTTAAAATATTAACACTTTTCTTTTGATACTGCTTGTTGCCTAGGAGACCGACCACCGCTGCTGTCTAGCTACGCTGAAGATGGACGGGATTAGGAGGTAACAGTATTCTCCAACAATCCTGGACAGCATAAAAAACAGCGCTTACAAGCTCAATAGAGAAAAGCTTGTAACTACTGCGCATGTTTTGCTGTGTGACCAGTGTCCACTGTAAAGTGTGTTAATATCTCAAGAACGGCTGAAAATTTTAACAAGCAGAAAATTACTTGTATTTACAAGCACTATCCAATAATACCTATTTATGTAGATGAGCATAGCCCTTTAAGTGGGCTCATATACACTGATGTCCTAATTTAAAGGGGTGTGACTTAGTGAAAGATACTCTTTATAATGGTATCTGATACAGAGCTCCAAATCACCTGCTCTAACATAGAAATTCTTGCTGCCTGCGGCCACCAGTAGAGGGAGTTTTTGAGCTTACTGCATACAATAGAGTGAATAATAAAACAGTAAACTCCTAAGCTCCCCCTAGTGGTGTCTACAAGCAATTAGAATTTTTTAACAGAAATGTTTAGCTTTGTATCAGAAAATAAAGATGTCTTTAAGATAGGTTACTATAGACTTTCTGGTCCTTCTATGTATTAGGTTTTTCTTAGTGGTTCAGGACAATTTGAGCACTGTAGAGAGGCATATAAAATATCAATTTGTGCCTAAAAACATAAGCTTCGAAAGTGACCAATGTAAATGTTGGTAACTAATCTAAAATGAGTGCAAGCCTTATCAGCCAAAGAGAGGTCTACATGTAAAAGGCCACATTACACCATTTAAAGGGGTAGTCTATATTTCTTTTTCCTCAAACAGCACCACCTCTGTCTATGGTTTATGTCTGGTATTGCACTTTAGCCCTTTTCACTTAAATGGGCATTTTCAGCAATACAAGACACACCATGGTGAGAGATGGCGGTGTTTTTTCTGGGAAAAAAATATCCAATTTTTTAAATCTTGGGGTTGTCCACCTCTGGGAATATTTTTTGGGAGGCTAAAAATCTTTTTTTGCAATTCTGTCTCATAAAGAAAAATCTAAGGGGTAACATTTCTCCTTGCGGAGAGCGACATGTTAAGCATGTCAAGGTGAGGAGACTTTTAAAGCCGCAATGCTCCTCTGGGAAATATGCAAATTGTCTCTTCAGAGAGGAAGAGGACTAGAACTCTAGTGCCACCTACAGGAAGTAGCAATCCTAAAAGTCAATAGTAACCCTTTAACGAGCTTTAAGGCTCGTTAAAGGGTCACTATTAACTTTTAGGATTGCTACTTCCTGTAGGTGGCACTAAAGTTCTGGTCCTCTTCCTCTCTGAAGAGACAATTTGCATGAAGAAACGTGTCACTGTTTTGCTTGCTTTTACAAGCTCTTTTGTTTCTTTGCACATTCAACTTTGATGTGATCCAGGGCCATAAATCAGCTATGGAGCTAAAAAAAAAAGACATAAAAAAGTGTGAAACTCTCCCATCGGATCGGATCGTCAGAAAGAGCTCACTGACAGATTCTAAGTTAACCCATACTGCAGCCAGCAATAGACAGGGCAACACAGAGTCTAGAGAAGGCAACATTTTTGATGAAGCTCAATTACAAAAATAATTTTTAGCCAAAAGTACATGCATTTAAGAAAAAAAAAATTGTCCCCAAAGACCAAAAAACATGCACAAAGGGGTTAACGGGAATGTCCATGCATAGAGCCAACAACTATAGTCCTGTACTTGTGTAATGGGGGGCTCTATATGCTGTGGGGTGTATTATTTATATTATTTAGGGGCTCATAAGCTGGGCATTTTGGCGCCCCCTAGTGTCATGGTATCTACAGGATAGCACCTGTCCCATTGTCTCACAGTTCCTATGAATGGGCAGAACGGCAGGACCGGCAGCAGGCCTTGCTATAGTACCAGTGACTGCACAGATTCACTTTAATGGCTAAAGCACAGTTTGTTCCAGCCTGGTCTTGACAGCTGTCATCTAGAGGAAGAGAGGTACAGCTTGTTACACAGATAGACAATGTACATGAGCCTATTAGTTCTGAAATTACTGGAATAAATAGAATATACGGCATGCAGGCATAGCAGCCCGTCGTATAATCAGCAATTACACTACAAATCAGTGGCCCTGACATTCTCCAGGTGTCTCTGCAGGATGAAAGATTTACTTCTATGAATTTATCCTCATTTTTCATGTTTTTTTCCATGCATTTACACCCCTCTACCTTTTGCCTATACACATTTTACTGTATAGCACCTAGTGATCAATAGGAATAACGACAACCCCTTTGTTTGCTGCCACTGCGGGACCCCACTCCCCTCCCAAACAGATGATTTGTAGTATAGTACAACATAGCAGCCATTAGCTTGTTGTCCTGTCTAATAGAGGAGGAGGGTAAGTGCCCATAGGGGTTACTGGTATAAATATTTAGCTCAGATAAAGCCAGCCAAAGAATGGGATTTAAAACCGACAACCACTTTTCTAATCCAGATATGTGCCCGGAGAAGGTGTCAGCTCCCATCCCACACTCTTTTGAGATGTTCATGCAAAGTGCATTACTCAGAACTAAAATTGCACAATAAACCCCAACCTACCGTAATTTTAAATTTGTTACCGCTTCCGAAAAATGGATTATTCAGAGTCCTCCCTCGGACCCTTGTTCTTTTCCTTTCTGCTTTACAAAACTACTACCTCTCCTTTCCCTTCCTGTGCATTCAGAGGATCGAGCATGATGAAATCCAACATGCTTGATCATAGTTTTCCTCTACAACTGCTGTCTGGAGTGAGGGAAGCCCCCATACTTGACTAGATTTATGGTCCCACAGAAATTTATATAATGTATTTGGGTGCCCCTCACAACCCTTTTCCAGTGATCACCTCTCAGAAATGAACAATCTGTGTGGAGATGAACCCCCTCCATGCAAAGCTCTACGATTTCTTGTAGCTATGCCCTTGGCCGACATGTATTTAAGAGAATTCAGTTATACTTAGTATTGCAATTTGGAAATAGATGTAGACCCCCTCAGTCTTGGGGTCACATGGCAACTGCGATGCCTACAATCCTAAAAGTTTGTCCCTTGGACTCACCTGGTGGATCAGTTGGACAAGGCTGCAAATCGCAGGTCTGTTTTCCAATTGGTTTCACTAAAAGATCGCATCCTCGCACAATATCTCTTCCCTGGAAGCACTTGACGTCCCTCATTCTGACTCCAACCCCACAAGTCTTGCTGCACTGCAAGGTCAAAAAGGCTATCTCATTACGAAGAAGTCACCAGCCTGACCGAATTCACGTCACCCACGACTATTTTTTATATTTGTTAAAAACACCAATGAAACATATTCTACTCATGTCTTAGGTTGATCCTAATTATGTATTTAGAGGTACTCAAAAATTGTGCTCCTCAAAACGATATAAAGTAAAGTCCCTTCAGAAAACATCTGTTGTCCACCTATCGTATGTGTAACGTATGCAAAGGTCTGTTAGATTTACCAAAAAAAAAAAAAAAACTAAACTAGTCACAAGGGGTTAATTACACTTATCCCAAAACAAGCGGGACACTGTTTAGATCTTGGCAGCTGGAGACCACAATGAAGCCTTGGCCAGGCAGTGCTGTAAAGCTGTGTCTGGCACCAATACCCCAAATCTAATCATCTCTTGGCAGCCGAGAAACAGTCTGTCTGCATGATACCCTGTGACGTCCATTAGTGGTCAAAAAATCTCTCTCAAGTAAATTGTTTAGAGGAGAAGGGTTTCCTACCTCAGACCAAGGGGTCGTATACCACTTAAAGCATGGGCGTTCAAAGCAGGTGTTTTCCTCAGCAGGCTTCTTGGCAACGTCACAATCGGAAGGGTTGCGAGTCTTGACTTTACCGTTGGCCACTTCTAGGCAATTGACCACTCGTTGTTTCGCTCCTCTGCCGCACGTCGTGTTACACTGCGGGAAAGGAGGTAACTTTGTGAGCCCTATATGGATTGATATTAGGGATGAAGATGGATGAGCAACCAAAAACTCTACAAAATGTTTCAGATGGAGCATGGCACTAAACCACATGTGCCTACAGGCTCCACTGCAGTAGATGTATAATATCATTGTGTTTGGGAAACAAATGACTGATCCATTGAATACCCCTTAGGCACCAGCTGTGATAGAGTGGGAGACATCATAGTGCACCTTTTGGCCAAGTTGTCACTTCAGGTGATCATGCCCACCAAACATTATACCAAACTCATGTTCTATCTATCAATTACAAACATATTCAAGATGAACCAACTTACCCTTTCCCAGTCCTGGCTGATCCATTGTGCAGGACAGTTCTTGTCCCCACATGGATGTATGGCCAATGGTTTTGTCTCTAGATTACACTGGGACTCAGGTACCACTCTGCCATCACTGGTCTTGCAGTACACGTGTCTTATCATCTTCCCTGGACCACAAGATCCACTGCACTGTGGGGAGAAGTTGGATGGACACAGCAAAATAAACACAAATTTCACTTTTTAGACCCAATTAAGAATCATAGAATCACAGAAGGTTACAGGTGGAAGGGACCTCCAGGGTCATCTGGTCCAACCCCCTGCTCAATACAGGAGTCACTAAACCATCTCAGACTGATGTCTGTTCAACCTCTGCTTCCATTGAAGGAGAACTCACCACCTCTCTCTCGTGGCCGCCTGCTCCACTCATTGATCACCCTCACTATAGAATCATACAATGTTGGGTCTTCACTCGGTATGTAGCTCATTGTGTGGTACTTCAACCCTTGTATGCATCTTCTGGCCATGTGAAGTATCTCATCCATCAAATATCACACTCAGAGGGTCATGTTGTGAGTTCTAGCCACGCGTTTTAGATCAAGCTCACTTCATGAAGGAGTTGGGGAACAGTCTTATTAGTATGAGGCTACCTGAAAGTTTCCCCAATGGTAAATGTCACGGGTAAAATGGATTGGGCATGTTGGATTTCAACATGCCCAATCATTTGCTTCTGAACTACATAGGTCACTGAAGGAGTCAGCCAACGGTCTTATCAGTATGAGGCTGCCTAAAAGTTTCCTAATGAAAATGTCATGGGTAATATAGATTGGGTATGTTGGATTTCAACATGCCCAATCATGTGCTTTTGGAGTAGATAGGTCACTGACAGAGGCGTCTAGCAGCAGATTATTCTCTGTCACTATTGAAATAAACAGGTTAATTAGCAACTAATGTATTTCTGGGTAACAGGTTATGTTACAGCAGACTGCTTCTGTAGACTACACAGACTTGTTTTAGTTTGCCCCACTTGGACAACAAGGTCCAGGAGAAGACTATCTGGAATACATCATGTAGTTAAGAGAGTGATTGGCTCGGGTGAGACAGGAATATGTGTTACAACTAATCTCCTAAAGTCTAACCACCAGAGCCTCGTGGACTTTTGCCTTTTCCAAACCTATTTTCTACCTTTTCCGAAAATCATCAATTACCACTAAAAATAGTCAGTGGCACTGGAAACCGTTGCCTAGCAATATCTGTTAAATGCCCTCAGAAGAGATTTAGAAGTTGCATTTTGCTTGAAGATAATTGGATTATTTGTAGATTGTGAAATCTTTTAATGGCCCCAACATCATTTCACCAGAAGGGATGCAAATTCTAAAGAGAACATATGCCGTCTGAAGCGGCTGTTCGTTCTGTTCCTTGCTTCTTTCGAAAGCTAAATGGGCAGAAAACGCTCCTGGAGAAGGAGATATGCTTTCTGTTTGATCACTGATTACTTTTTTTTTTCTCTATGTAAATCATGTAAATGCAAGGCATAGAGCTGTTCACATCTGCAGGATTAGCTTGTGGTCGCTGACTGATTACTCACGAGATCAACCCTTGTACGTGTTTTGGAGAGATTCCTGATCGTGTGAAATGCCTCAACCAACAACATAAATCACACATGATAGGTTCATGTTCTAAGTCCTGGCCATGCACATTAGTTCAGGATCATTTGGTTAAGGAATTGGCCAATTGGCCCTATCAGTATGAGGCTGAATATACTGCGAGTAAAATGGATTAGGCATGTTGAATCTCAACATGCCCAATCATTTCCTTCCTTAGTAGATGAGCCACTGACGAAGGAGTCTGACAGCATGTTATATCCCATGACTATTGAAATAAACATACATAGTCGCCCAAGAACAGTTCACATTTACTGGCCATGTAACTAATGTCTCTAAGTACTGGCCATGTTCATTGTATTAAGGAATTGGCCAATTGGTCTGAAAGTTTCTGAAGGTAAAAAGGATTGGGCATGTTGAATTGCAACAAACCCAATCCTTTTCTTCCGTAGTAGATAAACGACTGATGGAGGAGTCTAAGAGAAGGTTACTCCCCTTCACTACTGACATAAATGCACTGTCGGGCAAGTTGGCATAGTTGGGGTAAATTAATGTTAGTCAAATAATCTTTAATCCAATGGTTATGTCATGCCAATTCACGGCCAAGTTCACAACTGTACAAAAAGTGTTGGATTAACCCACCAAAGGAGCAGAGCAATTAGAAGAAATTACCATTGCTCAAATGAGCTTTGAGCTCATGGCTATGTGAGCTGTGAGGCCAACGCTAGGTCTAATTCACAACTATTGACAACTGAACAACCAATGTTGGACTGGCCCACCAAAGGACCACATGATCCTAAACTGCTACCAAAATGGTTGGCACAGCCAAACCAAGACCGATGAGATTCTGCAGAAAAAATGTAATACTTAAACTGACATTGGAGACAAATACTAGAAGAAAGTGGCCATCGTCACATCATGGCTTAGATACAGGCCATGAGGGACTCCTGTCAGTGAGATCAGTCCCGATTACAAAAAGATCCAACGAAACCAACCCATTGATAAAATATGTTTCACATGACTTACTACATCAGTTGTACTCATGTCAAGAAACCTGTGTAAGAAATGTCCTTCTTCAGGGTCAATATAACAATTTTCAGATTTAAATTTATAGGGTTGTTTTGCATTTTTTCAGCCTTTGATGGAATTCAGGTAACAATTGGGGAAATTTGATATCACTCACAGGCCCCCAGTCTGATACTGTCCATTGCCGGTCACAAGGAGGTCCGGTGCAGTTCTTCTCTGAAGGTGGTCTGGTGTTCGGGTCACAAAGATTCTCCTCTTCTGAACAGCGCACATCTCTAGTGACACTACTACGCTCCCCACATTTTGCTGTACACTGAAAAATAAAAGAGAGGGTTTAAAACATTTTTGATTTCTTTAAAATGTGAGATGGCGGACCTAAGGACATCTGCAAGGACAGGGTAGTATTAAATTGGCTGATGAAGCATTCATATTTTTTTATATTGAGTAACAACTACATCCATAGTTCTATTTGTTTTTTTAGAGATTATGGTCCCGAACTTTTTGTTGACTTTAGAAGCCATTCTCAATTATGCGGTGGGTAGAACATAGCCTTCAGTAAGTAGCTAGAAAATGTTTTGATCTAATCAGCTGCTTGTTAGGGAAACTTACCTTCACATTTCACCTTCCCCCTGTGGGAAACCACAAGCAATAGTTGTCTCCATCTTTCACTGGAGACTTACATATTGTAGTTCCACCATAGATCTTTTGCTGGGTCAATGGTTTGGCAATAAACTTCCATAATCCGTCATCGGGTTTTATGTAACACATTTTTATTTACAGGAATATATCAAACGGCCCTTTAAGAAAGGGTTGAATGACATCGTAGTCAATAATATAAAAAATATTGGTGGATGGATGTCTCGCTCCATCCACCAACGTCACGATGCACCACAGACTGTCCAGGAGTTGGCGGATGCTTTAGTCCAGGTCTGGGAGGAGATCCCACAGGAGACCATCCGCAACCTCATCAGGAGCATGCCCAGGCGGTGTAGGGAGGTCATACAGGCACGTGGAGGCCACACACAATACTGAACCTCATTTTGACTTGTTTTAAGGACATTACATCAAAGTTGGATCAGCCTGTAGTGTGTTTTTCCACTTTAATTTTGGGGGTGACTCCAAATCCAGGCCTCTATTGGTTAATAAATTTGATTTCCATTGATGATTTTTGTGTGATTTTGTTGTCCGCACATTCAACTTTGTACAGAACAAAGTATTCAATGAGAATATTTCATTCATTCAGATCTAGGTTGTGTTATTTGATTGTTCCCTTTATTTTTTTGAGCAGTGTATATTTAGGATATTTATATCCCTTTCCAAGGAGTGTTTAGAAAACAAGTTGAAAAACCAAGATGGTGGCCATGGACTATACCATGTTCTTCCAGACCAGTTCTTTTGGGCCAACGTTGAACAGCACTAACACATATTTTGAGTGCTAAGGATGGGGGTCCACCTCCACCATTGAAGGAGGCGGATGGCTATTGGTAATCATTGTCTTACTATTCATATTGATTACCTATTACACACCCGTTGACACCTCAACACCAACCCAGAGATCACTGATGGTGCAGTGGAGAACATGGTACACCTCTATTAACTTCTTGGAGAATTGTAGGTTGGAATTAGAGGAGGTTCTCTAAAGCCACTTCTCACTTACTTCGACCCTCCAAGTAATTGGAGTTGACTCTACAGTTTGCCTTTTGGCTTCACTGACCATGAGAGGTGAGGGGTCCAACTCCTCACTTCTGCAAAAAACACAGCCGTGATTGAAACACTAGGAGAACACATGGAAAACTGACCACTTGGCTTTCTCTATTGGAGTCTAACGGAATTACAGAAACAGGAGAGCATGCTTGTCATTACTATAGTCATCAATAGACTTTCCATAATGCCCATAACTCATGTTCTCCAAGCCAAGGTGACCCAAGTAAACTGCATACAACAGGATACCAATTTAAAAAATCTGCTTTCATGGGTTTACTGTGTCAGAGAGGAGCCAGAAGACCGCAGCATCTGAGTTCACGTATTCCTGCATTAATTAAAAGCACTTCTCCCTCTTATTAATTGGTGCTGGTTTCTTTCAGCAGTGCAGGAGTTAAACTGCTCAGCTTGGAGTCTCTGTAGCTTTCTTCCTGGAAGTTCTCAGCTGTGCTGTGCAGTATCAGCCACTCCCCTCTCCTATATACTGTAGTCCTCTCTGGTAATCTGGATTGCCATTGCTAAATCTTGAACAGCCTGGTGAGGAGTGGAGGATTTGGTAGAGGCGTTTAAGGAGAGTTGTTCTGTGACTGTTGCTTGGTGTTTTGGCTGTGTGCATAGTCCTTTCCTCTTCTATTTTTGTTTACCTTCCTAATCCTTTCGGTGTTTTACCTCTGTTGTCTGTGAGTGCATATTTTGTATGTTTGGTATTTTCAGTTATCCCTGTACGTCCTTTCCTCTTTGGTCTGGTTGGTGTGTTTACATACACTATTCCACCCCATTTCTCTGTGTGGGGGAGGGGACAGATAAGGGCTGATTCAGGAGAACAGCAAGGTATGTGGCCCCAGCATCTTCACCATCAGAAGTAACCTGGGGAGCAGGGATAGCTAGTGCGCCCGTAGCGTTAGGGACAGGGTAGGAGCCCCTGGTCCTGGGTTATCAGACAACAGTATCGTGACATCTGCTTTCTTAAAGCCTGTGAGAGTTGTGGGAACAGGTGACCAATTCTCCTAGAATGCAATTGAGAAGCCATTTTAAAATATATCATGCCCATTTTTAAAAAAAATTCTTTAAGATTTGAGCTCTTAGGTCTCATTTCTGAAAACAAGGCAGACATCAGCCGTGGTCTGTTTCCAAATGCAGCCAGCAAAATTCTGAAAAAAGATATATATGAGATGACAAAGAAACAAATCTCTCACAATTGCAGCCTAAAATGATATTTGCAATCTTTCAGCTTTTTTATGTAAAAGCATGAAATGAAGTGGAATTACCCTTCGATGAATTTGCTCTTTTGGGCGGAACGATCAGTTTTAGAGTCTCTTTCGATATGTGGAGAAAGATGGAAGCAGAAAAATGTGCAATAAAATGGAGACAAGGCTTAGCGGGAGAGTCACCCATTACGTGAAATCATGGTGTCCTGCCTGTGAGAAGCCTTGTACCTCCAGACAACATTACTTGCTAATTCTACCTACAATCATAATTAATCTGCAGACAAGAAGACAGCTGAGCAGCGCATATTTATCCGCTGCCAAGACATCTGCTTTAAGGTGTGAGATCATTTCACAAAATGCTAAAGTATCATCTATTATTCTATGCCTGGGCTCTTAAAGGTAAAGGCCGGAATGGTAGGAATAGAAAGCGATGTGATGGCTCCTCCCCAAACAGAAACCACTCCAACTAACTTTTTGCTAAAGAACTGAATTTGGAAGTGATGGATCATGGGACCTAACTACAAATGGATATAAAGGTATGTCTACATTCCGATATACCCCTATAGGTGCTGATATCCTGATTTAAAAAAATAAAATACATTTTCAAATACCTTATTAGAAAATTGTCACTTGTTCTGGAGACTTATCTATTAGCCAGAGACTAGAACACATATAAATACAGTACAGACCAAAAGTTTGGACACACCTTCTCATTTAAAGATTTTTCTGTATTTTCATGACTATGAAAATTGTAATTCACACTGAAGGCATCAAAACTATGAATTAACACATGTGGAATTATATACTTAACAAAAAAGTGTGAAACAACTGAAAATATGTCTTATATTGTAGGTTCTTCAAAGTAGCCACCTTTTGCTTTGATGACTGCTTTGCACACTCTTGGCATTCTCTTGATGACCTTCTAGTGGTAGTCACCGGAAATGGTTTCCACTTCACAGGTGTGCCCTGTCAGGTTTAATAAGTGGGATTTCTTGCCTTATAAATGGGGTTGGGACCATCAGTTGTGTTGTGCAGAAGTCTGGTGGATACACAGCTGATAGTCCTACTGAATAGACTGTTAGAATTTGTATTATGGCAAGAAAAAAGCAGCTAAGTAAAGAAAAAAAAACGAGTGGCCATCATTACTTTAAGAAGTCCGTGTGAAAAATTGAGAAAACTTTGAAAGTGTCCCCAAGTGCAGTTGCAAAAACCATCAAGCGCTACAAAGAAACTGGCTCACATGAGGACCGCCCCAGGAAAGGAAGACCAAGAGTCACCTCTGCTTCTGAGGATAAGTTTATCCGAGTCACCAGCCTCAGAAATCGCAGGTTAACAGCAGCTCAGATTAGAGACCAGGTCAATGCCACACAGAGTTCTAGCAGCAGACACATCTCTACAACAACTGTTAAGAGGAGACTTTGTGCAGCCGGCCATCATGGTAAAATAGCTGCTAGGAAACCACTGCTAAGGACAGGCAACAAGCAGAAGAGACTTGTTTGGACTAAAGAACACAAGGAATAGACATTAGACCAGTGGAAATCTGTGCTTTGGTCTGATGAGTCCAAATTTGAGATCTTTGGTTCCAACCACCGTGTCTTTGTGCGACGCAGAAAAGGTCAATGGATGGACTCTACATGCCTGGTTCCCACCGTGAAGCATGGAGGAGGAGGTGTGATGGTGTGGGGGTGCTTTGCTGGTGACACTGTTGGGGATTTATTCAAAATTGAAGGCATACTGAACCAGCATGGCTACCACAGCATCTTGCAGCGGCATGCTATTCCATCCGGTTTGCATTTAGTTGGACCATCATTTATTTTTCAACAGGACAATGACCCCAAACACACCTCCAGGCTGTGTAAGGGCTATTAGACCAAGCAGGAGAGTGATGGGGGGCTACGCCAGATGACCTGGCCTCCACAGTCACCAGACCTGAACCCAATCAAGATGGTTTGGGGTGAGCTGGACCCCAGAGTGAAGGCAAAAGGGCCAACAAGTGCTAAGCATCTCTGGGAACTCCTTCAAGATTGCTGGAAGACCATTTCCGGTGACTACCTCTTGAAGCTCATCAAGAGAATGCCAAGAGTGTGCAAAGCAGTCATCAAAGCAAAAGGTGGCTACTTTGAAGAACCTAGAATATAAGACATATTTTCAGTTGTTTCACACTTTTTTGTTAAGTATATAATTCTACATGTGTTAATTCATAGTTTTGATGCCTTCAGTGTGAATGTACAATTTTCATAGTCATGAAAATACAGAAAAATCTTTAAATGAGAAGGTGTGTCCAAACTTTTGGTCTGTACTGTATATTAATTTACAACCTGTTATTTTCAGTAGGAATTGTGCAATTCTTTATTTCTCCTGCGGTGGCGCTTCTGGGAGATTGAACACTTGCTTCCTCCAAAGATCATGACTGATCGCTCGGGGTTCTTGTACCAGGACATTTTGTAATCAGCTTGTTATTGAAGTTAACTTTGTAGGAAGAATGTCATGGGTGAAAGAAGCCCACATAAATGACCATAGAAGTAGGTCCTCTCCTAGCCATATGCCTCCTTAGGCCATCGTCGTGTATCATGGCTTGGGCGAGACTGCTACCTCTGTATCCCCTACAGCTACACCGCTCATGTACATCAGTTAGGAAGATCTTCTCCTACCTGTACTTGTCGTAGATCCTACTTGTACTTATTGTAGATATTGCTGAGTATTTCGGCCTACTCGAACTGACAACACCATAGGCATCGCCAGCAGTTACATCCAGTAGGACAGCATCCCCTGGAGATTGCACATTGGCGTAAGGCTGCATGACAGGACAGCATGTGACCAACGCGTTTCTCAAACACTTCACATGGGCTTTAAGGCTGTTCACGTCACTCTGTTACAGGCCGTTTTATGCTCTGCCAGCTGGCGAGAAGCTTCAGACTGATCAAAAAATGAGATTAGTTTAGCTGGTAATGGTGCCCAGAGGTTAGAGGAATGCGTGCAAGCCTCACTCGCAGCAGGGGACGCACAGCTGTACTTTATACAGATCAAACACAGTGGTCACCCATACAAGACGGCATTCTGAACTCAATATTATTAGGCTGGCTAACCGGCAATTATAAGCAGGCCTGAAGTAATGACTGCTCTCAACCCTCCGATGCAGAAAATGCTGAGCGTGCAATCTGCGGCATTGGAATCCTTATTTTGCAAACAGTTGTACTCATGTAGTTATGAAAAGAGAAGCCTATAATACAGAAAGTCACAACGATCACGCAGGTGACTTAAAATTTGTAGAAATCCATGATTGGGGGACTCCTGCCCAAAACAATGGAGGACTAAAGAGTAAGCCTTTCCCTATGATTACCCTGGCTAATTGCAGGTTTTACTGCCGTCCCAATCTCTAGAAATTGAGATCTAGACAGAGTTGCAACCCAGAACTTGCATGAGCTCCTGCACTGCCTAAGAAATGAGAAAGTGATGGCAGATCGCTATGGACTGTTGTGGACATGCTGCTCCCAGTACATTACTGGGAATAATTGCAACCACTCACTCTGTAGGGAACGTTAGCACGGCCCCATTCACTTCATTGGGGCTGTGTTGTCATTCCCTCCACTTTCGAAGCAGCCCCTTCGTCCTAAACATCTGTAGGAATCCTAGCGGTCAGGCCCCAACTGATATGGCATATCGTAGCGATGTGATGGGAACACCGTTACAAAGACTCATACAGTATGTAGGTGATGATCAGCGATTACCTCGGACCATTCCGACATTTCCCACTGGGGTCCACATGCTGGATTTCTGCAAACTTTCTTCTCATCCGGTTTGGTGATATCCGCAGAATCACATAAGTCGCTGTACACCGAGCTGTCGAACCCAGGAGAAATCATTTTCCAGCATCTGACAATACGGAACTGATAGCCCTCGCCGCAGGTCCGCGAACACTCGCTCCAACTACTCGTCTCCCACCTAAAACAAGGAAGAACTATGTTACTGGACTGTCGGGGTTTTAGGACACTATGGGATTATTGTTTCAACATGAACTGCACTTAAAGTTGACATTTTTGGCTCATTGCTCTGCTTAGTATTACTATACCTGATTACAGATACCTTTTTAGTTTTTTTTTTATACAGATATCACTTCATCCTAAAACACCCTCCCATCTATGCATATCATCATAAAATGGGGCCCTGGACAAAGTATGATTCCCACTTACCTTTTCAGGCAGATTTTCTCATAATTTAATTCCACATAACACTGCCATGTAGTGCTGAGACAATGATGCCGCTATTACTAACCACGTAACACCATAATGTAGTGCTGAGACAATACTGCATTATTACTCACCACATAACACCGTCATGTAGTGCTGAGACAATACTGCATTATTACTAACCACATAATACCACCATATAATGCTGAGACAATACTGCATTATTACTCACCACATAACACTGCCATGTATTGCTGAGACAATACTGCATTATTACTCACCACATAACACCGTCATGTAGTGCTGAGACAATACTGCATTATTACTCACCACATAACACCGTCATGTAGTGCTGAGACAATACTGCATTATTACTAACCACATAACACCGTCATGTAGTGCTGAGACAATGATGCCGCTATTACTAACCACGTAACACCATAATGTAGTGCTGAGACAATACTGCATTATTACCACATAACACCGTCATGTAGTGCTGAGACAATACTGCATTATTACTAACCACATAATACCACCATATAATGCTGAGACAATACTGCATTATTACTCACCACATAACACCGTCATGTAGTGCTGAGACAATACTGCATTATTACTCACCACATAACACCGTCATGTAGTGCTGAGACAATACTGCATTATTACTCACCACATAACACCGTCATGTAGTGCTGAGACAATACTGCATTATTACTAACCACATAACACCGTCATGTAGTGCTGAGACAATACTGCATTATTACTCACCACATAATACCACCATATAATGCTGAGACAATACTGCATTATTACTCACCACATAACACTGTCATGTAGTGCTAAGACAATACTGCATTATTACTCACCACATAACACCGTCATGTAGTGCTGAGACAATACTGCATTATTACTCACCACATAACACCGTCATGTAGTGCTGACACAATACTGCATTATTACTCACCACATAATACCACCATATAATGCTGAGACAATACTGCATTATTACTCACCACATAATACCACCATATAATGCTGAGACAATACTGCATTATTACTCACCACATAACACCGTCATGTAGTGCTGAGACAATACTGCATTATTACTCACCACATAACACTGTCATGTAGTGCTGAGACAATACTGCATTATTAATCACCACATAACACCGTCATGTAGTGCTGAGACAATACTGCATTATTACTCACCACATAACACCGTCATGTAGTGCTGAGACAATACTGCATTATTACTCACCACATAACACTGTCATGTAGTGCTGAGACAATACTGCATTATTACTCACCACATAACACCGTCATGTAGTGCTGAGACAATACTGCATTATTACTCACCACATAACACTGTCATGTAGTGCTGAGACAATACTGCATTATTAATCACCACATAACACCGTCATGTAGTGCTGAGACAATACTGCATTATTACTCACCACATAACACCGTCATGTAGTGCTGAGACAATACTGCATTATTACTCACCACATAACACTGTCATGTAGTGCTGAGACAATACTGCATTATTACTCACCACATAACACCGTCATGTAGTGCTGAGACAATACTGCATTATTACTAACCACATAACACCGTCATGTAGTGCTGAGACAATACTGCATTATTACTCACCACATAACACTGTCATGTAGTGCTGAGACAATACTGCATTATTACTCACCACATAACACCGTCATGTAGTGCTGAGACAATACTGCATTATTACCACATAACACCGTCATGTAGTGCTGAGACAATACTGCATTGTTACCACATAACACCGTCATGTAGTGCTGAGACAATACTGCATTATTACCACATAACACAGTCATGTAGAGCTGAGACAATACTGCATTATTACTCACCACATAATACCACCATATAATGCTGAGACAATACTGCATTATTACTCACCACATAACACCGTCAAGTAGTGCTGAGACAATACTGCATTATTACCACATAACACCGTCATGTAGTGCTGAGACAATACTGCATTATTACTCACCACATAACACCGTCATGTAGAGCTGAGACAATACTGCATTATTACCACATAACACCGTCATGTAGTGCTGAAACAATACTGCATTATTACTCACCACATAACACTGTCATGTAGTGCTGAGACAATACTGCATTATTACCACATAACACCGTCATGTAGTGCTGAGACAATACTGCATTATTACTCACCACATAACACTGTCATGTAGTGCTGAGACAATACTGCATTATTACTCACCACATAATACCACCATATAATGCTGAGACAATACTGCATTATTACTCACCACATAACACCGTCATGTAGTGCTGAGACAATACTGCATTATTACTCACCACATAACACCGTCATGTAGTGCTGAGACAATACTGCATTATTACTCACCACATAACACCGTCAAGTAGTGCTGAGACAATACTGCATTATTACTCACCACATAATACCACCATATAATGCTGAGACAATACTGCATTATTACTCACCACATAACACCGTCATGTAGTGCTGAGACAATACTGCATTATTACCACATAACACCGTCATGTAGTGCTGAGACAATACTGCATTATTACTCACCACATAACACTGTCATGTAGTGCTGAGACAATACTGCATTATTACTCACCACATAATACCACCATATAATGCTGAGACAATACTGCATTATTACTCACCACATAACACCGTCATGTAGTGCTGAGACAATACTGCATTATTACTCACCACATAACACCGTCATGTAGTGCTGAGACAATACTGCATTATTACTCACCACATAACACCGTCAAGTAGTGCTGAGACAATACTGCATTATTACTCACCACATAATACCACCATATAATGCTGAGACAATACTGCATTATTACTCACCACATAACACAGTCATGTAGTGCTGAGACAATACTGCATTATTACTCACCACATAATACCACCATATAATGCTGAGACAATACTGCATTATTACTCACCACATAACACCGTCATGTAGTGCTGAGACAATACTGCATTATTACTCACCACATAACACCGTCATGTAGTGCTGAGACAATACTGCATTATTACTCACCACATAACACCGTCATGTAGTGCTGAGACAATACTGCATTATTACTCACCACATAACACCGTCAAGTAGTGCTGAGACAATACTGCATTATTACTCACCACATAATACCACCATATAATGCTGAGACAATACTGCATTATTACTCACCACATAACACAGTCATGTAGTGCTGAGACAATACTGCATTATTACTCACCACATAATACCACCATATAATGCTGAGACAATACTGCATTATTACTCACCACATAACACCGTCATGTAGTGCTGAGACAATACTGCATTATTACTCACCACATAACACCGTCATGTAGTGCTGAGACAATACTGCATTATTACCACATAACACCGTCATGTAGTGCTGAGACAATACTGCATTATTACTCACCACATAACACCACCATGTAATGCTGAGACAATACTGCATTATTACTAACCACATAACACCGTCATGTAGTGCTGAGACAATACTGCATTATTACTCACCACATAACACCGTCATGTAGTGCTGAGACAATACTGCATTATTACTCACCACATAACACCACCATGTAATGCTGAGACAATACAGCCGGTTTTACAGTCTAGATAATACCACCATATAGTGCCCATACCATTAAAAAAAATGCTCCTATGAGGAGTCCATAAAATACTGTTCTATAGATCCCACATAATTTAAGTCAAATAATCCCCCCATACAATGCTACATAACACTAGAGCATTTTATTTTGCCTCTGTATTTTATATATAGACAAGGGATAAAATGACAAAAGCAAGAGGGGATTATGTAATTTGGGTGGAGTAACCTTTTCGGGACTAGAATATTTTTATTTTACTATTTCAGGACAGAAAATAAATCCTTATTTTTAATTACGTTACTTTGGAAAACCAGGGTTGGCGGCGACATAAAGCAGCAAAGTGCAGTACAGTCATGGCTCGGTATCCATCACATCACCGAATGACTCAGTACATTTCTACCAGAAGCCTTCAGAAATGCGTGATGATATTTTTGGCCGCCTCCATCTGGAAGTTGTGAGAAGGTTGGTCCTGGAACGTGGCAGTCGGAGTAATCTGCAAATGAGTGTTTACTACAGTGTGTACCTTGGCTGACATTCCCGCCCGGCACAGAACTCGTGTACGGGCTCGGGACGGGTCAACGCGTCGCAGTGTGAGTCGTCCACCTCCACTCCATCATAACGCACGCACATGGCGTAATTTGACATCACTCCTATGAAGAATTAACAAAAATTAAAATATATATATATATATGTATAAAAAAAATTATAATTTTTTTCCCATTTTTTGGGGGTGGTTTTATGTTTTCTTCCTTGATTTATATCGATCCTGGTAATGTTAGTAATTATTGACTGGTAATGGCTGATCAAAAACGGGCCTCATGGTGCCAGGTCTTGCCATCCAGGACAGAGGGGCCTCATGTTTCTCTTGACTATTGGGCCAATTTCCTTATCACCTTGTTTGCTACAAATGCCCCTTCTCTGGAGAGGGAGTTCTGCATTGGTTTTTGTTACCCTGGAACAAAGGGTCCACCCAATGGCCTTCTTCTCTCCAAGGACTACCTCAATGGTTTACTATTTGGATCTATTCATTAATATAGGATAACAAAAGGGTCTATTTTGTTAACCCAAGAGACCTGTAATGCCTAGCCGTTCTTCATTTTGCTTATTTTATTTGGATTATTTATTACTATTATTTTATATTTATTATATTATTTAATTTTAGTATTGCTATTATTATTTATTTGATGTTGTTCACTTAGCCTATTTTATTTTGATTAATTCTTCTTCTTGTTATTATATTGTATTATATATTTATTTAATTATTTTGTTTTGCTATATTATGACTTATTTATTTTGTTATGTTGAACACTTATTTTTATTTTGATTATTTATTATTATTTAATTTAACATTTATTAAATTATTTTATTTTGTCATATTATTAATTTTTTTATGTTGCTAACTTTTTATTTTGATTATTTTTTAACTATTATTTGTATTATTATCATTTTATTTTCATTATTATTATTATCATTATTATTCTCATTATTATCATTAATTATTCTTATCATTATTATTATTTTAGGTTTATATTATTTTACTTTGTCATATTATTTTATGTTTATTATATTATATTCATTTATATTATTATTGATTATATTAATTTTATTATGTTAACCACTGAACCTGTTTGGTTACTTATTATTATTATTATTATTAATTTATATTATTTTATTTAGTCATAGTATTATTTTAGGTATATTATATTATTTTATTAATTAATTAATATTGTTATTAATAATATTTACTTTATTATGTTGATCACTTAGCCTATTTAATTTTTGTAGCCATTTTCCACCTTGTCAAATGGATGGCGAAGCCATATGAAGTATTAATGCCGCTATACAGATGTTGAAGACATATAGATGGTTAATGGAGGATTATACAAATGGTCTTGCAGGGTTTCAATAATTGAAATAAAAAAAATTCCTAAAAACTAAGCAATGTCTGGTTTCAGGAGTAAGACTTATTTGAGTGATAGGCACATAGAAATGTTACACGTTCCTTGATGGAAAGTGTCTGTCTTCATAGTCAGCATATTTTTTTTATTATCCCGTATAATTCCGCGCTCGGGAGGAAAGGGACATGGCACACGGCGAGCAGCCTTCCTGCAGACGCGGAGTCGCATTTAGTGTCTTCTGGTCTCCTACTCACAAAAGAGCCTTGTCTAAAGTCCCAGGCTGTGCCCCTCTACCACTCTGCCAGTGGAAATATTGCTGAGCCTATCTCACCACCGGGCACTGACAGCCAAGTTGTGGGGAACAGCTAATGTGTATTTATGCACCCTAAGCCAGCTCAGTGTACGTTATTACACTCAGCAGACATCGGGGGGCGCTGTGCTGAGCAGCTGTAGACTAAATATAACATTACTCTCTGGTTTATTTTTTGGTGGTCTACAGGTATAGTCGATGGTTTTGGAAACATTTCCATGATATTATTTATACAAATAGGGTATTGAGCAACCAATTATTCATTTTTTATTGCCCCAAGGCATTTAAAAAAAGGCTACCGTTTTGTGCACACAGCTCCAACGCAAACCAATGTGTCTCATTGGTTACAGAATTCAAATAAATACGGTGTCTCTAGTAGTTCATACAAATTTGAAAATCTGCAAACAAAATTAAAGTGACTTTTAAGGGTTGAGCGCCTCATGGAAGACTGATACTACCTTGGACAGTTGTTAGTAATAGACAATGAGAAAATTCTAGCAAACTTATATAATTTGGTATCTTCGTTCAGGATATTGAAAGTTTCTACATTATTAGGCAATTCCACGTGAAAACAGTTTGTGGCAAACTATTAGACTTCTTAGAAAATTGTTTAGTCAGTTAAAAGGGTGGTCTGCTTTGATTAATCTCTTTTTGTTAGAAAGGTTTCCAGTTGATAAGATGATCATAAAGTTTTGCTGCTGGGGTTTTTGCGCAGCAATTGTTTTCTGTGGAGGAGCTTGGCAACAATTATTCAATTTTCCTGCAGTGCCCCCGCAGGAGAAATTAAGTATTACACCCTTTTCATAGAATTGTCAAAGCTTTTAGAGCAAGACTCTTTGCTCTGGCCAGTAGATGAAGGATCCTAATCAGGTAGTTGACCAGCAATTTAGAAAAAGACTAGCCCTTTCGTGTCCCATGGAGTATGATTTTGGAAAACATTACAGATTTGTTTAATACCAGCTTATTTCAGCCATGTTTCACCACCATTGGATGGATTGTTTCAGTCTGTATAAAAAAAGTTATAAGTCAACGTAGTGCCGAATGATAGGATGGGTATTCCCTTAGGTCCCCACTACCTTGGAGACCTGATGGAGAGGTGGACATGTGTGATCCTCACTTTTGCAGTCTAATGGATGTACAGCACATAGAATTGGCTTGGCAGTCCATAAACTTCATTGTCAGTGTCAGGTGGGTTCCAAATTTTGACCCATGAGCATCCAACAATCTAATTTCAGCCCTGAAACAGGGTAATAGAAGATAGGTATATGGCACAAACCTGTAGTACATGTGGCACTGCACGGCTCGTGAGAAGACAGCTTCCATCGGTACATGTCCACAGCGCTTATTCCCTGCACCTTCCTCAGTAACTTTGGCCCTTTTCTATCGACAGACAAAAAAACAGATGATTTATGAGTGCGCCACCATTACCATGGAAAGAGCGCAAGTTCTTATAGACACAGACAGTTCGTAAAGTTTTTCAGCATCACGATCTCTTGGTTACTGGTTGTGTTGGTTTACTGGTATGTGGACATGTAGAGATACATTATACAGACATATATCTTATGGAGGGATGTGCTTAGGTGGTTGATTTGGGGTATTAAAAACATACCTGTCCTGTTCCCCAAGTAGAATCCCCAGCCTGGTTAGAAGCAGAGCTTCCACTGTCTAAAAAGAGAGAATGGGATAAAAATACCCAGTATAGAAACAGATCAGAATATAACAACAGGGACAAGGAAGTCTAGGGACATAACAACCACCAGTCGTAGCTTCGAAAGAGCAGAAACCGTATGAACGGGTCTTGCTGACCACCATTGTCGGGGTTATTCGTCTATTGATTTCGAAGGCTTTCATGGACATTTGTTTTTTTAAATGTGTCCTTTAAAAAAAAAAAACAAACACCGCCCTTCCTTATACTTGTAAACAAAGGGTTCCTCCCCACTGCGTCACAGGAGACCCCTAAAGAAATTGAGCCTCCACAAAGGAAAAGAGGATGTCCATAATAAGCACAGTGGACCATTTTATCGGGCCCATTCCCCCCTTTAGGCTACTGCTTCATTTCTTCCCACGCAATGGGATTTCATCACCCCAGCGCCCAGATTAGCGGCGCTGGGATATTGAAATGACATTGCGTCTCCTTTGTAGAGGCTCAATTCCTTCATGGGTCCCCTGCTGCGCAGGAGGAGAGAATCCCAGTGGGGCATAGGAAAAATGCCCTATGACACAAGTGCAGGGAGGGGAGGTGCATTTTTATTTAAGGGGCGTTTCCTAAAATGGAGCCACCCTTTATGGTCATTAAGTGCAGTATTTTTGCACCGTTCATTCAGTTTCTGTCTGCGTTGACCTGACAAATGTAGTCATAACATGCAGAACTTCCTACACGGATGTGTAGTATCCCTCATATAGACCCCATATTAATCAGATCTTCACAGGTTACAATATCTATCCCCATTTACACCAGTATGTCCCAATGTTTTTTGTTTTTTTTTTACCATTGGTACATTCAGAGTGTCTAATTCCATACCAGGCACTAAGGCCTTTTAATGCGTCAACTGGCCAATTCAATAATTACCAATAACAAGGGGGTGTGGGAGGTCTTCTGAATCAAGAACCCCACATTCTGATTGGGGGGAGAAGCAGGCTTTTTAGAGAAATGGGATAAAATACATGCACACAACGCAAGTTCCAAAAGGGCACAATCAAACTTGGAAAACATAATTTCGAAAGACAAATGGAATAACAATTTGAGAAATTCTCATTATGACCTTCTATTTATATATAGAGTTGGTCATTGACGTCTTGGAAGAACCTTGGGAACTGGCCACTGTTGAAGAAAGTCAATAAGTGATTGATAAAATGATTCCCTCCTGTCTCCACCTCTGGAAAAGACAAGTCTACATCTCTGAAGGGGACCACCATACCGGTGTTCTGATATGGACTGTACGTTTCGAGTATCACTGCTGGGTTTTGAACCTTCCAGTTGTATTGGTCCTTCAATTTCAAGCACCAAAAATGAAGATAAAATATCATCAGCCAACCAAGTGGAAGTTCAGACTTCCAATATACTCTTTGGCAGACCGAGATGTACGAAGACACTAGGCCTACAAAATGTGGTAAAGATATAATGAGCTCAATGTTGGTGGTCAGTGGTCTCAGGGTTGGATTTGGTTTAGGTATAACAGTAAATCTTAACCAAAGTGACAATGTTGAAAAGGTGTTGGTCAAGAGAGACAATGATGGGACCTTGAAAACCAATTCAATCAATTCCAACAAAATGTAAAGACTATGACCTGGTGTGATTTTGTCAGGATTGTCTGACCATCAGATGTGTATGGGGGTGTCCTGGAGTATCAGTCAGCGGCTTTCTCTTCTCTCACAGTTGAAAATATATGAACATTCATGTATATGGGGGAGTCAGGAGAATGTAAATACTCAGCTTACAGCTATCTCGTGTATGGTCAGCTTTGAGGTAACAATATACATACATTAGTTAATGAAAATGAATGGCTTCAACTTGAAACAATCACAGACTGAGATCATCTAAAAGTAAGTTTCCATGTTTGAAACGGTTGTCTAATAGTTGGAAGAAAAAGCTTTCATCTTGTCCACGAACGACCATCCCTTGAAAGAATATTTCCATAAAGATGGTTCGGCCCTCTGTCAATGTCAAACATGCATGCTATATCCACGCTGAATGCCTGTAACGTCCACCATGGCCGATATGGACGGGTTCAGCCAACAGTCTAATGTGTATGTGTCAGTCAGCTGCTTTCCTATAGAGAACACGGGAGAGCTTGATCGTGGAAGCGCTAGATCGTGTATGGTAGAGTCGGCCAAAATGGTTGTCGACCGAATGATTGGCTGAAGCATCATTCGGCCATTAGCAATCTAATGTGTGTGGCCAGCTTAATCTCTCTTTCACCTAACATGTTCCATTTTAGAAGAGTTGACACCTGTCTATACACATTAGGAAATTGGCCGATTCAGATGACTTACATTTCCTTTAATTTACCCTCCAAATAATTTTTTAAAAAAGTATGTGGACAAAAAAATCCCCTTTTCTACACCGGATAACACATTTCACTAGATTAGATGCCTTGGTGACTTAAAGGGGTCCAATTTTGGCAAAGCCTTTTTGCTAGATGAGTTACATGATCAGAGGTTTTGCTGGGACCCAAGTGTTCAGCTGTAATCTGAAGAGGGACCTGGCACGAAGTATTCAGTTTCCCTGCAGCAACCCTGCAGGAGAAATGAAGTATTACATATCTGATCTCTTTTTTTCAGTCCCTGTCATGCACCCATCGCCTTACGCCCTGTACTAGGCATATAATAAAGTATCAGTTTTGCCTGTAGTGATCCTTTAAGAAAAGAAAAAAGTCTTGAAAATCTAGACCTAAAGTAACCAGTCATAAAAACCAGCAATAGGATGGACTCTTGTTAAGTTTGTCCTTTTTAGCAATATTCTTTCAAGTATACATTTTTTTCGGTTCTGTCTGGCCTTAGGTGGGTGTGCACTTGTGTTTCAGTAAAATTGCCAGCTTTATAAAACAAAACCTATTCTTTCCCTCTGGATTGATCCCGCAGTGTTTTACTGGACTAGTCCATGCCAAAAAGGGAAAAGAGTGAAAAAAAAATAAAAATAAAAAAAGAGGTTTTGGCAAGAAGTTACAGGACTGGATTCAAGTGTTGTTTTGGCTGCCTAAGTTGAAGACGGGTGTTTGAAACAAAAGTATAATGCTGCGGACTCTTGGGACCTAACCTAGTCTGTGCACCTAACTTTAGTGAAATTAAATTTTACATGTTTTTTCCTAATTAGTGTAGTCTTTAAAAAAAAAAAAGACAAAATACTCCTATTGACTAATTTTTCCTAAAATTTAAAGAGAATTTGACTCCACTAAAAAAGTTTGTCTCCCTATCGGGTCTTTGTACTAAGGTGGGGGGGAGTTGCAAGTAAGGGGATTTGACTTAAAGCAAAATTCTTAGGGGTGCAAAATTTCAAAATAAACAAGAGAAAGTAGCATTAGCGCTGCTAATGCCAAAGACTTCTGGCCGAGGGTTCCAAATCTCCGTTCGAGCGCCACTTTGAGCTGTATCACCATCAACATGATGCCGATACGGTTGAATCCATAGGATCCGTGTCCTAACTTTCTCCATAATGTAGGCCTACAAGATGTCAGCGTCCCAGAAAATGAGGCACAATGACACCACAGCATTGTGGCCCTTGTACCGTGCCAAAGACTTCTGGCCGGGTGTTCCAAATCTCCGTTCGAGCGCCACTTTGAGCTGTATCACCATCAACATGATGCCGATACGGTTGAATCCCTAGGCTCTGTGTCCTAACTTTCTCCATAATGTAGGCCTACAAGATGTCAGCGTCCCAGAAAATGAGGCACAATGACACCACAGCATTGTGGTCCTTGTACCGTGCCAAAGACTTCTGGCCGGGTGTTCCAAATCTCCGTTCGAGCGCCACTTTGAGCTGTATCACCATCAACATGATGCCGATACGGTTGAATCCATAGGCTCCGTGTCCCAATTTTCTCCATAATGTAGGCCTTCAAGATGTCACCGTCCCAGAAAATGAGGCACAATGACAGCATTGTGGCCCTTGTGCCGTCAGCTCCGTGTGCAGGGAGGATGAGAACTTGGTCGTTCAATCGCATTAGGTGAGTATAAACTTTGTTGCTTCTACTGAGGGTAGCACAAAGATGGCATCATTACTTTTGAAGAGGGCACTCAGGCAGCATCCTTACTTTTTAAGTGGGCACTAATACTTTCTAAAGGGGGCCCTGATGGGGGATTTTTTGTTTTAAGGAGACACTCTGGGCATTATTGTTTTTCAGGGGAAATTCAGGGGGCATTATTACTGGGTTAGGGAGAGTAATACTAGCCTTGCCTTGTGAGCTGTGAGCCCACTGCCTCCATAATACCTTCATATAATATTCAAATAATATAATATTCAAGTGTCCTCATAACTGTGCTATACATTTCCCACAAAATTCTCCTTTCTAATGCCCATATAAAATGTTTTTCAGCTCCACGCTAAGGTTGTTTCTGGGGGTCTCATCCTGCGCCATTGGAGCACGTGGACCTCAGGCAATAGCCCAATGTTTCATCTTCTAAAACCTTCCTTGTCCTTCAGCCTGGATGTATGTATATTTTATCCTACATATGTAAAGTCATGTGTTTCCATCCCTCTTTACGTTTGCAGTTTTTGGACGAGTTCACCTTGGTTATTTTTGCAGTGTGGTTAAAACCTGCGGGCCAATAAAAATGACCTACAGAAAACAGCATGTAATCCCTGAGTCGAACCGTTCAGCAGGTTTTCATGAATTGTGCTCAGCCTGCGTGCGTCATAAAATTATTAGTTAGACAATTTGATTTTGGTTCTCCTGGAAGCGATCATATAAAGAAACCACGGCTCCCTATACTGCACGCTCCTTCTAATGGATTCCATAAATAAGCACTGTCCTGCTGAATCTATCATTAACCAACATAGAATCGTAAATAAAGCACTTTTAGGTTTTAAGTTAGAAACGAGTTCCTGGAATTTGATGTTTTTCACCCTTTTCAGCTTCCATCAGTAATTTACATTGGCCCTCAACAACGTCTAGTCGAAAGATATGGCCACCAGATTTGGATAGTTGTATCCTTATGAACTTAAATGGAAAAGACAAGGTCATGGAATATGGATATTACGGTAACAAGAGGACACTCACTAAGACTGGAAGAGAAAAGGTTTCAGCACCAGCATAGGAAGGGGTTCTTTACGGTAAGAGCAGTGAGAATATGGAATTCACTGAGTGAGGAGACGGTTATGTCGGATTCAATACACCAGTTCAAGCGGGGACTGGATGCATTTCTAGATACCAGGCAGATTTCAGCATATACTTAAAAATAAAATAAAATAGTAGGTTGATACAGGGATTTATTCTGACTCCTGGTTTCAGAGTCGGGAGGGAATTTTTCCTCAGGTGAAGATTGGCCAAATCATTTGGGGTTTTTGCCCTCCTCTGGATCAACTTTAGCAATTACAGAACTAACAGGTCGAACTTGATGGACGCAAGTCTTTATTCGGCTTTACAAACTATGTTACTATGTTACTATGGAGCAAATTGTACAACAGGACCCTTCTATGGGCTGGCTTATACCATCAAATGCCCACATGTGGGGTCAAGTGTGCCCAATGTCCCTTGACCCCATACGACTATTCATCCTTTGTAGGACAGGGCTGGTGGCAGTATCCCTTCGTCTGGTTCCTTATCCTGTGTTTGCTTATATTGAAGGGCCTGTGAAAAGGGTTCAACGTCCAATCCTTAAGTAAAATTGGCACTCAGTCTCATTATCTTGGAGACCCATCATAGCAGCATGCCTGTATGGTAGAATTTCTCACAATGGCTCATATATGATAAAGAGATATCTAGGAACCAATCAAAGATAGGTGGAAGTAGGGGAGATTATGGGGTCAACACCCACACCATGGCCCTATAAGTTGCACCATTATTGTGCTATGTACAGTACAGACCAAAAGTTTGGACACACCTTCTCATTTAAAGATTTTTCTGTATTTTCATGACTTTGAAAATTGTACATTCACACTGAAGGCATCAAAACTATGAATTAACACATGTGGAGTTATATACTTAACAAAAAAGTGTGAAACAGCTGAAAATATGTGTTATATTCTAGGTTCTTCAAAGTAGCCACCTTTTGCTTTGATGACTGCTTTGCAAACTCTTGGCATGCTCTTGATGAGCTTCAAGAGGTAGTCACCGGAAATGGTTTTCACTTCACAGATGTGCCCTGTCAGGTTTAATAAGTGGGATTTCTTGCCTTATAAATGGGGTTGGGACCATCAGTTGTGTTGTGCAGAAGTCAGGTGGATACATAGCTGATATTCCTACTGAATAGACTGTTAGAATTTGTATTATGGCAAGAAAAAAGCAGCTAAGTAAGGAAAAAAGAGTGGCCATCATTACTTTAAGAAATGAAGGTCAGTCAGTCCAAAAAATTGGGCAAACTTTGAAAGTGTCCCCAAGTGCAGTTGCAAAAACCATCAAGCGCTACAAAGAAACTGGCTCACATGAGGACCACCCCAGGAAAGGAAGACCAAGAGTCACCTCTGCTTCTGAGGATAAGTTTATCCGAGTCACTAGCCTCAGAAATCACAGGTTAACAGCAGCTCAGATTAGAGACCAGGTCAATGCCACACAGAGTTCTAGCAGCAGACACATCTCTACAACAACTGTTAAGAGGAGACTTTGTGCAGCAGGCCTTCATGGTAAAATAGCTGCTAGGAAACCACTGCTAGGGACAGGCAACAAGCAGAAGACACTTGTTTGGGCTAAAGAACACAAGGAATGGACATTAGACCAGTGGAAATCTGTGCTTTGGTCTGATGAGTCCAAATTTGAGATCTTTGGTTCCAACCACCGTGTCTTTGTGCGACGCAGAAAAGGTCAATGGATGGACTCTACATGCCTGGTTCCCACCGTGAAGCATGGAGGAGGAGGTGTGATGGTGTGGGGGTGCTTTGCTGGTGACACTGTTGGGGATTTATTCAAAATTGAAGGCATACTGAACCAGCATGGCTACCACAGCATCTTGCAGCGGCATGCTATTCCATCCGGTTTGCGTTTAGTTGGACCATCAGTTATTTTTCAACAGGACAATGACCCCAAACACACCTCCAGGCTGTGTAAGGGCTATTTGACCAAGAGGGAGAGTGATGGGGTGCTACGCCAGATGACCTGGCCTCCACAGTCACCAGACCTGAACCCAATCGAGATGGTTTGGGGTGAGCTGGATCACAGAGTGAAGACAAAAGGGCTAAGAAGTGCTAAGCATCTCTGGGAACTCCTTCAAGATTGTTGGAAGACCATTTCTGGTGACTACCTCTTGAAGCTCATCAAGAGAATGCCAAGAGTGTGCAAAGCAGTCATCAAAGCAAAAGGTGGCTACTTTGAAGAACCTAGAATATAAGACATATTTTCAGTTGTTTCACACTTTTTTGTTAAGTATATAATTCCACATGTGTTAATTCATAGTTTTGATGCCTTCAGTGTGAATGTACAATTTTCATAGTCATGAAAATACAGAAAAATCTTTAAATGAGAAGGTGTGTCCAAACTTTTTGTCTGTACTGTATGTCATTTGACTAAATGATGCTTTACAGGGAAGCAAATGGCACCACCAGGTTATTTTTTCTCTGTATATTTAAGACATTAGACAACCCATAAACAGGTGGTAGATGATTGGTTATGGGACTTTACGTAGACCTTTGGATGGTCAAAAGATGTCAATGTATGGAAATACTCTCATTGGTCACAGGCACCATCTGCATGGGATCATCATATATCCCAGTGCCCTGTGGGGCTGTTTCCATGCACTAAAATCTTTAGACAATCCAATGTTCCCTGGAAGGTCTCATGGCCAAAAGCGTTTACCACTTTTTAGGTATTGTGCAATGTTTTGAGTAAATAAGTCTTGCATTATATTTTGGAGTGTGCTGAGTTTTTTCTCTACCTTCAAAGGGTTGCTAAATATAGAGTGTGAACAGGGTGTTCCTAGTTCCTAGTTCAGGTTGGGTCCAAACCTCCTTCCTCATCAACGAGCTGAGGTTGGCTGAACACCCATTTTTCATGGATAAGCTCAGGTTGTCTCAACATCTCTTTCTCATGGATGAGCTTGAGTTGGCTCAACACTCATTTCTCATTGATGAGCTCAGGTTAGCTAGACACCTCTCTCTTATGGATGAGCTTAGGTTAACTAGACACCCCTTTCAACACTCATTTCTCATTTATGAACGCAGGTTGACTCGACAGCCCTCACTCATGAATGAGCTCAGGTTGGTTCGATACCTCTTTTTCATGGTTAGGCTCAGGTTGGCTCGATACCCCTCACTCATGAATGAGCTTAGGCTAGCTCGACACCTCTTTTTGATGGTTGAGCTCAGGTTGAGTCGACACCCCTTTCTCAAGGATTAGCTCAGATTGGCTCAACACACATTTCTCAGATTGATTAAACACCCCTTTCTCATAGATGAGCTCAGGTGAGCTAGACACACCTCTCTCATTAATAAGCTTGAATTAACTAGACATACTTCCCTCATGCATGAGCTTAGGTTGGCTTGACACCCCTCTCTCATGGCCTCAAATTAGCTAGACACCCCTTTCGCATGGATGAACTCAGGTTGGCTCAACACCCAATCCCCATGGGATGAAGAAGAGTACATAAGTACTGGAAGATTAGCAAAATGGGCAGGAAAGCCAAAGATTGAAGCTCTTCTCTGCTTCACAACACAAAGTCTCCTCAGCATGGGATAGGCTTCACGGTGGCATGAAGCAGCACTAGTCTTGAGGTCCCATTGTGGGTTTTTTTCTGGGGGGAAATATCCATTTCTGATAGAATCTCATCTCACGACAAGGTGCCTTGTGATGTCTTATGAGTGACAGTCGGCCCTCGGAGATTTCAGGGCTTTTAAGCAGCATGTGTTTATTGTCTGTGACTGCTTGGCATATCTATTACTGGGCAATTCTGCATCTCCATGTGTACGTCTCATGTTTTATTGAAGAAATGACAAACAGTCTCACATTCTTACAAGGGACACCTATGCCATGCATTCCACCAGGAACGTAACTTGCTATTTAAACGTTCAGCCTAATAATGTCCTGTCTAGACTGTCTTGCTGCACAGAAGCCTCTTTGTAACATGGGGAAAGAATTAGCCTAGCTATTATGTGAGGTACAGTAAGTGGCGGTAAACTAAAGACTTTCTCTCCAAGATAATGGATTCATTTTTTCATGCGTGGTTTAGTTAGTCACCTATCTATTTCCCAACTCTTTTTTTTTTGTTTGTAAAACCAAAAATAATCCTAACTTTCATAAAATTAAATTCTGTGTTGCAAAATCTTAGTCATGACTCCGCTCATGTATTTTCAATGACAACAACGACAAAACAATATTAGTTATACAGTACAGACCAAAAGTTTGGACACACCTTCTCATTTAAAGATTTTTCTGTATTTTCATGACTATGAAAATTGTACATTCACACTGAAAGAATCAAAACTATGAATTAACACATGTGGAATTATATACTTAACAAAAAAGTGTAAAACAACTGAAAATATATCTTATATTCTAGGTTCTTCAGAGTAGCCACCTTTTGCTTTGATGACTGCTTTGCACACTCTTGGCATTCTCTTTATGAGTTTCAAGAGGTAGTCACCGGAAATGGTTTTCACTTCACAGGTGTGCCCTGTCAGGTTTAATAAGTGGGATTTCTTGCCTTATAAATGGGGTTAGGACCATCAGTTGTGTTGTGCAGAAGTCTGGTGGATACACAGCTGATAGTCCTACTGAAAAGACTGTTAGAATTTGTATTATGGCAAGAAAAAAGCAGCTAAGTAAAGAAAAACAAGTGGCCATCATTACTTTTAGAAATGAAGGTCAGTCAGTCCGAAAAATTGGGAAAACTTTGAAAGTGTCCCCAAGTGCAGTTGGAAAAACCATCAAGCGCTACAAAGAAACTGGCTCACCTGAGGACCGCCACAGGAAAGGAAGACCAAGAGTCACCTCTGCTTCTGAGAATAAGATTATCCGAGTCACCTGCCTCAGAAATCGCAGGTTAACAGCAGTTCAGATTAGAGACCAGGTCAATGACACACAGAGTTCTAGCAGCAGACACATCTCTACAACAACTGTTAAGAGGAGACTTTGTGCAAGCAGGCCTTCATGGTAAAATAGCTGCTATGAAACCATTGCTAAGGACAGGCAACAAGCAGAAGAGACTTGTTTGGGCCAAAGAACACAAGGAATGGACATTAGACCAGTGGAAATCTGTGCTTTGGTCTGATGAGTCCAAATTTGAGATCTTTGGTTCCAACCACCGTGTCTTTGTGCAACGCAGAAAAGGTGAACGGATGGATTCTACATGCCTGGTTCCCACTGTGAAGCATGGAGGAGGAGGTGTGATGGTGTGGGGGTGCTTTGCTGGTGACACTGTTGGAGATTTATTCAAAATTGAAAGCATACTGAACCAGCATGGCTACCACAGCATCTTGCAGCAGCTTGTTATTCCATCCGGTTTGCATTTAGTTGGACCATCATTTATTTTTCAACAGGACAATGACCTCAAACACACCTTCAGGCTGTGTATGGGCTATTTGACCAAGAAGAAGAGTGATGGGGTGCTACACCAAATGACCTGGCCTTCACAGTCACCAGACCTGAACTCAATTGAGATGGTTTGGGGTGAGCTGGACCGCAGAGTGAAGGCAAAAGGACCAACAAGTGCTAAGCATCTCTGGGAACTCCTTCAAGATTGTTGGAAGACCATTTCAGGTGACTACCACTTGAAGCTCATCAAGAGAATGCCAAGAGTGTGCAAAGCAGTCATCAAAGCAAAAGGTGGCTACTTTGAAGAACCTAGAATATAAGACATATTTTCAGTTGTTTCACACTTTTTTGTTAAGTATATAATTCCACATGTGTTAATTCATAGTTTTGATGCCTTCAGTGTGAATGTACAATTTTCATAGTCATGAAAATACAGAAAAATCTTTAAATGAGAAGGTGTGTCCAAACTTTTGGTCTGTACTGTATGTCACACCCCATCATCTATGCAGGGAATTCAGTCATAATCACAGTAGATTTCTCAATTTCACAATGAAAGCAAAACTCCAGCCTAGTTTGGATGTTTCATGCTTTACTTAAGTCGAAATTGAAAAACAATGGGGCTGAACTGCAAAAACCACACACAACTTCTAAACTGCTGTGGTGCTGTTTGGAGAAAAAAGCATCCATGTTTTTCTAATCTTGTAAACCCAATAGAGAACAATGGCATTCAATGAATTTGGCACAACTTTTAGCTGCCTTGTCCCACTGCAAGAAATGTACTCTAGTCAGATACTAGAGTACATTTCTGTCATAATTTACACCTTTTTTGATAATATAATTATAAGAAATTTGTCAGCCACCCACTTTTCAAACTGTTGGTGGATCTGGCTGTGACTGTCGTAAAAACTCCAAAAGTTGCAAAAATGTTTTTCGCAATTACAAGTTGCTGAAAATTTTTGCAAAATTTCATGCAATTTTATTTTAGAAATCTGTCAGAAATTGCTTGATGAATCGGGCCCAAACTCTTACACACCACTTTAGTGACAAGCTGAGGTTTAAGGTGCTCTCTAGAGATGCTTCACTGTCCCTACAGAACTTACAGGGGGGCTCAAATTACCAATGAATATTATTCATCAGCTGAACAAAAGTGTCTCTTCGAGGTCAAGAGGTTGAAAAAAATGTACTTTTTGACCTATCTGAGATACAGGTTTTCACATTGGTTCATCCATTCCAGTTCTACAGAATACTAAACCATCTCCAAAACATGAACAGGTCCTGGCATGGCCTGATGTCTGGATCACTCAGACGAAAATGACCACCTCTATGTTAGGTAAGGTAGGACAATATAGGCCACATGGTAAGTGCAGATATAATTTTGAGGATGATTGTTCAAAGATCTATAGAATTATAGGGGAATTAAAAGAACCTCACGAGATTGTGGAGCTCACCTACCTCACTTTCTGGGTCCTATTTGTAGAAGGGGCCGATGCGTTGGTCAACTGAGTCTCAGCTGAGGTGTTAATGCTCAACTCCAAGAAGGTGACATTCCAGTCAAAAGCGGCAGTCTCCTCATTTTCCTCATAATCAGCATAGAGATTGTCCAGATTGGGCTCCACAGAGTTGAGAGGTTCTCCAATGCTTCTGTTAAGGTGATGGAAAGTCTCTCTGGACCCAGTGGCTTTGTTGGAAAACTTCTTGGCAATGGCATTGCCAGGTAGGAACTCTTTGGAGTTATATCTATGTGAAGAGTCCTGTTCTCCAGTGTCTGAGATATAAGTAGTCTTGTTTGTGCTCAGATCTACGTGAAGAGAAGAATAGATCATTTGTTCTGTAGTAGAACCCCTTGAAGGCATTAGGCATACATCCAACCAACCAACAAATACAATTTTTACCTTTAATTGTTTTGCATTTTGCCCTCTTCTCACATTCCATGGCTTCTCCTCCTTCATACACTTCATTTGTGTTCCGCTCATTGACCGGGCTTCCGTTCTCCCTTGAGTTTTGTCTCCCAAAGGTCGGAGTTTCCCCTTTTGTTCTTCCTTTCTGAACATTAGTGTTGAGACTTCTGTTCTGGGATGTAAAATCCTCTTCAAACTCTTTGCTTTCTTCACTCTCAGAGTCTGGGAAGGGGTAATAGATTGGCTGAGTGACCCGAGAATTTGGCTTTCTGAGGAGGGTGTATTGGAAAGTGATTGAAGGGTTTTTGCCATTTTGGTTCCATACCTGTAAAAAGATGCAACAGTACAAACGATTACCCCTTACATGGCACAATAGGATCTGTCTTCGGTCATCTTCTGACCATTCGACATGGTAACAAAAACACAACACATCTACTAGACTCACCATGATGTTCAAGGCTTGGTTGGTTGGTCCTTGAGCCACTATGTACTCTATTCCAGTTTCATACACATCCATTGGTCTCCGATATTTAAAAATAGTGCCGGCAATATTAAAATTTTTGGGGGTGTCAACTTTGAAATTGCCATTGAAGTAGTAATATCCAGATTCATCTGCAACAGCTTGAGACACAAAGTTTGAAGACCCACACAACATGAACATTCATAGATACCATAGTTGCATGACTATATTTGGCACCATATGAGTGACTGTTACTGACCTAAGACATCTGCAGATTTCTTGCGTTCAACTATCTGGATATCCCTTGCGCCAACAGGAATATATGTTACTAGGGCATAACCTAAGAGAAATTAAATGTTATACAGGGTTTAAGTATTCTAAACCTCTTCAGCTGGATCATGAGTCTGAGTCCGACCATGTGTCCCACCAATATGACCTTGATACAGTTACCTGCAACTTTTGCCCACCAAACTACTGTTCCTGTAAGACACCCAAGTCACTCAATATGGACTGGTAAACAAAGTAGATGTCATTGGGCAACTGTAATTGCCCAACCCGCTTTTTCTGGATATCTTTTGGCACAAGTTGTTACTTTACAGTCAAGTTGGAGCTTCGGCCAATGCAACTTTTTTCATTTATTTTTGTTTCATTTAGTACCTGATCCAAAGTGGTTGCCCCATGATTTCAAACACCAGGATTTGTGGTTGACTTACTCCTTCAAAAGTTTTCTTACGGACAAAGTCATAAGAAAACTCATTAAGTGAGAAGTGGGGAAAGAATTATGCACGTTGATAACCTTGAACCATTTACCAAGATGGGAAGCTCCCTTCCGGTAATTCCCAGTGACATGGACACAGCTGCTCCCGTCTCCCTGGCAGACACCACATTTATCCAGTGTGTGGGTGGAGAACAAAACTCCGTCACATCCAATTGGCTGGGGAGAGAGGAACGGTAGATATAATATGGACCAAGCAGCAAAACGTGCATCTGTTGAAAGTTTTTTAAAAAAATTATTGCCCAATGTTCTATAGGAATGTGTCAACAAACCTCACATTTTCCAGACACACAAACCCCTCGGTAGTCACTGTATTTGCAGGATGTCCCATCTCGAGCCTGGACCATTAGCTGTCTTTGACCATCAACTGTTGTGCATTGCAGGTCACACGGTTTGCTGGAGATGTGCACATAGTCATCTAGAACCCAACATCCATAAGTAAGTCCAGACAAGATCAATACAACACCTTCACTTTACCAACTAGTAGTCCAGCTAAAAGATGAATTACAGGATATATTATATAGGCACTGTAGGAATAAAATTATATTATCATTCTGGTCAGATATGAACATTTTTTTAAAATTAAATCTATATTCTTACCCGTAGGAGGCAGTATTGTAGAAGTTACAACTAACAATGCTATTCTTCTTTTTGAGCCAATAGTTGAGTAAGGAAGAAAAGTGACAGCTAGTTTTCTAAACATGAAAAATATACCCAGTAGACTTTACTCAGGGGTGTCAATCAAAGAGCAAGCTCCTCCCAGAAATTCAAATTTGTGCAACATTCTAAAGCCGGATTGGAAGAAAATTCAAATTTATTTATTTTTTTTGGACAAAGACTACTGTTAAAGGAACACTACAGACAAAATTGACTACTGTGTTATGAATAGAACAGAGATCCAAGGGGGTGACATAGAGGAATCAAAGAACACCAAGGAGAGAACCCTCGTGTCACTCTCCACCGCCTAGGACCTCACATCAGACACAACACATGGTCTGACTTGTACCTGGAGTTTTCCTTTAAAACCACTGGACAGATCCAGCAAAGTCATTGAGCATTTCCTACTTTCAGCACCACGGGTTTAAGTCTGTGTACAGTCCTCACCACAGAAGTGTGTAAAGGCATTAAAAAGCCATTCCGATACTAGGACTGTGATTTTGCCATATGGAAACGTGTGCTGTAATGAGGTCATACCCATTGGTTCAACAGGGCCGAGATGTGCAACACTGACTATAAATGGCTTCTTCAGACCTGCAGTATGTACAGAGGACCCAGTAATTTCATGGCTTTCCTTTTGTAAATCACACATGCAATGACACTCACCAGGATAGAGCGGTTTCCATTGATAGGTTTTTCCATTATACACGTGAGAATTGAAAGATGTGCACTGTTCTTCTCGGAAACTCCTGCTGTTACTCGGACATTCCTGCAATGAAACCCACACCGGAGAGCACCAGGTTTCATCATTCTCTAAATCCAGTCTACATAATTGCCGGCACAACATGAAAATGACATTATAATCTGCATAAACTGAAAGATGAACATGAAAAGCAAAACATTTTTTTTTTTAAAAAAACAGCACCTCAAATTGTCTGGTATTGCATTTACTTGAATTAAGGAGGACCTGTCACTTGCCATAAATATGTCATTTTACCCAGTGTAATGCCGCTGTTCTCCTGAATCCGGCGTTGTTTCTCTTTAGTTCCTATGCCTCTGCCTTTCTGAGATATGAAAACTAAGAGGAGACTTAATAGCTGTCTACAAATATCTCAAGGGCTGTCACACTGTAGAGGGATTAGCTTTATTCTCATTTGCACAAAGAAAGACTAGAAACAATGGAATGAAACTGAATGGGAGAAGATACATATTAGATATTAGAAAAAAAATGTGACAGTGAGGGTGATCAATGAGTGGAACAGGCGGCCACGAGAGGTGGTGAGTTCCCATTCAATGGAAGTCTTCAGAGGCTGGACAGACATCTGTCTGAGATGGTTTAGTGAATCCTACATTGATCAGGGGGTTGGACCAGATGACCCAGGAGGTCCCTTCCAACTCTACCATTCTATGATTCTTTTCTGTATATAAATCTAGTCTTTTTAGTTAGCAAAGCATGTCCCTCTAGAGAAGACAACCATAGAGTAAAGAACAACACCCACTTGGCTATGAAGCCTAGATTTATATACAGGGAAGAGCAGGCCATATCTCGTGAACGGAGAGGCGCAGGAACAAAAGAAAAACAATTCTAGATTCAGCAGAACAGCAACATTTACACTAGGTAAGAAATTACATATTTATGGTATTAAGCTGAGCTGCAATACAGGACAAAACCTATAGACAAAAGTGGCGTTGTACTCAATATCATTACTTGAGGAGTTGTCTAACACCTTACCTGGACTTTACAAAGCTGATATCTTTTAGACGTCCCAGTGCAGTTCTTATTTCCGAGTGAACTGAGAGATTTCCGCCTGGAAATTTAAAACTGTGATTTTATTCATTGTCATGTCTTATTGAACTGGGAAGAAATTTTAAAGGGATGATTCCTGTTAATAAGGCAACTCTAAGATTCTGGGCCCCAAAGTAAAATCTGTAATAGGGCCCTCACTTAACATGTGAGTCTTCTTATGTGGTAGAGGAGCCTTTGGGCTAATTGTACACCCTTTCTGGCTCACCCCTGGTGACCACTAAGTTTAAAAACCCTGAACATAATAATATGGCAGCTGCTATACTTTTTTACCTTTCAGTCTCTCAGCCCTTATCCACATGCATGTCACTTGACAAATGGTAAGGTTTTAAATATTTGAGTTAGGACTGTCGCATAAGGGTTGCCGTGACGAGGCGGGATAGCTTTCGCATTATTTTGATCAAAATTCTGTTAACTAAGTAGTAGTACCTTTTATTATTTTCATGCACTATTGCAGTTTATTTATTTCTTGCAGGGTATTTGTGTATTGTGTTTCTGTCTTTGGATTTTTACTTTTTTACCTTTGCCTGAGGCAATGCCTTTCTTGAGACTTTACTCCTCCTCCACAGGTTCTAGTACAAGCTGTCCATTTGGTCCACTCTCCCCACCAGAACGTTGTCACTTCTGTCCCATCTTCAAGGCTGTTAGAGGCCTGAGCAATGTCCTGATTTTCATCCAAAAACAAAAATTAAGCACTTATAGGGTCAGGGTGAAGAATTGTGCCCTGTGCTGTAGGTTTGATCGGCAAAGAAGAAGTAGCTAGACTTCGTGCTGCTCCCATTCCATAGTGTGGCAAGTTCTAGGGGTCTATCCATATGGGCTAGAGGTGCTCCCTTCAGTAGGCACGCGCCCAGTCCAACCACACCAGTTGAACATTCATCATGACCTGTGTTTGACCAACGAACCATTAAGTTTTTGCTAATATCCATTAGGGTAGAGCTATAATAAGTTATTTCAACATAGCCACAATGTCTACTAGAGTCTACGGTAGTCAAAAGTTCACCTCTTACCTGTTTTCTAATTATTTTGAAGCTTAGACTGTTTCCTCTTATGCTTTGCTCTCACTAAAGCTCTGAATGGCTTCTACATAGGAGCACAAGCCCACTATTTCACTTCCCACATGTCACCAGAATCTATAAAATGCTATTAAACCTAAAGGAAATTTTACACCAGGTTTTTGCTATGTAATCTGACAGCAATGTGATGTAGGGACTGAGATCCTGATTCCAGTGATATATCACTTGCATGTCTGCATGTTGTCATTTTGATGCAATTATAGTTTTCTTTGCTGCAGATCTAGAAGTGCTCAGAATTCCGGACCATTTATGGCCCTGCCCACACCACTGATTGGCTGCTTTCTATGTGCACTGTACATTGACAAAAAGCTGATGATCAGTGGTGGGGGCGGAGTTATACAGAGCAGATGACTAGGAGGCACAAGACACCTAGTCATAGGCGGATTATAATGAGGGCAATCCGGGCGACCGCCCGGGGCCCCGAGCCTCCAGAGGGCCCGCGGCTCCGGGCGAGGTGTCTAATGCCGGATTGCCCTCATTATATGTGCGGGCCGCCGCGGCACATACCGGTAGCAGTGGCGGGAGGGGGGGCCCCGTACCGCTCCCCCAGCAGCGGCCGCCGCTACTTCTTCATCCGCCGGGCCAGCACTTCAGCAGTTAACTTCCCTGTGCTGGCCCGGCCGCGTCACTGCTAGGAGACACGGCCCTGTGCGCGGCCGTGTCTCCTAGCTGTGACGTCACGCAGTGCGCACGCGGCCTGCAGTGCTGCACCGGAGAGCCTGAGGACTGGAGCCGAGCCGGGGGATGGTGAGTGTGTATGTGTATGTGTGTGTGTGTGTATGTGTGTGTGTATGTGTGTGTATGTATGTGTATGTGTATGTGTGTGTATGTGTGTGTATGTGTGTGTGTGTGTGTGTGTGTGTGTGTGTGTGTGTGTGTGTGTGTGTGTGGGCAGATGTCATTGTGTGATGTCTGTTTGTGTGTGTATGTCTGTGTGTGTGTGTGGGCAGATGTCATTGTGTGATGTGTGTGTGTGTATGTGTATGTGTGGGCAGATGTCATTGTGTGTGTATGTCTGTGTGTGTGTGTGGGCAGATGTCATTGTGTGATGTGTGTGTGTGTGTGGGCAGATGTCATTGTGTGATGTCTGTTTGTGTGATGTCTGTGTGTGTGTGTGTGTGTGTGGGCAGATGTCATTGTGTGATGTCTGTTTGTATGAGTGTGTGGGGGGGCAGATGTCATTGTGTGATGTCTGTTTGTGTGTGTGTGTGTGTGTGTGGGCAGATGTCATTGTGTGATGTCTGTTTGTGTGTGTGTGTATGTCTGTGTGTGTGTGTGTGGGCAGATGTCATTGTGTGATGTCTGTTTGTGTGTGTGTGTATGTCTGTGTGTGTGTGTGTGTGGGCAGATGTCATTGTGTGATGTCTGTTTGTATGTATGTGTGTGTGTGGGCAGATGTCATTGTTTGATGTCTGTTTGTGTGTGTGTGGGCAGATGTCATTGTGTGATGTCTGTTTGTATGTGTGTGGGGGGGGCAGATATCATTGTGTGATGTCTGTTTGTGTGTGTGTGGGCAGATATGATTGTGTGATGTCTGTTTACATGTATTTTTGTGTTTCAAATGTGTTTATATATGTCTGTATATGTTTGTGTGTGTGCGTGATTGCGTGCGGCCACCTGCTGAGTATAGTTGGCGCCGTGCGGCCTCCTGCTGTATCTGGGGGGGGCGCCGTGCGGCCCCCCGCTGTGTATAGATGGCTACGTGCGGCCCCCCGCTGTGTATAGATGGCTACGTGCGGCCTCCCGCCGTGTATAGATGGCGCCGTGCGGCCCCCTGCTGTGTAGGGATGGCGCCGTGCGGCTCCCCGCTGTGTATAGATGGCTACGTGCGGCCTCCCGCTGAGTATAGATGGCGCTGTGCGGCCTCCTGCTGTCTCTGGGGGGGCGCCGTGCAGCCTCCCGCTGTGTATAGATGGCTACGTGCGGCCTCTCGCTGAGTATAGATGGCGCTGTGCGGCCTCCTGCTGTCTCTGGGGAGGGCGCCGTGCGGCCTCCCGCTGTGTATAGATGGCTACGTGCGGCCTCCCGCTGAGTATAGATGGCGCTGTGCGGCCTCCTGCTGTCTCTGGGGGGGCGCCATGCGGCCTCCCGCTGTGTATAGATGGCTACGTGCGGCCTCCCGCTGAGTATAGATGGCGCTGTGCGGCCTCCTGCTGTCTCTGGGGGGGGCGCCATGCGGCCTCCCGCTGTGTATAGATGGCTACGTGCGGCCTCCCGCTGAGTATAGATGGCGCTGTGCGGCCTCCTGCTGTCTCTGGGGGGGGCGCTGTGCGGCATCTATACTCAGCAGAAGGCCTCACGTAGCCATCTATACATGTATACTCAGCAGGAGGAAGCACGTAGCCATCTATACGGTGCCATCTATACACAGCGGGAGGCTGCACGTAGCCATCTATATACAGCGGGAGGCCGCACGGCGCCATCTATACACAGCGGGAGGCCGCACGGCGCCATCTATACACAGCGGGAGGCCGCACGGCGCCATCTATACACAGCGGGAGGCCGCACGGCGCCATCTATACACCGCGGGAGGCCGCACGGCGCCATCTATACACAGCGGGAGGCCGCACGGCGCCATCTATACACAGCGGGAGGCCGCACGGCGCCATCTATACACAGCGGGAGGCCGCACGGCGCCATCTATACACCGCGGGAGTCTCAGTGCTTTGCAAGAGCAGTCAATAAATTCTGCTTGACTAATTCTGAGCACCATAAAGTCTGGTTCGCTTCTAACCTGCTGTCTTCATTTTCAGCTTGCTGAATTCTAACTCATTTACTGTCATTCGAGACAATGCCTTTGCTGGTCTCTTTTACCTTGAATACCTGTAAGTGCTCCACTTAATGTCATATTTTTGATTCTGTTATTCTTCATCTTTTGGCATGTGCAATTGTATGAGCAAGTATTCATATGAATTTATGACCTACTTAAACCTTGGAGGACCTTAAATTTTATTCAATCAAATTTTTTTCCAGTTTAAAACTATGGGACATATATGTGCCTTGGTCCTCAAAGGGTTTTAAAAGGGGCTGCAAACATAAATAAGAAAAAAATAATTCAATTTGTGCTTTTTGTGTTCATTTAATTTTTATTTGAAGTCCATTTTTTTATATACCTTGAAATTAAGCCCTACCCCATGGAATGAAGCCCTACCTACATGACATCTGAGAGCTACATGGATCCCGCTTGTGAGGTGCCTGTCCGTCACTACTATTCAGTTTTAGGGTCCACTCACTGAGCCATATATTCTCTCATGCAAGAGAATAGGGCCAATTATGCTAATGACACTCGGCTCAAACTCTGTCAGAGCTTCAACTGAGTGTGATCCGATTCTCTCGCAGCACAGATATGGAGAAGATGGAGAACTTACTTTCTCCATAGTCTCTGTGAGTGTTCATCGGACTGCACTTGGATGACATCCGAGTGCAGTCCAATGTTTTACGTGCACCCGTAGACTTGTATGGGTGCACATGGTCCGAATATCGAATGAGATTATTTTCTCATGCCAATAATCGCAGATCTGCACTGTCCCATAGTATAACATAGGGCCGAGTCCTATCCGATAAAACATCACATAGCATTCGGCCGTGTTATACGACAGTGTGAGCGAGCCCTTAGAGTCAAGGAATATTTACATGCAGATGATGATATTACTCTCCCAGTGTATATTTTTTTAAGCGAGTTCATAGTAAATGCTTTGCCTTTTTGACAACTAAAGAACAAGAAAGATTTAGGACCTCCCCTATAGAGAAACGGAAAATAGTTTGGAGGACTTGCATGTCCTTTTTTATTTATTATGAGAAAATCATAAAAGATCCAGTTTTTTAACCATGCTGTGACTTTCTGCTGAGGGAGAGGGAGAGAGCTGCCCTATTCAGAGTCTGTAATAAGACCTGCTGACAAAAGTGTTGAAGATACAGTCTAATGTGAATTAACAATGAAAAAAAGTTAATTTCACAAATGGCTTGTATTTTTTTTAATACAAACTTTTTTGTCTTTACAGCTCCTTTAAAGGGAATCTGTCATCAGGTTTTTGCCACCTAATCTGAGAGCAGCATAATGTAGGGTTAGAGGCACTGATTCCAGTAATGTGTCACTTACTGGGCTGCTTAGTGTTGTTTTGATAAAATCATTGATTTGTCAGAAGGTAATTGACTAGTAAGTTCTGTAGGACCCCACCCCCATCACTGATCAGTAGATTTCTGTGTACACTGAGCATGGGCAGAAAGCTGCCAATCAGTGGTGTGGGCGGGGCTATACAGAGCGCAGCATTCAGAGAGCTGCTAGATCTGCAGCAGATAAAACGGTGATTTTCTCAAAATGACAACAAGCAGCTGAAAAAGTGACACATCGCTGGAATCAGGATATCTGCCCCTATATTGTGCTGCTCTCAGATGAGGCAGCACAATTAATATTGTGCCAAATTAATTTCCCGTGAACTATCACATGATCTATCACAGGGGATCATGTGACATGTCACGTGGTAAATCAGGTGTGTGGGGGGCCCCCGCGCCTTCTAAACTGCCCGGGGCCCTTGCTACTCTTAATCCACCCCTGCACCTAGTCCTATAGTGATAATAATCTGCTGATAAAACACTGATTGTATTGAAACAGCAACACACAGCCTAGTAAGTGACACATCGCTGGAATCAGGATAACTCCCCCTACATCATGCTACTCTCAGATTATATAGCAAAAACCTGCTGGCAGATTCATTTTAATAAAATCACTCTCAGATTATCAGTTGGCACAAACACATAGCAAAAAATCTGAGCAGACCCAGAAGATACACTATAGTTCATTGAAAATAGAAAAAAGGTGGCACTCACCGTCCTCTGAAAAAATCTTTATTTCATGTCCTGAAAACATACAGCGGAAGAATCATGTGGAAGCTGACCTCGCTAACCGTGCTTCAACGTGTCTGTCCAGCTTCCACATGATTCTCCCGCTGTATGTTTTAAGACCATGAAATAAAGATTTTGTAAGAGGATGGTGAGTGCCACCTTTTTTCTATTTTCAATCGACTATGCTGATTGCACTTTTTTCATGGTGAGCACCCAAGTTCCCACAAACATAGTGTAATCCATCTGTCCGGAATAGGCTTTATTGTTTCAGCGTGAGTCAGTTTCTGGTGCCGGTTTTTTTTTTTTTTTTGCTATTCCAGAAGATACACTCACTTGTGTGATAGAAAATGTAACATTTCCGATTAGAATAAGAAGTGGGATCCATGCTTTGCTCAGGCTTTGTCTGGTAATAAATAGGACGGGTTGCAGGTTCCTATGAGTAGTGATCATTTCTACAAGAAAAGAAAAAAGTGAAGATATTACTTAGAAGTGATAAAAATGTAGATGACTCTGGATCTGAGATAGGCTTAAAGAAATGAAATCAGAACTAATACTCAGGATGGACCTTGGAGAAAGACTCTGGAGGAGTCATAGACATGATAGATCACATCACGGTCATAGTTGACCTTATACTGTATTTCCATTCACCTCTCTTCTCAGATCACAGTTGAAGAATATAACTAATACACACTAGTTATATATTTTTTTTTCTGGTTAGCCAATAAAGGTATCACCCCAAGAATACTTTTGTAATTTTTGGCATAAAAGTATTTTTCTGGCTAACACCGTACCACAATATAACATTACACACTGGAGCTATAATTTCTAACTTTTTTCTTGCATTTTTTTCCCTTAACAAATACAACTACCCCTTTTCTGCCATAACCGTGGCATCTCCTGCTGCCTTCAGGAGAACATCTAAACCTGTCCCATAACCCCTGGTGAACACTGTACTAGGTCTTGGCATTGGATCTACATTGACAAGTGAGGTGAGATCTTCTACTCTATAATCCACTACATGAGTATTTGATGGACCAGGGAACAAGAAGAAGGTTGTGGTGTTCTACACATGTGGCAATCAGTTGTTTGAGAACCATTTTGAAGTGGTAAGATTAATGAGAATTGAAGACCTACCAAAAATGTACATTTTTGGACCTCAAATTTTTGAATCACCTCTCTAGTTGGTTGTATCCATGTATGACATTTTCTTTGTTTTGTTACCCTGTTTTGTTTATTTTTTTATTTTTCAAAAATCAAATTAAAATTTTTAAAAGTTAAATTTAAATGAAGTAACAAGACCATCATCAATGATCTAAAAGGACTAGTGAACTTCAAGAAAAGATCCAGGCCAGATGTGCAAAAAATCCGTTCCTTTGGCACAGATCACCCAGCTGAGGTAAAAAGCCCTGGGGTCACTTTTTCATCTCCGGCCATAGAGTGTTTGACTAGGAAACAAATCCTACTATTACATGGAGGAGCTGAGCCCAGCCTTAACACAGACTCCATTCAGTCAGGAGGTGGTGTCGTGGGACAAGAACTTCCATACAGCGGCTCTCAAAACAAGCAAACAAACATGTGCGCCTTAGGATCATCTCACGGTGTGAAGCGTTGTCTCCACCCATGGTCATCAGAACAAATGATCATTCTTCAAGCTTTTATGTCATTAAGGGGGGAAAAATGGGTTTATCCTGTGTGGATGGGGTTTGGAATACTTTAAGGATGCCTAGCCTAAATTTGGGTCTCTCTTCTAACAAGTGTAGTAAAAATACAGACGTGGAATATTACCAGTTAGGACTTTCAAGGACCATCGGGGGGGAAATGTCCGATTTCTAATTAGGGTCACTGGTCACTCATAGAACTTCACACCAGTTGATAATGCCAGAAGACATTGCGGCTGACCCTAGTGATAGTGTAGGTTGCGAGGGGGGACATTCCCCTTATTTTGACTACTGACGCCTTAACATGGCATACAGAGAGAGGGGCAGCGGTGGACATACCATTGGTGCAACCTCTTCAGCTGCAAAGGGGCCCTCTTCTGTCTAGAAAGGAGTTATACATTGTGCATGCTTCCATCGCTTCATATTGTGGTGATCTATATACCAAATTCATCTACATTTAATCACCATTTCTGAAAACGTGGTGCACATCCTTCCCCTAAAAATGCCCCCCCCCCTAGACTATTTTAAGCACCAGACTTCTTCATAGGTTGCGTCTTCCATTGCAGTTAAGTTATATTGAAAAAAATGGGGCTGAGCTGCAATACCACCAACAACCTGTGAACAGGTGTGGCGCTGTTTTGGGAAGAAAGCAGCCAAGCTTTTCTAGTTTTGGGCAACCTCTCTAAATAGACACCCCTTTTTCCACTACCCTAAACATTTATTCGTTTTCAGTCAGCCTTTAACCACTTTCCCCCTTATTCTGACTTTTTTTTTTCTAAGTGATTGTTTGAGAAGCACACTAATTCATTGATGAACTTCAGCCCAGAGGTTTTGGCCGGTTCCTCAGCGGACAGGTGTCTCAGTGTCTTCCCACACTTGCTTTTCATTAGGTCTTCCAGACATATCTGGGTCCGGGCCAAGAAACACTGCTTAGTGCGACATCTAACATGAACTTTCAAGGAGGAAAGAGCAAAGATGGAACAGCCACAGTTTAAGGAGCTGGCTGCAACCTCCGGCGGAGGAACAGTATACACGCAGATTAACTAGCGGAGGTGAAACCTATAAAAGAACAACCATCGAATGCTGTTAACAATACATTGTTGTGGGGCCATTAAATAGTGATCCTTCAGACAATTTATAAAGTGTGAAGTCAAAAATCTTGGAATGGCTGAAGACTCGGCTGATATATTATCCTAGGGGAGATATTCTCAATATTCTCCCTCTTGAAGAACATTGTCCGAAATGAAACGCACTAGATCCTATTAAAAAACATGAAGTCAGACAATGAACTTCTAGGGTGGTCCTATATAGGACAGGGGGTCAAGATAAGAAAACCTAAAATGTCACATCCTGACGGGACTGCTTTACAAAATCATCATGTTCCTGTATATATCACAGCTTCATAAAATTATCACTTACCATTAAAGGCGCTGTCTGAGCTAGAAATCCAATTTTTCACATATGATTAAGGCCCCGTCACACTAAGCGATGCAGCAACGATCCCGACAACGATGCGACCTGTCAGGGATCGTTGCTGCGTCGCTATGTGGTCGCTGGTGAGCTGTCAAACAGGCAGGCTCACCAACGATCAGGGGAGCAGCGACATCGTGGAAAGAATCTTTCCACGATGTCCTGCTCCTGGTTACGAGCCTGCTGAAGCAGGAGCAGGCTGGTAACTATGGTAAACATCGGGTTACTAGGGGCTCACGCGCACTTAGTAACCTGTTGTTTATCATGGTTACCACTCTGCTACAGTGAGCGGGAGGTTACCGCTCACTTTAGCAGGCTCGTAACCATGATAAACATCGGGTTACTAGGGGCACACGCACACCTAGTAGGGTAGTTGTCTATGTAAATAGAGGAGGGGGCGTCAGGATCTGTTAAGGACCCTTATCTATTAACTAGTGCATCTATTTCTCTGAAAAAATTGACACATCCATACTTTATGCGAAGGGCCACTGATTTTGAAGTGAAAGGTGTAATACTTCACTTCCCCTCTGGAGGTGATGCAGGGAAATTGAACTCTTCCCCACAGTGTTGATCGATTGAGATCTCTGCATAAGAACAATCCCTACTTATATATTTATATATATATATATACGAGGAACTGTTTGGAAAAGAAAATGTTCACATCGCTTAAAATAATTCAAGTTCTCCACTTTTTAAAATGTAATTACTATGGCAGGAAGGGATAGAGAGAGGCAAAGTGTAAGTTCTCTTAAAAGGGTTGTCCAGTGAAAATAAATTGTCACCTATCCAAAGAATTGGTTGGTGGGGAGCCGGCCATTGGGATTCACACTGATTGGCAGACAGAGGAACTTCTGTCCCCATTAGAATGGAGAGGCAGAAATGTTTCTAATGATCAAATATGTTTGTTTCACTTTTCTAAATTGAAGTCACTCAATCAGTTAATCACTTCAGGTCTGATTTCTCTAATCCCTGACGATCAATTTAGGGAAGCTCAATGCGGCTGCTCATTTCCCCAACAGAGGTCCCTGCTGGTAAATAAAAGTATTACACTTCTTCCCATTTAAATTAATAGGTTCATTTAGTCTACCAAATAAGGATCCACTCTCCTAGAGGGGGACTCAATCAGGGGGATCTCCCTATATGATGTATTGTAGGTTCATATGACTTTTTTTATTTGTGGATAATCACTTTAAATCATGTGGTTAAAGGTTACCTGTCAGTAGGGTACAGCCGAAAATAGCGCACCATCAATTATACCACAAATACGCATAGGGGGCAGTTAAAGCAGCAACCAACCCTCAACAGTGAGGAAATAGAAAGGAAACTTTGTTGAAAGTAGGGACAAATAATGAATACAAATTTTAGCTTTGCCCCACAACTGAAATTAGTAACAACTCTTTAATTAATATTAAAGGGGTTGTCACATCAAGACATCTCCTCTTTATGTTACCTATCAGGGTATAAAGATATCATAAAGGGGGACATCTCTCTATTATTTAATTTAATGAGCATCATGTAATACTACCTTTGCCCTGTAGTGGCCACTGCAGGGAAAATGTGTAGCTTGACAAACTTTAACCGCCAATACCTGCTGTTTGTGGGGTTTTCCAGTAGCCTGACCCACAGTGACAACTGTCCATCATGGGTCTGATGAAGCATTGCTGCATTTTCGCCAGTTAAAACCTATCCCCAAAATTCTATCCCTCCATCATTTTCTGCACTCACAAGGGTCAAGGAAGCTGAGATAGAAGGAGCTGTTTGGTGGGGTTCACATACTATATAGCTGCTTTAGCTGTGTTTTGACAGCCTGTAACTTTTTGATCTAATAAGGACAGGTTATAAGTAAATATACAGATTGCTAAAAAAGGTTCTACAGTGTGAAAACCCTATAAAACAGCACCCCGTATCTCAGCTTCCGGATACCTGGGAGTATGACGCGGGAAGAAATCAATACTGCTCTACCTTCAGAACCAATACCATGTTAGATGATATGTAGGTGTGATATATATATATATATGTGTTTGTGTATATATATATAGGTGTGTATATATGTATGTATATGTGTGTGTGCGTATATATGTATGTATATATATGTGTGTGTGTATATGTGTATGTATACATGTGTGTGTGTACATGTATTTGTATATATATATATGTGGATGTGTACGCAGTAAGTGCATGTATATATAAGTGTGTATATATATGTGTGTGTGTGTATATATTTGTGTGTGTATATATGTATATGTGTGTGTACACAGTAAGTGCATGTATATGTGTGTATATATATATATATATATATATATATGTGTGTGTGTTTATATATATATGTGTGTAAATATATATATGTGTGTGTGTACATGTATTTGTATATTTATGTGTGTGTACACAGTAAGTTCAGGTATATGGGTGTATATATATATGTATGTATATATGTGTGTGTATATGTAATATGTATATATGTGTGTGTATGTATATGTAATATGTGTATATGTGTTGTGTGTATATGTGTGTAGTACATAATATGTTTGTGTATACCTATGTGTGATGTATACATATACATGCAGTATATAAGTGTGTATACACACATACATACACAAACACACATATATATGTATATACAAATACATATATATATATATACATGCATGTTTGTAAGCGAGCGTGTTCATGCAGTCACCTACTTTTAAAACTGGCTGAAAGCAGGGAACCTTAGCTTGCAATTATAGAAAAACTTGAATACATAGTCTTTTAGCTTTTTCGGACTCTCTAACCTCTTTGGGGCTGTTCAGAGGTCAAGTGATTAAGATTGATTGACAGGTGGTGTCACAGCAATGCACACTCAGCACAATTACATATATATATATATATATATATTTATATATACATGCGTGTGTGTACATATATATATATATATATATATATATATATATATATCTTTCCAATTTAGCCATAAATCATGGTAGTGCAAACCCCAAGCAGAGCATAGTGCTATGTCTCAGCTCTGCTCCATGTGCTTTCCTTTCCTGAGCATTGCAATGCACTTGATGGATTGGAGTAGAATAGTAGAATAGTACCTGTCTGTCCCTGGCAGTGTGTCTGTCTGTGTCGTCTGTGCCGCCCCAGTCACTGCTCCTCTCTTTTATAGTTGCTGTCAGACAGGCCGCCAGGAATTCCCACTTAGAGACACAGTTGAGCCTCACTCTCTCCTGTCTTCTCTCCTCCTTCAGAGTTTATTCATTGAGTCTGTATAATAGCCCCCTCCTTCTTCCCTGTTCTTCTCCACACTCTCCGCCCACAGCCCCTCTTCCCAATTCCCCCCATGTATCCCCCTCATGGCAATAATGCCTTTATCATTTTGTTTAAGTCTGTCTTACTGTCTGCCCTGACGTCACTCATAAACAAAGCGTTAACCACTGAGCTGACTTGCAGGAGTCTGGGCATTTTTCAGGCTGTTTTACAATTATAATTCTTGCTGGGGAGATGATAGAGAAATGTTGAAGAGAGAGAAGAGAATGACCAGATCGGTTACTTAAAGGGGATCTCCAGGTGGCCAGGGCGACGAGCAAAGTAGAGCACTCCTGCTTCCATTTTAGATAGTTTCCACTTAGTTTCAGTCCACATAATACTGCCATATAGTGCTAAGGTAATAGAGCCCACATAATATCACCATATAATAGCAAAATAATATACAAGTCCCAAATAGTACTTTAATAAAGAACTCAAATAATACTGCCATATAGTTAACTCATTGTACTGGAACTATAATATCACAACTGCTAAATGAGACAGGTAGGCTTTAGTGGTGTCAGTCCTCAGAGCCCCCTAATTAAATGTAATTAACCCTGCTTTTCAAGGTTACCTTATAGAATGAATTTCCACTCTTGCCAGTGGTATTTCAGTAAAGTGTTTAACGGAAACTGTCAGCATGTTTTTATGGAAGTAGTGGTATAGCTGTATAGGTTCATGTCTCCTACTAAAAATGATATCTATTATATAGAGATGCAATGTGCCAATCATGAGATATCAAGAGTAGAAGACATATGCAAATCAGGCTGAAAGTGCACTGGAGGCGTGTCATTGCACCAGCATAGCTTCTTACAAGTGCATTGAAACGCCCCCAATGCACATCAAGCCTGATTTGCATATGAATGTTACACTAGATTTCTCATGATGTTATTTATCTGTACAGTACATAGCACTTTGCATGTTATTTGGGTAGTGATTATACCATGACTGCTTTCCATATTACTTTTTTGTCCTATATGCCATATTGTTGTGATGTGCTCTAATATGAAATAAAGAGAAATGTGTACATTTTTCAGTAATTGGCGTTGTCTGCTTTATGTACAAAGGTGTTTGGTTCATTTCTAATAATACATAAAATATTCAAATAATACTGCCATACCATGTAACAACCATATTACACTGCCATATATTTCCTACACAAAACAAGTGCTGAAATAATATTGCCATACAATACCTAAAAAATACTATTAGAATGTAACCAAATACATAGTGCTACTGTAAGGGTGTGACAGGAGCTGTCATACGCCTTTCCCCCTAAAGACAATGTCTGCAGACACAGTTTGTGAATATCTGTTAGAACATGGTTTTATTGTATAATAATGTAATACAATGTAATAATAATGTTTTATTGTATAATAATGTAAAATGTGAAACTCCATAGAATCTTATAGGCACTAATGTGCTCAGTTAATGTAATTAATGTATAATATTCTTTATGTGTAGGGAAAGTCTAGGGTAAAGTATAGGATATAGGTATAACTAGAGCATCCTATAGTATAGGATATAGGTATAACTAGAGCATCAGATATAGGTTAGGAAGAGGAAAGGTTCAGTTGGGGGCATACTAGATATAGGAAGTAGGAAGTGAATCTCACAGGTTAGGATACAGTTAAGTGTTCCGGATCAGCCCCAACATGGGAGGGGGAAGGGTTAGTTAATAAAGGGAGCACTTCCTGTTTTTTGTCAGATAGAGATGGTTGAAGATTAGATTGTAAGTGACAGAGTGTTAGCAGCGTTCAAGCCAGAGGACTAGAGGATACGTGCTGACTGTTCGGTCAAGTGCTGACTGTTCGGGCAGCATGAGAACGTCGACTACTGTTTTCTGCGGACATGCCTGCAATATTCAGGGCCTACAGCCAGAATTAGGCTCTGGAAAGCATGCCTTATTCCCTTCCCACAAGTGGAAGCCGAATGGGGAGACACGCCAGGGAGTTCGAAACTCATGGGAGCTGTGGGGCCGGGTGGAGTATCCCAGGCGCCACGAGAGCCATTAAGTGAAGGGATAACTCAGGCCGAACGAACAGAGAAACATATTGTGCTGTAACATCATTTGAACATGAACTGCTAAGTAAAGTTGAACTGTTGGTTATGAAGCAAGTGTCCCCTGATTTTTGTGCAGCTGTTCCGGGATTCGAAAAATGTGGAGACAGCAGAGGCCTCCGGCCTAAAAGTGAGTATGCTGCATTGTACACAGCCCAACATTGATGGACTGGAACACTGTTTATTTGTGGAGTGCCAGGGCATGGAGAAGCAGCAGCTCACCCATGACTGCCGCCCTGGGCACCTTACATTACCATACAGCAAACACCTACCACAGCCATATACAGTATTTTCCACATAATACTGCCATTTCATTCCTAAAATACATCAACATATAATGCCTACATAGTACTTCCATTAAGTATCCAAATTGTGATACAATCCTGCCATTTAGTTCCTAAATAATACCGCCATACAACGTTCATATAATTCCTTCATATTTGTCCAAATAATGCTACCATAGACTGCCAACACAGTCATATAAAGTACTTTGTGAACAATCCTGCCTTTCATTTCCTAAATAATACCACCATATAATGTGGAAATTGTACCTCCATATTTGTCCAAATAATGCTATCATTAATTTCCCACAATATACAGTCATATGCAGTATTTCCCGCACAAAACTGCCATTCAGTTCCTATATAATACCACCATACAATGCCTAAATAAATAGTATTTCCATAAAGTATCCAAATAATGCTACCATACATGCTGACAAGTCATATCTAAATACAGTATTTCCCACACAATACTGTCATTCAGTTCCTAAATAATACCACCATACAATGTCTAAATAATTCCTCAGTAAAGTATCCAAATAATGCCACAATACACTGCTGACATATCACAGCCATTTACAGGATTTCCCACATAATACTGCCACCCAGTTCCCAAATAATAGCTCTATATGATACCTATATAGTACCGCCATAAAGTATTCTAATAATGCTGCCATATAGTGCTGACATACCACAAACACATACAGCACTGCCAATTTGTTATGAAATAAAGCCGCCAAAGAGTGCATAGTAAGGATGGTGAGAAATCCCCCTTGGTTTTCTATAGGCCTTGCCCTTTTGTAATTACTGCGCCCCGATGGGCCTCCTTTTTAAAAAGAAACCTTGGCCAAAAACTTCTATAAACTGGTGAAATTGTAGATTTGGGAAGGAACGGCCATAAAGCTTTATAAATAAACTTAATAGTATGTAATTGTTGTCTGTGAGGGAAAAGAGACAGGTCTGTGGCCTTTCTATTACCATTTTCCCTGTCTCCACCATTATCCACCACATCCCTCACTCCCATTATCACCAGCAAATCACACCGATAAACATATTATTTAGTCTTATGGTTCAGACAGAAAACAGAGACTCCCCGCCTGTATCAAAGTCACAAGAACGGCCACAGCCCTAGAGAACAGAACCGAGGAGCTGATGACTGCCTGTAATCAAGGACCATCCAGGATCGTTATCTGGTAACAAGAACCTTCTATTACTCATTTCAGACCTCGGACTCTTCTATGCAAGAATGGACATAATATATTATATCCGTATCTACTACAAAAAATAAATGGAATATCTTAAAGTGACAGTACCCAGGATAGAGCATTTCATCTTAGCACTGATATTGTCAATCTTCTTCTCCAATACTGGAGTTCAAACACAAACTCAAGACAACAAGAGTTCATTTATTGCTCCAAACTACCGAGTCAGGTATTATTGGTTCCTGCTCTACCACCTTTTCTTGACCGTTGTGCCAATTCTTCAGGACTCCTGTATGCTAAAGTTTCAGTTCCTCAACAGAGAGTAGTCCTACACAGGTTGTTACCGATGTTACCGATAGGATACCGAAGCTCATCAGTTCCAAGGATGTCCACCCATTTCTTCTGATACATGTTGGCACCAATGACACGGCAAAGAAGGACCTACCGACAATCTGCAAGGACTTTGAAGCATTGGGGAAGAAAGTAAAAGAACTGGATGCGCAGGTAGTTTTTTCTTCTATCCTTCCAGTAGACGGGCATGGCGTCAGGAGATGGAACAGGATCCTTGATGTGAACAACTGGCTGAGACGATGGTGCAGACAACAAGGATTTGGATTCCTGGACCACGGTGTGAATTACCTCTATGACGGACTCCTTGTCAGAGACGGACTACACCTCAACAAACCCGGGAAACACACATTCGCCAGGAGACTCGCAACACTCATCAGGAGGGCGTTAAACTAGAAGAAGAGGGGATGGGAAGAAAAACGCCGGACACGAACATGAAACCAGAGAACATACTAATGAAAGATATGAAGTGCCACAAAGAAGGTCCAAGACAAGATACTTGGAAGGGAGGTAAGAAAATTTCTAATACAATCAACAGGGAGAAGATTGGAACAAAACAAAATTGTGTAAACTGCGTGCTAGCAAATGCCAGAAGCCTGACAAACAAGATGGATGAACTGGAAGCAGAAATATCTACAGGTAACTATGACATAGTGGGAATAACCGAGACATGGTTAGATGAAAGCTATGACTGGGCAGTTAACTTACAGGGTTGCAGTCTGTTTAGAAGGGATCGAAGAAGTCGGAAAGGGGGTGGAGTCTGTCTATATGTAAAGACGTGTCTAAAGCCTACAATACGGGAGGATGTATGGGAGGGAAATGAGGAGGTCGAGTCCTTATGGGTGGAGATACATGGGGCAAAAAACAATAATAAAATTATCATAGGAGTCTGTTATAAACCACCAAATATAGCAGAAGCCACGGAAAGTCTATTAATGAGACAAATAGACGAAGTAGCAAAAAATAACGAGGTGATTATTATGGGGGACTTCAACTACCCCAATATAGACTGGGAAACCGAAAGCTGTAGATCTCAGAAAGGAAACGGGTTTCTGTCAATTATCAAAGACAATTATTTGTCACAACTTGTGCAGGAACCAACTAGAGGGACGGCCCTTTTAGACTTAATATTAACTAACAGGCCAGACAGAATAACTGAGGTGCAGGTCGGGGGGCACCTGGGAAATAGTGACCACAACATTATACAATTCCACATGTGCTTCAGTAGGGTGCCCAGCAAGGGAGTCACAAAAACACTGAACTTCAGGAGGGCAAAGTTTGATCAGCTAAGAGATGCCCTTCACCTTATAGACTGGGATAGTATCTTCAGTAATAGGAGCACGGATAGAAAATGGGAAATTTTCAAAACAGTCCTACATAGTCACTGTAGAAGGTACATACCTTATGGGAATAAAAGGGCTAGGAATAGGAGGAAGCCAATGTGGCTAAATAAGGAAGTCAAGAGGGCAATGAAAAACAAAAAAAGGGCTTTCGGTAAACTTAAACAAGAAGGCAGCGAGGAAGCGCTAATATCTTATAGGGAAAAAAACAAAATCTGTAAGAAACAAATAAGAATAGCAAAAGAGGAGACAGAGAGACTAATTGCCAAGGAAAGTAAAACGAATCCCAAACTGTTCTTTAACTATATAAACAGTAAAAGGATTAAAACTGATGGAGTTGGCCCATTGAAAAATAACCTGGGTAAAATCATAGAGGGCGATGAGGGTAAAGCAAACCTACTCAATAGCTTCTTCTCCACTGTTTTCACAAAAGAAAACAATTTATCAGAGGAAATGCAGAGTGATAAAGTAAACCCTCCGCTAAATATCACCCACCTAACCCAGGAGGAAGTTCAGAAACGCCTAAATAATATCAAAATAGACAAGTCACCAGGCCCAGATGGCATACACCCCCGGGTACTAAAAGAATTAAGTAATGTGATAGACAGGCCGCTGTATCTTATATTCAAGCACTCTTTATGGACAGGGACTGTCCCACTAGACTGGCGCCAAGCAAATATGGTACCAATATTCAAAAAGGGGTCTAAAAGTGACCCTGGGAACTATAGACCAGTCAGCTTAACGTCTGTTGTGGGTAAATTGTTTGAAGGATTTCTTAGAGATGCTATTTTAGAATATCTTAATGATAATAACTGTCTAACTCCATATCAACATGGATTCATGAGGGATCGCTCCTGCCAAACAAACCTGATTGCCTTCTACGAGGAGGTGAGCTCACAGCTGGACCGGGGAGAGTCAGTGGATGTTGTATACCTTGACTTCTCCAAAGCGTTTGATACCGTGCCACACAAAAGGTTGGTATATAAAATGAGAATGCTTGGTCTGGGGGATAATGTGTGCAAGTGGGTAAATAGCTGGCTGAGTGATAGAAAGCAGAGGGTGGTTATCAATGGAGTAAGCTCAGGGGGTGTCAGGGTTACTAGCGGGGTGCCTCAAGGGTCTGTCTTGGGCCCTATATTATTTAATATATTTATTAATGATCTAGTGGAAGGGTTGCATAGTAAAATAGCAATATTTGCAGATGATACTAAACTTTGTAAAGTAGTTAATACAGATGAGGATAGGGCACAGCTACAGGAGGATTTAGATAAATTGGGGAGTTGGGCCAAAAAATGGCAAATGGGGTTCAATGCCGATAAATGTAAGGTCATGCACATGGGAAAGAAAAACAGCAGTTACCCATACATATTAAATGGGAAACCGTTGGGGAAATCTGACATGGAGAAGGACCTGGGCGTCTTGGTTAATAGCAAATTAAATTGGAGTGCCCAGTGTCAGGCAGCAGCTGCGAAGGCAAATAGAGTCATGGCATGCATCTGACGCGCCCCTGGGCCTGTGTCGCACTGCGGTGCGCACGCGGGAACTTACCCGGAGCCGGATCCGTGGAGGGTTGTAGTCTCGTGGCGGTGACCCGGTCCGTGCCCAGGGAGTCAAACTGGACGGCAGTCTATTAGTAGTAAATAGTTGATGACTACGCCACCCGTTGAGTGCAGCCAGGGAGCTGCTGCTGCGGGGCAGACCGCTGAGGCCGATGGTAGGATTATGCAGCGTGATAGTATAACCCCCAACGGGAGGGGTATGGCCTCAGGGCAGCCGACGTGGATGATGGGGGTAGCAGTAACCACTCAGAGACGGTACGGTGTAGTTCAGGGTCTTTACTGGTAACAACGATAGACCCTCCCGGAGTACTTGCTAGCGAACGGGGCCTGGTCAGTCCTTGAGCAGATGGGATCTCCCCTGGCCAGGCGTAGTTGTAGGCCTCCCAAACTGACTGTACTCTTCTGGCTACCTTGCTAGAAGCTGATGTAAGTAGCCCACGTCCCTGAGTGTACCGTGTGGTGCTCACCCGTATGGCCGGTGACTCGGGGCCTTCTAATGGCTTCCGCTCCACGATGGCGGTGCTGGTCCCACGCGTGTGACCGTGCCTTCGGGCTTCTGGGCCAGAGGACCTGAAATCCCCTGCCTGACGGATTCTGCTGCTGGGTAGGAGTTAGTCCCCACAGCCTCGGACTCCGGGTCCGGAAAGAAGTCTTCTTAGTCAGGGCGAGCTCTGCAGCTGCCAGCCCCTGACTCCTTGTGACTCTGCTGTTTCCTATGCTGCTTCTTGTCTCTACTCCACTTGTCTGACTCACCCTGCCTCAGCCCCGGGTTTATACAGGGGAAGTTCTTCCCCTCCCAAGACTGGGCAGGAGGTGTGGCATGCACAGGATCCCTGACCAAAGGACCTCCCACCTGCTCTCAGACATAACATTACATTACTGTGGAAAACCAGACCCCTGGGGTGCCACACATCAGAAGAGGAATAGGGGCATATGATGAGAACATTGTTCTTCCTCTGTATAAAGCGCTGGTAAGGCCGCACTTAGAATATTGTGCACAGTTCTGGGCTCCGGTGCTCAGGAAAGACATATTGGAGCTAGAGAGGGTACAAAGGAGGGCGACTAAGGTAATAAAGGGAATGGAGGGACTAGAATACCCAGAGAGGTTGTCAAAATTAGGCCTATTTACGTTGGAAAAGAGAAGGCTTAGGGGAGACCTCATAAACATGTATAAGTACAGAGATCTCTCCCATGACCTATTTATACCAAGGATGGTGACAAAGACGAGGGGGCACACTATGCGTCTGGAAGAAAGGAGGTTCCTGCACCAGCATAGAAGGGGATTCTTTACGGTCAGAGCCGTGAGACTCTGGAACTCTCTGGCAGAGGAAGTGATGATGTCCAACTCACTTAATGAGTTCAAGAGAGGCCTGGACGCCTTTCTTGAGAACAGTAAAATTACATCCTATGCTTAGTGATAGTTAATTAATCCAGGGATTTAATCTGACTGCCAGATTGGTGTCGGGAAGTGAATTTTTCCTCAATGATGTAAATTGGCCTATACCGCATGGTTTTTTTTTTGCGTTCCCCTGGATCAACGCTGCGGAATAGCTGCAGTGCACAAGAAATAGGCTGAACTGGATGGACGCTTGTCTTTTTTCGGCCTTATAAACTATGTAACTATGTAACAGGTTCTGTCTCTCTGGTACCTTCACCCTGCCCAATGACCATGAATAACTAATCTACCCTCTCTTGATTTATAATTCCCTATTTTGCTGTGTACATACATTACATTACTTATCCTGTACTGATCCTGAGTTACAATCTGTATTATACTCCAGATGTCACAAATAATTTGGGGATTCGTGGCAGCTCTAGGTATGATGTAATTTAAATGTAGGTTTTTCCTTTTTTGCGCAGGAAGGGTTAATCTTAGTCTCTTGCTGGCAGCCTTTTGTGGAGGATCAGCTGATGTTGGTTGGTGCCACTCCCACCTCCCTTTAAATAGCCACATGATCCATCAGCTGACCGCCAGTTATAGTTCATTCTATGCTGACCTCTTTGAAGGAGCCAGGCTCTGGAGAAGCTGTGGTGTTCGTTGCTGTTGCAGCTGTGAAGTTTCCTGTTGGAAAGCTAAGCGTATTTTGTGTTGTGTTTATCTTACCTTCCTCGTGTTGTCCTATTATAGTGGTGAGACCAGTGTCTCGCTGGCCTGCACACTAGCCAGGTTAAGTCGAGGGCCAGCGAGGGCTTAGGTACGTGATCGCTCACGGGGGGGAAGGACCCGTCTAGGGATGATAGAAGAGCTTAGGGACAGACACAGGTTGGTGTCAGGAGGTGTCCCTTCCCTCGTTCCCTACCGCTAGGGCCCTCCTTCCCTCTATTTCTTCCAGTTGCATCTGTGTGTTGTGCCGTCTGCCAGACATCCCCTTGTCCGTCCATGCCATTATATCCAGCCAGCACCATTTTTTCCCCTGGGTTCCTATGGCTCAAGCTCATACTTTTGCACAGCTGTTTCAGACCCTCATGGATGAGGTTACTCCGTTGCGGTCACAGGTGAGGCAGCGGCTTCAGCAATTGTCTGGGTATTGGGTCTTGGCTTATGCCCAGCCTGAACCCCAAATATCTCTCCCTGACAAGTTCCGTGGAGGGAGTGTCATGCACAGTGTGGGAAAGACTAAGTGCAACACGAAGGGATGAGGGGAAGGAAGCCCAGACACTGGGGAAAAGGGGAGTGGCGATACCTTGGCAGATCCAATAACACCCTGCCTACCCTACCATCCCTATATTGGTTCCACACCAATCGTCGAGCAGGAAATCAAAGCCGTGTGTATCTCTAGAGCTAGGCCCTAGATAGGGAGGGGGTGAGCAATGGTCAGTCCCCACTATAAACTAAAGACAACAATGGAGACAAACAAAGGAGGGAAAACTTAGCTTGAGCAGACACCAGAGAGATAACACCAAATGTCCTCCAAGGACACCAGAGAGGAAGCTAGCCGACTGCTATAGCTCCAAGCCTTCACAAGGGAAAATGGGAATATTACCAGCAACTCCCTGAAGCAGACTGAGAGTTTATAAACATCCAGACCAGGATGTGTCAATCAGAGCAGGAGGGAGGTTGTCACTGGGTTTAAAAGTGAGAAGGATTAAGAAGGCTTCTTAAATGCCAAACGCAGTGACCTTCTACAGCCAGATGCAGAGCGAATTTCTGTTACATCTGACACACCCGTGACAGTGCTCCCCCTTTTATGAGTGGCCTACGGACACTCAGGACCAGGTTTCTCAGGATAAGAAGTGTGGAATGAACGAACCAGCCTGGGGGCATTCACCACTGATGCTGAAATCCGCATCCTTTCCTCTGGACCATAACCCTTCCACTGCACCAAGTATTGTAGGGAACGGCGTTGGAGAAGAGAATCTACAATCATTGAAATCTGAAACTTCAGATTACCATCAACCATTATTGGGGGCGGCGGTAGAGGTGAGGACTCAAGAGGTTCGACGTATTTGTTGAACAGAGACCTGTGAAAGACATTGTGGATCTTAAGGGCCTGAGGTAGCTCAAGACAAAATGCTGCTGGGTTTATGACGGCTGTTATTTTATAGGGACCAATAAATCTAGGTCCCAGCTTCCAAGAAGGAACCTTCAATCTGATATTCCTGGTAGACAACCACGCAAAGTCATTCACATTCAGGTCCGGACCTGACAAGCGTCTCCTGTCAGCCATACGTTTGTACCTGTCTCTCATGATCTTCAAATTACTCAGAACCACCCCCCCCCCCGCACCACCATACCAAGTAGATCGACGAAGCAAAATGTTTCTCCTCAGGAACTCCCGAAGCCCCCTCCCCACTAAAAGTACCAAACTGTGGATGATAACCGTATGCACCAAAGAACGGTGACCTGCCGGTAGATTCTTGATGATGATTTTTAATAGCAAATTCTGCGAGCGGTAATTCTGCCCAGTCCTCCTGATTTTCGGAGACGAAACACCTGAGGTAAGTCTCCAAACGCGCTCAGTCTGTCCATTCGACTGAGGATGAAAGGCAGAGGAAAAGCACAGCTGTACCCCCAGTCGAGAACAGAATGCTTTCCAGAATTTGGAAACAAACTGAGTACTCCGATCTGACACCACATTGGAGGGAACCCAGTGAAGCTTCACAATCTCATTTATAAACACCTGAGCAAGATTCTTGGCATTCGGAAGTGCCAGTAATGCAATGAAGTGAACCATTTTACTGGACCTATCTACAACCACCAAAACGACAGTTTTGCCTGCCGATACCGGTAGGTCAGTAATAAAGTGTGTCCATGGCATACTAGGGATATGTAGTGGAAGAAGAGTACCAGACAGACGGGTATGCGATATTTTAGAACGCGCCCAAATTGTTCAACCACATCCCAATGCAACCCCGGCCACCAAAAACGACGAGAAAATAGGTCCGCAGTTGCCTTACCACCTGGGTGACCAGCAAGCACAGAGTTGTGATGTTCCCTAATTACTTTGCAGCGCAGATTAGATGGTACAAATAACCTCCCCAAAGGGCAGGATGCAGGGGCGTCCCCCTGAGCCTCCGACACCTCACCGTCCAGTTCAGGTTACAATGCTGAAATGACTACCCCCTTCTGCAAAATCGGGGCAGGGTTCTCATGGTCACCATCACCAGGGAAGCTCTGGGACAAAGCATCACCCTTGACATTGTTGACCCCTGGATGGAAAGTGACAACAAAATTTAACCTAGTAAAAAACAGGGACCCTCTAGCTTGCCTAGGGTTGAGACGTTTAGCTGATTAAATATATGACAGGTTATTATGGTCAGTAATAGGATGGACAGCCCCCTCCAACCAATGTCGCCATTCTTTGAACACCAATTTAATCGCCAAAAGTTCCCTATTACCCACGTCATAATTTCTCTCAGCTGAAGATAATTTCTTAGAAAAGAAAGCGCATGGACGCCATTTACCAGGGGACGGATCCTGAGACAACACAGCCCCAACCCCCACCTCCGATGCATCAACCTCCGCAATAAAGAATTGGGAACATCGGGTTGACTGATTATAGGTGCCACCGCAAAACAGCTCTTTAGGGAGGAAAAAGCCTGCAGGGCAGCATCCCACCATTTGGAAAAATCAGACCCCTTCCTTGTTATGTCAGTGAGGGGTTTCACAATTACTGAATCATTTTGGATGAATTTCCGGTAAAAATTAGTAAAGCCCAGAAAACGTTGTAGAGTCTTTCCGGTTCTCGGGATGTTCCCAATCAAGGACAGCACGGATCTTCTCCGGATCTATCCGAAAACCCGAAGATGACAACAGGTACCAAAAAACTTCACCTCCTGGACGGCGAAAACACACTTTTCTAGTTTGGCATATAGTTTGTTATCCCTTAATATCTGAAGCACCTGTCTAACATGCCCCCGATGTGTCTCAAAATCAGGTGAGTAAACCAAAATATTATCCAGATAGACCACCACAAACCTGCCCACCAAATGATGGAAAATATCATTAATGAAATGCTGGAACACCGTAGGTGCATTGGTCAGACCAAAAGGCATAACCAGACTCTCGAAATGCCCTTCAGGTGTATTGAACGCTGTTTTCCATTCATCCCCCTCTCTGATTCTAACTAGATTGTAGGCTCCCCTTAAATCCAACTTGGAGAACACCTTAGCTCCCACAACCTGGCTGAACAAATCTGGAATCAGAGGAAGAGTGTATGGATCCCGGATGGTAATTTGATTTAATTCCCGGAAATCTAAACAGGGACATAGACAGCCATCCTGCTGCTACGGGCGAAGATGAGGGTCTGATATGTCCCTTCTCCAGACTTTCCGCAATGAAATCCTTCATAGCTTGTCTCTCAGGGCCAGAAAGATTATACAGTCCGGACTTTGGTAGTTTAGCTCCGGGGGTCAGGTTAATAGGACAGTCATATGCAAGATAAGTAGGCAAATCCTGACACCCCCTCTCAGAAAAGAATGTCAAAACCAAACAAAAATGCAGGTAAGGTCTCTGTATAGACTGTAGAAAGGGAAATATTTAAACAGTTGTCATGGCAGTAATCTCCCCACTCAATGATCTCCCTGGATGGCCAATCCACCAACGGATTATGTTTCACCAACCAGGGTAGACCCAAAACCATTGGGGTGGGAAGACCGTCCAGGACAAATCAAGGAATTATCTCACAATGGACTGACCCCACCCTCAGTTTTACACCATGTACAATCTGAGTCAGAGTTCTCTGTGCAAGTGGAGCTGAGTCAATGGCAAAGATGGGAATGGGCTTAGCTAAAGTACAGCAAGCAAGGCTATGAGTTCTCACAAACTCAGCATCAACCATGCTGACTCCAGCTCCACTGTGAACAAAACAGAAATGTTCTCGGTTTTGCTCTGTGCTACCACCTCTGCTGTCAGGACAAACTGGGAACTGCAGGTTGACGATAAATGCACCCCTTGCTTATCCAACGCCAGACCAGGGTTAATCGAGTTTCCTTTTGCTTAGGAATCGAAGGACAGGCCCCAATAAAATGTTCCTTTTTCCACAAAAACCACATGCCCTTCTTTTTGCGGATCTCCGGGGAAATGTACGATGCAGAGGCACCCCCCTAACTGCATGGGTTCTTCTACTTCCCCCGTACTGGTTCACTGCCAGATCGCCCCCAGCAAAGGAGCATTACCCTGAAAATAAGGCTCCGGAGAAGGTGGACTCACCCACCTATCCTGAAGGCGTCTATCAACACGTATAGCCAGCGACATGACAGCCTCCATGGACTCTGGGGTTTCATACACTGCCAAAGCATCTTTCAACTTTTGACGTGTTACTTTTTTATATATATATATACTTTCCGTACCCACTGTATATGCACGACTGGTGATAATGTCACGCACAGTGTGGGAAAGACTAAGTGCAACATGAAGGGATGAGGGGAAGGAAGCCCAGACACTAGGGAAAGGGGGAGTGGAGACTCCTAGGCAGATCTAATAACACCCTGCCTACCCTACCGTCCCTATATTGGTTCCACACCAATCAATGAGCAGGGAACCTAAGCCCTGTATATCCCTAGAGCTAGGCCCTAGATAGGGAGGGGATGAGCACTGGTCAGTCCCCACTATAAACTAAAGACAACAAGGGAGACAAACAAAAGGGCAGAAAACTTAGCTTGAGCAGACACCAGAGAGATAACACCAAACATCCTCTAAGGGCACCAGGGAGGAAGCTAGCCAACTGCTATAGCTCCAAGCCTTTACAAAAGAAAAGGAGAATATCACTGGCGACTCCCTGAAGCAGAGTGAGAGTTTATAAACACCCAGACCAGGTTGTGTTAATCAGAGCAGGAGGGAGGTTGCCACTGGGTCCAAAAGTGAGAAGGATTAAGGAGGCTTCTTAAATGCCAAACGCAGTGACCTTCTGCAGCCAGATGCAGAGCGACTGTCTGTTACATCTGACACACCTGTGAAAGGGAGAGATAAATTTTTTGTTTTTATGGAAGCCTGCAAATTATATTTCAGGCTCCGCCCTCGTTCTTCAGGGAGTGAGGAACAACGTGTGGGGATTGTGGTCTCCCTTCTTGGGGGCTATCCCCAGTCGTGGGCCTTCTCCCTGCCGACCGACTCTCCATCTTTGTGGTCGGTGGACGAGTTTTTTGCGGCTTTGCCCCTAGTATATGGTGATGCTAATGGCGTCTCCCCGGCTGAGTCTAAACTCTGTAGGATCAAGCAAGGGGCCTGGCCGACTGAGGAGTACTGCTCGGAGTTCCAGAAGTTGGCCATTGACACTCAGTGGAATGATCTGGTCCTTAGGAGTCATTTTTGTAAGGGTCTGTCAGTTAGGCTGCAGAATTCTCTAGCCCAATACGCTACTCCAAGGTCATTGAAGGCCACCATGGTCCTTGCTATCAGAGTGGATAGAAGCCTCAGGGAGAGAGCTACACCAATTCAGCCCCCTCTGTTGTGGTTCCTAGGGAGGAGGCCATGCAGATGCTGTCGGAGGAACCCATGCAGTTGGGGGGTGCCTCCGTTCACACTACGTTGCGGTTCACCGTGGGAAGGGGACATGTTTTTGCTAAGGTCTTACAGATCATTACATCAATGTCTGTCCATCTCGTGCCAAACTTGCTCTTCCATCACATTAGCCACGCCCCCCTGGTCGTGTGGAGGGAGATGACCAGGGTGTGTACATTTCCTCCATTAATACGTCTTCGTTTTCCATTTCAGCTGACATAGTAGTGGGTGGGAAAACTGAGACTATTCCGGTTTTGGTGGATGGTGGAGCTGGAGTCAGTTTGGTGAATGCTTGCTTTGCTCAATCCCATGGTCTTATTTGTAGAGCACTAGCGAGATCCATTCCTATTTTTGCATTGATTCCGCTCCCTTTGGCCAGAGGAATTTGACCCAAGTGGTACATAATGTGAACTTGCACATAGGGACTCTACATAGTGAGTTGCTATCATGCTATGTCATGAAGGGTCTGCCTACGCTCATCTTGTTAGGCCTTCCCTGGCTGAAGAAACGCAATCCAGTCATAGATTGGCGGTCCAGAGAAGTAGTCAGTTGGGGCAAATTTTGTGAGAACAGTTACTTGGGGGCTACTATCTCTGCCGTCTTGTTGAAACCTACCCCTCCTTCTCCAGTGGAGGTAGCTAAGGTGCTACCGGAGAATAGGGGTGAGACTCTACCTATACCCCAGGGTAACTCTGGACCTCTGTGTCCTCCCAGGATGATTGGTCAGGGGGGTGCTTGTTACCACTGAGTCTTCTAAGGGTAGGAGTTTTGTGACATGGGGGGACACTTCCATTGTTGGTCCTGCAACGAAAGTACCATCCGGTTCCAAAAGTACGTTTGGTAATAAATAATGATGAGCGAATATGTTCGAGATCCGATCTCCAAACTTAAGTTCGACACGAATGTGGCATATTCGGATTCGTAATCGGAAAGGCGAGCAAAATTTGTTAAATTCGGGATAATCTGCAACGTTCGGCGAATTTCCGTGGTTATGTGATTGTGGGGCAACTACGGCGTTTTTTACAGTTTTGCTAGCATAGTGCTTGTGTATGATGAGCGGGGAGACGTGGCAGATGAGTGGGGGAGCTGGTAATAGCTCAGAACAAGTCAGATCAGCTGTTTCTTTTTTTCCTGTAGGCGGTAACTTTAAGTCAGGAAAGCGCGGCTAGCCAATCAGAGCGCAGGAAGCATCCACAGTGTCCCAGACACAAGGGCTTCTGCAATTGGCTGCTGAAATCACATGTCCTATCCATATAAAAACCAGCCATTTTCCCTCTGCGCCATTTTATGCATGTCACTACTGGAGACAGATGCTGCTCCTGCACCCAGTTCCTGTGTAATGAGAGATATTAGCTAGATAGATAGGCACTTCTGTGGAAGTCAGATAGTGTAGATAAGTCCTATGCTGTGTACCTGTTCAATCAACCTTGCTGCCGTTTTTTGTTGTTTTTGTGCAATTACTGAGATTCTGACAAAGAGCAGGGCCTATGGCATAGAACAATGTTGTGCACCGGTTGTACTGTCTGTGCTCCATGCAGACCTTCAATCTATTTTTGCAGTTGCTAATGTGATAAAGCAAGCAAGCCCTTGTAGGTCACTTTTTGATTTTGTGGGGTTGAAATTCAGCTATCTGCAGAACTTGTCAGTGCAGACCACAAAAAAACGTAAAACTTTTTTTTTTCATTTGCTAATGTGATAGTGCAAGCTGTGTTAGCCCAGTTTGTCATTTTTTGGTGGATGAAATTCAGCTGTTTTCAGAGTAAAAAGATTTTTTCTGTTGCTAGCCACAGTCCACAAAATAATTTTGTGTGTCGCAGACGTGTTACACTCTGCTATAAGCCACCTAGTGCTTTCAGTGGCAGTTGAAACTCAGCTGTTTTCAGAGTGAAAAAATAGATTTTTTCTGTTGCTAGCCAGAAGTCCACCAAAGATTTTTTTATGTCGCAGACGTGATACAGTCTGCTAAAATCCACCTACTATTTTAGTGGCAGTGAGCCTCAGCTGTTTTCAAAGTAAAAAAATAGATTTTTTTGCCTGGCTAGGCAGAGTCCGCAAACAATTTTTTTGTGTGGCAAACGTCATACACTCTGCTATACGTCAGCTACTACGTTAGTCTCGGTGAACTTCAGCTGTTTTCAGAGTAAAAAAAAAGAATTTTTTCTGTTGCTAGACAGAGTCCAAAAATATTTTTTTTCTGTTGCAAACGTGTTACACTCTGCTATAAGCCTCCTAGTGCTTTTTGTGGCAGTGAGATTCAGCTGTATTCAGAGCTTGTGCAGAGTCAAAAAAATCTATTTTTTTGCTGTTGCTAACATTATACAGCAGGCTAGATCTGAGTTTGAAATAGTTTGGAGAATATCTCTTTATGTTATACAATCGTCATCCACAGCAAAAAAAATACTTTGTTCGGTTCCTAACACTATACAGCAGGAACATCTCAGTTTGAAATAGTTTGGAGAAAATCTCCTATGTTATAGGCGTCATCCACAGTAAAAAAAAGTACTTTGTTCGGTTAGTAATGTACGTTATACAGCAAGCCATATCTTACCTTGTCATTTAGCGCCGCTGAAGTTCAGGTGTGTGCAGAGCTGTTGCAGATGAAAAAATCTAATTTTGTTTTGCTAATAGCGTGCTCCTACTACAGTATCTGAGTAACATGAGTGGGAAAAAGAGAGGTTGTGATGGAAGGGGGAATAGGCTTGGTGTTCAAGGTATACGTGGGGTAGGTGGTAATGTTAGTGAAAGCACTAGTAAACCAACCCCGTCCTTTCCTATCCAAAGACAACTGACAACTTCTGTTATTGGACAGGCTTCTCCACTCCCTTTCTTTGGCAGCCGCACAGCGAGCAGAAGCAGGTGCTCCAGTGGATGGCAAGCGCTGCTTCAAGTGGCCTCTCCTCTTCTTCCTCCACCTCAACATCACACACAGTACAGTCCACAGAGGTGGCACCCCAATTACCCATGCTTCCCCCTGTGTCACAACTGTCCAAGTGCCCAACTGACTGTAGCGAACCACAGATGGGCGAGTCTGTAGAACTGTTCACCCATTCTATAACATGGGCATCAGAAGTGTACTCCAAACATTCACAGAGTCAAGAAGAGGAAAGCATCTGCACCGAAGCCCAAATTTTTTTACGTTGGATTTGGGGCAGGACGGAGTAGGATCTGAGCAGGATTCTGACCCTCATCACCAGACGTTAACCACCGGGGAGGGAGATGATCCTGATGAGACTCAGATATCTGAGGCTTATGCGGACTGTACTGTGCTGTCAGGGCAACAAGAGGAGAAGGGTCACTCTGCGGGCGAGGAATGGGATAACATATTGGATGATGATGAGGTTTAAGATCCTACTTGGTGTGAACCCAGAGTCACGCAGCCGAGTAGCTCATCTGAGGAGGTGGAGGAGGAAGACGAGGAGGTTACCTTCCGCCCTACGGCGCAAACACGGTGTGATGCAAGCACGAGGAGCACTGCATCCTTAGCCACAACTGTGGCTGTGGCCAGCAACGGTCGCGGGTCTGCAGCTCGCAGGGGTGGCAAGGGTTGCCTAGCCTGGGCCTTTTTTTAAGATCACAAAGGATGAGCCAACTCACGTTATCTGCAAACTTTGTGATAAAAAAAAGTCAGTAGAGGGAAAACGTGCAGTAATTTGACTACTACATGCATGAACCTTCTCATGTGCAAACAACGTGCGTTACTCTGGCAATCTCACTGCGATAAAATGCAGACCAGCGTACCTCTACAACCATCAGCTGCCCCATCAACCTCATCCTCTGCTTCTTCCTCCTTCTCTGTTACCATGCCAAGTATTGGCACGCAGGTCTCCCACTGCAGAACCTCTGCTTCTCTACCTGCTCCAGTCAGGCTAAGTGAGAGCCAGTCAGCTGTAACGGAAGCAGACATGCCTGCTGTGTTTGTTTCACCGAGCATACCACATGTTTCTCAATCCACCATAACATGTCCCCCTGCACCTCACTGACGGTCCAGCAGTTTGTCCGTTTCACCGTACTCCGCCCTCTCTCAGCACTGCAACCAGCTCTCGGTCCCGCATTTGTGGTCACGTAAAAGATTGTTTCCTCCTACACATGACAAAGCTAAGAGGTGGAAATCCACCATCTCCAATTTGTTGGCCATGGAAATGGTGGTGTCAGGCCCTAATTTTTTGAACTGTGAACACTCCTGTTTGGCTGCTTTTTTTACTGAGGAGGTAACTGGAGAACCTGGAGGAAACCCCCGCAAACACGGGGAGAACATACAAACTACTTGCAGATGTTGTCCTCTATCATCATAAAGGAGTTAGCTCGTTGTCTAGGAGACTGACCACTGCTGCTGTCTACCTTGTTAACATTGTGTTGAAGCTTGCAAGGTGTCACGGGTTTACTGTGACAGAGAGGAGCCAGAAGACCGCAACGTCTGATTCCTCCCACTCCTGCAGTCATTAAAAAGAAGCCTTTTGCCTTCATATTAACCGGAGCAGGGGTTAATCTGCTCAGTTATGAGCTCCTGGAAGCTTAATGTAAATTAGGCTCACGACAGATTTGTCCCGTGCATCTCCCCTACTGTGATAACTCAGTACCCCAATACATCAGACTGTAGCCTACCATGGAAAGCTTGAAAAGGAAGCTGAAGACCCACTTCTTGTGACAAGCGTACTATCTGCGGTAAGCCTCCCTCCAGCATACCGCTGCACGACTAGCTGTAGCCTGACCTACTGTATCCTCACCCATCCCTTGTAGATTGTTTGTGCACACTCGCGGGCAGGGTCCTCTCTCCTCTTGTACCAGCTAATGAGCTTCGGGGACTCTGGGTTCTAGGTTGGTCGGTCTGTATAGGGTTACAGCCGTCCTCAGCCCTACGACCTTCCAGTTGGAGTTACCCCCAGTGATGCGTTTCCTTAACGTATTACACAGGTCGTCGCTTAGGAGATTTGTTGCGCCTCCAGAGCATTCGTCATTACTATCAGTATCGGTCTGCGTTGGAGGACCAAGGATCTAAGGAGGTGAATATTGGTGTTTCGTGGTGTTCCTGCCGTATGTCATTTCCGGTCTTGAGGGTTCGGTGGCCCCTCATAGAAAAGAGGGGTACTGTCACGAATAATTTGGGGATTCGTGGCAACTCTGGGTATGCTGTAATTTAAATGTCGTTTTTTCCTTTTTGTCCAGCAAGGGTTAATCTTAGTCTCTTGCTGGCAGCCTTTTGAGGAGGGTCAGCTGATGTTGGCTGGTGCCACTCCCACCTGCCTTTAAATAGCCATATGATCCATCAGCTGACCGCTGGTTATAGTTCATTCTATGCTGCCCTCTTTGAAGGAGCCAGGCTCTGGAGAAACTGTGGTGTTCATTTCTGTTGCAGCAGTGAAGTTTCCTGTTGGCAAGCTAATTGTATTTTGTGTTGTTATCTTCCCACTGTTTGTCTCACCTTCCAGATGACGCGCCCCTGGGCCTGTGTCGCGCTGCGTTGCGCACGCGGGAGCTTACCCGGAGCCGGATCTGTTGAGGGTTGTAGTCTCGTGGCGGTGACCCGGTCCGTGCCCAGGGTGTCAAACTAAGTGGCAGTCTATGGCAGAAGATGTTAACTTGGATGTCGACTACGCCACCCGTTGAGTGCGGCTTTGCAGCCGCCGCTGCAGAACAGTCCGCTGAGGCCGGTGGTATGGGTGCAGCGATGATGTTATAACCCCCAACGGGAGGGGTATGGCCTCAGGGCAGCAGGTGAAGATGATGGGGGTTGTGACGGTGCAGTAAGAAGAGTCAGAGTCAGGAGATGCAGTTTCAGGGTTTTTACTCACGGGTGTTCTCTCAGTCACTCTGGCCTTGAGTGACCACCCGAGCCGTGCTGCGTCCACCAGGTCCTGGACTCGGCTAACCCCCAGGCAGTTCCGGAGCGTGGTCCTGAGCTCCCTTCTCTCTCTCTGTCTCTGGCCGTTCCCACCAGGGATCCACCTTTGGCCGGCTCCCTCGGGTCTCTTGGTGGTCAAACCTCCTCTGGGTTCCCTGACCCTATACTTGGTGTGCCTTTCTGGTGGATTTGGTGAGGGTCGTGGCAAATCTTGACCACGACCTCCGGTTCCTGGCTGAGGATAAGTGGCCTCCACCAGTTCGGGTTCCGGTACCCGTGTCCGCCAACCCTTCACCCTTTTTGGTCTGATTCTGGGTTCTTAGGGTTCCCTCTGGTCTTCCACTCTGGGCCTTTCTTTCTCCTCTCTCCTCTGCAGGCTTGGCTCTGGAGCTGGGCCCAGCCGGAGCCACAGCTCCCTGTCAGCCCTCCTGGCTGAACTCTTCCTAAAGACTCCCTCAGCTCTCTCTGTCCTAAGATGGTGCCCACCATATATACTCCCTCTATGTATGAGCCCAGGTGACTAGCACCCAATGAGCTCCTAGCTTTACCCAGAGTACTCCCCCTATCTGCCCCTACACTACTGGGATGTTCCACCCCCCTCCCACTCCAGCCAGGGACAGACGCTGTCGTACCTGCACATTTACTTGGTGGGAGTACCGTAGTTCTGTCCCCCGGAAATGGGATGTATGTAGTGCATGCAGCCTACTGAGCTCAGTCCCACACTCCATCCTTACCCGGGAGTGGAATACCACACCTCTGGGTCGAGGTGCAATACCCCTGTAGCAGCCGAGTCCTCAGGGTGCTACACAGACAAATAAGACCTATTGTAGTGGTGAGACTAGCGTCTCACTGGCCTGCACACTAGCCAGGTTAAGTCGAGGGCCAGCAAGGGCTTAGCACGTGATCGTGCACGGGGGTAGGACTCGTCTAGGGATGATAGGGGAGCTTAGGGACAGACACAGATTGGTGTCAGGAGGTGTCCCTTCCCTCGTTCCCTACTGCTAGGGCCCTCCTTTCCCCTATTTCTTTCCATTTCATATGTGTGTTGAGCCATCCGCAAGACATCCCCTTGTCCGTCCATGACACCAGAGCTGCACTCACTATGCTGCTGGTGCAGTCACTGTGTACATACATTACATTACTTATCCTGTACTAATCCTGAGTTACATCCTGTATTATACTCCAGAGCTGCGCTCACTATTCTGCTGGTGCAGTCACTGTGTACATACATTGCATTACTTATCCTGCACTGATCCTGAGTTACATCCTGTATTATACTCCGGAGCTGCACTCACTATTCTGCTGGTGCAGTCACTGTGTTAATACATTACATTACTTATCCTGCACTGATCCTGAGTTACATCATGTATTATACTCCACAGCTGCACTCACTATTCTGCTGGTGCAGTCACTGTGTACATACATTACATTACTTGTCCTGCACTGATCCTGAGTTACAGCATGTATTATACTCACTCCTCATACTGTGTCTGCATACATTTTTCCCCTCACTACTCATACTGTGTCCGCACCCATACCACCACTCATTCCCCATACTGTGTCTGCACCCATACCGCCACTCCCTGACTCACTCACCATACTGTGTCCGCATACATCCCCCCCTTCTCTTCCCATACTGCATTCACACCCACCCCCCCCACTCACCATACTGTGTCCACACCATCCCCCTCATACTGTTTCCTCATACAAGCCCCCATCTCTCCACTTGCTCCTCATTTGTGTCTTCAAATTTCTCCAGCTCCTCATATTGTGTCTGCACCTGTCCCTTCCTTGCTCCCCAAACTTGTGTCTACAAATTTTACCTATCCCGTTACATTAAATTTCCCCCACCCCTCCTCCACATTAAATCTCCTTACGCTAAATCTCCCCACACTAAATCTCTCCACACACACATTAAATACCCCCATCCCCACACTAAATCTCCCCACACACACATTAAATACCCCCATCCCTACACTAAATCTCCCCACACACATTAAATTATTATTATTATTATTTATTTATATAGCCATTGATTCCATGGTGCTGTACATGAGAAGGGGTAACATACCAGATACAGATCACTTACAATAAACAAACTAACAATGATAGACTGGTACAGAGGGAAGAGGACCCTGCCCTTGCAGGCTTACATTCTACAGGGAGCTGGAGAAGGAGACATTAGGTTGGGGGGTTGCAGTAGCTCCGGTGTTTTTGAGGTTTCAGCAATTAAATACCCCCATTCCCACACTAAATCTCCCCACACACAATAAATTCCCCCATCCCCACAATAAATCCACCCCACACACTGAATCTTCAATGTCTTCAGCTCCACTAAAGCACTTGACACCAATGCACACCTCTGCAACGCCGGCGAGTTACGTTAGCAGCGTAATCACACGACCTGATCATGCTACTGATGGCGCTTTGACTCGGCAGCCAGAGCTTCAATTTTACTCGTGTCTAAAAGATGCAAGTACAATTCATCACTGGGAGCCAGCATGCTGCAGCCTCTCGGTTGTCAGCTTGACTGCCAGCTCAGAGGACGGCCGACTCCCAGTCCAGGAGGGTGGCAAAATGCAGCCGCTGGGGAAGACACTTTGGACTGCCGCATTAGGCAGCCCAATGGCGCCGCCCTGCTGACTGCGCCCGGGGCAAATGCCCCGTCTGCCCCCCTAGATACGCCTCAGTCACTGTGCACATACATTACTTATCCTGTACTGATCCTGAGTTACCTCCTGTATTATACCCCAGAGCTGCACTCACTATTCTGCTGGTGCAGTCACTGTGTACATACATTACATTACTGATCCTGTACTGATCCTAAGTTACATCCTGTATTATACTCCAGAGCTGCACTCACTATTCTGCTGGTGCAGTCACTGTGTACATACATTACATTACTTATCCTGTACTGATCCTGAGTTACATCCTGTATTATACTCCAGAGCTGCCCTCACTATTCTGCTGGTGCAGTCACTGTGTACATACATTACATTACTGATCCTGTACTGATCCTGAGTTATATCCTGTATTATACTCCAGAGCTGCACTCACTATTCTGCTGGTGCAGTCACTGTGTACATACATTACATTACTTATCCTGTATTGATTCTGAGTTACATCCTGTATTATACTCCAGAGCTGCACTCATTATTCTGCTGGTGAAGTCACTGTGTACATACATTACTTATCCTATACTGATCCTGAGTTACATCCTGTAGATCTTTTATTATAAAAATGAAAAACATAACAATAATAATAACAGAAACATAAGAAAATTAACAACCACAAAATAAACAATGTAATGAACTGGTCCAGCCGCTCCCTCTCTCCTCACACAGATATTATACATATATACACAATAATAAGAACTTACACTATGACATCTGGTCCGGTTACCAAAGAAAATAATAACCACAAACAATAAATAAAATAAACATAAACAAAATAAACAATAGCTGACAAATATATACAAACTTTTTTTTTTTTTTAAATTAATATAAAATAAATACTAACTATACAAATATATACAAGACAAAACAAAACACCCCACACTCAAGCCCACCATTCCCAACCCCGGCACTGACCTGAGAGCTGGTCCTACGTCTCATGCCTCAGTCCATATCCAACGTCCATAGGCCAGATCAGGCGGTGCCAGTTTTTCACCCGAATAATCAGTGTCCCAAAGCCCCACAAGATGAACCCACCTCCCCCCTTTTCCCACCACCCAACCTAACACCTACACCCAAATCCATATCCTTATATACAATATATACAGAAACAAACAATACAATAACAAACAATACAATAACCACAACTGACAAAGCCCAAGTTCGGCACCTGCAGCCCTACATCACTGTCTACTGATCAAAACAAAACAAAAATCTATGGTGCCAGCAGCAGCCCACCACCAGGAGAGGAGATGACCAGACTAGGGCACACTAAAAGAAAAGCCCCTCCAGAGGAGAGCGGCCCTTCGTGTACCCAGTCTCTCATACTCCAGAGACTTGCCCAGTCTCTCATACTCCAGAGAACGCACCTTCACCAGGTCACTGAGTATGGTCCTAAACACATCGTTCACTGGGAGGATTTTCCGTTGCGTCGATACTAAGCACCGTGTGTTCCACGTGTGATACCTAACCACTGCGCTAACTAGAAATAAGGTGCAGCGGTCCCGACCACCCAGGTCCCCGAATGCTCCATAGGCCCATTCCGCATAAGAGAGACCAGCCAGTCGGGGGCAGCCAATGGAGGTGCCCACCCTGTTGTACACCTCTGTGTTAAAGGGACAACGAAGCAGGAAGTTGTCCATGCTTTCAAGCATGGTACCACAATGCTCCCGAGGACAGTTCCTATCCTCAGAGCTCCTACACTTCAGATTGTCCCTCACACACAGTTTCCCATGGAAGCAGCGCCAAGTCAAGTCCCAAAACTTCGAGGGGATCCTGATAGAATTCAAAAGATGCAGACCCACCCCAAGATCCCGACTTGGGCAATCCCTGAGCGCCAGAGGCCTCTGAAAATGGGTCAACAGAACCCTTTTGTCAAGGAGCTTCCTTGGCAGAGTCCTGACCTCCCACATTCCCAGACCCCACCGGCGAATTACCTTCAGAACCACAGTAGCGTAAGCCGGGAGATGTCCATGCGGTGTGCGTAGATCCTTCACTTGCCCTCCTGTCTCCCATTCCTGGAAAAAAGGCTGAAACCATCCCCTACAGGAGAATACTAGTGATGAGCGAGCACTAAAATGCTCAGGTACTCGCTTCTCGGGTCGAGCAAATTGGAATACTCGGGTGCTCGACCCAAGCAACGAGCCCAATGTAAGACTATGGGAAACTCGAGCATTTTTCAGGCGGCTTCCCCCTGGCGTTGTGCAGAGGGCCTAAAAATTGCCCAAATCGATGGGAACAGTGCTCAAATGACATGGGAACAGCATGGGGAAGACCCCTGGAGGCATCTCTGACTCCCAGGTCACTGCTGTCAACAACGTTGTCAGAGTATTACGCCACTTTTATGGACTCACAATAAAATATACAAAAATGAAACCAAAATTGATTTTCCTGGGAAATATGTTAAGGAACTTCCTTTCCAGGGTAATTACTTGTATATAAGGCAAAATAAATAACCAAAAACAAAAATACTCCTCCACACCTTGGGCTATGTTCACATGTAGCGTTTTTGATGCGTTTTTGCACTTTTGCATAGCTTTCAACCAAGACCAATAGAAATGTCATTTTAACATTTTACAACCTTATCTGGCCATGTGGTGTGTGACACATCATCAGACACATGCATACAGTGCTGAAAAGACATGGGAACAGCATGGGGAAGACCTCTGGAAGCATCTCTGACTCCCAGGTCACTGCCTAAAAGTGTGCCCATCAGAAGTGATCCTTGGTGCATGCGAAGATGCCTCCCGCCATGCACCTGTCGTTGCAGACTTGCAACAATCACCATCCACGTCCTTGTCCCAGTGCAGCGTTCAGTTGTCCCTACCCCATTCCTTGGAATGCAAGCGCAAGTATGCAGGCAGCCACCCACCCACCCACAGGCTGCAATACTATACTGCCAAATTTTGGACAGCTGCTTGCACTTGAAATGTGGCCTTTTAGGCTCGTGGAGGCGGAAGCTTTTCATAACCTCATGCTGGCGGTGGCTGGGTGTCCATACTCGGTCCCCAGCCGCCACTATATTTCCCGGTGTCGCCTCCGCCTTCCACAAGCACAGGTCCCGCAACATTACCCGTGTCCTCCCCAGTGCACTTACTGGGAAGGACTGCCTAACCACAAACACGTGGATAGGTGAATGTGGCCAGGGACAGTACGGAGCCAGTCCACAACTTTTTTTTGCTAAGAGTTGTATTTAGCTCGGTGAAAGGACTGGCATAGGGGGAAACCGTATCTACCCTGCGTGTCATTTATCCCAGGAAGTCCTCTAAAGCTGCTTGCACTTGAACTGTGGCCCGAACATTACTGCTGGCACTTTTCTGTGGGAATTTGCTTGCCTCCTACCAGCCTGGAATATTTCCAGCAAACTATGGTACGACGCCATGGTATTAGCACTGTCCCCAGTACCAGTAGCGAAGCCATCCCCAATTTCCTTCTCATGAATTTTATTTGGTAGACTGAGTGGCTGCCCAAATACATTTTCTCACAAAGGAGCTGAAGATAGAGTGGCAGTAGGTGCAAGTTTCTCCAGCCTGTTAGATATTAGAGGGTGAACGGCAGCACATTGGATCAGTGGTTAGCACTGAAGCCTTGCAGCGCTGGGATCCTGGGTTCAAATCCCAGCAAGGACAACATCTGCAAGGACTTTGTATGTTCTCCCCATGTTTGTGTGTGTTTCCTCCTCAGTAAAAAAGCCATAGAGTGTCCGGGAACCTTCCCACACACTTTTCTTAGCAGGGTTGAATTGTCCCACCAGAGAATCCTCTGGTGTGCCTTGGCTTCTACCTCACGAGAGTTCATGATAGCGCTAACTTTGCAGCTGCTATGGGGCTCTTGAGTGGGTGAGAAAGGTTAGCCCTCAGAATCAAATCCTCTGGTGGGCACAATGTTTTTCAATCTGAAACAGCTTCTCAGTGGGAGTTGTATTTCACCACAGCCATATTCTTTAGCCGGGTGAAAGGACTGGCATAGAGGGAAACCTTATCTACCCCGGCTGTCATTTTTCCGTCACCAGGTTCCGCCCATTGTCACACACGACCATGCCTGGCAGTATGTTCAGCGGTGAGAGCCACAGATCAGGCTGCTGTGTTACAGCTTTCAACAACTCTGCAGCGCTGGGCGGTTTGTCAATTAATCATTAAGCATGTTATCTTCAGCACAGCCTGTTGCCACTTGGCCAAGGCAGTGCTGCAGTGCTGTCAGCTTGTGACTGATGTGGTCATTTCGGAGATGGAGGAGGAGGTGCATGAGCTGAACAATGTGATTACATTGAGGTTAAATTGGTGACGCTGTTTTTTATACTAAAGAAAGATCCTATTGTTTGTTTGTTTTTTACGTTATTAAAGTCATAAAGCCTATTTTTATAGGGACATCAGACTGCCCTTACTATTCTTAAAAGGCCAGCAGTTGGCCCTAGGTATTGTTAGAGAGCCATCAGCCGGCTATGCTTTGTTGTTCCCATTATTAACAAGTGGGTCTCCTATACTGTTATTGCGTATCCAGTGACTGCAAGGGCTGCCAAAAATTTGGACACAACCCAATACCCCTTTGAAGAGACATAGAGAAGGGTCTCAGTAAAAAAATGTTCCCATTATAAAGGAGTGGGCCTCCTATAGTGGTAATGTCCATGCTGTGACTGCAAGGGCTGCCAAAATTTGGGAAAAACCCCACTAAGAATTTAAAGACACATAGAGCAGGGCCACAGTAACAAGGTACGACATGTTCCAATTAGAAAGGAGATGGTCTGCTATACAGTTATAGGGTATGCAGTGAGTCCAACGGCTGACCAATTTTAGGAAAAACCCCAATAAGAATTTAACCCCTTTACAACCCAAGGTGGTTTGCATGTTAATGACCAGGCCAATTTTTACAATTCTGACCACTGTCACTTTATGAGGTAATTACTCTGGAACGCTTCAACGGATCCCCCTGATTCTAAGATTGTTTTTTTGTGTGACATATTGTACTTCATGATTGTGGTAAAATTTCTTTGTTATCACTTGTGTCTATTTGTGAAAAAAATGGAAATTTGGTGAAAATTTTGAAAATTTTGCAATTTTAAAAATTTGAATTTTTATGCCCTTAAATCAGAGAGATAGGTCACACAAAATAGTTAATAAATAACATTTCCCACATGTCTACTTTACATCAGCACAATTTTGGAACCAAATTTTTTTTTTTAATTGGGAGCTATAAGGGTTAAAAGTTGACCAGCAATTTCTAATTTTTCCAACAAAATTTACAAAACCAATTTTTTAGGGACCACATCATATTTAAAGTCACTTTGAGAGGTCTTTATGACAGAAAATACCCAAAAGTGACACCATTCTAAAAACTGCACCCCTCAAGGTGCTCAAAACCACATTCAAGAACTTTATTAACCCTTCAGGTGCTTCACAGGAATTTTTGGAATGTGGAAGAAAAAAATTAACATTTAACTTTTTTCACAAAAATGTTGCTTTAGACCCAATTTTTTTTATTTTCGCAGGGGTAACAGGAAAAACTGGACCCCAAAATTTGTTGTGCAGTTTCTCCTGAGTAAGCAGATACCCCATATGTGGGGTAAAACCACTGTTTGGGCGCACGGCAGGGTTCAGAAGGGAAGGAGCGCCATTTGACTTTTTGAATGTAAAATTTGCTTGAATAATTAGCGGACGCCATGTTGCATTTGGGGAGCCCCTGATGTGCCTAAACAGTGGAAACCCCCCACAAGTGACACCATTTTGGAAGCTAGACCCCTCAGGGAACTTATCTAGATGTGTGGTGAGCACTTTGAAGTCCCAGGTGCTTCACAGAAGTTTATAACATTGAGCCGTAAAAATAAAATTTTCACATTTTTCCCACAAAAATGTTTTTCAGCCCCCACTTTTGCATTTTCATAAGGGCAACAGGAGAAATTGCACCATGCAGTTTGTTGTGCAATTTCTCCTGAGTAAGCAGATACCCCATATGTGGGGGAAAACCACTGTTTGGACGCACGGCAGGGTTCGGAAAGGAAGGAACGCCATTTGACTTTTTGAATGTAAAATTTGCTTGAATAATTAGCGAACGCCATGTTTCATTTGGGGAGCCCCTGGTGTGCCTAAACAGTGGAAACCCCCCACAAGTGACACCATTTTGGAAACTAGACCCCTCAGGGAACTTATCTAGATGTGTGGTGAGCACCTTGAACCCCCAAGTCCTTTACAGAAGTTTATAACATGGAGCCGTGAAAATAAAAAAAATCAAACTTTTTCCACAAAAATTATGTTTTAGCCCCAATTTTTTTATTTCACAAGAGTAAGAGGAGAAAATGGACCCCAAAAACTTTTGTGCAATTTCTCCTGAGTACGCCAATACCCCATATGTGGGGAAAACACAGTGTTTGGGCGCACGGCAGAGTTCAGAAGGGAAGGAGCACTGTATGACTTTTTGAACGCAAAATCGGCTGGAATCGAGAGCAGACGCCATGTCGTGTTTGGAGAGCCCCTGTTGTGCCTAAATAGTTGAAACCCCCCACAAGTGACCCCATTTTGGAAACTACACCCCTCAAGGATTTTATCAAGGGGTATAGTGAACATTTTGAACCCAGAGGTACGACACAGAATTTGATGACATTAGGTCATCATATTGAATAAGTTGTCATTAGTCTTGAGTGCAAGTGCTCGCTACTTGAGTTTGCATCGGGTACTCAGGTATGCACCATTTATCACGGGTGCTCAAGTGAAATGCTCGAGTCCCCGCCCGCATGTTTCACGGTTATTAGACACCCCCAAAAAAAATGCGGGGATCGCTCGTGCATGGCAGGCGATCCCCGCGAGTTTTTTTTGGCTGCGAAGCATATGGGGCGGAGACTCGAGCACCCGCGATACTCAATGCATACCCGAGCACCCGATGCAAACTCAAGTAGCAAACACTTGCGTTCCACACTAGTTGCCATATCGTCATCTTTTATTTTTTCTTTACTTTTGAAAAAAAAAACAACCCTAACCCCAACCCTAACATTAGCACAACCCCAAACCCAGCCCTAACGTTTATTTTTTACGCCGTTCCTAGTGCGGTATAAGTGATTAGACGACCTTATTCTTCGGGTCGGTGCGACTACAGAGATACCAGAATGATATTGGGATTTTATGATTGACAGCTGTCACACACTAAAAGACATATTTTGCAAAATCTAGTTTCTGCATCGCCATATTTTGAGAGCTATAATTTTTCCATATTTTGGCCGACAGAGTCATGTGATGGCTTGTTTTTTACAGGATGAGTTGACGTTTTTATTGGTGCCATTTTCAGGCACGTGACATTTTTGATTGCTTTCTATTCCAGCTTTTGGGAGGCGGAAAAAACAAAAACCAACAATTCAGGAATTGTTTTTTTTATCATTTTTTTATTCTACTCCGCGTGTGGTAAAATTGATAAGGCAGTTTTATTCTTCGGGTCAGTACGTTTACAGCGGTACCACATTTATATCGTCTTTCTATGTTTTGGCACTTTTACACAATAAAAGCTATTTTATAGAAAAAATTATTTTTTTGCATCGCTTTATTCTGAGAGCTATAACTTTTCGATTTTTCGGATGATGGAGCTGTATGGCAGCTTGTTTTTTGCAGGACAAGATGACGTTTTCAGCGGTACCATTTTTATTTATATTCGTCTTTTTGATCGCGTGTTATTCCATTTTTCGTTTGGCGGTATAATGATAAAGCACTGTTTTTTGCTTCGCTTTTTTTTTTTACCGTGTTCACTGAAGGGGTTAACTAGTGGGACAGTTTTAGAGGTCAGGTCATTTCGGACGCGGTGATACCAAATATGTGTACTTTTATTGTTTTTTTTTATATTAATAATAATATTTATTGATGGGTACATTATATTTTTATTTTTGGTGGATTATTTTTTTTATTTTTTTAATATTTTTACAATTTTTTTTTTAAATTTTTTTTTCACTTTCTGAAAGTTTTTTTAGTTTTTTACTTTGTCCCACTCTGGGACTTTCACTTTTTTTATTCTGATCGCCTGCATAGCATAGGGATGTAGCACCATCCCTGTGCCATGCAGGCAGTCAGCGCTGCACGGTGAGAAGATTGTTTGATCATGTGACGCGCCCCCAGGGCCGTGTGTGGGGGAATACCTGGAGCCGGGTCTCTGTGTAATGCTAGGGGTTGTAGTCTCCATGGCGGCGACCCGGTCCCGTGGCTCAGGGTGGTCAAACCAGTGGCGGATCTGTTTACTTGGTTTTTAATGTTGAAATGTCCGACTACGCCACCCGTGGATTGCGGTCACTGAGAACCGCCGCTGCAGGGCAGACCGCTGAGGCTGATGTTGTGTGCGCAGCAGAGGGTAGTATAACTCCCCACGGGAGGAGTATAGCCTCAGGGCAGCGTGTGTAGATGGTGAGGGTTGTGGTGCATGGGCGCAGCAGAAATGACTCAGAGTCCATGCAGTGCAGTTCAGGGTCTTTACTGTTGGTAATGAAGAAGGCCCTGCCGGGAATACTGGCTAACATTAGAGGCCTGGTCAGTCTGTGAGCGAACAAGAGTCCCCCTGGCCAGGTGGAGATGTAGGCCTTCCCGTCTGACTGCACTCTTCCTGGCTACCCTGCTGTAGTCGTGTAGTAGCCCACGTCCCTGAGTGTACCATGTGGTGCTCACCCGTATGGCTGGTGACTTGGGGCCTTTGGTACCTTCCGCTCCTCGATGGCGGTGCCGGTCCCTTGCGTGTGACTGAGCCTCCGGGCTTTCTATGCCCAGAGGACCTGAAATCCCCTGCCAGGTGGTTTCTGCTGCTGGATGTGGATATCCTCACAGCCTCGGACTCCGGTGTCCGGTTCTCTGCATCCTCGGCCAGGATGAGCTCTATCAGCTCCAATCCCTGGCTCTCTGCTCCTGTCTTGCCTACAGGGCTCCTTGCTTGCTGCTCTGTCCCTGTCTCTGGAACTACTACTCTAACCCCGCCCCAGATCCAGTTTATAAAGGGCAGGTTCCTCCCCTCCCTGGACTGGGGCAGGAGGCGTTGCATGCAACAGTGCTCCTGACCAGGAAAACCCATGCTCGCTCTCAGACATGGTATTTCTACCACTGTGGCAACCAGACCCCTGGGGTGCCACATTCCCCCCTGGTAAATTTTAGTACTCCGGGACTAAACACATTTTATGAAAACATACATAACAGGGTATAAGCAATAACACATCAACATATGTACAAGGAGTTCAGTCTTTATAGGTCACGGCGCTTCCGTAACCAGGTGTCCATGTCACCCAAGATGTATTTTGAGGGACCCGTCCCAAACCCTCCACGTAGGCCCTGGGGTGGCTACAGGGCATCGATGATCCGGCGTTGGACCACGTCTTCAGCCACCTCCACGGGTTTTTGTTCTGTGGTCTGGCACAAAAGGGGCACTTAACAGGTGCAACTATTTACAAGGTACACTTCCGGTTATTCATTGTCCATAACCTGTCAGTCCATAAACCCTGTCGGGTAACTTGAGAAACATAATTATTATTCATGCAACAAACATAAAACATTTCAACATTTGCAATATACAGGTATATATCATTTTTTTTTTAGATTCTCCAGTGAGCGGGCTTCTGACCTCTGGTGCTCCTGGTGGACCTACGTCACACACTATCTGGTGGTGTTCTTTCTGGGTCCCCTGTTTCCACCCCTTGTGTAGTGGGCTCGCTAGTGTCTGCACTACAGGTGTTTCGAGATGTTACGGGTAGGTTGGCCAGCTTTCTGCGTACTCTTTGGCTTACCACGGGAATGTCAGGCTCACTACTAGCAGAGGGTTGATTCTCCTGGGCTGCTGGTATGGAATCTTCTGCCTCCGGGGCCGGTTGCTCTTCCAACACTACTTGCTTTTCTGTAGGCCCTTGAGGGGCTGGCTGGAGAAAGGTAAGGACGAGTACCACAATAGCGTTGTTAATTTGTGTCCAGGACCGGGGAAATTCTCAGAGTACTGTACTGGCCATTTCTTCCCTTTCCTCTGCGGGTTGAGGGCTATCTTGGTCTTCATCAATGCTTTGTAGCTGCTCGGGACACTTCTTCAGGTGGTCTCTGGAGACAGTGGCTGTGGTCTCTCCTCCATCCTTACTGATAATGCATACTTTCGGATTTTCATGACTTGAGGGCAGTACTGTGTACGGGTCTTTCTCCCACTGGTCATCCAACTTATGGAGCCGCCTCTTCCTCTTCAAGACCTGCTCTCCAGGTGCCAGGGGAACAGCGGGAGCATGCTGGTTGTAAGTCCTCTCTTGCCTTTCTCTTGCTTGAGACAGACTTCTCTCAACACTCTCCTGCACTTTCCGGTACTGCTGCTGCCGTTCTGTATCCCAGTCTGCCTCTGGCGAGGTGTCCTCGGGTGTCAGGACTCCCATATCCAGGTCAATAGGCAGCTTACCTGGTCTTTCTCTCATTAGGTAAGCCGGGGTGCAGTTGGTGGAATTTACTGGGATGTGGTTATACAAGTGCACCAGATCAGGCAGTTTTTCAGGCCACAGACTGCGTTCTTCCAGGGGCAACGTTTTCAGCTAGTCTATCACCACCTGGTTCATCTTCTCGCACAATCCATTGGTTTGGGGGTGATAGGGCGTTGTCCTTATCTTCTTGCAGCCATACAGGTTGCAGAACTCCTGGAAGACCTCCGCTTCGAAGACTGGACCTTGGTCAGTCAACACTTGCTCCGGATACCCGTGTGGACGGCAGAAGTGCTGCTGGAAGGCTCTAGCTGCTGTCAGAGCTGTTAAGTCCTTGACAGGGACTACCACCAGGAACCAGGAGTAGTGGTCTACAATGGTGAGGGCGTAGACGTACCCGGACCTACTTGGAGCCAGCTTCACATGGTCCAGGGCTACCAGTTCTAGTGGCTGCTTGGTGATGATGGGCTGCAGGGGAGTCTTCTGGCTGGCACGGTCCTTTCTTCTTAGGTTGCACTTGCCGCAGTCTCTGCACCATCTCTCAATGGCCCCTCTCATGCCTACCCAGAAGAACCGTTCACGCAACAGGAACTCCAACTTCTTCCATCCAAACTGCTCCGTCGTGGTATGCCTCCAGGACCATAGCCGCGTCTCGTCTCGGGACCACTACCTGCCAGGTCAGCTCATGTGTCCGGGAGTTGACAATTCTCCGGCACAGTTTTCCCTTGTAGAGAAACAGTTTACTCTTCTCCTTCCACAGCTGTTTGGTCTCTTCCGGAGCGTCTGGGTCAAGGCGGGCATCAGCCTGTGTCAGCATCTCTTTTACCAGGCGAACTGCTGGGTCACTGTCTTGCGTCTCCGCCCAGCTGTAGTGGGGTAAGGGGTTGAACGTGGCAGAGTGCTTGTTCCTTACACAGTGGGAACACTCGATAATCCCATAACGGTGGAACGCAGGGAGTTCAATCTCTTCCAGTTCTTCTGGATCTTCCCCTCCGTCCGGCAAGTTCGGCATCCTGGACAGGGCGTCTGCGTTGGCATTTGTGCGTCTCGCCCCATATTTGATGGTAAACTTATAGTTGGACAGCCGGGCCATCCATCTTTGCTCCAGGGCACCAAGTCTTGCAGTGTCCAGGTGTGTCAACGGGTTGTTGTCCGTGTACACAGTGAACTTGGCAGAGGCAAGGTAATGTTTGAAACGTTCCGTCACTGCCCACATCACGGCCAGAAACTCTAGCTTGAAGGAGCTATAATTCTCAGGGTTTCTCTCTGTGGGCCGTAGTTTTTGGCTGGCGTAAGCAATTACCCGCTCTCTGCCCTGCTGGATCTGGGATAGTACGGCTCCCAGCCCCACGTTACTGGCGTCTGTGTGGAGGATGAAAGGCTGGCCGTAATCAGGGTAAGCCAGGATCTCATCCCCCGTGAGGGCCATCTTCAGCTGGCGGAAAGACTCCTCTTCCAGCTTGTCCCACCTGAAGGGCGGCTTCTGATTCTTGGTCTTTGACTGACCTAACAGGAGGTCTTGCATAGGGGCTGCCATTTTGGTGAACCCGGGGATGAATCTTCGGTAGTAGCCTACCAACCCGAGGAACTGCCGCACTTCCTTTATGCTGGAGGGTCTTGGCCAGTCCTTAATCACTGTGATCTTATCAGGGTCTGGAGCTACTCCGTCAGCACTCACCACGTGTCCCAGGTACTGTACCTTTGGTTTCAGTAGATGACACTTGGAGGGTTTCACCTTTAGGCCGTAGCCTGCCAGGGCGTCAAACACCTCTGCCAGGTGTTTCAGATGGTCCTCATATGTTTTGGAATACACGATGACATCGTCCAGGTATAGCAGGACCGTCTCGAAATTCCTGTGCCCCAGGCAGCACTCCATCAACCGCTGGAAGGTTCCTGGTGCGTTGCAGAGCCCGAACGGCATACAGTTGGATTCGCTGAGACCCATCGGGGTGGTGAACGCGGTCTTCTCCTTGTCTGCCTCTGCTACAGGAACCTGCCAGTACCCGCTAGTGAGATCCAAAGTGGAGAAGAAGTTAGCAGACTTTAATGTAGCTAAAGATTCCTCTATCCTAGGTAACGGGTACTCATCTTTGTGTGTGATACGGTTGACCTTTCTGTAATCTACACACATTCTCATGGTGCCATCTTTCTTTTTCACAAGAACTAGTGGAGCTGCCCAGGGGCTACAGCTGTCCCTGATTACCCCAGCCTCCTTCATTTCTCACAACATTCCCTTGGCATTCTGATAGTGTGCAGGGGGTACAGGTCGGTATCTTTCCTTTATGGGTGGATCGTCTCCCGTGGGGATGTGGTATTCTACCCCCTTTACTTGCCCAAAGTCTAGCAGGTGTTTGCTAAAGACTCTTTCGTACTCCTGAACCACCCGGTAGACTCCCTGTTTTTGGTGTGAGGGAGTGGAGTCGGTGCCCACTTGCAGCTTCTGACACCAGTCCTCCATTTGTTTCTTGGAGCCGTTACCCTCCTCTGGTTGAGATGGAGGCAAGGGTTCCATGGCCTTTACAGAGTTTTGGTTAACGGTGAACAATTTGGCTAGAGTGGCATACCGGGGCAAGTATATTTCTCTTTCCCCAATGTTTAGGATACGGACGGTACCCTCCCATGGCGTACATCGACCACCCCCCGCGCTGTCAAAATGGTGGGCCTACTGTCTGAGTAGACGGGTTCTACCATGGCTTGGTAGTCCCTTCCTCTTAACCCGATTGCAGTCCGGCACCAGATCATCATCTCACATTTTGGGGGCATGGCGATAGGGAACGGGTCACTCATCCTAACACTACCAATCTCACCACCAGACAGTTCTACCTGTTGCCTTTTCATCAGGGCTCTTATCTCTTTTTGTAGGACACGCTGCTGGCTGGAGCTGGCATTCACCGCAACCTGCTGTAATATGACAATTATCTCTGCAAGACAATTTTCAATAACATTAGTACCCAAGGTTATCTTAGGGTGGCTTTCATGACGGTCAATGTCCACAATAATCAGTCCTTGCGCTGGCAGTTCAAGTTTACCAATTTTGATGGTCACCTCCTTGAATCCCACCTGCGGTATGGGCTGACCATTGCTGGCGATGATGCTCAAATCGTTATCTGGGTAGCGGGTAATGACTGAGTCATTCCAGTGCCGCTTAAAAAGCACATAGGGGATGGTGGTTACCTGTGACCCGGTGTCCAGTAGTGCACTCATAGGAATGCCATCCAGCACCACAGGCAAGACCGGTCGTCCCCCTACGTACTTATCCTGCCAGCTCAATGGGCCTGATGGTCTTATGCCTGGGGGTCGGCCCTCTGCCCCAGGTTGGGCCCGTTTAAATGACAGTACCTTGCCATATGTCCTGGTTGGTTGCAGCGGCGGCAGATGGGTTGTCTGTCCTGGTCGTAGCGGTCGCTGGGCCTTCCTCTGGACGATGGGATCCTCCTCTGTCGGCGCCAAGGGACGTCCACCGGACTGGAAGCCAGCTGGATCTTTACTGGAGGGGACACCTGTAAAGACTGCACAGTTCTGGTTAGTGCGGCAACGCTTTTGGTCAGCTCTTGGACTTGATGGTGCAGGTCAGCAGCCGGGGCTTTGTCCAAAGCCTGTGCATCAGCTCCCACAGGCTCTGCAGACAAGGGCGCTGCCTCCTGGTCATAGGTGATAGTGGGGGCCTGTGGTTTACAGCGCCACCTGGTGCCGGTTCTCGGAGCACCCGGATGGCTCTGTCTTTAAACTGCGCAAAGTCCAAATCAGGGTTCTGCAAGGCCATTACACGCAACTGGGTTCGGTGGGCGCTGTATGTAGACCCTCAATGAACTGTTCAGTCAACAGCTTATCCTCATTCCGCACGCTGTCAGGGTCTGCCTGCTTAATGGCTCTCAGGGCCTCCTGCAAATTCAAAGCATAGTCCCGTATACTGTCTTGTGCCCGCTGTTTGCACCCATAAAATTTTAGCTTGATCTCTGCTGAGGTGCGGGTGTCAAAAGTGTCCTTTAGACGGGCCAGTATTTCCTTTACAGTCCCCTTTTCCCTGGCTGACCAGGACTTCACTTCTCTTTGGGCTGCTCCGAATAACTGGCCTATCAGGATGCTCACTTTTTGTTCCTCGGACAGGGGGTATACTTTGAATAGGCTGTTCAGTCTTTCTTTAAAGTCGCTCAAGGTATGCGACTCCCCTGAGTACTGGGGTAATCATGCCGCTCCGGGGATATACGGCATCGTGAACGGCATCACTGTGGCAGCAGCCGCGCTGGCGGTGGGAGCTCCCTCCATTCCTGGTGTCTTCCTCCTCCCTAGTTAACCGTGGCCTACCTTCCGTTGCTTCTTCTCCGTAGGCCGCGGCTCCGCAGGCGATCGTCGGGGTCGAGGACCTTGCGTCGTGCGCTGGTGACGTCGGCGTCCGCTGGACTCCTTCCAGGACCTTGCGCAGCGTCAGCACGTAAGGCGGGGCTTCAGCTCTTGCGCGCTTTTGGCGTCCACACCCCTCTTCTTCCCGCGCGGCGTCCCAAAAATGGCGCCCAATGGCGGGAAAATGGCTGCGGGTGGCGGGGAACTTCACCACGGTAAGTAGCATAGTCTTTCTTCAGGCACGCAGTACTCGGTGGTTGCGGGCACGAAATCCTGCCGACTACGCCAAAGTTGACGCGCCCCCTGGGCCGTGTGTGGGGGAATACCCGGAGCCGGGTCTCTGTGTAATGCTAGGGGTTGTAGTCTCCGTGGCGGCGACCTAGTCCCGTGGCTCAGGGTGGTCAAACCAGTGGCGGATCTGTTTACTTGGTTTTTAATGTTGAAATGTCCGACTACGCCACCCATGGATTGCGGTCACTGAGAACCGCCGCTGCAGGGCAGACCGCTGAGGCTGATGTTGTGTGCGCAGCAGAGGGTAGTATAACTCCCCACGGGAGGAGTATAGCCTCAGGGCAGCGTGTGTAGATGGTGAGGGTTGTGGTGCATGGGCGCAGCAGAGATGACTCAGAGTCCATGCAGTGCAGTTCAGGGTCTTTACTGTTGGTAATGAAGAAGGCCCTGCCGGGAGTACTGGCTAACATTAGAGGCCTGGTCAGTCTGTGAGCGAACAAGAGTCCCCCTGGCCAGGTGGAGGTGTAGGCCTTCCCGTCTGACTGCACTGTTCCTGACTACCCTGCTGTAGTCGTGTAGTAGCCCACGTCCCTGAGTGTACCGTGTGGTGCTCACCCGTATGGCTTGTGACTTGAGGCCTTTGGTACCTTCCGCTCCTCTATGGCGGTGCCGGTCCCTTGCGTGTGACTGAGCCTCTGGGCTTTCTATGCCCAGAGGACCTGAAATCCCCTGCCAGGTGGTTTCTGCTGCTGGATGTGGATATCCTCACAGCCTCGGACTCCGGTGTCCGGTTCTCTGCGTCCTCGGCCAGGATGAGCTCTATCAGCTCCAATCCCTGGCTCTCTGCTCCTGTCTTGCCTACAGGGCTCCTTGCTTGCTGTTCTGTCCCTGTCTCTGGAACTACTACTCTAACCCCGCCCCAGATCCAGTTTATAAAGGGCAGGTTCCTCCCCTCCCTGGACTGGGGCAGGAGGCGTTGCATGCAACAGTGCTCCTGACCAGGAAAACCCATGCTCGCTCTCAGACATGGTATTTCTACCACTGTGGCAACCAGACCCCTGGGGTGCCACACATGCACTGCGCATGACCAAACAATCTTCCTGCTGTCTGGTGACCCGGATGTTGTCATGACGACATCGGGTCGTCATGGGAACACCCGGGAAGCCGCGGCAGACAGCGCTGGAGGCCGGAAGAGGAGGTGAGTATTGTGATCACCTCCCCTTAGCCACGGCAATGCTGCGATCGACTTCGATCGCAGCATTACGGGTGTTAATGTGCCGGGAGCTGTGCTGACCGCTCCCTGCACATAGTACCTGGTGTCAGCTGTGACAATCAGCTGACACCCGGCGGCGATCGCGCCCGCACAGCCTGTGTGCGATCGCGATGACGTACTAATACGGGTTAGGCTCTTAAGTCCCAGGGCACAGACGCGTATTAGTACGTCATGGGCTTTAAAGGGGTTAATGAGGAAAAAAATGAACTTTTTAGAATTTACCAAATGGCTGCAATGCTGTTTTGCATTTGCAGAGATGCGCCACTGATCTTTAGCTGCTGTGAGGCGCCGCTGATCTTTAGCATCAGGATCTTCCTGACCAGCGGCGCCAACACAAAATAGCACTTTCGTGGAGGACTGGAACTCTCAGCCTCAGCAGCCCCCTCACACTGCCGCCGCTTCTCAACTAAGTGATCAGCGGCAACAGCATTCAGAGGCGCCGAGGCTACCGGAGCTGCCCCCGACCCCGGCTGCTCCCCCCTCTCACTGAGGAGCGCACCACAGCATCGTGGCCTGACCAAACGCCCACCACCAGGCCGCCCTCACTGTCCAGCCTCTCGGCTGATGCACCTCCTGCTGAGCCTGCCGCCGACTCAGGGGATACAAGGAGGGGGGTATATACGTATCTTACTGCTTCCTGCAGCTTTGGTTTGGTCTTCTTAGCCTTTTTGTGGCCCCCAGGTGCCTCTTCTGGTAGATCGTCACCAAGATGGAAGTTCTGGAGGCACACTGGGGACTCCAGGAGCTTTATCTCCGCCATTAGCGCCCCTCCCTGGCCGCTGCTGTCACTGTCCTCCCCAGAGCCAGCAGAACTGCGACCGGATGTCATTGTCACCTGTCCTGCAGGGAGCTCGCTGCACGTGGCCTGCGGGTGACTTTGCAGGCTGCCAGGTGGGGCTTTCTGCTGGTCATCATCACTCGCATCATCCACCTGGCTCTCAGGCTGCAGCCCCATCTGCCTTTGCTCTCTGTTATTAGCCATTTCTCTGAATCAGTCTTAATTTATCAGTTTTTCCTTAAACGGACCACTCTGCTCTCTGATGGTAGCTTTCCTTATTTCCAGCACATGAATCTCACTTGTGAGCCTCTTTACCTCCGCCTGGAGTTTAGCTTCCTCGATTTGGAGGCCCCTGCAGCTTTGGCGCTTGTGCAGCGCAGCTCCTCCCGTAGCCTCCTGACGACCTTACTCGCATCTTCATACTCACGGAGGTGGCTCGTGACCCGGGAGGCATAGGTGCACACAGACTCCCGGGGACTTTGAATCGCCCAACCTTCCTCCTCAGTGAGGTCGGCCTCACCTCCGTGAGCACTTAGCTTTCCTCCGGAAGGAGCGCCATCATGATCGCTGTCAGGCTTTACCTCCATGCTGGAAGCCTTGCGGCTTCTAGGAGTCTCCACAGTCCCAGGGGGAGTAGGAGCCACATTGCTGCGACTCCTGGTGGAGCGTCTCACCCCCGAGTCCTCCGATGTGTGTGAAGCCTGGGACTTGGCTCCATCACTCATCCCAGGAAACCCACTCCCTCCCTGGGTAGGAGAGAGAGCAGATCCCTCAGGTGGAGAGGTGTTGGTTCTCACAGACCTCAGGAGCACACAGCAGGATCTGCTGCCACCACACCCTCAATCACCACAGTGAGCCACAGCTGATCAGAGCTACACTCACTATTCTGCTGGTGCAGTCACTGTGTACATACATTACATTACTTATCCTGTACTGATCCTGAATTGCATCCTGTATTATACTCCAGAGCTGCATTCACTATTCTGCTGGTGCAGTTGACGCGCCCCCTGGGCCGTGGGGTACTCGGCAGCCGGGCCTCTGTGGATGCCGGTGGGGGATATCACGGTGGCTGGCCCGGTCCGTGACCAAGGGCGGTCAGTAAAAAGGGGGATTCTTTATAAGGGATTTAAAGTAGTGTTCGTGACGCCATCTGTGGAATGCGGCTAAAGGGTGCTGCCGCTGCGGAGCAGTCCTCTGGAGCTGGTGTTACGGCAGCAGCAGTCTTTGCTCACAGTTCTTATGACAGTTCCACTGGTGCACTGTACAGTCGTCGGCCTCCCACGTCGCGCTGCATTCACCAGGCAGAGGTTCAGCACTTCCTCAGGTGGATTAGGAGTACCTGGCAGAACCCCACTTTCTTGTGTTCCTAGCTAGACCGTCTTCACGCTGGGTCTTTCTCCCTCCTGCCCTGCGCTTCCTACACTAAATCCCGCTCGGGTGCTCTGAAGTCCCTCCTGTCTCGTCGGACTTCCCGGACCTGCTTGACCCTCACGGGGATTAGAATGAGGCTTCGGCAACTGACTATATAAGCCAGAAGCCTCCGGTTTTCCCAGCCAAGACGTAGTGTAACACGGCTGGACCAGGGGCCAGTCCCCTTCTTGCGGCCTACGATCCCTCTGTCTTCTGACAGATGCGGGGCGTACGGGTGCCGTCCTGCACTCTCCGTACCCCCTAGGATCCCTTCTTAGAACGGAGCCTACTCCTCTGCTCCCCTACTGGGCCTCTATCACTAGGCCCTACTTGTGGAGCAGAGCTCCTAAAGAGCCTCTGCTCCCTGACTGTTCTCCACTGACTCCTCTACCAAACTCTCCTGCCACCCTAAAATGGCTCCCCTTTATATACCTACTACTATAGTGCTCCCTTAAACTACTTCCTCCACCCACACCCACTACTGGTTCCCCCCTACCTCTGGGTTCCCCCCACTCCAGCCAGGGACAGGGCTCAGCAGGAAACACATTGCATCTTGCCCTTCCAGCCGGCCTGGAGCAGTGTAGTGTTGGATGCAGGTGTTTGGGGTTCCAGGCAGCACTCCCTCCTTACCTGAGAGAAGGAGACACCACACCTCTGGGTGAGGTGCAGTACCTCTGTGGTGACTGAACCCTAGGGGGCGCCACACAGTCACTGTGTACATACATTACATTACTGATCCTGTACTGATCCTGAGTTACATTCTGTATTATACTCCAGAGCTGCACTCACGATTCTGTTGTCAGAATCACTGTGTATATACATTACATTACTTATCCTGTACTGCTCCTGATATGTATCATGTAGTTTATACTCCAGAGCTGCACTCACTATTCTGCTGGTGGTGTTTATTATATGTAAGAGATGTCCTCACTGTTCTGCTTATTTACAGTACAAAGATGTGCTGCTGAGGTAGAGTTTTTGACTTCTTCTGAGGTGACAAATGTTCCAACTATCTCTGAGGTTCCTCCCTTAGGATGACCCTTTTCTCTTCTAGGAACCTCCAAAAATGGGATTCCAATTCCGATGTAGTGTCACAAAGATAAAGAGGACATTAAAGAGAAAGGCCACCAATATAGTAGAACCGTCTAGTTTTCCACATCTGGCCAACCTTGATCCCGTTCCGTCTTTGCAGTAAATGATGCAATTCCTCATGACTTCCTTGTCTGGCGCCTTCTACATTTCCTTCCACTGCTCACTGTCTTGGGGCTGAAGAAAGACTTCTTGTATCCCACGCAATGCTGACTGAAACCCATGTTTTGTGTCTCGCAGGTAACGAGTAATTAGACTGGAGGTGCGCGCTAATTCTTCTCAATGGACGATTATGAGCGGAATCTGAATGTCAATGAATAAAGCACATTTTTCGCATTAATGCCACGCAAGGTTCCAATGTGAATTTCCTGGAACTGTTCTGGAGGTTTCTGCCATGCTTATACGATGTGGACACCTCTTCATTATCTAATGTCTACTACCTGTATGACATCCAAAGCATGATATGTGAAGCCTAGGAAGTCTTGTATGAAAACAGAGCTGCTTCGTTCAGCGCTACTTCCACCTCCCGGAATACGCCAGCTTTAAGCTTCTGGGTCTTACATTGTAAAACGGAGAAATATTTTATCCAGATGTTCTTTCGGGAGCAGCTTTTGAGACAAAATAAAGCTTTCTCGCAGCAACTGGACGATCAAACACATCTGCAAGACAAAATGAAATGTCTTAATTCTCTGGAAAGCCTGTAAATCCAACGTGACGTGACATATGAATGGAGGAGGCACATGAAAGCAATTAGTAAAGTCTTATTAGAGATCCTGATCTTACAATAGAACTTCACAAAAGTGGCTACAAGGACTGTCTATAGCAGGGATGTCAAACTCAAACACATAGAGGGCCAAAATGAAAAACTTGGACAAAGTCGCGGGCCAACCAGTATACAGTATAATGGGCCCCACACAGTCCTCCATACAGAATAATGGCCCCACATAGTCCTCCATATAGTATAATAGCCCCTACATAGTCTTCCATACAATATACCAGGCCCCACAAAGTCCTTCATATAGAATAACGGGCCCCACATAGTCCTCCATACAGTATTATGGGCACCACATAGTCCTCCATACAGAATAATGGGCCCCACATAGTCCTTCTTAAAGAATAATGGCCCCACATAGGAGTGGTGGCTCTGGGGTCGCGGGCCAAATAAAACCACCCTGCAGGCCAGATTTGGCCCTCGGGCCAGAGTTTGACATGTGTGGTCTATAGGAACCTGCGGAGAAGTCATGTGCCTTAAAGTTTCTATCACTTTGGAAAATTACATGACCATTGTCAGTCCTTTCTTATTGGCTTTTTGATTGTCCTACCCAGTCAAAAAGAGGTAGAGAGGTGGCTATGGATGTCTGCCTTGTTGGGTTGGCTGTCAATAAGCACACTCATCCTTTATGTGACAGCCATAGGGCACCATCTGGGAAGTAGCTACATGGGCCGTCTATAAAAACCTGCCGTAGCATTTCTATCACTTTGGAAACATAAAAACAATTAGCAAAGTTTTATTACACCAAGGTCTTACAATAGAGCTTCAAAAATGTGGCTACAAAGGCCGTCTATAAGAATCTGTGGAAAAGGTATGTGCCATGGTATTTCTATGATATTGGAAATTTAGGTGGCCACTGTTGATCCTTTCTGATAGGCTTTTTGATGGTTCTGCTCTATCAAAAATAGGTAGAGAGGTGGCCATGGATGTTTACATTGTTGGCTTGATAGACCTCAATAGGCAAACAGCTCCATTATATGACAGCCATAGAGCACCAGGTGTGATCTGGGAAGTGGCTACATTTGCCGTCAAACCAGTTGAGATTCTATCACTTTGGAATCTTAGGTGGCCACTGCTGACCTTTTCTGATAGGCCTTTTGGTGGTACTAGTCAATCAAAAAGAGGTGGAGAGGTGGCCAGATATATTACCATGCTGGTTAAGCTGTCAACTCAGCTTCCATATACTTCAGAGGGCTTCCTGTCAAAAAGAAGTGAGGAGATGACCACGGATGTCTGCCTTGCTGTCTTGGCTGTCTATGCAACCTTCCATATACATCAAAGGACACACCTTTCTTTATGTGGTTGCCATATGGCATCAGAAGGGAACTGGGATGGGGTTTCTCACCAAATTTCTAGTGCAGGGTTGCACACCAATTTTATTCTGATCCTGTTGGTATTTGATGAGTATAGTTGAGGTTTTTCCCCTTTTTGTAATGAAGGACGCTATTGGAGGGTATGGACCATGTCCAGCCCCCTCCCAACATCTAAGATTATGGGTGTATACAGTGTACCTTTTGGCTCTGGGGGACTGAAAGAAAAGTGAAATCCTTAGGAGAACTCACTTTAAACAATGGTTGGTATGGGTGCCTAATACATGCAATGAATGACCTTCTTATGCTTCCTATTGGTTGTGCCATTTAAATAATAAATACATTTAACAAGGGTCCAATACTGGTCTACAATTTTTCTTTTCACATTCAAAGCTGCATCTAAAATTTTAAAAGTAAATCTCTCATTATATTAGTTGGTAATCCACAGTCTCCCGTCTTTTGGTGTCATTACCACAGGTATAAGGTGCGACAGAAGAACCAGCACTGTGCAGAAACAGGATCATTTGAGGGTGCGGAGAAATGGGAGCTTAAAGTTTCGGCTTTAAAATGGGGGTCAAGATTGGAGCTATACTTTTAAGGCATTCAACGTTTGATATCCTAGGACGAAGGAAGCAGCAATTTTTGCTATCAACAATCAAGGATCCCCTGAAAATAAGGTGATCATAGAATGTCCCATTAGTGGGATCTGTCAGTGGTCAGATTTGATGGAGTGTTTAGTGACGCGCCCCTGGGCCTGTGTCGCGCTGCGATGCGCACGCGGGAGCTTACCCGGAGCCGGATCTGTTGAGGGTTGTAGTCTCGTGGCGGTGACCCGGTCCGTGCCCAGGGAGTCAAACTGAGCGGCGATGTACTAGCAGTAGATGGTTGGTGACTACGCCACCCGTTGAATGCAGCTATGGAGCTGCCGCTGCAGGGCAGACCGCTGAGGCCGGTGGAAGGATGGTGCAGCGTGGATGGTATAACCCCCAACGGGAGGGGTATGGCCTCAGGGCAACCGACGTGGATGATGGGGGTAGCAGGAACCACTCAGAGACGGTGCGGTGTAGTTCAGGGTCTTTACTGGTGACAAAGATAGACCCTCCCGGAGTACTTGCTAGTGATAGGGGCCTGGTCAGTCCTTGAGCAGATGGGATTTCCCCTGGCCAGGCGGAGTTGTAGGCCTTCCCAACTAACTGTACTCTTCTGGCTACCTTGCTAGAGGCGGGAATAAGTAGCCCACGTCCCTGAGTGTACCGTGTGGTGCTCACCCGTATGGCCGGTGACTCGGGGCCTTCTAATGGCTTCCGCTCCACGATGGCGGTGCTGGTCCCACGCGTGTGACCGTGCCTTCGGGCTTCTGGGCCAGAGGACCTGAAATCCCCTGCCCGACGGATTCTGCTGCTGGGTAAGAGTTAGTCCCCACAGCCTCGGACTCCGGGTCTGGTAAAGAATCTTCTCAGTCAGGGCGAGCTCTTCAGCTGCCAGCCCCTGACTCCTTGTAACACTGCTCCCCACAGAGCTCCTGATGTTTCTTGCTATGCTGCTTCTCTTCTCTACTCTTGTTCTGTCTTCTTTCTCACTAACTCTGCCTCAGCCCCGGGTTTATATAGGGGAAGTCCTTCCCCTCCCAAGACTGGGCAGGAGGTGTGGCATGCACAGGATCCCTGACCAAAGGACCTCCCACCTGCTCTCAGACGTAATATCTCTATCACTGTGGCAACCAGACCCCTGGGGTGTCACATTTAGCTCTCCTGCAGCGCCACCTAGGGGGACACAATCATTACGACCTACTGATGTCTATTGGAGCCTTGTGAACATTGATCAACAAGGGTGCAGTTATAGGGGTTGTGGAGGCAACAGTCACATCCAGTGTCTAAAAGGGAACAGAGTAAGTGGAGGGTCCTGTTATAGATTTTGCATTGGGGCCCAGGCACATCAACTTATGTCTCTGTACTTCAAAGATATGGAAAGTTCCAAGTAAAGTATAAAACATACCTCCCTTGATAAAGAATAGCCACTAGAGTCTTCAAACTAAGGCTGGACAAACTGTCTGAGATGGTTTTGTGAATTCTGCATTGGGCAGGGAGTTGGACACGAGGACCCTGGAGGTCCCTTCTAACTCTAACATTCTAGGATTCAATGAGCAAATCGATTCAAGGCAAATCAGATTAGCAGGAACACAGGTTGATTTGATTCACCCCTTCCCAGCCTTTTAGGACTCGAAAAAGATTTTTTAAAAAATTATACCTTCATCTTTTTTGGCACCACAGCTTCCTGCTGGGTCTTCACTCACTCACTCTGGCTCCGGTCCTCACTTCAGTCCTCACTCTTCGGCGCCTCTGGCGGTGGCTAAGCCTCAATCGAGCCATAGAGGCGAGGAAACCGGGCTGGGAGCTGAAGCACCAGGACATCCTTAATAGCTACCCCTTCATTTACTTTGAATGGGTGTACCGGCTCATTGACCCTCACGACTTAGATCTCCTACTAGATCTTTCAGCTACATTTCCAAGACCTCTGAATGGTAAATCAGTGTTAGTATTTGTGTCCATGTCTCCTAATAGAACTATTTTAAATGATGTCCCTTTAAATAATTAGAGTCATCATCTTCTGGGCTTTCAAAATAATGGAAAGCCCCAAGACACTGCGTGCAGCAATCATCCCCAAAGTAAATGAACCACTGTGTGTACAGAGAAGGACACCGGCGGAGAACAATTTGGAAGACAAGTCAGCAGGATGCAGCTGTGTGTTCCTTCAGGATTTTCCTGATGTTTTTTCTTTGCTGTAAGAGGAATGTTACATTCGTTTTCTAAAGCCGGCTCCAGTTCTAGACTAAAGTGTCAATATTATACAGTGAATAATTGTTCTTGTTCTTTGGACAATTCTTTTTTGTTAGAAGAGATTCCCAATAATTAACTGATCACAGAAAACTTGCTGAAGCAAGAGTTCTATTTCCCCACAGTGCCTCCACAGGAGAAAATAAGTATTACACAGCTGCCATTGAAACCAATAAGCTACCTGTGCCCTTAAAGAATACCATTAAAGAATATTACCTCAATTATATAAGAGAATACATTATATATTTTTTATGGTTGTGGCTTTTTTACTTTACTTTGCCAGCAGTATTGGAGACACGAATATCCATTCTACCTTCTCTGCATTGACAGTACATTGAGATGTATATTCTTTGTGTCAAACTCAATAAATAGTAATTTATGGACAGAAAAGCATTCAGAAACTAATATCTGCTGCCAAAGATGGCATTGGGGCTGCATACCTGTGGCCAACATGAATAATGTGGCCTTGCTGCCTTATCTAGCCCTCCCATAGTACAATAAAGCTCTCATCTGTAATTAAATCTTTTGCCTTTCAATAATAATGAGATGACTCTGCTGACTCTGTCTCAGACTACACTGCAAAGCTGAAATGTTAGCTGCAGAAGACAGGCTCCAAAAACGGGTTTTAAAACTGCCATGTTTACATTTTTTTATTATATGGGTGATCAAGAAAAAAAAATTGGAACATTTTGGAAAAATCTTATTTGAATAACTTGTATTTTCCTGATATAAAATGTATTAAATGTAACACCCTCTATTTTCATAAAGGGAAAGTAAAGGCTTCTCCTTTCATTTCTATAGTCAAATAATATATGAAAATATTGAATATATTAAAAAAGTAATGAAACTATGGATCAAATTGTATCAAAATTTTGCTTTTAATTTTATCCTTTGCAAAATCCACAAAAAAATCCTAAAGTAAAAGTGTAAGGCAAAAATAACCACTTCCAATTAAAATATTTGTAGCTTTCAAGAGATGTGAGATTCTGTATTTTAGCACTTTGGCTTACATGGAAATGACTGTTTCTTTTTATTGTCCGTAGACTAAAAATAATCCAAAAATGTTAACAGATACTTGATTGATTTCATTCTTTTTTTTATTTGAAATTTTTTATCCTGAGTTTAGGTAGACATTTTTTTTCTTAAAAATGTATGACATATAGTAAAAAATATAAAATAAATGGACCGAAAAAAAAACAAAATAACAATTGCTCGATGAGAAAATGTGTCACCCAGGAATAAGTGTAGAATATACACTATAGGTTTGACCATGATAGATTTTTTTGTCCTTGACCCAACTAACTGACTTAGTTCAATTTAGTTTTTATCCAAAGTAATGTGGTAAAATCCTTTATTTTTGCACATCTTCATTAAAGTTTAACACGTTTATGTCAAACTTAAACAACCCTTATTTTTTGTTACTTGTGTAAAAAAAATCCAAATATTACTTTATTTCGGTAATGTTTTTGTTCTGTTCTTTCGTTTGTTTTTTTTAAAGTTTTTTCTCCTTTTCTTATCAGACAGCTGAGAATTGAACACATCCCTCATTGCTCAAAAAAATTCTTTTTAATGGAAGATAAATTGGAGAAGTGTGATTAAAATGTCTGTTACAAACAAATAAAAATGTAAATATGAATATTTTATTTTTGGGGATTTTTTTGGGTCGTGGGGGTTGAATTCTAACTATTTTATACATTTTTTAGAAAGTTTCTTATATTGTTTGGGAGCTGGAAAATGAGAGATCTATGGGTTTTGGAGTCCCCAGACTAAACAATGAAGCCGTTCTCGGTTCTTCGCAGTCTTGATAACGAGATTACATACATTGTCGTCATTGACTAAAACCCTTAATAGGTTCAGGTTTAGCTTTCTGGGATTTGCCTGCAGCTTGCACATAAGAAACATTGACATTCCAATCACCTTTTCCAAGAAGAGCCGCTGCTTCACATGGGAGCCGGGCCAAGCAGACAAATACGCAACTTGAGTTGAGGCAGTCCAAGTCCATCCTTCGAGAGTTGACACCTGTTGAAATGTGGACCATGACCCACAGTAGAAGATTAAGAGACAGACAAGTTGCGAAGAACAAAATACCATACATACAATTCAAGTCAACAATGTCATAAAGAATTTACTTCCTTGGCTGGAGGACCGGCCCGCAACACATTTTTTGCAATCGGAGAATTTTCTATGACATTAGCACAGACAGTCAGCATTCTTTCTAGAACAATATCCCTTCCAGGAGTTGTTTGCGAGATCACAATAGGTCTATGAAATAAAGAGGGACAACCAAGTGACCCCGAGCTTGGGTTGCCCATTTTTGATAACAGATGACCGTAGAATGCTACCCAAACACTACAAAGAATATTTCACATACAAATAAGTAACAAAACTTAAATAATTTAAAAAATCACAAGGATATATAATTTGTCCACAGCCATATTGTTGTGAAGTGAAGCTCCTGGGCCAAGATTTATAAAGAGCCCCCGCTATCACACTTCATTCATAGAAATAACCTTGACCTATGGGTCCCAAAGTCTGATTGGGCCCATTTCGGGCATCTTTGCCGGGTGCAATTGCATCCTCTGCTATGCTAATGGAAAAGGGTCAATATACATGGTAACACAGAGATCATACAGGTCAGTTTTATTTATATTTGCAAGACGTGTGGCTATGGGATTTGTAGACATTTGTTTGGTTGGTTCCTTAGGATCTGGCAAAACCATTTTGTTTCACTGGTGGAAGCTACTGCATAATGTTATTTAATACTGCTTGATGTATAAATATTCCGGGCTTACAAAGGTTCAAAGTTCCTATTAATATGCATAGCCAAAGAGAGAATTACTTTTTTTCTTCCCCTTGGAGGAGAGTTAATTTACATATCTTTTTCCCATTGAGAATTCAGAACAGCCTGCAGAAGTGACCGGGGAGAGTCCTAGAAGTAACGCCAGACAGTGAGGTGAGGATAGCTTCCATATTGATGATTTTGTCCACTGCATTGCTCTAGAGCTAAGCCACAGTGGTAGCCGAGCATTAAGCAGCTTTTAGGTGGTCTGAACCCCAACGTAAAGGTGAGAATGTCACACGTGACCTTTTGAGGCAGGAGGACCCAAAGTACCAGAGAACACTGAGAACAACTGACTGTAATTGTGAAGAAGGAGTGAGCTTGGTACAAGGCCCACCACAGGTGGTAATGAGGTGCCTCAGTGATATGTAATTGAAAACTTCTAAAATCACATTCTTCCCAGTTTTTAGACAAGGTGGTGTGGGAGACGCTAAAAACAAATTCCAATAACTATGCCCCTTTTAAAAGCCACCCTCCTCCCTGCTTAATGATCCCTGAATGTACGTCTGAACCCTGGGCTTCATCTGATGACAGAGCATCCTGGTGCCACCAACCAGAAACCTTCCTGAAACACTGCTTTCGATGACTATTGTTGGGAATACTCTGAATCTAATTTTTGTACACCTTCTTTACGATGCCACACTCCTCTGTGCCCATTCTACCGCCCCTCAATCTAAAAACAGAGCATCTTAACGTTAAGCACAAGAAACCTTCTAGAACCGCTGTTATTCTAGAGCAGGGATGTCAAGTTCAAATACATATAGGGCCAAAATTAAAGGCTTGGCTAGTCGCAAGCCAACCAGTATACAGTTTTATGGGCCTCACATTATCCTCCATACAATATAAAGGGCCCCAAATAGTCCTCCATTCAGAATAATGGACCCCACAGTCCTCCATAAAGTATTATAGGCACCACATAGTCCTCCATACAGTATAATGGGCCCCACATAGTCCTCCATACAGAATAATGGCCCCACACAGTTCTCCATACAGTATTATGGGCACCACATAGTCCTCCATACAGTATTATGGGCCCCACATAGTCCTCCATACAGAATTATGGGCCCCATATAGTCCTCCATACAGTATTATGGGCACCACATAGTCCTCCATACATAATAATGACCCCACCTAGTCCTCCATACATAATAATGAGCCCCACATAGTCCTCCATGCAGAATAATGAGCCCCACATAGTCCTCCATACAGAATAATGGCCCCACATAGTCCTGCACACAGAATAATGGGTGCACATAGTCCTCCATACAGAATAATGGGCCCACATAGTCTTCCATAAAGAATAATGGACCCCGCATAGTCCTCCATACAGAATAATGGGCCCCACATAGTCCTCCATACAGTATAATGGGTCCCACAAGTCCTCCATACAGTATAATGGCCCCACATAGTCCTCCATACAGAATAATGGGCCCCACATAGCCCTCTGTTCAGAATAATGGGCACCACATAGTCCTGCATACAGAATAATGGGCACCACATAGTCCTCCATACAGAATAATGGGCACCACATAGTCCTCCATACAGTATTATGGGCCCCACATAGTCCTCCATACAGAATTATGGGTCCCACATAGTCCTCCATACAGTATTATGGGCACCACATAGTCCTCAATACATAATAATGACCCCACATAGTCCTCCATACATAATAATAGGCCCCACATAGTCCTCCATGCAGAATAATGGGCCCCACATAGTCCTCCATACAGAATAATTGCCCCACATAGTCCTCCATACAGTATTATGGGCACCACATAGTCCTCCATACAGAATAATGGGCCTCACATAGTCCTCCATACAGAATAATGGGCCTCACATAGTACTCCATACAGAATAATGGGCCCCACATAGTCCTCCATTCAGAATAAAAGGCCCCACATAGTCCTCCATAGAGTATTATGAGCACCACATAATCCTCCATAGAGTATTATGGGCACCACAAAATCTTCAATACAGAACAACGGGCCCCACATAGTCCTCTGTTCAGAATAATGGGCACCACATAGTCCTCCATACAGTAGTATGGGCACCACATAGTCCTCCATACAGAATTATGGGCCCCACATAGTCCTCCATACAGAATTATGGGCACCACATAGTCCTTCATACAGTATAATGGGCCCCACATAGTGCTCCATACAGAATAATGGCCCCACATAGTCCTCCATACAGTATTATGGGCACCACATAGTCCTCCATACAGTATTATCGGCCCCACATAGTCCTCCATACAGAATTATGGGTCCCACAGAGTCCTCCATACAGTATTATGGGCACCACATAGTCCTCAATACATAATAATGACCCCACATAGTCCTCCATACATAATAATGGGCCTCACATAGTCCTCCATGCAGAATAATGGGCCCCACATAGTCCTCCATACAGAATAATGGCCCCACATAGTCCTGCATACAGAATAATGGGCCCACATAGTCCTCCATACAGAATAATGGCCCCCACATAGTCCTGCATACAGAATAATGGGCCTCACATAGTCCTCCATACAGAATAATGGGCCTCACATAGTACTCCATACAGAATAATGGGCCCCACATAGCCCTCCATACAGAATAATGGCCCCCACATAGTCCTCCATACAGAATAATGGCCCCCACATAGTCCTCCATACAGAATAATGGGCCTCACAAAGTATTCCATACAGATAAAGGGCCCCACATAGTCCTCCATAGAGTATTATGGGCACCACATAATCCTCCATAGAGTATTATGGGCACCACATAATCGTCAATACAGAATAACGGGCCCCACATAGTCCTCTGTTCAGAATAATGGGCACCACATAGTCCTCCATACAGTAGTATGGGCACCACATAGTCCTCCATACAGTTTTATGGGCCCCACATAGTCCTCCATACAGAATTATGGGCACCACATAGTCTTTCATACAGTATAATGGGACCCACATAGTGCTCCATACAGAATAATGGCCCCACATAGTCCTCCATACAGTATTATGGGCACCACATAGTCCTCCATACAGTATTATGGGCCCCACATAGTCCTCCATACAGAATTATGGGTCCCACATAGTCCTCAATACAGTATTATGGGCACCACATAGTCCTCAATACATAATAATGACCCCACATAGTCCTCCATACATAATAATGGGCCTCACATAGTCCTCCATGCAGAATAATGGGCCCCACATAGTCCTCCATACAGAATAATGGCCCCACATAGTCCTGCATACAGAATAATGGGCCCGCATAGTCCTCCATACATAATAATGGGCCCCACATAGTCCTCCATAAAGAATAATGGACCCCACATAGTCCTCCATACAGAATAATGGGCCCTACATAGTCCTCCATACAGTATAATGGGTCCCACACAGTCCTACATACAGTATAATGGCCCCACATAGTCCTCCATACAGAATAATGGGCCTCACATAGCCCTCTGTTCAGAATAATGGGCACCACATAGTCCTTCATACAGTATAATGGGCCCCACATAGTGCTCCATACAGAATAATGGCCCCACATAGTCCTCCATACAGTATTATGGGCACCACATAATCCTCCATAGAGTATTATGGGCATCACATAATCCTCTATACAGAATAATGGTCCCACATAGTCCTCCATACAGAATAATGGGTCCCACATAGTCCTCCACACATAATAATGGCCCCACATAATCCTCCATAATAATAATGGGCCTCACATGGTCCTCAATACAGAATAATGGCCCCACATAGATCTCCATAATAATAATGGGCCTCACATAGTCCTCCATACAGAATAATGGCCACACATAGTCCTCTATACAGTATAATGGGCCCCACATAGTCCTCCATACAGAATAATGGGCCCCACATAGTCCTCCATACAGAATAATGGCCACACATAGTCCTCCATACAGTATAATGGGCCCCACATAGTCATCCATACAGAATAATGGGCCCCAGATAGTCCTCCATACTGTATAATTGTCCCACATAGTCCTCCATACAGTATTATGGGCACTACATAGTCCTCCATACAGTATAATAGGCCCCACATAGTCCTCCATACAGAATAATGGCCACACATAGTCCTCCATACAGTATAATGGGCACCACGGTCCTCCATACAAGATAATAGGCACCACATAGTCCTCCATACAGAATAATGGGCCCCACATAGTCCTCCATACACTATTATGGGCAACACAGTCCTCCATACAAAATAAGAGGCACCATATAGTCCTACATACAGAATAGTGGGCCCCACATAGTCCACCATGCAGAATAATAGCCCCACATAGTCCTCCATACAGTATTATGGGCCCCACATGGTCCTCTATACAGAATAATGTGCCTCACATAGTTCTCTATACAGAATAATGGTCCCACATAGTCCTCCATAAAGAATAATTGGTCCCACATAGTCTTCCATACATAATTATTGCCCCATATAGTCCTCCATACAGTATAATTGGCCCCACATAGTCCTTCATATGGAATAAAGGCTCCACATAGTCCTCCATACAGAATAATGGGCCTCACATAGTCCTCTATACAGAATAATGGTCTCACATAGTCTTGCATACAGAATAATTGGTCCCACATAGTCTTCCATACATAATAATGGCCCCACATAGTCCTCTATACAGTATAATGGGCCCCACATAGTCATCAATACAGTATAATGGGCCCCACATAGTCCTCCATACAGTATAATGGGCCCCACATAGTCCTCCATATAGAATAATGGGCCCCACATAGTCCTCCATACAGAATAATGGGTCCCACATAGTCCTCCATACAGAATAAAGGCCCCACATAGTCCTCCATACATAATAATGGGCCCACATAGTCCTCCATACAGAATAATGGGCCCCACATAGTCCTACATAAATAATAATGGACCCCGCATAGTCCTCCATACAAAATAATGGGCCCCACATAGTCCTCCATACAGTATAATGGGTCCCACAAGTCCTCCATACAGTATAATGGCCCCACATAGTCCTCCATACAGAATAATGGGCCCCACATAGCCCTCTGTTCAGAATGATGGGCACCACATAGTCCTCCATACAGAATAATGGGCACCACATAGTCCTCCATACAAAATAATGGGCACCAGATAGTCCTCCATAAAGAATAATGGTCCCCACATAATCCTCCATACAGAATAATGGGCCCCACATAGCCCTCCATACAGTATAATGGACCCCACATAGTCATCCATACAGTATTATGGGCACCACATAGTCCTCCATACAGAATAATGGGCCTCACATAGTCCTCCATACAGAATAATGGGCCTCACATAGACTTCCATACAGAATAATGGGCCCCACATAGCCCTCCATACAGTATAATGGCCCCACATAGTCCTCCATACAGAATAATGGGCCTCACATAGTATTCCATACAGAATAAAGGGCCCCACAGAGTCCTCCATAGAGTATTGTGGGCACCACATAATCCTCTATACAGAATAACGGGCCCCACATAGTCCTCTGTTCAGAATAATGGGCACCACATAGTCCCTCATACAGTACAATGGGCCCCATATAGTCCTCCATACAGAATTATGGGCCCCACATAATCCTCCATACATAATAATGACCCCACATAGTCCTTCATACATAATAATGGGCCCCACATAGTCCTCCATGCAGAATAATGGGCCCCACATAGTCCTCCATACAGAATAATGGCCCCACATAGTCCTCCATACAGAATAATGGGCCCCACATAGTCCTCTATTAAGAATAATGGGTGTAATGGGTCTGGGAGGTGAAACCTCTGAGCAACTATACAAAGGGGCAGTCCTTGTAAGGAAGCGGGTGGCTCCCAGGGAAGGCGGGCAGGTAGTCACGGCAAGTGACAGGGACAGTCTCTGGGTAGAAAGGGCAGGAGGTCACGGCTAGTGACGGGGACAGTCTCTAGACAGGCGGATGGTCACGGCAAGTGACAGCAGGGTAAGAGTCTCTAGACGGGCAGGTGGTCACAGCAAGTGACAGCAGGGAAAGAGTCTCTAGACGGGCAGGTGGTCACGGCAAGTGACAGCAGGGAAGAGTCTCTAGATAGGCTAGCAGGCTGGTAGCAGGTGAGCGCTCCCAGGTGAGCGGGCAAGAGTCTCTGGACAGGCAGGTGGTCACAGCGAGTGACGGCTAAGCCTCCAGGTAGGCTAGCAGGCAGGTAGCAGGTGAGCGCTCCCAGGTGAGCGGGCAAGAGTCTCTGGACAGGCAGGTGGTCACAGCGAGTGACGGCTAAGCCTCCAGGTAGGCTAGCAGGTAGGTAGCAGGTAAGCGCTCCCAGGTGAGCGAGTAAGAGTCTCTGGACAGGCAGGTGGTCACAGCAAGTGACGGCTAAGCCTCCAGGTAGGCTAGCAGGCAGGTAGCAGGTGAGCGCTCCCAGGTGAGCGAGTAAGAGTCTCTGGACAGGCAGGCAGGTATCCGGCAGGTATCTGGCAGGTACTTCCTGGTCCGCAGGCGGATTGATCCATAGACAGACTGGCAGGTGCTGGTAGGCAGACTGTCGGACCACAGGATAGCAAGCAGGTAAGCAGATATCAGGCAGGTATCAGGCAGGTATCAAGCAGGAATCTGGCAGGTGACTGGTAGGTAACTGGTAACGGGACCTGAGGGCTGAAGCAGAGTTGAAAGGCTTTGCAACAACATTGCTCGGGCACCTCCATTTTGGAGGAGGTGCCTTATATATGGTGAGGTCCTCCGGCCATTGGCCGGGGACCCCTTAGGACGGCGCGCGCGGCCCCTTTAAGAGAGGGGGAGCGCACGCGCGCGCCCTAAGCACAGAGGCCGGGAAGCAGCGCGCACTGCCAGCAGAGCGGGAGGAAGCCGCCGGGCACGGAGCGGAGAGGTGAGGGGAACGGCGTCCCTGTCTGGCAGGAGGCAGGGATGCCGACGCTACAATGGGCATCACATAGTCCTCCTTCCAGAATAATGGGCCCTGCATAGTCCTCCATACAGAATAATGGGCCCTACATAGTCCTCCATACAGTATAATGGGCCCCACATAGTCCTCCATACAGTGTAATGGGCCCCACATAGCCCTCCATACAGTATAATGGGCCCACATAGTCCTCCATACAGTATTATGGGCACCACATAGACCTCCATACAGAATAATGGGCCTCACATAGTCCTCCATACTGAATAATAGGCCCCACATAGTACTCCATACAGTATAATGGCCCCACATAGTCCTCCATACAGAATAATGGACCTCACATAGTACTCCATACAGAATAATGGGCCCCACTTTGTCCTCCATAGAGCATTATGTGCACCACAAAATCCTCTATACAGAATAATGGTCCCACATAGTCCTCCATACAGAATAATGGGTCCCACATAGTCCTCCACACATAATAATGGCCCCACATAATCCTCCATAATAACAATGGGCCTCACATGGTCCTCAATACAGAATGATGGCCCCACATAGATATCCATAATAATAATGGGCCTCACATAGTCCTCCATACAGAATAATGGCCACACATAGTCCTCTATACAGTATAATGGGCCCCACATAGTCCTCCATACAGAATAATGGGCCCCACATAGTCCTCCATACAGAATAATGGCCACACAAAGTCCTCCATACAGTATAATGGGCCCCACATAGTCCTCCATACAGAATAATGGGCCCCAGATAGTCCTCCATACTGTATAATGGTCCCACATAGTCCTCCATACAGTATTATGGGCACTACATAGTCCTCCATACAGTATAATAGGCCCCACATAGTCCTCCATACAGAATAATGGCCACACATAGTCCTCCATACAGTATAATGAGCACCACAGTCCTCCATACAATATAATAGGCCCCACATAGTCCTCCATACAGAATAATGGGCCCCACATAGTCCTCCATACAGTATTATGGGCACCACAGTCCTCCATACAAAATAAGAGGAACCATATAGTCCTACATACAGAATAATGGGCCCCACATAGTCCTCCATACAGAATAATGGCCCCACATAGTCCTCCATACAGTATTATGGGCCCCACATAGTCCTCCATACAGAATAATGGGCCTCACATAGTTCTCTATACAGAATAATGGTCCCATATAGTCCTCCATAAAGAATAATTGGTCCCACATAGTCTTCCATACATAATAATGGCCCCATATAGTCCTCCATACAGTATAATGGGCCCCACATAGTCCTTCATACGGAATAAAGGCTCCACATAGTCCTCCATACAGAATAATGGGCCTCACATAGTCCTCTATACAGAATAATGGTCTCACATAGTCCTGCATACAGAATAATTGGTCCCACATAGTCTTCCATACATAATAATGGCCCCACATAGTCCTCCATACAGTATAATGGGCCCCACATAGTCCTCAATACAGTATAATGGGCCCCACATAGTCCTCCATACAGTATAATGGGCCCCACATAGTCCTCCATATAGAATAATGGGCCCCACATAGTCCTCCATACAGAATAATGGGTCCCACATAGTCCTCCATACAGAATAAAGGCCCCACATAGTCCTCCATACACAATAATGGGCCCCACATAGTCCTCCATACAGTATAATGGGCCCCACATAGTCCTCCATACAGTATAATGGGCCTCACATAGTCGTCCAAACAGAATAAAGGCCCCACATAGTCCTTCATACAGTATAATGGGCCCCACAAGTCCTCCAAACAGAATAATGGCTCCACATAGTCCTCCATAATAATAATGGGCCTCACATAGTCCTCCATACAGAATTATGGCCACACATAGTCCTCTATACAGTATAATGGGCCCCACATAGTCCTCCATACAGTATAATGGGCCCCACATAGTCCTCCATACAGAATAAAGGCCCCACATATGGGTGGTGGTTCTAGTGTCTCGGGTCAAATAAAACCACCCTTCGGGCCAGATTTGGCCCATGGCCCTGAGTTTGACATTTATGTTCTAGAGGATACTGGAGGTGGCAGTACCTAGGAGGTTTGCCAAATTTTCCGGGACTCTAGAAGGTCCCCCTTTTTCCCAGAAGTTCCCAGATATTCGGGGAGAGTAGGCAAGTATGATCTATCTATCTCTATCCCCCTGATGACTCAAATTCTTATGTGGCACCCCAGGGGTCTGGTTTTCCACAGTAATGTAATGTTATGTCTGAGAGCAGGTGGGAGGTCCTTTGGTCAGGGATCCTGTGCATGCCACACCTCCTGCCCAGTCTTGGGAGGGGAAGAACTTCCCCTAGATAAACCTAGGGCTGAGGCAGGGTTAGGAAGTAGAGAAGAAGGAGAGACGAGAAACAGTCATAGGAAGAAACAGCAGAAGCTCAGTGGGAGCAATACTACTACGAGTCAGGGGCTGGCAGCTGCAGAGCTCGCCCTGACTGAGAAGCTTTCTTACCGGACCCGGCGTCCGAGGCTGTGGGGACTAACTCTTACCCAGCAGCAGAAGCCGACCGGCAGGGGATTTCAGGTCCTCAGGCCCAGAAACCCGAAGGCACGGTCACACGCGTGGGACCAGCACCGCCATCGTGGAGCGGAAGCCATTAGAAGGCCCCGAGTCACCGGCCATACGGGTGAGCACCACACGGTACACTCAGGGACGTGGGCTACTTATATCCGCTTCTAGCAAGGTAGCCAGAAGAGTACAGTCAGTTTGGGAGGCCTACAACTCCGCCTGGCCAGGGGAGATCCCATCTGCTCAAGGACTGACCAGGCCCCATTCACTAGCAAGTACTCCGGGAGGGTCTATCGTTGTTACCAGTAAAGACCCTGAATTACACCGCACCGTCTCTGAGTGGTTCCTGCTACCCCCATCTTCCACGTCGGCTGCCCTGAGGCCATACCCCTCCCGTTGGGGGTTATACTATCACGCTGCACAATTCTACACCGGCCTCAGCGGTCTGCCCTGCAGCGGCAGCTCCATAGCTGCAAATCAACGGGTGGCGTAGTCGACACTCAAATAACATCTATCAAGACTGCCACACACTGAGTTTGACTCCCTGGGCACGGACCGGGTCCCCGCCACTCGGAGACTACAACCCTCATCTGATCCGGTTCCGGGTAAGCCCCCGTGCGCGAGACGCTGCGCGACACAGCAGGCCCAGGGGCGCGTCAACTTTGGCGTAGTCGGCAGGATTTCGTGCCCGCAACCACCGGGTACTGCGTGCCTGAAAAGCAAAGACTGTTCAAACTTACCAGTGGTGAGGTTTCCCGCCATCCGGCGCCATCTTCTGCCTTCTTCCCGCCATCCGCGAAGTTTTCCCGCCATCCGGCGCCATCTTCGACCTTCTTCCCGCCATCCGTGGAGTTTTCCCGCCATTGGACGCCGTCTTGAGGACGCCGCGCGGGAAGAAGAGGGGCGTGGACTCCGAAAGCGCGCGAGAACTGAAGCCCCGCCTCACGTCCGGACGTTGCGTAAGGTCCTGGAAGGAGCCCAGCAGACGCCGACGTCACCGGAGCGCGACGGAAGGTCCTCAACCCTGACGATCTACTGCGGAGCCGCGGCCTACGGAACAGGATCATCGCAAGGTAGGCCACGGTCCACTAGGGGGGAGGAAGATGTCGGATGCGGAGGAGAGCTTCACTGCCTCAACCCCCGCCAGCGCCACCGCTGCTGCAGTTATGCCCTTCACCATGCCCTATATCCCGGAAGCAGCTTGGCTACCCCAGTACTCAGGGGAGTCACATACCCTGCATGACTTTAGAGAAAAGCTGGATAGCCTCTTCCAGGTGTACCCCCTCACAGAAGAGCAAAAAGTGAGCATCCTGGTGGCCCAACTAACCGGGGCAGCCAAAAGGGAAGTAAAATCCTGGCCACCTGGGAGGAAGACTGTCGCAGGGATACTATCCCGGCTGAAGGATACCTTTGATACCCGCACCTCAGCCGAGATTAAGCTTAGATTCTACGGGTGCAAGCAGCGAGCGCATGAGAGTATAAGGGACTATGCACTAAACCTACAAGAGGCCCTGAGGGCCATTAAGCAGACCGACCCTGATGGAGTGGGAAACGAGGACAGGCTGTTGACCGAACAATTTATAGAGGGACTATATTGTAATGCCCACCGAACCCAGTTGCGGGCGATGGCCTTACAGGATCCCCATCTGGGCTTTGCACAGTTCAAGGACAGAGCCATCCGGGTGCTCCGAGAACCGGCACCGGGTGGCGTTGTGACCCACAGGCGCCCAGCTATCACTTACCACCAGGAGGCGGCGCCCTTGTCGGCAGGGCCTGTGGGAGCTGATGCGCAGGCTTTGGACAATGACCCGGCTCCAGACCTACACCATCAGGTCCAAGAGCTAGCTAAGAGCGTTGCTGCGCTAACCCGAACTGTGCAGTCTTTACAGGTTTCCACCCCAGGGAAGATCCAGCTGGCATCCGGACCGGAGGACATCCCGTGGCGTCGACCAAGGAGGACCCCACCGGCCAGAGGAAGACCCAGTGACCGATACAGCGAAGACGGACGACCCATCTGCCGCCGCTGCAATCAACCCGGACATATGGCAAGGTACTGTTCTTTAAACGGGCACAACCTGGGGTAGAGGGCCAACCCCCAGGAAAAAGATCACCAGGCCCATCGAACTGGCGCGACAGATATGTGGGAGGACGTCCAGTCTTGCCTGTGGTACTGGATGGCATTCCCATGAGTGCCCTACTGGACACCGGGTCACAGGTCACCACCATCCCGTACGTGCTCTTTAAGCAGTACTGGAATGACTCGGATATTACCCGCTACCCTGACGACGACTTGAGTATCATCGCCAGCAATGGCCAGCCCGTGCCACAGATCGGATTTAAAGAGGTGACCATCAAAATCGGTAGAGTCGAACTGGCAGCACAGGGACTGATCATTGTAGATATTGACAAACATGAGAGTCACCCAAAAATAACTCTAGGAACTAATGTAATTGAAAATTGTCTTGCAGAGGTGATTTTCCTTTTACAGCAGGTTGCCAAGAACGCCAGCTCCGGCGAGCAGCGGGTGCTCCAGAAAGAGATCCGGGCACTGATGCGACGGCAACAGGTGGAACTCTCCGGCGGTGAGATTGGTAGCGTAAGAATGTGTGACCCTTTTCCTATTGCCATGCCCCCAAAAAGTGAAATGATGATTTGGTGCCGGGCAGCTATTGGTCTGAGAGGTAGGGATTACCAGGCAATGGTAGAACCAGTTTACTCGGACAGTAGGCCCACCATTTTGACAGCACGGGGGGTGGTTGATGTACGCCATGGGAGGGTGCCCGTTCGCATAATAAATATCGGGGAGAGGGAAGTGTACCTGCCCCGGTATGCCACGCTAGCCAAATTATATACCATTAACCAAAATTCTATACAATCTGTGGAACCCTTGCCTCCATCTCACCCGGAGGAAGGTAACGGCTCTAAGAAAAACATGGAGGACTGGTGTCAGCAACTACATCTGGGTACTGACTCCACTCCCGCACACCAGAAACAAGGAGTCTATCGGGTGGTTCAAGAGTACGAGAGAGTGTTCAGTAAACACCCGTTAGACTTCGGGCGAGTCAAGGGGGTAGAACACCACATCCCCATGGGAGACCATCCTCCTATAAAAGAGAGGTATCGACCCGTACCCCCTGCCCACTACCAACACGCCAAGGGGATGCTTAGAGACATGAAGGAGGCTGGGGTGATCAGGGATAGCTGTAGCCCCTGGGCAGCTCCACTAGTCTTAGTCAGAAAAAAAGACAACACCATGAGGATGTGTGTAGATTACCGGAAAATCAACCGTATCACACACAAGGATGCGTACCCCTTACCAAGGATAGAGGAGTCATTGGCTGCTTTAAGATCTGCTAACTTCTTCTCTACCTTGGATCTCACTAGCGGGTACTGGCAGGTTCCTGTAGCAGAGGCGGACCGGGAGAAGACCGCATTCACCACCCCGATGGGACTTAGCGAGTTCACCTGCATGCCGTTCGGACTCTGCAACGCACCAGGAACCTTCCAACGACTAATGGAGTGTTGTCTGGGCCACAGAAACTTCAAGACGGTCCTGTTGTACCTGGACGATGTCATCGTATATTCCAAGACGTATGAGGACCACCTGAAACACCTGGCGGAAGTGTTCGAAGCTCTGGCGAGTTACGGCCTAAAGGTGAAACCCTCCAAGTGTCACCTCCTGAAACCAAAGGTGCAGTACCTGGGACACGTGGTGAGCGCTGACGGAGTGGCTCCCGACCCTGATAAGATCACCGCAATTAAGGAATGGCCAAGCCCCTCCAGCGTAAAAGAAGTGCGGCAGTTCCTCGGGTTGGTAGGCTACTACCGAAGGTTTATTCCCGGTTTCGCCAAAAAGGCAGCACCTATGCAGGACCTTCTGATAGGCCAGTCCCGGAAGGCCAAGAACCAGAAGCCGCCCTTCAAATGGGAGGAGCTGGAAGAAGAGTCCTTCCGCCAGCTGAAGATGGCCCTCACGGGGGACGAAATCCTGGCGTACCCGGATTATAGCCAGCCCTTTATCCTCTACACCGACGCCAGTAACATCGGGCTAGGAGCCGTACTGTCCCAGATCCAGCAGGGGAAGGAACGAGTAATCGCCTACGCCAGCCGAAAGCTGCGACCCACCGAAAGGAACCCCGAGAATTACAGCTCATTTAAGCTAGAGTTCCTGGCCGTAGTATGGGCAGTCACCGAGCGCTTTAAGCATTACCTTGCTTCTTCCCGGTTCACCGTGTACACGGATAACAACCCGTTGACACACCTGGACACGGCAAGACTCGGTGCCCTGGAACAGAGGTGGATGGCCCGTCTGTCCAACTACGAGTTCACAATCAAATACCGGGCCGGACGCTCCAATACCAACGCGGACGCCCTGTCCAGGATGCCCAACCTGCCGGACGAAGGAGAAGATCCGGAGGGACTGGAAGAAGTTGAACTCCCTGCGTTCCACCGTCATGGGACTATCCAGTGTTCCCACCGGGTAAGGAGTAAGCAGGCTGCTACGTTGAACCCCTTACCTCACTACAACTGGGCGGAAACGCAAGACAGCGACCCTGCCGTCCGACTGGTGAAGGAGATGCTGACTCGCCCGGAGGCTTGCCTTGAACCAGACGCTCCGGAGGAAGCCAAACAACTATGGGCAGAGAAGAGTCGACTGTTCCTTTACAAGGGGAAGTTGTGCCGCAGAATGGTTAACTCCCGGACGCATGAACTACTCTGGCAAGTAGTGGTGCCACGAAGAGACGCAGCCATGGTGATGGAGGCATACCACGACGGAGCTGGACACTTCGGGTGGAAGAAGCTGGAGTTCCTGCTGCGCGAGCGATTCCACTGGGTAGGCATGAGGGGAACCATTGAGAAGTGGTGCAGAGACTGTGGCCCGTGCAACCTGAGAAGGAAGGACCGTGCCAGCCCGAAGACTCCCCTGCAGTCCATCGTCACCCGGCAACCGTTGGAACTGGTAGCCTTGGATCATGTAAAACTGACCCCAAGCAGAAGTGGCTACGTCTACGCGTTAACCATCGTGGATCATTACTCCCGGTTCTTGGTTGTCGTCCCCGTCAAGGACTTAACGGCTCAAACAGCAGCTAGAGCCTTCCAGCAGCACTTCTGCCGTCCACACGGGTACCCGGACCAAGTGCTGACGGACCAGGGACCTGCCTTTGAAGCGGAGGTCTTCCAGGAATTCTGCAATCTGTATGGCTGCCGGAAGATAAGGACGACACCCTACCATCCGCAAACTAATGGACTTTGTGAGAAAATGAACCAGGTGGTAATGGATCTTCTAAAAACGTTGCCCCTGGAAGAACGCAGTCTGTGGCCTGAGAAGTTGCCCGATCTGGTGGACCTATAGAACCACATCCCGGTAGGTTCCACCAACTGTACCCCGGCTTACCTAATGAGGGCAAGACCTGGTAAGTTACCTGTTGACCTGGAAATGGGAGTCCTGACACCCGAGGACACTTCACCAGAAGCAGACTGGGACACAGAGAGGCAGCAGCAGTACCGGAGAGTACAGGAGAGCGTGGAGCGAAGTCTCTGTCAGGCTAGGGAAAGACAAGAGACAACTTACAACCAGTATGCTCCCGCTGTTCCCCTGGTACCCGGAGAGCAGGTCTTGAAGAGGAAGAGACGGCTCCACAAGTTGGACGACCAGTGGGAGAAGGACCCGTACACCGTACTGCCCTCAAGCCACGAGAACCCGAAGGTTTGTACCATCAGTAAAGACGGAGGGGAAACCACAGCCATTGTATCCCGGGACCACCTGAAGAAGTGTCCCGAACAACTGAGGAACCCTGAAGAGGAACAAGAAGACCATCGACCCGTAGAGGAAAGGGAAGATATGGTTAGTACTGTGCTCGGGGACTTCCCTCGGTCTTGGACTCAAGTCAATGGTGCAGTTGTGGTACCCGTACTCACCTTCCTCCAACCAGCATCCCAAGCACCTACGGAGCAACAGGTAGAGCTGGAAGAACAGCCGGTCCAGGAGGCAGAAGACCCCACACCCGCAGACCAGGAGGATCAACCCTCTGCTTGCAGTGAGCCTGCCATATCCCTAGTGAGCCAAAGAGCCGGTAGACAGCTGCCCAGTTTACCCTTGACAGCTCCTACACCCTGTAGTTCAGGGCTAGGCAGTCAGCTCCGTAGGTCCACTAGGGCCACTAGGGGCCAGTTACCCGCACGTTGGAGGATTTGAAGTGTATAAATTGTTTTATTTATGTTTACCTGTGTATTGTTGCTCGTGTATAATTTTGTGTTTCTAGTTATTTGTAGGAGTCCTTGGTGGATTTACTGGGAATCCTTGTACATAGTTGGAGCGTAACCCAGGACGGACTAAAGACTGTTAAGGACTCGGGGCAGGACAAACCCCTACCTGGTTACGTCTCCCTGTTTTGGTGAAATGGACACCTTGCTTTCTTCAAAGACTGCACCCGGTTACGGACATGCCGTGACCACCTTTATGTGTTTCTTTATTGTTATTGTTATATCTTGTTATGTTTTTCTAAAAAAAAAAAAAAAAATGTTTAGTCCCGGAGTACTAAATTTCACTAGGGGGGAATGTGGCACCCCAGGGGTCTGGTTTTCCACAGTAATGTAATGTTATGTCTGAGAGCAGGTGGGAGGTCCTTTGGTCAGGGATCCTGTGCATGCCACACCTCCTGCCCAGTCTTGGGAGGGGAAGAACTTCCCCTAGATAAACCTAGGGCTGAGGCAGGGTTAGGAAGTAGAGAAGAAGGAGAGACGAGAAACAGTCATAGGAAGAAACAGCAGAAGCTCAGTGGGAGCAATACTACTACGAGTCAGGGGCTGGCAGCTGCAGAGCTCGCCCTGACTGAGAAGCTTTTTTACCGGACCCGGCGTCCGAGGCTGTGGGGACTAACTCTTACTCAGCAGCAGAAGCCGACCGGCAGGGGATTTCAGGTCCTCAGGCCCAGAAACCCGAAGGCACGGTCACACGCGTGGGACCAGCACCGCCATCGTGGAGCGGAAGCCATTAGAAGGCCCCGAGTCACCGGCCATACGGGTGAGCACCACACGGTACACTCAGGGACGTGGGCTACTTATATCCGCTTCTAGCAAGGTAGCCAGAAGAGTACAGTCAGTTTGGGAGGCCTACAACTCCGCCTGGCCAGGGGAGATCCCATCTGCTCAAGGACTGACCAGGCCCCGTTCGCTAGCAAGTACTCCGGGAGAGTCTATCGTTGTTACCAGTAAAGACCCTGAATTACACCGCACCGTCTCTGAGTGGTTCCTGCTACCCCCATCTTCCACGTCGGCTGCCCTGAGGCCATACCCCTCCCGTTGGGGGTTATACTATCACGCTGCACAATTCTACACCGGCCTCAGCGGTCTGCCCTGCAGCGGCAGCTCCATAGCTGCAAATCAACGGGTGGCGTAGTCGACACTCAAATAACATCTATCAAGACTGCCACACACTGAGTTTGACTCCCTGGGCACGGACCGGGTCCCCGCCACTCGGAGACTACAACCCTCATCTGATCCGGTTCCGGGTAAGCCCCCGTGCGCGAGACGCTGCGCGACACAGCAGGCCCAGGGGCGCGTCACTTACATGAGAAGTTAAGGTTTTCGCTGAGGGTAGATAATGTTTTTTATTAACAAAATAATGGCGTTATTATACATTTTAGGTGGAGTCCGCCTTTATGAGTCCCTTATCTATAATTTAACCTCTTCAGTTTATGCTTTCTGCCATGTTGCATTTGTTCTGTGCCATACAGCACGCTACATTTCTGCATCAGGGCTTCATATGTCTGAGAAATGTCTGGACAGCTGTGGCAGCCACAACATTCTGGTCTCCCCAATGTCCAGCTCAGCTGTTCGGAGTCTTCAGAGAACAGAAGGTGGAGCTCTGTCACACAGCTGCTTGCTACAAGGAGAAAAAAATCCCCCCGGCTTCCTTTCCACTCTCAGTTATTGAATGATTTGAGGAAGAAATGGGAAAAAACATACCTGATAGCAGCCAGAGACGTCTGCAAGCCATTGCTAAGACACCTGTAAGGGATTACAGACGGTTCCTTTTAGACATAGTATCCTGCATACTTAAACTACAGAAACACATTGTTTCATGGACAACGTCCTAATATCATAAAGTCCTACAGAAATGTTATCTAGGGATCCAGACATCAGCTGATGTGAGGTCGCCCAGAGCCGCCTGCCATCTACCCTGCTGTACTCCGTCTCCTGGAGCGCTTATATCAGCCATCATTTCTTCAAGTCGGAGAGAATTATGGAGAGATCAATTGAGGAAAGACAGATGCAGGGATTTTGCAGACACTCCTTGAAAGGGGATGTCTGCTTGTTTGCAGGGTCTATTATTTCTCAACTAGTCTTGAAAAGAAACAAAAAGTACCATTTTTGTGTATACATCTTTTATGTAGACCTATGTGTCTCAATGGTTTCAAATTCCAAAAACAATACTGCATGTTGTCCAACCATGCAGTCATTCCCCTCCTGTCTAACTACTATAATACTGCTCCTATGCACAAGAATATAACTACTATAATACTGCGCCCTATGTACAAGAATAAAACTACTATAATACTTCCCCCTATGTACAAGAATATAACTACTATAATACTGCTCCTATGTACAAGACGATAACTACTATAATACTGCCCCCTATGTACAAGAATATAACTACGATAATACTGCTCCTATGTACAAGAATATAACTACTATAATACTGCTCCCTATGTACAAGAATAAAACTACTATAATACTTCCCCCTATGTACAAGAATATAACTACTATAATACTGCTCCTATGTACAAGACAATAACAACTATAATACTGCCCCCTATGTACAAGAATATAACTACGATAATACTGCTCCTATGTACAAGAATAAAATTACTATAATACTGCTCCTATTTTCAAGAATATAACTACTATAATACTGCCCCTATGTACAAGAATATAACTACTATAATACTGCTCCTATGTACAAGAATATAACTACTATAATACTGCTCCTATTTTCAAGAATATAACTACTATAATACTGCTCCCTATGTACAAGAATAAAACTACTATAATACTGCCCCTATGTACAAGAATATAACTACTATAATACTGCTCCTATGTACAAGAATATAACTACTATAAAACTGCCCCCTGTGTACAAGAATATAACTACTATAATACTGCTTCTATGCACAAGAATAAAATTACTATAATACTGCTCCTATTTTCAAGAATATAACTACTATAATACTGCTCCCTATGTACAAGAATATAACTACTATAATACTGCTCCTATGTACAAGAATATAACTACTATAATACTGTTCCCTATGTACAAGAATATAACTACTATAACACTGCTCCCTTTGTACAAGAATATAACTTCTATAATACTGCTCCCTATGTACAAGAATATAACTACTATAATACTGTCCCTTATGTATAAAAATATAGCTACTATAATACTGCTCCCTATGTACAAGTATGTAACTACTATAATACTGCCTCATATGTACAAGAATATAACTACTATAATACTGCCCCTATGTACATGAATATAACTACTATAATACTGCTCCTATGTACAATAATATAACTACTATAATACTGCTTATATGTACAATAATATAACTACTATAATACTGCCCTCTATGTACAAGAATATAACTACTATAATACTGCTCCCTCTGTACAAGAAAATAACTACTATAATACTGTTCCCTATGTACAACAATATAACTACTATAATACCGCCCCTATGTACAAGAATATAACTATAATACTGCCCCTATGAACAAGAATATAACTACTATAATACTGCTCCTATGTACAATAATATAACTACTATAATACTGCTTATATGTACAATAATATAACTACCATAATACTGCCCTCTATGTACAAGAATATAACTACTATAATACTGCTCCCTCTGTAAAAGAATATAACTATTATAATACTCCTATGTACAAGAATATAACTACTATAATACTGCCTTCTATGTACAAGAATATAACTACTATAATACTCCTATGTACAAGAATATAACTACTATAATACAGCTCCTATGTACAAGAATATAACTACTATAATACTGCCTCCTATGTACAAGAATATAAAAACTATAATACTGCCCCTATGTACAAGAATATAAGTACTATAATACTGCTCCCTATGTACAAGAATATAACTACTATAATACTGCCCCTATGTATAAGAATATAACTACTATAATACTGCCCCCTGTGTACAAGAATATGACTACTATAATACTGACCCCTATGTGCAAGAATATAACTACTATAATACTGCCCTTATGTAGAAGAATATAACTACTATAATACTGCTCCTATGTACAAAAACCAGGGGAGGAGTCCTGAGGAGATAATTTGCATATTCCCACTGCATTTTGGGGTAAGTAAAGAGTCTCCGCGAGCTCAAAGAACACTGTATTTTGGCCGTTGGAGCTGAAAAGAGGACATCGGTAAACCGCGCGCCGGTAGGCGCGCGCATTTTGAAGCCTTTTTTTTAAGCTTTTTTCACTGTTTTCAGAACATTAACAATAAGAACATGGAAGAGTCCAGGAGCCATTTGGTGAGCTGCATATCCTGCTACATGTTCACAGACTTGCCAGTGGAAAAGCCAAACTTCACATGCCAGAAATGCAAGCTTGTGTCCCTGTTGGAGGAAAAGTTGCGAAATCTAGAAGAGAGGTTAACTACCTTGAAAATCATTAAGGAAGGTGAAGAGTTCTTAGACGGAGCAGAATTATCTCTTCATGATTCAGAAAGAGAAGAAATTCGAACTGCACCTGATGAAACAGAGGAATGGAAGCATGTGACCCACAGAAGCAGGAGGATCCAGAGGCAGTCAGCACCCATACTGCTCAGGAACCAGTACCAGGCTCTCACGCAGGAGAACCATGAAGAAATACAGCAAAATAAGACTTTGCCAGCAATGAATAACCTTGTAAGCCCTCAGAATCCTCCTGGATGGAGAAAGAAGAATGTTGTGAAGAAAAAACGGAGAGTGGTGGTCATGAGGGATTCCCTGTTAAGAGGAACAGAGGCCGCTATCTGCAGACCAGACATAACCTCAAGAGAAATGTGCTGTCTTCCAGGAGCAAAAATTAAAGATGTGTCTGACAGGATATCAAGACTCTTCAGACCTACAGATCACTACCCATTCCTGCTAATACATGTGGGGACAAATGACACCGCAAGAAAGGACCTGGAAACCATCTGCAGTGACTTTGAAGACTTAGGCAAGAAAGTGAAAGAATTGGGAGCGCAGGTGGTCTTCTCATCCATCCTCCCAGTGGATGGCCATGGAACAATGAGGTGGAATAAGATTCTACAGGTGAACAACTGGCTACGTCGATGGTGCCGTCAACAAGGATTTGGATTTCTGGATCACGGAATGAATTACCTATACGATGGACTACTTGCTAGAGATGGGGTGCACCTTACGAAGACTGGAAAACATGTATTTGGAAGTCGCCTTGCTACACTCATCAGAAGAGCTTTAAACTAGAACAATGTGGGAAGGGAAGCAAAAGGCCAGAAAAAGCCATACAGCTGACAAATACTATTGAGATCTCTGCTACTGGAAGTGGAAAGGAAGAACAAAGACAAAACAATTTAAATAATAAAAATATGGGAGGAAGAGAAACCAATCACAAACTAAAATGTTTTTATACAAATGCACAAAGCATGGGCAACAAACAAGGAGAATTGGAACTACTAATGCAGGAAAAGGAATATGATGTCATTGGAATCACTGAAACTTGGTGGGACGATACACATGATTGGAATAAAAGGCTAAAAGGATACAACTTATTTGCAAGAAACAGACTTGATAAACGAGGAGGAGGTGTTGCATTGTATGTTAGAAAAGCGTATATCTGCACAGAGATTGAAGCTTCAGAGACTGGGAGTTCTGTGGAAACTGTTTGGGTAAGAATACAAGGAGAGAACAACGGAAAGGACACCATTGTAGGCATTTACTACAGGCCACCTGGGCAAGCTGAAGATATGGATGAACTCTTTATGTATCAAATGACCAAGTTCTCCAAAAAATATGACGTAGTGGTCATGGGAGATTTCAACTATCCAGACATTTGTTGGGAATCTCTCTCAAGTAAAACTAACAGGTCAAGCAAATTCTTATCCTCTCTTGCTGACAACTTTATCTTCCAAAAGGTAGGGGAGAAAACAAGGGGATCTGCTACTTTGGATCTAATCCTTATAAACAGGGAGGAAATGGTTGAGGAGGTAAAGGTGGCTGGGACCCTAGGAGGCAGCGATCATGCTATTATAGAATTTTGGATAACTAGAGGAGGAAGACATGTGAAGACTCAGACTTCAAGGTTAGATTTTAGAAAGGCAGATTTTAAGAGACTCAGAAAGAGAATAGGAGGGATCCAATGGCTGGATGTCCTTAAGGACAAAAATGTCCAGGAAGAATGGGAAATTTTTAAAAATGAGATTCTCAAAGCACAATCGTTAACAATCCCGAAAAGTAGGAAGAATGGGAAGCATTTAAGGAAACCAGGATGGATGAACACAGAACTTAAACACATGCTAAAAAGAAAGAAAGAAATGTTTATTAAATGGAAAGAGGGAGGCATATCTAAAGAAGATTATAATGCAGTCTGCAGATCCTGCAGGGCACGTATCAGGTTAGCTAAAGCTGACAATGAATTAAGGCTTGCAAGAGATGTCAAAAGCAATAAAAAAGGATTTTGGGGGTATGTCAAAAGTAAAAGAAAAGTCAAAGATGCTATAGGATTTTTACAGGATGAAAATGGAGAAATGGTAAGAGAGGATGTTGAGAAGGCCGAACTTTTTAATTCCTATTTTGCATCTGTTTTCTCTCAGAAAGAAAATGTAACATCAACTGATCTTCACTGTCCTTTTAAAGGAATAGAGGAATCCAAGTTATCTGTAAACAGAAAGATTGTGAGGGAATATTTAGCTAACATAAATGAGTTCAAGTCTCCAGGTCCAGATGAATTACACCCCAGAGTACTGAAGGAGATCGTAGAAGAAATTTTAGAACCACTCTCCATAATCTTTGAAAATTCTTGGAGAACAGGAGAAGTCCCAGAAGACTGGAGAAGAGCAAATGTTGTTCCTATCTTCAAAAAGGGGAAGAAGGTGGACCCAGGGAACTATAGGCCGGTGAGTCTGACTTCTATACCAGGAAAGATCTTTGAACAAATTATTAAACAACATGTATGTAAGTACATGGATAAGAATGAAGTGATTAACCAGAGTCAGCATGGGTTTGTAACTAACAAGTCATGTCAGACTAACTTAATTTCCTTCTATGACAGAATCACTGACTGGGTGGATCAGGGAAATGCTGTAGATATAGTATATCTTGACTTCAGCAAAGCATTTGACAAAGTATCTCACACCATCCTTATTGAAAAAATGACCAAGTATGCAATGGACCAGGCAACTGTTAGGTGGATTCATAACTGGCTTAGTGATCGGACTCAAAGGGTGGTTGTAAATGGCTTCACATCCAGCTGGATGAATGTCTCAAGTGGGGTACCACAGGGCTCCGTCCTGGGACCTGTATTGTTCAACATCTTTATCAATGATTTAGATGAAGGAATTGAGGGTAAACTGATTAAATTTGCTGATGACACAAAGCTAGGAGGGATAGCTAATACTAGAGAAGAGAGAGAGAGGATTCAAAAAGACCTAAATAAACTGGAGCAGTGGGCAGCAACCAACAGAATGGTTTTTAACAGGGAAAAATGCAAAGTACTACATCTGGGCAATAAAAATGAAAAAAGCATATACAGAATGGGAGGAATAGAGCTAAGCAACAGTACATGTGAAAAAGACTTAGGTATACTAATAGATCATAGACTGAACATGAGTCAACAGTGTGATGCAGCAGCAAAAAAGGCAAATACAATTCTGGGATGTATTAACAGAAGCATACAGTCTAGATCACGTGAAGTCATTATCGGTCTTTACTCCTCTTTGGTCAGACCTCATTTGGAATACTGTGTACAGTTTTGGGCACCACATTTTAAAAAAGACATAGACAAACTGGAGCAAGTTCAGAGAAGAGCGACCAGAATGGTGACTGGTCTGCAAACCATGTCCTATGAGGAACGGTTGCAGGATTTGGGAATGTTTAGCTTGCAAAAAAGAAGACTGAGAGGAGACTTAATAGCTGTCTACAAATATGTCAAGGGCTGTCACATTGTAGAAGGATCATCTTTATTCTCATTTGCACAAGGAAAGACTAGAAGCAATGGGATGAAACTAAATGGGAGAAGACACAGATTAGATATTAGAAAAAACTTTTTGACAGTTAGGGTGATTAATGAGTGGAACAGGCTGCCACGAGAGGTGGTGAGTTCCCCTTCAATGGACGTCTTCAAACAGAGGCTGGACAGACATCTGTCTGAGATGATCTAGTGAATCCTGCTTTGAGCAGGGGGTTGGACCAGATGACCCAGGAGGTCCCTTCCAACTCTACCATTCTATGATTCTATGATTCTACAAGAATATAACTACTATAATACCATTCCCTATGTACAAGAATATAACTACTATAATACCGTTCCCTATGTACAAGAATATAAGTACTATAATACTGCTCCCTATGAACAAGAATATAACTATTATAATACTGCCCCCTAAGTATAAAAATATAACTACTATAATAATGCTCCCTGGGTACAAGTACATAACTACTATAATACTGCCTCCTATGTACAAGAATATAACTACTATAATACTGCCCTTATGTACAAGAATATAACTACTATAATACTGCCCCTATGTACAAGAATATATCTACTATAATACTGCCCCCTATGCACAAGAATGTAACTACTATAATGCTGCTTCTATGTACAAGAATATAACTACTATAATACTGCCCGTATGTACAAGAATCTAGCTACAATTATACTGCTCCTATGTACAAGAAGATAACTACTATAATACTGCCTCCTATGTACAAGAATATAACTATTATAGCACTGCCCCTATGTACAAGAATAAAACTACTATAATACTGCTCCCTATGTACAAGAATATAACTACTATAATACTGCCCCTATGTATAAGAATATAACTACTATAATACTGATCCCTGTGTACAAGAATATAACTACTATAATACTATCCCCTATTTACAAGAATATAACTACTATAATACTCTTATGTACAAGAATATAACAACTATAATACTGCTCCCTATGTACAAGAATATAACTACTATAATACTGCCCCTATGTACAAGAATATAACTACTATAATACTGCCCCCTATGCACTAGAATGTAACTACTATAATGCTGCTTCTATGTACAAGAATATAACTACTATAATACTGCCCGTATGTGCAAGAATATAACTACTATAATACTGCCCCTATGTACATGAATATAACTACTATAATACTCTCCCCTGTGTACAATTATATAACTACTATAATACTGCTCCCTATATACAAGAATATAACTACTATAATACTGCCCCTGTGTACAAGAATATAACTACTATAATACTGCCCCTATGTACAAGAATATAACTGCTATAATACTGCTCCTATGTACAATAATATAACTACTATAATACTGCTTATATGTACAATAATATAACTACTATAATACTGCCCTCTATGTACAAGAATATAACTACTATAATACTGCCCCCTCTGTACAAGAATATAACTACTATAATACTGTCCCCTATGTACAAGAATATAACTACTATAATACTGCCCCTATGTTCATGAGTATAAAAACTATAATACTGCCTGTAACATACCTGGTGGTGGGCTTGCATGGTGCACCATCTCTCACTATGCAAGATCGCAAACTTGATCTTCAGTCCAGTCTGCTAGCCTGGCTTCTATTCATGCTGTCTGTTTGTCTCTGTTCTGACTGCTTAGGGCGGCGGCCCGGTTACTTCCCGTTTCTTGTAGCTGCTGTGGGCACACCCCTAATGTGTCCTCAGCCTATTGCTGTCTGTCACTGGATATTTAAACCAGCTTCACCTGGAAGCTGGTGCCTGAGCAACTCTATCATTTAGTGTGCTCCTTGACTCTGAATGTGCCAGGTCCTGTCCTGTTCTGTTCTTGCCTGTCCGCCTTCCTGGAGGCTGTATTTCCAGTCCAGTCTGAACACGATCCTAGCCTATTCGTCCCACCTTCTAGGGGCCGCATAGCTAGATCTGTTATCTGTGTTTTCTTGCCTGTCTGTCCGCCTTCCTGGAGGCTGTATTTCCAGGCCAGTCTGAACACGCTCCTAGCCTGTTCGTCCCGCCTTCTGGGGGCCGCATACCCAGACCCGCTCCTGTATCTTGCTGCAGTGTCAGTTCCTGTCTGAACACTCAGTTCCTGTCTGAACACTCTCCTAGTCTGTTACCTGTTTTTCTCTATGTCCGTACCTTCCCTTTTTCTGCAGAGTCTGAACCTGCACCTAACTCCTACTCGTTGTCGCTGTACTTCCGTTTGTGAGTTTAGAGTCCACTCCCTACTTCATTGCAAGTGTCTTGTGTGTATCTGGTTCTGCCTTTCCCTTCCTGTCTGCTCCGTGTGAATAGAGCCCTGTCCCCTCTGCTTTGCCTTTGCTCACCGCTCCAGCGGTTCCTGCCTGCTCTGCCTTGCTCACCGCTCTGGCGGTTCCTGCCTGCTCTGCCTTGCGCACCGCTCCGGCGGTTCCTGCCTGCTCTGCCTTGTTCACCGCTCCGGCGGTTCCTGCCTGCTCTGCCTTGCTTACCACTCCGGCGGTTCCTGCCTGCTCTGCCTTACTCACCGCTCCGGCGGTTCCTGCATGCTCTGCCTTACTCACCGCTCCGGCGGTTCCTGCCTGCTCTGCCTTGCTCACCGCTCCGGCGGTACCTGCCTGCTCAGCCTTGCTCACCGTTCCGGCGGTTCCTGCCTGCTCTGCCTTGCTCACCGCTCCGGCGGTTCCTGCCTGCTCTGCCTTGCTCACTGCTCCAGCGGTTCCTGCCTGCTCTGCCTTGCTCACTTCTCCGGCGGTTCCTGCCTGCTCTGCCTTGCTCACCGCTCCGGCGGTTCCTGCCTGCTCTGCCTTGTTCACCGCTCCGGCGGTTCCTGCCTGCTCTGCCTTGCTCACCGCTCTGGCGGTTCCTGCCTGCTCTGCCTTACTCACCGCTCCGGCGGTTCCTGCCTGCTCTGCCTTGCTCACCGCTCCGGCGGTTCCTGCCTGCTCTGCCTTGCTCACCGCTCCGGCGGTTCCTGCCTGCTCTGCCTTGCTCACCGCTCCGGCGGTTCCTGTCTGCTCTGCCTTGCTCACCGCGCCGGCGGTTCCTGCCTGCTCTGCCTTGCTCACCACTCCGGCGGTTCCTGCCTGCTCTGCCTTTCTAACCGCTCCGGCGGTTCCTCTCTGCTCCGCCTTGCCCACCGCTCCGGCGGTTCCTCTCTGCTCTGCTTGTCTGCCGCATCTGCGGTTCTGTTCCTGAATCCCAGTCTGTACTGGACCCTATCCAGCCTGTGCTCCAACCTGCTAGTACCTCCCCGTCTGCACGCCAGCCGTAATTGTCAGTACCCTCCTGTCTGCATACCAGCCGTGCCTGTCAGTATCCTCCTGTCTGCACTCCAGCCGTGCCTGCCAGTGCCCACCTGTCTGCATGCCAGCTGTGCCTGCCAATACCCACCTGTCTGTGTGCCAGCCTAACCTGCCTGTTCCTGTATTCCCCGGTGTGGGTCAACAGCCGTGTCCGGGGTCTGGCCTGGAGTAGCACCTGGTCCCTCTGCTCGGTTCCTCCCTGGTGCACGGCGTCGTAGCCGTCGTGCGACCTTGTTCGGATCGGGTTGATACTTAGTTATGCCCCTCCAGGTACTCTCCGGTTCATGGCACAGTGGAATCACTAAATCGCGCACACGCCAGTCAGCCCGGGCGCGTGCATAACACTGCCCCTATGTTCAATAATATAACTACAATTATACCTCTCCTATGTACAAGAATATAACTACTATAATACTGCCTCCTATGTACAAGAATATAACTACTATAATACTGCCCCTATGTACAAGAATAAAACTGCTATAATACTGCTCCCTATGTACAAGAATATAACTACTATAATACTGCCCCTATGTATAAGAATATAGCTACTATAATACTGCTCCCTGTGTACAAGAATATAACTACTATAATACTGTCCCCTATGTACAAGAATATAACTACTATAATACTGCCCCTATGTACAAGAATATAACTACTATAATATTGCCCTTATGTACAAGAATATAGCTACTATATTACTGCTCCTATGTACAAGAATATAACTACTGTAATACTGTTCCCTATGTACAAGAATATAACTACTATAATACTGCCCCCTATGTATAAAAATATAACTACTATAATACTGCTCCCTTTGTACAAGTGTATAACTACTATAATACCGCTTCCTATGTACAAGAATATAACTACTATAATACTCCTATGTACAAGAATATAACTACTATAATACTGCTCCCTATGTACAAGAGTATAACTACTATAATACTGCTCCTGTGTGCATGAATGTAACTACTATAATACTGCTCCCATATACAAGAATATAACAATATAATACTGCTCCCTGTGTACAAGAATATATCTACAATAGTACTGTCCCCTATGTACAAGAATATAACTACTATAATACTGCCCCTATGTACAAGAATATAACTGCTATAATACTGCCCCTATATACAAGAATATTACTACTATAATACTTCTCCTATGTACAAGAATATAAATACTATAATACTGCTCCTATGTACAAGAATAAAACTACTATAGTACTGCCCCCTATGTACAAGAATATAACTACTCTAATACTTGCCCTATGTACAAGAATATAACTACTATAATACTGCCCCCTATGTACAAGAATATAACTGCTATAATACTGGCCCTATGTACAAGAATAAAACTACTATAATACTGCTCCTATGTACAAGAATATAACTACTATAATACTGTTCCCTATGTACAAGAATATAACTACTATAATACTGCTCCTATGTACAAGAATATAACTGCTATAATACTGCTCCCTATGTACAAGAATATAACTACTATAATACTGCCTCCTATGTATAAGAATATTGTAACATACCTGGCAGTGTCCTTGCATAGTGGTCCATCTCCCACTGTGCAAGAGCGCGCACTTGATTTCCAGTCCAGACTATCACTCTGGCTTTCCTCCATGCTGTCTGCTTGCCTCTGTTCCTTCTGCTTAAGGGCGGCGCCCGATCACTTCCTGCTTCTTGTAGCTGCTGTGGGCACACCCCTTGTGCGTCCTCAGTCTATTGCTGTCTGTCACCTGGTATTTAACCCAGCTCATTCCTGGAATTCTTGCCTGAGCATTGTGTTCTGTCAGTTGGCTTCTAGTCACTGATGTGCCAGGTCCTGTCTATGTTTCCTGCCTTGCGGTATCAGTTCCTGTGTCTTGCCTGTTCCTGTCTGAACACGCTCCTAGCCTGTTCGTTCCGCCTTCTAGGGGCCGCATACCTAGACCTGCTCCCGTATCTTGCTGCTGTGTCTGTTCTTGTCTGAATACTCTCCTAGCCTGTTACCTGTTTTTCTCTATGTCCGTACCTTCCCTTTTCCTGCAGAATCTGATCCCGTACCTAACTCCTACTCGTTGTCCCTGTACTCCCGTTTGTGAGTTTAGAGTGCACTTGCTACTTCATTGCAAGTATCTTGTGTGTACCTGGTTCTGCCTTTCCCTTCCAGTCTGTTCCGTGTGAGCAGAGCCCTGTCCCCTCTGCTCTGCCTTGCTCACCGCTCCGGCGATTCTTGCCTGCTCTGCCTTGCTCACCACTGCTGCGGTTTCCGCTCTGCTCTGCCTTGCTCATTGCTCCGGCAGTCTCGCTCTGCTCTGACCCTTTGCTCGCTGCTCCGGCAGTCTCGCTCTGCTCTGACCCTTTGCTCGCTGCTCCGGCAGTCTCGCTCTGCTCTGACCCTTTGCTCGCTGCTCCGGCAGTCTCGCTCTGCTCTGACCCTTTGCTCGCTGTTCCGGCAGTCTCGCTCTGCTCTGACCCTTTGCTCGCTGCTCCGGCAGTCTCGCTCTGCTCTGACCCTTTGCTCGCTGCTCCGGCAGTCTCGCTCTGCTCTGACCCTTTGCTCGCTGCTCCGACAGTCTCGCTCTGCTCTGACCCTTTGCTCGCTGCTCCGGCAGTCTCGCTCTGCTCTGACCCTTTACTCGCTGCTCCGGCAGTCTCGCTCTGCTCTGACCCTTTGCTCGCTGCTCCGGCAGTCTCGCTCTGCTCTGACCCTTTGCTCGCTGCTCCGGCAGTCTCGCTCTGCTCTGACCCTTTGCTCGCTGCTCCGGCAGTCTCGCTCTGCTCTGACCCTTTGCTCGCTGCTCCGGCAGTCTCGCTCTGCTCTGACCCTTTGCTCGCTGCTCCGGCAGTCTCGCTCTGCTCTGACCCTTTGCTCGCTGCTCCGGCAGTCTCGCTCTGCTCTGACCCTTTGCTCGCTGCTCCGGCAGTCTCGCTCTGCTCTGACCCTTTGCTCGCTGCTTCGGCAGTCTCGTCCTGCTCCTCTCTCGCTCACCGCTCCAGGCGGCCTTGTCCTGCTCTTCTCTCGCTCACCGCTCCAGGCGGTCTCGTCTTGTTCTGCTCTTGCTCGCCGCTCTGGGCGGCCTCACTCTGCTGTGTTTGTCCACTGCATCTGCGGTTCTGTTCCTGAGTCCCAGTCTGTACTGGGTCCTATCCACTCGGTGCTCCAACCTGTCGTACCTGCCAGTACCTCCCTGCCTGCATACCAGTCGTGCTTACCAGCATCCGCCAGTCTGCATACTAGCCGTGTCTGCCTATATCCAGCAGTCTGTGTGCCAGCCTAACCTGCCTGTTCCTGTATTTCCCTGTGTGGGTCAACAGCCGTGTCCGGGGTCTGTCCTGGAGTAGCACCTGGTCCCTCTGCTCGGTTTCTCCTTGGTGCACTGGCGTCGTATGCCGTCGTGCGACCCTGGTCGGATCGGGTGGATACTTAGTTACGCCCCTCCAGGCATTCACTCTCCGGCACGGTCCAGTGGAATCACTACATATACACGCACACGCCACTCAGCCCGGTCGTGTGCATTACAAATATAACTACTATAACACTCCTATGTACAAGAAGATAACTACTATAATACTCCTATGTACAAGAATATAACTACTATAATACTACTCCCTATGTACAAGAATATAACTACTATAATACTGCCCTATGTACAAGAATATAACTACTATAATACTGCTCCTATGTACAATAATATAACTGCTATAACACGGCTTATATGTACAATAATATAACTACTATAATACTGCCCTCTATGTACAAGAATACAACTACTATAATACCGACCTCCTATGTACAAGAATATAACTACTATAATACTCCTATGTACAAGAATATAACTACTATAATACTGCTCCCTATGTACAAGAATATAACTACTATAATACTGCCCCTATGTACAAGAATATAACTACTGTAATACTGCCCCTATGTACATGAATATAACTACTATAATACTGCTCCTATATACAAGAATATAACTACTATAAAACTGCTCCCTGTGTACAAGAATATATCTACTATAGTACTGTCCCCTATGTACAAGAATATAACTAGTATAATTCTGCCCCTATGTACAAGAATATAACTGCTATAATACTGCCCCTATGTACAAGAATATTACTACTATAATACTTCTCCTATGTACAAGAATATAACTACTATAATACTGCTCCCTATGTACAAGAATATAACTACTATAGTACTGCCCCCTATGTACAAGAATATAACTACTATAATACTTGCCCTATATACAAGAATATAACTACTATAATACTGCCCCTATGTACAAGAATATAACTACTATAATACTGGCCCTATGTACAAGAATATAACTACTATAAAACTCCTCCTATGTACAAGAATATAACTACTATATTACTGTTCCCTATGTACAAGAATATAACTACTATAATACTGCTCCCTATGTACAAGATTATAACTACTATAATACTGCTTCCTATGTATAAGAATATAACTACTATAACACTCCTATGTACAAGAATATAACTACTATAATACTGCTCCCTATGTACAAGAATAAACCTACTAGAATACTGCTCCCTATGTACAAGAATATAACTACTATAATACTGCCCCCTATGTATAAGAATATAACTACTATAATCCTGCTCCCTGTGTACAAGAGTATAACTACTATAATACTGCCCCTATGTACAAGATTATAACTGCTATAATACTGTTTTCTATGTACAAGAATATAATTACTATAATACTGCTCCCTATGTGCAAGAATATAACTACTATAATACTCCTACGTACAAGAATATACCTACTATAAAACTGCTCCCTATGTACAAGAATATAACTACTATAATACTGCCCCTATGTATAAGAATATAACTACTATAATACTGCCCCCGATGTATAAGAATATAACTACTATAATACTGCTCCCTGTGTACAAGAATATAACTGCTGGAATACTGTCCCCTATGTACAAGATTATAACTACTATAATACTGTTTTCTATGTACAAGAATATAACTACTATAATACTGCTCCCTATGTACAAGAATATAACTACTATAATACTGCCTTCTATGTACAAGAATATAACTACTATAATACTCCTATGTACAAGAATATAACTACTATAATACTCCTATGTACAAGAATATAACTACTATAATACTGCTCCCTATGTACAAGAATATAACTACTATAATACTGCTCCCTATGTACAAGAATATAACTACTATAATACTGCCCCTATGTATAAGAATAAAACTACTATAATACTGCTCCCTGTCTACAAGAATATAACTACTATAATACTGTTCCCTATGTGCAAGAATATAACTACTATAATACTGCCCCTGCGTACAAGCATATAACTACTATAATACTGCTCCTACATACAAGAATATAACTACTATAATACTGCTCCTATGTACAAGAATATAACTACTATAATACTGCCTCCTATGTAGAAGAAGTTAACTACTATAATACTGCCCCTATGTAGAAGAATTTAAGTACTATAATAGTGCTCGCTATGTACAGGAATATAACTACTATAATACTGCTCCTATGTACAAGCATATAACTACTATAATACCGTTCCCTATGTACAAGAATATAACTACTATAATACCGTTCCCTATGTACAAGAATATAACTACTATAATACCGTTCCCTATGTACAAGAATATAACTACTATAATACTGCTCCCTATGTACAAGTATATAACTGCTATAATACTGCCTTCTATGTATAAAAATATAACTACTATAATACTGCTCACTGTGTACAAGTATATAACTACTATAATACTGCCTCCTATGTACAAGAATATAATTACTATAATACTCCTATGTACAAGAATATAACTACTATAATACTGCTCCCTATGTAAAAGAATATAACTACTATAATACTGCCCCCTATGTACAAGAATATAACTACTATAATACTGCTCCTATAAACAAGAATATAACTACTATAATACTGCTCCTATGTACAAGAATATAACTACTTTAATACTGCTCCCTATGTACAAGAATATAACTACTATAATACGGCCCTCTATGTACAAGAATATAACTACTATAATACTGCCTCTCATGTACAAGAATATAACTATTATAATACTGCCCCTATGTACAAGAATATAACTAATATAATACTGTCCCCTATGTACAACAATATAACTACTATAATACTGCCCCCTATGTACAAGAATATAACTAATATAATACTGTCCCCTATGTAAAAGAATATAACTACTATAATAATGCCCCTATATACAAGAATATAACTACTATAATACTGCCCCTATGTACAGGAATATAACTACTATAATACTGCCCCCTATGTACAAGAATATAGCTGTTGTAATACTTATAATACATAATACTATGTACAAGAGTATTGCATTAACTTCTGTACTACTGCTGCCCCCTATAGGCAAGAATTTGTATCTGAATCATATACCAATGCATTGTAGTACATCACAGGAGTACTTCCACGATGCCGCATTCTGTATGGTGCTCTCTCAGCCTCCTCTCACAGGACAGTGCATCATATCTGTGACAACCAATTTCACACATTTCCCTTAAGAGCAAAACACATTAGGAAACGTCTAGCCTGAGCTACTGAGGATGTCGTAGCACAAAGTGGGCAGCTGGCTTAGCAGAAGACATGAAAATGAGACCACTGTCCCAAGGGGAAGGAAAAAGCAAAGGCTATGACAATAAGATGAAGCAGATAGCTATCATGAGTGAAGTTTACAATACTACCAGATATGCCAAAACATACCAAGAGAACTTTGCACATGGTGAATTACATGGGTGGGATGTGTCATTGTGTCACCCAGGGGGAATATAGGGGACTCGGTACCCGGGCCTTTTACCTTGCTTAGGATGTCACGGCAGTCGGCTCCCGGGCCCGTACTCTGGGGTCTCTCTTGAAAAAGGGATTTTTAGTGTATGGTTTGTTTCGTGACGCCACCTGTGGTTTCCGGTAATGGTTACCGGCGCCGCTGCAGACCTCTGGGGCGGTTGGTAGGGCAGCTGAGTTGGAACAGCTCCCCACAGGTGGAGCGGGTCCCAGGGCAGTGTAGTATAGATGATGGTGATGCTGGGGCTTGTGGTGCAGGAGAGATGGTGCAGCAGAAATAGCTGACCGAGGCAGTGGAGTGCAGTCATCCGAGTTTACTCACAGTTCTGTTCAAGTTCCTCAGGTACACTGTACAGGTGTCAGCCTCCCGCGTCGCACTGCGTCTACAAGATAAGGGGTCCAGCACTTTCTCAGGTATATCAGGAGCGCTTGACGGAACCCCACTTTCTTTATGTTCCTTACTAGACCGACTTCTCGCGCCGAGTCTTCTCCCACCTGCCCTGCGCTTTCCCACACACAGTCCCGATCGGGTGCTCTGAAGTCCCTCTGGGCAACCTGGAGTTCCCGGACCTACTTGATGCCCTTCACGGTGATTAGGGTGAGACTGTGGAAACTGCTCCATGGAAGTGCAGAAGCCTCCGATTTTCCAGCCGAGACCTGGAGTAACACGGCTGGTCCAGGGACCGGTTCCCTTCTTGCGGCCTGATCCCTCTGACACCTGGCAGATTCGGGCGTACGGGTGCCGTCCTGCACTCACCGCACCCCATGGAATCCCTTCTGTCGACGGAGCCTTTCACCTCTGCTCCCCTCCTGGGTCTCTATTACTAGGCCCCTTATGGAGCAGAGCTCCTAAAGAGACTCTGCTCCCCTCCTCTCCTTGCTACTCACTCTCTGTCCTCTGCACTACTCCCCTGCCACCCTAAGATGGCTTCCCTTATATAGACCTATTATGGTGCTCCCCTACTCTACATCCTCCACCTGCACCCACTACTGGTTCCCCCTCTCTTTGTTTCCCCCCACTCCAGCCAGGGACAGGGCTCAGCAGAGACACAGTGCATCTTGCCCTTCCAGCAGGCCTGGAGTAGTGTAGTGTTGAATGCGGGTGTTGGGGTTCCGGGCAGCACTCCCTCCTTACCTTAGAGAAGGAGACACCACACCTCTGGGTGAGGTGCAGTACCTCTGTGGCGACTGAACCCTCAGGGGCGCCACATCATACATGTCTCACATGTAGCACAGAAGTGTACAGTACCTAGGGCAAGAATATAAAGCAGGCAAAATGACATGTACAGGGGCTCACTGAGCACTGTAATCTGGACTCAGTATGGAGCAGCATGTTATAGGATTTTTATTTCAGCATAGTTTAGCTGTGGTATTTAGGTGCAGTATGGTGTTATTATTTGGGCACTGTATGGCTCTGCCGTTTGGGCACAGTACCATGTCATTTGTGAAGTGTATGATACAACAGTATTGGGCTGTATTTGGTGCTATTGTTTTAGCACTTTTTTTTAGCACATTATGGTGCAGTTATTTGTATGGTTGCATTTATGTGGATGTGTTATTTAGTATTAAAAGATATTTAATAAATATTTGGTAATGTTATTTTGTGGACAGCATGATCCTATACTTTGGGCCCTGCATGGTGCTGTTATTTTGCGGTTATGTTTCACCTGGTGAGCTGTATCCTTGAAGCTTCGGGATGAGCCATTGTGATGCAGCATGGATAAATGACATTGGTGCAGCAGGGAGACCCATATGCAACAGCAGAAGCTGTGGTGGCAGAATGGCAACAGGATGAGCAAACAAGAATGACAGGATCTGATGAGGAAGAGTTCAGAAACTGGCAGCAGACATGACATAGTTGTAACTAACAAAAAAAAGTTGCTCTCTGTAACGGTATAGCATGCAAACATGATATATATGGAATTGGATTTGCATTACTGCTCTAGAAAATAGGAAAAAATGAAAATACTTAGCGCATAAATTGGCCAATTCATGTATGCCCAGCAGCCACGACAAGGTGATCTTCTTTGCTGGGAACCTAACCTAATGTGATTCCTCTCCTGGGCTTTTAGCCTACATTTATATGAGTACTAGTGATGGGCGAGCACTAAAATGCTCGGATGCTCGTTTCTCGGGTCGAGCAAACTGTAATGCTCCGGTGCTCGACCCAAGCAACAAGCCCAACGTAAGTCTATGGGAAACTCGTGCATTTTTCAGGCGACTCCCCCCGGCGGTCTGCAGAGGCCTAAAAATTGCCCCAATCGATGGGAATAGTGCTTAAATGACATGGGAACAGCATGGGGAAGACCCTTGAAAGCATCTCAGACTTCCAAGTCACTGCTGTGAACAACGTTGTCAGAGGTATTACGCCACTTTTACGGGCTCACAATGAAACATACAAAAACGAAACCAAAATGGATTTTCCTGGGAAAAATGTTAAGGAACATCCTTTCCAGGGTAATGACTTGCATATAAGGTAAAAAAAGCACAAAAAAAATGTTCCTCCACACCTTGGGTTATGTTCACACGTAGCGTTTTTGATGCGTTTTTGCACTTTTGCATTGCTTTCAACGGTGAAAAATACATTCACCAGTAAATGTCATTTTAATATTTTACTACCTTATCTGGCCATGTGGTGTGTGAGAGATGATCAGACACATTTATACAGTGCTGAAATTACATGGGAACAGCATGGGGAAGACCCCTGGAAGCATCTCTGATTCCCAGGTTACTGCCTAAAACTGTGGTCATCAGACGTGATCCTATATAACTGCGGTAATAATATAGACATTTTTGGCAACGTGACACATATTACACTCCATTTAAAATGGGCGTGGAAAGGGACGTGGAAGTTGACGTAATGGGGATCGTGCATGCAGAGGTCGAGGCCGTGGGCAAGATGAAACTGTGCCTGCTGAGGGAGCACAACAAGCACCCACATCATGTCGATCTAGCTTCCTGTCCCACTTTCTAGGCGGCCGCAGAATACCACTCTTGAAGCCAGACCAGTGTGAAAAGGTGTTGGTTGGATAGCAGATAAATAAAAAATTATTCCAGTCAGTTTGCAACCACCACCACCACCCTGTCTTCCACACAGTCCAGTCTGGGTAGCCGTGAGTCTGGACCACATTATTATTTTTATTAGTATTATTATTATAGCGCCGTTTATTCCATGACACTTTACATGTGAAAAAGGGGTATGCATAGCAAAAACAATTACAATAATCTTGAACAAAAACGTGATGGCAACTGGAACAGGAAGAGAGAGGACCCTGCCCGTGATGACTTACAGTCTACAATGGATGGGTGAGGAAAAGGATACAGTAGGTGAGGGTAGAGCTGGTCATGCAGCGATATGGTGGAACGAGGGTTACTACAGGTTGTAGGCTTGTCGGAAGAGGTGGGTCTTCAGGTTCCTTTTGAAGGTTTCAACAGTAGGCGAGAGTCTGATATGTTGGGGTAGAGTTCCAGAGTAGGAGGGATGCGCGGGGGACATCTTGTATGCGATTGTGGGAATATGAGATGAGGGGAGTAGAGAATGAGATCTTGTGAGGATCGGAGGTTTCGTGCAGGTAAGTACCGGGAGACTAGGTCACAGATGTATGGAGGAGACAGGTTGTGGATGGCTTTGTAAGCCATGGTTAGGGTTTTGAACTGGAGTCTCTGGGCAATGGGGAGCCAGTATAGAGATTGACTGAGAGGAGAGGCTGGGGAATAGTGAGGGGACAGGTGGATTAGTCGGGCAACAGAGTTTAGGATAGATTGGAGGGGTGCGAGAGTGTTAGAAGGGAGGCCACAGAGCAGGAAGTTGCAGTAGTCGAGGCGGGAGATGATGAGGGCATGCACTAGTGTTTTTTCAGATTCTTGTTTGAGGAATGTGCAGATCCGGGAGATTTTTTTTACTTGGAGTCGGCATATTCCTCACCCTGATCCTCCTTCCTTACACCATGCCGAGTGCCTGAAGACAACTCATCTCACACTTGGACACTCCGAAGAGTTGTTCTGTTCATCTTTCCATTTATAGATTCTGGCCTCTGTCTCCCTCGGTCCGCTTCAAGCGGGGCAACAGAAGATCGCATGTAGCGATACACAACTATATCAGCAGCCATGGTCATCCGAAGGTGACGGTGGGAAAGTGCAATTACTGTCGCAAGAGGTGGATGATGATGAGAAAAAATGGACCGAATGTCAGGAGGAGGACCAGGGTACGGAAGTGTAAGACGAGGTGGTGGACGATGAAGTCGATAGGCCGAACGCCAGGGTCCAGAAACAGTGTCTGCGGGTGACATTACTGCCTCTTCCCCTGTTGTACGTGCACGCCAAGCCTCCGTCCATGATGCAGGCAAAGATGCCGCTCACCCTGAATCTGTCATTGCACACTTGCAACCAGCAACCACGTCCACGTCCTTGTCCCAGCGTAGCGTTCAGTTGTCCCTACCCCAGTCCTTGGAACGCAAGCGCAAATATGCAGCCAGCCACCCACCCACCCACAGGCCAAATACTAAACTGCCACATTTCTCAACTGCTTGTGTCTCACCCCCTGGGCCGTGGGGCACTCGGAGCCGGGCAACAGGGCAATAATAGGGGTAGTAGTGGCAACCCGGTCCGTGGCTCAGGGTGGTCAGACCAGTGGCAGTCTTCTATATGTTTTGCAATGTCCGACTACGCCACCCGTGGATTGCGGTCAGGGCTAACCGCCGCTGCAGTGCAGACCGCTGGGGCAGATGTAAATGTGCAGCATTGAATAGTACAACTCCCCACGGGAGGAGTATGGCCCCAGGGCAGTATATAATGGATGATGGAGGGGATGATTCCGACCGCAATAGCCAGGAAACGGAGGCCTCTTAAACAGTTCAGGGTCTTTATTAGAACAGGTGAGACGACCCAAAAACAGTCCTGGCTAGGAGGGGGCCTGGATGTCTGAGAACAAGTGGGAAGCTGGCCCTGATCAGGGTGAGGGTGTAGGCCTACCGTGCTCTCTGCGCTCTCTCTGGCTATTTCCCTCCTCATGGTGTAATAGCCCACGTTCCTGAGCTTGCCGTGTCTTCTCGCCCGTATGGCTTGCAACTTGGGTCCCTTTCTACTCCCGGCCTGGTACAGCTTTGCTGGTCCCTTCTGCTGTGGCGGAACCTCCGGTCTTCTTAGGCCAGGGAACATACAATCCCCTGCGGACTGGTTATTTGCTGTATGACTTGGAATCCTCACAGCCACAGACACCAAAGTCTGGTAGATTAGTTTCTCTCTCAGCCAGGACAGGCTTCCCTCGCCTTCCGTCCCTGGCTCGTGGCTCTCCTACTGCCACACGGCCTCTTAGGCTGCAACACAACTGTCTGTCCCTGCTCTGGGACACCTCTTTCTTCAGAGACAGGTTGTCCAGTTCTCCTAACCCTGCCCCCAGTTCCAGCTTTTATAGGGGCAGCCTGCTCCCCCTACTGGCCTGGGACAGGAGGTACTGCATGCTAATGGTCCTTGACCAGAGAACCTCCCCCTTGCTCTCAGACACAGCTTTATTATACATTTGTGGCATCCAGGCCAGGGTGACACATCCCCCCCTAGTAAAATTTAGTACTCCGGGACTAAACAAGAAACAAGAGTAACATGCATGACCATAAAAACATTATAAGGCAGGTAGAAGCAAACGACGCACAGGTTGAGTTCTTAAGGTCACAGTGTGGTCTGTGACCGGGTGTCCATTTCACCAACAACAACGGGGAGCTCTAACCAGGTGGGGGGTCTGCCGTAGCCCCAAGTCCTTGACAGTTCTTGTTCATTCCGCTGGTTAAGCTCCAAACATATTTACTGGGAAGTCCGGTTACTCACAGTTCACAACCTGTTAGTCCATTAACTGAAAGAAACTGAGAAAACGCATAGTTACTGGTCATGCAATTACATTTCAAATAATTCAACATTTTACAGGATAGTTACATTTGCTATTACACTCTACACTTTCCAGCGAGCGGGTGTTTGCCCCTTAGTGCTTCGGGTTGACCTACGTAACCCACTGTCTGGTGGTGGTCTAACCTGGTTTTTCTCACTAACGCTCGGGGTGCAGTCACTGGCTAGATTTACAGGCAGGGCAAGCAGCTGTCTGCGGGTCCTCTGGCTTACCGCAGGCACGGCAGGCTCACTGTCAGCAGAGGGTTGATTCTCCTGAGCTGCTGGTACAGGCTCTTCTGCCACTGGAACTGCTTGTTCTTCTTCACCTTCCTGCTCTGGTGTAGGTTGTTGCTGCATTGGTTGCAGGAAATGCAGGACGGGTACCACTATGGCATCGTTTATTCGAGTCCAGGACTGAGGGAACTCTCCGAGAACGGTGCTGATCATTTCTTCCTTGTCCTCTGCGGGTTCAAGGTCTCTCTGATCCTCTTCTGCATTCCATAGTTGCTCGGGGCACCTTTTTAGGGGTCTCTGGAGACGGTACTAGTGGTTTCTCCTCCATCCTTGGTGATCACGCACACCTTCGGGTTGTCGTGATCAGACTGCAGTACGGTGTAGGGTTCCCTTTCCCACTGGTCGTCCAGCTTGTGTAGCCTTCTCTTTCGCTTCAGGACCTGCTCACCAGGTTCTAGGGGACCAGCAGGGGCGTGTTGGTTGAAGAGTCTTTCTTGCCTTTCTCTCACCTGGGCCAGGCTCTTCTCCACACTCTCCTGTACCTTCTTGTACTGCAGTCGCCTTTCCGTATCCAAGTCCACATCTGGGGAGGTGTCCTCGGGTGTTAGGACTCCCATCTCCAGGTCTATGGGCAGCTTACCTGGTCTGGCTCGCATCAGGTAAGCCGGGGTGCAGTTTGTAGCATTCACCGGGATATGGTTGTATAAGTCTATCAGGTCCGGCAGTTTTTCTGGCCACAGAGGCTGCGTTCCTCCAGGGGCAACGTCTTCAGGAGACCAATGACTATATTGTTCATTTTCTCACACATCCCGTTGGTTTGTGGGTGGTAAGGCGTTGTCCGAATCTTCTTACAGCCATAGAGGTTGCAGAACTCTTGGAAGATTTCAGCCTCGAACGCTGGACCCTGGTCTGTCAGGACTTGTTCTGGATACCCGTGTGGGCGGCAGAAGTATTGCTGGAAGGCTCTGGCCGCCGTTTGAGCTGTCAAGTCGTTTACAGGGACCACCACTAGAAATCGGGAATAGTGGTCCACGATGGTCAGGGCATAAACGTATCCTGACCGGCTTGGAGCCAATTTGACGTGGTCCAGAGCTACCAGCTCAAGAGGCTGCTGGGTGACGATGGGCCTCAAGGGTGTCTTCTGACTGGTGCGGTCCTTCCTCCTTAGATTACAAGGGCCACAGTCTCTGCACCACTTCTCTACAGCCCCTCTCATGCCGATCCAGAAGAACCGGCCTCTTATCAGGAACTCCAGTTTCTTCCAGCCGAAGTGCCCCGCCCTGTCATGGTAAGCCTCCAGGACCATAGCTGCATCTCGCCTTGGGACCACGACTTGCCAGGTCAGCTCGTGCGTCCGGTGGTTGACGAGTCTTCTGCACAGCTTACCTTGATAGAGGAACAGCCTGCTTGTAGCGCCGGCGTCCCTGCCCTCTGCTAGGCAGGGACGCTGTTCCCCTCACCTCCCTGCTCCGTGCCCGGCGTCCTCCTCCCGCTCTGCTGGCAGCGCGCTCTCCTTCCCGGCCATTGTGCTTAGGGCGCGCGCGCGCGCTCTCCCTTCCTCTTAAAGGGGCCGCGCGCGCCGTCCTAAGGAGTCCCCGGCCAATGGCCGGAGGACTTCACCATATATAAGGCACCTCCTCCAAAATGGAGGTGCCCGAGCAATGTTGTTACACTGTTCACTACTCTGCTTCAGCCCTCAGGTCCCGTTGCCAGTTACCTGCCAGTTACCTGCCAGATTCCTGCCTGATTATCTGCCACCTGCCTGCTTGCCTGAGGTCCGACGGTCTGCCTTCCTACTCCCGTCAGTCTGTCTATGGACCAGCTTGCCCGCTCACCTGGGAGCACACACCTGCTACCTGCCTGCTAGTCTACCTGGAGGCTCCGCCGTCACATGCTGTGACCACCTGCCTGTCCAGTGACTCCTGCTCGCTCACCTGGGAGCGCTCATCTGCTGCCAGTCTGCTAGCCTACCTGGAGGCTCTGCCGTCACGTGCTGTGACCACCCGCCTGTCCAGAGACTTCTGCCCGCTCACCTGGGAGCGCTCATCTGCCGCCTGTCTGTTGGTCTTCCTGGAGGCTCCGCCGTCACATGCTGTGACCACCCGTTTATCCAGAGACTCTCGCCTGCTCACCTGGGAGCTCAAGTCTACCATCAGCCGCCACAGGTCGTACCAACCCTTTACCCAGAGACTGCCCCGGTCACTTGCCGTGACCATCTGCCCGTTCACCCAGAGACTGCCCCAGTCACTTGCCGTGACCATCTGCCCGTTCACCCAGAGACTGCCCCAGTCACTTGTCGTGATCTCCTGCTCGTTCCTCCAGAGACTGTCCCGGTCACCTGCTGTGACTGCCTGCCTGGTCGCCACCCGCTCCCTTACAAGGACCGCCCCCTTGTATAGTAGCTCAGAGGTTCCGCCTCCCAGACCCGTTACAGTTTGCTCGGGCCATGGAACCCGGTGGCACCCAAGCTCCCTCGCTCTCGGACCTCTGTCATGAACTGTCCCGTCAGAGGTCCCAACAGGAGTCCATCCTGGGTCACCTGCGGAATGTCAATTCTCGCCTGGACACTCTGACTGCTCCACCAGCAACCACCGCCAGTGCCATGACTCGCAACCCGGCAGCTCCGCTGCCCACCAATACCATGGTATCCTACCCCGGACCCCGGCTTTCTGCACCTCCTCGCTTCGGAGGCGACTCCGCCCAGGCTCGGGGCTTCATTAATCAGTGCACCCTGCACTTTGAACTATTGTCCCACCAGTTTAACTCCGACCGGGCCAAAATTGCCTTCATCATGTCCCATCTCACCGGGGAGGCCCTGGCCTGGCTAAATCCTCTATGGGAGAGAGGAGATCCCCTGGTGTCCGACTTGCCTGCCTTCCTCACGGCTTTCCGGAAAGTCTTCGACGAACCCGGACGGAAGACCTCATCCGCATCGTCTCTGCTACGCCTCCGTCAGGGAAGTCTCACCGTGGGCCAATATGCCATACGGTTCCGTACCCTTGCCTCGGAGCTGGCCTGGGATAACGACGCTCTGGTATCCGTCTTCTGGGAGGGTCTGTCCGGCCGTATTAAAGATGAACTTGCCGGTCGGGACGTTCCTACCACTCTCGATGACCTAATAACTCTTGCCACCCGGATTGACCTACGGTTCCAGGAGCGTGCCAAAGAGGTCACCCGTGAGAGGAGGTTTCCATGTCTAGCTCCTACTTTTCAGAGACCCGTCACTCCCTCCGTCTCTCCCCAGGTACACTCTCCTGAGCCTATGCAGGTCGACCAGACCAAGATGGTCAAAACCCGTCAGGACTTACGCCGTGCCGAGGGGAGCTGCTTCTACTGTGGCAGTAAGGAGCACCGGATCCGTGCCTGCCCAGAGAGGTCGGGAAACGCCTGTGTCTAGGTTCGCTCAGAGAGGTCGACCTAGACAAGAATAAATCCTCTCCATCTCTGCTGCTGTCAGTTTCAATTGTCTGCGGGGAGAACCGTTATTTCGAACTAGCCCAACTGGACTCTGGAGCAGCCGGGAATCTTATTTCACAGTCCCTGGTAGAGAAGTACCGCATCCCCACCAAACCTCTGGCTGTACCCTTGTCTGTTGCTGCCGTGGATGGGGGTCTCTTAACACGCCCCATCCAACTCATCACCGAATCCATTACTCTGCAGGTGGGAATGCTGCATTCTGAGAGTATCTCCTTTCATGTTCTGCCTGGACTCTCTCACGCCCTCCTGCTAGGTCTACCTTGGCTCCAGAGACATGCACCCGTGCTTGACTGGCAGACCGGAGAAGTCCTTCGCTGGGGACAGGACTGCCATAAGACCTGTCTGGTTCCCGTCCATCCCGTCCGTCCTTCTCCTACCCCAGCTAATCTACCTGGACTTCCGATTCCTTATTGGTCTTATGCTGATGTCTTTAATAAAAAGGAAGCAGAGACACTACCCCCTCATAGACCATACGACTGCCCTATCGACTTGTTACCCGGTACTACTCCTCCCCGTGGGCGTATTTATCCATTATCCGCTGCTGAGACCCGGTCGATGTCCGAATATATTGAGGAGAATCTGGCCAGGGGATTCATCCGGAAGTCTACCTCCCCGGCGGGAGCAGGCTTCTTCGTAAAAAAGAAGGACGGCTCTCTCCGTCCCTGTATAGACTATAGAGGCCTTAACCAGATCACGGTGAAAAATAAGTACCCCCTTCCGCTCATTCCGGAGTTATTTGATCGTCTGAGAGGGGCTAGAATCTTCACCAAACTGGACCTCCGTGGGGCTTACAACCTGGTTCGTATCCGTCAGGGGGATGAATGGAAGACGGCATTCAACACCCGGGACGGCCACTATGAATATCTGGTAATGCCCTTTGGTCTCTGTAACGCTCCTGCCGTCTTTCAAGAGTTGGTCAATGACATCTTCCGGGACCTTCTCTACTCCTGCGTAGTGGTGTACCTGGACGACATCTTGGTCTTCTCTCCGGATCTCCAGACTCACCGGAGGGACGTTCGTCAGGTCCTGCTCAGGCTCAGGCAGAATCACCTCTTCGCTAAATACGAGAAGTGCCTCTTTGAGCAGACCTCACTTCCGTTTTTGGGCTACATTATTTCTCAGACCGGCCTACGAATGGATCCAGAGAAACTGTCTGCCATCGAGAAATGGCCCCGACCGGAGGGGTTGAAGGCCATTCAGCGGTTCCTGGGCTTCGCCAACTACTACCGCCTCTTCATACCACACTTCTCTTCCCGGACTGCCCCAATTTCCGCGCTCACCCGTAAGGGTACTAATCCCAAAGAGTGGCCGCCCGAAGCAGAGGAGGCCTTTCTTTCCTTAAAACAGGCCTTCTCTTCCGCCCCGGTGCTGCATCGCCCGGACGGCAACAAGCAGTTCTTCCTGGAAGTTGACGCCTCCTCCTCTGGAGCCCGAGCAGTACTTACTCAAAAATCATCTTCCGGGAGCATGGTAACTTGCGGCTTCTTCTCTAAACTCTTCTCCTCCTCTGAGCGCAATTATTCCATAGGAGACCGAGAGTTATTGGCCATCAAGCTGGCATTGGAGGAGTGGCGTTACCTGCTCGAGGGGGCTCTTCACCCGGTAATAATTTACACTGACCACAAGAACTTGGCTTACCTCCAGCATGCCCAGAGACTTAACCCGCGCCAAGCCCGGTGGTCCTTGTTTTTTGCTCGCTTTGATTTTGTTCTTCATTTTCGCCCGGCTGACAAAAACGTCAAGGCGGACGCCTTGTCTCGATCCTTTCTGGTGTCTGATCTCGAGGAAGATCCGAAACACATCATCGATCCCGCCAGAGTAATGCAGGTGGCTCCCGTGAGTCTAAATCGTCTCCCTCCCGGAAAGACGTTCGTATCAGTACCTGATCGGGAGAAGATCCTTCACTGGGGTCACTCGTCTAAACTAGCTGGCCATGCCGGTCAGAAAAAGACCCTCCAGCTTATTACCCGGCACTACTGGTGGCCTACCCTGCACAAGGACGTAATAGACTTTGTTTCTGCCTGTGTGTCCTGCGCCCGCAACAAGGTTCCGAGACATCTGCCAGCCGGTCGCCTCCTTCCGCTCCCAGTACCTGCTGCCCCCTGGCAGCATATAGCAATGGACTTTATAACAGACCTCCCAGTCTCTGCCGGTTGTACGGTCATTTGGGTGGTCGCTGACCGCTTCTCCAAGATGGCTCATTTCGTTCCCCTGCCAGGCCTCCCGTCTGCACCCGAGCTAGCTAAAGACTTTATTCATCACATCTTTCGTCTTCATGGCCTGCCCCTCCACATCGTGTCGGATCGTGGGGTACAGTTCACCTCACGCTTCTGGAGAGCCACTTGTAAACTACTAGATGTCACCCTGGACTTCTCTTCCGCTTACCACCCACAGTCCAATGGTCAAGTGGAGCGGATCAATCAGAACCTGACCAGTTACCTCCGGCACTTCGTTAATGCCCATCATTCTGACTGGGTGGATCTCCTACCATGGGCCGAGTTCTCTTATAATAATCACGAGAGCGAATCCTCCTCCAAATCCCCGTTTTTTGTAGTCTTCGGTCAGCATCCTCGGATTCCTTTTCCTGTCTCCACCTCTGTGGACAACCCGGCTGCGGAATCTCTCGTTAGCAAATTTTCCTCCATTTGGGAGAGTACCCGATCCGCACTCCTCCAGTCGTCCGAACGGATGAAAAGACACGCTGACAAAAAACGCCTGGATCCTCCACAATTTCGTCCCGGAGATAAAGTCTGGCTCTCATCTAAATATGTCCGGCTCAAGATACCTTCTTACAAGTTAGGGCCTCGGTTCATCGGCCCCCTGGAGGTCATCAGTCAGATCAACCCGGTGGCCTATAAATTGAAACTCCCGGCCAACTTACAGATCCCTAACTCCTTCCATGTATCTCTCCTCAAACCTGTGGTACTTAACTCTTTTTCCAAGTCTACAGGTACGCCTCCTGCTCCGGTTTCTGCTGAGGACGAGTTTGAGGTAGAGAACATTCTTGCCACCAAAAGGGTAAGAGGAAAGACCTTTTTTCTAGTAGATTGGAAGGGGTTTGGTCCTGAGGAGAGAACGTGGGAGCCCCGGGAGAACATCCATGCCCCTCTTATCCTTGCTAAATTTCTTTCTGGCCTAAAAAAGGGGGGGCCTAAAGGGGGGGTTACTGTAGCGCCGGCGTCCCTGCCCTCTGCTAGGCAGGGACGCTGTTCCCCTCACCTCCCTGCTCCGTGCCCGGCGTCCTCCTCCCGCTCTGCTGGCAGCGCGCGCTCCTTCCCGGCCATTGTGCTTAGGGCGCGCGCGCTCTCCCTTCCTCTTAAAGGGGCCGCGCGCGCCGTCCTAAGGAGTCCCCGGCCAATGGCCGGAGGACTTCACCATATATAAGGCACCTCCTCCAAAATGGAGGTGCCCGAGCAATGTTGTTGCACTGTTCACTACTCTGCTTCAGCCCTCAGGTCCCGTTGCCAGTTACCTGCCAGTTACCTGCCAGATTCCTGCCTGATTATCTGCCACCTGCCTGCTTGCCTGAGGTCCGACGGTCTGCCTTCCTACTCCCGTCAGTCTGTCTATGGACCAGCTTGCCCGCTCACCTGGGAGCACACACCTGCTACCTGCCTGCTAGTCTACCTGGAGGCTCCGCCGTCACATGCTGTGACCACCTGCCTGTCCAGTGACTCCTGCTCGCTCACCTGGGAGCGCTCATCTGCTGCCAGTCTGCTAGCCTACCTGGAGGCTCTGCCGTCACGTGCTGTGACCACCCGCCTGTCCAGAGACTTCTGCCCGCTCACCTGGGAGCGCTCATCTGCCGCCTGTCTGTTGGTCTTCCTGGAGGCTCCGCCGTCAAATGCTGTGACCACCCGTTTATCCAGAGACTCTCGCCTGCTCACCTGGGAGCTCAAGTCTACCATCAGCCGCCACAGGTCGTACCAACCCTTTACCCAGAGACTGCCCCGGTCACTTGCCGTGACCATCTGCCCGTTCACCCAGAGACTGCCCCAGTCACTTGCCGTGACCATCTGCCTGTTCACCCAGAGACTGCCCCAGTCACTTGTCGTGATCTCCTGCTCGTTCCTCCAGAGACTGTCCCGGTCACCTGCTGTGACTGCCTGCCTGGTCGCCACCCGCTCCCTTACAAGGACCGCCCCCTTGTATAGTAGCTCAGAGGTTCCGCCTCCCAGACCCGTTACACTGCTCTTCTCTTTCCATAGCTTCTTGGCTTCCTCTGGAGCATCCGGATCTAGACGGGCGTCTTCTCGGGTCAACAGGTCTTTCACCATGCAGATTGCAGGGTCACTATCTTGGGTCTCGGCCCAGCTGTGGTGAGGTAGGGGATTGATCATGACGGTTGTTAAGTCTTCCTCCTTCACGCGGTGGGAGTATTGAGTGGCTCCATACCGGTGAAACGCAGGGAGTTCTACCTCCTCCAGCTCTTCTGGGTCTTCGCCTCCGTCAGGTAAGTGAGGCATTCTCGATAGGGCGTCAGCATTGGCATTGGTTCTGCCTGCCCGGTACTTGATCGTGAAGTCATAATTCGAGAGTCGCGCCATCCACCGCTGCTCTAGGGCACCTAGTCTTGCATTGTCCAGGTGTGTCAACGGGTTGTTGTCCGTGTACACGGTGAACTTTGCGGAGGCCAGGTAATGCTTAAACCGTTCTGTGACGGCCCACACCACTGCCAAGAATTCTAGCTTGAAGGAGCTGTAATTCTCCGGGTTCCTTTCAGTGGGCCTCAGCTTCCGGCTGGCATACGCGATCACCCTTTCTCTGCCATGTTGGTTTTGCGACAGTACGGCTCCCAGCCCCACATTACTGGTGTCTGTGTGGAGAATAAAAGGCTGGCCATAATCGGGGTAGGCCAGGATCTCATCCCCTGTGAGGGCCATCTTCAACTGGCGGAAGGACTCCTCTTCCGGCTTGTCCCACTTGAAGGGTGACTTTGGCTTCTGGACTTAGACTGTCCTATCAGGAGGTCCTGCATAGGGGCTGCCATCTTAGTGAACCCGGAGATGAACCTTCGGTAGTAGCCTACCAACCCGACAAATTGCCTCACTTCTTTGATGTTTGAGGGGCTTGGCCAGCTCTTGATTACTGTGACCTTGTCAGGGTCGGGGGCTACTCCTTCTGCACTTACCACGTGCCCTAGGTACTGGACCTTCGGTTTCAACAGGTGACACTTTGATGCCAGGGCTTCAAACACCTCTGCCAGGTGTTTTAGATGGTCCTCGTAGGTCTTCGAATAGACGATCAAATGGCCAGGTAAAGTAGGACCGTCTTGAAGTTTCGGTGCCCTAGACAGCATTCCATCAGCCTCTGGAAGGTCCCTGGTGCGTTGCAGAGTCCGAAGGGCATACAGTTGAACTCGCTCAGTCCCATCGGGGTGGTGAAGGCGGTCTTCTCCTTGTCAGCCTCTGCCACAGGAACCTGCCAGTACCCGCTAGTAAGGTCCAAAGTAGAAAAGAAGTTAGCTAATTTTAGTGCGGCTAAAGACTCCTCTATTCTAGGCAGCGGATATGCGTCTTTGTGGGTGATACGGTTGATTTGTCTATAGTCCACGCACATTCTCATGGTGCCATCTTTCTTTTTTACCAGAACCAAGGGGGCTGCCCAGGGGCTACAGCTATCTCTAATGACCCCGGCTTCTTTCATTTCCCTCAGCATGCCCTTTGCGTTCTGATAATGTGCAGGGGGTACAGGTCTGTGCCTCTCCTTTATTAGTGGGTGGCTCCCCGTGGGGATGTGGTGTTCCACTCCCTTTACTCGGCCGAAGTCCAGCAGGTGCTTACTAAAAATTCTCTCGTACTCCTGAACCACCCGGTAGACTCCTTGTTTTTGGTGCAGGGGAGTGGAGTCAGCACCCACATGGAGTTTCTGGCACCAGTCCTCCTTTTGTTTCTGGGAGCCATTACCCTCCGCCTGTGGAGATGGAGGCAAAGGCTCCACGGCCCTGATAGCTTTGTGTTCGACAGCAAACAGTTTGGCAAGTGTAGCGTACCTGGGTAAGTGTACCTCCCTCTCCCCAATGTTGAGAATGCGAACGGGCACCCTCCCATGACGGACATCAACCACCCCCCGGCCTGTCAAAATGGTGGGCCTGCTGTCTGAGTACACGGGTTCTACCATGGCTTGGTAGTCTCTACCTCTCAACCCGATTGCAGTCCGACACCAGATCATCATTTCACTTTTGGGAGGCATGAAAATGGGGAAGGGGTCACTCATTCTTACGCTACCGATCTCACCACCAGACAGTTCTACCTGCTGCCGTCTCATCAGGGCTTTTATCTCTTTGTTGAGGACTCTCTGTTGGCTGGAACTAGCATTCACCGCCATCTGTTGTAGAATTACAATTACCTCTTAAAGACAATTTTCAATCACGTTAGTACCCACAGTTATTTTAGGGTGACTTTCACGACGGTCAATGTCCACAATAATCACTCCCTGTGCCGGTAGTTCAACTTTACCAATCTTAATGGTCATCTCCTTGAACCCCATCTGCGGCACGGGCAAGCCATTGCTGGCGATGATGCTCAAGTCATTGTCTGGATACCGTGTTATATCAGCATCAGTCCAATACTGCTTAAAAAGTACATAAGGGATAGTAGTTACTTGCGACCCGGTATCCAGCAAGGCGCTCATGGGGATACCGTCCAGCACCACGGGTAAAACCGGGCGCCCCCCAACGTACTTATTACGCCAATTGTAAGGGCCTGGTGATCTTATGCCTGGGGGTTGGCCCTCTGCCCCAGGTTGGACCCGTTTAAATTACAGTACCTGGAAACGTGTCCGAGCTGATTGCATCGACGGCAGATGGGCTGTCCATCATCCGCGTAGCGGTCTGTGGGCCTCCCTCGGAACGACGGGGTCCTCCTCTGTCGACGCCATGGGACATCCTCCGGACTTGAAGCCAACTCGATGGGTCTTGACGGGTCCACTTGTAACGCCTGGATGGTCCTGGTCAACGCCGCAACGCTCTTGGTCAGCTCCTGGACTTGGTGGTGCAGATCTTTCGATGGGGCTTGGTTCAGGGCCTGTGCATCGGCCCCCACAGAGTCCATGGAGGAGAGCGCCGCCTCCTGGTGGTAGGTGAGAGCAGGGCGCCACTGGTTGCGGGTTCACGGAGCACCCTTATGGCCCTGTCCTTGAATTGGGCAAAGGTCAGATCAGGGTTCTGAAAGAACATGAGGCGCAGCTGGGTCCTGTGGGCGCTAGACAGCAGACCTTCTATGAACTGTTCTGTTAATAGCTTATCTGTATCCTGCACACTGCCAGGGTCAGCTTGTTTGATGGCTTTCAAAGCTTCCTGCAAATTTAGGGCATAGTCTCTGATGCTGTCCTGTGCCCGCTGCTTACATCCGTAGAACCGCATTTTAATTTCAGCGGAGGTACGTGTATCAAAGGTACCCCGCAGCCGGGCCAGAATGTCCTTTACAGTCCTTTTCTCCTCAGTGGGCCATGACTTTACCTCCCGCTGGGCTGCGCCAGTTAACTGCCCTGTCAGTATGCTAATCTTCTGTTCTTCTGTCAGGGGGTAAACTTGGAATAAACGGTACAGCCTTTCCTTAAAGTCAGTTAGTGCATGGGGCTCCCCTGAATACTTGGGCAGCCAGGCCGCTCCAGGGATGTAAGGCAGGGAGAATGGCATCACCGCACCGCTGCTGCAGCTGCGCTGGTGGTAGTGGGCGCCTCCACGTCCGACATCTTCCTCCCCCCTAGTTAAGCGTGGCCTACCTTCCGACGATCCTTTTCTGTAGGCCGCGGCTCCGCTGGTGCTGCTCCGGACGAGGACCTTGCATCGCGTCCTGGTGACGTCAGCGTCACTCTCTCTCCCTTCCAGGACCTTGCGCAGCGTCGGTGCATAGGGCGGAGCTTCAGGTCTCGCGCGGTTTGGACGTCCACGCCCCTCTTCTTCCCGCGCGGCGTCCTGCAGATGGCGTCCGATGGTGGGAAAACAGCTGAAGATGGCGGGAAGCTGCTGAAGATGGTGGGAGACGGGTGAAAATGGCGGGAAACGGCTCCGGATGGCGGGAAACCTCTTTTTAAGGTACGTGTACAGTCTTTTTCAGGCACGCAATACCCGTTTGTGGCGGGTTAGTCACAATCCTGCCGACTACGCCAAAGGTGACTCACCCCCTGGGCCATGGGGCACTCGGAGCCGGGCAACAGGGCAATAATGGGGGTAGTAGTGGCAACCCAGTCCGTGGCTCAGACAAGTGGCAGTCTTCTATATGTTTTGCAATGTCCGACTACGCCACCCGTGGATTGCGGTCAGGGCTAACCGCCGCCGCAGTGCAGACCGCTGGGGCAGATGTAAATGTGCAGCATTGAATAGTACAACTCCCCACGGGAGGAGTATGGCCCCAGGGCAGTATATAATGGATGATGGAGGGGATGATTCCGACCGCAATAGCCAGGGAACGGAGGCCTCTTAAATAGTTCAGGGTCTTTATTAGAACAGGTGAGACGACCCAAAAACAGTCCCTGCTAGGAGGGGGCCTGGATGTCTGAGAACAAGTGGGAAGCTGGCCCCTATTCAGGGTGAGGGTGTAGGCCTACCGTGCTCTCTGCGCTCTCTCTGGCTATTTCCCTCCTCGTGGTGTAATAGTCCACGTTCCTGAGCTTGCCATGTCTTCTCGCCCGTATGGCTTGCAACTTGGGTCCCTTTCTACTCCCGGCCTGGTACGGCTTTGCTGGTCCCTTCTGCTGTGGCGGAACCTCCGGGCTTCTTAGGCCAGGGAACATACAATCCCCTGCGGACTGGTTATTTGCTGTAGGACTTGGAATCCTCACAGCCACAGACACCAAAGTCTGGTAGATTAGTTTCTCTCTCAGCCAGGACAGGTTTCCCTCGCCTTCCGTCCCTGGCTCGTGGCTCTCCTACTGCCACACGGCCTCTTAGGTTGCAACACCACTGTCTGTCCCTGCTCTGGGACACCTCTTTCTCCAGAGACAGGTTGTCCAGTTCTCCTAACCCTGCCCCCAGTTCCAGCTTTTATAGTAGGGGCAGCCTGCTCCACCTACTGGCCTGGGACAGGAGGTACTGCATGCTAATGTTCCTTGACCAGAGAACCTCCCCCTTGCTCTCAGACACAGCTTTATTATACATTTGTGGCATCCAGTCCAGGGTGACACACTTGCACTAGAAATTTTACCTTTTATGCTCGTGGAGGCAGAAGCTTTCCGCAACCTCATGGAAGCGGCCGGCCCTCGTTACTCGGTCCACAGCCGCCATTATTTCTCCCTGTGTCGTCCTCGCCTTACACAAGCACGGGTCCCAGAACATTACCCGTACCCTCACCAGCGCAGTTACTGGGAAGGACCTCCTAACCACAGACATATGGACAAGTGCTTGTGACCAGTGAAGGTACATCTCAACAACGGCACACTGGGTTAATATTGTGAAAGCCGGGACCCTGTAGGACCCTGGGACTGAACACGTCTTCCCGACGCATAAGATTGTGGGCCCTGGGTTAATCAAGCTTCAACACAAAGTTCACAAGGTAGACAGCAGCAGTCTTCTAGACAACAAGCAAATTATTCATGATGATAGAGACCACCATCTCTTTAGCTTGCTGCTGGTACCTTTCTGTGGGAATGAGCTTTGCTCCAACCAGCCTGGAATATTTCCAGTGGTATTGGCATCCAGTACCGGAAGCGAAGCCATCCACAATTTCCTTTCTCTGGAATTTTAATTGGTAGTCTGAGTGTCTGTCCAAACAGTAGTTTCTCACAAAGGAGCTGAAGACACTGAGTGGCAGTAGGTGCAAGTGACGCGCCCCCTGGGCCGTGGGGTACTCGGTGTCGGGCCGGTTGGTGCAGGGGAAGCCACAGTGGCAGTGACCAGGTCCATGACCCAGGGCGGGCAATAAAAGGGGATTATAGTTTTTATAGTTTAATGTTCGTGACACCACCTGTGGTATGCAGCTATGTGGAGCCGCCGCTGTGGTGCAGATCCTCTGGAGCTGATGGTGACGCAGCAGAGTTGGGACAGCTCTCCACAGGCAGAGCTTAGCTCCAGGACAGGAAATGGTGATGTTATAGATGTTGCTGTGCAGTGTAGTGCAGGGGATGGCACAGATAATAACCAGTCCACAACTTAATGGCGGTTTCCTCTTATTTTTACTTGCGGTGGTTAGGCAGACCAGGACACGGGTACTAGCTTGTAGTAGAGGTCCGGGCGGCCTGGAAGCAAGTTGGGAATCTGACACGCCCCCTGGGCCGTGGGGATACCCAGAGCCGGGCCTGTAGATGCTGGGGGTTATAGTCACCGTGGCGGCGACCCGGTCCGTGACCCAGGGCGGTCAAACCAGGGTAGTCTGTGTGTATAGGTTATATATAGTCCGACTACGCCACCTGTGGAACGCGGTTATTGGGAACCGCCGCTGCGGAGCAGTCCACTGAAGCTGGTGGTGTGTGCAGCAAGGTAGTGTAACTCCCCACAGGAAGAGTGTAGCTTCAGGGCAGCGTGTATGGATGATGGTGGTGATAGTGCCTGGATCAGTAATGATAACACGGAGTCTTTGCAGTGCAGTCCTAGGGTCTTTACTGGTGGTAATTATATAGGCCCCAACGGGAGTACTTGCTAGGGATGAGGGCCTGGTCAGTCTGGGAGCAATCCTAGAATTCCCCTGGCCAGGTGGAGCTGCAGGCCTGCCGTTCTAACTGTACGCTTTGGCTATCCTGCTTATAGTCGTGTTGTAGCCCACGTCCCTGAGTGTGACGTTCTGCGCTCACCCGTATGGCTGGCGACTCGGATCCCGTGTATTCCTCGCTCCTCTGTGGCGGTACTGGTCCTTTCGTGTGGCTGAGCCTCTGGGCTTCTGTGGGCCAGGAGACCTGCAATCTCCTGCCCTGCGGTATCTGCTGCTGGGCTTGAAGGGTCCCACAGCCTCGGACTCCGGTGTCCGGTCCTCTGTGTACACTGGCCAGGACGAGCTATGCCCAGCTCCAGTCCCTGGCTTCTTACTCCTGTGTCCTCAACTCGACTACTTGCCATGTCTGAGATAACCCCGCCTCCAGATCCAGTTATACAGGCAAGGATCCTCCCCTTTCTGGCCTGGGGCAGGAGGTGTTGCATGTAGTGTGTTCCCTGACCAGGAAACTCCTGTTTTGCTCCCAGACATGGTATTACTACCACTGTGGCAACAAGACCCCCTGGGGTGCCCCAAATCCACCTCACCAGGTGAAGTTGGAGGCCTTCCCTTTGCGGTAATCTCTTTGGCCCTGCTGCTTATAGCTGTGCTGTGGCCCTCGTCCCTGAGTAAAACCTATGGCAGGCAGCTCGGGCCTTCCTGGAATGTCGCTCCCACATGGCGGTGCTGGGCCCTATGTGCTGCTGAGCCTCCGGGCGTCTGATGGGGCCAGGAGACCTGCAGTCTTCTGCCCTCCGGTTTCTGCTGCTGGGCCTTCAGTGCCCCACAACCTCGGACTCCGGTGTCCGGTTCTTCTGCGCTACTCTGGGGTGAACTGCCGTGCAGCTCCACTCCCCAGGTCTTTCGTCTTTGCTGTCCTGTCTTCAACTCCTCTCACTAACTCTAACTAACCCCGCCTCCAGATTCCAGTTGCTAAGGGGAGGAGCTCCCCTTGCTGGTCTGGAGCCAGGAAAGTGTTGCATGCTAATGTAGCACCCCGAGGACTCGGCTGCTACAGGGGTACTGCACCTCGACCCAGAGGTGTGGTATTCCACTCCCGGGTAAGGATGGAGTGTGGGACTGAGCTCAGTAGGCTGCATGCACTACATACATCCCATTTCCGGGGGACAGAACTACGGTACTCCCACCAGATAAATGTGCAGGTACGACAGCGTCTGTCCCTGGCTGGAGTGGGAGGGGGGTGGAACATCCCAGTAGTGTAGGGGCAGATAGGGGAGGGGCTCTGGGCATAGAGATAGGAGCCCATTGGGTGCTAGTCACCTGGGCTCACACATAGAGGGAGTATATAAGGTGGGCACCATGTTAGATCAGGGTCAGTTCAGCCTGAGGAGAAGCCGAGCAGAGGAGCTCAGCCAGGAGGGCTGACAGGGAGCTGTGGCTCCTGCTGGGCCCAGCTCCAGGGCCCGGCTTGTAGTGGAGGAGGAAGAAGAAAGGCCCAGAGACGCAGAGCCAGAGGGAACCCTGAGATCCCAGAATTAAGCCAAAAGGGTGAAGGGTTGGCAGAAGAGGGCACCGGATCCCAAGCTGGCGGAGGCAAAATTAACCCTTAGCCAGGAACCGGAGGTCGTGGTCAAGCTTTGCCACGACCCTCACCACATCCACCAGGAAGGTATACCAAGAGTAGGGTCAGGAAAGCCAGAGAAGGTTTTGCCACCAGGAGGCCCAAGGGAACCGGACAAAGGTGGATCCCTGGTGGGGACGGCCAGCAGAGAGAGAAAGAGAAGGGAGCTCAGGACCACGCTCCGGAACTGCCTGGGGGTTAGCCGAGTCCCACACCTGGTGAATGCAGCACGGCTCGGGTGGTCACTCAAGGCCAGAGTGACTGAAGGTGAAGGAACACCAGTGAGTAAAAACCCTGAAACTGCATCTCACGTCTCTGACTCTCCTTTCTGCACTATCACTACCCCCATCATCCGCACCAGCTGCCCTGAGGCCATACCCCTCCCGTTGGGGGTTATACCACCATCGCTGCACCCATACTACCGGCCTCAGCGGACTGTTCTGCAGCGGCGGCCTTGTGACCGCAAATCAACGGGTGGCGTAGTCGACACTTAACAACATCTACAAAGACTGCCACACACTTAGTTTGACACCCTGGGCACGGACCGGGTCACCGCCACGAGGACCACTACCCCTGTCAGATCCGGCTCCGGGTATCCCCTGAACATGGCCCAGGGGGCGCGTCACTAGTATACCTAACTGGGGGACCCCTGCTTGCTTCCAGGCATGGCATCACCTCTTGTGAGGGAGGCAATGCCACTGTGGCAACCGGTGCCACACAAGCATGTTAGATATCAGAGGGAGAACAGAGAGAGCAGCACGGTGGCTCAGTTGTTAGAATTTCAGCCTTGCAGCGCTGGGATCCTGGGTTCAAATCCCACCAAGGACAACATCTGCAAGGAGTTTGTATGTTCTCCCCGTGTTTGCAGGGATTTCCCCCAGGTTCTCCGGTTTCCTCCTTTGTTAAAAAAGGAGCCATACAGTGTCCGGGAACCCTCACACAGACTTTTCTTAGCCAGGGTTGGACAGAGAACCAGATAATCCTCCAGTGGGCCCTGGCTTCTCCTTCAGAGAGTTCATAATGCAAACCTTGCAGGTCGTGACTCGTGATGATAATAGAAGCCACCATCTCCTTAGCTTGCTGCTGGTACTTTTCTGTGGGAATGAGCTTGGCTCCAACCAGCCTGGAATATTTCCAGTGAATTAAGGCACGCCATGGTTTAGTATTAGCACTCAGTACCAGAAGCAAAGCCATCCACAATTTCCTTCTTAGGAATTTTATTTGGTAGACTGAATGGCTGCCCAAACTTTAGTTTCTCACAAAAGAGCTGAAGACACTGAGTGGCAGTAGGTGCACGTTTCTCCAGCATGACCTGTTTGTTCGATACCAGAGGGAGAACAGAATTTGGCTTTGCCAAGGTGCCAGATTGCATCTTTTTAGTCTTATAGATTGCTGGAGCCAGTCCGCTGTAAAAAAGCAGCCATAGAGTGTCAGGGAACCTTCACACAGTCTTTTCTTAGCCAGGGCTGCTTCTTGGTGAGTGTTGTATTTCACCCCAGCCATATTCTTTAGGTCGGATGAAAGGACTGGCATAGAGGAAAACCGTATCTACTCCGGCTGTCATTTCTCCCCCACCAAGTTCCGGCCATTGTCACACACAACCATGTATGTTCAGCGGTGAGAGCCACAGATCTGCTTGCTGTGTTACAGCTTTCAACAACTCTGCAGCGATGTGCAGTTTTTCACTTAAGCATAAGCATATTATCTTCATCACAGCCTGTTGCCGCTTGGCCGAGGCAGTGCTGTAGGGCTTCCAGCTTGCGACTGATGTGGTCATTTTGGAGATGGAGGCTGAAGAGAAGGAGGAGGTGCAGGAGCTGTAGAATGTGATTACATTGAGGTTACATTGGTGAGTCTGGTTTTTATACTAAAGATCCTGCTGTGTTTTTACATTTCTTTTACGTCTCTTCAAATGTGTATTGGAGTGCGTCCTAATTTTTGGCAGCCCTTGAAATTGCTGCATATAGGCAATAACAGTATAGGAGACCCACTCTTTAATAATGGGAAGGACAATTCAAATAGATTCTATATTCTAGAATATTACCTGTCTTATCTGAAATTAATTTACGGGTGAGGCATCGCAGTATGGATAGTGTATTACACCGATCCAGCCAGGTATTATTGCCTTATACTGCGTGCTGCTGGTGCTGCCGAAAAAAAATAAAAATCTATTCTATTCCCTATCGATACTGCTGTTAGATGCATTTACAATAGGGACAGGTGCTGCTAGGTGGTATCATCAGCTCGAGATGAGTGTTTATTCTGGTTGCATAAATCTATTCCACAGTCCATAACTTCTCCTTCACGAGAGTTCATAGTGCAAACCTTGCAGCTGCTATGGGACTCTTGAGTGGGGGAGAAAGGTGGCCCTTCAGAATCAAATCCTCTGGTGGGCCCAATGTTCTTCAGTCTGACACTGCTTCAGGCAGTTGTATTTCACCACAGCCATATTCTTTAGGTTGGTGAAAGGACTGGCATAGAGGGAAACCGTATCTATTCCGGCTGTCATTTCTCTCAGGAAGTCCTCTAATGCAGCTTGTTTCATAAGCAGTGGCAGCCATCCAACATCAGCTCACACTTCTCGGGGGTGCTTCGACACACAAAGATCTTTCTTTACCCCTTGAATTTCATGACTACAGAGTTGGGCAATGGCCTGATCTGCAATGCGTTTTGAGAAATAACGTGCAAAAGCACGTCCAATCCACAGTAAAAAAGAAGCCAAAGAGTGCTCGAAAACCTTCACACAGACTTTTCTAAGCCAGGACTGCTTCTCGGCAGGGCTGGACGGGCCCACCAGTGAAAGACTCCTCCGATGGGCCCTGGCTTCTCCTTCACGAGAGTTAATAATGCAAACCTTGCAGGTCGTAATGATGATAGAGGCCACCATCTCCTTAGCTTGCTGCTGGTATCTTTCTGTTGGAATGAGCTTAGTTCCAACCAGCCTGGAATATTTCCAGTTGTTTGCTATTGGCACCCAGTACCAGAAGCGAAGCCATCCACAATTCCCCTTCTCAGGAATTTTATTTGGTAGTCTGAGTGGCTGCCCAAATATTAGTTTCTCACAAAGGAACTGAAGACACTGAGTGGCAGTAGGTTCAAGTGTCTCCAGCATGTTAGCTATCAGAGGGAGAACAGAGAGGGCAGCACGGTGGTTAGCACTGCAGCCTTGCAGCACTGGGGTCCTGGGTTCAAATCCCACCAAGGACATCATTTGCAAGGAGTTTGTATGTTCAACCCTGTGTTTGCAGGGGTTTCCCCCGTGTTATCCAGTTTCCTTCTCAGTAAAAAAGCAGCCATACATTGTCTGGGAACCCTCACACAGACTTTTCTTAGCCAGGGTTCGACAGGTCCACCAGAGAACCGGAGAATCCTCCGGTGGGCCCTGGCTTCTCCTTCAGGAAAGTTCATAATGCAAACCTTGCAGGTTGTGACTCGTGATGATGATAAAGACCACCATCTCCTTAGCTTGCTGCTGGTACTTTTCTTTGGGAATGAGTTTGTCTCCAACCAGCCTGGAATATTTCCAGTGAATTATGGCACGCCATGGTTTGGTATTAGCACCCAGTACCAGAAGCAAAGTCATCCACAATTTCCTTCTCAGAAATTTTATTTGGTAGGCTGAATGGCTGCCCAAACTTTAGTTTCTCACAAAGGAGCTGAAGACACTGAGTAAGTGCAAGTTTTTCCAGCATGACCTGTTTGTTCAATATCAGAGGGAGAACAGAATTTGGCTTTGCCGAGGTGCCAGATTGCATCTTTTTAAGTCTTATAGATTGCTGGAGCAAGCCCGCTGTAAAAAAGCAGCCATAGAGTGTCAGGGAACCTTAACACAGACTTTTTTTAGTCAGGGCTGCTTCTCCGTGAGTGTTGTATTGCACCACAGTCATATTCTTTAGGTCGGATGAAAGGACTGGCATAGAGGGAAACCGTATCTACCCTGCTGTCATTTCTCCCCCACCAGGTTCTGTCCATTGTCACCCACAACCATGCCTGGCTGCATGTTCAGTGGTGAGAGCCACAGATCTGCCTGCTGTGTTACAGCTTTCAACAACTCTGCAGCAGTGTGCAGTTTGTCACCTAAGCATAAGCATATTATCTTCAGCACAGCCTGTTGCCGCTTGGCCGAGGCAGCACTGCCGAGGCAGTGCTGTAGTGCTTCCAGCTTGCGACTGATGTGGTCATTTCGGAGATGGAGGCCAAACAGGAGGAGGAGGTGCAGGAGCTGTAGAATGTGATTACATTGAGGTTACATCTTGCTGTGTTTTTACATTTCTTTTTTTTTTTTTTTTTTTTTTAACGTCTCTTCAAATGTGTATTGGAGTGCGTCCACATTTTTGGCAACCCTTGAAATTGCTGTATATACGCAATAACAGTATAGGAGACCCACTCTTTAATAATGGGAAGGACAATTCAAATAGATTCTATATTCTAGAATATTACCTGTCTTATCTGAAATTCGTTTACAGGTGAGGCATCGCAGTATGGATACCGTATTACACCGATCCAGCCAGGTATTATTGCCTTATACTGCGTGCTGCTGGTGCTGCCGAAAAAAAATCTGTTCTATTCCCTATAGATAACGCTGTTAGATGCATTTACAATAGGGACAGGTGCTGCTAGTTGGTATCATCAGCTCAAGATGAGTGTTCACTCTGGTCACATAAATCTCTTCCACAGTCCATAAGTTTTTTTTATTTCTTTGGCCATATATACAAGTTACCCTGGAAAGAATGTTTCTTCACATTTTTTCCAGGAAAATTCATTTTAGCTTGCTTTTTGTATGTTTTATTGTCAGTCCGTAAAAGTGGCGTAATACTATGACAACATTGTTCACAGATATGCTATTGGTCAGCGACCAACTGTGAATAGGCTTAAACACACAACTGCCATACTTTAAATGGAGTATAATATTTGACATGCTCCCAAAAATGTCTGCATTATTACTGCAGTAATATGGGATCACACCTGATGACCACGGTTTCAGTCAGTCGCCTGATAGTATGGTATTGGTCAGCGACCAAGTGTCAATAGTTTGGAACAACATACACCTGGCAGACTTTAAATGAAGTGTAATATCTGACATGCTCCACAAAATGTCTGTATTATTACCCCAGTAATATGGGATCACGTTAGATCATGGAAAAGTTTCTCTGCTTCCACAATTCAGTAATGCGAATATAATAAAAAAATCTGTCTGTATTTTGCTAACAAGCAAATGGAGCAGTAAAATGGTGTACTATGGATTGCTTTTAAGAAAATAATCAGGATTAAGAGCAAAAAAAAATAGCCCGGATATGTAGGGCTATGGATATTTGTAACAGCATCAGCAGCAGACAGAACGTGCAATGGACCCTATTGTGCTGTATACACTGATGATGCTATGCGGCCAGCCAATCACTGTAATGCCACAAGCAACAGGGCTACGGCATTACAGTGAGTGGAAAGCAATCCCTGCATGTTAATTGTCTGTCTAAAGAGCGCCAAACATGCAGGACGGGGACCCGAGCTCCCGCCCGAGCAACCCGGAAATAATCGCCGAGTGCCGAGCATGTTGAGCAGTGAGATGCTCAGGCAAGTACTGAGCAGTGACGAGCACGCTCACTCATCACTAATGAGTACGTAGGAATCACATTAGGTTAGGTTCCCAGCAAAGAAGATCACCTTGTCTGGCTACTGGGCACACATGAATTGACCAATTTATGTACTAAGTATCTTCGTTTTTCCTATTTTCTAGAGCAGTAATGCAATTCCAATTTCCCATATTTCATGTTTGCATGCTATAGCGTTACAGAATGCAACTTTATTTGTTAGTTATATATGGATATGGCTACTCTTAGTATGCACACCTGTTCTCTGCTTGGAAGTGACGATCTGTCTTTGTCTTATGACACAGTTATAGACCACAAAGAAGCAGAGGAGACTCTGCAATGAGGAACCAGTGTAGCCAAGTTAAGTTATACAGGAGGTTCTATGGCAGAAATATACCAGCAGTATAGCAGAGTTAAGTAAGGGTTATAGCAAAGCTAAATTTGTCACAGAGTCCAATGCAGAATTTGCAATAGTATGGCAGAGTTGACTCAGCGAAATATCAGAGCTGCGTTCCTCACAGACTCCAATGCAGAGCTGGAAGTGGAACTGCAGAGTTGACTCAGAAATGTAGCAAAGCTAAATTTGTCTCAAAGTTCTATAGAGAAGAGCTTGTAAGCAATATAGTAGAGCTGGCTTTGTCCCATAGTCTAATATAGCATATCTAGTCAGCAGTATAGTAGAGCTAGGTTTGTCACAGAGTACCCAGAGGCATAGCAAAGCTGAGTTTGTCCCAGAGTTCTGTAAAACAGAGCTGGTGAGGGGTATAGTAAAGCTGGCTTTGTCACAGAGTCCAGTATTGAAAATCTGGTCAGATGTAATAATAGAGCTAGGTTTGTAACAGAGTCCAGTATAACAGAACTGGCCAGCAGAACAGCAGAGTACCCAGAAGCATAGCACAGCTTTGTTTGTCAAATGTTTAATGTAAAGCTGGTGAAGAAAAGCAGACCACAACAGTGGACATCAGTTAGTGGCGTTAGCCTGAAGGTATAGTGTCAAAGGTGCATGGCAGGCTGCTATGGCAAAATAACTTGCCGAAGAGAAAGAAGACTCTAATTGGAGAAGGCCATAGCTTCAGTATACAGCAGGGATGTCAAACTCAAACCAACAGAGGGTCAAAATGAAAAAACTTGGACAAAGTCGTGGGCCAACCAGTATATACAGTATAATGGGCCCCACATAGTCCTCCATACAGAATAATGGCCCCACATAGTCCTCCATACAGAATAATGGACCCCACATAGTGCTCCATACAGTATAATGGCCCCACATAGTCTTCCATACAGTATAATGGGCCCCACATAGTCCTCCAAACAGAATAATGGCCCCACATAGTGCTCCGTACAATATAATGGGCCCCACATAGTCCTCTATACAGAATAATGACCCCACATAGTCCTCCATACAATATAATGGACTCCACATAGTCATCCATACAGAATAATGGGCCCCACATAGTCCTCCAAACAGAATAATGGCCCCACATAGTCATCCATACAATATAATGGGCCCCACATAGTCCTCTATACAGAATAATGGGCCCCACATAGTCCTCCATACAGAATAATGGCCCCACATAGTCCTCTATACTGAATAATGGGCCCCACATAGTCTTCTATACAATATAATGGCCCCACATAGTCCTCCATACAGAACAATGGACTCCACATAGTCCTCCATACAGAATAATGAGCTCCACATAGTCCTCCATACAGTATAATGGGCCCCACATAGTCCTCCATACAGAATAATGGGCCCCACATAGTCCTCCATACAGAATAATGGGCCCCACATAGTGCTCCATACAGTATAATGGCCCCACATAGTCCTCTATACTGAATAATGGGCCCCACATAGTCTTCCATACAATATAATGGGCTCCACATAGTCCTCCATACAGTATAATGGCCCCACATAGTCCTCCATACAGTATAATGGCCCCACATAGTCCTCTATACTGAATAATGGGCCCCACATAGTCTTCCATACAATATAATGGGCCCCACATAGTCCTCCATACAGAATAATGGCCCCACATAGTCCTCTATACTGAATAATGGGCCCCACATAGTCTTCCATACAATATAATGGGCCCCACATAGTGCTCCTTACAGTATAATGGCCCCACATAGTCCTCTATACTGAATAATGGGCGACACATAGTCTTCCATACAATATAATGGGCCCCACATAGTCCTCCATTCAGAACAATGGTTCCACATAGTCCTCCATTCAGAACAATGGTCCCACATAGGGGTGATGATTCTGGTGTCGCAGGCCAAATATAACCACCCTGCGGGCCAGAGTTTGACATGTATGGTATACAGGAAAGGTGAGTAACATTTGTTAATAGGATGATCCTTTTATTTGGCCACTACAGGGTGCTGTTATCTTATTGAGAGCATGGAGCAAACATTTGGGGACTCTATGGTGCTGGTATATAAGAATATGATACTATTATTTGGGGACTGTATAGTGCTGGTATATGAGAGTATGATCCTATAATTTGGGGACTCTATGGTGCTGGTATATAACAGTATGATCCTATAATTTGGGGACTGTATAGTGCTGGTATATGAGAGTATGATCCTATAATTTGGGGACTCTATGGTGCTGGTATATAACAGTATGATCCTATAATTTGGGGACTGTATAATGCTGATGTATGAGAGTATGATCCTACAGTATTATTTGGGGACTGTATAATGTTGTCATTTAGGCACTATAACATAGCAGTTGTACATCACTGTTTTGACCATGGCAGTGATATGCAACTGATTCACATTTTTTACTATACATTATTTTAACTATATTTTTCTGTATGTACAGTATACATTACAATGATCATTTTCACATTGAATCTTCTATTCTTACTGAGAAAAGTGTGTGTGTGTGTGCTCGCCAAACTATGTTTTTCCCTGGGGTTCTTCACAGACCAAATGTCTCACCTAAGAACATCCCAAAATCTTTCTGATTGGTCATTGCCATAAATCTCTTGAATGTGTTGTCATCCATTAGAACGTTCCATACTCAGATCTCAGTGACTAACAAGCCACCAGGCGAGGTACTTATAAAGCATCCAGTATCCAAATTCTGTGAGCGGAAAATGTAAAAAAAATGTAAAAAAAAATGTAAAAAAATTTTTAAAAATTGGGCAAACTGGGACATGAATCACACAGGCATAAATGATCCATATCTGAAACTTCTTCGTTCTGGGTCAGTGAGCATCCAGCATGAGAAGAATGCACCTCCGCAGGGTTACACGTCCTTCCTATGAGTCAGGTACTCTCATGTATATGACTGACTTGTGGTAAGATTCTTTGTTAATCTTCATAAACCCTGTGGAATGGAATGCGGAGCTCCACATGGATGTCACCAATTTTGCAGAGCTGAGTCTGTCATTCAACTGTGAGCATCATGATAACTTTGAGCAACAATTATGCCATTATGGTGTGACCATGAAATGTGCCAAACAACAAACTTTAGGGTTGTGAAAGATACATTTCTCCCTCTAGTCATGCCAAATATTTACTTTGAGGTTGGTACTGAATGCCCTCATGTCACTTGTAATACTACTTGAATGCCAAGATTGTAGGCGGAGAGCAGCTGGACCAACTTCTGTGGTTAGGTCAACCAGATGGGAGAGTGCCATGAATGTCCTTCGTACCCATGTCATGGAGACAGTGACTTATTTCCTTATACAGCTTATCATAGGGCACATGACAAAAGGAAACCTCCCTCCCAGAAATATCATCTCACTGCAACCCAATGCCCCATATTATCCACCTTCTATTGCATGGTGCCATCCTGTCCAACTTCCACAGATGGGGGAGGACAGTTGTAGGTGGTGTGTGCCACTTTTTTAACGCCAAGTACAGTGCCAACCACAGTGCCCTATAACAAAGTAAGCCAGGTTGGCGCCAAAGGGCCAATATTGAACACTTGTGCCCCACCACATTTTCTTTCGCCCCCAGACAGGAAGTTGCTTTAGAATATCCAATGAATGACAACCTCTTCGTGTACCAGTGAGTGGCACAGAAGAAAGTCCTCAGCCTGGCAGACCCATCTAAATGTCGGCCATATGATATTACCCTTTACGTAGAGCCAATGGGCCAAAAAACTTGCTCCTCTCGCGTTCTCGCTAATTTTGGTGTCAATAATTGCCCTCATTATGGGTGCCAACTGTAATCAATGGACATTCAAACTGTGTTCATTGAGTAACCCAGCAGTCCTGCAATGGATGGACCTTCTTCTTCATTTATATAGTATATTAGAGTCTAGTAAGATATATCCCCTCCCTTAAGAGTAGAAATCCCCATTAAAACCAAGAGAGGCCGGGGACAAATGTCTCATTACTAATCATCAGGGCAAATTATAAAGCCAGGTATGGCTAATGAAATATATGCAACATAAAACGCATCCATAATAATAATCTAATCATGTAGATATCTGTTGTTGTAATGGTTAACACTCTTGTGTGAGAGGGCTTCTAAATAGCACAGATCAGCTGTCATGGCACACAGCACACTGTATGGCACCTGTTCCTGCCGCATGTGCTGGGCATTTAACTTTTTAAATCTCCTCATAGTCAGCTGTGCCTCAGTCTTGTCCCACAGTCCTCAAAGCAGTGGTCATCTGGAGACCCACCAGCAGTCTTTTAGTAACCCACCATCCGTCTTCTAAGAAACTTCCAGCAGTCCACCAGAAGTCCTCTTGCAGCTATTAGTCTATTAGCAGTCCACTTGAAGTCCAGCAGTTCTTCAATCCACAGGCTATCTTCTAGCAGTCCTCCAGAAGTCCTTCAAAGATCCTCCAGCAATCATCTGACAGTCTACCAGAAGTCCTACTGCAGTTCATCCTGCAATGGGCTCCATAGTGGCAAAGCTCTTATTACCCACTGTTAGCAGCCTTGCACTTGTGCCAACCATCAGCATAGCAGCCAAAAGGAAGTTCCACATGGAAGCTATGGTTTACTTCTTCACTATGTTTTTCATAGCGGTAAGTCAGTTTTTTTTGTACCTTTCTTTGCTTTGAACAAATCATCAAATCATAGTTTTTCATAGTTTTTAAGGTTGAAAGTAGATATAAGTCCATCGAGTTCAACCTATAACCTAACATGTCAGATATGTTCTTAAAGGGGTTGTCAGTGTACATAAAGTAGGCTGAAACCGCCGATATCGGGTATGGAGGACTCCTGGCTGTCCCACAATGTGCAGAGAGAGAAGCATCCAGTCCGTTAGATTTCCAGTAGCCAATTCTCTTATTCTGTAGATCAGCCAGAGAAGTCTGGAAGAGGAGGACAGAGAAGTGTGGAGGAGGACAGAGGAGTCTGGAGAAGAACAGATGAGTCTGGAGGAGAAGGACAGAGGAGTCTGGAGGAGGAGGACAGAGAAGTGTGGAGGAGGACAGAGAAGTATGGAGGAGGAGGACAGAGAAGTATGGAGTAGGAGGACAGATAAGTGTGGAGGAGGACAGAGGAGTCTGGAGGAGGAGAACAGAGGAGTCTGGTCTGATAGTGGCTCTCCTATAGAGAATACGGGAGAGCTTGGTGTAGGGGAGTGTTCCTGTGTATGGGGGAGTCAGGGAAGATAGTTGTAGACCAAATGATCTTTAGAGATACTGTAACTTTATAGCCTATCAACATTCGCATGTGTCCTTCATGTCAGATGACACACTTAGGGTGATGCTACACGGCGACTTTGACTTTGACTCAGCTTGTGTGGCCAAAGATCGTTGAATGCCATGATTACATCGCAAGACAGTGCAAGTGATTGACCAAAGTCGATGAGTAGCCCCAGCCCTTTTGTTATATCATAGTGTATGTGTAGCTCCTCTTATAAATGCCAGTATACTTGTGTTATATTCACAAAATTTGCAGTGGTCTACCCTCTGCGGGGTTTTTTAAACCATCGGATGCCCTAAATGTGGTGCTGGTTTTGCCATTGAAGTATATGGGGAAAAATCTAATACTGTTATGTGCGGTACCACTACTGCTATTTGCAAATGGAAGCTCTACTACCTCTGTGTGCGGGATTATAGGGCACCGCAGAACAGTTGTCACAGGTCCCACAGCAAAACATTTATCAGTCCCTTTAAACATGTGCTGTGCATGTCAGCTGTGCTCCATGCACCATGCCTCCTGTCTTCTTAGGCAAACACCAGCTGTTACCATTGTACCCTTTCACTGCCAAAATGGTTCCTAAAATCTGCGCTCTGAACGCCTGTGTCTCTTGTCTTTGCAGATGTTTCATGCTTGTGAAGGTCCCGGCCTGTCCTTTATATGTTTCATGGGATATGATCTCCTGGAATACTTCAGTATCTATGGGACAGCAGTGTCCATGTGGGTGTCACTGATAGGTAAACTCGCCTTTTATAATTTTGGGGTTCTTTTGAACTTGCCAACGCTTGAGAAGTGAAATCCTGAAAAGCTGTTTGATGATGCCTTGCACCTTGTAAAGATTTTCCTATATGTTCTGGCTGTTTATAACCTACAGCACCACAAGATAACCCCAGACCTTCTAAAAACAAATAGACCCCAGACCAGATCCATTAAATGAAGACCCCTAAACCCAAATATATATATATATAAACCGCCAAAATAAATACAGATACCAAGAAAGAACCCCTAAATACAGACTCCATAATACACCCCCTAAAAAATACAGGACCGAAATCTCATCAATAGCAAGCCCAGACAATGAAATACAGGTTTCCAGCCAGACCCTTACATTAAGACCACAGGCAAGACCCCCTATAACAATTTCAGACCCTTGAATATTATAAACTAACCCATATCCCAGACAATACATACTAAATAAATACGGACCCTAGACCTCATAAGTAAAACATTCCGGACCAAACCCCCTAAATACAGACTCAAAGCCCTCCAAAGAAATACACATCCCATACCAGACCCCTGAGGAAAATACTGCCCCAAACTATACCCGCTAAATACAGAAACCCCAAGACCAACCTTAATACATAACCCATAGGCATGGAGAAATCATACAGCATAGGATCTATGCGGCCAAAATAAAGGTGATCGGTCCACCCACTTTCCAAAACCCCAACAGTCTGCTGTCCCTACATTTCTAGATCCACCTAGGCCAGAAGTCTTTTATGTGTTTCTGCTGAGGCAGACGTCAGACAGACTTAGAAACGCATTGAGAATAAACTATTTATTCTTAAAACTTCAAGGATTTCAGAACGCCTTTCTTACCAGCAGCGCAGCATTACCTGCTCTTCCACTGTAATTCCTAAAAGATGTAATAGCATATTGTCTGAGGGTGATCATACACAATGGTAGCTATCCAAGCTACCTGTCCATAGAAAGTAAGAACATTTATGTCCTTCCTAATTCCCCTATAATGACATTGTCTATTATTTCTCCAGCACTGGGCGACTTTGATGAACCTAAGAGGTCTACGGTTGTGATGTTTGGTGTCCTCACCATTGCAGTGCGGATATATCAGGATCGTTTGGGATATGGTGTCTACTCTGGGCCTATTGGAACAGCGGTGTTGATGATTTCTGTTAAATGGGTAAGTCAATGAAGGTGGTTGTAGGCGTAGCTGCTGAGTCTTTTATTGTTTATATTCGAGTCTACTTATAATTTTTTATTGTCTTCTAGTTGACGAAAATGAAGGAGACGAAAGGTCTGTATCCAGATAAAAGTGTCTACACGCAGCAGATAGGACCAGGTTTCTGCTTCGGAGCACTGGCTTTGATGCTACGATTCTTCTTTGAGGTAAGTTCCTCAACAAATGCTTTGAGCTATGATTTACAGCATATGGATCTTAGGTTCTCAGCCTGTAATTTGGGTATTCTTCATTGTACAGTATGTTCTAGATTTGGACCAATAGTCCTTTATGTAATAGTCCTCCTTTTGCCATTGTTTAAAAGCTCCAAGTATTATGGTGACACGCCTCTGGATCTCCATCAGTCCCAGTCTTATTGTCCACTTGTTAGAAGTGGATTTGTTCTGGAACCTAAGTAATCATCAAGCAGTTGCTCTGGATTCATGTTTTTCCTGAAACCATAGGTTTCGGTATTTCATTGGTGTGACCTACAAAAAGCACAAACCCAAAAAGTTTCCATTTACAAAGCATATTTTCACTAAAATTTTTGTACAATGTTGTCTTATTCTTACATTCTCTCATCTTTCCAGGAATGGGACTACACTTATGTTCACAGCTTTTACCACTGCGCATTGGCCATGTCCTTCGTCCTCCTACTTCCTAAGGTAAACAAAAAAGCAGGAAATGGGGGAGATCCTGCCAAAATGAACTGGTCCACATTTTGCTGCTGTTCCTGTTAGAACTTTCAACTTTTGTTAACTGCTATTTGTCTCGCCACATCCCAAAGGGATCACCTTCCCAGTGGCTGAAAATTTTTTTCTTTACAAACTCTGAGAAGTGGATAGAACCAAAGGAATCTCAAGGTTTTAGTTGTATCCAGTCAAAAGAAGACGTCTAAGCTTGTTGAAAATTTAGACAGAAATTTGGACAAAATTTTGCTAAAAAAAGGAGACATGTTTTAGTAATTTTATCTATTTTGTAAGATTTTTTTGTACATTTTAATTTTATATATATATAATGTTATGATGTGTAGAATATATAGATGGGTGATAATTTCTGGAATGTTTTTTAATGTTTATTAAAAATAGTTGTATCTTATTTCATTCTCCATTATCTTCTATCATGACGAGTCTTGTTTAAAAATCAGCAAGTGATTCACTTTGGGCCTCATGACAACTGTTGCCTGCTGACAGAAGGAGACGTGAGGGAGTGAGTCCATTGCCAAGGCCTTGGTGATGGAAGAAGCACTATCCACTGCAGAAAAGCTCAGCTTCCCTTTCAAGAGTGCCATACATGGAGGCTCCAACAAATATGGTTGAAAGGTTAGGGTAGGCTTACATTGAATTACAGTTGGTTGTCCATTGTTCACTTTGGTGGCTCTGGCATCACTGATCATGGAAACCAAAACTTTCTATTGGTTTCTGGTCACTATGTGAAATCCAAGGCCATTTTAGATCAAGATATTTCCCATCAATTATGTATATTCTGTTGGAAGACTACCAATTGTCACCGTTTGAAGTAGTGGAACCACATTTTCCAAGTTCTTTCCTAAAGTCATTATGTGATCTACCAAGGAACCATTATGTTTCTGACATTTTACAGACCCCATGTAAGATGATGGAACCATCCTCCATTTAGTTCAACTATGACAAATTTTGTTGAGATTAGTGAAAGTTTCCACTTTGAGTTCATGGCTGCTCACAGTAATGAGGAGTAAGTCCTGCCTTTTATTGTCAACAGTCATTGACAAGGCTCTGGATATGGAAGGAGCTCTACCCAAATCAAAGAAGTTCATCCTCACGTTCAAGAGTATCATCTATGGAGGCTTTGTAAAACATGGTTGAAACCTACAATGACTTGTGGGTTGGATGACATAGATCTACTTAGATGGTACTGTAGCCCTAGCCATATGTATGTAGAGATTCACTCGTGGTAATCTGGAATCACTGATTGTGGAAACCAAAACTTTCCTTTGGTTTCTGGTCACTAAATCCCTAATCCAATGCCCATTTTAGATCTGAATGTCACGAGTCAATTACATATAGAAGGCTTGGTCTTTCAATTACCACTTTCCCATTTAGAGTAGTAATAGTCCGTAGTAACTTGGATGTCTGGAGTAGTGGAACCACATTTTCCAAGTTCTCACTCAAAGTCATGATGTCACAAGTAACGTAATAGCAATTCCAGCTCACTGTTGGTGTTATCCTGACCCGTTCGGAGCCCGGACACTGGCTCTGCCACAGTGCCACGGCCCAGAAATGCAAATAGAAGGGAAAGGAATTCAGTTTAATGAACAGGTACTTCTTTATTCAGATAAATTTCATACAGAGGACTTCTGGTTTTACCAGCTGTCCTTTGCATGAATTTTATCTGAATAAAGAAGAACCTGTTGGTTAAACTGGACTCCTTTCTTTTTTATTATGTCACAAGCCCCCTCAAACCTTCTGACATCTTACAGATCCAATGTTCTTCATTGTCTTGAGTGTTCCTCAGACCTCTCCTTGTCAAGTCCCGTGGATTGCTTAGTAAACATAAACACTGACTCATTACTCATCTCCGATCTGGTTCTTAACAATATGACAGGGCATTGCACTGAAGATATCTGCTCACATTTTGTTAACCCTTTCACACTGGATTCTCAAAGCAAAGGAGGAATGTGTGGAATATCCTATATTACAAGAATATGTCACCATTGTATATTCGGTGGTGGTCCATCCTTAAGGAGAGGTCACAATTCTTTGAACAGGAGCTGTAAGAAGCTTTCTATTGTGCTCACCGCCACCCCCTAGTGAATACAGCCTTATCTTAATATAGAAGGAAGCTCTCTTAGTTATCCCATTGTGTTACACTAATGTACCATGCATCACAATGTCACATTTTATTTCAATGGCAGTGCCAGACAGCTTTATACAGTGAAACAGTCAATTTCCAGTGTATTCTCTTTTAGAAAAGGGCCAGTCGGAATAGGATTACTTAGAATTAGAGAAAATGGGCTTTTTTTCCATAAAAAAGCCACCCTTGATAATAGGCTGTGATTGGTATTGCAGCACACGTGAAAAGGTTGAAAGGTAAAGAATGTGTTTAGTGTGGCTTTCTCTTGTAATATCATCAGGACAGGCTTTATGTCACTGATCGGAACGATGTTTCTATTCACAACAACAAGCAGTAACCACAATGTATATTATTACTTTCCACACTAATTTGGACTGTCTAACTAGTATGTCCTATATGGATGTTCCACAGACATAAATGATGATATACAAGTGAAGCGCTCTCGTAATATTGGCAAGATCCGGAATATTTCCTGACGAGACCCTGAGTACTACAATGATGCCAAACAATAGCTGGGATCATTCTCTGGCTAGCCGGTCCACAGATGACAATTATTTGCCTGTGTGTACCGTCATCTGCCAATCATCCCGCCCTCATTTTATCCATTTGCTCGGTCTGGTTGCCAGAAAGCTTGGAACTTGAGAACACAACCTGTTATTGTGGGCCGCAGCCAAGCCACAGGGTCATCCGTTGTATGTTCAATGTAACGTGCAGTGCTGAGAGATGTAATTAATGGTTTCTCTTTAAGCATCAGGTTAACAAATATATAATAATACATGGGAATATATGAAACGTAATATATCTTATTAGTGAAAAATGGCATATTCCTCACCATCCAGTTCCCATTCCCGTGCCTGAAGGATCTCAATAAATGTTTAGGAACCTCCTCAGTTACCTAGAAATGCATATAGTGTAAAACAGTGATTACTAGACAGGAGCTGGAGGGGAGAGGAGGGAGATGCAGGTGCAGTATCCCTTCTCTCCTTGTGTGTCCTCCAATGCTGTTAAAGGGTATTTGTCAGTAGGATGAACCCTCTGATGCCGACTATATGGGCATGTAGGTCATAGAAAGTTAAATAAAATGACATATTGATATCTGCAATCCAATGTCTTATTCCAGAGAAATCCACATTTTTCTTAATATGTAAATGAGCTGTGAAGATCTATGGGCTGGACATAGATCTCCCTGAGAATCTGCCCCCTTATTTTACATGAAAGGGGGATTTACCAGTGTGAGACATGTAATGATTGACAGACTGCTCTCCTGAGCTACATGTCTCACACTGGTAACTCCTCTTTTCCTTTAAAATAATCTCTGGAGTAAGATTCTCTGGGAGTTTTGTGTCTGGCCCATAGATCTTAACAGCTCATTTACATATTAAGAAAAATGTGCATTTCTTTGGACTAAGTCATTGGATCGCAGATATCAAGGTGTCATTTTATTTAACTTTCTTTGACTTACATGACCATGTGGACTGCTTCAGAGGGTTCATCTTACAGATGACCTTTAAATATTATGAAATATATGAAAAATATTTTTCTCATATTTTTTCTGTTAATTCAAAAATTACATTTTCAAATTACCGCCTTGTTTTTTTCCATGTCACAGTAAGCTCTACAATGTGAGGGCTTCACCAAACAGCTCCAGATTCTCCGCTTCTGAGACTTTGTGAGCATGGCATTTAGGGAAAAGGAATAGTCATATAGGTTACGAGCATTGAATTCTCCTCTGTGATAGCAATATGCCCTACTAGGCCATGTTGGAGCACCTTAATATTAGATATTGGTGGTGCAGGCAGAAATCCAGTAGCCACATGGGGCATATGGTGTTGTACCCATCAACAATCTCCAGTCATTGTTTAGAATAGCACAGTCCTCTTCTGGTGGGCTGCTATTGTGTGAGTTCTTCATGGACCCTGATTGTGAGGGATACCCATGGCTAGTCCACTAAGGGAATCAAAGTTCATCATTGCCAACTGTCCCGGACTTCCCCAGACACCTTGGTGGAGAGAGGATTGAGTTTATAGACCCTGCCTATAAGTTTTGTTCCTGGGTGGCTCAAGGACGTTCTTTGAGGCAGGGTGGGATATTCCCTAGGAGGGGCAGGGATATGTTTATTTGGGGGAATTTAAACATCCCTAGAGATTTCGGAAATTATGAAAGTGGCCTACGGTCATGAAAGTGGAACTGTCATGGGAGCACGGTGGCTAGCTCAAAAAGGGGATCGTGTGGGGTGACATTGATATGAGGTACTATGGATGGCACTGTTGTGGGACACAATCGCAGGCACTCTTATAGGAGCACTGTGGTCAGTCCAATAAAGGGATGACACTCTTATGAAGTAGTATGGATGACACTATCGTGGGGGCAGGTTGGCTGGTCTTAATGAGATCCTTGCTTGTTGCCAGGGTCATAACTTTAGTGGGTGCAGGGGTTGCAGTTGCAATGGATCATTGAGCATAGTGGATGCCAAAAAGTCCCTTTTGGTCCATATGAAAAGTCTAATAATATTTAAGGTAGTGATAGTTTGGGACCCTGTGGGAGATTTTACATTGTGGCCCACGAGCTTCACGTTATGTGACTTCTTTTGGCCTATGCTGGTGCTGGGTACTATGTATCTCACTGCTATAGGAACTTGCTTTACAAGGGGGTCATTATGACCTGCACTGTTAAAAGGGATAAGGACTGGCACTTTTATATGGTCATTATGGCTGGTTTCATAAGGATATTCTTTTGGTCTGCACCAAATGAGGCATTATTGTTGATAGCACTGTTATAGAGACACTAATCCAGCAAGCTGATGCGCCTATCTGATCTAATAATCAATGTTCATCATGTATATGGTCAGCGTCAGGCCCGTCTCTGTGAGCAAGAATTCACCAGAGCAGCATCTGAGTTGAGGTTTCATAAGAAATAGGTGAAGGAATCTATAAAATGCTCCAAAATGACTAAAAGCTACTTGTTGGAGGCCTCCAGGAAGCAGCGGGCGGGTTGTGTGAGGCAAAACATGCACCTGACGTCTCTCCATGGTGTTACTGAACAAATTTATTGGTCTATTGAATACTAATAAAAGAGAAATTACTGGCAGTTCTGTCTGAGGCCACGTATGCTGCATAATCACCGCCTATAACTCACTGCAGTCAATACCAGATGGGCTGAAATCATTACACAAGGCCAGGTAGAGGAGGAAACCGGCAATGAGGCCAGGAGGCGCCTGCGAAGCCCAAGACTATCAAGAAAATATCTGTAACTGATGGGAAAGAACTTAAGAAGAAAATGGAAGGGAAGGAGTGATATGTGGAACTGATGTGGCTAAGACATGATGGCCACCAAAGTGATGCGTGAGGCTACCACATGGCAGCAGTGCTCAACACTTAAATCAGGCTTCTCCATATCCAGTAGTGTACAGTGTGGTATCATGTACACACACCATATTATACATATACTCTCATCACTACAACACTATATGACACATATAATACTATGCATATATATGTCATATAGCACCTAAGTAATATAAATATCTTACTGTCCATATACACATACTTCTATCCATAAAACAGAGCAAGTATATCCCTTTTAAGGAGGAGAGGAAGGCAACACAATTATTGGGCATATCTTCTGTGTCCTCATAATAAAAAGACCAGCAGGGATGTGTCGTGGGCTCTTCAGGAAATAGTTAGATTTGGATCTGACTCTAGTAAAACCCATACTTTTTATCTGACCCCATGTAAATAGTATAGTACTATTCATGGTACAGATAAATCAGGGGCGGACACAGACTGTAGTGGGCCCCTGTGCAAGAAATTATTGCCACCCCCGCCCTTCATAGGGCAACAAAGTTATGCAAACATAACCCCCCATGTGCATCTCTCACCCTCCCATGTGCAGCTCTCATCCCCCCGTGCATCTCTCATCCCCCCCATGTGCATCTCATCCCCCCCGTGCATCTCTCATCCCCTCATGTGCATCTGACTCGCCCCCTGGGCCGTGGGGCACTCGAGACCGGACTTCAGGGCAATGCTGGGAGTAGTAGTGGCGACCCGGTCCCGTGGCTCAGGGTGGTCAGACCAGTGGTAGTCTATGATGTGCTGTAGGTAATGTCCGACTACGCCACCCGTGGATTGCGGTCAGGGAGGACCGCCGTTGCAAGGCAGACCGCTGAGGCTGGTGTTGGGGATGCAGCAGGGAATAGTACGACTCCTTACGGGAGGAGTGTAGCCTCAGGGCAGGTAATAGGATGCTGGGGGTGATGGTGCAGGCGCAGCAGTAACCACACAGAGTCCAAGAATGCAGTCCAGGATCTTTTACTGATCTTATCACCGACCCACCAGGAGTACAGGGTAGGAATGGACCTGGGTGTCTGAGGGCATTCGGGCAAGCTCCGCTGGTCAGGGTGAGTGGGTAGGCCTACCGTTCTCTCTCTCTGCCCTTGCTGACTATCTCCCCCTTTAGTAGTATGATAGCCCACGTCCCTGAGCTTGCCGTGTACTATGCCTGTATGGCTTGCGACTCGGGCCTTAGGTACCTGTAGCTTCTCCGTGCTGTACCGGTCCTTCTGTGTGGCGGAGCCTCCAGGCTTCTTGGCCAAGGGACCTGAAATCCCTTGCGGGTTGGTTTTCTGCTGCAGGACCTGCAACCCTGACAGCCTCGGACCCCAATGTCTGGTTGTGTAATCTCTCTCTCTGCCAGGACCGGCTCTCGTCACCTCTGTCCCTGGCTTTCTGCTCCTCCTTTGCCTCCTGGACTCCTCAGCTGCGGCTGACCTGTCCCTCTCTCCTGGGAACCCTTCTGGATGCTTCAGAAGTGGGTCCTGATCTCCCTAACCCTGCCCTCAGTACCAGTTTTTATAGGGGCAGCCTGCTCCCCCTACTGGCCTGGGACAGGAGGTGCTGCATGCAAATGGTCCATGACCAGAGAACCTCCCTCCTGCTCTCAGACACAGCCTTACAAGTTTGTGGCATCCAGGCCTGGGGTGACACATTCCCCCCTAGGAAAGCTTAGTACTCCGGGACTAAACAAGAAACACGATACAGGGTATAAATGATAACATAAACATAACAGAGAAGAAAACAACAAACAACACCACATATTGAGTTCTTTAGGTCACAGTATGGCCTGTGACCGTGTGTCCATATCACCAACAAAAGAAGAGGGTCACAGTATGATCCGTGACCGGGTGTCCATTTCACCAACACAATGGGAGCCTTAACCAGATGGGGGTCTGTCCTTGCCCCGAGTCCTTGACAGTCTTTATTCTTTCCTTTGGTTAGGCTCCGAACATATTTACAAGGAAGTCCCGGTTACTCAAAGTTCATAACCTTTTAGTCCATTTGTCACTATGAAAAACTGGAAAACAGTATTAATAACCAAGGTACAAACATAACACATTAAATATATACATTACACATTTAGATCTTCCAGCGAGCTGGCATTTGACCCCTAGTGCTCCTGGTTGACCTCCTTAACCCACTGTCTGGTGGTGGACCAACCTGGCTTTCCCCACCAACATTGAGGGTACAGCTACTAGCTGGTTGTACAGGCAGGGCAGGCAGCTGTCTGCGGGTCCTTTGGCTCACCGCAGGCATGGCAGGCTCACTGTCAGCAGAGGGTTGACTCTCCTGGGCTGCTGGCGTGGGTTCTTCCGCCACTGGGGCCGCTTGCTCTTCTTGTTCTTCCTGTCCTCCTGTAGGCTCCTGCTGGGTAGGCTGAAGGAAGTGTAGGACGGGTACCACTATTGCGCCATTTATCTGAGTCCAGGTCCGGGGGAACTCTCCGAGAACTGTGCTGATCATCTCTTCCTTGTCCTCTGCGGGTTCAAGGTCATCTTGATCTTCACTTGGACTCTGTAGTTGCTCGGGGCACCGTTTTAGGTGGTCTCTGGAGACGGTGCTAGTGGTTTCTCCTCCATCCTTGGTAATCACACATACCTTCGGGTTGTCATGGTCGGACTGCAGTACTGTGTACGGGTCTCTCTCACACTGGTCATCCAGCTTATGTAACCTTCTCTTCCGCTTCAGGACCTGCTCATCAGGTTCCAGGGGACCAGCAGGGGTGTTTTGGGTGAAGAGCCTCTCTTGCTTTTCTCTCGCTTGAGCCAGACTCCTCTCCACACTCTCCTGTACCTTCTTGTACTGTAGGCGCTGTTCCGTATCCCAGTCTGCGTCTGGGGAGGTGTCCTCAGGTGTCAGGACTCCCATCTCCAGGTCTATCGGCAGTTTACCTGGTCTTGCTCGCATCAGGTAAGCCGGGGTGCAATTTGTAGCATTCACAGGGATATGGTTGTACAAGTCAATCAGGTCTGGCAGCTTCTCTGGCCACAGGCTGCGTTCTTCCAGGGGTAACGTCTTGAGGAGATTGATGACGATATTGTTCATTTTCTCACACAGCCCGTTGGTTTGCGGGTGGTAAGGCGTTGTCCGAATCTTCCTACAGCCGTAGAGGTTACAGAACTCCTGGAATACTTCAGCCTCAAACGCTGGACCTTGATCTGTCAAGACCTGTTCCGGATACCCATGTGGACGGCAGAAGTGTTGCTGGAAGGCTCTGGCCGCTGTTTGGGCTGTCAGGTCTTTAACAGGAACCACTACCAGGAACCGGGAGTAATGGTCCACAATTGTCAGGGCATAGACGTAGCCCGACTGGCTTGGAGCCAATTTCACATGGTCCAGAGCTACCAGCTCAAGAGCCTGCCTGGTGACGATGGGCCTCAAGGGTGTCTGCTGGCTGGTACGGTCCTTCCTTCTGAGGTGGCATGGGCCGCAGTCCCTGCTCCACTTCTCGATGGCCCTTCTCATGCCGACCCAGTAGAACCGCTCTCTCAGTAGGAACTCCAGTTTCTTCCACCCGAAGTGTCCCGCTCTGTCATGGTAGGCCTCCAGGACCATTGCTGCATCTCGCCTTGGGACCACTATCTGCCAGGTCAGCTCGTGCGTCCGGTGGTTGACAAGCCTTCTGCACAGCTTACCCTCGTAGAGGAATAGCCTGCTTTTCTCCTTCCATATCTGCTTGGCTTCCTCTGGAGCGTCCGGGCCAGGGCTAGCTTCTTCCTGGGTTAACATGTCTTTCACCAGGCGTATTGCAGGGTCGCTATCTTGCGTTTCAGCCCAGCCGTGGTGGGGTAAGGGATTGAACATGACGGTGGTCAAGTCTTTGTCTCTTACCCGGTGAGAATACTGAGTGGCCCCATACCGGTGGAACGCAGGGAGCTCTATTTCCTCCAGCTCTTCCGAGTCTTCTCCTTCAGGTAGGTGGGGCATTCTTGATAGGGCGTCTGCATTGGCGTTGGTTCTGCCTGCCCGGTATTTGATTGTGAAGTCGTAATTGGATAGCCGGGCCATCCACCGCTGTTCTAGGGCACCTAGTCTTGCATTGTTTAGATGTGTCAACGGGTTGTTGTCCGTGTACACGGTGAACTTTGCGGAGGCCAGGTAATGCTTAAACCGTTCTGTGATGGCCCACACCACTGCCAAGAATTCTAGCTTGAAGGAGCTGTAGTTCTCCGGGTTTCTTTCAGTGGGCCTCAGCTTCCGGCTGGCGTATGCTATCACCCTTTCTCTGCCCTGCTAGTTCTGTGACAGTACGGCTCCCAGCCCCACATTGCTGGCGTCTGTGTGGAGGATGAAAGGCTGGCCATAATTGGGGTAGGCCAGGATCTCATCCCCCGTGAGGGCCATCTTCAACTGGCGGAAGGACTCCTCTTCCGGCTTGTCCCACTTGAAGGGTGGCTTGTGACTTCTGGATTTAGATTGCCCTATCAGGAGGTCCTGCATAGGGGCTGCCATCTTAGTGAACCCAGGGATGAACCTTCGGTAGTAGCCTACCAACCCGAGGAATTGCCTCACTTCCTTGATGTTAGAGGGGCTTGGCCAGCTCTTGATGGCTGTAACTTTGTCGGGGTCGGGGGCTACTCCCTCTGCACTCACCACGTGTCCTAGGTATTGGACCTTCGGTTTTAACAGGTGGCACTTTGAAGGCTTCACTTTCAGGCCGTAGCCTGCCAGGGCTTCAAACACCTCGGCCAGGTGCTTTAGATGGTCCTCGTAAGTCTTCGAATAGACGATCACGTCGTCCAGGTAAAGGAGGACCGTCTCAAAGTTTCGGTGCCCTAGACAGCATTCCATCAGCCTCTAGAAGGTCCCTGGTGCGTTGCAGAGCCTGAAGGGCATACAGTTGAACTCGCTCAGTTCCATCGGGGTGCTGAAGGCGGTCTTCTCCTTGTCAGCCTCTGCCACAGGAACCTGCCAGTACCCGCTAGTAAGGTTCAAAGTAGAGAAGAAATTAGCTGATTTTAGAGCTGCTAAAGACTCCTCTATCCTAGGTAACGGGTACGCATCTTTATGGGTGATTCGATTGATTTGCCTATAGTCCACGCACATTCTCATGGTACTGTCTTTCTCTTTTACCAAAACTAAGGGAGCTGCCCAGGGGCTACAGCTATCTCTAATGACCCCAGCTTCTTTCATTTCTCTCAGCATACCCTTGGCGTTCTGATAATGGGCAGGGGGTACAGGCCTGTGTCTCTCCTTTATTGGTGGGTGGCTCCCCGTGGGGATATGGTGTTCTATCCCTTTTACTCTGCCGAAGTCTAGCAGGTGCTTACTAAAAATTCTCTCGTACTCCTGAACCACCCGGTAGACTCCTTGTTTTTGGTGCAGGGGAGTGGAGTCAGCACCCATATGGAGTTTCTGGCACCAGTCCTCCTTTTGTTTCTGGGAGCCATTACCCTCCGCCTGAGGAGATGGAGGCAACGGTTCCACGGCCCTGATAGCATTGTGTTGGACGGCAAACAATTTGGCAAGTGTAGAGTACCTGGGTAAGTGTACCTCCCTCTACCCAATGTTGAGAATGCAAACAGGCACCCTCCCATGACGGACATCAACCACCCCCCGGGCTGTCAAAATGGTGGGCCTGCTGTCTGAGTACACGGGTTCTACCATGGCTTGGTAGTCTCTACCTCTCAACCCGATTGCAGTCCGACACCAGATCATCATTTCACTTTTGGGAGGCATGGAAATGGGGAATGGGTCACTCATTCTTACGCTACCGATCTCACCACCAGACAGTTCTACCTGCTGCCGTCTCATCAGGGCTCTTATCTCTTTCTGGAGGACCCTCTGTTGACTGGAGCTCGCATTCATCGCCACCTGCTGTAAAATCACAATTACTTCTGAAAGACAGTTTTCAATCACATTAGTACCCACAGTTATTTTAGGGTGACTTTCACGACGGTCAATGTCCACAATGATCACTCCCTGTGCCGGCAGTTCCACCTTACCAATCTTGATGGTCATCTCTCTGAACCCCACCTGTGGCACGGGTTGGCCATTGCTGGCAATGATGCTTAAGTCATCGTCTGGGTAGCGGGTTATGTCAGCGTCACTCCAGTACAGCTTGAAAAGTACATAGGGGATGGTAGTCACTTGAGACCCGGTGTCCAGCAGTGCACTCATGGGGATACCGTCCAGCACTACGGGTGTCCTCCCACGTACTTATCACGCCAATTAGACGAGCCTGATGATCTTATGCCTGGGGGTTGGCCCTCTGCCCCAGGTCGGACCCATTTAAAGTACAGTACCTTGCTATGTGTCCTGGCTGACTGCATCGGCGGCAAATCGGCTGTCCATCCTCAGCGTAGCGGTCGGCGGGCCTCCCTCTGAACGGCGGGATCCTCCTCTGTCGACGCCAAGGGACATCCTCCGGACTGGAAGCCAGCTCGATTGGTCTTGACGGTTCCACCTGCAAAGACTGTATGGTCCTGGTTAATGCAGCCACACTCTTTGTTAGCTCCTGGACCTGATGGTGCAGATCTGCAGGCTGGGATGGATTTAGGGCCTGTGCATCAGCCCCCACAAGGTCTGCAGGGTAGGGCGCTGCCCCCTGGTGGTAAGTGATGGCAGGGCGCCAGGAAGCTACAGCGCCACCTGCTGCGGGTTCTCTGAGCACTCGGATGGCCCGATCCTTGAACTGCGCAAAAGTCAAATCGGGGTTCTGTAGGGCCATGAGGCGCAGCTGGGTTCTGTGGGAGCTGGACAGCAGACCTTCTATGAACTTGTCAGTCAACAGTTTATCAGAGTCCTGCACGCTACCAGGGTCAGCTTGTTTGATAGCTCTCAGGGCTTCTTGCAGGTTCAAGGCATAGTCTCTGATACTATCCTGGGCCCGTTGCTTACAGCCATAGAACCGCATTTTTATTTCTGCTGAGGTACGGGTATCAAAGGTACTCCGCAGCCGGGTCAGAATGTCCTTTACCGTCTTTTTCTCTTCATCTGACCATGATTTCACTTCCCGCTGGGCTGCACCGGTGAGCTGCCCCGTTAGAATGCTCACTTTCTGTTCTTCCGTCAGGGGATAAACTTTGAACAAACTGTGCAGTCTTTCCCTAAAGTCACTTAAGGTATGGGATTCCCCTGAGTATTGGGGCAGCCAGGCTGCTCCGGGGATGTAGGGCATAGAGAACGGCATCACCGCTGCTGCAGCCCCGCTGGTTGTAGAAGGCCCCTCCGTGTCCGTCATCTTCCTCCCCCTAGTTAAGCGTGGCCTACCTTCCAACGATCCTCTTCTGTAGGCCGCGGCTCCGCTGGTGCTGCTCTGGACGAGGACCTTGCGTCGCGTCCTGGTGACGTCAGCGTCGCTCTCTCTCCCTTCCAGGACCTTGTGTAGCGTCAGTGCGTGGGGCGTAGCTCCGGGTCTCGCGCGGTTTTGACGTCCACGCCCCTCTTCTTCCCGCGCGGCGTCCTGAAGATGGCGTCCGATGGTGGGAAAACGGCTGAAGATGGCGGGAACCGACGGAAGATGGCAGGAGACGGCCGAAACCGGCGGGAAACGGCTCCGGATGGCGGGAAACCTCTTCCTCAGGTACGTGTACAGTCTTTTTCAGGCACGCAATACCCGTTTGTGGCGGGTTGGTCTCAATCCTGCCGACTACGCCAAAGCTGACTCGCCCCCTGGGCCGTGGGGCACTCGAGACCGGACTTCAGGGCAATGCTGGGAGTAGTAGTGGCGACCCAGTCCCGTGGCTCAGGGTGGTCAGACCAGTGGTAGTCTATGATGTGCTGTAGGTAATGTCCGACTACGCCACCCGTGGATTGCGGTCAGGGAGGACCGCCGCTGCAAGGCAGACCGCTGAGGCTGGTGTTGGGGATGCAGCAGGGAATAGTACGACTCCCCACGGGAGGAGTGTAGCCTCAGGGCAGGTAATAGGATGCTGGGGGTGATGGTGCAGGCGCAGCAGTAACCACACAGAGTCCAAGAATGCAGTCCAGGGTCTTTTACTGATCTTATCACAGACCCACCAGGAGTACAGGGTAGGAATGGACCTGGGTGTCTGAGGGCATTCGGGCGAGCTCCGCTGGTCAGGGTGAGTGGGTAGGCCTACCGTTCTCTCTCTCTGCCCTTGCTGACTATCTCCCCTTTTAGTGGTATGATAGCCCACGTCCCTGAGCTTGCCGTGTACTATGCCTGTATGGCTTGCGACTCGGGCCTTAGGTACCTGTAGCTTCTCCGTGCTGTACCGGTCCTTCTGTGTGGCGGAGCCTCCAGGCTTCTTGGCCAAGGGACCTGAAATCCCTTGCGGGTTGGTTTTCTGCTGCAGGACCTGCAACCCTGACAGCCTCAGACCCCAATGTCCGGTTGTGTAATCTCTCTCTCTGCCAGGACCGGCTTTCGTCGCCTCTGTCCCTGGCTTTCTGCTCCTCCTTTGCCTCCTCAGCTGCGGCTGACCTGTCCCTCTCTCCTGGGAACCCTTCTGGATGCTTCAGAAGTGGGTCCTGGTCTCCCTAACCCTGCCCTCAGTACCAGTTTTTATCGGGGCAGCCTGCTCCCCCTACTTGCCTGGGACAGGAGGTGCCGCATGCAAATGGTCCATGACCAGAGAACCTCCCTCCTGCTCTCAGACACAGCCTTACAAGTTTGTGGCATCCAGGCCTGGGGTGACACACATCTCTCATCCCCCCATGTGCATCTCTCATCCCCCCATGTGCAGCTCTCATCCCCCCCATGTGCAGCTCTCATCCCCCCATGTGCAACTCTCACCCCCCCCGTGCATCTCATCCCCCCGTGCATCTCTGATTCCCCCCACTCCTAGTTAATTAATTGTATTTAAAAAAAAAAATAAAACTTGTTATACTTACCCCCATGCGATCCCTGCAGAATCCTGGCGCTCGTCCACGTCGCTGCCACCAGGTTCTCCTGACTTCTGGCCATGTGACAGCGCCGTCACATGACCGGAAGTCAGGGGAAACATGAAGGCGCTGCCGCAGCAGCGCTGCACTGCTACACAGAGGAAAGCAGCGCTGAGATGTCCCAGCGCTTAGCTCTCAGCAGGTTTTTGTGGGCCCCGGGCGAAAGAGTCTCCATGGGCCCCTTTAACACATACCACAATTCATGATGCACAGATACCAAAGAGAAATATATATATAGTACAATGCAAAGATTTCACTTCTTACATTACATGAGTGATATCTATTGTAAATTCCACAATAGCTCAGAAACCGGCGAATCGCTCCACACAGTATACTGGCCCCCATATAACGCTCCATACAGAATACTGGCCCCAATAAAATGCTCCATACAGGATACTAGTCCCCATATAACGCTCCATACAGGATACTGGCCCCCATATAACGCTCCATGCAGGATACTGGCCCCCATATAACGCTCCATACAGAATACTGGCCCCCATATAACGCTCCATGCAGGCTGTTCCCCACACATAATGTCCCACGCAGGGTGTTCCCCCCACATAATGCCCCACGCAGGCTGTTCCCCCCACATAATGCCCCATGCAGGCTGTTCCCCCCATATAGGATGTCACCCCCCCTTATAATGCCCCATGCAGGATGACACTCCCCCCCTTCCTTATAATGCCCCATGCAGGATGTCACACACCCCCTCCCTTATAATGCCCCATGCAGGATGTCACCCCCCCTTATAATGCCCCATGCAGGATGTCACACACACCCTTCCTTATAATGCCCCATGCAGGATGTCACCCCCCCTTATAATGCTCCATGCAGGATGTCACCCCCCCCCCTTCCTTATAATGCCCCATGCAGGATGTCACCCCCCCTCCCTTATAATGCCCCATGCAGGATGTCACCCCCCTCTTATAATGCCCCATGCAGAATGTCACCCCCCCCTCCCTTATAATGCCCCATGCAGGATGTCACACACCCCCTCCCTTATAATGCCCCATGCAGGATGTCACCCCCCCCTTATAATGCCCCATGCAGGATGTCACCCCCCCCTTCCTTATAATGCCCCATGCAGGATGTCACCCCCCCCTTCCTTATACTGCCCCATGCAGGATGTCACACCCCCCTTTCCTTATAATGCCCCATGCAGGATGTCACCCCCCTTATAATGCCCCATGCAGGATGTCACACACACACCCCTCCCTTATAATGCCCCATGCAAGATGTCACCCCCCCCTATAATGCCCCATGCAGGATATCACACACCCCCACCTCACCCCCCTCCCTTATACTGCCACAGGCCTCCATACAATAAAAGAAAAATCAAATACTCACCTCACTCCTCACCTGCTGCCGCTGCTCCGGACCCCTCGGCATCACCGGCCTCATCCCGCTCTGCGCTCTGACTGCTCAGGAGAGAGCGCAGTGTAAAGATGTCACCGCGCCATCTGACCTGAGACGTCACAGTGCAGCAGCCGCGGAGGATGCAGGAGCTGCTGCGGAGGCACGGGGAGGGGTAAGTATTGTGCCGGGGACCTGAGCAAGCGGGGGGGAGCGGGCGCTGACAGAGCTCTCCTCCGCTCACGGGTTCCGACGGTGAGGCCCCCCCTCCACCTTCTCAGGGCCCCGGCCTTTGCCCGGGTGCTGACGCAGTCCCTGCGGGGGCCCCATGAGGAGACGCACAAGAGGGGGGCCCCAACGGGGCTCCGAGGGGGCCCCGACCGGCCGGGCCCCATACTGCAGTCAGGACAGTCATGCCCTGATGACGGCCCTGCTGGAGGCTGGAGGGGCCCCCTCTCCCTCGGTGCCCCTGTTCAATGTACGGGCGGTAGGTCCGCCCCTAAGATAAATGGTACTGTTCATGGCTCAGATAACTGGTACTGCTCAAGGCCCATATAAATATTACTGTTCACAGCCCAGATAATTAGGATTGTTCACAGCCCAGATAATTAAAGCTGTTCACAGCTCAGATAAATAGTACTGTTCATGGCCCACATAAATACTACTGTTTATGGCCCAGAAAATTTGTACTGTTCATGGCCCAGATAAATAGTACTGTTCACAGCCAGATAATTAGGACTGTTCACAGTGCAGATAATTAAGACTGTCCACAGCCCAGATAATTATTACTGTTCATGGCCTAATAAGTAATACTGTTCACGGGCCAGATAAATAGTACTGTTCAAAGCCCAGATAGTGTCACAGGTGTATCAAGTGTGACAGACAGTCGCTCTGGATCCTGCTGTAGAAGGTCACTGCACTTGGCATTGCAGACGCCTTCTTGATCCTCTCATCTCTGTAGTGTAGTGATATCCTTCTTCCTTTAGGACCCTGCACCGACCTCCACCTTCTGCTGCTAATTGACACACCCTTGCTTGGTAGAGAAAAACTCTCAGTGTCTCCAGAGAGTCACCGGTGATGGTTCTATGTTCCTCTGTCCATGCCTAGTAGTCAGCTAGTTTCTTCTTGGACTTCCCTTGGAGGAAAGTTAGCGCTATCTCTCTGGTGTCTTCTCAAGCTAAGTGTATCCCCTTTTTTTGTTTACCTTGTTGTCTTTAGTTACAGTGGGGCCTGACTAGTTTTCACTCCGTCCCCTCCCTACCTAGAGCCTAGCTCTAGGGACATTAAGGGATTAGATTTCTTGCTCGGCGATAGGTGCTTAACCTATTTAGGGACAATAGGGTAGTCAGGGTGAATTAGATCTGCCTAGGGGTCTCCAATCCCCCTTTCCCTAGATGTTGGGCTCCCTTTCCCCTCTTCTCATCATTATACACTTGTTCCTTCCCTCACCTTGCATGACATTATCACCGGCTGTAAATGAAAAAAAAAAAACTGACACGTGTTTTTTTTGTGTGTGTGTGGTTTTTTTTGGTGTGTGTTTTTTTTCTCTCCCTTGGTTCATGGATCCTGTTGCAATGCTGGCAGAGCAGCTGCACAGGCTGTCACTAGAGGTAACTGACCTTCGCTCTGAGGTTCAGCAACAGCAGCGGCTGCAGACTCCTAATGTTGGGGACTCTGCGGGTTGGCCGGTCCAGCCTGAACCCAAAATTGACCTTCTGGACATGTTTTCAGGAGAAAGGGACAAGTTTTTTGTTTTCAAAGAAGCTTGTAAGTTGTATTTCAATCTTCGACCTTACTCCTCTGGAGATGAGGAGCAGCGAGTGGGGATTGTGATCTCACTGTTGCAGGAAGATCCCCAATCCTGGGCTTTCTCTTTGCCACAGGGTTCAGTTTTTCTCCAGACTGTGGAGGGTTTTTTCGGGGCTCTTGCCCTCATTTATGATGATCCTGACCGAATCTCCTCGGCTGAGTCCAGGCTGCGTCGCCTTCAGCAGGGAAATCCGTCAGTGGAGATGTACAGCTCCGAATTCCGTGGATGGGCAACTGATACCAAATGGAATGACCCGGCTCACAGAAGCCAATTTTGTCAGGGCCTTACTGAAAGACTGAAAGATGCATTGGCAGTGTACGAAACCCCGGAGTCCTTGGAGGCTGCCATTTCATTGGCTATACGTGTTGATAGACGCCTTCGGGTTAGGTAGGTGAGACCACCTTCTCCTGAGCCCTCTTTTTGGGGCAATGCCCCTTTGCTGGGGGGGGCGGACCGGGGGTAAACCTTTACTTATAGAGTTGGAGGAACCCATGCAGTTAGAGGGAGCTGCGGCGTCGCATATTTCCCCTGAAATCCGCAAGAGAAAGGGGGTGTAGTTTTTATGTTGTAAGAAGGGACATTTTATTGGGGCCTGTTCCTTGATTCCTAAGCAAAAAGAGACTCGATTAACCTTTGGTAGTCTGGAGTTGGATAATCAGGGGGTGTATTTGTCGTCAACTTGCAGTTTGTCCTGACAGCAGAGGTGGTGCTAGAGAACAGGACTAAGAAAATTTCTGTGTTTGTAGACAGTGGAGCTGGAGTCAGCATGGTTGATGCTGAGTTTGTGAGAACTTATGGACTTGCTTGGTGTACTTTAGCTAATCCCATTCCTATTTATGCCATAGACTCAGCGCCACTTGCACAGAAAGCTCTGACTCAGATTGTACATAATGTAAGACTGGGGGTGGGGTCTGTTCATTGTGAGATAATTTCTTGTTATGTCCTGGAAGGCCTTCCCACTCCGATTGTACTGGGTCTACCCTGGTTGGTGAAACATAATCCGATAGTGGATTGGCAATCCAGAGAGATTATTGAATGGGGAGATTACTGTCATGAGAACTGTTTAAATATTTCCCTTTCTGCAGTCTCTACGGAGATCTTACCTGCATTTTTATCTGGTTTTGAGGACGTTTTTTCTGAGAAGGGGTGTCAGGATTTGCCTCCTCATCGTGCATATGTCTGTCCTATTAACCTGACCCCCGGAGCTAAACTACCAAAGTTCAGACTGTATAATCTTTCTGGCCCTGAGAGACAAGCCATGAAGGATTTCATTGAGGAGAGTCTGGAGAAGGGACATATCAAACCCTCATCTTCACCCGTGGCAGCATGGTTCTTCTTCGTGTAGAAGAAAGATGGAGGTCTACGTCCCTGTTTAGATTTCTGGGAATTGAATCAAGTTACCATCCAAGATCCATACCCTCTTCCTCTGATTCCAGATTTGTTCAGCCAGGTTGTGGGAGCTAAGGTGTTCTCCAAGTTGGATTTAAGGGGAGCCTACAATCTGATTAGAAGTGGGGGATGATTGGAAAACGGCATTCAATACCCGTCAGGGACATTTCAAGAGTTTGGTTATGCCTTTTGGTCTGACCAATGCTCCCTCGGTGTTCCAGTATTTCATAAATGATATTTTCCATCATGTGGTGGTCTATCTGGATGATATTTTGGTTTACTCGCCAAATTTTGAGACACATCGGGGGCATGTTAAACAGGTACTCCAGATATTAAAGGATAATAAACTATATGCCAAACTATAGAAATGTGTTTTCGCCGTCCAGGAGGTGCAGTTTTTGGGGTACCTGTTGTCATCTTCAGGTTTTCGGATGGATCCGGAGAAGATCCGTGCTGTCCTTGATTGGCAACGTCCCGAGAACCTGAAAGCTTTACAGCGTTTTCTGAGCTTTACGAATTTTTACCGGAAATTTGTGACACAGGTACTTTAGATGCAGTGACACAGAAACACAGAGCAGCCAGTACAGGGTTAATAAACAAGGGGGATTTATTGTAACACGGTCAATCTCCACGCAGGGAGTAACTGGGGAAATATGGGCACAACAAGGGGAGTAGCAGTTAACAGGCTATAACCGACAATCCACAGTTTGGCTAGATGTAGCAGAGTTGAAACAGTTGTAATCGGCAGTTTTACACTTAGCTGACTCTTATTCCCCACAAGGCCGTTGCCAGCTGATGCCAGTGTTGTTTTCTTCTGGCTTCCCCGCCTAAACAATGCTCCGTCTTCTGGCGGCAGCGGGTGGTCTCCGGTTTGACCCGCTGAGCCCCTAGTCCATAACACTGCACCTCACTTGCTCGGCTCCACGGACCCTGCGTCTCTTCTCCCTCTAGTCGGGCTTGACTTCAACTGTCAACTGCCTGCTTTCCCGCGCAAAACTCCTTTTTCTCCCTCTTCCTAGACACGCCCCCAGCTCCTCAGCCACCTGACCCCTGAGCTCTGGCTCTGGACACGCCCCCAGCTTCCCGGTCACCTGACTCCTGTGCTCGCAGTCTGTCTTCCCCCTGCAGCCAGAAGCATGGCCCCGGCAGTTCCGGATCCCTTGTTCTGAAAGTATTTACACCCCGGTCTTCCCCCTTACAAATTCATCCAAAATTATTCGGTGTGAGGAGCTGCCCACTTGCAAAGACTATGATACTTTTCCAACAACGGACCACCATTTTTGTCAATATTATTATTATGTTTTATTAGTGATTTACTTGTTATGTTTTATATAGTTCTGCTAACTTGTCAGTATGTGCACTAGATTCACTTGTAAAATGTGCAGCATTCCACTAATCTGTATCTCAGGATATCTGTATCTCAGGAGTATCTAACCATTGTTTCAACAGCCAATAATCTCATTAGGTGAGTGTAGATTGAGACACAGTGGAGATGTCACCACAGGGGGTCTTACAGGCAGTCTCAGATGAAGGCTTCTAGAATATTCCTTCATTGTTTTAGGGAACAGTGAATGTATAAGGGGGAGGGTGTGATCACTTCTGACCTGGGAGGGGACTGATCCCAGTGGAAGAAAGTGGAGAGATGTTTTAGAGAGTTGTGTGGAAGGATTGAAGGAAGAGGAAGGAGACCGTGGTCTTGGAAGGATGAATGGATAAACATTTTACCATTATGGATTATGTCGTTAGGATTTACACTTTCTTAAAAGGATTGCTGCTACTGGATACCTGTGCTTTCATCGTTTTATCTGCCGTCTAGAGGATCATGGACTGTGGCTACAGACTATATTGGCTGGACATACGAAATCTGTGGCCCAACCAAAAGTTGGGAGACAGTGAGTATGGCCTTATACAAAGCCAGTGGAACTATTGAACCCAGATTGGGAATTTGAGGACTGAGAGAACTGTATTTTGGCCATTTACCTGGAATTGCTTTATTACCATGGCTGTGATCAATAAAATATTGTTGCATCATTAACCTGCCTAGGTGATTACTTACAACCCAGAACCTCAGATGTTTACAAGTGGTGGCAAGCATTGGGATCACCTATCTCTAGACAGCATACCAGGGAAAGTTACTGAGAGGTGACTTGGCAGAAGAAATGGCAGACTCTATCTACAAGAGGCTCAAGAAGGAGGAGCTGAGAGCCCTTTGCTCTAAGAGAGAACTAGAGTGGTTTCCGGAGGACAATCGGGCGACCCTAATGCAATGCTTGGACGATTGGGACCAGGAACAACCACATGAGGAGGTCAGTTCAGATGTGGATGAGGGACAACAGCCCAGGGCTGTCATCCAGATGGTGGAGGATCGACCGACTGAGTTGAGGCGGATGATGGACGCGCTAGGAGATCGGGCTACGGAGATAGAGCGGGCGGCAGTGTTAAGCAAATATCTGGGTGTGCATGTAGCAGTACCCCAACCCACCTCATTGCAGAGGACAGTGGATAACAGGAGAGAGGGGCCCACATCTTTAAGGTACCGGGATATACCACAGTTCAATGAGGACGCCTCGGATATTGATGAACATCTCGTTATTTGAGAACCTCTGTATGCTGCATGAAGTATCAGTCAGTGACTGGCCCAGATGTTTGAGTGTTGGCCTGACCGGAAAAGCAAGAGAAGCTTTTAATAACTTGTCTTCTGGGGATCAGAGATGTTACTATACCATTCGCAGCGCATTACTAGAGAGGTATGCGGTCACGCCAGAAATCTACCAGAGGAAGTTTCGGGAGACTGACAAGCCCACTGCACACACACATTGGGAGTTTGCCAACACACTACGTATGGCATGCACTCGGTGGATAGAAGGACTGAGGGCTCGGAAAGCAGAACATGTAATGGATATAGTCATGCTGGAACAATTTATGTCAAAGATCCCAGGTAATTTAAAAGAATGGGTGGCAGATAGAAAACCACTCAGCCTAGATGAGGCTGCAAGATTGGCTGATGATTGGTCTGCTAATCGACCAGGGCAACGTGGAAGTACAGCCCCAGTGAGTCGGGAACAGGAGCTTACAGGGAGGCCATTGAAACCCATGGACTGGCCAGAGGAGGAACGGCAGGGAGTTCAGACTTGCCCAAGCCCCCAAGTACAGCCCGTGTTGGGGCGAGGAAGGCTTAACTGCCATAACTGTGGACGCATGGGACACTTTGCCAGGGAATGCCGGGAATGTTCTAGTCCACATCATCCGCGTCCCCAACCTGTGAACACTGTGCTGCAATGGGGCTGGAATGCTGAGGGAGAGAGGATCCCACTACCCCGACGGAAGAAGAAGAGGCATATGTTGTACAAGGAGAAGTGTCTCGGTCTAGACAGGACACCTCAGAGTCTATTAACCAGCATCTGCAGCCGGTCTGGGTGGAGGGTGTGGAGGCTATGGGGCTCCATGACTCCGGAGCCTCAGTCACATTGATAAAAGATCATTTAGTACCGGACCAATGTATTGTCCCCGGCAGCCGTATGCTAGTTAATATAGCCGGAGGAGAATCTTTGAACAATCGGAGGGCCCGACTACATTTAGACTGGGGTCACAGTCATGGAATGGTGGATGTAGGAGTAGTGCGGCACCTACCAGTAGATGTGTTGCTGGGAAACAATCTGGGAGCAGGATTGGCATGCCACTGGGCCAATGTCGTAACCGGAAGCCAAGGACCGGTTCACACTGCATCAGCCGGTAGGTAAAAGGAGCAATATCAACATGTCAGCGGTGAGTGATACACAAAATGCAATGACTGTCACAATGAAGGAATGTAATCTGGGGGAGGTAAATTACATCAGGGAGGAGGCCCAGGGACTTCGGGACACTGGATCTACCATCACCCTGGTCAGCCCAGATACTGTCCCCCCAGAGCTCCCTTTACCAGGCCGCCAAGTGACCATCCCCCTAACTGGGTGTCAGCACTCTGGGGTTGGTCGCAATGGATACAAGTTTGGTTCTCATTGGGCATGTGGGGAGTTTCCCAGGACAAACAGGGGATCAAGGGGGGATATGGAAAACCCCGCGGAAGGGACAGACCCCTGATCCAGCAAACTAAATACAGAGTCCTCATCTCAGTGCTTCCCCCATCGGGAAGTTGGCAGGATCTGAAAGACCATATGAGAGAAGCTTCAGATATCTATTACACTGACGTATACCAGGGTGGAATGGGGACTGTGGAGTATATTCGCAAGGACGACATGGAATATGCTTTGAGGAAACTGGAAAAGAGGGGGAGGTATGTGAGGAGCTGCCCACTTACTAAAGACTATGATACTTTATCAGCAACGGACCACCATTTTTGTCAGTATTATTATTGTGTTTTATTAGTGATTTACTTGTTATGTTTTATATAGTTCTGCTAACTTGTCAGTATGTGCACTAGATTCATTTGTAAAATGTCCAGCATTCCACTAATCTGTATCTCAGGATATCTGTATCTCAGGAGTATCTAACCATTGTTTCAACAGCCAATAATCTCATTAGGTGAGTGTAGATTGAGACACAGTGGAGATGTCACCACAGGGGGTCTTACAGGCAGTCTCAGATGAAGGCTTCTAGAATATTCTTCATTGTTTTAGCGAACAGTGAATGTTTAAGGGGGAGGGTGTGATCACTTCTGATCTGGGAGGGGACTGATCCCAGTAGAAGAAAGTGGAGAGATGTTTTAGAGAGTTGTGTGGAAGGATTGAAGGAAGAGGATGGAGACCTTGGTCCTGGAAGGATGAATGGATAAACATGTTACCATTATGGATTATGTCGTTTGGATTTACACTTTCTTAAAAGGATTGCTGCTACTGGATACCTATGCTTTCATCGTTTTATCTGCCGTCTAGAGGATCATGGACTGTGGCTACAGACTACACTGGCTGGAGATACGAAATCTGTGGGCCAACCAAAAGTTGGGAGACAGTGAGTATGGCCTTATACAAAGCCAGTGGAACTACTGAACCCAGATTGGAAATTTGATGACTGAGAGAACTGTATTTTGGCCATTTACCTGGAATTGCTTTATTACCATGTACCACCAAGTAGTAGGAACCAGTTAGTGGGTGAGGGTGGAGGACTTACAAGTTAGTCACACTTTAGATTTCATATTTAATTCAAAGCCATCTTTGATCTTGGTCTTTGGTTAGTTAAGTTCTTGTGCTGTCTTGGTTGCTGTCAACTACTGTGTGTAATGTGACGTCCCTCCGGGAGTGCAGATCCTGTGTGGGCCTGCGCCGGCAAGGGACACAGCCCTCGTACCATGGCCTTGGGACGAGAGGTAGGTTGCAGACAAGGAATGTCTCAACCCTGCCAAGGACCAGGATCAAGAAGGCCCGAAGCTTAAGAGTGTGGCTCCATAGCAAATGGTTCCCAGGCAGGATGCAGACGGAGCGGTGTACGCCACCTGTCCTCGCCGACCTGATATATTCATTGGGAGTCCGGCTGCAAGAGGGGTACCTGCCCCCGACACCCGACCTTGCTACTCTACGTCCTGGACGGGAAAGCCCGGTTAGGCCCAGAGGATCCCACCGGGTATCGGACGGAGCGGAGCTGCCCCCGTGCCCTTGTTCTGAGAGGAGCTCAGAGGGAGACCTGGCCTATTTGCACACACACGGACAGGAAGAGAATCGGTCTGTAGTTCAGGAACACTCTGCTGTAGGGTCACGACTGAATGCTGGACTTACTCGGAGGTTGTCGGGCCCCCGTCCCTGGTGAGCACAGGACTCCGCGAGGAGCAGGGAGTCGCCTTCCTTTGCCATCTGAGTGAGTAAAGCCTTGGAAGTTCACCCCTATGGCCTCCGGACTGTTATTTCTGCGCCACACCGTGGGATGCGGGATGCCTTCTCCTCAACTACTACCCCCTCCATCCTGTCTCTCTGCCCTGAGGCCTTGCTCCGCCTGTGGGGAGTAGTAAGAACTCTGGCTGCCGTAACATCAGCGGACTGCAACGGCGCTGGTGACCCTTCACCAGGCACCACAGGTGGCGTAGTCGTTAACCAACCACTCAACCCGGGTAAGCCCATCACCATCTCCTTTTAATGTGACGGCCCTGAGCACGGGTCGGGTCCGGGCCACGGCTGCATCCCATCTCTCCATCACAGGACCCGACACCGAGTCCCCCAACACCCAGGGTAAACTAAAGGACTTTCCCAAAGTAGAGGCGTTACAACCTGGCGTAGTCGGCAGGATCTCGTGCCCGCAGCAACAGAGAAGAGTGCCCATTGCTACCGGGTACTGCACGCCTTTCTAAATAGACTGTCGTTTTCCACTTAAAATGACGCCCACCCAAGAAGAAAGGACGCCATAATGTGAAGAAAGGACAGTGTCTCAGCACCTCCCATCGTGGGCCTGGCTCCCCAATGGCGCCAAGAGAGCAGACCGCCCCTTCCATTAGAGACTGTCCGCGGGGTAGTGTCCATCACCCCCGAGGGGACGTCCGAGGGAGTGCCAGTGGGCCTGCAGCCCTGGAGCCGCCCCAAAAAGGAGGTGGAGACGAAGAGGCGCAGCCATTGTTGTGTGAGTTCCAGCATCGTCACCACGAGCCGCGACGATGGATGCCAGCGGAGACGGAACCAGATCCCATCCCTACCTGGGAGCCCCTGCGGTCCCCAGCTATGGACCAGCCAAACTGGCCCGGTAGCTTATGGAGGCAGCTATGCGGAAGCAAGAGGAGAGGTGAAGCAGTGAGGCCTTGACCCAGGAGGCGGCTGCCCCAGAAGGAGAGTCCCTGGAGGGCGCCTGCGAACTAGCATCGGGTGAGTCGGAATTCCTTACCCAGGCCGCGGAAAAAGCCGAGCCCCTCCTGGACCTGTGGTCCGAGTGCCAGTTCCCAGGTGCGGTATCCTGGGAGGAAGCCTTCTCTGCGGAGCCCCAAACCGCCGCCATCTCCGGAGACCTCCGTGGTCTCTCACCTCCCGGCCCGGAGGAACCCGGTTCTGCATGGGGGTCCACGGGCCCCAACCCGGAATGGTCCGCGTGCTCGGGCCTGCTACAGCAACCCCTAACGCCGCGTCCGGCCCCCACAGTTACCTGCCTGGTGGCAGAAGAGTGGGCCTGGGATAACCAGGGGGGCAACCTAATGGGCTTCCCCAGGGAGACCCGAGCTGAAGCTCAGAGGAGGAGCGAGTACTGCTCCCAGCAAATTCAGCAGCTGAGTCGGGAGCAGCAGGAGCGGGAGCTTCGCTGTGAGCAACTTCAAGTGCGGGCCAAAGCTGCCAAGTCCAGGGCCCGCCAGAGGGAGGCGTCCGACCCAAGCCCCCGTGAAGAAGGGCAGGTGGTCTGCTTAGACCGTGAGGCAGGATGGGGCTTCATAAGGAGTCCCGGGCTGGAGCGGGACGTCTTCTTTAATCGGCGTGACGTCGAGCCCCAGCTCAAGAAGGGACACCCTGGCCGGAGTCTCGCCGTGGATGACATGGTAACGTACACCCGCCACCGTGGAGAGCGAGGTTGGTACGCCCTGGATATTCATAAAGTGTCCAGGAGCGAGGCCCCTGCGCACTCCTCTGCGGAGGACCGGCTAGCCTTCGTCGGGAGGAATGAGCCCTTTCCCCGGCAAGAACACATGGACTGAGCAGCCCCCAGCTGTTGTTATAGTTGAGCTCAGTTGACTGTTTTCCCACGTTATGTTTTCTTTGATTTTCTAGAGACACGTGTCCCTGCGGACTTGCAGCAGACAGACTCTTTACATTGTATATAGTTTGCATCTCTTTAGGTGCTCCATATTGGTTTTATGTGAAACCGTGCCTTTCTTCTACCTCGAGACCTCAGAAGAAAAACCTGTCAGGGTGGCTCTGTGGGAGGTCCAACTCGGGATCTTTATGCCCTGCAGCCACCCCAGGGCCCACGTTGGGGGGGTTTAGGACAGGTCCCTCGCACTTCTGAACTGACTCTGCGTCCTTGCACTTTTATCTGTCTGTTTGCACAAATGACTCTGGAAAAATGCTAGCACTTTTATAATTTTATACTTTTGTACTTTTATACCATATACCCTGTTATGCAACGTTTAAGATATGTGCCTCCCATAAAGGGATGATAGTTTTCTTGTTATTATAAAAAGAAAATTTCCTGGGTGTTACTTCTTTTGCAGCCCGCGGACATGCTGTGTTTTACCAGGGGGGAATGTGGCGCCCCTGAGGGTTCAACCGCCACAGGAATGCTACACTTCTCTAATGGAGTGTGGTGTTCCTCCTCTGAGGTAAGGTCAGTGTGATAGTGGTGACCCAGCCCTTGCATTCAACACCACATTTCTCCACCAGAGGGAGCTAGTATGCACTAGGTGCTGCTCCCCTGGTTACAGGGAGACTGGGGAACACAAAGTAATAGGAACCAGTTAGTGGGTGAAGGTGGAGGACTTACAAGTTAGTTACACTTTAGATTTCATATTTAATTCAAAGCCATCTTTAATCTTGGTCTTTGGTTAGTCAAGTTCTTGTGCTGTCTTGGTTGCTGTCACCTACTGTGTGTAATGTGACCTCCCTCCGGGAGCGCTGATCCTGTGTGGGCCTGCGCTGGCAAGGGACACAGCCCTCGTACCCTGGCCTTGGGACGAGAGGTAGGTTGCAGACAAGGAATGTCTCAACCCGGCCAAGGACCAGGATCAAGAAGGCCCGGAGCTTAAGAGTGTGGCTCCATAGCAAATGGATCCCAGGCAGGATGCAAACGGAGCGGTGTACGCCACCTGTCGTCGCCGACCTGATATATTCAGTGGGAGTCCGGCTGCAAGAGGGGTACCGGCCCCGACACCCGACCTTGCTACTCTACATCCTGGACGGGAAAGCCCGGTTAGGCCCAGATCATCCCACCGGGTATCGGACGGAGCGGAGCTGCCCCCGTGCCCTTGTTCTGAGAGGAGCTCAGAGGGAGACCCGGCCTATTTGCACACACACGGACAGGAAGAGAATCGGTCTGTAGTTCAGGAAGACTCTGCTGTAGGGTCGCGACTGAATGCTGGACTTACTCGGAGGTTGTCGGGCCCCCGTCCCTGGTGAGCGCAGGACTCCACGAGGAGCAGGGAGTCGCCTTCCTTTGCCATCTGAGTGAGTAAAGCCTTGGAAGTTCACCCCTATGGCCTCCGGACTGTTATTTCTGCACCACACCGTGGGAGGCGGGATGCCTTCTCCTCAACTACTACCCCCTCCATCCTGTCCCTCTGCCCTGAGGCCTTGCTCCGCCTGTGGGGAGTAGTAAGAACTCTGGCCACCGTAACATCATGCCTCAGCGGACTGCAACGGCGCTGGCGTAGTCGTTAACCAACCACTCAACCCGGGTAAGCCCACCACCATCTCCTTTTAATGTGACGGCCCTGAGCACGGGTCGGGTCTGGGCCACAGCTGCATCCCATCTCTCCATCACAGGACCCGACACCGAGTCCCCAAACACCCAGGGTAAACTAAAGGGCTTTCCCGAAGTAGAGGTGTCACAGAAACCTCTCACTGACATTTCAAGGAAGGAGTCTGATTTTTCAAAATTTTTGTATGTCGCCCAGCAGGCTTTTTCTTCTCTAAAGAGTTGTTTTGCCACAGCACCTATACTCAGTCAACCCGATGTTTCTCAATCTTTTATCATTGAAGTCGATGAGTCTGAGGTTGGGGTTGGGGCTGTGTTGTCTCAGGGTCCATCCCCTGGTAAATGGCATTTATGCGCTTTCTTTTCCAAGAAATTATCTTCAGCTGAGAGAAATTATGACGTGGCTAATAGGGAACTTTTGGCGATTAAATTGGCGTTCGAAGAATGGCGACATTGGTTGGAAGGGGCTGTCCATCCTATTACTGTTATCACAGACCATAAGAACCTGTCATATCTTAAATCTGATAAACGTCTCAACCCTAGGCAAGCTAGATGGTCCCTGTTTTTTAATAGGTTCAATTTTGTTTTCACTTTCCGTCCAGCGGTCAAAAACATCAAGGCTGATGCTGTCATGCCAGGTGTGAGTGCAACAAAGAGAGTCACGCCAGGTGTGAGTGCAAAACAGAGGGGAAAGGGAAAGGGAGCCCAGACACTAGGGAAAGGGGGAAGAGGTGACCTACTAATCTGGACTAGCGTCACCCTGTCTCTCCCTATACAGCCTCCGCAGCCGTCACCGATCACGCACCTCGCCCTACTTTCCCTGGCGTAAGACTATAGCTGGGGGTGGAAGGAGATGAACACTAGTCAACCTCTGCTAGCACTCTAAAGACAAAAGGGGAAGACAACACAGGGGAATAACAACTTAGCTATTAGAAGAACTCCAACAGGGCACACGGCCTAACGACTCCAGAGAGGACATGATGCTGCTTCAGACAAGTTCCCAGTAGAAATGAGTATAACTGGCGACGCCCACCTAGACACACCAGGTATATATACACCCAGACTTAAGGGAGGTAGTCGCTTTGTACTAAACACAGCCTCCTATCTAGGCAGCTGTCTGCATTGCCAAACGTGGAGATCTCCTGCAAACCACTACAGGGCGACTGTCTGTTACCTCTGACACACCCGTGACAGATGCTTTGTCCCAGAGCTTCCCTGGTGGTGGTAACCATGAGAACCCTGCACCGATTTTGCAGGAGGTGGTAGTCATTTCGACAGTGTACCCTGACCTGGAGGGTGAGGTGTTGGAGGTTCAGGGGGACGCCCCTGCCTCCTGTCTTTCGGGGAGGTTATTTGTAGCATCTAATCTGCACCGTAAAGTAATTAGGGAACATCATAACTCAGTGCTTGCTGGTCATCGAAGTGGTAAGGCAACTGTGGACCTCCTTTCTCGTTGTTTTTGGTGGCCGGGGTTGCATCAGGATGTGGTTGAACGTGTGTCTGCTTATAGTATTTGCGCACATTCTAAAGTATTGCATATCCGTCCGTCTGGTCCTCTTCTTCCACTATCTATTGCTAGCAGACCATGGACACACTTGTCCATGGATTTTATTACTGATCTACTGGTATCTGCAGGCAAGACTGTGGTTCTGGTGGTTGTAGATAGGTTCAGTAAAATGGTTCACATTATTGCATTACCGGCACTTTTCAAATACCAAGACTCTTGCTCAGGTATTTATAAATGAGATCGTGAAGCTTCACGGGGTTCCCTCCGATGTGGTGTCAGATCGGGAAACCCAGTTTGTTTCTAAGTTATGGAAAGGTTTCTGTACTCGACTGGGGATGCAGCTGTTCTTTTCCTCTGCCTTTCATCCTCAGTTGAATGGACAGACCGAGCGTATTAATCAGAATTTAGAGACTTACCTCAGGTGTTTTGTCTCCGAAAACCAGGAGGATTGGGCATCTTACTTACCGTTGGCCGAGTTTGCTATTAATAATCATCGCCAAGAATCTACTGGCAGGTCACCGTTCTTTGGTGCATACGATTTCCATCCACAGTTTGGTACTTTTAGTGGGGGAGGGGCTTTGGTAGTTCATGAGGAGGAACGTTTTGCTTCATCGCTCTCCTCTGTGTGGCGGAGGGGAGGACAGAGTAATTTGAGGATCATGGGAGACAGGTACAAACGTATGGCTGACAGGAAACGCTTATCAGGTCCGGACCTATGTGTGAATGACTTTGTGTGGTTGTCTACCAGGAATATCAAGTTGAAGGTTCCTTCCTGGAAGCTGGGACCTAGATTTATTGGTCCCTATAAAATAACCGCCGTTATTAACTCAGCAGCGTTTTGTCTTGAGCTACCTCAGGCTCTTAAGATCCACAATGTGTTTCACAGGTCTCTGCTTAAGAAATATGTAGAACCTCTGGAGTCCTCTCCCCTGCCGCCGCCCCCAATTATGGTTGATGGTAATTTGGAGTTTCAAATTTCGAGGATTGTAGATTATTGTCTCCAGCATTGTTCCCTACAGTACTTGCTGCACTGGAGGGGTTATGGTCCAAAGGAAAGGATGGGAGTTTCGGCATGCCTGGAGTACTAGTAGTTGGCTAGTTTCTTCTTGGACTTCCCTTGGAGGACAGTTGGTGTTATCTCTCTGGTGTCTTCTCAAGCTAAGTGTATCCCCTCTGTTTGTTTACCTTGTTGTCTTTAGTTACAGTGGGGCCTGACTAGTGTTCACCCCATCTCCTCCCTACCTAGGGCCTAGTTCTAGGGACATTCAGGAATTAGGTTTCTTGCTCAGCGATAGGTGCGGAACCTATTTAGGGACAATAAGGTAGTCAGGGTGATATTAAATCTGCCTAGGGGTCTCGACTCCCCCTTTCCCTAGTTGTTGGGCTCCCTTCTCCCTCTTTCTGTCGTTGTACACTTGTTCCTTCCCTCACCTTGCATGACAGATAGTTAGGACTGTTCAAGATGCAGATAAATAGTACTGTTCACAGCACAGATAAATAGTACTGTTCACAACTCAGATAAAAAGTACGGTTTACAGCCCAGATAGTACTTTTTATAGTCCAAATAATAGTACTGTTTACGGCTAAGATTAATAGTACTGTTCAGGGCAAAGATAAATAATACCATTCATGGCAAAGATAAATAGTACTGTTCCCAGCCCAGATAGTTAGTACTGTTCACAGCTCAGATAATTACTACTGTTCACTTCCCAGATAAATATTACTGTTCAAAACCATAATAAATAGTACTGTTCATAGCCTAGATAAAAAGTACTATTCATTGTCCAGACAAATAGTACTGTTGTTGACCCAGAGAAACAGTACTGTTAAAGCGCACCTATCAGCAGGATGGTGCTCAGTAAACTTCATACACTGTCAGGTGGGCAACATTACACTGATTAAAATGATACCTTGGTTGATGAAATCTGTTCTGTGGTTCTTGTTTAATTTTTACTTTCAGTTTGGAGATAATGATATGCTTCGGGTCGGCCTGTGGGGGGCGCTCTATCTGGTGCTCTGCTTACATATTCATTTGTATGCTCTTATGACAGCTCACTGATCATACACTGACCTATTTTACATAATGCATCTAGTAGTGCGAGGCTAGGTAAAATAGGAGGCAGGTCAGTGAAGGCACAGTGAGCTGTCATAAGAACATATAGTTGAATATGTAAGCAGAGCACAAGAGAGCCCACCCCCCCCCCCACAGGCTCGCCCCGGAGCACGAGCATATCATTATCTCCAAACTGAAAGTAAAGATTACAGAAGAACCACAGGACTGATTTCATCAACCAAGGTATTTTTTTAATCAGTGTAATGTCGCCCACCTGACATTGTATGTACTTTACTGAGCACAATCCTGCGGACAGGTGCGCTTTAACGGCCCAAACAAATATTACTGTTCACGGCTCAGATAAATAGTACTGTTCACAACCCAGATAAAAAGTACTGTTCACAACCCAGGTAAAAAGTACTGTTCACGGCCCAGATAAACAGTATTGTTCACAGCCCAGATAAATAGTATTGTTTATGACCCAGATAAACTGCCATTATTTGAGCCCAGATAGTTCCAGTTCTTATCCAAATACATAGTGCACATTATATTGACCATTTTTCATAAATCTATCAAATGTTTTTTTTCTCCTACTGTTATATATTTTTGAATCTGTGCACACAAATATTATATGGAAATGGGCTATAGAACATGTATATCACATTTAGTCTGAACCTGCACAACATTGTGTATCTGATGAAGTATGGCGCAGAGCTGCCCGGTTGTCAGAATTATAACCGTTTTCAGTGTAGCAAAGTAGACAATATAGTCTGTTATAAGTCTAACACCCCCCAACTCTCCTTTAATGCTGACGAGTGCCGTGCCTGGAGGGACAGCAAAATCTGTGCCAGAAATCTTGATGTTTTCAATAAAGTAGGTGTTTTTGTCTCAGTTAAAGTCTGGAGTGCTGACCTTTGTCAAGTCTGCTACCGAAATTTCCTGCTTCTGTTATTCTCCTCTTCTGTAAGATGATCTGAAATCCTATACCTTTATTGCCCCTGTTAAATGGTCTGCACAGTTCTCCGCCTGCTTCCTAGTGTGTCTTATTTGCTCCCTGCTACATCGCTTAACGGATTCCCGATTTAACCTCTTACAGTCTGACGCAAATCTCGCCGACTTTCACCACCCTCGGTGCTTTGTCATCCCCCATGAGCCCACCTGATTGATTTTTCACATGTTCCCTTACAGTCCGTCTGTGGTTTGCGGTAATTTTTTTTTTCTTTCGTATGTACTCACTGAGGTACTGTAAAATTTCAACGTATCGTATGTTCGCTTTGTCGGAGTGCCTGCCATCGCCGCTATAGATGGAAAATTTTTAATATATTCAGAGCTACCGGGGAACAGGGGGGTTTTGTCAGTTGGGTTCTTATAAAAGTTGTCAGTAGGCAATTTTGATCAATGCATTGTGTTTTTTTTAATTCTTGTTTTATAATTTATTAGTCAATTGAATTGCAACATACAAAGATCATACAATTTTAAAAAAATAAATGAAAAAAAGTTTAAAAAAAAGGATAAGTATCTATTGGCTCAAAAAAGAATAAATTAAAAAATACAATAAAAAGGAGAGATATCTATTGGTTCAAAAAAAAGAGTACGTTAAAAAAATTAAAAAAATAGGATAGATATTTAACTTCTGCAAAAAAAAACTATAAAATAAAAAAAATAAAAAAGATCAATATCAACTGACTTAAAAAAAAGAATAAATGGAAAAAAGGATATCTACTTTAAAAAAAATAAATAAATCAATAAATTAAAAAATATAAAAAAGGATAGCTATCTACCAGATTTTAAAAAAGACTACATTAAAAAAATACGAAAAAGGATAGATACTGGCTCAAAAAAAGGGGAAATCATTTTATATCACAGTGGCAAGATGGTACATTTGCTAAATTATGGATATCAGTATGGGCACTGCAGTACTGAACTGCCTACACCATGACATGAAAAAATAATATATTATACACTGCCAAGGTAACAGTGCCAAACACTGTTTAAGTACCGTAAGTACTCCCACAAAGAAAATATCATCTTCATATAGATAAATCAACTTAATACTATTATACAATTAAAGGAGATGTCATATGAAAACAAGCCCTATCCATATGTTTTATTAGGGCATATGGATGCCACAGAAAAGGGTCCCGTTTGGGACCCCCTTTATGATCAAGGACAGAAATCTACTCTTGAATAACAGCTTCTGTCTATGAAAAGTTATATGAATGGCCATTTACCTGGAATTGCCTATGTAGCACACGGTTCCGCAATCAACCACGTCTCCTAACAGGAAGAGCTTGTCTTATTAAAAGTATTATTTTAGCATTTTCCTCCGTAAATGTAAAGTTTTCTTTACCTTTAGTTAATACAATTGCAGTTTTAGTCTGCAATCTTCACTCCTTTATTCACTTTCAGACCCCTCATATGCAGTTTGCAACCTGATCCAAATTTCTAGTTTTTCGTTTGAGGGAGTGTCCCTCTCAATAATATAGGTTGGATGTGAGCTTGAATGTATCCAGGGTGCTGCTGCCTTCCCTGGAGTATATCCAGGGTTACTGCTGTTTACATGTATCAGCACAGCTTCTATCCTGCAGTTATTTCCTCTTCATTTGCTTTCCTATTTATCTACAGCCTGTTTTCTTTGCCCTCCCTGAGACTGTTGATGCTTTCCCCTCTCTCATCTCTGAGATCAGTGTACAACTCCCTTCCTGCTTTCTCCCTTCCTGCTATTTCTAACACTGAGAGAAGGTAGGTGGATCAGTTGCAATTTTATCAGAAAGATGTTGTCTTATTAATAGTATCATTGTAGCACTTGCCTATGTGGATTTTTCTTTGGCTTTTCCAAAGAAAAGCAGCCAACATCCAGCGAGATTATAGTATGATCAGTTAATCCTTCTTGACATCTGTTGTATATATATATAGATATACAGTTGTGCTCAAAAGTTTACAAACCCCGGCAGAATTTTTCCATTCTTGGCCTTGTTTCAGAGAATATGAATGATAACCAAAATTTTTTTCTCCATTCATGGTTATTGGTTGGGTGAAGCCATTTATTGTCAAACTACTGTGTTTTCTCTATTTAAATCTTAATGACAACCAAAAACATCCAAATGACCCTGATCAAAAGTTCACATACCCTGGTGATTTTGGCCTGATAACATGCACAGAATTTGACACAAATGGGTTTGAATTGTTACTAAAGGTAACATCCTCACCTGTGACCTGTTTGCTTGTAATCAGTCTGTGTGCATAAAAGCTGAGTGAGTTTCTGGGATCCAGACAGACTCTTGCATGTTTCATCCAGCCACTGACATTTCTGGATTGTGAGTCATGGGGAAAGCCAAAGAATTGTCAATGGATCTACGGGAAAAGGTAGTTGAACAGTATAACACAGGAAAGGGATGCAAAAAAATATCCAAGGAATTGATAATGCCAGCAGCGTTCAAACTGTGATTAACAAATGGAAAATCAGGGGCTCTGTAAAAATCAAACCATGGTCAGGTAGACCAACAAAAATTTCGGCCACAACTGCCAGCAAAATTGTACAGGATGCAAAGAAAAACCCAAAAATAACATCAGCTGAAATTCAGGACTCTGAAAACTAGCAGTGTGGCTGTTTCAAGATGCACAATAAGGAGGCACTTGAAGAAAAATGGGCTGCATGGTCGAGTTGCCAGAAGAAAGCCATTACTGCGCAAATGCCACAAAGTATCTCTCTTACAATACGCCAAACAGCAGGGAGACAAGCCTCAAAACTTTTGGAACACGGTAATTTGGAGTGATGAGACCAAAATTGAACTTTTTGGCCACAACCATAAACGTTACATTTGGAGAGAGGTCAACAAGTCCTATAATGAAAGGAACACCATTCCTACAGTAAAGCACGGAGGTGGATCGCTGATGTTTTGGGGATGTGTGAGCTACAAAGGCACAGGAAACTTGGTAAAAGTTGAAGGAAAGATGAATGCAGCACGTTGTCAGCAAATACTGGAGGCAAATTTGCACTCATCAGCCCAAAAATTGAGCTCTTTGGCATTAACTTAACTCGCCGTGTTTGGAGGAAGAAGAAGGATGAGTACAACCCTAAGAACATCATCCCAACCGTGAAGCATGGTGGGGGAAACATTATACTTTGGGAGTGCTTTTCTGCAAAGGGGACATGACGACTGCACCGTACTGAAGGGAAGATGGATGGGGTCATGTATCGCGAGATTTTAGCCAACAACCTCCTTCCCTCAGTAAGAGCATTGAAGATGGGTCGTGGATGGGTCTTCCAGCAAGACAATGACCCAAAACATACAGCCAAGGCAACAAAGGAGTGGCTCAAATATAAGCACAGTAAGGTCATGGAGTGGCCTAGCTAGTCTCCAGACCTTAATCCCATAGAAAACTTATGGAGGAAGTTGAAGCTCCAAATTGTCAAGCCTCAAAATCTGAATGATTTAGAGATGATCTGCAAAGAGGAGTGGACCAAAATTCCTCCTGACATGTGCGCAATCCTCATCATCAACTACAAAAAACGTCTGACTGCTGTGCTTGCCAACAAGGGTTTTGCAACAAAGTATTAAGTGTTGTTTGCCAGAGGGATCAAATATTTATTTCTCACTGCAAAATGCAAAATAATGCATATATTTTATACAGTGTGATTTTCTTGATTTTTTTTTTCGATATTCTATCTCTCAATGTTAAAATTAACCTACCCTTAAAGGGTCAGTTAGGATTACCATAATTTTTCATATTTGCCAAATGCCAGAATAATGAGAGCGAGAGAGAGAGAATGTTTTAAGGCATTTTTATTACTTACTGCAAAGTCAACAAAGTCAAAAGTTTACATACACTAAGATTACTATGCCTTTAAACAATCCTGGACTGCCCATATGATGATGTCATGTGTTTGGAAGCTTCTGATAGTTTTTTTTGGCAACATCCCAGTTAATTAGAGACAAACCTGTGTATATATCTTAATACACACCTGAAACACACTGCTTCTTTGTGTAGCATCATGGGAAAGTCTAAAGAAATCAGCCAAGCTATCAGGAAGAGAATTGTGGACTTGCACAAGTCTGGCTCATCCTTGGGTACAATTTCAAGATACCTGAAGGTGCCTCATTCATCTGTACAAACAATTATACGCAAGTACAAACAAGATGAGAATCTCCATCCATCATACCGCTCAGGAAGGAGATGGGTTCTGTGTCCCAAAGATGAACGTGCTTTGGTCCGACATGAGCATATCAACCCAAGGATAAAGCAAAAGATCTTGTGAAGATGATGGCGGAAGCTGGTAAGATTGTGTCAATAACCACAATGAAACTGCATCAATATAGGCTGAAAGGCCACTCTGCCAGGAAGAAGCCATTGCTCCAAAAGAAACATAAAAAATCCAGATTAATGTTTGCATATGCACACAGGAACAAAGTCCTTCATTTCTGTAGACATGTCCTGTGGTCTGATGAAACTAAAATTGAACATTTTGGGCATAATGACAATCATTACGTTTGGAGGAAAAAGGGAGAAGCTTAGAAGCCTAAGAACACCATCCCAACTGTGAAACACGGGGGTGGCATCATCATGTTGTGGGGTTGTTTTGCTGCAGGAGGGACTGGTGCACTTCACAAAATAGATGGCATCATGAGAAAAGAAGATTATGTGGCAATACTGAAGCAACATCTCAAGACATCAGCCAGGAAGTTAAAGCTTGGGCGGAAATGGGTCTTCCAAATGGACAATGACCCGAAACATACTGACAAAATGGTAACAAAGTGGCTTAAGGATAACAAAGTCAATGTTTTGGAGTGGCCATCACAAAACCCTGATCTCAATCCTATTGAAAATTTATGGGCAAAGCTGAAATGGCAGGTGCGACCAAGGCGACCTACAAACCTGGATCAGTTACACCAGTTTTGTCAGGAGGAATGGGCCCAAATTCCGACCAACTATTGTGAGACGCTTGTGGAAGGATATCCCAAGCGTTTGACCCAAGTCATTCAGTTTAAGGGCAATGGTACCAAATACTAATGAAATGTATGGAAACTTTTGACTTTGCAGTAAGTAATAAAAACGCCTTAAAACATTCTCTCTCTCTCTCTCATTATTCTGGCATTAAGCAAATATTAAACATTATGGTAATCCTAATTGACCTAAAATGGGAAAAGTTTATTCTGATTTCATGTCAGATATTGAGAAAAACCCGCATATGTGTCTTTTTGTATAGTGTATGGAAACTTCTGGTTTCAACTGTATATATATGTATATATATATATATGGTACTCTCTTCTCGACATATATATAGCACTGTCGAGACGAGAGATCTTCCTCTGTCACCCCATTGTCCTCCCAGCAATACAATGTGGAGAGGGGTGCAAATAGGTTGTCATGACAATGTATCATATGAGTAATTGTACTCATATATAGTCAAGTCCATGGTCATAAAAATGTATAAAAAAATGAACAAAAATGTTTACAAACTTTGTGTACAGGATTTGATTTTTTTTCATCTTCTGTTTTGTCTTTGTAATATAAAATTACTAAAAATAAAAAACACTTTTCAATAAATATGATCTGACTTACAAAAAAATAGGAAAAAGAAAAAAGACTTTTACCCAATTAAATATGTCACAAAATCTAAAGAAAAAAGTCCCCACAATTGGTATTGCTATGTAAATACCACAATTCATAGTTTTTTGTACGTTATGGCCCCCAGAATAAAGGAAATGTATTATTTATGTAATAAATTGAGCAACATAAAATTTCAATTGCAAGAAGACAATGGAAAAAAAATTGCAGTTTTTTTCCATTACCCTCATTCCCAAAAAAGTTAATAAAAGTTCATCAATAAGTTATATGTACCCTAAATGGGTATCATGAAAAATTGCAATTCATCCCCCCTCCCAAATGAAAACCAAGTTCTCATACAACTATGTCAACAAAAGCTGCCAGTACTGGAAGTTTTTGTCGCAGGCAGCAGTTAATCATCACCGTTAATCTGCCGCGGTTTCCCGGAGTCCAATTTGTTTCGCTTACGCTGGTATGCTTCCTCACAGCGCCGTCCTCGGCCAAGAGTTCCTTTTTAATTTAGAGTGCAAATGTGTATTACAGACGGCTGCTGGGTGTTAGGAATGCAACCAGAAGTGTATATGACACAGGAGCCCAGGCATCGCGCTAGGCACACGTGCTCCTGCTGCCCTGCTCTGCTTAACTCTTTGTTAACTACTAGTTAAAGAGGACCTGTTACCAGCTCAAAATTGTCCAGTTTTTGCTCTTATTTTATTCCCGCTGTTCCCCTAAGTATTCTTTTTTTTTTTTGTTTCTCTGAAGTCTGCCATATGGTTCCAGAGATATGGGCCTTTTATTTAGTGCTAAGCTTTATGGTCTTTACATGGGGGGGAGGCTCACAGCGTCAAAATGCAGAGCAGTGTAATGGGGTGTGGACTGTACTGTCGCGTTCCTGCCCCTGAAGACTCTAATCACATTGTATTGTAATGTGAATACTGTTATGCGTTTTTTTCGAAGCTGCAACCAGAGCCATTTGTCAGGACTTCATCCTCATATATGGGTGCCCAAAGCGAATTCACTCCGACTAAGGAGCCTGCTTCCAGGAGCGAGTGATGGACGAGCTGTATCATATCTACGGAATCGGTAAATCCCGAACCACACCGTCTCATCCTCAAGGAAACGGGGCCTGTCAGCGCTTCAACCGAACCCTGTTGCAAATATTGCAGACCCTGGAAGATGACAAAAAGATGAAGTGGCCCGAATTCGTGTCTGAGTTGGTGTGGGTTTATAACAATCGAGTCCATGCAACTACTGGTTACACTCCATACATGCTGCTGTTTGGGCGAAACGGACGAGAGATCACTGAACTGGAGCTAGATTCGGAGGACCCCTGTCCTGGCAGTAGTCCAGGTGCCTGGATCAGAGAACACCGACACCGACTTCAGATAATAAGGAAGTTCAGGTCAATCCCCGATGTCAGGTGGACAGCTCCAGCTGGGGGACCATGTGCTGGTGCACCAAGCAACCTGGGAACAAGCTAGACCACTGTTGGGAAGCGGTACCCTGCCAAGTAGTGAGGAAAAACCACTCGGATAACTCATTCAATGAGGTTAGGCCTTAGGGGGATGACGCAGCAGTACCTCGAGTGATGCATTGGAATATACTGCGACCCTGCTCTTCTGAAACAGAGGACCGTACCAAGGCTGGGCCCCGTAACAGAAGTGGCCGAAGTCCCACAAAGAGGAGCCTTAGAGTTGGAGGAAGAATGGCTTGCAGTGCCGTTCAGTTCATCGGAGATGTCAATGCCACTCTTGAGTGGGACAGAAAATGAACCAGGAGTCGACTTGCAATCCCCGGAGGCTGGATCTTCAGGTACCCCAGAGGTGCCTCTGCAGGAAGAGCCTTGCAGGACTGAGTGGGCCAACGCCAGGATTCCTCCCAACTAGTGATGAGCGAGCACTAAAATGCTCGGGTGCTCGTTACTCGGGTCGAGCAAATTGGAATACTCGGGTGCTCGACCCGAGCAACGAGCCCAATGTAAGTCTATGGGAAACTCGAGCATTTTTCAGGTGGCTCCCCCCGGCGGTCTGCAGAGGGCCTAAAAATTGCCCAAATCGATGGGAACAGTGCTCAAATGACATGGGAACAGCATGGGGAAGACTCCTGGAAGCATCTCTGACTCCCAGGTCACTGCTGTCAGCGACGTGGTCAGAGTATTACGCCACTTTTACGGACTCACAATAAAACATACAAAAACGAAACCAAAATGGATTTTCCTTGGAAATATGTTAAGGAACATCCTTTCCAGGGTAATGACTTGTATATAAGGCAAAATAAATAACCAAAAACAAAAATACTCCTCCTCAACTTGGGCTATGTTCACACGTAGCGTTTTTGATGCATTTTTGCACTTTTGAATTGCTTTGAACCAAGACAAATGCATTCACCAGGAAATGTCATTTTAACATTTTACAACCTTATCTGGTCATGTGGTGTGTGACACATCATCATACACATGCATACAGTGCTGAAAAGACATGGGAACAGCATGGGGAAGACCTCTGGAAGCACCTCTGACTCCCAGGTCACTGCCTAAAAGTGTGCCCATCAGAAGTGATCCTTGGCACATGCGAAGATGCCTCCCGCCATGCACCTGTCGTTGCAGACTTGCAACAATCACCATCCACGTCCTTGTCCCACTGCAGCGTTCAGTTGTCCCTACCCCATTCCTTGGAATGCAAGCGCAAGTATGCAGGCAGCCACCCACCCACCCACAGGCTGCAATACTATACTGCCAAATTTTTGACAGCTGCTTGCACTTGAAATGTGGCCTTTTAGGCCCGTGGAGGCGGAAGCTTTTCACAACCTCATGCCGGCGGCTGGGTGTCCATACTCAGTCCCCAGCCACCACTATATTTCCTGGTATCGCCTCCACCTTCCACAAGCACGGGTCCCACAACATTACCCGTGCCCTCCCCAATGCACTTACTGGGAAGGACCGCCTAATCACAAACACGTGGACAGGTGAATGTGGCCAGGGACGGTACGGAGCCAGTCCACAACTTTTTTTGCTAAGAGTTGTATTTAGCTCGGTGAAAGGACTGGCATAGAGGGAAACCGTATGTACCCTGCGTGTCATTTCTCCCAGGAAGTCCTGTAATTGAGCTTGTTGCAGAAGCAATGGCAGCCCATCCAACATCAACTCGCACTTGTCGGTGGTGCTTTGACACACACACACACACACATCTTTCTTTGCGCATTTAATTTCTTGAATACAGAGTTGGACAATGGCCTGATCTGTAATGCGTTTTGAGAAATAACATGCATAAGCGTGGCCGATCCACATTAAAAAAGCAGCCATAGAGTGTCCGGGAACCTTCCCCCACACTTTTCTTAGCCAGGGCTGCTTTTCGGCAGGGTTGGACGGGCCCACCAGAGAACCAGAGACACCTCCGGCGGGCCCTGGCTTCTCCTTCAGGAGAGTTCATAGTGTTGAGGTGAGGCCATGATGATGATAGAGGCCACCATCTGCTTAGTTTTCTGTTACTTGGAATGCAAGTGCAAGTATGCAGCCAGCCAGCCACCCACCCACAGGCCGCAACACTAAACTGCCAGATTTCCGGGCAGCTCTTTGCACTTGAAATATGGCCTTTTAAGCTCGTGAAGGCGGGAGCTTTTCACAAACTCATGCTGGTGGCGGCCGGGTGTCCATACTCGGTCCCCAGCCGCCACTATATTTCCCGGTATCGTCTCCGCCTTCTACAAGCATGGGTCCCACAACATTACCCGTGCCCTCCCCAGTGCACTTACTGGGAAGGACCGCCTAACCACAAACACGTGGACAGGTGAATGTGGCCAGGGACGGTACGGAGCCAGTCCACAACTTTTTTTGCTGAGAGTTGTATTTAGCTCGGTGAAAGGACTGGCATAGAGGGAAACCCTATCTACCCTGGGTGTCATTTCTCCCAGGAAGTCCTCTAAAGCTGCTTGCACTTGAAATGTGGCCTGAACATTACTGCTGGTACATTTCTGTGGGAATTTGCTTGCCTCCTACCAGCCTGGAATATTTCCAGCAAACTATGGTACGTCGCCATGGTATTAGCACTGCCCCCAGTACCAGTAGCGAAGCCATCCCCAATTTCCTTCTCAGGAATTTTATTTGGTAGACTGAGTGGCTGCCCAAATACATTTTCCTCACGAAGGAGCTGAAGATAGAGTGGCAGTAGGTGCAAGTTTCTCCAGCCTGTTAGATATTAGAGGGTGAACGGCAGCACATTGGATCAGTGGTTAGCACTGAAGCCTTGCAGCGCTGGGATCCTGGGTTCAAATCCCAGCAAAGACAACATCTGCAAGGACTTTGCCTGTTCTCCCCGTGTTTGCATGTATTTCCTCCTCAGTGAAAAAGCAGCCATAGAGTGTCCGGGAACCTTCCCACACACTTTTCTTAGCCAGGACTGCTTCTCGGCAGGGTTGGACGGTCCCACCAGAGAATCCTCTGGTGTGCCTTGGCTTCTACCTCAGGAGAGTTCATGATAGCGCTAACTTTGCAACTGCTATGGGGCTCTTGAGTGGGTGAGAAAGGTTAGCCCTCAGAATCAAATCCTCTGGTGGGCACAATGTTTTTCAATCTGAAACAGCTTCTCAGTGGGAGTTGTATTTCACCACAGCCATATTCTTTAGCTTGGTGAAAGGCCTGGCATAGAGGGAAACCGTATCTACCCCGGCTGTCAATTCTCCATCACCAGGTTCCGCCCATTGACACACATGACCATGCCTGGTAGTATGCTCAGCGGTGAGAGCCACAGATCAGGCTGCTGTGTTAACAGCTTTCAACAACTCTGCAGCGCTGGGCGGTTTGTCAATTAAGCATTAAGCATGTTATCTTCAGCACAGCCTGTTGCCGCTTGGCCAAGGCAGTGCTGCAGTGCTGTCAGCTTGTGACTGATGTGAACATTTCGGAGATGGAGAAGGAGGTGCATGAGCTGAACAACGTGATTATGACTCGCCCCCTGGGCCGTGGGGCACTCGGAACCGGGCAATGGGGAGACGATGGGGGTAGTAGTGGCGACCCGGTCCCGTGGCTCAGGGTGGTCAGACCAGTGGCAGTCTTTTAGATGTTTTAGATAATGTCTGACTACGCCACCCGTGGATTGCGGTTATTAGGAACCGCCGCTGCAGGGCAGACCGCTGGGGCCGATGATGTATGCAGCTGGGATGGTGTGACTCCCCACGGGAAGAGTGCGGCCCCAGGGGAGTGTAGTGGATGGTGGGAGTGACGGTGGTGAGAGTCCCAGTGCCGTTAGTGCTGGAGGAGCGAAAGAGCACACAGACAACGTACTGCAGTCCAATGTCTTTTACTCACAGTTCAGGTACTCCGGGTCACTTCTGTACAGGTAGTGACTGCCCGAGCCGTGCTGCGTCCACCAGGTGAGGGGCTCGGTCAACTCCCAGGCAGCTCAGGAATATGGCACAGGACCCCCTTCTCTCCTTTCTCTGGCCTGCCTCACCAGTGACCCACTTTTGTCCAGCTGCCGCGGACTTGTGCGGGTAAACGTGGGCCCCGTTCTCCGCTGTCCTATACGGTGCCTTCCTAGCAGGTTTGATGAGGAGTCGCACCAATAAATGATCACGACGTCCGGTCTTTGGCTGAGGGTAGTTTCTCCTCCACCAACTTGGGATCCGGCACCCTTAATCTGCCTGACCCTTCACCCTGTATTCTCGTGGGTTCTTAGGGTCCCTTCCACCTTCTTGTTCCTCTTCCCTTCTGTTTCTCTGTCTCTTCTTCTCCTTTTCTGTTCCTTCCGGTTCCTTTCTGTTCCTTTCTTGTGGAGCTGGGATGAGACGTAATCACAGCTCCCTTTCACCTCCTCTCTCTCTCTCTTCCACTCTCTCTTCCTCGGCCTCTCTCTAGGCCCGCTCCTGAGTGGAGCTCCTACAGAGCCTCCACTCCCAGTCTTCTCCTCTCACTGACTGAACTTCTTCTTCCAGAGCTAAGATGGTGCCCACCTTTTATACCTCCCTCTGACCATGAGCCCAGGTGACCAGCAACCAATGGGCTCCTTCCTACGCTCAGGAACCAACCCCTATCTGCCCCTACAGCAATGGGTATTCCACCCCCCTCCCCACTCCAGCCAGGGACATAGTCGGTCGTGCCTGCACTTCTGTCTAGTGGGAGCACCGTTGAGCTGTCCCTCGGAAATGGGGTGTGTGTGCTGTATGCAGCTAACTGAGCCCTGGTCCATACTCCATCCTTACCTGGGAGTGGAATACCACACCTCTGGCAGAGGTGCAATACCCCTGTAGCGGCCGAACCCTCGGGGCGCTACAATTACATTGAGGTTAAATTGGTGATGCTGTTTTTTATACTAAAGAAAGATCCTATTGTTTTGGTTTTTTTTACGTTATTTTTTAAGACAAATGCATTCACCGAGAAATGTCATTTTTACATTTTACAACCTTATCTGGCAATGTGGTGTGTGACACATCATCAGACACATCCTTTTTTATTTATGATGGAGGGACTCTGAAAGTCATAAAGCCTATTTTTACAGGGACATCAGACGGCCCTTACTATTGTTAAAAGGCCAGCAGTCGGCCCTAGCTATTGTTAGAGAGCAATCAGCCGGCTATGCTTTGTTGTTCCCATTATTAACAAGTGGGTCTCCTATACTGTTATTGCGTATCCAGTGACTGCAAGGGCTGCCAAAAATTGAGACGTAACCCAATACTCCTTTGAAAAGACATAGAGGAGGGTCTCAGTAAAAAAATGTTCCCATTATAAAGGAGCGGGTCTCCTATAGTGGTAATGCCCATTCTGTGACTGCAAGGGCTGCCAAAATTTGAAAAACCCCACTAAGAATTTAAAGACACATAGAGCAGGGCCACAGCAACAAGGTACAACATGTTCCCATTAGAAAGGAGAGGGTCTGCTATACAATTATAGGGTATGCAGTGAGTCCAACGGCTGACCAATTTTAGGAAAAACCCCACTGAGAATTTAAAGACACACAGAGCAGAGCCACAGTAATGACAAATTCCCATTAGAAAGGAGAGAGTCTCCCATAGTGTTGGCCTATGCAGTGAATGCAAGGGCTGCCAAAAATTTGGAGGCACTTCAATGCCCTTTGGAAGAGACGTGGAGGAGGGCCTCATAAAAAAATGTTCCCATTAGAAAGGAGCAGGCCTCCTATACTTGTAATGCCCATGAACTAAGTGTATGGGCTGACAAACATTTACCCCTGGGGGGTTTACATGAACATACTGTATAAAAAAAAAATTTTCACGGGCATCATAAACACCCTTTAAAAAAATTATGTGGGTGTTGCATCACAGACCACGGTCACCCTGGTGATATGGTCAGGGGCGGACACAGACTGTAGTGGGCCCCTGTGCAAGAAATTTTGGGGGGCCCCCCCTGCCCTTCATAAGGCAACAAAGTTATGTAAACATAACCCCCCATTTGCATCTCTCACCCCCCCATGTGCAGCTCTCATCCCACCCATGTGCAGCTCTCACCCCCCGTGCATCTCTCATCCCCCCATGTGCATCGCTCATCCCCCCATGTGCATCTCTCATCCCCACCATGTGCATCTCTCACCCCCCCATGTGCATCTCTCACCCCCCCATGTGCATCTCTCACCCCCCATGTGCATCTCTCACCCCCCCATGTGCATCTCTCACCCCCCCATGTGCATCTCTCACCCCCCCATGTGCATCTCTCACCCCCCCATGTGCATCTCTCACCCCCCCGTGCATCTCTGATTCCCCCCACTCCTAGTTAATTAATTGTATTTAAAAAAAATAAAACTTGTTATACTTACCCCCATGCAATCCCTGCAGAATCCTGGCGCTCGTCCACGTCGCTGCCACCAGGTTCTCCTGACGTTCGGCCATGTGACGGCGCCACATACATAGCCATCAGCTTTTGTTTTGGCCAAAAGATTTTTAAAGCCGCCACCACGATAAGGTAGACTCTTCTGGGCGGGCCCTACTCTAACCTATTAAAATTTTCTTAAAATATCCAATACTCTTTTTAGATATATTTTTATTTAGTTTTCTTTAAGGGAATGTGTCATATACATTTTTTTTTTAAATGACCAATAATACCACATACAGGGAATACCGCCACACCATGACCAGACCACATATTACCACAACATAGTGACCGAATAATACCACACAAAAGGGAGAAAAACTGCCACACCATGACCAGACCACATATTACCACTACATTACTAATATTACCACCACATTACTAATATTACCATAAGTGTCATTATACACGGGAGCTCTATACATGGTATGTATAACGTAAGTGTCCAGGTAATCTAGTGATCACCAGTGAAATTATACACAGGAGCTCTGTATATAGTGTCAGTGTACAGGTAATACAGTGATCACCAGTGACATTATACACAGGAGCTCTGTATATAGTGTACAGGTAATACAGTGATCATCAGTGACATTATACACAGGAGCTCTGTATATAGTGTCAGTGTACAGGTAATACAGGGATCACCAGTGACATTATACATAGGAGCTCTGTATATAGTGTCAGTGTACAGGTAATACAGTGATCACCAGTGAAATTATACACAGGAGCTCTGTATATAGTGTCAGTGTACAGGTAATACAGTGATCACCAGTGACATTATACACAGGAGCTCTGTATATAGTGTCAGTGTACAGGTAATACAGTGATCACCAGTGACATTATACACAGTGTACATGTAATAGACTGACTCACCGGTGACGTCTCTAGGTGAAGTCCTTCATCTTCGCTTTTCTCCTTCATCCAGCACAGACCGCCATCACGTCTTCCAGCCAGGACTCGTCTCTGCATAAAATAACACAGTTATCTAGAGCACATTCCCCAACTTCTACATTACGCAGCTGAATACAGACGTGCATCCACCATCAATATATGGTTAGTTATTATGCAACCTACCATTCCAAATATAAATTGTAATCCACCACTGTGCCCCCATTAACTGTAAATAGGCACTTAATATATAGTTTAATTAGAACCTCTACTCTTTCCGCCAATTTGTTACCAGTCACACTCCTGCATCCGCAACGCCCCCTACTCTATACTTCCTGCTCCCCGCATTCAATATTTACATGCACCCCCTGCCCCAATTCATTATATCATGTCCGTGCTCTCCCCACCCCATCATCATTTATCATTTACTCTCCCCCACCCCACATTCGTTATGTGCAGCTCATTATCCCCCTACTACCAATTCCCCCATGTGCAGCTCTCAAACCCCCCCATGTGCAGCTCTCATCCCCCCCCATGTGCACATCTCTCACCCCCTCCCCCACATGTGCCCCTCTCTCATCCCCCTCCCCCACATGTGCCCCTCTCTCATCCCCCTCCCCCACATGTGCCCCTCTCTCATCCCCCTCCACCACATGTGCACCTCTCTCATCCCCCTCCACCACATGTGCACCTCTCTCATCCCCCCCCACACATGTGCATCTCCCATCTCCCCCCCACCACATGTGCATCTCCCATCCCCCCTCCACACATGTGCATCTCCCATCTCCCCCCCCCACACATGTGCATCTCCCATCTCCCCCCCCACACACGTGCATCTCCCATCTCCCCCCCCCACACACGTGCATCTCCCATCTCCCCCCACACACACATGTGCATCTCCCATCTCCCCCCACACACACATGTGCATCTCCCATCTCCCCCCACACACACATGTGCATCTCCCATCTCCCCCCACACACACATGTGCATCTCCCATCTCCCCCCACACACACATGTGCATCTCCCATCTCCCCCCCACACACATGTGCATCTCCCATCTCCCCCCCACACACACATGTGCATCTCCCATCCCCCCCCACACACACATGTGCATCTCCCATCTCCCCCCCCCCACACACATGTGCATCTCCCATCTCCCCCCCCACACACACACACATGTGCATCTCCCATCTCCCCCCCACACACACACACACACACACACACACACACACACACACACACACACACATGTGCATCTCCCATCTCTCCACTCCTAGTTAATTGTATTTTAAAAAAAATAAAACTTGTTATACTTACCCCCATGCGATCCCTGCAGAATCCTGGCGCTCGTCCAAATCGCTGACAGCAGGTTCTCCTGACTTCCGGCCATGTGACGGCACCGTCACATGACCGGAAGTCAGGGGAATCATGAAGGCGCTGCTGCAACAGCGCAGCTCAGCGCTGAAATGTCCCGGACCCGGCGCATAGCATGGGGCCGGGGGCCCCATGAGGAGAGAGACGCACAAGAGGGGGGCCCCCGAGGGGGCCCCTACCGGCCGGGCCCCATACTGGAGTCAGGGCAGTCATGCCCTGATGGCGGCCCTGCTGGAGGCTGGAGGGGCCCCCTCTCCCTCGGGGCCCCCGTTCAATGAACCGGCTGCACGGGCGGTAGTTCCGCCCCTGGATATGGTGGTGGAGGATGAGGAGAAGGAGGAGGACAAGAGCAAATAGACTGTAAGGCAGCGCTAGTCATCATGCTGGGGGATACTCGCTGCACCGGGTCAATTAAAGCACACCAGGCAACACCTTTCCGGTATTTCACAATCCAGCAGTTTATTATACTTCATAACTGCTTCTAACTGAGTCCATCTCAGTGGCTCGCCGACATATCACACACATAATGTCCAAGAGCCTTTCCAGCGACAGACACGTCCACTTGGCTCCAGATACAGCCCTCAGCAAGTCAACAACATAAATGTCCACATCAATCAGTGGTTTTTACCTTTGCCGGGTTTTAGTTGCTTCAGGTTTGTTCTGCCACCGCTGTGGCTTTACGGCTTCCCAGATGGCGTTTCCAGCCCTCGTATCTTCAAAGGCTACTGGTATGTTTACACAGCCAACATCCAGCCTCTGCTTTTCAGGCTTCACCAGGCCCCACCAGGCCCCACCAGGCCCCACCAGGCCCCACCAGGCCCCACCAGGCCCCACCAGGCTAACGCTGTCCCACACACAGGAACAGGCCTCACGCCTTTCACACCTGTCTCAAAACTACCAGGGTTTATATATCTTCCAGTGCACACACAGGACCTGTGCTGATGTCACAGTCATGTGATCAGTCACCTGAGGGGGAGGTACATGGTCAGCCAAAACACACCCTGGACCATTACAGTAATGCCGCAAGCCGCTGCATTACAGACAAAATCAGGAAGCGTATACCCATGTGTGGGTGTGAAAAGGTGCATGGCAGGGGCCGCCATCAGGGCTGCCATCAGGGCATGAACGTCCTGACTCCAGGATGGGGCCCGGACGGTCGGGGCCCCCTCGGAGCCCCGTTGGGGCCCACCTCTTGTGCGTCTCCTCATGGGGCCCCCATAGGGCCGGCGTCAGCACCCGGCGCACCCGGGCAAATGCCAGGGCCCTGAGCAGGTGTGGGGGGGGGCCTTACCGTCGGGCACCCCGCGCGCTATGGGACCCGTGAGTGGAGGAGAGCGGTGTCAGCGCCCGCTCCCCCCCGCTTGCTCAGGGCCCCGGCACCCGGCACAATACTTACCTCTCCCCTTGCCTCCGCAGCAGCTCCTGCATCCTCCGCGGCTGCTGCATTGTGATGTCTCAGGTCAGAGGGAGCAGTGACGTCTTTTTACACCACGCTCTCTCCTGAGCAGTCACAGCGCAGAGCAGGATGAGGCCGGCGACGCTGGAGTCCGGAGTAGCGGCAGCAGGTGAGACGTGAGGTGAGTATTTGATTTTTCTTTTATTGTATGGAGCCTTGTGGCAGTATAAGGGAGGGGGGTGAGGTGGGGGTGTGTGACATCCTGCATGGGGCATTATAAGGGGGGTGTGACATCCTGCATGGGGCATTATAAGGGGGGGGTGACATCCTGCATGGGGCATTATAAGGGAGGGGGGGTGTGACATCCTGCATGGGGCATTATAAGGGAGGGGGGGTGACATCCTGCATAGGGCATTATAAGGGAGGGGGGTGACATCCTGCATGGGGCATTATAAGGGGGGGGGTGACATCCTGCATGGGGCATTATAAGGGAGGGGGGTGTGTGTGACATCCTGCATGGCGCATTATAAGGGAGGGGTCTGTGTGTGACATCCTGCGTGGGGCATTATAAAGGGGGGGAGTGTGTGACATCCTACATGGGGCATTATAAGGGGGAGTGACATCCTGCATGGGGCATTATAAGGGGGGGTGACATCCTGCATGGGGCATTATAAGGGAGGGGTGTGTGTGTGACATCCTACATGGGGCATTATAAGGGGGGGTGACATCCTGCAGGGGGCATTATAAGGGGGGGTGACATCCTGCATGAGGCATTATAATGGGGGTGTGTGACATCCTGCATGGGGCATTATAAGGGAGGGGGGTGTGTGTGACATCCTGCATGGGGCATTATAAGGGAGGGGGGTGACATCCTGCATGGGGCATTATAAGGGAGGGGGGGTGACATCCTGCATGGGGCATTATAAGGGAGGGGGTGTGTGTGACATCCTGCATGGGGCATTATAAGGGAGGGGTCTGTGTGTGACATCCTGTGTGGGGCACTATAAGGGGGGGGAGTGTGTGACATCCTACATGGGGCATTATAAGGGGGGGTGACATCCTGCATGGGGCATTATAAGGGGGGGTGACATCCTGCATGGGGCATTATAAGGGAGGGGTGTGTGTGTGACATCCTACATGGGGCATTATAAGGGGGGGTGACATCCTGCATGGGGCATTATAAGGGGGGTGATATCCTGCATTGGGCATTATAAGGGAGGGGTGTGTCTATGACATCCTGCATGGGGCATTATAAGGGGGGGGTGTGTGACATCCTACATGGGGCATTATAAGGGGGGGTGGCATCCTGCATGGGGCATTATAAGGGGGTGTGTGACATCCTGCATGGGGCATTATAAAGGGGGGGTGACATCCTGCATGGGGCATTATAAGGGAGGGGTGTGTGTGTGACATCCTACATGGGGCATTATAAGGGGGGTGACATCCTGCATGGGGCATTATAAGGGTGCGGTGACATCTTGCATGGGGCATTATAAGGGAGAGGTGTGTCTGTGACATCCTGCATGGGGAATTATAAGGGGGGGGAGTGTGTGACATCCTACATGGGGCATTATAAGGGGGGGTGACATCCTGCATGGGGCATTATAAGGGAGGGGGTGACATCCTGCATGGGGCATTATAAGGGAGGGGGTGTGCGACATCCTGCATGGGGCATTATAAGGGAGGGGGTGTGCGACATCCTGCATGGGGCATTATAAGGGAGGGGGTGTGTGACATCCTGCATGGGGCATTATAAGGGAGGGGGTGTGTGTGACATCCTGCATGGGGCATTATAAGGGAGGGGGTATGTGACATCCTGCATGGGGCATTATAAGGGAGAGGGGGTGTGTGACATCCTGCATGGGGCATTATAAGAAAGGGGGGGTGTCATCCTGCATGGGGCATTATAAGGGGGGTTACATCCTATATGGGGGGGAACAGCCTGCATGGGGCATTATGTGGGGGGAACAGCCTGCATGGGGCAATATAAGGGAGGGGGTGTGTGACATCCTGCATGGGGCATTATAAGGGAGGGGTGTGTGTGTGACATCCTGCATGGGGCATTATAAGGGACGGGGGGTGACATCCTGCATGGGGCATTATAAGGGAGGGGGGGTGACATCCTACATGGGGCATTATAAGGAAGGGGGGGTGTCATCCTGCATGGGGCATTATAAGGGGGGTTTACATCCTATATGGGGGGGAACAGCCTGCATGGGGCATTATGTGGGGGGAACAGCCTGCGTGGGGCATTATAATGGAGTGGGGTGTGTGTGACATCCTGCATGGGGCATTATAAGGGAGGGGTGTGTGTGTGACATCCTGCATGGGGCATTATAAGGGAGGGGTGTGTGTGTGACATCCTACATGGGGCATTATAAAGGGGGGTGACATCCTGCATGGGGCATTATAAGGGGGGGTGGCATCCTGCATGGGGCATTATAAGGGAGGGGTGTGTGTGTGACATCCTACATGGGGCATTATAAGGGGGGGTGACATCCTGCATGGGGCATTATAAGGGGGGGTGACATCTTGCATTGGGCATTATAAGGGAGGGGTGTGTCTATGACATCCTGCATGGGGCATTATAAGGGGGGGAGTGTGTGACATCCTACATGGGGCATTATAAGGGGGGGTGACATCCTGCATGGGGCATTATAAGGGGGTGTGTGACATCCTGCATGGGGCATTATAAGGGAGGTTGGGGTGTGACATCCTGCATGGGGCATTATAAGGGAGGGGGGTGACATCCTGCATGGGGCATTATAAGGGAGGGGGGGTGACATCCTACATGGGGCATTATAAGGAAGGGGGGTGTCATCCTGCATGGGGCATTATAAGGGGGGGTTACATCCTATATGGGGGGGAACAGCCTGCATGGGGCATTATGTGGGGGGAACAGCCTGCGTGGGGCATTATAATGGAGTGGGGTGTGTGTGACATCCTGCATGGGGCATTATAAGGGAGGGGTGTGTGTGTGACATCCTGCATGGGGCATTATAAGGGAGGGGTGTGTGTGTGACATCCTACATGGGGCATTATAAGGGGGTGACATCCTGCATGGGGCATTATAAGGGTGCGGTGACATCTTGCATGGGGCATTATAAGGGAGAGGTGTGTCTGTGACATCCTGCATTGGGCATTATAAGGGGGGGGAGTGTGTGACATACTACATGGGGCATTATAAGGGAGGGGGGGTGTCTGACATCCTGCATGGGGCATTATGAGGGAGGGGGGGTGACATGCTGCATGGGGCATTATAAGGGAGGGGTGACATCCTGCATGGGGCATTATAAGGGAGGGGGTGTGTGACATCCTGCATGGGGCATTATAAGGGAGAGGGGGTGTCTGACATCCTGCATGGGGCATTATAAGGGAGGGGGGGTGACATGCTGCATGGGGCATTATAAGGGAGGGGGTGTGTGACATTCTGCATGGGGCATTATAAGGGAGGGGGTGTGTGACATCCTGCATGGGCCATTATAAGGGAGAGGGGGTGTGTGACATCCTGCATGGGGCATTATAAGAAAGGGGGGGTGTCATCCTGCATGGGGCATTATAAGGGGGGTTACATCCTATATGGGGGGGACAGCCTGCATGGGGCATGATGTGGGGGGAACAGCCTGCATGGGGCATTATAAGGGAGGGGGTGTGTGTGACATCCTCCATGGGGCATTATAAGGGGGGGGGGGTGTGACATCCTGCAAGGGGCATTATAAGGGAGTGGGGTGTGTGTGACATCCTGCATGGGGCATTATAAGGGAGGGGGTGTGTGACATCCTGCATGGGGCATTATAAGGGAGGGGGTGTGTGTGACATCCTGCATGGGGCATTATAAGGAAGGGGGGGTGACATCCTGCATGGAGCATTATAAGGAAGGGGGTGTGTGTGTCATCCTGCATGGGGCATTATAAGTGGGGGTGACATCCTATATGGGGGGAACAGCCTGCATGGGGCATTATGTGGGGGGAACAGCCTGCGTGGGGCATTATAAACGAGGGGGGGTGTGTGACATCCTGCATGGGGCATTATAAGGGAGGGGGGTGTGTGACATCCTGCATGGGGCATTATAAGGGAGGGGGGGTGACATCCTGCATGGGGCATTATAAGGGGGGGGTGACATCCTGCATGGGGCATTATAAGGGAGGTGTGTGTGACATCCTGCATGGGGCATTATAAGGGAGGGGTCTGTGTGTGACATCCTGCATGGGGCATTATAAGGGAGGTGTGTGTGACATCCTGCATGGGGCATTATAAGGGAGGGGTCTGTGTGTGACATCCTGCATGGGGCATTATAAGGGGGGGGAGTGTGTGACATCCTACATGGGGCATTATAAGGGGGGGTGACATCCTGCATGGGGCATTATAAGGGGGGGTGACATCCTGCATGGGGCATTATAAAGGAGGGGTGTGTGTGTGACATCCTACATGGGGCATTATAAGGGGGGGTGACATCCTGCATGGGGCATTATAAGGGGGGGGTGACATCCTGCATTGGGCATTGTAAGGGAGGAGTGTGTCTGTGACATCCTGCATGGGGCATTATAAGGGGGGGAGTGTGTGACATCCTACATGGGGCATTATAGGGGGGGTGACATCCTGCATGGGGCATTATAAGGGGGGGTGATATCCTGCATGGGGCATTATAAGGGAGGGAGGTGTGTGTGACATCCTGCATGGGGCATTATAAGGGAGGGGGGTGACATCCTGCATGGGGCATTATAAGGGAGGGGGGGTGACATCCTGCATGGGGCATTATAAGGGAGGGGGTGTGTGTGACATCCTGCATGGGGCATCATAAGGGAGGGTCGTATGTGACATCCTGCATGGGGCATTATAAGGGAGGGGGTGTGCGACATCCTGCATGGGGCATTATAATGGTGAGGGGGTGTGTGACATCCTGCATGGGGCATTATAAGGAAGGGGGGGTGTCATCCTGCATGGGGCATTATAAGGGGGCGTTACATCCTATATGGGGGGAACAGCCTGCATGGGGCATTATGTGGGGGGAACAGCCTGCGTGGGGAATTATAAGGGAGTGGGGTGTGTGTGACATCCTTCATGGGGCATTATAAGGGAGGGGGTGTGTGTGACATCCTGCATGGGACAGTATAAGGGAGGGGGGTGTGTGACATCCTGCATGGGGCATTATAAGGGAGGGGGGGTGTGACAGCCTGCATGAGGCATTATAAGGGAGAGGGGGTGTGTGACATCCTGCATGGGGCATTATAAGGAAGGGGGGTGTCATCCTGCATGGGGCATTATAAGGGGGGGTGACATCCTGCATGGGGCATTATAAGGGAGGGGGGTGTGTGTGACATCCTGCATGGGGCATTACAAGGGAGGGGGGGTGACATCCTGCATGGGGCATTATAAGGGAGGGGGGGTGACATCCTGCATGGGGCATTATAAGGGAGGGGGTGTGTGTGACATCCTGCATGGGACAGTATTAGGGAGGGGGGGGGTGTGACATCCTGCATGGGGCATTATAAGGGAGGGGTGTGTGTGACATCCTGCATGGGGCATTATAAGAAAGGGGGGGTGTCATCCTGCATGGGGCATTATAAAGGGGGGTTACATCCTATATTGGGGGGAACAGCCTGCATGGGGCATTATGTGGGGGGAACAGCCTGCATGGGGCAATATAAGGGAGGGGTGTGTGTGTGACATCCTGCATGTGGCATTATAAGGGACGGTGGGTGACATCCTGCATGGGGCATTATAAGGGAGGGGGGGTGACATCCTACATGGGGCATTATAAGGAAGGGGGGTGTCATCCTGCATGGGGCATTATAAGGGGGGGTTACATCCTATATGGGGGGAACAGCCTGCATGGGGCATTATAAGGGGGGGAGTGTGTGACATCCTGCATGGGGCATTATAAGGGGGGGTGTGACATCCTGCATGGGGCATTATAAGGGAGGTTGGTGTGTGACATCCTGCATGGGGCATTATAAGGGAGGGGGGTGACATCCTGCATGGGGCATTATAAGGGAGGGGTGGTGACATCCTACATGGGGCATTATAAGGAAGGGGGGTGTCATCCTGCATGGGGCATTATAAGGGGGGTTACATCCTATATGGGGGGAACAGCCTGCATGGGGCATTATGTGGGGGGAACAGCCTGCGTGGGGCATTATAATGGAGTGGGGTGTGTGTGACATCCTGCATGGGGCATTATAAGGGAGGGGTGTGTGTGTGACATCCTGCATGGGGCATTATAAGGGAGGGGTGTGTGTGTGACATCCTACATGGGGCATTATAAGGGGGGTGACATCCTGCATGGGGCATTATAAGGGGGGGGTGACATCCTGCATGGGGCATTATAAGGGAGGGGTGTGTGTGTGACATCCTACATGGGGCATTATAAGGGGGGTGACATCCTGCATGGGGCATTATAAGGGGGGGTGACATCCTGCATTGGGCATTATAAGGGAGGGGTGTGTCTATGACATCCTGCATGGGGCATTATAAGGGGGGGGGGAGTGTGTGACATCCTACATGGGGCATTATAAAAGGAGGTGACATCCTGCATGGGGCATTATAAGGGGGGGTGACATCCTGCATGGGGCATTATTAGGGAGGTTGGGGTGTGACATCCTGCATGGGGCATCATAAGGGAGGGGGGTGACATCCTGCATGGGGCATTATAAGGGAGGGGTGGTGACATCCTACATGGAGCATTATAAGGAAGGGGGGTGTCATCCTGCATGGGGCATTATATGGGGGGTTACATCCTATATGGGGGGGAACAGCCTGCATGGGGCATTATGTGGGGGGAACAGCCTGCGTGGGGCATTATAATGGAGTGGGGTGTGTGTGACATCCTGCATGGGGCATTATAAGGGAGGGGTGTGTGTGTGACATCCTGCATGGGGCATTATAAGGGAGGGGTGTGTGTGTGACACCCTACATGGGGCATTATAAGGGGGTGACATCCTGCATGGGGCATTATAAGGGTGCGGTGACATCTTGTATGGGGCATTATAAGTTAGAGGTGTGTCTGTGACATCCTGCAAGGGGCATTATAAGGGGGGGGGAGTGTGTGACATCCTACATGGGGCATTATAAGGGGGGGTGACATCCTGCATGGGGCATTATAAGGGAGGGGGTGACATCCTGCATAGGGCATTATAAGGGAGGGGGTGTGTGACATCCTGCATGGGGCATTATAAGGGAGAGGGGGTGTGTGATATCCTGCATGGGGCATTATAAGGGAGGGGGGGTGACATCCTGCATGGGGCATTATAAGGGAGGGGGTGTGTGTGACATCCTGCATGGGGCATTATAAGGGAGGGGGTGTGTGACATCCTGCATGGGCCATTATAAGAGAGAGGGGGTGTGTGACATCCTGCATGGGGCATTATAAGAAAGGGGGGGTGTCATCCTGCATGGGGCATTATAAGGGGGGGTTACATCCTATATGGGGGGGAACAGCCTGCATGGGGCATTATGTGGGGGGAACAGCCTGCATGGGGCATTGTAAGGGAGGGGGTGTGAGACATCCTGCATGGGGCATTATAAGGGAGGGGTGTGTGTGTGACATCCTGCATGGGGCATTATAAGGGAGGGGGTGTGTGTGACATCCTGCATGGGGCATTATAAGGGAGGGGGTGTGTGTGACATCCTGCATGGGGCATTATAAGGGAGTGGGGTGTGTGTGACATACTGCATGGGGCATTATAAGGGAGGGGGTGTGTGACATCCTGCATGGGGCATTATAAGGGAGGGGGTGTGTGTGACATCCTGCATGGGGCATTATAAGGAAGGGGGGGTGACATCCTGCATGGGGCATTATAAGGAAGGGGGTGTGTGTGTCATCCTGCATGGGGCATTATAAGGGGGGGGGTGACATCCTATATGGGGGGAACAGCCTGCATGGGGCATTATGTGGGGGGAACAGCCTGCATGGGGCATTATAAGGGAGGGGGGTGTGTGTGACATCCTGCATGGGGCATTATAAGGGAGGGTGTGTGTGACATCCTGCATGGGGCATTATAAGGGGGGGTGACATTCTGCATGGGGCATTATAAGGGGGGGGTGACATCCTGCATGGGGCATTATAAGGGAGGGGGGTGTGTGACATCCTGCATGGGGCATTATAAGGGAGGGGGGGTGACATCCTGCATGGGGCATTATAAGGGAGGGGTCCGTGTGTGACATCCTGCGTGGGGCATTATAAGGGGGGGGAGTGTGTGACATCCTACATGGGTCATTATAAGGGGGGGTGACATCCTGCATGGGGCATTATAAGGGGGGGGTGACATCCTGCATGGGGCATTATAAGGGAGGGGTGTGTGTGTGACATCCTACATGGGGCATTATAAGGGGGGTGACATCCTGCATGGGGCATTATAAGGGGGGGTGACATCCTGCATATGGCATTATAAGGGGGGTGTGTGACATCCTGCATGGGGCATTATAAGGGAAAGGGGTGTGTGTGACATCCTGCATGGGGCATTATAAGGGAGGGGGGGTGTGACATCCTGCATGGGGCATCATATGGGAGGGGGGGTGACATCCTGCATGGGGCATTATAAGGAGGGGTGACATCCTGCATGGGGCATTATAAGGGAGGGGGGTGTGTGTGACATACTGCATGGGGCATTATAAGGGAGGGGTCTGTGTGTGACATCCTGCATGGGGCATTATAAGGGGGGGGGGGTGTGTGACATCCTACATGGGGCATTATAAGGGGGGGTGACATCCTGCATGGGGCATTATAGGGGGGGGGTTGACATCCTGCATGGGGCATTATAAGGGAGGGGTGTGTGTGTGACATCCTACATGGGGCATTATAAGGGGGGATGACATCCTGCATGGGGAATTATAAGGGGGGTGACATCCTGCATTGGGCATTATAAGGGAGGGGTGTGTCTGTGACATCCTGCATGGGGTATTATAAGGGGGGGGAGTGTGTGACATCCTACATGGGGCATTATAAGGGGGGGTGACATCCTGCATGGGGCATTATAAGGGGGGGTGACATCCTGCATGGGGCATTATAAGGGAGGTTGGGGTGTGACATCCTGCATGGGGCATTATAATGGAGGGGGGTAACATCCTGCATGGGGCATTATAAGGGAGGGGGGGTGACATCCTGCATGGGGCATTATAAGGGAGGAGGTGTGTGTGACATCCTGCATGGGGCATCATAAGGGAGGGGGTATGTGACATCCTGCATGGGGCATTATAAGGGAGGGGGTGTGCGACATCCTGCATGGGGCATTATAAGGGAGAGGGGGTGTGTGACATCCTGCATGGGGCATTATAAGTAAGGGGGGGTGTCATCCTGCATGGGGCATTATAAGGGGGCGTTACATCCTATATGGGGGGGAACAGCCTGCATGGGGCATTATGTGGGGGGAACAGCCTGCGTGGGGCATTATAAGGGAGTGGGGTGTGTGTGACATCCTGCATGGGGCATTATAAGGGAGGGTTGTGTGTATGACATCCTGCATGGGGCATTATAAGGGGGGGTGACATCCTGCATGGGGCATTATAAGGGAGGGGGTGTGTGTGACATCCTGCATGGGACAGTATAAGGGAGGGGGGGTGTGACATCCTGCATGGGGCATTATAAGGCAGGGGGGTGTGTGACATCCTGCATGGGGCATTATAAGGGAGAGGGGGTGTGTGACATCCTGCATGGGGCATTATAAGGAAGGGGGGGTGTCATCCTGCATGGGGCATTATAAGGGGGGGTGACATCCTGCATGGGGCATTATAAGGGAGGGGGGTGTGTGTGACATCTTGCATGGGGCATTACAAGGGAGGGGGGGTGACATCCTGCATGGGGCATTATAATGGAGGGGGGGTGACATCCTGCATGGGGCATTATAAGGGAGGGGGTGTGTGTGACATCCTGCATGGGACAGTATAAGGGAGGGGGGGTGTGACATCCTGCATGGGGCATTATAAGGGAGGGGTGTGTGTGACATCCTGCATGGGGCATTATAAGGGAGGAGGTGTGTGTGACATCCTGCATGGGGCATCATAAGGGAGGGGGGTATGTGACATCCTGCATGGGGCATTATAAGGGAGGGGGTGTGCGACATCCTGCATGGGGCATTATAAGGGAGAGGGGGTGTGTGACATCCTGCATGGGGCATTATAAGGAAGGGGGGGGTGTCATCCTGCATGGGGCATTATAAGGGGGCGTTACATCCTATATGGGGGGGAACAGCCTGCATGGGGCATTATGTGGGGGGAACAGCCTGCGTGGGGCATTATAAGGGAGTGGGGTGTGTGTGACATCCTGCATGGGGCATTATAAGGGAGGGGTGTGTGTATGACATCCTGCATGGGGCATTATAAGGGGGGGTGACATCCTACATGGGGCATTATAAGGGAGGGGGTGTGTGTGACATCCTGCATGGGACAGTATAAGGGAGGGGGGGTGTGACATCCTGCATGGGGCATTATAAGGCAGGGGGGTGTGTGACATCCTGCATGGGGCATTATAAGGGAGAGGGGGTGTGTGACCTCCTGCATGGGGCATTATAAGGAAGGGGGGGTGTCATCCTGCATGGGGCATTATAAGGGGGGGTGACATCCTGCATGGGGCATTATAAGGGAGGGGGGTGTGTGTGACATCTTGCATGGGGCATTACAAGGGAGGGGGGGTGACATCCTGCATGGGGCATTATAATGGAGGGGGGGTGACATCCTGCATGGGGCATTATAAGGGAGGGGGTGTGTGTGACATCCTGCATGGGACAGTATAAGGGAGGGGGGGTGTGACATCCTGCATGGGGCATTATAAGGGAGGGGTGTGTGTGACATCCTGCATGGGTCATTATAAGGGAGAGGGGGGGTGTGACATCCTGCATGGGGCATTATAAGGAAGGGGGGGTGTCATCCTGCATGGGGCATTATAAGGGGGAGGTTACATCCTATATGGGGGGGACAGCCTGCATGGTGCATTATGTGGGGGGAACAGGATGTGTGGGGCATTATAAGGGATTAGGGTGTGTGTGAGATCCTGCATGGGGCATTATAAGGGAGGGGGGGGCGACATCCAGCATGGGGCATTATAAGGGAGGGGGTGTGTGTGACATCCTGCATGGGGCATTATAAGGGAGTGGGGTGTGTGTGACATCCTGCATGGGGCATTATAAGGGAGGGGTGTGTGTGACATCCTGCATGGGGCATTATAAGGCAGGGGGTGTGTTTGACATCCTGCATGGGGCATTATAAGGAAGGGGGTGTGTGTGTCATCCTGCATGGGGCTTTATAAGGGGGGTTACATCCTATATGGGGGGAACAGCCTGCATGGGGCATTATGTGGGGGGAACAGCCTGCGTGGGGCATTATAAGGGAGGGGGGTGTGTGTGACATCCTGCATGGGGCATTATAAAGGAGGGGGGGTGTGTGACATCCTGCATGGACCATTATAAGGGAGGGGGGGTGACATCCTGAATGGGGCATTATAAGGGAGGGGGTGTGTGTGACATCCTGCATGGGGCATTATAAGGGGGGGTGACATCCTATATGGGGGGGAACAGCCTGCATGGGGCATGATGTCGGGGGAACAGCCTGTGTGGGGCATTATGTGGGGGGAACAGCCTGCGTGGGGCATTATGTGTGGGGAACAGCCTGCATAGAGCTTTATATGGGGGCCAGTATTCCTTATGGAGTGTTATATGGGGGCCAGTATCCTGCAATGAGCGTTATATGGGGGCCAGTATCCTGCATGGAGCGTTATATGTGGGCCAGTATTCTGTATGGAGCGTTATATGGGGGCCAGTATCCTGTATGGAGCGTTATATGGGGGCCAGTATCCTGTATGGAGCGTTATATGGGGGCCAGTATTCTGTATGGAGCATTATATGGGGGCCAGTATCCTGTATGGAGCATTTTATGGGGGCCAGCATTCTATATGGAGCATTTTATGGGGGCCAGTATACTGTGTGGAGCGATTCGCTGGTTTCTGAGCTATTGTGGAATTTGCAATAGATATCACTCATGTAATGTAAGAAGTGAAATCTTTGCATTGTACTATATATATATTTCTCTTCGGTATCTGTGCATCATGAATCGTGGTATGTGTTAAAGGGGCCCACTGAGACTCTTTCGCCCGGGGCCCACAAAAACCTGGAGCCGGCCCTGGGCCCCCGGCCCCATGCTGAGCGCTAAGCGCCGGGTCATCTCAGTGCTGCTTTCCTCTGTGTAGCAGTGCAGCGCTGCTGCGGCAGCCCCTTCAAGATTCCCCTGACTTCCGGTCATGTGACGGCGCCGTCACATGGCCGGAAGTCAGGAGAACCTGGTGGCAGCGACGTGGACGGGCGCCAGGATTTGCAGGGATCGCATGGGGGTAAGTATAACAAGTTTTATTTTTTTTAAATACAATTAATTAACTAGGAGTGGGGGAAATCAGAAATGCACGGGGGGGATGAGAGATGCACATGGGGGGATGAGAGATGCACGGGGGGGTGAGATGCATGGGGGGGATGAGATGCATGGGGGGGTGAGATGTACGGGGGGGATGAGAGCTGCACATGGGGGGATGAGAGCTGCACATGGGGGGGATGAGAGCTGCACATGGGGGGATGAAAGCTGCACATGGGGGGATGAGAGCTGCACATGGGGGGGATGAGAGATGCACGGGGGGGATGAGATGCACATGGGGGGATGAGAGATGCACGGGGGGGGATTAGATGCACATGGGGGGATGAGAGCTGCATATGGGGGGATGGGAGCTGCACATGGGGGGTGAGAGACACACATGGGGGGGTTATGTTTACATAACTTTGTTGCCCTATGAAGGGCGGGGGGGGCCCAAAAATTTCTTGCAAAGGGGCCCTCTGCAGTCTGGTGCATGGGAATACACCTCCCAAGAAAAGACACTGGATTTGAGTTTATGTTACGCTGCTATCATTCGGTGGTGTTGAGAAGTCTAGCCCAATCCAGCCCTTGTTCATTTTTATAAGTCAGCCTTTCAGCATTTTCAGTTGACAGGCGGATGCGCTTATCAGTTATAATTCCACCAGCGCCACTAAAAACCCGCTCTGATAAAACGCTGGCGGCAGGGCAGGCCAGGACCTCCAAGGCATAGAGAGCCCGTTCATTCCACGTATCCAGCTTGGATACCCAATAATTATAAGGCACAGCGGAATCACGGAGGACATTGGTACGGTTGGCAAGGTACTCCCTCAGCATCTTCCCAAACTTTGCACTCCTTGTGAGAGTACCCCGCGCCTCTGGGTTTGTGCAATGAGAGAGTCTGAGAAAACTCTCACAGAACTTTGACAGTGTTCCCCTGCCTCTTCTGGATTGAAGTTGTGTTCCTCTCGTCTGTACTCCTTGGTTGTCCAACGAAGTGTGTCCTTTGTCACCAGCATTTTCAGATGGGAATTTTTTTAATAGTTCCGCAACAAGGGCCTTCTGGTACAGCCCCATTTTTGTACACCTGTCCGCCTCAGGAATAAGAGATATCAAGTTCTCCTTGTAGCATGGGTCTAGAAGTGTCACCAACCAGTAATGACTGTCAACCAAAATTTTGAGAATGCGAGGGTCATGGGAAAGGCAGCGTAACATAAACTCAGCCATGCGTGCCAGACTACTAACAGGCAAGACTTCCGTGTCCTCACCAAGAGGAAGACTGACCATGCTCTCCTCCTCCTCCTCCTCTCTGTCCTCTGGCCATCCACGCTGAACAGACGGTATGACAGCTGTGCAGGTTGTACCGTCTATAATGCATGAAACTAGCTCGTGTCCTTCCTCCTCCTTCTCCTCTTCCTCATTGTCACCCAATCCACGTTGGGATGAGATGAGGCTTGGCTGTGTGCAATCACTCTGTATGGTTCCTTGCTCAATCTCATCGTGCTCCGCCTGCATTGCATCCTCTTTGATTGTGAGCAGAGAGCGTTTCAGAAGACAGAGAAGCGGGATGGTAATGCTAATTATGGCGTCATCGCCGCTCATCATCTTGGTGGAGTCCTCAAAGTTTTGGAGGATGGTACATGTGTCTGACATCCATGTCCACTACTGAGGTCTTGTGTGTGGAGTCTGAACTGAATAACGACAGCCTTGTTGATGCTGGTACTCAACAACTGCCCTCTTCTGCTCACAAATCCTTCCCAACATCTGCAGTATAGAGTTCCAATGCGCGGGGACATCACACACCAGTCTGTGAGCCGGAAGCTGCAAACACTGCTGAAACACTGCAAGGGCGGTGGAAGCTGTAGGTGACTTTCTAAAATGGGCACACAGGCGGCGTACTTTAACAAGCAGATCCCGCAGCTCTGGGTAGGATTTGAGAAACCGCTGAACCACGAGGTTAAGCACATGGGCCAGGCATGGTACGTGTGTGAGCTCGCCTCGCCTCAGAGCCGCCACCAGGTTCCGGCCATTGTCACATACGACCATGCCTGGCTGTAGGTTCAGCAGTGTGAGCCACAGATCTGCCTGTCCACAACTCTTCAGCATTGTGCGGTTTTTCACCTAAGCATATTAGCTTCAGCACAGCCTGTTGCCGCTTGGCCGAGGTAGTGCTGCAGTGCTTCCAGCTTGTGACTGATGTGGTCATTTCGGAGATGGAGGCTGAAGAGGAGGAGGAGGCTGAGGAGGATGAGGTGCAGGAGTTGTAGACCGCGGGGGCAACCCTGATTGACCTAGGGCCTGCAATCCTTGGTGTCGGGAGAACGTGTTCCATCCCAAGGTCCGACTGGGTCCTGGCTTCCACTATGTTAACCCAGTGTGCCGTCAGCGAGATGTACCGTCCCTGCCCACAAGCACTTGTCCCCGTGTCCGTGGTTAGGTGGACTTTACCGGTAACTGCGTTGTTGAGAGCACGGCTAATGTTTTGGGACACGTGCTTGTGTAATGCGTGGACAGCACACCGGGAGAAATAGTGACGGCTAGGGACCGAGGGACGGCCGCCGCCATCAGGTTGCGGAATGCTTCCGTCTCCATGAGCCTAAAAGGCAACATTTCGAGCGCAAGCAGTCGTGAAATGTGAGAATTTAGTAGTGTGGCCTGTGGGGCGTTGGCTGCATATTTGCGCTTGCGTTCCAAGGACTGGGGACTGGGGTATGGACAACTGAACGCTGCGCTGGGACAAGGACATGGACATGCTTCCTTAGTGTGTAACGACAGGTGCAGGGCAGGAGGCATCTTCGCATGCGCCATGGACAGGGGATTGGCTTGCATGCACAACAGCAGAAGAAGCAATGGTGCCACCCGCAGACACTGTTCCTGGACCCTGGGGTTCGGCCCACAAAGTCTGGTGCTTTGCTGCCATGTGCCTGATCATGCTGGTGGTGGTCAGGCTGGTCGTTTTGCTACCCCTGCTGATGCTGGCCTGGCAGGTGGTACAAATGGCCTTTTTGGGGTTATCGGCAAAGTCTTTAAAAAACAACCAGACTCGGGAAGACCTAACAGTTGTCCTGGCAACTTCCTTTGTGTTGGTGTTACGGGGAACGGTTGTCTGCCTTCTGTCTGCAGCCACCACACTGCTTCTTCCTGCCTGTTGGGGTGCTCTGCCTACCCCCCCGTGTGCTGCTGTCCTCACTCTGCATGTCCTCCTGCCAGGTTGGGTCAGTTACTATATCATCCACCACCTCGTCTTCCACTTCCGCACCCTGGTACTCCTCCTGACTTTCTGGCAATTGTGTCTCATCATCGTCCACCTCTTGTGACACTTTCCCACCATTGCCTTCGTGTGACCATGGCTGCTCAAATATTTGGGCATCGCGATCTCCTCTTGCCCCGCTTCAAGTGGACCGGGCGAGAGGTCCGAATCTATAAATGGAAAAGTGAACAGCTCTTCAGAGTGTCCAAGTGTGGGATCAGTTGTCTCTGGGTACTCGGCATGGTGGAAGGAAGGAGGATCAGAAGCAATGGGATGAAACTAAATGGGAGGAGACACAGATTAGATATTAGAAAAAACTTTTTGACAGTTAGGGTGATTAATGAGTGGAACAGGCTGCCACGAGAGGTGGTGAGTTCCCCTTCAATGGACGTCTTCAAACAGAGGCTGGACAGACATCTGTCTGAGATGATCTAGTGAATCCTGCTTTGAGCAGGGGGTTGGACCAGATGACCCAGGAGGTCCCTTCCAACTCTACCATTCTATGATTCTATGATTCTATGATCAAGGTGAGGAATATGCGGTCCAGACTCACGGCTACTAAGACTTGACCGTGTGGAAGACAGGGTGGTGGTGGTGGTGGCTAAGTGACTGGAAGCATTATCCGTTATCCAACCAACAACCTTTTGACACTGCTCTGGGTTCAATAGTGGTGCGCTGCGGTCCCCTAGAAATTGGGACAGGAAGGTCAGGCGAGAAGATGTGGGTGTTTGTTGTGGCACAATTTTGGCTTGCCCACGGCCTTGTCCTCGGCCTCTGCATGCACCATTACCATCACGTCCAGTTCCCTGTCCCTTGCCACGTGCCTTGCCCATTTTAAATGGAGGACAGTATCTTCTACGCTCACTACAAATGACTGAGTTTGGAGCGAACTTATATGTGATCCGTGTGATAGAGAAAACAGAGTTTTAAATACCTGGCCTGTAGGTAAGTAGTTTGAACAGCAAACTGCGGTGAATTGCTTCAATGACACACTAAAGGAAATTTTTAATGGAGGCCAAAAATGGCAGTATTTTCTGACAATGTATATGTGATCCATTTGACGGAGAAAACACAGTTTTAAATAGCTGGATTTCTAGCGCTCTAATATGGAAAGGACCTGGCTGTATTCTGCAGTGCCAACAAGCAAATGGCGCAGAAAAAATGGTGTTCTCTGGATTGCTTTTTAGGCAAACAATGAGGATTAAGATCCAAAGAAAAATATTCCTGGCCCCTGAGACCTGGGCCTTTGTATAGAAATATCTAACAGCAGCAGAAGACAGAATTGGAATGGAGCCTCTTGTGCTATATGCATTGCAGTCTGCTATATACACTGCCTGCCTATACACCCTGTCTGCCTGATATCTCTGCAGATGGATTAGTCCTCAGAAGGACTGCTTGTTAAGATGGATATGTGTAATGTACGGTTTTTCTGCCTACACTACCTAACACATGATCAAATCTCTCCCTGACACAGCAGCACCTCTCCCTACACTGTCTGATCCGGAGTGACTGTGACGAGCATGGCGGCGCCAGGTCTGATATAGACCTGATGACGCTGTGTAGCCAGCCAATCACTGTAATGCCCACAACCAACATGGCTACGGCATTACAGTGCATGGCAGGCCATCCATGCATGTTCATTGGCTCTCTAAAGAGCGCCAAACATGCAGGGCGGGGACCCGAGTTCCCACCCGAGCAACCCGGAAATACTCGGCGAGCGCCGAGCACCTCGAGCAGTGAGATGCTCAGGCGAGCACCGAGCAGTAGCGAGCCTGCTCGCTCATCACTACTCCCAACCAGTATGCCCAGGGTGAATTTGTCTGGTCCCAGAAACAGGAGAAAAACAAAGGAGTGCGCTCAACTCCTGGCTGAACTCGGATTTGTAGAAGGAGTGACTTTGGGTGCTGAACCTGATCAGGTGACCCACAGGAAGGACTTTCTTGATATAAAAGCCATGCACGCCAACTCGCAGGCAGATTTGGCGCCAAGCCATAGAGCGGAGCAGACATTCTCCAGAGACACCAGCGTGCCGGTCACCGCCTAGCAAGGTCCGGATCCCCCACAGGGGAACTCCAAGTTTCGTCTATGCTGGTCAGGACTAGGATCCGCAACCTGCACTGGTTAAGCCTCCGAGACCCAGTGTCTCCTGTCAAGTGCTGGTTTCTAGTCCTCTCTGCCCCAAGCCTAAGAGACTACCACTGACGGTCCAGCCGAGAAGAGCTATGAGAAGACTGCGACAGAAGAGTTACGCCTGCGACTACGGAGGAACAGCGCGAGTGAGCATGGCCATCATTTCCAGCTTTAATCTACAGTATCAGAGACGGCTGGGACTAGGATTTCAGGTTAGGAGGGGGCCGGTTGGTGCGTTGGAAGCTCAATGGACTTTGCTAGACTTCGTCAGAGAGAGGCTTGCGGCCTAGCGGGAAAACCCGATGACCTCCACTACGGCCTGATCGGAATAGAGAACCTACGTGATGACTTCCACGACTGGGCGCACAACCTTTGTGAAAAGAACATTACCGTTAATTAGTGAAATACTTTTTTGCTATTCCAAGCTTACTGTTATTAGTACTACTATTGATTTGCCTTGTTACTAACACTAACTGTTTAAAGTCATTGTTGTATATAAATTGAGTTATATTAATCCCTGACTGTTTTCCGCCTCGTGATCTCTGTGTGTTGTATCCCGACACCTGTATTACATAGTCGGCAGGATTCAATCGTTTCAAGTGAAGAAATCAGAGAACCTAATACCTGTAAGGTGGACAAGAGTGTGGACAGAGACACGAGCTCCAAGATGGTGGATGGCAGCGTGAGCGCAAGATGGCGAAGGCTGGTGGTCCGAAGTGGTGAGGTCCAGCCAGGAGCGTAGCGTTCTGAGGGGGCCCACCCGAAGCTACGCTACTGTAACTGTATCGGGGTGCACAGTACGCCTTTACTATATGAAGGACTATCTGGTGCATTATGCTATATGGAGGTTATTTATACAGTGTGGGGATTACAGCTAGGGTCATACAGTGTGGGAGATATTGTGGGGTCTTTGCACAGTGTGGGGGCCATCATACAGTGTGGGAGATAATGTTGGGTCTTGGCACAGCATGGGGGCTATCATACAGTGTGGGAGATAATGTGGGGTCTTTGTGCAGTGTGGGGGCCATCATACAGTGTGGGAGATAATGTGGGGTCTTTGTGCAGTGTAGGGGCTATCATACAGTGTGGGAGATAATGTGGGGTCTTTGCACAGTGTGGGGGCTATCATACCGTGTGGGAGATAATGTGGGGTCTTTGTACAGTGGGGAGGCCATCATACAGTGTGGGAGATAATGTGGGGTCTTTGCACAGTGTGGGGGCCATCATACAGTGTGGGAGATAATGTGGGATCTTGGCACAGTGTGGGTGCCATCATACAGTGTGGGAGATAATGTGGGGTCTTTGTGCAGTGTGGGGGTCATCATACAGTGTGGGACATAATGTGGGGTCTTTGCACAGTGTGGGGGCTATCATACAGTGTGGGAGATAATGTGGGGTCTTTGTACAGTGGGGAGGCCATCATACAGTGTGGGAGATAATGTGGGGTCTTTGCACAGTGTGGGGGCCATCATACAGTGTGGAAGATAATGTGGGATCTTGGCACAGTGTGGTGGCCATCATACAGTGTGGGAGATAATATGGGGTCTTTGTGCAGTGTGGGGGCTTTCAAACAGTGTGGGAGATAATGTGGGGTCTTTGTATAAAGTGGGGGCCATCATACAGTGTGGGAGATAATGTGGGGTCTTTGTACAATGTGGGGGCCATCATACAGTGTGGGAGATAATGTGGGGTCTTTTCACAGTGTGGGGGCCATCATACAGTGTGGGAGATAATGTGGGGTCTTGGCACAGTGTGGGGGCCATCATACAGTGTGGGAGATAATGTGGGGTCTTTGTGCAGCGTGGGGGCCATCATACAGTGTGGGAGATAATGTGGGGTCTTTGTATAGTGTGGGGGCCATCATACAGTGTGGGAGATAATGTGGGGTCTTTGCACAGTGGGGAGGCCATCATACAGTGTGGGAGATAATGTGGGGTCTTTGCACAGTGTGGGGGCCATCATACAGTGTGGGAGATAATGTGGGATCTTGGCACAGTGTGGTGGCCATCATACAGTGTGGGAGATAATGTGGGATCTTGGCACAGTGTGGTGGCCATCATACAGTGTGGGAGATAATGTGGGGTCTTTGTGCAGTGTGGGGGCTTTCATACAGTGTGGGAGATAATGTGGGGTCTTTGTATAGAGTGGGGGCCATCATACAGTGTGGGAGATAATGTGGGGTCTTTGTACAATGTGGGGGCCATCATACAGTGTGGGAGATAATGTGGGGTCTTTGCACAGTGTGGGGGCCATCATACAGTGTGGGAGATAATGTGGGGTCTTGGCACAGTGTGGGGGCCATCATACAGTGTGGGAGATAATGTGGGGTCTTTGCGCAGTGTGGGGGCCATCATACAGTGTGGGAGATAATGTGGGGTCTTTGTGCAGTGTGGGGGCCATCATACAGTGTGGGAGATAATGTGGGGTCTTTGTATAGTGTGGGGGCCATCATACAGTGTAGGAGATAATGTGGGGTCTTTGCACAGTGTGGGGGCCATCATACAGTGTGGGAGATAATGTGGGGTCTTTGTATAGTGTGGGGGCCATCATACAGTGTGGGAGATAATGTGGAGTCTTTGTACAGTGTGGGGGCCATTATACAGTGTGGTAGATAATGTGGGGTCTTTGTACAGTGTGGGGGCCATCATACAGTGTGGGAGATAATGTGGGGTCTTTGCGCAGTGTGGGGGCCATCATACAGTGTGGGAGATAATGTGGGGTCTTTGTGCAGTGTGGGGGCCATCATACAGTGTGGGAGATAATGTGGGGTCTTTGTATAGTGTGGGGGCCATCATACAGTGTAGGAGATAATGTGGGGTCTTTGCACAGTGTGGGGGCCATCATACAGTGTGGGAGATAATGTGGGGTCTTTGTATAGTGTGGGGGCCATCATACAGTGTGGGAGATAATGTGGAGTCTTTGTACAGTGTGGGGGCCATTATACAGTGTGGTAGATAATGTGGGGTCTTTGTACAGTGTGGGGGCCATCATACAGTGTGGGAGATAATGTGGGGTCTTTGTACAATGTGGGGGCCATCATACAGTGTGGGAGATAATGTGGGGTCTTTGCACAGTGTGGGGGCCATCATACAGTGTGGGAGATAATGTGGGATCTTGGCACAGTGTGGGGGCCATCATACAGTGTGGGAGATAATGTGGGGTCTTTGTGCAGTGTGGGGGCCATCATACAGTGTGGGAGATAATGTGGGGTCTTTGCACAGTGTGGGGGCCATCATACAGTGTGGGCGATAATGTGGGGTCTTTGTATAGTGTGGGGGCCATCATACAGTGTGGGAGATAATGTGGAGTCTTTGTACAGTGTGGGGGCCATTATACAGTGTGGGAGATAATGTGGGGTCTTTGTACAGTGTGGGGGCCATCATACAGTGTGGGAGATAATGTGGGGTCTTTGTACAATGTGGGGGCCATCATACAGTGTGGGAGATAATGTGAGGTCTTGGCACAGTGTGGGGGCCATCATACAGTGTGGGAGATAATGTGGGGTCTTTGTGCAGTGTGGGTGCCATCATACAGTGTGGGAGATAATGTGGGGGTCTTTGCACAGTGTGGGGGCCATCATACAGTGTGGGCGATAATGTGGGGTCTTTGTATAGTGTGGGGGCCATCATACAGTGTGGGAGATAATGTGGAGTCTTTGTACAGTGTGGGCGATAATGTGGGGTCTTTGCATAGTGTGGGGGCCATCATACAGTGTGGGAGATAATGTGGGGTCTTTGTACAGTGTGGGAGATAATGTGGGGTCTTTGCACAGTGTCGGAGATAATGTGGGGTCTTTGCACAGGGGGGGGCATCATACAGTGTGGGCGATTATGTGGGGTCTTTGTATAGTGTGGGGGCCATCATACAGTGTGGGAGATAATGTGGAGTCTTTGTACAGTGTGGGGGCCATCATACAGTGTGGGAGATAATGTGGGGTCTTTGTACAATGTGGGGGCCATCATACAGTGTGGGAGATAATGTGGGGTCTTTGCACAGTGTGGGGGCCATCATAGAGTGTGGGAGATAATGTGGAGTCTTTGTACAGTGTGGGGGCCATTATACAGTGTGGGAGATAATGTGCGGTCTTTGCACAGTGTGGGGGCCATCATACAGTGTGGGAGATAATGTGCGGTCTTTGCACAGTGTGGGGACCATCATACAGTGTGGGAGCCATCATACAATGTAGGAGACATCAGTTTGGAGGCTACTAAGGAGTCAGTAAACTGTGTTGGGTACTATACAGTGAGGGGGCATTATACTGTGTATAGGAGAGCATCATACTGTGTATAGGGGAGCTCAAGACATTTTTTAATGTTAAGCGGGCAGTTATCGTTATAGGGGAACTCAGGTATTATAACTGTCAAAGGAGCATACAGAGGGCATTATTACTTTCTAGGGGGCACAATGTGGTCACTGTTTTCTAGGGCACTTGCACATGGCATTACTGTATTCTAGAGGTTTGTTTAACCATCTAGAGGGCACACAGCAGGTGCAGTAATATGGACACGTACAGCAGCAGCTCAGTATTGGGGTATCAGCAGGATGAGGAGTTTGTGCAGGTTGACGGGGACAGGGGCTGAAATGTAAGGAGTCAAATGTGTCTTTGTTGTGATCTCTGCAGACCTGAGACTCTGAGTCCTGGATGGAGGAGTTGTCGGGTCGGTCTGGCCCAGATGGAAAAGACGGGAAAAATGAACAATCTAATCAGAAAGAACGTCAGCTGTAAGTTACAATATATAACCGTGCTGTGATCTCTTATATGTTCTGCAGGACTGGCAACTATCAATATATGTCACCATATGGTGGTAGTATCAGTGCTGGTCTTTGTATAGAGATTATTTTTAGGAACAGCACCGTCATCTGCTGGTTTTTTTTTATATCCGCTATCTGGGTGCGCCACCATAGCTGTAATCAGGGTTACCTTGTTAGGGGGCCCACTCAGAAGTTTCGCCCCCCCCCCCCTGAACCAAAACCCTAGCTACGCCTCTGAGTCCAGCTCATTGTGAGAGTGGATGGCATCTGAAGGCGTGAAAATTATGTGCGCAGCCCACCGGAGTGATGACCTTGAGGAGGAGGTATGCCAGAGCCAAGGTCCGACTCAGAAGAGGTGGTGCGTTTTGGAAGAATGCGCGGTCGAGCAAGGGATGTGGCATCGGGTGAAAAATGGCAAGTGGAGAAAGGCGGCGGGTGAGAAACACCGAGTGAAAGGTGAGTGTCCATAGACGGAGTGACGGGGAAAGACGCAAGAAGTGGAGGTCACTTTACTAAACTGTGGTGAGTTACTAGCACAATCAAGACTGCAGCAGATGTCCCAGGTGACATCGGAGTAATGAGTTGCATCCATGGAGGTGGGACCGACCTCCATTTCCTGAATCCTGGGCTGCCTGGAAAAAGAAGAGCGTGTGAAGGAAGTGGACATTTCCAGTGCTGTTCCAGATTTGTCCCTTAAGGCAGTGTTAGTATTGCCTTGTTGTTCTTCTACGTTGTGCTAAGGTTCTTCAGATGAAGTCAGGGTCAGTCGGACCCAGGGGATTCCATCTGCTGAAGGAGCCCCCCAGTTGTGCTACGTTTGGCTGGCTGTTGCTGCATTGGGCCTACTGCCCTAGTTAAAGGGACATGTACCCAGTGGGACCGGAGTCCAGATGACTCAGAAGGAGAGAAGACCTTAGTGTTCAGGAGAAGAACAGAGTGGGGTTTGGACTGTTGACCAATGTGTGAAGTTAAATGTGTGCTAATGTTTTTGTACTTAAGGTTTCAGAGGTCGGGGTGGTCGAGGACGACCATCTTTAAGTGTGGGGGTATGTGAGAGGGTGGACAGGAGCTCTATCCCCCTCAAGAAGACGTTGTTTCAAGCGGGCTAAAATTGCAAAAAGTTGTTTTTGTGTGATGACAGTATTTGCATATATTACATATAAAAGTGTATTGTATCCTTATGGCTGGTGTATGTCAGGTTACTGGATGGTTAACCTCAAGGCTGTCCCCAGGAAGGGGGGAGGGCAGTCCAATAGGGGAACCAGTGGGAAGGCTATAAGGATATAGGAAACAGTGAATATTGAGAATACTGTGTGCTGGAGAGGAGGTGATAAAAGGAGAACAGGTTGATCAGTGGTAGAACTACAAGATTCAGCATGGAAAGAAGCTAATTACAGAGGTGGCAGGACATCACAGGCAAGTGGGGACCCCAGTATCAAGGAGAAAAGAGCTTAGAAGTCTGGGAAAAACACGGTCCAGAGGAAGAGGGAGACCTTAGGAAAAGGTAGCGCCCTTCTGTTAGTACTAGAAACAGGGAGCCTAGTCTCAACAGGCGGCCCCTGGGACTGTCTTAGCTAAAGGTTCCGGGTATCAGTATCATAGCGTTTCACGTGGACCCGTATGACCCTACCCCTAAGAAAATGCAGGCAATTAAAACACCTCCCCATGCCCCCTGCGGTACCTGTTGCCGGGAACAAAGTGCAGACTGTAACTCTGAGAATGGAGATGATGTATTGTGTGGAAAATGGAGGAAGAGAATGTATAACCTATAACTTCCTATTCACCAGTTTAGCCAAATTTAAAATGGACATTGTTGTTTTTTTTGCCAGCATCATTTTTATTTGAGTTTTCATGACACAAATACACAACATCCATCAAATCTGTTACATAGAGAGGTAAGGGTGCCTGTACACAGACTGGGCCTATAACACCTCTATTCACATATTTAATTGGTATAACAGAAATATCTTTATTCACAGATCAAAATCAAAGCTAGAATTCTTCAAAATTTAACTAATAATTGAATAATTGAGTACATACAAAAAATAAATAAAACCAACAAAATGAATTAGTTGACAATATGTCTTATATCTCATTGAAGCCATCATGGAAAATGATTACATTTATATTTATGCCAGAAGTCCAGGCCCATTGATTGTTCTCACCATTCTCTTCTCCATTTTAAGTTAAACAAAGTGGACCTAAGTTATTTTTGAGATCTTCTAGTATATACCATGCTGTAGATGTAAAGGGTTCTACCATTTTTCTTTTGTCCTCTATTGAGCAGCAATTTATAATAAACTGTTTCCATTTTAGAAGGAAATTGCCTGCTTGCTTCTCTTTATTACATAGGGCATCTTGTTGTTCTACCTCCATATAATGCTTCATTTGTGCTATTAGTTCCGTAATGGGGGGATATTGGGATCTAGCCAATGTTTAAGGAGCTGTTTTTTCGCCAATATAAGCCAGGTATGTAGTAGCTTGGGGGGGACTCCCTATTAATTTGTTAGGGTTGTTTATGTTAGTCCAAACATGCAGCAGGGCTAAAGATGGAGAAAAGACATATCCTGGTCCCCATGTGGTGTTAATCATGTGAGCTACCTGGTCCCAATAGGAAACCGATGCAGGACCGGACCAAAGGCCGTGTAGGAGGTCAGAGTGTGGATATTGGCACTTGGGACGTGCAATTAGTCTATTAGAAAGTGGGTCTTTTTTTGGTAGATTAAAGGCGTATATCGCACCATGCATGATTTTGAACTGAGTTTCTCTCCACGACTCATTATAATATGTTTCCTGAAAAACCTCCAACAGGTTCTAATCTTCTCTGGGATATCTACATCATCAAATTGTTGTTTCCAGTGCTTGAAAAAGGCATCTGAGTGTGTTTCCACAGGGTTAGGTTTCATTGATGAGTATAGTGTAGATATTGAGGGGGTAACCATTGGAGATGACAGGATATTATCCAGCTCGTTTCGGGAAGCTTCGAAGGTAACATCCCTTAAGTTAGCTATGATCGAGAGTTTGATCTGTTCATATTGGAAATAGTGCTGTGGGGGTAGTTCATATTTTCCTAAAGTTTCTGCACATGTTAGATATCTCTGTTCAATTGGGTAAAGAAGGTGAGATATGTTTACAACACCAGCTTGTTGCCATTTTATAAAGAATTTATTCTCACTACCTTGGGGGAATTTTGGGTTGTGCCACAACAGAAGGTGTTTTGAGATTCTGAAAGAAAGGCCATATTTTTCCTGACTGCTTTCCATGTAGAGATAGTGACGCGCCCCCTGGGCCGTGGTGTACTCGGTAGCCGGTCCAGTCGATGCTGGGGGATGTCACGGTGGCAGTGACCCGGTCCGTGACCCAGGGCGGTCAATTAAAGGGAAAGTAAAAGGGGAATAAAGCTTTTAGAGATAATGTTCGTGACGCCACCTGTGGTATGCGACTATATGGGGCTGCCGCTGCGGTGCAGATTCACTGGAGCTGGTGGTGACGCAGCAGAGTTGGTTCAGCTCTCCACAGGCAGAGCTTAGCTCCAGGGCAGTGTAGATGATTTGAAGAGTAGATGTTGTCGGCAGGGACAGTGTCGTTCAGGGCTGAGGGCGCAGGTAATGAACAGACAACACATTAATGGCGGTTTCCTCTAGCTTTACTTGCAGTTTGTCAGAGCAGACCGGGGCACGGTTACTAGCTGGTAGTGAAAGTCAGGCCGGCCTGGAAGCAAGTTGGGGATCCAACTCACCAGGTGGAGTTGTAGGCCTTCCCTCTGCGCTAATCTCTTTGGCCCTGCTGCTTGTAGCTATGCTGCGGCCCTCATCCCTGAGTAAAACGTCTTTTTCCTCACCCGTATGGCAGGCAGCTCGGGCCTTCTGTAAGTGTCGCTCCCACGTGGTGTTGCTGGGCCCTATGATGCTGCTGAGCCGCCGGGCGTCTGGTGGGGCCAGGAGACCTGCAGTCTCCTGCCCTCCGCATCTTGCTGCTGAGCCTTCAGTGCCCCACAGCCACGGACTCCAGTGTCCGGTTCCTTTGCACTTCTCTCCTGAGGCGAGCTTTGTCACAGCTCCGTTCCTCGGGTCTATCCTCGTCGCTGTCCTGTCTTCAACTGTTCTCAATTCACTCTTACTAACCCCGCCTCCAGATTCCAGTTGTCAAGGGGAGGAGCTCCCCTTTCTGGTCTGGAGCCAGGAAAGTGTTGTATGCTGGTAAACCTGATTAGGGGACCCCTCCTTGCTTCCAGGCATGGCATCACCCCCTGTGAGGGAGGCAATGCCACTGTGGCAACCGGATCCCTGGGGAACCACAATAGTATCTCTAAAGATCATGGATTTCTTGATTACTAAGGGTAGCGAGGTAAAACGTGAGTGGAGGAGAGCTGTTAAGTTGTAGGGGGATGCATAGTCAGAATCTAGCGAGTAGTCTTTTATGAAGCCAATCTATTATATATCGAAAAAGGCAAGCTAGGTTGTAATTTCTAATGCATGGAAAGTTGATGCCTCCCTCTTCCTTGGAGGCTATCAGTTTATTCATACTAATTCTAGGACGGTTTCACTTCCAGATGAACTGACTAAAAGCTCTATTAAGTATAGTAACATCTGAGTGTTTTAAAAGTAATGGTAAGGTTTGTAGATGATATGTGGCACCCCAGGGGTCTGGTTGCCACAGTAATAGAAATATTACGTCTGAGAGCAAGTGGGAGGTTTCTCTGGTCAGGAGCCCTTAAGCATGAACACTTCCTGCCCAGACCTGGGAGGGGAGAAATCTGCCCTTATAAACTGGGTCTGGGGCGGGATGAGAGGAGTCAGAGCCTGGAGACAGTTCCAGACACAGGGAGAGTTACAGCAGGAGCTCTGTAGGAGCAGTAGCTGAAGACCAGGGGCTGGAGCTGAGCAGAGCTCGCCCTGGCAGAAGAATCTGATAACCGTACACCGGAGTCCGAGGCTGTGGGGACTGATATTCACCCAGCAGCAGAAACCAGCCGGCAGGGGATTCCAGGTCCTCTGGCCATAGAAGCCCGGAGGCTCAGTCACAAGGAAGGGACCAGCACCACCATCCAGGAGCGGAGGCTAACAGAAGGCCCCAAGTCACCAGCCATACGGGTGAGCACCACACGGTATACTCAGGGACGTGGGCTACTTCTACCCGCTTACAGCAAGGTAGCCAGAAAGAGTGCAGATAGACGGGGAGGCCTACAACTCCACCTGGCCAGGGGAACTCCTGTTTGCTCGCAGACTGACCAGGCCCCTTATGTTAGCCAGTACTCCCGGAAGGGTCTGCCTTAATATCACCAGTAAAGACCCTGAACTGCACTGCAAAGACTCTGAGTCGTTCCTGCTTCATCGCCGCACCAGCACTACTAGTGCTGGGACTCCCGTGCACTATCACCCTCACCATCAACTACACTGCCCTGGGGCTCCACTCTTCTCGTTGTGGAGTCACACTACCTCAGCTGCACACACCATCAGCCCCAGTGGTCTGCCTTGCAGCGGCGGTCCGCGCTGACCGCAATCCATGGGTGGCGTAGTCGGACAATTAACCTAAAACCCCCACAAAATACGGCCTGACCACCCTGAGCCACGGGACCGGGTCACCGCCACGGATTCTACAATCCCCAGAGACCCGGCTCCGGGTATCCCACACACGTCCACACTAGGCCCAGGGGGCGAGTCAGCTTTGGCGTAGTCGGCAGGATTTCGTGCCCGCAACCACCGGGTACTGCGCGCCTTCAAAAGACTGTCATACCTGCCGTGGTGAAGGTCCCCGCCATCCGGAGCCGTTTCCCGCCATCTTCAGCCGGTTCCCGCAATCTTCAGTCGGTTCCCGCCATCTGCAGCCGTTCCCCGCCATCCGGAGCCGTTTCCCGCCATCCGCAGTCGTTTTCCCGCCATCGGACGCCATCTTCAGGACGCCACGCGGGAAGAAGAGGGGCGTGGACGCCGAAAGCGCGCGAGACCTGAAGCTCCGCCCTACGCACCGACGCTGCGCAAGGTCCTGGAAGGAGAGGGAGCGACGCTGACGTCACCAGAGCGCAACGCAAGGTCCTCCACCCTGACGATCGTCTGCGGAGCTGTGGCCTACGGAGAAGAAACCACAGAAGGTAGGCCACACTTAACTAGGGGGGAGGAAGATGACGGACACAGAGGGACCCTCAACCACTAGCGCGGCCGCTGCCGCAGTAATGCCATTTACAATGCCCTATATCCCCGGAGCGGACTGGCTGCCCCAGTACTCAGGGGAGTCGCATACCTTAAGCGACTTTAAAGAGAGACTGTACAGCCTGTTTAAGGTGTACCCCCTGACAGAGGGACAAAAAGTTAGCATATTGGTAGGCCAGCTAACCGGGGAAGCCCAACGTGAAGTAAAGTCCTGGTCAGTCCGGGACAAGGAGACTGTAAAAGAGATCTTAACCCGTCTGAGGGACACTTTTGATACCCGCACCTCAGCAGAGATCAAAATGAAATTTTATGGGTGCAAGCAGCGGGCCCAAGACAGTATAAGAGACTATGCTTTGAATTTGCAAGAGGCCCTGGGAGCCATTAAACAGGCAGACCCTGACAGTGTGCGGAATGCAGATGAACTGTTAACTGAGCAATTCATTGAGGGTCTGCTGTCCAACGCCCACCGAACCCAGTTACGTGCAATGGCCTTGCAGAACCCTGGTTTAGACTTTGCAAAGTTCAAAGACAGGGTCATCTGGGTGCTTTGGATAACAACCCGGCTACAGACCTGCACCATCAGGTCCAAGAGTTAACCAAAAGCGTAGCCGCGCTAACCAGAACTGTGCAGTCTTTACAGGTTTCCCCTCCAGGGAAGATCGAGCTGGCATCCGGACCGGAGGACGTCCCGTGGCGCCGACAGAGGAGGATCCCAACGTCCAGAGGAAGACCCAGCGACAGATACAACGAGGACGGACAACCCATCTGCCGCCGCTGCAATCAACCCGGACACATGGCAAGGTACTGTCATTTAAACGGGCACAACCTGGGGTAGAGGGCCAACCCCCAGGCATAAGATCATCAGGCCCATCGAACTGGCGTGATAAATACGTAGGGGGACGTCCGGTCTTGCCTGTGGTACTGGATGGCATTCCTATGAGTGCCCTACTGGACACTGGGTCACAAGTGACTACCATCCCGTACGTGCTCTTTAAGCGGTACTGGAATGACTCGGACATAACCTGCTACCCAGATGACGACCTGAGTATCATCGCCAGCAATGGTCAGCCCGTGCCGCAGGTGGGATTCAAGGAGGTGACCATTAAGGTCGGTAAAGTCGAGCTGGCGGCACAAGGACTGATTATTGTGGACATAGACCGTCAGGAGAGCCACCCTAAAATCACCTTAGGGACTAACGTGATTGAAAATTGTCTTGCAGAGGTGATTCTCATTTTACAGCAGGTTGCCAAGAACGCCAGTTCCAGCCAGCAGCGTGTGCTCCAAAAAGAGATCCGGGCACTGATGAAGCGGCAACAAGTGGAACTATCTGGTGGTGAGAAAGGTAGCGTGAGAATGTGTGACCCGTTCCCTATTGCCATGCCCCCGAAAAGTGAGATGATGATCTGGTGCCGGGCAGCTATTGGTCTAAGAGGTAGAGACTACCAAGCAATGGTAGAACCCGTCTACTCAGACAGTAGGCCCACCATTTTGACAGCACGGGGGGTGGTCGATGTACGCCATGGGAGGGTGCCCGTCCGCATCATAAATATCGGGGAGAGAGAAGTATACCTGCCCCGGTATGCCACGCTAGCCAAATTGTTCACCATAAACCAAAATTCTTTAAGGGCCGTGGAACCCTTGCCTCCATCTCAACCAGAGGAAGGTAACGGCTTTAAGAAACAAATGGAGGACTGGTGTCAGCAACTGCATTTGGGTACTGACTCCACTTCCTCACACCAAAAACAGGGAGTCTACCGGGTGGTTCAGGAGTACGAAAGAGTCTTTAGTAAACACCCGTTAGACTTCGGGAGAGTAAAGGGGGTAGAACATCACATCCCCACAGAAGACCATCCGCCCATAAAGAAAAGATACCGACCTGTACCCCCTGCACACTATCAGCATGCAAAAGGGATGTTGCGGGACATGAAGGAGGCTGGGGTAATCAGGGACAGCTGTAGCCCCTGGGCAGCTCCACTAGTTCTAGTGAAAAAGAAGGACAACACCTTGAGAATGTGTGTAGACTACAGAAAGGTCAACCGTATCACACACAAAGATGCGTACCCGTTACCTAGGATAGAAGAATCTTTAGCTGCATTAAAATCTGCTAACTTCTTCTTCACTTTGGATCTTACTAGCGGGTACTGGCAGGTTCCTGTAGCAGAGGCAGACAAGGAGAAGACTACATTCACCACCCCGATGGGCCTCAGCGAATTCAACTGTATGCCTTTCGGGCTCTGCAACGCACCAGGAACCTTCCAACGGTTGATGGAATGCTGTCTGGGACACCGGAATTTCGAGACGGTCCTGTTATACCTGGATGATGTCATCGTCTATTCCAAAACCTACGAGGACCATCTGAAACACCTGGCAGAAGTGTTTGACGCCCTGGCAAGCTACGGCCTCAAGGTGAAACCCTCCAAGTGTCACCTGCTGAAACCAAAGGTGCAGTACCTGGGACACGTGGTGAGTGCTGACGGAGTGGCTCCCGACCCCGATAAGATCACCGTGATTAAAGACTGGCCAAGACCCTCCAGCATAAAGGAAGTGCGGCAATTTCTCGGGTTGGTAGGCTAATACCGAAGATTCATTCCCGGTTTCACCAAAATGGCAGCTCCTATGCAGGACCTCCTGATAGGCCAATCCAGGAAGGCCAAAAACCAGAAGCCGCCCTTCAGGTGGGAAAAGCTGGAAGAGGAGTCCTTCCGCCAGCTGAAGATGGCCCTCACGGGGGATGAAATCCTGGCGTACCCTGACTACAGCCAGCCCTTTATCCTCCACACGGACGAGAGCAACATCGGGCTAGGAGCCGTACTGTCCCAGATCCAGCAGGGGAAAGAACGGGTAATTGCTTACGCCAGCCGAAAACTACGGCCCACAGAGAGAAACCCTGAGAATTATAGCTCATTCAAGCTAGAGTTCCTGGCAGTGGTGTGGGCAGTGACCGAACGTTTCAAGCATTACCTTGCCTCTTCCAAGTTCACCGTGTACACGGATAACAACCCGTTTACACACCTGGACACTGCAAGACTTGGTGCCCTGAAGCAGAGATGGATGGCTCGCCTGTCCAACTATGAATTCACCATCAAATACCGGGCGGGACGCTCAAATGCCAACGCGGATGCCCTGTCCAGAATGCCAAACTTACCGGACGTAGGGGAAGATCCAGAAGAACTGGAAGAAGTCGAACTCCCTGCGTTCCACCGTCATGGGATTACCCTGTATTCCCACAGTGTAAGGGACAGGCGCTCTGCCACGTTCAATCCCTTACCCCACTACAGCTAGGCGGAGACACAAGACAGTGATCCCGCAGTCCGTCTGGTGAAGGAAATGCTGACACAGGCTGATGCCCGTCTTGACCCAGACGCTCTTGAGGAGACCAAGCAACTGTGGAAGGTGAAAAGCAGGCTGTTTCTTTACAAGGAGAAGCTGTGCCGGAGAATGGTCAACTCTAGAACACATGAGCTGACCTGGCAGGTAGTGGTCCCAAGACGAGATGCGGCTATGGTTATGGAGGCGTACCACGACGGAGCAGGACACTTCGGATGGAAAAAGCTGGAGTTCTTGTTGCGTGAACGGTTCTACTGGGTAGGCATGAAAGGAGCCATCGAGAGGTGGTGCAGAGACTGTGGCCCGTGCAACCTAAGAAGAAAGGACCGTGCCAGCCAGAAAAGTCCCCTGCAGCCCATCATCACCAGGCAGCCACTGGAACTGGTAGCGCTGGACCATGTGAAACTGGCTCCAAGCAAATCTGGGTACGTCTACGCCCTCACCATCGTAGATCACTACTCCCGGTTTCTAGTGGTGGTCCCTGTCAAGGACTTAACGGCCCAAACAGCAGCCAGGGCCTTCCAGCTGCACTTCTGCCGTCCACACGGGTACAAGGAGCAAGTGCTGACGGACCAAGGACCAGCCTTTGAAGCGGAGGTCTTCCAGGAGTTCTGCAATCTGTATGGCTGCAGGAAGATAAGAACAACTCCCTATCACCCTCAGACCAACGGACTATGTGAGAAAATGAACCAGGTGGTGATAGACTTGCTAAAAACGTTGCCCCTGGAGGAACGCAGTCTGTGGCCTGAAAAACTGCCTGATTTGGTGGACTTGTACAATCACATCCCCGTGGGCTCCACCAACTGTACCCCGGCTTACCTAATGAGAGCAAGACCTGGTAAGCTGCCTATTGACCTGGATATGGGAGTCCTGACTCCTGAGGACACCTCGCCAGAGGCAGACTGGGATACAGAATGGCAGCAGCAGTATCGGAAAGTACAGGAAAGCGTCGAGCGAAGTCTGTCTCAAGCAAGAGAAAGGCAAGAGAAGGCTTATAACCAGTATGCTCCCGCTGTTCCCCTGGTACCAGGAGAGCAGGTCTTGAAGAGAAAGAGGCGGCTCCACAAGTTGGACGACCAGTGGGAGAAGGACCCGTACACAGTACTGCCCTCAAGCCATGAGAACCCAAAAGTATGTATCATCAGTAAGGATGGAGGAGAGACCACAGCCATTGTCTCCAGAGACCACCTGAAAAAGTGTCCCGAGCAGCTGCAAAGCCCTGACGAAGATCAAGAAAACCCTCAACCCGCAGAGGAAAGGGAAGAAATGATCAGTACCGTACTCGGAGACTTTCCCCGGTCCTGGACTCAGATCAACAACGCAGTCGTGGTACCCGTCCTCACCTTTCTCCAGCCAGCCCCTCAAGGACCTACAGAAGAACAGGTAGTGTCAGAAGAGCAGCCGGCCTAGGAGGCAGAAGAATCCATACCAGCAGCCCAGGAGAATCAACCCTCTGCTAGTAGTGAGCCTGCCGTGCCCCTAGTAAGCCAAAGAGTACGCAGAAAGCTGCCAGACCTACCTCCTACACCCTGTAGTGCAGAACCAGATAGTGGGTTACGTAGGTCCACCAGGAGCACTAGAGGACAAATGCCCGCTCGTTGGAGAATCTAAAATGTAATGTGAATTTGCTTGTAAATTGCCAATGTTGAAAAAGGTTTATGTTTTTGTTACCTGGTTACTAATTATGTTTCTCTAGTTATCCTGCAGGTTTATTTGGACTGACAGGTTATGGATGCTGAGTAACCGGAACTACATTGTAGATAGTTGCACCTTGGTGCCTCTTGCGAAGATGACCGCGGAAGAGAAAACCTGTCTGGCGTGGCCTCCTTGTGGCCCAAAGTAGCTAGCCTCAGCCTTGCAGCCACGCCCAGGGCCAACGCTTGGGGTTTGCTTTGGACAGGTCCCCTACTCTGTGCTAAGACTTCACCTTGTTGGGTGATATGGACACCCGGTTACGGACACGCCGTGACCTCTAAAGACTAAAGCTTCTTGTATGTATGTTATTGTATTACTGTTTATACCCTGTATTTGTGTTTTCTTAAAAATGTGTTTAGTCCCGGAGTACTAAAATTTACTAGGGGGGAATGTGGCACCCCAGGGGTCTGGTTGCTACAGTAATAGAAATATTATGTCTGAGAGCAAGTGGGAGGTTTCTCTGGTCAGGAGCCCTTAAGCATGCAACACTTCCTGCCCAGACCTGGGAGGGGAGGAATCTGCCCTTATAAACTGGGTCTGGGGCGGGATGAGAGGAGTCAGAGCCTGGAGACAGTTCCAGACACAGGGAGAGTTACAGCAGGAGCTCTGTAGGAGCAGTAGCTAAAGACCAGGGGCTGGAGCTGAGCAGAGCTCGACCTGGCAGAAGAATCTGATAACCGGACACCGGAGTCCGAGGCTGTGGGGACTGATATTCACCCAGCAGCAGAAACCAGCCAGCAGGGGATTCCAGGTCCTCTGGCCATAGAAGCCCGCAGGCTCAGTCACAAGGAAGGGACCAGCACCGCCATCCAGGAGCGGAGGCTAACAGAAGGCCCCAAGTCACCAGCCATACGGGTGAGCACTACACGGTATACTCAGGGACGTGGGCTACTTCTACCCGCTTACAGCAAGGTAGCCAGATAGAGTGCAGATAGATGGGGAGGCCTACAACTCCACCTGGCCAGGGGAACTCCTGTTTGCTCGCAGACTGACCAGGCCCCTTATGTTAGCCAGTACTCCCGGGAGGGTCTGCCTTAATATCACCAGTAAAGACTCTGAACTGCACTGCAAAGACTCTGAGTCGTTCCTGCTTCATCGCCGCACCAGCACTACTAGTGCTGGGACTCCCGTGCACTATCACCCTCACCATCAACTACACTGCCCTGGGGCTCCACTCTTCCCATTGTGGAGTCTCACTACCTCAGCTGCACACACCATCAGCCCCAGCGGTCTGCCTTGCAGCGGCGGTCCGCGCTGACCGCAAACCACGGGTGGCATAGTCGGACAATTAACCTAAAACCCCCACAAAATACAGCCATCGGCCTGACCACCCTGAGCCACGGGACCGGGTAACCGCCACGGATTCTACAACCCCCAGAGACCCGGCTCCGGGTATCCCACACATGTCCACACTAGGCCCAGGGGGCGAGTCAGCTTCATGAGCTTTGCCGTACCTATCATCTTCACCACGTGTGCCCCACCTATAAAGGATAAGGGTAGATCTTGCCAGGTCTTTAGCTGATTAATAATTTAGGGGGGGGGATAGTTTAGAGTGTATAAAGACGAGGGCGAGCGACCTATCTTGATACCCAAGTATGTAATATATGAGGGGGCTAACATTATGCCACCGAAAGATCCACTCGGGAATAATTTTATTCCTCTCTCGGTTAGGCGGAGTATTTCGCATTTTTTTACATTTATTTTAAACCCGGAGTAAGTGCTGAAATTTTTAAGTAGTTCGAGAACTTTAGGCAAATGCTGAATGGGATCAGACATAAATAAAATGACGTCGTCAGCAAAAAAGGCTGCCTGTATTGATCTCCTTGTGAACTGTATGCCGAAAAGGTGTATGAATCTGATAATATGCGGACTAAGAGTTCCAGAGCTAAATTGAACAGGAGGGGGAACAATGGACAGCCTTGTCTCGTTCCTTTTTCGAGGGGAAAGGGAGTGGACAGAAAGCCTGGAGTGTAAACCTGAGCCTTTGGAGATGCGTATAGATTATGTATGTAGGCCTGTTAATGACATTTTTGTTAGTACCTTATATAGCCATTCCCAATTTATGTTGTTAAAGGCCTTTTCCGCGTCTAATGCGATGATTGCTGGGGAATTTTTTAAGTTAGGTGAGGTGTGGATTTTATCTAGAACCAAGAGTACTTTTCTTATATTCAAAGTAGCCGATCTGCCCTTAATAAAACCCGCTTGAGCAGGAGATATCAGGTTGGGCAAAATAGAGGCCAGTCTATCGGCCATTATTTTGGACATGATTTTGATATCCGAATTTATGAGAGAAATTGGCCTATAAGAGATGGAGGACAAAGGGTCTTTATCTGGCTTTAATAATAGTTTAATATATGCCATTTTGCGGAAGGAAAAATGGGATCACCTTGAGATATTTTATTAAAGATCGGCACCAACATTGGGGAGACTTCCACCACCAGCGATTTAAAGAATTCGCTAGTATAACCATCAGGGCCGGGGGCTTTGTTTAGACTCAAGTTTTTAATTGTATTGGTGACATGGACATTGTTTTTAAGGACTGGTCAGGCTTATTGAATGAGATGGTTAACGGGAGCAGGAGTTTACTAAGTGCAATGGACCCAACGATGGGAGCAACAGATCCAGGTACAATGTCGCACACACCCCAACAACACAAAATTCTCTGCAGCTGGCCCCGATGTGGAAATGGCGGACCACTCACACGACTACCGCCGGGGGCCAGCTTATGCAACCATTACATTAGATTACAGTGGTTGTCACTGAGGATCCCTAGGTATATAGTGATACTACAGCATAAGAGGATAAGCTGATTTGTCACTCAGGAGTCTAGAAAAGCTGGGTGCTTCTGTGGCACCCCAGGGGTCTGGTTTCCACAGTAACAAGCAATGTTATGTCTGAGAGCAGGTGGGAGGTCTCTTGGTCAGGGATCCTGTGCATGCCACACCTCCTGCCCAGTCCTGGGAGGGGAAGAACTTCCCCTATATAAACCTAGGGCTGAGGCAGGGTTAGGGAGTAGAGAAGAAGTAGAGACAGAGAAGCAGATATAGGAAAAGAACATCAGGAGCTCTGTGGGAGCAGTACTACAAGGAGTCAGGGGCTGGCAGCTGCAGAGCTCGCCCTGACTGAAAAGTTATCACCGGACCCGGAGTCCGAGGCTGTGGGGACTAACTCCTATCCAGCAGCAGAAACCGACCGGCAGGGGATTGCAGGTCCTCTGGCCCAGAAACCCGAAGGCACGGTCACACGCGTGGGACCAGCACCGCCGTCGTGGAGCGGAAGCTACTAGAAGGCCCCGAGTCACCGGCCATACGGGTGAGCACCACACGGTACACTCAGGGACGTGGGCTACTTATACCCGCCTCTAGCAAGGTAGCCGGAAGAGTATCGTTAGTTTGGGAGGCCTACAACTCCGCCTGGCCAGGGGAGATCCCATCTGCTCAAGGACTGACCAGGCCCCAATCGCTAGCCAGTACTCCGGGAGGGTCTATCTTTGTCACCAGTAAAGACCCTGAACTACACCGTACCGTCTCTGAGTGGTTCCTGCTACCCCCATCATCCACGTCGGCTGCCCTGAAGCCATACCCCTCCCGTTGGGGGTTATACTATCACGCTGCACAATCCTACCACCGGCCTCAGCGGTCTGCCCTGCAGCGGCAGCTCCTTAGCTGTACTCAACGGGTGGCGTAGTCGTCCAACATCTACCGCTAATACAGCGCCACTTAGTCTGACTCCCTGGGCACGGACCGGATCACCGCCACGAGACTACAACCCTCAAGAGATCCGGCTCCGGGTAAGCTCCCGCGTGCGCAACGCAGCGCGACACAGGCCCAGGGGCGCGTCAACTTTTGGCGTAGTCGGCAGGATTCCGTGCCCGCAACCACCGGGTACTGCGTGCCTGGAAAAAAAAAGAGACTTTTAAACTTACCATCGGTGAAGATTCCCGCCATCCGGCGCCATCTTCAGCCTTCTTCCCGCCATCGGTGAAGATTCCCGCCATCCGGCGCCATTTTCAGCCTTCTTCCCGCCTTCCGTGGAGCTTTCCCGCCGTTGAACGCCATCTTGAAGACGCCGCGAGGGAAGAAGAGGGGCGTGGACTCCGAAAGCGCGCGAGAACTGAAGCCCAGCCTCACGTCCGGACGTTGCGTAAGGTCCTGGAAGGAGCCCAGCAGACGCCGACGTCACAGGAGCGCGACGGAAGGTCCTCAACCCTGACGATCCACTGCGGAGCCGCGGCCTACGGAAGAGGATCATCGCAAGGTAGGCCACGGTCCACTAGGGGGGAGAAGGATGTCGGATACGGAGGAGAGCTTCACCGCTTCAACCCCCGCCAGCGCCACCGCTGTTGCGGTCATGCCTTTCACCATGCCCTATATCCCGGGGGCTGCCTGGCTACCCCAGTACTCAGGGGAGTCACATACCCTGCATGACTTTAGAGAAAAGCTGGATAGCCTCTTCCAGGTGTACCCCCTCACAGAGGAGCAAAAAGTGAGCATCCTGGTGGCCCAATTAACCGGGGCAGCCCAAAGGGAGGTAAAGTCCTGGCCACCTGGGGGGAGGACTGTCGCAGGGATACTAACCCGGCTGAGGGACACCTTTGATACCCGCACCTCAGCCGAGATCAAGCTTAGATTCTACGGGTGCAAACAGCGGGCACATGAGAGTATAAGGGACTATGCCCTGAACCTACAAGAGGCCCTGAGAGCCATTAAGCAGACCGACCCTGACGGCGTGGGAGACGAGGACAGGCTGTTGACTGAACAATTTATAGAGGGTTTATATTGCAATGCCCACCGAACCCAGTTGCGGGCAATGGCCTTACAGGACCCTCATCTGGGATTTGCACAGCTCAAGGACAGAGCCATCCGGGTGCTTCGAGAACCGGCACCAGGTGGCGTTGTGACCCCCAGACGCCCCACTGCCACTTACCACCAGGAGGCGGCGCCCTTGTCGGCAGGGCCTGTGGGGGCTGATGCGCAGGCTTTGAACAATGACCCGGCTCCAGACCTGCACCATCAGGTCCAAGAGCTAGCTAAAAGCGTTGCTGCGCTAACCCGAACTGTGCAGTCTTTACAGGTTTCCACTCCAGGGAAGATCCAGCTGGCATCCGGACCGGAGGACATCCCGTGGCGTCGACCAAGGAGGACCCCACCGGCCAGAGGAAGACCCAGCGACCGATACAACGAGGACGGACGACCCATCTGCCGCCGCTGCAATCAACCCGGACATATGGCAAGGTACTGTCCTTTAAACTGGCACAACCTGGGGTAGAGGGCCAACCCCCAGGAAAAAGATCACCAGGCCCATCGAACTGGCGCGACAAATATGTGGGAGGACGTCCAGTCTTACCCGTGGTACTGGATGGCATTCCTATGAGTGCCCTACTGGACACCGGGTCACAGGTCACCACCATCCCGTACGTGCTCTTCAAGCAGTACTGGAATGACTCGGATATCACCCGCTACCCTGACGACGACTTGAGTATCATCGCCAGCAATGGTCAGCCCGTGCCACAGATTGGATTTAAAGAGGTGACCATTAAAATCGGTAGAGTCGAACTGGCAGCACAGGGACTGATCATTGTAGACATTGCCAAACACGAGAGTCACCCAAAGATAACTCTAGGAACTAATGTAATTGAAAATTGTCTTGCAGAGGTGATTTTCCTTTTACAGCAGGTTGCCAAGAACGCCAGCTCCGGCCAGCAGCGAGTGCTCCAGAAACAGATCCGGGCACTGATGCGACGGCAACAGCTAGAACTCTCCGGTGGTGAGATTGGTAGCGTGCGAATGTGTGACCCTTTCCCTATTGCCATGCCCCCGAAAAGTGAAATGATGATTTGGTGCCGGGCAGCTATTGGTCTGAGAGGTAGAGATTACCAGGCAATGGTAGAACCAGTTTACTCAGACAGTAGGCCCACCATTTTGACAGCACGGGGGGTGGTCAATGTACGCCATGGGAGGGTGCCCGTTCGCATAATAAATATCGGGAAGAGGGAAGTGTACCTGCCCCGGTATGCCACGCTAGCCAAATTGTATACCATCAATCAAGATTCCATACAGTCCGTAGAACCCTTGCCTCCATCTTCCCCGGAGGAAGGTAACGGCTCTCAGAAAACAATGGAGGACTGGTGTCAGCAACTACATTTGGGTACTGACTCCACTCCCTCACACCAGAAACAGGGAGTCTATCGGGTGGTTCAAGAGTACGAGAGAGTGTTTAGTAAACACCCGTTAGACTTCGGGCGAGTCAAGGGGGTAGAACACCACATCCCCACGGGAGACCATCCTCCCATAAAAGAGAGGTATCGACCCGTACCCCCTGCACACTATCAACACGCCAAGGGGATGCTTAGAGACATGAAGGAGGCTGGGGTGATCAGGGATAGCTGTAGCCCCTGGGCAGCTCCACTAGTCTTAGTCAAAAAGAAAGACAACACCATGAGGATGTGTGTAGATTACCGGAGAATCAACCGTATCACACACAATGATGCGTACCCCTTACCAAGGATAGAGGAGTCTTTGGCTGCTTTAAGATCTGCTAACTTCTTCTCTACCTTGGATCTCACTAGTGGGTACTGGCAGGTTCCTGTAGCAGAGGCGGACCGGGAGAAGACCGCATTCACCACCCCGATGGGACTTAGCGAGTTTACCTGCATGCCGTTCGGACTCTGCAACGCACCAGGAACTTTCCAACGATTAATGGAGTGCTGTCTGGGCCACAGAAACTTCGAGACGGTCCTGCTGTACCTGGACGATGTCATCGTATATTCCAAGACGTATGAGGACCACCTGAAACACCTGGCGGAAGTGTTCGAAGCTCTGGCAAGCTACGGCCTAAAGGTGAAACCCTCCAAGTGTCACCTCCTGAAACCAAAGGTGCAGTACCTGGGACACGTGGTGAGCGCTGATGGAGTGGCTCCCGACCCTGATAAGATCACCGCAATTAAGGAATGGCCAAGTCCCTCCAGTGTAAAGGAAGTGCGGCAGTTCCTCGGGTTGGTAGGCTATTACCGCAGATTCATCCCCGGTTTCACCAAAAAGGCAGCTCCTATGCAGGACCTCCTGATAGGCCAGTCCCGGAAGGCCAAGAACCAGAAGCCGCCCTTCAAATGGGAGAAGTTAGAAGAAGAGTCCTTCCGCCAGCTGAAGATGGCCCTCACGGGGGATGAAATCCTGGCGTACCCTGATTACAGCCAGCCCTTTATCCTCTACACCGACGCAAGTAACATCGGGCTAGGAGCCGTACTGTCCCAGATCCAGCAGGGGAAAGAACGAGTAATCGCTTACGCTAGCCGAAAACTGCGACCCACCGAAAGAAACCCTGAGAATTACAGCTCATTTAAGCTAGAGTTCCTGTCAGTGGTGTGGGCAGTCACCGAACGCTTTAAGCACTACCTCGCTTCTTCCCGGTTCACCGTGTACACGGATAACAACCCGTTGACACACCTGGACACGGCAAGACTCGGTGCCCTAGAGCAGAGATGGATGGCCCGTCTGTCCAACTACGAGTTCACAATCAAATACCGGGCAGGACGCTCCAATACCAACGCGGACGCCCTGTCCAGGATGCCAAACCTACCGGACGAAGGAGAAGATCCAGAGGGACTGGAAGAAGTCGAACTCCCCGCGTTCCACCGTCATGGGACTATCCAGTATTCCCATCGGGTAAGGAGTAAGCAAGCCGCTACGTTTAACCCCTTGCCTCACTACAACTGGGAGGAAACGCAAGACAGTGACCCTGCCGTCCGGCTGGTGAAGGAGATGCTGACTCGGCCAGAGGCTCGCCTTGACCCAGACGCTCCGGAGGAAGCCAAGCAACTGTGGGCTGAGAAGAGTCGACTGTTCCTTTACAAGGGGAAGTTGTGCCGCAGAATGGTTAACTCCCGGACGCATGAACTAATCTGGCAAGTAGTGGTGCCACGGAGAGACGCAGCCATGGTGATGGAAGCATACCACGACGGGGCTGGACACTTCGGATGGAAGAAGCTGGAGTTCCTGCTGCGTGGGCGGTTCCACTGGGTAGGCATGAGGGGAACCATCGAGAGGTGGTGCAGAGACTGTGGCCCGTGCAACCTAAGAAGGAAGGACCGTGCCAGCCAGAAGACTCCCCTGCAGTCCATCGTCACCCGGCAGCCGTTGGAACTGGTAGCCTTGGATCATGTAAAACTGACCCCAAGCAGAAGTGGCTACGTCTACGCGTTAACCATTGTGGATCATTACTCCCGGTTCTTGGTTGTCGTCCCCGTTAAGGACTTAACGGCTCAAACAGCAGCTAGAGCCTTCCAGCAGCACTTCTGCTGTCCACACGGATACCCGGACCAAGTGCTGACGGACCAGGGACCTGCCTTTGAAGCGGAGATCTTCCAAGAATTCTGCAATCTGTATGGCTGCCGGAAGATAAGGACGACACCCTATCATCCGCAAACTAATGGACTTTGTGAGAAAATGAACCAGGTGGTAATGGATCTCCTGAAAACGTTGCCCCTGGAAGAACGCAGTCTGTGGCCTGAGAAGCTGCCCGATCTGGTGGACCTATACAACCACATCCTGGTAGGTTCCACCAACTGTACCCCGGCTTACCTAATGAGGGCGAGACCTGGTAAGTTACCTGTTGACCTGGAAATGGGAGTCCTGACACCCGAGGACACTTCACCGGAAACAGACTGGGACACAGAGAGGCAGCAGCAGTACCGGAAAGTACAGGAGAGCGTGGAGCGAAGTCTCTGTCTCGCTAGGGAAAGACAAGAGAAAAATTACAACCAGTATGCTCCCGCTGTTCCCCTGGTACCCGGAGAGCAGGTCTTGAAGAGGAAGAGACGGCTCCACAAGTTGGACGACCAGTGGGAGAAGGACCCGTACACCGTACTGCCCTCAAGCCACGACAACCCAAAGGTTTGTACCATCAGTAAAGACGGAGGGGAAACCACAGCCATTGTATCCCGGGATCACCTGAAGAAGTGTCCCGAACAGCTACGGAACCCAGAAGGAGAGCAAGAAGACCCTCGACCCGTAGAGGAAAGGGAAGATATGGTTAGTACTGTGCTCGGAGACTTCCCTCGATCTTGGACTCAAGTCAATGGTGCAGTTGTGGTACCCGTCCTCACGTTCCTCCAACCAGCATCCCAAGTGCCTACGGAGCAACAGGTAGAGCTGGAAGAGCAGCCGGTCCAGGAGGCAGCAGACTCCACACAAGCAGAACAGGAGGATCAACCCTCTGCTCATAGTGAGCCTGCCATACCCCTAGTGAGCCAAAGAGCCCGTAGACAGCTGCCCAGTTTATCCTTGATAGCTCCTACACCCTGTAGTTCAGGGCCAGACAGTCAGCTCTGTAGGTCCACTACGGCCACTAGAGGCCAGTTACCCGCACGTTGGAGGATTTGAAGTGTTTAAATTGTTTTATTTGTGGTCACCTGTCTGTTACTTGTAAATAATTATGTGTTTCTAGTTATTTTTAGGAGTCCTTGGTGGATTTACCGGGAATCCTTGTACAATTGGTTGGAGCGTAACCCAGGAATGGACTAAAAGACTGTTAAGGACTCGGGGCAGGACAGACCCCTACCTGGTTACGTCTCCCTGTTTTGGTGAAATGGACACCTTTGTTTTCTTCAAAGACTGCACCCGGTTGCGGACACGCCGTAACCATCTTTATGTGTTTTTCTTATTGTATTATTATTGTTTATACCTTGTTATGTTTTTCTAAAAATATGTTTAGTCCCGGAGTACTAAATTTCACTAGGGGGGAATGTGGCACCCCAGGGGTCTGGTTTCCACAGTAACAAGCAATGTTATGTCTGAGAGCAGGTGGGAGGTCTCTTGGTCAGGGATCCTGTGCATGCCACACCTCCTGCCCAGTCCTGGGAGGGGAAGAACTTCCCCTATATAAACCTAGGGCTGAGGCAGGGTTAGGGAGTAGAGAAGAAGTAGAGACAGAGAAGCAGATATAGGAAAAGAACATCAGGAGCTCTGTGGGAGCAGTACTACAAGGAGTCAGGGGCTGGCAGCTGCAGAGCTCGTCCTGACTGAAAAGTTATCACCGGACCCGGAGTCCGAGGCTGTGGGGACTAACTCCTATCCAGCAGCAGAAACCGACCGGCAGGGGATTGCAGGTCCTCTGGCCCAGAAACCCGAAGGCACGGTCACACGCATGGGACCAGCACCGCCGTCGTGGAGCGGAAGCTACTAGAAGGCCCCGAGTCACCGGCCATACAGGTGAGCACCACACGGTACACTCAGGGACGTGGGCTACTTATACCCGCCTCTAGCAAGGTAGCCGGAAGAGTATCGTTAGTTTGGGAGGCCTACAACTCCGCCTGGCCAGGGGAGATCCCATCTGCTCAAGGACTGACCAGGCCCCAATCGCTAGCCAGTACTCCGGGAGGGTCTATCTTTGTCACCAGTAAAGACCCTGAACTACACCATACCGTCTCTGAGTGGTTCCTGCTACCCCCATCATCCACGTCGGCTGCCCTGAGGCCATACCCCTCCCGTTGGGGGTTATACTATCACGCTGCACAATCCTACCACCGGCCTCAGCGGTCTGCCCTGCAGCGGCAGCTCCTTAGCTGTACTCAACGGGTGGCGTAGTCGTCCAACATCTACCGCTAATACAGCGCCACTTAGTCTGACTCCCTGGGCACGGACCGGATCACCGCCACGAGACTACAACCCTCAAGAGATCCGGCTCCGGGTAAGCTCCCGCGTGCGCAACGCAGCGCGACACAGGCCCAGGGGCGCGTCACTTCATGTGAAAGTCGTATTGGTGGCCATATTGGTTGCCACCCAGTTTTTCAGGAACCAGATAGATATCGCTAAGGCCATGAAACACCAAGCATATTCAGATTGTAATACCCAGCCTGACGGCTGGGTCTTATATATGGGGCAATTAGCTCAGTTCATGAGAATAGGCGGTCGGCCGCGTATCAAAAATTTAAGCACAGTCCATGTTTAATGGTTTCTGTGGTTGTCCAAAATGTCTGCCTTCCCTATCACTACTATGTATGACATAATAATTGGGGCCCCTGTCACAAATGTAACATTGGGGTGCAGAAGCCTCACTAAAACAGCAGATTTGCCATTCAAGAGTCTGGCAAAGTTGAGTGTCAATCTTTGTAGCGGCAACCATATTGATACTGCAATCAAGCAGTATAGCTAGGCCTCTATCTCTATCTAAACCCTAGCAACATGGTTACCATCCTACTGAGTACTTCAGGGTATTTTAGGCGAGACGGCACAGTATATACTGTATACGAAAAAATTGCTGCAGTTGCCAAGTCCCAGCAAACTACACTTCACTCTCCATTTAAGGTGAAATGATCCCTATTTGGGAATAGTCTATATTTTCCCATAAAAGGCAATGCTGGAATGTCATTTATTGGGGCTGTTGTACGTCAGTCGTCCTCGGTGATGGCTGACAGTCCACTGTGCGTCCTATGGTCTCTGCAGAATTTCATTTGTGAGGCTCTGCTGCGGGTTGTACAGCCGCGTCTGTACTCTGGAGTATCTGGGAGGACATGGAAATCTAAAAAGGGCCATTTTTTTTTTGTCTGAATGCGAGAAACAAAATCGCTATGTAGCAGAGCTGAAATTGTTCTGACTGGATTTTTTGCTATTCTGATGTAGTAAGTAAATCTACAGTTAGCATCATAGTCATAAGGGATGCAGATTACATTTTGGACATGGTTCAATGTGATCATTAGGGGGTGCTATTCCAGATTTTGAATTGGGGTATTATAGCCTCTCACAGGGGACATAAGATAGAAATATTGGGGCCCATAGCAAAAGTCTGAATCGGGCTCCCTCCATGAGCTGCAATAATAACAACCCATCAGATTCCCTCTGTTTAACCACTTAGAGACCATGGTTGCTGTTCATGATATTGTCCAAGGGGTTAAACTGCTGTGATCAGAGTTAGCTCTAATCACAACAGTTACTGATGGGTGTCTGCTGTGTAAGTAGCTGGCACCTAGCGGGTATGGACTTCGTGACCCTGCTACATACACTCCTCCTGACTTTTGACATAGATATGAGCCAGATATTGAAAGAAGTGAGCGGACGCCAGGCAGGAGGCAAAGCCGTTTAGAACCAGAAACCCACACCAACTCATTGCGTTATCTGCGGCAGCCTAGTGGCTTCTCAGTACAAAATAAAGGGGTTTTCCCATGAACAAAGTACATTTTAATTAATAGATCTTGGGATAATAATAACTTCCACAATTGGATGTGTTAAAAAAAAATATTCCTGTGCTGAGATAATCTTATAAATGTGATCCTGCTGTGTACCTAGTCTAGGGAGGAAGCAAAAGAGTATACAGACACTTCAGTAGGGGATTGCAGCTGATTCTTTTTGTGAGGTAAAACATTTCCCTGCCTGTTTTTAAACAATGTTTTACCTCAAAGAAAGTATGAGCTGCGATGCCCTGCTGTAATGTCTGTATACTCTTTTATGTCCCCCCCTCTCCAGGAGATGTGGTATGATCAGACCATGTTCCGTACATGATCAGACACAACCATTACACAGTACATAGCAGGGGCACATTTATACAATTATCTAGCTGCTGGCCAGGATCGCTGAAGGGCAGTTGCCTCCTAATCCTGGTCAGCTTCAGTGCACTGCTTACAAGCTAGACAGCAGCGGTGGTCGGTCTCCTAGGCAACGAGCTGTAAACAAAAGAAAAGTGTTAATATCTCAAGAACGGCTGCAAATTTTAATGACCAGTAAATTGAGAAAGTGCTTGTATTTACCAGCAGGCAACACCCTTATGTAAAGATAATATTATTATTCATTTATATAGCCATTGATTCCATGGTGCTGTACATGAGAAGGGGTTACATACCAAATAAAGATATCACTTACAGTATACACACTAACAATGATAGACTGGTACAGAGGGAAGAGGTCCCTAGCCTTGCAGGCTTACATTCTACAGGAATGGGGAGGAGACAGTTGGTTGGGGGGTTGCAGCAGCTCCGGTGATGTTGAGGAGGCAGCGTGGTCATTGGCGGTTGTAGGCTGTCTTGAAGAGATGGGTTTTCAGGTTCCATTTGAAAGTTGTGAATGTGGTGGATAATCGGACATGTTGAGGCACAGAATTCCATAGGAGAAGTCTTGGAGGCGATTGGGTGAGGAACGAATAAGTGTGGAGAAGAGAAGGAGGTCTTGGGAGGATCGGAGATTACGTGAGGGAAGATATCAGGAGTTTATTTCAGAGATGTACGGAGGAGAAAGGTTATGATAGGAATAATCCTTTAAGTCTTATGTAAATCCAATTTTGGTACATGATATGCTATATTCTGTCATGTCTGACACTCATAGGAGCCTTCATCCATGTCATTTTAAGAGAAATGTGAGCATGGGTCTAGAAAGCAATGGGGGTTTTATGATGCTGACTAGCCCAGGTGGATGGGGATTACTCGGTACCCGGGCCTTTAGCCTGGCCTTTAGGGATGTCGCGGTGGTCGGCTCCTGGGCCCGTACCCTGGGGTCGCTCCTTAAAAGAGGTGGATATTTATTAATTTTAAGAAAGAGTTCGTGATGCCACCTGTGGCTTCTGGTGAGGATCACCAGCGCTGCGCAGTCCACTGAGGCCGGTGATAAGGCAGCTTGATGGTATAGCTCCGCACAGGTGGAGCTAGGCCTCAGGGCAGTGTATGAATGGGGAAAGCAGGACAGGCGAGACCCAGCCGGGTCAGAGCAAGAACAGGGACAGACACGATAGTCACTTCAGTACCTTTTACTGATGGAAATTCAGGCACGTCACGGAGCACTGTAGGGTGAAGGGTGCATGTCAGGATCCTCCCCAATGAGCGTGTTTAGGGCCTCCTGTTTCTTGCCTCTGCGTAGTAAGTTTCTGATCTGCCTGGAGCTAGGCCTAACTTTGTCTCTGACCTGTGCTGGCTGACCTTGTGGTAGGGCCTTTTCTTGGAGTATACGCACCTTAGCTGCGGGCCTATGTGTCTCCTGGCTCTGTTACGTATCAGCACTTTGCGATCCTAGGACTTGTAGTTCTCCAGGGATTCCGGTTATGCCTTACTGGGTCATAGAGATCCCGGTAAACTTCGGACCCGGTGTCCGGTAAATTCTTCGGGGTGAGCTAGTTAAGCTCCTCTGCCCCCTATGTACTAACTCTCCACTAGCCTTCGGCCCTCACTAGGCTATACACACTAACGGCAGCTTGCCGCGCTTCACTGATCTTATGGCGCCGGCACACCTAAAGCTCACTCCTCTGAGCTACAACTGAGTCTGGACTGTGCTCCACTGCAGACTGACCTCTTTCACGCTTCTCTACTGCAGGAACTCTCTCAACAGGTTCTGCTCTCTGTCGACTCCAGTCTAGACCAACTGCTGCCTGGCCCCACCTTCCCTATTTATCTATCCCTAACGGGCTCCCTCTGGTGGTCTGAGGTGGAAGGTGGAGATGTGTGAATGGTTATGGGGGCCTCTTGTGGAGGAATCCATCGATACACCCTTCTAGGATCTGTGATACCAAGCGCAGCAGGCCGTCACATTCCCCCCTAGTTAAACTCAGCACTCCCGAGCTGAAGTACATTTTATAAAACAATAACATTAGGAAATATAAGCAATACAAGAACAATCTTCCCTTTATGGGAGGCACGAATCTTAAACGTTACATAACAATATAACAAATGCAGAGCGTTCTCAGAGTTCAAGTCTCCTATGGTGAGGTTCCCATACAGGATGTCCATCTCACTGAACAGATTACTTGGTGGTTTTGAGGGACCTGTCCTAAACCCTCAACGTAGGCCCTGGGGTGGCTGCAGGGCATGAAGATCCCGAGTTGGACATCCATTAGAGCCACTCCAGACAGGTTTTTCTTCTGAGGTCACCTAAAGGGCACTCCAGGGAGCGCAATTATATACAAAAGCAGTTTTTGGGCTGCACACAGTCCTCAGCCACGAAGTTCTTAGGTAATTAGCAAAGAAATTAATAAGGTAGAGCACAAATTAATAAACATACATTCAGGAAAGTACACAATATTACAGTACATCTCAATTTAAATACACAATACCCCAGGGGTAACTATCTACATTTTCAGAATGTTGACCATTTACTGAGTGTACCTGACAGGGGTTTTACCTCTTGTGCTACGTGCTGATCTGCGTAGTACTGGTATGCGTGAAGTACTTGTAGGTGCACTACTTCCCAATGTGTCAGTACTAGGTGTGGAGGGGCTACATGACTGTATTGACCTCACTACTGGACTAGCAAGCATACCATTGGCTGGGCCTTCTTGCTCTGTTCCTACCGGGGATCCTTCTTCCGGGGATTCTGCTTGAGCAGGCATTCTGCAGCACTTATAGGTTCCTCTTGCTGTGGGTAGAAGGTGAGTACAGGGATGACTACTGCTCCTCCTAGTTGGGGCCAATCTGCTGGGAAGTCTCCTAAGTCAGTGTGGATCACTGCTTCTTTAGGTTCTTCCTGGATTGTGAGAGACACTTTTTCTTGGGGTTTCAGTACGTCTGGACACAACTTTAGGTGGTCCCTGGACACTGTAGCAGATGTTCTTCCTCCATCTCGACTGATTATGCAGGTCTTCTTATTGTCAAATCTTGACGGTAACACAGTGTAGGGTTCTCTTTCCCACTGGTCATCAAGTTTGTGTTTACGTCTTTTCCTTTTCAAGACTGTTTCACCAGGTGTGAAGGGTTCTGCGGGTGCGTTTTTGTTGTAGTGCGCTTCCTGCTTTTCTCTCAACCGAGTAAGACTGTCCTTGACACAAGCTTGTACTCTTCTGTACTGCTCTTGTCTGGTCTTGTCCCAGTCCTCAGTGGTCATATCAGCTTCAGGCTCAACAACACCAAGCTCCAGGTCCATGGGCAGCTTTCCTGGCCTTGCCCGCATGAGATATTCCGGAGTGCAATTGGTGGAACTTACTGGTATATGATTGTACAGATCCACTAGGTCAGGTAGTAGGTCTGGCCACTGGTTTCTCTCCTCAAGTGGTATGGTCTTTAGCAGGTCGATGATGATGTTGTTCATCTTTTCACAGAGACCGTTTGTTTGAGGGTGATATGGTGTAGTTCTGATCTTTTTACAACCGTACAAATGGCAGAACTCTTTGAACAACTCAGCTTCAAAGGCTGGGCCTTGGTCCGTCAGCACCTGCTCAGGATAACCATGGGGTCTACAGAAATACGCTTGGAACGTCTTTGCTGTTGTCTCTGCCGTCAGGTCTTTGACGGGGGCGACCACCAGGAAACGTGAGTAGTGATCCACCATGGTCAGAGCATAGGAGTACCCTGACCTGCTGGGGGACAGCTTGACATGGTCCAGGGCCACGATCTCCAGAGGACGAGTCGTCTTGATGGATGGCAGGGGTGCCTTCTGGCAGCTGAAGTCTTTTCTTCTTAAGCCACAGGGTCCACAGTCCCGGCACCACCTCTCAATGGAGCTGCGCATTCCTACCCAGTAGAATCGACACTTCAGCAGGGTCTCTAGCTTTTTCCAGCCAAAGTGCCCTGCCTGATCGTGGTAAGCTTCTAATACCATCTGGATGTCTGTCTTCCGGGCCACTATCTGCCATACCATCTCATGAGTTTTTGGATTGACGTACCTCTGGCACAACTTCTCACGGTAGATAAACAGCCGGTTTCTCTCGTTCCACAGCTGCTTTGCTTGCAGAGACGCTTCCTTCTCCAGGGAGGCACCTTCTTGGGTTATCAGCTCCTTGATACGGCTGACAACCGGGTCGCTGTCCTGGGTTTCTTTCCAGCTTTGGTGAGGCAGGGGGTTTAACGTCTTTCCACGTGGCCTCCTCGAGGCTCGTTGCTCATGGATCATCCCACTCCGATGAAAGGCAGGTAGCTCTATCTCTTCCAAGTCATCCACTTCTTCCTCTGTGTCTGACTGGTGAGGCATCCTAGACAGGGCATCGGCGTTGGCGTTCTTGCGACCCGCCCGGTATTTAATTGTAAATTGGTAGTTTGACAGTCGAGCCATCCATCGTTGTTCCAGTGCCCCCAACTTAGCTGTTTCAAGATGGGTCAAGGGGTTGTTATCAGTAAAGGCAGTGAACTTACTGGAGGCCAGATAGGTTTAAGCACTTTCAGTGATGGCCCAAACCAAGGCCAGGAACTCCAACTTAAAGCTGCTATAGTTCTCTGGGTTCCTCTCAGTCGGGCGGAGCTTCCTGCTTGCATAGGCTATCACTTTCTCTTGGCCATTCTGCTTCTGACTTAGGACAGCTCCCAGTCCTTCGTTGCTGGCATCAGTATACAGCAGGAACGGTTGGCTGTAGTCAGGATAGGCTAGGATCTCATCACCTGTCAGGATCTCCTTCATTTCTTGAAACGACTCGGCTTGCTCCTTACCCCAGTGGAATGGGGGATTTCTGCCTTTGGGGGACTGCCCTACCAGGAGGTCTTGCAGAAGAGCTGCTTTCTTAGTGTAGTCCTTTACGAACCTCCGGTAGTATCCGACTAGTCCCAAAAACTGACGCACCTCCTTGAGGTTCTTTGGCTCCGGCCACTTCTGGATGGCTGTGATTTTCTCCGGGTCTGGTGCTACCCCTTTCGGACTGACAATGTGCTCCAGGTACTGTACCTTTCTCTTGAGCAGGTGGCACTTTGAGGGCTTCAACTTCATCCCGTACCGGGACAGTGACTCAAATACCTCTGCCAGGTGTTTCAAGTGGTCCTCGTACGTTCTGGAGTACACAATTACATCGTCCAGGTAAAGTAACACAGTCTCGAAGTTGCGGTGTCCCAGGCAGCACTCCATCAATCTCTGGAACGTTCCGGGGGCATTGCAGAGTCCAAACGGCATACTGTTGAACTCGCAGAGTCCCATCGGGGTGGTGAAGGCCGTCTTCTCCCGATCCTCCTCAGACACAGCTACTTGCCAGTACCTACTAGTGAGGTCAAGGGTGGAAAAGTAATTTGCAGACTTTAAGGCAGCTAGGGACTCCTCTATGCGTGGTAATGCGATTTACTTGTCGGTAATCTACACACATTCTCATGCTCCCGTCCTTTTTCCTAACCAGCACTAGGGGAACTGCCCAGGGACTACAACTATCCCTTATCACTCCCGCCTTCCTCATGTCATGCAGCATTTCTTTTGCCTTCTGGTAGTGAGCTGGGGGTATAGGCCTATAACGTTCTTTGATTGGGGGATGGTCGCCTGTGGGGATATGATGTTGAACCCCCTTAATCCTCCCGAAGTCAAGTGGATGTGTAGCACCCTGAGGATTCGGCTGCTACAGGGGTATTGCACCTCACCCAGAGGTGTGATATTCCACTCCCGGGTAAGGATGGAGTGTGGAACTGAGCTCAGTTAGCTGCATGCACTACACACATCCCATTTCCGAGGAACAGACCGATGGTATTCCCACTAGAGAAATGTGCAGGTACGACAGTGTCTGTTCCTGGCTGGAGTGGGAGGGGGGTGGAACATCCCAGTAGTGTAGGGGCAGATAGGGGGAGCAGTCTGGGTAAAGCTAGGAGCTCATTGGGTGCTGGTCACCTGAGCTCACACATAGAGGGAGTATATAAGGTGGGAACCATCTTAGATCAGGGTCAGTCTGTGAGACGTCAGTCTTTTGTAGAGGTTTGGTCAGTCTGAGAGAGCCTGAGAAGCAGAGAGAGAGGAGAAAGAAGGACCCAGAAGGGGGAGAAGAGGGAACTCCAAGAACCCAAAATTAGATCAGAGGGTGAAGAGTTGGCAACAGGGTACCGGATCCCAAGCTGGTGGAGGCTACAGCACACCTTAGCCAGAGACCGGAGGTCGTGGGCAGGATCTGCCACGACCACCCACTAAATCCACCCGGAAGGCAAACCAAGAATAGGGTCAGGGAACCCAGAGACAAGGGTTTACCAACAAGAGGCCCGAGGGAGCCGGACTTAGGTGGATCCCTGGTGGGGAAGGCCAGAGAGAAGGACAAGTCAGAAAGGGAGCTCAGGACCACGCTCCAGAATCACCTGGGGGTTGGCCGAGTCCAAGACCTGGTGGACGCAGCACGGCTCGGGCGGTCACTTAAGGCCAGAGTGACCACAAGAACAGCAGTAAGTAAAAACCCTGAACTGCACAGCCCGGCTCGGAGTCTTCTTAACATCCACACTGCACCACCACTACCACCATCCTCTACACCTGACCCCCTGAGGCTATACCCCTCCCGTTGGGGGTTATACTACCAGAGCTGCACAAACACCACCAGCCTCAGCGGACCCTGCTGCAGCGGCGGCCTTTTGACCGCAAATCAACGGGTGGCGTAGTCGACACTAAAGAACATCCAGCAACATCTGTAGGACTGCCACACACTGAGCTTGACACCCTGGGCACGGACCGGGTCACAGCCACTCGGAGACTACAACCCCCATCTGATCCGGCTCCGGGTATCCCCCAAACAACACTGGCCCAGGGGGCGCGTCAACTTTGGCGTAGTCGGCAGGATAACGTGCCCGCAACAACCGGGTACTGCGTGCTTGAAGAAAAGATCGCATTTACCTCAAAAAGAAGTCTCCCGCCAGTTCCAGAGGGTCCCCGCCATCGGACGCCATCTCGGATCAGTTCCCCCCATTTGCCCGTCATCTGCAGCTTTTTCCCGCCTACCATGGAGTTTCCCGTCACTGGGAGACGATTCCCGCCATTTCCAAAGATTTCCCGCCTTGGAAGAGCGGACGCCATTATGGGCGTGCCAGAGGGTGGCAAGAGGCCACCTCCCATCGTGGGCCAGGTCGAAGAATGGCGCCAAAAGCGGAAACCGCGCCCACCAACAGAGACTGTGATGCTGGAAGTGTCCATCAGCGTGAGAGAACTGCCCCTGGAACTGACAATCACTAAGTTGCCCCGGGACCACCCTCAATGTGGGCGGAGACAGAACAAGAGAGCAAAGATGGGTGTCGCCTGGAGCAGTCTGGAGAGAGCGCACCCGGAGACAAGACGTCTGGAGGAGAATCCAGAGAGAGCGTACCCGGAGATGGAGGGAGAGACAGGCAGCACCGACCCAGTGGTCAGGAGCCTGCTGCAAGCAACAACCCCACTAGGCTTAGTGGAGATCCTGGCACAGCTCCCCCGAGACCGGGAGTGTGCACAGACCGCGCTGGAGGGCCTCGCATGGAGGATGGCCCGGGTGCAGCGGGAGACGTTGGCGGAGTGGAGCCGAGAGATGGCCCAGCAGACCGGCACCCGTCAGCGGAGCACGCCACCCGAGACGAGGAGACAGACCGCCTCTGAGGATGGTGCAGGAGGACTGAAGGCCGGAGACGGCGCCGAGAAGGGAGCTGAACGGACGGAGGCAGGTAAAGGGGACGTCTCTACCCCGAGCCGGGAAACCGCGTGCCTGCCCCAGCTCCCCGTCGCAGAGCCCGAAATTCCCCCTGCCGTGCCCGTCGCTGCATCGTCACCGCCGCCGACTAGGCCTCAACCGGAAACCGCGGCCGCGACCCCTGTGACGTCACGCGCCTCAACCCTGAGGGCGGCGAAGCAGGAAATACCACCGGCCTGGTCGCAAGGTCTAGTACCTCCGGGCGCCGCCATTCCAACAGCGCCCCCTACCTCCGCGGAGCCACCAGCCTGGTCGCAGGGCCGAGTAAACCAGGGCGCCGCCGTTCTTACGGTGCCCTTTGCCTTTAGGGTGCCCCAAGCCTGGTCGCAAGGCCTGGTCGACCCGGGCGCAGCTACCATCAACGCGCCCTCAACATCTAGAGTGCCGCACCTGGGTGAGGACCTGTTCGCCCAGCATACGTGCCCGGATGGGCAGCCCATTGTATGGCCCCAGGAGTATATTCAGCTGGAACTCCAGAGAGCAAGGCCCATGTGCGAGCCCCTGATTCCGGCTCCGAAGCCCGTAAGGAGGACCTCGCCCCCACTGGAGGAGATCCAGTTCGAGTGGGACCCCACCGGAGAAGACCTCATGGGGTTCACTCAGGAGACTCGGGCGGCCGCAGCGGAGCGTGCAGAGTGCTGCCGGCAGCAGCTCGAGGTCTTCGAGAGGGAGCGGAGAGAGAGGCGGGTCTGGGAACAGCAAATGCAGATAAGGAGCGCGGAGCAGAAGAGCCGGACCAGGAGGAAACCCCGTGCAGCTCATGGTCCCCGTGCCACCGGGACTGTGATAAAATTCAATATGCAGCACGGATGGGGCTTTATCAGAGACCATCAGACCCCCGGCGACGTCTTTGTCACCCGCAGAGACGTAGAAAGCCATCTGCCGGAGGGACACAGAGGTCGTGACCTGTATGTAGGGGACGAGGTCACCTTCACCCGGCACAAGTGTGCCAAAGGACCCTACGCCCTCCATGTGCATCGCCTGACGGAGGAGGAGCTGCGGTGTGAGGAGGAGCAAGAGGACCCGGACGGGTCTGAAACTGAAACCAACCAACAAGAAAGAGCAGGAGGACGCCGTCGTTGAAGTACGGTAGAGAGAGACTGTATAAAGTTGCCCGTCGGGGTACCAAGAACTGTTACTTATTTAAAATATAGTCCCCGTTGGGACCAGCCAATTGAACTGAAACCCGTGTGTCCCTATTCCCACTGACCGAGGACTGAGAGCGGTCAATCCTCCCTAATACCTGGCCGAGGACTGAGAGCGGCCATATTCCCCTTGTATATAGTTGTGCTTTTTAAGGCGCCCCCTACCGGTTTTATAGGAAACTGTTTTCTTCCAAGAGAGACTGTCGCACCTTACCCGGTCACAAGTTGCACCGTGGCCGGAGGAACAAGAATGTTATTTATGAAAAGTTTTATATGAAAAGTTTGATAGCTGATAATATACATGATGTTTTATATGTTGATGTTTATGAAAAAAAAAAAATTGTATGTTTTGGATGTTTTTGTATCTTACAGCCCGAGGACGTGCTGTGATTTACCAGGGGGGAATGTAGCACCCTGAGGATTCGGCTGCTACAGGGGTATTGCACCTCACCCAGAGGTGTGATATTCCACTCCCGGGTAAGGATGGAGTGTGGAACTGAGCTCAGTTAGCTGCATGCACTACACACATCCCATTTCCGAGGAACAGACCGATGGTATTCCCACTAGAGAAATGTGCAGGTACGACAGTGTCTGTTCCTGGCTGGAGTGGGAGGGGGGTGGAACATCCCAGTAGTGTAGGGGCAGATAGGGGGAGCAGTCTGGGTAAAGCTAGGAGCTCATTGGGTGCTGGTCACCTGAGCTCACACATAGAGGGAGTATATAAGGTGGGAACCATCTTAGATCAGGGTCAGTCTGTGAGACGTCAGTCTTTTGTAGAGGTTTGGTCAGTCTGAGAGAGCCTGAGAAGCAGAGAGAGAGGAGAAAGAAGGACCCAGAAGGGGGAGAAGAGGGAACTCCAAGAACCCAAAATTAGATCAGAGGGTGAAGAGTTGGCAACAGGGTACCGGATCCCAAGCTGGTGGAGGCTACAGCACACCTTAGCCAGAGACCGGAGGTCGTGGGCAGGATCTGCCACGACCACCCACTAAATCCACCCGGAAGGCAAACCAAGAATAGGGTCAGGGAACCCAGAGACAAGGGTTTACCAACAAGAGGCCCGAGGGAGCCGGACTTAGGTGGATCCCTGGTGGGGAAGGCCAGAGAGAAGGACAAGTCAGAAAGGGAGCTCAGGACCATGCTCCAGAATCACCTGGGGGTTGGCCGAGTCCAAGACCTGGTGGACGCAGCACGGCTCGGGCGGTCACTTAAGGCCAGAGTGACCACAAGAACAGCAGTAAGTAAAAACCCTGAACTGCACAGCCCGGCTCGGAGTCTTCTTAACATCCACACTGCACCACCACTACCACCATCCTCTACACCTGACCCCCTGAGGCTATACCCCTCCCGTTGGGGGTTATACTACCAGAGCTGCACAAACACCACCAGCCTCAGCGGACCCTGCTGCAGCGGCGGCCTTTTGACCGCAAATCAACGGGTGGCGTAGTCGACACTAAAGAACATCCAGCAACATCTGTAGGACTGCCACACACTGAGCTTGACACCCTGGGCACGGACCGGGTCACCGCCACTCGGAGACTACAACCCCCATCTGATCCGGCTCCGGGTATCCCCCAAACAACACTGGCCCAGGGGGCGCGTCAGATGTTTACTGAACACCTGCGAGTATTCTTGAACCACCCGGTGTACACCCTGTTTTTGATGGGCAGGTGTGGTGTCTGTCCCAACATGGAGCTGTTGACACCAATCCTCCACCTGGGTTGCAGGGTCATTATCCTCCACTTCGTCTGGTGAAGTTAAGGACTCCGCTTTGTGAATGCAGTTGTTATTGACAGCATGTAATTTGGCAACAGTGGCATAACGTGGCAGTCTGACCTCATCTCCCCCTAAGTTGAGAAGACGGACGGGCACCCTCCCATTACGTACATCTACCACTCCCGTGGCGGTTAAGAGCGTGGGTCTGTGCTCGGAGCAAAGGGGTTCTACTACCGCCTGGTAGCACTGTCCTCTAAGACCTATAGCAGCTCTACATCAGATGAGCATTTCACTCATTGGGGGGATGACAATGGGTATGGGGTCTGTTACCTGCACGTTACCGATTTTACCGTCTGTTAACCTTACTTGCTGTTGATACATCAGGACTCGGATCTCCCTTTGCAGTGCCCTCCTCTGTCTTGGTCTGGCAGTGTCGGCGATCTGTTGGAGTAAGAACACAACCTCTCCCAAACAGTTACCAACAATGTTAGTGCCTAATACCATATACGGATTGGTGTCATCAGGATTAGTCTCTACTATAATTAGCCCCTGGTCCTTCAGCTCCACTCTCCCCACCTTCACAGTCACATTCTTAACCCCGAGTAGGTTAACGAGGAGTCCATTTGAGGCATATACAGAAAGATTTGGAGCTGGCGGGCGTAGGTCGTCCATGGACCAGAACCTCTTGTAGAGGACGTAAGGCATGATGGTTACCTGAGATCCTGTGTCCAGCAGAGCATGCGTCGGGATCCCGTCCAACACAATGGACAGGAAAGGTCTTCCTCCGACGAACCTGTTGTACCAGTCTGATGGGCCTGGTGAGTTTACTCCTGGGTGTCGGCCCTCGGACCCAGGGTTTTCTCGTTTAAAGGACAATTCTGGGCGATGTGTCCGGTCTTGCGGCAGCGGTAGCAGGCAGGGTCTTTCGGTGGACGGCGTTGGTCACTGGTCCTCGGTGAGGGCGGTGTTGGCCTCCTCCTCCTCCTCATCCAGGGGACATCCTCAGGGCTATCGGCTAACAGGATCTTCCCTCCTTTCTCAGGCTCCGTCCGCAGCTTCAGAGCACTCAGCACGGTGGTCAGGGTTTTGCTCAACTGACGCACCTCAGAGCGCAGGCTGTCCAGTTCTTTAGGGGACGTTGCTGGAACTTTAGCTTCAGCAGCCACTGGGGAAAAGGTGGGTGTAGCAGGCACTGGGGTAGCCCCACCCTGGTAACATTGGATGGCATTTGTTTCCAGGGGCTGCAGTCCTTTGATAGCCATGTCCTTAAGGTTGTCAAAGGTGGCATCTGGATGATCCAGGGACCACCAATGCACAGTCCTGCTCTCCTCTGGAGACCTCAGTCCCCGGACAAACTGTTCCTTCAGCATTTTGTTCTCATTCTCAACGCTGGTTGGACTAACCTGGTTCAGAGCCCGCAGGGCCCCTTGAAGACGTCAGGCGTAGTCCCGAACATTGTCCTCCGGTTGTTGGGAATAGCTGTAGAACCTCATCCGGAGGTCCGCCTCAGTAATGTCCTCAAAGACATTCTGTAGTTTTTGAAAGATTGCGGACACTGACTCCTGGTCTGCGGCCGACCATGTTTCCACTTCCCGTTCCGCAGCTCCAGTCAGTTGTCCTAATACAATGGCGGCTCTTTGTTTGCCTGTCATGGAGTACATGTCTAAGATACCACATATCTTCCGTTTGAATCCAGACAGGGTATCTGGTTTGCCGTGGTACTGGGGAGCCACTTTGCTCCAGGAATGTATGGTAAAGTCATAGGAATGACAGGTGCTACAGGCGCTGCTGGTGGAGTGGCGGCTTCGGCCTGCTCATCATCGGGCGCGGGTTGAACCTCAGGGACGTTTACCGGCATGTCGGCGTTGTGCTGTTCGTCGGACATCTTGGCGCCCCCCTAGTTAACCGTGGCCTACCTTCTAGCTTTTCTTCCGGTAGGCCGCAGCTCCGTAGGTGACGGTTGTCTTCAGGACCTTGCGTCGCTTGCGTCCTACGTCAGAGCGTTCAGCGACGTTCCTTACAGGACCTGGCGCTTCCCGATTTGACGTTGAGGCGTGGGGCGTGTCCGAGGCTTCGTGCTCTTTTGCAGGTACGCCCCTAATTTTCCCGCGGTTACGCACTTCTTCTTGCCCAGCGGCCCCACAATGGCGGCAACCTTCACCACAACTTTACGTACACAGTTCAGAATAAAGGCGCACAGTACCCGGTGGCAATGGGCACAACACTTCGTCGTTGCAGCGGGCACGCTATCCTGTTCGTGACGCCAGTTGGAGATGACTAGCCCAGGGGGATGGGGATTACTCGGAACCCGGGCCTTTAGTCTGGCCTTTAGGGATGTCACAGTGGTCAGCTCCCGGGCCCGTACCCTGGGGTCGCTGCTTAAAAGAGGTGGATATTTATTAATTTTAAGAAAGAGTTCGTGACGCCACCTGTGGCTTCTGGTGAGGATCACCAGCGCTGCGCAGTCCACTGAGGCCGGTGATAAGGCAGCTTGATGGTATAGCTCCCCACAGGTGGAGCTAGGCCTCAGGGCAGTGTATGACGGGGAATGCAGGACAGGCGAGACTCAGCCGGGTCAGAGCAAGAACAGGGACAGACACGATAGTCACTTCAGTACCTTTTACTGATGGAAATTCAGGCATGTCCCGGAGCACTGTAGGGTGAAGGGTGCATGTCAGGATCCTCCTAAATGAGCGGGTTTAGGGCCTCCTGTTTCTTGCCTCTGCGTAGTAAGTTTCTGACCTGCCTGGAGCTAGGCCTAACTTTGTCTCTGTCCTGCGCTGCCTGACCTTGTGGTAGGGCCTTTTCTTGGAGTACACGCACCTTAGCTGCGGGCCTATGTGTCTCCTGGCTCTGTTACGTATCAGCACTTTGCGATCCTAGGACTTGTAGTTCTCCAGGGATTCCGGTTATGCCTTACTGGGTCATAGAGATCCCGGTAAACTTCGGACCCGGTGTCCGGTAAATTCTTCGGGGTGAGCTAGTTAAGCTCCTCTGCCCCCTATGTACTAACTCTCCACTCGCCTTCGGCCTACTCGGGCCCTCACTAGGCTATACACACTAACGGCAGCTTGCTGCGCTTCACCGATCTTATGGCGCCGGCACACCTAAAGCTCACTCCTCTGAGCTACAACTGAGTCTGGACTGTGCTCCACTGCAGACTGACCTCTTTCACGCTTCTCTACTGCAGGAACTCTCTCAACAGGTTCTGCTCTCTGTCGACTCCAGTCTAGACCAACTGCTGCCTGGCCCCACTTCCCTATTTATCTATCCCTAACGGGCTCCCTCTGGTGGTCTGAGGTGGAAGGTGGAGATGTGTGAATTGTTATGGGGGCCTCTTGTGGAGGAATCCATCGATACACCCTTCTAGGATCTGTGATACCAAGCGCAGCTGGGCGTCACAATGCACCTTACACAAACCCTATGAAGCTTCCATTACATTCACATCCTTGGGAAAGTTTTAGGTGGGTTGTGTTGGCTTTTCCTATGGGGTACTGAAATTACTGTGCACAATCTTAATCTTTTCATAATTGTAAGTTACAGCAGTTAAGGATTAGAAATCATGACAGACATGTAATTATGAAGTAAATCTATAATATAACGGGAGATGCGTGTCTCTGTCCGAAGCCTCGATAGACTGCGTGACGCGCAATCTGGCTCCAGACAGAAGACCCGCATCCAGCCGTTACAGATAAGACAGCCACTGCTATGGGGCCCGGGCCCGTGCCCGGAGGGGGCCCGTGAGGGCCCCAAGCAGCGTGGGAACAAGGAGGATAGGTGAGTAGGAGGTGGCGGCAGCAGAGGAGCGGGTTGCGGCAGTGGAGGAGCGGCGCACACTACCACGTGTGCCCGCTGCTAAAGGGACATAAATATTCCCTCTGAGGCCACTCCCATGGGCGTGGAGAAGACGGAATATTCATTCTCTTTAGTAGCGGGTACGGAGGAGTGCTGAGCTCCGACTCCTGCTGTCAGTGGCCGCCGCTAAAGAGAAAGCATATTCACGCTTCTCCACGCCCATAGTCCCGGCGTGGAGAGGAGTGAATGTGTGGCAGCAGCTCACCTCGGCTTCTGAGAGCGCGCGCAGCTCAGATGCCGACCGGAGCTGCTGCAGACAGGACGCAGCGCTGGAGCAGAGGTGAGGAAGGAAGGTGAGTATAAGTGTTTATTGTTTTATGTGTGCAGTGATTGGGGGGATGAGGAAGCCACACATACCAGGAATGGGGGATTGAAGAGGCCACACATACCAGGATTGGGGGGTTGAGGAGGCCACACATACCAGGAATGGGGGATTGAGGAGGCCACACATAGCAGGATTTGGGGATTGAGGAGGCCACACATACCAGGATTTGGGGATTGAGGAGGCCACACATACCAGGATTTGGGGATTGAGGAGGCCACACATACCAGGATTTGGGGATTGAGGAGGCCACACATACCAGGATTGAGGGGTTGAGGAGGCCACACATACCAGGATTGGGGGGTTGAGGAGGCCACACATACCAGGATTGGGGGATTGAGGAGGCCACACATACCAGGAATGGGGGATTGAGGAGGCCACACATACCAGGAATGGGGGATTGAGGATGCCACACATACCAGGAAAGGGGGATTGAGGAGGCCACACATGCCAGGGATTAGGGGATTGAGGAGGCCACACATACCAGGATACTTGGATTTAGGAGGCCACACATACCAGGAATGGGGGATTGAGGAGGCCACACATACCAGGAATGGGGGATTGAGGAGGCCACGCATACCAGGATTTGGGGATTGAGGAGGCCACGCATACCGGGATCGGGGATGAGGGGAGCCACGCATACCGGAAATGGGGATGAAGGGGGCCACGCATACTGGAAATGGGGATGAGGGGGGGAGCCACGCATACCGGAAATGGGGATGAGGGGGGGAGCCACGCATACTGGAAATGGGGATGAGGGGAGCCAGGCATACCGGAAATGGGGATGAGGGGAGGCACGCATACCGGAAATGGGGATGAGGGGAGGCACGCATACCGGAAATGGGGATGAGGGGAGGCACGCATACCGGAAATGGGGATGAGGGGAGCCACGCATACCGGAAATGGGGATGAGGGGAGCCACGCATACCGGAAATGGGGATGAGGGGAGCCACGCATACCGGAAATGGGTATGAGGGGAGCCACGCATACCGGGGATGAGGGGAGCCACGCATACCGGGATCGGGGATGAGGGGAGCCACGCATACCGGGATCGGGGATGAGGGGAGCCACGCATACCGGGATCGGGGATGAGGGGAGCCACGCATACCGGGATCGGGGATGAGGGGAGCCACGCATACCGGGATCGGGGATGAGGGGAGCCACGCATACCGGGATCGGGGATGAGGGGAGCCACGCATACCGGGATCAGGGATGAGGGAAGCCACGCATACCGGGGTCGGGGATGAGGGGAGCCACGCATACCGGGATTGGGGATGAGGGGAGCCACGCATACCGGGATTGGATGGTGGGGACAGGATGGGAGCAGCACATACCAGCATGGGAGACCATATACCAATAAAAATGCTCACCACCTGGGCATAGAACGGGTTCAATAGCTAGTTAATTATATACTCTGTTAAGCGACATTTCTGGAAAGTATTCCTCTGCAGGGTAAGTATCGGTAGTTCCCTCCTGGTTGAGTGCGGAGCTTCTGTGTTAATTGTCATAGATCAAAGCTTTCAATTTGCTGCCAAAATTTCCTATCCAGGACTCTGCCGGGTTCTGTGTGCAGTTACGGGGGGGTCACAAACTTAGCCAGGACTCTCTATGATGAGTGTTATTCAGGGACAAGCTGAAAATGTAAAAGGCAATTACACAATGAAAATACAGTATTTACACGAATCTGAAAAGGACAAATTCAAAAATTTTTATCCAAGTGTCCAGAAAAGACTTGATACCCTAAATAAGTTTGTCCACCAGAGGACAATAACAACAGGCATATATGAAGCAGTAAAGATCGGGTCAGGAGACATGTGGACAGTCCATGCATCATGGACCATGGTTATGCATAATGGTGGCCACATGGATGATCTCCTGGTCTTCATGAATTATATAGTCCAAATAGTGGTCATCTGAGCTCCACATGTCCATCTCCATGTACAGGTGCTTCTCACAAAATTAGAATATGATCAAAAAGTTAATTTATTTCAGTGCTTCAATACAAAAAGTGAAACTCATATTATATAGAGTCATTACAAACAGAGTAATCTATTTCAAGTGTTTATTTCTGTTAATGTTGATGATTATGGCTTACAGCCAATGAGAACACAAAAGTCATTATCTCAGTAAATTAGAATACTTTATGACAACAGCTTGAAAAATGTTTTTAAAATCCAAAATGTTGGTCAACTGAAATGTATGTTCAGTAAATGCCCTCAATACTTGGTCGGGGCTCCTTTTGCATCATTTACTGCATCAATGCGGCAATGTGGCATGGATGCGATCAGCCTGTGGCACTGCTGAGGCGTTATGGGAGCCCAGGTAGCTTTGATAGCAGCATTCAGCTCGTCTGCATTGTTGGGTCTGGTGTCTCATCTTCCTCTTGACAATACCCCATAGATTCTCTGTGGGATTAAGATCAGGTGAGTTTGCTGGCCAATCAAGCACAGTGATACTGTTGTCTGTAAACCAGGTATTGGTACTTTTGGCAGTATGGACAGGTGCCAAGTCCTGCTGGAGAATGACATTTCCATCTCCAAAAAGCTTGTCGGCAGAGGGAAGCATGAAGTGCTCTAAAATTTCCTGGTAGACGGCTGCGCTGACTTTGTTCTTGATAAAACACAGTGGACCTACACCAGCAGATGACATGGCTCCCCAAACCATCACTGATTGTGGAAACTTCACACTAGACCTCCAGCAGCTTGGATTGTGGCCTCTCCACTCTTCCTCCAGACTCTGGACCTTGATTTCCAAATGAAATGCAAAATTTACTTTCATCTGAAAACAACACCTTGGACCACTGAACAACAGTCCAGGTCTTTTTCTCCTTGGCCCAGGTAAGACGCTTCTGGCGTTGTCTATTGGTCATGAGTGGCTTGACACAAGGAATGCGACACTTGTAGCCCATGTCCTGGATACGTCTGTGTGTGGTGGCTCTTGAAGCAATGACTCCAGCAGCAGTCCACTCCTTGTGAATCTCCCCCAAATGTTTGAATGGCCTTTTCTTAACAATCCTTTCAAGGCTGCGGTTATCCCGGTTGCTTGTTCACCTTCTTTCTACCACACTTTTTCCTTCCACTCAACTTTCCATTAATATGCTTGGATACAGCACTCGGTGAACAGCCAGATTTTTTTTAGCAATGACCATTTGTGGCTTACCCTCCTTGTGGAGTGTGTCAATGACTGCCTTCTGGACATCTGTCAAGTCAGCAGTCTTCCCCATGATTGTGGAGACTACTGAAAACAGACTAAGGGACCTTTTTAAAAGCCTTTGCAGGTGTTTTTTGTTCATTATTCTAATTTACTGAGATAATGACTTTTGTGTTCTGATTGGCTGTAATCCATAATCATCAACATTAACAGAAATAAACACTGAAATAGATCACTCTGTTTGTAATGACTCTATATAATATAGGAGTTTCACTTTTTGTATTGAAGAACTGAAATAAACTAACTTTTTGATTATATTCTAATTTTGTGAGAAGCACCTGTACATCGGTGGACTTCATGGACTTTTATAAAGTTTCGGTCCTATATGCCCTGGATCAGGGGTATCTTTAAGCTTTTAAACCTTTAAGTTTTATTATAGACCTTATGGCCATTTGAAGTGGCACAACCCAAAAATGTAACCCAAAACACTAGACAACTAGACGTTTGAAGCACAGAAGATGTTTTTAGAATTTTTTTATGACAAATTTCCTTTGTCTTTGGTTAAAGCTTACAGCAGAAATAACACCATTGTGACGTAAATGAAGGCTGCCGCCCGGTTCTCGTTTATCTCCCTGCGGTAATTAATAGTAGCTCGTCGCCCTGACAGTCTGCATATTGCTCAGTTCTCCAGAAAATGTGAAGAAATAAAGCTTCAGTAATCGTCGCTGATTAGACTCGTTTATCACGAGCTTTGAGGTCCACTCATAAATATTAATGGACAAAAGCCTGGAAGAGTCCGGGCGCTCGGGATCTTCTGATCTGTGACAGCAGACGGCCCATGTGGTTCCCTCAGAGTTATAATCAAGTGGAAAGGTGGCAATTACTCAATGGTTTTAATTACAGATTACACGTGGCGGGATAATTTTTGACAAAGGTCAAAGCAACTCGCTGTTAATGCTAATTACTAGGAATATAGGAGTGTAACATCCCTGGTGGCGTGCTTGCATGGTGCACCACCTCCCACCATGCAAGACCGCAATCTTACCTGCACTCTTTGCTCCAGTACCTGCTCTGTCCACGTCTCTTGTCTGATTGCTTAGCTCATCGGCGCGGCTTTCTGCTTGTTTCTTATAGCTATAGCTACTGTGTGCACAGTCCTAATGTGTCCCCAGCCTATTGCTGTGAGTCACTGGATACTTAAACCCCCTCCAATCAGTAGGAGGTGCCTGAGCAACACTTTCACTCAGTTTGCCCTTTGCAACTGAGGTGCCAGGTCCTGTCCTGACTCTAGTCTGTCCGCCACCCTGGGGGCTGAGTACCCAGGGCCTTTTCCTGTACCTGTGACTTGTAGTTTGTTTCTGCCACCCTGGGGGCCGAGTATCCAGGGCCGCTACCTGTATCTCTGACTTCTAGTCTGTTTCCGCCACCCTGGGGGCTGAGTTCCCAGGCTCATTCCTGTATCTTGTTCCCGGTTCAGTTCCTGTCTGAACAGTGTCCTAGCCCGTTACTTGTTTCTTTCTATGTCCATACCTTCCCTTTTCCTGCAGTGTCTGAACCTGCACCTAACTCCAACTTGTTGTCTCTGTACTTCTGTTTGTGAGTTTTGTGTCCACTCGCTACTTCATTGCAAGTACCTTGTGTGTATCTGGTTCTGCTTGTCCCCTTTCCCTGCCTCCGTATCTACCTCCTGTGGTCTAACCATCTTCCTGTATTTTCCAGTCTGTTCCATGTGAACAGAGCCCTGTCCTGTCTGCCTTCACCTTCTGCTCTGTTCTGCTCTGCTTGTTCACCGCTCCGGCGGTTCCGCTCTGCTTCGCTTGTTTACCGCACCTGCGGTTCTGTTCTGCTCTGCTTGTTCACCACTTCGGCGGTTCCGCTCTGCTCCACTTGTTTACCTCACCTGCAGTTCTATTCGGCTCTGCTTGTTCATCGCTCCGGCGGTTCCGCTCTGCTCCGCTTGTTTACCGCACCTGCGGTTCTGTTCTGCCCTGCTTGTTCACCGCTCCGGCGGTTCCGCTCTGCTCCGCTAGTTTACCGCACCCGCGGTTTTGCTCCGCTCTGCTTGTTCACCGCACCTGCGGTTTTGCTCCGCTCTGCTTGTTCACCGCACCTGCGGTTTTGCTCTGCTTGCTCACTGCACCTGCGGTTTTGCTCCGCTCTGCTTGTTCACCGCTCCTGCAGTTTTGCTCTGCTAGTCCACCGCACCTGCGGCTCTGTTCCTGTATCCCAGTCTGTACTGGTCCCAATCCAGCCTGCGTTCATACCTGCCAGTATCTGCCTGTCTGCATTCCAGCCGTGCCTGTCAGCACCCGCCTGTCTGCATACCAGCCGTGCCTGGTTGATACTTAGTTACGGCCCTCCAGGCACTCCTCAGTTCATGGTACAGTGGAATCACTAATTATGCTCACGCCAGTCAGTCCAGGCGCGAGCGTAACAAGAAGAAGGTGGCACGTAATATTTATCATACACATGGCGTCACTGAATTCTTCTCCGGATGTCTATCATGGTCGTAATCTCATTTCTAGTGGAATGCCCATATAACCACCAGGGGCAAAAACTAATAGAAGGGCAAAAACTGATAAAACGGCATTAGGGCAGGCTCTTCAGGATGCAGAGCTCCAACCTACTGCTTATTCCCTCTGCAACTGACCCTGAGCGTCAGGAAACCGGCCCTTAAGTAAACTGGCCCATGTTATGAAGCAACAATTGCAATACACATTACAGTGGAGCTGCTTCAATATGGCAACTTAAAGGGTCAGTCCTTTGCAAGAGGGTTAACATTCAGGTCTGTTTTTAACCCTCTTACACGCTCTCTCTATACCTCGGCCCCTTTCTTGCCAATACATAAGAAACGCTTATTTTGGGTGGTTTTATTGGTGACCAAGAGATTTGCAGACTCTTTTGGGAATCCTTATTCCCGGTGCCTTATGGACATTCCAGGTGAGTTGACAATAAGCAGAGATCTTAAAAATTATAAAAACTATATTAAAAAGTTTCCTTGGGTGACAGCTGAGAACAAAAGGATCAGGTGTGTAGCCCGATTCTTCTCTCCCCAGACATCTGCGGTTGGGGAGGGGTAAAGACATCTCTCTCCCGTACACATGATTAGATGGTCCGACAGTCCCACTGAATTCGCTCAATTTGCTCAACAGAAAACAGAAATGGTCAAATCCGCATAATTAAAGGGAAAGAATGATCTGGCAGGATTTACATGTGATTGATTATCCTATCAGAACTTGGCATTTCCATCCTGACATTTTTTATATGTATTTTTTTTCTGTAAGATCATCCAAGCGAAGCACACAGACCCTGTCTGAGTACATCCGCGCTGAAATAAACCACGCTCTGGGTGTCTTTCAGACACTAATTGGATTTGGACATGTGTAACGCCAAGTCCAAGTCTGCTCCGTCTCGGAATGAGTGCTTGATTGTTACCGTCAACCATCGGGACAATCACTAACCCAGGACTGGGAGCCGGGCACACATCCACAGCAACGGTTTTATGTGCTGGCCCCGTTTCAGTGGATACACCTCTTCTGCAACGCGAGCAACACCAAAAGAAAGCGTGCCAGGGGCAAAGTGTAATAACACAGAGGTCGTAGAATGGCATGTACGTGTGAGCTGCGTACGAGGGAGAGGAATGTTTCTACTCAGATGAAGGTGAGACGTGTGTCTCGGCGGTTTTGTAGCCAGGCATTTTCCCAATTACATTGTGAGATTGGAGTAATCATGTATGAAATTGGATCAAGCCCCAAATGTCTAATAGCAAGCAGGTTTCTTATGCAAGGCTCCAAATCCCCTCCATAGACAGTTATATTTTTTAACTACCAGCAGTCACCACTAGAGGGAGCCTAGGAGTTTTGTCGGTGTTTATTGACATTCTGAAGGACTGTCAATCACTCTGCTTGAACCCACCTGAATGCTTCTGGAAATCTTATGGCTCATCCGGTGAGGTGAATATACTAATCCATAGGTCAGGATGAGCAGCATGGACCTGAGGTGCTGATGCAACGAAGTTGGATACACCAATCAGCGGAGCAAAAAATGAAGACCAGCACCTTGGAATAGTAGAGTGTGCAGACGGTACCTTAGATTGACAGGGTAATGTGCATAGTCAAGCACCTTGATACATCAAAGCTAAGTATGTGGCAGCACCTTGGTACGGCACAGCAGACTGGCAGGCAGGCACCTTAGAATAGTAGAGTTGAGTGTGCAGACGGCACCTTAGATTGACAGGACAATGTGCATAGTCAAGAACCTTGATACATCAAAGCTAAGTATGTGGCAGCACATTGGTACAGCACAGCTGACTGGCAGGCAGGCACCTTAGAATAGTAGAGTTGAGTGTGCAGACGGCACCTTAGATTGACAGGACAATGTGCATAGTCAAGCACCTTGATACATCAAAGCTAAGTATGTGGCAGCACCTTGGTACAGCATGGCCAACTGGCAGACAGGGACCTTAGAATAGTAGAATTGAGTGTGCAGATGGCACCTTAGATTGACAGGACAATGTGCATAGTCAAGCACCTTGATACATCAAAGCTAAGTATGTGGCAGCACATTGGTACAGCATAGCCGACTGTCAGACAGGCACCTTGATGTAGCAAAGTTGAGAGTGCAGCCAGCACCTTGGTACAGTAAAGCTGAGCTAGACAGGCACGTTGATACAGCAGAGCTGAATGTGTGGTCAGCATCCTGGTGCAGCAGAGCTGATTTGGCAGAGAGGGATCTGAATACTCAGGTGGTGTGTAGCTGCCTGAATCGGCATTAAAAGGCTAAGGTCGATAACATCGGAGGTACGTGCTGGGTTACTGTGCCGGGTCAGCGCTGGAGCCAGGACAGGTTAGTAACAGGACACAGCAAAGGATATTAAGGATTTTTTGACATTTTTTTTTTAAATCCAGATGCACTTGTCCCTTTATTATAGAACATTAGAAGAACAGAAGGAGCTTCATTTGGAAGTAATTACTCCTGCTGGAGTGCCGCCTGTCTTAACACCTTCTCCTGAGAATGTGAAGAGAGGAGGTGACTGCCAGGCAGCCATTCACGTGTTAACAATAAAAGGGCAGAAGAGCTATTAAACATCTTATAATCTCCACTGGGAATCATTCCTCAGTCTGTCTACAGCAACTGCTGCTCCTCAGACCGCTTTAACACTTTATGCTATGGCTCCGCTTAGTTTAATTCCTCGACTAGATAAATACAGTAAAAAATAAGGCTTGTGCCGCAAAAGGGCCATAATTAGAGAACACGCGTGCCTGAATCAGGAACCTCATTTATTAGCCGGGGTGGTTGCAAAAAAATATACAAAAAACATTTTTTTAAGCTCTGGAGGACCCAGCATGTATCTGCAATGTATAGACATTGACATAAAAAAGAATTGTGTAATACTTCAGTTAATATATATATTTTATTTTTTACAACTCTTCAACATGTCTGATGCATTTTTAATATTTTTTGACACCGTTAATGGATTTTCCCTTTTTGGACATCCTTCTCTTCAGGGTCCACTATGAGTAAACCATAGAAAGACAGCCGACCATGAAGAGTTTTAGTAAGATACCTCCCAATATACTATCTATATACATTAAGAGAAGCCCTTATTGACTTTTTTTTTTAAAAAAAACTTTTTTTTACTGCTTTTTAATGCACTTTTTTGTAAGTACAGAAAAGCTTTTATCGTGAATTTACTGCACGACTCGTTAAAGAGTTGATTGTGACTTGTAGGATTGCAAAATCCAATAGGTGGCGCTATAGAGTACAAGTCCTCTTTTTCTCTGAAGAGGCAATTTGCATCATGAACTTAAAAATGCAACTGCATTTCTTTACATTGTGAGGCAAAAAACAAGCAGTTCGAGAGCATCTTTAACCGCACAGTGGGCTGAAGTTAAATGGCGCTATAATAATAAATAATAATAATAATAATGAAATCACATCCACTATGACAGTTAAATGCAGCAGATTTTCTGTACAAAAAAACAAACAGTTTTGAAAACTTTTGAAAACTTTCTAAAACTTTTGAAAACTATGCCTGACGAAGAGGCCTGAGTAGTCTCGAAAACTTGCAATTTGTTACGATCTTTTCAGTTAGCCATTAAAAGGTATCAACCAGAGGACTCACAAATCTTAATATGTTTCTATCTACTGGCTTACACCGTACAAAGATATATCTTTTTCCTGTATGAAAACTTTCTAAACTTTTTGAAAACTTTCAAAAACTGTTGAAAACTTTCTAAAACTCTTGAAATCTTTCTAAAACTTTTGAAAACGTTATATATATATATATATATATATATATATATATATATATATATATATATATATATATATATATATGCTTTACAGTTTATAAAGTGTCGGATACATTGTCATTAGTTTTTGACACCATTAATGGATTTATTTTCTTATGACACCCTACTCCTTGTTTCAAGGATCCCCTAACTTTGAGCTAATTATAGAAAGGCCCCAACTCCCCCAGATCAAATGTAGTGGCGGAGAGAAGCGGGTATCAGGTCATGATTTCCATTGTTTATGGCACCCAATAAAGTCAGTGGGTCATTAGTGTAACGCATGAATGTGATGTACCCATCCAATAAAGGGGTGCCCCGAATGTGGGTCTGATGGCATCATATGGCATCTTTAGGGTTTTCTAACCATGTGGATATTGTATATCTGGATACAGTGACCTGATGAAGACTGTAAGGAGCACGCTGACTCTCTAAGGAGCAAAGGAAGGAGACGTTCCATAAAAAGACACACGGTTTAGGATTTCCTTATATGGGGAAGTAGTAACTTTCTCGCCCCCCGGGTTTGATCATCAGACGCACACGACCGTCTGGCCCGCACCTCTCTGAGGGAATGTATGGATCTAACCTGTGAACTGTCAGCAGTGGAATATACATTACAGGGGGTGGGGGCCTCATGTCAGTGCACGCTTATTTAATATCAGTTATAATACCAATGAATGAGCAATAGAAAAGCTGTGTGATCAGTAATCTAGCGGTCATGACTGTTACCACAAAGGGTATCACTCAGCTTTCTCAGGCTCCTGCATGGCAAATCTGCCAGTCATCCATTGATTCTCGGAAAAATGGAGTCAGCATTTTGGTGAAGTGTTAAAATCTGGGCCACCATTACTTTGTGCAGCAGGATGAGTTCAAATGAAGGTAGGCTTCTGGAAAAGCTGGGTGGCAACCTACATAGGTAAGTCCTAATTAATGGTGGCAAATCTGCATATATACTTAGCTAAACTACACAATAACTGCTATTGTCTCAGTGAATAGCAAGGCCAATATGCCATTAAGAAGTCTGGGAAAGCTGGGTATAGCTGCAATGGGTAGCTGGGTAGCAATGCTATATATCCTCTACTTCCATTTGAATAGATATATAGGAAGAAGTGCCATTCAGGAGTCTGCAAAAGCTGGGTGTTAACCATCTTTGTCGATATATCACAGTTCTGATTGATCAAAGCAAATCTGCATAGATAGGCAGCAATATTATATATCATCTGCTCCCATCCCAATGAATAACTATGCTTATATGCCATTCAGGGGTCTGGGAAAGATGGGTACTAATATATAGCAGCTGTGTTGCAGCCCTGACTCACAGTAGATCTGACTGGTAAGGGAATACATTCACCCCAGTGTGGAACTTGTGGGAAAGCTGGGTGACAACCCCTTCATAAGTGGTCACAACAGCTTTATTAGTGGTCACCCATCTTTCCCCCCCAAAAGCAGATTTGACAGAAGAGACTGACGTCACCAGAGGCAGCACAAGCTCGCACAAAACCTACATCCACTATATGGCCATATACATATGGAACAATACGCGCCATTTAAAGGCACAGGCAATGACGGGGTTAAACCACCACCATCAAATATACTGGAAACTGGATTATTTGTGAGACGCCCCCCACCCCCTTCAGTTCCCCCCTTTCCCCATATTGTGTAAATGTGACGGAAGACCTTGTCCACCCCGATCCTGTATTACCCCATTTAGGAGTCAGAAGTAATCCAGGCTGACATGGAGAGACAGGGAGACAAAATAAACCTGGGGTGTGTGGTGCAGACAGCGGGGGAGGAGGGGGACCACGACTGGAATTGTAATGAGGAGAGTTTAAGGTCCTTGGCCTCATTGCTGAGCTCCAGTGGCAGAGCCTACTGGCACCTAAGGAGTTACTGTTAACCCCTAAGCTCCTGGAAGAAACGTTTGTCACCGTTACAGTCATATATATAAGAGGATAATCCATGATCTTTGTGATGGATAAAGAATCTTTAAATGTTCATTGATAGGTTACAATGGTTGATTACAATGGTAATGCTGCCACATTGTGCTTAAATAATACCACCATGCAGTGCTCGCTTAATATGGCCTTACAGCGACCACATAGTACTACTGTATTGTGCTCAAGTATTACTGCTACCTAATACAGCTCAGCAGTGCCCATATAATACTGAAATACAGTTCCCACTTAACGGTGTTATACAAAGCTTGAATAATACTACCATACAGTGCCCACATAGTACTACTGAACATAATACTGTACTACAGCGTCCCCATAATCCTGTCACACAGTGCCCACATAACACAGTGCAAAGCTCACATAATACTGCCATACAGCGATCACACAATATTACCGGACAATGTTCGCAAAACACAATATTACATTGCCAACATAATAGTGTTCTAAAGTGGCTATATATTTCTGTCATACTGCACCCACATAACACTGATATACAAAGCCCATATAATACTGCCATTCAGTGACCACATAGCATTACAGTATAGTACTCACATAACAGTATTGTACAATGCCAACGTAATACTGTACTGCACAGCCTATATAACACTGTCATAAAGTGCCCACATAACACTGTTACACAAAGCTCACGTAATACTACCACATAGTGACCACATTACTACTATATAGTACTCACAGAACACATATATTGCCAACATAATACAGTTCTGCAGTGCCTACATAATACTGCCATATAGTACCCATCTAACAGTGCCACACAGAGCTCATGTAACTGTTAGGGTGAGTTCAAGGCAACTTTTCTGCAACCTAAAATTTGTCACATACATCCGAACGGCGCTGTTTCTCCAGATTGTACATGTACCTCTGCAAAAACCAAACAGATAAATGGGACAGGTGCAGAGATTTCTGCAACAAGGCTACCACATGTAAACTATACTAGCACAGTACCCACATAATACTGCCATATAGTGCTCACATTGTACTGTTGAATCGTGTGCACATACCGCTGTTATTCAGTGCCCACATAATACTGCCATATAGTGCTCACATTGTACTGCTGAATCGTGTGCACATACCGCTGTTATTCAGTGCCCACATAATACTGCCATATAGTGCTCACATTGTACTGCTGAATCGTGTGCACATACCACTGTTATTCAGTGCCCAAATGATACTGCCATATAGTGCTCCCATAGTGCTGCTGTATAGTGTACACATAAGATTGTTATACGTGCCAAATATGGTACTGCTAAATACTGCTTACATAGTGTTACTGTATAGTGTGCACATAACACTGTTATACAATGTCCATATGATCCTGCTATATACTGCTTACATACTGGTACAATATAGTGTGCAGATAATAATGTTATACAATGACCACATAATACTGATATAAAGTACTTATATGATACTACAATACAATACGATGCCAACATAATACTGCCACATTGCGCCCACATAGCGGTACCATATAAGTTATACCTCCACAAAGTGTGTAAATGATAACACAGTTGGTGCTGATTCCAGTTTGCAAGAAGCAAACTTTCCTCTATTGAAGTGAATGCGGCTGAGCTGCAATACTACACACAACCTGTGGCCAGATGTGGCGCTCTTCTTAAGGGAAAGCAGCCGTGTTTTTCGTTATATGCTGTATACAGAATGCATGATCGCTCAGGCCTGGTGTGCAGACTGCTGAGTCAGCGGCACTGTCAGATGGATGCCGCATGGCGGTGTTAATACTGTTACTCCCGTCTACCTGCGGCAGCGGCCGCTCCCCGGTGTCTGGAGTAGACGTGCCGCTCTGTTAATCCTTTCAAGCTCTTTTTCCAGAGAAATTAATTGCACTCATCCCGTTTTCCTGCTCGCTCAGCCGCCATGTGACGCAGCGAGAAGCCGGGGATCAATACCTTAATCTTTTAACAACTTAGCTACTTGGAAAGGTCTAGAGCAGATCCCCGACTACTGCTCCTCGGCTATTGGGAAACTGCAACCCCGGCTATGTCATGTCATCCATCTTTTTCAGACTCCTGAAAAGCAAAGGGTTAAGGGACAGTAGCAAAAGTCGGGGTTCCTAAGACAGTGATTGGGTCACAGGCAGCTATTGGTTACTGTATGACGGTGCTACGTGGGATCTGCGTAGCCCTTTTATTTGGTTACTTTATGGCAGTGCCACTTTGGAAGTGTTTAGTGCCGTCTGATAGTGCTAGCTGAGAGTTGTTATACGGTGACCGTATGGCATTGTCACTTGGGAATTGTTTAGCGCCATTAATTTGTTACTCTATGGCGGTTCTACTAAGGAACAGTTTAGCTTCGTTATTTGGTTACTTTTTGGCACTATTTATTACTGATCCTGATATTTGCTTAGTATATGGCGGTGCTACTTGAGAACGGTTTAGCATTTGCTTACTGTATGGTGTGGCGGTTTTGTTGGGAAATTGTTTGGCCCCGTTATTTGATTACTTTTTGGCAGTGATAGTTGGGAACGGTTTAGTATTTTTGTTTGGTTACCGTATGGCTATGCTGCTCGGAAACTATTTATCACCGTCATTTGATTGCTGTATGATTGTACCACCTAGAACTGGATAGCGCTGTTATATGGTTACTGTATGAGGGCACTAGTTAGGAATTGTTCAGCCCTTTTATTTGTTTTCTGTATGGAGGTGCCACTCAGGAATTGTTTAGCACCGTTATTTGGTTATTGTATGATAGTGCTGCCTGAGAACTGTATAGCACTATTATGCGGTTATTGTATGGCGGTGTTCTACTTGGGAACTCTTTAGCCCTCATATTTTTGGAGAATCCTTGCTGTGATTATGCAACTGTGTTTTCAAACTTTTATCATATGTTAGTTAAACAGTTTCAGTTGTTACCTGTGTGTCCCAAAAGGTCTTAACCTGGCTCCCCAAAAAAAAAATTCACTTACGGATCTACAATGGGATCCTCTGGATATTTTAATGACCGGAATTATACCAGCATAGACATGATTAATGTGATAGTACTAAGTACAGAAGCATGGTGGCTCAGTGGTTAGCATTGTAGTCTCGCAGCTCTGGGGTCCTGGGTTCAAATCCCACCAAGGACAACATCTGCAAGGAGTTTGTACATCCTCCCTGTGTTTGTGTGGGTTTCCTCCCACACTCCAAAGACATACTGATAGGGAATGTAGATTGTGAGCCCTGATGGGGACAGTGATGATGTCTGTAAAGCGCAGTGGAATTAATAAGTGAGTAAAATAAATAAGTACTTTGTATCACAAATGGTAGACTGATTGGATGGGGGGCACACATGCAGTATGGGGGGAGGTTCAGTGATGTCATACATAAACATTAAATAAATATTCATCATGTAGACAAATAAAGACAGAGATCCAATTCAGTGCAAAAGTATACATCTTGTCACAGTGATCCTCTATTCCTTTGCCAAAAGTAAAGACTCTTGTGGAAGAAGAAAGGTCTTCTCAGGTAGGTGGATGTTGTCTTGTTGACATTTCGAATACTTTCCAGATGGTCAAATATTTTGGTAGCTTTAGTATTGCATTTTGTGACAAGAGGAGGAGAAACAGAGCAGTACAAATAACACTGCCCCATGGGGCACCGGACTAATAGGGCCTTTGACTATAAGGTCAAAGTTGCCTTATGCAGAGGAGGAGGCACCTAATTGTAGTGACTTGCTTGATTAAGGATATCATATAGAAGCCTATGTTGTAAAGCCAGTGCCCTCTGGACAGTGCCACCATTTAAGATCCTATCCATCTACTCTGCTAGATGTCAATTTTCTATCCTATTACCAATGCCAAATTTCACTTATCATACCCTACAGAGCTGTAAGACACAAAAATATGAATTTTCAAACTTTTCAGACATTTTCACAATGTATTTTTAGAAAAAATCTGATTGCTAATGCCGCCTGAGATATCGCTAGAAACTGATTAACTGAGTCATGTGAGCAAAAGTTGGTAGAGATTGGTTGTATTCTTGGTTGGATTAACTAATGATCTAATAATATAGAGGCTTCCTGACTACCCCTTATTTTTTTTAAGTGAAGAGTAAAAGAATCACGAGTCATAACTAAATTTGCAGATTTTTTTCTGAATTTTTCAGTGTAATTGTAGAAAAACCTTAACAATTATTATTATTATTATTTTTTTTTTTAGAAAAATCTGATTAATTATGCAGCTAAAGATGTTGCATGAAACGGAGTCATGTGACCCGTCATACGTAAAAGAGATTGGTTGTAGAAAAATCTGATTAATAATGCAGCCAGTAATGTCGCATGAAGCCGAATCATTTCACCCACCAGACATGAGAGACAGAATGCTGAAAACTGCCTAAAAGCTATAATCTCTTGTATATGAATGTCAGACGTTCTGCTCAATGCCAGGTGGTACTGTGTAAAGCTGGTCATGTACATTAGATAAAGCCAACTGAACTGTCCGGAATTGGATGGCGGAACTTTATAATGCTCCATCCTTTATTCCCAATGGAGATACTCATTCTGCTGTATTAATCAGATTTTTGAGTAAAACGAAATAAAGATATAATGTAACTGCGTCATCAGGAATGTTGTGTAAGAGGCTCTGGATTTAGCAATATGTGTACTGTGACATTAGATACGCTGCTAGATCCCGTCCAGAGCCCGGCGCAGCTCTAACACAGCTCATCTTCTGCACTCTTACATTTCTTCCGAGTTTCTCAATAGGTCATCATGTTTCAGGAGACCCCGGTGTGAGGACAAGTGAGATAATTACTTTCTCTCATTGTTATTCATCTTCATTTCAACATCTGTCTTCAATGAGAAGACGAGATTTTATTCAGCGACTGGTAGAGATGTCATTCCCCATTGTAATGTGCTGCTTGTACTGTAAATAAGCCTTTCCAGAGCTGGAGATGAAATAATCTTAATAAAACACGTCTTACATGACACAAGAGAGTAGAACAATAGCTGTACAGTCACCAAATGGAACATCAGACATCTGTAATACATAGTTATTAACTGTTTGCTAAATGGAGACCATCAACAAGAAGGTCAGCGTCTGTTTGTGAATCTTGTAGCATTGTGCAGATACCCAGGATGGATAAATCCGTTCTTTAGAAAATAAGGAATGGGCAGAAATTCAGAAAATTAAAAAAATAATGGATTTTTTTTAAAAATAGCGCCACACCTTTACATAGGTTGTGTCGGGCATTGCAGCTCCGAGTAGGCCAGGATATATCAGAACCAAAGAACCAAGTGTCTTCTGAAGAGCTGAGTTGGTCGAGAGAATCTCAATAAGGATGTAGAGAGCACAGCGTGTGGATCCCAGCAGGTATGAATAAGAGATTCACAATGAGGATGTTGCAGAGCCCAGCATGTGGAGCAGAGCCCAGCGTGTGGAGCAGAGCCCAGCGTGGGGAGCAGAGCCCAGCGTGGGGAGCAGAGCCCAGCGTGGGGAGCAGAGCCCAGCGTGGGGAGCAGAGCCCAGTGTGGGGAGCAGAGCCCAGCGTGGGGAGCAGAGCCCAGCGTGGGGAGCAGAGCCCAGCGTGGGGAGCAGAGCCCAGCGTGGGAAGCAGAGCCCAGCATGTGGAGCAGAGCCCAGCGTGGGGAGCAGAGCCCAGCGTGGAGAGCAGAGCCCAGCGTGGAGAGCAGAGCCCAGCATACGGAGCAGAGCCCAGTGTGGGGAGCAGAGCCCAGTGTGGGAAGCAGAGCCCAGTGTGGGAAGCAGAGCCCAGTGTGGGAAGCAGAGCCCAGTGTGGGAAGCAGAGCCCAGCGTGGGAAGCAGAGCCCAGCGTGGGGAGCAGAGCCCAGCGTGGGGAGCAGAGCCCAGCATTCGGAGCAGAGCCCAGCGTGGGGAGCAGAGCCCAGCATACGGAGCAGAGCCCAGCGTGGGGAGCAGAGCCCAGCATTCGGAGCAGAGCCCAGCGTGGGGAGCAGAGCCCAGCGTGGGGAGCAGAGCCCAGTGTGGAGAGCAGATCCCAGCATGTGGAGCAGAGCCCAGCGTTGGGAGCAGAGCCCAGCGTGGGGAGCAGAGCCCAGCGTGGGGAGCAGAGCCCAGCGTGTGGAGCAGATCTGAGTTGATCAGGAGACTCACAATTTGGTTACAGCACAGCAAGTATGTAAAGTAGTGGCATGGACATCAACTACTTGAATACTCAGCCGCCTTAGCAGGTCTATAAGACCATGGAGCAATACTTCTGACGCGCCCCCTGGGTCGTGGGGTACTTGGTGCCGGGCCGGTCGTTGCTTGGGGAGATGTCACAGTGGCGGTGACCCGGTCCGTGACCCAGGGCGGTCAGTGAAAAGGGGGATTTTATAGTTTTTATGTATGCAATTCGTGACGCCACCTGTGGTATGCGGCTATAGGTAGTCACCGCTGCAGCGCAGGTCCTCTGAAGCTGGTGTTTAATGCAGCAGAGTTGGTTTGGCTCTCCACAGGTAGAGCTTAGCTCCAGGGCAGTGTAGATGTTGTAGTGAAGTAGATGATGCTGGGCGGTGTAGTGCAGGGGTTGATGGCGCAGTTAATAATCAGCCCACAACTCAATGGCGGTTTCCTCTTATGTTTACTTGCGGTGATTAGGCAGACCGGGACACGGGTGCTGGCTAGAAGTGGAAGTCCGGGCAGCCTGGAAGCAAGTAAGGAATCCACCTCGCCAGGTGAAGTTGTAGGCCTTCCCTTTTGCACTAATCTCTCTGGCCCTGCTGCTTATAGCTGAGCTGCGGCCCTCGTCCCTGAGTACAACGTCTTTGTGCTCACCCGTATGGCAGGCAGCTCGGGCCTTCCTGGAGTGTCGCTCCCACGTGGTGGTGCTGGGCCCTATCGTGCTGCTGAGCCTCCGGGCGTCTGCTGGGGCCCGGAGACCTGCAGTCTCCTGCCCTCCGGTTTCTGCTGCTGGGCCTTCAGTGCCCCACAACCTCAGACTCCGGTGTCCGGTTCTTCTGCGCTTCCTCTGGGGTGAACTGCCGCGCAGCTCCACTCCCTAGGTCTTTCCTCGTCGACATCCTGACTTCAGCTCTTGTCTGTTCTCCTCACACTAACTAACCCCGCCTCCAGATCCCAGTTGCTAAGGGGAGGAGCTCCCCTTGTTGGTCTGGAGCCAGGAAGTGTTGCATGCTAGCAAAACCTGATTAGGGGACCCCTCCTTGCTTCCAGGCATGGCATCACCCTCTTGTGAGGGAGGCAATGCCACTGTGGCAACCGGACTTCTGCTGTGCCACACTTCCCTAGAGGTGCTGGGTTACCAAGGACACAACCAACAAAAAGTCGTGGAATTGTTTTTAGAAAAAAGTATCTAAATTTTCCTAATTCTATAAATTCCTGTAAGTCATATTTGTTTACTTTATTCAACTATTTATTTTAGTTGTGTGTACTTGCCCATATCTTGCCCATGAATGGTTGATATATACAGTATATACGGTATACATTATTGCACCTAGGTTGTATGGCTGCGCATTTAAGAGCAAGAGAAGGATTGGAAGAGGCAAGGTACCAGTAAACTAATTAGCAACACTCAATGTGAAGCAGCTGCTACAAAAGCAACTATAATTTTAAGGTGCATGACAAGAACAATTCCAAATTGTCAGGTGCATTGTCCAGATAGGAGAGAATCAGCACTTCTATGCCTATGCTACAAGCGTGGCATTTATCTGCCTCTTTCAATATCTTGTATACAAGTAAACTAAGAGGCAATGCTCAATGCCAAACAGCTGCTGTAAAAGCATCTATAATTGTAAGGTGCATAACTGGAAAAATCCAGAATGATCATGTGCATTGTCCAGATAAGGGGGAATCAGCCCTAATATCCATTAGGGCTGAATGAAATATATCTGCCTCGGGCCCTCTTCCATTATTATCTATGCTAGTAAACTGAGCAGGAATGCTCAGTGACAAGCATCTGCTGCAAAAACAGCTATTACTGTAAAGTGAATAACTGGAAAAATTCTGATTTATCAGAGACATTGTGTAGATATGAGAGAATCAGCCTCCTTGTCTATGCTACAAGCATGGCATGTATCTGCCTCTTGCTATTTCATCTATACTAGTAAACTAACAGGCAATGCTCAATGCCAAGCAGCTGCTGCAAAAGCATCTATAATTTTAAGGTGCATAACTGGAAAAAAATCTAAATTAACAGATGCATTGTCCAGATATGGGAGAATCAGCCTCCTTGTCCACGCTACAAGTGTGGCATGTATCTGTCTCTTCCATTATCTTCTATACTAATAAAATTAGCAGTAACGCTCAGTGCGCCAAGCTGCTTCAATAGCTGCTATAATTTTAAGGTGCATGGCTAGAAAAATTCCAAATTATCAGGTGCAGTGTTTAGATAGGAGAGAATCAGCACCTACACACACATGCTACAAGCGTGGCATATATATTACTCTTTCAATATCTTCTATACCAGTAAACAAAGAGGCGATTGTCAATGCCAAGCAGCTGCTGCTAAAGCATCTATAATTTGAAGGTGCATAACTGGAAAAATCCAGAATGATAAGGTGCATTGTCCAGATATGGGGAAATCAGCACCTCCTTGCCCATGCTACAAGCGTGGCATGTATCTGCTTTGTCCAATATCATTATATCATGTTCTGGTGGAGATTGCCCAAGATGGCAGCGTTGCCCGCTGCTATTACAGTTCCAGGTAATGAATTTGTTTTCTCTCCTAGGTACCATTCTCCAGCCAATCTGTTCCTCATTAGGAGGGGCAGACAGCCCAGGAAAGGGCTCAGCCTGTAATCTCCTTTCCAGTTGGTATCCATCTGCAGATGTGTAACCAGCCCTGAGTTATGCAGAGAGGACATTTATTACAGTGGCCTTGCAAATTTTCCATCCCAAGAAGTAAGGTAGACATGGTGAAGGAGGTGCCCCCCCCCCTCCCCGGGACTCAATGGTCACATTTTTAATGTCACAGAAGAGTTATATCAGGATGGGTTCAGCTGTCTGGCTCCCCCTCCAGCAGGCTGGGTATGTTCGTTTATTTTACTAAGGCCTTTCTTGGAAGTCCTGATGATGATGTTAACAGCACAAAGCCATAATTGGCCCATATTAAATCAAGGAAGCGATATGTTTTTGTAAAGCCGCAGCGAAGGTGCCGGGTGAGACGGAGGAAGATCGGTGGACACAGCGCTTTCCAGCACCTTCCAATCCAAAATCTAAAGACTTTGCCATCCCGGGAGAGCTTGGCGTCCAAATCACTTTAGCAGCTGTTAGGAGCTGAGAGGCAGCAGGTGACAGGTCTGGGTGGACGTCTTAAGTGTTACCTCCGAAACAAAAGCAATCCAGTGTAGAAGGAGACGCTTGTGTCCTATAAGGATGATAACCCAGGTGGTAACATTTTCACAAGTTGGTGATTTTTCTGTGCGCCCCAAAAACACAATTTCCTGGCATGATTATTTTTCAAGGTCCCTAAAATTGAAAAATGGCAATAAAAAAAAGTCGTTAGGATGTTTACAAATATTCATATTCAAACATTTGTGACTGATCTAAAAATACATTATTAGTACAGTACTAATCCTAAACAAAAGTGCATTATACTCAAGAACTGCACCCGCTATTTTGCTGGTGCAGTCACTGTGTACATACATCATATTACTGATCCTGAGTTACATCCTGCATTATACTCCAGAGCTGCACTCACTATTCTGCTGGTGCAGTCACTGTGTACATACATTACATTACTTATCCTGTACTGATCCTGAGTTACATCCTGTATTATACTCCAGAGCTGCACTCACTATTCTGCTGGTGCAGTCACTGTGTACATACATTACATTACTGATCCTGTACTGATCCCGAGTTACATCCTGTATTATACTCCAGAGCTGCACTCACTATTCTGCTGGTGCAGTCACTGTGTACATACATTACATTACTGATCCTGTACTGATCCCGAGTTACATCCTGTATTATACTCCAGAGCTGCACTCACTATTCTGCTGGTGCAGTCACTGTGTACATGCATTACATTACTTATCCTGTACTGATCCTGAGTTACATCCTGTATTATACTCCAGAGCTGCACTCACTATTCTGTTGGTGCAGTCACTGTGTACATACATCATATTACTGATCCTGAGTTACATCCTGCATTATACTCCAGAGCTGCACTCACTATTCTGCTGGTGGAGTCACTGTGTACATACATTACATTACTGATCCTGTACTGATCCTGAGCTACATCCTGTATTATACTCCAGAGCTGCACTCACTATTCTGCTGGTGCAGTCACTGTGTACATACATTACATTACTGATCCTGTACTGAACCTGAGTTACATCCTGTATTATACTCCAGAGCTGCACTCACTATTCTGCTGGTGCAGTCACTGTGTACATACATTACATTACTGATCCTGTACTGATCCTGAGCTACATCCTGCATTATACTCCAGAGCTGCACTCACTATTCTGCTGGTGCAGTCACTGTGTACATACATTACATTACTTATCCTGTACTGTAGCTGAGTTATATCCTGCATTATACTCCAGAGCTGCACTCACTATTCTGCTGGTGGAGTCACTGTGTACATACATTACATTACTGATCCTGTACTGAACCTGAGTTACATCCTGTATTATACTCCAGAGCTGCACTCACTATTCTGCTGGTGCAGTCACTGTGTACATACATTACATTACTGATCCTGTACTGATCCTGAGCTACATCCTGCATTATACTCCAGAGCTGCACTCACTATTCTGCTGGTGCAGTCACTGTGTACATACATTACATTACTTATCCTGTACTGTAGCTGAGTTATATCCTGCATTATACTCCAGAGCTGCACTCACTATTCTGCTGGTGCAGTCACTGTGTACATACATTACATTACTGATATTGTACTGCTCCTGAGTTACATCCTGTATTATACTCCAGAGCTGCACTCACTATTCTGCTGGTGCAGTCACTGTGTACATACATTACATTACTGATATTGTACTGCTCCTGAGTTACATCCTGTATTATACTCCAGAGCTGCACTCACTATTCTGCTGGTGCAGTCACTGTGTACATACATTACATTACTGATCCTGTACTGATCCTGAGCTACATCCTGCATTATACTCCAGAGCTGCACTCACTATTCTGCTGGTGCAGTCACTGTGTACATACATTACATTACTTATCCTGTACTGTAGCTGAGTTATATCCTGCATTATACTCCAGAGCTGCACTCACTATTCTGCTGGTGCAGTCACTGTGTACATACATTACATTACTGATCCTGTACTGATCCTGAGTTACATCCTGTATTATACTCCAGAGCTGCACTCACTATTCTGCTGGTGCAGTCACTGTGTACATACATTACATTACTGATCCTGTACTGATCCTGAGCTACATCCTATATTACACTCCAGAGCTGCACTCACTATTCTGCTGGAGCAGTCACTGTGTACATACATTACATTGCTTATCCTGTACTGTAGCTGAGTTACATCCTGCATTATACTCCAGAGCTGCACTCACTATTCTGCTGGTGCAGTCACTGTGTACATACATTACATTACTGATCCTGAGTTACATCCTGTATTATACTCCAGAGCTGCACTCACTATTCTGCTGGTGCAGTCACTGTGTACATACATTACATTACTGCTCCTGTACTGCTCCTGAGTTACATCCTGTATTATACTCCAGAGCGGCACTCACTATTCTGCTGGTGCAGTCACTGTGTACATACATTACATTACTGATCCTGTACTGATCCTGAGTTACATCCTCTATTATACTCCAGAGCTGCACTCACTATTCTGCTGGTGCAGTCACTGTGTACATACATTACATTACTGATCCTGCACTGATCCTGAGTTACATCCTGTATTATACTCCAGAGCTGCACTCACTATTCTGCTGGTGCAGTCACTGTGTACATACATTACATTACTGATCCTGTATTGATCCTGAGTTACATCCTGTATTATACTCCAGAGCTTCACTCACTATTTTGCTGCTGGAGTCACTGTGTACATACATTACATTACTGATCCTGCACTGATCCTGAGTTACATCCTGTATTATACTCCAGAGCTGCACTCACTATTCTGCTGGTGCAGTCACTGTGTACATACATTACATTACTGATCCTGTACTGATCCTGAGTTACATCCTGTATTATACTCCAGAGCTGCACTCACTATTCTGCTGGTGAAGTCACTGTGTACATACATTACTTATCCTATACTGATCCTGAGTTACATCCTGTAGATCTTTTATTATAAAAATGAAAAACATAACAATAATAATAACAGAAACATAACAAAATTAATAACCACAAAATAAACAATGCAATGAAACTGGTCCAGCCGCTCCCTCTCATCTCACACACACATATTATACATATATACAGCATAAACAACTTACACTACAGACTTCTGGTCTGGTTACCAAAGAAAATAATAACCACAAACAATAAATAAAATAGACATAAACAAAATAAACAATAGCTGACAAATATATACAAACTTTTTTTTTTTTTAATTAATATAAAATAAATATTAACTATACAAATATATACAATACTAAACAAAACACCCCACACTCAAGCCCACCATTCCCAACCCCGGCACTGACCTGAGAGCTGGTCCTGCGTCTCATGCCTATATCCAACGTCCATAGGCCAGATCAGGCAGTGCCAGTTTTTCACCCAAATACCCAGTGTCCCAAAGCCCCACAAGATGAACCCACCTCCCCCCTTTTCCCACCACCCAACCTAACACCTACACCCAAATCCATATCCTTATATACAATATATACAGAAACAAACAATACAATAACAAACAATACAATAACCACAATTAAGAAAGCCCAAGTTCGGTGCCTGCAGCCCTACATCACTGTCTACTGATCAAAAACAAAAATCTATGGTGTCAGCAGCAGCCCACCACCAGGAGAGGAGATGACCAGACTAGGGCACACTAAAAGAAAAGCCCCTCCAGAGGAGAGCGGCCCTTCGTGTACCCAGTCTCTCATACTCCAGAGAACGCACCTCCACCAGGTCACTGAGTATGGTCCTAAACACATCGTCCAGTGGGAGGATTTTCCGTTGCGTCGATACTAAGCACCGTGCGTTCCACGTGTGATACCTAACCACTGTGCTAATTAGAAATAAGGTACAGTGGTCCCGACCACCCAGGTCCCTGAATGTTCCATAGGCCCATTCCGCATAAGGGAGACCGGCCAGCCGGGGCCAGCCAATGGAGGCGCCCACCCAGTTGTACACCTCTGTGTTAAAGGGACAACGAAGCAGGAAGTGGCCCATGCTTTCCAGCATGGTACCACAATGCTCCCGAGGACAGTTCCTGTCCTCAGAGCTCCTACACTTCAGGTTTTCCCTCACACACATTTTCCCATGGAAGTAGCGCCAAGCCAAGTCCCAAAACTCCGAGGGGATCCTGATAGAATTCAAAAGATGCAGACCCACCCCAAGATCCCGACTTGGGCAATCCCTGAGCGCCAGAGACCTCTGAAAATGGGTCAACAGAACCCTTTTGTCAAGGAGCTTCCTTGGCAGAGTCCTGACCTCCCACATTCCCAGACCCCACCGGCGAATTACCTTCAGAACCACGGTAGTGTAAGCCGGGAGATGTCCATTCGGTGTGCGTAGATCCTTCACTTGCACTCCTGTCTCTCATTCTTGGAAGAAAGGCTGAAACCATCCCCTACAGGAGAATACACACGAAGGAGCCCTCTCTTTCCTGAGGTTTGCAATATTGATCTTAATGAAGGTATTCACAAGGAATACCACAGGGTTGACCATACCCAACCCTTCTAGTCTCCTCGTACGGTAAGTAACCTCCCTCTTGACCAGGTTCAGTCTATTCCCCCATAATAGTTGGAAGAACAAACTGTAGACCCGAGTCCAGAGAGGCTCCGGCAAGATGCACACACTGCCCAGATAGATCAGCAAAGGGAGCAGGTACGTTTTGATCAGGTTTACCCTTTCCCTTAGGGTCAAAGACCAACCCTTCCATTGGTTCACCTTCTGAGTGGCGATCTCTAGCCTGCTGTCCCAATTTTGTTTGGGGTAATCCCCCTGGCCAAATTCGATGCCAAAAACTTTTGCAGAGACTTTGGGTCCTGGAAGGGTGTCCGGGAGGTTAAAACCAGGATCTCCTCCTCCCAGCCAGAGACTCTCACACTTATCCCGGTTGATCTTAGACCCGGATGCCTCAGAGTAGCGATTTACCTCTGACATCAGCCATTCTGCCTCCCCATCAGAGGAAACAAAAACGGTGACGTCATCGGCATACGCCACCACTCTCAGAGTGGCTTCCGGTGCTGCCCGGTCCATCCCGATCCCAGCCAACGGTCCACGCTCCACCCTCCTAAGAAGTGGGTCAATCACAAACACGTACAGCAGCGGGCTCAAGGGACAACCCTGGCGAACACCACATCCAACCTCAAAAGAGCTGCCAATCCAACCGTTCACAAGCGGGAAACTCTCTGCCCCAGCGTACAAGGTCTTAAGCCAATCGACAAACCCCCCCGGCAGGCCATACCTCAGAAGGACAGACGAGAGATACTCATGATTAACCCGATCAAACGCTTTTGCCTGGTCCAATGACGGCATGTACCTCTTCCAGTGGCCAGCCCTACACTGCTCCTCAGTCTCTCGGACACAGAGTACAGCACTAATTGTACTGCTGCCCGGAACAGAGCAATGCTGGGCCCCAGAAAGGAGTCGGGGCACAAATTTCACCAGCCGATTAAACAGCACCTTTGCCAAAACCTTCCTGTCTGCATTGAGAAGCGCTATGGGATGCCAATTCTCAATGCAAAATGGGTCCTTACCCTTTGTCAAGATGATCAGGGCAGACCTCCTCATTGACTTTGGCAGAGTGCCCGAGGAAAGACACTCATTGAATACCTCAGTCAAGAGGGGAACCAAGGCGTCCTTAAAGGTCTTATAGAATTCAGATGTTAAGCCATCTGGACCGGGAGATTTCTATAGGGAAAGCCCTTCAATCGCCAACTTAACTTCCTCTTCCCTGATCATCTCTGTCAAAACGCCAAGAGAGGGGTCTACCCCTGGTTCGGGGACGGCTTCAGCCAGAAAAGCAGACATCTCATCCCAATCCAGATCCCTCTTCCCCAAGAGGTGCGAGTAGAAGGATCTGACGACCTCCAGGATCCCTGATCTGGATCTTGATCTTTTCAGGGACCCCGCAGTGTCAACCAGTCCTGTAACAACTTTACTATTCACTGACATCTTGCAGTTTCTGTAAGGGTTGGGCGAGCGGTACTTCCCATAATCCCTCTCAAAAACCAAAGATGCATGTCTATCATACTGACACCTCATTAGCAAAGATTTCACTCCGGAGATCTCCTCGCGGCTACCTCCAGTTGAGACAAGATGCTCGAGTTTCCTCCTCAGGCCCTGATACAGGCGGTACCTGTCCAGAGTCCCGAGGCTCGAGAGCTGGCGGAAGAATCTCGCCACCCTTTTCTTGAACATCTCCCACTACTCTGACTTACTACTACAAAGATCCAGTAAAGGTACCTAGCTCTGAAGAAAATCCTCAAAGGACTGTCTCATCTCCGATTCTTCCAAGAGAGACGAATTGAGCCTCCAAAAGCCTCTTCCCATCCGTGGGGTCTCTGTAACATTCAGAGAAAACAAAATCAAACAGTGATCGGAGAACTCCACCTCAACAACAGATACTGCTGAAGAGACGGCTTCCTCCTTAAAATAAAACCAGTCTATCCTGGACCTACAGTTACCGCTATGATAGGTGAACCCCTCGTGGCCTGGGGTGTGCCAGATGTGGACATCCACCAGGCGAGCCTCACTAGCTATACTATTAAGGGCGACGCTATCATAAGTCAGCTTGTCTCTGGAACCTCCTCTATCCCGGGGCCTCGTGACAGTGTTGAAGTCCCCTCCAAAGACGACCTGCCGACTCGTAAAAAGGTAGGGCTTGATTCTCATAAAGAGACACTTCCGGTCCCATTTAGATTGGGGACCATAGATGTTAATGAGCTGAAACTCCTGTCCCTTCATGAGGACATCTAATATCAGGCACCTCCCCATTTCTAACTCAATAACCCGTCGGCATTGTACCGGTGCGGTAAAAAGGACCTTCACTCTGCTATACGGCTCGGCCTCAAGAGACCAATAGGAGGGCCCGAGTCTCCACTCCCTCTTTGCTTTAAACACCTCTGCCATGTTTGGCAGTCTGGTCTCTTGCAAAAAGAAAATGTCAGCTTCAACCCGGCTGAGAAAATCAAAGGCCGCAAATCTAGCCATATTTGACTTAATGCTGGCGACATTAATGGATGCCAGCGTCAACGGAGTGGGTACCGCCATCATTACTGATTGAGTTAGATGGCTTTCTTCTTCCCACTCCCCTTATCCTCTGCCTCAGACGAGGAATCCTTCCCCCTCTTTAACGACATAGAGGTGTCCATTCCCGCATTTTTTCCTTTTTTCGTCCTCGTCTCCAGACTCTGAGCCAGTCCCTCCCCCCAAGGACCCTGCATCCCCAGGAGAAGGAGACTCGGCGCCCCCTGTAAGCTCCGCCGAAGCCGGAACCTCACCCTCGGCCTCCTCCTCAGAGGAAGAGATGTTCTCAAGGGCTTGGAACCGGTTAGAAAGACCAACCAGAGGGGAGTCAGTTTTATCTTCCTTAGATACCTTGGTCAAAGCGGGAGAAAATGTTTTATCTCCCTTTTTTCTCTTCTTTTTGGTGCCGAGCTTACGCTTGTCCTCTAGCCACCGCTTATTATCCTCATCCATACTTTCATAATGGGAGGATTGTGAGGCAGAGGTGGTTTCCTCACCCCGTTCCCTCTCCTGTCTGCGCTTGTCTAAACGCCTCAGCTGGGCAGGCGTCTTTTTATTGCTTTTCTTCCCTGGCCCCTCAGCTCCCCCACCCCTGCTAGTCCCCTCCCCAGCAGAATCGGCCTCACGGCTTTCTCCCACTGGGGTCTCGACTGCATTAGCGAAGGAGCAAGGACAACGGCTTAATGGGTGACCTAACTCACCACACAGGTGGCACCTAATCTCCACACAAGATGTAGCAAAATGGCCGACACCCCCACACAACGCACATTTCTGCACAGTGCAGTTTGCACTGAAGTGTGTGGCGTCGCCGCACCTGTGACAGAGCTTCGGTTGCCCCTGGTAGAAGACCAGGATACGATCCCTACCCAGGAAGGCAGATGATGGAATGTGGGCAACCGTACCACCTGAACGCTTAAGTTTTACCATAAACATCCAGGCCCCTGAACAGATACCAAACTCGTTACGTTTTTCCTTTGGCATCTCCGCCACCTCTCCATACCGACCAAGCCACGTCATGATGTCATAACAAGAAAGCGACTCGTTACGAGTCATCACGGTCACTTTCTTGATTTGATTTTGGCAAGACCTTGCCTGAACGGCAAAGTCTCACCAGCTGGGCTCATTTCTTGCCAACTCATAATTCGTCCAGAAGAGCTCAAGCTCCTCCGGCCGAACAAAGCTGACATCAAACTCAGGCGTGGAATAGGGATGTATGAAGGCATAGATGTCAATCGCCTTGAAGCCCATCCTCAGCAGGAGCTCCACAACTTTAGATCTTGAAGGACATGCATCACTGCCCCTCCACCGAAGATGGACCACATTCCTATGAACACTGCATGGCCCGGCTGTTGGGAGGGACCACACTGTATCCCTCCCTTTTTGCTCTCGGAAGGCCCCGAGGCCATGCCTCTGTGGCACCCCAGGTACGGTTGTCACATTGGCATTGCCTCCCTCACAGGGGGTGATGCCATGCCTGGAAGCAAGGAGGGGTCCCCTTATCAGGTAACACCAGCATCCAACACATTTCCTGGCTCCAGACCAGAAGGGGGAGCTCTAACCCGGTTTCATGGGAACTTCCCCTTTAAATTGGAGCCCGGAGGTGGGGGTTAGAAAAGTCAGTTGGAAACAGAGAAAAGTCAGTTGGAGACGGAGGAGAAAGACGAGGGAGAACCTGGGGAGGGGAGCTCTGACCAAGCTCGCCCCAGAGAAAAGCGCCAGAAACTGGACACCGGAGTCTGTGGTTGCTTGGATACTGAAGTCCCGGCAGCTAAATCCGGAGGGCAGGAGACTGTAGGTCTTCTGGCCCCACCAAACACCCAGCGGCGCAGCAGCATACTAGAGCCCAGAGCCGCCACGAAGGAGCGACACCTGTAAAAGGCTCGAGCTGCCTGCCATACAGGCTAGGATTTAACAATCACTCAGGAATGAGGCCCGCAGCATAAGTTTAGGCAGCAGGGCCAAAAAGGACAGCACAGAAGGAAGGCCTACAACCCCACCTGGCGAGGTGGATCCCAAATTGCTTCTAGGCTGCCCGGATCTGCATTACCCTCTGTTACCAGTGCCCCAGGCTGCACCATCAAACATCAAGTAAAGGTAGTGTTATGTACTGCAACTTAGAACTAAGGAATAGGAGGGAAAAGCTGTCCTTGCACTGAGACTCAGCTTAACCCTACGCAGGGGTGGGTGCCCTATTCCTTATGAATAGCCCCACCAAAACTCCTGCACTGAACTCAAACGAAGACCTGTAGGAAGGGGAAAAGGGGTCCCTAAAAGATCTAAGGACTGGGAGCAAAAGCAGGAGACCTCTTAATAGAAAAGTTAGTTGCAGAAATGAAAATTAAAGGAAACAAAACTGGTGGAACAAGAAGTCCCAGGATAACAATAGTCAAAAGCAAGAAGAACTAAACCAGGCTATTTAGCCAGAGCATGAGCGAAACAACAATGAGGTTCAGAGGGGAATAAGAGCCAGGTGCTGAGTAATAAAGGGTGCAGAGATCATGTGTCCAAGAAACCCAGCACCAGAGGAAAAGACTAGAAGCCAGCAAACCACAACAAGATGGCCGATAGTAAAACAACATAGATTCTAACAGGTAGAGGAAACCGCCATTCTTGTGTCGTCTAGTCATTATCTGCACCAGGGCCGGCTCCAGGTTTTTCTGGGCCCCGGGCGAAAGAGTCTCAGTGGGCCCCTTTAACACATACCACGATTCATGATGCAGAGATAAAGCGGAGAAATATATATATATATATATATATATATATAGTACAATGCAAAGATTTAACTTCTTACATTACATGAGTGATATCTATTGTAAATTCCACAATAGCTCAGAAACCGGTGAATCGCTACACACAGAATACTGGCCCCCATATAAGGCTCCATACGGAATACTGGCCCCCATATAAGGCCCCATGCGGAATACTGGCCCCCATATAAGGCTCCATACGGAATACTGGCCCCCATATAAGGCTCCATACGGAATACTGGCCCCCATATAAGGCTCCATACGGAATACTGGCCCCCATATAAGGCTCCATACGGAATACTGGCCCCCATATAAGGCTCCATACGGAATACTGGCCTCCATATAAGGCTCCATACGGAATACTGGCCCCCATATAAGGCTCCATACGGAATACTGGCCTCCATATAAGGCTCCATACGGAATACTGGCACCCATATAAGGCTCCATACAGGATACCGGTCCCCTTATAACGCTCCATACAGGATACCGGTCCCCTTATAACTCTCCATACAGGATACTGGCCCCCATATAATGCTGCATGCAGGCTGTTACCCCCCACATAATGCCCCATACAGGCTGTCCCCCCCTTATAATGCTCCATGCAGGCTGTTACCCCCGACATAATGCCCCATACAGGCTCCCCCCTTTTAATGCTCCATGCAGGCTGTTACCCCCCACATAATGCCCCATACAGGTTGCCCCCCCTTATAATGCTCCATGCAGGCTGTTCCCCCCCACATAATGCACTATGCAGGCTGCCCCCCCTTTATAATGCCCCATGCAGGCTGTTCCCCACCTTATAATGCCCCATGCAGGATGTCACCCCCCCTCTATATAATGCCCCATGCAGGATGCCCCCCCTCTTTATAATGCCCCATGCAGGATGCCCCCCCCCCCTTATAATGCTCCATGCAGGCTGTTCCCCCCCACATAATGCCCCATACAGCCCCCCCCCCTTTTAATGCTCCATGCAGGCTGTTACCCCCCCCCACATAATGCCCCATACAGGCTGCCCCCCCTTATAATGCCCCATGCAGGCTGTTCCCCACCTTATAATGCCCCATGCAGGATGTCACCCCCTCCTCTATATAATGCCCCATGCAGGATGTCCCCCCCCTCTTTATAATGCCCCATGCAGGATGCCCCCCCCTCTTTATAATGCCCCATGCAGGATGTTACCCCCCCCCCACATAATGCCCCATACAGGCTGCCCCCCCCTTATAATGCTCCATGCAGGCTGTTCCCCACCTTATAATGCCCCATGCAGGATGTCCCCCCCTTCTCTTTATACTGCCCCATGCCTCCATACATTAAAAAAAAAAAAATCAAATACTCACCTCCCTTCTCCTCACCTGCTACCTGCTGCCTGCTACCTGCTGCCCGCTGCCTGCTGCCCGCTGCTGCAGCGTTGTCGGTGTCTTCCCGCTCAGCGCTCCCTGTGACGGCTCAGGGGAGGGCGCGGTGTAAAGACGTCACCGCGCCCTCTAACCTGAGACGTCACAGGGAGCGCGCACCAGGAAGACAGCTGATCTGCGGAGGCACGGGGAGAGGTAAGTATCCGGCTGCCGGGGCCCTGAGCAAGCGGCGGAGAAGGGCGGGCGCTGACACCGCTCTCCTCCGCCCATAGCCCAGCGCGGTGCGCGACCGCCAGTGGGCCCCTCTGCCTGCTCAGGGCCCCGGCATTTGCCCGGGTGCGCCGGGTGCTGACGCCGGCCCTGATCTGCACCCTCAGTCCTGCACCCCAACATCCACAATCCCCTACATAAACCATACCGGTAGCCCAGTGGGGAGCAAATCCATCCCAGCTGCGTCACCAACGGCCCCAGCAGTCTCTTTCAGCAGCGGCGGCCACCTATAACCGCATACCACTGGTGGCGTCACAAAACTTTTCCCCTAAATAAACTGTCCTTTTTATTGACCGCCTAGGGCCCCGGACCAGGTCACGCCCCCGTGACTATCCCAAGGAACCGACCGACCCGGTGGCGAGTACCCCATGGTCCTCTATATCCAGCAGGATAGATCAACCTCTCGACCCTCTACCATTAGTGATCTCTCCCCCTTCTTTAGAGCCTCCAGAAGGTGCCGTTGCAACATGCCGTCCCCAAAGCCAGGAGACGAGGAGGAGGATGCCCTATTTGCCCCGGAGGTGACACTGGTATAACTCTGGACAGGCGTTGCCACCACCGGGGGGGCAACCTGACCAGTGACTACATCAGCCCCAACAGCATCACCATTACCCACCTCCATCTCACCCTCCACCAAACCATCAACCACACCACTAGACAATGAATTGGCCTCATTCACACCCACCACCACATTCATTCCTGCTGGACCAGTAACAACGGTGGATGACATTTTCACCTCAGCATCATCAGGCACAAGGGGCTCAGTCACCTCCATAGAACTGGAGGCAACCTCACCCCTGGTCTTATGTGTGCCCTCCACATCATCAGTCGGTAATTTCCACTGTTTTGCATTCGTAGCGATGCGCCGCTGATCCTTAGCTGTTGTGAGGCGCCGCAGATCTTTAGCATCAGGATCTTCCTGACCAGTGGCACCAACACAAAATAACACTTTGGTGGGAGGACCGGAACGCTCAGCCCTGACAGCCCCCTCACACTGCCGCCGCTCCTCAACTAAGTGATCAGCGGCAACAGCATTCAGAGGTGCCGAGGCTACCGGAGTTGCCCCCGACACCGGGCTGCTTCCCCCTCCCACTGAGGAGCGCACCACAGCATCGTGGCCTGACCGAACGCCCACCGCCGGGCCGCCCTCACTGTCCAGCCTTTCGGCTGATGCACCTCCTGCAGCGTCCCCACTACTAGTAGCAGATACGGAGCTCTGCGTCTCACTACCACGCTGTGTAATCTCCCCGCGCCTTTGTGACGCGCCCCCTGGGCCGTGGGGTACTCGGTGCCGGGCCGGTCGTTGCTAGAGGAGATGTCACAGTGGCGGTGACCGGTCCATGACCCAGGGCGGTCAATCAAAAGGGGAATATTTACAGGGGATTTATAGTTCTTTATATAAAGTTTGTGACGCCACCTGTGGTATGCGGCTATGTGGAGCCACCGCTGCGGTGCCGATCCTCTGGAGCTGTTGTTGACGCAGCAGAGTTGGTTTAGCTCTCCACAGGTAGAGCTTAGCTCCAGGGCAGTGTAGATGTTGTAGATGTTGCTGGGCGTTGTAGTGTAGTGTAGTGCAGGGGGTGATGGCGCAGCAGTAATTCACAGAAACAGTGGGGTGCAGTCTTCAGAGTTTACTCACAGTTGTCAAGTTCCTCAGGTTGCACTGTACAGGTTACAGCCTCCCACGTCGCGCTACGTTCACCAGGCAGGGGTTCAGCAATCCCTCAGGTAATTCCAGAGCACTTAACGGGACCCCTTTCTGTGTGCCTTCCTCAGTCGTCTTCCTGCGCTGGCTCTCACCCTCCTGCCCTGCGCCTCACAATCAGTGTCCCAATCCGGTAGCCTCGGGTCTTGTCGGGCGACCTGCAGTCCCCTGGACCCTCTGTGACCACCTTTTCGGCGATATAATTGTGGCTGTGGCAACTGCACCCTAAAAGTACAGAAGTCTCCGGTTTCTAGCTGAGCCTTGTAGTTCTCCACTAGTTTAGGGGCCGGTCCCCTCTGTGGCTTGATCCTTCCACACCAGGTAGATTTGGGCGTACGGGTGGCCTCCAGCACTGCCCGTACCCCTAGGATCCCCTCGTTCCTCCTGGAGCCTTCCTTCCTGCTCCTCTCTCCTTTCTCCTCAGTCTTGGGCCTCTCTGCTAGGCCCCTCCTCCTGAGCAGAGCTCCTGCAGAGCTCCTGCTCCTTCCACTTCTCCTCTCAGACTGAACTCAACTAACAAGATGGTTCCCTCTTTTATACAGCTCCTTTACAAGTGCTCCCGTGACCTGCTTCCTCCATCCACACCCACTACATGGTTCCCCCCTCACTTGGTTCCCCTCCACTCCAGCGCCATCATGCACGTTGTCAGGCTTACCCTCCATGCTGGAAGCCTTGCGACTTCTCTGAGTCTCCACAGTCCTGGGGAAGTAGGAGCCACATTGCTGTGACTCCTGGTGGAGCGTCTTATCCCCGAGTCCTCCGATGTGCAGGCCGGTTGCTGGTTTCCCCGACTCCCCGCCGACCTGGTTCGGGGAACAGAAATCAGGGACTTGGCTCCATCACTCATCCCAGGAAACCCACTCCCTCCCTGGGTAGGAGAGAGAGCAGGTCCCCAGGTGGATAGGTGTTGGTTCTCAGGAGCACACAGCAGGATCTGCAGCCTCCACACCCACAATCACCACAGTGAGCAACAGCTGATCAGAGCTGCACTCACTATTCTGCTGGTGCAGTCACTGTGCACATACATTACATTACTGATCCTGAGTTAGATCCTGTATTATACTCCAGAGCTGCACTCACTATTCTGCTGGTGCAGTCACTGTGTACATACATTACATTACTTATCCTATACTGATCCTGAGTTATAGCCTGTATTGTGCTCCAGAGCTGCACTCACTATTCTGGAGTACGTGTAGGATATACATTACTGAGGGAAAATTGTGTGGGGAAAATCAAGTTGTTCCAACCAATATTGCTGCCTTTTGTAGCAATCACAAGGCATCTGTTCCTGACGTGGCAGCCCCCACCTTTTTGGGCTATTTGTGACCCTAGTCCTTAAAAGTGGTGTCTGATTTGGAGCAGTCATTTTCAGAACCTTTATTAGAGAATTCTTAGTAAATAGAGGATTCTCTCATTAAGGACCGCTAACAATAAGGGAGAGCAGAGGGCACCTGAACAGTGCGTCTTCTCTCTGTAGGACTTGATTCATCCATACAGTACATTACAGTCCTTTGGTTTCTATAGGCACTGTGTAATGCTTCATTATTCCTGTGGGGACGTTGTATGGATTTTGTGCACTTGCTGCCAAGTTTTGCTACAGATTACAGCTGATTCCTAGAGGTCCAGGGCGTCCTGTAATAATCTAATATTGGGAGGTAATCCTAATATCAAAGTAGACAAAACGTTTGAATTCTACTCAAGAAATTCTGTTTGCTTTGGGCAATTGTCAAGTGATGCCAGATACTGATCTATGGAATGAAGCTTATCCTCCGAGAGATACTGATCACTTCCTCTGATCATTTCTCCAGTCACCATCCAGACTGTTTTATCATGTGCAGAAGCAAGTGGTTAACTACGTATTCTAGTGATAAGCAGGTAGACTATTTTTTTCTTAAAATCACTTGTGACTGATATACTGTATATATACAATATATAATATTGTTAATACAGTACTAATCCTAAATAACAGACTGCATTATACCCCAGAGCAGCACTCACTATTCTGCTGGTGCAGTCACTGTGTACATACATTACATTACTGATCCTGTACTGATCCTGAGTTACATCCTGTATTATACTCCAGAGCTCCACTCACTATTCAGCTGGTGCAGTCACTGTGTACATACATTACATTACTGATCCTGAGTTACATCCTGTATTATACTCCAGAGCTGCACTCACTATTCTGCTGGTGCAGTCACTGTGTACATACATTACATTACTTATCCTGTACTGATCCTGAGTTACATCCTGTATTATACCCCAGAGCTGCACTCACTATTCTGCTGGTGCAGTCACTGTGTACATACATTACATTACTTATCCTGTACTGATCCTGAGTTACATCCTGTATTATACTCCAGAGCTGCACTCACTATTCTGCTGGTGCAGTCACTGTGTACATATATTACATTACTGATCCTGCACTGATCCTGAGTTACATCCTGTAGATCTTTTATTATAAAAATCAAAAACATAACAATAATAATAACAGAAACATAACAAAAATATCAACCAGAAAATAATCAATATAATGAAACTGATCCAGCTCATTCTATCCTCACACACATATCTTAGATATATACAGAATAATAACTAATAATAGCTACTTACACCTCCGACTTCTGGTCCATTTACCAAAGAAAATAATAACCACAAACAATAAATAAAATAAATAGCTGGAAAATATATACATTATTTTAATTAATATAAAATAAACACTAACTATATAGATATATTCAAGACTAAACTAAATTAAACACCCTGCATGAAAATGATCTTGCTGCGGAATACACGGTTCTTCTTCTTGAACCATGGAAGGAAGTGCTGTTTGAGAAACTCAACATAAATTATGGAGTTCATCTTTGCCCCTTCAGGGATCCTAAAAGGGCAGACAATCTCTCTCCCCATGATTCCAGCCCAAAACATTACTCCACCTCCTCCATGTTAGCGCCGTAGCCGTGTTTGCATGGAGTGTCCATCAACCAGCCATCCTCCACTCCATCCATCTAGACCATCGAGATCATTTCATGCATGATAATGCCCCGTCTCATGCTGCACATAACACATCTGCATCTCTGGCTGCTGTGGGCATAAAAGGGGACAAACTTATGGTGTGGCACCCATGCTCCCCTGACCTCAACCCCATTGAGAACCTCTGGAGCATCATCAAAAGGAGTGTCTATGATGGCGGGAGGCAGTTCACATCTAAGCAACAGCTCTGGGAGGGTATTCTGTCCTCTTGCAAAACAATTGAAGCAGAAACCATCCAAAACCTGACAAATTCAATGGACGAGAGAGTTCAGAAGCTCCTTTCGAACAAGGGGTCCTATGTGCAAATGTAACATCACCTAGAATAAAGTTTTGAGTTGAAAACTGTTTGATTTCAGTTTGTAATAACCTGCTAATGCTTATAATTTCAAAAATGACCATTTTTTTGTTCTTTATTAAAATGAAAAGGTTGAAAACTCTGCTGTGCATAATAATTTGGAACATGCATTTTGAGTGCAGTTTGAGTGTTTTATTTTTTTAAAAATATACTGTTATCATAGGCAGTTTGTACAAAAACCTTTCAATTGTACTCTAATAGTTATTTGACTGGAAAATTACAATGACTGCAATTCATATAGGTAATTTGGGAAAATCTGAGAAAATATTATTTGCATAATAATTTTGAACACAGTGTATATAAATCCATGCCGTTTGCATGGATTTATATTGTGTGGCCTAGTTGTCACAAGCACTTTCCAAGTGATGCTAATCGCTTGGAAAGCGCTGGTCAATCCGCATGCGGAAATGTCAGTGAATAACGCTCCATTTCCGCATGTCCCTGGCAGGAAAAACGCATGTACAATCCGCATGCGCTTTTTCTGCCAGGGAGATGCAGAAATGCTCAAAAAAAATCCAGAGCATTTCTGCATCGTGGGCACATAGCCTTACATTAATTGTATGGCTTAATATTGAGCACACATAGCCATCTATACACAGCAGGAGGCCGCACGTAGCCATCTATACACAGCAGAAGGCCGCATGACGCCATCTATACACAGCAGGAGGCTGCATGGCGCCATCGATACACAACGGGAGGCCGCACGTAGCCATCTATACACAGCAGGAGGTCGCATGTAGCCATCTATACAGAGCAGGAGGCCGCACATAGCCATCTATACACAGCAGGAGGCCGCACGGTGCCATCTATACACAGCAGGAGGCCGCACGACGCCATCTATACACAGCGGGAGGCCGCACATAGTCTTCTATATACAGCGGGAGGCCACACATAGCCATCTATACAAAGCAGGGGGCCGCACAGTGCCATCTATACACAGCAGGGGGCCGCACGGTGCCATCTATACACAGCGGGAGGCCGCACGTAGCCATCTATACACAGTGGGAGGCTGCACGTAGTCTTCTATACACAACTGGAGGCCGCACGGTGCCATCTATACACAGCAGGATGCTGCACGTAGCCATCTATACACAGCGGGAGGCCGCACGTAGCCATCTATACACAGCGGGAGGCCGCACGTAGCCGTCTATACACAGCAGGAGGCCACACGGCGACATCTACACACAGCAGGGAGGCCGCACGGTGCCATCTATACACAGCAGGATGCTGCACGGTGCCATCTATACACAGCAGGGGGGGCCGCACGGTGCCATCTATACACAGCAGGATGCTGCACGGTGCCATCTATACACAGCGGGAGGCCGCACGTTGCCATCTATACACAGCAGGAGGCCGCACGGCGCCATCTATACACAGCAGGAGGCCACATGTAGTCTTCTATACACAGCGGGAGGCCACATGTAGCCATCTATACACAGCGGGAGGCCGCACGTAGCCATCTATACACAGCGGGAGGCCGCACGTAGCCATATATACACAGCAGGAGGCCGCACGTAGCCATCTATACACAGCTGGAGGCCGCACGTAGCCATCTATACACAGCTGGAGGCCGCACGTAGCCATCTTTACACAGCGGAAGGCCGCACGTAGCCATCTATACACAGCGGGAGGCCACACGGCACCCCCCAGATACAGAGGGGGGCCGCACGGTGCCATCTATACAAAGTGGGAGGCCGCACATAGCCATCTATACACAGCACGAGGCCGCACGGCGCCATCTATACACAGCGGGAGGCCAAACGTAGCCATCTATACACAGCAGGAGGCCGCATGGCGTCATCTATATACAGCGGGAGGCCGCACCGCGCTCCCCCCCAGAGACAGCGGGAGGCCGCACACACACAAACATATACAGACATATACATACACGCATAAACACATTTGAAACACAAAAATACATATAAACAGACATCACACAATGATATCTGCCTGCACACACACACACACTCACTCAATCACACACACACACACTCACACACACACACTCGCACACACACACACACATTCACACACACACAGTCACACACACACACACACACTCACCATCCCCTGGCTCGGCTCCAGTCGTCCAGCTTCTCTCCTATGCAGCAGTGCAGGCAGGGCGCGCACCGTGTGACGTCACACTAGCAGACACGGCCGAAGAAGAAGCAGCGGCCGTGCGCCGCTGCTGGGGGTGGTGCGGTCCGGGGGCCCCCCTGCCACTGTCTGCCGGTATGTGCCGTGGCGCCGCACATATTATAATGAGGGCAATCTTGCCACGGACCCCCCGGAGACCCGGGCCCCCCGGAGACCTGGAGACCCGGGCAGTAGCCCAGATTGCCCTCATTATAATCCGCCTTTGCACCCAACCTAACACCTACATCCAAATCCATATCCCTATATACAATATATACAGAAACAACCACAAATAACAAAGCCCAAGTTTGTGCCTGCAGCCCGACATCACTGTATACCGATCAAAACAAAAATCTATGGTGTCAGCAGCAGCCCACCACCAGGAAAGGAGACGACAAGACTAGGGCACATTAAAAGAAAAGCCCCTCCAGAGGAGAGTGGCTCTACGTGTGCCCAGTTTCTCATACTCCAGAGAACGCACCTTCACCAGGTCACCGAGTATGGTTCTAAACACATCATTCACTGGGAGGATTTTCCGTTGCCTCTATACTAAGCTCCATGCGTTCCATGTGTGATACCTAACCATTGTGCTAGCTAGAAATAAGATGCAGAAGTCCAGACCACCCAGGTCTCTGAATGCTCCATAGGCCCATTCCACATAAGAGAGACCGGCCAGCCGGGGCCAGCCAATGGAGGCGCCCACCCTGTTGTACACCTCTGTGTTAAAGGGACAACGAAGCAGGAAGTGGTCCATGCTTTCCAGCACAGTACCATAATGCTCCCAAGGACAGGTCCTGTCCTCAGAGCTGCTACACTTCAGATTGTCCCTCACACACAGTTTCCCATGGAAGCAGTGCCAAGCCAAGTCCCAAAACTTCAAGGGGATCCTGATAGAAATCAAAAGATGCAAACCCACCCTAAGATCCCAACTTGGGCAATCCCTGACCGCCAGAGGCCTCTGAGAATGGGTCAACAGAACCCTTTTGTAAAGGAGCTTCTTTGGCAGAGTCCTGATCTCCCACATTCTCAGATCCAACTGGAGAATTACCTTGAGAACAAAGGTAGCATAAGCAGGAAGATGTCTATGCGGTGTGTGAAGATCCTTCACTTGCCCTCCTGTCTCCCATTCCTGGAAGAAAGGCTGAAACCATGCCCTACAGGAGAATACCTACAGAGGAGTCCTTTCTTTCCAGAGGTTTGCAATATTGATCTTAAACAAGGTATTCACAAGTAATACCACAGGGTTGACCATACCCAATCCTCCTAGTCTCCTCGTATGGTAAATAACCTCCCTCTTGACCAGGTCCAGTGTATTCCTCCACAATAGTTGGAAGAACAAACTATAGACCCGAGTCCAGAGAGGCTCTGGCAAGATGTACACACTGCCCAGATAAAGCAGTATAGGGAGCAGTTACGTTTTTATCAGGTTTACCCTTTCTCTTAGGATCAAAGACCAACCCTTCCATTGGTTCACTTTCTGAGTGGCGATCTCTAGCCTGCTGTTCCAATTTTGTTTGGGGTAATCCTCCTAGCCAAATTCGATGCCAAGGACTTTTGCAGAGACTTTGGGTCTTGGAAAAGTGTCCGGGAGATCAAAACCAAGATCTCCTCCTCCCAGCCAGAGACTTTCACATTTATACTGGTTGATCTTGGCTCCGATGCCTCTGAGTAGCGATCTATGTCTGACATCAACCACTCTGCCTCCTCATGAGAGGAAACAAAAACAGTGACATCATCGGCATATGCCACCACCCTCAGAGTGGCTTCCGGTGCTGCCAGGTCAATCCCGATCCTGGTCAACGGTCCACACTCCACCCTCCACCCTCCTAAGAAGTGGAAACATGAAAAAAATACAATTGTATCCAGCTCACTCACGATTAAGTAGTAATCCCAAAGCTATGCACGGGCTGAAAGTTTGTATTGGCCACAAGAAATGAAGCAAATGGTGGAGAAAAAAAGTCCAGCATCCAATATGGGAAAAAAAAATTTTTGTAAAAACAACCTATAATGAATTTTTTTTTTAAAAAAAAAAAGCATGATAGGTTAAAAACTGGTCGCGGATGCAACCGCAAGGGTCAACCCTGGTGAACACCACACCCAACCTCAAAAAAGCTGCCAATTCAACCGTTCACAAGCGGGAAACTCTTCGCCCCAGAGTACAAGGTCTTAAGCCAATCAACAAACCCCCCAAGCAGGCAATACATTAGAAGGACAGACCAGAGGTACTCATGATTAACCCGATCAAATGCTTTTGCTTGGTCCAATGACAGCATGTACACTCTCCAGTGGCCAGCCCTACCCTGCTCCACTGCCATTCGGACACAGAGCACAGCACTAAATGTACTGCGGCCTAGAACATAGCAGTGCTGGGCCCCCGGAAAGGAGTCGAGGTGCAAATTTCACGAGCCGATTAAACAGCACTTTTGCCAAAACCTTTCTGTCTGCATTGAGAAGCGCTATGGGAGTCCAATTCTCAATGCAAGATGGGTCCTGACTCCTTTCCCTTTGACAAGATGATCAAGGCACACCACCTCATTGACTTTGGCAGAGTGCCCGAGGAAAGACACTCACTGAATATCTCAGTCAAGAGGGGAACCAAGGTGTCTTTAAAGGTCTTATTGAATTCAGATGTTAAGTGTAGCACAATGCATGGTGTCCCCTTCTCCCTCCATGCACAGATGCCGGCTTACTCACTGCCCCAGCTTCTCGACGTGGTCCCCAGCGCGCTCCCTGTCATCTGTTGTAGTGTGTGTGCGCCCTCCCTGCTATTATAGGGGCAGCGCGTACATATAGTAAATGCCCTCAGCTTGTAGCTGAGAGGCATTTAATATAATTGTGCACCTGCAAGATGGCTCCCAGCCAATTGCTGGGAGTTATCCTTTATAAAAGACTCTCTCCCCCTTAGGGAGTCACTGAAGCAACAGCATTTATTAGTGTCTAGTTTCCTGTACTAGTGAGTTGTTAGGCCCCCTTGTCCCAGTGCAGCCAGATTCCTGAACCCTAATCCTTGGTCCCGATGCGGTCAGTTTTCTGTTCCCAAACTCCCTTGGTCCTGATTCAGCCAGTGGCTGAACAATGTCCCCTAGTCCTGGTGCAGCCAGTCCTGTTCCTGAAGTTCCTTGGTCCCAGTGTGGCCAGTGCCTGAACATTGACCCCTGGAGTCAGCAGCTACAGTACCGGGATCTGCCTAGGAGTGGTACCTGGTGGGTACCTGGAGCCCAGTCTGTCTCCACCATCAGGAGCTCTAGTGAACACCTGGTAGCCACTTAGCTATGCCCCTTCCTAGGCAGCCCGGCCCTGTGGCACAGTGGGTCCACAAATCCACTTCCGCCATCGTTGGGAGTAACAGTTTGCTTCGGTCATGGGCCCCGCTGATCCCCAGTCCTCTCTACACTCGGAGCTGTGTCGGTGGCTGATCTACCAATGAGAGAGGCAGGAAATTTTTTTGTATCATCTACAGACACTGGATATCCAATTGTAAGCCCCGACGTCAGTTGCGCCAGCCCAAGTTGCAGTACCTATGGCTGTGCTTATGCAACCCGAAACTTATGCCTCTGAAGTAGTAACTGTCTTGTCTGATCCGCCTCAGTACTATGGGATCCAAAGCAGTGCCGTGGGTTCCTGGAGCAGTGCATGCAGCACTACGAAATTTTCGGTTAGCAGTTTTTCTCCGATTGTGCCAAGGTGGAATTCCTGATGTCCTACCTAGCAAGAGATGCCCTGGCATGGCTCAACCACCCATGGGAAAAAGGGGCTCCTATCACCTTGGACCTGCAGGCCTTCCTGGTGGCCTTCCGGAAGGTCTTAAAAAAGCTGAACCTAGAATCTTCTGCAAAAATGTCCCTTCCCAACTTCCAGGAGCAGACCAGACTCGTGACACGTGTGAGAAAACCGTCACTTCTGGCCATGTCCTTTCAGATACCACCTGTTCCTCAGCCTGTTGAGGCAGCTACCTGTGCAGAATCTGTGAAGATCAACCGTGTTTGGCAGGCTGAGCAGAATCCGGAACTCAGTCTTGAGATGGTATTGCAGTATCGCTGCGATTGTACAGAACATCCTGATGGTCTTTGTCCAGTGAAGTTTAAAAAACTCCTAAACCTTGGGCCAGTGGGAGAGGCTGTCCTTGGCGGGAGCTTTCCCTCTCCACAGATGACTGTAACTGTATCCTTGGCAAGTGTAGGCTTCGGTTTGGCGGAAAAAATCTTGCTGCAAGCCGTGAAAAATTAGTGTCAGTTTCCCGTCCGACAGCTCCAGAATCTGGGGAGGGCATTGTCAGGCGAAGGACGAGCTCTACTCAGAAACAGTCAAGTCATGTCTGAACAACTTGGACTCCAGATTGGAAAAGATTGCCTTCCATGTGCTGTCTGGAATTCCCATAGGTCGTCCAGAGCTGAGAACTCTAGTGCCTGTTCTGGTCTGGGAACCCTGTGTGGTGCTTCCTTGGGGACATCTGAGTCACAAGAGGTGTCTGGTCCCCATACGTCCTGGTCAGTCAGCAGTGCCACCTTCTCCTCCAACATGTCTGCCAGTCGCCGACTCGCTGTGTGCTGGTGTCTGTGAACGAAGGGAAGTGGAGGCGATGTCCCCACACAGTCCCGAAATTGTACCAATGGTCTGCCCCCATGAACCTCCCCGCCTCGTGGATGTGTCGTTTTGAAGACCAGGCTGAAGAAGGGTACAGAGGAAGCATCTTGAGTCTCTAGGTGGTCTGGTGAAGAGAACATCAAGGCGGTGGCATCTTCCAAGTCTCTGTAATCCACAAACCAGGTGGAGGAATTCCACTTGGTCCTTGAATCATCCAGGGTGGAAGCTGACCTCAACAAATAGAGAGAGACTTACAAATGCCCAGTTCCTGGTACTACACCCACTTCGTCCAATGCGGAGGACGGCTTAATGGAGAGAAGCATCCTAGTTGTGAAGATGGTGAGACATGTCATTTTTCATCTAATGGACAGAAGAAGTCATGGTCCTGAAAATAAGTCCTGGGAGTCCGTGAAGAGGTGTCGGCCTCCACTTCTCTGCAGAAAGTCCTTGCGGGTTTGAATAAGAGGGGACGTAAGGGGGGGATACTCTAGCGCAATGGCCGGCACCCTTGCATGGTGTCCCCTTCTCCCTCCATGCAGGGATGCCAGCTTACTCACTGCCCCAGCCTCTCGGCATTGTCCCTGTTCTCTGTTGTAGTACGCGCGCGCTCCCCTGCTCTTAAAGGGGCAGCGTGCACATATAGTAAATGCCCTCAGCTTGTAGCTTAACTGAGAGGCATTTAGTATAATTGTGCACCTGCAAGATGGCTACCAGCCAATTGCTGGGTGTCATCCTGTATAAAATACTCCCTCCCCCTTAGGAAGTCGCCAAAGCAACAGCATTCATTAGTGTTTCATTTCCCCTACTAGTGAGTTCTTAGGTCTCCTGGTCCCAATGCAGCCATTTCCTGAACCCTAATCCCTAGTCTCACTGCGGCCAGTGTCCTGTTTACAAAGTCCCCTGGCCCTGGTGTGGCCAGTGCCTGAACATTTTTCCCCGATTCGTGTGCGGCCATCCCCAGAATCAGTATACAAAACCTGAGAGTGAACGTTTCCTTATCCAAGTATCCCATGTATCTGAACTGCTACAACCTATCTCCGAATTACTAGTCTGAGTCTGGCAACCCAGTCTGTCTCCACCATCAGAAGCTCCCGTCCAAGGCAGGGCCGGCCCTGTGGCATAATGGGTCCACAAATCCACTTGCACCACCATTGGGCGTAACATAAAGCCATCTGGATTGGGTGATTTCTTTAGGGCAAGCCTTTCAATCGTCAACGTAACTTTCTTTTCCCTGATCATCTCTATCAAAACATCAAGAGAGGGGTCTAACCCTGGTTCGGGGAAGGTTTCAGGTAGGAAAGCCGATATCTTATCCCAATCAAGATCCCTCTTTCCCAAGAGATGTGAGTAGAAGGATCTGACGACCTCCAGGATCCCTGATCTGGATCTTTTCAGGGACCCAATAGTGTCAACCAGTCCTGTAACTATTTTACTATTCACTGACATCTTGGAGTTTCTGTAAGGGTCGGGCGAGAGGTACTTCCAATAATCCCTCTCAAAAACCAAAGATGCGTGTCTGTCATACTGACACCTCATTAGCAAAGATTTTGCTCTGGAGATCTCCTCATGGCTGTCTCCAGTTGAGCCAAGATGCTCAAGTTTCCTCCTCAGGCCCTGATACAGGCAGTACCTGTCCAGACTCTTGAGGCTCAAGAGCTGGCAGAAGAATCTCGCCACCCTTTTCTTGAACATCTCCCACCACTATGACTTACTACTACAAAGATCCAGTAAGGTTACCAGGCTCTGAAGAAAATCAAAAAAGCTTCTTCCTATCTGGGGGGTCTCTGCAACATTCAGAGAAAACAAACTTAAACAGTGGTCGGAGAACTCCACTTCAACAATAGACACTGCTGAAGAGAAGGCTTCCTCCTTTAAATAAAACGTGTCTATTCTAGACCTACGGTTACCTCTATGATAGATGAACCCCTCGTGGCCTGGGGTGTGCCGGATGTTGACATCCTCCTGCCAAGCCTCACTAGCTATACTATTAAGGGTGACACTATCATAAGTCAGTTTGTCTCTGGAACCTCCTCTATCTCGGGGCTTCATGACAGTGTTGAAGTCCCCTCCAAAGACGACCTGCCGACTCGTAAAAAGGTAGGGCTTGATTCTCATAAAGAGACACTTCCAGGCCCACTTAGATTGGGGACCATAGATGTTAATGAGCTAGAGCTCGTCCCTTCATGAGGACATCTAATATCAGGCACCTCCCCATTTCTAACTCAATAACCCATTGGCATTTTACTGGTTCGATAAAAAGGACCGCCACTCTGCTATACGGCTTGGCCGCAAGAGACCACTAGGAGGGTCCAAGTCTCCACTCCCTCTTAGCTTTAAACACCTCTGCCATGTTTGGCAACCTGGTCTCTTGCAAAAAGAAAATGTCAGCTTCAGCTGAAAAAATCAAAGGCCGCAAATCTAGCTGTATTTGACTTTATGCTAGCGATATTAATGGATGCCAATGTCAACAGAGTGGGAACCACCATCATTGGTGATTGAGTTAGATGGCTTTCTTCTTCCCACTCCTCTTATCCTCCGGCCACCAACTCTGCCAAACATTTTTTTTTGGGTAGGAGCACAGTTTATTTATTTATTTATTTTACTCATTTATATAGCACCATTAATTCCACAGCGCTTTACAGACATTATCGGCACTGTCCCCATTGGGGCTCACAATCTAGATACAGTTCAGACTTCTGCTATGGTGCCCCATGATTTCTATGTACACCCCTGCTGATGATGATATGTGCTGCCCTGCTGCGCATTGGTGCCACAGAACCCAGAAGGGTGCATGGATGGACTTCTCCACAAGAGGCCCTCACACATTCACACACCTCCACCCTACCACCTCAGACCAGCAGAGGGAGCCTGCTAGGGACTTATATAGGGAGGGTGGAGCCAGGCAGTTAGTTAGTGTTTTAGAGAGTTCCCACTGAGACACTGAGAGGGACAGAGCTCAGAGTTGAGCTGAGAGCGTGCTGATGCTCAGAGAGCAGCGAAGAGGCAGCACGCTGGCTGCTGTGCTTAGGCGAGCCAAGGCCTACAGCACGTGTGAAGGGCTAGTGAGGGCCCTGAGTGTGGCCGAAGGCAAGAGGAGAAGGAAGAAGTAGCGAGGGGGCAGAGGAGCATACCAGGCTCATCCCAATATATATACCGGACACCGGGTCCGCGCCTACAGGGACCCTTAATACCCAGTAGGAACCACCGGAACCCCTGGAGGACTACAGGTCCCAGGTTCACCAAATGCTGATTGCAGTACCAGGGCTAGGAGTCACGGATGCCCCAGCGTCCAGGGAGAGTGATCTCCAAAGAGAAGGCCCTACCACCAGGTCAGCAGGTGCAAGGAGAGACAGTAACCAAGCTAAGCCTAGTTCCAGGCAGGCCAGAAGCTTAGAGAGTAAAGCCACGGATCAGGAGGCCCTATACCCGCTCACTGGGGAGAGTCCAAAAGTGCGCCCTTCGTCCGGAGTACCCTGGACCGTGCCTGCAACATCACCAGTAAAGGTACTGAAGCTTACCCCCGTGTGAGTGTCCGTCTTTCCTCCGGGACCGACCTGCCGTCTCTCCCCTGCACTACCATCCATTACACCCCACGCTGCCCTGGAGGTAGCTCTACCTGTGGAAAGCCACACCATCCCTGCTGCCGTATCACCAGCTCCAGAGGACTGCTCCGCAGCGGCGGCTCCCCTTAGCCGCATTACACAGGTGGCGTCACGAACTTTCCAAATCCCCTATAAATTTATCCCCCTTTTTACTGACCGCCCTGGGTCACGGACCGGGCCAGCCACCGTGATATCCCTGCCGTACCGGCATCCATAGGCCCGGCTGCCAAGTACCCCACGGCCCAGGGGGCGCGTTAGCCTTGGTGTCACGAACAGGATTCCGTGCCCGTTGCCACCGGGTACTGTGCGCCTTAAAAGACTGTTACTCACTGTGGTGAAGGTTTCCCGCCATTCCCGAGATTTCCCGCCATTGTCCGCCATCTTCCTGTCGCCGCGCGGGAAGAAGAGGGGCGTAACCGCGGGAATTGGAGAGGCGTAACCGCTGGAAGTGCGCGAAGCCCTGGACACGCCCCGCCCCTGATGTCGAACCAGGAAGCGTCAGGTCCTGGAAGGAGCCCAGAGGACGCTCTGACGTCAAATGCAAGCGACGCAAGGTCCTGGAAGAAGACCGTCGCCCGCGGAGCTGCGGCCTACCTGATAAAGAAAGTGAAGAAGGTAGGCTCCGGTTCACTAGGGGGGCGCAACCATGGACGACGACCAGCAAGCCGCCGGAGCACCGGTTAACGCTCCTGATGCCCAACTTGCGCCCGGCGCTGCACAGGCCGGAGCGGCCGCTCCACCAGCAGGGGTCGTGACCCCGTTGATACCCATGGCCCTGCCGTATATCCCTGGAGCGAAGTGGCTCCCCTAGTATAATGGCAAACCGGACACCCTGTCCGGATTCAAGAGAAAAATATGCGGTGTGTTAGACATGTATTCTATGACCGGTAAACAGAGAGCCGCTGTTGTGCTGGGACAATTGACTGGTGCTGCAGAGCGGGAAGTTGAAACCTGGCCAGCCGCAGACCAGGAATCAGTATCCATCATCTTTAAGAGACTGCAAACTGTGTTTGAAAACCGCACTGAGAGAGATCTCTGGATGAGGTTCTACCACTGTGTCCAGAAACCTGAGGACAGTATCCGGGACTACGCCTGGCGCTTACAGGAAGCCCTGCGGGCCCTGAAATAGGTTAGTCCAGCCAGCATACAGAATGAAAATAAAATGCTGACAGAACAGTTCATCCAGGGGTTGAGGTCCCTGGAGGAGAGCAGAACTGTACGGTGGTGGGCCTTAGACCATCCAGATGCCACCTTTGACACCCTTAAGGACATGGCTATAAAGGGGCTGCAGCCCCTGGAGACAACAGATACTGCTATCCAGCGTTACCAGGGTGGGGCCACCCCAGTGCCCGCAGCACCCACTGCTCCTTCATTAACGGCTGAAACAAAGATGCAAACAGTGCCTCCTAGTGAGCTGGACAGCCTGCGCTCTGAAGTGCGCCAGTTAAGTAAAACCCTGGCCACTGTCCTGAGCACCCTGCAGCTACAGACGGAGCCTGAGCCGGAAGGAAGGATCCTACTCACCGACAGCCCTGAGGATGTCCCCTGGATGAGGAGAAGAAGGAGGACAACGCCACCCCGTAGGAGGACAACGCGACCCCGGAGGAGGCCAACGCCACCCCGTGGGAGGACCAACGACCAACGTCACCCTCCTGGAGAATTCATCTGCTACCTCTGCCAGAAGGCAGGCCACACAGCGCGGAACTGTCCTTTAAACGAGCAAACCTGGGGCCGAGGGCCGACACCCAGGAGTAGATCAACCAGGCCCATCAAACTGGTACCATCGGTTCGTGGGAGGAAGACCTTTCCTGTCCATTGTGCTGGATGGCATCGCGACACCTGCCCTGCTGGACACTGGATCTCAGGTAACCATCATGCCTGATGTCCTCTACAAAAGGTTCTGGTCCATAGACGAACTTCACCCGCCAGCTCCAAACCTTTCCGTGTACGCCTCCAATGGCCTTCCTCTTAACCTAGTCGGGGTTAAGGATGTGGTAGTAAAGGTGGGAAGAGTAGAACTGAAGGACCAGGGACTAATTGTAGTAGAGACTAATCCTGATGATACAGACTTGTACATGATACTTGGTACTAATGTTGTTGGTAACTGTTTGGGAGAAGTGTTATTCTTGCTTCAACAGATGGCTGACACTGCCAAGCCAGGGCAGAGGAGGTTGCTCCAGAAAGAGATCCGAGCCCTTATGTACCAGCAAAAGGTAAAGCTATCAGGTGGTGAAATTGGTAATGTACGGGTGACAGACCTGATACCCATTGTGATTCCCCCGATGAGTGAAATGCTGATTTGGTGTAGAGCAGCATTAGGTCTAAGAGGACAGAACTACCAGGCGGTAGTAGAGCCCATTAGTTCGGAGCACAGACCTACACTCTTAACTGCCAGAGGGGAGGTTGATGTACGCAATGGGAGAGTACCCGTACGACTCCTAAATTATGGGGAGGATGAAGTTAAATTACCAAGATACGCCACTGTTGCCAGGTTGTACACTGTGGATAACAACGCCATACACACAGTGGAGTCCCACCAGATACAGTGGAGGACAATGGCTCCGAAGCTCAGTTGGGGGATTGGTGTCAACAGCTCCATGTTGGGACTGACACCAATCCTGGCCATCAAAAGCAAGGTGTATACAGGGTGGTCCAGGAATACGAGCAGGTATTCAGCAAACACCCACTTGATTTTGGGAGAATTAAAGGGGTACAACACCATATACCCACAGGTGACCATCCACCCATCAAAGAACGTTACAGGCCCATACCACCAGCACACTACCAGAAAGCGAAGGAAATCTTGCATGACATGAGGAAGGCAGGGGTAATAAGAGATAGCTGTAGCCCCTGGGCAGCTCCCCTGGTCCTGGTCAGGAAAAAGGATGGAAGCATGAGAATGTGTGTAGTTTACAGACAGGTAAATCGCATAACACATAAAGATACATACCCTTTGCCCTGTATAGAGGAATCCCTGGCTGCATTAAAGTCTGCAAATTATTTCTCTACCCTTGACCTCACTAGTGGGTACTAGCAAGTAGCAGTTGCTGAGGAGGACCAGGAGAAGACGGCCTTCACTACCCCGATGGGACTCTGTGAGTTCAACAGTATGCCATTCGGACTCTGCAACGCCCCTGGAACATTCCAGAGATTGATGGAGTGCTGTTTGGGACACCGTAACTTCGAGACCGTGCTGCTATACCTGGATGACGTGATAGTGTACTCCAAGATGTATGAGGACCATTTGAAGCACCTGGCGGAGGTATTTGAGTCGTTGTCCCGGTATGGGATGAAATTGAAGCCTTCCAAGTGCCACCTGCTCAAACGGAAGGTTCAGTACCTGGGGCACATCGTCAGTCCAGAAGGAATAGCACCAGACCCGGAGAAGGTCACTGCCATCCAGAAATGGCCGGAGCCGAAGAATCTCAAGGAAGTACGTCAGTTCCTGGGACTGGTCGGGTACTACCGGAGATTTGTAAAGGACTACACCAAGAAGGCAGCGCCTTTGCAAGATCTCCTGGTAGGACAGTCCAACAGAGGCAAACCCCCCCCCACTTCCAGTGGGGTAAAGAGCAGGCTGAGTCCTTTACAGTGATGAAGGAGATCCTGACCGGCAAAGAAATCCTGGCCTACCCTGACTACAGTCAACCTCAACCTTTCCTGCTGTACACTGATGCCAGCAACGAGGGATTAGGAGCTGTGTTGAGTCAGAAGCAGTATGGCAAAGAGAAGGTGAACGCCTATGCTAGCAGGAAGCTTCGTCCGACAGAGAGGAACCCAGAAAACTATAGCTCCTTCAAGTTGGAGCTCCTGGCCTTTGTCTGGGCCATCACTGAACGATTCAAGCACTACCTCGCCTCCAGTAAGTTCACGGCTTACACTGACAACAACCCCCTGACACATCTAGAGACAGCCAAGTTGGGAGCCATGGAGCAACGTTGGATGGCCCGGCTGTCAAACTATCAGTTCACCATCAAGTACCGGGCAGGCCACAAGAACGCCAACGCCGATGCCCTATCCAGAATGCCTCACCAGTCGGACACTGAAGAAGAAGAGGATGACCTGGAGGAGATTGAGCTACCTGCCTTCCACAGAAATGGGATGGTCCACGAGCAGCGCACCTCCAGGAGGTATCGTGGTAAGACATTAAACCCGTTACCTCATCTTGGTTGGAAGGAGACCCAGGACAGCGACCCGGTTGTCAGCAGTATCAAAGAACTGATAACCCAGGAAGGTTCCTCCCTGGAGAAGGACGCTTCTCCCCAAGCCAAGCAGCTGTGGAATGAGAGAAGCCGGCTGTTCATCTATAGAGAGAAGCTGTGCCAAAGGTATGTCAACCCTAGGACCCATGAGATGGTATGGCAGATCGTAGTGCCTAGGACAGACATCCAGATGGTGTTGGAGGCCTACCACGATCAAGTAGGGCACTTTGGCTGGAAGAAGCTGGAAACCCTCCTGAAGAATCGGTTTTATTGGGTTGGAATGCGGAGTTCCATAGAGAGGTGGTGCCGGGATTGTGGACCCTGTAGCCTCAGAAGAAAAGACTACAGCAGCCAGAAGGCACCCCTGCAGTCCATCAAGACAACCCAGCCCCTGGAGATCGTCACCCTGGATCACGTCAAGCTGTCACCTAGCAGGTCAGGCTACTCGTATGTCCTGACCATGGTGGATCACTACTCCCGGTTCCTGGTGGTGGCCCCCGTCAAGGATCTGACGGCAGAAACTGCAGCAAGGACGTTTCAAGCATACTTCTGCAGGCCCCATGGATACCCGGAAAAGGTGCTGACGGTTCAAGTCCCTGCCTTTGAAGCCGAGCTGTTCAAGGAGTTTTGCCATCTGTACTGGTGTAAGAAGATCCGGACTACACCGTACCACCCCCAAACCAATGGGTTATGTGAAAAGATGAAAAAAATAGTCATCGACCTGTTGAAGACCTTACCTCTAGAAGAAAGAAACCAGTGGCCAGTCAAACTACCTGACCTGGTAGATTTGTATAATCACATACCTGTGAGTTCCACCAATTGTACTCCAGCGTACCTCATGAGAGCAAGACCCGGAAAGTTGCCCATGGAACTGGAGCTTGGAGTGGTAGAGCCAGAAGCAGATATGTCCACTGAAGACTGGGATGTAACCCGACAGGAGCAGTACAAGAGAGTACAAGCCTGTGTCGAAGACAGTCTAAATAAGGTGAGAGATAAGCAGGAAGCACAGTACAACAAGAATGCGCCAGCCGAACCCTTGACACCTGGAGAAGTTGTGCTGAAAAGAAAGAGATGAAGCCACAAGCTTGACGACCAGTGGGAAAGGGAACCTTACACTGTGTTGAACTCCAGATTCGACAATAGGAAAACCTGTCTAATTAGCAAAGACGGAGGAAGAACAACTGCAACGGTATCAAGAGACCATCTGAAGTTGTGCCCAAGTCCGCTGAAGCTCCAGGAGGAAGTGCCTCTCACCGTACCGGAGGAGCCTAAAGAAGAAGTACTCCATACTGACTTAGGAGATTTCCCGGCAGATTCGCCTCAACTGGATGGAGCGGTAATAATACCTGTGCTACACTTCTACCAACAGCCAGAAGACTCTCCACTGCAAGTAAGACCTGTAAGTGCCCCAGAAGAGCCTGCTCAGGAAGAATCCCTGGAAGAAGGATCACCAGCAGAAGCAGGGCCAGAAGGCCCAGTAACCAGTGTACTTGCCAGTCCCGTAGAGAGGTTAAGGTAGTCTTGCAGTCCACCAACACATAGAGCGGAAAATAGCACAAGCATCCACACTACACGCATCCCCGTACTACGTAGGTCATCGCGTAGCACAAAAGGCCAGACCCCTGTCAGGTATAGGGAGTAAATAGAAAAATACCTGCAGTATAAATAGTTACCCAGTAAGGTATTGCATAATGTTTATTGTATAAACTGAAATATATGTGATTATTTAGTTACCCGTAAGGGTATATATAAAGGACTGGTAGGCTGAGGACTGTGAGCAGCCCCAAAACTGTACATGTACATAGTTGCACTCCCTGGAGTGCCCCTTAAGTGACCACTGAACAAAAACCCGTTTGGCGTGGCAGAAGACGTGGTCTGACCTTGGATCACTTATGCCCTGTAGCCACGCCCAGGGCCTACGTTGAGGGTTTTCAGGTCCCTCATGCTGCTCATCTTCACCAGTGAGATGGACACCAGTTAATGGATCTCACTGAGACTTTAAGAAGAGTGTTTTGTATATAAGAAAATGTATTAATGTTATTATTGTATTATAATGTTACCTGTAACATTTAAGAAAAGCGCCTCCCATAAAGGGAAGAAATGTTATTGTTTAACCTGTTTTTGCAAAAATGCTTCAGTCCAGGAGTACTGAGTTTTATTAGGGGGGATGTGGCACCCTGCTGCGCATTGGTGCCACAGAACCCAGAAGGGTGCATGGATGGACTTCTCCACAAGAGGCCCTCACACATTCACACACCTCCACCCTACCACCTCAGACCAGCAGAGGGAGCCCATTAGGGACTTATATAGGGAGGGTGGAGCCAGGCAGTTAGTTAGTGTTTAGAGAGTTCCCACTGAGACACTGAGAGGGACAGAGCTCAGAGTTGAGCTGAGAGCGTGCTGACGCTCAGAGAGCAGCGAAGAGGCAGCACGCTGGCTGCTGTGCTTAGGCGAGCCAAGGTCTACAGCACATATGAAGGCCTAGTGAGGGCCCTGAGTGTGGCCGAAGGCGAGAGGAGAAGGAAGACGTAGCGAGGGGGCAGAGAAACATACCAGGCTCACCCCGATATATATACCGGACACCGGGTCCACGCCTACAGGGACCCTTAATACCCAGTAGGAACCACCGGAACCCCTGGAGGACTACAGGTCCCAGGTTCACCAAATGCTGATTGCAGTACCAGGGCTAGGAGTCACGAAGGCCCCAGCGTCCAGGGAGAGTGATCTCCAAAGAGAAGGCCCTACCACCAGGTCAGCAGGTGCAAGGAGAGACAGTAACCAAGCTAAGCCTAGTTCCAGGCAGGCCAGAAGCTTAGAGAGTAAAGCCACGGATCAGGAGGCCCTATACCCGCTCACTGTGGAGAGTCCAAAAGTGCGCTCTTCGTCCGGAGTACCCTGGACCGTGCCTGCAACATCACCAGTAAAGGTACTGAAGCTTACCCCCGTGTGAGTGGCCGTCTTTCCTCCGGGACCGACCTGCCGTCTCTCCCCTGCACCACCATCCATTACACCCCACGCTGCCCTGGAGCTAGCTTTACCTGTGGAGAGCCACACCATCCCTGCTGCCGTATCACCAGCTCCAGAGGACTGCTCCGCAGCGGCGGCCCCCTTAGCCGCATTCCACAGGTGGCGTCACAAACTTTCCAAATCCCCTATAAATTTATCCCCCTTTTTACTGACCGCCCTGGGTTACGGACTGGACCAGCCACCGTGATATCCCCGCCGTACCGGCATCCATAGGCCTGGCTGCCGAGTACCCCACGGCCCAGGGGACGCGTCAGATATACAGTTATATGAAAAAGTTTGGGCACCCCTATTAATCTTAAGCTTATTGTTTTATAAAAATTGGTGTTGTTGCAACAGCTATTTCAGTTTGATATATGTAATAACTGTTGGACACAGTAATGTTTCTGCCTTGAAATGAGGTTTATTGTACTAACAGAAAATGTGCAATCTGCATTCAAACAAAATTTGACATAAGTATGGGCACCTCACCAGAAAAGTAACATTAATATTTAGTAGATCCTCCTTTTGCAAAAATAACAGCCTCTAGTCGCTTCCTGTAGCATTTAATGAGTTCCTGGATCCTGGATGAAGGTATTTTGACCATTCCTCTTTACAAAACAATTCCAGTTCAGTTAAGTTTGATGGTCGCCTAGCATGGACAGCCCTCTTCAAATGATCCCACAGATGTTCAATGATATTCAGGTCTGGGGACTGGGATGGCCATTCCAGAACATTGTAATTGTTCCTCTGCATGAATGCCTGAGTAGATTTGGAGCAGTGTTTTGGATCATTGTCTCGCTGAAAGATCCATCCCCTGCGTAACTTCAACTTTATCACTGATTCTTGAACATTATTGTGAAGAATCTTCTGATACTGAGTGGAATCCATGCATCCCTCAACTTTAACAAGATTCCCGGTGCCGGCATTGGCCACACAGCCCCAAAGCATGATGGAACCTCCACCAAATTTTACTGTGGGTAGCAAGTGTTTTTCTTGGAATGCTGTGTTTTTTTGCCGCCATGCATAACGCCTTTTTGTATGACCAAACAACTCAATCTTGGTTTCATCAGTCCACAGGACCTTCTTCCAAAAAGAAATTGGCTTCTCCAAATGTACTTTTGCATACCTCAGCCGACTCTGTTTGTGGCGTGCTTGCAGAAATGGCTTCTTTCGCATCACTCTCCCATACAGCTTCTCCTTGTGCAAAGTGCATTGTATAGTTGACCAATGCACAGTGACACCATCTGCAGCAAGTTGATGCTGCAGCTCTCTGGAGGTGGTCTGAGGATTGTCCTTGACTGATCTCACCATTCTTCTTCTCTGCCTTTCTGATGTTTTTCTTGGCCTGCCACTTCTGGCCTTAACAAGAACTGTCCCTGTGTTCTTCCATTTCCTTACTATGTTCCTCACAGTGGAAACTGACAGGTTTAATCTCTGAGACAGCTTTTTGTATCCTTCCCCTGAACAACTATGTTGAATAATCTTTGTTTTCAGATCATTCGACAGTTGTTTTGAGGAGCCCATGATGCCACTCTTCAGAGGAGATTCAAACAGGAGAACAACTTGCAAGTGGCCACTTTAAGTAGCTTTTCTCATGATTGCATACACCTGGCTATGAAGTTCAAAGCTCAATGAGGTTACAAAACCAAAAAAGTGCTTTAGTAAGTCAGTAAAAAGTAGGTAGGAGTATTTAAAACAAGAAAATGATAAGGGTGCCCATACTTATGCACCTGTCAAATTTTGTTTGAATGCAGATTGCACATTTTCTGTTAGTACAATAAACCTCATTTCAAGGCAGAAACATTACTGTGTCCAACAGTTATTACATATATCAAACTGAAATAGCTGTTGCAAAAACACCAATTTTTATAAAACATTAAGCTTAAGATTAATAGGGGTGCCCAAACTTTTTCATATAACTGTATATATATATACAGTATATATATATACAGTATATATATATATATATATATACAGTATATATATATACATATATATATATATATATATATATATATACACAGTACAGACCAAAAGTTTGGACGCACCTTCTCATTTAAAGATTTTTCTGTATTTTCATGACTGAAAATTGTACATTCACACTGAAGGCATCAAAACTATGAATTAACACATGTGGAATTATATACTTAACAAAAAAGTGTGAAACAACTGAAAATATGTCTTATATTCTAGGTTCTTCAAAGTAGCCACCTTTTGCTTTGATGACTGCTTTGCACACTCTTGGCATTCTCTTGATGAGCTTCAAGAGTTGGTCACCGGAAATGGTCTTCCAACAATTTTGAAGGAGTTCCCAGAGATGCTTAGCACTTGTTGGCCCTTTTGCCTTCACTCTGCGGTCCAGCTCACCTCAAACCATCTCGATTGGGTTCAGGTCTGGTAACTGTGGAGGCCAGGTCATCTGGTGTAGCACCCCATCACTCTCCTTCTTGGTCAAATAGCCCTTACACAGCCTGGAGGTGTGTTTGGGGCCATTGTCCTGTTGAAAAATAAATGATGGTCGAACTAAACGCAAACCGGATGGAATAGCATGCCTCTGCAAGATGCTGTGGTAGCCATGCTGGTTCAGTATGCCTTCAATTTTGAATAAATGCCCAAAAGTGTCACCAGCAAAGCACCCCCACACCATCACACCTCCTACTCCATGCTTCACGGTGGGAACCAGGTATGTAGAGTCCATCCGTTCACCTTTTCTGCGTCGCACAAAGACACGGTGGTTGGAACCAAAGATCTCAAATTTGGACTCATCAGACCAAAGCACAGATTTCCACTGGTCTTATGTCCATTCCTTGTGTTCTTTAGCTCAAACAAGTCTCTTCTGCTTGTTGCCTGTCCTTAGCAGTGGTTTCCTAGCAGCTATTTTACCATGAAGGCCTGCTGCACAAGGTCTCCTCTTAACAGTTGTTGTAGAGATGTGTCTGCTGCTAGAACTCTGTGTACCATTGACCTGGTCTCTAATCTGAGCTGCTGTTAAACTTATCCTCAGAAGCAGAGGTGACTCTTGGTCTTCCTTTCTTCGGGCGGTCCTCATGTGAGCCAGTTTCTTTGTAGCGCTTGATGGTTTTTGCAACTGCACTTGGGGACACTTTAAAAGTTTGCCCAATTTTTTGGACTGACTGACTGACCTTCATTTCTTAAAGTAATGATGGCCACTCGTTTTTCTTTACTTAGCTGCTTTTTTCTTGCCATAATACAAATTCTAACAGTCTATTCAGTAGGACTATCAGCTGTGTATCCACCAGACTTCTGCACAACACAACTGATGGTCCCAACCCCATTTATAAAGCAAGAAATCCCACTTATTAAACCTGACAGGGCACACCTGTGAAGTGAAAACCATTTCCGGTGACTACCTCTTGAAGTTCATCAAGAGAATGCCAAGAGTGTGCAAAGCAGTCATCAAAGCAAAAGGTGGCTACTTTGAAGAACCTAGAATTTAAGACATATTTTCAGTTGTTTCACACTTTTTTGTTAAGTATTTAATTCCATATGTGTTAATTCATAGTTTTGATGCCTTCAGTGTGAATGTACAATTTCCATAGTCAAGAAAATACAGAAAAATCTTTAAACGAGAAGGTGTGTCCAAACTTTTGGTCTGTACTATATATATATATATATATATATATATATATATATATATATATATAAATAAACACAGGTGACTGGCACCTTGGCAATCTGATGCTTTTGGTGCCAGTCGTGGTCCGTGGCAGAAAACGGGAACATGAATAAGTTGCGGAGAGAGCTGGGGCTAAGAAGATCGGAGGAGACAGTGATGGAGTGAGGAGCAGAGGGAAAGTGATGAGCTGTTTCTGGCTCTGAAAAAACATTTTCATTTCAAGAGTTTTTTTCTCAAGAAAAAAAAAATAAAAACAACCTGTGAGGAGTAATGACGCAGATTGGGAACAGCCCCGGGGGCACAGCTGCTCCCCCACCTACCTCCCTCTCGTGAAGAGCTCAGGAAGAGGCCATGCAGGCTTCACCCTGATGGAGTCTGCTGTTTAGACTGGTAACTTTATCTCCATCTCAGCAATGACTGACTGCAGGTACCAGCCAAGAGGGTCCGAGATCCCCGTCTGTCCGCACACAGTAATCCTTTTAGCTTTGGCTCTGATCTTGCATCTTCTAGCCCAGCGGGATCTCCTTCGGTAATGCACTGCGGCACTATTCACTGCAGATTGACTTGTAAACATGACTATTCATCTGTATCTAGAACTTTGCAAAAACTCATTCTCTAGTCATATCCAAAGCTGCATCCATACTTCTGCTGCCAGACGTGGCTCTAATAAATGATACTGAATTGCACATTGGGAAATTATATAATTATTCAGTGACTGTATCATAATCTGCACCCAAAGTTCTACACTGACCAAGACCGCTGTCCTCTATATACACAGCTCAAAAAAATAAAGGGAACACTGAAATAACACATCCTAGATCTGAATGAATTAAATATTCTCATTGAATACTTTGTTCTGTACAAAGTTGAATGTGCTGACAACAAAATCACACAAAAATCATCAATGGAAATCAAATTTATTAACCAATGGAGGCCTGGATTTGGAGTCACCCCCAAAATTAAAGTGGAAAAACACACTACAGACTGATCCAACTTTGATGTAATGTCCTTAAAACAAGTCAAAATGAGGCTCAGTATTGTGTGCGGCCTCCACGTGCCTGTATGACCTCCCTACAACGCCTGGGCATGCTCCTGATGAGGTTACGGATGGTCTCCTGTGGGATCTCCTCCCAGACCTGGACTAAAGCATCCGCCAACTCCTGGACAGTCTGTGGTGCAACGTGACATTGGTAGATGGAGCGAGACATGATGTCCCAGATGTGCTCAATCGGATTCAGGTCTGGGGAACGGGCCAGTCCATAGCTTCAATACCTTCATCTTGCAGGAACTGCTGACACACTCCAGCCACATGAGGTCTGGCATTGTCCTGCATTAGGAGGAACCCAGGGCCAACCGCACCAGCATATGGTCTCACAAGGGGTCTGAGGATCTCATCTCAGTACCTAATGGCAGTCAGGCTACCTCTGGCGAGCACATGGAGGGCTGTGCGGCCCTCCAAAGAAATTCCACCCCACACCATTGCTGTGAGCAAAACCCCCATCTGTGGACGTCGGGCCCTCATACCACCCTCATGGAGTCGGTTTCTAATCGTTTGTGCAGACACATGCACATTTGTGGCCTGCTGGAGGTCATTTTGCAGGGCTCTAGCAGTGCTCCTCCTGTTCCTCTTTGCACAAAGGCATAGGTAGTGGTCCTGCTGCTGGGATGTTGCCCTTCTACGGCCCCCTCAACGTCTCCTGGTGTACTGGCCTGTCTCCTGGTAGTGCCTCCAGCCTCCGGACACTACGCTGACAGACACAGCAAACCTTCTTGCCACAGCTCGCATTGATGTGCCATCCTGGATGAGCTGCACTATCTGAGCAACTTCTGTGGGTTGTAGAGTCCGTCTCATGCTACCACGAGTGTGAAAGCACAACCAACATTCCAAAGTGACCAAAACATCAGCCAGAAAGCATTGGTACGGAGATGTGGTCTGTGGTCCCCACCTGCAGAACCACTCCTTTATTGAGGGTGTCTTGATAATTGCCATTAATTTCCATCTATTGTCTATTCCATTTGCACAACAGCAAAATTGATTGTCAATCAGTGTTGCTTCCTACAGTGCTGGCCAAAAGTATTGGCACCCCTGCAATTCTGTCAGATAATACTCAGTTTCTTTCTGAAAATGATTGCAATCACAAATTCTTTGGTATTATTCTCTTCATTTAATTTGCTTGCAAGGAAAAAACACAAAAGAGAATGAAGCAAAAATCAAATCATTGATCATTTCACACAAAACTCCAAAAAAGGGCCAGACAAAAGTTTTGGCACCCTCCGCCTAATACTTGGTTGCACAACCTTTAGCCAAAATAACTGCGAACAACCGCTTCCGGTAATCATCAATGAGTTTCTTACAATGCTCTGCTGAAATTGTAGACCATTCTTCTTTGGCAAACTGCTCCAGGTCCCTGATATTTGAAGGGTGCCTTCTCCAAACTGCCATTTTGAGATCTCTCCACAGGTGTTCTATGGGATTCAGGTCTGGACTCATTGCTGGCCACCTTAGAAGTCTCCAGTGCTTTCTCTAAAACCATTTTATACTGCTTTTGGAAGTGTATTTTGGGTCATTGTCCTGCTGGAAGACCCATGACCTCTGAGGGAGACCCAGCTTTCTCACACTGGGCCCTACATTATGCTTCAAAATTTGTTGGTAGTCTTCAGACTTCATAATGCCATGCACACAGTCAAGCAGTCCAGTGCCAGAGGCAGCAAAGCAACCCCAAAACATCAGGGAACCTCCGCCATGTTTGACTGTAGGGACCATGTTCTTTTCTTTGAATGCCTCTTTTTTTTCCTGTACACTCTATGTTGATGCTTTTTCCCAAAAATCTCTACTTTTGTCTCATCTGACCAGAGAACATTCTTCCAAAACGTTTTAGGCTTTCTCAGGTAAGTTTTGGCAAACTACAGCCTGGCTTTTTTATGTCTCGTGGTAAGAATTGGGGTCTTCCTGGGTATCATACCATACAGTCCCTTTTCATTCAGACGCCGACGGATAGTATGGGTTGACACTGTTGTACCCTCGGACTGCAGGGCAGCTTGAATTTGTTTGGATGTTAGTCGAGGTTCTTTATCCACCATCCGCACAATCTTGCGCTGAAATCTCTCGTCAATTTTTCTTTTCCGTCCACATCTAGGGAGGTTAGCCACAGTGCCATGGGCTTTAAACTTCTTGATGACACTGCGCACGGAAGACACAGGAACATTCAGGTCTTTGGAGATGGACTTGTAGTCTTCAGATTGCTTATGCTTCCTCACAATTTGGTTTCTCAAGTCCTCAGACAGCTCTTTGGTCTTCTTTCTTTTCTCCATGCTCAATGTGGTACACACAAGGACACAGGACAGAGGTTGAGTCAACTTTAATCCATGTTAACTGGCTGCAAGTGTGATTTAGTTATTGTCAACACCTGTTAGGTGCCACAGGTAAGTTACAGGTGCTGTTAATTACACGAATTAGAGAAGCATCACATGATTTTTCAAATGGTGCCAATACTTCTGTCCACCCCCTTTTTAGGTTTGGTGTGGAATTATATCCAATTTGGCTTTAGGACAATTATTTTTGTGTTTTTTTCATTGAAGACAAATTAAATGAAGAGAATAATACCAAAGAATTTGTGATTGCAATCATTTTCAGGAAGAAACTGAGTATTATCTGACAGAATTGCAGGGGTGCCAATACTTTTGGCCAGCACTGTAAGTGGACAGTTTGATTTCACAGAAGTTTGATTTACTTGGAGTTATATTCTGTTGTTTAAGTGTTCCCTTTATTTTTTTGAGCAGTGTATATACACTGTGTTCCAAATTATTATGCAAATAATATTTTCTCAGATTTCCCCAAATTACCTATATGAATTGCAGTCATTGTAATTTTCCAGTCAAATAACTATTAGAGTACAATTGAAAGGTTTTCGTACACACTGCCTATGATAACAGTATATTTTTTAAAAAATATACTCAAACTATATACTCAAACTGCACTCAAAATGCATGTTCCAAATTATTATGCACAGCAGAGTTTTCAATCTTTTCATTTTAATAAAGAACAAAAAATGGTCATTTTTGAAATTATAAGCATTAGCAGGTTATTACAAACTGAAATCAAACAGTTTTCAACTCAAAACTTTATTCTAGGTGATGTTACATTTGCACATAGGACCCCTTGTTCGAAAGGAGCTTCTGAACTCTCTCATTGAATTTGTCAGGTTTTGGATGGTTTCTGCTTCAATTGTTTTGCATGAGGACAGAATACCCTCCCAGAGCTGTTGCTCAGATGTGAACTGCCTCCCACCATCATAGACACTCCTTTTGATGATGCTCCAGAGGTTCTCAATGGGGTTGAGGTCAGGGGAGCATGGGGGCCACACCATAAGTTTGTCCCCTTTTATGCCCATAGCAGCCAGAGATGCAGATGTGTTATGTGCAGCATGAGACGGGGCATTATCATGCATGAAATTATCTCGATGGTCCAGATGGATGGAGTGGAGGATGGCTGGTTGATGGACACCCCATGCAAACATGGCTACGGCGCTAACATGGAGGAGGTGGAGTAATTTTTGGGCTGGAATCATGGGGAGAGAGATTGTCGGCCCTTTTAGGATCCCTGAAGGGCTAAAGATGAACTCCATAATGTATGTTGAGTTTCTCAAACAGCACTTCCTTCCATGGTTCAAGAAGAAGAACCGTGCATTCCGCAGCAAGATCATTTTCATGCATAATAATTTGGAACATGCATTTTGAGTGCAGTTTGAGTTTTTTATTTTTTAAAAAATATACTGTTATCATAGGCAGTTTGTACAAAAACCTTTCAATTGTACTCTAATAGTTATTTGACTGGAAAATTACAATGACTGCAATTCATATAGGTAATTTGGGAAAATCTGAGAAAATATTTGCATAATAATTTGGAACAGTGTATATATGCATCTCACTAAATTAGAATATCATCAAAAAGTTAATTTATTTCAGTTCTTCAATACAAAAAATGAAACTCATATTATATAGAGTCATTACAGAGTGATCTATTTCAAGTGTTTATTTCTGTTAATGTTGATGATTATGGCTTACAGACGGCTGCGCTGACTTTGGTCTTGATAAAACACAGTGATCCTACACTAACAGATGACATGGCTCCCCAAACCATCACTGATTGTGGAAACTTCACACTAGACCTCAAGCAGCCTGGATTGTGGCCTCTCCTCTCTTCCTTCAGACTCTGGGACCTTGTGGAGTGTGTCAATGACTGCCTTCTGGACATCTGTCGAGTCAGCGGTCTTCCCCATGATTGTGGAGCCTACTGAAACAGACTAAGGGATCTTTTTAAACGCTTAGGAAGCCTTTGCAGGTGTTTTTTTGTTAATTATTCTAATCTACTGAGATAATGACTTTTGTGTTTTCATTGGCTGTCAGCCATAATCATCAACATTAACAGAAATAAACACTTGAAATAGATCACTCTGTGTGTAATGACTCTATATAATATGAGTTTCACTTTTTGAATTGAAGAACTGAAATAAATTAACTTTTTGATGATATTCTAATTTACTGAGATGCACCTGTATATATACACATACATTATTTTTCTAGGTCTTGGACCTGCAATCACTTGTGCAAAATATTGCAATGCTGTAATATTTCAGTGTATAAACAGACCCCCAGCTGCTTTGCCAGGGGTCTGATGGGTGTTGGAAGGGACCTCCCCATTTCCAGCTTCTAAAATGTCGCTGCCCAATTGACAGCGGAATATAAGGGGTTAGGTTGCTGCGAGTAAAGTTAGCCCTGATTGCAGCAGTTAGACTCGGGAGTCCGCTCTGTACAGTCAGCGAGCACATCCACTGTACATGCCTCAGGTGCAGTGGGCCTCGCCATTTGCCCAGTGCTGACGGCGGCCCAGTCTGTGCAGACACTGAACCAGCATGGGGTGATATCAAAGTATAGCTCAGTATTTAGCTATAATTCAAGCACATACCATTTAATGTTCTGGTCATATCTGTATTGGAGCCTTCGTGGCAGATTCCTAATTAATTGCTGTAAAAAAGATAGCGCTATTTTTTTCCTATAATATAAGAGGCACCATAATGGAAACCGCACTGACTCCCATTACAGTCCCTGGACCGTCATAGGATATATCCAACATTGATATCATTATCTTATTTCTGTTCCTATGAAGGATCAGAAAAAAAATGAAAATGTGAACGCAAATGTGAGCGAAGCAGATAAGAAGGACAATTTTGGGATAATGGCGCCATCTAGAGTGCTGTTTTGTGTACTAAGAATGTGCAGAGAAATTGAGATTCGATGCAATTGGCAAAATAGCCATAAATCACATTAAGGGCGTGGAGATGTATTCCAATTTCTTTTACACACCCCTAGTGCTCTTCCCGTCTAATTTGCATGTGGCTTCAAAACTTGATTTCTCAGCGGATTACTACAAAACCGGCACCATTTGTATTGTTGTACTGGGACCTCTGCAGCCATATCACTAGTCTTAGTGGACATCCTCACACCCTCTCTGGCTCGACAGCAAGGAAGAAAGAATCTCTGTGTGCGAGAGAAGAAAAGGATGAGGGGGTTGTTAAAGGGGTGTTTTTTTTACCTAGACGACCCTTTATATATAACTCAGGAGTACAGCCTAAAATAAAAGTGAATGTATTCTGGACTGGAACCATTCCTCCAGTGCCGGCACTCGGTCCCTTGGCAGTCATGTGACAAAGTGCCACAAGACCGCTGCAACCAATCTCCGGCCATTGATGGGCTGCACCTTAACTATTCCATCAGAGTGGAAAGTCGGCAGTAAAGGTTGTAGTTCATCAGTGGCCACAGATTGGCTGCAGTGGTCTCATGAAATAGTTTATGGCACACGATTGCCCAAGATCAGAAGAACACTACAGGTCTGGGAGGTAAATAGACAGTCTTCCTATGTTAGGCTGCACTGTAGAGCTATGGATAAGAGGCTGTCCAGTGGTACATGGGATTTTATTAAGAAAGCACTAACAGCGCGCAGTGTCGCAGCAAGTGCGTAAGTGATTGATGCAGCCGACATCAGCGCATGCATTCTCTGTGGCAGCGGCAGTGATTGGGGGCCACTACTCTCTGCTCGGCCAGTCTGACCCTGCACTAGTTTTATTGTTAAGATCCCACTCCCATTGAGGGTCACATCTGAGAGCCCATCATGTGCCTTGCCAGGGGGTGATGGATGTCAGAAGGGACCCTTGTATTTCCAACCACTTAAAGAGGTTCTCAAGGACTTTGCTTATCTTTCCCTATGGGGCTAAGAATTTACTGGCAAGTGGTTGATAACTATCTGCCTGTTCTGTCCCGGCGCCAATCTCTGCCGGCTCAGAGTGGTCTCCGGCCGCTCCTGCTGGTGATTTAGCTCTTCTGCTCTGCTCTGTCTTTGGGGTGTCACACTCGATATTTTGTTTTTTGTACACAGTATAGAGCAAATAAAAACAAATATAAAGCTTAAAAGGGTAGCGATACTTTCAAGTAACTATTCAGAATAAGGTGCCCTATGTGTGTACATGAGTTATAACAACATTTCTGGTCATTATATGACTTGTATCCTTCATTCTCACCAGTTTTCCCCCTTTCAGCATCTACCTGTAATTTGTAATTCACTGTTTGCTGGGGCTGAGGGGAGGAAATTTGCTGCAGCAATTTCTCCCATACACAGCACAGCACAGAGATGAGAGCTTCTGCTCTTAAGTCACTATTTAGCTCACAGACACAAGCTGCAACAACATGGAGGACATTATACAGCAGTGCTGAGCTGTCTTGATCTGAATCAACCTCTGATGTGAGGTAAATCACTTGTTACAAAGCTCTGCACCATGTTTATCTGTCTGCCTCCATCTGTTCCCTTCTCATCTGTCTGCCTCCATCTGTTCCCTTCTCCATAGATAGAGGATAATAGCCTGGGTCACATAACACCTGCAGTCTGTCTCCTCTGAGCAAGAGAGATTTGAGCTGCTTTTTCATAGTGGATGGTGGGTTTAGGAGGCAGGGGGGAAAGGAAGAAATGTCTGTTAAGTGGGGAAAGAAGCTGATTTCTCTGATAAGACATTGCATAAATCAATAGTGCAGGCAATTTTTTGCAAAGTTTCTTGAAAGTACAGTCCATTTTAATCATTGCAGAACAAAAACTGTCCCTTCTCAAATTCTCAGCTTGCTGTCAGTGAACAGAAATATAGAATATGTAGTAAAAATAGAAGCGTTTAATATCACAAATATACATAATGCATAAAAAATATGAACAGGAATCACCAGAAATATGTGATCAACTAAACAGCTAAGTGGAAGAAATACCCAATCCAATATATGCAAAGTGATTTATCCATTGCGTTCATCCTGAGTAACGCTGCTAGATATGGGTCCCTGGGCTATGACGACAGAAAAAAATAAATATTTTTTAGAGTCTTTTTCTGGTGCAAAATAGTACAATTGGAAAGAGCAGAAATCAATTTCATGTTAGCATTTACTGACCTTTCCTAATTTATACATCGCTTCATTAAAGAAAAAAAAATCTATGTGGTTGTGAATAGAGATTTCTTCTAAATATTTGGTGTTGCTGCTTTTAAGTGCATTATTAGAAAACTGACCATAGAGGGCGCTCCAACTACAGGATAAAATGAGTCGATTCAAGTTTGTGTGCCATTAAGATATGCCCACTAGGGGGTGCTGACCCAATAAGTCTGCCCCATCTGTTATATTAATTACAGCCCACAAGATGTCGTTTTTTTAGGCACGGTTTTACCATGCTTTTACGTAAGTGTTGAATTTATATTAGCTTATTTTGGGTTAAATGCACAGAAAAAGTGCCATTTTTTATTAAATCCATTTACTGATCACCGTAAATAAAGTGTTCACAGTATTGTATAGATACTAAATATGCCTATGTCATTTATAGTTTTATGTTATAATGTGATTATTTTAATTGTTTTTGCACCATTATTTTAAGTAACTTTATGGAAAAAAAAAATCGGATTTTTTGTAATTTTGTTTCTTATCCAATAATTTACTGGTATATAGAGATGCATCTATATGTATCAGTACAGTATGCCTATAAAGAAGAAGAATATAATTTATATCTTTGGGCAGAAAACATTCTCTCATAAATGACAGTGTAGCCCGTGTCCCATTGTCAGTGTTTCTTCCTTTTGCATTCCAGGTCACAAGATTAACGTCCTGGAAAGATCAGTTATATGAAAAAGAGAATAATTAATTAATTTTTAATTAAATCTACTGAGTACAAAGTGTCAAGGACAGGATTCACTTTTTCCTGACTCTGAAGGCAACGAATCTGCACAGAGAGATGACAGCAGTAGCCGGTGTCAGAAACCACACAGCAATACAACACTAGAAAGTTGCACTTAATGTTATGGCTTAGATCAGTTCCTGGCTTGGTTTCCCTCCCCTATGGGCCCCTGAAATTAAGGTTAGGGCTCCAACATGCAGCATGCTTGTCTATAGATGTATGATGTACATGCAAATTGATTATGATCACCACAGGTTCCAATGCTAAGGTTGTCCAATCAGATCATCTCCATCTAGGTTCAGTTCTCCACATGTTCTAGAACATCCAGGTTTCCCTGGAGAACTCTCATACACATGCATAAGATAAAATAATGTCCACTCAGTGTATCTGAGATAGGTCAATCACATGATGAGCCCCACCACATGAGATGGCCGGCAAAAGGTCATTGGGTTATAAGTCAACATACAACGCCACTCTCTAAGTAGGGATCACCTACTACATGAATAACTTTCACATGATCTCCCTTGGCCTCAAATGTGTCTGGGACTTGTCTGTTCTTACACACAAGTTCTAGTAGCTCCTGAGCTATGATTGAAGACTCTGTTCTCATGGACACCTCTTTTTCTTGAGTTGTTATCTCTGTTAGATAGACATTTCCAGACACAAGGCTTGTAGGTCTTAGTATTGTGCAGTATGGGAAGTGTCCACTTCTCTGAGTTATGACCGACACAGAAAAGACCCCTGAGTTTCTCGTGTTGCTACTATTCCTCATGTCTCTGAGGGTTTGGACGTTTGTGGCCTGTCTAATGACAGGATGACCTTGGCTTTGCCTTGATAGAAGAGCAACTACATTTTTAGAGAAGCACACAAGAGTCTGGGTTGCATGTTCCTTGGCCACGGCCAATACAGTGATGATCTCCTCTTGGCTCTTGGCTAATGTCTCTAAAGTCAGCTGGGTAGACCGAGGCTGGATGTAGATGAGAGGATGGAAAAGAGCCTCATTTCTGGAAAAGTTACCCAATTTTCTGAAAGGAACGAAGGCCGTGCCAGTCTGGGACAACAAAGGAAGAACAGAGATGAAAATAAGGAGCAGTGCAGCGGCCAGACTTATGGAAGGAAAGAAATCTGAGTCTTCAGGAGTCAAGGCTCTTGATGGAGAAGGGTTTGGGCATCCTTCTTGGTGAACCTTCTCAGATTCTGTATTCGGGATATGGTGGCGGTTGTGTGCCATCTTGTCTGCATCTGAAGAGACAAAATGTAAGAAGCTAAGCTAATGTTTAATAGCGAACGTGTGGAAAATATGATAGATCCATATCACTATTTGTACCCCGAGCAAGACAAAAGGATTGTATGAGCATTTCAATGTGTCACACAATGAAACCGTGTAACTTGGGGTGTCAGCAGATGCTTTGGGTATAATTTATAGGAAGAATTACTTTATGGGGAGACATATGTTTCCCAATAGCCATGTCTCCTCTACGCCCGCTACAATCCTTCTTCATGCCCCCTAAATGTACTCTCTGGGAGGCTTCTAGTGCCCTCAGTATATCTGCCAGCTCTAAAAGTCTGGGAAGTCTTTTTTTGAAAGAATCCATAACTTACAGGGCATGTTGGCAAGTATAGGTATTACACCTCCTACTCACCCATTTTACAGACAGTCCACTGAATGAGGCCACTTTACTGCAGGGACACGTGCGGTAAAAGTGATCAGTTTGCACAAAATGTTATGATGATAAGAATCTAAGAATAGGACTTTCCTTAATCAGGGACTCATTATCATCGCCACGAGCAGACGGAGAGGCAAGTTACAGCACAGACCTCAGGAATGTCTATCATTTCCCCTTAAAAAAATAAAAGTTAAAAAAGAATAAAAGTTCTAAAATCAGTCAGCTAGAAAATGTATGACAACCGCTATGGGAGCTGTAATGTTGGCCTTATTGGTTGTCACCCAGCTTTCTCATGATAAAATTCGTTGTCCACTTTTAGAGGCAATTTTTTTTACTTACAGCTCTGGCTAAAATGAAGAGACCACTGCAAAATTTTCAGTTTCTCTGATTTTTCTCTTTCTAGGTATATTTTTGAGTAAAATCTACATTGTTGTTTTAGTGTATAAGCTGCTGACAACAGGTCTCCGAAATTCAAAGATAAAAAATTTGTATTTATTTGCAGCAAATTATAAAAGCATCAAAATATTGAAAAAGAAACAGAGAAACAGTGCTTCCAGACCTCAAATTACTCATGTTTTGAACTGTGAAATCAATATTTGGCAATATTTGGTGGACTAATCACAGCTTTCATTTGTCGTGCCATGCTTTCCAATAGAAAATTGTTCAGTGGTCTCTTAATTTTTGCCAGAGCTGTATATATATTTGGTTCTTTAACCCCTTTACCCCCGAGGGTGGTTTACACGTTAATGATCAGGCCAATTTTTATAATTCTGACCACTGTCACTTTATGTGGTAATAACTCTGGAACACTTCAACGGATCCCACTGATTCTGAGACTGTTTTTTTGTGACATCTTGTACTTCATAATAGTGGTAAAATTTCTTCGATATCACTTGCGTTTATATGTAAAAAAAAATAGGAAATTTGGTGTAAAATTCGTAATTTTCAAACTTTGAATTTTTATGCCCTTAAACTAGAGAAATATGTCACACAAAATAGTTAATAAATAACATTTCCCACATGTCTACTTTACATCAGCACAACTTTGGAACCAACATTTATTTTTGTTAGGAAGTTATAAGGGCTAAAAGTTGACCAGCGATTTCTATAATTTTTCCAACAAAATTTACAAAACCATTTTTTTAGGGACCACATCACATTTTAAGTGACTTTGAGGGGCCTTTATGACAGAAAATACCCAAAAGCGACACCATTCTACAAACTGCACCCCTCAAGGTGATCAAAACCACATTCAAGAACTTTATTAACCCTTCAGGTGCTTCACAGGAATTTTTGGAATGTGGACAAAAAAAATGAACATTTAACTTTTTTCACAAAAATTTTACTTTAGACCCCAATTTTTTATTTTCGCAAGGGTAACAGGAAAAAAAATGGACCCTGAAATTTGTTGTGAAATTTCTCCTGAGCACTCCAATACCCCCATATGTGGGGGAAAACCACTGTTTGGGATCACGACAGGGTTCAGAAGGGAAGGAGCTCCATTTGACATTTTGAATGTAAAATTTGCATGAATAATTAGCGGATACCATGTCGTGTTTGGAGAGCCCCTGTGTGCCTAAACAGTGGAAACCCCCCCCCAGAAGTGATCCCATTTTGGAAACTAGACCCCTCAATGATTTTATCAAGGGATAAAGTGAACATTTTGAACCCAGAGGTACGACACAGAATTTGATAACATGAAGTCATCATATTGAATAAGTTGTCATTAGTCTTGAGCGCAACTGCTCGCTACTTGAGTTTGCATCGGGTACTCAGGTATGCACCATGTATCACGGGTGCTCAACTGACATGCTCGACTCCCAGCCCCGCATGTTTCACGGTTGTTAGACACCCAAAAAAACATGCGGGGATCGCTCGTGCATGGCAGCCAATCCCCGCGAGTTTTTTTGGGCCGCAAAGCATATGGGGCGGAGACTCGAGCATGTCACTCGAGCACCCGCGATACTCGGTACATACCCAAGCAGCGAGCACTTGTGCTCAACACTAATTGCCATATCGTCATTTTTTTTTCTTTACATTTGAAAAAAATCCCAACCCCAGCACAACCCTAACCCTAGAGTTTATTTTTTACGCCTTTCCTCATGCGGTATAAGTGATTAGACGACTTTATTCTTTGGGTTGGTGCGATTACAGCGATACCAGATTCATATCGGGTTTTCATGATTGACAGCTGTTTTGCAAAGATTAATTTTTGCATCACCATATTTTGAGAGCTATAATTTTTCCATATTTCGGCCGACAGAGTCATATGACGGCTTGTTTTTTGCGGCACAAGTTGACGTTTTTATTGGTCCCATTTTCAGGCACGTGACATTTTTTGATCGCTTTCTATTCTGATTTTTGGGAGGCAGAATAAACAAAAACCAACAATTCAGGAATAGGTTTTTTTTATTCCATTCTGCATGTGGTAAAATTGATAAGTCAGCTTTATTCTTTGGGTCAGTACATTTACAGCGATACCACATTTATATTTTTTTTTATATAGAAAAAATAATTTTTTTGTATCGCTTTATTCTGAGAGCTATAACTTACAGTATTTTCGGCTGATGGAGTTGTATGGCGGCTTGTTTTTTGAGGGACAAGATGACGTTTTCAGCGGTACCATTTTTATTTACATTTGTCTATTCGATCACGTTTTATTCCATTTTTTGTTAGGCGGTATGACGATAAAGCATCGTTTTTTGCTTTGCTTTTTATTTATATTTTTTACCGTGTTCACTAAAGGAGTTAACTAGTGGGACAGTTTTATAGGTCAGATCGTTCCGGTGCGGCAATACCAAATATGTGTACTTTTATTGTTTTTTTATTTTACTTTTACACTTTGTCCCACTATAGGACTTTAATTTTTTGCACGCCGATCACTTGCATAGCATAGAGATGCAGCAGCATCTCTATGCTATGCTGCGTGTCAGCACTGCACAGGCAGAAGTTACTGTGATCGTGTATTGCGCATGATCAAAGTAACTTCCTGCTGCCTGGTGACCCGGATGTTGTCATGACGACATCGAGTCACCATGACAACTACTGGGATCCGGCACAGACAGCGCGGGACGCCGGAGAGGAGGTAAGTAAGCTGCGCTTACCTCCCCTTGCTCCCGGAAAGCTGCGATCGACTTCGGTTGCAGCATTTTCTGGGTTAATGTGTTGGGAGCGGTCCTTGCACATAGCACCGGGTGTCAGCTGTGAGAAACAGCTGACACCTGGCGGCGATCACGCCCGCACAGCCTGTGTGCAGGCCCGATCGCCAAGGCATAATAATACGTATCTGGTACAATAGGCCCAGGGGGCAGATACGTATTATTACACCTGACATCAGAAAGGGGTTAAAATCATACTTGTAATTGGGTTTCATTCAAAATTTTGCACAGTTTGGCTTTTACTGACTTTTTGTTTCCCTGCACATTCAACTTTGATGTAGTCAATGGACATAAATCAGCTGAGAGGAGCCCATAGAAAAACAGATAAAAGAGAAAAGTTGCCAATTCTGCTGTAATTCAATCTGAATGAGCTCACTGATGGATTCTTGGTTAACTCATTTTGCAGCCAGCAATAGACAATGTAAGGCAGAGGCTATAGAAGGTACAGAGTGCAAAATTTTTAATGAAACCCAATTGCAAAAATTATTGTTAGCCCCCAATATATTAATTTTTAAAAGGAAAAAAATACATGTCACCAAAGGTGGACAACCCCTTTAACCATTGTGATCATTGGGGGAATTTCAGTCTGGGATCTTCTGGAACATGAATCATGATCGCTTAGTACCTACTACTGACTATTCCCAGAATGTAGAAATGCAGAACAATGGGTGGCACCGGCTGGAATGATGGACAACTAGTTTGTCTGGTTACGATGTAAGAAATAAGCCTGGAATGTAGAGCAGTAGGCCCCCGGAGAAACAAGTTCTCCCAAATTCTGTTTACTGCAGATATAAAACTTTGTCACTCAGTGACTAAACCAACAGATTTTGGAGGGTCTTGCTGAGCATCTGATGTGCATGGGGGGACTGGAATCAGCTTACTCTACTCACGATTCCAAACCAAACATACTCGTTCCTGGCGGGGGGGGGGGGATTTGAGAGGGATGGTTGCTGGACAACTCCTATTGAAGGTGTACAACCACATTAAATTACTGTGTGTATATATATATATATATCCATGCCATCTTCTCCTGAAAAATGCCAAGAAAAATGTAAAAAAAAGATTGTTGCTTGCTGTCAGTGAATGATTGGGGTTGCAGTTGGGTGAGCTGTGAAGAGAACCATAGACTTTAGTCATTGATCCTGCCTGATGTAGTGTGTTTGTTGGCTTCTGTTTGAGCAGGCATGATGCCATCTTAATACCTTTACCTAGATCCATGCCAACCCTTGGCCTGCAGGGATGGGATTAGCAGCCAGGGTAATTACTGTACTTAATATCAAGATTAATGAGTTAATAAACCAGAAACACAGATAATCTCCTTGGAGAAAACTCCTACATTTCAAGTCCTATCTGGTGCTGACCAAGAATCCTGATCGTTTTAAAGGGGATCTCCACCTAAATGTATATTTACTAAAATCTGATGAAGTTGGACTGGCACACTATGTAATACCTCATCTTAGTCCATGACCATAGTGTATCTGCCAACAGTGCCAATTTTACCGAACAATCCGGTGGGCCTATGCGGGTCACATCCATAAGATAATGGTCTAGGGATGTCCATTAGAGCCTCCATGTTTTCTAAGAGATTCCTGAACATTTAGTGAGTTTTGGAAAGTATGGATATTACAGTTTCCATTTAGTCATTCTACCAGTGTGAACTAATACAACTCTTAAGGGGTTCTCACCCTATAGGGGTTGTTCCTGTTCGATCCCACAAATGGAACATAAAGGGGTAATTCCCATCTTCATAACTGGGATATTATCAGTTAGGGCTCGTAGATACAAGCAATTCTGCAATTTATTTTGGATTAAAATTTTCAACCGTTCTTGAGATATTATCACTTTCTTTTTTTGTTTACAGCTCGTTGCCTCGGAGACCGACCACCGCTGCCAGACAGCAGAACGTGCACAGTGCTTATAAGCTCTTCTGTATTGAGCTTGTAAGCAATGTTCTGAAGCTGGCCAGGATCGCTGGTTACCTCTTAAATCCGGCCAGCTTCAGCACAGTGCTTACAAACTAGAGAGCAGCGGTGGTCGGTCTCCTAGGTAACAAGTTGTATACAAAAAAAAGTGTTGATATCCCAAGAATGGCTGCAAATTTTAATAAGCAGTAAATTGCGAAAGTGCTTCTTTTTACAAGCAATTATACAACAGTATTCATCTCTGAAAAAGAGAATAACCCTTTAAATATCCTGGGGGTGCCCACCCCAGCTTTATTTTCTGTCTTGATAAATGATACAATACCAGCCGCCACTAGGGGGAGCACATTGCATACAGTTCTCATTGAGCTCAATAATGTATCAATTCATATGCAGTGAGCTCCCCCTAGTGGTGGCTTCAGGTAACTGGAATTTTATTATTTTCTCAAGTCATAAAGAAATATGAAACCGAATACAGGGATGTCCACATGACAGATAACAGCTAGATCCTTTATCTTGATTGGTTGCCTGTGTTTTTTAATACTTCCCCCTGACTGTTGTTAAACTCTCCCTCACTAGCTATAAAACCAACTCAACAGGTTTGTCTAACCCCTCGCTCACATATTCCTCTACCATGACCCATAGTAACCCACAGAAGCCCTGGTAGAATGTAAACTGTGAAAACAACAAGCTGAGAAATTCTGTACCAGGTATACAGATCGTAGAGATATAATCCCAAGGATCGGGGGGGTTGGCGTCTCTATAGGGGGCACAGATTGCAGTCGGACCTGGGTCCTGGGGTATAAAATACAACATCCATCACATGAAATTTGCAGAAGTGATGGAAAAGGTCAAGATTAACTGCTCGTCCCTTATCTATATATCTGGTATAGACTACACTAAAAAGTCTACACACCCCCTGGAGGTAACCAGCAACAGCCCCGCTGTTACACTGCTGGCACAGGTCTGATTCTGAAAAGTCTCCACACCCCAACTGGTAGCACTGGTCTGCGGTATCTCTCCGTGATCGCTAAACTGGTTTTATCTTAATCTTTCCAAGAGAAAGGAAATTACCATAAACTATGTAAGATAAGAAGACGGATAATAAAAGGCCAAAGGAGGAGAACATAGAATGGTGATGAGAGAATTCACCTCTTTTTACTTTTGCACAAATTTGTACCAAATTTCTTTTAAAAACATAAACAAAACGAAGGAGTATGTGTAATTCACCCTAATTCAGGCATATTTTTGGGGTAGAATAAATATAAAATGACTAACATTTCTTGATAATAAATTCTTAGATCGAAGTGTAATATCGCTCTCTATTTTAAGCCATGCCCCGCCTAACCATGCACATATTTTAAGATTGGATGAAATCCTTACCCAGACAGACCCCAAATCAGACCGCTTAAAATTGCAGACCCCAGAGCAAAAGCCTACACAAATATGGACACCAGACCACCTAAAAAATATAGATCCCCTGTACTCTTACTGGTGTTGTGACACCAGTGTTTGCAGACCCTGGCCAAATCACTCCTGTTTACAGACCCTTAGATATGATCTTAAAAAAAAAAAGCATAACCCCCCACTTATAGATGCTAGAGAAGACACCATTTTTGGCAGACCTCAGACCAGACTGCCCAAAAAATATAGACCTCAGACCAAAAGCCTAAATTACTATGGACACCAGACCACCTAAAATATAGAGACCCCTGCCTAACTGGATACAGACCCTAAACAAGATGTCATTGTTTGCAGCCCTCAGACCAGAACCCCCAATGTTCATAGAACCCAGACCAGTCCCCCTCCAATTTGTAGAGTGCGGACCTCAAAACAACCATTCAGACTCGCTTCCCACCAGTCTTGTGCTTCCCTCTTAGCTCATGAGGTTGTCACTGGTGGTCCCAGGAGGAGAGGGACGTACAGAAACAGTGAAAGGTGAGTATGTGGGGCACCTGGGATATTGACTGATTCCCCCCAGAGTCCAAGAGGTCTCCTCTGATTTTGGGCGTCCAGGAGAGACGTGGGTGTATCAGTTTTGCCAGGAGTGCTCCACTAATTACCACCACAAGCCTGTGGGTCTGAATAAACTACAGATCCAATAATAATTTTGTCACCTGTCTTTTTTGTTTTTCTTATGTCTACAGGCTGTCAGGATATGCTAGGAGTTGTAGTTCTACAGCAGCTGGAGAGATCCAGATTGAAGATGACAGCCGCAGTCTGTATTCTGCATATGGTGCAGCAGACTTGTGCAAGCAGAGGCTGAAAGTCCCCAAAATCTGCGCCTAGGTTGGAGATCCAGGAGAGTACTTACCCCAATGGTATGCGAGAAGTCTCTGAACTGCAGCTTCAGAAAGTGATAGATGCTAAGGAGCCTCCCTCCCAGGTAGGACAGGTGAGCGCGGCACAGGTAACACGCCCATCTCTCCTGGAGACCCAAACACCTCCCCTCCCCCTCAATGCTGCAAAACTGCTATGTGCATAGATCTGTCCTCGCTCCATGTCCATACATGAGATTCACTCGTCATATATACAATATTTATATACTGCTATACAGTGCGACAATACAGCCATACGGAGCCAAAAGCATAGCTTTACAGAGCCAATAATACAACTATACTGTGCGCAATAATAACACTATACAGGGCCAATATTACAGCCATACAAAGAAAATAGTACAGCTGTTGAGGGAGGGCACCAACGTCCCTTCACGGTTGACCAAGTGAGTGTCAAATTATTATGTTGATTGCGCAATCCAACAGAAAACCAAACTGAGGCAGTGCTCTGTATGGGAGGATTCAGAAAATCTCTAATCTCGTTTATTTCTACTTAGCATTTTATATTGTTTTGAGTATATCAATAGCCAATCACCTACAGACTTACTACAGGCTTGAACCAATGTTAGTACAATTATTACGGAAATACACATATGGTCATATTATCGTTAGTTCGGTGCATGGTGGAAATTTACAAGGTTATACACATCCCGGCTCAGACCAGTTAGATAACAGGAGCAGAGTGTCTCACAGAATGTTCTTGTGAGAAAAGGTTAGTGTGGGAAAGTTGCATGAGAAAAGAAGGAAAGAATGTATGTTATGCAAGGAGTATAATAACATGATTTTAAAGCAAGCAGACAAAATGGAGTTGCTATAGCATGAGTATCAATATGTCCTTTACACTTGGATAGCATGAATATTAATATGTCCTTTACACAGCTATACAGTGCCCAATAATAACACTGTACAGCGCCAATAATACAGCCACACAAAGAAAATAGTACAGCTATACAGTGCCCAATAATAACACGGTACAGCGCCAATAATACAGCCACACAAAGAAAATAGTACAGCTATACAGTGCCCAATAATACAGCCATACTGAGTCAGTAATACAGCAATGAAGTGTCAATAGTAACACTATAACATGCCAATAATACATCCATACAGAGCCAATAATACAGCTATACAGTCCCAATAATACAGCTATACTATTCCAATAATATAGCTATACAGTGCTTAGTAATACAGCCATACAGAACCAATAATACAGCTATAGAGTGCACAATAATACAGCTATGCAGTGCGCAATAATACAGCTATGCAGTGCTCAATAATACAGCTATACAATGCCAATAATACAGCTATACAATGCCAGTAATACAGCTATACAATGCCAATAATACAGCTATACAGTGCTCAATAATACAGATATACAATGCCAATAATACAGCTACATAATGCCAGTAATACAGCTATACAATGCCAATAATACAGCTATACAGACCTCAATTATACAGCTATACAGACCTCAATTATACAGCTATACAGTGCCCAATAATACAGTTATACAATGGTAATAATACAACTATACAATGCCAATAATACAGGTATACAATGGCAGTAATTCAGCTATACAATGCCAATAATACAGCTATATAATGCCAATAATATAGCTATACAGTGCTCAATAATACAGCTATACTGTTACGGGTCCGGGTGGTGGAACCTCTGTGCTGGGATACAAGGAGGGACCAGAAGGGCGTAACTAAGCGCCTACTCGCACCGACCCTGGCCACACGGCGGCTTAGTCAACTCCGTGAACCGAGGAGGGACCGGGCAAGGGAGCCAGGTGCCACTCTCGGACCCACCTTGTGTGAGAGAAGGCAACTCCCATGGGTCAGGTGGCTGAGGCTGACAGGTACAGCGGCAGGTAGCTTGACGGGTGATCCGGGTAGGCAAGCAGGCGAGTATGGCTGGTAGCCAGACAGGTGATCCGGGTAGACAAGTAGGCGGATACAGCAGGTAACCTGACAGGTGATCCGGGTAGGCAAGCCGGCGGGCACAGCAGGTAGACAGGCTGGCGGGCATGGCAGATAGACAGGCTGGCGGGCACGGCTGACAGACAGGCGGCGGGCACGGCTGAAAGATAGGCTGACGGGCACGGCTGATAGGCTGGCGGGCACGGCTGAAAGATAGGCTGGCGGGCACGGCTGATAGACAGGCTGGCGGGCATGGCTGATAGACAGGCTGGTGGGCACGGCTGACAGAGAGACTGGCGGGCACTCGTACCTGACGCCTGAGGAGAGTGTTAGCACACAAGCAACAACCTTGCACAGGCACCTCCATTTTGGAGGAGGTGCTTAATATAGAGGTGGTCCTCCAGCCATTGGCTGGGGACTCTTTAGGACGGCTTGCTCGGCCCCTTAAAGAGGGAGGGAGCGCGCGCGCCCTAAGCATGGTGCCTGGGAAGCTGCTTGCGGTTTGCGCAACAGCGGCAGCAGGGGCAGGGGAGCTGGAGGATGCCAAACCGGGACCGCAGCAGTGAGGGGAAAGGCGTCTCTGCCCGGCTGGAGGCAGAGACACCGACGCTACAGTAACCCCCCCCCCCCTTTACGCCCCCTCTTCTTTAGGCCCGTAAGAAATTTTTCAAGAAGACGAGGGGCATGAATGTTCTCCCTGGGCTCCCAAGATCTCTCCTCAGGGGCAAACCCCTTCCAATCCACAAGAAAGAAAGTCTTTCCTTTTACCCTCTTGATGGCCAAAATGTTCTCTACCTCAAAGACGTCCTCAGTGGAGACTGGAGTTGGAGCGGTACCTGGATCGTTAGAGAAAGAATTAAGGACAACAGGTTTGATGAGAGACACGTGAAAGGAGTTGGAGGCCGGGAGTTTGAGCTTGTACGCCACTGGATTCATTTGGTTCAGAATCACGAACGGACCGATGAATCGTGGACCCAACTTATATAATGGTATCTTGAGACGGACATATTTGGAGGAAAGCCAGACTTTGTCTCCCGGGCAGAATTTAGGCGGATCCAGACGTCTCTTATCAGCATGCTTCTTCATCCGCTCGGAGGACTGAAGAAGAGCAGATCAAGTGTCCTCCCAAATCGCAGAAAATTCACTGACGAGAGACTCCGCAGCAGGATTGTCCACTGAAGCGGAGACGGGAAACGGAATCCGGGGGTGTTGACCGTAGACCACAAAAAACGGAGACTTAGCAGAGGACTCACTCACATGGTTGTTATAGGAGAACTCAGCCCAGGGCAGGAGCTCCACCCAATCGCTATGGTGAACATTGACAAAATGCCGAAGAAAGCTGGTAAGGATCTGATTGATACGTTACACTTGACCATTGGACTGAGGATGATAGACAGAAGGGAAATCCAAAGAGACATTCAGCAGCTTGCACGTGGCTCTCCAAAAGCGAGAAGCGAACTGAACTCCTCAGTCCGAGACAATGTGGAGGGGTAGATGTGACGGATAAAGTCCTTAGCCGGCACAGGTGCAGACAGAAGACCAGGCAGAGGAATGAAGTGAGCAATCTTGGTGAAGCGGTCGGCGATCACTCAAATGACAGTACAACCGGCCGATATAGGGAGATCCGTGATGAAATCCATTGCATTATGTTTCCACGGAGCGGAAGGAGGCGACCGGCTGGAAGGTGCCTAGGTATCTTGTTACGGGCACAAGAGGAACAAGCCGCGACAAAATCCACAACATCCTTGCGCAGGGTGGGCCACCAATAGTGCCGGGCAATGAGCAGAAGTGTCTTCCTCTGGCCGGCATGGCCAGCGAGTTTGGACGAATGGCCCCAGAGTAAGACCCTCTTCCGATCCTGAGCCGCTACAAAGGACTTACCAGGAGGTAGACGAGACAGGTCAAACGGAGCAACAGTCATTATTCTGGAGGGGTCAATGATGTGAAGAGGCTCCTCTTCCAGGTCGGAAGACAGAAAAGAGCGGGATAGAGAGTCGGCCTTAATGTTCTTGTCTGCCGGGCGGTAATGGAGATTGAAGCAGAATCGAGCAAAGAACAAAGACCATCTGGCCTGACGCCGGTTTAGTCTCTGGGCGGTCTGCAAATACGCAAGGTTTTTATGGTCAGTGTAGATGACCACCGGGTGCAGAGCCCCCTCAAGCAAGTAGAACCACTCCTTCAGCGCTAATTTGATGGCCAGCAGTTCTCGATCCCCTATGGAGTAATTACGCTCGGACGGAGAAAAGAGTTTGGAGAAGAAGCCGCAGGTCACCATTCGCCCGGATGACGATTTCTGGGTGAGCACTGCTTCGGCTCCGGAGGAAGAGGCATCAACCTCCAGGAAGAACTGTTTATTGCCATCAGGATGGTGTAGCACTGGAGCGGAGGAGAAGGCTTGTTTAAGAGAGACAAAGGCATACTCTGCCTCTGGAGACCACTATTTGGGATTTGCTCCCTTACGGGTAAGAGCCGAGATGGGAGCTGTCCGGGAGGAGAAATGAGGAATGAAGAGGCGGTAATAGTTAGCGAATCCCAGAAACCGCTGAATAGCCTTCAATCCCTCAGGTCGGGGCCACTTTAAGACAGCAGACACCTTCTCAGGATCCATCCGCAGTCCGCTCTCCGAGATGATATACCCCAGAAATGGCAGGGAGGTCTGCTCAAAGAGGCACTTCTCGTACTTAGCAAACAGGCGATTCTTCCGGAGCCTCAGCAGTACCTGACGAACATCCCTCCGGTGAGAGGGCAGATCAGGAGAGAACACCAAGATATCGTCCAGGTACACGCAGGTCGAGCTTAGTGAAGACCTTTGCGTCCTTTAGGCGGTCAAACAGCTCCGAGATGAGAGGCAGGGGGTACTTGTTCTTGATGGTAATCTGGTTTAGGCCACTATAGTTGATACAAGGACGGAGAGGGCCGTCCTTCTGTCTCGCCCCCGGTGGGGCCTTACTGTCTGGGGCAGTATAAATGTATATCACGGTGGCTGGCCCAGGGCGGACAGTGCGCCAAAAAGGGGTTTTAGTAAAATAAAAGTTTGTGATGCCACCTGTGGATTCTGGTAAGAGGTTACCAGCGCTGCGACAGTCCACTGAGGCTGATGTTAGGGGCAGCTTTGATGGGACGGCTCCCCACAGGTGGAGCAGGCCTCAGGGCAGTGTAGATTGAATGGAGCTTGGTGCGCTGGGCGTTGTGGTGCAGGTGAGGAAAGTTGGCGCCAGTAAAGAAACAGACATAGGCACTTAATAGTCTTTATTAATAATAATAGTCTTTATTTATATAGCGCCAACATATTCCGCAGCACTTAACAATTCACAGGTTCATATACAACAGTCATAAGTAACATAGCTAAAGATAATACAATAATTACAGCAAAAATGACAACCCTGCTCGTAAGAGCTTACAATCTACAATGAGCAGTCGTTCAGTGCTTTACTTACAGTTCTTTTAGGCAATTCACAAGTGCGCTTATAGGTGATAGCCTCCCTCGTCGCGCTGCGTTCACCGGGAAGGGGTTCAGTCCTCCTTCAAGCAGCTTAGGGGTTGCTTGGCAGAACCCCACTTTCATATGTGCCTAACTTGACCTTCTCCACACTTGGTCCTTCTCACCGTAGCCCTACGCTGCCCACTCTCAGTCCCGCTCGGGTATGCTGAAATCCTTCCTGTACGTCGGATCCGGGACCAACCTGACCCCCTGGGGTTTCGAATGTGGCAAGCACGATCCCTCCTGTCTCCTGGCAGGAACGGGGCATACGGGTGCCGTCCTGCATGCGCCGTACCCCCTGGGATCCCTTTTTGTAGAATGGAGCCTGCTCCCTGCTCCCCTCCGGGCCTCTATCCTGAGCCCTAACTTGTGGAGCAGAGATCTGACTGAGCCTCTGCTCCCAGACTGAACTGAACTAACTCACTCACTCCCCAGACCTAATATGGCTTCCTATATATATACTTACTGTATATGTGCTTCCCATTTCTACTTCCTCCACTCACACCCACTACTGGTTCCCCCTACCTTTGGGTTCCCCCTACTCCAGCCAGGGTCAGGGCTCAGCAGAAAACTACATTGTGTCTTGCCCCTCCTGCTGGCCTGGAGTGGTGTAGTGTTGGATGTAGGTGGTTGGGGCTCTGTGCAGCACTCCCACCTTGCCTGAGAGAAGGGAGACACCACACCTCGGGGTGAGGTGCAGTATCTCTGTGGCGACTGAACCCTCAGGGGCGCCACTCTTCTTCTTGACGAAGAAGAATCCTGCTCCAGCCAGAGAGGTGGATGTCTGGATAAATCCCCTAGCAAGATTTTCTTCAATATATGCAGACATAGCACGGGTCTCGGCCAGTGACAAGGGGTAGATTCGCCCGCGAGGAGGTGAAGCACCAGGTATTAGGTCGATGGGGCAATCATACGGCCTATGAGGTGGTAGTGTCTCTGCCTCCGTTTTATCAAAAACATCCGCATAGGACCAGTAAGGTTCTGGCAGGCCAGGCAGGTTAGCCGGAGTAGACGAGGGTCGAGCAGGACGAACTGGAACCAGGCAGGTCTTATCGCATTCCTGACACCAACGGAGCACCTCTCCTGAGCTCCAATTCAGGACAGGCTCATGCCTCTGTAACCAAGGCATGCCAAGCAAGATGGGATGAGAGAGACCGGACAGTACGTAAAAGGAGATCTTCTCCATGTGCAGCATCCCCACCTCAGTGATCAACAAGATGGTTTCAAGGAGAAGCTTTCCATCCACAGGGGAAACTGCTAAAGGATCCACCAGATGTATGGTAGGAATCTGAAAACGCTCCACAACGGCCTGTTGGATGAGATTTCCAGCGGCTCCGGAATCCAGATGGGCAGTCTCGAAGAAGCGGGCCTCACAACTGGTAACGGAAACAGACAGAGTCAAGGGCGGAGAGGAAGAACTCTTGCCTAGGACGACCTCTCCGAGCAGTCCTAGGCACTGGAGTTTCCCGATCTCGCCGGGCAAGAACAGATCTGATGCTCAATATTTCCACAATAGAAGCAACTCCCCTCGGCATGACGGGTCTCCTGGCGAGACTTGACCATCTTGACTTGGTCAATTTGCATCGGCTCTGGAGAAGACACCCTTGGGAGTGCAGGTTGCGAGACTGGACTTTGGAAGATGGGAGCGAGGCGCGGAGGTTTCCTCTCACGGGGCATCTCCTTAGCGCGTTCCAGGAAACGGATGTCAATCCGGGTTACTAATGACACCAGGTCGTCCAGGGAGGGAGGTATGTCACGACTGGCTAGCTCATCCTTGATCCGTCTGGAAAGGCCCTCCCAAAAGATGGACACCACGGCCTCATTGTTCCAGGTAAGTTCAGATGCGAGGGTTCGGAAACGTACGGCATACTGGCCCACAGTGAGACTCCCTTGGAGGAGTCGGGAAGTGAGGAGGCAGTAGAAGATTTTCGTCCGGGCTCATCGAACACCTTCCGGAAGGCCGCGAGGAAAGCCTGAAGATCAGACACCAGAGGATCCCCTCTCTCCCACAGAGGGTTAAGCCACGCCAACGCCTCTCGGGTGAGGTAAGGCATGATGAACGCCACCTTGGCCCGGTCGGAGGTGAACTGGTGTTCCAGGAGTTCAAAGTACAGCGTGCACTGATTTATGATGCCCCGACATAGGGCCAGGTCACCACCATAACGTGGAGGAGCAGATAGCCGGGGTCCAAAGCCGGATGCCACAGCGCATCTGGGTTGAGGTGCCGCCGGAGCGGGCATCGCTCGGTTAGAGGCGGACACAGTCGGGGTGGACAGCACGTCTAGGCGGGAGTTGACTGTCCGCAGGTAGGACAGGATAGTATCCTGTTGGACTCTCTGGCAAGAGACCTCTTGGTACAGGTCTGAGAGAGAAGGAGCCTGGGAGCCACCGGGTGGTGGAACCTCTGTGCTGGGATACAAGGAGGGACCAGAGGGGCGTAACTAAGCGCCTACTCGGACCAACCCTGGCCACACTGCAGCTTAGTCGACTCCGTGAACCAAGGAGGGACTGGGCAGGGGAGCCAGGTGCCACCCTGGGACCCACCTTGTGTGAGAGCAGGCGACTCCCACGGGTCGGGTAGCTGAGGCTGACAGGTACAGCGGCAGGTAGCTTGACGGGTGATCCGGGTAGGCAGGCAGGCGGTTATGGCTGGTAGCCAGACAGGTGATCCGGGTAGACAAGCAGGCGGCTACAGCTGGTAATCTGACAGGTGATCCGGGTAGGCACGCCGGCGGGCACGGCAGGTAGACAGGCTGGCAGGCACGGCAGAGAGACAGGCTGGCGGTCACGGCTGACAGACAGGCTGGCGGGCACGGCTGAAAGATAGGCTGACGGGCACGGCTGATAGACAGGATGGCGGGCATGGCTGACAGACAGACTGGCAGGCACTGGAACCTGAGGGTTGAGGAGAGTGTTACCACACAAACAACAACCTTGTACAGGCACCTCCATTTTGGAGGAGGTGCTTAATATAGGGGTGGTCCTCCGGCCATTGGCCAGGGACTCTTTAGGACGGCGCGCGCTGCCCCTTTAAGAGGGAGGGAGCGCGTGCCCGCCCTAAGCACAGTGCCCGGGAAGCTGCGTGCAACAGCAGCAGGAGCAGGGGAGCTGGAGGACGCTGGACCAGGACCACGGCGGTGAGGGGATCGGCGTCTCTGCCCGGCAGGAGGCAGAGATGCCATCGCTACATATACAATGCCAATAATACAGCTATACAATGCCAATAATACAGCTATACAGTGCTCAATAATACAGCTATACAATGTCAATAATACAGCTATACAATGCTCAATAATACAGCTATACAGTGCTCAATAATACAACTATACAATGCCAATAATACAGTTATACAGTGCTCAATAATACAGCTACGCAGTACTCAATAATACAGCTATACAATGCTCAATAATACAGCTATACAATGCCAATAATACAGCTATACAATGCTCAATAATACAGCTATAAAATGCCAATTATACAGCTATACAGTGCTCAATAATACAGCTATACAATGCCAATAATACAGCTATACAATGCCAGTAATACAGCTATACAATGCTCAATAATACAGCTATACAGTGCTCAATAATACAACTATACAATGCTCAATAATACAGCTATACAGTGCTCAATAATACAGCTATACAATGCCAGTAATACAGCTATACAATGCCAGTAATACAGCTATACAGTGCTCAATAACACAGCTATACAATGCCAATTATACAGCTATACAGTGCTCAATAATACAGCTATACAATGCCAATAATACAGCTATACAATGCCAGTAATACAGCTATACAATGCTCAATAATACAGCTATACAGTGCTCAATAATACAGTTATACAATGCTCAATAATACAGCTATACAGTGCTCAATAATACAGCTATACAGTGCTCAATAATACAGCTATACAATGCCAATTATACAGCTATACAATGCTCAATAATACAGCTATAAAATGCCAATTATACAGCTATACAGTGCTCAATAATACAGCTATACAATGCCAATAATACAGCTATACAATGCCAATAATACAGCTATACAATGCCAATTATACAGCTATACAGTGCTCAATAATACAGCTATACAGTGCTCAATAATACAGCTATACAATGCTCAATAATACAGCTATACAGTGCTCAATAATACAGCTACGCAGTACTCAATAATACAGCTATACAGTGCTCAACAATACAGCTATACAATGCTCAATAATACAGCTATACAGTGCTCAATAATACAGCGTACAGTGCTCAATAATACAGCTATACAATGCTCAATAATACAGCTATACAATGCCAATAATACAGCTATACAATGCTCAATAATACAGCTATACAATGCCAATTATACAGCTATACAGTGTTCAATAATACAGCTATACAACGCCAATAATACAGCTATACAATGCCAATTATACAGCTATACAGTGCTCAATAATACAGCTATACAATAGCAATAATACAGCTATACAATGCCAGTAATACAGCTATACAATGCTCAATAATACAGCTATACAATGCTCAATAATACAGCTACACAGTGCTCAATAATACAGCTATACAGTGCTCAATAATACAGCTATACAATGCTCAATAATACAGCTATACAATGCCGATAATACAGCTATACAATGCTCAATAATACAGCTATAAAGTGCCAATTATACAGCTATACAGTGCTCAATAATACAGCTATACAATGCCAATTATACAGCTATACAGTGCTCAATAATACAGCTATACAATGCTCAATAATACAGCTACACAGTGCTTAATAATACAGCTATACAGTGCTCAATAATACAGCTATACAATGCTCAATAATACATATATACAGTGCTCAATAATACAGCTATACAGTGCTCAATAACACAGCTATACAATGCCAATAATACAGCTATACAATGCTCAATAATACAGCTATACAATGCCGATAATACTGCTATACAATGCTCAATAATACAGCTATAAAATGCCATTTATACAGCTATACAGTGCTCAATAATACAGCTATACAATGCCAATAATACAGCTATACAATGCCAATAATACAGCTATACAGTGCTCAATAATACAGCTATACAATGCTCAATAATACAGCTATACAGTGCTCAATAATACAGCTATACAGTGCTAAATAATACAGTTATAAAATGCTCAATAATACAGCTATACAATGCCAATAATACAGCTATGCAATGCCAATAATACAGCTATACAGTTCTCAATAATACAGCTATACAATGCCAATAATACAGCTATACAATGCCAATAATACAGCTATACAGTGCTCAATAATACAGCTATACAATGCTCAATAATATAGCTATACAGTGCTCAATAATACAGCTATACAGTGCTCAATAATACAGTTATAAAATGCTCAATAATACAGCTATACAATGCCAATAATACAGCTATGCAATGCTCAATAATACAGCTATACAATGCCAATTATACAGCTATACAACGCCAATAATACAGCTATACAATGACAATTATATAGCTATACAGTGCTCAATAATACAGCTATACAATGCCAGTAATACAGCTATACAGTGCTCAATAACACAGCTATACAATGCCAATAATACAGCTATACAATGCTCAATAATACATATATACAGTGCTCAATAATACAGCTATACAGTGCTCAATAACACAGCTATACAATGGCAATAATACAGCTATACAGTGCTCAATAATACAGCTATACAATGCTCAATAATACAGCTATACAGTGCTCAATAATGCAGCTATACAATGCTCAATAATACAGCTATACAGCGCTCAATAATACAGCTACACAGTGCTCAATAATACAGCTATACAATGTCAATAATACAGATATACAATGCTCAATAATACAGCTATACAGTGCTCAATAATACAACTATACAATGCCAATAATACAGTTATACAGTGCTCAATAATACAGCTACGCAGTACTCAATAATACAGCTATACAATGCTCAATAATACAGCTATACAATGCCAATAATACAGCTATACAATGCTCAATAATACAGCTATAAAATGCCAATTATACAGCTATACAGTGCTCAATAATACAGCTATACAATGCCAATAATACAGCTATACAATGCCAGTAATACAGCTATACAATGCTCAATAATACAGCTATACAGTGCTCAATAATACAACTATACAATGCTCAATAATACAGCTATACAGTGCTCAATAATAGAGCTATACAATGCCAGTAATACAGCTATACAATGCCAGTAATACAGCTATACAGTGCTCAATAACACAGCTATACAATGCCAATTATACAGCTATACAGTGCTCAATAATACAGCTATACAATGCCAATAATACAGCTATACAATGCCAGTAATACAGCTATACAATGCTCAATAATACAGCTATACAGTGCTCAATAATACAGCTATACAATGCTCAATAATACAGCTATACAGTGCTCAATAATACAGCTATACAGTGCTCAATAATACAGCTATACAATGCCAATTATACAGCTATACAATGCTCAATAATACAGCTATAAAATGCCAATTATACAGCTATACAGTGCTCAATAATACAGCTATACAATGCCAATAATACAGCTATACAATGCCAATAATACAGCTATACAATGCCAATTATACAGCTATACAGTGCTCAATAATACAGCTATACAGTGCTCAATAATACAGCTATACAATGCTCAATAATACAGCTATACAGTGCTCAATAATACAGCTACGCAGTACTCAATAATACAGCTATACAGTGCTCAACAATACAGCTATACAATGCTCAATAATACAGCTATACAGTGCTCAATAATACAGCGTACAGTGCTCAATAATACAGCTATACAATGCTCAATAATACAGCTATACAATGCCAATAATACAGCTATACAATGCTCAATAATACAGCTATACAATGCCAATTATACAGCTATACAGTGTTCAATAATACAGCTATACAACGCCAATAATACAGCTATACAATGCCAATTATACAGCTATACAGTGCTCAATAATACAGCTATACAATAGCAATAATACAGCTATACAATGCCAGTAATACAGCTATACAATGCTCAATAATACAGCTATACAATGCTCAATAATACAGCTACACAGTGCTCAATAATACAGCTATACAGTGCTCAATAATACAGCTATACAATGCTCAATAATACAGCTATACAATGCCGATAATACAGCTATACAATGCTCAATAATACAGCTATAAAATGCCAATTATACAGCTATACAGTGCTCAATAATACAGCTATACAATGCCAATTATACAGCTATACAGTGCTCAATAACACAGCTATGCAATGCCAATTATACAGCTATACAGTGCTCAATAATACTGCTATACAATGCCAATGATACAGCTATACAATGCCAGTAATACAGCTATACAATGCTCAATAATACAGCTATACAGTGCTCAATAATACAGCTATACAATGCTCAATAATACAGCTACACAGTGCTTAATAATACAGTGCTCAATAATACAGCTATACAATGCTCAATAATACATATATACAGTGCTCAATAATACAGCTATACAGTGCTCAATAACACAGCTATACAATGCCAATAATACAGCTATACAATGCTCAATAATACAGCTATACAATGCCGATAATACTGCTATACAATGCTCAATAATACAGCTATAAAATGCCATTTATACAGCTATACAGTGCTCAATAATACAGCTATACAATGCCAATAATACCGCTATACAATGCCAATAATACAGCTATACAGTGCTCAATAATACAGCTATACAATGCTCAATAATACAGCTATACAGTGCTCAATAATACAGCTATACAGTGCTAAATAATACAGTTATAAAATGCTCAATAATACAGCTATACAATGCCAATAATACAGCTATGCAATGCCAATAATACAGCTATACAGTTCTCAATAATACAGCTATACAATGCCAATAATACAGCTATACAATGCCAATAATACAGCTATACAGTGCTCAATAATACAGCTATACAATGCTCAATAATACAGCTATACAGTGCTCAATAATACAGCTATACAGTGCTCAATAATACAGTTATAAAATGCTCAATAATACAGCTATACAATGCCAATAATACAGCTATGCAATGCTCAATAATACAGCTATACAATGCCAATTATACAGCTATACAACGCCAATAATACAGCTATACAATGACAATTATATAGCTATACAGTGCTCAATAATACAGCTATACAATGCCAGTAATACAGCTATACAGTGCTCAATAACACAGCTATACAATGCCAATAATACAGCTATACAATGCTCAATAATACATATATACAGTGCTCAATAATACAGCTATACAGTGCTCAATAACACAGCTATACAATGGCAATAATACAGCTATACAGTGCTCAATAATACAGCTATACAATGCTCAATAATACAGCTATACAGTGCTCAATAATGCAGCTATACAATGCTCAATAATACAGCTATACAGCGCTCAATAATACAGCTACACAGTGCTCAATAATACAGCTATACAATGTCAATAATACAGCTATACAATGCTCAATAATACAGCTATACAGTGCTCAATAATACAACTATACAATGCCAATAATACAGTTATACAGTGCTCAATAATACAGCTACGCAGTACTCAATAATACAGCTATACAATGCTCAATAATACAGCTATACAATGCCAATAATACAGCTATACAATGCTCAATAATACAGCTATAAAATGTCAATTATACAGCTATACAGTGCTCAATAATACAGCTATACAATGCCAATAATACAGCTATACAATGCCAGTAATACAGCTATACAATGCTCAATAATACAGCTATACAGTGCTCAATAATACAACTATACAATGCTCAATAATACAGCTATACAGTGCTCAATAATACAGCTATACAATGCCAGTAATACAGCTATACAATGCCAGTAATACAGCTATACAGTGCTCAATAACACAGCTATACAATGCCAATTATACAGCTATACAGTGCTCAATAATACAGCTATACAATGCCAATAATACAGCTATACAATGCCAGTAATACAGCTATACAATGCTCAATAATACAGCTATACAGTGCTCAATAATACAGCTATACAATGCTCAATAATACAGCTATACAGTGCTCAATAATACAGCTATACAGTGCTCAATAATACAGCTATACAATGCCAATTATACAGCTATACAATGCTCAATAATACAGCTATAAAATGCCAATTATACAGCTATACAGTGCTCAATAATACAGCTATACAATGCCAATAATACAGCTATACAATGCCAATAAAACAGCTATACAATGCCAATTATACAGCTATACAGTGCTCAATAATACAGCTATACAGTGCTCAATAATACAGCTATACAGTGCTCAACAATACAGCTATACAATGCTCAATAATACAGCTATACAGTGCTCAATAATACAGCGTACAGTGCTCAATAATACAGCTATACAATGCTCAATAATACAGCTATACAATGCCAATAATACAGCTATACAATGCTCAATAATACAGCTATACAATGCCAATTATACAGCTATACAGTGTTCAATAATACAGCTATACAACGCCAATAATACAGCTATACAATGCCAATTATACAGCTATACAGTGCTCAATAATACAGCTATACAATAGCAATAATACAGCTATACAATGCCAGTAATACAGCTATACAATGCTCAATAATACAGCTATACAATGCTCAATAATACAGCTACACAGTGCTCAATAATACAGCTATACAGTGCTCAATAATACAGCTATACAATGCTCAATAATACAGCTATACAATGCCGATATTACAGCTATACAATGCTCAATAATACAGCTATAAAATGCCAATTATACAGCTATACAGTGCTCAATAATACAGCTATACAATGCCAATTATACAGCTATACAGTGCTCAATAACACAGCTATGCAATGCCAATTATACAGCTATACAGTGCTCAATAATACTGCTATACAATGCCAATAATACAGCTATACAATGCCAGTAATACAGCTATACAATGCTCAATAATACAGCTATACAGTGCTCAATAATACAGCTATACAATGCTCAATAATACAGCTACACAGTGCTTAATAATACAGCTATACAGTGCTCAATAATACAGCTATACAATGCTCAATAATACATATATACAGTGCTCAATAATACAGCTATACAGTGCTCAATAACACAGCTATACAATGCCAATAATACAGCTATACAATGCTCAATAATACAGCTATACAATGCCGATAATACTGCTATACAATGCTCAATAATACAGCTATAAAATGCCATTTATACAGCTATACAGTGCTCAATAATACAGCTATACAATGCCAATAATACAGCTATACAATGCCAATAATACAGCTATACAGTGCTCAATAATACAGCTATACAATGCTCAATAATACAGCTATACAGTGCTCAATAATACAGCTATACAGTGCTAAATAATACAGTTATAAAATGCTCAATAATACAGCTATACAATGCCAATAATACAGCTATGCAATGCCAATAATACAGCTATACAGTTCTCAATAATACAGCTATACAATGCCAATAATACAGCTATACAATGCCAATAATACAGCTATACAGTGCTCAATAATACAGCTATACAATGCTCAATAATACAGCTATACAGTGCTCAATAATACAGCTATACAGTGCTCAATAATACAGTTATAAAATGCTCAATAATACAGCTATACAATGCCAATAATACAGCTATGCAATGCTCAATAATACAGCTATACAATGCCAATTATACAGCTATACAACGCCAATAATACAGCTATACAATGACAATTATATAGCTATACAGTGCTCAATAATACAGCTATACAATGCCAGTAATACAGCTATACAGTGCTCAATAACACAGCTATACAATGCCAATAATACAGCTATACAATGCTCAATAATACATATATACAGTGCTCAATAATACAGCTATACAGTGCTCAATAACACAGCTATACAATGGCAATAATACAGCTATACAGTGCTCAATAATACAGCTATACAATGCTCAATAATACAGCTATACAGTGCTCAATAATGCAGCTATACAATGCTCAATAATACAGCTATACAGCGCTCAATAATACAGCTACACAGTGCTCAATAATACAGCTATACAATGTCAATAATACAGATATACAATGCTCAATAATACAGCTATACAGTGCTCAATAATACAACTATACAATGCCAATAATACAGTTATACAGTGCTCAATAATACAGCTACGCAGTACTCAATAATACAGCTATACAATGCTCAATAATACAGCTATACAATGCCAATAATACAGCTATACAATGCTCAATAATACAGCTATAAAATGCCAATTATACAGCTATACAGTGCTCAATAATACAGCTATACAATGCCAATAATACAGCTATACAATGCCAGTAATACAGCTATACAATGCTCAATAATACAGCTATACAATGCCAATAATACAGCTATACAATGCCAGTAATACAGCTATACAATGCTCAATAATACAGCTATACAGTGCTCAATAATACAACTATACAATGCTCAATAATACAGCTATACAGTGCTCAATAATACAGCTATACAATGCCAATAATACAGCTATACAATGCCAGTAATACAGCTATACAATGCTCAATAATACAGCTATACAGTGCTCAATAATACAACTATACAATGCTCAATAATACAGCTATACAGTGCTCAATAATACAGCTATACAATGCCAGTAATACAGCTATACAATGCCAGTAATACAGCTATACAGTGCTCAATAACACAGCTATACAATGCCAATTATACAGCTATACAGTGCTCAATAATACAGCTATACAATGCCAATAATACAGCTATACAATGCCAGTAATACAGCTATACAATGCTCAATAATACAGCTATACAGTGCTCAATAATACAGCTATACAATGCTCAATAATACAGCTATACAGTGCTCAATAATACAGCTATACAGTGCTCAATAATACAGCTATACAATGCCAATTATACAGCTATACAATGCTCAATAATACAGCTATAAAATGCCAATTATACAGCTATACAGTGCTCAATAATACAGCTATACAATGCCAATAATACAGCTATACAATGCCAATAAAACAGCTATACAATGCCAATTATACAGCTATACAGTGCTCAATAATACAGCTATACAGTGCTCAATAATACAGCTATACAATGCTCAATAATACAGCTATACAGTGCTCAATAATACAGCTACGCAGTACTCAATAATACAGCTATACAGTGCTCAACAATACAGCTATACAATGCTCAATAATACAGCTATACAGTGCTCAATAATACAGCGTACAGTGCTCAATAATACAGCTATACAATGCTCAATAATACAGCTATACAATGCCAATAATACAGCTATACAATGCTCAATAATACAGCTATACAATGCCAATTATACAGCTATACAGTGTTCAATAATACAGCTATACAACGCCAATAATACAGCTATACAATGCCAATTATACAGCTATACAGTGCTCAATAATACAGCTATACAATAGCAATAATACAGCTATACAATGCCAGTAATACAGCTATACAATGCTCAATAATACAGCTATACAATGCTCAATAATACAGCTACACAGTGCTCAATAATACAGCTATACAGTGCTCAATAATACAGCTATACAATGCTCAATAATACAGCTATACAATTCCGATATTACAGCTATACAATGCTCAATAATACAGCTATAAAATGCCAATTATACAGCTATACAGTGCTCAATAATACAGCTATACAATGCCAATTATACAGCTATACAGTGCTCAATAACACAGCTATGCAATGCCAATTATACAGCTATACAGTGCTCAATAATACTGCTATACAATGCCAATAATACAGCTATACAATGCCAGTAATACAGCTATACAATGCTCAATAATACAGCTATACAGTGCTCAATAATACAGCTATACAATGCTCAATAATACAGCTACACAGTGCTTAATAATACAGCTATACAGTGCTCAATAATACAGCTATACAATGCTCAATAATACATATATACAGTGCTCAATAATACAGCTATACAGTGCTCAATAACACAGCTATACAATGCCAATAATACAGCTATACAATGCTCAATAATACAGCTATACAATGCCGATAATACTGCTATACAATGCTCAATAATACAGCTATAAAATGCCATTTATACAGCTATACAGTGCTCAATAATACAGCTATACAATGCCAATAATACAGCTATACAATGCCAATAATACAGCTATACAGTGCTCAATAATACAGCTATACAATGCTCAATAATACAGCTATACAGTGCTCAATAATACAGCTATACAGTGCTAAATAATACAGTTATAAAATGCTCAATAATACAGCTATACAATGCCAATAATACAGCTATGCAATGCCAATAATACAGCTATACAGTTCTCAATAATACAGCTATACAATGCCAATAATACAGCTATACAATGCCAATAATACAGCTATACAGTGCTCAATAATACAGCTATACAATGCTCAATAATACAGCTATACAGTGCTCAATAATACAGCTATACAGTGCTCAATAATACAGTTATAAAATGCTCAATAATACAGCTATACAATGCCAATAATACAGCTATGCAATGCTCAATAATACAGCTATACAATGCCAATTATACAGCTATACAACGCCAATAATACAGCTATACAATGACAATTATATAGCTATACAGTGCTCAATAATACAGCTATACAATGCCAGTAATACAGCTATACAGTGCTCAATAACACAGCTATACAATGCCAATAATACAGCTATACAATGCTCAATAATACATATATACAGTGCTCAATAATACAGCTATACAGTGCTCAATAACACAGCTATACAATGGCAATAATACAGCTATACAGTGCTCAATAATACAGCTATACAATGCTCAATAATACAGGTATACAGTGCTCAATAATGCAGCTATACAATGCTCAATAATACAGCTATACAGCGCTCAATAATACAGCTACACAGTGCTCAATAATACAGCTATACAATGTCAATAATACAGATATACAATGCTCAATAATACAGCTATACAGTGCTCAATAATACAACTATACAATGCCAATAATACAGTTATACAGTGCTCAATAATACAGCTACGCAGTACTCAATAATACAGCTATACAATGCTCAATAATACAGCTATACAATGCCAATAATACAGCTATACAATGCTCAATAATACAGCTATAAAATGCCAATTATACAGCTATACAGTGCTCAATAATACAGCTATACAATGCCAATAATACAGCTATACAATGCCAGTAATACAGCTATACAATGCTCAATAATACAGCTATACAGTGCTCAATAATACAACTATACAATGCTCAATAATACAGCTATACAGTGCTCAATAATAGAGCTATACAATGCCAGTAATACAGCTATACAATGCCAGTAATACAGCTATACAGTGCTCAATAACACAGCTATACAATGCCAATTATACAGCTATACAGTGCTCAATAATACAGCTATACAATGCCAATAATACAGCTATACAATGCCAGTAATACAGCTATACAATGCTCAATAATACAGCTATACAGTGCTCAATAATACAGCTATACAATGCTCAATAATACAGCTATACAGTGCTCAATAATACAGCTATACAGTGCTCAATAATACAGCTATACAATGCCAATTATACAGCTATACAATGCTCAATAATACAGCTATAAAATGCCAATTATACAGCTATACAGTGCTCAGTAATACAGCTATACAATGCCAATAATACAGCTATACAATGCCAATAAAACAGCTATACAATGCCAATTATACAGCTATACAGTGCTCAATAATACAGCTATACAGTGCTCAATAATACAGCTATACAATGCTCAATAATACAGCTATACAGTGCTCAATAATACAGCTACGCAGTACTCAATAATACAGCTATACAGTGCTCAACAATACAGCTATACAATGCTCAATAATACAGCTATACAGTGCTCAATAATACAGCGTACAGTGCTCAATAATACAGCTATACAATGCTCAATAATACAGCTATACAATGCCAATAATACAGCTATACAATGCTCAATAATACAGCTATACAATGCCAATTATACAGCTATACAGTGTTCAATAATACAGCTATACAACGCCAATAATACAGCTATACAATGCCAATTATACAGCTACACAGTGCTCAATAATACAGCTATACAATAGCAATAATACAGCTATACAATGCCAGTAATACAGCTATACAATGCTCAATAATACAGCTATACAATGCTCAATAATACAGCTACACAGTGCTCAATAATACAGCTATACAGTCCTCAATAATACAGCTATACAATGCTCAATAATACAGCTATACAATGCCGATAATACAGCTATACAATGCTCAATAATACAGCTATAAAATGCCAATTATACAGCTATACAGTGCTCAATAATACAGCTATACAATGCCAATTATACAGCTATACAGTGCTCAATAACACAGCTATGCAATGCCAATTATACAGCTATACAGTGCTCAATAATACTGCTATACAATGCCAATAATACAGCTATACAATGCCAGTAATACAGCTATACAATGCTCAATAATACAGCTATACAGTGCTCAATAATACAGCTATACAATGCTCAATAATACAGCTACACAGTGCTTAATAATACAGCTATACAGTGCTCAATAATACAGCTATACAATGCTCAATAATACATATATACAGTGCTCAATAATACAGCTATACAGTGCTCAATAACACAGCTATACAATGCCAATAATACAGCTATACAATGCTCAATAATACAGCTATACAATGCCGATAATACTGCTATACAATGCTCAATAATACAGCTATAAAATGCCATTTATACAGCTATACAGTGCTCAATAATACAGCTATACAATGCCAATAATACAGCTATACAATGCCAATAATACAGCTATACAGTGCTCAATAATACAGCTATACAATGCTCAATAATACAGCTATACAGTGCTCAATAATACAGCTATACAGTGCTAAATAATACAGTTATAAAATGCTCAATAATACAGCTATACAATGCCAATAATACAGCTATGCAATGCCAATAATACAGCTATACAGTTCTCAATAATACAGCTATACAATGCCAATAATACAGCTATACAATGCCAATAATACAGCTATACAGTGCTCAATAATACAGCTATACAATGCTCAATAATACAGCTATACAGTGCTCAATAATACAGCTATACAGTGCTCAATAATACAGTTATAAAATGCTCAATAATACAGCTATACAATGCCAATAATACAGCTATGCAATGCTCAATAATACAGCTATACAATGCCAATTATACAGCTATACAACGCCAATAATACAGCTATACAATGACAATTATATAGCTATACAGTGCTCAATAATACAGCTATACAATGCCAGTAATACAGCTATACAGTGCTCAATAACACAGCTATACAATGCCAATAATACAGCTATACAATGCTCAATAATACATATATACAGTGCTCAATAATACAGCTATACAGTGCTCAATAACACAGCTATACAATGGCAATAATACAGCTATACAGTGCTCAATAATACAGCTATACAATGCTCAATAATACAGCTATACAGTGCTCAATAATGCAGCTATACAATGCTCAATAATACAGCTATACAGCGCTCAATAATACAGCTACACAGTGCTCAATAATACAGCTATACAATGTCAATAATACAGATATACAATGCTCAATAATACAGCTATACAGTGCTCAATAATACAACTATACAATGCCAATAATACAGTTATACAGTGCTCAATAATACAGCTACGCAGTACTCAATAATACAGCTATACAATGCTCAATAATACAGCTATACAATGCCAATAATACAGCTATACAATGCTCAATAATACAGCTATAAAATGCCAATTATACAGCTATACAGTGCTCAATAATACAGCTATACAATGCCAATAATACAGCTATACAATGCCAGTAATACAGCTATACAATGCTCAATAATACAGCTATACAGTGCTCAATAATACAACTATACAATGCTCAATAATACAGCTATACAGTGCTCAATAATACAGCTATACAATGCCAGTAATACAGCTATACAATGCCAGTAATACAGCTATACAGTGCTCAATAACACAGCTATACAATGCCAATTATACAGCTATACAGTGCTCAATAATACAGCTATACAATGCCAATAATACAGCTATACAATGCCAGTAATACAGCTATACAATGCTCAATAATACAGCTATACAGTGCTCAATAATACAGCTATACAATGCTCAATAATACAGCTATACAGTGCTCAATAATACAGCTATACAGTGCTCAATAATACAGCTATACAATGCCAATTATACAGCTATACAATGCTCAATAATACAGCTATAAAATGCCAATTATACAGCTATACAGTGCTCAATAATACAGCTATACAATGCCAATAATACAGCTATACAATGCCAATAAAACAGCTATACAATGCCAATTATACAGCTATACAGTGCTCAATAATACAGCTATACAGTGCTCAATAATACAGCTATACAATGCTCAATAATACAGCTATACAGTGCTCAATAATACAGCTACGCAGTACTCAATAATACAGCTATACAGTGCTCAACAATACAGCTATACAATGCTCAATAATACAGCTATACAGTGCTCAATAATACAGCGTACAGTGCTCAATAATACAGCTATACAATGCTCAATAATACAGCTATACAATGCCAATAATACAGCTATACAATGCTCAATAATACAGCTATACAATGCCAATTATACAGCTATACAGTGTTCAATAATACAGCTATACAACGCCAATAATACAGCTATACAATGCCAATTATACAGCTATACAGTGCTCAATAATACAGCTATACAATAGCAATAATACAGCTATACAATGCCAGTAATACAGCTATACAATGCTCAATAATACAGCTATACAATGCTCAATAATACAGCTACACAGTGCTCAATAATACAGCTATACAGTGCTCAATAATACAGCTATACAATGCTCAATAATACAGCTATACAATGCCGATAATACAGCTATACAATGCTCAATAATACAGCTATAAAATGCCAATTATACAGCTATACAGTGCTCAATAATACAGCTATACAATGCCAATTATACAGCTATACAGTGCTCAATAACACAGCTATGCAATGCCAATTATACAGCTATACAGTGCTCAATAATACTGCTATACAATGCCAATAATACAGCTATACAATGCCAGTAATACAGCTATACAATGCTCAATAATACAGCTATACAGTGCTCAATAATACAGCTATACAATGCTCAATAATACAGCTACACAGTGCTTAATAATACAGCTATACAGTGCTCAATAATACAGCTATACAATGCTCAATAATACATATATACAGTGCTCAATAATACAGCTATACAGTGCTCAATAACACAGCTATACAATGCCAATAATACAGCTATACATTGCTCAATAATACAGCTATACAATGCCGATAATACTGCTATACAATGCTCAATAATACAGCTATAAAATGCCATTTATACAGCTATACAGTGCTCAATAATACAGCTATACAATGCCAATAATACAGCTATACAATGCCAATAATACAGCTATACAGTGCTCAATAATACAGCTATACAATGCTCAATAATACAGCTATACAGTGCTCAATAATACAGCTATACAGTGCTAAATAATACAGTTATAAAATGCTCAATAATACAGCTATACAATGCCAATAATACAGCTATGCAATGCCAATAATACAGCTATACAGTTCTCAATAATACAGCTATACAATGCCAATAATACAGCTATACAATGCCAATAATACAGCTATACAGTGCTCAATAATACAGCTATACAATGCTCAATAATACAGCTATACAGTGCTCAATAATACAGCTATACAGTGCTCAATAATACAGTTATAAAATGCTCAATAATACAGCTATACAATGCCAATAATACAGCTATGCAATGCTCAATAATACAGCTATACAATGCCAATTATACAGCTATACAACGCCAATAATACAGCTATACAATGACAATTATATAGCTATACAGTGCTCAATAACACAGCTATACAATGCCAATAATACAGCTATACAATGCTCAATAATACAGCTATACAATGCTCAATAATGCAGCTATACAATGCTCAATAATACAGCTATACAGCGCTCAATAATACAGCTACACAGTGCTCAATAATACAGCTATACAGTACTCAATAATATCCTTTTGGTACTTAAAGAAACTTCAGAGCAGCACTCAGTTCTTGCGTTTCAAAGCGTATTGATGCAAATTGTCTCTCCAGAGAGGAAGAGGACTAGAACCCTACTGACACCTACAGGAAGTAGCAATCCTAAAATTCAATAGTGACCCTTTAACGAGCCTTATCACATGACTTAAGGCCCTGTCACACATAACGAGATCGCTAGCGAGATCGTTATTGCGTCATGGTTTTGGGATCGCTGGGGAGATGTCAAACATGCAGAACTTTCCAACGATCTCGGCCACCCCAGCGATCTAACCAACGATCTCGGCGGTCGTTGGGACGCTTTTACACAGCAGCTATTTCAACGATCCACACCTTGATAGGAACTGTACTGTGTCAGAAAGGCGTGCATAAAATTACTTCTCCGCGTCCCCCTCATCTCCAATTGGTGGGCGCTACTACGTTCTGATTGGGTGGCCTTGGTTTAACACTGCGCCTCCGGTCAGATGGGATCTCTACATTAAAAATGGAAACTCATTTGAGACCCTAAACAATACCTACCTCGCTAAAGATGCCTGATTTCTTCAAAGTGGAGTCACAGCCGGAGAATGCTGGTGGGATCTGAAAAAACAAGGACGCAGTAGCGACCACCAATCGGGGACGAGGAGCGCAGAAAAGTCCAATTTATGCACGCCTACGTGTCTCAGTTCTGAATCGCTAACAAAGTCGTTGATAAGGTGTCAAATACAGCGATGCACACTGCCCAGCGGGAGAGCAACAACCCAGGAATGGTCCAGGAAGCTTTGTAACGATCAGCGATCTCACAGCAGGGGCCTGATCGTTGCTGCCTGTCAGACATAACGAGATCGCTAGCGAGATCGCTATTGCGTCACCAAAACCGTGACTCATTAGCGATCTCGCTAGCGATCTCATTATGTGTGATGGGGCCTTTAGGATTTAAGCCAGAACTAGAAACTCAATTTGCAGACACTGTGTTTCGGGGTACTACCCCTAGTCAGTGCTAACTGTGAGATCTGGTTTGGCTGGGTGAGAGGCGTCAGACCGGTATCCAAGGGGAAACATTTCTCCTTGCGGAGAGTGACATGTTAAGCATGTCACGGTTAGGCTATGTGCCCATGATGCAGAAATGCTCAGGATTTTTTCCTGAGCGTTTCTGCATCTCCCTGGCAGAAAAAAACGCATGCGGATTGTACATGCGGATTGTACATGCGTTTTCCTGGCAGGGACATGCGGAAATGGAGCGTTATTTACTGACATTTCCGCATGCGGGTTGACAAGCGCTTTCCAAGCGATTAGCATCACTTAGAAAGTGCTTGTGACATCTAGGTCACACTATATAAATCCATGCAAACGGCATGGATTTATATAGTGTGACCTGAGAGAGTGGTAAAAAATAAAAAAATTAATATATACTTACCTTCCAATGGCCCGCGCTGGCTTTTTTCGCTCGGTCCCGGCTGCCGGCAGCGGTGGATTGAAAGACCTGCCGACGTCAGCGTGCCGACGTCAGCGTCGCGTGGCCCGTCACATGACTCTGACGTCAGCGCAGGTCCTTCAATCCACTGCAAAGTGCCGGGAAGCAAGTAGGAGCGCAGCGCGGGCCGTCGGAAGGTAAATATACATTTATTTTTTATTTTATTCTTTTTTTACAGCTTTTTTAATAGTACTTGGGTGTGGATGAGACTCTCCTCTCCTCCACACCCAGGTACCATCCGCACATTAGAACGCATGGAACGCGCATCTACATATACAGTGATGCGTAATCCATGCGGTCTAATGCAAGTCAATGGCGGCGAAGACGCAGCACTTCCGCAAAATAATTGGTAGTGCTGCGTTTTTTTCCGCAATGATAATCCGCAGCGGAAATTTCCGCAGCATGTGCACAGCACATGCGGATTATCATTGGGGAATATTGCTGCCCTTCTACCATGCGTTTTTAATGCGTTTCTGCAGCGTTTCCGCAGCTGCAAAACCGCTGCAGAAACGCATTAAAAACGCATCGTGGGCACACAGCCTAAGGCTAAGTGCCCACGATGCAGAAATTCTGCATATTTTTTACGCTTCTCCCTGGCAGGAAAAACGCATGCTGTTTTTACATGTGTTTTTCCCGCCAGGTAGAAGCGTTTGTCAAGCGTTTTTGCATGTGACTCGCCCCCTGGGCCATGTTGGGCAGCGTTGCGCATGCGGGGAATACCCGGAGCCGGGTCCGATAGGGGTAGTAGTCCTCGTGGCGGTGACCCGGTCCGTGCCCAGGGTGTCAAACTAAGTGGCAGTGCTTGGCATAAGATGTTGTTCTGTTCGACTACGCCACCCGTTGATTGCGGCTATGAAGCCGCCGCTGCAGGGCAGACCGCTGAGGCCGGTGGTACGGTGGTGCAGCGTGGATGGTATAACCCCCAACGGGAGGGGTATAGCCTCAGGGCAGCTGACTAGACAGGGAGGAATGATGGTGGTCGTGGTGGTGTAACAAGGAATCACTGAGACGTGCGGTTGCAGTTTTCACAGCTTTACTCACAGTTCTTTATCAGGTCACTTGTGCGCAGTAAGGACCACCCGAGCCGTGCTGCGCCCACCAGGTGAGGGACTCGGCTAACTCCCAGGCAGTTCCGAAGCGTGGTCCAAGGCTCCCCTCTCTTCCTTCCTACTGGCCGTCCCCACTAGGGACCCACCTTTGTCCGGCTCCCTCGGGCCTTCTGGTGGTGAAACCTTTCCCGGTTTCCCTGACCCTATATGGTATGCCCTCCTGGTGGATATGGTGAGGGGTCGCGCCAAGGCTTGACCACGACCTCCGGTTCCTGGCTGAGGATAATTGGCCTCCACCAGTTTGGGATCCGGTACCCTGTTCTGCCAACCCTTCACCCGATAACTCGTGGGATCTCAGGGTTCCCTCTCTTCTTGCGTCTCTGGGCCTTTCCTGGTGTTTCTGTTCCTCCTTCTTCTTCTTTCTCTCTCTCTCTGCCTCAGGCCTCCTCTCCAGGCCTGGCTCTGGAGCTGGGCCCAGACTGAGCCACAGCTCCCTGTCAGCCCTCTCTGGCTGAGCTCCTCTCTGAACTGACTCACTATCCAAGATGGTGCCCACCTTTTATACTCCCTTCTGACACCCGAGCCCAGGTGACCAGCACCCAATGGGCTCCTACCTATGCCCAGAGTCCCTCCCCTCTCTGCTCCTACACCACTGGGATGTTCCTCCCCCCTCCCCACTCCAGCCAGGGACAGAAGCTGTCGTACCTGCACATCTATCTGGTGGGAGTACCGTTGATCTGTCCCCCGGAAATGGGGTGAGTGTAGTGTATGCAGCCTACTGAGCTATGTTCCACGCTCCATCCTTACCCGGGAGTGGAATACCGCACCTCTGGTTCGAGGTGCAATACCCCTGTAGCAGCCGAGTCCTCGGGGTGCTACACATGCATTTCCGCATGCGGGTTATCAAGCGCTTTTCCAAGCGATTTTAGCATCACTTGGAAAGTGCTTGACAACTTGTTCACACTATATAAATCCATGCAACCGGCATGGATTTATAGTAGTGTGACCAAGTTAGTTTAAAAAAAGAATAAGAATGGTGAAAAATAAAAAAAAAAAAGTTTATACTCACCTTCCGATGTCTTCCCGGTGTTTTGTCTGCTCCGTCCAGTGTCTTGCACTGCTTGCGGGGGTGTGAAGGACCTGCGGTGACGTCATTGAGCCATGTGATGGGTCACATGACTCAGTGACGTCATGGCAGGTCCTTCACATCAACGCGAACATTGCAAGACACCGGACGGAGCAGACAAAACACCGGGAAGACATCAGAAGGTGAGTATAAACTTTATTTTTTATTTTAAATTCTTTTCTTTACAGTTTCTATGGTACCCAGGTCTGGATGAGAGTCTCCTCTCCTCCAGATTTGGGTACCATCCGCACATTGAACCGTGTGATATCCGCATGTGCAAATGCAGTGATGCGGATGTCACGCGGTCCAATCAAAGTCAATGGCGGCGATTACGCCGCGCTTCCGCAAAATTAATGGACATGCTGCGGATTTTTGAGCGCAGCATAAACGCTGCGGAAAAATCCGCAACATGGGCATTGAAAGTGCGGCTTGTCATTGGGGACCATGGGGGGCGGATTACCAAGCGTTTCCCAAGCGTTTATGCTGCGGAAATCCCGCAGCATAAACGCTTGTAAAACGCTACGTGGGCACCCAGCCTTAGGAGGTTTTTAAAGTCGCAATGCTCCTGGGAAATATGCAAATTGTCTCTTCAGAGAGGAAGGGGACTAGAACTCTAGTGCCACCTACAGGAAGTAGCAATCCTGCAAATTGAGTTTCTGGTTCTGACTTATATCCTAAGTCATGTGATAAGGCTCGTTAAAAGGTCACTATTGACTTCTAGGATTGCTACTTCCTGTAGGTGTCAGTAGAGTTCTGGTCCTCTTCCTCTCTGAAGACACAATTTGCATATTTCCCAGAGGAGAATTGCGGCTTTAAAAGTCTCCTCACCGTTACATGCTTAACATGTTGCTCTCCGCAAGGATAAAAGTCTATAGATTTAACCCCTGGAGTGATTAACTTTTATGGGGTTGTTGAGGTCCTAAGATGGCAAAGGCCACAAGACGTTTGCTCTTTTTTGCCTCAGTATCATTTGGTCATCATGGGACTCTCTACCACTGGCCTTTAAGTGGCATCACACAATGGCTATCACTATTATAGAGCACTGTAGTTGTCATTAGTATAGTTGGCTCTGATGAGGAATCAGTGACATTTCTATAACATGTGACATCTTGCATATACAGTATATGGAGGAATGGAGAAACCTGGAGATAAAAGCACTCTCTGGGCCAATCAGTATATCGGCTTCATGGATGACCTTCGCTCACGGTGGCAGATTTTATAGGGGAAGTACAATGAGACACATAAACCACAGCAGATACAAGAAGGTGTGACATCATGACAACCCCTGACATTCTGGGCGAGGCTTTCTTTTGCAGAACCCATGCATAAATCATTTGAGTCCGTTGAGCAGGGTCAATGTCAGGGGCGAATATAGAAATCACGGGACCCCATAGCAGAAGTTCTAATTGGGCCCCCCCCCAAAAAAAAATTTATTAATATTCGGTGGGGTCACAGAAAATCATATCTCACACCTTTGCAATCTTTACAGAGTAATTTTCCTTCCTAGATTTCCCTTTCATTGCACCAATAAAGTATGATGCCAACAAAAGTGCCCCACAAACACTATATGATACCCCCACAGTGAATTCCTCCACAGTACCCTCCACATGCACAGTATGATGACCCCTTAATTCTCACGCCAAAGTATGGTAACCCCAATACAGTGTTATCCCCCAACTGTAACCCCTACACAGCCCTCCATGCAGTATAATGGCCCTACATACAGTATAATAGCCCCCAACCTCCCCACACTATACAATGGCTCGTACTATCCCTCCAAACAGTATAATCACCCCCACAGAGCCCTCAACACAATATGAAGGATCCCACATAAGCCTTCATGTTACAGATCCGGGTGGTGGAACCTCTGTGCTACGGTGCAAGGAGGGACCAGAGAGGCGTAACTAGGTATCAACTCAGACTGACCAAGGTCGTACGGCGGCTCAATCGACTCCGTGACCAGGGAAGGAACGAGCAGAGGGACCAGGTGCTACTCTGGGCCAGACCTTGTATGAGAGCAGGTGACTCCCACGAGTCAGAAGGCAGGGACAGACCGGTACGGCAGATGAGCACGGCAGGCAGGCTGACGGGTGATCCGGGTAACCGGACTGGCAGACACGGCAGGTAACAAGCAGGAGCCTGCAGGTAGGCACGGCAGGTAACAAGCAGGAGCCTCCAGGTAGGCTGGCTGGTAGGCACGGCAGGTAACAAGCAGTAGCCTCCAGGTAGGCTGACAGGTAGGCACGGCAGGTAACAAGCAGGAGCCTCCAGGTAGACTGGCTGGTAGACACGGCAGGTATCAGACAGGTGCTTCCAGGTAAGCAGGCAGGCAGGGCCCATAGACAGACTGGCGGACTGGACTGTAGACAGACTATCGGTCTGGAGAGTAGACAAGCTGGCGGACAGGACTGTTAGTCAGGCTGGCGGACAGGACTGGTAGTCAGGCTGGCGGACAGGACTGGTAGTCAGGCTGGCGGACTGGACTGGTAGTCAGACTGGCGGACTGGACTGGTAGTCAGGCTGGCGGATTGGACTGGTAGTCAGGCTGGCGGACTGGACTGGTAGTCAGTCTAGCAGTGGGACCTGAGGGCTAAAGCAGAGTTTTACACACAAAGCTACAACCTTGCATGGGCACCTCCATTTTGGAGGAGGTGACTTTTATATGAGAGGTCCTCCGGCCATTGGCCGGGGACTCCTAAGGACGGCGCGCGCGGCCCCTTTAAGAGGGAGGGAGTGCGCGCGCTCCCTAAGCACAGTGCCCGGGAAGCTGCGCGCGCCGGCAGCAGCAGGAGCGCCGGGGGACGCCGGGCGGGGAGCGCGGCGGTAAGAGGGACGGCGTCTCTGCCTGTCAGGGGGCAGAGACGCCGATACTACACTTCACACTGTATAACTGCTTGCACACAGTATATTCGCCCCCATATAGCCCTCCAAATATTATAATGGCCCCCACATAGCCTTCCATGTAGTATAATAGGCCTCACATAGCCCTCCATATAGTAAAATGGGCCCCATATTGCCTTCCACATAGTATAATGCATCCCATAGTCCTCCATATAGTATAATGCGCTCCCCATAGTCCTCCTTACCATATAATGCACCCCCATAGTCCTCCATATAGTATAATGTGCTCCCCATAGTCCTCCTTACAGTATAATGCACCTCCATAGTCCTCCATATAGTGTAATGCTCTCCCCATAGTCCTCTTTACAGTATAATGCACCCCCATAGTCCTCCATATAGTATAATGTGCTCCCCGTAGTCCTCCTTACAGTATAATGCACCCCCATAGTCCTCCATATAGTGTAATGCATTCCCCATAGTCCTCCATATAGTATACTGCACTCCCCGTAGTCCTCCATACAGTATACTGCACTCCTCATGGTCCTCCATACAGTATACTGCACTCCCCATAGTCCTCCATACAGTATACTGCACTCCCCATAGTCCTCCATACAGTATAATGCACCCCCATAGTCCTCCATATAGTGTAATGCACTCCCCATAGTCCTCCATATAGTATACTGCACTCCCCGTAGTCCTCCATACAGTATACTGCAATCCTCATGGTCCTCCATACAGTATACTGCACTCCCCGTAGTCCTCCATACAGTATACTACACTCCCAATAGTCCTCCATACAGTATTCTGCACTCCCCATAGTCCTCCATATAGTATACTGGACTCTCCATAGTCCTCCATACAGTATACTGCACTCCCCATGGTCCTCCATATAGTATACTTGACTCTCCATAGTCCTCCATACAGTATACTGCACTTCCCATATTCCTCCATATAGTATAAAGCACTCCTCATAGTCCTCCATACAGTATACGGCATTCCCCTTAGTCCTTCATACAGTATACTGTAATCCCCATAGTCATCCATACAGTATACTGCACTCCCCTTAGTCCTTCATACAGTAAACTGCACTCAACATAGTCCTTCATACAGTACACTGCATTCCCTATAGTCCTCCATACAGTATATGTGGCGCCCAGGGGATGGGGACTACTCGGCACCCGGGCCTTAATGCCTGGTCTTGGGGGATGTCGCGGTGGTCGGCTCCCGGGCCCGTACCCTGGGGTCTCTCTTAAAAAAAGGGGAAAATGTTAGAGTTCGTGACGCCACCTGTGGTGTCTGGTGAGGATCACCAGCGCTGCGGCAGCTCACTGAGGCCGGTGTTACGGCAGCTTTGATGGTGTAGCTCCCCACAGGTGGAGCTAGTGTGAAGCCCAGCTGTGCTTGGCATCACAGACCCAGAAGGGTGTATTGAAGGATTCCTCGACAAGAGGCCCCCATAACCATTCACACATCTCCATCTTCCACCTCAGACCACCAGAGGGAGCTCCTTAGGGAGATATATAAGGGAAGGTGGAGCCAGGCAGCCGTTAGTCTGTTGATGAGTTCCTGCAGAGCGAGACATAGAAACAGGTCAGTCTGCAGTGGAGCTCAGTGACTCAGCAATTCCTCTGAAAGTTCAGTTGGTGCAAGCCTGAATACAGAGTGGAGTCCAGACTCACGTGTAGCTCAGTGAGGTGAGCTGTAGGTGTGCCGGCACAACAAGATCGGTGAACCACGGCACGCTGCCGTGTGTGTGAGTGGCCTATTGAGGGCTTGAGTAGGCCGAAGTCGAAGGAGTAGAGAGTTAGTACATAGGGGGCAGAGGAGCTTAACTAGCTCCCCCCAAAGAAGAAGTTACCGGACACCGGGTCCGAAGCTTGCCGGGATCTCCACGACCCAGTAAGAGAAACCGGAATCCCTGGAGAACTACAGGTCCCAGGATCGCTAAAGTGCTGATACGTACCAGAGCCAGGAGACACATAGGCCCCGTAAGTCGGGAGTGTGCACTCCAAGAGAAGGCCCTACCACAAGGTCAGCCAGCGCAGGACAGAGACAAAGTTAGGCCAACTCCAGGCAGGTCAGAAACTTACTACGCAGAAGCCAGAACCAGGAGGCCCAAAACCTGCTCATTGGGGAGGATCCGGACATACACCCTTCACTCTACAGTGCTCCGGGGAGTGCCTGAAATTCCACCAGTAAAAGGTACTGAAGTGACTATCGTGTCCGTCCCTGTTCTTGCTCTGGCCCGGCGTAGTCTCTTTGTCCTGCATCCCCGTTCCCATACTGCCCTGAGGCCCAGCTCTACCTGTGGAGACCAATACCATCAAGCTGCCCTACCATCAGCCTCAGTGGACTGCGCAGCGCTGGTGATCCTCACCAGAAGCCACAGGTGGCGTCACAAACTCTTTCTTTTTATAAACTTAACAAATATCAACCCCTTTTTAAAGAGAGGCCCAGGGTACGGGCCCGGGAGCCGACCACCGCGACATCCCTAACGGCCAGGCTAAAGGCCCGGGTACCGAGTCCCCCCCATCTTCCCCTGGGCTAGTCATCTCTTTCCTAGCGTCACGAACAGGATTGCGTGCCCGCTGCAATGACGAAGTGTTTTGCCCGTTGCCACCGGGTACTGTGCGCCTTTATTTTGAACTGTGTACGTAAAGTTGTGGTGAAGATAGCCGCCATTGTTGGGCCGTTGAGCGAGAAGAAGGGCGTAACCACGGGAAAATAAGGGGCGTACCTGCAAAAGAGCGCTAAGTCCCGGACACGCCCCACGCCTTGACGTCAAAGCAGGAAGCGCCAGGTCCTGTACGCAGCGTCGCTGAACGCTCTGACGTAGGACGCAAGCGACGCAAGGTACTGAAGACAACCGTCACCTGCAGAGCTGCGGCCTATCGGAAGAAAAAACAGAAGGTAGGCCACGGTTAGCTAGGGGGGCGCTAAGATGTCCATCGAGCAGCAGAACGCCGACCTACCGGTCAACGTCCCTGAAGCCCAGCCCGCGCCCGATAATGGGCAGGCCGAAGCCGCCGCTCCACCAGCAGCGCCTGTAACACCTGTGATTCCTATGACTTTACCGTACATTCCTGGAGCACAGTGGCTCCCCCAGTACAACGGCAAACCAGATACCCTGTCTGGATTTAAGCGGAAGATATGTGGTATCTTAGACATGTACTCTATGACTGGCAAACAAAGAGCTGCCGTTGTATTAGGACAGCTGACCGGTGCTGCGGAACGGGAAGTGGAAACATGGTCGGCCGCAGACCGGGAGACAGTGTCCGCAATATTCCAAAAATTACAGACTGTCTTTGAGGACCATACTGAGGCGGACCTCCGGATGAGGTTCTACAGCTGCTCCCAACATCCAGAGGACAATGTTCAGGACTACGCCTGGCGTCTCCAAGGGGCCCTGAGGGCTCTGAACCAGGTTAGCCCGTCCAGCTTTGAGAATGAGAACCGAATGCTGAAGGAACAGTTTGTCCGGGGACTGAGGTCTCCAGAGAAGAGCAGGACTGTGCGTTGGTGGTCCCTGGATCATCCAGCTGCCACCTTTGACAATCTCAAGGACATGGCTATAAAAGGACTGCAGCCCCTGGAAGCAAATGCCATCCAGCGTTACCAGGGTGGGGCTACCCCAGAGCCTGCTACACCCACCTTTTCCCCAGTGACTGCTGAAGCTAAGGTTCCAGCAACGTCCCCTAAAGAACTGGACAGTCTGCACTCTGAGGTGCGTCAGTTGAGTAAAACCCTGACCACCGTGCTGAGTGCTCTCCAGCTGCGGACGGAGCCTGAGGAAGGAGGGGAAATCCTGCTAGCTGATAGCCCTGAGGACGTCCCCTGGATGCGGAGGAGGAGGCCAACACCGCCCTCGCCGAGGACCAGTGACCAACGCCGTCCACCAAGGGAACCGATCTGCTACCGATGCCGTAAGACCGGACACATCGCCCTGAATTGTCCTTTAAACGAGAAAACCCTGAGTCCGAGGGCCGCCACCCAGGAGTAGACTCACCAGGCCCATCAGACTGGTACAACAGGTTCGTCGGAGGAAGACCTTTCCTGTCCATTGTGTTGGACGGGATCCCGACGCATGCCCTGCTGGACACAAGATCTCAGGTAACCATCATGCCTGAAGTCCTCTACAAGAGGTACTGGTCCATGGACGATCTACGTCTGCCAGCTCCAAATTTGTCTGTATATGCCTCAAATGGACTCCCCCTTAACCTACTCGGGGTTAAGAATGTGACTGTTAAAGTGGGGAGAGTGGAGCTGAAGGACCAGGGACTTATTGTAGTGGAGACTAACCCTGATGACAGCAACCCATATATGGTACTAGGCACTAATGTTGTTGGTAACTGTTTGGGAGAGGTTGTGTTCTTGCTCCAACAGATCGCCGACACTGCCAGACCAAGACAGAGGAGGGCACTGCCGAGAGAGATCCGCGTCCTGATGTATCAACAGCAAGTACAGTTGACAGATGGTGAAATCGGTAACGTGAGGGTAACAGACCCTATCCCCATTGTCGTCCCCCCTATGAGTGAAATGCTCATCTGGTGTAGAGCTGCCATAGGTCTTAGAGGACAGAGCTACCAGGCGGTAGTAGAACCCCTTTGCTCTGAGCACAGACCCACGCTCTTAACCGCCAGGGGAGTGGTAGATGTACGTAATGGGAGGGTGCCCGTCCGTCTTCTTAACCTAGGGGAAGATGAGGTTAAACTGCCACGTTATGCCACTGTTGCTAAGTTACATGCTGTCAACAACAACTGTATCCATGAGGCGGAGTCCTTAACTTCACCAGAAGAAGTGGAGGATAATGACCCTGCAACCCAGGTGGAGGACTGGTGTCAGCAGCTCCATGTTGGGACAGACACCACTCCTGCCCATCAAAAACAGGGTGTACACCGGGTGGTTGAAGAATACTCGCAGGTGTTCAGTAAACATCCACTTGACTTCGGGAGGGTTAAGGGGGTTCAACATCATATCCCCACAGGCAACCATACCCCAATTAAAGAACGTTAAAGGCCTATACCCCCAGCTCACTACCAGAAGGCAAAAGAAATGCTGCATGACTTGAGGAAGGCGGGAGTGATAAGGGATAGTTGTAGTCCCTGGGCGGCTCCCCTAGTGCTGGTTAGGAAAAAGGACGGGAGCATGAGAATGTGTGTAGATTACCGTCAAGTAAATCGCATTACACATAAAGATGCATACCCTTTGCCACGCATAGAGGAGTCCCTAGCTGCCTTGAAGTCTGCAAATTACTTTTCTACCCTTGACCTCACTAGTGGTTACTGGCAGGTCGCTGTGGCTGAGGAGGATCGGGAGAAGACGGCCTTCACCACCCCGATGGGACTCTGCGAGTTCAATAGCATGCCGTTTGGACTCTGCAATGCCCCCGGAATGTTCCAGAGATTGATGGAGTGCTGCCTGGGTCACCGCAATTTCGAGACTGTGTTACTTTACCTGGATGACGTAATTGTGTATTTAGCACCCCGAGGACTCGGCTGCTACAGGGGTATTGCACCTCAGACCAGAGGTGTGGTATTCCACTCCCGGGTAAGGATGGAGTGTGGAACTGGGCTCAGTTAGCTGCATGCACTACACTCACCCCATTTCCGGGGGACAGACCAACGGTACTCCCACCAGATAGATGTGCAGGTACGACAGCTTCTGTCCCTGGCTGGAGTGGGGAGGGGGGAGGAATATCCCAGTGGTGTAGGAGCAGACAGGGGAGGGACTCTGGGCATAGGTAGGAGCCCATTGGGTGCTGGTCACCTGGGCTCGGGTGTCAGAGGGAGTATATAAGTTGGGCACCATTGGAGATCAGGGTCTGTTCAGAGAGGAGCTGAGCCAGAGAGGGCTGACAGGGAGCTGTGGCTCAGTCTGGGCCCAGCTCCAGAGCCAGGCCTGGAGTGGAGGCCTGAAGGAGAGAGAGAAGGACGAGGAAGAAAGAACAGAAACACCAGGAGCGGCCCAGGGACGCAAGTAAAGAGGGAACCCTAAGATCCCATGAAATAACGGGTGAAGGGTTGGCAGAACAGGGTGCCGGATCCCAAACTGGTGGAGGCCAATTATCCTTAGCCAGGAACCGGAGGTCGTGGACAAGTTTTGGCACGACCCCTCGCCATATCTACCAGGAAGGCATACCATATAGGGTCAGGGAAACCTGGAAAGGTTTCACCACTAGAAGGCCCGAGGGAGCTGGACAAAGGTGGATCCCTGGTGGGGACGGCCAGTAGGAAGGAAGAGAGGGGAGCCCAGGACCACGCTCTGGAACTGCCTGGGAGTTGGCCGAGTCCCGCACCTGGTGGACGCAGCACGGCTCGGGTGGTCCTAACTGTGCACAAGGGACCTGATAAAGAACTGTGAGTAAAGCTGTGAAAACTGCAATTGCACGTCTCAGTGATTCCTCGTCGGACCGGCACCATCAGTGCTGGGACATACACACCATCTCTCCCAACATCATTCACATCCTCTGCCCTGAGGCCATACCCCTCCCGTTGGGGGTTATACCATCCACGCTGCACATCTGTACCACCGGCCTCAGCGGACTGCCCTGCAGCGGCGGCTTCATAGCCGCATTCAACGGGTGGCGTAGTCGGACACTAATACCATCATACCAATAACGCCACTTAGTTTGACACCCTGGGCACGGACCGGGTCACCGCCACGTGGACTACTACCCCTATCGGATCCGGCTCCGGGTATTCCCCGCGCGCACGCGCGCCGCACTACAGCACTGGCCCAGGGGGTGAGTCAACTTTGGCGTAGTCGGCAGGATTACGTGCCCGCAACCACCGGGTACTGCGTGCCTGAAGAAAAGTTCACATTTACCTCAAAAAGGAGTCTCCCGCCAATTCCAGAGGGTTCCCGCCATCGGACGCCGTCCGGAGTCGTTTCCCGCCGTTTGCCCGCCATCTGCAGCCTTTGCCCGCCATCAGCGAAGTTTCCCGCCATCAGGAGACGATTCCCGCCATCTGAGACGGTTTCCCGCCCTGGCAGAGCGGACGCCATTGTGGGCGTGCCAGAGGGTGGCAAGAGACCACCTCCCATCGTGGGCATGGCCCCAGAATGGCGCCAAAAGCAGAGACCGCCCCCACCAGCCGAGAGTACAATAATGGAGATGTCCATCAGAGTGGGCGGGCTGCCCCTGAAACTGACAGTCACCAAGTTGCCCCGGGACCACTCCCCATGGGGGCGGATAGGGAACAAAACTGAGAGGATGGGTGCGGCCTGGAGGAGTCTGGACAGATCGCACCCGGGGATGGAGGAAGAGACAAGCGGTACCGACCCCGTGGTCCGGGGCCTGCTGCAGGCCGCCACCCCAGAAGGCCTGGTGGAGATCCTGGCACAGCTCCCCAGAGATCGGGAGCGTGCACAGACCGCGCTGGAGGCCTTGGCCCGGAAGATGGCCCGAGCACAGCAGGATGCGCTGGCCGAGTGGAGAAGGGAGATGGCCCGGCAGGCTGGGATCCGCCAGCAGGAGGCGCCACCCGCAACGTGGAGCATGTCCGCCCCTGAGGATGGTGCAGGAGGGACGAAGGCCGGAGACGACGCCGCGGAGGGAGCCGCAGGGATGGAAGCAGGTAATGGGGACGTCATCACCCCGAGCCCAGTAGCCGCAAGCCTGCCTCAGCTCCCCGTCGCAGAGCCCGAAGTCCTGCTCACCACGCCCGTTGCCGCACCGCCACTGCTCCCAACTAGGCCTCAAGCGGCCGGAGCCGCAGTCACGCCCCCTTCCGCGCCACGCCCCTTGACCCGGAGCGCGGCAAAACAGGAAATGCCCCCGGCCTGGTCGCAAGGCCGAGCACCCCCGGGCGCCGCTGCCCCTACAGCGCCCTCTACCTCCACAGTGCTGCCCCTGGGCGAAGATCTCTTCGCGCAGCATACTAGCACGGACGGGCTGCCCTTCGTGTGGCCACCGGAGTACATGAACCCCCGACTCCGGAGGGAACGGCCCCTGTGTGAGCCTCTGATCCCGGCACCGGCGCCCGCCAAAATTGTCCCGCTCCCGTTGGAGGAGGCCCAATTCGCATGGGATCCGACCGGTGAGGACCTCATGGGGTTCACCAAGGAGACCCGGGCGGCCGCAGCCCGGCGTGAGGAGTGCTGCCGTCAACAGCTAGAGGTCTTTGGGAGAGAACGGCGAGAGAGGCGGATCCGCGAGGAACAGCTGCAGGCCCAAAGCGCGGAGCAGAAACGCCGGGCCCGACGAAACCCCCGTGCGGCCCACGGTCTCCGCGCCACCGGGACCGTAATAAAATTCCAGCTAGAGAATGGCTGGGGCTTTATCCGGGACCACCGAATCCCCGGCGACGTCTTTGTTACCCGCAGGGATGTCGAGAGCCACCTGCCGGAGGGACACCGCGGACGTGACCTCTACCCGGGTGATGTGGTCGCCTTCACCCGGCATCAGTGTGCTAAAGGACCGTACGCCCTTCATGTACACCGGCTGACTGAGGAGGAGTGGCAGTACGAGGAAAGCCAAGAGGACCCGGACGGGTCTGAAGACTACCCTCGGGAAGGAGCAGGAGGACATCGTTACTAATGAACGGTAACTGGGACTGTATATAGTTACCCGTAAGGGTACCTGTCATGCTGCTAATCAGAGTATGGTCCCCGTTGGGACTAGTATGGAACTATTAAAGAACTGTTACCTGTGTGCCCTAATCCCCAACCAGGCTGAGGACTGTGAGCAGCCATTCCCCTATTCCCACTGGCCGAGGACTGAGAGCGGTCAACACCCTGTAAATAGTTGCGCTTCTTGAGGCGCCCCCTACTGGTTTTATAGAAGAACTGCTTTTCTACTTTGGAACTAGTGACTGTTGCACTTTACCTGGTCACAAGTTGCACGGTGGCCAGAGATCAAGAACATGTTGGTCAAGAATGTTTTATATGAAAAAGTTTTATATGATGCTAAAAGAGTTAATGGTATTTTATAAGTGTGTGAAGAAAGTCTGATAATGTTTCCGTAATGTTTTATACCTGTAACGTTAAAAGAGAAAAGTACCTCCCATAAAGGGATGATTGAAAGTTGATATGTCTTACATGTGAGTGTACACTTTAAAAATTTTTGTATGTTTTATTTTGCTTTTGCTCTTTTCCAGCCCGAGGACGTGCTGTGGTTTACCAGGGGGGAATGTAGCACCCCGAGGACTCGGCTGCTACAGGGGTATTGCACCTCAGACCAGAGGTGTGGTATTCCACTCCCGGGTAAGGATGGAGTGTGGAACTGGGCTCAGTTAGCTGCATGCACTACACTCACCCCATTTCCGGGGGACAGACCAACGGTACTCCCACCAGATAGATGTGCAGGTACGACAGCTTCTGTCCCTGGCTGGAGTGGGGAGGGGGGAGGAATATCCCAGTGGTGTAGGAGCAGACAGGGGAGGGACTCTGGGCATAGGTAGGAGCCCATTGGGTGCTGGTCACCTGGGCTCGGGTGTCAGAGGGAGTATATAAGTTGGGCACCATCGGAGATCAGGGTCTGTTCAGAGAGGAGCTGAGCCAGAGAGGGCTGACAGGGAGCTGTGGCTCAGTCTGGGCCCAGCTCCAGAGCCAGGCCTGGAGTGGAGGCCTGAAGGAGAGAGAGAAGGACGAGGAAGAAAGAACAGAAACACCAGGAGCGGCCCAGGGACGCAAGTAAAGAGGGAACCCTAAGATCCCATGAAATAACGGGTGAAGGGTTGGCAGAACAGGGTGCCGGATCCCAAACTGGTGGAGGCCAATTATCCTTAGCCAGGAACCGGAGGTCGTGGACAAGTTTTGGTGCGACCCCTCGCCATATCTACCAGGAAGGCATACCATATAGGGTCAGGGAAACCGGGAAAGGTTTCACCACTAGAAGGCCCGAGGGAGCTGGACAAAGGTGGATCCCTGGTGGGGACGGCCAGTAGGAAGGAAGAGAGGGGAGCTCAGGACCACGCTCTGGAACTGCCTGGGAGTTGGCCGAGTCCCGCACCTGGTGGACGCAGCACGGCTCGGGTGGTCCTAACTGTGCACAAGGGACCTGATAAAGAACTGTGAGTAAAGCTGTGAAAACTGCAATTGCACGTCTCAGTGATTCCTCGTCGGACCGGCACCATCAGTGCTGGGACATACACACCATCTCTCCCAACATCATTCACATCCTCTGCCCTGAGGCCATACCCCTCCCGTTGGGGGTTATACCATCCACGCTGCACATCTGTACCACCGGCCTCAGCGGACTGCCCTGCAGCGGCGGCTTCATAGCCTCATTCAACGGGTGGCGTAGTCGGACACTAATACCATCATACCAATAACGCCACTTAGTTTGACACCCTGGGCACGGACCGGGTCACCGCCATGTGGACTACTACCCCTATCGGATCCGGCTCCGGGTATTCCCCGCGTGCGCAACGCTACACAACATGGCCCAGGGGGCGCGTCATGTACTCCAGAACGTATGAGGCCCAATTGAAACACCTGGCAGAGGTATTTGAGTCACTGTCCCGGTACGGGATGAAGTTGAAACCCTCAAAGTGCCACCTGCTCATGAAAAAGGTACAGTACCTGGGACACATTGTCAGTCCGGAAGGGGTAGCACCAGACCCGGAGAAAGTCACAGCCATCCAGAAGTGGCCGGAGCCAAAGAACCTCAAGGAGGTGCATCAGTTCTTGGGACTAGTAGGATACTACCGGAGGTTCGTAAAGCACTACATTAAAAAGGCAGCTCCTCTGCAAGACCTCCTGGTAGGGCAGTCCCCCAAAGGCAAAAACCCTCCATTCCACTGGGGTAAAGAACAGGCTGAGTCATTTCAAGAGATGAAGGAGATCCTGACAGGTGATGAGATCGTAGCCTATCCTGACTACAGCCAACCGTTCCTGCTGTATACAGATGCCAGCAACGAAGGTCTGGGAGCTGTCTTGAGTCAGAAGCAGAATGGGCGAAAGAAAGTCATCGCATACGCCAGCAGGAAGCTCCGCCCGACTGAGAGGAACCCAGAGAACTATAGCAGCTTCAAGTTGGAGTTCCTGGCCTTAGTCTGGGCCATCACAGAAAGATTCAAGCACTATCTGGCTTCCAGCAAGTTCACCTCCTTTACTGATAACAACCCCTTGACCCATCTTGAAACAGCTAAGTTGGGGGCTCTGGAACAGCGATGGATGGCTCGGCTGTCAAACTACCAATTTACAATCAAATACCAGGCGGGCCGCAAGAACGCCAACGCCGATGCTCTGTCTAGGATGCCTCACCAGTCAGACACGGAGGAAGAAGTGGATGACTTGGAAGAGATTGAGCTACCTGCCTTTCACCGGAACGAGATGATCCATGAGCAGAGAGTCTCCAGGAAGCAGCGTGGAAAGACGTTAAACCCCCTTCCTCACCACAGCTGGAAAGAGACCCAGGACAGCGACCCGGTTGTCAGCCGCATCAAACAGCTGATAACCCAAGAAGGTGCCTCCCTGGAGAAAGATGCGTCTCTCCAAGCAAAGCAGCTGTGGAATAAGAGGAGCCGGCTGTTTATCTACCGTGAGAAGCTGTGCCGGAGGTACGTCAATCCAAAAACTCATAAGATGGTATGGCAGATAGTAGTCCCTAAGACAGACATCCAAATGGTATTAGAAGCTTACCACGATCAGGCGGGGCACTTTGGCTGGAAAAAGCTAGAGACCCTGCTGAAGTGTCGATTCTACTGGGTAGGAATGCGAAGCAACATTGAGAGGTGGTGCCGGGACTGTGGAACCTGCGGCCTAAGAAGAAAGGACTTCAGCAGCCAGAAGGCACCCCTACAACCTATCAAGATGACTCGACCTCTGGAGATCGTGGCCCTGGACCATGTCAAGCTCTCCCCCAGCAGGTCAGGGTACTCCTATGCTCTGACCATGGTAGATCACTACTCACATTTCCTGGTGGTCGCCCCTGTCAAAGACCTGACAGCAGAGACAGCAGCGAAGACGTTCCAAGCGTATTTCTGCAGAACCCATGGATACCCTGAGCAGGTACTGACTGACCAAGGCCCGGCGTTTGAGGCTGAATTGTTCAAAGAGTTCTGCCATCTCTACGGGTGTAAAAAGATAAGAACTACACTATATCACCCACAAACGAACGGTCTCTGTGAAAAGATGAAAAACATCATCATCGACCTGCTAAAGACCATACCACTTGAAGAGAGAAACCAGTGGCCAGACCTACTACCTGACCTAGTGGATCTGTATAATCATATACCAGTCAGTTCCACCAACTGCACTCCGGCATATCTCATGCGGGCAAGGCCAGGAAAGCTGCCCATGGACTTGGAGCTTGGTGTTGTGGAGCCTGAAGCTGATATGACCACTGAGGACTGGGACACCACCAGACAAGAGCAGTTCAGAAGGGTACAAGCTTGTGTCAAGGACAGTCTTACTCGGGTGAGAGAAAAACAGGAAATAAAATACAACAAAAACGCACCCGCAGAACCTTTCACACCTGGTGAAACAGTACTAAAAGGAAAAGACGCAACCACAAACTCGACGACCAGTGGGAAAAAGACCCCTACACTGTGTTACCATCAAAATTTGACAACAAAAAGACATGCATAATTAGTCGTGATGGAGGAAAAACATCTGCTACAGTGTCCAGGGACCACTTAAAGTTGTGTCCAGATGTACTGAAACCCCAAGATGAAGTGTCTTCCACAACCCAGGAAGAACCTAAAGAAACAGTGATCCATACTGACCTAGGAGACTTCCCAGTGGATTGGCCTCAGATCGGAGGTGCAGTAATCATTCCAGTACTCCAATTCTATGAACAGCCAGAGAACCCTCAACAGCAAGTTGTACCTGTAAGTGCTGCAGAAGAGCCAGCTCAAGAAGTATCCCCGGATGAAGGATCCCCGGCAGGAGCAGAGCAAGAGGGCCCAGCCAATGGTAGACTTGCCAGTCCAAGAGAGAGGTTAAGGCAGTTTTACAACATGGTTACACGTAGAACTGGTAGAGTAACTGAGGATACAGATACTGACACTCCACCAACCACAACACTACGCAGATCAGTACGCAGCACAAGAGGTAAACCTCCTGCTAGGTACACTGATTAAAGTAGCAAAATGTCAGAGAGTGTAGATAGTTACCCCTGGGGTATTGTATATTAAATTGTGATGTATTGCATAACTGTTTATTGTCATGCATGCTTATTAATTTGTGCTTTTTTTTCCTACTAATTCTTTATTTGCATAATGAACTGCGTGGCTGAGGACTGTGTGCAGCCCAAAAACTGCTTTTGTATATAATTGCACTCCCTGGAGTGCCCTTTTTAGGTGACCTCAGAAGGAAAACCTGTCTGGAGTGGCACGTGTGGAGGTCCAACACGGGATCTTCATGCCCTGCAGCCACCCCAGGGCCTACGTAGAGGGTTTAGGACAGGTCCCTCAAAGCTACCAAAGTACTCTACCTTGTGAGATGGACATCCTGTATGGGAACCTCACCACAGGAGACTTGGGTTCTGAGGACACTCTGTAATTGTTTGGTTATGCAACGTTTAAGATTTGTGCCTCCCATAAAGGGAAGAATGTTCAAGTATTGCTTATGTTTTCTATTGTTACTGTTTTTATAAAATGTACTTCAGCCCGGGAGTGCTGAGTTTAACTAGGGGGGAATGTGAAGCCCAGCTGTGCTTGGCATCACAGACCCAGAAGGGTGTATTAAAGGATTCCTCCACAAGAGGCCCCCATAACCATTCACACATCTCCACCTTCCACCTCAGACGACCAGAGGGAGCTCCTTAGGGAGATATATAAGGGAAGGTGGAGTCAGGCAGCCATTAGTCTGTTGATGAGTTCCTGCAGAGCGAGACATAGAAACAGGTCAGTCTGCAGTGGAGCTCAGTGACTCAGCAATTCCTCTGAAAGTTCAGTTGGTGCAAGCCTGAATACAGAGTGGAGTCCAGACTCACGTGTAGCTCAGTGAGGTGAGCTGTAGGTGTGCCGGCGCCATAAGATCGGTGAACCACGGCACGCTGCCGTGTGTGTGAGTGGCCTATTGAGAGCTTGAGTAGGCCAAAGGCGAAGGAGTAGAGAGTTAGTACATAGGGGGCAGAGGAGCTTAACTAGCTCACTCCTAAGAAGAAGTTACCGGACACCGGGTCCGAAGCTTGCCGGGATCTCCACGACCCAGTAAGAGAAATCGGAATCTCTGGAGAACTACAGGTCCCAGGATCGCTAAAGTGCTGATACGTACCAGAGCCAGGAGACACATAGGCCCCGTAAGTCGGGAGTGTGCACTCCAAGAGAAGGCCCTACCACAAGGTCAGCCAGCGCAGGACAGAGACAAAGTTAGGCCTAGCTCCAGGCAGGTCAGAAGCTTACTACGCAGAAGCCAGAACCAGGAGGCCCAAAACCTGCTCATTGGGGAGGATCCGGACATACACCCTTCACTCTACAGTGCTCCGGGGAGTGCTTGAAATTCCACCAGTAAAAGGTACTGAAGTGACTATAGTGTCCGTCCCTGTTCTTGCTCTGGCCCGGCGTAGTCTCTTTGTCCTGCATCCCCGTTCCCATACTGCCCTGAGGCCCAGCTCTACATGTGGAGACCAATACCATCAAGCTGCCCTACCATCAGCCTCAGTGGACTGCGCAGCGCTGGTGATCCTCACCAGAAGCCACAGGTGGCGTCACAAACTCTTTCTTTTTATAAACTTAACAAATATCAACCCCTTTTTAAAGAGAGGCCCAGGGTACGGGCCCGGGAGCCGACCACCGCGACATCCCTAACGGCCAGGCTAAAAGCCCGGGTACCGAGTCCCCCCCATCTTCCCCTGGGCTAGTCACTAGGCCTCAGGGCAGTGATGTTTGACGAGGTGCACGATATGGCAGTGACCCAGCCGGGTCCAAGGAAGAACAGGGGACACACACGGTTTGCTTCTGTACCTTTTACTGGTGGAAATGCAGGTACCATCCAGAGCACTGTAGGGTGAGGGGTGCACTGCAGGACTCTCCCCAGTGAGCAGGTGTAAGGCCTCCTGTTTCTTCGCCACTTAGTGTTAGTCTCTGGCCTGCCTGGAACAAGGCCTAACTTAGTCTCTGCTCTGCACCGGCTGATCCTGTGGTAGGGCCTTCTGTTGGAGTACACACTCCCTGGTATATGGGGCCTCGGTAACTCCTGACTCTGGTATAACAGTCAACGTTTGGTATTCCTGGGACATGTAGTTCGCCAGGGGTTCTGGTTGTCTTCTGCTGGGTGTAAAGAATCCCTGCAGACTCGGACCCGGTGTCCGGTATATGGTTTCTGGGGTGAGCTGGTAAAGCTCCTCTGCCCCCAATGCTACTCACTCCTCTAGCCTTCGGCCTACTCGGGCCCTCACTAGGCTATACACACTGGCAGTTAGGTGGCTGCCTCTTCTGCTGCTCTCTGAGCGTCAGCAACGCTCCTAGCTCACTTAACTCGAGCTGCTTGAGTCTGACTGAGCTCTACTGCAGACTGAACTGTTTCTCTGTGTCTCACTCTGCAGGAACTGGCTGTGGACTCCAGACTGTTCTGTCTCCACTCCTTCCTGAGGAGAGCTTACTAACAGACTCACTCCTTCTGTGTCTGAGCAGGAACCTCCTGAATCACTTTCTGGGCTGCCTGGCTCCACCTTCCTTTTATATATCCCTAACGGGCTCCCTCTGGTGGTCTGAGGTGGAAGGTGGAGGTGTGTGAATGCTTATGAGGGCCTCTTGTGGAGGAATCCGTTAATGCACACTTCTAGGATATGTGATATTAAGCGCAGTTGGGCGTCACATTTACTACACTCCCCATAGTCCGCCATACAGTACACTGCCCTGAACATAGTCCTCCATACAGTATAATGCACTCCCCCATATTCCTCCATATAGTATAATGCACTCCTCATAGTCCTCCATAGTGTCAGCTGACACTCCCTCCTCCATCATTGCTTTCAACTGTATCGGCATCCAAGATGCCGATACAGTTGAACATGTGATTACGGGCGCGGGGTTCCCGGTTCCGCCACTGGCACCAGGCCCCCCCTGACTCACAGACCCCATAGCGGTATGCTACTGGTCAATGTACTTTATGCATCGATTACTGAGTAGTGGTTTCCTTTATAATGGAAATTCTGAGAATTCTTACAAAACTTCTGCTCGTTCCATTTCAGATCCTCCTTTAGAGCTAAAATAGATCTTCATTGCTTCTCCATTTCTATTATTTAAGGGAGATTGTGTAATGCACTTTACCACAGTTATTTCAGGAAAATAAAACAAAAATGTACAAGATAGATAGATAGATACAGCGGCCCAACTTTTTTGGAATTAAGGTTCTAGATAGATATCAGTTGTGTTGATTTTATAGAGAGATTTCAGGTAAATGATAGATGGATTTTAGAAAGATAGATATTAGATGAATTGATATAGATAATTTAATTATCAGTCCCCTCTCCTGTTATATTCCCATCGTAAGACCAAATGATTCTGAAATGTATAAAGTAAAACTGTAAAGTGAAAATGATCATTAAACCATCATCTGAAAACGTTTATCGTGAAAGAGGAAGTGGAGAATTCCAAGAAGTTGCACAATAGACCGTAAGATCAATCACAACTGTGAGGACTCGAAACGGACAACAAACTAAACATGGGGCACGAGGAATATATGTATCTCTCTCTATATATACTGTGTATTTACACTGCTCAAAAAAATAAAGGGAACACTTAAACAACAGAATATAACTCCAAGTAAATCAAACTTCTGTGAAATCAAACTGTCCACTTAGGAAGCAACACTGATTGACAATCAATTTCACAAGCTGTTGAGTAAATAGAATAGACAATAGATGGAAATTATTGCCAGTTATCAAGACACCCTCAATAAAGGAGTGGTACTGCAGGTGGGGACCACAGACCACATCTCAGTACCAATGCTTTCTGGCTGATGTTTTGGTCACTTTTGAATGTTGGTTGTGCTTTCACACTCGTGGTAGCATGAGACGGACTCTACAACCCACAGAAGTTGCTCAGGTAGTGCAGCTCATCCAGGATGGCACATTAATGCGAGCTGTGGCAAGAAGGTTTGCTGTGTCTGTCAGAGTAGTGTCCAGAGGCTGGAGGCGCTACCACGAGACAGGCCAGTACACCAGGAGACGTGGAGGGGGCCGTAGGAGGGCAACAATCCAGCAGCAGGACCGCTACCTCCGCCTTTATGCAAAGAGGAACAAAAGGAGCAGTGCCAGAGCCCTGCAAAATGACCTCCAGCAGGTCACAAATGTGCATGTGTCTGCACAAACGGTTAGAAACCGACTCCATGAGGGTGGTATGAGGGCCCGACGTCCACAGATGAGGGTTGTGCTCACAGCCCAACACTGTGCAGGACGCTTGGCATTTGCCACAGAACACCAGTACTGGCAAAGTCGCCACTGGCGCCCTGTGCTCTTCACAGATAAAAGCAGGTTCACACTGAGCACATGTGACAGAGACTGGAGACGCCGTGAAGAGCGATCTGCTGCCTGCAACATCCTTCAGCATGACTGGTTTGGCAGTGGGTCAGTAATGGTGTGGGGTGGCATTTCTTTGGAGGGCCGCACAGCCCTCCATGTGCTCGCCAGAGGTAGCCTGACTGCCATTAGGTACCAAGATGAGATCCTCAGACCCCTTGTGAGACCATATGTTGGTGCGGTTGGCCCTGGGTTCCTCCTAATGCAGGACAATGCCGGACCTCATGTGGCTGGAGTGTGTCCACAGCTCCTGCAAGATGAAGGCATTGAAGCTATGGACTGGCCCGCCCATTCCCCAGACCTGTATCCGATTGAGCGCATCTGGGACATCATGTCTCGCTCCATCCACCAACGTCACGTTGCACAACAGACTGTCCAGGAGTTGGCGGATGCTTTAGTCCAGATCTGGGAGGAGATCCCATAGGAGACCATCCGCAACCTCATCAGGAACATGCCCAGGCATTGTAGGGAGGTCATACAGGCACGTGGAGGCCACACACAATACTCTGCCTCATTTTGACTTGTTTTAAGGACATTACATCAAAGTTGGATCAGCCTGTAGTGTGTTTTTTCCCTTTAATTTTGGGGGTGACTCCAAATCCAGGCCTCCAAAGGTTAATAAATTTGATTGCCATTGATGTGATTTTGATGTGTGATTTTGTTGTCAGCACATTCAAGGGGTGCCATGCATGCCAGGATGGGGGATCAAGGGGTACCATGCATGCCAGGATAGGGGATCAAAGGGTGCCATGCATACCAGGATGGGAGATTGGGGTGCCACATATACCAGGATGGTGATGAGGGCCACGTATACCAGGATGGGGATGAGGGCCATTTATACCAGGAAGGAAGGGCCATACATACCAGGATGGAGGATATTAACAGAATTGGGGGACATTACCCCAATACCGGTGTCAGCAGAAGACCCCCTCCCCCATAACAGTGCACCATATACAGTACAGACCAAAAGTTTGGACACACCTTTAATGACTGCTTTGCACACTCTTGGCATTCTCTTGATGAGCTTCAAGAGGTAGTCACCGGAAATGGTCTTCCAACAATCTTGAAGGAGTTCCCAGAGATGCTTAGCACTTGTTGGCCCTTTTGCCTTCACTCTGCGGTCCAGCTCACCCCAAACCATCTAGATTGGGTTCAGGTCTGGTGACTGTGGAGGCCAGGTCATCTGGCGTAGCACTCCATCACTCTCCTTTTTGGTCAAATAGCCCTTACACAGCCTGGAGGTGTCCTGCTGAAAAATAAATGATGGTCCAACTAAACGCAAACCGGATGGAATAGCATGCCGTTGCAAGATGCTGTGGTAGCCATGCTGGTTCAGTATGCCTTCAATTTTGAATAAATCCCCAACAGTGTCACCAGCAAAGCGCCCCCACGCCATCACACCTCCTCCTCTATGCTTCACGGTGGGAACCAGGCATGTAGAGTCCATCCGTTCACCTTTTCTGCGTCGCACAAAGACACGGTGGTTGGAACCAAAGATCTCAAATTTGGACTCATCAGACCAAAGCACAGATTAACACTGGTCTAATGTCCATTCCTTGTGTTCTTTAGCCCAAACAAGTCTCTTCTGCTTGTTGCCTGTCCTTAGCAGTGGTTTCCTAGCAGCTATTTTACCATGAAGGCCTGCTGCACAAAGTCTCCTCTTAACAGTTGTTGAAGAGATGAGTCTGCTGCTAGAACTCTGTGTGGCATTGACCTGGTCTCTAATCTGAGCTGCTGTTAACCTGTGATTTCTGAGGCTGTTGACTCGGATAAACTTATCCTCAGAAGCAGAGATGACTCTTGGTCTTCCTTTCCTGGGGCGGTCCTCATGTGAGCCAGTTTCTTTGTAGCGCTTGATGGTTTTTGCAACTGCACTTGAGGACACTTACAAATTTGCCCAATTTTTCGGACTGACTGACCTTCATTTCTTAAAGTAATGATGGCCACTCGTTTTTCTTTACTTAGCTGTTTTTTTCTTGCCATAATACAAATTCTAACAGTCTATTCAGTAGGACTATCAGCTGTGTATCCACCTGACTTCTGAACAACACAACTGATGGTCCCAACCCCATTTATAAGGCAAGAAATCCCACTTATTAAACCTGACAGGGCACACCTGTGAAGTGAAAACCATTTTCAGTGACTACCTCTTGAAGCTCATCAAGAGAATGCCAAGAGTGTGCAAAGCAGTCATCAAAGCAAAAGGTGGCTACTTTGAAGAACCTAGAATATAAGACATATTTTCAGTTGTTTCACACTTTTTTGTTAAGTATATAATTCCACATGTGTTAATTCATAGTTTTGATGCTTTCAGTGTGAATGTACAATTTTCATAGTCATGAAAATACAGAAAAATCTTTAAATGAGAAGGTATGTCCAAACTTTTGGTCTGTACTGTATATATATATATATATATATATATATATATATATATATATACATATATATATATACATATACACGGCATCCTCCATCATTCCAGTGGTCTCCGTCGATCCTACAATTATGATGTTCAGTCTATAAGTCACTTGACTGATGCTACCAAGATCTGGCGACATGGGTCATGGACTGCACATGCTAATGTCATTACTGAGGCCAGTTACTTCTGTGGTCCTTCAGTGAACATCCAAATACTCATAAATACCTACGTGCTTCATTTAGGTTAACACCTAAGTTCCTTCATGCTATTTGGAACCATAGTAACTGTCAACAAGATGCTGTTGATAGATCCGTTATTCATTTTAGACAACCATGATACAGACACCTTTATAGGATCCCTTTTACTATGGCAACACAGAGCCAACTATGATCACATGCTCCAATGAATGATATGGGGGTTGTAGCCATAATACAGAGTCAGCCTAACTGATCCGTCAACAGCAGCTTGTTCAGAGTTTCCATCTAGCTAATGCAAATTAAGTGTGGCCATTTTGGGGAAATTAAAACTTTGTCTTGTCCAAGCACGTTTGCCAGAGGTAGTGTCCCCTTTCCCTTTGGGCACTGTGCTTTTAACCAGTCCTTATGTGGTTTTGCTCACTTCTGTCATGAATGATGAGATTTCCCCCTATGCAGTCAGGACCTCTGCATGACATATCAGCTGCATGACATATCAGCTGCATGACATCCACTATGTAACAAGTGCAGATTTCCTTTATTACACAATGAGGAGGAGATGACACTGACCCTCCCCAGTGGTAGAAATCCACCTCTGAAGCCTTCAGGGCACAGTCCTCTCCTCCGCACAGCAAGGACTACAGCAGCATGAAGTAACTGGCAGAACTCCACAAAATCATCCGACTGGACCTCACAACATGTCCACCATGGACAACAAACCTCTCCTGAGCGACCCTGAAAAATCAAATTATCAGTCTGTGGGGAAAGCCCTGAGAGAAGCTGAAAAGAAATATATAAAGTGAGTGGTCTATTTATCTATCTATCTATCTATCTATCTATCTATCTATCTATCTCATATCTATCTATCTATCTCATATCTATCTATTTACTTGTATCTTCTATCTATCGTCTATCTGCATATCTTTTTATCTATTTACTTTTATCTGTTTATTTTTCATCATTGTATTTCATACCTATTTATCCGTCTTTTCATGTCTATCGCATATCTATCTATTAACGATGTATTTCATATTTTCATATCGTTCTATCATCTGTCTATCTAGTTATGTTTTTTGCCTTGTATCCATCATATTTTTCATCTTTCTATTGTCTGTTTCTTATCTATCCTTAAGTATCTTTTTATGTCTTTCTATTTATTTGTCTTTGTCTACCGTACATCTATCTATCTATCTATCTATCTATCTATCTATCTATCTATCTATCTATCTATCTATCTATCTATCTAACTTCAGAGTGAATTAGATCATTTCTTCATTGTAGGCTACAGACAGGATACAGTAATGGTCACTTCTCTTTTTTTGGAGATGTTACAACACTTCAAAATCTCACTGACATAGAAATGAGTGCTTGCTGAATGGAAATCACTTGAGTAACAGAATATCTCTACCTTGAGTGCACAATTATTATGCAATTTGTATTTTTGATGACTACGGTAATTTTATTATTGAACAATTATAAAATTATCGGTCACTCAAAAGGTAAATAAACCTGAAAACTGAATATTTAAGAAAGTAAAAGTGCAGATTTGTCTTTCTTAGGAAAATATCTCTGGGTGCAGAATTATTATGCAACTATATGAAAAACATAAAGTTTATTTTCATTTGTTACAGTGAGAATAATAATCAAACAACTCAATATATATAAATATAAGTTTCTGACATTTCCATAAAGAGATCAGTGTCCAATATAGCCGCCTTTCTTTGCATTAACAGTGATAAACCATCCATCCATGGAGTCTGTCAGTTTATTAATCTGTTGATGATCAACTTATTGGGCAGCTCCGACCACAACCTCCACACACTGTTCAGAGAAGTGTCTGTTTTCCTTCACTGTAAAATTCCTGTTTAAGAAGGGCCCATAATTGCTCAATAAAGTTTTGGTGAGGAAGGAGCCATGAAGTTATTTTTTCATCTTTAACCCTTTTAGCCCCCAAGGCTGTTTTCACCTTCATGACCAGGCCAAATTTTACAATTCTGACCACTGTCACTTTATGAGGTAATAACTCTGGAACGCTTCAATGGATCCCACTGATTATGAGATTTGTTTTTTCGTGACATATTGTACTTCATGATAGTGGTAAAATTTCTTTGATATCACTTGCGTTTATTTGTGAAAAAATGGAAATTTGGCGAAAATTTTGAAAATTTTCAAACTTTAAATTTTTATGCCCTTAAATCAGAGAGATATGTCACACAAAATAGTTAATAAATAACATTTCCCACATGTCTACTTTACATCAGCCCAATTTTAGAAACATATTTTTTTTGTTAGGGGGTTATAAGGGTTAAAAGTTGACCAGCGATTTTTTTCATTTTTCCAACAAAATTTACAAAATAATTTTTTTAGGGCTCACATCACATTTGAAATAACTTTGAGGGGCTTATATGAAAGAAAATACCCAAAAGTGACACCATTCTAAAAACTGCACCCCTCAAGGTGCTCAAAACCACATTCAAGAAGTTTATTAACTCTTCAGTTTCTTCACAGGAATTTTTGGAATGTGGAAGGAAAAGATGAACATTTAACTTTTTGTCACAAAAATTTTACTTTAGACCCAATTTTTTTTTATTTTCGCAAGGGTAACAGGAAAAAAATAACCCCATAATTTGCTGTGCAATTTCTCCTGAGTAATCCGATACCCCATATATGGGGGAAAACCAATGTTTGGGTGTACAGAAGGGCACGGAAGGGAAGGAGCGCCATTTGACTTTTTGAATGTAAAATTTGCTGGAATAATTAGCGGACGCCATGTTGCGTTTGGAGAGCCCCTGATGTGCCTAAACAGTGGAAATCCCCCACAAGTGACACTATTTTGGAAACTAGACCCCTCAGGGAACTTATCTAGATGTGAGGTGAGCACCTTGAACCCTCAGGTGCTTCACAGAAGTTTATAACTTTGAGCTGTGAAAATAAAAAAAATCACATTTTACCCACAAAAATGTTTTTCAGCCCGAAATTTTGCATTTTCACTAGGGTAATAAAAGAAATTGCACCATACAATTTGTTATGCAATTACTCCTGAAAACTACAATTTTGGCATACGGAAGGGCTTGGAAAGGACGGAATGCCATTTAACTTTTTGAATGTACTGTAAAATGTGCTGGAATAATTAGCGGACGCCATGTTGCATTTGGAGAGCCCCTGATGTGCCTAAACTGTAGAAATCCCCCACAAGTGACACCATTTTGGAAACTAGAACCCTCAGGGAATGTATCTAGATGTGTGGTGAGCACCTTGAACCCTCAGGTGCTTCACAGAAGTTTATAATATTGAGCAATGAAAATAAAAAAATAAAATTTTTCCAACAAAAATGTTTTTTAGCCCCAAATTTTTTATTTTCACAAGGGTAACAGAAGAAAATGGACTCCAAAATTTGTTGTGCAATTTCTCCTGAGTACACAGATACCCCATATGTATTAGACAGCTACTGTTTGGGCGCACAGCAGGGCTCAGAAAGGAAGGAGTGACGTTTTGGAAAGCAGACTTTGATGGAATGGTCTTTGGGTGTCATATCATGTTTGGAGAGCCCCTGTTATGCCTAAACAGTGGAAAACCCTCACAAGTGACCCTGTTTTGGGAACTAGACCCCTCAAGGAATTTATCTAGACATGTGGTGAGCACTTTGAACCAATAGGTGCTTCACAGAATTTTACAACGTTGATCTGTGAAAATGAAAAAAATATATTTTTCTCATATAAAAGTTGTTTTAGCCCCAAATATTTTCATTTTCATGAGGACAGCAGGAGAAAATTGACCCCAAAATTTGTTGTGCAATTTCTCCCGAGTACGATACCACATATGTAGTAGAAAACTACTTTTGAGGCATAGTGCAAACCTCAGAAGAGAAGGAGCGCCATATTAGGGTTCAGATTTTGCTAGACTGGTTTGAAGGTGCAATGTCATATTAGCAGAACCCCTGAGGAGCCGGAACAGCAGAATCCCCCCATAAGAGACCCCATTTTACAAACTACACATCTCAATTAACTCATCTAGGGTTACAGTGATCATGTTGACACCACAGGTGGGTCACAGAATTTTATACCATTGGACAGAAAAGAAAAAAATAATTACATTTTTACCTCCAAAATTTTGTTTTAGCTCCAGATTTTCCATTTTTACACTGGTAAATTGTTAAAAATGTCATCAAAATTTATCCCACAATGTCTGCTGAATGTAGAAATACCCCATATGTGTCTGTACAGTACTGCTTAGCCACACGGCGAGACTGGGGAGGGACAGAACGCTATTTGCCTCCTGGAGCGCAGATTTTTCTAAAATAGTTTGCAGACTCCATATACAGAGCCCCTAAGTGCTAGAAGAGCAGAATCCCCCCTCAAGTGACCCCATTTTGGAAATTATACCCCTTTGGGATTTTATCTACAGGTGTAGTGACGATTTTGACTCCATGGGTGTTTTCCAAGAAACAAGCAGCAGTGGATGTTGCTGAGTGAAAATTGCAAACTGCCATTGTAGTGACCAGTATGTTGTAGTGACCAGTACGGTATGCCCAGCTCATGCTTCTGGAGACATGCACCCGTAAATTAAGCGGGCTCTCATCGCTACAGAAATGCAAAACATGTGGACACTACCTGCAGTTTAGGCACACTGGGGCTCAGAAGGGAGGGGCGGCATTTGGATTTGGGAGTGCAGAATTCTCTGGATTTTGTTTTGGGGGAGCAAAGAGCCATTTTGCTTTTCCAGATCCTTTGTACTACCAGTAACGTGAAAGCCCCCTATGTTTTCAATAACAGTTGACGAACCTGCCTGGGGGCTTTTTTGTGTATTGATTTGAAGCTTTTGTTTGGAACATTTTACATAATGTTTGGGATCACATTTATCCTGCGCTCTACACTGAGCACTTACATCGGGATTTCCATTTAACTCTCAAAGTAATGTGCTTCAGATGAAACCTCCGAGGGATCCATTCACTATAATGAGGTCGCCGAGTTACTCTAGACTCCATCTGGCCTCTGTTCAGCGGTGTCCTTTTTTTCAGAGATGGACACAACTGTGGCCGACGGCACTTTTATGCACACCTAAAATGACGGACACCGCCGGATCACAGGCCAGACGGCGTCCACAGTGCCTCCATCTGTTTCAATATAGGAAATCTTCTGCCGGCGGTTCCGTCTGAATCATGTGTTTCAGAGATTAACACAGAAACCCCGGTGTAAGCGCTCAGAGCAGAGCACAGTATAAGTGTGCGCCAAGCCTTACTGTGATCTTTGGGGAGGCAGAATGAACAAATCAACAGCAGGTGAAGAATTGGTTTTATTTATTTTTCACGTGGTTCCTCATGCAGTATAAGTGATTAGACGACTTTTTTCTTCAGGTTGGTGCAATTACAGGGATAGCAGATTTATATCGGGTTTTTATGTTTGGCTGCTGTCACACACTAAAAGACACTTTTCATTGCAAAACAAGTTTTTGCATCGCCATATTTTGAGAGCTATAATTTTTCCATATTTTGACCGACAGAGTCATGTGAGGGCTTGTTTTTTGCGGGACGAGTTGGCATTTTCACTGGTACAATTTTCGAGCACATGACATTTTTTGATTGCTTTCTATTCCGATTTTGGGGAGGCAGAATGAACAAAAACCAGCAATTCAAGAATTGTTTTATTGTTTTTTTTTATGTTGTTCCGCTTGTGGTAAAATTGATAAGTCAGCTTTATTCTTCGGGTCAGTACGATTACAGTGATACCACATTTATATTTTTTTTTTATGTTTTGGCGCTTTTACGCAATAAAAACTATTTCATAGAAAAAATAATTATTTTTGCATCACTTTATTCTGAGAGCTATAATTTTTTTATTTTTCAGCTGATGGAACTGTATGGCGGCTTGTTTTTTGCGGGACAAGATGATGTTTTCAGCAGTACCATTTTTATTTACATTTGTCTTTTTTATCGTGTTTTATTCCATTTTTTGTTTGCCGGTATGATAAAGCATTGTTTTTTGCCTTGGTTTTTTTTTTAAGGTGTTCACTAAACACGTTAACTAGTCGGTCAGTTTTATAGGTCGGGTCGTTCCTGATGCGGCGATGCCAAATATGTCTACTTTTTTTGTTTATTTATTTTTTCATAAAATATTTATCGGTACAATATATTTTGATTTTTTTCAAATATATATACATATATATATATATATACAGTACAGACCAAAAGTTTGGACACACCTTCTCATTTAAAGATTTTTCTGTATTTTCATGACTATGAAAATTGTACATTCACACTGAAGGCATCAAAACTATGAATTAACACATGTGGAATTATATACTTAACAAAAAAGTGTGAAACAACTGAAAATATGTCTTATATTCTAGGTTCTTCAAAGTAGCCACCTTTTGCTTTGATGACTGCTTTGCACACTCTTGGCATTCTCTTGATGAGCTTCAAGAGGTAGTCACCGGAAATGGTTTTCACTTCACAGGTGTGCTCTGTCAGGTTTAATAAGTGGGATTTCTTGCCTTATAAATGGGGTTGGGACCATCAGTTGTGTTGTGCAGAAGTCAGGTGGATACACAGCTGATAGTCCTACTGAATAGACTGTTAGAATTTGTATTATGGCAAGAAAAAAGCAGCTAAGTAAAGAAAAACGACTGGCCATCATTACTTTAATAAATGAAGGTCAGTCAGTCCGAAAAATTGGGAAAACTTTGAAAGTGTTCCCAAGTGCAGTTGCAAAAACCATCAAGCGCTACAAAGAAACTGGCTCACATGAGGACCGCCCCAGGAAAGGAAGACCAAGAGTCACCTCTGCTTCTGAGGATACGTTTATCCGAGTCACCAGCCTCAGAAATCGCAGGTTAGCAGCAGCTCAGATTAGAGACCAGGTCAATGCCACACAGAGTTCTAGCAGCAGTCACATCTCTACAGCAACTGTTAAGAGGAGACTTTGTGCAGCAGGCTTTCATGGTAAAATAGCTGCTAGGAAACCACTGCTAAGGACAGGCAACAAGCAGAAGAGACTTGTTTGGGCTAAAGAACACAACGAATGGACATTAGACCAGTGGAAATCTGTGCTTTGGTCTGATGAGTCCAAATTTGAGATCTTTGGTTCCAACCACCATGTCTTTGTGCGACGCAGAAAAGGTGAACGGATGGACTCTACATGCCTGTTTCCCACCGTGAAGCATGGAGGAGGAGGTTTGATGGTGTGGGGGTGCTTTGCTGGTGACACTGTTGGGGATTTATTCAAAATTGAAGGCATACTGAACCAGCATGGCTACCACAGCATCTTGCAGCGGAATGCTATTCCATCCGGTTTGCATTTAGTTGGACCATCATTTATTTTTCAACAGGACAATGACCCCAAACACACCTCCAGGCTGTGTAAGGGCTATTTGACCAAGAGGGAGAGTGATGGGGTGCTACGCCAGATGACCTGGCCTCCACAGTCACCAGACCTGAACCCAATCGAGATGGTTTGGGGTGAGCTGGACCGCAGAGTGAAGGCAAAAGGGCCAACAAGTGCTAAGCATCTCTGGGAACTCCTTCAAGATTGTTGGAAGACCATTTCCGGCGACTACCTCTTGAAGTTCATCAAGAGAATGCCAAGAGTGTGCAAAGCAGTCATCAAAGCAAAAGGTGGCTACTTTGAAGAACCTAGAATATAAGACATATTTTCAGTTGTTTCACACTTTTTTGTTAAGTATATAATTCCACATGTGTTAATTCATAGTTTTGATGCCTTCAGTGTGAATGTACAATTTTCATAGTCATGAAAATACAGAAAAATCTTTAAATGAGAAGGTGTGTCCAAACTTTTTGTCTGTACTGTATATATATGAAAAAAATAGTAGAAACAGCACTCCAAAAATAGATGATTTATTAGCTCAGCAAGAGCTGTGTCAACGTGTCGGCTGAATACTGCCTTTTTCAAGCCAGCTCTTGCCACAGCTCTTGCTGACCTAATAAATCATCTATTTTTGGAGTGCTGTTTCTACTATTTTTTTCATATGTAAGAAGGTTTGGTATTTACCTGGAGGACAGGCACCCACCCATTTACAAGTTGTTTGCTTGTGCTGCTTTTTTTTTTTTTTTTTCTACATATATACAGTATATATATTTATTTATTTTAATATTTTTACAATTTTTTTTTTATTTTTTTACTTTTTGTCCCACTATGGGACTTTCACTTTTTTCAGCCTGATTGCTTGTATAATGAGAAACACAATAGCCCACATATTGAGATTCACACAAAAGCGGTGTGGAGGAAATACCACTCACATCCCATATCCGTGTCGCCAACTCGAACAAGATATATATAGACAGGAGAAGAAACGAGCGTATTGGCATAAAAAAGCTTTATTAGTAATTCATATAAAACTCCATTAAAAAATGGCAAGAAATATAATGTAAAGTGCAGACATGCAGATCAAAAGACCCCACTTAATCTATAGCCCAAAAGGAGGGGTAATATAGATATATTCAAGAAATTACATAAATATCATAAAACATACAAGTATTACACACACATCCTCCAAAATGGAGGAAATGTAATAAGTATTAAATAATAATGAAAAGACAGTAGGGGCAGAAAAGAGAAATAAACCGGGGCAGAAAGAGGTGGTATACATGGACAATTAAATATACCACTAAATATATGGGGATCACGTATACCATAGTCCTGTACCATTAATCAGCTGCCATAGTGCATGTCATGTACAGGACAATGGTGACTCACCCCAAATATTGTCACATGTAGAAAGGGGACCACATGAGGGCAGGTGTCTGTCGTGGAGGGCAGCCTCGACGCGCGTATCGCGGGTGCTTTTTCGAGAGGCCTGACCAATGGCACATTCTGCAAAGGCTCTTCAGGAAACTCACTGCTTCTTATTACACTCTTACATAAACAATTGAACCGAACTGGCAGCATTGTGTGTGGCACCCCAGGGGTCTGGTTTCCACAGTAATGTAATGTTATGTCTGAGAGCAGGTGGGAGGTCCTTTGGTCAGGGATCCTGTGCATGCCACACCTCCTGCCCAGTCTTGGGAGGGGAAGAACTTCCCCTATATAAACCCGGGGCTGAAGCAGGGTTAGTCAGTCAAGGAGAGTAGAGACAAGAAGCAGTCATAGGAAGAAACAGCAGAAGCTCAGTGGGAGCAATACTACTAAGAGTCAGGGGCTGGCAGCTGCAGAGCTCGCCCTGACTGAGAAGCTTTCTTACCGGACCCGGCGTCCGAGGCTGTGGGGACTAACTCTTACCCAGCAGCAGAAGCCGACCGGCAGGGGATTTCAGGTCCTCAGGCCCAGAAACCCGAAGGCACGGTCACACGCGTGGGACCAGCACCGCCATCGTGGAGCGGAAGCCATTAGAAGGCCCCGAGTCACCGGCCATACGGGTGAGCACCACACGGTACACTCAGGGACGTGGGCTACTTATATCCGCTTCTAGCAAGGTAGCCAGAAGAGTACAGTCAGTTTGGGAGGCCTACAACTCCGCCTGGCCAGGGGAGATCCCATCTGCTCAAGGACTGACCAGGCCCCAATCGCTAGCCAGTACTCCGGGAGGGTCTATCGTTGTTACCAGTAAAGACCCTGAATTACACCGCACCATCTCTGAGTGGTTCCTGCTACCCCCATCTTCCACGTCGGCTGCCCTGAGGCCATACCCCTCCCGTTGGGGGTTATACTATCACGCTGCACAATTCTACACCGGCCTCAGCGGTCTGCCCTGCAGCGGCAGCTCCATAGCTGCAAATCAACGGGTGGCGTAGTCGACACTCAAATAACATCTATCAAGACTGCCACACACTGAGTTTGACTCCCTGGGCACGGACCGGGTCCCCGCCACTCGGAGACTACAACCCTCATCTGATCCGGTTCCGGGTAAGCCCCGTGCGCGAGACGCTGCGCGACACAGCAGGCCCAGGGGCGCGTCAACTTTGGCGTAGTCGGCAGGATTTCGTGCCCGCAACCACCGGGTACTGCGTGCCTGAAAAAGAGACTTTTAAAACTTACCATCCGTGAAGTTTTCCCGCCATCGGTGAAGATTCCCGCCATCCGGCGCCATTTTCCGCCTCCTTCCCGCCATCTGTGAAGATTCCCGCCATCCGGCGCCATCTTCAGCCTTCTTCCCGCCATCCGTGGAGTTTTCCCGCCGTTGGACGCCATCTTGAGGACGCCACGCGGGAAGAAGAGGGGCGTGGACTCCGAAAAGCCCGCGAGAACTGAAGCCCCGCCTCACGTCCGGACGTTGCGTAAGGTCCTGGAAGGAGCCCAGCAGACGCCGACGTCACCAGAGCGCGACGGAAGGTCCTCAACCCTGACGATCCACTGCGGAGCCGCGGCCTACGGAAGAGGATCATCGCAAGGTAGGCCACGGTACACTAGGGGGGAGAAGGATGTCGGATACGGAGGAGAGCTTCACCGCTTCAACCCCCGCCAGCGCCACCGCTGTCGCGGTCATGCCTTTCACCATGCCCTATATCCCGGGGGCAGCCTGGCTACCCCAGTACTCAGGGGAGTCACATACCCTGCAGGACTTTAGAGAAAGGCTGGATAGCCTCTTCCAGGTGTACCCCCTCACAGAGGAGCAAAAAGTGAGCATCCTGGTGGCCCAATTAACCGGAGCAGCCCGAAGGGAGGTAAAGTCCTGGCCACCTGGGGGGAGGACTGTCGCAGGGATACTAACCCGGCTGAGGGACACCTTTGATACCCGCACCTCAGCCGAGATCAAGCTTAGATTCTACGGGTGCAAACAGCGGGCCCATGAGAGTATAAGGGACTATGCCCTGAACCTACAAGAGGCCCTGAGAGCCGTTAAGCAGACCGACCCTGACGGCGTAGGAGACGAGGACAGGCTGTTGACTGAACAATTTATAGAGGGTTTATATTGCAATGCCCACCGAACCCAGTTGCGGGCAATGGCCCTACAGGACCCTCATCTGGGATTTGCACAGTTCAAGGACAGAGCCATCCGGGTGCTCCGAGAACCGGCACCGGATGGCGCTGTGACCCACAGGCGCCCAGCTATCACTTACCACCAGGAGGCGGCGCCCTTGTCGGCAGGGCCTGTAGGGGCTGATGCGCAGGCTTTGAACAATGACCCGGCTCCAGACCTGCACCATCAGGTCCAAGAGCTAGCTAAAAGCGTTGCTGCGTTAACCCGAACTGTGCAGTCTTTACAGGCTTCCACTCCAGGGAAGATCCAGCTGGCATCCGGACCGGAGAACATCCCGTGGCGTCGACCAAGGAGGACCCCACCGGCCAGAGGAAGACCCAGTGACCGGTACAACGAGGACGGACGACCCATCTGCCGCCGCTGCAATCAACCCGGACATATGGCAAGGTACTGTCCTTTAAACTGGCACAACCTGGGGGTAGAGGGCCAACCCCCAGGAAAAAGATCACCAGGCCCATCGAACTGGCGCGACAAATATGTCGGAGGACGGCCAGTCTTGCCTGTGGTACTGGATGGCATCCCTATGAGTGCCCTACTGGACACCAGGTCACAGGTCACCACCATCCCGTACGTGCTCTTCAAGCAGTACTGGAATGACTCGGATATAACCCGCTACCCTGACGACGACTTGAGTATCATCGCCAGCAATGGTCAGCCCGTGCCACAGATCGGATTTAAAGAGGCAACCATTAAAATTGGTAGAGTCGAACTAGCAGCACAGGGACTGATTATTGTAGACATTGACAAACACGAGAGTCACCCAAAGATAACGCTAGGAACTAATGTAATTGAAAATTGTCTTGCAGAGGTGATTTTTCTTTTACAGCAGGTTGCCAAGAACGCCAGCTCCGGCGAGCAGCGGGTGCTCCAGAAAGAGATCCGGGCACTGATGCGACGGCAACAGGTGGAACTCTCCAGCGGTGAGATTGGTAGCGTAAGAATGTGTGACCCTTTTCCTATTGCCATGCCCCCAAAAAGTGAAATGATGATTTGGTGCCGGGCAGCTATTGGTCTGAGAGGTAGAGATTACCAGGCAATGGTAGAACCAGTTTACTCAGACAGTAGGCCCACCATCTTGACAGCACGGGGGGTGGTTAATGTACGCCATGGGAGGGTGCCCGTTCGCATAATCAATATCGGGAAGAGGGAAGTGTACCTGCCCCGGTATGCCACGCTAGCCAAATTATATACCATTAACCAAAATGCTATACAATCTGTGGAACCCTTGCCTCCATCTCACCCGGAGGAAGGTAACGGCTCTAAGAAAACAATGGAGGACTGGTGTCAGCAACTACATTTGGGTACTGACTCCACTCCCTCACATCAGAAACAGGGAGTCTATCGGGTGGTTCAAGAGTACGAGAGAGTGTTTAGTAAACACCCGTTAGACTTCGGGCGAGTCAAGGGGGTAGAACACCACATCCCCACGGGAGACCATCCTCCCATAAAAGAGAGGTATCGACCCGTACCCCCTGCACACTACCAACACGCCAAGGGGATGCTTAGAGACATGAAGGAGGCTGGGGTGATCAGGGATAGCTGTAGCCCCTGGGCAGCTCCACTAGTCTTAGTCAGAAAAAAAGACAACACCATGAGGATGTGTGTAGATTACCGGAAAATCAACCGTATCACACACAAGGATGCGTACCCCTTACCAAGGATAGAGGAGTCATTGGCTGCTTTAAGATCTGCTAACTTCTTCTCTACCTTGGATCTCACTAGCGGGTACTGGCAGGTTCCTGTAGCAGAGGCGGACCGGGAGAAGACCGCATTCACCACCCCGATGGGACTTAGCGAGTTCACCTGCATGCCGTTCGGACTCTGCAATGCACCAGGAACCTTCCAACGACTAATGGAGTGTTGTCTGGGCCACAGAAACTTCGAGACGGTCCTGTTGTACCTGGACGATGTCATCGTATATTCCAAGACGTATGAGGACCACCTGAAACACCTGGCGGAAGTGTTCGAAGCTCTGGCGAGTTACGGCCTAAAGGTGAAACCCTCCAAGTGTCACCTCCTGAAACCAAAGGTGCAGTACCTGGGGCACGTGGTGAGCGCTGACGGAGTGGCTCCCGACCCTGATAAGATCACCGCAATTAAGGAATGGCCAAGCCCCTCCAGCGTAAAAGAAGTGCGGCAGTTCCTCGGGTTGGTAGGCTACTACCGAAGGTTTATTCCCGGTTTCACCAAAAAGGCAGCACCTATGCAGGACCTCCTGATAGGCCAGTCTCGGAAGGCCAAGAACCAGAAGCAGCCCTTCAAATGGGAGGAGCTGGAAGAAGAGTCCTTCCGCCAGCTGAAGATGGCCCTCACGGGGGACGAAATCCTGGCGTACCCGGATTATAGCCAGCCCTTTATCCTCTACACCGACGCCAGTAACATCGGGCTAGGAGCCGTACTGTCCCAGATCCAGCAGGGGAAGGAACGAGTAATCGCCTACGCCAGCCGAAAGCTGCGACCCACCGAAAGGAACCCCGAGAATTACAGCTCATTTAAGCTGGAGTTTCTGGCCGTAGTATGGGCAGTCACCGAGCGCTTTAAGCATTACCTCGCTTCTTCCCGGTTCACCGTGTACACGGATAACAACCCGTTGACACACCTGGACACAGCAAGACTCGGTGCCCTGGAGCAGAGGTGGATGGCCCGTCTGTCCAACTACGAGTTCACAATCAAATACCGGGCCGGACGCTCCAATACCAACGCGGACGCCCTGTCCAGGATGCCCAACCTGCCGGACGAAGGAGAAGATCCGGAGGGACTGGAAGAAGTTGAACTCCCTGCGTTCCACCGTCATGGGACTATCCAGTATTCCCACCGGGTAAGGAGTAAGCAGGCTGCTACGTTGAACCCCTTACCTCACTACAATTGGGTGGAAACGCAAGACAGCGACCCTGCCGTTCGACTGGTGAAGGAGATGCTGACTCGCCCGGAGGCTTGCCTTGAACCAGACGCTCCGGAGGAAGCCAAACAACTATGGGCAGAGAGGAGTCGACTGTTCCTTTACAAGGGGAAGTTGTGCCGCAGAATGGTTAACTCCCGGACGCATGAACTACTCTGGCAAGTAGTGGTGCCACGAAGAGACGCAGCCATGGTGATGGAGGCATACCACGACGGAGCTGGACACTTCGGGTGGAAAAAGCTGGAGTTCCTGCTGCGCGAGCGATTCCACTGGGTAGGCATGAGGGGAACCATTGAGAAGTGGTGCAGAGACTGTGGCCCGTGCAACCTAAGAAGGAAGGACCGTGCCAGCCAGAAGACTCCCCTGCAGTCCATCGTCACCCGGCAGCCGTTGGAACTGGTAGCCTTGGATCATGTAAAACTGACCCCAAGCAGAAGTGGCTACGTCTACGCACTAACCATCGTGGATCACTACTCCCGGTTCTTGGTTGTCGTCCCCGTCAAGGACTTAACAGCTCGAACAGCAGCGAGAGCCTTCCAGCAGCATTTCTGCCGTCCACACGGGTACCCGGACCAAGTGTTGACAGACCAGGGACCTGCCTTTGAAGCGGAGGTCTTCCAAGAATTCTGCACTCTGTATGGCTGCCGGAAGATAAGGACGACACCCTATCATCCGCAAACTAATGGACTTTGTGAGAAAATGAACCAGGTGGTAATGGATCTTCTGAAAACGTTGCCCCTGGAAGAACGCAGTCTGTGGCCTGAGAAGCTGCCCGATCTGGTGGACCTATACAACCAGATTCCGGTAGGTTCCACCAACTGTACCCCGGCTTACCTAATGAGGGCAAGACCTGGTAAGTTACCTGTTGACCTGGAAATGGGAGTCCTGACACCCGAGGACACTTCACCAGAAGCAGACTGGGACGCAGAGAGGCAGCAGCAGTACCGGAGAGTACGGGAGAGCGTGGAGCGAAGTCTCTGTCAGGCTAGGGAAAGACAAGAGAAAACTTACAACCAGTATGCTCCCGCTGTTCCCCTGGTACCCGGAGAGCAGGTCTTGAAGAGGAAGAGACGGCTCCACAAGTTGGACGACCAGTGGGAGAAGGACCCGTACACCGTACTGCCCTCAAGCCACGAGAACCCGAAGGTTTGTACCATCAGTAAAGACGGAGGGGAAACCACAGCCATTGTATCCCGGGACCACCTGAAAAAGTGTCCCGAACAACTGAGGAACCCTGAAGAGGAACAAGAAGACCATCGACCCGTAGAGGAAAGGGAAGATATGGTTAGTACTGTGCTCGGGGACTTCCCTCGGTCTTGGACTCAAGTCAATGGTGCAGTTGTGGTACCCGTACTCACCTTCCTCCAACCAGCATCCCAAGCACCTACGGAGCAACAGGTAGAGCTGGAAGAACAGCCGGTCCAGGAGGCAGAAGACCCCACACCAGCAGACCAGGAGGATCAACCCTCTGCTTGCAGTGAGCCTGCCATATCCCTAGTGAGCCAAAGAGCCGGTAGACAGCTGCCCAGTTTACCCTTGACAGCTCCTACACCCTGTAGTTCAGGGCTAGACAGTCAGCTCCGTAGGTCCACTAGGGCCACTAGGGGCCAGTTACCCGCACGTTGGAGGATTTGAAGTGTATAAATTGTTTTATTTGTGGTTACCTGTGTATTGTTGCTTGTGAATAATTTTGTGTTTCTAGTTATTTGTAGGAGTCCTTGGTGGATTTACCGGGAATCCCTTGTACATAGTTGGAGCGTAACCCAGGATGGACTAGAGACTGTTAAGGACTCGGGGTAGGACAGACCCCTACCTGGTTACGTCTCCCTGTTTTGGTGAAATGGACACCTTGCTTTCCCTCAAAGACTGCACCCGGTTGCGGACACGCCGTGACCATTGTTATGTGTCTCTTTATTATAATGTTTTGGTTGTACTCTGTTATGTTTACAAAAATGTGTTTAGTCCCGGAGTACTAAATTTTACTAGGGGGGAATGTGGCACCCCAGGGGTCTGGTTTCCACAGTAATGTAATGTTATGTCTGAGAGCAGGTGGGAGGTCCTTTGGTCAGGGATCCTGTGCATGCCACACCTCCTGCCCAGTCTTGGGAGGGGAAGAACTTCCCCTATATAAACTCGGGGCTGAAGCAGGGTTAGTCAGTCAAGGAGAGTAGAGACAAGAAGCAGTCATAGGAAGAAACAGCAGAAGCTCAGTGGGAGCAATACTACTAAGAGTCAGGGGCTGGCAGCTGCAGAGCTCGCCCTGACTGAGAAGCTTTCTTACCGGACCCGGCGTCCGAGGCTGTGGGGACTAACTCTTACCCAGCAGCAGAAGCCGACCGGCAGGGGATTTCAGGTCCTCAGGCCCAGAAACCCGAAGGCACGGTCACACGCGTGGGACCAGCACCGCCATCGTGGAGCGGAAGCCATTAGAAGGCCCCGAGTCACCGGCCATACGGGTGAGCACCACACGGTACACTCAGGGACGTGGGCTACTTATATCCGCTTCTAGCAAGGTAGCCAGAAGAGTACAGTCAGTTTGGGAGGCCTAAAACTCCGCCTGGCCAGGGGAGATCCCATCTGCTCAAGGACTGACCAGGCCCCAATCGCTAGCCAGTACTCCGGGAGGGTCTATCGTTGTTACCAGTAAAGACCCTGAATTACACCGCACCGTCTCTGGGTGGTTCCTGCTACCCCCATCTTCCACGTCGGCTGCCCTGAGGCCATACCCCTCCCGTTGGGGGTTATACTATCACGCTGCACAATTCTACACCGGCCTCAGCGGTCTGCCCTGCAGCGGCAGCTCCATAGCTGCAAATCAACGGGTGGCGTAGTCGACACTCAAATAACATCTATCAAGACTGCCACACACTGAGTTTGACTCCCTGGGCACGGACCGGGTCCCCGCCACTCGGAGACTACAACCCTCATCTGATCCGGTTCCGGGTAAGCCCCGTGCGCGAGACGCTGCGCGACACAGCAGGCCCAGGGGCGCGTCATTGTGCAATCTATATGAAAAGTAGTGCACTGGGAACCCCAAGTGGAATCAACAAACCTACAGAGAATACGGAGTAAATTCCCACTCAAACAAAAGATATTAGTGATTAAAAACACATATTTATTCGGTCATTTAAAATATAAATACAAAAAATGTATATATAGAAATAGTAAGTAATTCGGGGTAGGAGTCACATGAACAGAGCCGCAGAGGTACTCAATCCTCATGCCCTCAATACAACAGTATATATAAGGTAAACAGAGTAGTATCAAACAGCAGATGGAGAGTAATATAATATCAAAAAATTAGCAATAAATGTCACATAACCATCTACAGAAAACTGCCTATAAGTAGTGGGTTAACAGGTAAAACCACCCTCCATCTAAGGATCTAGTATATTGAAAATACAATCATATTTAAATCAGATGGGGCTTACCCATATAAGCAATGGGGATTAGTGTGCGACATCTGAGCACTGAACATCTTATACTTCTGTGTCTTGCATCCTCTGTAAGATGTGTAACAATTTTTGATTTTTCAGTCAGTTAAATCTCTTTTTTTAGCTCATATTACTTGAGGAAAACAAGCTGCCTAATAATTCTGCACACCTTGATGAAGGGCATTGATATCTTTAGGCCTCACCCTCCTCATTATATAAATACACATCACTTGATCTGCTTCATCCAATAAGCATTCAAGTTTGTACATCTTGGTATAAAATCACATGCATGGAAATTCCTATAAAATATTTTTTTTTTACTTTTTTTTAGTCAGTTTTGCAACAGCAACAGCTGCAGTGCAACACACCATTGCTCCAAATTGCATGCCCACAAAAAGAGGTGCTCTTCCATACCCACCTTCCACATATGTGGTATGAACTGAGTATGAAGGATCCAGTCCTCAGAGTCATACCCCTTTTTCTCTCCAATGTCTGAAAATTACTGTTGGGGGACGAGCTCTGAGGCCTCTTGTCCACTAGGTCATGATTTGATGTCAGGAACAATCACTAAATTGGGGGTTCGTATTTTGAAACTCTTCTTGCCTTCTTCCATACAGAACACTAGATAACAAGAAGATGTTCTTGGCCGCCTTTTCCGCTGTTCTTGGTAACTTCTCCTTTGGCTATGGCCTGGTTTACCCCTCACCTGTGCTGCCAGTTCTGGAAGAAGATACTGATCCAGTCTTGCACATTACAGATGCAGAAAAGTCATGGTTCGGGGTACACATCTTTTCTCTTTTTGTATCTTTAAATGAGTTATGTGTGAGAGCAGCTGTGGCACTGTTATTAGAAGAAAGCAGCCATGCTTTTCTAATTCTGAATAATGCTTATAAAGTTCACTTCTTTTTTCCCCGGACAGTCCGTCTTTGCTCTCGGCTGCTGTGTCGGAGGGATAAGCTCGATGTTCCTAAATGACCGTCTGGGACGTAAACTGAGTATCATGTTTTCGGCTTTTCCCGCAGCGGTGGGCTTCCTGCTCATGGGCAGTGCACAACATGTCTCAATGTTACTTTTGGGCAGGATTCTAACGGGACTGGCCGGAGGACTGACATCATCATCTATACCGGTAAGACTTGGTAAAATCTGTTTAAAAATGCAGAGACATGTGATTAATAATACAGAAAAATCTGATTAATAATGCAGAATAGTCTAATTAATAATGCACAAAATAATACGAAAAACTGTTGATTCCCTTCTCAGCAGGATCCATGCCCAATTCTATATTCCGCATCTAATATCAATATCTTCTTGTCTCTAACTTCACATAAAAAATTGTGTCATGTGCCAATGTTTGCTGAGTTATGGATGTATTCCCACCTGAAATTACCTGAGACACTGAACAGTGCAAACATAGAGTGGATATGGCTGTGTAATACGCAACCATAATGTCTTTCTGTGCCATCGTACAGGGTTGGGGTATGTGACTAACTGGTTGCTTGCATGGACTCCTATGCTAACTAATGTGAGGCAGACTGTTTACTAGAGATACAGTGATAAATCATTGTCAGATATCACGTCTATAGCCACTAGTGTGGCTCTGATTACTGATATAGCATGCAGACTACAAGACGAAAAAAAGGCCTGACTGTCTCAAAGAGTGGAAAAACGACAACAATCATTCCTACACCTGGATTTCTATGGAAACGGAGTTAGATCAACTTTTAATGATATAATATGGACCAAGGCGTTCTACTGAAATGGACTTATGATATAGTATGAATATGAACTTAATGATACAATATGGACCAAGGAGTCCTACTGAAACTGACTTAGATCAACATTTAAATAATATAGACCAAGAAGTACTACTGAAACGGAGTTAACACATGCAGTTAATTACACAAACGTTGTGTATCCACTGGAATTATTTAACCTAAAAATATGATACACAACTAATGAATTAATAATAAATATCAATTTTTATTTTGATAATACATAAAAAGAAAAAAGGGAAAATATCCACAAGTGGATTAAAAATTGCAGGGGGTGGAGGTAGTACTGTGAGGTTAAACAGACACAAAGGTAAAATATTGTAATTGTTGCAGCAATATAGATTAAATGACAAAAATTATCATGTAATAAAAATATGATTAGGGATGGACAGAAGTCTCTTTAAATACCGTAGTTGAATGAGTAGTGTGAAAAACTTATTGTAAATATTATAAGGAGTAAAAAAACAACTGTCCAGACCAAATAGATTGGTGCCAATACAAATGTAATGAATAACATTTAGTGCATCACAACATAATATGGTCTGCCCATTGCTAATGCTGAAATAGAATAGATAGATCCACATAATTTAATGAAAAATAGAAAAATCTGTTGTATATCTATGCATAACTATTAAATATAAGTGGATAACTACAAATAATTTTCATATAGTATATTAAACATTAAATATTAAATTATGTAGCCCATAAATGAATGAATAAAGTGACAGTGCTCAAAGTATTTATAAAACTACATGATTAAATAAATAAATAAATACACATTTATAAGAAAAATTGTGCAAGACTGAATGTATCATGAAATTGGAAAAAACATTAAATCCATCTGGATAGGCAAGTGCCACTGCAAAAAATCAAATAGCTGACCAGTAAGTACAGACCCCGCAAATACACATGCTGCAGCTGCCCACCGCACTTTCACCTGAGCTTTGATGAGGGAATCCGGAGGGAAACTGAGTTAGATCAGCATGCAATAACATAGACTGAGGAGCTCTATTTGAAACGGACGTAGATCAACATGTAATGATACAGTATAATATGGACCAAGGAGTCCTACTGAAATGGACTTATGATATACTATGGATATGAACGTAATGCTGCAATATGAATCAAGGAGTCCTACTGAAACAGACTTATGATATAATAGGGATGTGAAATTAATTATATAATATGGTCCAAGGAGTTCTACTGAAACGGAGTTAGATCAACATGTAATAATAATATAACATGGACCAAGGGGGTTCTATTGAAACGGACTTAGATCAACATGTAATGATATAATATGGACTAAGAAGGGAGGGAAATGTTTCTGCCATGTCTTTTGGTGAAAGAAAGAGGAGGAGTTAGACGGAAAGTAACATTTCTAAAGTCTCCACATGGAAATTACCACATTTACAATGACACATATATAATATATATGGACATATTCTACCACAATGAATGCATCTTATGGGCACATAGATCTTATGGTTCCCATATCCCACAATCATCCCTCTGTTCCTCACACATAATATGGACATCCTGTCACATACCATGGACATTTCTGTAAGTATGGGCTATGCATTCCCGGATTTCCACTTATTAGCCCTTTTAATGTACAATACACTCTACAGTGTGAGGACTGTACCATACAGATCCCCATATCTCAGCTCCCTATTTGAGGCCTCTAGGCCTCAGTGCAATGCCCTGTACTAATCTATGGTATGTGTAAGCTGCTCTCCTCATATTTGGGGACAGAAGGGTCATTTATGGTGACTAATCAGCATAGCAGATTTCATTACCATGCTGAAGTCCAATTTTAGAACGACAGAATTTCTATGGATTTGCAAGTAAGTGTATGGCACCCCCACTGAAATGAGTCAACTAATATTTATTGATTTCACGATTGTGTGTCAGTGTCCACTGCAGTTCTGGAATTCTATTAATGAATTAGGAGGCTCAGGATGAACAGTTCAGGTGACGACCCTAACATATGTGATGTTTTGTGTGTTCTAGGTTTATATATCTGAGATCTCGCACGCTGGCGTACGGGGGGCTCTGGGGGCCTGTCCTCAGCTGATGGCCGTTTGTGGAGCTTTGGTTCTCTATGCATTGGGTAAGTGTAACTTCCGTATTACTTATTAACAACATCACGTGGCAGACAGACTTAGTTTTGGGACTCGTTTTTACGGTGTTCATTATTCTGATTTTTTTGTAAGCCGAGTCTGCGTCTTTGCTGGCAGATGATGGCTGTGATCAGCCATCATGTGACTGTAACAGCAGTGTGTGGAGCAGCTGTTAACATGTCAAATGCCGCTGTCAATCTGTGGCAGGGGGGGGTGCCACACATTGGCATGGTGGTGCACCATTCTATGTGTGATTGCGAGGCACTGATGAGTTGCCATGATGGCCAGGAGTCTGCTGAAAACCCCAGTGCTTGTCATGACGGTTCTCCTGTAAAAGCCAGTTCGTGACCGTGATTTTTGCTATGTACAGCAATACTGTGGTATTGCTATGTATAGTAGAAGCAATCAGACGATTGCTGGTTCTAGTCCCCTAAGGGGACTAACAAATACATTGAAAAGTTAAAAAAAAACAGTTTTTTAAAAAATACGAAAAAAAATATAAAATTTCAAATCACCCCTTTTCCTCCATTAAAAATGAAGAAATAATTAAAAAAAAATACACATATTTGGTATTGCTACGTATGTATCAAAATCTAAAATAAATTAATCAGATCAATAAACGGCGTCAAGAGAAAAAAAAAAAACTCCAGAATTGCGGTTTTTCGTCCGGGCAGCAACACAAAAAATGGAATAAGAGGTGATCAAAACATCGTATCTACCCCAAAATGATAACAGTAAAAACATCAACTCGGAGCCTAAAATACAAGCCCTCACCCTGCTCCATAACCCAAAAATTGAAAACGTTACGGCTCTCAGAAAATGGCGTCACAAGCGGATTTCTTTTTACAACTTTCTACATTTTTTTTAACCACTTAAATAAAACAAACACTGTACATGTTTGGTATCTCTGTAATCGTATTGACCTGGAGAATCATATTGCCAGGTCATTTTTACTTTAAAATGAACGCTGTAAATTAAAAAAAAATAATAATTGGGAAATTGTGCTTTTTTTGCTATTTTGACACAGTTGGAATTTCTTTCCCGCTTTCCAGTACATCACATGATAAAATGGATGGTGTCATTCAAAAGTATAACTCGTCCTGCAAACAAGCCCTCACACGGCTATGTCGACGGAAAAGTAAAAAAAAAAGCTATGCTCTTGGAGTAAGGAGAGGAAAAAAAACGAAAGCGCAAAAATGAAAAATCGCCAGGCACTTAAGGGGTTAAACATGTTTTTGGGGGTCCATACGACATTTTTATCACTCTTTATTGGATATTTTTGAGAAGAGATCTGGAGACAAAAAAAACACAGCAAATTTTGTCATTTCGATTTTTGTTGCTTTATGACATATGGGTTAAATAATTTTATTTCATAGATCAGATTTTAACAGATATGACAGAGCCAAATATGCTTTTTTTGGTTCTGGACTTCCTTAAAAAAACAAGCTGTAAAAACGCAAAAAAAACATTAAAAACAAAAGCTTTCACACAGCACTATTAAATGAAAAAATAATAATAAATAATACTAATAATAATAATATGACGGGTCTCAGAAAATGGCAACACAAATCAGTTTTATTTCTTATAAAGTTCAGAATTTTCTTTATACACTAAAATAATAATAAATGAAAAAGCTATACAAGTTTTGTGTAGCCGTAATCGTACTGAGCTGAAGAACCATGTTTCCAGGTAATTTCTTATTGCACATAGTTACATAGTTTATAAGGCCGAAAAAAGACAAGCGTCCATCCAGTTCAGCCTATTTCTTGTGCACTGCAGCTATTCCGCAGCGTTGATCCAGGGGAAGGCAAAAAAAAAACCCATGCGGTATAGGCCAATTTACATCATTGAGGAAAAATTCACTTCCCGACACCAATCTGGCAGTCAGATTAAATCCCTGGATTAATTAACTAAGCATAAGATGTAATTTTATTGTTCTCAAGAAAGGCGTCCAGGCCTCTCTTGAACTCATTAAGTGAGTTGGACATCACCACTTCCTCTCCCAGAGAGTTCCAGAGTCTCACGGCTCTGACCGTAAAGAATCTCCTTCTATGCTGGTGCAGGAACCTCCTTTCCTCCAGACGCATAGTGTGCCCCCTCGTCTTTGTCACCATCCTTGGTATAAACAGGTCATGGTAGAGATCTCTGTACTGCCCCCTGATGTATTTATACATGTTTATGAGGTCTCCCCTAAGCCTTCTCTTTTCCAACGTAAATAGGCCTAATTTTGACAACCTCTCTGGGTATTCTAGTCCCTCCATTCCCTTTATTACCTTAGTCGCCCTCCTTTGTACCCTCTCTAGCTCCAATATGTCTTTCCTGAGCACCGGAGCCCAGAACTGTGCACAATATTCTAAGTGCGGCCTTACCAGCGCTTTATACAGAGGAAGAACAATGTTCTCATCACATGCTCCTATTCCTCTTCTGATGCATGCCATGACTCTATTTGCCTTCGCAGCTGCTGCCTGACACTGGGCACTCCAATTTAATTTGCTATTAACCAAGACGCCCAGGTCCTTCTCCATGTCAGATTTCCCCAACGGTTTCCCATTTAATATGTATGGGTGACTGCTGTTTTTCTTTCCCATGTGCATGACCTTACATTTATCGGCATTGAACCCCATCTGCCATTTTTTGGCCCAACTCCCCAATTTATCTAAATCCTCCTGTAGCTGTGCCCTATCCTCATCTGTATTAACTACTTTACAAAGTTTAGTATCATCTGCAAATATTGCTATTTTACTATGCAACCCTTCCACTAGATCATTAATAAATATATTAAATAATATAGGGCCCAAGACAGACCCTTGAGGCACCTCGCTAGTAACCCTGACACCCCCTGAGCTTACTCCATTGATAACCACCCTCTGCTTTCTATCACTCAGCCAGCTATTTACCCACTTGCACACATTATCCCCCAGACCAAGCATTCTCATTTTATATACCAACCTTTTGTGTGGCACGGTATCAAACGCTTTGGAGAAGTCAACGTATACAACATCCACATGAAGCCGTAAAAACAAAGCTCCCCAAAAATAATGGAAGAATTGTGATTTTATTTTTTCCTGTTCTTATATTATACGGTAAAATGAATGGTGTCATTTAAAACTACAAGTCATCCAGCAAAAAAACCCGCCGTCATACGGATATGTTGCAAGAAAAAATAAAAAAAGTTATCGCTGCAGTCTGACAGGATTAGTGCTGGCAGCCATCTTTGCTTCTTCTAAAATCAGTGTTCCTCTGGTAACCATGTCCTGTCGGCAGCGGATTAGTCCGGACATAGTCCGGCCGCATCTATGGCTGCTCATGCTGGTGCAGAATAGTATTTCTCTCAGTATTTTATCACAACGTGTCTGTCAGTCAGTGTACAGGAGCATCTCTGCCCTGTGAACTTTCTGTCAGTAATTTTCTGAGGTAATTTTTTTTTTACACCAAACTTTATTAACAGCATGTCATGGCGGACAGTCATGTACACTGCCATGTAGTTGTTGCCGTAACCACAGTCATACATAACATTTCAGCATCCTCTCTATTATACTTGTTGCAATTCACCACCATCTTTAAGATCTCTACTTCCTATTAGTGAATGAAAACCAAAGTGTCTTAAATGGAGTTGGTGCAAATCGATTCACATGACCTGTCTATCAGCCATAATAGTAATGAGAACCGCCTCTTGCCTGTCAACATTCGCGGCTCTTCTTTTGATTAGCCGGCCTCAGACTGCAAAGATGGCGTTACTCCAGGCTGGCTAATCAAGATGGCTTCCATCCGGCGGTCAGAGATTACTAATTTGGCCGATAAACCGAGTCATGCAAACTGATTTACACCAACTCTAGTTTTAACCCCAATTTTCTTTTTTGCGCTGTCATTTTTTTCTTCCAAGAACAATCACTTTTTTTTTATTTTTCCAAAAATTGTAATTTGTAAAATAAAACAAAAACGCTCTTTGTGTCGCCATTTTCTGAGATACGTAACGTTTATTTTTTCGCTGGAGCTGAGCGAGGGCTTTTTTTATTTTTATTTTTGCATGGTGAGCTGTAGTGTTTATTAGTATCATCTCAGAGTACATATAATGTTTTTATCGCTTTTTATTGTATTCTTTAGGGGAGGTGCAGCCGCTGAAAATCTGCCATTCTGGAGCATTGATTTTTTTTTTTTTTTACTATTACTGTATGGGTTTAATAATTTTATATATTGATAGATTGGACTTTTACAGACGCTTTATACTTTAATTTTAAGAAAAGGGAGGGATTTGAATTATTATTTTTGTTTTGCTTTTTAAATATTTTAAACCTTTTTTAGGCTATTTTTCATTTATTTTTTATTCCCCATAGGGAACTTGAACTTGTGATAATTTTTATGTGGTATTGCAGTGTATAGGGAAGATGACTGTCTCCTATAAATCTCATGTGTAACACAGCTCCTGAGCACACTCCATCCAAAATGAGGATGTCCTAGGTCGAGAAGGGCTTAAAGGGGTCTTCCACTTTAAAGAGGACCTTTCACAGGGTGAAAAGTGGCCAGTTTTTGTTGTTGTTTTATTCCCGCTGTTTCCCTGAATATTCAATTTTTTTAAGTTAGTGCAAATTTTTATGGTCTTTACGAAGGGTAATTTTGCAGAGCAGCCTAAAGACCGGCCCCAGGGGATCCTGTGAGCACCACCCCTTTGGTAAGGATCATATAAAGTCCCATATCTCTGGAATCATATGGCGGATTTAAAAACAACAAAAAACAAAAACGGAATACTTAGGGGATCAGCAGGAATTAAATAAGAGTACATCTGTACACTTCTGACCTGGAGACAATCTGTGACCTTTATTTTTTACTTCAAGAGGATACAAGTCAGTCTTATTTATGGGATCATTTCATTATGATTGATAACGGCATCATGCATTTTTATTTAACCCTCTGTTCTCTCCATCTCATCCTCCAAGGGCTCATCCTGCCATGGCGCTGGCTGGCAATAGCTGGTGAGGTGCCCGTATTCCTGATGCTCTTCCTCCTCTGCTTCATGCCTGACTCCCCCCGTTTCCTAATATCTAAGGGTAAGGATGAGCAGGCCCTTCAGGCGCTGGCCTGGCTCCGGGGTCCCAACACGGCATACAGGGCGGAGTTCCAGAGGATTAAAGAGAGCGTCCTGAAAGCGGTAAGGCTCCAGTGGGAGTTGTAATCCTCCAGTGGACAGATGCTGGGAGTAGTGATTGAGATGATTGTGGAAATGTATCTTTCTATCTTTTCAGAGCAGTTCTCTCACCTGGAGCGAGCTCTCTGACCCATACTACTACAAGCCCATCCTCATCTCCGTATTCATGAGGTGTCTGCAGCAATTATCCGGAATTAACCCAATACTCACCTACCTGGAGCCCATCTTTAACAAGACCAAAGTCATTCTGGTGAGGACTATTGTGCCTTAGAGTTTCCCAATTACCAACGTCCCCAGTGCATATTCATTACCCTGCAGTTCTTACCACTGCTGTTGTAGTGACTTTTCCAGCCATATGTGAAATACCACCACACAATGCCTTAATAATACCTCCATACAGTACTCAAACAATAATTCTACCATATGGTGCTCTCATAAAACTGACATACAGTACATTACCAACCCAATCCTTACATTCAGTGCTCAAATAATACAGATATTCAGTGTCCACATTACCACAAAATAGAGCTACTGACAATGATGCGGCACAATTTTGTCATTTAGTGCACAAATGTGTGGTTTAAGTGACCACTCTGCAGACTACTAAAACTGGCATTGGTGCAAAATGCTGGGAGCCCCTGGAGAAAGGAGGTCCGGAGCCGCTGCCCATTGTGATTATCCAGGCCAGTCCTAGTAAGTGAATACTTGTTACTAATTTATAGTCCCTTGATCCTGAGGTCACCCGGTGCTATCTCAGTGAGTCTCAGATACCAGGGATATCTCATGGACTAGTGATAACATGGCACCTGCCACAATAAGGACTGACACATTGTATCTACAATGATAAAAAACACAATGCAGCATGTACGGACAAGGATCGATGCACTGATGTATGAGGACAATTCCTACAGCCTGGAAATGTTGAGTAATGTTATATGTTGGAGGGTGCCTGTAGGTGACCCTTGACATCTGGCTTCTTCTAGAGAGGCGGATATGACGCTGCCCTGGTTGGACTTGTGAGACTGGTCTCAGTGCTCGTGGCAGCCCTGGCAATGGATAAAGCAGGCAGGAAAATCCTTCTTTTTATATCGGGTAAGTATGTAAACCCCATCAATATTTCTCCATGGACTTTACCCATGGTGCCCTCCTAATTCGTCTCTTCTACCTCATATAACAGGTTCTCTAATGTTGGTGTCCTCGCTCTCCATGGGCTTGTACATTCATTTCACAGTAGACATGAAGAAAAATTCCACCAACTTGACTGTGACTGCGAGTGACCCGCACACCCATGATGCTCATGTTAACTATTTGGAAATCATTCCCCTTGTGTGTATCATGTTGTACATATTAGGTAAGTGACCTGATGGCAAGAACGCTCAACCCCATGTGATAACATCCCTAGACAAGTGCTGCTCATCTTTCTGTTCATGGTTCTATATACCTATCTACGGACAGTGACTTGCCTCAATATGACCACTGGGGTGGTAGTTACACCTTGTATGGGGTCCGACATGTTGCAGACCACCAGGTGCCCATTAGATTTCTGTGCGCCCCCATAAGTTGTAGAAGTGTTACTGCATTGCCTGTGAAGTTATGGATAAACCTGTTGTACTCTTTTGAGACCAATAGTTTATTTACCTCAGTTCAGTGATCGAACTATCCCTAATTGTAAAAAGAGTCCTTCAACAAAGTATCTTCTTGCTGGAACCTCCATCAATCATCTGTAATCTGTAGCAAAACTACTCAATTTCCGTGCAGTGCCTCTACAGGGGATTAGAAATAGTACACAATGCCTAATTTTTCGTGGCTGCCTGTGTCATGCAGGATAGGACGAGTCCTCCAGAGAAAGAGACGCACTTTGTAACCACTCTCCTCTTGGCCAAGAGATGAGAATCCTGAACAGAGGAGTCCCCTTTTTATTAAATCTGAATTGCCTAATGGGGTTTATGAAAATGGATTTTCTAAATTGTACAACCCCATTAAGTGCATGCTCTTTGGGCAGTTGATTTATCATAATTCTCAGAACCTGTTTGCTTGTCCTAACACCATCTCCTCTGCAGGTTATGCTTTTGGCTGGGGACCTATCACCTGGCTTCTCATGTCTGAGATCCTACCACTAAAAGCCAGAGGAACAGCTTCAGGCCTCTGCGTCATGGTCAGTTGGATCACCGGCTTTGTACTCACCGAAGCTTTCCTGCCTGTTGTGGTGAGTACCAGGGAAGGAACGTGAGCCATGCCATGGGTCCTACTTATGCAGGACAGTCCTGTCGGGTTGGTGGTTGGGTTGAAGTCTACTCTATGAAAATTTGTTGCAGGTGAACTTGTTGACTGTGAGACCTTGGGGTCTTTGCTTCTCGTGTTTCCATGAAAATAAGGATCATCTCTCTATACTGTGACATTCCTTCAGATATTTGTAGACAGCTATTAAGTCTCCTCTTAGCCTTCTTTTTTGCAAGTTAAACATTCCCAGATCCTTTAACCGTTCCTAGTAGGACATACTTTGCAGTCCGCTCACAATCCTGGTAGCTCTTCTCTGAACTTGCTTCAGTTTTTCAATGTCTTTTAAAACGTGGTGCCCATAACAGGACAAAGTATTCCAGGAGAGGTCTGACCAAAGAGGAGTAAAGTCCGATAATGACTTCACGCGATCTAGACTGTATGCTTCTCTTAACACATCACAGAACTTTGTTTACCTTTTTTGCTGCTGCATCACACTGTTAACTCATGTTCAGTCTGTGATCTGTTAATATAAACAAGTCTTTTTCACACGTGCTGTTGTTTAGTTCTATTCATCCCATTCTGTAGATGTAATTTTCATTTTTTTTGCCCAGATGTAGAATCTTGCATTTCTCCCTGTTAAATACCATTCTATTAGTCACTGCCCATTATTTAAGCTTATCTAGATCCTTCTGAATCCTTTCTCTGTTTTCTCTAGTGTTAGCTATCCCTCCTAGCTTTGCATCCTCTGCCAATTTGATTTGTTTGCCTTCAGTTTTCTTATCTAGATCATTTATAAAAATGTTGAACAATACTGGGGCCAAGTCAGAGCCTTGTGGTACCCAACTTGAAACACTCTTCCAATTAGATGTGCATCCATTTATTTCCACTCTTTGAGTACAATCACTGAGCCAGTTATGAATCCACCTTGTCATTCCCATACTTGGTCATTTTTTCAATAAGGATAGTATGAGATACTTTATCAAATATAAGTATATACTCCGCCATCCCATTACCTATCTTTTTAGGACAGGTAATGGGATGGTGGTGTACTGTAGATGTGGTTAAGTTTTTCTGACCTTGGGTCTCATAAGAAAATCTTATACTTGATGCTGCGATAAACTGAGTAGAAATTTTCTTCTTTTCCCAGAATGCCTTTAATCTGGAGACTCCGTTCTTCTTCTTCACCATCATCTGCGTGTGCTGCATCATCTTCACTTATTTCTGTGTCCCAGAAACCAAGGGGCGGACTCTGGAACAAATCGAATCCTACTTCCGAACGGGTCGACGTTCCTTTATCAAGTAGCCATCGGAGCGGCCGGTAGACCGCCATCCTGGTTATATACCAAAAGATACAATGTAACAGTGTACCTTCGAGTGGCCCTTTAAATGGAGCTGGATGCATTTTACACCCAATAATCTAATATTAGTGGCCTATGCTTAGGATAGTCCTTCAATTTCAAAGTAGTGTTCAGTTCCGCCGATGACGGGCTAGAAATTTCAAATATATGAGTAATTTGCCTCGTTGACAGAGGAGGTTTCATCACCGGCAGTGGCACACTTTATGGATTCCATGAAATCACAACTTGCTCTGGTCATGTGCTGGGGGCTGATGGTGGAAACATAGCTGACATATAAGGGTCATTACGATATGCAAGGAGACATTCTTTACCACAGGAAATTAATTGACCAAATAAAAAAAAAACAACCATATCCAAATCTGATCTGTTATTCACTACTTGCAAACCACAGGATAACATGTACTATAGATATATTATGCTCTTTAAAGTGCAAGTACTGCTTACGTAATGGGGGAGATTTATAAAGACTGGTGCTGATGCCCATAACAACTAAGTCAGGTCTCTATTCCACTTGATCTGAAGATTGGGGGAAGCACAAAGAGAATCTAATCACGGCATGACAGCATACATACAAATTGCATACGACGAACCAGCAAGCAGAGCAGAATCCTTACAGGGTTCATGTTACATACTGTTTGGATTCGGCATCATACTCTGCCTGACAAAAATTAGCCATGGCTCAGAAAATTTGTTTTAATGTGTAGACTGTATAGACAAATTCAGTGACTCGTCTGTGTTATTTTCTCTGATCATCGTTATTCACTTTCCCTTTAATTGTCCTTCTAACCCAGACCGCCATGATGTCTTTTTGTCTTTTTCCATCCAAGACTCGTCTCTGCAGAATGTAACACAAATACATCTTTGGCGCATGACTTTTCCAGCACCCTCCCAACTTTTCCTCACCCCCTACACAAGTCACAACTGCTTCACATATCCATAGTGCCCTAGAGAGTAACAAATATCACTTATCTGTCCTTCACAACCTAATTACCTTTATTTTGTGCCTCACACAGCAATAGTGCCCGACCTGTGTCCTCGAACCTCAATATTCCCTGCTCTGTGCCGCCAAGCGGTTATACTGCCTCCTGTGCCCAGATATGGTAATAGTACTCAGTCAGTCTCCCTACATGGTAAAAAGGCCTCCTTTGTGCCTCCATATGAAAATAATGCCCACTTTATGCCACCACACAATATTGGTAATACTGTTGCCCCCTATTCCCCATTTATGGCAATAAAAAACAAGCTTAAACTTACGTCACTCCATGCCCAAACACAAATTTGCACAAACGGTTTTTGGTTAATGCACCTCCCTATAAAAAAATGCTATAAAAAACTATCAAAATATTGTGTGTACTCCTATATGGTAATAATAATAACGTCAACTCCCCATGCAAAAAAAATTGCCCCCGCGCTGGATAAAAAAAAAGTTACAAAAAATTAAGAGTCTCAGAAAATGGTGACACAAACCAAAATTTTGTTTTTCGCACATTCTACATTTTTTTTACCCACTAAAGCATAATAAAAACTTATATGCGTTTGGGATCCATGTAATCATGGTAAACTGGAGAATTTTGCTGACAAGTCAGTTTTACTGCACATTTAACGCTATAAAAGTATAAAAATAAAATTCAAAGGACAGCGGGGGAATTGTGGGGTTTTTTTTTTCACCATTTCACCACATTTGAACATTTTTTCCTGTTATTGGCTACATCATAGGGTAAAAAATGAATACTGTCATTCAAAACTATCGCTATCGGGACAGGAAAATAAAAAAAATGATGGCTCTTGGACGAAGGCAAGGAAAAAGAAAAAGTGTAAAAAAGTAAATGGGCTCCTATGGGGAAAGGTTAATAATGACAAGAATATGTAGTAAGCACAGGAATCGACAGAAATAAGTAAAATCTAAGAAAATAAATAGTACAGGGAAAGAAATACCCGATACTATATATTAGGACAGGATTTAGCCACTGCATTCGTGGTGATTAACACTGTTGATGGAAAATTAAATTTAAAAAAGTTCTGGTGGTGACACAGAAATAAAGGATTTTTTTCAAGCGTTTTTCTTATGAAAAATTAGTAAAACTGAAGTGGAGTAGAATGCAATTTCATGTTAATATTTACCAACCCTGCCTGATCTATACAACGGTTGAGTAAATGGTTGAGATGCAGGTTTTCTTTTTTTATAAGTATTGGGAATTGCAGCTTTTAAAAGCTTTACTAGAAAATAGACACTAGAGAGCGATACAACTACAGGCTAAATGACAGTCATTTTAATTTTTCCAAAGATGTGACCAGTAGGTGGCAATAACCCAGCAGTGGACAGACCATGCACCTCCGATAGGTGACTGCAGCTGTAGAGACAGACCCTGCAGGAGCACCTCAGGCCCCTTCCATTCCCCTCCCAAAAATCCTGTTGTTTTTTTTGTTTACTAGCTGTGAGCAGGAAACCAGGGAGCTGATCAAAACTTCCTGCAGTGCCACAGTTATATATATATATGTATATATATTGTGCTAGAGTCGTTTGCTCTGCTGCACTCGGAGGTAGATACAGGACACTGTCTCTTAATAATAATAATACGTTTTTATTTTTATAGCGCCAACATATTCCGCAGCACTTTACAAATTTTAGGGGGGACATATACAGACAATACAGAATAAGCATATCTCATATCGAAAGGAGTGAGGGCCCTGCTCGCGAGCTTACAGTCTATGAGGAAGTGGGGGAGACACAAAAGGTAAAAAGTACATATATTGTATAATGCAGCCTTGATATACTGAATAGGATAAATAATAATACATGGACTGGTCGTCAGCCAGTATGTGTGCAGTCCTGACAGAGGCTATTATGTGCATGGTTGGTATGAACCCGAAGTTGAATTAGATTTTAATATGGGGGAAAGCTGGGATGGACAGAGTGTGTTTAGGCGATACGCCAGTCTAAAGAAATGTGTTTTTAGGGTTCGCTTGAAACTGTGGGTGTCTTTAAATGCCTTGGTGGTTTATTATAGAAAGCAGCATAAACCACGGCCAAGTTCATAACATAAACATAGCCTTTCTGGCATAACAGGAAACAGAAAGGAAAAATCCCCGCCTGTGTGCTTATTATTCCCCCAAATCCCTACCTATATGCTTAATAATCATATAGAAGTCCCCGAGGGTTCTGTCCATATCGCAGCTCAAACGGTGAGAATCCCGTAGAGCTCTGGGGAACTTCCCTAATGGAGAACAGCAAGTATGGCAATAGGCAATCCCAGTCTCGCCCATCCTTCTCCACGACCTTCTTCAGCATAGACTTCAAGGTCTTGTTGAATCTCTCCACCAGGCCGTCCGTCTGTGGATGGTATACAGACGTCCAGAGTTGTGTAATCTGGAGAGCCTTACACAACTCTCTCATCACCTTAGACATAAAAGGAGTTCCCTGGTCCATCAGGATCTCCTTTGGCAGGCCCGTCCGGGAGAAAATATGCACAAGCTCTCTGGCGATATTCCTGGCGGAAGAGTTTCTCAATGGTACCGCCTCCAAATACCGAGTTTCATAGTCCAACACTACCAGGATGTATTGGTGCCCCCTGGCGGATTTGACCAAGGGCCCAACAAGGTCCATGGCAATCCTGTCAAATGGGACCTCTATAATAGGCAACAATACTAGGGGGCTGCGAAAGTGGGCTACAGTAGCAGTTAGCTGACAGGTGGGGCAGGACCAGCAGTAATTCACAATCTCTCGGTGACATTTAGGCCAGTAGAATCTCTGTAGGATCCGGTCCCGAGTTTTGTCTACCCCTAGATGCCCACCCAAGATATAAGAATGGGCCAGGTCTAATACCTTATGCCTATAGGGACCCAGCACCACCAACTGCTCTATCACTTCCCCTCTTGGCTTGGTGACCCAATAAAGAAGTTCCCCATTGAGTGTAAAATAGGGGAACCTGGTGTCAGCCCCGGCTCTTGAGCAACCCCATTGATTACAGTCATATTATCAAATGCTTTCTGCAAGGTAAGATCCTGCATTTGAGCACTACCAAAATTCCCCCCAGAAGCTCCCAATTCAGGAATCTCGACCTCTTGGGTCATCGTCTCATCCTCATCACTGGCAAGGACACACAGGGGGAATTCATCCGCCTCTGACAACATTGAGAATTCATCATGGTGGACACGCCTCCTTCCTGAGTCACATGGTATGTCTGCTTTCCGTCATAAGTCCCAGAACAGGCTAAAGTCCCGCCCTATAATTACTGGATGTAGCAGGAACTTAACCACCCTGACCTCATGGGATTCATCCCCACAGTTAGTTTGTATGGTCACTCTTGCCACAGGGTAATCCTTAGTGTCCCCGTGAATACAGCGTACTCCCACTTGTTTACCAAGGATCAACTGATGGGGAAGTGTGTGTTAGCGCCACGCCGGATCCCTGCTCTGACAGGCAGGGCCTCCGGCGTGTCACTTCACTCACCCGCGCTGCGGTCGGTGCTTCCCTTCCCCGTGCTCTGCCTGCTTCCAGCACGGCTTCCAGCCATGTCCTTAGGGCACGCCCGCACGCGCTGCCACCCTCTTAAAGGGTCAGTGCGTGCACTTGCTATTACGTCCCCAGTAGTGTTAAGCGAGTATGTTCTGTTCCGAGTATGCTTGGGCCGAGCTCCAAGTATTTACAGCTGCTCGGTGATGTGTTTGAATCGCTCCCGTGTGCATGATTTGCAACTGTTTGACAGCTTTATTACATGTGAGGAATGTGTAAGAAATAGACATTCCTCACATGTAATAAAGCTGTCAAACAGTCGCAAATCATGCACACGGGAGCGATTCAAACACATCACCGAGCAGCTGTAAATACTCGGAGCTCGGCCCGAGCATACTCGGCGAAAGGGTTAATAGAACATACTCGCTCAACACTAGTCCCCAGCCAATGGCTGTGGGACATTACATATACACTGCTCAAAAAAATAAAGGGAACACTTAAACAACAGAATATAACTCCAAGTAAATCAAACTTCTGTGAAATCAAATTGTCCACTTAGGAAGCAACACTGATTAACAATCATTTTCACATGCTGTTGTGCAAATGGAATAGACAATAGATGGAAATTATTGGCAATTATCAAGACACCCTCAATAAAGGAGTGTTTCTGCAGGTGGGGACCACAGACCACATCTCAGTACCAATGCTTTCTGGCTGATGTTTTGGTCCCTTTTGAAAGTTGGTTGTGCTTTTACATTCGTGGTAGCATGAGACGGACTCTACAACCCACAGAAGTTGCTCAGGTAGTGCAGCTCATCCAGGATGGCACATTAATGCGAGCTGTGGCAAGAAGGTTTGCTGTGTCTGTCAGCGTAGTGTCCAGAGGCTGGAGGCGCTACCAGGAGAAAGGCCAGTACACCAGGAGATGTGGAGGGGGCCGTAGGAGGGCAACAACCCAGCAGCAGGACAGCTACCTCCGCCTTTGTGCAAGGAGGAACAGGAGGAGCACTGCCAGAGCCCTGCAAAATGACCTCCAGCAGGCCACAAATGTGCATGTGTTTACACAAACGGTTAGAAACCGACTCCATGAGGGTGGTATGAGGGCCCGACGTCCACAGATGGGGGTTGTGCTCACAGCGCAACACCGTGCAGGACGCTTGGCATTTGCTACAGAACACCAGGATTGGGAAAGTCACCACTGGCGCCTTGTGCTCTTCACAGATGAAAGTAGGTTCACACTGAGCACATGTGACAGACGTGAGAGAGTCTGGAGACGCTGTGGAGAGCGATCTGCTGCCTGCAACATCCTTCAGTATGATCGGTTTGGCAGTGGGTCCGTATTGGTGTGGGGTGGCATTTCTTTGGAGGGCCGCACAGCCCTCCATGTGCTCGCCAGATGTAGCCTGACTGTCATAAGGTACCGAGATGAGATCCTCAGACCCCTTGTGAGACCATATGCTGGTGCGGTTGGCCCTGGGTTCCTCCTAATGCAGGACAATGCCAGACCTCATGTGGCTGGAGTGTGTCAGCAGTTCCTGCAAGATGAAGGCATTGAAGCTATGGACTGGCCTGCCCATTCCCCAGACCTGAATCCGATTGAACACATCTGGGACATCATGTCTCGCTCCATCCACCAACGTCACATTGCACCACAGACTGTCCAGGAGTTGGCAGATGCTGTGGTCAAGATCTGGGAGGAGATCCCACAGGAGACCATCCTCAACCTCATCAGGAGCATGCCCAGGTGTTGTAGGGAGGTCATACAGGCACGTGGAGGCCACACACAATACTGAGCCTCATTTTGACTTGTTTTAAGGACATTACATCAAAGTTGGATCAGCCTGTAGTGTGTTTTTCCACTTTAATTTTGGGGGTGACTCCAAATCCAGGCCTCCATTGGTTAATACATTTGATTTCCATTGATGATTTTTGTGTGATTTTGTTGTCATCACATTCAACTTTGTACAGAACAAAGTATTCAATGAGAATATTTAATTCATTCAGATCTAGGATGTGTTATTTGAGTGTTCCCTTTATTTTTTTGAGCAGTGTATATACATATATACAGTTATATGAAAAAGTTTGGCCACCCCTATTAATCTTAAGCTTAATGTTTTATAAAAATTGGTGTTGTTGCAACAGCTATTTCAGTTTGATATATGTAATAAATGTTGGACACAGTAATGTTTCTGCCTTGAAATGAGGTTTATTGTACTAACAGAAAATGTGCAATCTGCATTCAAACAAAATTTGACAGGTGCATAAGTATGGGCACCTCACCAGAAAAGTGACATTAATATTTAGTAGATCCTCCTTTTGCAAAAATAACAGCCTCTAGTCGCTTCCTGTAGCTTTTAATGATTTCCTGGATCCTGGATGAAGGTATTTTTGACCATTCCTCTTTACAAAACAATTCCAGTTCAGTTAAGTTTGATGGTCGCCGAGCATGGACAGCCCTCTTCAAATGATCCCACAGATGTTCAATGATATTCAGGTCTGGGGTCTGGGATGGCCATTCCAGAACATTGTAATTGTTCCTCTGCATGAATGCCTGAGTAGATCTGGAGCGGTGTTTTGGATCATTGTCTTGCTGAAAGATCCATCCCCTGCGTAACTTCAACTTTGTCACTGATTCTTGAACATTATTGTCAAGAATCCGCTGATACTGAGTGGAATCCATGCGTCCCTCAACTTTAACAAGATTCCCGGTGCCGACATTGGCCACACAGCCCCAAAGCATGATGGACCCTCCACCAAATTTTACTGTGGGTAGCAAGTGTTTTTCTTTGAATGCTGTGTTTTTTTGCCGCCATGCATAACGCCTTTTTGTATGACCAAACAACTGAATCTTGGTTTCATCAGTCCACAGGACCTTCTTCCAAAAAGAAAATGGCTTCTCCAAATGTGCTTTTGCATACCTCAGCCGACTCTGTTTGTGGCGTGCTTGCAGAAACGGCTTCTTTCGCATCACTCTCCCATACAGCTTCTCCTTGTGCAAAGTGCGTTGTATAGTTGACCGATGCACAGTGACACCATCTGCAGCAAGTTGATGCTGCAGCTCTCTGGAGGTGGTCTGATGATTGTCCTTGACTGATCTCACCATTCTTCTTCTCTGCCTTTCTGATGTTTTTCTTGGCCTGCCACTTCTGGCCTTAACAAGAACTGTCCCTGTGTTCTTCCATTTCCTTACTATGTTCCTCACAGTGGAAACTGACAGGTTAAATCTCTGAGACAGCTTTTTGTATCCTTCCCCTGAACAACTATGTTGAATAATCTTTGTTTTCAGATCATTTGACAGTTGTTTTGAGGAGCCCATGAAGCCACTCTTCAGAGGAGATTCAAACAGGAGAACAACTTGCAAGTGGCCACTTTAAGTAGCTTTTCTCATGATTGCATACACCTGGCTATGAAGTTCAAAGCTCAATGAGGTTACAAAACCAAAAAAAGTGCTTTAGTAAGTCAGTAAAAAGTAGGTAGGAGTATTTAAAACAAGAAAATGATAAGGGTGCCCATACTTATGCACCTGTCAAATTTTGTTTGAATGCAGATTGCACATTTTCTGTTAGTACAATAAGCCTCATTTCAAGGCAGAAACATTACTGAGTCCAACAGTTATTACATATATCAAACTGAAATAGCTGTTGCAAAATCACAAATTTTTATAAAACATTAAGCTTAAGATTAATAGGGGTGCCCAAACTTTTTCATATAACTGTATATAGTGGGGAAAATAAGTATTTGATACACTGCCAATTTTCCAAGTTTTCCCACCTACAAAGAATGGAGAAGCCTGTAATTTTTATCGTGAAAGGCACAATCTAAAAATAAAGAAAAAAAACAGAAAATCACATTGTATGATTTTTACTAGTGATGAGCAAGTATGTTAACCCTTTCGGCGAACATGCTCGGGTGCTCGCCGAGTATCTTCAGCGTGCTCGGGTGTTATGTTTTAGTCACTCCATGTGCATGATTTGCGACAGTTTAGAAACAGGCATTCCTCACATGTATTACATGGATACCGGGCCCAGGAGCGCCCGGGGACGAAGGTTCCTGCAGGGGGACCAGGGACGGAGCAGCGCCAGCCGTGTCAGCCACGTCCGGGACAGGGATATCACTCCTACCTGCTCCCGCGACCGCTTTAGCTCGGCCTGACACCTCCCGGTCCATGAGCAGCTCCGCCGGGGCTGGGGCGCTGCCGGTCACATGCAGTTCAGACTTCTGCTCCAGACAGCAATTGCAGCTTGTTGGGCCTCCTCCATTCTCCTGCCCAGCTCCCGCACCTCATCTCGGAGGAATCCAGTATTCTCCAGGGACAGTTTCATTAGTATTCCCTCCAGGGTGAGGGGTGATGCGCTTCTTTGCAGGTCACAAGACGGAGCCTCAAGCTGACCTGCCTCCATCTTGCCTGCCGGGTACGGTGTGTCTAGAGTGCTGGAGACTCCGCCCTGTCTCCAAGGTTTATTCTCTCCTCTCCCCTTTCTGGGGCGGTCCCATGGCTGCTTTCTGTCGACCACACCCGGAGGCGGCTTCCCCAGACTGATTGACCGATCCAGGTATATGGCCACAGGCGCATGGGGCGGGCTGCGCTTTTGGCGCCATTCTGGAACCCGGCCCTCTCTTCAGTCAGTCTCACCTCCTGGGCCTCTCTCACTCAGGCCCGCTCCTCCTGAGCAGAGCTCCTGCAGAGCTCCTGCTCCCACTACTTCTCCTCTCACTGTCTTCTCTGACTCGACCCCTTCTAGATGGTTCCATTCCTTCTTATACTCCTACTGAAGTGCTCCCGTAAACTCCACACCCATTACATGGTTCACCCTCCAGCTAGGGACCAGGGACTGTGCTCTCCCTTAGGAGCAATCTCGCCCTTCCCTCTGAAGTGGAGTGTAATGTATGCAAGTGGTTGGGTCCCGGGCAGTACTCCATCCTTACCTGAGAGTGAGATACCACACCTCTGGGTGAGATGCAGTACCTCTGTGGCGACTGAACCCGCAGGGGCGCCACAATAGCACCCGAGCACGCTGAAGATACTTGGAAAACATCCGAGCATGCTCATAAATCTCGAGTAATGAGCATGCTCGCTCATCACTAATTCCAACCTCTCCACCATGGCCAAGACCAAAGAGCTGTCTAAGGACACCAGGGACAAAATTGTAGCCCTGCACAAGGTTGGAATGGGCTACAGGACAACAGACAACCAACTTGGTGAGAAGGCAACAACTGTTGGCACAATTATTAGAAAATTGAAGAAGCACAAGATGTCTGTCAATCTTCCTCGTTCTGGGGCTCCATGCAAGATCTTGCCTCATGGGGTAAGGATAATTCTCAGAAAGTTCAGGAATCAGCCCAGAACTGCATGGTAGGACCTGGTCAATGAGCTGAAGAAAGCTGGGACCACAGTCTCAAACATTACCGTTAGTGACATACTACGCCGTCATGGATTAAAATCCTGCAGGGCACGCAAGGTCCCCCTGCTCATGCCAGCACATGTCCAGGCCCGTTTGAAGTTCGCCAATGACCATCTGGATGATCCAGAAGAGGCATGGGAGAAGGTCAAGTGGTCAGATGAGACCAAAATAGAACTTTTTGGTATCAACTCCACTTGTTGTGTTAGGAGGAAGAAGAAGGATGAGTACAGCCCCATGAACTCTGTTCCAACCGTGAAGCATGGTGGGGGATACCTCATAATATGGGGGTACTTTTCTGCAAAGGGGACAGGACGACTGCACCGTATTGAAGGGAGGATGATGGGGTCATGTATCGCAAAATTTTGGCCAACAACCTCCTTCCCTCGGTAAAAGCATTGAAGATGGGTCATGTTTGGATCTTCCAGCATGACAATGACCTGTAACACTGTCAGGGCAACTAATGAGTGTCTCCATAAGAAGCATTTCAAGGTCCTGGAATGACCTAGCCAGTCTCCAGACTTGAACCCAATAGAAAATCTTTGGAGGGAGCTGAGACTCAATGTTGCCCATCGACAGCCCCGAAACCTGAAAGATCTGGAGAAGATCTGTATGGAGCAGTGGGCCAAAATCCCTGCTGCAGTGTGTGCAAACCTGGTCAAGAACTACAGGAAACGTCGGACCTCTGTAATTGGAAACAAAGGTTTCTGGACCAAATATTAAGTTCTGTTTTTCTATTCTATCAAATACTTATAAAATGCAAATCAATTATGTAAAAATCATACAATGTGATTTTCTAGAATTTTTTTTTTAAGATTTTGTCTCTCACAGGTGAAGTGTACCTATGATAAAAATTACAGACCTCTCCATTCTTTGTAGGAGGGAAAACTTGCAAAATCGGCAGTGTAACAAATACTTATTTTCCCCACTGTATATGGCTATATCAAAGGTCAAATAAAAAAAGTTAAGATGCTTGGAAAAGGAGAAGAGGAAAAAAATGAAGGTTCAAAAACAAAAATTTGGGAGAAAGGCATTCAAAATATGTTATATATCTACTTCAATAACTGTGCAACTTATGGCATGTCGGTGAGTTAACAGAGAGTTTAAGGTATGTGTCATCACCATAATGAAGAAAAAACTAGATTTACCAGTGTCAAAACACTTTACTAAGTGTAAACATAATGAGAAGCAATTCAGTTTCAGAATCATTGTGTGATAAACAGAAAGAGTTGGAGCGGATTCACAAACCATACACATAGGCATCGATTGCCCCAATGCGGAATACAATTTAATTTCATACTGTGGAAAGTTCAGTTGTCCTTGTACCTAGTCTAGAATAGATTCCTCTCTTTTAGGTATAACTGGGGTGTTGATTGAAAATAATTTTCAATTATTTATCTTTTTGACATTTGTTATTTCTTTCTAAGTTTTGAGCTTTCTTAGTCACATTGCCCTATGAAAGAGGATTAGTCACCTATGTTGATTGCACAGTCACTGATATACTCGTTTGTTGACATATTGCAATATTATTTTTCTTCAGATTTTTCTTTGATTAAAAAACTTGGTCTGTTAATACAGTAGTTAGCTTTTAAATTTTAGGGGCATCTCCATCTATAACTAAATAATTATAAGGTGATATTTCCAATGTACAGTAAGTACCATGTGTTCCTCAATAAATAATGCATCCAGGTGCCTGGATCTATGTGAAAAAAGACACTGCCACATACCACCATCCAGGTCTGTACCTGGGTCTATGTGGCAGTAGAGTCACCACCCAATGCCATCATCCAGGTAGTATGTAACTGGATCTATGTGACAGTAGGGTTGCTGCCCCAAATCACCCTTCTAGAGGTTTGTACCTGTATCTTTGTGACAGTAGGGTCACTACCCCATACCACCATTAAGGAGGTCAGTACCTAGATCTATGTGACAGTAGGGTCGCTGCCCCATGGCATCCTTCAGAAAGTCTGTACCTGGATCTATGTGACAGCAGGGTCACCACTGTATACTACCCTCTAGGAGGTCCATACTTGGATCTATGTGAAAGTAGGGTCACTGCCAAGGATCACCATCCAGGAAGTCCGTTCAACCATCTGGATAGCCATTAAGTCCAATTAGTTCTCAAAGGGGCTATCATAGTTCATACCGCCATTCTGGAAGTGTGTACCTGGATCTATTTGATAGTAGAGTCATCAACCCATAGTACCATCCAGAAGGTCTGTACCTAGATCTATGTGAAAGTAGGATCATGACACTATACCAACATCCAAGAGTTATGTACCTGGATCTATGTGACAGTAGGGTTACTGCCCCATATCACCATCCAGGAGGTCAGTACCTGACTCAATGTGACAGTAATGTCACAGCCCAATATCACCCTTCAGAAAGGGTCTACCTGGTTCTATGTGATTGTAGAGTCACCACCCTTTATCACCAGCCAAGAAGTCCGTACCTGTATCTATGTGACAGTAGAGTCGCTGCTCCATAGCACCCTTCAGAAAGTCTGTACCTGGATCTATATGACCGTAGTATCACCCCTCTATACTACAATCCAGGAGATCCATACTTGGATCTATGTTAATGTAGGGTCACTGCCCAGTATCACCATCCAGGAAGTGTGTTCTACCATTTGGATAGCCATTAGGTTCAATTAGGTCTACGAGGGGCTATCATGGTTCAATGTAAATGGATGTGGTCATCCCTGATAACCTGGAGTCTTATGTTGACATGCCCAATATTAGGGCCCCCAATTTGGAGGGGTGATACATCTAGACCCACAGTCTTAGCTATGAAGGATGGGTATAGGGGACGTGAAGGTGACTTGTCCTTGAAAATTTCGTACATATCCACATCCACACAGGGGCATGATAACATGCTGTGAGGGCCGATTAGTCTGGGGAAAATTAAGCCACATCGACTAGTCAAAGTCCTAATTAGCATATGAAATTCACAGTTTATAAAGCCTTTTTTTTTTTTAAACATGGGTGTTGTTGTTAAACAGTATTGAGAGCTGATTGGGAAAGGTATTTAACAACATATAGTCTAATGCTGGTGGGTTGGGGGGCATGGGGGACCTGTCAGGTTCCCTATCAGTGGAACCTGACAGCAGGCGGCGGCACAGCTGTAGAACGCTACTAACCTGCAAATTGACTCCAGAGCTGCAGGCCAATAGCTTTTTAACATGACAGGTTCCTTTTAAGTATCAGGTCAGTAGGGCTCTGAGTGAACTGTCATACTCAGAGTTTAATTGTACCAAGCAGTTCAAGCCTTGAGCATGTTTACAAAATGCTACATATACAATAGTAAATTCCAGTAAATAAGCAAGAATCAATGTTTCTCAGGTCACAAAGTCACGGTCTCTTGGAGTACTGTCACCACATCTGTACATCTACGGTGTGAATCTAAGCAAGGTATATTTTATCAAGCATTACAAATCAGCAGATTAATATAATAACTCTGACAAAGATATAAGAAATTTAGAAAAGTAGAAAAAAACACAAGCATTCGTTTTCAAAAATATTTGACTTAAGCACAATAAACTATGATTAAAGAAAAAACAAGAAAGGTGGAGCGTCTACCTCTCACCCAGGTCCTTTGGCAGAAGGTGAGCCATTTTCACCTGACTTTTAATTATTTTAAATCCACCCCTTTACTAGCTTCAACCAATCAGGAGCCCTCTTTTGTTTTCAATGTTTACATTTTTCACTCACTTAAACCCTCCTTGCAGTGCTTTGTGCCCATAATTACAGCAGGATGAAGTAACTAGATGAGGCTTCTCCAGATCATCGGCCTGGAACTAACTGCACTACCACCATGGACAACAAACCTCTCCTGAGCGACCCTGAAAAATCAAATTATCAGTCTGTGGGGAAAGCCCTGAGAGAAGCTGAAAAGAAAAATATAAAGTGAGTGATCAATCTATCTATAATACATATCATTCTTTCTTTCCTGACTGACTGACCTAAGACTAACATTCTCAATAATCCGAACCTCGCACCTCCATCTCCAAGACTTCTCTCGTGCTGCACCAGTTTTCTGGAATGCACTACCCCAGATGATCCTATTAATATCTAGCCCCCACATTTTTAAGCATGCTTTAAAAACACATCTCTTTAAACAAGCCTATCACCTCAACTCACTAACCTAACTCTCCCCTGTTCCCTCCTTCTAAATATTATCCAGAATCAGCTCCCTCCTATTCATCTGTCTCCACACCCTCCATGCACACGATAACTGCACTTGATAATTGCACTTAAACATACGGGCTGATGACCGGATCATGCAGCTTTATATGTAAATCACTATTTATTATAATGGCTGGACCTGAAATAACAAACACTTTTCAACCTATTGTGTCTCCCCTATTCCCGTTTAGATTGTAAGCTTGCGAGCAGCAGGGCCCTCACTCTTAATGTAACTGTTCAGCTGTCTTACCTTGTATTGAATTTATTGTCTGTATATGTCACCAACTCACCACTTAATTGTAAAGTGCTGCGGAATATGTTGGCGCTATATAAATAAAATTATTATTATTATTCCGTCCTTTCTTTCCTTCCTTCTTTTTTCTTTCCTTCTTCCTTTTTTCCTTCCTTCCTTTCTTTCCTTCTTCCTTTTTTCCTTCCTTCCTTTCTTTCCTTCTTCCTTCCTTCCTTTATTTATCTGTATAGCTAGCCATGAAAAATGCATTTAATGGCAAATGCCATATTACTTAAATAAGACCTGTCACCAGGTCACCACCAGACTGTTTTTCCCCTTTTCTTTTTCCTTCTGGCCTGGGTCCCATCCCCTGATGATGCCGCACATGCAGTGAAACATGTTGGGGGACTTGTGCTATGAGTACAGTTTGTCCTATTCTGCCGTTCCAATGAAGGCACCCGGGTGCCGCTAAGTGTGTGTAGAAATACGAATACCACTATAAAATACTAAAGGCAGATTAGGGACAATGTTTTTTTACATACCCCTAGGCGTTTTTAATCAAATATGAAATAAAAGCTAAGTTTTATGGCTTGTTAGAGAGGGATCTCTTTTGGGGTTCTCCCCATTTTGTAAATGTGCTATGCATGCAAATGAAACCTGCGACGATCTTCTGTGGGCCAAATGTGAACATCCAAATACTCTGCATCCAGTCCTCTCTGCATCTCAGATAAAACATGCCTGGGTCTGCGCAGTGCAGCTCCAAGTGTCATGTGACTGAATCATGTGACTTATTGACCTTATATGGAAAGCAGAGCTGCTTCATTAGCTCTTAAAAGGATTATCCTGGACTATTTTATTTTTTTCCCACCTGGACCTAAGAACTGACAGGCAAGTAGTTGCTAATTACCAGCCTGTTCTAAAAAGTGCTGGCTCAGAGTAGTGATGGACCGCTCCTGCCGGCGATTCAGCTGCTTCACATCAACAGAGCAACTCTTCTTCTTTCAGCCCTCTCTGTCAATGGGGCGTCACGGCCGACGTCATGCTGATTGACAGCTGACTCCCCGCAGTTATTCAGTGGGGAGCCAGCTGTCAGTCAGCACGACATTGACAGCAGCACCCTGCCAACAGAGCAGAGCGGAAGAGAAGCATCTGCTCTGTCGACATGATGTCAGCGAAAGCCGCAGCATCGCTGGCAGGAGCGGACTGTGACCACTCTGAGCTGCCATAGATCGGCGCTTGATAGAACGGGCAGGTAGTTAGCAATTACCTGCGTGTAAGTTCTTAGGCCGAAGGTAAAACATAAAATAGTCCTGGATAACCCCTTTAAGTATCACCTAAAGGCAGAACATGAATACATCTCTCTACGAACTGCTATTTTGGAGTGGTATTCCCATGTGCAGTGCATTTCTGCCAAAATCCAAATTTGGCAGTTTGCCCAAATTTAGCCAGGAAATTCGATTCTCATCGAAGTTATTCAATCCAAATCGGATGTTCCTTAGGTTGAAATTCCAACAACTGGATCCTTCTCTCCACCAACATCAACTCTCAGGAGAGAGTCGGGAGGAGCATTACATGGTCAGCTGATTCCACTGATTAATCTGTGAGGTCCTTTGCTTGCAGATTTTATTTTTGTTATGGTCTGTTATGTTTTAAAAAAGAAAAATGGTGTTGGAAAGTATAGAGTCGGGTTTCTCGGTTCATTATCATTTGTGGCAGATGTCACAACAAGTGGGATTTTGCCCCAGAAGATAAGACGGTGGTTGTGTAACCTACATGCCAGCCGCCTCGCCGTGCTCGGTGAGCGCCCAGGTGACTTTGAAAAGTTAAACGCTTTGTCCACCACTTGGAAAACCCTTGTTGAATGAAACAGGGCACCAATAACAATGAAAACAGCTTATACTCACCTCTCGGACTGCCGCCATGTCTGCCGGCATTCGAATAACATTGTTAAGTTACATCAACGCTGCAGGCAATCAGTAGTCCCAGTTTCATCTGAGGGAAGTATGAACGATGCAGCCAATTAGCAGCTGCTGATTGGCTGCAGCATTCATATGACATAATAATGTCAGGTGAGTGCTGGCAAACGCAGCATTGACATCGCTGGAATAGAGCTGATCTGGGAGGTGAGTATAAGCTGTTTAATTTAAGAAGGAGGTGTCCAAGTAGTGCACAAACCCTGTAAAGACATTTACAGATGAGATACGATTGTTTTTCTGGGCCTTCTTTTGTTATCATCTATCTATTGTCTATGTATTTTATATCAATCCTTTCCCTAATTCCTGAACATTAAAATTTCAGCAACAAGAAGGAAAAGTGGTGTAATTCTGGAAATCACAGGATGGATAGACATGTTCAGGTTCGGACTTGCCCACCAGGAACTCGATGGATCCTCCGGTGGGCCCTGCTGCTGGCCGGCACAGACAAGAGATGGAAAGTCCCTCCTATCTTAGCAGCCAATGCACTGCTTAGCTAATCCACATTCACAGCGGCACACTCCCTCCTCCCCCGCAGTGCCGGTGCTAGGGATCACCTCTCCGGCACAGATCTCAATCAACCTACATCTTCTGCCATTGTAGATGCGGATTAGCTGAGCAGTGCATAGCTGTGCTAGGAACTCTCCCCTGCAGAAATGTCAGTCTGACCATCTCTCATCAGCTCCCTGCCATGCGATCACAGGGAGCCGATGGGTCACCATAGCAGCCGCTATTCCTGCTTGGCAGAGCATGCTGTGGCAGTCTGGACTCTGCACAACCTTATTCCTCCCTGGTAGAGTAGGAGCTCAATGAGGCTGTGAGCTGCAATTGATGCTGTGTCTCTGTAAATCATGCGACTGCTGCCCGGTCCTGCCCCCTCTTCTGCAGCTAATGGTAGCATTAAGAAGACTCCCGTGAGCTCAGCAGACTGGTAGGAAAAATGTGGCACCCCAGGGGTCTGGTTTCCACAGTAATAGCAAAATTACGTCTGAGAGCAGGTGGGAGGTCTCCTGGTCAGGAATCCTATGCATGCCACACCTCCTGCCCAGTCCTGGGAGGGGAAGAACTTCCCCTATATAAAGCTGGGGCTGAGGCAGGGTTAGTGTGTAGAGAAGAAGAGGAGTCCCAGACAGAGACACTGGGTAGGCATGAGAGGAACCATCGAGAGGTGGTGCAGAGACTGTGGACCGTGCCACCTAAGAAGGAAGGACCGTGCCAGCCAGAAGACTCCCTTGCAGCCCATCATCACCCGACAGCCACTGGAACTGGTAGCCCTGGACCATGTGAAACTGGCTCCAAGCAGATCTGGGTATGTCTACGCCCTCACAATCGTAGATCATTACTCCCGGTTCCTGGTGGTGGTCCCGGTCAAGGATTTAACGGCTCAAACAGCAGCTAGAGCATTCCAGCAGCACTTCTGCCGTCCACACGGATACCCAGAGCAGGTGCTGACGGACCAAGGACCTGCCTTTGAAGCGGAAGTCTTCCAGGAGTTCTGCACTCTGTATGGCTGCCGGAAGATAGGAACAACACCCTATCATCCGCAAACCAATGGACTCTGTGAGAAAATGAACCAGGTGGTGATAGACCTTCTGAAAACATTGCCCCTGGAAGAACGCAGTCTGTGGCCTGAGAAACTGCCTGATCTGGTGGACCTATACAACCACATCCCGGTAGGTTCTACCAACTGTACCCCGGCTTACCTGATGAGAGCAAGACCTGGTAAGCTGCCTGTTGATCTGGATATGGGAGTCCTGACACCCGAGGACACTTCACCAGAAGCAGACTGGGACACAGAGAGGCAGCAGCAGTACCGGAAAGTACAGGAGAGCGTTGAGCGAAGTCTCTGTCAAGCTAGAGAAAGACAGGAGAAGACTTACAACCAGTATGCTCCCGCTGTTCCCCTGGTACCTGGAGAGCAGGTCTTGAAGAGGAAGAGACGGCTCCACAAGTTGGACGACCAGTGGGAGAAGGACCCGTACACCGTACTGCCCTCAAGCCATGAGAACCCAAAAGTCTGCACAATCAGTAAGGACGGAGGAGAAACCACAGCCATTGTCTCCCGAGATCACCTGAAAAAGTGTCCCGAGCAGCTACGAAACCCTGAAGAAGATCAAGAAAACCCTCAACCCGTAGAGGAAAGGGAGGAGATGGTTAGTACTGTACTCGGAGACTTCCCTCGGTCTTGGACTCAAGTGAATGGCGCTGTTGTGGTACCCGTCCTCACCTTCCTCCAACCAGCATCCCGAGTGCCTACGGAGAAACAGGTAGAGCTGGAAGAGCAGCCGATCCAGGAGGCAGAAGACCCCACACAAGCAGACCAGGAGAATCAATCCTCTGCTTATAGTGAGCCTGCCGTACCCCTAGTGAGCCAAAGAGCCCGTAGACAGCTGCCCAGTTTACCTTTGACAGCTCCTACATCTTGTAGCTCAGGACCAGTCAGTAAGCTCCGTAGGTCCACTAGAGCCACTAGAGGCCAGTTGCCCGTACGTTGGAGGATCTAAAGTGTTCAAACTGTTTTATTTATATTTACCTGTTTATTGTTGCTTGTAAATAATTATGTATTTCCAGTTATTTTATAGGTGTCAGTTATGGATTATCCGGAATCCTTTGTATATATGTTTGGAGCGTAACCCAGGAAAGGACTAAGACTGTTAAAGACTCGGGGTAGGACAGACCCCTACCTGGTTACGGCTCCCTGTTCCTTGGTGAAATGGACACCCTTGTTTTCTTCAAAAACTGCACCCGGTTGCGAACACGCCGTGACCATCATAATGTGTTTTTTTTTTTCTTTGTTATGCTGTTTCTGTTTATAACTTGTTATGTTTACAAAAATATGTTTAGTCCCGGAGTACTAAATTTTACTAGGGGGGAATGTGGCACCCCAGGGGTCTGGTTTCCACAGTAATAGCAATATTACGTCTGAGAGCAGGTGGGAGGTCTCCTGGTCAGGAATCCTATGCATGCCACACCTCCTGCCCAGTCCTGGGAGGGGAAGAACTTCCCCTATATAAAGCTGGGGCTGAGGCAGGGTTAGTGTGTAGAGAAGAAGAGGAGTCCCAGACAGAGACACAGTCTGGTCTGGAGAGGAGCAGCTATAGGAAAGAAAGATCAGGAGCTCAGTGGGAGCAGTGCTAAAAGGAGTCAGGGGCTGGAAGCTGTAGAGCTCGCCCTGATTGAAGAGTTCTCACCGGACCCGGAGTCCGAGGCTGTGGGGACTAATCCTTACCCAGCAGCAGAAACCGACCGGCAGGGGATTTCAGGTCCTCTGGCCCAGAAACCTGAAGGCACGGTCACACGCAAGGGACCAGCACCGCCGTCGTGGAGCGGAAGCTACCAGAAGGCCCCGAGTCACCGGCCATACGGGTGAGCACCACACGGTACACTCAGGGACGTGGGCTACTTTTACCCGCCTCTAGCAAGGTAGCCAGAAGAGTACAATTAGTTGGGGAGGCCTACAACTCCGCCTGGCCAGGGGAGATCCTATCTGCTCACAGACTGACCAGGCCCCGATCGCTAGCCAGTACTCCGGGAGGGTCTACCTTTGCCACCAGTAAAGACCCTGAACTACACCGCACCGTCTCTGAGTGGTTCCTGGTGCCTGCGTGCAACTCTGCTAACCCCATCATTCACGTCGGCTGCCCTGAGGCCATACCCCTCCCGTTGGGGGTTATACCATCCACGCTGCACATCCGTACCACCGGCCTCAGCGGTCTGCCCTGCAGCGGCGGCTTCATAGCCGCATTCAACGGGTGGCGTAGTCGAATACTCTAACATCTACTGCTAAAGACTGCCATTTAGTTTGACACCCTGGGCACGGACCGGGTCACCGCCACGAGGACTACTACCCCCAACAGATCCGGCTCCGGGTATTCCCTGCGTGCGCAACGCTGCACCACAGCACAGGCCCAGGGGGTGAGTCAACTTTGGCGTAGTCTGCAGGATTTCGTGCCCGCAATCACCGGGTACTGCGTGCCTGAAAAAGAGACTTTTAAACTTACCTGTGGTGAAGATTCCCGCCATCCGACGCCAACTTCTACCTTCTTCCCGCCATCCGTGGAGTTTTCCCGCCGTTGGACGCCATCTTCTGCCTTCTTCCCGCCATCCGTGGAGTTTTCCCGCCGTTGGACGCCATCTTGAAGACGCCGCGCGGGAAGAAGAGGGGCGTGGACTCCGAAAGCGCGCGAGAACTGGAGCTCCGCCTCACGTCCGGACGTTGCGTAAGGTCCTGGAAGGAGCCCAGCAGACGCCGACGTCACAGGAGCGCGACGGAAGGTCCTCGACCCTGACGATCCACTGCGGAGCCGCGGCCTACGGAAGAGGATCATCGCAAGGTAGGCCACGGTCCACTAGGGGGGAGGAGGATGTCGGATACGGAGGAGAGCTTCACTGCCACAGCCACCGCCAGCGCCACCGCTGCAGCGGTCATGCCTTTCACGATGTCCTATATCCCGGGGGCAGCCTGGCTACCCCAGTACTCAGGGGAGTCACATACCCTGAATGACTTTAGAGAAAAGCTGGATAGCCTCTTCCAGGTGTACCCCCTCACAGAAGAGCAAAAAGTGAGCATCCTGGTGGCCCAACTAACCGGGGCAGCCCAAAGGGAGGTAAAGTCCTGGCCACCTGGGAGGAGGACTGTAGCAGGGATATTAACCCGGCTGAAGGACACCTTTGATACCCGCACCTCAGCTGAGATAAAGCTTAGTTTCTACAGGTGCAAACAGCGAGCACATGAGAATATAAGGGACTATGCACTAAACCTACAAGAGGCCCTGAGAGCCATTAAGCAGGCCGACCCTGACGGCGTGGGAAACGAGGACAGGCTGTTGACCGAACAATTTATAGAGGGACTATATTGCAATGCCCACCGAACCCAGTTGCGGGCAATGGCCTTACAGGATCCTCATCTGGACTTTGCACAGTTCAAGGACAGAGCCATTCGGGTGCTCCGAGAACCGGCACCGGGTGGCGTTGTGGCCCACAGGCGCCCTACTACCGCTTACCACCAGGAGGCGGCGCCCTTGTCGGCAGGGCCTGTGGGAGCTGATGCGCAGGCTTTGAACAATGACCTGGCTCCAGACCTGCACCATCAGGTCCAAGAGCTAGCTAAAAGCGTAGCTGCGCTAACCCGAACTGTGCAGTCTTTACAGGTTGCTGCTCCAGGGAAGATCCAGCTGGCATCTGGACCGGAGGACATCCCGTGGCGTCGACCAAGGAGGACCCCACCGGCCAGAGGAAGACCCAGCGACCGATACAACGAGGACGGACAACCCATCTGCCGCCGCTGCAATCAACCCGGACATATGGCAAGGTACTGTCCTTTAAACTGGCACAACCTGGGGTAGAGGGCCAACCCCCAGGCATAAGATCATCAGGCCCATCGAACTGGCATGACAAATACGTGGGAGGACGTCCAGTCTTGCCTGTAGTACTGGATGGCATTCCTATGAGTGCCCTACTTGACACCGGGTCACAGGTCACCACCATCCCGTACGTGCTCTTTAAGCAGTACTGGAATGACTCGGATATAACCCGCTACCCTGACGACGACTTGAGTATCATCGCCAGCAATGGTCAACCCGTGCCACAGATCGGATTCAAAGAGATGACCATTAAAGTCGGTAGAGTCGAACTGGCAGCACAGGGACTGATCATTGTAGACATTGACAAGCGCGAGAGTCACCCAAAGATAACTCTAGGAACTAATGTGATTGAAAATTGTCTTGCAGAGGTGATTTTCATTTTACAGCAGGTTGCCACGAACGCCAGCTCCGGCCAACAGCGAGTGCTCCAAAAAGAGATCCGGGCACTGATGCGGCGGCAACAGGTGGAACTCTCCAGTGGTGAGATTGGAAGCGTGAGAATGTGTGACCCTTTCCCTATTGCCATGCCCCCAAAAAGTGAAATGATGATTTGGTGCCGGGCAGCTATTGGTCTAAGAGGTAGAGACTACCAAGCAATGGTAGAACCCGTCTACTCAGACAGTAGGCCCACCATTTTGACAGCACGGGGGGTGGTTGATGTACGCCATGGGAGGGTGCCCGTTCGCATAATAAACATCGGGAAAAGGGAAGTGTACCTGCCCCGGTATGCTACGCTAGCCAAATTGTATACCATCAATCAAAATTCTGTACAGTCCGTGGAACCCTTGCCTCCATCTCATCCAGAGGAAGGTAACGGCTCTAAGAAAACAATAGAGGACTGGTGTCAGCAACTACATTTGGGTACTGACTCCACTCCCTCACACCAGAAACAGGGAGTCTATCGGGTGGTTCAAGAGTACGAGAGAGTGTTTAGTAAACACCCGTTAGACTTCGGGCGAGTAAAGGGGGTAGAACATCATATCCCCACGGGAGACCATCCTCCCATAAAGGAGAGATACCGACCCGTACCCCCTGCACACTACCAACACGCCAAGGGGATGCTTAGAGACATGAAGGAGGCTGGAGTAATCAGGGATAGCTGTAGCCCCTGGGCAGCTCCACTAGTCTTGGTTAAAAAGAAGGACAACACCATGAGAATGTGTGTAGATTACCGGAAAATCAACCGTATCACACACAAAGATGCGTACCCCTTACCAAGGATAGAGGAGTCTTTGGCTGCTTTAAAATCTGCTAACTTCTTCTCCACTTTGGATCTCACTAGCGGGTACTGGCAGGTTCCTGTAGCAGAGGGAGAAGACCGCATTCACCACCCCGATGGGACTTAGCGAGTGTACCTGCATGCCGTTCGGACTCTGCAACGCACCAGGAACCTTCCAACGATTGATGGAATGCTGTCTGGGACACCGAAACTTCGAGACGGTCCTGTTATACCTGGACAATGTCATCGTCTACTCCAAGACCTACGAGGACCACCTGAAACACCTGGCAGAAGTGTTCGAAGCCCTGGCAAACTACGGCCTAAAGGTGAAACCCTCCAAGTGTCACCTCCTGAAACCAAAGGTGCAGTACCTGGGACACGTGGTGAGTGCTGACGGAGTGGCTCCCGACCCTGATAAGATCACCGCAATTAAGGAATGGCCAAGCTCCTCCAGCGTAAAGGAAGTGCGGCAGTTCCTCGGGTTGGTAGGCTACTACCGAAGATTCATTCCCGGTTTCACCAAAAAGGCAGCTCCTATGCAGGACCTCCTGATAGGCCAGTCCAGGAAGGCCAAGAACCAGAAGCCACCCTTCAGATGGGAGAAGCTGGAAGAAGAGTCCTTCCGCCAGCTGAAGATGGCCCTCACGGGGGATGAAATCCTGGCGTACCCTGATTACAGCCAGCCCTTTATCCTCTACACCGACGCAAGTAACATCGGGCTAGGAGCCGTACTGTCCCAGATCCAGCAGGGGAAAGAACGGGTAATTGCTTACGCCAGCCGAAAACTGCGACCCACCGAAAGAAACCCTGAGAATTACAGCTCATTCAAGCTAGAGTTCCTGGCAGTGGTGTGGGCAGTCACCGAACGCTTTAGGCACTACCTCGCCTCTTCCCGGTTCACCGTGTACACGGATAACAACCCGTTGACACACCTGGATACGGCAAGACTCGGTGCCCTGGAGCAGAGATGGATGGCCCGCCTGTCCAACTATGAGTTCACGATCAAATACCGGGCAGGACGCTCCAATACCAACGCGGATGCCCTGTCCAGAATGCCAAACCTACCGGACGTAGGGGAAGATCCAGAGGAATTGGAAGAAGTTGAACTCCCCGCGTTCCACCGTCATGGGACTATCCAGTATTCCCACCGTGTAAGGGGTAAGCAATCCGCTACGTTCAACCCCTTACCTCATTACAACTGGGCGGAAACGCAAGACAGTGACCCCGCCGTCCGACTGGTGAAGGAGATGCTGACTCAGCCAGATGCCCGCCTTGACCCAGACGCTCCGGAGGAGACCAAGCAACTGTGGGCTGAGAAGAGTCGACTGTTCCTTTACAAGGGGAAGTTGTGCCGCAGAATGGTTAACTCCCGGACGCATGAACTGATCTGGCAAGTAGTGGTGCCAAGAAGAGACGCGGCTATGGTACTGGAGGCATACCACGACGGAGCTGGGCACTTCGGATGGAAGAAGCTGGAGTTCCTGCTGCGCGGGCGGTTCCACTGGGTAGGCATGAGAGGAACCATCGAGAGGTGGTGCAGAGACTGTGGACCGTGCCACCTAAGAAGGAAGGACCGTGCCAGCCAGAAGACTCCCTTGCAGCCCATCATCACCCGACAGCCACTGGAACTGGTAGCCCTGGACCATGTGAAACTGGCTCCAAGCAGATCTGGGTATGTCTACGCCCTCACAATCGTAGATCATTACTCCCGGTTCCTGGTGGTGGTCCCGGTCAAGGACTTAACGGCTCAAACAGCAGCTAGAGCCTTCCAGCAGCACTTCTGCCGTCCACACGGATACCCAGAGCAGGTGCTGACGGACCAAGGACCTGCCTTTGAAGCGGAAGTCTTCCAGGAGTTCTGCACTCTGTATGGCTGCCGGAAGATAGGAACAACACCCTATCATCCGCAAACCAATGGACTCTGTGAGAAAATGAACCAGGTGGTGATAGACCTTCTGAAAACATTGCCCCTGGAAGAACGCAGTCTGTGGCCTGAGAAACTGCCTGATCTGGTGGACCTATACAACCACATCCCGGTAGGTTCTACCAACTGTACCCCGGCTTACCTGATGAGAGCAAGACCTGGTAAGCTGCCTGTTGATCTGGATATGGGAGTCCTGACACCCGAGGACACTTCACCAGAAGCAGACTGGGACACAGAGAGGCAGCAGCAGTACCGGAAAGTACAGGAGAGCGTTGAGCGAAGTCTCTGTCAAGCTAGAGAAAGACAGGAGAAGACTTACAACCAGTATGCTCCCGCTGTTCCCCTGGTACCTGGAGAGCAGGTCTTGAAGAGGAAGAGACGGCTCCACAAGTTGGACGACCAGTGGGAGAAGGACCCGTACACCGTACTGCCCTCAAGCCATGAGAACCCAAAAGTCTGCACAATCAGTAAGGACGGAGGAGAAACCACAGCCATTGTCTCCCGAGATCACCTGAAAAAGTGTCCCGAGCAGCTACGAAACCCTGAAGAAGATCAAGAAAACCCTCAACCCGTAGAGGAAAGGGAGGAGATGGTTAGTACTGTACTCGGAGACTTCCCTCGGTCTTGGACTCAAGTGAATGGCGCTGTTGTGGTACCCGTCCTCACCTTCCTCCAACCAGCATCCCGAGTGCCTACGGAGAAACAGGTAGAGCTGGAAGAGCAGCCGGTCCAGAAGGCAGAAGACCCCACACAAGCAGACCAGGAGAATCAATCCTCTGCTTATAGTGAGCCTGCCGTACCCCTAGTGAGCCAAAGAGCCCGTAGACAGCTGCCCAGTTTACCTTTGACAGCTCCTACATCTTGTAGCTCAGGACCAGTCAGTAAGCTCCGTAGGTCCACTAGAGCCACTAGAGGCCAGTTGCCCGTACGTTGGAGGATCTAAAGTGTTCAAACTGTTTTATTTGTATTTACCTGTTTATTGTTGCTTGTAAATAATTATGTATTTCCAGTTATTTTATAGGTGTCAGTTATGGATTATCCGGAATCCTTTGTATATATGTTTGGAGCGTAACCCAGGAAAGGACTAAGACTGTTAAAGACTCGGGGTAGGACAGACCCCTACCTGGTTACGGCTCCCTGTTCCTTGGTGAAATGGACACCCTTGTTTTCTTCAAAAACTGCACCCGGTTGCGGACACGCCGTGACCATCATAATGTGTTTTTTTTTTTCTTTGTTATGCTGTTTCTGTTTATAACTTGTTATGTTTACAAAAATATGTTTAGTCCCGGAGTACTAAATTTTACTAGGGGGGAATGTGGCACCCCAGGGGTCTGGTTTCCACAGTAATAGCAATATTACGTCTGAGAGCAGGTGGGAGGTCTCCTGGTCAGGAATCCTATGCATGCCACACCTCCTGCCCAGTCCTGGGAGGGGAAGAACTTCCCCTATATAAAGCTGGGGCTGAGGCAGGGTTAGTGTGTAGAGAAGAAGAGGAGTCCCAGACAGAGACACAGTCTGGTCTGGAGAGGAGCAGCTATAGGAAAGAAAGATCAGGAGCTCAGTGGGAGCAGTGCTAAAAGGAGTCAGGGGCTGGAAGCTGTAGAGCTCGCCCTGATTGAAGAGTTCTCACCGGACCCGGAGTCCGAGGCTGTGGGGACTAATCCTTACCCAGCAGCAGAAACCGACCGGCAGGGGATTTCAGGTCCTCTGGCCCAGAAACCTGAAGGCACGGTCACACGCAAGGGACCAGCACCGCCGTCGTGGAGCGGAAGCTACCAGAAGGCCCCGAGTCACCGGCCATACGGGTGAGCACCACACGGTACACTCAGGGACGTGGGCTACTTTTACCCGCCTCTAGCAAGGTAGCCAGAAGAGTACAATTAGTTGGGGAGGCCTACAACTCCGCCTGGCCAGGGGAGATCCTATCTGCTCACAGACTGACCAGGCCCCGATCGCTAGCCAGTACTCCGGGAGGGTCTACCTTTGCCACCAATAAAGACCCTGAACTACACCGCACCGTCTCTGAGTGGTTCCTGGTGCCTGCGTGCAACTCTGCTAACCCCATCATTCACGTCGGCTGCCCTGAGGCCATACCCCTCCCGTTGGGGGTTATACCATCCACGCTGCACATCCGTACCACCGGCCTCAGCGGTCTGCCCTGCAGCGGCGGCTTCATAGCCGCATTCAACGGGTGGCGTAGTCGAATACTCTAACATCTACTGCTAAAGACTGCCATTTAGTTTGACACCCTGGGCACGGACCGGGTCACCGCCACGAGGACTACTACCCCCAACAGATCCGGCTCCGGGTATTCCCCGCGTGCGCAACGCTGCACCACAGCACAGGCCCAGGGGGTGAGTCAAAAACAGTTTTAATTTTTTACTGTTACTTTATGTGAAAATGATATGTATAAAAGAATAGTGGATATATATACGTACATCGATTTTGGGGGAGGTTGTTTATATTTCTTGCTTGAGAAAGGGTCATTTGGCTATACATGCTATATATGAGGGAGGAGGACTTGGCTATGTATGCTATGTGTGTGGGGGGCTATGCATACTACAGGTGCATCTCACTAAATTAGAATATCATCAAAAAGTTAATTTATTTCAGTTCTTCAATCCAAAAAGTGAAACTCCTATATTATATAGAGTCATTACACACAGAGTGATCTATTTCAAGTGTTTATTTCTGTTAATGTTGATGGTTATGGCTTACAGCCAATGAAAACTCAAAAGTCATTATCTCAGTAAATTAGAATACTTTATAACAACAGCTTAAAAAATGTTTTTAAAATCCGAAATGTTGTCTTACTGAAATGTATGTTCAGTAAATGCCCTCAATACTTGGTCGGGGCTCCTTGTACATCAATTACTGCATCAATGCGGCAATGTGGCATGGAGGCGATCAGCCTGTGGCTCTGCTGAGGTGTTATGGAAGCCCAGGTTGCTTTGATAGCAGCCTTCAGATCGTCTGCATTTGTTGGGTCTGGTGTCTCATCTTCCTCTTGACAATACCCCATAGATTCTCTATAATAGATTCTCTATGGGGTTAAGGTCAGGCGAGTTTGCTGCCAATCAAGCACAGTGATACTGTTGTGTGTAAACCAGGTATTGGTACTTTTGGCAGTGTGGACAGGGGCCAAGTCCTGCTGGAGAATGACATTTCCATCTACAAAAAGCTTGTTGGCAGAGGGAAGCATGAAGTGCTCTAAAATGTCTTGGTAGATGGGTGCGCTGACTTTGGTCTTGATAAAACACAGTGGACCTCCACCAGCAGATGACATGGCTCCCCAAACCGTCACTGATTGTGGAAACTTCACACTAGACCACCAGCAGCTTGGATTGTGGCCTCTCCACTCTTCCTCCAGACTCTGGGACCTTGATCTCCAAATGAAATGCAAAATTTACTTTTATCTGAAAACAACACCTTGGACCATTGAGCAACAGTCCAGGTCTTTTTCTCCTTGGCCCAGGTAAGATGCTTCTGGCGTTGTCTATTGGTCATGAGTGGCTTGACACAAGGAATGCGACACTTGTAGCCCATTGTAACGGGTCTGGGAGGCGGAACCTCTGGGCTACAATACAAGGGGGCGGTCCTTGTAAGGGAGCGGGTGGCGACCAGGCAGGTAGTCACAGGAGGTGACCAGGACAGTCTCTGGGTGTACGGGCAGGAGGACACGGCAAGTGATCGGGGCAGTCTCTGGATAAAGGGTAGGTACGACCTGTGATGGCTGAACCTCCAGGTAGGCTAGCAAGGCAGATGGAGAATGTGTGCTCCCAGGTGAGCAAGCGAGAGTCTCTGGAATAGCAGGTGGTCACAGCACGTGACGGCGGAGCCTCCAGGTAGGCAAGCAGGCAGGTAACGGAGAAGCGCTCCCAGGTGAGCGGGCAAGAGTCTCAGGAATAGCTGGTGGTCACAGCACGTGACAGCGGAGCCTCCGGGCAGGCAAGCAGGCAGGTAGCGGAGAAGCGCTCCCAGGTGAGCGGGCAAGAGTCTGGAGTAGCTGGTGGTCACAGCACGTGACAGCGGAGCCTCCGGGCAGGTAAGCAGGCAGGTAGCGGAGAAGCGCTCCCAGGTGAGCGGGCAAGAGTCTGGAGTAGCTGGTGGTCACAGCACGTGACAGCGGAGCCTCCGGGCTGGCAAGCAGGCAGGTAACGGAGAAGCGCTCCCAGGTGAGCGGGCAAGCTGGTCCATAGACAGACTGACCGGAGTTGTAAGGCAGACCGTCGGACCTCAGGCAAGCAGGCAGGTAGCTGAGGTGCGCTCCCAGGTGAGCGGGCAGGCTGGTCCTTAGACAGACTGACAGGAGTAGTAAGGCAGACCGTCGGACCTCAGACTAGCAGACAGGTAGCAAGTAATCAGGCAGGAATCTGACAGGTAACTGGCAGGTAACTGGCAACGGGACCTGAGGGCTGAAGCACAGGTGAGACACAGGTGCAAACAACATTGCTCGGGCACCTCCATTTTGGAGGAGGTGCCTTATATATGATGAAGTCCTCCGGCCATTGGCCGGGGACTCCTTAGGACGGCGCGCGCGGCCCCTTTAAGAGGAGGGGAGCGCGCGCGCGCGCGCCCTAAGCACAGGGGCCGGGAAGGAGCGCGCGCTGAGAGCAGAGCGGGAGGAGGACGCCGGGAAGGAGCGCGCGCTGACAGCAGAGCGGGAGAGGGACGCCGGGCACGGGGCAGAGCGGTGAGGAGAGCAGCGTCCCTGCCTAGCAGAGGGCAGGGACGCCGGCACTACAGTACCCCCCCCTTTAGGCCCCCCCTTTTTTAGGCCAGACAGAAATTTAGCTAGGATGAGCGGGGCATGGATGTTCTCCCGGGGCTCCCACGTTCTCTCCTCAGGACCAAACCCCTTCCAATCTACCAGAAAAAAGGTCTTTCCTCTTACCCTTTTGGTGGCAAGAATGTTCTCTACCTCAAACTCGTCCTCAGCAGAAACCGGAGCAGGAGGCGTACCTGTAGACTTGGAAAAAGAGTTAAGTACCACAGGTTTGAGGAGAGATACATGGAAGGAGTTAGGGATCCGTAAGTTGGCCGGGAGTTTCAATTTATAGGCCACCGGGTTGATCTGACTGGTGACCTCCAGAGGTCCGATGAACCGAGGCCCTAACTTGTAAGAGGGTATCTTGAGTCGAACATATTTAGATGAGAGCCAGACCTTATCTCCTGGACGAAATTGAGGAGGATCCAGGCGTTTTTTGTCAGCGTGTCTTTTCATCCGCTCGGACGACTGAAGGAGTGCGGATCGGGTACTCTCCCAAATGGAGGAAAATTTGCTAACGAGAGATTCCGCAGCCGGGTTGTCCACCGAGGTGGAGACAGGAAAAGGAATCCGAGGATGCTGACCAAAGACTACAAAAAACGGGGATTTGGAGGAGGATTCGCTCTCGTGATTATTGTAAGAGAACTCGGCCCATGGTAGGAGATCCACCCAGTCAGAATGGTGGGCATTAACGAAGTGCCGGAGGTAACTGGTCAGGTTCTGATTGATCCGCTCCACTTGACCATTGGACTGTGGGTGGTAAGCGGAAGAGAAGTCCAGGGTGACGTCTAGTAGTTTACAAGTGGCTCTCCAGAAGCGTGAGGTGAACTGTACCCCACGATCCGACACGATGTGGAGGGGCAGGCCATGAAGACGGAAGATGTGACGAATAAAGTCTCTAGCTAGCTCGGGTGCAGACGGGAGGCCTGGCAGGGGAACGAAATGAGCCATCTTGGAGAAGCGGTCAGCGACCACCCAAATGACCGTACAACCGGCAGAGAGTGGGAGGTCAGTTATGAAGTCCATTGCAATATGCTGCCAGGGGGCAGCAGGTACTGGGAGCGGAAGGAGGCGACCGGCTGGCAGATGTCTCGGAACCTTGTTGCGGGCGCAGGACACACAGGCAGAAACAAAGTCTATTACATCCTTGTGCAGGGTAGGCCACCAGTAGTGCCGGGAAATAAGCTGGAGGGTCTTCTTCTGACCAGCGTGGCCAGCCAGTTTAGACGAGTGACCCCAGTGAAGGATCTTCTCCCGATCAGGTACTGATACGAACGTCTTTCCGGGAGGGAGACGATTTAGACTCACGGGAGCCACCTGCATTACTCTGGCGGGATCGATGATGTGTTTCGGATCTTCCTCGAGATCAGATACCAGAAAGGATCGAGACAAGGCGTCCGCCTTGACGTTTTTGTCAGCCGGGCGAAAATGAAGGACAAAATCAAAACGAGCAAAAAACAAGGACCACCGGGCTTGGCGCGGGTTAAGTCTCTGGGCATGCTGGAGGTAAGCCAAGTTCTTGTGGTCAGTGTAAATTATTACCGGGTGAAGAGCCCCCTCAAGCAGGTAACGCCACTCCTCCAATGCCAGTTTGATGGCCAATAACTCTCGATCTCCTATGGAATAATTGCGCTCAGAGGAGGAGAAGAGTTTAGAGAAGAAGCCGCAAGTTACCATCCTCCCGGAAGAAGATTTTTGAGTAAGTACCGCTCCAGCTCCAGAGGAGGAGGCGTCCACTTCCAGGAAGAACTGCTTGTTGCCGTCCGGGCGATGCAGCACCGGGGCGGAAGAGAAGGCCTGTTTTAAGGAAAGAAAGGCTTCTTCTGCTTCGGGCGGCCACTCTTTGGGATTAGTACCCTTACGGGTGAGCGCGGAAATTGGGGCAGTCCGGGAAGAGAAGTGTGGTATGAAGAGGCGGTAGTAGTTGGCGAAGCCCAGGAACCGCTGAATGGCCTTCAACCCCTCCGGTCGGGGCCATTTCTCGATGACAGACAGTTTCTCTGGATCCATTCATAGGCCGGTCTGAGAAATAATGTAGCCCAAAAACGGAAGCGAGGTCTGCTCAAAGAGGCACTTCTCGTATTTAGCGAAGAGGTGATTCTGCCTGAGCCTGAGCAGGACCTGACGAACGTCCCTCCGGTGAGTCTGGAGATCCGGAGAGAAGACCAAGATGTCGTCCAGGTACACCACTACGCAGGAGTAGAGAAGGTCCCGGAAGATGTCATTGACCAACTCTTGAAAGACGGCAGGAGCGTTACAGAGACCAAAGGGCATTACCAGGTATTCATAGTGGCCGTCCCGGGTGTTGAATGCCGTCTTCCATTCATCCCCTTGACGGATACGAACCAGGTTGTACGCCCCACGGAGGTCTAGTTTGGTGAAGATTCTAGCCCCCCTCAGACGATCAAATAATTCTGGAATGAGCGGAAGGGGGTACTTATTCTTCACCGTGATCTGGTTTAGGCCTCTATAGTCTATACAGGGACGGAGAGAGCCGTCCTTCTTTTTGACGAAAAAGAAGCCTGCTCCCGCCGGGGAGGTAGATTTCCGGATGAATCCCCTGGCCAGATTCTCCTCAATATATTCGGACATCGTCTCAGCAGCGGATAAAGGATAAATACGCCCACGGGGAGGAGTAGTACCGGGTAACAGGTCGATGGGACAGTCGTATGGTCTATGAGGGGGTAATGTCTCTGCCTCCTTTTTATTAAAGACATCAGCATAAGACCAATAAGGAATTGGAAGTCCAGGTAGATTAGCTGGGGTAGGAGAGGGACGGACGGGATGGACGGGAACCAGGCAGGTCTTATGACAGTCTTGTCCCCAGCGAAGGACTTCTCCGGTTTGCCAGTCAAGCACGGGTGCATGTTTCTGGAGCCAAGGCAGACCTAGCAAGAGGGCGTGAGAGAGTCCAGGCAGAACATGAAAGGAGATACTTTCAGAATGCAGCATTCCCACCTGCAGAGTAATGGATTCGGTGATGAGTTGGATGGGGCGTGGTAAGAGCCCCCCATCCACGGCAGCCACAGACAAGGGTACAGCCAGAGGTTTGGTGGGGATGCGGTATTTCTCTACCAGGGACTGTGAAATAAGATTCCCGGCTGCTCCAGAGTCCAGTTGGGCTAGTTCGAAATAACGGTTCTCCCCGTAGACGATTGAAACTGACAACAGCAGGGATGGAGAGGATTTATTCTTGTCTAGGTGGACCTCTCTGAGCGAACCTAGACACAGGCGTTTCCCGACTTCTCCGGGCAGGCACGGATCCGGTGCTCCTTACTGCCACAGTAGAAGCAGGTCCCCTCGGCACGGCGTAAGTCCTGACGGGTCTTGACCATCTTGGTCTGGTCGACCTGCATAGGCTCAGGAGGGTGTACCTGGTTAGAGACAGAAGGAGTGACGGGTTTCTGAAAAGTAGGAGCTAGACGTGGTAACCTCCTCTCACGGGTGACCTCTCTGGCACGCTCCTGGAACCGTAGGTCAATCCGGGTGGCAAGAGTTATTAAGTCATCGAGAGTGGTAGGAATGTCCCGACCGGCTAGTTCATCTTTAATACGGCCGGACAGACCCTCCCAGAAGACGGAAACCAGAGCGTCGTTATCCCAGGCCAGCTCCGAGGCAAGGGTACGGAACCGTATGGCATATTGGCCCACGGTGAGACTCTCCTGACGGAGGCGTAGCAACGATGATGCAGATGAGGTCTTCCGTCCGGGTTCGTCGAAGACTTTCCGGAAAGCCGTGAGAAAAGCAGGCAAGTTGGACACCAGGGGGTCTCCTCTCTCCCATAGAGGATTTAGCCAGGCCAGGGCATCCCCGGTGAGATGGGACATGATGAAGGCAATTTTGGCCCGGTCGGAGTTAAACTGGTGGGACAAAAGTTCAAAGTGCAGGGTGCACTGATTTAAGAAGCCCCGAGCCTGGACGGAGTCGCCTCCGAAGCGAGGAGGTGCAGAAAGCCGGGGTCCGGGGTAGGATACCATGGTATTAGTGGGCAGCGGAGCTGCCGGATTGCAAGATATGGCACTGGCGGAGGTTGTTGGTGGATCAGACAGAGTGTTCAGGCGAGTATTGACATTCCGCAGGTGACCCAGGATGGACTCCTGTTGGGACCTCTGACGGGACAGTTCAAGACAGAGGTCCGAGAGCGAGGGAGCTTGGGTGCCACCGGGTTCCATGGCCCGAGCAAACTGTAACGGGTCTGGGAGGCGGAACCTCTGGGCTACAATACAAGGGGGCGGTCCTTGTAAGGGAGCGGGTGGCGACCAGGCAGGTAGTCACAGGAGGTGACCAGGACAGTCTCTGGGTGTACGGGCAGGAGGACACGGCAAGTGATCGGGGCAGTCTCTGGATAAAGGGTAGGTACGACCTGTGATGGCTGAACCTCCAGGTAGGCTAGCAAGGCAGATGGAGAATGTGTGCTCCCAGGTGAGCAAGCGAGAGTCTCTGGAATAGCAGGTGGTCACAGCACGTGACGGCGGAGCCTCCAGGTAGGCAAGCAGGCAGGTAACGGAGAAGCGCTCCCAGGTGAGCGGGCAAGAGTCTCAGGAATAGCTGGTGGTCACAGCACGTGACAGCGGAGCCTCCGGGCAGGCAAGCAGGCAGGTAGCGGAGAAGCGCTCCCAGGTGAGCGGGCAAGAGTCTGGAGTAGCTGGTGGTCACAGCACGTGACAGCGGAGCCTCCGGGCAGGTAAGCAGGCAGGTAGCGGAGAAGCGCTCCCAGGTGAGCGGGCAAGAGTCTGGAGTAGCTGGTGGTCACAGCACGTGACAGCGGAGCCTCCGGGCTGGCAAGCAGGCAGGTAACGGAGAAGCGCTCCCAGGTGAGCGGGCAAGCTGGTCCATAGACAGACTGACCGGAGTTGTAAGGCAGACCGTCGGACCTCAGGCAAGCAGGCAGGTAGCTGAGGTGCGCTCCCAGGTGAGCGGGCAGGCTGGTCCTTAGACAGACTGACAGGAGTAGTAAGGCAGACCGTCGGACCTCAGACTAGCAGACAGGTAGCAAGTAATCAGGCAGGAATCTGACAGGTAACTGGCAGGTAACTGGCAACGGGACCTGAGGGCTGAAGCACAGGTGAGACACAGGTGCAAACAACATTGCTCGGGCACCTCCATTTTGGAGGAGGTGCCTTATATATGATGAAGTCCTCCGGCCATTGGCCGGGGACTCCTTAGGACGGCGCGCGCGGCCCCTTTAAGAGGAGGGGAGCGCGCGCGCGCGCGCCCTAAGCACAGGGGCCGGGAAGGAGCGCGCGCTGAGAGCAGAGCGGGAGGAGGACGCCGGGAAGGAGCGCGCGCTGACAGCAGAGCGGGAGAGGGACGCCGGGCACGGGGCAGAGCGGTGAGGGGAGCAGCGTCCCTGCCTAGCAGAGGGCAGGGACGCCGGCACTACACCCATGTCCTGGATACGTCTGTGTGTGGTGGCTCTTGAAGCAATGACTCCAGCAGCAGTCCGCTCCTTGTGAATCTCCCCCAAATTTTTGAATGGCCTTTTCTTAACAATCCTTTCAAGGCTGCGGTTATCCCGGTTGCTTGAGCTCCTTTTACTACCACACTTTTTCCTTCCACACAACTTTCCATTAATATGCTTGGATACAGCACTCTGTGAACAGGCAGCTTCTTTAGCAATGACCTTTTGTGGCTTACCCTCCTTGTGGAGTGTGTCAATGACTGCCTTCTGGACTTCTGTCAAGTCAGCAGTCTTCCCCAAGATTGCGGAGCCTACTGAAACAGACTAAGGGACCTTTTTAAAACACATTGGAAGCCTTTGCACATGTTTTTTGTTAATTATTCAAATTTACTGAGATAATGACTTTTGTGTTTTCATTGGCTGTAAGCCATAATCATCAACATTAACAGAAATAAACACTTGAAATAGATCACTCTGTGTGTAATGACTCTATATAATATATGAGCTTCACTTTTTGCATTGAAAAACTGAAATAAATTAACTTTTTGATGATATTCTAATTTAATGAGATGCACCTGTATGTGTGGGGGAGGGGGAACTTGGCTATGCATACTATGTGTGGGGGAGGGGGAACCTGGCTATGCATACTATGTGGTGGAGGGGGATTTGGCTATGCATACTATGTGTGGTGGAGGGGGGACTTGGCTATGCAAACTATGTGTGGGGGAGGGGGGACTTGGCTATGCATACTATGTGTGTGGGAGGGGGAACTTGACTATGCATACTATGTGTGTGGGAGGGGGAACTTGACTATGCATACTATGTGTGTGGGAGGGGGAACTTGGCTATGCATACTATGTGTGGGGGAGGGGGAACTTGGCTATGCATACTATGTGTGGCGGAGGGGGAACTTGACTATGCATACTATGTGTGTGGGAGGGGGAACTTGGCTATGCATACTATGTGGGGGTGGGGGACTTCGCTTTCATACTATGTGTGGTGGAGGGGGACTTGGCTATACATACTATGTGTGGGGGAGGGGGGACTTGGCTAGGCAAACTATGAGTGGGGGAACTTGGCTATGCACACTATGTGTGAGGGGACTTGGCTATATGTGCAATGTGTGGTGGAGGGCAGACTTGGTAATATATACAGTTGAAACCAGAAGTTTACATACACTATATAAAAAGACACATCTGCATGTTTTTCTCAATATCTAACATGAAATCAGAATAAACCTTTCCTGTTTTAGGTCAATTAGGATTATCATATTTTTTAATATTTGCCAAATGCCAGAATAATGAGAGAGAGAGAATGTTTTAAGGCATTTTTATTACTTACTGCAAAGTCAAAAGTTTACATACACTAAGATTACTAATCCTTTAAACAATCCTGGACTGCCCATATGATGATGTCACGTGTTTAGAAGCTTCTGATAGTTTTTTTTTTGCAAAATATGAGTTAATTAGAGACACACTTGTGGATGTATTTTAATGCACACCTGGAACACACTGCTTCTTTGTGTAGCATCATGGGAAAATCTAAAGAAATCAGCAAAGATATCAGGCAGAGAATTGTGGGCTTGCACAAGTCTGGCTCATCTTTGGGGACAATTTCAAGATCCCTGAAGGTGCCTCGTTCATCTGTACAAACAATTATACCCAAGTACAAACAAGATGAGAATGTCCAGCCATCATACCGCTCAAGAAGGAGACGGGTTCTGTGTCCCAGAGATGAACGTGCTTTGGTCCGACTTGTGCATATCAACCCAAGGACAAAAGCAAAAGACCTTGTGAAGATGATGGCGGAAGCTGGTAAGATTGTGTCAATATCCACAGTGAAACGAGTACTGTATCAACATGAGCTGAAAGGCCACTCTGCCAGGAAGAAGCCATTACTCCAAAAGAAACATAAAAAAGCCAGATTAATTTTTGCAAATGCACACAGGAACAAAGACCTTAACTTTTGGAGACATGTCCTGTGGTCTGATGAAGCTAAAATTGAACTTTTGGGGCATAATGACCATTGTTACATTTGGATGAAAAAGGGAGAAGCTTGGAAGCCTAAGAACACCATCCCAACTGTGAAACACGGGGATGGCAGCATCATGTTGTGGGGTTGTTTTGCTGCAGCAGGGACTGGTGCACTTCACAAAATAGATAGCATCATGAGAAAAGAAGATTATGTGGCAATACTGGAGCATCATCTCAAGACATCAGCCAGGAAGTTAAAGCTTGGGTGGAAATGGGTCTTCCAAATGGACAATGACACGAAGCATACTGCCAAAATGGTAACAAAGTGGCTTAAGGATAACAAAGTCAATGTTTTGGAGTGGCCATCACAAAGCCCTGATCTCAATCCTATTGAAAATTTATGGGCAAAGCTGAAAAAACAGGTGCGAGCAAGATGACCTAGAGTTACACCAGTTTTGTCAGGGGGAATGGGCCCAAATTCCAACCAAATATTGTGAGAAGCTTGTGGAAGGGTATCCCAAATGTGTGACCCAAGTCATTCAGTTTAATGGCAATGGTACCAAGTACTAATGAAATGTATGGAAACTTTTGACTTTGCAGTCAGTAATAAAAATGTCTTAAAACATTCTCTCTCTCTCTTTTATGATATTGAGAAAAACCATGCATGTGTGTCTTTTTATATAGTGTATGTAAACTTCTGGTTTCAACTGTATTATGTGTGGGGAGTGGGTATTAGCTATATATGCCATTTGCGCAGCAAGGGGGTCTTGATGTGTATGTTATGTGTGGGGGAGGGGGAATTGGCTGTATGTGGTATGTGTGGGGCAGGAGTATGCCCTATGAATTGATTTTTTGGGAGTAGCTTTAGGCTACTTTCCTACAATGAGATTTTGGTGCGTTTTTGATGTTGCAGAATTTCTGCCCCATTTCTGTGCCTAATATTTAAATTAGGTTGCTTGCGGGTTTTTTATTGCGTTTTTCTGTGGGTTTCTTTTTTAACATGAGTTTTAATCTCGTTTTCTAAGCTGCGTTTTTTGTCTCTGTTTGGTGTGTCATTCATTAAATAAAAGGTGCTTGGTTTTTTGCTTTGACAAAAATTTATTGCTGTACTTAGGTGCAGATTACATGTGTTTTTGATACATTATTTATGATAGAAAATGATGTAAACAGCCAGATCTATATGAATAAGCACAATGTTCACAACGTACCCATTAATCCCTGAGTCACATCGCGGCACCACAACCCCAAACTGTTTGAAATGTTGCAAAGATTTTTGTGCCTTTGGCATTTTTTACACCAGCCCCGGATAGGTTTGCCAACATTTCAAAAGGAGAGCAGAGCTTCATGGGAAGGGTACGTGTGCAAGAAATTCAGCATGATTCACGCCATAAAAGTGGTGTAAATACAACAGAAATGTTGTGTTTGCTGAAAATGTTCATTAAGAGGCACATGAGGCTGTATTGTGCCTCATGTATATGTGCATGACGCTTGAGTGTGAACAGGTACAATTTACATGTAAAGTAGCAGTAGGGTGGGACCCATTCCACCTGTGGGCCCTAGGCACTCCAGTCCGACACTGGACATGTTACTGATCTGCAAATGATTGCAAAATGGAAACAAATGTATCAAAACCTCTCAATTTATTCAGTCTGGAGTCTAAGCGCCACGTGCAGAAATCCCTTCACTTACAGCCTCGGCTTCTATCAATGGGGTTATTAATGGGCACCTTAAGGTTCTCATTAAGTGAAGGTGAAGGTTCTCCACGCTGAATGCACTCAAGAAGCAAATCATCAAGATCCGCTGCTGGCAGCTCCTGTCTAATCACTGACCAATGACGTCCCAGATGTGCTCGATGGGAGACGAGTTCGGAGACTATGTCCCTCTTTGACACCAGTGGCAGACGTGATGACAACAACAACCATTAATTTTTATGCTGTTCTTGCCTTTTTCCTTACAGAACACTAGATAACAAGAAGATGTTCTTAGCCGCCTTTTCCGCTGTTCTTGGTAACTTCTCCTTTGGCTATGGCCTGGTTTACCCCTCACCTGTGCTGCCAGTTCTGGAAGAAGATACTGATCCAGTCTTGCACATTACAGATGCTGAAAAGTCATGGTTCGGGGTACACATCTTTTCTCTTTTTGTATCTTTCAATAAATTCTGTGTGGTATTACAGCTTGGCTACATTGAAGTAAATATGACTAATACCACACAACAACCTGTGAGCAGCTTTGGCACTGTTATTAGAAGAAAGCAGCCATGCTTTTCTAATCCTGAATAATGCTTATAAATTTCACTTCTTTTTTCCCCGGACAGTCCGTCTTTGCTCTCGGCTGCTGTCTCGGAGCAATAAGCTCGAGGTTCCTGAATAACCGACTGGGACGTAAACTGAGTATCATGTTTTCGGCTTTTCCTGCAGCGGTGGGCTTCCTGCTCATGGGCAGTGCACCTACATGTCTCAATGTTACTTTTGGGCAGGATTCTAACGGGACTGGCCGGAGGACTGACATCATCTATACCGGTAAGACTTGTCACTAGTTTTTGATTGGTTAAAGAAGTTCTTCAAAATTCACTGATGTCAAGGAAAATTTCCAAAACAGTAGAAGGCACTCGGCTTCCTCCGGCAGTCCCATACACAATAAACAGAGCAAAGATTTAGCATGCGCTACTCTGAGATAACAGGGGATACAGATGATAACATACTGTTTGGGGAAAACCCTTTTTATTGGGTTTTCCAAGCTTAGGGTACAAGTCTGCATTCACTCTATGTGACTGCAGACTTGTAAATCCTCACAGTGCGCACAGTGCTTGCTGTCAGGATTCTCCAGTGCCAGCGCTGGGATCAGCGAGTACATGACTGGTAGTATGCAATTTGCATATTTCCAACCACATTTCAACTAGACGGATCCAGCTTCACTCAATTCACGTCTAGTTGGCATGTGACCACATGTATGCAAATAACATACTTGGGATCACTTGCCCGCCCAGCACCAGAGAATCCTGACAATGTGGACTGTGCGCAATGTGAGGATTCACAAGTCTGCAGTCCCATAGAGTCAGGGCCGGCGTCAGCACCCGGCGCACCCGGGGAAATTCCGGGGCCCTGAGCAGGCAGAGGGGCCCACTGGCGGTCGCGCACCCCGCTGGGCTATGGGCGGAGGAGAGCGGTGTCAGCGCCCGCCCTTCTCCGCCGCTTGCTCAGGGCCCCGGCAGCTGGATACTTACCTCTCCCCGTGCCTCCGCAGATCAGCTGTCTTCCTGCTCTGCGCTCCCTGTGACGTGTCAGGTCAGAGGGCGCGGTGACGCCTTTACACCGCGCCCTCCCCTGAGCCGTCACAGGGAGCGCTGAGCGGGAAGACGCCGACAACGCTGGAGTTCGGACCCGAGCAGCGGGCAGCGGACAGCGGGCAGCGGGCTGCAGGTAGCAGGTGAGGAGAAGGGAGGTGAGTATTTGATTTATTTTTTTTTAATGTATGGAGGCATGGGGCAGTATAAAGAGAAGGGGGGGGGCATCCTGCATGGGGCATTATAAAGAGAGGGGGGTGACATCCTGAATGGGGCATTATAAAGAGAGGGGGGGGACATCCTGCATGGGGCATTATAAAGAGGGGTGACAGCCTGCATGGGGCATTATAAGGTGGGGAACAGCCTGCATGGGGCATTATAAAGAGGGGGGGGACATCCTGCATGGGTCATTATAAAGAGGAGGGGTGACAGCCTGCATGGGGCATTATAAGGTGGGGAACAACCTGCATGGGGCATTATAAAGGGGGGGCAGCCTGTATAGGGCATTATGTGGGGGGTAACAGCCTGCATGGAGCATTAAAAGGGGGAGGGCTGTATGGGGCATTATGTGGGGGGGAACAGCCTGCATGGGGCATTATAAGGGGGGGGCAGCCTGTATGGGGCATTAAGTGGGGGGTAACAGCCTGCATGGAGCATTAAAAGGGGGGGGCCTGTATGGGGCATTATGTGGGGGGTAACAGCCTGCATGGAGCATTATAAGGGGGGGACAGCCTGTATGGGGCATTATGTGGGGGGTAACAGCCTGCATGCAGCATTATATGGGGGCCAGTATCCTGTATGGAGCGTTATAAGGGGACCGGTATCCTGTATGGAGCGTTATATGGGGGCCAGTATCCTGGATGGAGCATTATATGGGGGCCAGTATCCTGTATGGAGCTTTATAAGGGGACCAGTATCCTGTATGGAGCGTTATATGGGGGCCAGTATTCCGTATGGAGCCTTATATGGGGGCCAGTATTCCGTATGGAGCCTTATATGGGGGCCAGTATTCCGTATGGAGCCTTATATGGAGGCCAGTATTCCGTATGGAGCCTTATATGGGGGCCAGTATTCCGTATGGGGGCCAGTATTTAGTATGGAGCCTTATATGGGGGCCAGTATTCCATATGGAGCCTTATATGGGGGCTAGTATTCCATATGGAGCCTTATATGGGGGCCAGTATTCCGTATGGAGCCTTATATGGGGGCCAGTATTCCGTATGGAGCCTTATATGGGGGCCAGTATTCCGTATGGAGCCTTATATGGGGGCCAGTATTCCGTATGGAGCCTTATATGGGGGCCAGTATTCCGTATGGAGCCTTATATGGGGGCCAGTATTCCGTATGGAGCCTTATATGGGGGCCAGTATTCCGCATGGAGCCTTATATGGGGGTCAGTATTCCGCATGGAGCCTTTTATGGGGGTCAGTATTCCGTATGGGGCCTTATATGGGAGCCAGTATTCCGTATGAAGCGTTATATGGGAGCCAGTATTCCGTATGGAGCCTTATATGGGGGCCAGTATACTGTGTGGAGCGATTCACCGGTTTCTGAGCTATTGTGGAATTTACAATAGATATCACTCATGTAATGTAAGAAGTGAAATCTTTGCATTGTAGTATATATATATATATATATATATATATATATATATATATATATATTTCTCCGCCGTATCTGTGCATCATGAATCGTGGTATGTGTTAAAGGGGCCCACTGAGACTCTTTCGCCCGGGGCCCAGAAAAACCTGGAGCCGGCCCTGCATAGAGTGACAGCAGACCTGTACCCCAAGCCTGGACAAACCCTTTAATGAAGAAAAATCTTATTAGTAATGCAGGCACTTTTGCCTTTCTCATGCCCTCGGCCATAGGACAGATCTAACATCTATCTTTTGACTTCTTTGCCACTTTGGATACAGTGATACATAGTTGTCAGACAGCACGCCCATAGCATCTGCTCTATCTTTGATTAAGGAACAAGATGGTGTAAAATTCTGGTTTCGGTGCCTAAAAAGTGGAGAAAACCAAGCTTCCTCAACATTTATTCTGTGTCTGCCTCTTATAGCATTGTCTTATGGAATTCTAATCATGAAGCAGGGGGCTCAGGATAAGCAGCTCCAATCATAACACTTCTATATGTGATGTTTTGCGTCTTCCAGGTTTATATATCAGAGATTTCTCATGCTGCCATGCGGGGGAGAATTAGGGCATGTCCACAGCTGATGTCTGTACTTGGAGCTCTGGCTCTCTATGCCTTGGGTAGGCCTAATTTCTATATATCTAATAGCTGGTCGATGATATACAAGTGCTTCTCACAAAATTAGAATTTCATCAAAAAGTTAATTTATTTCAGTTGTTCAATTCAAAAAGTGAAACTCATATATTATACAGAGTCATTACAAACAGAGTGATCTATTTCAAGTGTTTATTTCTGTTAATTTTAATGCCATGAGGCAGGGTAGTCAAACGTTCAGGGGTCAGATACCAAGAGAGCACGTAGTGAACTAAAGGGGAAAGACAAAGGTGAAGTCAGGTCACAGTCCGAGGTCAGAATACCAGAAAGATAGTGGATCATAGCAAAGGGGCTAGGCAAACGGATGGTCAGAACGAGGTTCAAGGTCAGGCAGAAATAGATCAACAAACAGAGCACAGGATTACAAGGCACACAAACACTACCGAGCAAATGCTACGACTGACAGAGATCTGGGACTGACAGCTTAGCTAAGTAGCTGGATAATCACTTAGAATAGGGAACACCTGAAGGAACTCAGCACCTCCCAGTGTCAGATTGGGACGGCTGAGCTGTCAATCAAAATACCAACAGCTCAGTACGCCCCTGCACTAGATTGGTCGGCTGAACTATCAGACACGATGTCCAAAACACACTGAGTGGAGGAATTGTGACAGAACCTTCATTATTTACAAGTCAGTCTTAGTCATGGGATTGTTTCATTATGATTGATAACGGCATCATGTATCTTTATTTAACCCTCTGTTCTCTCTATCTCATCCTCCAAGGGCTCATCCTGCCATGGCGCTGGCTGGCAATAGCTGGTGAGGTGCCCGTATTTTTGATGCTTTTCCTCCTCTGCTTTATGCCTGACTCCCCCCGTTTCCTAATATCCGGGGTCCCAACACGGCATACAGGGGGGAGTTCCAAAGGATTAAAGAGAGCGTCCTGAAAGCGGTAAGGCTCCAGTGGGAGTTGTAATCCTCCAGTGGATGGATGCTGGGAGTAGTGATTGAGATGATTGTGGAAATGTATCTTTCTATCTTTTCAGAGCAGTTCTCTCACCTGGAGCGAGCTCTCCGACCCATACTACTACAAGCCCATCCTCATCTCCGTATTCATGAGGTGTCTGCAGCAATTATCCGGAATTAGCCTAATACTCACCTACCTGGAGCCCATCTTTAACAAGACCAAAGTCATTCTGGTGAGGACTATTGTGCCTTAGAGTTTCCCAATTACCAACGTCCCCAGTGCCATCCATTACCCTGCAGTTCTTACCACTGCTGTTGTAGTGACTTTTCCAGCCATATGTGAAATACTGCCATACAATGCCTAAGTAATACCTCCATACAGTACTCAAAAATTATACTACCATATAGTATGAAGCTGCCATACATTGCCAATATAATAGACACATTCAGGGTTCCTTTAACCTGGGATCAATCAAGATGATTAGTGAGTCTCAGATATCAGGGATATCCTATGGACTATCACAAATGAAGATTTTGGGTTCTTACCGTAAAATCTCTTTCTCGAAGCCTTCATTGGGAGACACAGGAAACCATGGGTGTGTGCTGCTGCCACTAAGAGGCTGACACTAGGCAATAAAAAAGTTAGCTAATCCTCAGTGATACACACCCACCAACCGGAGCCAAGCCGATCAGTTAGTGTGAAAGAAGCAACCTAAAATAGAATACAGACTGGCCCAACAGAGGCATTTAGAAAGGGTGGGTGCTGTCCCACCCAATGAAGGCTCGGAGAAATAGATTTTACGGTAAGAACCCCAAATCTTCATTTCTCTATTGCTTCATTGGGGGACACAGCAAACCATGGGATTTCCCAAAGCAGTCCCCAAGGGTGGGACGACAAACAAGGACTAGTCAAAAATACGAGCAGAGGCGAGAATCTCAGGTCTGAGACTGGCCACTGTAATATGCAAAACATTTCTGCCCAGACCCGAAAATGCCAAGGAGGCGGAAGAAAATGAGTATTCTGTAAAACATGGAAAAGGAAATAACAGATAACTGAGAAACAGCTTAGAGAACTGCCATAGAGCCTTGATGATGAATGGTGCAGGAAGCCCTAGGCCCAGATGAAGAGAGCAGGAAGACAGTGGTGGAGCTCTGTCCCTTGCCAGTAGACATCCAGAATTGGAGGGCGGATCCAGACTAGAAGACCATTATGATGACTCTCCAGATGCAAACAGGGAATCTGAGCATCTGAAGAAACGGTTCTTGACAGATGGAGCGCTGAGATGCACTCTGAACAGTTACAATATATCCAAGAGACTGATCAGAAGATGAGAAGGAAGAGAACTGAGCGAGAGAATGTGTAACATACCTGGCGGCGTCCTTGCATGGTGGTCCATCTCCCACTGTGCAAGAGGGCGCACTTGATCTCCTGTCCAGAATGTCTCTCTGGCTTCCCTCCATGCTGTCTGTTTGTGTCTGTTTCTGCTGCTTAAGGGCGGCGCCCGATCACTTCCTGCCTTTTGTACCTGCTGTGGGTCACACCCCTTGTGCGTCCTCAGCCTATTGCTGTCTGTCACTTGGTATATAGCTCAGCAGCTCCCTTCTATCCCTGCCTGAGCATAAGTGTTTTCCTTCAGTGTGTGCTTGCACTCTGAAGGTGCCAGGTCCCGTCTTTGTTTCCTTGTCTGCCTTTCCTGGAGGCTGTATTTCCAGGCCTGTCTGAACTTAGTCCTGTATGTCTCCTGCTTTGCGGTATTAGTTCCCGTGTCTGAACTAAGTCCTGTATTTCTCCTGCTTTGCGGTATTAGTTCCCGTGTCTGAACTAAGTCCTGTATGTCTCCTGCTTTTTGTATCAGTTCCCGTGTCTGAACTGAGTCCTGTATGTCTCCTGCTTTTTGTATCAGTTCCCGTGTCTGAACTGAGTCCTGTATGTCTCCTGCTTTGCGGTATCAGCTCCCGTGTCTGAACTGTGTCCTGTATGTCTCCTGCTTTGCGGTATTAGTTCCCGTGTCTGAACTAAGTCCTGTATGTCTCCTGCTTTGCGGTATTAGTTCCCGTGTCTGAACTGAGTCCTTTCTGTGTTCTCTTGTCTGTCCTGTCTGAACACGCTCCTTGCCTGTTCGTTCCGCCTTCTAGTGGCCGATTTCCTAGACCCGCTCCTGTTTCTGGTCTGTCCTGTCTGAACACGCTCCTTGCCTGTTCGTTCCGCCTCTCTGGGGGCCGTATTCCCAGACCCGCTCCTGTATCCCGCTGCAGTGTCGGTCTCCTCCGTACACTCAGTTCCAGTCTGAACTCTCTCCTGTCCTTTACCTGTTTTGCCTCTATGTCCGTTCCCTTCCTTTTTCTGCAGAGTCTGAACTCGTACCTAACTCCTGCTTGTTGCTTCTGCAAGTACTGTGTGAGTATCTGGCTCTGTCTTTCCCTTCCTGTCTGTTCCGTGTGAACAGAGCCCTGTCCTCCCTGCTCAGCCTTGTCTGCACTCTAGCTGTGCTTGCCTGTAACCCTCTGCCTGTATTGTTCCTGAGTCCCGGTGTGTACTGGGTCCTATCCCGCCTGTGTTCCTACCTGCTAGTGCCTCCCTGTCTGCACTCTAGCTGTGCTTGCCTTTACCCCCCTGCCTGCATACCCGCCTGCCTGCATACCAGTCGTGCCTGCCTATACCCTCCAGTCTGTGTGCCAGCCTACCAGCCTGTTCCTGTATTTCCCTGTGTGGGTCAACAGCCGTGTCCGGGGTCTGTCCTGGAGTAGCACCTGGTCCCTCTGCTCGGTTCCTCCTTGGTGCACTGGCGTCGTATGCCGTCGTGCGACCCTGGTCGGATCGGGTGAATACTTAGTCACGCCCCTCCAGGCATTCACTCTCCGGCACGGTCCAGTGGAATCACTACCAATCACACGCACACGCCGCTTAGCCCGGGCGTGTGCATAACAGCATGCTCAGGCCATGGTTCCCGTTGAGCCCCACGGCCTTCGCTCTTTGAGAAGTTTTTCCAGCGAATACATGCATTAAAATAAATAAATAAATTTTTTTCCCCCTTTAGCTGAGTTCCAGGCGAATTACGCACCCGTCCAGATGGATCTATCAGCTCTCGTTCCTGCGGATCCGCCACGTTACTATGGGGATCCAAGACAGTGTCGTGCATTTGTGGAGCAATGCATGCTACACTTTAAGGCCTACCCTCTCTATTTTCCTTCCGATTGGGCTAAAGTGGCCTTTATGATTGACTACCTAGCGGGTGATGCCTTGAAATGGGTCACCCCCCTATGGGAAGCATGGGATCCTGTCATCCTTGACCTGCAGGCCTTCCTGGTGGCCTTTCGTATGGTCTTCGAGGACCCTAACTCTGAAGCCCCTGCTGAAGCTTCACTTCCCAATATCCCGGAGCAGCCCCGACGGGTAATGTGTGTGGGTAGCGCAATAGTCCTCCAGCCCAATGAGACTACTGCCCACCCAGAATCCTCACAGGGTGACTACGCTTTCCGGAATACTTCTCTCAACCTCAAGAGGCAGTCCAGACGTGCTAGACTTAGAGGCAAGCCGTCACGCCAGGGTCTGTCCTCCCTGAGACCTCCTGACCCCAACCTTGAAGTCCCTACTGAAGCTTCATCTCCCTGTATCCCGGAGAAACCCCAATGGGTAATGTGCGTGGGTAGTGCACCAGTTCTCCTGGCTGAAGAGACTTCTGCCCATCCAGACTCCACACAGGAGAACTTCCTGCACCCGGCATCAGATGCTTCTCTCTCTTTAACCGGTGTGCATGTCCAAGGATGCTCCAAAGCTGTGGTTACCTCAGAGTCTGTGCACCTCTACTACCTGGCGGAGGATCCCCTGTTGCCTCCTGAACCCTCCGGGATACCACTCGATGACAAATGGAGAGAGACTTCTCTACACCCGGTACACAATACTTTGTCCGCTTCGTCCTGTGAGCCTGACAATGGGTACCCCAAAGTGGTAGTTACCTCCGAGTCTCTACACCCCTCCGACCAGGCGGAGGATCTCCAGTTGTCTCCTGAACCCTTCGGGGTGCTACCTGGTAGCGAAAGGACAGAGACTCTCCTATACTCTGTACCTGATACCTCGCTCGCTTCGTCCAGTGAGTCCAACCTAGTGTACTCCGAAGCAGAGGTTACTCCTGAGTCTCTACACCCCTCCGACCAGGCAGAGGACCTCCAGTTGTGTTCAGAATCCTTCGGGGTGCCACCTGGTGGTGAATGGACAGAGACTTTCCTATACTCTGTACCTGATACCTCGCTCGCTTCGTCCAGTGAGTCCAACCTAGTGTACTCCGAAGCAGAGGTTACTCCTGAGTCTCTACACCCCTCCGACCAGGCGGAGGACCTCCAGTTGTGTTCAGAATCCTTCGGGGTGCCACCTGGTGGTGAATGGACAGAGACTTTCCTATATCCTGTACCTGATACCTCGCTCGCTTCGTCCAGTGAGTCCGACCTAGTGTACTCCGAAGCAGAGGTTACTCCCGAGTCTCTACACCCCTCCGACCAGGCGGAGGACCTCCAGTTGTGTTCAGAACCCTTCGGGGTGCCACCTGGTGGTGAATGGACAGAGACTTTCCTATACTCGGTACCCGATACCTCGCCTGCTTCCTCCAGTGAGTCTGACCTAGTGTACTCTGAAGCAGTTGTTTTCTCTGAGCCTCTGCACTCTTCTGACCCTGCGGAGGACCTCCAGTTGTTTCCTGAATCCTCCGGGATACCACCAGATAACAAAGAGACAGTGACTTTTCCTCATTATGTACCTGATAACCCGTCTATTTTTTCCTGTGAGCTTGACAAGATGTACCTCGAAGCAGAGATTACCCTCAAGTCTCTGTCCCCCTCCAACCCAGTGAACGACTGGTCCTCGAATTCCCTGCGGAAGATTCTGGCAGGCCTGAAGAAGAGGGGGCGTAAGGGGGGAGGTACTGTAACATACCTGGCGGCGTCCTTGCATGGTGGTCCATCTCCCACTGTGCAAGAGGGCGCACTTGATCTCCTGTCCAGAATGTCTCTCTGGCTTCCCTCCATGCTGTCTGTTTGTGTCTGTTTCTGCTGCTTAAGGGCGGCGCCCGATCACTTCCTGCCTTTTGTACCTGCTGTGGGTCACACCCCTTGTGCGTCCTCAGCCTATTGCTGTCTGTCACTTGGTATATAGCTCAGCAGCTCCCTTCTATCCCTGCCTGAGCATAAGTGTTTTCCTTCAGTGTGTGCTTGCACTCTGAAGGTGCCAGGTCCCGTCTTTGTTTCCTTGTCTGCCTTTCCTGGAGGCTGTATTTCCAGGCCTGTCTGAACTTAGTCCTGTATGTCTCCTGCTTTGCGGTATTAGTTCCCGTGTCTGAACTAAGTCCTGTATTTCTCCTGCTTTGCGGTATTAGTTCCCGTGTCTGAACTAAGTCCTGTATGTCTCCTGCTTTTTGTATCAGTTCCCGTGTCTGAACTGAGTCCTGTATGTCTCCTGCTTTTTGTATCAGTTCCCGTGTCTGAACTGAGTCCTGTATGTCTCCTGCTTTGCGGTATCAGCTCCCGTGTCTGAACTGTGTCCTGTATGTCTCCTGCTTTGCGGTATTAGTTCCCGTGTCTGAACTAAGTCCTGTATGTCTCCTGCTTTGCGGTATTAGTTCCCGTGTCTGAACTGAGTCCTTTCTGTGTTCTCTTGTCTGTCCTGTCTGAACACGCTCCTTGCCTGTTCGTTCCGCCTTCTAGTGGCCGATTTCCTAGACCCGCTCCTGTTTCTGGTCTGTCCTGTCTGAACACGCTCCTTGCCTGTTCGTTCCGCCTCTCTGGGGGCCGTATTCCCAGACCCGCTCCTGTATCCCGCTGCAGTGTCGGTCTCCTCCGTACACTCAGTTCCAGTCTGAACTCTCTCCTGTCCTTTACCTGTTTTGCCTCTATGTCCGTTCCCTTCCTTTTTCTGCAGAGTCTGAACTCGTACCTAACTCCTGCTTGTTGCTTCTGCAAGTACTGTGTGAGTATCTGGCTCTGTCTTTCCCTTCCTGTCTGTTCCGTGTGAACAGAGCCCTGTCCTCCCTGCTCAGCCTTGTCTGCACTCTAGCTGTGCTTGCCTGTAACCCTCTGCCTGTATTGTTCCTGAGTCCCGGTGTGTACTGGGTCCTATCCCGCCTGTGTTCCTACCTGCTAGTGCCTCCCTGTCTGCACTCTAGCTGTGCTTGCCTTTACCCCCCTGCCTGCATACCCGCCTGCCTGCATACCAGTCGTGCCTGCCTATACCCTCCAGTCTGTGTGCCAGCCTACCAGCCTGTTCCTGTATTTCCCTGTGTGGGTCAACAGCCGTGTCCGGGGTCTGTCCTGGAGTAGCACCTGGTCCCTCTGCTCGGTTCCTCCTTGGTGCACTGGCGTCGTATGCCGTCGTGCGACCCTGGTCGGATCGGGTGAATACTTAGTCACGCCCCTCCAGGCATTCACTCTCCGGCACGGTCCAGTGGAATCACTACCAATCACACGCACACGCCGCTTAGCCCGGGCGTGTGCATAACAGCATGCCATCTCCCACAATGAAGAGAGAGAATCGAACACAGAACCACCATGACCAAAGAGGCCAGGAAGGGAGGGCGACAGTACGGGAGTGGAGAGATCGTTACCAAAAGAACTTTCCAGGAAACAAGGAAGGATGACTAAAAAGGATACAAAGAAATCTACTTAGATACTAATAAAGACGTGATTGGAGGAAAACGGAGCTTGGATGCTGCGTTTCACGAGCAGGCCGTGAAACTGAAACAGTCAAATCGTAATAGCGAAGGTGATGGAATTGGGAAACCGATATAGAAATTTCCAAGAGGAGATTGTAAGAAAGTACACTACCCCCAGTCTAGAAGAGGGCGGAAGGAAGGGGGAGGTTTTGAGTCCACGTGACTGCGAAAGTGTTGGCGAACAATCACTGAGTGATGAAATCTGGAAGTGGACTGAAAAACCTCGTAGAGCACCCTGGATCTCTTTGGAATGATACAGGGTATGTTCCGCCATAAACGACTATGGACAAGAGCCGTCTGATGAAACAAGCCAGAGAACCATATGATGAGACAACCCTTCTCCTGTCGAAGGCCTCTTGCAGGTTAGGAAGTCGGTAGAACGTAGCTTACTGTGGACAAATCAGCAGACATTGTTCAGTCCATGACCAGATACCTCCGTAAAGGTTGACAAGTATAGCGTTGACCAGGATAGTGTTCCACCTTGGGAGGAAAGAGAATCCTGGGTTCCGCCATGGAAGGAAAAGAGAAAAACTACCACTCTAGGTTCTAGATGAAGAAGGGAAGGAGGCATAATTAACATATGGGCGATCCTGAGATGTGTGATACTAGACTAAAGTTTCTAGCTGAGTAAAAAGGAGACGGCCGTCATCACAAACTTTCTTCGGTCTGGAAGGATCTTTTGCAAAGAATGGGTAGAACACCGCCACTGGGCCAAGAATAAGAGTATGCTCAGATGAGAGAGAAACGGAAGGAAAGCCAGAGTGATTGAGCTTCAAGAAGAAGAGTAGAGAACCCTTTTGTAGGGCGAGGAAAGTGTAAAGAATTTCCTCACATGTAGAAAAAGAGAAGCCCTGTTGTCACGCAAGGTGAGGGAAAGACTAACTGCAACACGAAGGGAAGAGGGAGAGGAAGCCCCAACTCTAGGGAAAGGGGGAGTGGAAACCCCTAGGTAGATCTAATATCACCCTGCCTACCCTATCATCCCTATACAGGTTCCACAGCTATCGCCGAGAAGGAACCTAAGCCCTGAATGTCCCTAGAGCTTGGCCCTACATAGGGAGGGGATGGGGTGAGCTCTAATCAGGCCCCACTACAAACTAAAGACAACAAGGTACACAATCAAAAGGGATACACTTAGCTTGAGCAGATACCAGAGAGATAATGCCAACTGTCCTCAAAGGGCACCAGAGAAGAAGCTAGCCAACTGCTAGTGCTCCAAGCCTAGACAGAGGTACATAGAACTATCACAGGAGACACTCTGGAGAAACTGAGACTATTTAACTACCCAGCAAGGGTGTGTCAATCAGCAGCAGAAGGTGTAGGTCGCTGCTGGGTCCTAAAGGAAGAAGGATATAACTATACTACAGAGATGAGGGAATCAAGAAGGCGTCCGCACAGCCGACTCCAGAGCGACTGTCTGTCACACCTGACACACCCATGACAGTACTCCCCCTTCTACGAGTAGCCTCCGGACACTCAGGACCAGGTTTCTCAGGATAAGAGGTGTGGAATGAACAAACCAGCCTGGGGGCATTCACCTCTGATGCCGAAAACCACATCCTTTCCTCTGGACCATAACCCTTCCGGTGCATCAAGTACTTTAGGGAACGACGCTGGAGGCGAGAATCTACAATTCTCGAAATCTGAAACTCCAAATTACCGTCAACCGTGATTGGGAGCGGTGGCAGGGGAGAGGACTCAAGAGGCTCTACATACTTCTTGAGTAGAGACCTGTGAAAGAAATTGTGGATCTTAAGGGCCTGAGGTAGCTCAAGACGAAACGCTGCTGAGTTAATGACAGCGGTTATTTTATAGGGACCAATAAATCTAGGTGCCAGCTTCCAGGAAGGAACCTTCAACTTGATATTCCTGGTAGACAACCACACAAACTCATTCACACTTAGTCCAGACCTGGCGAGCGTTTCCTGTCAGCCATATTTTTGGATCTGTCTCGCACGATCTTTAAATTACTCAGAACACCCTGCCATACCGAGGAGAGCGATGAAGCAAAACATTTCTCCTCCGAAATTCCTGAAGCCCCTCCCCCACTAAAAGTACCGAACTGTGGATGATAAACATATGCACCAAAGAACGGTGACCTGCCAGTAGATTCTTGGCAATGATTATTAATAGCAAATTCTGCCAACGGTAAGTAAGATGCCCAATCCTCCTGGTTTTCGGAGACAAAACACCTGAGGTAGGTCTCTAAATTCTGATTAAAGCGCTTGGTCTGTCCATTCGACTGAGAATGAAAGGCAGAGGAAAAGGACAGCTGCACCCCCAGTCGAGAACAGAATGCCTTCCAGAACTTAGAAACAAACTGGATCCCCCGATCTGACACCATATCGGAGGAAACCTCGTGAAGTGAGAAAAGAAGGAATAATTGAAATTAGAACAGTCAATGAGAATCAGCTCTTGGTTAGATTGATATTGTTTCAACTCAAAGGCTAGTTAAAGGGGTTGTCAGGGACTTTAATACTGATGGACTATCCTTAGGATATGTCATCAATGTCTGATCGGTGGCAACACCCGACACCCCCGTCAATCAGCTAACAGAGCTGTGCAGCTTTGTAACCGAGCACTTCCGGCCGACATCGGGATCAGCTGATTGGCGGGGGAGATGGGTGTCGCCCCCCCACCGATCAGAAACTGATGACCTATCCTAAGGCTAGGCCATCAATGTTAAAGTCCTGGAAAAACCCTGTAATACCAATACCTGTTACTTTATTGTTGTTTTTGTTTACATACACAAATACCATGATTGTATTAAACTATTTTGTAACTGTCGTGGCAAGACGACTCGCTCGGCTCTCCCGGAGGCAAACTCAGGACACACGTTCTCAGGTTACCTTTCTGCTGGATTATTATGGCATAAACTCATGCAGGGTTCCGCAGGAAAAATAAACAAGACCCCCTTTTGGTTAAACGGGAAAACAAAACAGAATATAGCTCAGTCCATAGGTGAGCGGGTTCTGCCCGCTCTCGGTAGCACAAACTGCACAACAAAGTCCTTGTAAAAAGCTCTGCAGCTTCCACAACACTGTCTGGAGACTTTACTCTCCAGACCACACTCCAGAAAAAAAAAGGGACTGAGCTTCTACACATTGCTCAGCCACACCCTGAGGGGAGGTAGGGGGAATGGCGTCCCGCCCTCTTTGCCATTCCCACAAAACCGCACACCCTTTAACAGAGTAAACCCACCAGCATATAACATGCTGGCAGAAATAAAGTAGGTTTTAGTTCACACAGGAGAGCATCCTGAGTGACACATACCTCCCCTCACATATAAAACCAGTGACACTGTCACATATTCCCCCCCTCTGCCCAAAGCAAGTTTGGGCACCTTCTGACACCAGGCAGGTAATCCTAGAGAGGGCATCTGCATTCCTATGTAACTTCCCGGGCCTATGCTCCACATAAAAGTTAAACCATCTAGTTACCCTGGCATTTTTACCCTTCTTCTCCCTCAACCATCTTAACGGGGCATGGTCTGATACTAATCTAAACTTCCGGCCTAGTAGGTAATATTTCAGTGTATCCACGGCCCATTTTATGGCTAAACACTCTTTCTCTACTATGGTGTAGTTCTTCTCGCAGGAGGACAGCTTTCAGCTCAGATAGAGAATGGGATGTTCTTCCACATTTATCTCTTGAGAGAGTACAGCCCCTAGACCAACCTCTGAAGCGTCCGTCTGGACCACAAATTCTTTCTTAAAGTCTGGCGCGACCAGGACCGGCTGCTTGCACAGTGTTAGCTTCAACTGTTGAAAGGCGGTCTCCGTTTCTTCCATCCATTTCACCATAGTTGATTTGGTGCCTTTTAGAAGATCCGTTAGTGGCGCGGCCATCATGGCGAAATTCAGGATAAACCGCCGGTAATATCCCACCATTCCCAGGAACGCTCTCACCTGCTTCTTCGAGAGCGGTTGCGGCCAGGTCTGAATTGCCTCCACTTTCTTGATTTGCGGCTTTATTTCGCCTCTCCCAACGACATAGCCCAGGTACTTGGCCTCATCTTTTCCAATGGCACACTTTCTCGGATTTATGGTAAATCCCGCCTTCTTTAGCACCTCCAGAACAGCCTGTAGTTTATGTAGGTGACTAGTCCAGTCTGGGCTAAAGACCACAATGTCGTCAAGGTAGGCTGCGGCATTCTTCTTATGTGGGGCTAGGATCCAATCCATAGCCTTTTGGAAAGTGGCTGGGGCCCCCTGTAGTCCGAACGGCATCCGCATGTATTGAAACCATCAGGTGTTGAGAAAGCTGTCTTCTCCTTAGCCGTCTGGGACATGGGGATCTGCCAGTAGCCCTTCGTCAGGTCTAGAGTGGTGATGTACCTCGCTGGTCCAAGCCTCTCGATGAGTTTGTTGACGCGGGGCATCGGGTACGCATCACACTTGGATACCTCATTCAGCCAGCGGTAGTCATTACAAAACCTCCATTCTCCATTAGGTTTCGGCACGAGGACGATTGGGCTCGACCACCCACTCTTTGACTCCTCTTTTACCCCGAGGTCTAACATCCTCTTCACACCTCAGCCGAGATCACCTCCCAGCGTGCTTCCCGGAATCCGATACGGCTTCAGATTCACTCGTACTTGTGGTTCTGTTAGCACGTCATGCTCTAACACTTGAGTATGCCCCGGCAACTCTGAAAACAGCTCCCGTTTCCGCTGTAGTAATTCTCGACACTGTTGCTTCTGGGCCGGTGATAGAGTCTCTGCAATAGTGACCTCCTCCACCTTGCCTTCTGGTGCGGCTCCCAGGCAAGGAGTTTCCACAGGTTCCTGGTCCCCCCACGGCTTGAGCAAATTCACATGATATATTTGATGCGGCTTTCTTCGGCCAGGCTGGTGGATTTTATAATTAACCTCGCTGACTTTCTCCACCACCTCGTACTGGACCTTGCCATTTGGCGAGGAACTTGCTCTCGACGGTAGGGATTAGCACCAAAACACGGTCCCGGAGCTGGAACTGTCTTAGTCTCGCCGACCGGTTATATACCCACGCCTGGGCTTCCTGCACCTGGAGGAGATTTTCCTTCACGATGGGCATCACCTTGGACATTCTCTCCTGTAACTGGGCGCCATGTTCGATGATACTCCGGTGTGGCGTGACTTTGGCCTCCTAAGTTTCCTTGGCGATGTCTAGGTGACCTCTTGGAGGAGCTCAAACGGAGAGAAGCCAGTGGAGGCTTGAGGAACTTCTCTGACCGAGAAAAGCAGAAATGGGAGCAGGTAGTCCCAGTCTCGCCCATCCTTTTCAACTACCTTCTTGAGCATCGCCTTTAAGGTCTTGTTGAAGCGTTCCACTAGGCCATCTGTCTGTGTATGATAAACCGAAGTCAAAATCTGAGTTATCTGAAGGTCTCTGCAAAGCTCCTTCGTCACCTTGCTCATGAAGGGGGTTCCTTGGTCTGTCCGAATCTCTTTTGGCAGACCTGTCCGAGCAAAAATATGGACCAGCTCTCAGGCTATACTTTTACTGGACGAGTTCCTTAGGGGAACCGCTTCAGTGTACCGGGTCGCATAGTCCATGACGACCAGGATATATTAGTGGCCCGAGCTGATTGAACTAAGGGGCCCACGAGGTCCATGGCAATCCTCTCAAAGGGAACCTCTATCACAGGTAGTGGGACTAAGGGGCTACGGAAGTGGGAAGAGGGAGCAGTTATTTGGCAGGTGGGGCAGGACCTACAATAGTTTTGAACTTCTCGGTAACATCCTGGCCAATAAAACCTTCTCAGTATCCTCTCCTGAGTTTTGTCGACCCCTAGGTGTCCCCCCAGAACATGTGAATAGGCCATATCTAGTACCCTCCGTCTATATGGCCCCGGCACTAACAGCTGTTCCACTATCTCACCGCCCCTTAGTTTGGCCACCCGATATAGCAACTCCCCCTGCACAGCAAAGTGGGGGAATCTGGTGTCGGCCCCCGGCTCTTGGGCAACCCCATTACATACAGTAACCTGGTCGAACGTCCCCTTTAAGGTCAGGTCTCGAACTTGAGCAGTCCCAAAGTTCTCTCAGGGACGTCGGTCTCCTCGGTCACTGTCTCACCTTCGTCACCGACAAGGATGCACAGTGGGAACTCCTCCACCTGAGACTTCATCGGGGATTCTTCTCCAAGGACCTGGCTTTTCCCCACGCTACTTAGTCCAGTTCCCTTCCTCCACAAGTCCCAAAATAAGGAAAAATCACGGCCCAATATGACAGGGTGTACCAGGTCCTTCACTACCCCGACTTCATGGGACTGGGCACCACAGTCTGTCCCCACTGTCACTGTGGCCATGGGATAGTCCTTGGTATCACCATGGATGCACAGAACACCCACAGTTTTGGAAGGGATCAACTGGTGGGGAAGGGTAGCTCTGATCAAGGTCACCAGACTCCCGGAGCCCAACAGCCCAAGCACTTTTGCTCCATTAATGGACACGGCACACGCCTGCGGCCCCTCACCGGGTCGACAGTCCACGCTACAGGCTGGATAGGCATAATAGGAGACCCGTCTGCCTAGGCTGCAGTCCATGGGCTCAGGGGATATTTGACACCTGGCGGCTACGTGTCCAGGGTTGTGACACCGCCAACAGACTATATCTTTACCAACAGTCCTTGTGGTACCTTCAGTGGGAATGGGATGTTCCCCAGTGGTGGCTCTAGACCCCTTCCGTGCTGAACTCGCCCCCTTTTGGGTATCCCAGTATGGAGAAATAACTGCATCCGGTTTCCCGAGGGATCTCTCAACTACCTGGTACCTCTTTACCAGGCCGATGAAGTCATCTGATTTCTGAGGATCACCCTGGGCAATCCAAGTCTGGACTGGCTTGGGAAGGGAATGCATGAATCTCTCAATCACCACCCGCTCAGCCATCTGGGCCGGAGTGGAGGACTCCGGTTGTAGCCACTTCTGAACAAGATACAGTAGGTCAAACATCTGCGAGCAAGGGGGTTTGTCGCTAGCATACGCCCAGTGATGAACTCGTTGGGCTCTCACCGCCATATTTACTCCCAGGCGTGCTAAGATCTCTGTCTTTAGCTTGGGATACTCCTTAGCATCTTGCAGCACCAAGTCGAAATATGCCTTTTGGATTTCACCCGATAAATATGGCGCCAGAACCTCTGCCCACTGTCCTGGTGGAAGTTTCTCACGATCAGCCACCCTCTCAAAAACAGTCAGAAATGCTTCTACATCATACCCAGGGGTCATCTTCTGCATGTCCCACCTTACCACCTTCCTGACGTGAGAATCATCAGTCGGCCCCGGGGGTGGTTCGGCCGCCCTGCTCTGGATGGCGTAGCTGTATCTGCTGTTGCGCCTCCTGCTGGTGCTGCTGCTGCGACTTTTGCTGCAACTGGATTTGCTGAAGCAACAGTTTGTTCGTCTCCTGGTGCTGCTGCTGCATGCTCTGCTGGGTCTGGACCAGGTGCTTAAAGAGCTCCTCCATGCTGCCGAACTTCTCTGGCTAGCTGCCGACCTTCACCCAGGACATCCACCGGTCTTTGTGGCAGGTACACGTATTCCTGGAATCCTGCATGCACTCTCACACCAACTGTGGCAAGACGACTCGCTCGGCTCTCCCGGAGGCAGACTCAGGACACACGTTCTCAGGTTACCTTTCTGCTGGTTTATTATGACATAAACTCATGCAGGGTTCCACAGGAAAAATAAACAAGACCCCCTTTTGGTTAAACGGGAAAATAACACAGAATATAGCTTAGTCCATAGGTGAGCGGGTTCTGCCCGCTCTCGGTAGCACAAACTGCACAACAAAGTCCTTGTAAAAAGCTCTGCAGCTTCCACAACACTGTCTAGAGACTTCACTCTCCAGAGAAAAAAAAAGGGACTGAGCTTTTACACATTGCTCAGCCACACAGGAGAGCATCCTGAGTGACACATACCTCCCCTCACTTATAAAACCAGTGACTCTGTCACATTGTGTCAATATTTTATATTTTTTTCCTCTTCCTGTTTGAAAAAAAGAAAACTGTATGTAAAGTGGTTTTGTTTTGATAACATGGCATCTACCACAGTAAGGACTGAGACATCATATTTACAGAGATAAGAAACACAATGCAGCGTGTACGGACAGACAGGCCGATGTACTGATGATGTATGGGGATAATTCCTACAGTCAGGAGATGTTGGGCAATGGTATATATTGGAGGGTGCCTGTAGGTGATCATTGACCTGTGGCGTCTTTTTCTAGAGAGGCGAATATGACGCTGCCCTGGTTGGACTTGTGAGATTGGTCTCAGTGGTCGTGGCAGCTCTGGTAATGGATAAAGTGGGCAGGAAAAGCCTCCTTTTTATATCGGGTAAGTATGTGAACCCCATAAATATTTCTCCATGGACTTCACCCATGGTGCCCTCCTAATCCGTCTCTTCTACCTCATATAACAGGTTCTCTGATGTTGGTGTCCTCGCTCTCCATGGGCTTGTACATTCATTTCACAGTAGACATGAAGAACAATTCCACCAACTTGACTGTGACTGCGAGTGACCCGCACATCCATGATGCTCATGTTAACTATCTTGAAATCATCCCCCTTGTGTGTATCATGTTGTACATATTAGGTAAGTGACCTGATGGCAAGAACGCTCAACTCCATATATACCCTCCCTAGACAGATGCTGCCCATCTTTTCTGTTTATGGTTCTATTAAACTATCCATGGAGAATATCCAATTAGCCAAATAGAAGATAGGAGGCGCTGGTAGGCTGGTCACTGGTTAGCAGCGAATAAAGTGACACAAACCACAATGTGTCAGTGGGATAGTACCAATTACAAGTAGGTGTATAATTCGCGCTTGGGTAGTGGGGGAAGGGAAATATGGAGATACCAATGTGAAGGCGTTACAAAGGACTAGTCGTAGGTTAGATAAAAATGAAATATAAGCTTTATTTGGAATAAATAGATAACAAATATTTAAAACCAGTTAAAAGATGATGAAGTCTCTGAACCAAAGGCCAGTAAATCTTAGAGGATAGGAGTAACGTTGTTAACGTGGTCCAGAGGTGTAAAACCTATGGAAAAGGGTAAAGGGGATTAGATTAATGGGATTATCTAATTAGGCCTAGATGAGATAGATGGTAACCGATGTACCTATTATAGGGTCCTTGTTCTTATTCCTGCACTGGTGGACAAGTGCCAGGGGTTTTAGTCTGCTAGGTAGGTGATCTTGCTCCGTGGTGGGAAAACCTACAGGGCAAGATGATAGGTTTGGAGGATTAATTAAATAGAGAGGTACTGCAAAGTTGATAGATAGTATGTACCTACTGTGATCCGGGCGGATATTAGTTTCTGGTAGGGAGAGGTCCAGAGGCTCTAAGCTTCCCGTAGATCTGGTGTCCTCGATTATCACTTCAGTCTACCTGCGGTGCAGAGGTAGAGAGTAGGTAGAGAGCGATTTTTTTGCCCTGGTAGGGGCTATTAATATGTAGTGAATAATTACCTGATGATGCAGGTGTGGTCCAGTAGGTGACCTGTTGCAGTCAAGGGGAGGTCTGGTTGATACCATACAGTGGTGGCCCTGTACGTCCTGGTGGTTGTAACAGATATACCTGTAATTAGGTAAGTCACATGGGTCAGGTGAAGCAAGGTGTCAACCGAGTCAAGGTATGAGAATCCTTAATAAGTATACCTTGTCAGGGAAGATGTTTATGGCACGGTGGTTCTCCCTAGGTCCTTGAGCCGGTGGGTGCCAAATAGGAGTAGTATTGCGGACAATAGTGGATTGTAGGGGTAGAGTGGTAGCCTCTGTGTGTAGATAGGCCTGGTTCTAGCAGAGAACCGGCCGGTTAGTCAATAGAGGGCAAAGCTGTGTTATGCTGGCGGAGCAGCGCAGCGTCCGGTTACTTACAGTTGAAGAGGTCTTACGTGGATCTTAGTAGGACAGTCGTCCCAGGGTCGGTGGCGTCCTGTCGGCAGGTACCGTGTCTATTATCCGGAGCGAGAGCGGAGTCCCGGCCAGTGACTTCCACTTCTCGCGTAATCTCGGATAGGGAAAGCGTGCACTTCCTGCAGAAAGCGCGCGAGACCTGTGTGACGCGCTAACACGTGACACACAGGATACAGAGGCCTATTAGCGCTAGTGTGAGCTAGGGTAGGGCGGTTCCTACACGTTTCGAAAGACTCGTCTTTCTTCCTCAGGGATAGTCCTACCCATCGATAGTGCCTTTATATACTCTAGTCGGGAATGGTCTTGATAACTACCTGTCAGTCATGTGCATGTTTTCTGAACATGCGCAGGTCTGTCAGTCATTAAATGCAAACAACTCGATATCGCTATTTAACCCTTTGGGTTTAAGGGTGTTTAGTTGGAATATCCACTTACTTTCTGTTCTGGACATAGTTTTAATAAAATTACCAGCTCTCCAGTGTGTTGGTACAATCTGGATGCCTGTGACTTGAGTCCCATTTATGCATCCATTATGTTTTTCCATGTAATGCTTGGAGAGCGGGTGTTCCTTATATTTATTTTTTATGTTCCTTAGATGTTCGTTTATTCTGACATTCATAGGTCTTTTAGTTCGCCCTACATACATCTTTTTGCAAGGGCATGTCAGACCATATATTACTCCTGTACTTGTGCAGGTGATAAAGTCCTTAATGGGGTATGTTTCAGCTCCATGGCTGACAGTACTTTGTTTGCAGGTTTTAACCATTCTGCACATTTTACATTTTTTACATGGAAAAAAACCTTTAATTTTTTGTTTGAAAGGGGTGTATATTTGATTGTTTAATGAAAGATTATTTGTTGTTGGTGCTAAAATGTTTCTTAGATTCCGTGCCTTTTTATATATAAATTGGAGTTTGTCAGGTATCTGGTCTCCAATTATTTTGTCATCCCTGAGTATGTGCCAATGTTTCCCCACGATTTTTCTGAGTAGATGGATATTGGAACAATATGGTGTGATGATCGGAATGTTAAGCTGTTCTCCGTCATACTGTAGTTTTTTGTTGGTGTTTCTGGATGGGTTCAAAAGGGTTTCCCATGGTATTTGGGCTACGGAATCTACTAGTTCGTTAAGAAATTTAGCATTATATCCTTTCTCAAGGAACTTTTTTGTCAGTTGATCAGCCTCTTTTCTGAAGTCGGGATTTGTTGAGCAATTTCTGTGTATTCTTATGTACTGGCTACGAGGTACATTAAGTAGCCAGTTTGGTAGGTGACAACTGTCCAGTGGTATATATCCGTTTGCGTCTGTGGGTTTGTAGTAGGTATGAGTCCGGATATGATTGTCTTCAATATAAATATTTAAATCCAAGAAGTTAATTGTTTTGGTGCTGGTGGTAGATGTAAATTGTAGAAAGTAGTTGTTAGTATTTATATCCTGTAAGAACCTCTCAAGGGAAGATTGATCACCTGACCATATAAATAATATGTCGTCAATAAATCTCCGCCACAGGACCAGGTTCGGGTGTAAGGTTCCCCCCGGGTTTATGGTTAGAGATTCCCACTCTCCCACATACAAATTAGCGTAGCTGGGGGCGAACCTGGTTCCCATGGTGGTGCCCCATTGCTGGGAGTAGTAGTTCCCCTCATATGCAAAATAATTATGAGCAAGTATGAATGTCATGCATTCTGTGATAAATTGACTCTGTTCTGTGGACATTTTTTGTTGTAGAAAATAGCGGGAAGCTTCACATCCCTTTTGGTGTTGAATATTGGTATATAGAGAGGTGATATCTAAGGTCCCCAGGATATAGTTACTTTGCCAGGTGATATTATTTAGTATTTGTATTGCATGCTTACTGTCCTTCAGGTGAGATGGTAATACTGGTATTAGGTCCTGAAGGTGGTGGTGCACTAATCTGGAAAGGTTGGCTGTAAGACATTGTATCCCTGAAATGATTGGTCTCCCTGGAGGTTCCTTTAGATCTTTATGTATTTTGGGTAAATGGTAAAATACGGCTAGTCTAGGGTGTGGGATATTCACGTAGTCGTATTCATTTTTGGTGAGAAACCCTGCCTCTAGTCCCTTTTTGGTTAATGATTTGAGTTCCTGTAGATAAGTGGTAGTTGGATTTGAAGGGATAATTCGATATGTGCGTAAGTCACTCAGGAGTCTTAGTGACTCTTTGTGGTAGTAATCATAATCCAAAATAACTATGCCGCCTCCCTTATCGGCCGGGCGGATGACTATATCTTTATTTTTTTGAAGATTCTTTATGGCAGTTATTTCAGATTTAGTGAGATTGGTACTGAATTTTAGGCATTTCTTGTCACTGAGCCGACGGATGTCGTCAGTGACATTTTTTTCAAATGTATTAATGGCCTCTGAATGTTCCTGAATAGGATGAAAATTTGATTTGTTCTTTAAGGAGGTATGTAAAATTACTGGGTTAGTTGGTGAATTGGTTAATTGGTTTTCCCACCACGGAGCAAGATCACCTACCTAGCAGACTAAAACCCCTGGCACTTGTCCACCAGTGCAGGAATAAGAACAAGGACCCTATAATAGGTACATCGGTTACTATCTATCTCATCTAGGCCTAATTAGATAATCCCATTAATCTAATCCCCTTTACCCTTTTCCATAGGTTTTACACCTCTGGACCACGTTAAGGAGCATCTTCTATCAAAATATACAACGCTACTCCTATCCTCTAAGATTTACTGGCCTTTGGTTCAGAGACTTCATCATCTTTTAACTGGTTTTAAATATTTTTTATCTATTTATTCCAAATAAAGCTTATATTTCATTTTTATCTAACCTACGACTAGTCCTTAGTAACGCCTTCACATTGGTACCTCCATATTTCCCTTCCCCCACTACCCAAGCGCGAATTATACACCTACTTGTAATTGGTACTATCCATGGAGAATAACTTACCTCAATATGAATATTAGGGTGATAGTTACACATTGTATGGGTTCCGACATGTTGGAGATCACCAGATTTCTGTGTGCCTCCATAAGGAAGTCATCAGGGTATAGATGTGCTACTGCATTGCCTATGAAGTTTTGGATGAACCTATTGTACTCTTTTGAGCCCAATGGTTTACTTATTGCAGTTTTGTGATCGAAAACACTTTGAACTATCCCTACTTGTAAAAAGAGTCCTTCGACAAACTGTCCTCTTGCTGGAACCTCCAGCAATTAGCTGTGATCTGTAGGGAAACTGTTTAGTTTCCCTGCAGTGCCTCTACAGGGGATATGAAGTGTTACACGATGCCTAATTATTATTTTTTTTGGTTGGTTGTGTGTTGCAGCCTACAGGACAGAGCGGGTCCTCCAGAGAAAGAGACACTCTATGTAACCACTCTCCTCTTTGGCCAAGAGATGAGAACCCTGAACAGGAGTCCCCTTTTTATTAAATTTGAATTTCCTAAAGGGGTTTATGAAACTGGGTTTTCTTAACTGCACAACCTCATTAAGTGCACGCTCTATGGGCACATGAGTAATCATAATTCTCAGTACCCTTTTCCTTGTCCTAACACCATCTCCTGTTAAGGTTATGCTTTTGGCTGTGGACCCATCACCTGGCTGCTCATGTCTGAGATCCTACCACTGAAAGCCCAAGGAACGGCTTCAGGCCTCTGTGTGATGGTCAGTTGGATCACCGGCTTTGTGCTCACCGAAGCTTTCCTGCCCGTTGTGGTGAGTACCATGGGACATGCTATGGGTTCTACACGCATAGTTACGAAAATGGGCTAGCACGGTCCTGTCATGCTAGTGGTTGGTTAGGTTTGGGCAAAAACCTTTTTACATTGGAGGTGAGGCGGTTTAAAAGGGAATAAGCTACTGTTAGACAATTCTGGTGGCAGATTATCTCCCCTGCGAACAAGCGGATTGGGTGTCAAAATTTTGCATGTCCAGTCCTTCTCTCCGCCATCATTTTATTACTCGAGAGGCAGAAGGCCACTATATAGGACGCGCCCCCTGGGCCTGTGCTGTGCAGGGGGATACCCGGAGCCGGATCGCTGGGGGTTGTAGTCCTCCGTGGCGGTGACCCGGTCCGTGCCCAGGGCGGTCAAACCAGTGGCAGTCTTAAGTAATAACAATGTCCGACTACGCCACCCGTGGATTGCGGTCAGTGGGGACCGCCGCTGCGCAGCAGACCGCTGAGGCTGATGTAATTTGCGCAGCCGAGTATGGAATAACTCCCCACGCGAGAAGTATTGCCTCAGGGCAGCTAGTGTGGAAGATGGGAGTGATGGTGTGAGCGTCCCAGTAGTAATGGTGCTGGTGCGGCGATGAAACACAGAGACGTGTGGTGTAGTTCAGGGTCTTTACTGATGGTATAAAGCAGACCCTCCCGGGAGTTCTGGTTAGCAGTAGGGGCCTGGTCAGTCTGTGAGCAAGCAGGATCTCCCCTGGCCAGGTGGAGTTGTAGGCCTCCCCGTCTATCTGCACTCTTTCCTGGCTACCTTGCTCTATGCGGGTAGAAGTAGCCCACGTCCCTGAGTATACCGTGTGGTGCTCACCCGTATGGCCGGTGACTTGGGGCCTTCCGTTAGCCTCCGCTTCACGATGGCAGTGCTGGTCCCTTGCTTGTGACCGTGCCTCCGGGCTTCTAAGGCCAGAGGACATGGAATCCCCTGCCGGTTGGATTCTGCTGCTGGACCTGGATGTCCCCACAGCCTCGGACTCCGTGTCCGGGTTTAGTGTCTTCAGCCAAGGCGAGCTTTCTAGCTTCCAGCCTCTGGCACTCGCTCCTGCTCCTACAGAGCTCCTGGTTCTTCCTTTCCCTGTGTCTGCTGTCCTCCAGACCAGACTGCATCTCTGTCTGGGACTTCACTCACTAATCCCGCCCCAGACCCAGTTTATAAGGGCAGATTCCTCCCCTCCCAGGTCTGGGTGGGCCGTGTTGCATGCTTAGGGCTCCTGACCAGAGAAACCTCCCACTTGCTCTCAGACATAATATTTCTATTACTGTGGCAACCAGACCCCTGGGGTGCCACATATACATAAGACAGTAAAATCAGCAGGTGTGTATAACTTTTCGATTCTGAAATCAGTGCTTCTGATTTTGTGTCTTGTCAAAAAGTTTTGGAACTAGCTGCCATTGTAAGTTGATTGGAAGTTTTTTTCTTTTCCCAGAATGCTTTTAATCTGGAGACTCCAGTCTTCTTCTTCATCATCATCTGCATGTGCTGCATCATCTTCACTTACTTATGTGTCCCAGAAACCAAAGGACGGACTCTGGAACAAATCAAATCCTACTTCCGAACAGGTCGACGTTCCTTTATCAAGTAGCCATCGGCATGACTAATAGATCACCAACCTGGTTCTATACCAAGAGCAGAAGATACAATGTAAGGGCAGAGACAGACTGCCGTATAACTCGTGCGAGGATTGCATCGTAAACCTCGTACTGTCTGTCTACTCTCCTGACCTGAGCTTGACAGCTGCATAGAAATACATCACGCTATCATGCGCAGGTCTGGAGAGGTGCCGGGCCAGTCCGTGCAGTGCTATGCAATCATCGCACGACTGTCTGTCTCTGCCGTTTTACTCTCAATTTAATATTAGTGGCCTATGGTTAGGGGTGCCCTTCTATTTTAAAAGACCAGGGGAATCTGGTTACGCTGATGATGGGCAGGGTATGAGTGATCCTGACCTCACTGCCGGCAGTGCCACACTCGCAACGTGATAGTGTAGATGTACCACCCATATACTACAGCTCCAACATGGCACGGTGGATGTGCCACCCATGTATTACATTTTGTGTTCCTTACTATAGAAGTTCTAATTTAAAGGGGAGCTCCAACGGAAATTAAACTCCCCATCATGTACAACATAGAAAGAAGGAGCCAAGGCGGTTGGAGGTAGAGAGGTATTTTCTTTATTCACTGCATAGACAGGAACGAGTAAGACATGACAGCTGTGTCTGGATGGTATGATCCTGTGCCATGCTGAGGTGTATGAAGAATGACCCCATGTGTCCTGAGGGTCAGACATAAGCGATACCTGATCTGCTGTTCACATTATAACGTCAGTGTGTAGAGAGATTCTGAATCTTAAAGTAAGACAAATTTGGCGCCACTCTTGTCTACAGGTCATGTCTGCCATTGCATGGCATTTCACATAAATGCAGTACATTCACAGCCTGTTACAAAGGTGGCGTTGTTTCTAAATCTTTCCAACCTCCCACAAGGATGGTAAGACAAATCACACAACGCTGCTCACAAACAGCACTTCCCTTATTAAAACCAAAAAGATTTTCCTCCTAAAATAACTAATAAATTAATGTACCCAAGTAGTCTTCGTCTGCCAGTTCTTACAGGTATCCATTGCTGGGAAACTTGGGTGACAACCACTATGGCCACCCTTACAACGTTTACAAACTCCACCCCGGTATGTGAAAGCCAGAAAGCCAAGCTCCATACACAGTGCAGCGGTCTCCTCAGGGACTGCAGCTCAGCGTTCATTCACTTCAATAGGAGCTGATCTGCAGTACCCGAGAATGGCCACTACATGATGCGGTGTCTTTCCGGCTCCATATACCGTATAGCATCACTGCAAATAGCTGGTGGTGCCGGACCCCCACTGATCTACTGTGTATATCTGACCGCAGCAGGAGCTGCAAACAACTTGGTGCTGGACACCCACTTATCTAATACTCCAAAGAATGGATCATCAATATACAATTCCTGGACAACCAGGGGATTAACCTGGACCTTACTTTTCAGTAACATGACGTTGAGGCTTTGGGGGGAGATTAGGATCAGACGTGTTCAACTGGACAGACCCTTTTGTTTTCATAGTCTGCTAGTGACATACTCCCCTCTCCCTATGCAGAACACATTCAACAGCAGTATTTGCATTGTACCAGATATTCTTCTTTAAAAAAAAAAAACAAACACAAAGCTAATTTCTATAAAAAAACGGCCCGCTCTTCCCCAGTGTCTGGTACTGCACTTTGCAGGAGGCTGCAATGCCAGATGCAGCCACTAGCCAGGAGTAGCGCTGTCTCTGGAAGAAAGTAGATATACTTTTCATATATAAGGGGAGAGCCCCTTTAAGAGAACCGTCATATACGACACTTTCTTGTATAATGGGACCTTGTGCTTTTACCGTCAGCGATAGGTAAGCAGTAAATCAGCAATGATTGACATCTCTGTATAGCTCATCCATCCCGCTGTCATCCAAGGACAAATTGCGGCTTCTTCATAAAAGTAGTCCCTTTTCGCGGTTTCTGACCACACAGTACGTGCCTGCCCTTTTAAAATTGTCTTTCTTGTGTATCCAAACAACCACAAGCTTCTCCACATCCAGAACCTACTCCGTTCCTCCGTGATGGAGCACGTATGAATTTTCCAGTAAAAAAAATACAGGATTTTCTGGCTAGTCAGTCTATAAAGAGGAGAATAGGGGATCCAGTTGTACTTAAAGGGGTCCTCCTAGTACCCATATCCCAGATTAGCTACGTCCTATGTGACTGTCGCGAACATAGTGGGTTAGTTTCTACCTAATGCGCATGAGGCTGTTGAGTTCAGGTCAGGAGACCCCCGGCCATCGGACACGAGAGGTTGGCCTTACCCACATCCTACGTAATGCACAGACTTCAATGCACTTAGTGTCATGGCTCATTGGATGGCTGCATAAAATAAAACTGCGGACTTAAGGGGCGCACTAAAAATGATGCCTTAAGAAAAATTATCGTCCTAAGCATAGGGGGCACTATATCCCTTAAAGTGAACATATCTTGCTGCCTTTCCATCACTCATTTACTTAAAGAGGTTTTCCATGAGATTACAGTAGATGACCCACCTTCCAATTGGGTGGGGTCTGGCTCCTGGCTTCCCCCCCAATCAGCTCCTTGGAGGTACCAAGGTGTACTGGAAGTGGCACAGCGCCCTACACCGTGTAGTGGCTGTGAATGGTACTACAATGCTTGCAGTACCACTCACAGCCACTACACAATGTAGGGCGCTGTGCCATTTCTAATTCCTTGTGGATCCCTCAATCATCTGATTAGGAGGGGGGTCTCACTCCCTATCAGATATTAATGAATTATCCTAAAGGATGAAAATGCTGAAGAAATATCCTTTAGACATGTGTGGCGACTAACTTATTTAGGATCAGTGGGTGGTCTCAGCGGAAGAAACCCCAACCAATCACATACTTGTGAGAAGTCATAAATAAACATCATTTAAAGGGCCACTAACCCTACAATCAGCAGCTTATATAATGCAGCATTATAGGAGGGGTGCTGCCGATATTATTCACACATGAAACGTTCAACAAGTCATTTCTGGGGCATGGGAAAAACTTTACAGTTAGTGCCCCTTTAAATAATCCTAGAGTCGCCAATCCAGTATTTTCTAATTTCTCTCCATGTTCGCACCCAGCAAGGAGCAGATCGTGTCACGGCATAAATTCAACAGAATTTGAGGAAATTAGGATTACCCCATGGATCGAATCATAGCGACCCATAAGAAAGAAGAAAACTAATCAGACTTCCCTGTATTATGCCAACCCTCACCATAGGAGCAGAATTCCCCTGAAAGACTGTGATGGCTCCGAACACAGCTGTGCTGCCGGGGACTCGCCCGATAAATAGTCTTTAAAATGCACGTCAAAAATCAGTTAAAAAAAAAAAATAAAATGTTAAAATCTAGAAAAAGTTCAAAGCGGACGACGATCTCCTTATGTCCCGTCCTGCTTCTCTTCGTCCGGCTGCTTCTTCTGCTGCTGGAGTCTTGCATAAGAGATGGCGTCACCCCTATAATGTGAAGACAGAAAGAGTTCAAGAAGCACTCCTCCTCCTCCCTCCAAATTAGTATCCTCAATATAGTGCAGTCATCATATTATATAGCACTGTGCACTTACAATTGCTCATTTCGCCCTTCTACCCAGATAATTCTTCTCCTTTCCATTCGGTCTATGACATCACGTGATTAAAAACTGACGAGCTGAATCCTTCGGAGCTCTATGTAGAAACAGGAGGTCAATTTCCCCTGCATGAGTCATGAGTCACTGCAAAAGTCAATGGCAGAGGGGAGGAGGGAGCAGCTGGGTCAGGAGGTAAAGAGGGGAATGATTTTTGCAGGGACAAGAGACTTCCTGTTTTTATATAGAGCAGAGAAAAGAGCCGATTTTACTGGGTAGAAAGGCAAAATGAGCAATTGTAAGTGCATAGTGCCATATAATAGGATGACTGCAATATATTAAGAAGAGAAACACATCCTCATATCAAGATGGGCATACAGGAATCTGGGAAAGTTGGGAAACAACCGCTCCTGGAGCTGTAATGGCAGCCCTCGTGGTTGTCACCCAGTAGGTGATGACAGGTCCCTTATACCCTTTTCCCGACTGTGCAATTTTTTTGCGCTTTTGTTTCTTCCAAAAACCATAACTTTTTTTTTTCCGTCCCCAGTACCAGGGCTTGTTTGTTGCGGGACAAAATGTAAAGTGAACAATGTCATTCAGAACTACAACATAATGTGCTGAAAAACGGGAAAAGATGCCAAGTGAGGTGAGAAAAAAAAAACACCTGCAATGCCGCCATTTATTTTTTTTTGGTTTCATTATTATGTACTTCATTCTGCGGTAAAAACAACCAGACATGATTCTCCAGGTCAGTACGATTACAGTCATATCAAACCTGCATAGGGTTTTTTTAGTGCCTTTAAAAAAAAATTCAGAACTTTGGTTAGGGAAAAAAATATATATAAGTAAAAAATTTGATTTGTGTGGCCATTTTCAGAAACCAGTATCCTTTTTTATTTTTCCTGCAATGAAGCTATGTGAGGGGTTGTTTTTGGGGGGCACTGAGCTGATATTTTTATTGGCACCATTTTTGTGGCCCTTATGTCATTTTCAGTGCAGCAGGGACCCAACTGCAACCCATCAGCACCCTGATAGAGATGGACAGCAGCATTTAAATGGTTAACCAGTAGCAACCAGAGCTAGCTCTGATCACTGCTGTCAGAGGCAGATGGCGGTTGTTTAAGCTCCTGAGCCCCCTTCATACACCCCAACCCAACCAGTAACAGCAGGAAGGGTTTATACCAGCCTCTATAACTTGCAGAAAGTCTTAGGACGTATTCACACCACTGTATAGCAGTTTTATTTTCTCACCTGTTATTTCAGCAGCCAGAAGTCTGACCATGGGTTTAATAGTCTGAACTAAACAACAGCATCCTGGACACATAAGAGGTCACGATATCCTTATCTGACTGCAATACTACGGGCGGCACGGTGGCGCAGTGGTTAGCACTGCAGCCTTGCAGCGCTGGGGTCCTGGGTTCAAATCCCACCAAGGACAACATCTGCAAGGAGTTTGTATGTTCTCCCCGTGTTTGCGTGGGTTTCCTCCGGGTTCTCCGGTTTCCTCCTACACTCTAGATTGTGAGCCCCGATGGGGACAGCAACGATAATGTATGTAAAGCGCTGTGGAATATGTTAGCGCTATATAAAAATAAAGATTATTATTATTATAATACTATTGGAAATATACAACCGCTATAGAATGACGTGAATAAGTATGTGGGTAACATGGGAAGTAATAAAATTATTTCAGCGACAACTCACTTCTTTCCCAAGGCGGATAATCCGTACAAGACTCCGGTTGCAAAGGCAATCGCGTTACCAAACAGGGTGGTTATTGAGAAGCTGAGAAATATGGGGAACAGCGCCATCCTGTGGACAGGAAATGCAAACACACTGTAAATGCAAGATTGGCCTTGGATACAAATAATAAAAAAATAAAAATAAATTAATAAGTATAAAAAATAAATAAATACTTTGAGATTAAACAGGAGGGAAGCTATATAGATATCTATATATAGTGATATACATCTCCCACTGTTCCCATTTAATCTCAATGTAATTTTTTTTTTTTTAGGGAGTGGGTTGTATTTTTTTTAAATATATTTATTTATACACGGACATATATTATATATACTGTACTATACATCTTGTATTACAAAGCATTACCGTACCCGCAGTAGAATAAAGCCTTCTGCCAGGGTTTTAACCTGTCAACTTTTTCTGCCACCTTATTTGCAAACTCGATGAACTGACAACAGAACGGCGCCTCACATAGAAACAGGACCAGCGCGTTCACCCTGCAGAGAGGATACATACTTATAATAGTGCAAAACTAAAACCATGGACTGTGGCCCCCCCATCCACCCACAAAGAGCATCCCTATGGGCCGAGTAGAATCACATGACCTGCTCCACCTTGGAGCCTTGTGACTGATCTCCCCCAATCGGTGCAGAGTTGGCTGAATACAACACAACACATACTCTAACTAAGACCCCAAGATGGGATTTTTGGAGGCGGAGGGGGTTTAGACCAATTTTGACTTTGTAGTTACTTTTATCACTTTCTGCTATTCAGAGAATCAACTATGAGCCTAAGGCTAATGGGACTCTCACAGAGGCACGCTGAAGGGCAGAGTGGTCAGAAACTGCTCTTCTACAGTCTACGGATTTCAATAGGAACTGTGTAATGCTTCTTTTCTCCTGTGGTGGCGCTGCAGGGGAATTAATAGCTCCTGCCAATCACAGTGGGTCAGGAAATATAGGATATGTAACTAAAAGGGATGTCAGACTTCCCCTTTAATTAGCAAGACCCCAGTATGCCAGTTGATGATAGCATATGCAATGTGTACGTTTGCTTTAGAAGACCTATAGCACTGCCCAGTGGCAGGATGAGGATACTACAGTCCTAAGTTATAAAAGGCAACTAGTAATGAAATTATATAATGTACATGACTGGGTTATTGTAATAGATCACATATAATGCATGTAGTAGATGCATTGAAGACAGGAGCCGTAATAATAATACACACTGTACACCGGATTGCAGCTCTGGATGGAAAACTAATCCATAGCATGACAAAAATCAGCAACTGGAAAGTTCACTTTGCCCCATGGTGTACATACATTACTTATCTCATATATACTGTGAAATGCTACTTATCACACTCCAGAGCTGCATTCATAATTCAGCATAGCTGAAATCCTCCAAAATGTGACTTGCAGAATTGTTAATGAAGCTCCAGCCCATCTTACATTACATAGTGGATGTTGGATTCTATACGTGGCTGGGATCTGTACTCACATCATGAAGACGCCGGCTGCAATGTTCATCGGGTTGACGGTGACACAGTTCCACAGGCCGGCAACGGCACATGCTGCAAAAGAGAACAGATAAGACTCAGGCCTCATATCCTATAAGGAATCACTGTCAGGATCGTGGGGGAGGGGGATTATCCCAGTGGTCGGACCACAGTAATCAACAGCTCATCACTAGAAATGAGTAATAAGATTCAGACTGCCTTGTATCTGCATCCCAAGTAATGTATCAGAGACAACCAGGGTCCCAGACAGAGAAAACCATGTGCAGAAGAGCAGACCGGACCGGATGCCAGACCAAATCTAATTGCTCATCTCTATCCCCTGTTTGTATGAAAAAAAAAACAATTAATATCTGTATAATCAAAACTTTTGCACCACATCCTCACCATTCACAAAACAGCTGCTTGCTGTCAGTGAATAGAAACACTTTTTTTCTCTCTACATTAAAAAATAAAAATCGGATTTCCAACACAAGGCATGATGCAAAACAGAGCTCTGCTACACTGCAACGAGTCCGGCTCCTGCGCGAGCAAGTCAGGACAGGCTCGCCGGCTCCTGCGCGAGCAAGTCAGGACAGGCTCGCCGGCTCCTGCGCGAGCAAGTCAGGCCAGGCTCGCCGGCTCCTGCGCGAGCAAGTCAGGCCAGGCTCGCCGGCTCCTGCGCGAGCAAGTCAGGCCAGGCTCGCCGGCTCCTGCGCGAGCAAGTCAGGCCAGGCTCGCCGGCTCCTGCGCGAGCAAGTCAGGCCAGGCTCGCCGGCTCCTGCGCGAGCAAGTCAGGCCAGGCTCGCCGGCTCCTGCGCGAGCAAGTCAGGCCAGGCTCGCCGGCTCCTGCGCGAGCAAGTCAGGCCAGGCTCGCCGGCTCCTGCGCGAGCAAGTCAGGCCAGGCTCGCCGGCTCCTGCGCGAGCAAGTCAGGCCAGACTCGCCGGCTCCTGCGCGAGCAAGTCAGGCCAGACTCGCCGGCTCCTGCGCGAGCAAGTCAGGACAGACTCGCCGGCTCCTGCGCGAGCAAGTCAGGACAGACTCGCCGGCTCCTGCGCGAGCAAGTCAGGACAGACTCAAGTCTCTACAAAAATGTTTCCATTGACTGACAGCAATCAGAGATCTTAAAAACAATGAACGTGAAGCATAAGAGGTTGCAGGTTTCGGATGAATCGCCCCATAAACAATGTTTAACCTAATCAGCCACAATGTTATTTTAGGTGCCTATTTTTTTTTGCATTGAGGCATAGATGATGCCCTTCTCTAGGGTACAAATATGCCAAATCCTCAACATGGGCATTGTTTAGATCAGGTTTGGGCACCAAAGCAGAGAATATAAACTCCCAGCTTAATGCCAGTACACTGTAGGCAGAGTACAAAGACACAAATAGCAGTGCCCGGGCCTCTAGCACCATCATTGTGAGCGGCCATGCTCATTAATAGTGCATAGCCCCCTCTACATACGATACACCCACCCTTCTCAGCTGACAGCCCCCGGCAGGGAACAAAGCTCAGTATTCTCATCAAGTGTAACATCAGCCGTATGGGGCGATGGGCGCAGAGCGCGGGAAGATGCGGCACAGGGAGCGCATAATGATAGCGGACATGGGCGGATTTATAGTCAGTCACTGCAAGGGTTAAAAAGGATTTTACCACTAGTAAGCTGGACTCCACAATGACTGTTTTGCCACAATATTATAAAAAAAAAAAAAAAAAAAAAAAAACTGGTGCGATTCCCCCCCCCCCTCAAAAAACGCAGGAGAAAATACAAAAATATGCAACGATGGGGGTAGTGGGGGTCTGGAGGACCCAAAATGTATGAGCATTAAATGGGCAGCCCATGGGTTTCATTAGGAATTGTGTAATGCTTCATTTCTCGTGTGGTGGCGCTGCAGGGAAACTGAACACTTGGTTTATCACTGATCAGGGCCGGTCAATGGGGGTCCCTTATTGGGATCCCTTTTAACAAAAAGAGATGGCTGAACTGCATCAATATAATAGTATACTACTCAATAATACTATCACAAGCCCAAATTGCAAAACATCATGCCGGGATGAGAGTCCGATGTGGTGCAGGACGGCAGTGCAGCCAGTGACACGGCTACTACCTGACCTTCACTAATCCCTCACACCAGATGGACGGGGGCCAATGTCACAATCAGATAACCCTGTAACAGCGCTCGCTGCCTGCGGCTCAGCCAGCTCCAAGCACAGGATCCCGGGTACCTGGTCAGGCCATTATTTGCACACAGGGAGCGTTGGGAAGTTCCAAGGATTTTAGAGTAATGGTCTGTAAACAAAACCCTTCAGCTGTGGTGAAAACTACAACTCCCAGCATGCCCTGCCAGCCGCAGGTGGCAGACTGCTGTGTTACACAGCCACCACCTGTTGTCTGTGCAGTAGGAAGAGCATCAGATGACAGGAGAGAACGTGAGCTGTGCAGACATATCATATCCACACGCTATACATATATGTACACACAGCGACACTCCGGACATCTGTGACTGGACTGAAGGGAGATGGACATTTCACCAGGATCTCGTATCTAGAAAGCTTTCCAATATTCCGGAAAATCCAATAATCTGGCATCATGCAAGTCCCATGGATCCAGGTCTATACTAACTTCTACATCCATATATGAAAAGTAAAGTACTAAACTTTTGGGGGCTGTTATTTAGTAATTTTCTTTGATTTTTCCCCTTATGCAATCATCTCTAGGATACCAGGTTAGCCATTGCTGTTTTTGGCTGATACCATACCAAATGAACATTGTTCTGTGCTATCAGCCAAAAGAAACTGGAAGATGCCCCGGCCTTCATAAGCTCAACATCCTCATTTCTACCATGTGTTCTGCTAAGTGGATAAAGAAGGGGGCTAGGTTTCTGAGACTCTTCATCCACAGGTGGGCTGGTGGGACAGAAGGAGGCTCTGGAGATTTGCATCCTATAGAGGCGAGATCACACTAATGATAAAACAGTGACTACCTGCAACCACCACTAGGGGGAGCTAAGTGCATACAGAAATACTTAAAAAGGGTTGTGCACTACTGGACACCTCCAGCTTAGTCAATTCAATCATTATGAAAGGCATGGACAACCCTTTAATAATAGGAAAATCTGCAGTGGGCTCTTAGGCTCCCCCTAGTGGTAGAATAAAATGATATAATTTAACATCACATGATCAGTTCTAATAGTTTACAACTTAAAGTAAAACAAACTACATTTCGCAGCATGCTTCTGTTGGTTATGGGAGTCATAGTTTTGCAACAGTTGGAAACCATAACTTTATAAATAGACGCATCAATACTTACAAATACCCCCAAGGACCCCAGCGAGCCGACACAACAAGCGGTACCACCAGGTCATGCCGTCGTCCTGGGCTGCGCTGCGAGTGGCTTCCCCCTGCACTGGTGCTTCTAGCTCCACTGAGCTCATTTTGGAAGAGTCTTAGGTCCACAGACTAATTGGCGGCTTGTAGTGCAGAATATGAAGGACTTCTACAACAGGAAGGAGCGTCCTCTGTAATGCGCTGGAATCTGCATGCTCCACACAAGAGTAAGATGCCCTGCAGAGAACACATCACATCATTACATACACGTATATCATAGAGAGCGAGAAGTGGTAGGAACCGCAGCAGCTCAGCCACGACATGGAGACCCTGTAACGTTACAGAGCGGGGGGCCGAGTGCTGAGGAGCAGAGGGCAAGAAAGTCACCAATGCTCTGCTGACCCCATAACTGCAGACTCCAGACCTCCTCTGGTATAACATCAGCACAAACACTGGACACCCGCCGGGAGCTTCATGGCCGAGCAGCTGCATGCAGCCGTACATCACCAAGCACAATGCCGAGCGGCGGATGGAGTGGTGTAAAGCCGCCACCACTGGACTCTGGAGGAGACGTGTTCTGTGCAGTGACGGATCACACTTCTCTATCCGGCGTCTGATGGAGGAGTCTGGGTTTGGTGATTCCAGGAGAACGTTACCCCCTGACTGCACTGTACCCGCTGTACAGATGGTGGAGGAGGATAATGCTATGGGCTGTTATCAGGGGGCGGCCTCGGTCTCTTAGTTCCAGTGAAGGGAAATCTTAATGCTTCAGCACAAGACATTGTGGACAATTGTAGCTTCCAGCTTTGTGGGAACAGTTCGGGGAAGACCCTTCTCTGTTCCCCATGACTCTGCCCAGTGCACAAGCTCCATATAGACATGGAGGGGAGAACATGAGCTGCCGCACAGAGCCCGGACCTCAGCCTGTTACCATAATGGAGATTGTGAGTCTGCCCCCCCCCCCCCCCCCAACACCAGGGTCTGACCCCACAAATGATCTTCTGGATGAAGAGGCAAAAATTTCCACAGACCCCTTCAAAACCATGGAGAAATCCTTCCCAGAAGAGCAGGAGCCATTATATCTGCAGAGGAGCGACTCTGTATTATGTCTATGGGTGTAGGAGGGGAGGTTAGAAAAGCCCCTGTAGGTGGATGTGGGGGGCACACACATCCACGTGACCACTGTAGCCAATCCATGGCCTCAGCACTGTATTGTAGTGACAGGCTGCAGCGGTCACGTGAATGTACACGATGAGCCGTGTGCCCAACAGAATTCCAGCATTATACCATTAGGGATTTAGAAGGTGCATCGTGGGTTTATATATAATGATCCGTTATTAGGATCTGAGCACAAGATCACAGAGGGTCACACACTTTATAGTTGACATATAGGAATCTAAGTCCATAGCTATAATGAGAAATAAAGGACAGAGAAAAAACAAAAACAACCTCTTATGGCTGATAACAGAGAACATAGCGTGCATACAGTGTATTATAGTCAATTTCCCTATATACACGTTATATACAAGAATGGTGACCTGAGTACACACACTGAGCTCCGGTTGTGCCCCCCTCGCCTCAGCTTCACAGTCCACCCACCTCCTGTACCGGCACCCGGGATCCGTTCGCCGCCCGCAGCCTCCAGTCGGGACTATGGTGACAATAGAACACGGTGAACACGTCACTCCTGGCGCAATGCATGCCGGGAGGGAACCTACAGCTGAGCGAATGGGCGGGATTATATCGTGACGTAACGCAGAAACCACCTTCCCCCAGGCAAAGCCCTCAGCTGATAATACGGCCGCGTCTAGCACTGAGCTGCGCCGGTGAGGGGGTGACGTCACTGGAAGGGCGGGGCCTCCTCCTCCATCTAGTGTAGACCCGATACACTCAGCGTTATGCTGAGGATGGGGAGAGCTGAGGATGGGGAGAGCTGAGGAGCTGCACCACAATGGTGATACACACACACATATATATATATATATATATATATATATGTGTATATATTAGTATGAGTGATCTGGGGTACCGGATAAGTGGCTATTCCTACATGGGGCTGCATATGGAAGGGGCTGCAGCTACTTGTATGGGGCTGCTTATGGGGGGGATGAACAGGGATAAGGGGTGATTTTACGTGTGTGGGGCTAAGGGTGATTTTGTGTGTGGGGCTGTGTGGTGGAGTTGATGTTATTTGTGGTCTATGTGGGGAAGGGGGTGATATTTGCGTGGGGGTGCATGCTCTGTGGGCAGTATAGGGATGGGGGTGATGTTATTTGCGTGGGGTTACATGCTGGAGGGGGCTGTGTGGAGAAGGGGGTGATATTTACGTGGGGCTGCGTGCTGGGGGGGCTGTGTGGGGATGTGGGTGATGTTATTTGCTCGGGGCTGCATGCTTGATGGGGCTGTGTGGAGAAGGTGTTGATATTTGTGTGGGGCTGCGTGCTTGGTGGGGCTGTGTGGGGAAGGTGCTGATATTTACGTGGGGCTGCGTGCTGGGGGGGCTGTGTGGGGCAGTGGGTGATGTTGCTTACATGGCGCTGCGCAGGAAAGTATGTGATGTTACGTGTGTGGGTCTGCATGCGGGGGGGTGTTACTTATGGGGGGGGGGCTGAACATGTAATGGGGTGATATTCCTTACATGAGACTCTGCCTGAAGGGGCTGCACGGTGAGTCCTGTTTTGGCCATAAAACTGTTTTTCTCAATAGTAATGGTGGACACCAGACTTTGGGTTTACACCCGGCCACCAGCAGGCTCGAAACTAGGTGAAAAAATAAATCTGTTGGCCGACCATAACGGGCCACATCCTCTCCTCAGACGCGATGCCGCTCAGTTTTGGCCTAGTGTCCCTAGGAGTCGGGCACGACGTGTACGGAGTCTTCTGCCTGATTTTCTGTTTTCTCTCTCCCCGTTTTATTCTAGGTATTGTGGATTTCCCCCATCATGTTTTCCCCATGCCGTACCTCCACAGTAGTCACCTCCCTGCGGACGCCATTCATCACTGGTCATCTCTTCACCAAGTGGGGTGCTGGTGTCCCCACAATCATTGTGAGGTCACCCAAGGGGCGACACTGCGGGCGCCCGATGATGTCAGATAGAGGAGTATGATTCCTCTAGAATTCCCCTCCCCCACTCTCCATTTCTATTGGCTTGCTAGGGTCTGTCCTCCTGGGGTCTCCCACCCTTTTATTTCCTTTAGGCAAGTCTTTTCCCCCTCTTCCTGTCTTCTGCCTGCTTACAGCCCTTTTCTTGATGCCTCTTTATGGCTTTTTTCCAGGGCTCTGGCATTTTTTGGCGCCATCCTAGGAGGCGTTATCTGTGGTACAAGCCCCTCCAGGTCCCCTTTCTTCTGACTGACGGCCTCTTTTTTCCGGCCTTTGGTCAAACCTCCACTGGCTTCTGCTCTAAAGGTGGCGAGTAGTCTCGCTAATGGAGATTTATCTTGCAATTAGGCCCCGTTCACATGTTCAGTATTTTACCTCCATATTTGTAAACCGAAACCAGGAGTGGGTGATAAATACAGAAGTGGTGACGTGTTTCTATTATACTTTTCTTCTGATTGTTCCACTCCTGATTTTGGCTTACAAATACTGATGTAAAATACTGACCACATACTGAACGTGTGACCGTGGCCATAGACGTATAGTGGAACTGTCGCAGATAGCAACCAATCAAATTCAGTCTCTCATTTTTACAACCTGTAAAATGGAATTTGATTGGTTGCTAAAGGCCGACTGGTTTGTGCGCCATTTTCCCCTCAGACGATGAGACGGTGCTTTAGTCTCCACACACGACTGAAATGAGTCATTTTTATGTAACTTTTGATCACATTTACGATGATAATGTACACGTGTAACAAAAGTAGATAAGGAAATAAAAGATGTCATAAAATAAAACAATCCTGCAAATCCCCATTCAAAGCCTAAAATTAAGCTAAAAAGCAAAATGGTGGCATTTAACAAAATGGCAAAAGTGGGGCAAATTTATCAAAATTGCCCTCAGAGATAAATGAGCCGCCGTTTTGCATATCTATATATTATTCTCATTTCTTCTACACCACCTTGTGACCGGCGACTTTTAGCTCAACATTTGGCGCCGAATAGGACACCCGGCGTTAATAAATTCTGTGCGTTTCAGACCCTCAAATCATGAGACATTTCGCATTGTAAATCTCAGTTTTGTGAGGAAATTAGCACATAAGATGGGGGAAGAACGTGAAGTAGCGACAGGCGCCAGGGACTGAAAAAGTGGCTTCTTAAAAATGGCGTCCTGCCCAAGCACCACGAAGAGGAGACCTCAAAAGTGATTAGAAAAGCTGTTCAATAACTGCAAAAATATCTAAGGCCACGGCCCCACTATCAGTATTTTTTCAGTATTCGGTCAGTATTTTTTCTCCGGAGTGGGAGCCAAAACCAGGAGTGGGTGATAAATACAGAATTGGTGACTTGTTTCTATTATACCTTTTCTCTGATTGTTCCTCACCTGGTTTTGGCTCCCACTCCTGAGAAAAAATACTAACCATATACTGACCATATACTGATAATGAAGTCGTGGCCTTATTATGAGTTTTTTTCCCAATGTGAATACTCTTCAAATTTATTTAATTGGAAAATCCATATTGCTGTTCACAAAGTTACGGTAGTTTTGGGGGATTTTTTTTAGAAAACCTACATTGAGGAAAAAGGAATTGACGTGTCACTTCTTTGATTCGATTCTTTGTAAAATCCCCTCTAAACTTAAAGCCATTTTCACGCATTGCTGAAAACCGCACAGTAATTCAGTGACGTGACCTAACACTATAAAGTCAAAAGGCTGTAAAAAAAAGTGTGGAAAAAAAAACACCTCAAAAAACACATGGATCACTGACGTGAATTTCTCTTAAAAGAATAAAGTTGGAGTTGTCTGCTTCAAAAAACAGCATGGCTTTGTTTAGTTATTTTTTTTTAATGTGGATTTTTTTGGCTAAAAGATCCATGGCCATGTGTGTCTTTCTTAATGGGGTGAGTTTTTTTTTTCCTGCTTCAGTTAATTTAGTAGTCAGTTTTGAAGCAGAAACACCTTAAAAAAACATTTTAGGTAGAGTTTGGAGCCTGATCCTCTTCAAAAATCCACATCAAAAACTGCTTCAAATATTCTTTGGATAAGTTTCCAATTAATTTCAAATGTGGTAAAATATTTTACTGTGGCTTTCTGCTAGGGAAAAAAATACTCTGTGTGAACATACCCTAATCGTGTTTTTCCATTGAAATCAATAGGAAGAGCATTTAAAGGCTTATTTCCATCTGGGCTGTTTCCGTATCTCCTATTCATTATATGTGGGGATTATTACACAGTGTAGCATATCCTCGATCGTCTCTGGTGGCCTGGACCTAGAGTAAATTATTCTCTTCTCAGAGGCAGGTATGAACCCTAAAAGTGTTTTTTTTTTAGCAGGTTCTGCTCCAAAATACATGTTAAAAAATCACTATGTGAACTTACCCTTACACACAACCGATTCATTGCTAACATTTCTGTTCCTAAAATTCAATTCCGTCATTAGCGTACCGTGGAGAAGGGAGGGGGGCACAGACACCAAATTCTATGGGGGCACACTATTTTGTCCTCCCTCTGGCATTTCTTCTTGGAGCTCTGCAAGCTTAAGTGATAAAGCAGCCAGGGGCTCATTTGACTTGTATGTTGGTGCCACAGGTTCCTATGCAGAGCGCAGCAGTCAAGGTGAGCTCGTCATTAACCGGCTGCGCTCAGCATAGGCAGCGGCTGAGATAAAACAAGGCTCTCAGTATGATGAAGTGTAGAACGGGCAAGAAAGCTTGTAAAAGAACTTCAACATGACGTTTCAAGGATGGAGCAAGACTGCCATCTACTGGCCAGAGACAGTCAAGCGGAACCAAAATATACAAGGGAAGTTGCAGGGAGGGCAGATTCAGACGCTGGACCCGATCAGGTGACTTCCAGGAAGGAGTTCAGAGAGATAAGAGGCCAGCGCGCCAAACCTGAGGGGTCTTTGGCGCCAAGCAGCAGAGAGGAGCAGACGTGCTCCCTGCGTCCTGATAAACCCCGCGTGACAGGCCAAATCCAGAGGCCTGAGAGGTGCTCCAGCCGGGCACCGGTAAAAGAGCTCTGGATCCCTCACAGTTGTGACCCGAGTGCTGTGCCTGCTGAAGATACTAGGAACCTGATCGCGGTGCTGAGTGAGTTCGCGGAATCCGCCGACAGACGAGGCCTGGACCCCCCTATCCAAGGCTCGAGAGACTGCCTCCAACGGCCAAGCAGAGAGGAGCTGCATACGTGAGCAGGGCCGTCACTTCCACTGCTCACCCACGGTACCGGGGACAATTGGGTTTAAGTACTCAGGTTGGGAGGGGAACGGTTGGGGCTAAAGTAGCACAACGTGATTTAATTGAATTTATCCGGAAAGAGACTCACGGCCTAGCGGGAATAACCGGTGACCCCCGCTAGGGCCAAATTCACGGTTAAAGAACTTGTGTGGTGTCTCTCATGCTTGAGGGCATCACCTTACTTTAAGAGACTGCGCCTTATTTTAAGAGACAGCGCCTTACTTTGAGAAATTTCGTATTTTTCTGATATTTCAAACCACTGTTCATTACCCTTGTTGCTAATCCCTTGTTTCAGTATACCTGTTGTATAAAACTGTTTACAAACATCTCTGACTGTTCTCGCCTTGTGTCTCTGTGCGTTGCATTCCGGTACCTGCATTACATTTGGCGTAGTCGGCAGGATGCAACATTCAGAGGCAGAGATGGCGGATCAGTCTGTGGCTGGGTCCGGCCGGAGCCATATACCCCTGGGGGCTATGCTCAGCCATCTTCCCAAGTTTACAGGGGATGGCATGTCACTTTGGGACTGGGCAGAAAGACTGAGAAGTATGCTACGTATGTATCCCCTTGACCCTCTAGCCCAGGCGGAGCTGGCCCTCCTAACCCTTGATGGAGAGGCCCGACAGACTGTGATGTACCACCCACCTGGGGACCGTGACACCGTGGATAAAGTGATAAAAATTCTAGAGGACATGCACGGTGACACTACAGATTTGGGACACTTGCGCTTACGGTTGTTTCAGCGGGTCCAAGGGGAAAATGAGACAGTAAATCAGTATGTTAATGCATTACAGGAAGTGACGGCCCATATCACTAAGAAAACTCGAGATGGGAACAGAGGACTGGGACCATTGGATGAGGTGTTGCGTGACCAACTGATTGCTGGCTTGAAAGACCCTTCCCTGAGGCAGATCCTGAAGGAGCGGCTGCGATTGAGCCCTGATATGGGCTTCCTGGAGGTAGGGGCTGAAGCTAGAGTCCTGGAGAGAGAAGTTCCTGTTCTCAAAGCCACAGTTAGAAGTCATGAGGCAATTGCTCCTGGATTCACCAACCAAGAGCCTGATTGGGTACGGGAAATACGTCAGGAAATTCGAGACATTCGGGGTGAGCTGAATTCTATTAGGAAGACTCCTACTGCCCCCTTGCCGACGGACCGTACTGCTCAACGCGGACGGAGACCAGAACGAGGAAGACGTTCCTATCCGGCCCCTGCACGACATGTACCCGACCTATCGGCAGAACAAGGACCGGAGTGCTGGACCTGCGGAGGTAGGGGGCATATCTCCAAAGACTGTCCCAACCGAGAAAGGAGGAGGAGGGGACAGCCGTTAAACTAAAATGCCCCACGGTTGTGGAGCATACCGTGGGGTCTCGAGCTTCAGAGAGTAGAAGAGGGAGCTCTGAAGACATTGTCTCCGAGAGGCCCATTATCTGGGCTGAATTCAATGGGCAGCGGATCCGCTGTTTGATGGACCCCGGGTCTCAAGTGACCACTATGCCTGAGACGTACTTCCAAAGTCACTTTCCTGAAGTCGCTTGTTCCTGCCGGGAACCCACTGTCAAACTGGTGGTGGCTAATCAACTACCTATCCCAGTAGCGGGAGTAGTATGGATGTCCGTGCGGGCATGTGGAAAGGACCTCAGTCGAAAAGGGATCGTACTGACCACCGGGCCCGGAGGCGATGGGCCCATTGTAACCCTGGGCATAAATGTGCTGAAAGAAGTCGGACAGTTCCTGGCTGAGGGCTGTAGCAAAAACAACTGGACCCGCGCCACTCGAGACCCAGCTAACAAGAGAGTGTTCCAGCACCTCGTGCGGGTCATTCAGATTCAAAAGTTGCCCACTACCTCCCAGTACCTTGGTAAGGTATCGATACCGCCCGAAGCCACAATGACACTGCCGGTGGGACAGACTGTACTCACTTTGCCGGTGCTGGCACATGTGTCCTTAGAGGGCGTGGACATTCAAGTTGAACCAATGGAGGGAGAAGAAGCGCCCTCTGGACTCCTGATTGCTCGAACTCTGGCCACCGTGCGGCACGGTCGAGTACCCGTGCGCTGCATCAATTTAAGTGGCACCAGTTTACAGTTGTTGCCCCGACAAGAGGTGGCGCGAGTGTGCATAATGCCGGAGGCCCTTACTAGAGCTGATGCTATAGGGCTGGCACCTGTGGAAGGAAAACCATGGACCCTAGAGGTGTCCCTCAATAGCCAGGAACATGGAAGAGAACCGTTGGCTGGACGCCACCTCCTGGAAGAAATGGAAGCTAACCTGACTGAGTTTTCTGCTGGACAAGTAAGGCAGATCGAACAACTTCTACAGCGATATCAGGGAGTGTTTGCACAGCATGAAGATAATTTCGGGTGCACTCGGGACATTCAGCACGAAATACCCACCGGAAATACTGCTCCCATCCGAGAGAGATATCGGCAGATCCCGCCTCAAATGTACCAGGAGGTGAAAGAGCTGTTGGCCCACATGTTGCGGAACAGTGTGATCCGTGAAAGCCAGAGCCTCTGGGCGGCTCCGATCATGCTGGTCCGAAAGAAGGACGGTACCCTGAGATTCTGCCTAGACTATCGAAAGCTGAATGCCTGTACAGTACGGGACTCCTATCCACTCCCCCCGAATTGAAGAGTCTCTATCTGCACTAGGGAGCGCCAAATTCTTCTCCTCCCTCGACCTGGCCAGTGGCTATTGGCAGGTCCCAGTAGCTGAGAAGGATCGTCCGAAGACAACTTTTGTTCTCCCTATGGGCCTGTTTGAGTTCAATCGAATGCCATTCGGACTAACAAATGCGCCAGGAACCTTCCAACGGCTGATGGAGAGATGCTTGGGGGACCTCAACTTTGAAGCCACTTTAATATATCTGGACAATATAATTATCTATTCCGCAACGTTTGAGGATCATCTCCGCCGATTGGAACAAGTGTTAGAATGACTACAAAGGCACGGCCTGAAAATTAAGCCTCGTAAGTGTCGTCTCTTCAAACGAGAAATTGAATATCTGGGGCACACTGTGTCCAGTGCAGGGGTGCACCCCACTGCGGAGAAAGTAGCTGCCGTGCAGAAGTGGCCCACGCCCGCCAATCTAAGGGAACTAAGGGCATTCCTGGGGCTTGCTGGATACTACCGCAGATTCATTAAAGACTTCGCTAAGATTGCGATCGCGCTCAATGAATTGCTGAGAGGAACAGCCGGGGGAGCCAAGCGGCAGCCCATTCAGTGGGGCCCACGACAAGAAGAGGCATTCCGAGCATTGAAAATGGCGCTAACAGATGCCCCGATTCTGGCCTACGCTGACTTTTCGCAGCCTTTCATGTTGTACACTGATGGAAGCTTGCATGGGCTGGGAGCAGTGCTGGCTCAAGTACAAGGAGGGAGAGAGCGAGTGATCGCTTATGCCAGCAGGTCACTCCGAGATACGGAGAAGAATCCGGACAACTACAGTTCGTTTAAGCTGGAGCTACTGGCACTGGTGTGGGCCATGACCGAGAAATTTGCTGAGTACCTGTCAGGGTCAGAAGTGCAAGTGCGGACAGATAACAACCCTTTGGCCCACTTGGAGAACGCCAAACTGGGCGCGTTAGAACAGCGGTGGGTCGCAAGGATGTCCAAATTCCAGTATAAAATCGCCTATCGGTCCAAGGCCCTGAACACACATGCAGATGCCCTGTCCTGGGTCACTCAGGCGGGGCCGAAGAAGGACAGAGATGAGGAGCTCGAAGGCGACGAGATCCCGGATTTCAGCCAGTTCGCCGCTGCTGTGGTCGACGCCCAAGAGACTAGAGAGGAGCCGAGGCCCACTCAGATTCTGGGCCATTCAAGAGACGAATGGATACATCTGCAGCAATCCGACCCGGAGCTAGCAAAGTTGAGAGAATGGGTCGCCCTTAATCAGAGACCCGACCAGGAAACCAGAGCCGCTTCACTTCCAACTACCCTACAAATCCTAGGCCAGTGGGAGAGGCTCCTTCTGAAGGACGGCTTGCTATGCCGAAGAATCCAGCTGCCTCGAGAGTTTGATGTTACCTGGCAAGTGGTAGTTCCAGGAGCGCTAGTAACACAGCTAGCCCAAGAAGCTCATAGAAGAGGTGCTCACTTCGGAGTAGAAAAGACCTTCCGGTGGTTGCAACAGCTGGTGTATTGGCCTCAACTGCGACAAGAAGTCGAGGGGGTCTGCCGAACATGTCGCCAGTGTGAGTTGAACAAGCCCCCGGAGCAAAGAGCTCCCATTCAGACCATCCGAACTTCTGCCCCCTTGGAAGTCTTGATGATTGACTACTTGATGGTAGGAACTTCATACAACGGTTATGGACACTGTTTAGTCATGACTGATCACTTCACCAAGTTCGCAGTAGTGACGCCCATTAAAGATCAGACGGCAGAAGCCGCAGCCAAGGCCATCTGTCAAGATTTCATCCGGATTTATGGGTGCCCGAAGCGAATACATTCTGACCAGGGGGCCTGCTTCCAAGGATGAGTGATGGATGAGCTATACCGCATCTATGGGATCGACCGTTCCTGGACAACGCCCTACGACCCGCAAGGGAACGGTGCATGCGAGCGCTTTAACCGAACCCTGTTGCGAACACTGGAAGCGGACAAAAAGATGAAGTGGCCCGAATTCGTGTCCGAGCTGGTGTGGGTGTATAATAATCGGGTTCATGCAACGACCGGCTACACCCCCTACATGTTGCTGTTTGGAAGAAGTGGCCGAGAAATCACCGAACTGGAGCTAGACTCAGAAGACCCTGGTCCGGGCAGTAGCCCAAGTACCTGGATTCGAGAACACCAGCGTCGACTCTATACCGTGAGAAGACTGGTTGCTCAGAAGTTTCAGGAAGTAGAGCATGCAGTTCGGCCCCCGACCACAGGTGGATCGCTTCAGCCAGGAGACCGAGTGCTGGTGAGGGCTAAACGATTTGGGAGTAAGCTGGACCATCGTTGGGAGGCAATACCATATCGGGTGGTGAAGAAGGTTCACCCAGACAACCCCGTCTACGAGGTTAGGCCCGAAGGGGATGACGCCGCGACATCCAGGGTGTTGCACCGTAATATGTTGCGACCTTGCTCCTCTGAAGCAGAAGTCTGTAACGGGGCTGGGCCCTCAGACGTGTTGGCTGAAGTGCCACATACAGGAACCTTGGGGGATGAAGAAGGGTGGGCCACAATGCAGTTGGGCCCGTCAAAACCGTTGGTGCCACTCCCGAGTGGAAGTCAGAATGAGTCAGGAAATGATTTGCAATCCCCAGTAGTTGATTCCTCGGATCTCCCGGAGTCTCCTCCGCAAGAAGAGCCCCGCAGAACTGAGTGGGCTAATGCCGGAATTCCTCCTTGCTCAGGAAGAGTTTATCTGGTCTCGAATCCAACAGAAAACGCAGGAGTGTGCCCAACTCCTGTCTGAGCTTGCACTGCCTGGAAGGAGACATCAATTCTGCGAGGAGTCCACTCGCCCGAGGACTGGCGAGCAAAAAGGAGGGAGGAATGTAGAACGGGCAAGAAAGCTTGTAAAAGAACTTCAACATGACGTTTCAAGGATGGAGCGAGACTGCCATCTACTGGCCAGAGACAGTCAAGCGGAACCAAAATATACAAGGGAAGTTGCAGGAAGCGCAGATTCAGACGCTGGACCCGATCAGGTGACTTCCAGGAAGAAGTTCAGAGAGATAAGAGGCCAGCGCGCCAAACCTGAGGGGTCTTTGGCGCCAAGCAGCAGAGAGGAGCAGACGTGCTCCCTGCGTCCTGATAAACCCCGCGTGACAGGCTAAATCCAGAGGCCTGAGAGGTGCTCCAGCCGGGCACCGGTAAAAGAGCTCCGGATCCCTCACAGTTGTGACCCGAGTGCTGTGCCTGCTGAGGATACTAGGAACCTGATCGCGGTGCTGAGTGAGTTCGCGGAACCCGACGTCGGCCGCCGACAGACGAGGCCTGGACCCCCCTATCCAAGGCTCAAGAGACTGCCTCCAACGGCCAAGCAGAGAGGAGCTGCATACGTGAGCAGGGCCGTCACTTCCACTGCTCACCCACAGTACCGGGGACAATTGGGTTTAAGTACTCAGGTTGGGAGGGGAACGGTTGGGGCTAAAGTAGCACAACGTGATTTAATTTAATTTATCCGGAAAGAGACTCACGGCCTAGCGGGAATAACCGGTGACCCCCGCTAGGGCCAAATTCACGGTTAAAGAACTTGTGTGGTGTCTCTCATGCTTGAGGGCATCACCTTACTTTAAGAGACTGCGCCTTATTTTAAGAGAATGCGCCTTACTTTGAGAAATTTCGTATTTTTCTGATATTTCAAACCACTGTTCATTACCCTTGTTGCTAATCCCTTGTTTCAGTATACCTGTTGTATAAAACTGTTTACAAACATCTCTGACTGTTCTCGCCTTGTGTCTCTGTGCGTTGCATTCCGGTACCTGCATTACAGAAGTGAGCTGTCGTCTCAGTCACTGACTACGTGGAGCTCAGCAGCCGGATACAAATTCACCTGGACTACTGTGCTTTGCATAGGCAGCAACTGAGATGACAAAGGCTGCAACGTGCTGTAATTTTGTGAGAGGAGAGACAGAAACCTCCTGCCGCGTGGTCACATTCTCCTAGCATCTCATTTCTTCTTCAGGACATCCTACTATTAGAAACGTCTCTGAATCTGTGGCCTATGGAAATGTCTGTGAATCTGTAGCATGTCACAGAACAAACAGGTGACCTCATATATCATGTGCTGCCGGCCGAACGAGGCGTGTCTGCACAGTCATGTTGTCGCACACAGTCACGTGCTGAGCAGGATCAGCTTGTCCTCAGTTCTTGCGCAATCACATAGTATTGGTTGTATGTGATGTGGTGACAGGGCTGTCACCCAAACCTGGCATAGCTGGGCAGGTGCCCAAATTAGGGTCAGGTGCAGATATAGTCACCCAAGGGTCCATGTAAACACTGAACCTGAAACTAATTATACTCCAGAGACTGAGAAATAGGAGGAACAGCGTCCACCAGCAGCACAGACTATTTCAGAGAGGCCGTGAGGATGTTAGCAAAGGCAAGGTTATGATGCACTGCAAGCAATCTACACTAACCTCTCTCTGGTATGCCATCTCAAATTCATATCATGGTGATGGACTCCGGGGGCTGATAGGTGGTTAGGAGTAGACTTTCAGCTGCACAGAGTATTTCAGGTAAAATCTAAATATGTAAAATAAAATGCCAATATAACATTTTACACTATTATGTAGGTTTTGTTTTAATCCGAGGAGTCTCCCAGGTATTACAAACAAGTGGCAGATTATCAGAATGTAAAAAAAGTATATAAAATTGTATAAACCATATATATGTATCCGCGACTTGGCAACAAAAACAAAGTTTTGCTTAAATTTGTGACCAAGTTCATGGAAGGTGCAGAATGGATGGGATCATTTCCAAGCGCCCAGGTGACATGATCCTTAGGTGGTGCCCTCCTGTGCCCGTTTCTGCCGTCCTCGCTCCCTCGCCCAGTACTGGGCCCGAACGCTGACTCTGTCCTGTGAGAAGTCGCCATTGAATTCTATCTCTGCTTGGCTTCCTAAAGACTCCCAGTAAAATAAATGATTCCCGTGGAAGGCGGTGGACTTCAGTGTCTTCATGTCTCGAATCTGAAAAATATCATCTGAAATGTTAAAATGAAAAAAAAAATGCTGTGCCCCAATACTAAATTCCCATCTAAGTATGTAGCAGTATTATTTTGGCACTTGTATGGTGCTGTGGGACTGAATAAAAGTATGGCCCTTGGAGTCGCACAATTTATGGGGTCTTGACCATCCTCAAAGCTTACAGTAACCTCAAAGTGACAGGCCATGTAAAATTTATACCAAGATAATATTTGCTGTAGACCTTGGGCTCTACATGGCACTACTATGTAGGAATTACATGTCCATACTATCTTGCATTTGTGTCATTGTTTGGTGGTATAATTTAGACAGCAGTAGTATGGCAGTTCAACTTGTAATTTTACCTAATTCCCTTTATATGCAAGGCGTCTCCACCGATCTAATGTGGATCCACCTCTGGTTCACAGTATAGCAGTGTTATTTAATAGTTGTATGACATTATTATTGTATGTGGGCACAATATTATGTAGGAGCTGTATGACAGTATCATGCGAGCATAGTATGGTGGTATTATGTAGGAGCTGTATGACAGTATTATGCCGGCACAGTATGGTGAGACTACCAATAAGACCCTAATATTAATGATAGATGTTTGTAACTATTCATCTCTATTATCCCAGGGGCAACACTTATTGGCCTGGGAAGGTTTAGGGTTGGGTAGCAGTTGACAATCACTTTCCCTTCCCTTCGCCCACATCGCCCCAATGTGCCTATTTGCAAATTCCCCCTTGTGCCTACTCACCAGGATATAATTTGAGTTTGTCTCGTTTTGTCCTAAGTTCAGATCCATATACAGGGCGTGGATAGCTATGGTAAAAGTGGGGGGCACATCGATGAAAACACGACATGCAGGGGAACCAGACTTTGGCTGAACAGGATTCTGTATGTCTCCTTGCATCCCAAAAAGTTGGACATCACAGTCTGTAGAAAGCACAGAGATTCATGGCAGGTGGCATGGTGACTGGGGGTGAAGCTATAGAGGTGCAGATAGAGCAGTTGAACATGAGGGTTAGGACATCGCAGCTTTTATACCTTGGTGGTAGCTCTCTGCGGCTGACCTGCTCCAGTATGCCAGTGCAATGCCGTTACCAGGATGAATTTGGCGCTGTCGTACTGTTAGAGTGTTTGATCTCGCAATCACGGTCACCGAAGAGAGACGGGTACACGACTTTCTCCACATGGCTCTGCCGTAAAATAGCATCAGTTCCCCTATGGTCAATAGATAAAGAAAGCGATGTAGAATCATAGAATGTTAGAGTTGGAGGGGACCTCCAGGGTCGTCGTGTCCAACCCCCTGCTCAATGCAGGATTCACTAAACCATCTCAGACAGATGTCTGTCCAGCCTCTGAAGACTTCTATTGAAGGAGAACCTCTCGTTGATGACATGACAACTCTTCTAGAACATCAGGGAGTCTTCCGGAAAAAGAGAGGTTATCCCAGAAAACTTGTTAAATCTGACACTCCGGGGCGCTGTCCTTTCTTGGGTGGAGAGGGGGGAAGCACAACAATGGGGAGAAGTGGGGATCTGAACTTGAGATGCATAAACGAGGGGGGATCTGACTGTAAACTGTGGGGGTCTGGCTTGGTGTCTGCCTAAAGTGGCCAAGTATGGGGTCTATATATCTTATTAGCTCTGATCTTGTCTTCATCCGTTTAGGGTTTGGTGTATGCTGAAGGGGCTTGTCCTATAATTAGTCGGGCACCTTTTAGAGGCGCTTGGGGTCTGCTATTTGTTGTTATTTTTGAAACCTCCATGATGGACCATCTCTAAAGGTGAAAAATATACATATATGACATGTAAATATAGAGAAGACCCTAAAAGCGATTCTAGTAATCCCCATCACAGAAACCCACCGGCCGTGCAGTTGAGGGAGCTTGAGAGGACTTTGACAACAATCACTTCCCCGAGCGGACGTCCGATTGAGAATATACAATCTTTTTCCAGAAGGCCGGTAGTATTTATTACTCCGGATGAATTCATGAAGAGACGACCACAGACATCTGCGAAAGACAATGATACTAGTGAGGAGGAACATGAGGATCTAACCCCACATTCTCAGGACCGGAAGTGATGACACCCTGTCCATACAGTCATCTGACCATTCAGGCTGCTTATTGGGCTGTAGGGTCAGGAGTCTGATAGATGGGACACAATCCAGTCCATCAGTATTCAATCTTTTGGGGTCAACTTTATGACTACATGGACATTGGGCGAGGTTTGCTGCAGATTTTGGTGGAATTCACCCCTTTATGGAGGATGGAATCCGCAGAAACAATCGATGTGCAGCAAATTTAATCATATCAATTTCCGACTGGCAGTCTCTGCTGCACATGGAAACAATTTGGTAAAATAATGTAATCAGGATTGGACAGAACAACACTCAAACCACAGTTACCATCTTCACCTGCATCGTCCATATGCTTTGGTCTGTCAGACATTGGAGCAGCTTTAAATTGAGGTTTCTGGTTAGGGACAGCAGATGTCGACAATGGGGCACGCGCCACGTCTGCCTGTGACGTCTGGGTTTCCAAGAGGCAGGGGTTCTCTGAACATCCTCTCATGGTTATAGGTTTCGGGGAGTTCAAGCAGAATGTGGGACTCACTTGCTGATGAGTCTTGGAGTTGATGCAAAATTCTTGACGTCTTTGAATGCCGTTTCCACAAGTAACTGAGCACTAAAGGTTAAGAATACATTCATTACTATTCCTATTAGTGCAGACAAGGCGCCTCCTTTTGTGGTTGATCAGTACCTGAGTCCAGGCCCCCACATCCCACGTGTAGAAGCAGCTGGCCATAAAGCAAGGGATGACGGACAGAGGTCTCTCATGAGATGGGCAAGACGCTGCGTCCACCTCATTCTCTGCTCCAGCCACTGTCTCCATACATGACACCTTCTGCTTGGATACTCCGTACCCACAAGCTGCAGAACATGGACTGACTTCTACCACTCGCCACCTTGTAGTGAATGAGAAAAGAACGTTCAGCTGCACAAATAACACGGTGCCTATAAGATATCCAATACCTGCTGACGTAGTCGTAGTCAGCCGTGCAACCGAGTAAACAATTTTGATAAAAGATGTAGAAAAGTATTCTGTACTTGTACCTCGGGGGGCACTGCTGGTGGTTGCACGGTTCCTGTTCTTGAGGATGAGGCAAATGCTGACATTCATTATCTGCAACTATTTTTTCTTCAGCTTCTCCTTCTCTGGTGCAGTACAGAACTCTCTGTAAGATGCCGCCTCCACAACTTACACTACAAGATCCTGATTTATAGCGCCACCTGGAGAAAAAAAAAACCCACAACGTTTTAGAAGATTTAAGAAATTTTGCTCCAAAATCAGACAATTTATTTTTCTTACTTAAATGCATGTATTTTAGGCTGTTATTAAAAAGGTTGCACTCTTGTCTTTCATAGCCTTTGTGGTTGTGCTGGCTTTTGTTGGCTGCAGACTTGGTTAAATAAAAACTTGTCATTGAGCTGGTTCTGACAGTCCAATGGGAGAATTTCTAACCCTCTTATGTCTCTCTTTTTTGAGCTCCTTTCAGCTGATTTATGAGCACAGACCACATCAAAGTTGAATGTGCCAGGGAAAAAAGAGCCTGTAAAAGCAAAACGGTGCAAAATTTGCAATGGAATTGAATAGCAGAAGTGATTTTTAGCCCCAAATACATGCATTTAAGTAAAAAACACCAAGGTTGCTTACCGGTAGCCGGTTTTTCCTGAACCCATGACAGCACAGTTTGAGAGGGATCCGCCCCATCAAGGACAGGAAACCGTCTGAAATAAAAGGGCGGTACCTCTCCCTCGCTTCAGTTTACAGAGCATTGAGAGGACCTCTCAAAAAGGTTAGACATATAACCAACACCTACAATATATATAACACCCAATACAGTGCACACCAGGGTGTGAGAAACAGAAAAAAAAAGGGGGGGGGAACTACGGGTGCTGTCATGGGTTCAGGAAAAAACGGCTACCGGTAAGTAACCTTGGTGTTTTCCCCTCACCTATGACAGCACACCTTGAGAGCACCCTAGGGAGGGACCACCGCCTGAAGTACCCTTCTCCCAAAGGTGAGGTCAGAGGAGGACAGATCCAACCGATAGTGTTTATAGAAGGTGGATGGTGTAGACCAAGTAGCAGCTCTACATATCTGATCGATTGAGACGTCTACCCTCTCCGCCCAGGAGGTTGCGACTGCTCTGGTGGAATGAGCCTTGACATTGTCCGGGGCCGGAACTCTTGTGGACGTATATGCTAAACAAATGGGCTCCCTAAGCCACCTAGAAATGGTACCCTTGGACACCCCGTGACTTTTCCTATTCCCCTGAAAGGCCAGGAACAAGGAATGGTCCTTCCTCCATACACTAGTCATGTTAATGTACTGTAGTAGGGATCTTCTAACATGTAGGTTATGGAACCTAACTTCCCTGGGTTTTTTGGATTGCTGCAAAACGAGGGTAGTACAATTTCCTGGTTACAGTGAAATCTAGATACCACTTTGGGAAGGTATGCTGGATCTGGTCGCAAGGTGACCCTATCATCATAAATTTGTGTGTAGGGAGGATCAACCGAAAGGGCCTGCAGGTCACCCACCCTACGAGCAGACGTTAAGGCCACTAAGAGGATGGTCTTAAGGGTGAGGATCTTTGGAGAGACATCCTGTAGGGGCTCGAATGGGTCACTGGTAAGTGCGTTCAAGACCAAATTCAGGTCCAGAAACTCCAGGATTCCCTTGATTGGAGGCTTGTCTGATAACGGGGCATCTATAAAATCTAGGAATTTCCTCCAGACTCGGTTATAAATTTTAGTCGTTATTGGTTTCGTACTACCCAGCAAGGTAGAGACTAACCCTGGTGAAAAACCCTTGTTACTTAGTAGTGACCTCTCAAATTCCACGCCACAAGATGGAAACCTTTGGCTTGGGTGTGGAATAGTGGTCCCTGAATGAGAAGGTCCAGCCTCTCTGGTAGAACCCAGGGATCTGAAACCGACATTAGTTGAAGCAGGGAGAACCAAGGCCTCTTGGGCCAAAAAGGGGCTATAAGAATTATCCTTGCGCCATCCTCCCGAATCTTCCTCACCACTGCTGGAACCATTACTAATGGGGGAAAGGCATAGGCCTTCCTGAACTTCCAAGGAATCAGGAGGGCATCTACAGCATGGAGATTTTCTGCTGGGTTTAAGGAACAGAATCTGTCTACCTTCCCGTTTGCTCTTGTGGTGAACAGATCTATGTCTGGCTGTCCCCATAACTGGACAATCTGTTGGAAGACCCCCGGGTTTAAGCTCCATTCCCCCTGTCTTAGGGTGTGGCAGGGAGGTGTTGCTCTGCCAGATGAAGGATTCTGTCTGCCACAGCCATCAGGGAGCATGACCTTGTTCCCCCCCTGGTGATTTACATAGGCTACTGATGTCCGGTTGTCGGACCTGACCTGGACGTGGTGACCATGAATGTGAGGAAGGAAGCCTATCAGGGATTTCTCCACTGCCCAAAGTTCTTTTAAGTCTGAGGATGCCCCCATCTCGTGGTATGTCCAGTGACCCTGTACTGAGAGCTCTGCCAGATGACCCCCCCATCCGGAGATGCTCGCATCGGTCGTAATCACCCGATCTACTGGTCTGGACCACTGCACGCCTGAGGTCAGATTTCCCCTGTCTGTCCACCATGAAAGGGAATCTACAGCTTCTGGGGAGAGAGATAACTTGCTTTCTAAATGCCCGTTGAAGGACCTCTGCGCTGACAGGACCTCCCACTGAAGAAGTCTCATATGCCCCTGAGCCCATTTGACTGCTGGGAGACAGGCCGTCATAGAGCCCAGGAGGGACATTGCCTCTCTTAGGGACATCACTGGAGACCGCATGGCTTTCAAGACTAAATTGATTATTTTGCGGACCTTGTCTTCTGGGAGGAAGCAGGCTTGAAGACGAGAATCCAGGATTAGACCTAGGAAGATCCGAGTCCTTGAGGGGGTTAGTTTTGACTTTTGGGAATTTACCAACCACCCTAGCTGGTTGCAACACCGCCGTGATTTCTAGAAGTTGACTGGAGCAGTGGACTTCTAATTTCCCTATTACCAAAAAGTCGTCTAAATAGGGCACGATCACTACGCTCTTGATTCGTAGAAAGGTTGTTACTTCCGCTATTAATTTTGTGAATATTCTCGAGGCTATGGAGAGGCCGAAGGGTAGGGCAGTAAACTGAAAATGTCTCAGCTCTTTCTGAATGAACAGGGCTACTCTCAGATACTTCTGGTAGTCTGGATGATTTGGAACGTGATAATATGCATCCTTCAAGTCTATTTCTGCCTTAAAGCAATTGTGGTGCAAGAGCTTCACTGCCAAGCTCACTGACTCCATCTTGAAAGTCTGGTTCTCCATCAACTGGTTTAGACTCCTGAGGTTGATGATGGTCCTTAAAGACCCATTGCGTTTTTTTTTTATCATGAACAGAGGGGAATAGAATACCTTCCCCCTTTGTGGTATCGGAACTTCGAGAAGGACCAGTTTCTCTACTAACCCTAATACTTCCGACTCCAGGGCTATTTGTTCTTCCTGGACCTTCCTTTTGGGGGTAATCATAAAGGTCCGGCGAGGAATCTGGCTGAACCGTATTTTCAGGCCACCACTCACAATATTCAGAATCCAGGGGTTTGATATATTGGCTTTCCAAGCTGGAAGAAAGTGGGAAAGCCTCCCCCCTACCTCCGGCCTGGCGTCATTGGGAAGACTTTTTTGTATTTGAGGACGGTCCTCCAAACATATAGCCTGACTCCCTCTTGGATTTGGACTCCCATCTTCTCCTGTCTCCGAAAACTAAACCTTTTTGAGTCCCCTGAAAATCCTGGGAACCCTTTGTTCCTATCGCCCGCTTTTTCTAAAAGGTCATCCAGCTTCTGGCCAAACAGGAGTCTGCCGTCACATGGGAGGGAACATAATTTATGTTTGGATTGTAGGTCGCCTGGACAACCCTTGAGCCACAAGGCCCGTCTGGCAGCATTAGATAGACTTGCTAATCTAGCCGAAAGTCTAACAGAGTCCGCTGAAGAGTCCGCCAGGAAGGCCGATGCTGCCTGCATTAGGGGTAGATTTGAAAGGATTCTATCCCTAGGGATCTTTTTATCCCTAAGTTGGTCTTCCAATTGTTGGAGCCACACCATTAGAGAACTTGCCACACAGGTGCCAGCTACCGCCGGCTTCAGGCCTCCTGCTGCAGCTTCCCAAGTGTGACGCAGAAAGGAGTGAGCCTTTTTATCAAGGGCATCCTTTAGGACGCCTGAATCCTCCAAGGGTAGGGAAGATTTTTTGGATGTCCTGGCTACAGTCCCGTCAACTTTGGGGATTTTATCCCAAGGCTCAGAGTTCTTCTCTTCAAAGGGGTACCTTCTTTTAGAGAAGGAGGGTAAGGCCCCTGATCTCTCTGGTTTCTTCCACTCTCAGTCAATGAGGCCCTGAATTTTAGTGTTTACCAGAAAGGAGCGCTTCTTTTTTTTCTCCAAGGCCCACAAACATAACGTCTTCCTGGGATTTGGATGCTTTCTCCTCCCCCAGACCCATGGTTGATCTGACTGCTCTAACCAGTCTGTCTGTACCCTCGATGGGGAAGCAGGGTGTTACGGGTTTGGGTGGTGGAACCTCTGTGCCGAGGTGCAAGGAGGGACCCAGAGGGGCGTGACTAAGTATCCACCCGAACCGACCCTGGTCGTATGGCAGCTAACGACACCGTGACCAGGGAGGATCTGGGCTGAGGGACCAGGTGCTACTCTGGGGACAACCTTGTAAGAGAGCAGGTGGCTCCCACGGGTCAGATGGCTGGGACTGACCGGTATGGCGGATGGACACTGCAAGCAGGCGGAAGTCTCTGGTAGCAGACAGGTGGTCACAGTTCGAGAAAGCAGGGCAAGTAGCAGTCTTTAGGTTTACCAGGAAGGTGGTCACAGCAAATGACTGCAGGGTCTCCAGGCAGGCTGGCAGGAAACAGGCTGGTGCTCCCATGTGAGCGGGCAGACAGACGAGGCGGGTAACTGGCAGGTAACTGGTGGGCTCTCCCAGGTGAGCCGGCAGACAGACAAGGCAGGTAACAGGCGGGTGCTCCCAGGTGAGCGGTCTGACAGACATGGCAGGCGGATGTTCCCAGGTGAGCAGACAGATAGCCAAGGCAGGTAACAGGCAGGTAACAGGTGAGCGCTCCAGGTGAGCAGGCTGGCAGGCAACGGGCATATAACAGGCTGGCAGGCAACGGGCAGATAACAGGCTGGCAGGCAGGACAAGAAGTCAGGCTAGCAGCGGGACCTGAGGGCTGAAGCACAGATCAGACACAGTGCAAACAACTTTGCTCGGGCACCTCCATTTTGGAGGAGGTGCCTTATATATGGGAGGTCCTCCGGCAATTGGCCGGGGACTCCTTAGGACGGCGCGCGCGGTCCCTTTAAGAGAAGGGGAGCGCGCGCGCGCCCTAAGCACACAGTCGGGGAAGGAGCGAGTGCCGGAAGCAGCGGGGAGAGAAGAGCTAGAGGACGCCGCGCCAGGAGCGGGGAGGTGAGAGGGACGGCGTCTCTGCCTAGCAAGAGGCAGAGACGCCGATGCTACAGTACCCCCCCCTTTAGGCCCCCTCTTTTTTAGGCCAGAAAGAAATTTTTCAAGGAGAAGCGGGGCGTTGATGTTCTCCCTGGGTTCCCAAGTTCTCTCCTCAGGACCAAACCCCTTCCAATCTACCAGAAAAAAGGTCTTTCTTCTTACCCTCTTGGTGGCCAGAATACTCTCTACCTCAAAGACGTCTTCAGCGGAAACCGGAGCAGGGGAAGTACCTGGATTGTTGGAAAAAGAGTTAAAGACAACGGGTTTGAGGAGAGATACGTGGAAGGAGTTGGGAATCCGTAAGGTGGCCGGGAGTTTTAATTTGTAGGCCACTGGATTAATTTGCCTGAGGATTTCGAAAGGGCCGAAGAAGCGAGGACCTAACTTGTAGGAGGGTATCTTGAGCCGTACATGTTTGGAGGAGAGCCAAACCTTGTCTCCGGGACGGAATTGAGGCGGATCCAGACGTCTCTTATCAGCATATCTCTTCATCCGCTCAGAGGACAGAAGAAGAGCGGACCTAGTACTCTCCCAAATGGTAGAAAACTCGCTGACAAGAGATTGCGCGGCAGGGTTGTCCACAGAGGCAGAGACGGGAAACGGAATCCGGGGGTGTTGGCCATAGACAATAAAGAACGGGGACTTGGAAGAGGATTCGCTCTCATGGTTATTATAAGATAATTCGGCCCAAGGAAGGAGGTCCACCCAATCAGAATGGTGGGCATTAACAAAGTGCTGGAGATAGCTGGTAAGGATCTGATTGATCCGCTCCACTTGACCATTGGACTGAGGGTGGTAAGCGGAGGAGAAATCCAGGGTGACGTCCAGCAGTTTACACGTGGCTCTTCAGAAGCGTGAGGTGAACTGAACCCCTCGATCCGACACGATGTGGAGGGGTAGGCCATGGAGACGGAAGATATGGCGGATAAAGTCCTTAGCCAGCTCAGGTGCAGATGGGAGACCAGGCAGGGGAATGAAGTGGGCCATTTTAGAAAAGCAGTCTGCGACCACCCAAATGACAGTACACCCGGCAGAAACAGGGAGATCGGTAATGAAGTCCATAGCGATGTGTTGCCACGGGGCAACAGGTATGGGAAGTGGCAGGAGATGACCAGCTGGTTAGTGTCTGGGAACTTTGTTGCGGCCACAAGATGAACAGGCAGAGACGAAGTCTACCACATCCTTACGCAGGGTAGACCACCAGTAATGCCGGGAAATGAGTAGGAAGGTCTTCTTTTGGCCGGCATGGCCAGCTAGTTTAGAAGAATGACCCCAGCTTAGAACCTTCTCACGGTCAGGAGCCGCCACGAATGTCTTGCCGGGTGGAAGACGAGTCAAATCCAAGGGGGCCACATTCATCACCTTGGAAGGGTCGATAATGTGCATAGGCTCCTTCTCTTGGTCAGAGGACAGGAAGGATCGGGACAAGGCATCAGCTTTGACATTCTTGTCCGCCGGGCGGAAATGAAGGATGAAATCGAAGCGGGCAAAAAACAAAGACCACCGGGCCTGACGTGGATTAAGTCTCTGGGCATTTTGGAGATATGCCAGGTTTTTGTGATCCGTGTAGATGATCACCGGGTATAGAGCCCCTTCAAGCAGATAGCGCCACTCCCCCAGTGCCAATTTGACGGCCAGCAGTTCTCTGTCTCCTGTGGAGTAATTGCGCTCAGAGGAGGAGAAGATTTTGGAGAAAAAACCGCAGGTTACCATTCTCCCGGATGAAGACTTTTGGGTGAGCACCGCTCCCGCTCCAGAGGAGGAAGCATCAACCTCCAGGTAGAACTGTTTGTTGCAGTCCGGACGGTGCAGCACAGGGGCAGAGGAGAAGGCTTGCTTCAGGGAAAGGAAGGCCTCCTCAGCTTCGGGTGGCCATACCTTGGGATTTGCTCCCTTACGGGTGAGCGCAGATATGGGAGCAGTCCGAGACGAGAAGTGAGGAATGAAGAGACGATAGTAATTAGCGAAGCCCAGGAATCGCTGTATCGCCTTCAAGCTCTCCGGACGGGGCCATTTTAGGACAGCAGAGAGCTTTTCGGGATCCATTCGCAAGCCTGTCTGGGAGATAACATAGCCCAGGAATGGAAGAGAGGTCTGCTCAAAAAGGCACTTCTCGTATTTAGCATAGAGGTGGTTCTGCCTGAGCCTAAGCAGGACCTGACGAACATCCCTCCGGTGTGTGGGAAGATCCGGAGAGAAGACCAAGATGTCGTCCAGGAATACCACCACGCAGGAGTAAAGAAGGTCACGGAAGATGTCGTTGACCAGTTCTTGGAAGACGGCGGGAGCATTGCAGAGGCCGAAGGGCATCACACGGTACTCATAGTGTCCGTCCCGGGTATTAAATACCATTTTCCACTCGTCTCCTTGACGGATACGGACCAGGTTATACGCTCCACGTAGATCCAGCTTGGAAAAGATCCTGGCGCCTTTAAGGTGATCAAATAACTCAGAGATGAGCGGAAGGGGGTATTTATTTTTAACCGTGATCTGATTGAGTCCTCTATAGTCAATACAGGGGCGTAGCGAGACATCCTTTTTTTTGACAAAGAAGAATCCGGCTCCAGCTGGGGAAGTAGACTTCCGGATGAATCCCCTGGCCAGATTCTCCTCTATGTACTCAGACATGGCCCGGGTTTCAGCCGCAGACAACGGATAAATACGCCCACGGGGTGGAGTGGCGCCAGGTACCAGGTCGATCGTGCAATCATATGGCCTATGAGGTGGCAATGTCTCTGCTTCCTTTTTACTGAAGACGTCAGCATAGGGCCAGTAAGGAGCCGGAAGACCGGGTAAATTAGCTGGGGTAGGTGGAGGACGAACCGGAACCAGGCAGGTCCTATGGCAGAGCGGCCCCCACCGGAGTACTTCACCGGAATGCCAGTTCAACACGGGTTCATGTGTCTGGAGCCAAGGTAGACCTAGCAATAGGGAGTGGGAGAGTCCGGGCAACACATGGAAGGAGATTACCTCAGAGTGCAGCATTCCCACCTGCAGGGTTATGGGTTCCGTGACGAGCAGGATGGTCACCGGAAGGAGTCTTCCATCCACGGAGGCGACTGACAAAGGTTCAGCCAGAGACTTGGTGGGAATACGGTATTTCTCAACCAGGGATTGGGAGATGAGGTTTCCAGCGGATCCAGAATCCAGGTGGGCGAGTTCAAAGTGACGGTTCTCTCCCCAGGAGATAGATACAGACAAAGTCAGGGTTGGAGAGGACTTACTTTTGTCTAGGGCGACCTCTCCGAGCGGTCCTAGACACTGGAGTTTCCCGGCCTCTCGGGGCAGGAACGGATCAGGTGCTCCTTACTGCCACAATAGAAACAGCTCCCCTCGGCTCGGCGTGAGTCTTGGCGAGATTTGACCATCTTGGTCTGGTCGATCTGCATGGGCTCGGGTGAGTGCACCCGGGGAGTGACAGAAGAGGAGACAGGTCTCTGGAAAGTAGGAGCTAGGCGGGGAAACCTTCTCTCACGGGTGGTCTCTTTGGTGCGTTCTTGAAACCGGATGTCAATCCGGGTAGCCAGCGACACCAGGTCATCCAGGGTGGTAGGAATGTCCCGACCGGCGAGCTCATCTTTAATCCGACCGGAAAGACCCTCCCAGAAGACGGACACCAGGGCCTCGTTATCCCAGGCAAGCTCAGAAGCGAGGGTGCGGAACCGTATGGCATATTGGCCCACGGTGAGACTCCCTTGGCGGAGACGTAGCAGAGAGGAGGCAGATGAGGTCTTTTGTCCCGGTTCATCGAAGACTCTCCGGAAAGCAGTGAGGAAAGACGACAGGTCGGACACCAGGGGGTCCCCTCTCTCCCACAGGGGGTTAAGCCATGCCAGTGCCTCCCCAGTGAGATGGGACATGATGAATGCCACTTTGGCCCGGTCGGAGATAAACTGGTGAGCCAAGAGTTCAAAGTGCAGGGTGCACTGGTTTATGAAGCCCCGAGCTTGAGCGGGGTCGCCTCCGAAACGAGGAGGTGCAGAAAGCCGGGGTCCGGGGCAGGATGCCATGGTATTGGTGGGCAGCGGCGCTGCTGGGGTGCGAGTCGTGCGACTAGCGGTGGTTGCTGGTGGAGCAGTCAGTGTGTCCAGGCGGGAGTTGACATTCCGCAGGTGGTTCAGGATGGACTCCTGCTGGGATCTCTGACGGGAGACTTCCTGGTATAGGTCAGAGAGCGAGGGAGCTTGGGTGCCACCGGGTTCCATTGCCCGAGCAAACTGTTACGGGTCCGGGTGGTGGAACCTCTGTGCCGAGGTGCAAGGAGGGACCCAGAGGGGCGTGACTAAGTATCCACCCGAACCGACCCTGGTCGTACGGCAGCTAACGACACCGTGACCAGGGAGGATCCGGGCTGAGGGACCAGGTGCTACTCTGGGGACGACCTTGTAAGAGAGCAGGTGGCTCCCACGGGTCAGATGGCTGGGACTGACCGGTATGGCGGATGGACACTGCAAGCAGGCGGAAGTCTCTGGTAGCAGACAGGTGGTCACAGTTCGAGAAAGCAGGGCAAGTAGCAGTCTTTAGGTTTACCAGGAAGGTGGTCACAGCAAGTGACGGCAGGGTCTCCAGGCAGGCTGGCAGGAAACAGGCTGGTGCTCCCAGGTGAGCGGGCAGACAGACGAGGCGGGTAACTGGCAGGTAACTGGTTGGCGCTCCCAGGTGAGCCGGCAGACAGACGAGGCAGGTAACAGGCGGGTGCTCCCAGGTGAGCGGCCAGACAGACGAGGCAGGTAACTGGTGGGCGCTCCCAGGTGAGCGGTCTGACAGACAAGGCAGGCGGATGCTCCCAGGTGAGCGGACAGATAGCCAAGGCAGGTAACAGGCAGGTAACAGGTGAGCGCTCCAGGTGAGCAGGCTGGCAGGTAACGGGCAGATAACAGGCTGGCATGCAACGGGCAGATAACAGGCTGGCAGGCAGGACAAGAAGTCAGGCTAGCAGCGGGACCTGAGGGCTGAAGCACAAATCAGACACAGTGCAAACAACTTTGCTCGGGCACCTCCATTTTGGAGGAGGTGCCTTATATATGGGAGGTCCTCCGGCAATTGGCCGGGGACTCCTTAGGACGGCGCGCGCGGTCCCTTTAAGAGAGGGGGAGCGCGCGCGCGCCCTAAGCACACAGCCGGGGAAGGAGCGCGTGCCGGAAGCAGCGGGGAGAGAAGAGCTAGAGGACGCCGCGCCAGGAGCGAGGAGGTGAGAGGGACGGCGTCTCTGCCTAGCAAGGGGCAGAGACGCCGATGCTACACAGGGTCTACCATTATCTGATGAGGAAGAGGATGATGAATCACTCAGCCATAGATCCTCAGACTGGGAGGAATCAGAGTTGGAGGAGACATCTCTATGGGATTTTTTCTTCCCTCTAAACAACACCCTCAGGGATCCCTGAACCTCTGCATGGACTATGGATTTCAAATTAGATGCGAAATCCTGAGAATTTTCTGCAATAGTTTTAGCAATGCAGTTCGGGCAAAGCGGCTTTTGGGAAGGGAAGTTTGGCATAGGGCACAAATCCTGTGCTTTAGCTTGGCGCTACTCTTCCTAGGCTCCTACAAAAAGAAGCACATAAGAGACTTCCCATTACTAAAGGGTGACATTCACGAAGATCACTCACCCCTGAAGTCACAAACGGGTACCGGATTCGGAGGCTGTAGCGGAACCGATGATTCCTTTCTGGATGGTCCAGAGGTGCAGAAGCGTGCCACGCTCCCAGGATAACCCCCCCTAATATAGGGCCATCCAGAACCTCCTCCGGTTCAAGGGCCCCCCCCCCTTCCCAGGCTGGGGCTCCAAACAGAAAAAAATGGCCCGGGAGCTTGACAGGGCGCCGCCATCGTGAAACAGGCACCGCATGCCCGGAAGTTACCACTCCGGAGCGCGGCCAACAGGAGCGGCAGGGGGAGGGTGGCGCAGAGGTCTACAGGAGGCCGGAGCCTGCCTCATCACGTGCGCCCGCTCGGACGCAGGACCCCAGGGGAGCTGCGGACGGCGCTTCTGGAGGCTGGAACCCGGTGCACAGGCCAGTGCCCGCTCTTCAACACCGGAACAGACCCAGGTAAGTCTTCTTTTTCCAGACAGGTGCCCATCAAGGACAGGAAACCAACTGAAGCGAGGGAGAGGTACCGCCCTTTTATTTCAGACGGTTTCCTGTCCTTGATGGGGCGGATCCCTCTCAAGGTGTGCTGTCATGGGTGAGGAGAAGAAAACAAATTCTTCAAAGGTTGACAACCTAGAATAGAGCTAAGTTGAAAAACCTCATTGTGCTCCTAGGATCCCCTCTGCATAGGGGAATGGAGAATCAATCTCAGGATTTTGGAAAAGAGATGGGGAGAAATAATCTTTAAGTCCAACTATACGAAGTGACTAGCAGTGTGGTAGAGTAATAAAAACAACAGAAGTGTAGTCCTTTTTATTCTTTGTCAGGGTCCCTTTCCCTAAAATTGGCCATGCACTTCTGATAGCTGGGGACCAAAACTTGTTCGGTTGGCAGCTCCCTCTTTTTGGAGCATGCATGTTGGGGGGATGGAGAGAATAGAGGGCCTAAAGAAGTGGCTTATGTCCCTTGAGAAAAAAAGGATTGGACATGTTGGAAGTCAACTATCTGACCCTTTCCCCAATATCTGCCATCAAGGGAGACTCGTGAGGACCCAACAAATTTGTGCTTGACCAGCCCCATCGTAGGCTGCAAGTTTTGCCGACATTGATGTGCAGAATCAACATATCAGTAAAGGGCAATCCACCAGAATGATTGGAGGCAGCTCATACTCGGAGAATCATTACCGGACAGGACAGGGCTCCATGGCGCACTCTTTCATGGAGTTTGGACGTGGGATTGGGCTGCAATTGGAATGAGGTAGGTGATAGGTGATGTTATTATCTCTCCTCATGCAGGCCACAGTCAGGGGGATTATTCCTCCTCCACAAGTCACAGGACATGGCGACAACTCCATCACTTCCCATCTATAGGAAAAAATATCAAAAACTATTAGAATAACATCAGAACTACAAGTCAAAGTGTCAGGTAGCAATTCTCAGACAGATCCACCCACCACAAACATTTGTCTTACTCATACTGTCCCAGTTTTCGGAAGCCATGGGTAATTGCACAATTGTTACCTGTTTGTGCTTTTTCTTATTTTGACGTAATAAATAATGTGCTTAGAAACAGTAAAATAATGACAAAATACGTAGGATCTCATTACTCTGGTGGACAGCTTTGGGGCTGACATGGCTTATGTTGTGTCTCCGGCTTCAAAGTTTGGTTACAGTTCTCCTCCGTGGTCTCCTCTTTGGCATAAAAGTCAACACAAATATATTGGAGCTCTGAAATACCTAAGAGAGGGATAGTATAAGTATAATATTACATAGGTTTATACGACTGTCCAAATGTAAACATGTAGAAGTCTTGGTCTTCTAATAGCCCATGGAGCTTAGCCTTTTTTCTCTCCTATTATCGTAAGTAACATAAAAATGGATTTCCATTAGCCCTTTGATACCTAAAAACCACCATCTATGTAGCATTCCGGGTAGTCATGAAGGCTTTTCCAGCCCCAGCAGATCTAGGCTTGTAGTTCTTAGTAGTTAGGTTAAGGCTCATTCTCTAATTACTACTTGTTGATTGATCTGAGGAAATCCAAAGCTAATGTTACACCATCGGGGAATACTTACCGGTACCGCAAGTGACGGAGCATTCCCCCTGGACTGGACTCCACACATACACGTCTGTCCTGTTGATGCCATTGATATCTTTATTTACTGAAGGTATAATCTATGGCAAGAACACAACCAACATCCAAAATGTAATCGGCATAATTTAGCGTTTTCCTGTTAAGCTTCAGCTGGACATAATACTTACTCTATCCCAGCCGACGGGGCAGACGCTGACCACACACTGGACCAGGGATGTCGGCCTCTCATGCCCTGAGCAATTGGAGTCATCCACTATGGTTTCCAAACCAGACTGTGACTCCACACAAGAAAAGTTACGCTTTGCTAGACCGGATCCACAAACGGCTGAGCAAGGACCGGGCTCCGACATTTCCCACCTACAAAGAGCAAAAAACAAATCTCACAAAGGAACTGAATTTTTAAGATTTAGTAGCTGCACCTATCAAATATAACGGGAAACTTCCTCCACTCTTTTGTCCACTGTTTCCGTATTAAAAACTTCTATCAGGCCAAGATAGACAATTGATGTACTTCCTCAACCACATGAGAAACATCTTTTCTTGGCCATGTCCATTCCAGGAGGAGAAATAAAAGACTATAGAGACTCTGGTTCCTGCCAACTTGGCCACACGGTCGACTATAGAGGACCGCACACTTTCAGTTGCCAAAGGCCTCGTGCTCATTTGGCCAACAGATTTTCCTCCCATGTACACTCAATTCAACATATATTAGCATAAGGTGGTGGCTTATCTTCAGGGACACCCAAAGGATCAGGAGTTAAAATTCAACATGTCCTTTTTTCCACCTTTTCTTGGGCAAGATTTGGGAGATCCCTTTGGGTGTAGGAGAGTCAACCGATGTTGTCTGGATTTGGCCAACTTTTTCTAAATGAATCAAGTACGAGTTGCAACCAAAGCTGCTTAAAAATCAATCCTATTTAATGTATAACTCATAATTTTATGGAGCTACCTTGCAGGACAGGCCTCAGGGTGACAGGTAGTGAAGCCCTCAGGTCTAGGTGTGTGGCCGCAGTACCGATCAGATATTATTGTCTCCATATCATTTTGCTTTTGGATACAGTGCACTGTCCTCAGCATGATGCCACCTCCACAGGAGACCGTGCATGGAGAAGACACCTTCACATCCCACCTAGAAATGAAGATAAAGTCAATATGACTAATTATGGTTCAAGGAAGCCTTCAGTACTCTACACTTTCTTCATAGTTAGAGAATTTAGCTATGTACCTTGGAGGACACAGATCGTTCCGGCAGGGTTCCTTAGAGGGTCTGATATAGTTTGAATTATTACATAATTTTGATTCAACCACTTCTTGGAGCGTAAGGTCAAAGCATTCATGGGATACCATCTGAACGCCTGGAGGGAAGAGGCAGTATCATTCATTACCAATGGCTAAAAAATGCAGAAAATGTTGGAGCTTTCATATAAAATGGATTATTGGTAATACCGCCACCACAAGTTGCTGAGCACGGTCCATGTACTGACATCCATGCATAAGAATGGTCTTTCTTAGGAACATAGTAACTGTATCCAATGTCAGGATTTGTACTCTCTCCATATTCTGGACCATATTTTCTGTAAACCTATGACAAAAAAAAACAAAAAGAGCAAAAAGATCTGCACAGCCCTGATCTGGCATCCATTTAGGTAGCCGAACCAGGGCAGTGCAAATTTCCTCAGCTAGCCTTAGAATGCTGGCACCCTCTTGCAAATATTACCTGTATCTCTATCTCGGATGTGGTTGGACCATCAATGCTGATCTTTTCCTGATGGGGAAGCTTCTCGGGAGTAAGAAACAGTCTGAACTCCATCTGTTCATCTTCCAACATTGAGGGATGAGTGACATTCATAGAGATACTTTTCTTTCCAGCTACAATATACTCCGTGCTTTCCTTTACAGCTATAGAGTCAGAAAGTAGCTGAAGATTCCAGTAGTTGTGGCTTTTGACCCCACCCCGTTTTACATATATTCTCGATGTCGATCACCTTAATCTATGAACATCTAAATCTCTTTTATTGGAGCTTTTACTCCTTTGGAATAGTTGAGAAATAGCAAAATAGGATAATAGGAGCTACGTACAACTATCACAAGCACTCCTTCTAAACCCCAACACAAGGGTGTAACCACCAGGGTAGTAGTCACAGCTGCTATGGGGCCCATCCACACTCAGAAGGTGCACTTAGGAGTATGGGCAATGGAAATTTTAACTTGGCTCCAATATAATCTTTACTGTGGAGCCCCATGGTTTTTCTGCTGTACCCATTAGCTCTTCTCTGCTGCATTACTTTTACTGCATTGAAATACTACTTTACTCTGTTGTGATATCATGTGTTCATTATACATTTTTCCTATGCTCCCAATACTGTATAAGTACATTATTCCTGTGCTATGAGATCACAGTGTGCATTATCCCTGTATTGTCACATCACTCTGTACATGATTGCTATACTGTGACATCAGTGTTTATTATTTTGTACTGCGACACCACCGTGTGCATCATTGCTGTACTGTGACATCATTGGGTGTAATACCTGTGTACCGTGACATCACTTTATATGTGTTATAACTTTGCTGTGACATCACTGTGTATTAATTCTGCTGTGTATGAACTCTGCACTGTGACATCACTGTGTGTATTATACTAGTGCTGTGACATCACTGTGTGTATTATACTAGTGCTGTGACATCACTGTGTATTATACTAGTGCTGTGACATCACTGTGTGTATTATACTAGTGCTGTGACATCACTGTGTATTATACTAGTGTTGTGACATCACTGTGTGTATTATACTAGTGCTGTGACATCACTGTGTGTATTATCTCTGTACTGTGACATCACTGTGTATTATACTAGTGCTGTGACATCACTGTGTGTATTATACCTTTGCTGTGACATCACTGTGTGTATTATCTCTGTACTGTGACATCACTGTGTATTATACTAGTGCTGTGACATCACTGTGTGTATTATCCCTGTACTGTGACATCACTGTGTGTATTATACTTGTGCTGTGACATCACTGTGTGTATTATCTCTGTACTATGACATCACTGTGTATTATCTCTGTACTGTGACATCACTATGAGCATTATCTTTGTACTATGACATCACTGTGTATTATCTCTGTACTGTGACATCACTGTGTGTATTATACTTGTGCTGTGACATCACTGTATATTATCCCTGTACTGTGACATCACTGTGTGTATTATCTTTGTACTGTGACATCACTGTATATTATCCCTGTACTGTGACATCACTGTGTATTATCTTTGTACTGTGACATCACTGTATATTATCCCTGTACTGTGACATCACTGTGTGTATTATCTCTGTACTGTGACATCACTGTGTGTATTATCCCTGTACTGTGACATCACTGTGTGTATTATCTTTGAACTGTGACATCACTGTATATTATCCCTGTACTGTGACATCACTGTGTGTATTATATCTGTACTGTGACATCACTGTGTGTATTATCCCTGTACTGTGACATCACTGTGTGTATTATCTTTGTACTGTGATATCACTGTGTATTATCTCTGTACTGTGACATCACTGTGTGTATTATCCCTTGTACTGTGACATCACTGTGTGTATTATCTTTGTGCTGTGACATCACTGTGTATTATCTCTGTGCTGTGACATCACTGTGTGTATTATACCTTTGCTGTGACATCACTGTGTATTATCTCTGTGCTGTGACATCACTGTGTGTATTATACCTTTGCAGTGACATCACTGTGTGTATTATCTTTGTACTGTGACATCACTGTGTGTATTATACCTTTGCAGTGACATCACTGTGTGTATTATCTTTGTACTGTGACATCACTGTGTATTATCTCAATTTTATATCGTTACTGTCACCAAATGACTGTGGGACTCCTTCATTTACCTAAATGTGTGAAAAGAGGTTTCCGGTTGGTCACATGTATTGTCATGGAGCCGACAGGAACTATGAGAAAGGTGACATAAGCTGAAATGCAAAAAAATGTAAAATTAGATTATAAACTTTATAATATATCCAAAACTAGGCCAATAATCTACAGGGTGGGCCATTTATATGGATACACCTAAATTAAATGGGAATGGTTGGTGATATCAACTTCCTGTTTGTGGCACATTAGTATATGGGAGGGGGAAACTTTGCCAGATGGGTGGTGACCATGGTGGCCATTTTGAAGTTGGCCATTTTGGATCCAACTTTATTTTTTTCAATGGGAAGAGGGTCATGTGACACATCAAACTTATTGAGAATTTCATAAGAAAAACAATGGTGTGCTTGGTTTTAACATAACTTTATTCTTTCATGAGTTTTTTACAAGTTTATGACCACTTATAAAATGTGTTCAAAGTGCTGCCCATTGTGTTGGATTGTCAATGCAACCCTCTTCTCCCACTCTTGACACACGAATAGCAACACCGCAGAAGAAATGCTAGCACAGGCTTCCAGTATCCGTTGTTTCAGATGCTGCACATCTCATATCTTCACAGCATAGACAATTGCCTTCAGATGACCCCAAAGATAAAAGTCTAAGAGGGTCAGATCGGGAGACATTGGTGGCCATTCAACTGGCCCACGATGACCAATCCACTTTCCAGGAAACTGTTCACGTAGGAATGCTCGGACCTGACACCCATAATGTGGTGGTGCACCATCTTGTTGGAAAAACTCAGGGAACGTGCCATCTTCAGTGCATAAAGAGGGCAACACATCATCATGTAGCAATTTCAGATATCCAGTGGCATTGAGGTTTCCACTGATGAAGAATGGCCCCACTATCTTTGTACCCCATATACCACACCATACCATCAAGATACGAGATGTGCAGCATCTGAAACAACGGATACTGGAAGCCTGTGCTAGCATTTCTTCTGCGGTGTTGCTATCCGTGTGTCAAGAGTGGGAGAAGAGGGTTGCATTGACAATCCAACACAATGGGCAGCACTTTGAACATATTTTATAAGTGGTCATAAACTTGTAAAAAACTCATGAAAGAATAAAGTTACGTTAAAACCAAGCACACTAGGGCGACTAAGGTAATAAAGGGAATGGAGGGACTAGAATACCCAGAGAGGTTGTCAAAATTAGGCCTATTTACGTTGGAAAAGAGAAGGCTTAGGGGAGACCTCATAAACATGTATAAATACATCAGGGGGCAGTACAGAGATCTCTCCCATGACCTGTTTATACCAAGGATGGTGACAAAGACGAGGGGGCACACTATGCGTCTGGAGGAAAGGAGGGTCCTGCACCAGCATAGAAGGGGATTCTTTACGGTCAGAGCCGTGAGACTCTGGAACTCTCTGGGAGAGGAAGTGGTGATGTCCAACTCACTTAATGAGTTCAAGAGAGGCCTGGACACCTTTCTTGAGAACAATAAAATTACATCTTATGCTTAGTTAATTAATCCAGGGATTTAATCTGACTGCCAGATTGGTGTCGGGAAGTGAATTTTTCCTCAATGATGTAAACTGGCCTATACAGCATGGTTTTTTTTTGCCTTCCCCTGGATCAACGCTGCGGAATAGCTGCAGTGCACAAGAAATAGGCTGAACTGGATGGACGCTTGTCTTTTTTCGGCCTTATAAACTATGTAACTATGTAACACACTATTGTTTTTCTTATGAATTTCTCAATAAGTTTGAGGTGTCACATGACCCTCTTCCCATTGAAAAAAATAAAGTTGGATCCAAAATGGCCGACTTCAAAATGGCTGCCATGGTCACCACCCATCTGGAAAAGTTTTCCCTCTCCCATATACTAATGTGCCACAAACAGGAAGTTGATATCACCAACCATTCTCATTTAATTTAGGTGTATTCATATAAATGGCCCACCCTGTATGTACCATGTTAAAGGGGATGCCATTACTTCTAAAAAGATAGCAGATGTGACATCATGTAGTACGTTTGTCACTCACCACCAGCTATTCCCTCACTGAAGATCCCACTGACTCTACTGCACGTGCCGTTGTCTCCACCACATACCCGGCATTGGTCCATCACCAACCCAGAATCCAGGACTCCATCACAGCCAAAGACCTGAGCAAGATACCTGTATTACACACAGGGTAATTTCATAAGAATCGCTTCCCACCTACTCTGATATCATGTCTATATGGTCTTCTATAAGATTTTAGCTTCCAATACAACAACACAGCATGACAACATAGGAGTTTTAACTGCCTGGTTCTCACCTTACATCGTCCAGCTATACACAGCTTGAACGCGGCATCTGTCTCGCCACTTAGCTCACACCGTGTACCATCCATAAAAGCGTCGCCACGTTTCACCATGAAGTTCTGCCCCTGAGCACGACACATATGCTGGCACAATGTATCACCTGAGGAAGAACATGCTGTGGTCAAAGCTCCATTCCTGATTTAGAAAAACCGTTTTGGTTTCTATGTACTTAAAGGGAATGTCACAGGACTATTTTAATACCAAAACAACTGAGATGCCTGTATGTGTCCTAGTGTAACAATCAAAATGATACCTATCTTGTAGTAATCTGATGTGTCTGTGCAGAGAAATCAAGCTTTGAAGTCACATGCAAATTATCCAGGAAGTGCACTGGCACATCGACACGCCCCCAATTCACTGGTATATAGACACGCCCCTTATTAGACACGCCCCCTGATGCACTTCCTGGCTAATTTTCATTAGACTTCAAAGCTCGATTTCTCAGCGCTGGCACATCGGCTTTCTACAAAAACGGTATCATTCTTATTGTTGTACTAAGACCTATGTAGCCATACCAATTGTTTCAGAAGTTAAATTGCCCTGACAGGTTCCCATTAAACTGGTTGAAAGCTTAGGCATAGGGACCACATAGATTGGGAAATGATGAGCCAATGGGTTGTAGTGCTGGACACCAGTTATGATGTGAAGCAGAGCAGCAACGTGGCTATAAAGCTGTGAACTAGTAATAATGTGAAACTATGCTCCATTATATATTTACGTATTATAGTAAAGACCATGAGAAAAAAATCTCACTCACCTTGAGCAAACCCAGCTACTGATGTCCAGTGGTAGTAAGATGGTTGACCTTGAGAAAGGAAAAGCGGCTTATCATCAGTGGCAGCACACTGCTCGGTCATAAACTCCAGTTGTGTTGTGTCACAGGCCTGAAAAAAAATATTTTTTTATAGCATTGGTCTCCAACCTGAGGTTCTCCAGCTGTTGTGAGGATAGAAACTTCCAATATGACCTGATAGGTGAGGACCACTGGTAGGAGATATCCATAATACAGTGTATGGTATCAAAATAAAGTAAATGAAATCCTGTACCCTACCTGTGTATTACACATTTCAGCCTGAAGGTTTGGACCTTCGCAGTTGCGACCACCAAATGCAGGTCTGTGGGAATAATAAGTTCAAAATACAAAGAAGAATAGAAATGAACCATGTTGTACAATATAACACTGCACAAACTTTGGTGGGGGGAAAGCTTAGATGCCGCTTCCTTTTTTTACATTGACGTGGCACAGCTCCATCCTTTCGGTACTGACTGTGCCTGCTACTTCAGCTGAGACCTATTCAAGAGAATAAGACTCGGCTGCATTACGAGGTACAGAGATTAAGAAAACTATGGGGATGCAGAGCTCAAGCTTGTGCATTATTTCCCCTTCAAGTGCCAGAGGTGACACCCCACAATCTCATAATGATGGGCCAAATCTATGCAAATGTGGTGCCCCTGAGGGTTCAGTCGCCACAGGGGTACTGCACCTCAGAATGAGGTGTGGTATCTCCTCTCCCAGGTAAGGATGGAGTACCTCACAGGACCCCAACCACACACTCAACACTACACCACTCCAGTTCTGAAGAGGGCTTAAAGCACCATAGTGCTGCCCCGGGCCTGAATGGAGGAGTTGGGGGGAACCACGTAGTGATTGAGGGTGGAGGAAGCATTTACCTAAGCACTTTACTAGAATTCTATATAACTGGAGGCCATTTTAATAACAAGGTATTTGGTTGTGGGTCCTTGGGACAGCAAGTCGGCACAAGGCTGCAGCCAGCTGAGGGTCTACGGTCCCCGGTCTCAGGCCTCGAGACGGGGGGTCGGGGCAGAGTTATAACCGGCTCTGTCCCCGGTCAGGGTCCAAGCAAGAAGGCCCAGGAGGGGAGCAGAGGAGTTAGGCTCCACAGGCGAAAGGATCTCAGGGGGTGCGGATGGAGCGGAGTCGCCACCTGCATAGCTTATTCTGGCCCAGCCAGAGAGACCCTGCCGCAAGAGGGGGTACCGGTCCCCGATTATCTGACTTTGCACTTCAGGTCTCTGTCGGAAAAGTCCGGAGGCTTATGTGGATCCCAGGGGGATACGGACGAAGCGGAGTCGCCACCTGTATACCCTAATCTGAGTTTATCCAGAGGGACCCGGCCTTACGCCACGTTCTCACCACAAGCCACCAAAAAGGGCACCCAGTCGGTCCGAGAACTACACGTTACCCACAAGGGACATCGCAGTACCCGTACGGGACTCAGTGGGGGACACAAGGCGGGAAGAAGTTGAACAAGAGAGGAACACACTAGAGCGCGGGGTCCTGACAAGTGCTCCTGAACTACCTGGAGTGTGCTGAACCCCACCCTGGCGGCCGCAGCTCGCCATGTGACAGCAAAGAGAAGCTCTGAGCTGACTACGCACCAAAGTGAGTAAAGACATGGATGACTTCAGCTACCGCCTCTGTCTGTTCTTCCTCTCTGTGGCTCTGCACCCGCCAACGCTCTATTCTACACTCTCTTTACACTGCCCTGAGGCCCCGATCCACCTGTGGGGAGCCGTACAAACTAAGCTGCCTGAACATCTGCCTCAGAGGACTGTCGCAGCGCTGGTGATCCTCACCAGACACCACGGGTGGCGTCACGAACATTCCCCTATCCCATATAACTTCCCCCCTTTCTTTTAAGAGTGACCCCAGGGTACGGGCCCGGGAGCTGGCCACCGCGACATCCCCCAAGATCTGGCAACAACAAGGCCCGGGCGCCGAGTCGTCCCCATCCCCTGGGCGCGTCACAAAGTCCTTTTGTGATTATGCATAAAGACACAAGATTGGTGGCCACTAGTGATGGTCTGTGAGGTCAGGCATGCCCCAGTAAGCCAAAGGAAGTGTCACGGGTGTGTCAGATGTGACAGACAGTCGCCCTGCAGTTGGTTGCAGAAGATCTCTTCATTTGGCATTACAGACACCTTCTTAGCTGTTTCATTCTAGGACCAAGTGGCTACCTCCTTCCGTTCTGATTGACACCCTGGCCTGGGTGTTTAAATAATTTCACTTTGCAGCACGAAGGTGCCGGTGATATTCATATGTTTCCTTGTGAAAGCTCGTGTTGTTTTTACTTCCTCTCTGGTGCTAATAAGATGTATGTGCTTTCTCTCTGAAATCAGCTCAAGCTAAGTTACTTTCCCCCCGTGTCTGTCTACCTTGTTATCTTTAGTTTTTAGTGGGGACTGACTAGTGCTCATTCCCCCCTTCCCTAGCAAGGGCCTAGCTCTAGGGAAATAAAGGGTTTTAGGTTCCTGTATGGCGATTGGTGAGGAACCAATATAGGGATGTTAGGGGAGACAGGGTGATATCAGATCAGCCTAGGAGGTCTCCACCCCCCCTTTCCCTAGTGTCTGGACTCCCTTCCCCTCATCCCTTCGTGTTGCACTTAGTCTTTCCCACACGTTGCATGACAGGAAGACATCATTATACTCATTAAATGGGAATTTCATCCAAAAATGATCTTCAGACATGTCTCAGATCACATTGGAGGGATTTGTAAGCTCAGACCAACCGTGACATCCAAAACTTAGTGGCTGCTGCTTCCTGTAAAGTGCCCTAACCCATTTGTGCCCAAACTGTCCAACTGCACATATCTGAGCGGATGTGATCTACTGACATCTTTTTGGATGGGCAACAAGACAACGCTGGTCCAAAGTGGACAACCCCCTAAACTAGTGTGTTACCTCGGGTTGTTGCATTGACGTTTCCTGATGATTACTCCTCCTCCGCAACTGCGAGAACAAGAAGTAAAACTGCTCCACATAGACCAGATTCCATGGACCACAGATACTGGATTCAGCTCCGCAAGAGAAGTACAGCGACCCTTATGACACCACTGAGGAAAGACAATAAAGAGACCATTAAATCCAGGAACATTTCATTGTCTGCACTAGTTACCCGCTCCTGGACCAGTGGTTGCAAAACGTATATCACGGTCAGACTGCCGCAGGCAATCGTTCTGGCTTCTAATTTATAAAATGTTACCTTGTTCTCACCACACTCAGTGCCGTCAAGTAATGGAACAAGTAGACGGTTACAGCTGGTCCGGTCTTGTTGATTGATGTGACAGGAGAGGACGCTGCATGAGTCCTATGAGAAAAAGTGACACAAGAAAACTTTAAAGGAGCATACGAATGTGCTCTCTGGGATGGTCTGGGGGGTCTCCTGAAATAGAGTAGATCTCTCTTGCTTCTGGCAGGCCAGGCAAGATTTTGGCAAAAGCTGCTTGAAAGCGGGGACTCCAAGAAGATGACAACAATTTCCAGTTGAACAGATGACATGTTATCGAACTGGTTGTACGGACAAGTGGAAAAAGATGCAGAAAAGATGCATAAAGATATTCACCAAGTTCCTAAAGCTAGAGAATGGTACCAACAGAAACACTAGTGTCACGCAGTGCCTTGGGACTGTGGGCGCTAACCAGGTCCCTAGAACTAGGGGTGCCATAGTCTATCCCTGTCCCCCAGATTACTCCTCAAAGTGGAGATGCCGGGTTAACATGCCTTGCTATGCTCCTATATGAACCCTAATCTGTCGCCTCCCTCACCGGGGGAGGTGGGAAGCCAAAGTGTATAGGTATACACTAACCAGACAAACAAGGGAACACTGACTGGGATAAATGAAAATAAAAAACATACAAAATACACTCACCAAACAACAGAGTGGAACACAAGGGAGTGAAAGGAAGTAGAAACCAAATAGGAGAGGATGGGGATGTGCACACAAACAAACTCCACACAACAATCTCCTTAACAAATCTCCAAATGCCAACTCCAACCACAAACCACACTTCCAACTCCAAATCAGGCAGTAAGAACTAACACTGGCAATCCCTAAGTGCGAGAGGCGAGCATATATAGCAGAGGGTAGTGGCCAACACTGAACAGCTGAGACAATCCAAGTAGGAAAGCTCCAGGAGCTTCAACTGAACAGATTAACCCTTGCACTGCTAGCAAGGAAAAAACCTGCAATGTTTAATATGATGGAGAAGTACTGTACTTCTAAGCGGTGCAGGAGTTTGTGAAACCAGACACTGCGATCTTCTGGCCCCTCTCTGTTGCGGTATCCTTATGACAATTAGTTCTAGCCCTAATCGTTGTATAGTCATTCATTCTCTTTATAGACCCCACAGTATATAGTATGAACATCTCTAGTGCCCCCCAGTACATTTACTTTTTAGAATGGAGGATGGCTGTTCTTGAAGTAAAAGCAGGTCAATCTTCTACGGGACAATTACTCTTTCTCTCTGTCTACTCCACTGTTTCACACCCAGCCTTTGGCTAAGTTCACACATCGGTTTATAAAATCGTCCTGTTTTCATCCATAAAAAAAGAATGATTTTTCATCTATATTGCCATCTGTATGGCATCCATTTTTATACATCAGCAGTGAGTAGAACTTACGAGACCAAATACAGTTTCCTATGTTAAGAACTCCATAAAAATCGGATGCTATCCATTCAGGATGTGATTCCTTTTTGCACACCCATCCGAAATACAGAAGAGGCTAGTGCGATTTTTTTTTTTAAGTGGTCATACAGTTCATGTTAAAAAAAAAGAAGATAATCTGAACAGCCAAATTGAATAACGTTGGTCCGAGTGCTGTCAGTTTTATTTCCACGAATGCCACTCGGGCTGAAAATATGGTCATGTGAAAATACAGTCATTTTTAACCAAGAAGTTTCTTAATTTTTTATTTTATTTGTAATGGAGCAATTAAAGCAATTGGTTGCAAAAGTAATGTTATGGTAAATATTTATACTTTGCTTTGAATATTATTTTTGACAATTAAATATATATATACAGTACAGACAAAAAGTTTGGACACACCTTCTCATTTAAAGATTTTTCTGTATTTTCATGACTATGAAAATTGTACATTCACAATGAAGGCTTCAAAACTATGAATTAACACATGTGGAATTATATACTTAACAAAAAAGTGTGACTGCTTTGAACACTCTTGGCATTCTCTTGATGAGCTTCAAGAGGTAGTCACCGGAAATGGTTTTCATTTCACAGGTGTGCCCTGTCAGGTTTAATAAGTGGGTTTTCTTGCCTTATAAATGGGGTTGGGACCATCAGTTGTGTTGTGCAGAAGTCTGGTGGATACACAGCTGATAGTCCTACTGAATAGACTGTATTATGGCAAGAAAAAAGCAGCTAAGTAAAGAAAAACGAGTGGCCATCATTACTTTAAGAAATGAAGGTCAGTCAGTGCGAAAAATTGGGAAAACTTTAAAAGTGTCCCCAAGTGCAGTTGCAAAAACCATCAAGCGCTACAAAGAAACTGTCTCACATGAGGACTGCCCCAGGAAAGGAAGACCAAGAGTCACCTCTGCTTCTGAGGATAAGTTTATCCGAGTCACCAGCCTCAGAAATCGCAGGTTAACAGCAGCTCAGATTAGAGACCAGGTCAATGCCACACAGAGTTCTAGCAGCAGAAACATCTCTACAACAACTGTTAAGAGGAGACTTTGTGCAGCAGGCCTTCATGGTAAAATAGCTGCTAGGAAACCACTGCTAAGGACAGGCAACAAGCAGAAGAGACTTGTTTGGGCTAAAGAACACAAGGAATAGACATTAGACCAGTGGAAATCTGTGCTTTGGTCTGATGAGTCCAAATTTGAGATCTTTGGTTCCAACCACCATGTCTTTGTGCGATGCAGAAAAGGTGAACAGATGGACTCTACATGCCTGGTTCCCACCGTGAAGCATGGAGGAGGAGGTGTGATGGTGTGGGGGTCCTTTGCTGATGACACTATAAGGGATTTATTCAAAATTGAAGGCATACTGAACCAGCATGGCTACCACAGAATCTTGCAGCGGCATGCTTTTCCATCCGGTTTGCGTTTAGTTGGACCATCATTTATTTTTCAACAGGACAATGACCCCAAACACACCTCCAGGCTGTGTAAGGGCTATTTGACCAAGAAGGAGAGTGATGGGGTGCTACGCCAGATGACCTGGCCTCCACAGTCACCAGACCTGAACCCAATCGAGATGGTTTGGGGTGAGCTGTACCGCAGAGTGAAGGCAAAAGGGCCAACAAGTGCTAAGCATCTCTGGGAACTCCTTCAAGATTGTTGGAAGACCATTTCCGGTGACTACCTCTTGAAGCTCATCAAGAGAATGCCAAGAGTGTGCAAAGCAATCATCAAAGCAAAAGGTGGCTACTTTGAAGAACCTAGAATATAAGACATTTTCAGTTGTTTCACACTTTTTTGTTAAGTATATAATTCCACATGTGTTAATTCATAGCTTTGATGCCTTCAGTGTGGATGTACAATTTTCATAGTCATGAAAATACAGAAAAATCTTTAAATGAGAAGGTGTGTCCAAACTTTTGGTCTGTACTGTATATCTAATTGATAATTTTGTATTTTAATATTAGCTTTATAAGTGTTATTTCGTTGTATCTAATATAGAGCTGTCTCTGTATGAAGCTTTCCTTTGTTTCTGAAACTATAGTAAAACTAGATATAATCAGTCTTTAAGGAATTTAGCAGAATACATAATTTACGACTTTGTTTTTCCCAACTTATCTTCCTTTTTAGGTAACGTAATGTAAGCCATTCCCACATTCTTGTCTTTGTGGTTTGTAATAAAAACTTGTAACCAGGCATCTGAGTGCAGACAAGCCTGGGACACAGACAGAATTGGTTGTGTTTCTCTTGTCTCCGATCGATTGACTCCCTGATTTGATCAAAACTGGCAAAAGTGTGAAACCTCTTGAGTTTCTCCTAAAACTTTTCATATAGGTTTCTCCATCATTACTAAATCTCTTCCTACCAGATTGTTATAGGAAAACGTGCAGGCCAATGCCGAACTCCCGAATGCGATTTTACATTGCTCGTCTGCTCCATAATACAGACCAGGCTTCCAGCCAGGGATGCTGCTTTCTAGCGCTGGCAGGTCATCGATACAATTCGCCTGGTCACTGCTGCAAGGAAATAAACGCAGAGGTTATAAAGAAGTCAATGAATTAAGCTAAGAGAGCTGATATGTGTTGTGTATGATCATAGCATGGGGGTCTATTGTGATAATCCTCTGATAATACAGTGCAGTCCTATGTAAAACCACATAAGGTGGGCCACAAGTGGGCACTCTTAATAATGATGATTAACTGGGTACCTGAGAAATTGAAGGAACTGCTCCCTACTACAATCTGACCATGTCAGGTGGACACTGTTGTGGCTTCCCTCAGCGGCCATGATTTTCCCACCGCCACCGCAGTGGTTTCCTGTCCCATCATGATTTATTCCAAAACTGCAGGGAAGAGGATAAAATATCAAGAGCAAGGCAAACATCAAAAAGTCTGACTGGCTGCTAAATAAATAACTGCATATGTCCATGTATACACGTCTTCTGTAGTAATCGGCCCCCATTTTTCACCTGTGTCCAATTTCGTGAGCTATGGTGATCCCCAGATCAAATCCCGTGTCTTCAGTGATGACGCAACTCCAGGAGGAGGAACAGGCGCCTCCTAACTGGGTGACACCACGTACTTGCTTGTTTCCATCAGGTAACTCCAGGTCAAACCTTCAATAGGAGATTGTATATTTGTTTATAAATTTTCTGATCCACAATCCAAACACAGTACGGTAGTTTCATATGGACCTGATCCAATTGCATCATTTCAGCATGGGAACATCCACACCAAAATCTGCAATTGTAACCTCTGGCTGAAGGTCATTACAAGATGTCTACTTAGGCTGGTGGTAGAGTCCGACAAACCAGAGATGCTCCCTGATCAAACAGGTACAAATCCGAGTTTGGATGCTATCCTCTTCTTCATACCATCAATCATAGGAAGATGGCCATTACAAGATGTTCACATGGACTGGTGGTTGAGTAGAGTCGTAGGAACCAGAAGTAGAACCAGGAACAAAACTGAGCAAAGACTCTACCATCTTCCTCATGCCATCAACAAGAGAAAAGTTCTGAAGGCCATTACAAGATGTCTGCATGGACTGGTGGTTGAGTAGAGCCCTAGGAACTAGAGGTAGAACCAGGAACAAAACTGAGCTAAGACTCTACCCTCTTCCTCATATTATCAACACGGGAAGATTTCTGAAGGCCATTATAAGATGTCTACATGAACTGGTGATCGATTCCCAGAAATCAGAGCTTGTACCAAGGACAAGGCCATTTCAAGATATTTTTACTGTATACCTGGTGATATAAAGGACCAGATCAGCGTGTTGAGGGTCAGAGTCACTAAGAGGATTTAGGGTTCTGCTCCACTCACAGACACTCATCAAGGAGGACATGAGGTTGGCACCGATCTGGATTCCTGCCTGATGAAAGCAAAGTTTGAAAAACATGGTGAAACATCCTAATCCTGATGTTTTTACTATCTATTGTGCCAGTACATGCACCAACACCCTGGCTTGTGGATTCTTGGTGGGTACTGGCTTTACCTTTGGCAGATATGAGCAGGTCAGTGGATTCTGTCCAGTAGAAGACAACTAAAATTGGTGTTCAAGAACCATCTCCACAATGTCATGGAGCCATTGTAAGATTGAAGATTGAAGTTAGCAATCCAAACAAATATGCATATAACCTAGACGAGACCTCATTACCTCTGGCTCAGTCAGAATGATCATTTTCACCAGATGGACACGGAGCGTGGCACCGAGAGACACATCTCTTAGTAATTCTGCTCCCTATAAAAGGAACAGATAAAAGCTCAGCTTCACAACAATGGTGGGTGGGTGGCACCTCATTTGAAATCTAGTATTTTTGGTGCAGGTATATTTTCCATATACATGTTCAGGCTGCAATTAAGCTTTCTAAATACCCTGGCCAAGGCAATGTGACCTGTTGGTGCAAATTTGGGCCCATCTCCTCAGCACATGGCACCAAGTTACTTCCCTCTAGGTATGCACCCAATATTTATAGATGACCTCGCAACTTGAAATGTGGACCCTGTGTCATTGATGCGTTGGAGCCAACTAATCCTAGGTAAAATAGTCGAAAAGGCATTAGCAAAATCAAATTTACTCATGTAGCCCACTGAAACTAAAGTATGTGTAAGGAGGTGAACTGTTGTTGTCACATTCCTTTCTCTGAAGACAACAATCGTGTTATTGTGATGTAATGTGATGTATAGTGCGATTTGTGGTGTGCATTAAACATATTGGTGATATTGATTAGGTGTGTAGTTTGGTCATGGGGGCAGTTAGAGTTGGTGTTTGGGACTAGCCCAGAGTGGGATGTGATGAGTTGCAGGGAAGGTGACAGTTTTCTGTCAAAGAATCAGATGGGGCCTGGAGTGCATGGGAAGAAGACCTTGGGTCCCATGTGAGCAGTGCCACATTCTGGGGTGTTCCTAGGTGAGAGGAGACTGAAGTAAAGGAATAGCGTGATCCAGAGCAGAAGTGGCTAAGAGATTAAGTGATCGTTTGGGGACAGGTACAGGGAGAGAACACCTAGCAGAAAGGTCCAGAGTTTATAACTCTTAAAGGTAACGGGCCTAAACAGGACTGACTATGTGAGACGAATAGATTGTCCCGGGTGGGAGTTCCAGAGCGTCAGAGAGCTTAAAGTTAAGTCTGGCCATACTGGCACCCTAAGGGGAAAGAAGACGCAGAAACACGGGGCAAGTAAAGGACTCTTGCTAAGCAGGACTGTTGAGTTAAGCTGGGTTGTGGAGAAACAGTGAGAAACGGTACATACTGAGGACAAAGAGAGAATAACGGCGAAAAATGAATAAAGAGAGGAGAAGGAAGGAGACTGAGTGGAAAATGCTTTGAGTTGTAAATAAAATGTTGATAAGGCTGTGTACCCGCTATCTCTTGTATATATTCCCTACCAAGCTTCCGTTCAGTAAAAAGTTTATTTTTGAATGGTGATCTCCCTCATTGAACTGTCCAACACCTAGTCCTCACAAACCAGCAATATAGGTTACATGTAGCATGGACGGGTGTAGCGCCCTCACAGCACAAGTCCACACACCCAGCCAGGACACACATTTTCATGTAGCGTGCCGGGGAGAAAGACATGAGTACCTCGCCCACGGGTACTGCCCCGCACCACGTTACTTATGCACACATGAAAGCATAAAAGGTTATGACTGGTTAAATGGGTAGCGCTAGCTTCTCTGAACTTTTGAATACCTGATGCATTATATTGAGCTTTGAGTGCTGGTACACGGTTTGATCCTTCTCTACCAATGTGATCTCACAGGTTTCTAGAGAATTGAAAGGCTGCTTTCTCACAAATATGAATTCAACTTAGTCATTACTGTCAACCAAGTCAGCAATGAAAAATGAAACGTATATACGTACAATATTGAGGTTGGTCAGAATATATCTTTCTGTGTCCTCCTGATGGAACTGGTAGACATCATGACCCACAATCACTAGAAGCTCCAAATGCTTCACACCAAGAACAGCTCTTTTCTGTAGTCGACGAAGACGAGGAGCATTTAATGACTCTAGAAGAGGATGCAAGATAATATCCTAGAACCAGATATGGTCTAAATCGGTGGCGTCCAATCTGTGTCTCTCCAGTTGATCCAGCACTACAGCTCCAAGTAGGTCCTCATCACCACAGGTTTTCTGATTCTTCAATGATCGGAGAGCCACAGTTTGGAGAGCACCCATCTAAATCATCTCTTCGCCCTCATTCTTATACCTTTATTTTCCTTGGATTCATTCCCAACTCGAAAAATTATATGAGCGTTCCATAGCTCCAGCTCAGGACTCGGAAGCAGATGTTTCTCCTTTACCGGCTGGATGGAAAATTGCTCCATGTCCATGATGAAAAACCCATGCTGAAAGGAGAAGACAATAGTTGACCTTCAAGAACTCGGATAATTTATATAAAGACACATGATAAAGTTGGAGTATATGGATTTAACCCACTATTTGTCCTTCGTAGTAAGTGATTGCAGATCTTGCTCCTTCTGAATGCAGAATAGTTCCTGTTGATCCACAGGAGTTTTGACGCAGACTGTGGTAGGAGGCATTTAGAAAACGCTCTGTAGTTATTAGTCTTTCTTCCCCTGGAAATGCGAAGACGTATCTCTGCTGAGGCGTTTGTATGGTACAAACATTAACAAAACATGGAGAGGATATATTGGGTCCTTCTTTACAGGTACATGTCAGATTACCCAGATCCACTTTAAATGCTAAAAAAAATAAAAGTAAAAAACAAATAAATAAAACCACAAAAACTATCATGAGAAAATAATGTAATTAAATCTCTAAAAATATCATCACAGTTACAGGAAACAATATTATTTCTGACATGTTTTTACAACTCAGGATGGCAAAATGTTCACAGAACACAATTTAATTACATTTCTACTAAAAGCCAGATGTCGTTCAAAAATACAAAATAAAATACATAAAATCACAAATAAATAAATTCAATTTGGTGCTTTTTTTTATAAAGTTACCTGCAACATTTTCCTGGCCAAAATATGAAATCAAATCTTCCGAGTGTAATGTTTTCAAAAATATCTAAAATTAAGACAAAAAGCAAAACTTATTTTTATTTAATTGCATGAAAAATAATTTATTTGCAGCAATTATTGAGTTATAGTGTTTCTTTTTAATAGAATATAAAAAAAAAATCAATTCAAGTTTCAATTAAAATAAGTGAGCAAAGGGACTTAAAAAGTAGCCCACTAGGAGTATGTAAACACTGAGTTTTTTTTTATGAGTTTTTGGAGCAGAAACTTTCCAAATCCTCCTCAAAAACTTTAGAGCTTCAGCTCAGTTTCCACTAAAAAACTCAGCAAATAGACTAACTGTGCACATTCCCTTAAAGGGGTTATCTCAACTTCTATCTTAAGGAGGGTACCACTCCTCTGCTTCCCCGCTTCCTGCTTACCAAGGGGAAGTGCACTCCTGAAGTGAGACTCTGAATCACTACTCATGGGCAAGTAGTGAGACAGGGTAGTCAAGAGGTCAGATACCAGGAGGGCTTGTAGTACAGACAAAGGCGTGGCCAGGTAATAGTCCGGGATCAAATGTCAGCAGGGTACGTCAAGGGAGTACAACAAACGGATAGTCAGAGGCCAAGTCCGAGGTCAGATACCAGAATTCAGAGACCGCCAAAAGCAGAAGGGATAATCCACACAAATAGTCAGAACAAATCTGAGGACAGCAACAAGATCAGGAAGTCAGACACAGAACAAGTACACACCCCTACAGTGTCCATTTTAGGACATGATCAGATATCAAAATCAAACATCAGAATGATGTCAGTTTGAGGCTAAATACCCTGTCTGAGAACTGATTCTGACAAGTGATTCTGACAAGTGACTTTGACAAGTAACTTTTACAACTGTAATAATAATAAATAAAAAAAAAAGTACCTGTTCACTGATGGGACTTAAACCCCAAATTCTGGGTCTTAAAGCCAGTGCACTAACTACTGAGCTATAAACTCAGCTGTAAAAACCTAGGAGTTCTCTTTGGTTATATAATTTTCAGTGCAAACTCGTCTAAAACTCATTGGGACTTATGGACAGACTGCAAGCAAGCCAAATTCAAATGATGTTTGATTTTGATGTGTGAGTCCGATGTGTGACTTTCTTCAAACATCAGAATCAGAATCACAATGACTTTTAGCCACCCTGAGTATTTTCATGGTTGATCTCATAAGACAAGAAAAGCTATCAGTTAGTGTCACTTGACTGGATAGCTTAATGGTAAGGCATCAGCTTCTGAAACTACAGTGTCAGAGTTCAAATCCCAATAGGAATAAGAATTGTTTTTAATTATGCCTATTTAGCACACAAACTACAGGGGTGTTTTACTTTTAATATCTGACATTCTGATTGTCATCATGACGTGTTAAGAGTTTCAGACATGCTGTCTATTTGCATGGTAAATTACATAGCCAAAGTAAATTAGGAGGCAATAATTTACTACATATCTATTTCCAAGTGACTTTATATTTGCATAATTTCTTAAAGTGGTCTAATAATAAAATGTCTTTATTGTAGATTTTTATTTCCATCCACCCAAGTACTGGCTGCAAACTCCCAATTTACTTTGGCTATGTAATTTACCATGCAAATAGACAGCGTGTCTGAAACTCTTAACACGTCAGGATGACAATCAGAGTGTCAGATATTAAAAGTGAACTCTAACACTGTAGTTTCAGAGGCTGATGCCTTACCATTGAGCTATCCAGTCAAGTGATAGTAACTAGCATCTTTTCTTGTCTTATGAGATCAACCATGAAAATACTCAGGGTGACTAAAAGTCATTGTGATTCTGATGTTTGAAGTCACACATCAGACTCACACATCAAAATCAAACATCATTTGAATTTGGCTTGCTTGCAGTCTGCGCATGAGTCCCAATGAGTTTTAGACAAGTTTGCACTGAAACTTGTCTACTTTTGTTTGGGACAGCTCAGCTACAGGATCCCACTCTGACTAGGGCGCGGGAAAGGGTGTTAGAGGTAAATGGCGTAGCTCAACAGCCCGGTGGAGATACTGTATTTCCACGCATGGTAGTCAATGGTGAGTTGTTCTATAGGGTAGACAAAATCAGGGACCAGTTCGTGGAACAGTTAGTGGTACCTCAGTTGTACCGTCGGGTGGTTCTGGAATTGGCACACACAGACCTGCTGGGTGGACACTTAGGGGTTAAAAAGACGCAAGAGCGTATCTTGCATCGGTTCTTTTGGCAGGGGATTTACGTGGAGGTCCAAAAGTACTGCGAATCCTGCCCCGAATGTCAGTTGACCACACCCACCGCAAGTTTCCGTAGCCCATTGGTACCCCTGCCAGTGATAGAGGTACCTTTTGAATGGATTGCAATGGACTTAGTAGGGCCCATTGTAAAATCCGCTCGTGGCCACCAACATATACTGGTGTTCGTCGACTATGCCACCAGGTACCCGGAGGCTATACCGCTACGCCACACCTCGGCAAAACTGATTGCACGGGAGCTGTTTGCCCTGTTCTGTCGCCTTGGACTACCTAAGGAGATCCTGACGGATCAGGGGACACCTTTTATGTCCAAAGTGACAAGGGAACTGTGCAAACTGCTAAAAATTAAACAATTGCGCACCTCGGTGTACCACCCTCAAACCGACGGTCTAGAAGAACGGTTCAATAAAACCCTCAAGTCCATGTTAAAAAAAGGTGGTTTCTAAGGACGGAAGGGATTGGGACATGTTGCTACCCTATTTGATGTTCGCCCACCGTGAGGTACCCCAGGCTTCCACAGGGTTCTCTCCCTTTGAGTTATTGTACGGCAGACACCCTAGGGGTCGGTTGGACGTAGCCAAAGAGAATTGAGAACAAGAGCCGACTCCACACATAGGAGTATAATTGAACACATGGCTAGTATGCAGGACCAGATCGTGGCGGTCATGCCCATCGTGAAAGAACATCTGTTAGATGCCCAGACAGCCCAGAGGCGCACATATAATAAAAGAGCCAGAGTCAGGTCTTTTAACAAGGGTGATCGCGTGTTAGTACTGGTACCCACAGCCAAGAGTAAGCTCATGGCCAAGTGGCAAGGGCCATATGAGGTCCGAGAAAAGGTGGGGGAGGTAAATTACCGGGTGTATCAGCCCGGAAGGAGGAAACCTGAGCAGCTTTATCATGTAAACCTGCTAAAACCTTGGAAAGATCGAGAGTGTTTAGTTACAGACGTCACTCCCGGCATGCCGTCAGAGAGTTCTCTACCTTCAGCCTGGGATGCGTCCGGGGGAGAGGTCAGGATAAGTGATGCTCTCACTAAACAGCAGCGACGGGAAGCTCGCTCACTGGTGCAGCACAATACCCACGTGTTCTCAGAGCTACCGGGTAGGACTACAGTTCTTCAAAATGACATGGTCACCGAACCTGGGTTAATGGTGCGAATGAGAACGTACTTGGTACCCGAAGCCCGGAGGCAAGCCATCATGGATGAATTAAACAGATGCTCCAGTTAGGCGTCATCGAGGAATCACGGAGTGAGTGGGCTAGCCCCATCGTACTGATTCCGAAACACAGACGGATCGTTACGCTTCTGTAACGATTTCCGGAAACTAAATGAAGTGTCGAAGTTTGACCTTTATCCAATGCCCAGAGTGGATGAGCTGATTGAGAGACTGGGGCAGGCCCAGTACTTTACCACGCTCGATCTCACCAAGGATTACTGTCAGGTACCCCTCACGAAATCGGAGAAGGAAAAGACCGCCTTCATAACTCCGGAGGGTCTATATCACTATGTGGTCTTAACTTTTGGGTTACATGGGGCCCCAGCTACATTCCAGAGATTGATGGACATAGTGCTCAAGCCTCATCAGGAGTAGGCGTCCGCGTTTCTAGATGATATTATCATCTTTAGCACCGACTGGCGTACGCATCTATCCCAGGTACAAGCAGTGCTGGATTCTCTCAGAGCCACTGGGTTAACGGCAAACCCAAAAAAATGTGCGATAGGGCTAGAGGAAGCCCGATATTTGGGGTATGTGATTGGCTGAGGAGTTATCAAGCCCCAAATCAATAAAGTTGAGGCCATAAAAAATTGGCCTAAACCGTCAAGTACAAAGCAGATGAGGGCGTTCCTTGGCATCCTTGGGTATTACCGCCGGTTAATACCTAATCTTGCTGGGAGAACGGCGGCCCTGACCGATCTCTTGAAAGGGATAAAAAAAAAAAAAAAAAAAAAAAATCGGTAAAGGTTCGGTGGAACCCTCAGGCAGAAGAAGCCTTTCAGTCCATGAGGTTGGCCCTGTGTGGACAGCCGGTCCTCATCAGCCCCGACTTCAAGGAAACCTTCATTGTACAGACAGATGCCTCAGAGGTAGGTCTAGGGGCGGTATTGTCACAAAAAGTGAATGGTGAAGAGCACCCGGTCACCTACTTGAGTAGAAAACTTGTCCCGGCAGAGAAAAACAATAGCGTGGTAGAGAAAGAGTCTTTGGCTATTAAGTGAGCCTTGGAATCGCTACGTTATTATTTACTCGGGCGTCAGTTCCGCTTGGTGACAGACCACTCACCCTTGGTATGGATGAGAAATGCGCGAGTCACCAGGTGGTTCCTGTCACTGTAAAATTTCAGTTTCTCTGTAGAACGCAATGGCAATGGGAAGTCGCAGGCAAACGCGGATGCCCTGTCCCGGGCACCCTGTATGGTGTCAAATGTTCAACCCCACAAGTTTGAACAGAGGGGGGGGGATATGTGAGGCAGTGACCGGGATCATATACGAGGGACGTTATATCTCCCCCAGAATGTGCACAGAGACCTATTAAATCCAATGAAGTGCATTGCAGTCACAAACTTACCTGCGGCTGCAATGCAGGAATGAAGGTGAGCAATGACCTGGTCAGGCTATCAGGCTAAGGCAGATTAAGTAAAACCCAGCAGGGCCTTCATTTCTTGGGGGAGGCTACAGGAAGGCAGTGGGGCGGCCTCCTCCCTCCAACCCGGGTATTCCAGTGGCTCTTGCCACAGGTCCTTTTAAAAAAAAACCTGCATTAAGGATTAGTGTTGTTCAGTGTTGGGACCTGCTAGGAGGATAGCAGGAAAACTCGGCAGGACTGTGTATAGCTGAACCCACGCCTGGGAAGGCTCTGAGCGGCCCGGCGTGGCCGTTACCCACGGCAACCATTGTGTATGGACTTTCTGTTAACCCGACTGCGAACCGGAGGACTTTCTGTTAACCCGTGAGGTGCTGAAATAAAAGCTGTTTATGTTGGACTTGCTTGGGTTACTGCCTCAGTTAACGCAGTCTTACAATACACACACATACAGTGTGTGTGTGTGTGTGTATATATATATATATATATATATATATATATATATATACCGTACAGACCAAAAGTTTGGACACACCTTCTGTACATTCACACTGAAGGCATCAAAACTATGAATTAACACATGTGGAATTATATACTTAACAAAAAAAGTGTAAAACAACTGAAAATATGTCTTATATTCTAGGTTCTTCAAAGTAGCCACCTTTTGCTTTGATGACTGCTTTGCACACTCTTGGCATTCTCTTGATGACCTTCAAGAGGTAGTCACCGGAAATGGTCTTCCAACAATCTTGAAGGAGTTCCCAGAGATGCTTAGCACTTGTTGGCCCTTTTGCCTTCACTCTGCGGTCCAGCTCACCCCAAACCATCTCGATTGGGTTCAGGTCTGGTGACTGTGGCGGCCAGGTCATCTGGCGTAGCACCCCATCACTCTGCTTCTTGGTCAAATAGCCCTTACACAGCCTGGAGGTGTGTTTGGGGTCATTGTCTTGTTGAAAAATAAATGATGGTCCAACTAAACGCAAACCGGATGGAATAGCATGCCGCTGCAAGATGCTGTGGTAGCCATGCTGGTTCAGTATGCCTTCAATTTTGAATAAATCCTCAACAGTGTCACCAGCAAAGCACCCCCACACCATCATACCTCCTCCTCCATGCTTCACGGTGGGAACCAGGCATGTAGAGCCCATCCGTTCACCTTTTCTGCGTCACACAAAGACACGGTGGTTGGAACCAAAGATCTCAAATTTGGACTCATCAGACCAAAGCACAGATTTCCACTGGTCTAATGTCCATTCCTTGTGTTCTTTAGCCTAAACAAGTCTCTTCTGCTTGTTGCCTGTCCTTAGCAGTGGTTTCCTAGCAGCTATTTTACCATGAAGGCCTGCTGCACAAAGTCTCCTCTTAACAGTTGTTGTAGAGATGTGTCTGCTGCTAGAACTCTGTGTGGCATTGTCCTGGTCTCTAATCTGAGCTGCTGTTAACCTGCGATTTCTGAGGCTGGTGACTTGGATAAACTTATCCTCAGACGCAGAGGTGACTCTTGGTCTTCCTTTCCTGGGGCGGTCCTCATGTGAGCCAGTTTCTTTGTAGCGCTTGATGGTTTTTGCAACTGCACTTGGGGACACTTTCAAAGTTTTCCCAATTTTTCGCACTGACTGACCTTCATTTCTTAAAGTAATGATGGCCACTCGTTTTTCTTTACTTAGCTGCTTTTTTCTTGCCATAATACAAATTCTAACAGTCTATTCAGTAGGACTATCAGCTGTGTATCCACCAGACTTCTTCACAACACAACTGATGGTCCCAACCCCATTTATAAGGCAAGAAATACCATTTATTAAACCTGACAGGGCACACCTGTGAAGTGAAAACCATTTCCGGTGACTACCTCTTGAAGCTCATCAAGAGAATGCCAAGAGTGTGCAAAGCAGTCAACAAAGCAAAAGGTGGATACTTTGAAGAACCTAGAATATAAGACGTAGTTTCAGTTGTTTCACACTTTTTTGATAAGTATATAATTCCACATGTGTTAATTCATAGTTTTGATGCCTTCAGTGTGAATGTACAATTTTCATAGTCATGAAAGTACAGAAAAATCTTTAAATGAGAAGGTGTGTCCAAACTTTTGGTCTGTACTGATATATATTAGTGTAATAAATATTTTTATAAACATTTTTTTAAAAAAGTGCACATATTTGGTATCGCCGCGTCTGGAACGTCCCGTTCTATAACACTGTCCCATTAGTTCACCCCTTCAGTGAACACAGTAAAAACAAAAATAAAAAAGATGCAAAAAACGATACTTTATCATCATACCACCGAACAAAAAGTAGAATAAAACGTGAAAAAGACAAATTTAAATAAAAACGGTACCACTGAAAACATCATCTTGTCCTGCAATCAATTAGCCGCCATACAGCTCCATCAGAGATAAAATAAAACAGTTAAAACTCTCATAATACAGAGATGCAGAAATAATTATTTTTTCTATAAAATAGTTTTTATTGTGTAAAAGCGCCAAAACATAAAAAATGATATAAATGTGGTATCGCTGTAACTGTACTGACCCGAAGAATATAGCTGCCTTATCAATTTTACCACATGCGGAATGACATAGAAAAAATCCCAAAAAACAATTTCCAAATTGTTGGTGTTTGCTCATTCTGCCTCCCACAAATCGGAATAGAAAGCGTTCAAAAGATGTCATGTGACCGAAAATAGTACCAATAAAACATCAAATTTTCCCACAAAAAAACAAGCCCTCGCTTGACTCTGTCAGCCGAAATATGGAAAAATTATAGCTATCAAAATATTGGGATGCAAAAACTTGTCTTAGCAATGAAAAGTATCTTATAGTGTGTGACAGCAGCCAATCGCACCGACCCGAAGAATAAAGTTGTCTAATCACGTACGAGGAGTGGCGTAAAAAATAAATAAAACCAATTCTTCACCTGCTGTTGATTGGTTCTTTCTGCCTCCCAAAGATCGCAGTAAGGCTCGGCTCACAGTTATCCTGAGCTCTACGCTGAGCGCTTACACCAGGGTGTAACCTCTGAAATATGTGATTGAGACGGAACCCCCAGTGGAAGATTCCCTATAATGAGGCAGATGGAGGCACTGTGGACGCTGTCTGGCCTGTGATCCGGCGGTGTAAGTCTTTTTAGGCGTGCATAAAAGCGCAGTCCACCACAGTTTTGTGCACTTCTGAAAAGAAGGACAACGCTGAACAGAGGCCAGACTGCTGCCTCATTATAATGATTGGATCCATCGGGGATTTCATCTGAATCACGTCACTTGAAAATTTAGATGGAAACCCCAAAGTAAGTGCTCAGCGTAAGAGCACCGGATAAATGTGATCCAAAATGTTATGTAAAATGTTCCTAACAAAATTTTCAAATCAACTCACAAAAAAGCCCCCACTCAGGTCCATCATATGTTAACGGAAATATTGGGGGCTTCCACATTACAGGTAGCACAAAGGCTCTGGAAAAGTGAAATGGTTCCTCGCCCCCCCAAAAGAAATTAAGCAAATTCTGCGCTTCCAAATCCAAATGCCCCTCTCCCTTCTGAGCCCCACAGTGTGCCTAAACCACATTTAGCGTCCACTTGTATGGTATTTCTGTAGCGATGAGAGCCCATCTAATTTACAGGTCCATGTCTCCAGAAGCATGAGTTGAGCACAATGGTTACTACAACGTACTGGTCACCACAAAGGCAGTTTGCAATTTTTACTCAGCAACATCCACTGCTGCTTGTTTTAGGAAAGCACCCATGGAGTCAAAATCGTCATTACACTTGTAGATAAATAACCAAAGTGGGGTCACTTGAGGGGGGATTCTGCTCTTCTAGCACTTAGGGTCTCTGTATATGGAACCTGCAAATTATTCCAGGAAAATCTGCGCTCCAGGAGGCAAATAGCGCATCGTCCATCCTGAGTCTCACCGTGTGGCTAAGCAGTACTGTACGAAGGGCTGCCACCAGGAATTTCAGGGCCCCATACTGGCAAAATTTTTAGGCCCCCCTGAAACTTTTCCCCAGGCTCAACCCCAGCTCCACCTCAACCCCAGCTCCCCCTCCACCCCTCAAACCTTTCACAGTTCCACCGCCCACTCTTGGAAAAACTCCACTTCTGCACCACGTCCTCACCAATCACACATTAACAGTTCCCATCGAACACCACCTCACATACAAAGCCAGCAGCTTTTGTTTTGGCCAAAAGATTTCTTAAGCCGCCACCACGACAAGGACACTCTTCTGGCCCGGCCTTACTCTACTCTAACCTATTAAACATTTCTTATAATACCCAATACTCTTTTTAAGTATATTTTTCTTTAAGGGAATTTGTCACATACATTTTTTAAAAATGACCAATAATATCACATGCAAGGGACAAATACCGTTACACCATAACCAGACCACATATTACTACCACATAGTAACCGAATAATACCACGTACAAGAAGGGACAAATACCGCCACACCGTGACCAGACCACATATTACCACCACATAGTGACCGAATAATACCACATACAAGGAACAAATACCGCCACACCTTGGCCGGACCACATATTACCATGACATAGTGACTGACTACTACAATACTGATCATTAATAAAAAAAAACACAATACTAATATTACCATAAGTGCCATTACGCAAAGGAGCTCTGCACATAATATACAGTGTATAGTGTAAGTGTACAGGTAATACAGGGATCACCAGTGACAATATACACAGGAGCTCTGTATATAGTGTCAGTGTACAGGTAATACAGGGATCACCAGTGACATTATACACAGGAGCTCTGTATATAGTGTCAATGTACAGATAATACAGGGATCACTAGTGACATTATACACAGGAGCTCTGTATATAGTGTCAATGTACAGATAATACAGGGATCACCAGTGACATTATACACAGGAGCTCTGTATATAGTGTCAATGTACAGATAATACAGGGATCACCAGTGACATTATACACAGGAGCTCTGTGTATAGTATGTAGTGTATAGTGTCAGTATACAGGTAACACACTGACTCACCGGTGATGTCTCTAGATGAAGTCCTTCATCTTAGCTTTTCTTGTTCATCCAACACAGACCGCCATCACTTCTAGCCAGAACTCGTCTCTGCAGAAAACACAGTTATCTAGAGCAGTTTCCGGAGCACATTCCCCAATTTTTCCCCAACTTCTACACTACACCAGATGAAGAAAAAAAGCGACATAGCGTGACCCTGCAAAGTAAGAGGACCACCCCCCTCACTGAAAACAGTATCCTCAAAAATAAAATACATAACAGCAGTAATAATATCCTTTATTTAGCCCCTACATTAATAATGTCCCACATCCTTCACCCATATGTACTCCATTCTGGACCCCATATGTCTTCATCCTGCCATCTTATGTTCTCCCATCCTGGCCCCATGTGACATCCTGCCGCATGTCTCTCCATTCTGCCCCCATGTGTTATCCTGCCGCATGTCTCTCCATTCTGCCCCCACGTGTCATCTCCCACGTGTCTGCCCCCATGTCCCATCTCCCACGTGTCTGCCCCCATGTCCCATCTCCCACGTGTCTGCCCCCATGACCCATCTCCCACGTGTCTACCCCCATGTCCCATCTCCCACGTCCCATCTCCCATCTCCCTTGTCTCATCCCTCATGTCCCATCTCCCATGTCTCAAAAAAAAAAAAAAAGTTCCCCCTTACCTTGCCGCTGTTCCAGCGGCGACGATCCTTTGTTGACTTGAAGCGCGGACGCCAGCCAGTCACAGGCCGGTACTGACGTCATATGCCAGCGATGTGCGCGTGATGTCAGCTGTCGGCCTGTGATTGGCTGGCGGCCGTTAACTATTGCTGTGCGGGAAAACTCCCGCACGGCGATAGATTTAAAGTGAACCTGCGTCCGAGGACACAAGTTCAGTTCGCTGGGGCCTGGTGATCCCCGCCCGGGCCCCTCTGCTCATGGGGCCCTATAAGCCAGTAAGGGCAGTAATGCACTATACAGCCATATATGGGGTATTTCTACATTCAGCAGAAATTGAGGGACAAATTTTGTTGCAATTTTTACCCATTTCCCAGTGTGAAAATGTAAAATCTGGGCTAAAACCAAATTTTGGTGGTAAAAATGTAATTATTTTTTCTTCACTTCCAAATGGTATAAAATTCTGTGATGTCAATATGTTCACTGCACCCCTAGATGAATTCATTGAGAGGTGTAGTTTGTAAAATGGGGTCACTTATGATGGGGGTTTTGCTGTTCTGGCACCTCAGGGGCTTTGCCAATGTGACATGGCACCCTCAAACGAGTTCAGCAAAATCAACTCCAATATGGAGCTCCTTCCCTTCTGAGCTTTGTACTGTGCCTCAAAAGTAGTCTTCGACCACATATGGGGTATCAGTTTAATCATGAGAAATTGCATAACAAATTTTGGGGTCCATTTTCTCCTGCTATCCTTGTGAAAATGAAAAAAAAATTGGGGCTAAAAACATTTTTGTGGAAAAAATATTTTTTTGTCATTTTCACCGATCAACGTTGTAAAATTCTGAGAACCACCTGTGGGTTCAAGGTGCTCACCACACATCTAGATAAATTCCTTGAGAGGTCTAGTTTACAAACAGGGGTCATTTGTGGGGCGTTTCCGCTGTTTAGGCACATCAGGAGCTCTGCAAATGCGACATGACACCCACAGACCATTCCATCAAAGTCTGCGCTCCAAAACTTCACTCCTTCCTTTCTGAACCCTCTAATGCCTCTGAGAGTCTGCTAATTATTCCAGCCAATTTTGACTTCCAAAAGTCAAATGGCGCTCCTTCCCTTCCGAGCCCTGTCATGCTCCCAAACAGTAGTTTTCCCCCACATGTGGGGAATCGGCGTACTCAGAAGAAATTGCTGAACAAATTTTGGGGTCCATTTTCTCCTGTTACCCTTGTGAAAATAAAAAAAATGGGGCTAAAAGAACATTTTTGTGGGAAAAATGTGATTTTTTTTATTTTCACGGCTCAACGTTATAAACTTCTGTGAAGAACCTGGGGGTTCAAGGTACTCACCACACATCTAGATAAGTTCCTTGAGGGGTCTAGTTTCCAAAATGGGGTCATTTGTGGGGGGTTTACACTGTTTAGGCAGATCAGGGGCTCTCCTAATGCAATATGGCGTCCGCTAATGATTCCAGCAAGTTTTGCATTCAAAAAGTCAAGTGGCGCCCTTCACTTCTGAGCCATGATGTGTGCCCAAACAGTAGTTTTCCCTCACATATGGGGTATTGGTGTGCTTGGGAGTATTTGCAAAACAAATTTTGAGGTCCATTTTTTCCTGTTACCCTTATGAAAATAAAAAAAATTGGGTCTAAAGTAAAATTTTTGTGAAAAAAAGTTAAATGTGCATTTTTTTCTTCCACATTTCATTAATTCCTGTGAAACACCTGAAGGGTTAATGAACTTCTTGAATGTGGTTTTGAGCAAATGGAGGGGTTCAGTTTTTAGAATGGTGTCACTTTGGGGTATTTTCTGTCATATAGACCCCTCAAAGTCACTTCAAATGTTATGTGGTCCCTAAAAAAATTGTTTTGTAAATTGTTTCGTAAATTTTGTTGTAAAAATGAGAAATTGCTGGTCAACATTAGTTTCAACCCTTATAACTCCTATAAAAAAAAATAATGTTTCAAAAATTGTGCTGATGTAAAGTAGACATGTGGGAAAAGTTATTTATTAACTAGTTTGTGTGACATAACTCTCTCATACAAATTAAAAGTTTGAAAAGTTTTTTTCACAAATAAACGCAAGTCATATTGAAGAAATTTTACAATTTTACAATATGTCACGAAAAAACTATCTCACAATCAGGGTATGTGCACACGATGCAGAAATGAAGCAGAAAATTTCTGCATCATTTCTGCATCTCCCTGGCAGAAAAAACGCATGCAGATTGTGCATGCGTTTTTCCTGCAGAATACATGCGTACCCACATGCAGATTGACAAGCGCTTTCCAGGCGATTTTAGCATCACCTGGAAAGTGCTTGACAACTTCACACTATATAAATCCATGCAAAACAGCATGGATTTATATAGTGTGACCCGAGAGAGTGTATATACTTACCTCCGATGGCCCGCGCTGTCCTGCTTTACACTCCGTTCTCCCGGCTGCCGGCAACTTTGAATTGAAAGACCTGCCGACGTCAGCGTCACGTGACCCGTCACATGACTCTGACGTCAGCGCAGGTCCTTCAACTCACTGCAAGTGCCGGGAACCAAGCAGGAGCGCTGCGCGGGCCGACAGATGGTAAGTATATATATATTTTTTATTTTATTCTTGTTTTCCAGCTTTTTTAATGGTACCTGGGTGTGGAGGAAACTCTCCTCTCCTCTACACCCGGGTACCATCCGCACATTAGAACGCGCCAATAACGCAAGTACAGATGCAGTCTTGCGGAATTGGCGCGTTCTAATGCAAGTCAATGGCGGCGAAAACGCTGCGTTTACGCAAAATTAATTGACATGCTGCGGATTTTTGAGAGCAGCGTTTACGCTGCGGAAAAATCCGCATCATGGGCACAGCACATGCGGATTTCAATTGGGGAACATTGCTGCCCTTCTACCATGCGTTTTTCATGCGTTTCCGCGGCGTTTACGCAACTGCAAAAACGCAGCGGAAACGCATTAAATACGCATCGTGTGAACTCAGCCTCAGTGGGATCCGTTGAAGCGTTCCAGAGTTATTACTTCATAAAGTGACACTGGTCAGAATTGTAAAATTTGGCCTGGTTATGAAGGTGAAAACAGGCTCGGGGGTGAAGGGGTTAAAAATATTACAACTTAATTCTTTTAAAAACATTTTTAAAGATCAAAGTAAAGGGATCCATTTCTTTTTTTTAGCTCAGTACATGCTCTAACATCTAATGTTTGTAGCACAACATGATCTGAAGGCAAGGGTCATATTCCAAAAGCTGAATACAAACACGTGCAGCAGAAATCTCGTGAAAAAAGTACCTCTGATGTCCTCCATGGCACAGAAAGCCCCGGCAAGGGCACAAGTAGTACCAGCAATAGGAGACGGGGTTGGACCATGCTCGTCAGAAGATAGCTGTCGATTGAAGATTTTTCAGTCTGCGGATCTGCACCAAAGTTAAAATACTTCTTTGGTTATTGATCAATCGCAGAGCAGGAGGCAGGGAATTCTGGGGGATTGAGGGATGTGTGTGTAGGGGGCTGGGCATGGCTGAACTGTTAGGAAACTGGCTGTCAGGACAATCTGTACTGTGAATATTGGTTGGGAATGAGAATATTGACCAAATCTTCCAAGGGATATAGTCTTTAATCTTTAAACAGCATTTTAATTACACAACCTTTATGACAATCTAACTAATTTTGTTACTTATCTTGTACTGATCCTGAGTTACCTCCTGTATTATACTCCAGAGCTGCACTCACTATTCTGATGGTTCAGTCACTGTGTACATATGACTCGCCCCCTGGGCCGTGGGGTACTCGGAACCGGGCAATAGGGAGACGATGGGGGTAGTAGTGGCAACCCGGTCCCGTGGCTCAGGGTGGTCAGACCCGTGGCAGTCTTTTAGATGTTTTAAGTGATGTCCGACTACGCCACCCGTGGATTGCGGTTATTAGGAACCGCCGCTGCAGGGCAGACCGCTGGGGCTGATGATGTATGCAGCTGGGATGGTGTGACTCCCCACGGGAAGAGTGCGGCCCCAGGGCAGTGTAGTAGATGGTGGGAGTGATGGTGGTGAGAGTCCCAGTACCGGTAGTGCCAGAGGAGCGAAAAAGCACACAGACAACGTACTGCAGTCCAGGGTCTTTACTCACGGTTAATATCCAAGTCACTTCAGCTGGCAATGACTGCCCGAGCCGTGCTGCGTCCACCAAGTGAGGGGCTCGGTCAACTCCCAGGCAGCTCAGGAGTATGGCTCAGGACCCCCTTCAATTCTTCCTCTGGCCTGCCTCAACAGTGACCCACTTTTGTCCAGCTGCCGCGGAACTGCGCGGGTAGACGTGGGCCCCGTCCTCCGCTGTCCTATACGGTGCCTTCCTAGCAGGTTTAATGAGGTGTCGCACCAATAAATGATCACGACGTCCGGTCTTTGGCTGAGGGTAGTTTCTCCTCCACCAACTTGGGATCCGGCACCCTTAATCTGCCTGACCCTTCACCCTGTATTCTCGTGGGTTCTTAGGGTCCCTTCTTCCTTCTTGTTCCTGAGCCCTTCTGTTTCTTTCTCTTCTTTTCCCTTCTCTGTTCCTCCTTCTTCTCCTTTCTCGTGGAGCTGGGCTGAGAAGTAATCCCAGCTCCCCTTCACCTCCTCTCTCTCTCCACTCTCCTCCTCGGCCTCTCTCTAGGCCCACTCTGGAGTAGAGCTCCTACAGAGCCTCTACTCCCTGTCTTCTCCTCTCTCTGCACAGACTGAACTGAACCAAGATGGTGCCCACCTTTTATACCTCCCTCTAGACACATGAGCCCAGGTGACCAGCAACCAATGGGCTCCTATCTACGCTCAGGAACCAACCCCTTTCTGCTCCTACATCACTGGGTATTCCTCCCCCCTCCCCACTCCAGCCAGGGACATGGTCTGTCGTACCTGCATTTCTGTCTAATGGGAGTACCGTTGAGCTGTCCCTCGGAAATGGGGTGAGTGTGCTGTATGCAGCTAACTGAGTCCTGGTCCATACTCCATCCTTACCCGGGAGTGGAATACCACACCTCTGGCAGAGGTGCAATACCCCTGTAGCGGCCGAGCCCTCGGGGCGCTACACATACATTACTTATCCTGTACTGATCCTGAGTTACATCCTGTATTATACTCCAGAGCTCCACTCACTATTCTGCTGGTGCAGTCACTGTATACATATATTACATTACTGATCCTGTACTGATCCTGAGTTACATCCTGTATTATACTCCTGAGCTGCACTCACTATTCTGCTGGTGCAGTCACTGTGTACATACATTACATTACTTATCCTGTACTGATCCTGAGTTACATCCTGTATTATACTCCAGAGCTGCACTCACTATTCTGCTGGTGCAGTCACTGTGTACATACATTACATTACTGATCCTATACTGATCCTGAGTCACATCCTGTATTATACTCCAGAGCTGCACTCACTATTCTGCTGGTGCAGTCACTGTGTACATATATTACATTACTGATCCTATACTGATCCTGAGTCACATCCTGTAGCTCTTTTATTATAAAAATGAAAAACATAACAATAATAATAGCAGAAACATAACAAAATTAATAACCAGAAAATAAACAATGCAATGAACTGGTCCAGCCGCTCCCTCTCCCCTCACACAGATATTATACATATATACACAATAATAAGAACTTACACTACAGACTTCTGGTCTGGTTACCAAAGAAAATAATAACCACAAACAATAAATAAAATAAACATAAACAAAATAAACAATAACTGACAAATATATATACAAACTTTTTTTTTTTTTTTTTTAATTAATATAAAATAAATACTAACTATACAAATATATACAATACTAAACAAAACACCCCACACTCAAGCCCACCATTCCCAACCCCGGCACTGACCTGAGAGCTGGTCCTGCGTCTCATGCCTATATCCAACGTCCATAGGCCAGATCAGGCAGTGCCAGTTTTTCACCCAAATAACCAGTGTCCCTCAAGATGAACCCACCTCCCCCCTTTTCCCACCACCCAACCTAATACCTACACCCAAACCCATATATACAATATATACAGAAACAAACAATACAATAACAAACAATACAATAACCACAACTGACAAAGCTCAAGTTCGGCACATGCAGCCCTACATCACTGTCTACTGATCAAAACAAAACAAAAATCTATGGTGTCAGCAGCAGCCCACCACCAGGAGAGGAGATGACCAGACTAGGGAACACTAAAAGAAAAGCCCCTCCAGAGGAGAGCGGCCCTCCGTGTACCCAGTCTCCCATACTCCAGAGAACGCACCTTCACCAGGTCACCGAGTATGGTCCTAAACACATCGTCCACTGGGAAGATTTTCCGTTGCGTCGATACTAAGCACCGTGCGTTCCACGTGTGATACCTAACCACTGCGCTAACTAGAAATAAGGTGCAGCGGTCCCGACCACCCAGGTCCCCGAATGCTCCATAGGCCCATTCTGCATAAGAGAGACCGGCCAGCCGGGGCCAGCCAATGGAGGCGCCCACCCTGTTGTACACCTCTGTGTTAAAGGGACAACGAAGCAGGAAGTGGTCCATGCTTTCAAGCATGGTACCACAATGCTCCCGAGGACAGTTTCTGTCCTCAGAGCTCCTACACTTCAGATTGTCCCTCACACACAGTTTCCCATGGAAGCAGCGCCAAGCCAAGTCCCAAAACTTCGAGGGGATCCTGATAGAATTCAAAAGATGCAGACCCTCCCCAAGATCCCGACTTGGGCAATCCCTGAGCGCCAGAGGCCTCTGAAAATGGGTCAACAGAACCCTTTTGTCAAGGAGCTTCCTTGGCAGAGTCCTGACCTCCCACATTCCCAGACCCTACCAGCGAATTACCTTCAGAACCACGGTAGCGTAAGCCGGGAGATGTCCATGCGGTGTGCGTAGATCCTACACTTGCCCTCCTGTCTCCCATTCCTGGAAGAAAGGCTGAAACCATCCCCTACAGGAGAATACCCACGGAGGAGCCCTCTCTTTCCAGAGGTTTGCAATATTGATCTTAATGAAGGTATTCACAAGGAATACCACAGGGTTGACCATACCCAACCCTCCTAGTCTCCTCGTACGGTAAGTAACCTCCCTCTTGACTAGGTTCAGTCTATTTCCCCATAACAGTTGGAAGAATAAACTGTAGACCCGAGTCCAGAGAGGCTCCGGCAAGATGCACACACTGCCCAGATAGATCAGCAAAGGGAGCAGGTAAGATTTGATCAGGTTTATCCTTTCCCTTAGGGTCAAAGACCAACCCTTCCATTGGTTCACCTTCTGAGTGGCGATCTCTAGCCTGCTGTCCCAATTTTGTTTGGGGTAATCCCCCTGGCCAAATTCGATGCCAAGAACTTTTGCAGAGACTTTTGGTCCTGGAAGGGTGTCCCGGAGATCAAAACTAGGATCTCCTCCTCCCAACCAGAGACTCTCACACTTATCCCGGTTGATCTTGGACCCGGATGCCTCCGAGTAGCGATTTACCTCTGACATCAGCCATTCTGCCTCCCCATCAGAGGAAACAAAAACGGTGACGTCATCGGCATACGCCACCACTCTCAGAGTGGCTTCCGGTGCTGCCTGGTCCATCCCGATCCCAGCCAACGGTCCACGCTCCACCCTCCTAAGAAGCGGGTCAATCGCAAACACGTACAGCAGCGGGCTCAAGGGACAACCCTGGCGAACACCACACCCAACCTCAAAAGAGCTGCCAATCCAACCGTTCACAAGTGGGAAACTCTTTGCCCCAGCGTATAAGGTTTTAAGCCAATCAACAAACCCCCGCGGCAGGCCATACCTCAGAAGGACAGACCAGAGGTACTTATGATTAACCCGATCAAACGCTTTTGCCTGGTCCAATGACAGCATGTACCCCTTCCAGTGGCCAGCCCTACCCTGCTCCACCGCCTCTCTGACACAGAGTACAGCACTAATTGTACTGCGGCCCGGAACAGAGCAATGCTGGGCTCCTGAAAGGAGTCGGGGCACAAATTTCACCAGCCGATTAAACAGCACCTTTGCCGAAACCTTCCTGTCTGCATTGAGAAGCGCTATGGGACGCCAATTCTCAATGCAAAATGGGTCCTTACCCTTTGACAAGATGATCAGGGCAGACCTCCTCATTGACTTTGGCAGAGTGCCCGAGGAAAGACACTCATTGAATACCTCAGTCAAGAGGGGAACCAAGTCGTCCTTAAAGGTCTTATAGAATTCAGATGTTAAGCCATCTGGACTGGGAGATTTCTTTAGGGCAAGCCCTTCAATCGCCAACTTAACTTCCTCTTCCCTGATCATCTCTGTCAAAATGCCAAGAGAGGGGTCTACCCCTGGTTCAGGGACGGCTTCTGCCAGAAAAGCCGACATCTCATCCCAATCCAGATCCCTCTTCCCCAAGAGGTGCGAGTAGAAGGATCTGACGACCTCCAGGATCCCTGATCTGGATCTTTTCAGGGACCCCGCAGTGTCAACCAGTCCTGTAACAACTTTACTATTAACTGACATCTTGCAGTTTCTGTAAGGGTCGGGCGAGAGGTACTTCCCATAATCCCTCTCAAAAACCAAAGATGCGTGTCTATCATACTGACACCTCATTAGCAAAGATTTCACTCTGGAGATCTCCTCGCAGCTACCTCCAGTTGAGACAAGATGCTCGAGTTTCCTCCTCAGTCCCTGATACAGGCGGTACCTGTCCAGAGTCCGGAGGCTCGAGAGCTGGCGGAAGAATCTCGCCACCCTTTTCTTGAACATCTCCCACCACTCTGACTTACTACTACAAAGATCCAGTAAGGGTACCTGGCTCTGAAGAAAATCCTCAAAGGACTGTCTTATCTCCGCTTCTTCCAAGAGAGACGAATTGAGCTGACAAAAGCCTCTTCCCATCCGGGGGGTCTCTGTAACATTCAGGGAAAACAAAATCATACAGTGATCGGAGAACTCCACCTCAACAACAGATACTGCTGAAGAGACGGCTTCCTCCTTTAAATAAAACCTGTCTATCCTGGACCTACAGTTACCTCTATGATAGGTGAACCCCTCGTGGCCTGCGGTGTGCCGGATGTGGACATCCACCAGGCGAGCCTCACTAGCTATACTATTAAGGGCGACGCTATCATAAGTCAGCTTGTCTCTGGAACCTCCTCTATCCCGGGGCCCCGTGACAGTGTTGAAGTCCCCTCCAAAAACGACCTGCCGACTCGTAAAAAGGTAGGGCTTGATCCTCATAAAGAGACACTTCCGGTCCCACTTAGATTGGGGACCATAGATGTTAATGAGCCGAAGCTCCTGTCCCTTCATAAGGACATCTAATATCAGGCACCTCCCCATTTCTAACTCAATAACCCGTCGGCATTCTACCGGTGCGGTAAAAAGGACCGCCACTCCGCTATACGGCTCGGCCGCAAGAGACCAATAGGAGGGCCCGAGTCTCCACTCCCTCTTAGCAATAAACACCTCTGTCATATTTGGCAGCCTGGTCTCTTGCAAAAAGAAAATGTCAGCTTCAACCCGGCTGAGAAAATCAAAGGCCGCAAATCTAGCCATATTTGACTTAATGCTGGCGACATTAATGGACGCCAGCGTCAACAGAGTGGGTACCGCCATCATTGGTGATTGAGTTAGATGGCTTTCTTCTTCCCACTCCCCTTATCCTCTGCCTCAGAGGAGGAATCCTTCCCCCTCTTTAATGACACAGAGGTGTCCATTCCCACATTTTTCCTTCTTTTTTCGTCCTCGTCTCTGGACTCTGGGCCAGTCTCTCCCCCCAAGGACCTTGCATCCCCAGGAGAAGGAGACTCGGCACCCCCTGTAAGCTCCGCCGAAGCCGGAACCTCACCCTCAGCCTCCTCTTCTGAGGAAGAGATGTTATCAAGGGCTTGTAACCAGTTAGAAAGACCAACTAGAGGGGAGTCAGTTTTACCTTCCTTAGGTACCTTGGTCAGAGCGGGAGAAGATGTTTTATCTCCCATCTTTCTCTTCTTTTTGGTGCCGAGCATACGCTTGTTCTCTAGCCACCGCTTATTATCCTCATCCATACTTTCATAATGGGAGGATTCTGAGACAGAGGCAGTTTCCTCCCTGTGGATCCTCCTGACCTCCTCATCCATCGGTTTTTCTTTGGCATCTCCACCACCTCTCCATACCGACCAAGCCATGTCATGATGTCATAACAAGAAAGCTCGTTACGAGTCATCACGGTCACTTTCTTGATCTGGTTTTGGCGAGACTCTGCCTGAACGGCAAAGTCTCGCCAGCCGGGCTCATTTTTTGCCAACTCATAATTCGTCCAGAAGAGCTCAAGCCCCTCCGGCTGAACAAAGCTGACATCAAACTCAGGAGTGGAATAGGGATGTATCAAGGCGTAGATGTCAATCGCCTTGAAGCCCATCCTCAGCAGGAGCTCCACAACTTTAGACCTTGGAGGACATGCATCACTGCCCCTCCATCGAAGACGGACCACATTCCTACACACACTGCCTGGCCTGGCTGTTGGGAGGGACCACACTGTATCCCCCCCTTTTTGCTCTCGGAAGGCCCCAAGGCCATGCCTCTCTATCCAGAAGGATAGATCAACCTCTCGACCCTCTACCATTAGTGATCTCTCCCCTTTCTTTAGAGCCTCCAGAAGGCACCGTTGCAACATGCCGTCCCGAAAGCCCGGAGACGAGGAGGATGCCCTATTTGCCCCGGAGGTGACACTGGCATAACTCTGGACAGGTGTTTCCACCCCCGGGGGGGCAACCGGACCAGTGACTACATCAGCCCCAACAGCATCACTATTACCCACTAGTGTTGAGCCACCCCCGTAGTGTTCGAGTTCGGTTCGTCGAACTGTTCGTCGAACACCTTCGAACACCGTTAAAACCAATGGCAGGCAAACAAAAACACATAGAAACACATAGAAAACACCTTCAAAGGTGTCCAAAAGCTGACAAACTGCTCAGAAGACATAACACATGGAAAAGTGACAAGTACATATAGTCATGCGAAAAGAAAAGAGATGGAGGAGTAAAAGGAGGGGGAGACACAGATATAGGCATGTCATGCCCTTCTAAAATCCAAAAAGTGAGAAGGCGACACGGCCAGTCCGTTCCTGCCCGTGCCACCTCCGTGTCGCCGGGTTTGTGCCAGAGCCGCGGTGGACCCTGACGGCCAGCCCCCCTCTCCCAATACTGGTGCCTGTCCGCTGGTGGGTCGAGCGAGCCCCCCTGTGGTGGAGGCAGCTCTAAGCTTTTTAATTTAAATTGTCTCTCTAATTTGAATGAATACACTTTAAATCCTTTTACAAGGATCTATTGGAGGGCAAGTCTCATGCCAGCAGCCGCGTAATTCCAGCTCCAGTAGCGTCCACTAAAGCTGCTGCAGTTAAAAAGCTTTTATAAGGATCGAGCTCGGCTGTCCACCGCAAGGCGTCCTACCGCCAGTCCCAGCCCCTATGCCTTGGGGTGCCTCCTGATGCTCTTCACTGAGTATCCCGTGGTCCCGAAGCATTTCCTTTGAAAAAATTAAGTGTCCAAACTACATGTGGTGTAGCTTGCTTAACAGCCGGGATAATCCGCTGACTAGCAGACACTGCTACTAGGCACAAAGTATTTCCTGGGCTAGATGCAGTTAAAAATTTGTAATTAGATACTCTCGTTGGATGCTGAGAAAGCATTCCATAGAGTCTCCTGGCACGCCATATATTATTCTCTTAAAAAGCTTGGGGTAGGGGTCTAGGGGACCCTTTTATAGCCAAAATCACGGCCCTGTATCGCAATACGTCACCTAGGCTGAAGATAAATGGAACTGTAGCACTCTGAGGGCTCGGTTGCTACAGAGGTATTGCACCTCACCCAGAGGTGTGATATCTCTCTCTCAGGTAAGGATGGAGTGTGGATCAGGACCCGACACCTGCATGCATTACACCACATTGCCTGGGGCAGGGCGACCAATATGCCCCTGAGATGGGCACGACAGTCCTTTTCCCTGGCTGGAGTGGGGGGAGGGAACACTGAGGAAGGGGAACCCTGTAGTGCAGGAGCAGGGAGGAAGCAGTTCCTGGGTGCATTGAGAAGGGAGTATAAAAGGTGGGCACCATCTTAGTTCAGTGCAGAGAAGTCTGAGCATAAGTGACAGGGAGCAGGGGCTCTGCATGAGCTCTGCTCCGGAGGCGGGCCTAGTAACAGAGGCCCAGGCCTGGAAGAGGGAGAAGGAAGGAAGAGGAGCGGAGAAGGCTCCAGGAACGAGGAACGAAGGGATCCCAGGGGTGCAGACGGGCGAGTCGCCACCGCACGCCCGAATCCACCTGCGTGGAGGGGTCAGGCCAAAGGGGGAGACCGGTCCCCGAAACTAGTGGAGGCGGGAAACGACCCTCAGCTAGAAACCGGAGGCTGTGACATTTTATGTGGCGCAGCCCCTCGCTACACCCGCTAGGAAGGCACCACATAGGGTCAGGGAAACTGGCGCCAAGTTTACCAAGAGGAGGCCCGAGGCAGCCGGACAGAAGGGTTGGTAAGAAAGGCCAGACAAAGGACACACAAAGGGGGTCCTGTGAAGCGCTCCAAAGTTATCTGGAAGTTGTCTAAGCCCCTCACCTGGTGAGCACAGTACGACGTGGGCAGCCGTTACCTGCAGAAGTGGTCTGGATAATAAGAACTGTGAGTAAAGGCCCTGGACTACATCACTGACTCCGTGTCGTTACTGCTGCTGCCCTGCATCATCACCCCCATCCTCCGCATACACTGCCCTGAGGCTATACTCCTCCCGTGGGGAGTTATGCTACGCTCTGCTGCACCCACAACACCAGCCTCAGTGGTCTGCCCTGTAGCGGCGGTTCACTCTGACCGCAATCCACGGGTGGCGTAGTCGGACATTTAAACATCAAAACCACATAAATAGTTCCGCCACTGGTTTGACCGCCCTGAGCCACGGAACCGGGTCGCCGCCACAAAGACCACAACCACCAGCATCCACCAAAAAGGGTCCAGCTCCGGGTGTCCCAAGGCCCAGGGGGCGCGTCAGAACATTTTCATCACCTTTCATAATCACCAATGGGACAAGGCAGGGATGTCCTCTGTCCCCTCTCTTATACATCCTAGTGACGGAGCACCTGCTCTCATCAATTCGCCATAACCCCAATATTAGGCGGATTGAGGTGGGAGGCACCGAGTACAAGTGCTCTCTATTTGCTGATGATGTCCTAGTATATATCACTCAATCACATATATCCATCCCTGCTGTTATGGCTGAAATAGATCACTTTGTTACATGGTCAAATTTTAAAATCAATGCAGCGAAGTCTGAGGCCCTCGATGTCTCCCTCCCCAAATCCATACAGGATTCCATCCAGTCCAACTTTCCCTTTGCCTGGCCCTCACAGGGTATCAAATACTTAGGAATTCCTATTCATAGAGACCTCTCCCGTCTATGTTATCTTAATTTTGGGCCCTTTATTGAACAACTCCATACAGACCACAGTTGGCAAGTTAGAACTGTAAGATTCACTACGTGAACCACTGGTGTTTTGTGGAAAAGCACATGTACACCGCGTTCCAAATTATTATGCAAAAAGTGTTTAGGAGTGATAAGGGAAGAATATGTTTGTTTGTCAGTTAAACTCATTGATGGTGATGTGTGTCAGGGCTCTTTATATCACTGTAAGCAATTGCAGACACCTGTGCTAATTAGTTTGGCAGGTGTGTCCAATGAAAGGCAAGACTACTTAAGAAGGCTGTCCCACATTATTAAGCAGCCTACATTTTCTGCCAAAATGGGAAAGAAAAAGGATGTGTCGGCTGCTGAGAAGCAACAAATTGTGGAGTGTTTAGGTCAAGGCATGACTACAATCAACATTGTGTGATGATCAGGATGAAGTGTCTTGGCAATCAAGAAGTATGTAGCTGATTCACAGTACACATGTGTGCGTGCTGATAAGGGCAAATTGAGGACTCTTTCCTACAGGCAATTACGTCAGGTTAAAAGAGCAGCGGCAAAAAAGCCTTGTCATAGCAGCAGACAAGTTTTTGAAGCTGCTGGTGCCTCCAACGTCCCCCGAACAACAAGATGAAGGGTCCTTCAGAGGTTTGCAGCTGTGCGTGCGCCATCCTGTCGACCTCCTCTATCCACTGCACACAAGCAGAAACGGCTCCAGTGGGCCAAACAATACATGAAGACTGACTTCAAAACTGTTTTGTTCACGGATGAGTGCCATGCAACGCTCGATGGTCCAGATGGATGGAGTGGAGGATGGCTGGTTGATGGACACCCCACGCAAACACGGCTACAGCGCCAACAAGGAGGAGTAATGTTTTGGGCTGGAATCATGGGGAGAGAGATTGTCGGCCCCTTTAGGATCCCTGAAGGGGTAAAGATGAACTCCATAATGTATGTGGAGTTTCTCAAACAGCACTTCCTGCCATGGTTCAAGAAGAACCGTGTATTCCACAGCAACATCATTTTCATGCATGATAATGCATCTTCTCATGCTGCACATAACACATCTGCATCTCTGGCTGATATGGGCATAAAAGGGGACAAACTTATGGTGTGACCCCCATGCTCCCCTGACCTCTACCCCATTCAGAACCTCTGGAGCATCATCAAAAGGAGTGTCTATGATGGCGGGAGGCAGTTCACATCTAAGCAACAGCTCTGGGAGGGTATTCTGTCCTCATGCAAAACAATTGAAGCAGAAACCATCCAAAACTTGACAAATTCAATGGACGAGAGAGTTCAGAAGCTCCTTTCGAACAAGGGGTCCTATGTGCAAATGTAACATAACCTAGAATAAAGTTTTGAGTTGATAACTGTTTGATCTCAGTTTCTAATAACCTGCTAATGCTTATAATTTCAAAAATGACCATTTTTTTGGTCTTTATTAAACTGAAAAGGTTGATCGAAGAGTGTGGGGGATCTAAGAGTGTGGCAACCCAGTAGTCAGGATTACTTCGAATTCTGACAATCTGAGGGTCATGTTGCAGGTAGTGCAGCAAGAAGGCACTTTTGTGTCTTGCGCATCTCGGAGCCCCAAAATTATTTTCCTAAAAAAAAATAAATAAATAAATTATTGTAAAACAAAATTATTTTCCGGGCTAGATGCACCTAAAAATTATTATTAATTTTAAATCTGGTGGAGCTTAGTATAGATGGCCTAATAGAATCAGTACTGCACACTGCTACAAAGCCCAAATTATTTTCCAGCCAAGATACAGATAAACATGATTAGTAATTTTAAATCTGGTGGAGCTTAGTATAGATGGCCTAATAGAATCAGTACTGCACACTGCTACAAAGCCCAAATTATTTTCCAGCCAAGATACAGATAAACATGATTAGTAATTTGAAAGCTTAAAACGGTTGGTGAGGTGATTTTAACCAATCATCAAGCTTTTACTCTCCCCAGGATGACACAGGGGTAGAAAAGTCGTTTCGGATCCATGATTTGTTCATCTTTATGAACGTGAGTCAGTCTACATTATCAGTGGAGAGCCGCGTGCGCTTATCTGTCAGCACACCACTAGCAGCGCTGAACACACGTTCAGACAGAACGCTGGCTGCGGGGCATGACAAGATCTCCAAGGCGTAAGTGGCTAGCTCCGGCCATTTATCCAGATTGGAAGCCCAAAAAGAGCAAGGGTCCAGTGACAGTCATGGCTTCAATGTTTACTTGGAGATACTCCTGTACCATCGTCTCTAGGCGTTGACTATGTGTCAGACTTCTTGTCTCCTGTGGCCTTGCAAAGGATGGGCTAAAAAAGTGGTGAAATGATTCCGCAAAATTGATGTTACCAGCAGATACTGTGTTTCTGTTACGGTTTGAGTGCTGAACACTCGACGGTCCCACGGTTGGCAAGTTGGAACTGTGAGATTCAATACGTGCACCACTGGTGTTTTGTGGAAAGGCACATGTAAGATTCTGCAACAGTCTCTGCTGATACTCCTGCATGCGTGCATCCCTTTCTATGGCAGGAATAATTTCTGCAAATTTACTTTTGTACCGGGGATCTAACAGTGTGGCAACCCAGTAGTCAGGATTATTTCTAATTCTCACAATTCGAGGGTCATGTTGCAGGTAGTGCAGCAAGAAGGCACTCATGTGTGTTGCGCATCCAGGAGCACCAAGTCCCTGTTGTGTTGGTGGCGAGGTAACAATCATGCTTCCTTCCTCTGTCCTCTCCCCCCAACCTCGCACAACAGAAATGTGATCAAGGTCTCCCTCATCTGATGAGTCTTCCATCAGTTCGTCTTCCACTTCTTCCTGGGCTCCTGCACCTTCCTCACTAGTTTGGCTGCTACCATGCGCCCTGGTAAAACCATCTCCCCCACACTCACATGCCTGCCGCCTTGGTGCTGCCGACCGTCTGGACCTTGCAGATGTTAGCCCTTCCGCATACAACTCCTCCTCCTCTACTTCCTCCACCTCCTCTTGTGACACCACTTGACTCCGAATTCTGTTTAACATGTGCTCCAGCATGTAAATCACCGGAATAGTCATGCTGATAATGGCATCGTCAGCACTAAACATCTTCGTCGCCATTTCAAAACTGTGCAGAAGGGTGCATAGGTCCCTGATCTGAGACCACTCCTCCAGCGTGATTTGCCCCACCTCTGGATCTCGTTGGCCCAGGCTATACGTCAGAACGTATTGCACCAGGGCTTGTCGGTACTGCCACAGTCGATGCAACATGTGCAGAGTTGAATTCCACTGGGTAGGCACATCGCATTTTAGCCGGTGAAGTGGCAGGTCCAACGACTTCTGTAGAGATGTAAGTCGCTGAGCTGCGGGATGCAAACGGCGGAAATGAGCACACAGCGACCGTGCCCTCTGCAGAAGGCCATCTAGTCCGGGATAGTGGGCTAAAAATTGCTGGACAACCAGGTTCAACACGTGAGCCATACAAGGCACGTGTGTGACATTGCCCCGGCGAAGGGCCGCACCCAGGTTTGCAGCATTGTCGCACACGGCCTTCCCTGGTTTCAGGTCCAGTGGAGACAACCATTCATGAAATTGGTTCTCCAGAGCTGACCACAACTCCTCAGCTGTGTGACTCACATTTCCCAGACATTTCAAAGTAAAAACCGCCTGATGACGTTGAGCCCTACTGCCAGCATAGTAAGGAGGTGTGCAGGATCCCTTCTGCGCAGTTAGAAAGCTTGTGGCATGACCAGACAGGCTTTGGGTGCAGGTGGAGGACCGAGGGGAGGTTGAGGAGGCAGAAGCAGTGGAGGAACTTTGAGATAAAGAGGATTGACGCACAACTCATGGGGACGGCAAGACTTGGACAGCAGCCCCTTGTCCTGCTGTCACCATAGTTACCCAGTGCCCAGTCAGCGACATGTAACGCCCCTGTCCATGCCTACTCGTCCAAGTGTCTGTGGTGAAATGCACCCTGTCACACACAGAGTTTCTCAAAGAAGCGGTGATGTTGTGTGCGACATGCTGGTGGAGCGCAGGCACACCTTTCTTTGAGAAGTAGTGCCGACTGGGCATCTGGTACTGGGGCACTGCGACGGACATAAGGTCTCGAAAATCCTCTGTGTCCACCAGGCGGAAAGGCAGCATTTCTGTAGCCAAGAGCTTGCAGATGGTGAAATTCAACCTCTTAGCTTTCTCATGGCTAGGAGGAAATGGTCTTTTACTTGTCCACATCTGAGGGACCGAGGGCTGGCTGTTATGCTTAGACGGGGTTGATAAGGGTGTCCCCGGCAAACTGCCGGTCTGTGAGGAAGATGCAGGCGGACATGTTAGGTTGCCTTGATCCAAAGGTGGTGCTATCGATGTCGGACAGCGCTCAACACCAGCTGGTGTTACCACCTCCAAAGAAAATGATGACCTGCCAAACACGCTGGCTGTTGCGGGTAAAGAGGTGGCAGGTCTGCGTCCCAAAACAGGTGTGACTGCTGTCCCCCCAAGTCACAGAGGATGAAGAGGCCGCAGATGCACAAGATGGGGCAGATGGTGGTTGGCCCGGCCGGCTAGGCCGCATTGTAGCACACTGAGCTTCCCACTGCAACTTATGCTTCATGTCCATGTGCCAGTTCATACATGAAGTACTCAAACTATGTATTTTTTGGCCTCTACTTAGCTTTTGTTGACAAATGTTACAGATAACACGAGTTGGGTCATCTTTATCGATCTGAAAAAATGCCCAGGCTATGCAAGGCTTAGCACCCATGCGACCTGAAGAGCCACCACGACTTGTGGTCAGAGGCAGAGTTGTGTTTGAGGATGCAGTTGTTGACGTGCTTCCAGTACTACGTCTCTGTCCAGGAAGGCGCAACCTGACCTCGTCGTCACTAGCATCCTCCTCCACCTCCTCTGCTAACCTCATCTCTTGGCTAACTGTGGGTTGACAGTAAGTGGGATCTCCAACCTCATCATCATCACCCTGTGTGTTATCACACCCGTCGTCCTCAGAGCCAACCTGTTCCTGCCCTGACAAAAAACTAAAGTTGTCGCTCCAATCAGGTATTTGAGTCTCATCATCGTCTTCCTCATTGTCTCCACCAACAGGAGTTACAGTTTGGGAATGAGGGTCTACATTATGGTCAGAACCTTCTGCGTCTGGTCCTGGATCTGACTCATAAAGATTCTGGGCATCAGTGCAGATCATTTCCTCGTCTGGATTCACAGAAGCGCTGGAGTCGACCTCTGATTCCCAGGCTATAGTATGAGTAAACAGCTCTGCAGACTCAACCATCTGTTCTACCTCATACTCAGACGGGCAGCTGGAGATTTGGGAGCTGTGAGGAAGCAAGTGCGATTGGGGTGACACCTCTGAGGACTGGAGTATTTGTGATGTTGAAGTTGATGTGGAGGAGAGCTCACTTAAAGGAGCACTTGATATCCGTTGAAGCACCTGCTGTTTTTGTGCCTCATCTGGAATTTGTAGCGATTGGCGTGGCCGTAAGAAAGGGATCTTATCACATTGTCCGCTAAAAGAAGTAGACATTTTAGTTTGGCTGGAAGATGGTCTTTCTTCTGCAGATGTTACTGTTGCTTTAACACCTACCCCACGGACACAACCTTTTTTCCCCTTCCCAACACGCCTATTCCCCTTTCCACCAGCAGCAGGCCTCTTTCCACTCATTTTGGTGGTTAACTAATTCACAACTCTGGAGTTGTTTGCACAAAAAAACAGTGGATGGGAACCGAGCAGAGCTGAGTGGCCAAACTGTGGTATTAGGCCAAAACTATTGGCTGGGTTAGATGCAGAAAAAAATTATATTCAATTTGCAACCTGATGGAGGTCAGTATAGATGGACTAATAGAACAAGTCCCACACACAGCTAGAAGCCCAAATATTTTTTCAGAGCTAGATGCAGAAAAAAATTATATTCAATTTGCAACCTGATGGAGGTCAGTATAGATGGACTAATAGAACAAGTCCCACACACTGCTAGAAGCCCAAATATTTTTTCAGAGCTAGATGCAGATAAAAATTATTTTTAATTTGCAACCTTATGGAGGTCAGTATAGATGGACTAATAGAATGATGCTATGCCCAAAAGGTTTTACTTCACTAGGTGCAGTAAAAAAATTGGTATTCTATACACAGGTGGTGTAGCTTGCAACACAGATAGGCTACTCCACTGACTAACACACTCTGCAATAGGCCAAAAAGGATTAGCTTTGCTAGATTCAGCCAAATGCTGTGAAAAAAACTTGCACAGCACTGGCACAGACCTGCCTGGCAAAAACTGATAGGAACTGATGTAACTTAGTCCTGAAAAGGACTGCAATTACAATTAGTCTTTACTCCCAACCTATCTATTTAAGAGCACAGACCTGCCTGATAAAAGTCGTAGGAAATGCTGTAACCTAGTCCTTAAAAGGACTGCAATCACAACTATTCCCTACTCCCAAGCTATCTGTAGATTTGTGCGAAAACTGGCTTTAAATTAACAAGGTATAGCGCACACAGCAACAGCGGTGCCGTCTAACACGCAGCTGCAGCAGTGAGAAAATGGTGGCGACGGGGAAAATGGCTTGGTCTTATAGGGCAAGGACATGTGACATACACTGCCAATCACACATGCCCTTGCTTGTGTGAAAAAAAGCACTTCGCTCCGTGTGTGCGCTGCTGATAGATTGCACCTCCCCACTGCAAATGCGGGAAAGAGAAAAAAAAATGGAGATCTTCATTGTTCCTGCAGAGATCCATCCCCTGCCCCTCCCCCCACCCCGCTGTACACTCAAACTGCGTATTAACATTAATTTTCATCATTACTGAGAAAAAATCCAGTTATGATTTTGGTGCACGAACAGTTATCGAACATAACCTCGAACAGCCGGATTTTTTTCAAATCGTTCGTGTTCGCCGACCGGCTCGAACACCGCCCAAAACAGCTCGAATTTGAGATTGGCGAACAGTTCGAGTCGAACAACGCTCATCTCTATTACCCACCTCCATCTCACCCTCCACCAAACCAGCAACAACACCACTAGACAATGAATTGGCCTCATTCACACCCACCACCACATTCATTCCTTGTGGACCAGTGACAATGGTGGATGACTTTTGACCTCCGCATCAGGCACAAGGGGCTCAGTCACCTCCATAGAACTGGAGGCGACCTCACCCCTGGTCTTGTGTGTGCCTCCACATCATCAGTCGGTAATTTCCGCTGTTTTGAATTTGTAGTGATGCGCCGCTGATCTTTAGCCGCTGTGAGGCGCCGCTGATCTTTAGCATCAGGATCTTCCTGACCAGCGGCGCCAACACAGAATAGCACTTTGGTGCGAGGACTGGAACGCTCAGCCCCAACAGCCCCCTCACACTGCCGCCGCTCCTCAACTAAGTGATCAGCGGCAACAGCATTCAGAGGTGCCGAGGCTACCGGAGCTGCCCCCGACACCGGGCCGCTCCCTCCCCCCACTGAGGAGCGCACCACAGCATCGTGGCCTGACGGAACGCCCGCCGCCAGGCCGCCCTCACTGTCCAGCCTCTCGGCTGATGCACCTCCTGCTGCGTCCCCGCTACTACAAGCAGAGACGGAGCTCTGCGCCTCACTACCGCGCTGTGCAATCTCCCCGCGCCTTTGCACCGGATCCACAGCAGAACCCGGGCTGGGCTGGGCAACAGGGCTTATACAGCGAACTGAGCCTGCCGCAGACTCAGGGGGTACAGGGAGGGGGGCATAGACATAGCTTACCGCTTCCTTCAGCTTTGGCTTGGTCTTCTTAGCCTTTTTGTGGCCCCCAGGTGCCTCTTCTGGTAGATCGTCACCAAGATGGAAGTTTTGGAGGCACACTGGGGACTCCAGGAGCTTTATCTCGGCCATTAGCGCCCCTCCCTGACCGCTGCTGTCACTGTCCTCCCCAGAGCCGGCAGAACTGCGACCGGATGCCATTGCCGCCTGTCCTGCAGGGAGCTCGCTGCACGTGGCCTGCGGGTGACTTTGCATGCTGCCAGGTGGGGCGGCTGGTCATCATCACTCTAATCATCAACCTGGCTCTCAGGCTGCTGCACCATCTGCCTTTGCTCTCTGGTATCAGCCACTTCTCTATAGCGGTCTTCATTCATCAGCTTTTCCTTGAATGGACCACTCTGCTCTCTGATGGTGGCTTTCCTTATTTCCAGCAGATGAAGTCTCCTGACCAGCTTACTCGCATCTTCATACTCATGGAGGTGGATCATGACCCGGGAGGCATAGGTGGACACAGATTCCCGGGGTCCCTGCAGCGCCCAACCCCCCTCAGTGAGGTCGGTCTCACCTCCGTGAGCACTCAGCTTTCCTCCGGAAGGAGCGCCATCATGCACGCCGCCATCAGGCTTTACCTCCATGCTGGAAGCCTTGCGGCTTCTGGGAGTCTCCACAGTCCCGGGGGGAGTAGGAGCCACATTGCTCCTGGTGGAGCGTCTCACCCCCGAGTCCTCCGATGTGCAGGCCAGTTGCTGGTTTCTCCTGCCCCCCGCCGCCCTGGTTCGGGAAGCAGAAGCCTGGGACTTGGCTCCATCACTCATCCCAGAAACCCGCTCCCTCCCTGGGTAGGAGAGAGAGCAGGTCCCCAGGTGGAGAGGTGTTGGTTCTCAGAGAGATCAGGAGCACATAGCAGGATCTGCAGCCACCACACCCGTAATCAGCACACTGAGCAACAGCTGATCAGAGCTGCACTCACTATTCTGCTGGTGCAGTCACTGTGTACATACATTACATTACTTATCCTGTACTGATCCTGAGTTACATCCTGTATTATACTCCAGAGCTGCACTCACTATTCTGCTGGTGCAGTCACTGTGTATATACATTACATTACTTATCCTGAGTTACATCCTGTATTATACTCCAGAGCTGCACTCACTATTCTGCTGGTGCAGTCACTATGTACATACATTACATTACTGATCCTGTACTGATCCTGAGTTACCTCCTGTATTATACTCCAGAGCTGCACTCACTATTCTGCTGGTGGAGTCACTGTGTACATACATTACATTACTGATCCTGAGTTACCTCCTGTATTATACTCCAGAGCTGCACTCACTATTCTGCTGGTGGAATCACTGTGTACATACATTACATTACTGATCCTGAGTTACCTCCTGTATTACACATAATTCACAATTCTTCTGGATGTCATTGGAAACAGTCAACAAGTTTATCGTCACAGACATTGTAGAAGTTTAGCTGAGCTCCTAATGCAGTCGGACCTCACTGTACAATACCTGGGGTAAGGCTGACACCTCCCAGAATGCAAATGACCAGAGTAATCGCTCTGCAGGCACTAAACCAACAGTGAATGCTGGAGATTTCATCTCTGAATCTTGCCGAATTGTGAATGCAGCTCTGGAGTATAATGTCAGTATAAGATAATGTTTTTAAAAGTGAATTTGTTATTTACTTATATTACTTATTATATAGCACCATTAATTCCACAGCGCTTTACAGATATTGTCATCGCTGTCCCCATTGGGGCTCACAATCTACTGTACATTCCCTATCAGTAGGTATTTGGGGTGCAGGAGGAACCCCGAGAACATGGAGGAAACCCAGTCCAGCCGGGGAGAACTATGATGAAATAGTCTCTTGCCCATGGCCTCCATCTCTCAATTTCACTCCATAACCCCCCCTAACATGAATACCACCTGCCCCCATTAGTGTCTGCCCTGACGTCCCAGATCTGAGACATCACTGTCAGCCAGTTGTAACAATCAGCTGTATTTTTAATAACTCATTAAAGGTTAATCAGCTGCTCCTTGATACTAATCATCACAGACTTGTCCTGGGATATTCCGACTTATGTCCTTGTCCAATATACAATCAGATCCAGAATAAAGTTTCAGATAGAAACTCCACATAAAGAAATGAAGATTTATCTCCACGGCCAAAGCCAGACTCTTATCCATAGAGGTCAGCAGGGTCGGACTATAGGGATGGACAGTGGTCACAAAGAGTGTCTCTTACTTAGGGGGACCCATCTTATCCATTGGTGATCTCGGTCACTGATGATTGGAAAGCCCAAACATAGTAGCAGCCACTTTAGGGCACAATATCTATGGGGACACCTCCTCTAGAGAAGGGAATCTTTCAGCAGGTTTCTGCTATGTATTCTAAGAGCATCATGGTGTAGAGGTAGATACACTGATTCCAGCGATGTGTCACTTACTGGGCTGCTTGCTGTCATTTTGATACAATCACAGTTTTCTCTGCTGCAGATCTAGCAGTGCTCTGAATGCTGAGCCCTATATAACCCCGCCCACATCATTGATTGACAGCTTTCTATGTACACTGTACATTGACAGAAAGGTGCCAATCAGTGGTGGGGGCGGAGTTACACAGAGCAGAAGGACTAGGAGGGAGGAGACACCTAGTCCGGCAGGGATTATCACCTGCTGATAAAACACTGGATTTTATGGAAGCAACAGCACACAGCCCAGTAAGTGACACATCACTGGAATCGGTGTCTCTGCCCCTACATCAGAATACATAGCAATATCCTATGGAGAGATTCCCTTTAGAGCAGGGTTCCCCAACTCCAGTCCTCAAGGCCCACCAACAGGTCATGTTTTCAGGATTTCCTTAGTATTGCACAGGAGATGGAACTATTTCCTGTGCACGTGATGGAATTATCACCTGTGCGATACTAAGGAAATCCTGAAAACATGACCTGTTGGTGGGCCTTGAGGACTGGAGTTGGGGAACCCTGCTTTAGAGGAGTTAGACACCAGCATACTTACTATTATATGTGTGTTATATTATCACTCAGCAGGGGGCGACAGTGAGTACAGGTGGGTTCTTCACCTCAGGGAAGTCTGAATGGACTGATGGTCGCACATGCACACTATCATCCCATTCAATGTCTAGATGCTGATGTGGACTACCAATTTCAGCGCTCCTTTTATCAGTCCTATAGAGACTGAAACAAGCTGTAGTGCGCCTGCGTAATGACCGCTTCACTCAGACATCAGATCTATGTACAGCAGGTTGTAGAGCAGATTCAGTGGAACTTGTAAATTTCAGCTTCTTCTTGGTCTAGGAGTCCAGTGGGCGGTCTCTCCTGCAGTCAATCATTCAATGGGACCGCCCACCGGACTCATAAGTTCTACTGAATATTTTTCCATAAAATATATAATGGTGTTGGTTACAGTGATCACATACTTATCATCTATCCTGCAGGTTGTAAATAAATGGGGTTTTTTTTTGTAACACAACCCCTAGTATAAATTGTGAGTGGACTTGCCCTTTAATTAAAAGGGACTGAAGTCATTAGGTCCATAGGTTGTTTGCTGCTGGTGCAATGGCAGCTTCCGGCAGGTGATTTGTTTTGCTAAGAGGATGATGTCATTCGTGTGATTGTTCAATAAAGTGTTGCCTCATTTTCAGGTAACAGACATCATCATCAGCAACACACGGATGTCAGATTGGGTGAAAGGCTGCACCGCCCCTTTAATTAGGGGGTCTCCACCACTGTGTTATACCTAAGAGAGCATTGCCCTCCTCAGGCCCCGCACTCAGCATAACATAATTTTATCAGTTATGTCAAATAAATGGCAATATCCTTTACTTAAAGGGAATGTGACTTTGTATCCATGACATGGATTCTATCAGCAGCAGATTATAGAGAAGATTAATATATCGTTTTGTGGGAAAAGATTCAGGAGAAGAGTCAATAGAACGTGTAAATTTCTGATTCATTTTGGCCTCTGAGTCCAGTGGGCGGTCTCTCCTGCTGTCAATCATAAAGTGACTCCGCCCACTGGACTCATCAGCACTGGGGGGGGGGGGGGAGCCCATTTCAGGAAGTTCTACTGAATATTTTCCCATAAAACTATATATCAATCTACTCAGCTCTTTCTCCTCTACAACATGACACGCTGCCCACAGAGAGGACACCATGCTCGACAGGACAGGTCCCCTTTAAGTAAGACATTCAGCCATGAAATATGAGACCAGCTGCAGTATTTTGTGAAAGCAGGCACCTGCACTGCACCTAAATACAAGACAAGCCGCAAGATTCAGCTCAAAACCCCGAATAATCAGTAATCGCCGATGATTGGACATAACTGGAGGCGAAGTTTCAGATTTGGCAGGAATCCACCAAACTTATTAAAGGAGCCAGTGCGTAGGTGACGCTAATTAGAGGCAGCGGAAGTTTAATGGGATGCTGTATGCTCAGGCAGCTCTGAGCTCTCTTCTATCCGACCATTCATTATAGCACGCACCATTTACAGTCAAAAGATGTAAAAATGTCAATTATAGAGGATCCGTCACAGAAGATTTGACTATTAAAATGGTTTGCAGATTGGAAAAATATGGCTCCTTACTTTTAGAAATAGCGCCCCCCTTCATCTGTAGGTGATATCTGGTACTGCAGATTAGTCCTATTAGGAAAACATGGCCGCTTCTTTCTACAAACAGCGCCCTCCTTGTCTATGAGCGATGTCTGGTATTGCAGCTCAGCTTTTTTAGGTATTTCTGACCGATTTCTTCCAAAAAACAGCGCCCCCTGGTATGTGGGTAATAACTGGTATTGCAGCTCAGCTTTAATTGGAAAACATGGTTGCTTGCTTTCATAAGCAGCACCTCTCCGGTCCATTGGCTATGCTAGTATTGCCACTTGGTTTCAAACTATAATACCAGACACCACCTGTGGAAAAGAGTGGCGCTATTTCTGAAAGAAAAACAGCCATGTTTTCCTAATAGCGCTTAGCTGTAATACCAGACATCACCTATAGGACCAGGAGGGCGCTGTTTGTGGCAACATACGCATACCTTAGTGCAAAACTCTTTGGGTCCTCTCAGAATGACAGCTGCCCATCACTAGTGTAATTATCAGACTTCATCAGTCTCTTAAAGGGGATGTCTTATGAAGACAACCACCTTTCATATTTCCTAATGGGGCATATGGCGATCAAAGAAGGTCCCTCCACTACTAGCCAGAACTGAGAGCCACTAAAATCACTTGGAGCTTCTGAAGCCAGACATGCCACTCCCACATAATTAAAAAAGGGGTCACCAAGATGAGACAACCCCATTTAAGGTGGAGCCGTCCCACCAGGTCACTGGCTTGGGGGCTACAGGTTGCAGAACACTTTAAATATAAATACAACAGTGGTGCAATACATAACATTGGCCACTAGGTGGTGATATTGTACAATATTTAATTAATTGCTCTGACCAAACTACATGAAGTAGATCATTAGAATTATTGATAATTACATAGAAGGTAAGTGATGGCGCACTGAGCAGCTCAATCAACGCAGGACAGTGTACAACGAGCGCCGACAAACACTTCATACCAGATCAAAACTAATGTATAGACGACCACATTATCACAAGGCAAGTAATCCATTTACACAGTGACGCCACCTGCAGAATAGCGAGCACAGCTCTGGGGTATAATACAGGATGTAACTCAGGATCAGTAATGTAATGTATGTACACAGTGACTGCACCAGCAGAATAGTGAGTGCAGCTCTGGAGTATAATACAGGAAGTAACTCAGGATCAGTACAGGATAAGTAATGTAATGTATGTACACAGTGACTGCACCAGCAGAATAGTGAGTGCAGCTCTGGAGTATAATACAGGATATAACTCAGGATCAGTACAGGATAAGTAATGTAATGTATGTACACAGTGACTGCACCAGCAGAATAGTGAGTGCAGCTCTGGAGTATAATACAGGATGTAACTCAGGATCAGTACAGGATAAGTAATGTAATGTATGTACACAGTGACTGCACCAGCAGAATAGTGAGTGCAGCTCTGGAGTATAATACAGGATGTAACTCAGGATCAGTACAGGATAAGTAATGTAATGTATGTACACAGTGACTGCACCAGCAGAATAATGAGTGCAGCTCTGGAGTATAATACAGGATGTAACTCAGGATCAGTACAGGATAAGTAATGTAATGTATGTACACAGTGACTGCACCAGCAGAATAGTGAGTGCAGCTCTGGAGTATAATACAGGATGTAACTCAGGATCAGTACAGGATAAGTAATGTAATGTATATGTACACAGTGACTGCACCAGCAGAATAGTGAGTGCAGCTCTGGAGTATAATACAGGATGTAACTCAGGAGCAGTACAATATCAGTAATGTAATGTATGTACACAGTGTCTGCTCCAGCAGAATAGTGAGTGCAGCTCTGGAGTATAATACAGGATGTAACTCAGGATCAGTACAGGATAAGTAATGTAATGTATGTACACAGTGACTGCACCAGCAGAATAGTGAGTGCAGCTCTGGAGTATAATACAGGATGTAACTCAGGATCAGTACAGGATAAGTAATGTAATGTATGTACACAGTGACTGCACCAGCAGAATAGTGAGTGCAGCTCTGGAGTATAATACAGGATGTAACTCAGGATCAGCACAGGATCAGAAATGTAATGTATGTACACAGTGACTGCACCAGCAGAATAGTGAGTGCAGCTCTGGAGTATAATGCAGGGTATACCTCAGGATCAGTAATGTATGCTACTAGTTGAATAATTGTCCAGCTGTTGTAAAAGTACAATTCCCAGCATGTCCTGACAGCCTCTGAGCCCCGAATCCCCATTTACTGAGCAGTCAGTGTATGCGGCAGGCAGTGTGCAGCTTCTGGCCCAGCAGGGCTGTGTGTCAGCCAGGGTGGTGGTGACACATCCAGTTCTATAGCTGTATGTGATGGAGAGCTGTGTGCAGGATCTGAGTCATGTAGGGGAGGAGGACCCAGCAGCTGATGCCTAGGTGAGCATGTGAAGTGGTAATTAGTAGTGCAATTACAATATAGTGTCCTCTCTTAATCCATTGCAGAAATTAAAATGGCATCACTGATGAGTTATATTAAGATCCTGGGTCATTGACCTTTTTTAATGCTGCATTTCATTAATAGTAGATAGTAACAAGCGACTACAAGACTACAACCCCCAGCATGCCAGATCCAATCAATTCGTGCAGTACCCAAAGTGACCAGCAGATGGGGCAATAGGATTGACTTCAATGGAAAATTAAGCCCCCAGTGTGAACCGGGCAAACAGTTCTAAGGAGATGGAAAAGGGTTTTAACAAAAGAAGAAAGAGTGGATGGATAAATGAAGGCTTGGAGGAGGAATTGTCCCCCTGTAGTCCTGGCTGCTGCCACAGGGTCCTTAGTACCAATTGCCTCTGAGTCCCAGGACTGCTGAGTGAGGAGTGTGGTGCAGGGAGCCGGCGATCACCCCTCTGCCTGGATTTAAAGGGACACATGGAAATGTCTTTGGTTGTCTTCCCCTCCACCTGCAGGACATCAGCCCACAGCCTGGAGAAGGGGCAGATGTTCTGACACCCACCAGGGACAAGCTCAAGACCTAGATCTAGGGACTTTATGTAGTGGCCATCTCTACCACTCATTGCTGGGATGCCATTTTCAGACAAGGAAAGGAGCCTCCAAGGTGTCTACAAGTCCACATCCCACCAGCATCACCACCTGCACCCAGGAGAGTGTGGCCAAAGGATGTGCACTGAGTGTTACACCAACCAGACCTTTGTCTATGATGATGGCAGCACCCACAAGTATACCTCCAGGTAAGGCTGGCCAGGACCCTGGACACCATGAAGGGGTTAAAGGTTACTGTGAGGGTCTCTTGGATGGACCCAAAGACTATGAGATTAGACTGTTATTAGAGATGACACTTTTTTGGGTTGGTTTTGAGTTTGGGGATGATAGGAGTAGTAGTTCAGGATGATGAGGAGTTGCTGGATGTCCAAGTTTGCTGTTCTGGAAGAGGAGGAAAAAGTGTATATGTTTCTGCAGATGGTAGATAAAATAGTGCAATAGTCTGCAGGTGTCTGAAAAGACTACTGAATTAATGATCTGCAGAATCTATCAATGTGCTGAAGGCAATGAACACAGAGCAATAGTCTGCAAGAGTCCTCTGATTGAATGATCTGCAGCAACTAACAATATGCACAAGGCAATGAAAACAGAGCAATACTCTGCAAGAGTCCTGTGAGTGAATGATCTGCAGCAACTAACAGTAAGGTGGTAGATAACATCAAGTAATAGAGCAGCAGGGTGATAGTCTGCAGGCATCTATAGAAGTGATTGGGTGAATGATCTGCAGAACCAACAAGTACATGGAAGGTGGCAATGAAAACAGAGCAATAGTCTGCAAAATTGATTTGCAGAATATATCTGTACACAGAAAGGGGGTAGATAAAAATTGAGCACTAGAACAATAATGCGATAGTCTGCAGGTTTCTAAAGAAGCCACTGGATGAATGATCTGCAGATTCTATCAATATGTAGCAGAAAGGTGGCACATAACATAGAGCAAAAGTCTGCAGATCATTGAATGAATAACCTGCAGAGTCTATAGATACAGACGGAAGGTGGTTACTAAAACAGAGTAATAGCCTGCAGAGGAGTATGTGTAAGAAATGTGGAAACTGATAAAACAGAACAATACAGCACAAGAGCAATAGTCTGCAGAACCTACAGAACATACTGTATGAGTGATGAATGGAGGATTTATTAATGTAGACAAAACAGAGCAATAGTCTGCAGAGGAGTATGTGGAAGACAGGTGTAAAATATTCCATTAAAATGAATCAGTTTAGTGCAGGAGAGTGGTAGATAACACAGAGTAATAGAGCAGCAAAGCAATAATCTGCAGATCTGTAAAGTAGCCATGAAGTGGAATTTATCCACATAAATAGGCAATAGATAAAACAGAGCAATAGTCTGCAGAACATATTGTATGAGTGATATATGGAGAATTTATTAATGTAGAGACAAAACAGAGCAATGACCTGCAAACCTGATGTTAGGTCAGTTGTGTAACAAGCACAACCATTAAACCTGTTTATACCAATGGGGGAGGAGGTGGAGTAATGCTCTGCAGATCTTAGTAGCGGTCAAAAACTAGAGGGAAGAACAATATATCAAGAGTAATGCTCTGCAGAGCTCAGTAGAGGTAAAAAACAAATAGTGAGAATAACTATATATATCAGGAGTAATGCTCTGTAGAGCTCAGTAGAGGTAAAAAAACTAGACAGACCAACACTATAACAGGAGTAATGCTCTGCTGAATTCAGTAGAGGTCAAAAACTGGAGAGAATAACAATATATCAGGAGTAATGCTCTGCAGGACTGCCAATAATCCATGGTGCAGATAAGGTATGTATTTGTAACATTGGAGCAATGTTCTGCAGTAATGGGAAAATGTTCTGCAGATCTCCTAGCTCTCCTTGCAATTGCAGATGGTGATAAAACATATCAGTAAGGCAGTAAGTCTGATATGGGCAGGCTGGTCTGATGGATGAGAATAAACTGCTAGAAATGGACATGGAGTTTGTCATCTTTTACTAAAACAGCGCCACCCCTGTCCTTAGGCTATGTTTGGTATTGCAGCTCAGTCTCTTCTGAATCAACAGTGAAAAAAAAATGCTGCCAAATAGTGCTGACCTCTGTGAAAGGCCAGGTTCACACCACCGCACTTTCGGTCTGAGTTGGGTTCATAAAAAAAAAAAATGGACTGTACTCAGAGCAAAATGTGGGGCCGTGCAGATGAGCGATTTTTATTTTTTTTTATATTTTTTTTATTCACTGATCAAATCTGAGTGTGAAAAAAAAAAATGTCAGCGTGCCCTAGTTTATTTCATTAATCTGGTGAGACTCGCCCATAAAAGTCTATGGGCGCGGGAAAAAAAATCAGATGCCGTACAGATCCACAGTCTAGCATCCGATATTTATGGATACATTGCAGCTCTGTATCATAGGAAACTGCAAATGGTTAATAGCTGGTGTAAAAAAACGGACTGTACATGGATGACAAGGGAGAAAAATATCATCAGAATTTTCTGGAAGAATCAGATTTTTTCTCTGCTCGTGTGAACCTGCCCTAATAGTAATTAATGCTGCCAAAAGGTGAGAATCTCTGCTAAATAGCAATTAATGCTGCCAACAAGTGGGAACAACTATTGAGTAGTAATAATTGCTGCCAAATAGTTATTATTATTTGGAATAATTATCACTACCATCCAAATAAGTATTTTGAATATTGAGATTTTTACTAAAAAGTGAATTAATACCGCCAAATAGTCACTTGCTAATGTGATCTAGCCATACGCGCTGCTCAGTATCTGATGAATTGTGGAAAATCGTGACCACAACTAAATAGAATTGCAATTGCTAAAGAAGTATGTTCACGGGGTGAGATTTAACAACTTGTGATAGTTTTAACCGACTGACTGGAAAGAAATCCGCCATGTTTAACATTTCCGTCTAATACTTACTTGTCACGTTCAGCGTGGCGTCACATCGTCAGACAGAGCAGGACTTGCTGAGCAGAATGATATATATGTTTATAGGAAAAGATCTAGTACAACTTGCTAATTTCTTCATTTAAATCCCTGCTGATTCTGGGCTCAGGAGTCCAGTGGGCGGTCCTAGACAGTGAGTCCAGTGGGCGGTCCTAGTCAGTGATTGACAGCTGACTCTTTATCTTAGAATGGATTTCAATGGCCATATTTAAAGTTCTGGTGAATCTCTTCCCATAAAACTATACATCATTCCGCTCAGCTCCTCGCGCTCTATTACATCGTGTCCAGTATTTCCTATTTTACAATCTAACTTTAAACATGATATTGCCCCCCCCCCCTCAAATTTCCAGGACTTGAATAAGTCATTTATTACCATTTTTTTCCCGTGGCATCTAAATATACCTTCACGTAGGAGCTGATTGCCGCCATGTATAAATATTACGTGGGTGTAGATTAGCGATTCTATAACTTCTACCTTTATGGGGGGGTAAGTGGCTTTTTTTCTTTTAAGGACGGAAGGAGACCCGCTAACACCTGCAGGATGTCAGAGTCAGCACATCAGCTGCAGTCCAGAGGGGAATAGCACAGGCTATGTTCACATGGGACAGCATCAAACGAAATCTGCAGACCACCTACGGGTCCCCGAAATGCAGAATGAGGCGACTCAGCACACGCAGGGACAGCAGCTCTCCGTCTGCCCTGAAGGAAACAGGCAATGTACTAAATAACGAGCGATATGCAGATCCTCGCTGCTAAACCGTCCCGCAGCAGCGGCGCGTATCGTGCCAAAAACTGCTGGTCAGCAAAAAAAATGCATCATCTCCGGGGAGAACGTGCAAGACTTGTCATTGAGCTCTGGAAATAATGAGACATTAACAGCTGAATGTGCGCAGAGGAGAGCGTGGAAGGACACCGGCAGTGCCAACGTGCGCTAATGATCCAAATACTTCTCCTGCCACCTACAAGATCGTAAGGAGATAGAATCCAAGATGTGAAACCTGCCAAGCCTTCATTCACACAAGCTGGGATGTATATATGATAAACCATGCAGAGAACGATATTGGGACCCAAGTCTTACTGACTGATTTGGGGTTTTTCGTTCCGTGCCATTGCCTCTGGTGTATAACACTCGGCCTCTCACCATTCCGTCCATCTTCATTAATGTTTGTAGAGATGAGCGAATCAAATCAAATTTGTATTGAATTTTAGGAAAGTCATAGGTCCCGGTGAAATTTAAACAATTTGCATTTCAATTCGTGGGAATCACCCCCCCCCCCCCAAAAAAAAAAAAAAAAAATTCCTGTTGCTATTTCATACAAAGTTAAAGATTATATCTGCCAGAGAAGACTCCCGTGACCTCAGATGCGGCCATGTGGGTTTCCCCACAATGGCTAGGCTTCAGCAGGGACTATTGTAGCCAATATAAAAGCAGAGGCAGTGAATGCAACAGACATTTTTTTTTTTAAACACGGAAGAACAGCTTGTCCACGAAGACATGGGGGGAGGAGGGTTTAGTGGAAGAACATGAGTGGTCGCACAGAGCACCATTCCCATCCAAGAACAGAGATTGTGACCCCGGCCTTCCCCCAACATCAGGGTCTGACCCCACAAATGCTCTTCTGGATGAAGGGGCAAAAATTCCTACAGACGCCTCCAAAATCCTGTAGAAATCATTCCCAGAAGAGCGGGAGCCGTTATATCTGCAACGGATGAACTGACTGTTTCTGTAAATCCTTGTACACTGCTCAAAAAAATAAAGGGAACACTTAAACAACAGAATATAACTCCAAGTAAATCAAACTTCTGTGAAATCAAACTGTCCACTTAGGAAGCAACACTGATTGACAATCAATTTCACATGCTGTTGTGCAAATGGAACAGACAATAGATGGAAATCATTGGCAATTATCAAGACACCCTCAATAAAGGAGTGGTTCTGCAGGTGGGGACCACAGACCACATCTCAGTACCAATGCTTTCTGGCTGATGTTTTGGTCACTTTTGAATGTTGGTTGTGCTTTCACACTCGTGGTAGCATGAGACGGACTCTACAACCCACAGAAGTTGCTCAGGTAGTGCAGCTCATCCGGGATGGCACATCAATGCGAGCTGTGGCAAGAAGGTTTGCTGTGTCTGTCAGCGTAGTGTCCAGAGGCTGGAGGCGCTACCAGGAGACAGGCGAGTACACCAGGAGACGTGGAGGGGGCCGTAGGAGGGCAACAACCCAGCAGCAGGACCGCTACCTCCTCCTTTGTGCAAGGAGGAACAGGAGGAGCACCGCCCTGCAAAATGACCTCCAGCAGGCCACAAAAGTGCATGTGTCTGCACAAACCGTTATAAACCGACTCCATGAGGGTGGTATGAGGGCCCGACATCCACAGATGGGGTTGTGCTCACAGCCCGACACCGTGCAGGACGCTTGGCATTTGCCACAGAACACCAGGATTGGCAAAGTCGCCACTGGCGCCCTGTGCTCTTCACAGATGAAAGCAGGTTCACACTGAGCACATGTGACAGACGTCACAGAGTCTGGAGGCGCCGTGGAGAGCGATCTGCTCCCTGCAACATCCTTCAGCATTGGCAGTGGGTTAGTAATGGGGTGGGGTGGCAATTCTTTGGAGGGCCGCACAGCCCTCCATGTGCTCGCCAGAGGTAGCCTGACTGCCATTAGGTACCGAGATGAGATCCTCAGACCCCTTGTGAGACCATATGCTGGTGCGGTTGGCCCTGGGTTCCTCCTAATGCAGGACAATGCCAGACCTCATGTGGCTGGAGTGTGTCAGCAGTTCCTGCAAGATGAAGGCATTGAAGCTATGGACTGGCCTGCCCGTTCCCCAGACCTGAATCCGATTGAGCACATCTGGGACATCATGTCTCGCTCCATCCACCAACGTCATGTTGCACCACAGACTGTCCAGGAGTTGGCGGATGCTTTAGTCCAGGTCTGGGGGGAGATCCCACAGGAGACCATCTGCAACCTCATCAGGAGCATGCCCAGGCGTTGTAGGGGGGTCATACAGGCACATGGAGGCCACACACAATACTGAGCCTCATTTTGACTTGTTTTAAGGACATTGCATCAAAGTTGGATCAGCCTGTAGTGTGTTTTTCCACTTTAATTTTGGGGGTGACTCCAAATCCAGGCCTCCATTGGTTAATAAATGTGATTTCCATTGATGATTTTTGTGTGATTTTGTTGTCAGCACATTCAACTTTGTACAGAACAAAGTATTCAATGAGAATATTTCATTCATTCAGATCTAGGATGTGTTATTTCAGTGTTCCCTGTATTTTTTTGAGCAGTGTATTTAACATACATTCACAAATCTGAGAGCCTGTGTTGTACCATCCTTCTGTTATTCCTCCTGGAAATGTATGAATAAAGGTGTATTATCATTACCCTCGCTGACACCGTCCAGTTGGTGCTGACATATCCTAAAGACATAAGAGGACAGTCTGCTGTCACTTTATATATTTCCAGGAGGCATAACAGAGGAATGCACCCAATTCTAAGAAAAGATTCTCCAGACTTGTTATTCTAAGGGGAATACAAGTATTTAGTAGAGAAATGTCAGGAGGAGGTCAGTTGACCGATCTTTGTAATACACATATATGCATTGGGTTTTGGGGTACAGGGTCTGCGGTGGAGGTGGGGGGAAATAAAAAGTCAATAGTATGATCAGTCCAACACCTCATTCAATCAAGGACAGTAATGTGCACCGTGTGCACTGTGACTCATAATTAGAGGATCAGATCTGTCACCAGCAGCTTTTTGACGGTTTCCAGGTAGATTTTAAATGCTGATTATGTATCCCATATCTCCAATCTAACGTCCGGCATAGCAAATACCATGGGATCCATTAGCCAAAGGGACTTACCTCGATAGGGGACACCAATACTGAGACCCCACTATCAGCAGTAATAAATAAGATTATTTTTAAATTTTGCAAATTCCGACTAAGAGGTTCTGCAGCATCTGAGACCCTCTGTGCTCACAAGGAGTTATCTGTATTGCATTTCACAGCTAGTTTATAATACTTGCTTAACGCTAATAGCCTGGCGCTCTGGTAGCTCTTTACCCCGGGCCAGTTCTGCCCATTGTCGGCTTTGGCTGCACTCTTGTTTATGATCGGACACCTCTGCTTCTCCTGCTGAACCGAACGTTATCCAATTCCCTGTCATGGCAGGAGGCAGCAGATATCCCTGACAGATGCACATTTTCTTAGTTTGGCAGGTTTCCTTTAGTAAACAGACCCCCCTCGCCGGACCCGCTTCCACACTGGGCTTGTGTTGCAGATGGACAGAACCAGTCAGGAGCCGGACATCACAACTCCAATACTCGGCTTTGATCCTTAGGAAAACAACACATAATAAGTCCGTGATCCGGGTCCTGGAAAACGATAAGACATGGAAACAAAATCCTGTAAGTAGTTAGAAAAATAAGTTGTTTTTGGGTTCATTTTGTATTAAATTTACACTTATTTTTAAGAGCAAATCAACCATATATCGACCTAATAAAGCTGAACCAATAGTCACTCATCAGATGACCCACTGGGCCAGTACCTCCAGTCAGGGGCCACTACTCAAGATCAGGACTTCCCTATTTAAAAGGAGCTATAGGTAATAAGGAAAATCTTCTGGACTAATAATGTTCCTTTTCCTGCCCCCATTGGGTATTTCTTGAGAACAGGTTTAGTTTAATTACCACGATTGGGCCTTGTGGGCAAATTATGGTAAATAGGGTTTCCTTAATACATGGAGGGGGGGGGGGGGCTCATAGCAAAGATCAATATGAAGCACCTTCTCCCATTATTTTGTCACCCAGAACATAAGGGCCAGATGTTTGCTCCTCTTTCTCCAACTCAATCTCTTTCCATGACCTTAACGCTACCTAGGAATGTAAGATAAAGTTGACCAACATGGTCGATTTTGATCGACCATCATTTGTAAATCTTCTGTAAATGATTGATTGCAACCGAATAGTGTGAAAAATGTGCCGATCACTGGGGGGGTCAAATCACCAACGAGCCCGAGAAATGGAGAAGTGGTGCACATGCTGGGCCTCCTGTCCACTCATGGTCAATGGGACTGCCGGAAAGCGACGAGTACAGCGCTTCACTATGAGCGGCAGTCCCATTGACACTAAATAAATGGGAGGGTAAACATTTCCACCTCTGACCCATTCTCTGAAAAACCCTGTTTTCTGGGTTCCAGAGCCCCATTATCAAGATCGTTGGTGGGCCCACAGTCAGACCTTCAGAAATTACCAAACTATCTCTTATCTTATGGGTAGGGGATACCTTGCGATTTTGGGAATAACCCTTAAATTTCAGACCTCAGATTCCCTAAACCCCTTATTAGACCCCCTTATTTATATCAGGCCCAGGTTACGGCTATTTTTCAGCCCAGGATATGAAGAGTGACCGGGTGAAGGGGGGTGTACAAATAGGGCTGCTCCCTGTAAACCCTGGTGGGTTGACATACCTGCGGCTTACCACCAGCCATGCCATACTGTGCCCATACATCACTGCCCAATCAATAAATCAGGGAACATCTCTTGGTGGCGCCTTCTCATATTTTTGGGACAGTAGGTGTGGGAGGAGGGCTGCAAGCGCCTTTGGCACCGCCTTTCATAGTATAGGGGTGTGTGACGACACAGAATTTAATCTTAATTATCCAGAAGTCAGTTTTCAGTAGGTCAAGAGACTTTGTCATATTGTCTGAATGTTGACACTTTAGTTGATATTTGCTGCAACTTATTGTCTGTTAATTTCGTAAGACAGAGACGCATGGGTCTTTGAACAATGGATGTTTTCTAATTTTGCTAAATATGTTGATTTAACCATTGTGTGTGCCCTTTGGCTTGTTGACTTGCAAATCAGAGAAGGACAAACTATGCAAATTGATTAAATGCTCAAACAATGAAACATGAGCCCCTGCCCATTTCCTCCTGACCTGTGAATGATGACCTGAGTCACAGATGTAAATATATAAAGGGATTTCTATCACGCTCCAAGGAGAAATAGAGAGACTGTTCAGTACAGCAGCTAGGACACATGGCTCCATCAAGAGGGATACAGATTTAACTTTACAGGATGTCAGCTTAGGGGACCCCGGCCCCAGCTGAAGGGATACAGATCTGCTCCATTGATCATCACTGATCCTATGGAGACGTTTGGGGAAACAAGGATTGTGACCCTCTGGTCACCTGGTCCCATGGATATGTTCGGAGAAGCCAGGGTGGGACCCTCGGGTCTCCTGGCCTTGTACCTCAATGGACTGTCAGCTTCCTAAGCTTGCCGCTAGTAGTATTATGCCCACGGAAGACCCTGGGTCTTCACAGGGTGCATCCCGTGTAAAGTGTGACCGTCGTGTTTTTGGTGTTTTGGTATCGACGCTGTGTGAAGGCATTCATCCCTGCGGTGTTTGGTTTTGTATGTTCGGCTGTGTGGGATTTTCTTGTATGGATGGTTCCTCCTTGGAATAATTAATAGAGAATAGTTTACATTCAGCTCTCGCCAATATCAGTGCCGGCCGCGATCCAGAAGATTGACTCACATTTACAAACATGGGATGATAAATAGATCATTCGGCTTGTGGCTGACGCCATCTCGGAGGTTTGTGGGCTCTCAATTCACTGCAGATGGAGCGGGCATCTGGGAGGGCACCGGGGAAAATTCTCATACTTCTATCCCTTTTGTTCTGGGAGGAACCAGTTTAATGCATCGTTATAGGTGGCGATAAAACCAAGGCACAATGTCTGCGTCAAGTTTAATGTTAATTATGACCTTTTAGTTGGCAATAAGTGGGCACACAACATTAAAAGAAAAGTCCACATTCACATCCACTTTTTATATAACCAGGTCATGTAGAAGGAACAGAGGAATGGCAGTTTGATTGCAAGATCAGACTACATACAGGACTTGTTTGTAGTCTGTTACCATGGAGACACATTTTTTTGCATAATAATGGCTCTTACATACAGCAAGGGGCTGAGCCGATGCCATCCAAAGTGGGACATGTTTGTAATATACAGATGGCCTCTCCATACAAGTGCCAGGATCGGAGATAAGGCCAATTCCAGCCATTTACCCCCTTTGATGCCACAACCAATACGGATCAGGGCTTCTAAGGGGGTTAGAGAATTGTTTTGTCCACCAAGAACTTATTGGTAGGCAGAAGTCTACAAATACTCCACAGGTTAGCCATCTTAGTTCACAATCTACACATTGCAGCCAGTGGTGATTTTTCTATCTGTTTATTTCACAGCCAATCGTCTGTGAGGACCCTGACAAAGACCCCAATATGGGCATTCACGATCTTTTACCATCCGCTATATTCTTCATGGGCGTAGTTTGGTTAAATAAATTGAATCCCAGGATCACTTAACCATTAAGAACTACTATAACCGAGAGGCCATTGGAACGTTTCGGTGACGAGTCCCTAAAGTGTGGACGTATTTTTAAACAGGTCTTAACCCCTTCCTAACCAAGCGATTTTATTTTTTGTTTGTTTTCACGCTTTTACTTTTTTCTACTCCTCTAACAACGGGGTTTGTATTTCTTGAAAGACACCATTCACTTTACCATATAATATGCTGAAAAATGGGAAAAAAAGATTCCAAGTGGGGTGAAATTATGAAAAACACGCATTTCTGATACCAAACTTTTGTAGGTTTTATATATATAATATATATATATATATATATTTTAGTAGCTTAACAAAATTCAGATTGTTTTTGTAAAAAAATAAATAAAATAATTAATTTGGGTTTGTGTGGCTATTTTTTGCAACTTTTTTCCCATCTCCAAAGCTGGGAGAGGGTTTGTGATGTTTTTAGTGATGCCATTTTGGGGTCCATATGATGTTTTGTTCACTTTTTGGATGCAGAAACCAGAGAACGTTAGTTCTGGTGTTTTTACAATTTTTTTTCTTTATGACATTAACTATATCGATTAGTTTTCTATTTTCATAGATTTCACTTTTATGGATTCAATGGTACCAAATATGTGGTTTTTTTTGTTTTTTTTTATTAGCTAGCTCTGGTCACTCCTGTTATAGGCAGATGCTGGCTGTATAACACAGCTGACACCTGCCGAGTATGGTGCGGGCTCAGCTCCATGTATGTCCAAGATTAGGAAGGGATTAATGGGGCTCTTCTGTCTTATCCATGCCTACCCCAAAGGATCCTGAGCAGGGTTGGACATACCGATGGTGCAGTTGCACAAGGGTCCAGTAGGTTAAGGAGGCCAAGTGGTATCTTTAGAGCAGATTCCGACTATCAATTAGATTGCCTATAAGGGCAAGAGCTAATAAATGTCACAGCTCACATTACTTGTGGATTGTTAGGGAACAATCCACCAGGGAAACGTGGCATAACATGACAGCTAGTCAAATGAAAGGCCGTAAATGTAAGGGACAGGCCGAGTCCATGACAGCAGGAGACTCTTATAGATCTCCATCTATGTGGCCCTAATGCCATAAAGGGAAACTAACATCAGAAAATGACCTATGGATTAAAACAGGTTTTTGCGTTACATATATGTTTTTTTTACATATCGCAAACTTTTTTTCAAAATAAAAGTGAGAAATCTTGCAATTTTCACACTGTAAACTTGGGATTTTTTATTTCCTGTCCTGTAAAGTTTTCAGCAGGCTCATTATCCTCAGAGACACAATTACATTACCTGATAACACCTCTATATACAGTAGATAACACATTTATAATAGGTGATGTCACAGCTCACCTCTCCCTCCTGTAAAATGACTGATAACACCTCTATATACAGTAGATAACAGGATCCATCATTCACAGTATGTGATATCACAGCTCACCTCCTCCTACTCCTCCTGTACAATGACTGATAACATCTCTATATACAGTAGATAACACAGGATCCACCATTCACAGTAGGTGATGTCACAGCTCACCTCCTCCTCCTGTACAATGACTGATAACACCTCTATATACAGTAAGTAACACAGGATCCACCATTCACAATAGATGATGTCACAGCTCACCTCCTCCTCCTGTACAATGACTGATAACACCTCTATATACAGTAAGTAACACAGGATCCACCATTCACAATAGATGATGTCACAGCTCACCTCCTCCTCCTGTACAATGACTGATAACACCTCTATATACTGCATATAACACAGGATCAAACATTCCCAATAGGTGAAGTCATAGCTCACCTCCTCCTCCTGCTCCTGTTGTCAGGATTTCTGTTGCCTTCTACAGTTTGACCACTAGTGGCCGCTATTGTTCACTTTAATAATTGTACTCCAGTTTCACTCCTTACCACTGGAGGCTGCTGTTGTGTTCTACAATTGCTCTTTACCAAAATGGCGAATTCTGAATCTATGGAATCCATCTTGTTTTTCCTGCTTGTGCCTACTTAAAGTCACATGGATCTCTCAATCATTGCTTGAGTATTGTGTCTAGTTGTTAGCCTAGTTTCAATCTCCAGCTCCTGAACATTCTTACCCAAATAGTTCTAATTTATCTACAGATTGTTTCCTACAACTCCTTGCTATCTCCAAGAACTTCTACTACCGCTTGCTGTTCCTGCTTGTGCTCCTTCGGCCACTGGTTTACAGCAGTACTACCCCACTATAGTAACACCTGTACAATGACTGATAACACCTCTATATACAGTAGATAATACAGGCTCCACCATTCACAATGGTTGATGCCACAGCTCAACTCCTCCTCCTGTACAATGATTGAGAACACCTCTATATACAGTACATAACACAGGATACAACAGGATATCACAGCCCACCTCATCCTCCTTCTGTACAATGACCATTGCACATGCTTATTAGATGCTTCAATACAACAGATAGGGTCACAGCCTGTTCGTTGCTGCTAATGTACATGTGCATTTCCTGAAACAACATGAAGTTAGACTCTTAAGTGAAAATTGCAAGATTTCTTCTTTTTTTTTTTTTTTTACTAAAGATTGTGATATTCAAAGAAAAATTCAAAATTTAAATAAATAACTTTAGCACAAAATCCTGATTTAAACAATAGGCAATTTTCTGATGACACATTCCCTTTAATGAGGCCACCCTGAGACGAAACCCTTGAATTACCTGTATACAGTCCCGTGTTAAAAACATGTCCCATCATAGAAATGGAGGATGCAGAAGATCCCAAATTCTGGTGCTAGAAGATACCAAATGGGGGCCACGGCAATACATCAGAATTTCTGGTTAATAAAATGCTGGTAATAGAATTTATTGGTAGCCTGGCTTATAAGATCGTCACACACATTTACCCTCCTTGAAGTGAAGAGATAGCCAGGAGAATAAATCAGGATTTTAGTGTAGTCATTTCCTTCCTTATGTTCTGGACTCCGCTAAAATAGAAGCAGACGGAGCAGAAGGCTAACGAGGCGTCATGGGCCAGCTCACCAAATGGTGGCGTCGTGCTAGCTGCCGCACATTCAAAGCGGGCATTAAGAATTTAAAACCCGCCAGATGGAATAATTTTCTGCCATTTTGCAACATATCGATAAAAAGTTATCATTTCTATCCTCTGAGTTTTCAATGGAACCAGGACGAGGCCTGTAGATTTAGAGGGTCGATAAGAAATAAGCGCAGTTTTAAAGGGGTTGTCTACTTTGTACAATATAATAAAGTTCCCCTCCAGTAATCAGATCACGAGCCCTGCCGCTGAGGAAACCGAGGTAGTAGTGTTGCATTTTTTTTTCTACAGCGCCCCCAGAGGCGAAATGTAGAATTGCAGTTTTGGTCCAAATCCAAAAGCAACTTGGTTCAAGCGCCAAGAGTAACCAACTCAAGGTCATCTTTCATTTTACCCGATGATAAAATCCCATCGTATATTTTTTCTGCCAGTCAGGTGGCTCTTGGTGGCACCATGTCCGTTATATGAAACATGTGGTTTTATAGGAGGGTGTGCCTCACCATTATAAGACTGGCATCACTTGGCATAACCGTAGCCAGAAACCCAGCATCTCCAATACTAGGTAAGTCCATCATTCCTTCATTATCCTGTACAAGACGTTGTTTGGGGGCCCAGCTTATATTAACAGTATGTATTAAACTCAGTCTCCCCCTAGTGGTGACACCAGGCAGGCAGAATTTTAAGCTTTAACCCCTCCGACTGCGCAATATAAATGGAGGGAATGCGTCACGCTACTATTTTGGTACCCAATGATCTCCTCACTATGCGATTGCGGGATGCAATGGATTACCACAGCGGAGTGGATCCCTATTTAAGGCCCCTGTCCCCACCATCTTTGCACCCTCATAATCTCCTATGAAGCCCAGCTGGGCATTATCATTTCTTCTATATACAACAATACTTTAGAAGCGATAAAAAAATTGCAGGTTCAAGCCCCCTGGTGGGAATAAAAAATAAAAATATATAAAAGTTTTACTCTCTCTTTTTTCCTAATTCAAAAATAAAGAAATCTAAAAAAAAAAAAAAAAACACTTGGTGTCGCTGCATCAGTAAGAATCCAATCTATGAACATATTAAATGAATTAACCCATAAGGTGAAAAAAAATTGAAACGCCAGAATTGCGAGTTTTCAGTCGTCGCACCTCTCACAAATAAAAGACAATAAAAAGCTATCAAAACCTTGGATGTACCCCAGAATGACACCCATAAAAACGACAGTTCTCTACTCGAAGAACAAACCATCATCCAGCTCCATTGATGGAAAAATGAAAAAGTTACGAGTCTTGGAAAATGGTCTGGACAAAATTTTTCATTACAAATTTTTTTAATTGTTTTTATACTAAAATATAAAATCCTTAATCACACTGATCTGGAGAATCCTATTCACAGCACAATGAACACCGTAAAAACAAAACCCAAAATCAAGTGTCGGAATTGCTGGGTTCTTTCCCCATTTTGCCACATTTGGATGTCTACTGTCTACAGTACATTGCATGGTGTCATTCAAAAGTACAACTCGTCCCGCAAAAAAACTACATACAGAAAAATAAACAAAACACATAATTCTTGGAAGAAGGGGAGGAAAAAGCAAAATTGCAAAAAATTTAAATGGTGGAAGGGGGTCAAAAGGGTTATCCTATGAATTATTTTATTAGCAAAATTCCTGTAATGTTCATAGATGTTATACAGTGTTTTTAACTTAAAAATACCTTATGTGTCCATTGCTGGAAATTTGTGCTGCTGATGGTCGGCTTTGGACAAAATTGGTCTCCTTCCACCTCTGGCAGCTTCCAATACAATCCCTTCTTCGCATCTTAGCTTCCAGCTTGCTTTTCAGGAAAGGAGCATCTGCAATAAAGCAATTTCTATTGGCTGCTCTGCAGTAGACAGAGTATCGCTATCCCGAGATCTGGCTGTGGGGAGAGAGACAGAGCATGTGTGTGTCCTCCATTATTGGGCTCATTAGGTGGCCGTCCACATTGTTATACATTCTGCACACCAGGTGGCTCTATACTATGTAAGTTAGTGTCTTCTACATGTTCAGGCCCCCTGGTGGAGAGACAAGATGGCATCTAAAATCTCTGCATCCCGCTGTTACACAATTTTTATGCACTTGCACTTAAGAGTAAAGTTGCAGCATGTTACACCTATTGGACAAAAGTTTGCAAAAAAGCTTCAGTTCGTGATCGTGGCCAAAAGTGGATTAGTTGGCTGTAAAATTAGGGCTCTGCCTGCGATCATTGGAGCCTAACCCATCAGTGAGCAATTAAGCGTCTGCAGATGCGGAGCATGCCTGCTATCTGCCAGCTACAGAGGGCGATATTTAATTACTCAGCCTCAAGCTTGAAAGGATTGCTGATGGGGTGATGTGCGAGGCGATATTACTGCTCTGCTTTACCAGATATTAATAATTTAAGCTGCTATTGCTTAACGGATAGGAAAGAAATGAGACGCTGACTGTAATCCCACTGTCAGAAGCTGTTAGGGGTAAGATAGGGAGCTGCACATTCCTCAAAGGCAAAAATCAGCGTACACTAAGGAGAGCATCCTTTTTCATGAGCGTTAAAGATCACTTAGTTATTCCCTCACTTTTATCTATGTCTGTATTATGGTATTGCCGGTACAGATGTGGAACAGATGCAGCAGAGCGGAGTTTCTCCAATCTGTACAGATCAGTTTATATCCGTTACCTACAGTTTTTATCAACTAAGATTATGATTAATAACTACTATAATACTGCTCCTATGTACAAGAATATGACTACTATAATACTGCTCCTATGTACAAGAATATGACTACTATAATACTGCCCCCTATGTATAAGAATATAACTACTATAATACTGCCCCCTATGTATAAGAATATAACTACTATAATACTGCCCCCTATGTACAAGAATATAACTACTATAATACTGCCCCTATGTACAAGAATATAACTACTATAATACTGCCCCCTATGTACAAGAATATAACTACTATAATACTGCCCCCCAGGGCCGGCTCCAGGTTTTTCTGGGCCCCGGGCGAAAGAGTCTCAGTGGGCCCCTTTAATACATACCGCGATTCATGATGCACAGATACCCCAGAGAAATATATACATAGTACAATGCAAAGATTTCACTTCTTACATTACATGAGTGATATCTATTGTAAATTCTACAATAGCTCAGAAACTGGCGAATCGCTCCACACAGAATACTGGCCCCCATATAAGGCTCCATACAGGATACTGTCCCCCATATAAGGCTCCATACGGAATACTGGCCCCCATATAAGGCTCCATACGGAATACTGGCCCCCATATAAGGCTCCATACGGAATACTGGCCCCCATATAAGGCTCCATACGGAATACTGGCCCCCATATAAGGCTCCATACGGAATACTGGCCCCCATATAAGGCTCCATACGGAATACTGGCCCCCATATAAGGCTCCATACAGGATACTGGCCCCATTATAAAGCTCCATACAGGATACTGGCCCCCATATAATGCTCCATGCAGGCTGTTACCCCCCACATAATGCCCCATACAGGCTGTCCCCCCCCTTATAATGCTCCATGCAGGCTGTTACCCCCCACATAATGCCCCATACAGGCTGCCCCCCCCCTTATAATGCTCCATGCAGGCTGTTCCCCCCCACATAAAGCACTATGCAGGCTGTCACCCCTCCTCTTTATAATGCCCCATGCAGGATGTCACCCCCCCTCTCTTTATAATGCCCCATTCAGGATGTCACCCCCCTCTCTTTATAATGCCCCATTCAGGATGTCACCCCCCTCTCTTTATAAGGCCCCATGCAGGCTGTCACCCCCTCTCTCTATAGTGCCCCATGCAGGCTGTCACCCCCTCTCTCTATAATGCCCCATGCAGGATGTCACCCCCCCCCTCTCTCTATAATGCCCCATGCCGGATGTCACCCCCTCTCTTTATAATGCCCCATGCAGGATGTCACCCCCCCTCTCTTTATAATGCCCCATGCAGGATGTCACCCCCCTCTCTTTATAAGGCCCCATGCAGGATGTACCCCCTCCCCCATGCCTCCATACATTAAAAAAAAAAATCAAATACTCACCTCACTCCTCCTCACCTGCTGCAGCTGCTCGGGTCCGGACTCCAGCGTCTCCGGTATCTTCCCGCTCTGCGCTCCCTGTGACGGCTCAGGGGGAGGGCGCGGTGGAAAGATGTCACCGCACCCTCTGTCCTGAGACGTCACAGGGAGCTCAGAGCAGGAAGACAGCGGATCTGCGGAGGCACAGGGAGAGGTAAGTATCCGGCTGCCGGGGCCCTGAGCAGGCGGCGGAGAAGGGCGGGCGCTGACACCGCTCTCCTCCGCCCATAGCCCGGTGGGGTGCGCGACCGCCAGTGGGCCCCTCTGCCTGCTCAGGGCCCCGGCACTTGCCCGGGTGCGCCGGGTGCTGACTCCGGCCCTGCTGCCCCCTATGTACAGGAATACAGCTACTATAATACTGCCCCCTATGTACAAGAATATAACTACTATAATACTGCCCCCTATGTACAAGAATATACCTACTATAATACTGCTCCTATGTACAAGAATATAACTACTATAATACTGCCCCCTATGTACAAGAATATAACTACTATAATACTGCCCCCTATGTACAAGAATATAACTACTATAATACTGCCCCCTATGTACAAGAATATACCTACTATAATACTGCTCCTATGTACAAGAATATAACTACTATAATACTGCCTTTATGTACAAGAATATAACTACTATAATACTGCTCCTATGTACAAGAATATAACTACTATAATACTGCCTTTATGTACAAGAATATAACTACTATAATACTGCTCCTATGTACAAGAATATAACTACTATAATACTGCCCCTATGTACAAGAATATAACTACTATAACACTGCCTTTATGTACAAGAATATAACTACTATAATACTTCCCATACAATGGGACCCCTGTAAATTTTTCACTCTGTTTCATTGCAGCCATTTGGTAAATTCTAAAAAGTTCTTTTTTTTCTCATTAAAGTACACTCTGCACCCCATCTTGACTGAAAAAAACAGAAATGTAGAAATTTTTGCAAATTTATTAAAAAAGAATAACTGAAATATCACATGGTCATAAGTATTCAGACCCTTCGCTCAGTATTGAGTAGAAGCACCCTTTTGAGCTAGTACAGCCATGAGTCTTCTTGGAAATGATGCAACAAGTTTTTCACACCTGGATTTTGGGATCCTCTGCCGTTCTTCCTTGCAGATCCTCTCCAGTTCCATCAGGTTGGATGGTGAACGTTGGTGGACAGCCTTTTTCAGTCTCTCCAGAGATGCTCAATTGGGTTTAGGTCAGGGCTCTGGCTGGGCCAGTCAAGAATGGTCACAGAGTTGTTCTGAAGCCACTCCTTTGTTATTTTAGCTGTGTGCTTAGGATCATTGTCTTGTTAGAATGTGAACCTTCAGCCAAGTCTGAGGTCCAGAGCACTCTGGAAGAGGTTTTCATCCAGGATATCTCTGTACTTGGCCGCATTCATGTTTCCTTCAATTGCAACCAGTCGCCCTGTCCCTGCAGCTGAAAAACACCCCCATAGCATGATGCTGTCACCACCATGTTTCACTGTGGGGATTGTATTGGGCAGGTGATGAGCAGTGCCTGGTTTTCTACACACATACCGCTTAGAATTATCACCAAAAAGTTCTATCTTCGTCTCATCAGACCAGAGAATCTTATTTCTCATAATCTGGGAGTCCTTCATGTGTTTTTGAGCAAACTGTATGCAGGCTTTCATATGTCTTGCACTGAGGAGAGGCTTCCGTCGGGCCACTCTTCCATAAAGGCTTGACTGGTGGAGGGCTGCAATGATAGCTGACTTTGTGGAACTTCCTACCATCTCCCTACTGCATCTCTGGAGCTCAGCCACAGTGATCTTGGGGTTCTTCTTTACCTCTCTCACCAAGGCTCTTCTCCCACGATTGCTCAGTTTGGCTGGATGGCCAGGTCTAGGAAGACTTCTGGCGGTCCCAAACTTCTTCCATTTAAGGATTATGGAGGCCACTGTGCTCTTAGGAGCCTTGAGTAATGCAGAAATTCTTTTGTAACCTTGGCCAGATCTGTGCCTTGCCACAATTCTGTCTCTGAGCTCCTTGGGCAGTTCCTTTGACCTCATGATACTCATTTGGTCTGACATGCACTGTGAGCTCAATTGCAAAAAGAACTTCGGCACTCCATACATGAAAATATAAGAAATATTGTATCTAGACTAATGTCACTTTGAAAAATGAAGTTTTTTTGCGCATAATTTGGCCAATTTATGTGTGCCCATCAACCACGACAAGGTCACCTTCGTATGATGGGAAACTACGCTACGCTACCACTGGATATGCCACTCTTGGGCTGTAAGCCTGTATGGACAATATGTCTCTGCTTGGGCTTTTAACCTACAATGTATGGGCTGGTAGAGCTAGTTAAAACCACCTGTGACTGAATGGGAGGGACACATGGTCAGAAAAAAGGCTTTCAAACTTCTAATAGTGTGAACACGTACCTGCTGCAATGCTCCAGGAGCGGGATCCCAAAAATGATTAATAGAAAAAAGAGAGGGGTCGCTCACTGGTCTATTCGGGTGCTCTGACATATTGTCCATACAGGCTTACAGCCCAAGAGTGGCATATCCAGTGGTGGCGTAGCGTAGTTTCCCATCATACGAAGGTGACCTTGTCGTGGTTGATGGGCACACATAAATTGGCCAAATTATGCGCAAAAAACCTTCATTTTTCAAAGTGACATTAGTCTAGATACAATATTTCTTATATTTTCATGTATGGAGTGCCGAAGTTCTTTTTGCAATTGAGATTACTCTTTTCTTCAGAGCACCCGAATAGACCAGTGAGCGACCTTTCTCTTTTTTCTATGCACTGTGAGCTGTAACGGGTCTGGGAGGTGGAACCTCTGAGCAGCTATACAAAGGGGGCAGTCCTTGTAAGGAAGCGGGTGGCTCCCAGGGAAGGCGGGCACGCAGTCACGGCTAGTGACGGGGACAGTCTCTGGGTAAGAGGGCAGGAGGTCACGGCAAGTGACGGGGACAGTCTCTGGGTAAGAGGGCTGGAGGTCACGGCAAGTGACGGGGACAGTCTCTGGGTAAGAGGGCAGGAGGTCACGGCAGGCGGGTGGTCACAGCAAGTGACGGCTGAGCCTCCAGGTAGGCTAGTAGGCAGGTAGCAGGTAGGCGCTCCCAGGTGAGCGGGTAAGAGTCTCTGGACAGGCAGGTGGTCACAGCACGTGACGGCAGAGCCTCCAGGTAGGCTAGCAGGCAGGTAGCAGGTGGACGCTCCCGGGTGAGCGGGCAAGAGTCTCTGGACAGGCAGGTGGTCACGGCACGTGACGGCAGAGCCTCCAGGTAGGCTAGCAGGTAGGTAGCAGGTGAGCGCTCCCAGGTGAGCGGGCAGACAGGTCCATAGACAGACTGGCAGGGCTGGTAGGCAGACTGTCGGACCGCAGGAATGTCAGCAGAAAGACACGTATCAGGCAGGTATCAAGCAGGAAACTGGCAGGAAACTGGCAGGTAACTGGCAGGTATCTGGTAACGGGACCTGAGGGCTGAAGCAGAGTGATAGGCTATGCAACAACATTGCTCGGGCACCTCCATTTTGGAGGAGGTGCCTTATATATGGAGAGGTCCTCCGGCCATTGGCCGGGGACTCCTTAGGACGGCACGCGCGGCCCCTTTAAGAGAGGGGGAGCGCGCGCCCTAAGCACAGTGGCCGGGAAGGAGCGCGCGCTGCCAGCAGAGCGGGAGGAAGAGGCCGGGCACGGAGCGGAAAGGTGAGGGGAACAGCGTCCCTGCCTAGCAGGAGGCAGGGACGCCGACGCTACATGAGCTGTGAGGTCTTATATAGACAGGTGTGTGTGACTCGCCCCCTGGGACGTGGGTCACTCGGAACCGGGCAAGAGGGGAACGATGGGGGGTAGTAGTGGCGACCCGGTCCGTGGCTCAGGGTGGTCAGACCAGTGGTAGTCCCTTTATAAGTTTTAAGTGATGTCCGACTACGCCACCCGTGGATTGCGGCTATTAGGAACCGCCGCTGCAAGGCAGACGGATGGGGCTGGTGATGTATGCAGCTGGGGTGGTGTGACTCCCCACGGGAAGAGTGCGGCCCCAGGGCAGTGTAGTGGATGGTGGGAGTGATGGTGGTGAGAGTCCCAGTACCGGTAGTGCCGGAGGAGCGAAAAAGCACACAGACAATGTACCGCAGTCCAGGGTCTTTACTCATGGTTAATATCCAAGTCACTTCAGCTGGCAATGACTGCCCGAGCCGTGCTGCGTCCACCAGGTGAGGGGCTCGGTCAACTCCCAGGCAGCTCGGAAGTATGGCTCAGAACCCCCTTCAATCCTTCCTCTGGCCTGCCTCACATGTGACCCACTTTTGTCCAGCTGCCGCGAACTTGTGCGGGTAAACGTGGATCCCGTTCCCCGCTGTTCTATATGGTGCCTTCCTAGCAGGTTTAATGAGGTGTCGCACCAATAAATGATCACGACATCCGGTCTTTGGCTGAGGGTAGTTTCTCCTCCACCAACTTGGGATCCGGCACCCTTAATCTGCCTGACCCTTCACCCTGTATTCTCGTGGGTTCTTAGGGTCCCTTCTTCCTTCTTGTTACTGAGCCCTTCTGTTTCTTTCTCTTCTTTTCCCTTCTCTGTTCCTCCTTCTTCTCCTTTCTCGTGGAGCTGGGCTGAGAAGTAATCCCAGCTCCCCTTCACCTCCTCTCTCTCTCCACTCTCCTCCTCGGCCTCTCTCTAGGCCCACCCTGGAGTAGAGCTCCTACAGAGCCTCTACTCCCTGTCTTCTCCTCTCTCTGCACAGACTGTCCTGAACTGACTGGCTGTCCTAAGATGGTGCCCACCTTTTATACCTCCCTCTAGCCATGAGCCCAGGTGACCAGCAACCAATGGGCTCCTACCTACGCTCAGGAACCGTCCCCTATCTGCTCCTACATCACTGGGTATTCCTCCCCCCTCCCCACTCCAGCCAGGGACATGGTCTGTCGTACCTGCATTTCTGTCTAATGGGAGTACAGTTGAGCTGTCCCTCGGAAATGGGGTGAGTGTGCTGTATGCAGCTAACTGAGCCCTGGTCCATACTCCATCCTCACCCGGGAGTGGAATATCACACCTCTGGCAGAGGTGCAATACCCCTGTAGCGGCCGAGCCCTCGGGTGCTACATTCCCCCCTGGTAAACCACAGCACGTCCTCGGGCTGGAAAAGAGCAAAAACAGTTAATTACAGGACATGCAAAACTTTTTAAACTTTTCACATCAGGAAACAGGCAATACGGTTCAATTCCCTTTATGGGAAACACTTTTCTTTTCTTGTCACACTATTATAAAACACATACTAATACTTCTGGAACTCTTTTGACATATAAACACTATAGAAAACATTCACAACACTATTTAGCAGCATATAAAAACTTTTCATATAAAACATTTGCAAGAAAACATTTTCAAAACACATTCTTGGATCCTGGCTGCGGTGCTACTTGCGACCAGGTGTGCGTTCTTCTTTTAAGTGCAGGAACCTTGGCAAACTTGTAAACATGAGGGACTCGTTGTCCCGAGGTAGACGTGGTAGTCTTTTTATAAAACCAGTAGGGGGCTCTTTAGGAAGCGCACCTATTTACAGGTGGTTGGCCGTTCCCAGTCCTCGGCCGGTTGGAAAGGGGGAGGGGAATGGCTGCTCACAGTCCTCAGCCTGGTAGGGGATGAGGGGCACACAGGTAACAGTCTCTTAACAGTCCCAACGGGGACCACACACTCTCTGGAAAGAGTTCTTTTACCCCGACGGGTAACTATTTACACATATGCTTTTGCTACGTACTAGTAGCGGTGTCCTCCATATGCTCCTTCTTCCTCCTCATACGGTTCTTCAGACCCGTCCGGGTCCTCTTGGCTCTCCCCACAGCCGTAGTGCTGCAGCTCCTCCTCGGTGAGCCGATGGACATGTAGGGCATATGGTCCTTTTGCGCCCTCGTGTCGGGTAAAGGTGACCACATCACCAGGGTAGAGGTCACGGCCACGGTGTCCCTCCGGTAGGTGGCTTTCAACGTCCCTGCGGGTTACAAAGACGTCGCCTGCCGTTTCCGGGCCCCTGATGAAGCCCCAACCGTTCTTCATATGGAATTTGATTATGGTCCCGGTGATTCGGGGACCACGGGCGGCCTGGGGGTCTTGACGGGCTTTGCGTTTTTGCTCCGCTCTTCGGGCCTGGAGCCGCTTCTTCCTGACGCGCCTCTCCCGCCGTTCCCGTTTGAAGGTCGCCAGTGGCTGCTGACAAGCCTCCAGACGACGGACCGCGTCTGCCCGGGTCTCTTGAGTGAACCCCATCAAGTTCTCGCCGGCGGGGTCCCACTCAAATTGGGTGTCCTCCAGTGGGCGTAGGGTGACCTCTACGGGCTCTGGAGCCGGTATCAGAGGCTCGCGCGGGGGGCTGGGTTTTACATGGCTGACTGCTGGTCACTTCAGCCGGCCACTCCAGCGGCAGTCCATCCGGACCGGTATGATGTGCAAATAGGTCCACGCCCAGCGATGGTATAGTGGGGGGACCTGGTCTGGGAGCAGCGCCCGGGGGCACTCGGCCTTGCGACCAGGCCGGGGGTCTTCTGGTCACGTCTGGTGGCGGCCCAGCCCGGGAAGGGGGTGCCGGTGGGGTAGCGGCGCCTGGGTTGACCAGGCCTTGCGACAGGGCCGATGACGCTTCCTTCTTTACGGCGCCCGGGGTCAAGGGGCGTGGCGGGCGGGGCGTTCGCCGCTTGAGGCCTAGCTGGGAGCAGTGGCGGCGCGGCAACAGGCGCGGTGAGTGGGGCTTCGGGTTCTGCGACAGGAGGCTGGGGCAGGCTTGCGGTTGCTGGGCCTGGGGTGGTGATGTCCCCTTTACTTGCCTCAGTCCTCGTGGCTCCCTCCGCGGCGTCTCCTCCGGTCCTCTCTCCTCCTGCGCCGTCCTCAGAGGCAGGCAGACTCCGGGGTGCGGTTGAGGCCTGTCACTGGTGGGTTTCGGCCTGCCGGGCCAGTTTCTCTCTCCATTCGGTGAGTGCACCCCGCTGCGCCCGGACCATCCTCCGCTCCAGGTCCTCCAGTGCAGCTTGTGCACGCTCCGGGTCTCTGGGGAGTTGCGCTAGGATCTCTGCCAGGCTACAGGGCGGTTCAGCCTGCAGCAGGCTCCGGGCCAAGAGGTTAGTGTTCTGGAAAGCGTCCATTCCCTGGTGCGGTCTGTCTAGACTGATCCAGACCGCGCCTTGCCCCACAGTTTTCTTCTCTTCCCACCCCCATTGGGGGTGGTCCCGGGGCAACTTGGTAACGATCACTTTCAGGGGCAGCCCCCCCACTTTGATGGACATCTCCACAGCCGCGCTCATGGCTGTTGGGGGCGGGCTCCTTCTTTGGCGCCATTCTGGGACCTGGCCCACGATGGGAGGCGGCCTCCTGTGGTCTTTTGGCGCGCACATTATGGCGCTCGTTCTTCTGGGGCAGGCGCCATTTTCCAACACAGTCAATCTCAATAAAACAGTCTTTCTCTTCAGGCGCGCAGTACCCGTTGTTAGTGGGCACGAAATCCTGCCGACTACGCCAAAGCTGACTCGCCCCCTGGGCCGTGGGTCACTCGGATCCGGGCAATAGGGGAACGATGGGGGGTAGTAGTGGCGACCCAGTCCGTGGCTCAGGGTGGTCAGACCAGTGGTAGTCCCTTTATAAGTTTTAAGTGATGTCCGACTACGCCACCCGTGGATTGTGGCTATTAGGAACCGCCGCTGCAAGGCCGACCGCTGGGGCTGATGATGTATGCAGCTGGGATGGTGTGACTCCCCACGGGAAGAGTGCGGCCCCAGGGCAGTGTAGTGGATGGTGGGAGTGATGGTGGTGAGAGTCCCAGTACCGGTAGTGCCGGAGGAGCGAAAAAGCACACAGACAACGTACCGCAGTCCAGGGTCTTTACTCACGGTTAATATCCAAGTCACTTCAGCTGGCAATGACTGCCCGAGCCGTGCTGCGTCCACCAGGTGAGGGGCTCGGTCAACTCCCAGGCAACTCGGAAGTATGGCTCAGGACCCCCTTCAATCCTTCCTCTGGCCTGCCTCACCAGTGACCCACTTTTGTCCAGCTGCCGCGAACTTGTGCGGGTAAACGTGGATCCCGTTCCCCGCTGTTCTATATGGTGCCTTCCTAGCAGGTTTAATGAGGTGTCGCACCAATAAATGATCACGACGTCCGGTCTTTGGCTGAGGGTAGTTTCTCCTCCACCAACTTGGGATCCGGCACCCTTAATCTGCCTGACCCTTCACCCTGGATTCTCGTGGGTTCTTAGGGTCCCTTCTTCCTTCTTGTTCCTGAGCCCTTCTGTTTCTTTCTCTTCTTTTCCCTTCTCTGTTCCTCCTTCTTCTCCTTTCTCGTGGAGCTGGGCTGAGAAGTAATCCCAGCTCCCCTTCACCTCCTCTCTCTCTCCACTCTCCTCCTCGGCCTCTCTCTAGGCCCACCCTGGAGTAGAGCTCCTACAGAGCCTCTACTCCCTGTCTTCTCCTCTCTCTGCACAGACTGAACTGAACCAAGATGGTGCCCACCTTTTATACCTCCCTCTAGAAACATGAGCCCAGGTGACCAGCAACCAATGGGCTCCTACCTACGCTCAGGAACCGTCCCCTATCTGCTCCTACATCACTGGGTATTCCTCCCCCCTCCCCACTCCAGACAGGGACATAGTCGGTCGTGCCTGCACTTCTGTCTAGTGGGAGCACCATTGAGCTGTCCCTCGGAAATGGGGTGTGTGTGATGCATGCAGCCTACCGAGCCCTGGTCCACACTCCATCCTCACCCAGGAGTGGAATATCACACCTCTGGCAGAGGTGCAATACCCCTGTAGCGGCCGAGCCCTCGGGGCGCTACATGTGCCTTTCCAAATCAAGTCCTATCAGTTTAATTAAAAACAGCTGGACACCAATGAAGGAGTAGAACCATCTCAAGGACGATCACAAGGAAATGGACAGCATGTGACTTAAATATGAGTGTCTGAGCAAAGGGTCTGAATACTTATGACCCTGTGATATTTCAATTTTTCTTTTTTAATAAATTTGCAAACATTTCTGGGGTTTTTTCAGTCAAGATGGGGTGCAGAGTGTACTTTAATGAGAAAAAAATGATTTTTTTTTAATTTACCAAATGGCTGCAATGAAACAAAGAGTGAAAAATTTTAAAGGGGTCTGAATACTTTCCGTACCCACTGTATATACAAGAATATCACTACTGTAATACTGCCCCTATGTACAAGAATATCACTACTGTAATACTGCCCCTATATACAAGAATATAACTTCTATAATACTGCCTCTAAGTGCAAGAATATAGCTCTGAACACTCTGATAGCGGTATTTTTATATGTCACTGCTCTTTATACATACACTTTGTGTAGCCGTTGAACGTTCGCTATATTTTCTTCCTGTGAGAATCTGGTTTGCACATTCCTGCCATCTCTGTGACATGGGAGAACTTTTTCTTTATTTATACATAAATCTTCCAGCTATTACTAGGATGACTGGGAGTTTACAGAACTAATGGCACCGGTCCCTCTCCTCTTTATATGAAATAGACTGAGCTTGGAATATATCAGGGCAACTTGATTTTGGGCGGTACCAATGCCTTGGTATAAGAGTACTATTACACGGCACTGTACCGTATGGGGGAGACTCTGGGAAGAAGACGTCTTACACTCTCCTGTGATTCACAATGAAAAGTGCAAGTTCTCGTTCCAGTGGACATAGAAGAGTGTGCAAGGGGAAAAAATCCAGGTATGACTGCAAAATATTCTATCTGTCCCTACTGTGCGCTATATCAATGCGATGTTATGCTATAAATGGATGCAGCAGAGCTGAATTTGTGATTTACACATCTTTTAATGATATCATAATGTGTTGTTTACATAGGAAAGAGGTACAGCTCATTATAAGGAATCACATAACCAGGGCTTGATGAAGGTCCCTAGTAAATAACAAGGAGCAGAGATCTTGAAATCCATGAGGTATAGGTACAGAAAGAATATTGTAAAAAAAATTTAGAATTTGTCATATATTTTCTGAAACCGAAATGCCACTTTCATCTTTCCTGACATGTTCTTTTTAGTAAATCCATGTTATTCCCTAAAATAAAAATTGCAGAAGCATTTTTTTCTCATAACTTTATGTTGTTCTGCTCTCCAGTTATTTCTCCTGGGTATGACCAGTTCCTCCCGGGTGTAACCAGTTGTTCCTCCCGGGTGTAACCAGTTGTTCCTCCCGGGTGTAACCAGTTGTTCCTCCCGGGTGTTACCAGTTGTTCCTCCCGGGTGTTACCAGTTGTCCCTCCCGGGTGTTACCAGTTGTCCCTCCCGGGTGTGACCAGTTGTCCCTCCCGGGTGTGACCAGTTGTCCCTCCCGGGTGTTACCAGTTGTCCCTCCCGGGTGTTACTAGTTGTCCCTCCCGGGTGTTACTAGTTGTCCCTCCCGGGTGTTACTAGTTGTCCCTCCCGGGTGTTACTAGTTGTCCCTCCTAGGTGTTACTAGTTGTTCCTGATGGGTGTTACTAGTTGTCCCTCCTGGGTGTTACCAGTTGTCCCTCCTGGGTGTTACCAGTTGTCCCTCCCGGGTGTTACCAGTTGTCCCTCCCGGGTGTTACCAGTTGTCCCTCCCGGGTGTTACCAGTTGTCCCTCCCGGGTGTTACCAGTTGTCCCTCCTGGGTGTTAGTAGTTGTTCCTGATGGGTGTTAGTAGTTGTTCCTCCTGGATGTTACTAGTTGTTCCAGATGGGTGTTACTAGTTGTTCCAGATGGGTGTTACTAGTTGTTCCAGATGGGTGTTACTAGTTGTTCCAGATGGGTGTTACTAGTTGTCCCTCCTGGGTGTTACCAGTTGTCCCTCCTGGGTGTTACTAGTTGTCCCTCCTGGGTGTTACTAGTTGTCCCTCCTGGGTGTTACTAGTTGTCCCTCCTGGGTGTTACTAGTTGTTCCTGATGGGTGTTATTAGTTGTTCCTCCTGGATGTTACTAGTTGTTCCAGATGGGTGTTACTAGTTGTTCCAGATGGGTGTTACTAGTTGTCCCTCCCCGGGTGTTACTAGTTGTCCCTCCCCGGGTGTTACTAGTTGTCCCTCCCCGGGTGTTACTAGTTGTCCCTCCCCGGGTGTTACTAGTTGTCCCTCCTGGGGGTGACCCTGCACACTCTTACGTGGTCCAATCAGTGCTGTCAGTGTCATATTGTTCATAATAGGCCTCTTTACCAAAGGAATGGAAACGCCTAGTTGTCAATTTATCCATAAATATCCAGGAGGACTAACAGAGGGACAACATAACACATCGTTATGAGAAAATATTCTCTTAACTTGTTAATCCAGGAGGAAATAATGCAAGTATTTAGCAGAACAGACATGTGCCAGCCTAATATGCCCTATCAGTCCCTCAGCCTCAGGTGCCCACCAGAATGTCTACAGAAATAATCCAAAACTAGCCGTTTAGGGTGAAGAGGATATAGAAGCTGATGCTGTTGGCAGATTTTTTGTTTTTGTTCTTCTTAATCCCTATTATAGTGCCTGGACATACTTGTCAGCAGTCCCAATTTTGACAAGACAGTGCTGTAAACTGGACGTAGGTGGGCTTACTTAGCAAAATGTGCACCAAAGGTAACATTTCTGGGGGCTGTTCCTCATGGGCGGAGCTTAGTTGCCCCAAAGTTTGCCTTATAAGTGTTAGAACAAAAAAAAACTAATTGTCATAATTGCATTTTTTTGCTCTCTACACTTCTCCCAAAATGTACAATAAAAAGCGATCAAAATGTCTTATATACCCCAATACGGTACAAATAAAAACTATAATTTTCCATGTAACCAACAAGCCGCCACACAGCTCCATCCACGGAAAAAAAATAAAACATTACGGGTCACAGAAAATGGCAACGCAAAGCATCATATTTTATTTTTTATTTTTTTATAGCAGATCTGATTTTTATTTTTTTGTTAATAAAATATAAAAAAAATTATAAAAGTTTTCTATCGACGTAATTGTCCTGAGCTGGAGAATCATATTATCAGGTCACATTTACCATACGATGAAACTAAAAAAAAAAAAGCAATGGTGGAATTGTGGGTTATTTCACAGCATTTCCCATTTTTCAGTACATTATATGGTAAAATGAATGGTGTCATCCAAAACTCACAAAAAACAAGCCTCATGCGGCAATGTATGCATAAAAAATGTAAAAAGTTATGGCTCCTGGAAAAAGGGGAGGGAAAAAGGGAGAGTGCAAAAAAACCCCAAAATATGGCCACATCCTTAAGGGGTTAAACTACGAGACAAGAGCTGGGCCCAGGTCAGTGCCCACTTTGTGCTCGTCTATGTGATCTCCTCCTTCCTCATCAGCCGTCAGTATTTCATTCCCAAAGTATTGGAGGTCCATCGTGGTTTTTAGTGTAAAACATCATTGTTCTCTCGGTCACCATCTTCTACAGTTACCATGGAAACGCCTTTTTTATTTAAAGTGCTCTCTCTGTATTTTGACTGCCTGGTCATCTAGGCCTATAACTTAGTTTCGCTCACGGTAACCTTAAAGGGGAATTCTGCTTCAACCCACATTATACAGGTTACAGTGAAAAGTAAGTGCCGATTTTGATTGATTTCAGGTTTTCTTTTCCACTCGCATCCAAAGTCGTTTTCAGAATTCTTCTGGTTGCCCCTGGAAACAGACAGCAGTCTAGCTCCACCCTTCTGTCAGACATGTGACCAACTCCAATCATGTAATTAAGCACCATATTCCGGGATCTCCATCCCCTTGACGGGAACCCAAAAAGCCAGAAGACTTTACCGATAGCCCCAGACCTACAGAGAATAAAATGATTGTTATCACTCCCCTAGACCACCAGGGAATTTACCATTAACCCACATTTTACACTACTCTGCGGCAGGGCCGTACATAGAAGTCATGGGATGCCACAAAAACAGAACAAAACCATTATTTGGTCGGATCATGGCACATAGTTGCAGTCACAGAAGAGCATACCTTCTAACTTTTAAAAATAGGTCAGAAGGACATGTATTGCCGTAATTTAATTTATGCTAAACCACACCCCTAACACCACCAATACTTTTTGTGCACCCACAATGAAATAGAGCCTTTAAAGAAGCCTCATAGTGATCCAACCAGTGACAATACCCATTTGACCGGTATACAGTACCCCCAACAAATGATGCCCCTCAAATTACCCCAATAAAGTATGATATCCAAAAACAGTGTCCCCAATGCAGTATTATGCCCTGCAGTTCTTTCAAACACTGTATGACGCCCCCACAGTTCTCCCAACACTGTATGACGCCCCCACAGTTTTCCCAAGACAGTATGATGCTCCCACACTTCTCCCCAAAACAGTTTGAAGCCCAAGCAGTCCTCCACACAGTATGATGCCCTCACAGTTCTTCCCTACATAGTATGATGCCCTTGTAGTCCACCCATAGGATGCCCTCACAGTTCTCCGACACGCAGTGTGATGCTCCAACATAGCCTCCAACACCGTATGATGCTCCCACAGTTCTCCCCAAAACACTGTGGTTCCAAGCAGTGCCTACACTGAGTATGATGCCCCTGCAGTTCCACACAATACAATGATGCCGTCACAGTTCTGCCACACACAGTATGATGCCCCAACATTGCCTCCAACACAGTATGATGCTCCCACAGTTCTCCCCAAAACAGTATGGTGACAAACAGTTCTCCCAAACAATATGATGCTTCCACTGTCTCCAACACACAGTAAGATGCTCCCCCACAGTACTATGCACCCCCACACAGGACTCCATAATGAGACGTGAACTCCAGGTGCAACCTGGAATTACCACTGGTCCTGGACCACCAGAGAATATAAAATTGCCATCATTCCCTTAGACCACCAGGGAATTTACCTTTAAGCTTTTCGGTACTCTAGACCACCAGGGAGGGCTTTCCTCATGGAGCGAGTCATCTCAATTTACTACTTGCTGTAGACCACCAGGGAGGACTTTACTCATGGGATGAGGACCCTACGAACCATCTGAATTTACCACTTGACCTAAATGACCAGGGATTTTAAACTGTGTAAAAATGATGAGGAGAGTGGGGTCTACTGGTCTGTAGTGGTTAATAATCTAAACCTCTTCCCGCAATCCCGGAGTATTCCCCACAGGGTTGTCCTGAGCTGATTCCCATCGGGCGGTGTTTACATTCCACCTTCGCGGTTTTCTGCGGTCTCGGGGCTGATGACGGAGCAGCTGGTTCGTGTCATATTAATATGGCTGAAGTCATTTCTCATTTTCTGCTGTACGAAAGATTCTCGGCTCCATCGGCCAAACTGCTCAGCCGTCCCCTGTAGTACGTGACTTCATGAGTCTCGCTCATAGCAGTTTCCTCTGTCCAGCCTCCATATTTACCAAGCAGCTAATGGCATAACGACATTTCAGAAGTTTAGATCAGTGGAGATTGAATGTTCAAATCCCCCACACAAAAACGTGTCTAAAAGTTGAAGGCCACACCCATTCATCATAGACCACACCTACTTGCCACTTTTCTGATTTAGCGGATGATTTCTTTATAAAAATGATAGTTGCCTGTAAAAGATGAATCCTAGGATCTGCTGATAATTTAAAGAAGTTCTCCACTTTGGACAGTCATTTTTTTTTTTGTTTGAAGGGCCCCCAGGTGATAACATGATGAAAGAGTGCATCACTGCCGGGACTCGATCAGATGTGATCTGCAGGAGATCCTAGAAACAGGGGTTTCATTTTCCTGCAGTGCCCTCACAGGGAAAGTGAAGATTTACACAGTACCTATTGATCTAAATAAGTTGTCCTTGTAATGTAAGGACGTGTCTGGTCCTCCAGAGCAACAGACGCTCATTCTAGCTCCAGGCCTATTGGATAAATGCAGGTTTTTATGGTAAAAGTATTTTTTTACCATTTACACTGGACAGTAAGTGTGATATCACCAGTGTCATCTACTGTATATAGAGGTGCTATCAGTCATGTACAGGAGGAGGAGGTGAGCTGTGACATCACCTATTGTGAATGGTGATCATGTGTTATCTACTGTATATAGAGGTGTTATCAGTCATTGTACAGGAGGGGGAGGAGGTGAGCTGTGACATCACCTATTGTGAATAATGGCTCCTATGTTATCAATGGTATATAGGAGGTATTATCTATCAGTCATTGTACAGGAGGAGGAGGAGGTGAGATGTGACATCACTTATTGTGAATGGTGGATCTTGTGTTATCTACAGTATATGGTGATGTTACCCATCATTATAGTCCCGTTTCTGAGCCCAGCATAAGGCCTAGTGTGAAAATTGGCAAGATTTCACATTTTCTTTATATAGATAGAGACACAGAAATTTTAAAGTAAATAAATGTATAAACATTATAAAAAATGTTAACAAAATAAATCAGATGTAAATAGTTCATTTTGTGATGACAAATTCCCTTTAGTAGATGCAAGTCCTAAACCGAGGAGTGATACGGGGAGTGATGTAATATCGAAATATGTCTGCTATACCCATGATGACCACCTGGTGGCGCTGCTGCTATTGAGAATCATATTTCAGAATTTGCCCCAATTTGATGTCCCATTTTTTGCCTGAGAATCTTCCCAAACATGTTTTTAGCTGAGGCTCAGAACGATATGGGGGAGATAGATTAATCCCTCTGCGTACTTCCCTCTAAGGTGCTGCTGAGGGCAACACCTTATAGCGTTTTACAGTACCAGCAAACTGAATGAGGTTTTTAAAGTCTTATGCACACTCGGCTTTTTTTTCCCCATGCATTTTTGGAGTCCTGTGGCATTTTTGCCAAAACACAGCAGATCAGTTCTTTCAGCGATTTTTTTTTCCATCAATTTAAATAAATGCATAAATAATAATAAAAAAAAAGAAATGAAAAAAATAACATTCCAAAAATGTAAAGTGTCCTGTGTGATCCTGGCCACAGAAGGCAGAGAGCGGAGCTGGGATCGTGTGTCTGGGTAATTGGCGCAGGTGGAGTAGAACTTTGTGCTGGGAACTTTCCAAATCACTGGAAGTGCAGCTGTCAGGTGGGACAGATCTCCTCCTCCTGAGACCCTCAACATACTGAGCACTGCACCATGTACCCCCCATCTGGAGGTCCCTTGGGTCTCGGGGCTTACACAGTGCCCCCTGCAGGGATGACCTGTGATTTGTCATATGCCCCAAACTGGTGAGAGAGGGGATGACTGGTTCTTGTCCGGTGCAATCTGCAGGAATGGAGCCACGTGAGGGTCATATGTGCAAGTCTCCTGCTATTGTAATGGTGGAGGGTAGACATAGAGTATATGGGGGAGGTAATTACATTTGGATAGTTTGGATTTAAATATTTAAATTTGTATCGGCAGTCGCGACCAATCAGCAGAGCGGGGTTTAAATTTTGCGCCAATACTGCTGATTGTTCGCGGCCGGCGACCGCGACCAATTAGCAGAGCATTGTTTAAATTTGGCGCTAATCTCGCTGATTGGTCGCTACCGCCAGCCGCGACCAATCAGCAGAGCGGGGTTTAAATTTGCCACCCATATCGATGATTGGTCGGGGTCGGTGGCCGCAACCAATCAGCGTCGTATTAGTGAGGGCCGGGGAGCGGCGCTGCCTGTGCGGGTACTTCCGCTGCGAGCAGCTGGGAGATGAGCGGCTGCTCGCAGCAGAAGCATTCCGACCGGCGGCGCTGCTCCTCGGTCCTCCGTTCACACTTGCCGTCGGGAGATCATAGCGCTGTTTAAATTAGGCGCCAATCTCGCTGATTGGTCGCGGTCAGCTGGCGTCCGCGACCAATCAGCACAGCAGTGTTTAAATGTGGTGGGAAGATCGGTGATTGGTCGCGGCCGCTATTTAAATGTGGCGCCCAAATCGGTGATTGGTCGCGCTCTCCGCCCGCGACCAATCAGCGAATCGTATTGGTGAGGACCGGGGAGCGCCGCTGCCTGTGCGGATACTTCCGCTGTGAGAAGCCGGGACATGAGCGACTGCTCGCAGCAGAAGTATCCCGACCCGCAGCGCCGCTCCCTGGTCCTCCCTTGACACGTTAGCAGCTGATGTCCCCACAGTATCCGCATGGTGTTACAAAGGTCCGGACATTTGTGTTAAAAATCGCTGATTGGTCGCTGGCGCTGCCCGCGACCAATCACCGATTTGGGCGCAACATTTAAATAGCGTCCACGACCAATCAGCACAGCGGTGTTTAAATGTGGCGCCAAGATCGGTGATTGGTCGCGGCCGATATTTAAATGTGGCGGCCAAATCGGTGATTGGTCGCGGGCAGCGCCAGCGACCAATCAGCGATTTTTAACACAAATGTCCAGACCTTTGTAACACCATGCGGATACTGTGGGGACATCAGCTGCTAGGGTGTTGAGGGAGGACCGGGGAGTGGAGCTGCGGGTCGGGATACTTCTGCTGCGAGCGCCCGCTCATGTCCCGGGTTCTTGCAGCGGAAGTATCCGCACAGGCAGCGCCGCTGACATCCATGTGGCTAGGGTGTGAAGGGAGGACCGGGGAGCGGCGCTGACATCCAATTGGTCGCGGTCGCTATTTAAATGTGCCGCACAAATCGGTGATTGGTCATGGTCTTGGCCCGTGACCAATCACTGATCTTGCCGCAAAAGTTAAACACTACTGTGCTGATTGGTCGCGGACGCTGCTCGTGACCAATCACCGATTTGGGCGCCAAATTTAAATATCAGCCGCGACCAATCACCGATCTTGGCTCCACATTTAAACACCGCTGTGCTGATTGGTCGCGGACGCTATTTAAATGTGGAGCCAAGATCGGTGATTGGTCGCGGCCGATATTTAAATTTGGCGCCCAAATCGGTGATTGGTCGCGGGCAGCTTCCGCGACCAATCAGCACAGTAGTGTTTAACTTTTGCGGCAAGATCAGTGATTGGTCACGGGCCAAGACCACGACCAATCACCGATTTGTGCGGCACATTTAAATAGCGACCGCGACCAATTGGATGTCAGCGCCGCTCCCCGGTCCTCCCTTCACACCCTAGCTGCATGGATGTCAGCGGCGCTGCCTGTGCGGATAATTCTGCTGCGAGAACCCGGGACATCAGCGGGCGCTCGCAGCAGAAGTATCCCGACCCGCAGCGCCGCTCCCCCGTCCTCCCTTATGCATGGAGGTCAGTGACGCCGGCGGTCCTTCCGCTGCTATCGAGGCGCTCATCTCCCGGCTGCATCTCCGTCCCGCAGATGGGTCCGACGGTCGAGGTCCTTCTGCTGGTACCGGCCAGGAGATGAGCGCCTCGCGCCGGTCCTCTCCCGGCTGCATCGGCGCTGAGCTCCATCCCGCAGATGAGCCGCTAACGGCCGCCATCTTTTTTCAGAAATCCCGCGGCGCTGATTGGCCGCTGCCGGACCAATGAGCGACGCGGGATTTCCAGGACAGACAGACAGACAGACGGGATAAGACGATTATATATATAGATGGTGAATGTTGCAAGTTTGGTAGAGTGGGCCCCCCCAGGCGCCGAGGGCTCTGGCACTTGCCTGGGTCTCTGGGTGTTGGCACCGGCCCTCGGCAGCAATCTAGCTTGTGGATTTTTATCCCAGATTTTCCCTTTGCATTGCACATGTAATCCATATAGAGGTGTGGCTGTCAGAGCCGGACTGGCAATTACCAGATGGGCTGGTATCTGCACTGGGCAGCTCTGACTGTACTTTCACTGTGTGATAAATGTGAATCTGTAACATTTCTTAAAGGAAAAAAATACAATTGTGCTGGAATATTGCGTACATTTGCAAAATTGTACATGTGGTTTTATGGGAAAAAATGCACCAAGAAAACAACAACTTGTGACCGTATAAGAAAAGAAAGTTAGATAAGAAAAGTAGTGTTTATCGCCATGTGAATACATATCTGGGGAATCCAGGTGGATTTGAAATAGGAAATACAAAGGAAGGACGTGTATACTGTACATCCCCAGCTGGATCCACTCCTGGAGTTGACGGCATGTATGATTACCGCCCTATGGTGCACCAGTGCAATGTGCACAGACCAATTATTACTGTGGCTCCCTATCACACACCAGTAGTCAGTCTGTGTGCCGCCATATGGTGCATCAGATATCACCCCCATTAAATCCCCGTATACAGCACCGGACCCCTCCATTGTTTTCTACGTCCCCGCGCCATTTTGCCTCTCCGCAGCTTTATAACTCATTCTGTTTGAAATGCCTTTATGTTCTAAAGAAAATGCCACCGAGGAATTAACAAAATGTAAATCAAAAATGAAAAGCTTATAAATCAGATGCAAATATTGTACAACGGCAGCAAGGGAGTCACAAAGACTGAAACGCTGATGATGGGGTGGAAGGGGGGGGGGGGGGACTCGCACACAGATATGTACCAGACGTAACACCCCGCCGGGCTTTGGCGGGGGTCCTAATGACTCCGTAACACCCTGGCTCATTTTGTCACTGGTGGTCTAGTTACTTTTATTGAAGTGGTGCTGCAGTGTAAAGCATGGTGAAGAGGTAGAGCACCATTTCAGGAGACAATGGGGCTTCCTATAGTCCCCTCCTAATGTCGGGAGGCATTACCCAATCAGATTTCAATCAGATGTGATGGGAAACTTAAAAATATTTATCCTCTATCCAAGGACTGAGTGATCCCTGGGGGTCCGACTGCGAGGACTCTGCTATATCTGCGATAATGTAGTGTTCATCCCATTAATCCTAATGGAGAAATGCTGCCGTGTCTCCAACCAGAAAGGGCTGATAACGGAGAATAATAGATTGTATCCAACTTCATAAAGAGTGAGAGGGATCCCAGATCTCATTAACCGGAGATCTTTATCCCATATTACAGAGACTCTGGAGATGAACGGGATTCAAGTGCGTCTTAAGCTCAAACATTTCCCTTTCTCCAAGGAATAACGGTGGATTCTGTAATCCGGACACGGCTGGAGCGCCACGCAGTGTTCACACTGGGATTCAAGGGCGATGGTGGTTATAAAGTTTATTAAGGGGATCTTTATGGAGATGGGATGATCCTTTAAGACTCACAAAGATATTTCTGTCTAATAACGTGATGGCTATTGCTAGGACTTGCCCTCACTTGAGTAGGTCGGACCACTGGACTGCAGAGAGGAGGCCACCTTTCCCATTTAGCACCGGATCCTCTTCCCTGTGCGATACTTGTCCCCCAGTCAGTGGCGGACATAGACAGAAAAGGGCACCTGAGCAAGGACACTATATGGGCCCTGTGCAGTCCTATAGTTCTGCTATGACAGAAGTTCTTTGCTGCTTTGGAGAAAGTAGTGTCCTCCTCACCTCTTGGGCCCCTGTGTGGCTGCACCAATGATATGTCCGCCCCTGCCCCTGGTGTGTAGCAGTATGTACATGTGTCCTGTGTGCTACTGCAATATAATGGTAATTTGCCTGCACTAGATGGCTCTGTAGAACAATAGACTTGAATAGGGGCTGCAGGAAGGAAGTGAGGCAGTCTGTGGCTGAAGCCACATGGAGGTGTGGAGATCTAGTCTGTACGTTTGGTGCAGATCCCAAAGATAGGAGCTGTCAGAGGGGAAGCCTCAATGCAGCCTGTGAGGAGCGATGTATATATCCCATATTGGGATCGCTCTGTGGGCAGGTGAGTTTTGTAAATGGCTAAGGGCATAGCAGCTGCAGAAGCCAGGAAGTGCCAGGGCATCCTATACAAGCAATGGTGCCATGGTACGGAGTCTCCTCCTTTAGACCCAGAGTGGCAGGAGCTGACAGCCATACTGGGATGTATTCTGACCACTGGACATCATGGAAGACTTTAAATGGTCCAGTTATTGTAGAGACGTTCCTTATAAGATTACAGCTATGGAGCTTGTGTGCTCGGGGACTGCAACTGTAAAGCATCTCTGCCTGTGACTGACGTTCCTGCAAAGACTCCAGTCCTTCTATTACATCTGCAGACGGTCGCCACTGCCACCCTCTGTACAGACAGCCCCATGACCGTGAACAGGGTCGGCTGTGGTTCGTGCACATCCAGGTGACCCGGGGGCAACACCAGCGCTGCTGCCCCTTTAATCTCTTGATCTGTGGGAATCCCAGAGCTCCAACCTCTTCATCATGAAATGATGGCGCATACATCTACAGCTTTCTGATATGTAAGATATTTACATCTTACTAATTTCCAAGATCTCTGCAACTTGGTGAGATACAAAGTATATTCATAAATGGCAGAACGTGTCATGATACAATGCATAGGATTATAGTGTGTTAAGGCTATGTGCACACGGTGCGTTTTTTTTCGAGCAAAAATGGGCCAAAAACCGCAGCTGCGTATGACAAACTCAGCTCTGCTACATCTATATGAAATCCATATGACACTACAAATCCCAGCACGACGCAGGATGTCCAGTTCTGGTTACAAGAGCTGGTGGGCACTCCAGATATAAGCCCCTGGCAAGAAAAGGAAAGCGACAGACGCTAAATTGGGGGCATCAGGGTGACTAAATGAGTGGTGTCTTGTCTGCAGCCGCCCTGCGCTCCGCTATGGACCCGCTGCCTTAAATCTTCATGTGTCGGTGACATGGCTGGCGCTTGGCAGCGTGACTAAACAATGTGGTGGGGGATGAAATCGGATCATTCATCTTCGGTACCACTATTAAAAATCTCCATTGTGGCTGGAGAGTTTGATGCAGTGGTGCAGCGATCGGGGTCAGAGGTTATAGTCACACTTTTAAACGGCCAGACATGCAAATAATTGCTTCCAGGCTAATGCGCTGTTATGAGACCCTGGAAGTGACTGGTAACCCCCTTCTGAATTTAAGTATGGAGATTGCAATGTCCCTAAGGCATCTTTACTGTCATATACAAGGTCGGGCAATGATAGGGGAAGGGCGAGGAGAAGGGATATACTTTTACGTGGTAAACCTATAGAGATTTTTAATGGCCACTTAGTAGACATGTCAGATCGGATGGAAAACGTCATCGTTCCGCCATCGAAGAATAATTTTGTTTTGCTGAACTGTAATAATTATACTCGGGGGGTCTTGTTGTTCTGCTGCTTTACGAGTCAGAAAGAGAATGAAAATTAGTGCATTTCTGAGCACCCAAACTCCCCACCTTATCCCCAATGATCCAATTTCTTCTATTCTAGGTCTAAATGGTGGTGGGAAAATATTTTAGTGAATTTTGGGTCATGAATCATAAATAGGAATAATGGGAGATTCCACATATAAATATTCCAATCATTTTGAATCAGTTGCTCCCAAAAGAAGACCAATCGGATCAGACATGATCTGATATTACAATAGAACTGACAATCCACATAGTCACTTATGCTTCATTAATATAATTTTATGTGTTTTTTTTACTTCCCGGAGGAGGTTTCGCTGGAGAATCTCCTCTTTCTCTACTTGCCGCTGCAGCCCTGGGCGGCTCCGTGCGCTGCTCCTCCTCGTGGCGCAGGTGTTTCCATTGTTGGTGAGCTAACTATTCTCTTTTATGTATATACCTGAGGTCTTGTCATACCCTCAGCACACTTACCGTATATACGGTACCTTTTATAATTATTTACAAGCATTAACATGTCGCAACCTACCACCAGTCACTCCCCAGACATCGGGAACAATTCTATTAGAGCAGACAAATTTTCTTCAATATTTAATAGCATGACCAGTACTACATCTGTTTTTATTAACTCCATTGACAATGATCTACAAACTGTAATGAAGCAACTTGAATTTAAAATGACTAAAGAAATGAAATTATGGTGGGACTCTACTTCCATTAAAACACATATATCCAAAAATATGATTCCAAGAGGTCTCAGAATATGAAAAAACGCCACTGTGGCGCCCTGCTACGCATTGGTACCACAGAACCCAGAAGGGTGCATGGATGGACTTCTCCACAAGAGGCCCTCACACATTCACACACCTCCACCCTACCACCTCAGACCAGCAGAGGGAGCCCCGATAGGGATATATATAGGGAGGGTGGAGCCAGGCAGCTCAGTTTAGAGTCGGAGTTAGAGCTCAGAGTTGAGCAGAGAGCGTGCTGGCGCTCGGAGAGCAGCGAAGAGCAGCGCGTTGCTGCTGTGCTTAGGCGAGCCAAGGCCTACAGCACGTGTGAAGGCCTAGTGAGGGCCTTGAGTGGGCCGAAGGCGAGAGGAGAAGGAAGAAGTAGCAAGGGGGCAGAGGAGCATACCTGGCTCACCCCGAGATATATACCGGACACCGGGTCCGCGCCTACAGGGACTCTTTAAACACACAGTAGGGACTACCGGAACCCCTGGAGGACTACAGGGCCCAGGTTTGCCAAACGCTGACTACAGTACCAGGGCTAGGAGTCACGGAGGCCCCAGCGTCCAGGGAGAGTGATCTCCAAAGAGAAGGCCCTACCACCAGGTCAGCAGGTGCAAGGGAGAGAGAGACAGTAACCAAGCTAGGCCTAGTTCCAGGCAGGCCAGAAGCTTAGCGAGTAAAGCCACGGATCAGGAGGCCCTATACCCGCTCACTGGGGAGAGTCCAAAAGTGCACCCTTCGCCTGGAGTACCCTGGACCGTGCCTGCACCATCACCAGTAAAGGTACTGAAGCTTACCCCCGTGTAAGTGTCCGTCTTTCCTCCGGGACCGTCCTGCTGTCTCTCCCCAGCATCCTCCATTACACCCCACGCTGCCCTGGAGCTAGCTCTACCTGTGGAGAGCCACACCAGCCCTGCTGCCGTATCACCAGCTCCAGAGGACTGCTCCGCAGCGGCGGCCCCCTTAGCCGCATTCCACAGGTGGCGTCACGAACTTTCCAAATCCCCTATAAATTCCCCTTTTTACTGACCGCCCTGTGTCACAGGACTGGGCCAGCCACCGTGATATCCCCCAACCGGCATCCAGAGGCCCGGCTGCCGAGTACCCCACGGCCCAGGGGGCGCGTCACCACCACGACATAGACAAATTCCAGATCAGATTCTTTCCTCATGCTATCTAAAATTGATGGAGCTTATTGTTAAACATGAAGATATAGAACTATTGAAAATCACGGAGGAAATTAAAGGGTTACAAGCTTCATTAACTCCTTATACAGATACAAGTGATTTTTCTTTCTTAAATCGCAACATGCTCTCCAACTTGGAAAAAATGGGAAAACTCTATGATGGATATAAAAAAAGATCCAAATTTCAGAGAGACTCCATGGACTATGCTAATAACCAGGTACAGTGGGAAAAATAAGTATTTGATACACTGCTGATTTTGCAAGTTCTCCCACCTGCAAAGAATGGAGAGGTCTGTAATTTTTATCGTACGTACACTTCACCTGTGAGAGACAGAATCTTAAAATAAAAAAACAGAAAATCACATTGTATGATTTTTACATAATTCATTTGCATTTTATTGCATGAAATAAGTATTTGATACAATTGAAAAACAGAACTTTAATATTTAGTACAGAAGCCTTTGTTTGCAATTACAGAGGTCCGACGTTTCCTGTAGTTCTTGACCAGGTTTGCACACACTGCAGCAGGGATTTTGGCCCACTCCTCCATACAGATCTTCTCCAGATCTTTCAGGTTTCATGGCTGTCGCTGGGCAACATCGAGTTTCAGCTCCCTCCAAAATTTTCTATTGGGTCCAGGTCTGGAGACTGGCTAGGCCACTCCAGGACCTTGAAATGCTTCTTATGGAGCCACTCCTTAGTTGCCCTGGCTGTGTGTTTCAGGTCATTGTCATGCTGGAAGACCCAGCCACGACCCATCTTCAATGTTCTTACTGAGGGAAGGAGGTTGTTGGCCAAAATCTCATGATACATAACCCCATCCATCCTCCTTTCAATACGGTGCAGTCATCCTGTCCCCTTTGCAGAAATGCACCCCCAAGGTATGATGTTTCCCCCACCATGCTTCACGGTTAGGGCGGTGTTCTTGGGGTTGTGCTCCTCCTTCTTCCTCCTCCAAACATGTCGAGTGGAGTTGATGCCAAAAAGTTCTATTTTGGTCTCATTTGACCATATGACCTTCTCCATGCCTCCTCTGGATCATCCAAATGGTCATTGGTGAACTTCAAACAGGCCTGTACATGTGCTGGGGTGAGCAGGGGGACCTTGCGTGCCCTGCAGGATTTTAATCCATGACTGCATAGTGTGTTACTAACGGTAATGTTTGAGACTGTGGTCCCAGCTTTCTTCAGTTCATTGACCAGACCATGTCCTCTCGTGTAGTTCTGGGCTGATTCCTGACCTTTCTCAGAATCATCCTTACCCCACGAGGCGAGATCTGGCATGGAGCCCCAGACCGAGGAAGATTGACAGTCCTCCTGTGTTTCTTCCATTTTCTAATAATTGTGCCAAAAGTTGTTGCCTCCTCACCAAGCTGCTTGCCTATTGTCCTGTAGGCCATCCCAGCTTTGTTCAGGTCTACAATTTTGTCCCTGGTGTTCTTACACAGCGCTTTGGTCTTGGCCAGGGTGGAGAGGTTATAGTGTGATTGAGTGTGTGGACAGGTGTCTTTTATACAGGTAACGAGTTCAAACAGATGCAATTAATACAGGTAATGAGTGCAGAGTAGGAGGGCTTCTGAAAGAAAAACTAACAGGTCTGTGAGAGGCAGAATTCTTGCTGGTTGGTAGGTGATCAAACACTTATTTCATGCAATAAAATGCAATTTTATTATTTAAAAATCATACAATGTGATTTTATGGATTTTATTTTTAGATTCTTTCTCTCACAGGTGAAGTGACCTACGATAAAAATTGCAGACCTCTCTATTCTTTGTAGGTGGGAAATCTTGCAAAATCGACAGTGTATCAAATACTTATTTTCCCCACTGTATATACGTGGCAATCTCATAAATCCAGGAAATCTATTCTGAAAAATGGAGATTTTAAGCAATTTGATCGGCATAGGAGAGTCAGCTTTGCTAATTACGACACCTCTGCCGGTTCCTCCACTAATAATACGTCTGATGACTTCTCTGACTCCTCATTTAGCTGTATAGGAGATAAAGCTTCAGGAGCTATAGCCAAACTTTCATATGGATTCCAGTCAAAAAACGGAATAGACAGGAAGGGAGGAAAAACAAACAGCAGAGGTATCCACAACCGGTGAAAAGGAGATTGTAACCTGTCGGGTGTGGAACCTACATATTATCTGAAAACAAATTTCATTACTATCAAGTGGATTGGGTTTCTCACCCACTAATAAATTTGATGTTAATAGATTTTCCAGAAATTTGACATTGTAATGCCATTTCTTGGAAAATGATGCTGTACCCATCAGACGAACACCTTTGATGACTCCTCTTTTTTTCAATAATCCAACTTTTCTTTTCAAGGAACTACAGAGTATTGTAATCATTAAGATCATTGGAATCTGAATCCTCCACTACCAATACTTCCCTTAATAGTTCATTTTCTATTAGTAACCGTATTTCTATTCAATCCAATCGAGATTCATTGCTTTGGACTCTTTTCAGGATTAAATTGAGAAAGGAACTTGTGGCTCTGAATACAAGCACTTCCTACAGTGTGAATAGTAACCTAACCTCTGCTGAAAGATCTGCCTTGAAGGAACTCCAAGAAAATAAGAATTTACTTAAAGTATATATATATAAAAAAATAAAAAAAGCTGATAAAGGCAGGACTATTGCAGTTTTGAATTCTTCTTTATACCACAAACTTAATTTACAAGATCGTAATGACGCCATTGTTTATAAAAAATTGCCCAGTGATCCTACTTCCTACTTTCTAAAAGAATTACATAAATTGTTAGATTCAGGTCTTCTTTTGGGAGCAATTGATACAAAATGATTGGAAAATTTTGATGTGGAATTTTCCCGTTATTCCTATTTATCATTCATTACCCAAAATGCACAAAAATATTTTCCCACCACCATTTAGACATATAATAGCAGGAATTGGATCATTGGGGGAAAGGTTGGGAGCTTGGGTTGACCATTATCTTCAACCTTTAGTCCAGAATTTACCAGGTTTTATCAGGATGCTAAGGCTGTTGTCTCTACTATGGATAATTTCCAATGGGATCCATCATACTTTGGTTGTGGTGAGTCTGTATCCGTCCATACCATATAATGCTGCCATACACTGCCTTTCTTATTTTTTGGCAAAACATAGTTCTTACTCCATACCCATTCAAGATTTTTTTTTTTTAATTTCAGCGTTTTCTTTTCTTCTTACAATTATTTTTCATTTGATAATGCGTTTTATTTACAGAAACAAGGGGTGAGCATGGGAACGAAATTCTCCCCTTTTTTGGCTAATATAGTCATGGCGGTTTGAGAGGAAGAATATTTATTTAATGAATCTAACCCATGGTGTACCAGCATTGTATGGTATGGACATTATATAGACGATTTTCTTTTTGTGTGGAATGATAGTTATGAAAAAGTTTCTTCCTTTTTAACTTGCATTAATTCCAACCCATAAAACTTAAAATGTACTAGTTTTTTTTTTTATTCTGAAAAAATTAATATTTGGATATTTCTATTAATAGGTCACTCTAATTCCAACATAGTGACTGTGATTCTTTTTAAAAAATTCACTGCTTCGAATTCCATACTTCATGCGTCATCCTGCCATCCCCCCTCCCATGTCATTCACAACATCCCCATGGCGGTATTAATACGTACTAAATGCAGTTGTTCCCCCCCCAACAAGACTATACAACAGAATCAGAAAAAGTTCTTTGTAGATTACGGGGAAGAGATTATCTGGATTGGAGCTTAAACAGAGCAAGTAATATTACTGGTATAGAAAGAAGAAACTTACCACTCAACATCGCAAATCTAATAGAAAAACCTTTGATTCTTCCATCATTTTCTCCACAATATCACGTGATCACTGCCATTATTAAAAAATATATTTGCCTTTACTAAATCAGAATCCAAAACTCCATAATGTTTTGGAGAGTTTTTCTGTCAGATTCGTCGCAAAAAAAGCCCCATCACTGGGTTCTTTACTTTCCCAGAGTCTTTTTTTTCTTCAACAGGTGTAAAAAAAACATGTAAAACACGTCTTTTCTTCAAGGTTTTTTTTTAAATGTGGTCTCACCCGCTGTATTTCTTGTAATTCTGCTCAGAAATGCACTAATTTTCATTCTTATAGTAATGGCCATAGTTTCATTCTTAAGGATTTTATTAACCTGAACACATGAAACGTCATTTATCTAATAGAATGTGAGTTGTGCAGAATACAGTATGTGGGGTGTAACAAACACCGCTTTAGATTGGTGGCAGCTGGGCACCTATGGGGGCACAATTAATCCCGGATGTACATAATTAACATTGCTTTACTAATTATACTGATCTGATTTTAAGTTACCGTCAAAGTCATATTGGAAATAGTCAGCAAACTTGACTCAATACATCATTAACAGCTTAAACCGGCTCCTATATAACAGTCTAACAATTAGTTTGTTTTAACCAGTTATAATTAGTGATGAGCGAGCATGCTCGCTACTGCTCAGTGCTCGCCTGAGCATGCTCTCTACTGCTCGGTGCTCGCCTGAGCATGCTCTCTACTGCTCGGTGCTCGCCTGAGCGTGCTCTCTACTGCTCGGTGCTCTCCTGAGCGTGCTCTCTACTGCTCGGTGCTCGCCTGAACATATTACTGCTCGAGATACTTGGCGAGCGCTGAGCATTTCCGGGTTGCTCTGCGGGAGCTCGGGTCTCCTCCCTGCATGTTTGGCGCTCTTTAGAGAGCCGATGAACATGCAGCGATTGCCTGCCACTCACTGTAATGTCGTAGCCATGTTAGTTGTGGCATTACAGTGATTGTCTGGCCGCACAGCGTCATCAGGTCTATATCAGACCTGGCGCCGCCATGCTCGTCACAGTCTACCCTGGAATCAGGCAGTAGGGAGAGGTGCTGCTGAGCTAGGGAGAGATTTGGTTGTGTATTAGGTAGTGTAGGTAGAACAGAAGTATATTAGAGACACATATCCATCTCAACAAACAGTCCTTCTGAGGACTAATCCATCTACAGAGATATCAGGCAGGCATATAGGCAGGCAGGCAGTGTATATAGCAGGCTGCAGTGCATATAGCACAAGAGGCTCCATTCCAGTTCTGTTTGCTGCTGGTGATTTTACAGATATTTGTAGAAATAGCCCCAGGTATCAGGGGCCAGGAATCGTTTTTTTTCTTATCTTAAACCTGATTACTTGCTTAAAAAGCAATCCAGAGAACAGTTTTTCTGCTCTATTTACTTGTTGGCACTGCAGAATACAGCCAGGTCCTTTCCATATTACAGCGCTAGAAATCCATCTATCTAAAACTGTGGTTTGTCCGTCACACGGATCACATATAAGTGCACTGAAAATTCTGCCATTTCTGGCCTCCATTGAAATTTTGTTGCAGTGTGTCAGTGAAGTTATTGACATGAGGTCGCTGTGATAAATAGTTACCTACTGGCCAGTATTTTAAAACTGTGGTTTTCCGTCACACGTATCACATATCACTGGGGTTCAAATCCAGCCATTTGTAGTGAACGTGGAACATGTTGTCCTCCATTTAAAATGGGCAAGGCGCATGGCAAGGGACGGGGAAGTGGACGTGATGGTAATGATGGTGCATGCAGATGATGAGGCTGAGGCCGTGGGCAAGCTGAAATTGTGCCACAACAAACACCCACATCTTCTCGCTCAACCTCCCTGTCCCCATTAATAGGGGACCGCAGAACACCATTATTGAACACAGAGCAGTGTGAAAAGGTTATTGGTTGGATAGCAGATAATGTTTCCAATCACTTAGCCAACACCACCCTGTCTTCCACACGGTCAAGTCTCAGTAGCCATGAGTCTGGACCGCATATTCCTCACCCTGATCCTCCTTTCTCCCACCATGCCGAGTGCCCAGAAACAACTGATCCAACACTTGGACACTCCGAAGAGCTGTTCACTTTTCCATTTATAGATTCAGGCCTCTCGCCCGGTCCACTTGAAGCGGGGCAAGAAGAGATAGCATGTAGCGATGCCCAAATATTTGAGCAGCCACGGTCATACGAAGGCGACGGTGGGAAACTGTCACGAGGTGGACAATCATGAGACACAATTGCCAGAAAGTCAGGAGGAGGACCAGGATGCTGAAGTGGAAGACGAGGTGGTGGATGATATAGTAACTGACCCAACCTGGCAGGAGGCCATGCAGAGTGAGGAGAGCAGTACACAGGTGGAGGGAGGCAGAGCACCCCAACTGGCAGGAAGAAACAGTGTGGTGGCCGCAGACAGAAGGCGGTCAATCGTCCCCCGTAACATCAACACGAGTGAAGTTGCCAGTACAACTGTTAGGTCTTCCCGAGTCTGGTTATTTTTTAAAGTCTCTGCCGATAACCCCAAAAAGGCCATTTGCACCACCTGCCAGGCCAGCATCAGCAGGGGAAGCAAAACTACAAGCCTGACCACCACCAACATGATCAGAGACATGGCAGCAAAGCACCCGACTAAGTGGGCTGAACCCCAGGGTCCAGGAACAGTATCTGCGGTTGGCACCACTGCTTCTTCTGCTGTTGTGCGTGCAGGCCAATCCTCTGTCCATGGTGCATGCAAAGATGCCTCCTGCCCTGCACCTGTCGTTGTACACTCTCAACTAGCACCACCAGCAAGCACGTCCACGTCCTTGTCCAAGCGCAGCGTTCAGTTGTCCCTACCCCAGTCCTTGGAATGCAAGCGCAAATATGCAGCCAACGCCCTACAGGTCACACTACTAAATTCACACATTTCACGACTGCTTGTGCTCGAAATGTTGCCTTTTAGGCTCGTGGAGATGGAAGCTTTCCGCAACCTGATGGTGGAGGCCGTCCCTCAGTACTCGGTCCCCAGCTGCCACTATTTTTCTCGGTGTGCCGTCTCCACATTACACGAGCACATGTCCCACAACATTAGCCATGCCCTCAACAATGCAGTTACTGGGAAAGTCCACCTAATCACGGACACGTGGACAAGTGCTTGTGGGCAGGGATGGTACATCTCGCTGACAGCACATTGGGTTAACATAGTGGAAGCCAGGACCCAGTTGGACGTTGGGACGGAACACGTCCTCCCAACGCCGAGGATTGCGGGCCCTGGGTGAATCAGGGTTGCCCCCACATTCTACAGCTCCTGCACCTTATCCTCCTCTTCAGCCTCCATCTCCGAAACTACCACATCAGTCACAAGCTGGAAGCACTGCAGCATTGCCTCAGTCAAACAGCAGCAGGCTGTTCTGAAGCTAATACGCTTAGGTGACAAACCACACAATGTTGAACAGTTGTGGACAGCTCTGAAAGAGCAGGCAGATCTGTGGCTGACACCGTTCAACCTACAGCCAGACATGGTTGTGTGTGACAATGGCCGGAACCTGGTGGCGGCTCTGAGGCAAGGTGAGCTCACACATGTACCATGCCTGACCCATGTGCTTAACCTCGTAGTTCAGCTGTTTCTCAAAACCTACCCGGAGCTGCCGGATCTGCTTGTCAAAGTACACCGCCTGTGTGCCCATTTTAGAAAGTCACCTACAGCTTCCGCCGCCCTTGCCCTGTTTCAGCAGCATTTGCAGTTTCTTGCTTACCGACTGGTGTGTGATGTCCCCACGCATTGGAACTCTACATCACAGATATTGGCAAGGATTTGTGAGCAGAAGAGGGCAGTTGTTGACTACCAGCATCAACAAGGCCGTCTGTATTCAGTTCAGGGTCTACACATAAGACCTCAGGAGTGGACATGGATGTCAGACATATGTACCATCCTCCAAAACTTTGAAGACTCCACCAAGATGGCGAGCGGCAATGATGCCATAATTAGCGTCACCATCCCGCTTCTCTGTCTTCTGAAACCCTCTCTGCTCACAATCAAAGAGGATGTATTGCAGGCGGAGCACGATGAGATGGAGCAAGGAACAATACAGGGTGATTACACACAGCACAGCCTCATCTCATCCCAACATGGATTGGGTGACAATGAGGAAGAGGAGGAGCTAGTTTCATGCGTAATAGACGGTACTACCTGGACAACTGCCATACTGTCTGTTCAGCGTGGATGGCATGAGGACAGGGAGGAAGATGAGGATGAGAGCTTGGTCAGTCGTCCTCTTGGTGAGGACATGGAAGTCTTGCCTGTTAGCAATCTGGCTGGCACGCATGACTGAGTTTATGTTACGCTGCATTTCCCGTGACCCTCGCATTCTCCAAATTTTGGGTGACAGTCATTATTGGTTCGTGACACTTCTCCTGAGGCGCACAGGTCTACTAAAATAGGGCAGTACCAGAAGGCCCTTGTTGCGGAATTATTAAAAAAATTCCCATCTGAAAACGCTGGCGGCAGAAGTCACGGTTCGTTGGACAACCAAGGAGTCCAGGCGAGAGAGACACAACTCCAATTCAGCAGAGGCAGGGGAACATCTGTCAAAGTTCTGGGACGGTTTTCTTAGACCCTCCTATCTTACAGGCCCTGAGGCGCGGGGTACTCTCACAAGGAGTGCAAAATTTGGGAAGATGGTGAGGGAGTACCTTGCCGACCGTACCAACGTCCTCCTTGATTCCTCTGTGCCTTTATAATTACTGGGTATCCAAGCTGGACACGTGGAATGAACTGGCTCTCTACACCTTGGAGGTCCTGGCCTGCCCTGCCGCTAGCGTTTTATCAGAGAGGGTTTTTAGTGCCGCCGGTGGAATTATAACTAATAGGTGCATCCGCCTGTCAACTGAAAATGCTGACAGGCTGACTCTTCTAAAAATTAACAAGGGCTGGATTGGGCCAGACTTCTCCACACCACTGAATGATAGCAGCGTAACATAAACTCAAATCCAGTGTCTTTTTTTGGGAGGTCTAACTCTATTTCCATGCACCTCTGTCTTCATACCCAGACATGGGTATAAGCTTCCTCATTTTGTCTATTTGCTCTTGTCCTCCTCCTTCTCCTCATCCTCCATCACCATATCATTCACCACCATATCTACCATATCACCTCCTCTACGTGTCTTGCAAGGGGCATTGGAATGCCTCCAAATTTTTGGCAGCTTTTGCATTCACTGTATAGGCAAACACTATGGGAGACCCACTTCCTAATAATGGGAACATTGTAGAGGTCAGAGAGCCTCCTAAAAACATCTCTTCCAAGGGGTATTGGGTTGCCTCCAAATTCTTGGCCGCCACTGCATACTCAATAACAGTTTAAGAGACCCACTTGTTAATAATGGGAGCAACAAAGCATAGCCGGCTGATGGCTCTCTAACAATAGCGAGGGCCGACTGCTGGCCCTTTAAGAATAGTAAAGGCCGCCTGATGGCCCTATAAAAATAGGTTTTGTGACTTTCAGAGTCCCTCCTTCAGAAATGAAACAGGATGTGTCTGATGATGTGTCGCATACCACATGGCCAGATAAGGTTGTAAAATGTTAAAATGACATTTTCCGGTGAATACATTTGTCTTGGTTGAAAGCAATGCAAAAGTGCAAAAACACATCAAAAACACTACGTGTGAACATAGCCCAAGCTGTTGAGGAGCAATTTTGTTTTTGCTTATTTATTTTGCCTTATATACAAGTCATTATCCTGGAAAGGATGTTCCTTAACATATTTCCCAGGAAAATCCATTTTGGTTTCGTTTTTGTATGTTTTATTGTGAGTCCGTAAAAGTGGCGTAATACTCTGACCACGTTGTCGACAGCAGTGACCTGGGAGTCAGAAATGCTTCCAGGGGGTCTTCCCCATGCTGTTCACATGTCATTTGAGCACTGTTCCCATTGATTTGGGCAATTTTTAGGCCCTCTGCAGACTGCCGGGGGGAGCCGCCTGAAAAATGCTCGAGTTTCCCATAGACTTACATTGGGCTCGTTGCTCGGGTAAAGCACCCGAGTATTCCAGTGTGCTCGACTCGAACAACGAGCACCCGAGCATTTTCATGCTCGCTCATCACTAGTTATAATATATTTCCTGTAGACATTAAACCTGCAAGGAATGCTGGGAGATTTCAGCTCTGAAGTCTGCAGAATTGCAAATGCAGCTCTAGAATATGGTGATGTTGATTATATCTGTGTGTTGTAGAATGGTGTCCTAAGATGACTGATCCCTTATAATGACCTGTAATGTCCAGACCATAATACATTACCAGTTTGTTGTCATATCCTCCCAGTGACATCTATTCTGGAAGCGCCGAGAGGATGAGTTATGATTTTTCTCTTCGCCATCTTCTATCTACAGGCACGTGAGGCAGAGACGTACTGTACATCCGCAGTATTTATATCCCCATTCACTGAAGAAAACTGCGTCCTCACAGTAGCATCAATGCTGTGTAATATAGAGAACAAGAGCCACCAGAGCTGACAGCCAGAATCCCAGGAGTCCATACTTATAAGAACGACACTGATCTAAGTCCTATGGATAAGCGACACTGCGTTGATAAAGGGGTTGTCCTCTTCTGAGCACCATTTCACAGTGATTTTGTGTATACATTACTTATCCTGTATTGATCCTGAGTTACATCCCGTATTATACTCCAGAGCTGCACTCACTATTCTGCTATTGGAGTCACTGTGTACATACATTACATTACTGATCCTGTACTGATCCTGAGTTACATCCTGTATTATACTCCAGAGCTGCACTCACTATTCTGCTGGTGCAGTCACTGTGTACATATACATTATGTATCCTGTACTGCTCCTGATATGTATCCTGTATAGGAGCTGAGATAAGCGCTTACTGGTTTATATAACAAGTTTACTGTAATTAATAGCAAATGGCAGAACTGTGAATACAGCTCTGAAGTATATTATAGGATGTAGTTGGGTAATCCCCTAGAAGTGAAGTCCTTGACTTGTCCTCTATTCTCAGCGGTAAGCTTGGTATTGTGTGAGGATGGGTTTAGCCCCCATTCTGTCGGCTGCGGCTCATCCTTCCCTGGTCCCAGGTTCTGTACAGTGATGCCGCCCTCGCTGCTGCTGCTCCAGGTGTGTCTGAGGTTGGATCTGCCCACAGTATATTCTCCATACAGTACACAGCTATTTCCATACTGTACGGTGCGGCAGACATGAGCATATGGCTGCTCGGATGGGTCCAGTCCTCCAGCACTGGGTATGATCTGCTGCCCATTAACCCTTTCTGCTATGCCGGTGTAGCGTAGCACAGCCCATGCACAGCCCCCACCCTCTCCAGGGGTTGCAATGCTTCCTCGGCTCAGGCTGTCAGTGCATCTCTGCTTTTGCGGCTGCATCTGCTTTGTCTGCCGAGGGGGGTGATCCCTGGTCCTCTAACATGCCTGGCACCATCTCACCCTAATGTAAGGATTAGCAGCAGGGAGGGGGGCAGAGAGCGGCTGACGGCTCCCTCATGGGGGCGGCAGTGTTGTGATTTTGTGCATCTCCCAGCAAACTTCCAGTCACCACTTCATCCTCCTCTTCTCTGTTTGTAGGCTTGCACCTGACAAGAGTGGGGTCATCCTAGACATCAGCACCCTGAAAATGAATGAGCTGGAGACCGAGGTCCCTCCGCTGCCTCCAAGATACAGATTCAGGGACCTTCTGCTTGGAGACCAGACCTTCCAGAATGATGACAGGTAAGGTTGGAAAACTGTAGGATGAGAGCTGACTGTAGCGGCAGTCCATGGTGCTGAACCTCCCAGAAAGGAGGGTGATCGGTAAAAGGGGTTCTGTGTGTAACTCTGTTTAGGTTGTCCATGGCGCCGAACCTCTACTGCACCTCCTAGAAGGCTGACCAGTAAGAGGGGGTCTTTTGTGTAACTATTTGGGAGCTATACATGGTGCCAAACCTCTACTGCACCTCCTAGAGGGGTGACTGGTAAGAGGGAATCTTGTGTGTAACTATATGGGAGCTATACATGGTGCCAAACCTCTGCTGCACCTCCTAGAAGGCTGACTGGTAAGAGGGGGTCTTGTAGAGACTATATGGGAGCTATACATGGTGCCATCCTCTACTGCACCTCTTAGACGGGTGACCGGTTAGAGGGGGTTTTGTATGATACTATATGGGAGTCATCCATGTTGGGATTCCGAAGCTGCACCTCCTAGAAGGGTGACCAATAAAAGGAGGTCGTGTATGAGACTATATGGGAGCTATCCATGGTGCCAAACCTCTGATGCACCTCTTAGAAAGGGGTGATTAAGTTAGTGGGGGTTTTGTATCTGACAATATGGAAGCTATCCATGGTGTCGAACCTTTACTGCACCTCCTAGAAGGGTGACCGGTAAAAGGGGGTCTTCTATGTGACTATATTGGAGTTGCCCATGGTGCTAATCCTCTGCTGCACCTCCTAGAAAGGGATGACAAGTAAGACTGGGTCCAGTATGTGACTATATTGGAGATATCCATAGTGCGGGTCCTCTACTGCACCACCCAGAAGGGGTGACTGGTAAGAGGGGGTCTTGTATGTATATTACCTCCCACAAGGGGGTGATCGGTAAAAGGGGTTTCGTGTGTAACTGTTCAGGTTGTCCATGGTGTCGAACCTCTACTGTACCTCCTAGAAGGGTGACCTGTAAGAAAGGGTCTTGTATGTGACTATATTGAAGCTATCCATGGCGCTGATCCTCTACTGCATTTCCCAAAAGGGGGTGATAAGTTAGGGGTGTCTTGTATATGACTATATTGGAGTTGCCCATGGTGCTAATCATTTTTTGCACCTCTTAGAAGTTGGTGTCAAGTTTGAAGGTGTCCTTTATGTGAGTATAATGGAGATATCCACAGTGCTGATCCTATCCTAGAAGGGGTGACCAGTAAGAGGGGATCTTATATGTATCTATGTGGGAGCTATCAACAGTGCTGCACTTCCTAGAAAGGGGTGACTGGTGGTAAGAGGGGGTCTTGTACTTGACTTTATTATAGTTGTCCATGGTGCTGATCCTCTCCTGCACTTCTCAAAAAAGGTGAAAAGTTAGAATGAGTCTTGTATATGACTATATTAGAGTTGTCCATGGTGCTGATCCACTACTGCGTCTCCCAATAGGGGGTGACCTGTAAGAGGGGGTCTTGTTGGGTTTGGTGGAGGTTGAGCACCCTGGACAGCTCCTTCAGCCCTGCATACAGCAGTCTTGCACACATCCGCTTTATTGATTTTCTTGGGACTTCGCTATCTCACCACTCACCAGTCGTGACATTGAGATTGTAATAGGGGGACTTTAGAGATTTTGGGATCTCCTTGTCAGAAACTGAAGGCACGTAATGCAGGAAGAATCATCTCGACCTTATTGTTTTACCAATCAGTGGGGGGAATGGATCACCGATGACTTGTCTCTGTGAAGGCTTTTAAAAGTGAACCATCCCTTTAAGGGAGTGCAATCGTAGGTGGAGATAGAAGCATTGATGAGTCTGAAGATTCCCTTGTCTTTGTCCCTCATGTTTTCTGGTGCGACGCGAGGTCACAGCAGAATACTGTGTCTGCGGCGTCTGGTACAATGGAGTCAATTCTCCAGACAGTAACGTAGCAGATGATTGGCCTCCGCACCGCTGTAACTATCAATTAGAGTGTAATGAATAGTGCAGATCTCCGGTGAGGAGCTGCGTACAACGCTCATGGGGGTCTGGATCTGCATCAACCAAGGACAGGGATCAATAGCATTCGCATACGTAAGCGTTTATTAGACTCCAATACCCCCCAAGCACCCCGGGGCCAAATAATAAAACTTATCTGCTCAGGATTTTACTTATTAGAGCAGCAGTTAAATGCTCTTGGAACCATAGAAAACCATTATGGATATGTTCCCCACAGTAATATCCTATTTTCCTACTGAAATTACTATGGAAGGAAAAGCCGTCCGACATATAGATGAGTAGGCGGTCATGTGGGCTCCTGTACTCCAGCTTTTTTGACGTTTTCATTGGAGGGCCACATGTTTTATGACCAACTCTTCTGATAAAAATTGTCAATCACAGTAATACTGAATCGTGATGCTGGCTGGGTCAGTGAGTTGGCAGATGGGTGAGAATAGGTAGATGAATGGGAACATGGTGGACAGGTGATTAAATTGGTTGGTGGCTTGCCAAAAATGGATGAATAGATGGAAAGGTTGGTGGGTTAATGGATTGATATGTGGGTGGTGAAATAGGTTGGTTGGTGCATGGGTAGATGGGTTAGTGAGTAGATGAGTGGGACAATCGGTTGTTGGTTGGATGGGTGGATAGGTTGGCAATGGGTGAATGCGTGAAATGGTTGGAAATAAAATGATGGGAAATATAGTGGAAGAAGCTGGGTGAAAAGGTTGGGTAGATTGATGGATGAATAGGTTGATAGATCAGTGAATACGTTAGTTGGTAGATAGATGGATGAATAGGTTGATAGTAGATGGGTGAATAAGTTGATAGATATGTGGATGAAGAGGTAAATAAATTGGTGAATAGATTGGCAGTGGGTGAATAGGTTGGTTAGAAGTTGAATAATAAGGATGGTTGGTAGGTGGGTGAATAAGTTGGTTGGTAGAAAGTGGGTAATAAATTTGGGTAGGTTGATGGATGAATAAGTTGATAGGTGGGTCAGTGAATAAGTTACTCACCCACAGGTCTAGCAACTAACTTATTCACTGACCTACCTATCAACTTATTCATTCATCAACCTACCCAATCTTATTATCCGCCTTCTACTAACCAACCGATTCACCCACTTCCAATCTATTCACCTACACATTTACCTATTCACCCACACATCTACCAATCAACCAACCAACTACTAACCTATTAACCCATCTATCTACTATGAACATATTCAACCACCCATCTAGCAACTATGTTCATAGTAGATAGATAGGTGAATAGGTTAGTAGTTGGTTGGTTGATTGGTAGATGTGTGGGTGAATAGGTAAATGTGTAGATGAATAGATTGGCAGTTGGTGAATCGGTTGGTTAGTAGAAGGTGGATAATGAGGTTGTTGATGGGTAGGTCAGTGAATAAGTTAGTTGCCAGACAGGTGGGTAAATAGGTTGATAGTAAATAGATGAGTAAATAGGTTAGTAGCAGAAAGTGGTTGATAAGGTTGGTGAGTGGATAGGTTGATTGGTAGGTGGATGAATAAATTAGATGGTAGATGAATGGGTGAATAGGTATATGGGCAGATGAATAGATTGGCCGTGGGAGAATCGATTGGTTGGTAGAAGGTGGGTGATAAGTTTAGGTAGGCAGATGGATGAATAGGTTGATAGGTAGGTCAATGAATAAGTTTGTTGCTAGACTATAGTGCTGTTGATAGTAGATGGGTGAATAGGTTAGTTGGTTGGTAGAAGTTGGTTGATGAGGTTGGTGGATGAATAGATTGCTTGTTAGGTGGGTGAATAGATTAGATGGTAGATGCATGGGTGAATAGGTATATGGGCAGATGAATAGATTGGCAGTGAGAGAATTGGTTGGTTAGTAGAAGGTGTGTGATGAGGTTAGTAGAGGGTGGGTGAGGAGGTTTAGTAGGTTGGTGTATAAGTTAGTTGGTAGACTTCTGGGTGAATAGATTGGTGGGTATGGGATGGATTGAGAGGCTTGTGGGTAGATGAATGGATTAATATATTGGTGGGTAGTTGGCTAATTGGGTTCAGTGGGTGGTTGAGAGTGGATGGGTAGATGGGTCTGTGATTAGGGATCAGTCCGGTGGGTGCTTATACTTTGAGATATAAGTAGAGCAGGGCAGATGTCATCCAAGACTTCTTGCTTCCTCGCCTGGAGACGTCTCATACTCTGATTTCCGCAGAGCTGCTAGTAAACACAATATCATGCAGCTGGTTTTTTTTTGCCTGAAGTCTCCTGAGATGTCCACAGTATTTGAATAAACACTTAGAAGTTCTTATGTCTTCTGGTGATGAGTCCGGAGAAGTCTCTGGAGACACTTTCCATGGTTCTACAGAGAGTGCGATTACAATTACTGAGATCCACCGGGCTGCGATCAAACATCCAATTATCGGGATGGCAGAGCCTCCGATCCCCTGCCTGTAACAGGAATGTGTCTAATGAGTGTTTCATGTCTCCCTCCTCTAATGTGCCTCTTCCTACACCTCTGTCCATTAGTTCATCCTGATCCTCCTGATTCATAAATATAATTGTAGACCTGCGAGGACACATAAAGGTGCATCAGACATTTGCCAAATAAAGTAAAGCAGGGTGGCAGGGTCCAAGTACTGTATGTATCACTGTATAATTGGCTAATTACCCCTAAGGGGGCTGTAGTGGAATGTGGCAGCGGTCGTGATCGCGAAATTCTGGGAGCAGTGATTATACTGGTGATTTGTGACAGATAAATGTGCCATGAATCCATTAAGTTCCTATTAATGCTGCTGCTCCCTCCATCATTTCCTGCGCTTGTAATTGATTATTACGGTACAGCGTGGTATGGCGTTATTTTTAACCTTCCCAGGTAGTAATAGTAGTGATGTTTGCACAGGCAACATTAGCCGCAGGTACTATGACCACAGAGTAAACACTGAGATGTGGCCATTATCTCTGCAGACAGGTGTTTGATATCCGTCCTGTTATTGTCAGATCATTTCATGACAGCTGAGACCTAGAGGGCAAAGCCATGAAATATCGCTTTATTACGGATGTGTTATTACAGTCAGCTGATCACACTTGTTCCCGTGACTCCACAGGGTCAAAGCAACTTAAAGGAATCCTACAGGCACAGCTTGCACACTGCATTACACCTATCACTGGCACCGAGGGGGAGGTTCCCTCTGCTAGTTCCACCCCCGCGGAACCTGCACGAGGCATAACACAGTACCGCAGCGGGGTGGCCCATCGCTTTGAAAGATTATTAAAAGGAATGACTGAACTGAAGGGCGACCCCTGTCTGTGTGCCGCCTTTATAAGAATATAGAGTCATGAGTAGTGTTGAGCGATACCTTCCGATATCAGGAAATATCGGATCGGATTGGATCGGGCCGATACTCAAAAAGTATCGGATATCGCCGATTCCGATACCGGAAACCAATGCAAGTCAATGGGACACAAATATCGGAATGAAAATAAACCCTTTCTTTCCTTGTAGGTTAATTCTACATGAAGGAAAACAACTAACAATAATGTAGAATATATTGGGGGAGGTGGTTGCCCAAATCGATGGGAACAGTGCTCACAGTGAAACATGAAAAGCCGGCAATTCAGCAGCGGCATACACCGGTACCCGACAATTTAGAACAGAAAGAATAGAGCTTCACACATAGATTAGATAGATAGAAACATGTCAGTCACATATATATGAAGTACAGTGACAGTGTTGCTTACTGTACTTGTCATTTAGTGTAAAGGATTTATTTAAAAAAATAGTGTTTTCATGCACCGTCTCTTTAAAAAAGCCGGCCGGCAATTCAGCTGCGGTACCCGACAATTTATAACAGAAAGATAGAGCATCACACATAGATTAGATACATAGAAACATGTCAGTCACATATATAAGAAGTACAGTGACAGTGTTGGTTACTGTACTTGTCATTTAGTGTTAAAATAAAGGATTTATTAAAAAAAAAATTGGCGTGGGGTTCCCCGTAATTTTAGTCTCTAGCGGAGGTTAAGCAGACAGCTGGGGCAGATGTTTGAAGCCTGGGAAGGGAGTAATACCTACGGAGCTTCCCAGGCTACTAATATCAGCCCCCAGCTGAATACCTAGCCTTTACTAGCTATTAAAATGGGGGACCCCCCCAAAGAAATGACGTGGGGTCCCCCCTATTTTAATAGCTAGCAAAGGCTAGGCAGACAGCTGGGGCTGATATTAATAGCCCAGGAAGGGTGCCATGAATATTGGCCCCCTGCCAGGCTAGAAACACCAGCCATCAGCCGCCCCAGAAATGGCGCATCCATAGGATGCGCCAATTCTGGCACTTAGCCTCGCTCTTCCCACTGCCCTGTAGCGGTGGCAGTGGGGTAATAGGGCTGGGGTTGATGTCAGCTTATAATGCCAGCTGACATCAAGCCCAGGTTAGTAATGGAGAGGCGTCTATAAGACACCCCCATTACTAACCCCATAGTCAAAGTTAAAAAAAACACAACACCCAGAAAAAAATCCTTTAATTGAAATAAACACACAATTCTTTATTGTTCTAAATTAAACCATACTTACCATCACGCCCATTCCAGCTGAAGCCAACGATCTCCTGCAATAAAAGAAAAATAATAAAGCAACATCATCCTTACCTTTCCATGGTTCCCAGGACAGCTTCAGCTCTGCTACATCGAGATGACAGGCTGGACCGCAGCAGAACGCTGCCATCCAGCCTGTCATCCCGCAGACACTGAGAAGCGCAGGCATGCTTGCGCTCCTCAGTGTCAGGCTGTGACGGCATGCAGATGAGCCGAGGTCATGTCCAATGAACTCGGCTCACCTCACGCACGTCACTGACAGCGTGGGAAAATTCTCCTGCATTCAGCGCTTCAGCGTGAGAATTTTCCCACGCTGTCAGTGACGTCCCACGCTGTCCAATGAACTCAGCTCACCTCATGCACGTCACTGACAGCGTGGGAGAATTCTCACGCTGAAGCGCTGAGTGCAGGAGAATTTTCCCACGCTGTCAGTGACGTGCATGAGGTTAGCCGAGTTCATTGGACATGAACTCGGCTCATCTGGATGCCGTCACAGCGAGACACTGAGGAGCGCAAGCATGCCTGCGCTTCTCAGTGTCTGCGGCATGGCAAGCTGGATGGCAGCTTTCTGCTGCGATCCAGCCTGTCATGTCAATGTAGCAGAGCTGAAGCTGTCGTGGGAACCATGGAAAGGTAAGGATGATGTTGCTTTATTATTTTTCTTTTATTGCAGGAGATCGTTGGCTTCAGCTGGAATGGGCGTGATGGTAAGTATGGTTTAATTTAGAACAATAAAGAATTGTGTGTTTATTTCAATTAAAGGACTTTTTTTCTGGGTGTTGTGTTTTTTTTAAATACTTTACTAGAAATTCATGTCTAATATTGGCGTGACCCCATGAATTTCGGGCTTAGGGCCAGCTGATAATGCCAAGCTGGCCCTAACCCCTTCATTACCCAGTGAGCCACCGCACCAGGGCCCTGGATGAGCTGGGTACAGCGCCAGAAGATGGCGCTTCTATGAACGCGCCATTTTCCGGGGTGGCTGCGGACTGCAATTTGCAGCGGGGGGGGGGGGGGGGGGCAGAAAGCTTGGGCCTCCCTGCGCTGCGGATTCCAGCCCCCAGCTGCCTAGTTGTACCTGGCTGGACACAAAAATAGGGCGAAGCCCCACGTATTTTTTTTTTTTTTTAATTATTTCATGAAATTCATGAAATAATTAAGAAAAAAAGGGCTTCCCTATATTGTTGTGTCCGGCCAGGTACAAATAGGCAGCTGGTGGTTGGGGGCAGCCTGTTCCTGCCTGCTGTACCTGACTGGACACAAATATAGTGCGAAGCCCCACGTCAATTTTTTTTTAATTATTTCATGAATTTCCTGAAATAATGAAAAAAAAATTGACGTGGGGCTTCGCCCTATTTTTGTGTCCAGGCAGGTACAACTAGGCAGCTGGGGGCTGGAATCTGCAGCGCAGGGAGGCCCAAGCTTTCTGCCCCCCCCCCCCAGCTGCAAATTGCAGTCCGCAGCCACCCCGGAAAATGGCGCGTTCATAGAAGCGCCATCTTCTGGCGCTGTATCCAGCTCATCCAGGGGCCTGGTGCGGTGCCTCACTGGGTAATAAAGGGGTTAGGGCCAGCTTGGTATTATCAGCTGGCCCTAAGCCCGAAATTCATGGGGTCACGCCAATATTAGACATGACCGTCATGAATTTCTAGTAAAGTATTTAAAAAAACACAACACCCAGAAAAAAGTCCTTTAATTGAAATAAAGACACAATTCTTTATTGTTCTAAATTAAACCATACTTACCATCACGCCCATTCCAGCTGAAGCCAACGATCTCCTGCAATAAAAGAAAAATAATAAAGCAACCTCATCCTTACCTTTCCATGGTTCCCACGACAGCTTCAGCTCTGCTACATTCACATGACAGGCTGGATCGCTGCAGAAAGCTGCCATCCAGCCTGTCATCCCGCAGACACTGAGAAGAGCAGGCTTGCTTGCGCTCCTCAGTGTCTGGCTGTGACGGCATCCAGATGAGCCGAGTTCATGTCCAGTGAACTCAGCTCACCTCATGCACGTCACTGACAGCGTGGGAGAATTCTCCTGCACTCAGCGCTTCAGCAGGAGAATTTTCCCACACTGCCAGTGACATGCATGAGGTGAGCTGAGTTCACTGGACATGAACTCGGCTCATCTGGATGCCGTCACAGCGAGACACTGAGGAGCGCAAGTATGCCTGCTCTTCTCAGTGTCTGCGGCATGGCAAGCTGGATGGCAGCTTTCTGCTGCGGTCCAGCCTGTCATGTGAATGTAGCAGAGCTGAAGCTGTCGTGGGAACCATGGAAAGGTAAGGATGATGTTGCTTTATTATTTTTCTTTTATTGCAGGAGATCGTTGGCTTCAGCTGGAATGGGCGTGATGGTAAGTATGGTTTAATTTAGAACAATAAAGAATTGTGTCTTTATTTCAATTAAAGGACTTTATTCTGGGTGTTGTGTTTTTTTTTAACTTTGACTATGGGGTTAGTAATGGGGGTGTCTTATAGACGCCTCTCCATTACTAACCTGGGCTTGATGTCAGCTGGCATTCTAAGCTGACATCAACCCCAGCCCTATTACCCCACTGCCACCGCTACAGGGCAGTGGGAAGAGCGAGGCTAAGTGCCAGAACTGGCGTATCCCATGGATGCGCCATTTCTGGGGCGGCTGACGGCTGGTGTTTCTAGCCAGGGAGGGGGCCAATATTCATGGCACCCTTCCTGAGCTATTAATATCAGCCCCCAGCTGTCTGCCTAACCTTTGCTAGCTATTAAAATAGGGGGGACCCCACGTCATTTTTTTGGGGGGGTCCCCCATTTTAATAGCTAGTAAAGGCTAGGTATTCAGCTGGGGGCTGATATTAGTAGCCTGGGAAGCTCCGTGGGTATTACCCCCTTCCCAGGCTTCAAACATCTGCCCCAGCCGTCTGCTTAACCCCCGCTAGAGACTAAAATTACGGGGAACCCCACGCCAATTTTTTTTTAAATAAATCCTTTATTTTAACACTAAATGACAAGTACAGTAACCAACACTGTCACTGTACTTCATATATATGTGACTGCAGGGCCGGCGTCAGCACCCGGCGCACCCGGGCAAATGCCGGGGCCCTGAGCAGGCAGAGGGGCCCACTGGCGGTCGCGCACCCCGCTGGACTATGGGCGGAGGAGAGCGGTGTCAGCGCCCGCCCTTCTCCGCCGCTTGCTCAGGGCCCCGGCAGCCCGATACTTACCTCTCCCCGTGCCTCCGCAGATCCGCTGTCTTCCTGCTCTGCGCTCCCTGTGACGTCTCAGGTCAGAGGGCGCGGTGACGTCTTTACACCGCGCCCTCCCCTGAGCCGTCACAGGGAGCGCAGAGCGGGAAGACGCCGACAACGCTGGAGTTCGGAGCTGAGCAGCGAGCAGCGGGCAGCGGGCAGCGGCAGCAGGTGAGGAGAAGGGAGGTGAGTATTTGATTTTTTTTTTTTTAATGTATGGAGGCATGGGGCATTATAAAGAGGGGGGGGGGCAGCCTGCATGGGGCATTATATAGAGGGGGGGGGCAGCCTGCATGGGGCATTATATAGAGGGGGGGGGGCAGCCTGCATGGGGCATTATATAGAGGGGGGGGCAGCCTGCACGGGGCATTATATAGAGGGGGGGGCAGCCTGCATGGGGCATTATATAGAGGGGGGGGACAGCCTGCATGGGGCATTATATAGAGGGGGGGGGACATCCTGCATGGGGCATTATATAGAGGGGGGGCAGGCTGCATGGGGCATTATATAGAGGGGGGGGGGCATCCTGCATGGGGCATTATATAGAGGGGGGGGGGACATCCTGCATGGGGCATTATATAGAGGGGGGGGGACATCCTGCATGGGGCATTATATAGAGGGGGGGGGGACATCCTGCATGGGGCATTATATAGAGGGGGGGGACAGCCTGCATGGGGCATTATATAGAGGGGGGGGCAGCCTGCATGGGGCATTATATAGAGGGGGGGGGGACATCCTGCATGGGGCATTATATAGAGGGGGGGGGGACATCCTGCATGGGGCATTATATAGAGGGGGGGCAGCCTGCATGGGGCATTATATAGAGGGGGGGGACAGCCTGCATGGGGCATTATATAGAGGGGGGGGCATCCTGCATGGGGCATTATATAGAGGGGGGTGACATGCTGCATGGGGCATTATATAGAGGGGGGGGGACATCCTGCATGGGGCATTATAAAGAGAAGGGGGGGCATCCTGCATGGGGCATTATAAAGGGGGGGGGACATCCTGCATGGGGCATTATAAAGGGGGGGGGGACATCCTGCATGGGGCATTATAAAGAGAAGGGGGGGGCATCCTGCATGGGGCATTATAAAGAGAAGGGGGGGGCATCCTGCATGGGGCATTATAAAGGGGGGGCAGCCTGCATAGTGCATTATGTGGGGGGGAACAGCCTGCATGGAGCATTATAAGGGGGGGCAGCCTGTATGGGGCATTATGTGGGGGGTAACAGCCTGCATGGAGCATTAAAAGGGAGGGGCCTGTATGGGGCATTATGTGGGGGGTAACAGCCTGCATGGAGCATTAAAAGGGGGGGGGGCCTGTATGGGGCATTATGTGGGGGGTAACAGCCTGCATGGAGCATTATAAGGGGGGGACAGCCTGTATGGGGCATTATGTGGGGGGTAACAGCCTGCATGCAGCATTATATGGGGGCCAGTATCCTGTATGGAGAGTTATAAGGGGACCGGTATCCTGTATGGAGCGTTATAAGGGGACCGGTATCCTGTATGGAGCGTTATATGGGGGCCAGTATCCTGTATGGAGTTTTATAAGGGGACCAGTATCCTGTATGGAGCGTTATATGGGGGCCAGTATCCTGTATGGAGCTTTATAAGGGGACCAGTATCCTGTATGGAGCGTTATATGGGGGCCAGTATTCTGTGTGGAGCGTTATATGGGGGCCAGTATCCTGTATGAAGCGTTATATGAGGGCCAGTATTCCGTATGGAGCCTTATATGGGGGCCAGTATTCTGTGTGGAGCGATTCACCGGTTTCTGAGCTATTGTGGAATTTACAATAGATATCACTCATGTAATGTAAGAAGTGAAATCTTTGCATTGTACTATATATATATATATATATATATATATATATATATATATATATATATATATTTCTCCGCTGTATCTCTGCATCATGAATCGTGGTATGTGTTAAAGGGGCCCACTGAGACTCTTTCGCCCGGGGCCCAGAAAAACCTGGAGCCGGCCCTGTGTGACTGACATGTTTCTATCTATCTAATCTATGTGTGAAGCTCTATTCTGTCTGTTATAAATTGTCGGGTACAGATGCTGAATTGCCGGCCGGCTTTCTTAAAGAGACGGTGCATGAAAACACTGTTATTTTTTAAAATAAATCCTTTACACTAAATGACAAGTACAGTAAGCAACACTGTCCCTGTACTTCTTATATATGTGACTGACATGTTTTTATCTATCTAATCTATGTGTGATGCTCTATTCTTTCTATTCTAAATTGTCGGGTACCGGTGTATGCCGCTGATGAATTGTCGGCCGGCTTTTTTTAAGAGACGGTGCACGAAAACACTATTGTTTTTTTTTAATAAATCCTTTAACACTAAATGACAAGTACAGTAAGCTGAGCGCTGCCATCCAGCTTGTCATCCTTCAGAGACACTGCAGAGCGCAGGCATTATGGGAACTTCCGATTCCGGTATTCGATATTGTAAAAGTATCGGAACTCAGTATCGGAACTCCGATACCGTGAATATCGGTCGATACTCGATATTTCAGTATCGGAATGCTCAACACTAGTCATGAGATAAAGTACACCTCTTTGAATTTCAAGGTTTAACGTACCGGGACATAAAAAAATCGGACACTTAGAAGGACTTAAAATCAATAAATACAACTTCAAATAAAGAACGACACAAATGACACCGTATCATTATTTATTTACCAAAATTGAGGCCAAAACGCAGAATAGGTGGGTGCAAAATTAAGTACACCCCATGAATCGATAGCTTATACAGCCACCAAAAGAAGCAATAACGTGAAATAATAATTTTCTGTTTGTCTTTATCGGGGTCTTGCGTTGTTCTGGAGGAATTTTGGTTAACTTTTCTTATCACGCTGCTTAAGTTCCTTGATGATTGTGGGCCGTTGTTTCTGCACCGATCTCTTAAGGTCGTGCCACAGCTTTTCCATTGGGTTGAGGTCTAGACTGTGAAGGGCTATTGCAACATCTTGATTCTTTTCTTTTCCAGCCATTTCCATGTAGACTTGTGGTTTTGCTTGGGATCCTTGTCCTTTTACATGACTTCGGAGGAGATCATGGTTGACTCACTGACTGCAGAGGTGCCCAGGTTTTGTGGCTGCAAAACAAGCCCAAATCATCCCCCTCCATCTCCGTGCTGGACAGTTGGTATGAGGTGTTTGTGCTGATTATGCTGTCATGAACTTCAACAGTTAGGCTAACTAGGGCCTTTAGAGTCTGAGCTTTAGCTCTTGGCTGGTTGTTGTTTTTTTTTTGCAATTTATCTGAGTATTGTACGGTCTGACTTTGGGGTGAATTTGCTGGGTTGTTCAGTTCTGGGAAGATTGTCAATTGTCTCAAATGTTTTCCACTTGGGTTTTTTTCTGGGCCTTACCATAATTACATCCAATGAGTTTGAGAATTGTTCATCCTGCACCTCTAGATTCATGATTAAAGCTGGCCATATACATTAGCTTAATGTCATCTGAGCTTCACCATGTAATGCGGATGTGCCGGGTTGTTTGAAAATTGCTCCAAGAGAGTTGACTCTGGTGGGCTGGCATTCACCCCTAATGGGGGGCAGACTTTGACTGTGGTTTACTGCCGACATTGAGGTGGCAGCCCAGGTGACCCCTGTGGGCGCTGTAATATCAGTTGTCCCCTAGCTTTCCCAAGAAGTGGATATAATTGAGCATTTACTGGTGATGGCGACCCCGGAGCAGGAAGCGCTGCAGGCATCTCGCTTGTCTTCTCTGTGCAGATAGTGGGAAGACGGTGACATCTTTGTTACGGTCACAGTTTTATGAGGTAATTTACTGTAATCAGCGGATAAACCACAGCCACTTCTCTCTGCGTAAAAGCCACAGAAGGGGATTAGTGGCGGGTAATGGAATCAAACACATCTGCATGTAATCACAGGGACAGGGACGTCCCTCGTATCAGTGCCGGCATATATGAGATACTCTGGGTCTGTAAATATTATACACATTATTCTCCCCTGAGTGCCCCCTCTGGTAGTAGTGCCCATGACTGCTCCCTCCAGTAATAATGATCCCAGAGTGTCCCCTCTGGTAGTAGTGCCCCCCGAGTGCTCCTTCCAGTAATAATCCCAGAGTGTTCCTCTGGTAGTAGTGCTCCCTCCAGTAATAATGATCCCAGTGTGTCCCTCTGGTAGTAGTGCTCCCTCCAGTAATAATGATCCCAGAGTGTCCCCTCTGGTAGTAGTGCCCCCCGAGTGCTCCCTTCTATAGTAATGGTCCCTGAGAGCTCCCTCCAGTAATAATGATCCCAGAGTGTCCCCCTGGTAGTACTGCTCCCTCCAGTAATAATGATCCCAGAGTGTCCCCTCTGGTAGTAGTTCCCCCCGAGTGCTCCCTCCAGTAATAATGATCCCAGTGTGTCCCTCTGGTAGTAGTGCTCCCTCCAGTAATAATGATCCCAGAGTGTCCCCTCTGGTAGTAGTGCCCCCCGAGTGCTCCCTTCTATAGTAATGGTCCCTGAGAGCTCCCTCCAGTAATAATGATCCCAGAGTGTCCCCCTGGTAGTACTGCTCCCTCCAGTAATAATGATCCCAGAGTGTCCCCTCTGGTAGTAGTGCCCCCCGAGTGCTCCCTTCTATAGTAATGGTCCCTGACAGCTTCCTGTAGTAATAATGATCCCAGAGTGTCCCCTCTGGTAGTAGTTCCCCCCGAGTGCTCCCTCCAGTAATAATGATCCCAGTGTGTCCCTCTGGTAGTAGTGCTCCCTCCAGTAATAATGATCCCAGAGTGTCCCCTCTGGTAGTAGTGCCCCCCGAGTGCTCCCTCCTATAATAATGGTCCCTGAGAGCTCCCTCCAGTAATAATGATCCCAGAGTGTCCCCTCTGTTAGTAGTGCTCCCTCCAGTAATAATGATCCCAGAGTGTCCCCTCTGGTAATAGTGCCCTTGAGTGCTCCCTCCAGTAATAGTGATCCCAGAGTGTCCCTTCCAGTAGTAGTGCTCCCTCCAGTAATGATTCCAGAGTGCTCCCTCCGGTAGTAGTGCCCCCCGAGTGCTCCCTCCTATAATAATGATCCCTGAGTGCTGCCTCCAGTAATAATGATCCCAGAGTGTCCCTTCTGGTAGTACTGCTCCCTCCAGTAATAATGATCCCAGAGTGTCCCCTCTGGTAATAGTGCCCTCGAGTGCTCCCTCCAGTAATAATGATCCCAGAGTGTCCCTTCCGGTAGTAGTGCCCCCCGAGTGCTCCCTCCTATAATAATGATCCCTGAGTGCTGCCTCCAGTAATAATGATCCCAGAGTGTCCCCCTGGTAGTACTGCTCCCTCCAGTAATAATGATCCCAGAGTGTCCCCTCTGGTAATAGTGCCCTTGAGTGCTCCCTCCAGTAATAATGATCCCAGAGTATCCCCTCCGGTAGTAGTGCTCCCTCCAGTAATAAGGATCCCAGAGTGCTCCCTCCGGTAGTAGTGCCTCCCGATTGCTCCCTCCTATAATAATGATCCCTGAGTGCTGCCTCCAGTAATAATGATCCCAGAGTGTCCCCCTGGTAGTAGTGCCCCCCCTATTGCTCCCTCCAGTACAATAAATAAAGCTTACACGCACAATTTGAGTCCTCTTTGCACAAGAGCAGGCCGTGTGCAGGCGGCACAAAGTGATGATATGATTGTGCCGGGCTGCTGACATCTTGTGGGCTGTAGGCCTATAATGCATAGTATTGGGGCAGGCGGCCAGTGCTATGCTGACGCAAGAAGCCAGAGAGCGAAGCCCCAGATCTTTGGCGCAAATGACGCCCCTGGTTGGCAGAATATCAAATGTTCTATATCCCGTGAATCCTATATCCGAGGACTTATGTGCCATACAAACCGGCCTGGTGCTCATGATCTCCTAGAGAGGTGGTGCCACCGCTCAGGTTGGCCTCTTCCTGCCATCACCTTTACCAGGGGTGCAGCAACATAATCATGGGACCCCTGCACAATTAAGACTACATTAGTTTTTTACATCCGTCTTTCATGTGAAGATAAAGCTGCACCAAGATCTGAGATAACAGGAGCAGAAAATATCCCTGATTATCTCTGTGCACAAAACAATCTATTACAGAGACTTATGTGATCTTTGCTCGTAGCCGGAGAACAGCAGAGAAAGCTCGGCTGCGTGTGGGCACAGAGGGGTGGAAGCCGCTGTCAGAACCCTCTGGTGGCGTCTTATCTGCCCTGACAACGAAAGGATCGGGCATGTTGAAATCCAGCTGCCTGATCCTTCTCTCCACAAAATTTGGAGCCGGAAGGGTGCCATGAACTATAGATAATGAGCCAGCCATAGGTTCAGCCCAATATTAATCACCCGAGTGATCACAGCCATCACAAATGAACCCTAATTTGGCTTTTGTTGACCCCCGCACCATCGTCTGAGCTTAGTTTCTAGCCGGGGTATAACATATGAACTATACTGTGTCTGAGCCCCTCTCAGAGGGACAAACTGAGGGGCTCCTGGTAAATCCTGACCTGACCTGGGTTCAAATCACACCAAGGACAACATCTGCAAGGAGTTTGTATGTTCTCCCTGTGTTTGTGTGGGTTTCCTCCGGGTTCTCCGGTTTCCTCCCACACTCCAAAGACATCTGATCCGGTCCGTGCCCAGGGAGTCAGACTAAGTGGCGCTGTATTAGCGGTAGATGTTGGACGACTACGCCACCCGTTGAGTACAGCTAAGGAGCTGCTGCTGCAGGACAGACCGCTGAGGCCGGTGGTAGGATTGTGCAGCGTGATAGTATAACCCCCAACGGGAGGGGTATGGCCTCAGGGCAGCCGACGTGGATGATGGGGGTAGCAGGAACCACTCGGAGACGGTACGGTGTAGTTCAGGGTCTTTACTGGTGACAAAGATAGACCCTCCCGGAGTACTGGCTAGCGATTGGGGCCTGGTCAGTCCTTGAGCAGATGGGATCTCCCCTGGCCAGGCGGAGTTGTAGGCCTCCCAAACTGACTGTACTCTTCTGGCTACCTTGCTAGAGGCGGGTATAAGTAGCCCACGTTCCTGAGTGTACCGTGTGGTGCTCACCCGTATGGCCGGTGACTCGGGGCCTTCTAGTAGCTTCCGCTCCACGACGGCGGTGCTGGTCCCACGCGTGTGACCCTGCCTTCGAGTTTCTGGGCCAGAGGACCTGCAATCCCCTGCCGGTCGGTTTCTGCTGCTGGATAGGAGTTAGTCCCCACAGCCTCGGACTCCGGGTCCGGTGATAACTTCTCAGTCAGGGCGAGCTCTGCAGCTGCCAGCCCCTGACTCCTTGTAGCACTGCTCCCACAGAGCTCCTGATGTCCTTTTCCTATATCTGCTTCTCTGTCTCTACTTCTTCTCTACTCACTAACCCTGCCTCAGCCCTAGGTTTATATAGGGGAAGTTCTTCCCCTCCCAAGACTGGGCAGGAGGTGTGGCATGCATAGGATCCCTGACCAAGAGACCTCCCACCTGCTCTCAGACGTAATATCTCTATCACTGTGGCAACCAGACCCCTGGGGTGTCACACATCCTGATAGGGAATGTAGACTGTGAGCCCCGATGGGGACAGTGCCCATAATGTCTGTAAAGCGCTGTGGAATATGATGGCGCTATATAAAAATAAGGATTATTTGTATTATTTTATTTACTAATATTATTGTGCATTTTAGCTTAGTTTTTTTCTCTTAAAGATTGAAATTGTTGTTGCTGCTGTTATAATTATGCATTATTTATTCCCCAGTACAATCCTTTGCCATTTTTGTGTCTTTTCTATTTTTTTTTTTTTAGCTTTACCGGGGGAAATCCTCATCCCCCTATCTCCTCCCCTCCTTCTCTATCTCCTCCGTGGTTCGCGCTCAGGGCCAGCCTATAGCTAAGGGATTTGGGAGACTGAGTCAAATATAAATACGCTGCGTTCCGACCTTATGGGAATTTGTCATCTGCCCCTAAAATGTCCTGCTGTCACTTCTTATTTCTTACACCCCGGGATACACACAGCAGTGACACCCACACATAATAACACGAGATATCCTGCAGCTACAATACTGTGTGTGTGTATATGTAATGACCGGGGGTCCGAGAGAGATCCAGTGAGTCACAAGCTGAGACAGAGACAGAAATAAACAACACTTTCTTTACTAAAACAGGGATTAGACTAAAATTCAGTATTGCATGAATCAGTCTCAGGTTCTACCTGGGACACTGTCTCTACTAACTACACACAATCAGCAAAAGCTGAAATCCATGTGCCAATCTCAAGGTTTCCAGCTTATGTGAATTATTCTAGTGATCTGGAACAATTTTACAAAACACAAAGTCAGTCTAGTGACCACTATTAACAATAATAATGCATGAAACTATATCAATTGCTCTTATACCCTTATTATCAGGATACCCGGGTATCTTAAAGTTATGGTACCGTTAACCTCAGATGCAGTCTATCACAGGCCTGTGAATCAGGGTGGCTGCAGCTAGTCCCGGAAAACTTTGGCGCCAAAACAAAAACAAAGTTCATAAAAACAGCAAAAATTCCTTGTGTTGTCGGCCGATGCCGAGCCCACACGCCGGGGACTTTAGTCCTGTAGCCTCAGATTAAGGTCTGGGAAGATCTCGTCACAAAGGCTTGTCAATATCCTCAGTAGAAATGGCACCAGAAACCTTCTTTCCTCCCGAAGTCTCTCACTCTCATCCAGTACACCAACCATGTGCTCCGTCACAGAAATGGATTCCTCAGTCCCTTCCTTTATCACTCGACACGTGACTCCTTCAGCACAAAGTCTCTAATCCACTCAGCATGGACTTCCACAAAACTCCACAGAGCCACACAGCTTTCCCCAGCTCAGCACTTGTTCTTAAATAGAGAAAGGGGTAAACAGACTCCACAGGGAAGCGTGTAAAGACAGCGTCTTCTTGCAGTTCCGTTCTCACAGACCACAGACTTCCTGTCTAGCCTCTCACACCTCAGACACTCTTAGAACACACAGAGTTTCTTGCACTGCCCCTCCTCTGAGCTCAGCCAGACAAAAGTCACAGGGTCCTAGTGCTCTCCTGCTGTTATCACATTTCACACTCGCACATTATATATATATATATATACACAGTACAGGCCAAAAGTTTGGACACACCTTCTCATATAAAGATTTTTCTGTATTTTCATGACTTTGAAAATTGTACATTCACACTGAAGGCATCAAAACTATGAATTAACACATGTGGAATTATATACTTAACAAAAAAGTGTGAAGCAACTGAAAATATGTCTTATATTCTAGGTTCTTCAAAGTAGCCACCTTTTGCTGTGATGACTGCTTTGCACACTCTTGGCATTCTCTTGATGAGCTTCAAGAGGTAGTCACCGGAAATGGTCTTCCAACAATCTTGAAGGAGTTCCCAGAGATGCTTAGCACTTGTTGGCCCTTTTGCTTTCACTCTGCGGCCCAACTCACCCCAAACCATCTGGATTGGGTTCAGGTCTGGTGACTGTGGAGGCCGGGTCATCTGGCGTAGCACCCCATCACTCTCCTTCTTCGTCAAATAGCCCTTAAACAGCCTGGAGGTGTGTTTGGGGTCATTGTCCTGTTGAAAACTAAATGATGGTCCAACTAAACGCAAACCGGATGGAATAGCATGCCGCTGCAAGATGCTGTGGTAGCCATGCTGGTTCAGTATGCCTTCAATTTTGAATAAATCCCCAACAGTGTCACCAGCAAAGCACCCCCACACCATCACACCTCCTCCTCCATGCTTCACAGTGGGAACCAGGCATGTAGAGTCCATCCGTTCACCTTTTCTGCGTCGTACAAAGACACCGTGGTTGGATCCAAAGATCTCAAATTTGGACTCATCAGACCAAAGCACAGATTTCCACTGGTCTAATGTCCATTCCTTGTGTTATTTAGCCCAAACAAGTCTCTTCTGCTTGTTGCCTGTCCTTAGCAGTGGTTTCCTAGCAGCTATTTTACCATGATGGCCGGCTGCACAAAGTCTCCTCTTAACAGTTGTTGAAGAGATGTGTTTGCTGCTAGAACTCTGTGTGGCATTGACCTGGTCTCTAATCTGAGCTGCTGTTAACCTGCGATTTCTGAGGCTGGTGACTTGGATAAACTTATCCTCAGAAGCAGAGGTGACTCTTGGTCTTCCTTTCCTGGGGCGGTCCTCATGTGAGCCAGTTTCTTTGTAGCGCTTGATGGTTTTTGCTACTGCACTTGGGGACACTTTCAAAGTTTGCCCAATTTTTCGGACTGACTGACCTTCATTTCTTAAAATAATGATGGCCACTCGTTTTTCTTTACTTAGCTGCTTTTTTCTTGCCATAATACAAATTCTAACAGTCTATTCAGTAGGACTATCAGCTGTGTATCCACCAGACTTCTGCACAACACAACTGATGGTCCCAACCCCATTTATAAGGCAAGAAATCCCACTTATTAAACCTGACAGGGCACACCTGTGAAGTGAAAACCATTTCTGGTGACTACCTCTTGAAGCTCATCAAGAGAATGCCAAGAGTGTGCAAAGCAGTCATCAAAGCAAAAGGTGGCTACTTTGAAGAACCTAGAATATAAGACATATTTTCAGTTGTTTCACACTTTTTTGTTAAGTATATAATTCCACATGTGTTAATTCATAGTTTTGATGCCTTCAGTGTGAATGTACAATTTTCATAGTCATGAAAATACAGAAAAATCTTTAAATGAGAAGGTGTGTCCAAACTTTTGGTCTGTACTGTAGATTGGTAACATTAATGGTGGCCACCTAGTATAAGAACATTCAGTGCTTCCCTGCTGTACATCCCCCGCCAATATCCATAGATGTAATCTCTGCTAATTGTTCCTTCGGGTGGCGTCTGTTCCTGTGAGCAGTTGGGCACCCTAGCAAGAGGAAGCCGGGGCTGCGTCGGTGTAGGGGTTTTTCCAGGTGACATTTGCTGTGTTGATATAGATAATTATAAGGGATTCCGGGCACAGATAATAATCTCTGTCATCTGCTCTAACAATCTGTGCGCTGAGGATTTCCCAGACCCGAGTAATGAATGACGAGCAGCCGGGAATCTCAGGAGCTGCCAGGGACACTCCATGATGGCGCCCAACAGGGGACTCCACCGAGCTTCCCTACACATCTGTATGGCAGATGTGCCCCCGATATCAGGCAGGTCCAGGGCCGTCCATATGTCAGGACGTGGTATAAAGTCATAAAAAAGCATTATTCACCTATACAAAGCCGAGCAGCGCTTGTCTGTGGCAATGAATGACTGCAGCACAGTCCCAGTCATTAGTAAGATAAGCCTGCACTACTGGAATGCTTTGGGACGATGCCAGGTACTGCTGCTACTTATAGTGCGGTGCACTAACGAACCGCCCTGCAAGATACTACTGGAGGGGCTGAGTGTAAGACCCCCACTGACCTATTATAGATGGGCAGCACCAGGTCTTCCAACTTGGAGACATAGACATTTTTGCCACTATTGAAGCCCCTCCGTGTACCCACAGAGTACCATTCTGTACCTCTGTAATGCCCACCTTCCCACAGTACCCCTCCGGACAACATTACGCCCCCTTCATAGTATAAAGCCCCTGCGCACAGTGTGAGACCCCCACTGTACCCCTCCGCACAATTATGCCCCCTACACAGTATGAGACCCCCACAGTACCCCTTCACTTGGCATAAAGTCCCAAAGATGCCCCCTTCATACAGTATAATGCCCTAACACACACTATATGATGCCCCTCAACTCATTAAGATGCCCCCTACACATAGTGTGATGCCCACACAGTGCCTTTCCACATGACATAATGCCCCCTACATATAGAATGATGCCACCCCTCCCATAGTATGACACCCTAAGGTGCCCCCACACACTGTATAATGCTTTTCTGCTCAGTATGATGCCCCAAAGTTCCCTGTCACACACCCCCTACACACAATATGACGCCACCCCTCACATTGTATGATGCCCCAAGATACCCCTCCACCCCATACAGAATGGTGGACTCCCTCCTTCCCCTCCCTAGGTTCCTCCATGAGCAGAGCCGATCTACTGGTTTCCTCCAATAAGTGCTGTGTGTGGCTCTGCGCAGTTGTGACCTAGGGACCCCCGAGCCTCAGACGGTGCAGGGGGCACAGGCTGGACGGTGGAGCGGGGAGCTGACAATCCGCTGCTCCATCACTTTGATCAATTGTTACTTTGTCCTGAAGGTACCGAAAAGAATGTGCCGCCGACCTCCCAGAAAAGCAGACCGCTCCCAAAATCTGGGAAAATTCTGCCAGGTCGGGGACACTTGGGGAGGTGTGCACATCGTCGGGACCCCTTGTAAGCACGTATGCAGTGAGCGCCCTCTAGTGGTGGTTGCAGGCGTGGTATATACAAATAGGGGATGAGAAAAGTGGTGTTGTGACTGCTATAAGGGTCTCTCCACACTGAGTGTTGGACCAAAACATGATGTTAAAAAGTGGAGGTTAACGATGAACAAATCTTCAAGATGGCGCTCACCGATGATTGGTGTACGAAACTAGGAATGTATAATGCAATATAAGGAAGCTCTTGATTGACGATGTCTCCTTTGGGGGCGCACTACGACCGCTCCTGATACTGCAGCTGGATTTTCTAATATAGATAGTTTTTATTAAAATTTTTGTTTAATTGAGGTCAGTGAATTTGCGCGGTCACTCCTCCTCCCCCACTCGCTCAGCGCAGCAGTGTAAAGGTTCTGATATCTGTCGTCTCTGTGGCAGGAAGACGGTGCCAGATGTGTGTAATGATGAGCGGCACAATCTGCGCCTCCTGCCAGCAAAGCCATCCAGGCTGAGAGCTAATTACTCCACTGTCAGCAAGGTAAGAGTCCCCAGGGCACGGCCGAAACATGGGCACCGCTCCCGCCTGCATCAGTAACTTCTGTGTGCAGATGGGATTCTGATTTTTTTATTATTATTATTATTATTATTAATAACCATTTAATTGATACTTCGGAAGGGGGATGGGCATTTTTTTTTTACTTAAATGCATGTACAGTGGGTACGGAAAGTATTCAGACCCCTTTAAATGTTTCACTCTTTGTTTCATTGCAGCCATTTGGTAAATTCTAAAAAGTTCTTTTTTTTCTCATTAAAGTACAGTTAAGTTAAAGTAAAGTTAAAGCAGAGTGGCCTCCATAATCCTTAAATGGAAGAAGTTTGGGACCACCAGAAGTCTTCCTAGACCAGGCCGTCCAGCCAAACTGAGCAATAGTGGGAGAAGAGCCTTGGTGAGAGGTGAAGAAGATCCCCAAGATCACTGTGGCTGAGCTCCAGAGATGCAGTAGGGAGATTGGAGAAAGTTCCACAAAGTCAACTATCACTGCAGCCCTCCACCAGTCAGGCCTTTATGGCAGAGTGGCCCGACGGAAGCCTCTGCTCATTGCAAGACATATGAAAGCCCACATAGAGTTTGCTCAAAAACACATGATGGGCTCCCAGACTATGAGAAATAAGATTCTCTGGTCTGATGAGATGAAGATTGAACCTTTTGGTGATAATTGTAAGAGGTATGTGTGGAGAAAACCAGGCACTGCTCCTCACCTGCCCAGTACAATCCCAACAGTAAAACATGGTGGTGGCAGCATCATGCTATGGGGGTGTTTTTCAGCTGCAGGGACAGGACGACTGGATGCAATTGAATGAGCATCTCTGGAGAGACCTGAAAATGGCTGTCCACCAATGTTCACCATCCAACCTGACGGAACTGGAGAGGATCTGCAAGGAAGAATGGCAGAGGATCCCCAAATCCAGGTGTGAAAAACTTGTTGCATCATTCCCAAGAAGACTCATGGCTGTACTAGCTCAAAAGGGGCTTCTACTCAATACTGAGCAAAGGGTCTGAATACTTATGACCATATGATATTTCAATTTTTCTTTTTTAATAAATTTGCAAAAATTTCTACATTTCTGTTTTTTTTCAGTCAAGATGGGGTGCAGAGTATACTTTAATGAGAAAAAAAATGAACTTTTTAGAATTTACCAAATGGCTGCAATGAAACAGAGTGAAAAATGTAAAGGAGTCTGAATACTTTCCGTACTCACTGTATTTTGGGCTAGAAATAATTTTGGCAATTGGGTTTTATTATAGAAAATTGCACCGTTCGCCTTCTATTGTCTCTATATTTTATCTATTGCTGGCTGCAGAATGAGTTAACTAAGAATCCTTCAGTGAGCTTGTTCTAGCATAGTTTGTTTGTACCTCCTTTTTATCTGTGATTTTCTGAACTCCTCTGTACAGACTTATGACTGCAGACCACATTAAATTTGATCTCAACTTGTATGTGGTCATGAATCGTCTTAGAAAAAGACAGATTAGGCAATTTTGACTGCGAAGCGGGTCATGCGGACACGGATTGATCTATGCTGCTGCTACATCGCAATGACCCGCGACAAGCAAATCACGAAAAATCCAGCTTGTTCCGACTTTTGTCACTTGCTTGTTGCAGTCGCAGTACATTGTGGTTCAAAATGCGACCCCATTCACCTGCATCATGCAACGATGGAGCAGCGTCACTGCATCTCTGGGAGAGCGATCTCCTTCTCTGTCTTTTTATAAACTCCTGTGTGCCAATGTATGACCACATCAAAGGTGATCTCAACTTTAATGTGGTCTGTGGTCATAAATCAGGAGTTCGGAAAAAAATAGCTAAGCGTTACAAACTTCAATTCAGCATGAGCTCACTGGTGGATTCTCTGTTCACTCATTCCGCAGCCAACAATGTATAGAAGAAAACGGAACCTGTAAAAAACAAGCGGTGCAAATTTTATAATAAAACCCAATTAGAACAATGATTTTTAGCCAAAAATACAAACGTGTAAGTAATAAAAATGTTTCCTAGGGTCTCCATAGCCTTTATTTTCTTAATATATCCTTATTAAGGTTGGATATGCCATACACTTCTACCCTTTTAATAATCAGCTATTTTGTGTATTCAGTTCTCATGCGGAACGATGTGTTTCCATAGCTGCAGGCCACAATCTCTGTGAATAATCAGCCCCTGCAGTCATTGGATGCAACTGTTCTTCTATTTGATGCCTTGAGGTTGGGAACTTGTGAAAACTTAAAATAAAGGTCTGTGTACAGCGCCCCCCTCTCTCTACAGGTTGTGTCTGGTAGTGCAGCTCAGCCCCTGAGATTAAATGGTTAATGGATTATAAAATACGGTATCTGTTAATAGCGCTTTAATCAAGCATGATATCGTTTCCCTGAATTCCTCATAATTTTCCAGATCTCTGCTTGCTGTCGGTGAGGCGGGGGTCTTCACTTGGGATGTAGCAGAGCTGGGATTGACAGGAGACTGCACCCCAAACTGATACAGTGCAGCAGAGGACAGGTGAGAGTGAGGCTCACAGAGGATTCTCCAGAAGGGGTAACACTGTGACAAACCTCCAGCTGTGAGAAGTATTCGGTCTGGACATGGCTTTAGCGTGTTTTACAATATTTCAGAAAGTTACCATTAACTGTCAGCAAGCAGAGGTTTAGAAGGAGCAATTGGAACTGAAAGCAAGCCGTAAAACGATTGATTACACCAAAATGGCCGCAGAACATGTCGCATGGCTGAAGGTGCAACGTAATATTGCAAGTGAGCGTTGTGAATCTCTCAGGTTTGGATTTCTGGCATCATTGTGTTGAATGTAGCAGCGAGATCTTTCTGTGCAGTGCATATAGCCACCAGCAGAGGGAGACATCGCTCATTATTCCTGATCCTATCCTGTAGTTATTATATTACCATACATATAATATACAGTGGGGAAAATAAGTATTTGTTACGCTGCTGATTTTGCAAGTTTTCCCACCTACAAAGAATGGAGAGGTCGGTAATTTTTATCGTAGGTACACTTCACCTGTGAGAGACAAACTCTAAAAATGAAAACCAGAAAATCACATTGTATGATTTTTACATAATTTGCATCTTACTTCATGAAATAAGTATTTGATACCATAGAAAAACAGAACTAAATATTTGGTAAAGAAACGTTTGTTTGCAATTACAGAGGTCAGACGTTTCCTGTAGTTCTTGACCAGGTTTGTACACAGTGCAGCAGGGATTTTGGCCCCCTCCTCCATACAGATCTTCTCCAGATCTTTCAGGTTTCGGGGCTGTCGCTGGCCAACATTGAGTTTCAGCTCCCTCCAAAGATTTTCTATTAGGTTCAGGTCTGGAGACTGGCTAGGCCACTCCAGGACCTTGAAATGCTTCTTACAGAGCCACTCCTTAGTTGCCCTGGCTGTGTGTTTCGGGTCATTGTAATGGTGGAAGACCCAGCCACGACCCATCTTCAATGCTTTTATTGAGGGAAGGAGGTTGTTGGCCAAATTCTCGCGATACATGACCCCATCCATCCTGCCTTCAATACGGTGCAGTCGTCCTGTCCCCTTTGCAGAAAAGCACCCTCAAATTATGATGTTTCCCCCACCATGCTTCAAGGTTAGGATGGTGTTCTTGGGGTTGTACTCCTCCTTCTTCTTCCTCCAAACAAGGCGAGTGGAGTTGATACCAAAAAGTTCTATTCTGGTCTCATCTGACCACATGACCTTCTCCCATGCCTCCTCTGGATCATCCAGATGGTCATTAGCAAACTTCAGACGGACCTGGACATGTGCTGGCATGAGCAGGGAGATCTTGTGCGCCCTGCAGGACTTTTATCCATGACGGCTTAGTATGTCATTAACGGTAATGTTCAAGACTGTGGTCCCAGCTCTCTTCAGGTCATTGACCAGGTCCTCTCGTGTAGTTCTGGGCTGATTCCTGACCTTTCTCAGAATCATGCTTACCCCACGAGGCGAGATCTTGGAGCCCCAGACCGAGGAAGATTGACAGTCATCTTGTGTTACTTCTGTTATGATCTGCTACAGGGACTAAGGAAAGACAGGAGAACTGTCCCTACAATAGAACTAAACTAGATCCCTATGATGTAATGGGGAACCTGATCCTGCGATCAGACCCGCTAAAGTCCTCGGCTAGTCTGAACGAAGACCTATAGATGTGAGGGAGGGATCCCTACAAGAACTAGGGATTGGGATAAGTTGGACACCTCCTAGCAGAAATAGTAGCAGTCAAAGACAAACACACAACAAAAAGCATAGAGGTCAGAAGACCTAGCAAAACTAACAGAGAACGGCAACAGAGCACCAAGCTAGCTCAAGAGTAGTAAATACAATGAAGTCCAGCAAGACCAGGAGGGCGGAGCCGGATTAAATAGGCAAAAATGGTCATGTGACCAGCAAACTAAAAAAAACTAACAGGAGAGTTCTAACAGTACCCCCTCTTCTAAGAGGATCCTCCGGATCCCCTAGGCACAGGCTTACCAGTAAACCTCCTATGAAACGCTCTGACAAGTCTGGAAGCAGAAACATCATCCACCCTCACCCATGAGTTATCCTCAGGTCCGAAACCCTTCCAAGCGACGAGATACTGCAAACTCCCTCTATACCGTCTAGAATTTAGGATGCGGGAAATTTCATATTCCCCATCCTCCACCACCGGAGGAACAGTGGCAGAGGCATCACCATCAGACACATCAGCTTTTTTCAAGCAGAGAAACATGAAACACCGGGTTAATCTTCCAGGACGTAGGAACCTCCAACCTAACAGCAGATTGGTTAACTATCTGAAGCACCTTAAAGGGCCCTACGAACTTGGGACCCAATTTTTTAGAAGGAATCCTCAATCGCAGATTCTTAGAGGACAACCAAACCATGTCACCAACAGCAAACAAAACCTCTTGCCGTTTCCTATCAAAGTACCTCTTAGATTTTTTGTTAGCCTCCTGAAGATTACCACGCACATCCGTCCAAACTCTCTCCAAATCACCGGAAAAACTCTCCTCCTCAGGCACAGCCGAAACCAATTTGGAGAATGACCCAAAAGACGGATGTCTCCCAGAACAACAAAAAAAAGGCGAACACCCAGCAGAAGAGGATGTATGGTTGTTAAGAGCAAATTCAGCAAGTGGCAGAAACTCAGACCACCCCTCTTGATTGTCTGCCACAAAACAACGCAAGAACTGCTCAACATCCTGGTTCTTCCTTTCTGTCTGGCCATTAGACTCCGGATGATATCCGGATGAAAACGACAAATGAACTCCCAACCTGTCACAAAAGGCACGCCAAAAGCGAGCCACAAACTGAGGTCCCCTATCAGAAACAATGTCAGTAGGAACACCATGTAGTCTGACAATTTCCTTGACAAAGGCCTTAGCGAGTGTCTTAGCGCAAGGCAGTTTGATGAAGGGAACCAAGTGACACATCTTGCTAAAACGGTCCACGACCACCCAGATGACCGTGAAACCTTCAGAGGGGGGAAGGTCAGTAATAAAGTCCATAGCCAGATGTGTCCAAGGTGCACTAGGAACCTCCAGAGGGCAAAGCAACCCCGCAGCAGGAGCATGCGAAGACTTGGATCTAGCACACACAGTACATTGGCGCACCCACTTAATGACTTCCTTCTGCCATCCAGGCCACCAAAAACTGCGACCCACAAGTCTCTTGGTCTCAGAAATTCCTGGATGACCTGCCAACCGAGACTCATGACACTCAACAAGCAAATCTCTCCTAAAGGTCCTAGGCACAAACAACCTCCCATGAGGAGTGTTAGAAGGGGCATTCTCCTGTGCTTTAAGAATCTCATCCTCCAAAACGGAGTCCAAAGCAGCAATCACAACACCTTCTTGTAAAATGCTCTCCTCTTCCTCCTCAACACCGACCATGGGAGAAAAGCTGCGAGACAAAGCATCCGCTTTAACATTCTTGGTACCCGGGATGTAAGTAACGGAAAAATTAAACCGCGAGAAAAAAAGTGCCCACCTAGCCTGACGGGCATTCAAGTGCTTGGCAGCATCAAGATAGATCAGATTTTTATGATCAGTGAAAACCTGAATGGGAAATTCAGCACCTTCCAAGAGATGACGCCAGTGTTCAAATGAGAGTTTAATCGCCAGCAATTCCCAATTACCAATATCGTAATTAAGTTCAGTCTCAGAAAATTTTTTTGAAAAAAAGGCACAGGGATGTACTCCATCCTTGTTTTCCTGAGACAACACCGCACCGACCCCCACAGAAGAAGCATTAACCTCAACCAAAAACGGCTTAGTCACATCAGGCTGCATAAGGATGGGGGCAGAGCTGAACCTCTCCTTGAGATACACAAAAGCTTCAATGGCCTCAGAAGACCACTGAACCGCATCAGCACCTTTCCTGGTGAGATCGGTCAGTGGTTTGACAATAATAGAAAAATTTTTTATGAATTTTCTGTAATAATTGGCGAAACCCAAAAACCTCTGTATCGATTTCAAACCAATAGGCCTAGGCCATTCCTGTACAGCCTGAACTTTCACCGGGTCCATCTCAAAGCCCTCGCTGGAGATAATGTAGCCCAAAAAACTAATTCTCTGTACAGCGAACTCACATTTCTCTAGCTTAGCAAAAAGCGAATTGTCAATTAATAACTGTAATACCTCACGCACGCTCCGCCAATGAGACTCCAGATCCGGTGAATAAATCAAAATGTCATCCAAATACACAACCACATTTTTGCCGATCAAAGGTCTAAGGATGTCATTAATAAGATTCTGAAAAAATGCTGGAGCATTGGTAAGACCGAAGGGCATCACCAGATTCTCAAAATGACCCACAGGAGTGTTAAAAGCAGTCTTCCATTCATCACCCTCCTTCATGCGCAACAAATTGTATGCCCCCCGGAGATCAATTTTAGAGAATCACTTGGCCCCCATTAACTGGTTAAACAAATCAGGAATCAATGGCAGTGGGTAAGGATTGCGTACAGTAATTTTGTTAATCTCACGAAAATCCAGACAAGGACGTAAACCGCCGTCCTTTTTTTTTACAAAAAAAAATCCAACAGCCACAGGAGACTTAGAGGGCCTAATGTGACCGGCGGCCAAGCTCGTCTGTATGTATTCCTCCAAAGCCTTTCTCTCAGGAATAGTAAGATTAAATAAATGACTTTTAGGAAGAGTCGCTCCAGGGACAAATTCAATGGTACAATCATAGTCTCTATGGGGAGGCAAAATTTGTGACTCCTCCTCAGAAAAAACTCTCCAAAAATCCTGAATAGGTACAGGCAATTCCCCTTTATCCACAGCAGCAATGCGCCCGTTACAACACTTGTCATAACACTTAGGGCTCCAGGACTTAATTTCATTGGTAGACCAATCCAGTACAGGATTGTGCAATTTTAACCAGGGTAACCCCAATATTACTGGAGAAGGCAAATTATCCAATACCACCAAATCCAAATTTTCTTGGTGAATACCATTAATAGTGAGGGGAAATTCACAGACCATATGAGTAACACTCTTCAAGGGAGAGCCATCAACAGAAACCACAGCAATAGGGGAAGACAAAGTTTTAGGTTCTAATCTAAGTTTTTCCAAGAATCCCCCATCAATCACATTCAGAGTAGAACCACAATCCACAAATACCCGAAATTCAATTAATTCATCCTGAGCAGCAGTAGTGGCAGATAGGAATACTCCCTTAGAATTTAAACAGGCAATACGGGCATAACTGACCATTTTTTTTTCTTTCTTCAAACGAAGCACACAGTTCTTAATAAAATGACCAGAATTTCCGCAATAGAAGCACAAGCCTTCAGAAAGCCTGCGATCTTTTTCCTGAGAGCGGGGTGTCATCGCTCCAATCTCCATCGGCTCTTCATTGTCAGCACAGACCCTCTCAAGACTCGGAGCTGACATAGCAGAGGATTTGCTCTCATTAACCCTTGCACGCAGTCTCCTGTCCACCCGTATAGCTAATTGCATTGCCTCCTGCAAGTTTCCAGGTGTGGGATAAGCAATCAGTAAATCCTTAACCCTTTCACCTAGCCCAGCAAGAAACAAACTTTTCAGAGCTGAATCGTTCCACCCCACCTGGGCAGACCACCGACGGAAGTGAGTACAATAATTTTCCACATTACCTGATCCCTGCCTCAAACGTCTCAATTCAGACTCAGCAGATGAGACACGATCAGGATCATCATACAACAAACCCAAAGCAGAAAAAAAACTATCCACTGATCTAAAGCATGTATCACTAGGTTGGAGAGAGAAGGCCCATCCCTGAGGATCTTTGCGCAAAAGTGACATTATGAACCCTATGCGCTGTGATTTATCACCAGAGGATCCGGGTCTCAAACGAAAATACAATAAACAAGCATTTTTAAAGGAAAAAAAATCTTGTTGTTCGCCAAAAAACAAATCAGGCAGATGTACCTTTGGTTCCACAAAATGTGCTCCAGAACAGCTACTCACGTGTTGTTGGAGCTTGGCCACCTCCAGAGAGAGTCCCTGCAAGCGTTGAGCCAAATCTTGAACCGAGACCATGATGGAAAACTGGAGGTCTTTCCTTAGAGAAAATTTTTTTTTTTCTTTTAGGGCTGGACTTACTGTTATGATCTGCTACAGGGACTAAGGAAAGACAGGAGAACTGTCCCTACAATAGAACTAAACTAGATCCCTACGATGTAACGGGGAACCTGATCCTGCGATCAGACCCGCTAAAGTCCTCGGCTAGTCTGTACGAAGACCTATAGATGTGAGAGAGGGATCCCTACAAGAACTAGGGACTGGGATAAGTTGGACACCTCCTAGCAGAAATAGTAGCAGTCAAAGACAAACACACAACAAAAAGCATAGAGGTCAGAAGACCTAGCAAAACTAACAGAGAACGGCAACAGAGCACCAAGCTAGCTCAAGAGTAGTAAATACAATGAAGTCCAGCAAGACCAGGAGAGCGGAGCCGGATTAAATAGGCAAAAATGGTCATGTGACCAGCAAACTAAAAAAAAACTAACAGGAGAGTTCTAACAACTTCCTACCTCCTCACCAAGCTGCTGGTCTATTGTCCTGGAGCCCATCCCAGCCTTCTGCAAGTCTACAATTTTGTCCCTGGTGTCCTTACACCGCTCTTTGGTATTGCCCATGGTGGAGAGGTTGGAGTGTGATTGAGTGTGTGGACAGGTGTCTTTTATACAGGTAATGAGTTCAAACAGATGCAATTAATACAGGTAATGAGTGCAGAGTAGGAGGGCTTCTTAAAGAAAAACTAACAGGTCTGTGAGAGCCAGAATTCTTGCTGGTTGGTAGGTGATCAAATACTTAATTTATTTGCCATTTATTGCATGAAATATGTAAAAATCATACAATGTGATTTTCTGGATTCTTTTTAGTCTCACAGTTGTGTACCTACGATAAAAATTACAGACCTCTCCATTCTTTGTAGGTGGGAAAAGTTGCAAAAAATCGTCCGTGTATCAAATACTTATTTTCCCCACTGTATATCATTTATTTTACCGCCTTGCAGAAGCGATGAGCCTCCTTGTGTCGAGACTGTATTAGGATTCTGCGGTGGGCTCTCGCTGGTTTGGGGGGTTCTCCAACTTTTTGCTTTTGATGTAAATCTTCTTTCTGAAAAATGTCAAAGATTAAATACCCAAGCGGAGAACAGTTGGCCATATGTAAGCACAGAAAGTCTCAATGTCGGCTGGCCTGAGGATAATCTCATAATTAATCCAACTACCGTCATGTGCGAATCTTCAAGCCATCCTGAGACCTGGCGCCTTTGTACAGAGTTTAGGGTTGTGCCACCTGACAAACTCTGCTCTGCTACATCATCTGGCCATTGAAGAGCGTTACTTTTTTATCTTTTGACGTCGGATGTTGCAGCTCAGCTCTATTAAAGTGAATGGTGCAGAACTGCAGTGCCGCACACAACCTGTAGACAAGGGGTGGCGCTGTTGAGGGGAAAAAAAAACCTGCTCCTAATACTGGACAGCCCCTTCAAGAACTGTTCCTTTAAATAAAGCAATTAATATACTTATGAATTGCTCAGTTTTGCAGGAGGGGGCGCCATTGATCACCACAGTTTACTCCTCCTACTAATACCACATGATACTTCTGACCTGCAGAGAAGGCTCACTGAATATTCTGTCTCAGTTTGCACTTTTTGGGTCAATTTTTGGTACAAATGTACCCAACAACATTTTTTTTTACGGTCTCTTACATGGGTCTGTTATTTTGTTAAATCCCTTAAAGGGGCAATCCACTTTAGACAACCCATTTATGTTGGAAGATTACCCCTGACAATTAGCAGATGATAGATTTTCCTTCTGACGGGATCCACAGTGAGTAACCGTAATCTGAAATTTGCTCACAATTTCCCTTCAGCACTCCCAGAGGTGAAAAGAGGTATTACAACTTTCCTATTCGAGAGCAATAGCATTTGTCCATGCCTGTTCCTCCAGAGCGAGCTGCTATTAGATGAGGGTCCTGAATGCGGACCCCCACACATCCTGATAATATCTGCAGATTACCCTAGTAGCATGGCGGGCATGCATGCTAATATGGTGATCATGGGATTTGCCATGCGATGCCCTCCAGGGCACAGAGCTCGGTACCAGGCTCAGTGGTAAGCCCCTGTTTGGAGCGGGGCTGGCAGCAGATCCGCAGCTGATGTTTCAGTATCGCCCTATGCATATGTAATGTCAGATTAGCGGTGAGGCACATCTGTGCCCGTGCCCCTCTGGCGTGCATGCGGACGCACCTTCTCGCTTAGATAAAGTGGGTCATTAAGCATTTGCTGTGCTCAGTGCATGTAAACAATTAGCGGATCTGCCTGGCATTCGGGATGGCCGGCCACGGGCACCTGACAGCTCACCGCCTGAAAGGATCACTTTTACAATTGTACGCGAAAAGAGAAGAACAGTGTATGTTACATCACAGACCGCTGCCACAGGTCATAGATCTGCGTCAGCGGTATATCAGGATTAAATTTGGGAGAGAGGTTGGGCTATTGGTATCCTATATAAATGTGTAAATTCTAGGTAGGTTCATCCATTTATAAAGATGCAAAATGCATTTTTTTACAGTTAAAGCAGATCCCCCTTCTGAAGAAACTGCTGCAGTGTAAAGCATGGGGGAAGGACTAAAATTTTATTTTTGTCACTTCTATACCAATGGACTATTTTAAATAGGCCATCCTTATGAGATTGGCAAAAGACTGGGAGTCTCACCCCGCCAATCAACTGTGTGTGGAGACCGTAACTTTCTTTGCTCAGGCACAGTACCATAAATACCATTGTGGCTGTGCCTGGGACTGCAAATCAGTCCCATTCAAGTCACTAGAACTAAGCTATAGACAGTAGTCAGACCCCCAACAATCAAATATTGATGATTGTTGATTAGATGATATCTAATGATAAGCTATCAACATTAAACTCTCTGAAATAAATAGAGCAGGAACTGCAGGGCGGGGCATCGGCTCCTAACTCCGCCCCCAATTAACCCTCAACACTGTATTCGCTTTGTCCCTTTTTAAGCCTAATTTAGACAAAGCTGAAATTGCAACTGCTGATTATAACGATCTATAGCAACATCTGTGGCCTCTATAATGGCACACACAAGGATTGTCACTCAGCTTTACTCCACCCCTGAAAGGCATGAATGATTGAAGACCCCCTGACACCCCTATAGCTACTCCCCTTCCCCTGTCGTGGTATAGTATGAAGCATAGGATTAGGGAACAGCTTTCTCCTCTGCTTATTGATGCTCCCTGCCAAGACCATAAAATTCTGCAGAATATTCATGCAACACTGTATGAATACTGCCCCCTATGGACAAGAACGTGCAGCTGCGGATTATAGAACAGGCTGGAATTGGCCTTTGTAACCTGATGTACTTTCCTCTTCTTGTCCGTCTTGATCTCCTCTGAACATGCTGCCGGGCAGAAATACCAGCACAATGTCTCACCCAGAGCACTCAGAGGCCGGTAAACATGGGTGACCCGTGAGGAGCCCGTGAGGAGCCCATGGGTGGCCCGTGAGGCGCCCTTGAGGAGCCCGTGAGGAGCCCATGGGTGGCCCGTGAGGCGCCCATGAGGAGCCCATGAGGAGCCCATGGGTGGCCCGTGAGGCGCCCATGAGGAGCCCGTGAGGAGCCCATGGGTGGCCCGTGAGGCGCCCGTGAGGAGCCCGTGAGGAGCCCATGGGTGGCCCGTGAGGCGCCCTTGAGGAGCCCGTGAGGAGCCCATGGGTGGCCCTTGAGGAGCCCGTGAGGTCTATAATCCTCTGCATTATTCATAGTGACAGAATCTGCGATCATTCGTTCTTCCCTACACTTTAGGACAGGGTTCCCCAACTCCAGTCCTCAAGGCCCACCAACAGGTCATGTTTTCAGGATTTCCTTAGTATTGCACAGGTGATGGGATTGTTGCCTGTGCAGGTGATGCAATTATCACCTGGGTAATACTAAGGAAATCCTGAAAACATGACCTGTTGGTGGGCCTTGAGGACTGGAGTTGGGGAACCCTGCTTTAGGAGACTGGCGTTGCCTTTGGAGGAAATAGAGCTGTGGGCAGAACGTGCCTTAAACAAATCAATGGAAGCTCACGTACTATGTAAGAAAAGCAGAAGCCTGATTCTCTACAAGACTTTTCCATTGCAGAGATTTTTTTCCTAGAAAGTTCGCACTTGTTTGATAAGATAGTTTAGAGTTTTTTTATAATCACTAGGTGGCGCTGTTTCATTGGAGTTTATGGAAGAATTGATAGTATTTGCCTGTCTTCTATTATGGCTCATAAAAGGGGGTGCACATTTTAGGGTGGGTTGCAATATGAACAAAATCAGTTTTTCGAAAGCCGACTTCTTCATTTAAAGGAGACTGACACATTGGGGCATTTTTATTTCCTTAAATATGCGTATGTATTTTTGGCTGTAAATAATTTTTGCAATTGTTTCATTTAAAAAAATTGCACCGTTTGCTTTCTACAGCCTCTGTGATGCTCTGTCTATTGCTGGCTTCAGAATGAGTTAACTGAAAATCCTATAGTGAGCTGCTTCTGACAATTTATAACCCTTATTTTCCTCCGAGGTCCTCTCAGCTAAATTTTATGACCCAAAGTTCAGCTCAACTTTTATGTTGGGAAAAATTAGCCCAGAGAAGCTCACAACAAGGAAAATAAGAGTTGTAAACTAACTGATCAGAACGAGCTCACTGATGGATTCTCAGTTAACTCTTTGTGCAGCAATAGAAAAATTGCAACACAGAGGCTGTAGAAGACAAAGGGTGCAAAACCCAATTGCAAAAATTATTTTTAGCCCTAATTGCATGCATTTAAAGGGGTCTTCCAGTCCTTTTTAAATAAAAGCTCATTTGACCCATTGAGGTGTAATAAAATAAAAATCCTGCACTCCGCTTAGTCGACCGAACTGACCGCGTCAACATCCCGTAAGGTGGCGGCCGCAGCCAATCACCAGTAGTTGAGCGGCTTCGACGAAATGAGAAAACTGCAGCCTTCACGTGATGCCTTCTACTTCTGCCAAATGTTGTCCGGTGGGGGACCCCACTGGAGGAGTGGAGTGGCGCTCTTCAGTGAGGTGACTACTGTTTTTTTCTTTACTTTACACCCCAATGGGCTCAAAGAGCTTTACATAAAACGTAATGGAAAACCCCTTTAAGTAAAAAAATACTCCCGAAGGTGTCCACATTCTTTTAAAGGGTATGTACACTTTTGCAACCACCTTTTTTTATTACAAAAAAAACAAACAAAGTAAATAGTTTTGATTCCCCGTCTAGCATTTCTCCAGCCTTCATTAGGTGGAATTGATTTCAGCTGCAATACCAGGAACTGCCTGGACACTAGAGTGGCGCTGTTTGTGATTTTCTAATGTTATGCAACTTCTTTATTACTTTTAATCAGATGCCCAACTATAGTCCTGGTGGAAGACTCCTGGTGACATGAATTGGATAGGGGGTCTTGGCATGTTTCCCATAGACAAGTCTCTCCCGTGCCCCCCATCTTCACCCCTGTGTGTGACTACAGCAGTGCTTCCAGCTCCGCACGGAGGCCGCCTGGAGCCGGAGCAAACCACAGGCTGGACATGGGCAGTGTGAATAGGCTTTCAGGAGATATCGATTGTATTCTCTCCCATCATCAATTGTTAACGGATCCTTTGTGTGAATGTTACTTAGTTTTCACCTCAAAAGACATAGAAAACTTCCACTGTTATGTAAAAACCTGCAGACATGTTATACTTAAAGGGGCACTCCGGGCACAAAAATACATATACTATGATATTCCTGCTCCGGGCATGACGGAAGGGATGCTTCTTGCATATTTTTTTGATCTATCTATCAAAAATACAGAAAACGCCACCTAGTTAGGTGACTTAACCCCTTCCCGCCACGGCCCTTTCCTGTTTTTGTGTTTTCGTTTTTTGCTCCCCTTATTCCCAGAGCCAGAACTTTTTTTATTTTTCTGTCAATATAGCTATATGAAGGCTTTATTTTAGCAGGACAAGTTGTACTTTTGAACGACACCATTGGTTTTACCATATCGTGTACTGGAAAATGGGGGGGGAGAATTCAAGTGCGGTAAAATTGCAAAAAAAAAGTGCAATTTCACCATTTTTTTTTTACCACGTTCACTAAATGCTAAAACTGACCTGCCATTATTATTCTCCAGGTCATTACGAGTTCGTAGACACCAAACATGTATATGTTCTTTTTCATTTAAGTGGTGAAAAAAAAATCCAGTTTGTTAAAAAAAAGAAACAAATGGCGCCATTTTCCGAGCCCCGTAGCGTCTCCATTTTTCAGGATCTGGGGCCAGGTGATGGCTTATTTTTTTTTTTTATTACATTTTGGAATAGATATAATATTTTGATCGCCTGTTATTGAATTTTATTGCATGTCATAATGGGGTTGTCCACTGTTTTGGGGATATTTTTTTCTTACTTAAATGCATGTATTTGGGGCTAAAAATGATGTTTGCAATTGGGTTTCATTAAAAATGTTGCATCGTTTGCCTTCTATAGCCTCTGCGTTGCACAGTCTATTGCTGGCTGCAGAATGAGTTAACTGAGAATCCATCAGTGAGCTCGTTGTAACGTTGTAAAGGGAAAGTTTGCAGGTCTTTTATTTGACGTTTTTCTGCGCTTCTCTCAGCTGATTTGAGATCACAAACCACTTCAAAGTTGAACGTGCAGGAAATTAAGAGCCTGTAAAAATTAAACTGTGTAAATTTTTTTATTGAAACGCAATTGCAAAAATGGTTTTTAACCCTAAACACATGTGTTTAAGTAAAAAAAATATATATCCCCAAAAGTGGACTACCCCTTTTAATTTAAAGGTGTGGAAGAGGAATGGTCAGAAAAAAAAACCTGTTACTGTGGGTCATAATTTTGCTGCTATGTTCTATTGAAAGCCTAAAATGAATGTTTTCCTGGATCTATTCTACCATAGAGATTAATACTAGTGAGAGAAATCCATCTGCACTCAGCACAACATTTATCAAAGCACAGAATTTTATATAAAAAACACAATGGAGGATATTAATACGTTTATATTTTATTATTAAAACCAGATACAGTTCCTTTTTTATAATCTGTTTTTATTTTTTTCTTCTGCATTCTACACCGGATTATGGAGGAGGCCATCTTACCTGAGCTTTCCTTAGCAGAGTTTAAAAAGATTCTTTATGGTAGCCACATGGACCATAGGAAACAGATACTCATTGACGTCTATGGGGCAGTGCTGTGGGCATGCTCTGTGACCAGGGCCTCCATTATTGTGCACAGCAGGGAGGTGAGCTGTGACATCACTTACTGGGAATCTTGTGTTATCTAAGGAATATAGAGGTGTTAGCGATCATTGTACAGGAGGGGGAGGAGGTGAGCTGTGACATCTATTTTGATTGGATCATGTGTTATCTACTGTATATAGAGGAGTTATCAGTCATTGTACAGGAGGGGGAGGAGGTAAGCTGTGGCATCTATTGTGAACAGTGGATCTTGTGTTATTGATAGATACTGTAGGTGTTGCGTTTCTTTGTAATTCTGCCTCTGATGATAATGAGAAGACTGAAAAGAAGTGATCTACAGGAACGGATGTATCAGCTTATTATAAAGCTGAGAGTGAAAACTGAAAGATTTCAGAATAAAAATAATGCTATGGAAAACTACAACATCACTAAAAACATCTTTAAAAGTAACTAAATAATTCATTTTAACAATAATATCATTTTCTGATAATAACGGTGTAGCACATGTGGCGGAGTTCTCAGCCGAAGGGGCAGCCCCCTAAAATGAAGGGCGGCCCATAGAGCAGTTTCTTGTCCCCTGTATTTTACAAACATTATTCTTACTTATAAAGAAAGAAAAAATGCCTCATCATGTAGTATATAAAAAGAAACCGTTTATATCTGACCGCGTGTCAGTAACCTTTCCCACTCCCCATATGAACGCGCATCAGTAACCTTTCCCACTCCCCATATGAACGCACGTCAGTAACCTTTCCCACTCCCCATATGAACGCACGTCAGTAACCTTTCCCACTCCCCATATGAACGCGCGTCAGTAACCTTTCCCACTCCCCATATGAACGCGCGTCAGTAACCTTTCCCACTCCCCATATGAACGCGCGTCAGTAACCTTTCCCACTCCCCATATGAACGCGCGTCAGTAACCTTTCCCACTCCCCATATGAACGCACGTCAGTAACCTTTCCCACTCCCCCATCTTAGATATTTGAACCTACTTGTAATAAATATGGAATAAAGCATTGAAGGTTTTATTCAGCTCCACAATCCGGATTTCTCCTTGGCAGTACTTTCTGAGCATAGTTTGATTTCTCGGCCTGACACCGCCGCTCGGCTTTCCTAAGTGTCTTGAACCACAAACCATTAGCGATCTTCCGTTCTCTCACCACAGATGTTTTGTGGCACAAGAAGTCATGTGTAATAAAGAGTTATTCCTTGGTATGTGACTCGGGTCCATCAGAGCCAGCAACGGCCACCGCCAGCCAGAACGGTATTAATCAGAAGAGGAACCGTGGGGAGTCGGAGGAGGGAGTGTTCAGTGCCCCCCGCCACTGCACAGGTGACCCGTGAGATGGCAGCAAAATGCCGAAATCATTACACATGGCAGATGAGGTGACCTGGAAAAGTCACAAATGAGCTGTGAAAGTGCCTGACAGAAGGAGCTGTTAATGGCTTACATAAATTGTTGAATGGTTTTGGCGTTGTTGCATAAAAGTGCATTCCCTTTGAGGACGTGTAAACTTTTGTAACGGACATTTTTAGTCCTCTAATGTATGTGAAATTAAAAAAATGAGTAAATTTGCAAAATGGCTAATGTTGATAAAAATCATCTGCCATTTCGTCTGCGCAGCTCCGATGCAAACCAATGTGTTTCCATGATGAATTACACTGGGGTCGTGTCACTCCGGTCCATCTGCTCCTCTTCTAGTCTCATGACACATGGCTCAGACTACAGACCGTGGGGACACATGTCTGTGAAGAAGCTGTGTACACTATACGGTAGTCTTGATTAAAAATCCTCTTATTTGGAAAGTTTCTTCTTTTTTCTCTTTTAGATGCATTAGTAACAAATATAGTGGATTTTAAAGGCATTGTCCGGTCAAAAAAATGATGCTTAAAGGGGTTAACCCACCATAACAACCAAGATGAGGAGTTGGTGATTGTTGGGTGTCCGATCACTTGGACTACCATCGACCCCGAGAATGGGGCTGTGGAGTCCCCCATTTAAATGACGCCTGCTATCACTCCATTCATTGTGTGTGAGACTGGAGACAGCCTGGCTCAGTCCCACAGGCAGTGAATAGAGTGCAGATGAGCATGCTTGACCGGCACTCCATTCTCATGATTTCTGGGGGTCCTAGTGGTGGGACTACCATCTATCAGATCAACAAGTTACTAAATGATTCAATTCTCCCCCCAGTTTTCACCCCCCCCCCTGTGGTCTCGGGTTCAGTAGCTCCACTTGTCCTTGACACAGAAAAACATTTCCTGTACCTGCCCATTGCCAGTGCTGGGTATAAAGGGGGCTGGCTGACATCTTACTTTAATATCTAAGCCACCCCCCCTCTCTGATTATGCGTCACTCGTGACATAGAAGGGGGCTGGCTTAGCTACTGAAATACGATGGCAGCCAGCCCCCTTCACACCCATTACATAGCTTTTCTGTACTAAGTTCCTGACTCCGAGAACGGAGGTGATGGCTGAACATCGGGGCATATTACTAAGTTATAAATCTTCCTATTTTAAACATATTGTAGTATATATTTTTTTAAAACTGGACAATCCCTTTAAGTCCTGGAATCTAGCCTCACTGAACAGTAACACTCATCTTCTGATGAACAATAATATAAGACGCAACCAACACAATGGTTCTGTAGGAGAAGCTGTACTACAGACAATGACTTTCTAATGGAGGTCCTGTTTTTATTAAGCGTCTGGCATGGCCAGATGATGTGTGATTTTGGGCTCCTTCCAGGAAATAGCCGGCACTTCTGTAATGCACAGCGCCCAGCACCCCCACATATTGCATTAGTGAAGTGCTGCTGAATGAACTATCACAAGCACTAATTACACCCCGGCCCATCAGCATTACTCCTGGGGGGCTCGTAATGGAAGCGTAAAGTGTTAGTTTTTGTTTTCCCATAAATGCGTCACCATTCTATAGAGTAATCAGAGCGGAGGAGCACATGTGGAATAAAGAGACTGCTTTGTATGGAGAATTTTTATTCCTCTACCAAATCCTAGATTTTGGAATTTTTGAAAGTCCTATGTTCCTACAATTGGCAAAAGTCAAATAAGGCCTTTGAAAGGTTTCCTTTCCTTACAGTTCCCTTCTTTCTTGACCTTGGAGTAGGTCCTAATCACATCAGCCCCGTGTACATACAGTGAGGTTGGGTGGCTGGGTTCCCCCTTTAATATAATCTAGAATGTAGTGGGCATTGATGGTAAAATGTTTCCTCTCTCAGGGATGGAACATGGAAGGCAGGTATAAACCGATATCAATTCAATGTCAGTTCAACAACTTGACTTACAGGGAGGAAACTGGCTTGATGGTTACACAGTCTTGCATGAGGTAGTGAGCTTGATGATTATACATTGTCACGTCAGGCAATGAGCTTGATGCTTATACATTGTCACATCAGGCAATGAGCTTGATGGTTATACATTGTCACGTCAGGCAATGAGCTTGATGGTCATACAGTGGTGGCCAAAAGTATTGGCACCCCTGCAATTCTGTCAGATAATACTCAGTTTCTTCCTGAAAATGATTGCAATTGTAGACCATTCTTCTTTGGCAAACTGCTCCAGGTCCCTAATATTTGAAGGGTGCCTTCTCCAAACTGCCATTTTGAGATCTCTCCACAGGTGTTCTATGGGATTCAGGTCTGGACTCATTGCTGGCCACCTTAGAAGTCTCCAGTGCTTTCTCTCAAACCATTTTATAGTGCTTTTGGAAGTGTGTTTTGGGTCATTGTCCTGCTGGAAGACCCATGACCTCTGAGGGAGACCCAGCTTTCTCACACTGGGCCCTACATTATGCTGCAAAATTTGTTGGTAGTCTTCAGACTTCATAATGCCATGCACACGGTCAAGCAGTCCAGTGCCAGAGGCAGCAAAGCAACCCCAAAACATCAGGGAACCTCCGCCATGTTTGACTGTAGGGACCGTGTTCTTTTCTTTGAATGCCTCTTTTTTTTTCCTGTACACTCTATGTTGATGCTTTTTCCCAAAAATCTCTACTTTTGTCTCATCTGACCAGAGAACATTCTTCCAAAACGTTTTAGGCTTTCTCAGGTAAGTTTTGGCAAACTCCAGCCTGGCTTTTTTATGTCTCGGGGTAAGAAGTGGGGTCTTCCTGGGTATCCTACCATACAGTCCCTTTTCATTCAGACGCCGACGGATAGTAAGGGTTGACACTGTTGTACCCTCGGACTGCAGGGCAGCTTGAACTTGTTTGGATGTTAGTCGAGGTTCTTTATCCACCATCCGCACAATCTTGCGTTGAAATCTCTCGTCAATTTTTCTTTTCTGTCCACATCTAGGGAGGTTCGCCACAGTGCCATGGGCTTTACACTTCTTGATGACACTGCGCACGGAAGACACAGGAACATTCAGGTCTTTGGAGATGGACTTGTAGCCTTGAGATTGCTCATGCTTCCTCACAATTTGGTTTCTCAAGTCCTCAGACAGTTCTTTGGTCTTCTTTCTTTTCTCCATGCTCAATGTGGTACACACAAGGACACAGGACAGAGGTTGAGCCAACTTTAATCCATGTTAACTGGCTGCAAGTGTGATTTAGTTATTGCCAACACCTGTTAGGTGCCACAGGTAAGTTACAGGTGCTGTTAATTACACGAATTAGAGAAGGATCACATGATTTTTCAAACAGTGCCAATACTTTTGTCCACCCCCTTTTTTAGGTTTGGTGTGGAATTATATCCAATTTGGCTTTAGGACAATTTTTTTTGTGTTTTTTCATTGAAGACAAATTAAATGAAGATAATTATACCAAAGAATTTGTGATTGCAATCATTTTCAGGAAGAAACTGAGTATTATCTGACAGAATTGCAGGGGTGCCAATACTTTTGGCCACCACTGTACATTATCATGTCATGCTATGAGCTTGATGCTTATACATTGTCACGTCAGGCAATGAGCTTGATGCTTATACATTGTCACATCACATCAGGTCACATACATTTTCACATCAGGCAATGAGCTTGATGGTTATACACTGCTACATCAGGCAATGAGCTTGATGGTTATACATTGTTACATCAGGCAATGAGCTTGATGGTTATACATTGTTACATCAGGCAATGAGCTTGATGGTTATACATTGTTACATCAGGCATTGAGCTTCATGGTTATACACTGCTACATCAGGCAATGAGCTTGATGCTTATACATTGTTACATCAGGCATTGAGCTTGATGGTTATACATTGTTACATCAGGCAATGAGCTTGATGGTTATACATTGTTACATCAGGCAATGAGCTTGATGGTTATACATTGTTACATCAGGCAATGAGCTTGATGGTTATACATTGTTACATCAGGCATTGAGCTTGATGGTTATACATTGTTACATCAGGCAATGAGCTTGATGGTTATACATTGTTACATCAGGCATTGAGCTTGATGGTTACACAGTTTTAAGAATAATGGTAAGTGATAAATCAAACAGACTTGTTATATCGAGTGCACTAGTGTTCTCCAATACCTATAAGAGACAATAATTATGAGCTTAAGTCATACAGCAGGTGAAATAAGTAATGAGCATGTCATCAATTTTCTAAGTACGGTAAATATATTTCTAAAGGTGCTATTGACATGAAAATGTCGCCAGATGTTTGTAACAACCCATCCAATCCACACAGGCAAAGAAATTAAACCATAGATGTCCATAAATTAAGTTATGTTTAATAATGAGAAATGACACAGGGAAAAAGTATTGAACACGCTTACTGAAATGTATTTAATGCTTCGTTCAAAAGTCTTTGCTGGTGATGATAGCTTCAAGACACCTCCTGTATGGAGAAACTAGTCGCAGGCATTGTTCAGGTGTGATTTTGGCCATTCTTCCACACAAACACTTCACATCCTGAAGGTCCCGTGAGCTCCTGCTATGAACTCTGAGCTTTAGTTCCTTCCATACATTTTCTATTGGATTCAGTTCCGGTGATTGTCTTGCCCATTCTAGCAGCTTTATTTTCCTTCTCTGAAACCAATTATTTCCTTGGCTGTGTGTTTAGGATCATTGCCTTGCAGAGATGTCCAGCCTCCTTTCATCTTCATCGTCCTGGTAGATGGCAGCAGATGTTTATCAAGAATGTCTCTGTACATTTGTCCATTCATCCTTCCTTCAATTACACGAAGTTTGCCAGTGCCCTATGCTGAAAAACAGTCCCAAACCATGATGTTCCCACCTCCAAACTTCACTGTTGGTATGGTGATTTTGGGGTGATACGCAGTGCCTTTTGGCCTCCAAACATGGTGTGCATTATGGCATCCAAAAAGTTCAATTTTGTTTTCATCTGACTAGACTATATTCTCACAGTATTTCACCTGCTTGTCTAAATGTTGTTGCGCAAACTTTAAACTCGCTTGAACATATTTTTTGTTCAGCAATGGAGTCTTGCGTGGTGAGCGTGGCCATGGAGGTTGAGTGCTTTACTTATTGTTTCCAGATCTTTCTGTAGCTCGCCACAGGTGGTCCTTTACTTTTGGACAACTCTTCTGATAACTCTTTTCACTCCCTTTTCTTAAATCTTGCAGGTACGCACCTGGTCGTGGCCAGTTTATGGTGAAATGATGTTATTTCCATGGATTTTGGCCCCAACAGGGCTCACTGGAATATTCCGTATGTTTTGCAACAATAAGGTTGCAAAGGTCTTGAGACAGCTCACTCGTTTTACCCATCATGAGATGCTTCTTGTGTGGCACCTTGGTAATGAGACACCTTTCTATTGGCCATCTGTCGAACCAGTTGATATTACTTTTACTAAGTGGCAGGATTGTTTATTAATTACTGATAGATTTCAGCTGGTGTCATTGACGCGCCCCCTGGGCCAGTGTTGTTTGGGGGATACCCGGAGCCGGATCGGATGGGGGTTGTAGTCTCCGAGTGGCGGTGACCCGGTCCGTGCCCAGGGTGTCAAGCTCAGTGTGTGGCAGTCCTTTTAGATGTTACTAGATGTTCTTTTATGTCGACTACGCCACCCGTTGATTTGCGGTCACTACGGCCGCCGCTGCAGCAGGGTCCGCTGAGGCTGGTGGTGTGTGTGCAGCTCAGGTAGTATAACCCCCAACGGGAGGGGTATAGCCTCAGGGGGTCAGGTGTAGAGGATGGTGGTTGTGGAGGTGCAGTGAGGATGGTAATGAGACTCAGAGTCGGGCTGTGCAGTTCAGGGTCTTTACTTACTGCTGTTGTTCTGGTCACTCCGGCCTTGAGTGACCGCCCGAGCCGTGCTGCGTCCACCAGGTCCTGGACTCGGCCAACTCCCAAGTAATTCTGGAGCGTGATCCTGAGCTCCCTTTCTGGCGTTCCTTCTCTCTGGCCTTCCCCACCAGGGATCCACCTAAGTCCGGCTCCCTCGGGCCTCTTGTTGGTAAACCCTTGTCTCTGGGCTCCCTGACCCTATTCTTGGTCTGCCTTCCGGGTGGATTTAGTGGGTGATCGTGGCAGATCCTGCCCACGACCTCCGGTTCCTGGCTAAGGTGTGCTGTAGCCTCTGCCAGCTTGGGATCCGGTACCCTGTTGCCGACCCTTCACCCTATTAGCTCTCTTATGGGCTCTTAGGGTCCCCTCTGCGCCTCTGGGTCTCTCTCTCTTCTCCTCTGCTCTGCTTCTCAGGCTCTCAGACAGACTGACTGACCGACGTCTCACAGACTGACCCTGATCTAAGATGGTGCCCACCTTAAATACTCCCTCTATGTGTGAGCTCAGGTGACCAGCACCCAATGAGCTCCTAGCTTTACCCAGGCTGCTCCCCCTATCTGCCCCTACACTACTGGGATGTTCCACCCCCCTCCCACTCCAGCCAGGAACAGACACTGTCGTACCTGCACATTTCTCTAGTGGGAGTACCATCGGTCTGTTCCCCGGAAATGGGATGTGTGTAGTGCATGCAGCCTACTAGCTCAGTTCCACACTCCATCCTTACCCGGGAGTGGAATATCACACCTCTGGGTTGAGGTGCAATACCCCTGTAGCAGCCGAATCCTCAGGGTGCTACATTCCCCCCTGGTAAATCACAGCACGTCCTCGGGCTGTAAAATACAAACATCCAAAACATACAATTTTTTTTTTTTCATAAACATAAACATAGAAAACATCATATAGATATATCAGCAATAAACTTTTCATATATATAACATTCTTGTTTCTGGTTCCTCCGGTCACTGTGCAACTTGTGACCGGGTAAAGTGCGACAGTCTCTCTTGGAATAAAACAGTTCCCTATAAAACCGGTAGGGGGCGCTTTAGGAAGCGCAACTATATACAAGGGGAATATGGCTGCTCTCAGTCCTCGGCCAGGTATTAGGGAGGAATGACCGCTCTCAGTCCTCGGTCAGTGGGAATAGGGACACACGGGCATCAGTTCGATTGGCTGGTCCCAACGGGGACTATATTTTAACTAGAACAGTTCTTATACCCTGACGGGTAACTATGTACAGTCTCTCTCTACTGTACTTCAACGACGGCGTCCTCCTGCTCTTTCTTGTTGGTTGGTTTCAGTTTCAGACCCGTCTGGGTCCTCTTGCTCCTCTTCACACCGCAGCTCCTCCTCTGTCAGGCGATGCACATGGAGGGCGTAGGGTCCTTTGGCACACTTGTGCCGGGTGAAGGTGACCTCGTCCCCTACATACAGGTCACGACCTCTGTGTCCCTCCGGCAGATGGCTTTCTACGTCTCTGCGGGTCACAAAGACGTCGCCGGGGGTATGATGGTCTCTAATGAAGCCCCACCCATGCTGCATGTTGAATTTTATCACAGTCCCGGTGGAAGGGGGACCATGAGCTGCACGGGGATTCCTCCTGGTCCGGCTCTTCTGCTCCGCGCTCCTTATCTGCGCTTGCTGTTCCCGGACCCGCCTCTCTCTCCGCTCCCTCTCGAAGACCTCGAGCTGCTGCCGGCAGCACTCTGCACGCTCCGCTGCGGCCGCCCGAGTCTCCTGGGTGAACCCCATGAGGTCTTCTCCAGTGGGGTCCCACTCGAACTGTGCCTCCTCCAGCGGGGGCGAGGTCCTCCTTGCGGGCTTCGGAACCGGAATCAGGGGTTCGTCTAGGGGTCTCTCTTTCCGGAGTCGGGGATGGTGAAACTCCGGTGGCCATATGAAGGGCTGCCCATCCGGGCACGTATGCTGGGCAAATAGATTTTCACCCAGGTGCGGCACTCTAGATGTTGAGGGCGCATTGATGGTAGTGGCGCCCGGGTCGACCAGGCCTTGCGACCAGGCTTGGGGCACCCTAAAGGCAAAGGGCACCGTAAGAACGGTGGCGCCCGTGGTTACTCGGCCCTGCGGCCAGGCCGGTGGCTCCGCGGAGGTAGGGGGCGCTGTTGGTATTGCGGCGCCCGGAGGTACTAGGCCTTGCGACCAGGCCGGTGGTATTTCCTGCTTGGCCACGCTCGAGGTCGAGGCGTGTGACGTCACAGGGGTCGCGGCCGCAGTTTCCGGTTGAGGCCTAGTCGGCGGCGGTGACGATGCAGCGACGGGCACGGCAGGGGGAATTTCGGGCTCTGCGACGGGGAGCTGGGGCAGGCACGCGGTTTCCCGGCTCGGGGTAGAGACGTCCCCTTTACCTGCCTCCGTCCGTTCAGCTCCCTTCTCGGCGCCGTCTCCTGCCTTCATTCCTCCTGCGCCATCCTCAGAGGCGGTCTATCTCCTCGTCTCGGGCGGCGTGCTCCGCTGACGGGTTCCGGTCTGCTGGGCCATCTCTCGGCTCCACTCCGCCAACGTCTCCCGCTGCACCCGGGCCATCCTCCGTGCGAGGCCCTCCAGCGCGGTCTGTGCATGCTCCCGGTCTCGGGGGAGCTGTGCTAGGATCTCCAGCAGGCCTTCTGGAGTGGCGACCTGCAACAGGCTCCTGACCACTGGGTCGGTGCTGCCTGACTCTCCCTCCATCTCCGGGTAGGCTCTCTCTGGACTCTCTTCCAGACGTCTTGTCTCCGGGTGCGCTCTCTCCAGACTGCTCCAGGCGACACCCATCTTTGCTCTCTTGTTCTGTCTCCGCCCACATTGAGGGTGGTCCCGGGGCAACTTCAGTTCCAGAGGCAGTTCTCTCACGCTGATGGACACTTCCAGCATCACAGTCTCTGTTGGTGGGCGCGGTTTCCGCTTTTGGCGCCATTCTTCGACCTGGCCCACGATGGGAGGTGGCCTCTTGCCACCCTCTGGCACGCCCATAATGGCGTCCGCTCTTCCAAGGCGGGAAATCTTTGGAAATGGCGGGAATCGTCTCCCAGTGGCGGGAAACTCCATGGATGGCGGGAAAAAGCTGCAAATGGCGGACAACCGGCGGGAAACGACCTGTGATGGGGTCCGTTGGCGGGGACCCTCCGGAACCGGCGGGAGACTTCTTTTTAAGGTAACGGTGAACTTTTCTTCAGGCACGCAGTACCCGGTTGTTGCGGGCACGTTATCCTGCCGACTACGCCAAAGTTGACGCGCCCCCTGGGCCAGTGTTGTTTGGGGGATACCCGGAGCCGGATCGGATGGGGGTTGTAGTCTCCGAGTGGCGGTGACCCGGTCCGTGCCCAGGGTGTCAAGCTCAGTGTGTGGCAGTCCTTTTAGATGTTACTAGATGTTCTTTTATGTCGACTACGCCACCCGTTGATTTGCGGTCACTACGGCCGCCGCTGCAGCAGGGTCCGCTGAGGCTGGTGGTGTGTGTGCAGCTCAGGTAGTATAACCCCCAACGGGAGGGGTATAGCCTCAGGGGGTCAGGTGTAGAGGATGGTGGTTGTGGAGGTGCAGTGAGGATGGTAATGAGACTCAGAGTCGGGCTGTGCAGTTCAGGGTCTTTACTTACTGCTGTTGTTCTGGTCACTCCGGCCTTGAGTGACCGCCCGAGCCGTGCTGCGTCCACCAGGTCCTGGACTCGGCCAACTCCCAAGTAATTCTGGAGCGTGATCCTGAGCTCCCTTTCTGGCGTTCCTTCTCTCTGGCCTTCCCCACCAGGGATCCACCTAAGTCCGGCTCCCTCGGGCCTCTTGTTGGTAAACCCTTGTCTCTGGGCTCCCTGACCCTATTCTTGGTCTGCCTTCCGGGTGGATTTAGTGGGTGATCGTGGCAGATCCTGCCCACGACCTCCGGTTCCTGGCTAAGGTGTGCTGTAGCCTCTGCCAGCTTGGGATCCGGTACCCTGTTGCCGACCCTTCACCCTATTAGCTCTCTTAGGGTCCCCTCTGCGCCTCTGGGTCTCTCTCTCTTCTCCTCTGCTCTGCTTCTCAGGCTCTCAGACAGACTGACTGACCGACGTCTCACAGACTGACCCTGATCTAAGATGGTGCCCACCTTAAATACTCCCTCTATGTGTGAGCTCAGGTGACCAGCACCCAATGAGCTCCTAGCTTTACCCAGGCTGCTCCCCCTATCTGCCCCTACACTACTGGGATGTTCCACCCCCCTCCCACTCCAGCCAGGAACAGACACTGTCGTACCTGCACATTTCTCTAGTGGGAGTACCATCGGTCTGTTCCTCGGAAATGGGATGTGTGTAGTGCATGCAGCCTACTAGCTCAGTTCCACACTCCATCCTTACCCGGGAGTGGAATATCACACCTCTGGGTTGAGGTGCAATACCCCTGTAGCAGCCGAATCCTCAGGGTGCTACATTATGACTTTTCATGGCTTTTTGCACCTCTCTCTTTTCATGTGTTCAATACTATTTCCCTGTGTCTTTTCTCATTATCACACACAACTTAATTGATGGACGTCTGTGGTTGATTTCTTTGCCTGTGTGGAATGGATGGGTTGTAACCGACATCTGGAGATAATTTCATGTCAATAGCACCTTTCTAAATATATTTACTTAGAAAATTGGTGACATTTTCAATACTTATTTCATCTGCTGTATACACTGGCACTGAAGGAACTTTGGAGTTTTCAGAAAATCATTTATTTATATAAACTGGATATAAATATGTTTATATAAAGAAAATGTGCAGGCAAAGTGTGAGGCAGTCTTGCATGAAGCAACAAGCTTGATGTTACATAGTCTTACATGAGGCAATGAGCTTGATGGTTCTATATTCTTATATGACCCAATAAGCTTGATGGTTACAGTCTTACATTGGGCAACAATCGTGTTATTAGTTTTAGGGTTCAAATCGGTAAACTTAACCGATAGTCTTACGAAAGGCAATACGCTTAGTGGTTACACAGTTTTACATAAGGCAATGAGCTTGATGGTTATATAGTTTTACATGAAGAAATAATCTTGATGTTAAACAGTTTACACAAAGCATTGAGCTTAACAGTTGCACAGTCTTACATGAAGCAATGAGTTTGATGATTACTACAGTTGAGTGAAAAAAAAATTTCAGACCCATTTCCGACCTGTGGTCCGGTTTTCTGTTGCAGCCCAACTTCACTTCTTCTTCCTGGCTTTTTCTTTGCCACATCTTAGACCCTGTGATGTACAGTACATCCTGACATCACAGGGTCTAGGAAGTCATAGAGGCTCCCAAAACATGCCAGGCCAACGATGCCAGGAGAAGAAATATAGACCACTTGGCACAGGAGGCCAGACCTGAGTACCGTGCATCTTTTTGCACATTTCTAATGGTTAGACATTCTTGCATGAGGCCATGAGCTTGCTGGTTACACACTATAACATGATGCAATAAGCTTGATGGGTACACAGTCTTAGATGACACGACACAATGAGCTTGATTATACAGCCAAACATGAGGCAATGAGATTGATGGTTTCAGACTGTTACGTGATTCAACACGCTTGATGATTACAGTCTTACATGGGGCAACAAGCTTGGTGGTTTCAGTAATCCCATAAAAGTGAACAGCTTGATATGAATTAAGGTTGACAGATGGTCATCATGGACTGACACCTTCAACGTTTTACTGACACTGCCAGAGAACTGCTCCAAGTCTCTGCAGCAAAACCTCCTCCATACTGGCACAGTCTCTATGTCACTCTATATAATGGAGCATCCACCAAAAGTGCTCGTCAAAGCTTCCCTCTTGGTCACCTCTCACAGCAGTAAAATCGAGTTATTTGCGCACTTGTTCAGCCTACGGTCACAGTTCCTAACACATAGACAGTAGTCTCCAGCTGTCTCTGGTGTAACAATCCTTTTTCATATACATACATCAGCTTACAGACTCCTGGAGATGCAATCTCATCTATGTGTTGGTTTATACTGACATTGAGCTGTCAAAGGGAGAATTAGAGGTCCCTCCATGTCACCTGCAAAACTTTTAAACGCAAGATTGATACAAGACAACAAACACTGATATTTTCTCCTTTTCATGGAAAGTGAAGTTCTGCTTGTGGCCTGTACTGGGATTTTTTTACATTTATTCTTTAGCCACTAGACCTGGGGGGGACCTGTCAGGGTACATATGAGTATAATGGCTGTGTGGATCCAGTATAGAAACAATGAGATGCTGAGGCATGGTCCCGGAGGAAGGTCAGTGTTCTGCTTGTTACTTGTTATATGGGAACCGCAGGGTGATGGAGAAACATCTGACAAGTAGATGAGGTGGACAGATACTGTATAGATGCCATAGTCAGCCAGGGTATAAAAGACTCGCCCCCTGGGCCGTGGGGCACTCGGATCCGGGCAGTAGGGGAACGATGGGAGTAGTAGTGGCAACCCGGTTCCGCGGCTCAGGGTGGTCAGGCCAGTGGTAGTCCGTTATGTGCTATTGATTATGTCCGACTACGCCACCCGTGGATTGCGGTTATTAGGAACCGCCGCTGCATGCAGACCGCTGGGGCTGATGAGGTGTGCAGCTAGGGTAGTGTGACTCCCCACGGGAAGATTGCGGCCCCAGGGCAGTATAATGGATGTTGGGAGTGATGGTAGTGAGAGTCCCAGTGCTGATAGTGCTGGAGGAGCAAGGAGCACGCAGACAACAGGTTGCAGTCCAGGGTCTTTACTAGAACAGGTAAATTGACCCACAAAAAGTCCCAGCTAGGAGGGGACCTGGATGTCTGAGAGCAAGGGGGAAATTGGCCCTGGTCAGGGTGAGGGTGTAGGCCTACCGTGCATTATGTGCTCCTTCTGGCTATCTCCTCGTTATAGGGTAACAGCCCACGTTTCCGAGCTTTCCGTGTATTCTCGCCTGTATGGCCTGCGACGTGGGTTCCTTTCTGCTCCCAGCCTTGTACGGCTTTACTGGTCCCTTCGGTTGTGGCAGGGCCTCCAGGTTTCTTAGGCCAAGGAATATACAGTCCCCTGCGGACTGGTTATCTGCTGGAGGATGTAGAATCCTCCCAGCCTCAGACACCAAAGTCTGGTAAAGTAAGTCTTTTATCTGCCAAGACAGGCTCACTTCGCCTCTTGTCTCTGGCTTGTGGCTCTCCTCCTGCCACACTTCCTCTTAGGTGCAATACAACTTTCTGTCCCTGCTCTGCTCTGGGACAAGTCTCAGTCCTGAGACAGGTCATCAAGTTCTCTCTAACCCTGCCCCCAGCACCAGCTTTTATAGGGGCAGCCAGCTCCCCCTACTGGCCTGAGACAGGAGGCATTGCATGCTAATGTTCCCCTGACTAGAGAACCTCCCCCTTGCTCTCAGACACAGCTTTAATATATTTGTGGCATCCAGGCCAGGGTGACACATAAACAACTGGAAAATGTCCAACAGGGTATTTTTCTCCACCATGCACAGTGTGCCCTGTTCTTCCATATATCACGTGCTATTCCATTTACATCACGCGTTGCCCCTCCATGGGCTCGTGCCTTTCTCCTTGGTGGGTAGCGTGCCTAGCTCTTCGGGGGGCGGCAGGCCTTGCTTTTTGGGGGTGATGGGTCATGCTCCTTTTCGGGCAGTGGGACCCGCTCTTCAGGTGGTGGGCCTCCCTTCCTCGGCAGCTTCATTCCTTGCTCCTCCTCGGGCTTCGCGCCCTGTTCCTCCTCGGGCTTCGCGCCCTGCTCCTCCTCGGGCTTCGCGCCCTGCTCCTCCTCGGGCTTCGCGCCCTGCTCCTCCTCGGGCTTCGCGCCCTGCTCCTCCTCGGGCTTCGCGCCCTGCTCCTCTTCGGGCAGCGCGCCCTGCTCCTCTTCGGGCAGCGCGCCCTGCTCCTCTTCGGGCAGCGCGCCCTGCTCCTCTTCGGGCTTCGCGCCCTGCTCCTCTTCGGGCTTCGCGCCCTGCTCCTCTTCGGGCTTCGCGCCCTGCTCCTCCTCGGGCTTCGCGCCCTGCTCCTCCTCCTCGAGCTTCGCGCCCTGCTCCTCCTCCTCGGGCTTCGCGCCCTGCTCCTCCTCCTCGAGCTTCGCGCCCTGCTCCTCCTCCTCGGGCTTCGCGCCCTGCTCCTCCTCCTCGGGCTTCGCGCCCTGCTCCTCCTCCTCGGGCTTCGCGCCCTGCTCCTCCTCCTCGGGCTTCGCGCCCTGCTCCTCCTCCTCGGGCAGCGTGTCTTGCCCCTATGCAGATGGTGTGCTTTGCTCCTCCGTGGGTTTCAGGTGGTGTTCCTCCACAGGCACATCTGTGTATGGTGTGCTTTACTCTGTGATTATCATCATCACCCAATGTCCCTTTGTAGAAAAGCTTTATGATTGAAGGAAATCTTTTTTTTTTGTGTTTTCACTTTAAGGTCGGTGTAACTGGATATCTGCTGTCACAGTCCATTTCAACAGCTCTACCTGGCGGCTAGGAGATGAGCATAAGTGAGATTCTGATGATTTTGCTGGGCATCATCATATTGCAATATGTCTGTTTAGCTGCCAGGTGCTGCAGCAAATAAGGAGCTGTAATTTAATTGAGCATCACATCATTATTTTAGTTGCTGAAGATGATTATCCAGCAACTTCTAACCCATGCTATCATCTACTAGAAGGACATGACTTTCCTAGGGCTTTGGAAATCTTGAACTTTTCTGACTCCATTTTGTTACAACGCTCCCCCAAAGATAATCTAATCACTGGGAATTCCAGCAATCAGGGGTGACTTAGCTGCAGGTTACTTTCTTTATAGCACCCCCGCAGGGGAAATTAAGAATTATACCATTTCTATTCATCTCTGTGATGCACAGATGTGCAGGGCCCTGCAGACCAACAGATGCTTCTTTTAGTCATTCTCTGCTTTGGCCAAAAAAGGTGACCCAGTCTGTAACAGAGAGGCCCCCTTTAAGTTAGTTTCTATGGAATTAAATAAGCTTGTGATAGAGGAATCATAGAATGTTAGAGTTGGAAGGGGACCTCCAGGGTCATCGAGTCGAACCCCCCTGCTCAATACAGGAGTCACTAAACCATCTCAGACAGATGTCTGTCCAACCTCTGTGTGAAGACTTCCATTGAAGGAGAACTCACCACTTCTCTCTCGTGGCCGCCTGTTCCACTCATTGGTCACCCTCACTGTCAAAAGTCTTTCCTAATCTGTATCTTCTCCCTTTCAGTTTCATTGTAATATAACCAGGCTAGCTGTTCACCTTAGTTAGTCAGCTTGGGGAAGCTGACCAGACTGGATGTGTCTTGAAGTTGATGATGGATATAAGCCAAGATCTCTCTGAGAAGAGTGTGAATCGGCTGTGTACACCAAACTGCAAGTATCAGTGGCTGCTATGGACAAGAGCAGTTTTCTTTGACCAAACTGGGACTAGCCCAGCAGTGTCTGAAGTAGTCAGGGTCTATACGGTTTTGTCAGCACCTGGACAAGGCAAAGGATTTATATTTATGATTTTGTTGCTTTGGTGCTGTGCAACCTGTGGAAAGAAATAAAAACTGCATGTGTTTGGAGTGCCTTGCCTGTGTGAACACTACCTAAGGCCTGATGCCAATCAGAGTGAATGAATCCCTACAGGTGCCACCATACTGTGCTGTATTCTCCTTGCTATATTTTGGAGGTATTCTTTCCTATAGTCATTATAGTGACCCCATATGACATCATAGGCATACAGAGATAGTCTTTACGTCTGGCACATAGTGTCCATACAATCCGTAATATGGCCATGTGCATGACTCCACTTTTTGGCAGTATTTATCTTCTGCTTTCATGGCATTTCTGTTTTGTTGAGTTGAGTTGAAAAATAAAAACTTTTGTCTTGCGCCACATTTCTTTGCTGGAAGACTAACACATGCCGTAATACTGGATAATAGTCTGCCGGTCCCCGAGAGCTTCGTAATGGCTTTCACAAATGATTAGAGTGAGAAGTTCTTAACAAGTGGAGCTTTCCTGCTGAGGGCGACATTTGTGGAGTGGATGAAGGGGCTGGCTGGGGGCTGAAGCATTTCATAACATCCAGTTTGCAGTATCTGTGAGGCATTATCCCTGCAATATCCCTGCAGGCTCATAAGGGAGAGGTTACCAGATCGCTTGCACTTAGAAAATAAAACTTAATGTAACTGCGTAATAAAGGGATAGTTCACCAAACATTACATCTGTCCATTGCAGCCAAAGTAGAATTGTTCTGACTCGCCTGGCGAGGTGGCTTCACTAAACTATAGGTTAGGGCGAGCAGCACGGACCAGAGACATTAATGCTGCGGAGGATTGTATAAGTTAGACAGCACGTGGGACAGAGTAGAACAGTGGAAAAGGATGTGCAATCTGGCACCTTGGATCAGCAGAACCGTGTTAGACGACAGGCACCTTGGTGTATCAGAGCCGAGTGTGCGGATAACACCTTGGAACAGCAGAGCCGGATTGGCAGACATACCTTGCTATAGTGGAGCCGAATGTAGGATAGCAGAGATAGATTGTCAAGTGGCTCAACTAGTTTACTGCACTTGATAGCAGCGTAATACTACCTGAATACTCAGGCGGCACACCACTGCCTGAGATGGCCTTTAAAGGGGTATTCTAGTTTCAGAAAAAACCCTGTCACTGGAGCTTTACTGACCCTCCCCTGGTCCAGTGCCTAGTCTCTGCCGCTTCTCGCAATGTCTGTTATAAGTCACGTGGACAGCACTGCAGCCAATCCCTGAGCTCAACAGATCTGCCCGAGTATATGGCATAAGTTGCTCAGAGCCGCTGAATACACGGATTGGCTGCAGCACTATCAACGTTACGTCAACACTGCAGACAATAACAGACAGTGGGAGAATCAGTTTAGAATGAGGGCTGAACCAGGGGAGGGTGAGTAAACCACAGGTTTTTTTTTTTAATAAAACAAACTGCAGCTGGGGTTATCAAATCAGAAAACAATTTTAAAAGATCTGGGAGTATGACATCAGTGGTGCCCACCAGGTCACCATGGGAGTATGACATCTGTGGTGCCCACCAGGTCACCATGGGAGTATGACATCTGTGGTGCCCACCTGGTCACCATGGGAGTATGACATCTGTGGTGCCCACCAGGTCACCATGGGAGTATGACATCTTTGGTGCCCACCAGGTCACCTTGGGAGTATGACATCTGTGGTTCCCACCAGGTCACAATGGGAGCATGACATCTGTGGTGCCCACCAGGTCACCTTGGGAGTATGACATCTTTGGTGCCCACCAGGTCACCTTGGGAGTATGACATCTTTGGTGCCCACCAGGTCACCTTGGGAGTATGACATCTGTGGTTCCCACCAGGTCACAATGGGAGTATGACATCTGTGGTGCTCACCAGGTCACCATGGGAGCATGACATCTGTGGTGCCCACTAGGTCACCATGGGAGCATGACATCAGTGGTGCCCACCTAGTCTCCATGGGAGTATGACATCTGTGGTGCCCACCAGGTCTCTATGGTAAGCCGACAAGGAGGAGAAATCGGAGCCTGTTGCTGGAGCCAGGACAGGTGAGTAACCAGACTAACCCTTTAATGTGGTGGGAAAACCCCAATAACGGACATCATAGCAGAAAATCCCATAGAATTTGACTGGAGAATTGTGTGTGTTCACCCATTGAATTCTGCAGACTGTTGACTCGGAAATATCAAATTGCTCATGATCACAGCAGCACAAAGTATTTAAGTGTAAATCCACACCAATGCTGTATGAGGAGGTATCTCTGCCCTTTGTATCTGTAGAGGAAGGCGGTTACATTTCATTATTTAATGTAAGGGTTATTGTGCAATGACCTCATTTTCTCCTACGCCTGTTATAGAGATGCCAACCTGCCAGTCTTATCAATGTCACTCTGCCAGCACAGCACATACAATGAGTGCCAGAAATTCTAATTCTGAGGAAGGTCAAAAATAACTGCTCTGCGGCTTCATTATTAACCTCTAGGGGGAGCTAACTGCACTGTGGCTGCATTATTAACCTCTAGGGGGAGCTAACTGCACTGTGGCTGCATTATTAGCCTCTAGGGGGAGCTAACTGCACTGTGGCTGCATTATTAACCTCTAGGGGGGAGCTAACTGCACTGTGGCTGCATTATTAACCTCTAGGGGGAGCTAACTGCATTGTGGCTGCATTATTAACCTCTAGGGGGAGCTAACTCCACTGTGGCTGCATTATTAACCTTTAGGGGGAGCTAACTGCATTGTGGCTGCATTATTAACCTCTAGGGGGAGCTAACTCAACTGTGGCTGCATTATTAACCTCTAGGGGGGAGCTAACTGTACTGTGGCTGCATTATTAACCTCTAGGGGGAGCTAACTGCACTGTGGCTGCATTATTAACCTTTAGGGGGAGCTAACTGCATTGTGGCTGCATTATTAACCTCTAGGGGGAGCTAACTCAACTGTGGCTGCATTATTAACCTCTAGGGGGGAGCTAACTGTACTGTGGCTGCATTATTAACCTCTAGGGGGAGCTAACTGCACTGTGGCTGCATTATTAACCTCTAGGGGGGAGCTAACTGCACTGTGGCTGCATTATTAACCTCTAGGGGGAGCTAACTGCACTGTGGCTGCATTATTAACCTCTAGGGGGAGCTAACTGCACTGTGGCTGCATTATTAACCTCTAGAGGGAGCTAACTGCACTGTGGCTGCATTATTAACCTCTAGGGGGAGCTAACTGCACTGTGGCTGCATTATTAACCTCTAGAGGGAGCTAACTGCACTGTGGCTGCATTATTAACCTCTAGGGGGAGCTAACTGCACTGCGTCTTCATTATTAACCTCTAGGGGGAACTAATTGCACTGTGCTTGTGACACGCCCCCTGGGCCGTGGGGATACCCGGAGCCGGGCCTGTAGATGCTGGGGGTTGTAGTCACCGTGGCGGTGACCCGGTCCGTGACCCAGGGCGGTCAAACCAGGGTAGTCTATGTGTCTCTGTTATATATAGTCCGACTACGCCACCTGTGGATTGCGGTTATTGGGAACCGCCGCTGTGGAGCAGTCCACTGAAGCTGATCATATGTGCAGCAAGGTGATGTAACTCCCCACAGGAAGAGTGTAGCTTCAGGGCAGCGTGTATGGATGATGGTGGTGATAGTGCCTGGATCAGTAATGATAACACGGAGTCTTTGCAGTGCAGTCCTAGGGTCTTTACTGGTGGTAATTATATAGGCTCCCAACGGGAGTACTTGCTAGGGATGAGGCCTGGTCAGTCTGGGAGCAATCCTAGAATTCCCCTGGCCATGTGGAGTTGTAGGCCTGCCGTTCTGACTGTACTCTTTTGGCTATCCCGCTTATAGTCGTGTGGTAGCCCACGTCCCTGAGTGTAATGTGCTGCTCACCCGTATGGCTGGCAACTCGGATCCTGTGTATTCCTCGCTCCTCTGTGGCGGTACGGGTCCTTCCGTGTGGTTGAGCCTCCGGGCTTCTGGGGGCCAGGAGACCTGCAATCTCCTGCCTTGCTGTATCTGCTGCTGGGTATACAATCCCCACAGCCTCGGACTCCGGTGTCCGGTCCTCTGTATGCTGTCCAGGACGAGCTATGCCCAGCTCCAGTCCCTGGCTTCTTACTCCTGTGTCCTCAACTCGACTACTGGCCCTGTCTGAACTAACACCGCCTCCAGATCCAGTTATATAGGGCAGGATCCTCCCCTTTTCTGGTCTGGGGCAGGAGGTGTTGCATGTAGTGTGTTCCCTGACCAGGAAACTCCTGTTTTGCTCCCAGACATGGTATTACTACCACTGTGGCAACCAGACCCTCTGGGGTGCCACATTTGCATTATTAACCTCTAGGGGGAGCTAACTGCACTGTGGTTGCATTATTAACCTCTAAGGGGAGCTAACTGCACTGTGGCTGCATTATTAACCTCTAGGGGGAGCTAACTGCACTGTGGCTGCATTATTAACCTCTAGGGGGAGCTAACTGCACTGTGGCTGCATTATTAACCTCTAGGGGGAGCTAACTGCATTGTGGCTGCATTATTAACCTCTAGGGGGAGCTAACTGCACCATGGCTGCATTATTAACCTCTAGGGGGAGCTAACTGCACTGTGGCTGCATTATTAACCTCTAGGGGGAGCTAACTGCACTGTGGCTGCATTATTAACCTCTACGGGGAGCCAACTGCATTGTGGCTGCATTATTAACCTCTAGGGGGAGCTAACTGCACTGTGGCTGCATTATTAACCTCTAGGGGAGAGCTAACTTCACTGTGGCTGCATTATTAACCTCTAGGGGGAGCTAACTGCACTGTGGCTGCATTATTAACCTCTAGGGGGAGCTAACTGCACTGTGGCTGCATTATTAACCTCTAGGGGGAGCTAACTGCATTGTGGCTGCATTATTAACCTCTAGGGGGAGCTAACTGCACTGTGGCTGCATTACTAACCTCTAGGGGGAGCTAACTGCACTGTGGCTGCATTATTAACCTCTAGGGGGAGCTAACTGCACTGTGGCTGCATTACTAACCTCTAGGGGGAGCTAACTGCACTGTGGCTGCATTATTAACCTCTAGGGGGAGCTAACTGCATTGTGGCTGCATTTTAATCTCTAGGGGGAGCTAACTGCACCGTGGCTGCATTATTAACCTCTAGGGGGAGCTAACTGCACTGTGGCTGCATTATTAACCTCTAGAGGGAGCTAACTGCACTGTGGCTGCATTATTAACCTCTAACTTGCACTGAGTTCAGTCTATAAAAGGTATGCGGTAAGCTCCCTCTAGTGGTGGCTGCAGGCATAGGAAATAATGCACTAATATTTTGTCACACAGACCGTAATGGAGGGCAGCTACTGGGAATTTATCATCCTTTCCTTTAATTGGATCAATTATGTTACTTAACATTTATTGGGGGATTTCTATATATGCTATTCTCCAATAAATAAGTGTAAGATTCTTCAGAATGAATTTCATTTCCTACACCTATTCGTTTTTACCTGATGTGTACGGAGTTTCTGGGGGTTATGGCCGACAACAGGACCCTTGACAATGGGGCAGTTCCTGTAACGAGACTTTTAGCTGCAATGCTTTACTCTTATGGTTCTTCATCGTTTTCTGTAAAGATTGAACGGCGATCATTCAGCTGACATGACGATTTTAGGAAATACTTTTATTCTGCATGAAATAACTTTTCTGGGATTGTTTCTCTGTTGCTCCTCCTGGAAATCTATGAATAAACTGGCGACTGAATACTAACATTCCTCTTGTCAGTCGGGTTTTTCCTTCCACAGTTTAGCACAAGTCTCTTCCCCATGCACAACTGTAGATACAATGAAAGTTGGTGAGGGAGGAGGGGGATGCGGCGGCATGTTGTCACTGGTGGCGAGAGGCCGCTCTGAGGCAAGATCACTGACACATTTTGACTAGCTGATTGGTTTGGTAAAATGGCTGTCAGTCTGACTATTCTGTCCAAGATCCCCGGCAAGACGAAAGTAATAGAGGAGGAGGAAAAAGTAAGTGATTGGAAAGCGGGAGACCTCCTTATAACACATTAGGAGTGAATGAGTGTGAACAGCCCCATACTGCTCCCTATAGCAGTGGCTGCAGACTGTCCTCTATATGTCCTCCTGGTACCGGCGCTCCCTATAGCAGTGGCTGCAGACTGTCCTCTATATGTCCTCCTGGTACCGGCGCTCCCTATAGCAGTGGCTGCAGACTGTCCTCTATATGTCCTCCTGGTACCGGCGCTCCCTATAGCAGTGGCTGCAGACTGTCCTCTATATGTCCTCCTGGTACCAGCGCTCCCTATAGCAGTGGCTGCAGACTGTCCTCTATATGTCCTCCTGGTACTGGCACTCCCTATAGCAGTGGCTGCAGACTGTCCTCTATATGTCCTCCTGGTACCGGCGCTCCCTATAGCAGTGGCTGCAGACTGTCCTCGATATGTCCTCCTGGTACCGGCGCTCCCTATAGCAGTGGCTGCAGACTGTCTTCTTTATGTCCTCCTGGTACCGGCGCTCCCTATAGCAGTTACTGCAGACTGTCCTCTATATGTCCTCCTGGTACCGGCACTCCCTATAGCAGTGGCTGCAGACTGTCCTCTATATGTCCTCTTGGTACTGGCGCTCCCTATAGCAGTGGTTGCAGACTGTCCGCTATATGTCCTCCTGGTATCGGTGCTTCCTATAGCAGTAGCTGCAGACTGTCCGCTATATGTCCTCCTGGTACCGGCGCGTCCTATAGCAGTGGCTGCAGACTTCCTCTCTATGTCCTCCTGGTACCGGCACTTCTTATAGCAGTGGCTGCAGACTGTCCGCTATATGTGCTCTTGGTACCGGTGCTCCCTATAGCAGTGGCTGCAGACTGTCCGCTATATGTCCTCCTGGTACCGGCGCTCCCTATAGCAGTGGCTGCAGACTGTCCTCTATATGTCCTCCTGGTAGCGGCGCTCCCTATAGCAGTGGCTGCAGACTGTCCTCTATATGTCCTCCTGGTACCTGCGCTTCTTATAGCACTGGCTGCAGACTGTCCTCTATATGTCCTCCTGGTACCGGCGCATCCTATAGCAGTGGCTGCAGACTGTCCGCTATATGTCCTTCTGGTACCGGCGTGTCCTATAGCAGTGGCTGCAGACTGTCCTCTATATGTCCTCCTGGTACCGGCGCTCCCTATAGCAGTGGCTGCAGACTGTCCGCTATATGTCCCCCTGGTACCGGCGCGTCCTATAGCAGTGGCTGCAGACTGTCCTCTATATGTCCTCCTGGTACCAGCACTCCCTATAGCAGTGGCTGCAGACTGTCCTCTATATGTCCTCCTGGTACCGGCACTCCCTATAGCAGTGGCTGCAGACTGTCCTCTATATGTCCTCCTGGTACCGGCGCTCCCTATAGCAGTGGCTGCAGACTGTCCTTTATATGTCCTCCTGGTACCTGCGCTCCCTATAGCAGTGGCTGCAGACTATCCTCTATATGTCCTCCTGGTACCTGAGCTTCTTATAGCACTGGCTGCAGACTGTCCGCTATACATCCTCCTGGTACCGGCGCTTCCTATAGCAGTGGCTGCAGACTGTCCACTATATGTCCTCCTGGTACCGGCACTCCCTATAGCAGTGGCTGCAGACTGTCCTCTATATGTCCTCCTGGTACCGGCGCTCCCTATAGCAGTGGCTGCAGACTGTCCTCTATATGTCCTCCTGGTACCAGCGCTCCCTATAGCAGTGGCTGCAGACTGTCCTCTATATGTCCTCCTGGTACCGGCGCTCCCTATAGCAGTGGCTGCAGACTGTCCTCTATATGTCCTCCTGGTACCGGCGCTCCCTATAGCAGTGGCTGCAGACTGTCCTCGATATGTCCTCCTGGTACCGGCGCTCCCTATAGCAGTGGCTGCAGACTGTCCTCTATATGTCCTCCTGGTACCGGCGCTCCCTATAGCAGTGGCTGCAGACTGTCCTCTATATGTCCTCCTGGTACCGGCGCTCCCTATAGCAGTGGCTGCAGACTGTCCTCTATATGTCCTCTTGGTACTGGCGCTCCCTATAGCAGTGGTTGCAGACTGTCCGCTATATGTCCTCCTGGTATCGGCGCTTCCTATGGCAGTAGCTGCAGACTGTCCGCTATATGTCCTCCTGGTACCGGCGCGTCCTATAGCAGTGGCTGCAGACTTCCTCTATATGTCCTCCTGGTACCGGCACTTCTTATATCAGTGGCTGCAGACTGTCCGCTATATGTCCTCTTGGTACCAGTGCTCCCTATAGCAGTGGCTGCAGACTGTCCGCTATATGTCCTCCTGGTACCGGCGCTCCCTATATCAGTGGCTGCAGACTGTCCGCTATATGTCCTCCTGGTAGCGGCGCTCCCTATAGCAGTGGCTGCAGACTGTCCTCTATATGTCCTCCTGGTACCGGCGCATCCTATAGCAGTGGCTGCAGACTGTCCTCTATATGTCCTCCTGTTTCCAGGACGTGATTTATGTGCAGCTATTAACAGTGGCGGCTATTACTAATTATTAGTAATGGCTGCGTGCTGAGACTGCTCCGCGGACACAATGATGTATTTATACAGTCTCTTGGATGCCCTAAGACACCACATACATATCTTTTATATATAACTATTGCCACTATACATAATGCTGCCAAACTGTGCCCAAAAATAATGCCGCTGTGGCACCCCAGGGGTCTGGTTTTCCACAGTAATGTAATGTTATGTCTGAGAGCAGGTGGGAGGTCCTTTGGTCAGGGATCCTGTGCATGCCACACCTCCTGCCCAGTCTTGGGAGGGGAAGAACTTCCCCTGTATAAACCCTGGGCTGAGGCAGGGTTAGTCAGTCAAGGAGAGTAGAGACAAGAAACAGCAGAAGCAATACTACTACGAGTCAGGGGCTGGCAGCTGCAGAGCTCGCCCTGACTGAGAAGCTTTCTTACCGGACCCGGCGTCCGAGGCTGTGGGGACTAACTCTTACCCAGCAGCAGAAGCCGACCGGCAGGGGATTTCAGGTCCTCAGGCCCAGAAACCCGAAGGCACGGTCACACGTGTGGGACCAGCACCGCCATCGTGGAGCGGAAGCCAATAGAAGGCCCCGAGTCACCGGCCATACGGGTGAGCACCACACGGTACACTCAGGGACGTGGGCTACTTATATCCGCTTCTAGCAAGGTAGCCAGAAGAGTACAGTCAGTTTGGGAGGCCTACAACTCCGCCTGGCCAGGGGAGATCCCATCTGCTCAAGGACTGACCAGGCCCCGTTCGCTAGCAAGTACTCCGGGAGGGTCTATCGTTGTTACCAGTAAAGACCCTGAATTACACCGCACCGTCTCTGAGTGGTTCCTGCTACCCCCATCTTCCACGTCGGCTGCCCTGAGGCCATACCCCTCCCGTTGGGGGTTATACTATCACGCTGCACAATTCTACACCGGCCTCAGCGGTCTGCCCTGCAGCGGCAGCTCCATAGCTGCAAATCAACGGGTGGCGTAGTCGACACTCAAATAACATCTATCAAGACTGCCACACACTGAGTTTCACTCCCTGGGCACGGACCGGGTCCCCGCCACTCGGAGACTACAACCCTCATCTGATCCGGTTCCGGGTAAGCCCCCGTGCGCGAGACGCTGCGCGACACAGCAGGCCCAGGGGCGCGTCAACTTTGGCGTAGTCGGCAGGATTTCGTGCCCGCAACCACCGGGTACTGCGTGCCTGAAAAAGAGACTTTCAAACTCACCTGTGGTGAAGATTCCCGCCATCCGGCGCCATTTTCAGCCTTCTTCCCGCCATCTGTGAAGATTCCCGCCATCCGGCGCCATCTTCAGCCTTCTTCCCGCCATCCGTGGAGTTTTCCCGCCGTTGGACGCCATCTTGAGGACGCCGCGCGGGAAGAAGAGGGGCGTGGACTCCGAAAAGCCCGCGAGAACTGAAGCCCCGCCTCACGTCCGGACGTTGCGTAAGGTCCTGGAAGGAGCCCAGCAGACGCCGACGTCACCGGAGCGCGACGGAAGGTCCTCAACCCTGACGATCCACTGCGGAGCCGCGGCCTACGGAAGAGGATCATCGCAAGGTAGGCCACGGTCCACTAGGGGGGAGAAGGATGTCGGATACGGAGGAGAGCTTCACCGCTTCAACCCCCGCCAGCGCCACCGCTGTCGCGGTCATGCCTTTCACCATGCCCTATATCCCGGGGGCAGCCTGGCTACCCCAGTACTCAGGGGAGTCACATACCCTGCAGGACTTTAGAGAAAGGCTGGATAGCCTCTTCCAGGTGTACCCCCTCACAGAAGAGCAAAAAGTGAGCATCCTGGTGGCCCAATTAACCGGAGCAGCCCGAAGGGAGGTAAAGTCCTGGCCACCTGGGGGGAGGACTGTCGCAGGGATACTAACCTGGCTGAGGGACACCTTTGATACCCGCACCTCAGTCGAGATCAAGCTTAGATTCTACGGGTGCAAACAGCGGGCCCATGAGAGTATAAGGGACTATGCCCTGAACCTACAAGAGGCCCTGAGAGCCGTTAAGCAGACCGACCCTGACGGCGTGGGAGACGAGGACAGGCTGTTGACTGAACAATTTATAGAGGGTTTATATTGCAATGCCCACCGAACCCAGTTGCGGGCAATGGCCCTACAGGACCCTCATCTGGGATTTGCACAGTTCAAGGACAGAGCCATCCGGGTGCTCCGAGAACCGGCCACCGGATGGCGTTGTGACCCTCAGGCGCCCAGCTATCACTTACCACCAGGAGGCGGCGCCCTTGTCGGCAGGGCCTGTAGGGGCTGATGCGCAGGCTTTGAACAATGACCCGGCTCCAGACCTGCACCATCAGGTCCAAGAGCTAGCTAAAAGCGTTGCTGCGTTAACCCGAACTGTGCAGTCTTTACAGGCTTCCACTCCAGGGAAGATCCAGCTGGCATCCGGACCGGAGAACATCCCGTGGCGTCGACCAAGGAGGACCCCACCGGCCAGAGGAAGACCCAGTGACCGGTACAACGAGGACGGACGACCCATCTGCCGCCGCTGCAATCAACCCGGACATATGGCGAGGTACTGTCCTTTAAACTGGCACAACCTGGGGGTAGAGGGCCAACCCCCAGGAAAAAGACCACCAGGCCCATCGAACTGGCGCGACAAATATGTCGGAGGGCGTCCAGTCTTGCCTGTGGTACTGGATGGCATCCCTATGAGTGCCCTACTGGACACCGGGTCACAGGTCACCACCATCCCGTACGTGCTCTTCAAGCAGTACTGGAATGACTCGGATATAACCCGCTACCCTGACGACGACTTGAGTATCATCGCCAGCAATGGTCAGCCCGTGCCACAGATCGGATTTAAAGAGGCGACCATTAAAATTGGTAGAGTCGAACTGGCAGCACAGGGACTGATTATTGTAGACATTGACAAACACGAGAGTCACCCAAAGATAACGCTAGGAACTAATGTAATTGAAAATTGTCTTGCAGAGGTGATTTTCCTTTTACAACAGGTTGCCAAGAACGCCAGCTCCGGCGAGCAGCGAGTGCTCCAGAAAGAGATCCGGGCACTGATGCGACGGCAACAGGTGGAACTCTCCGGCGGTGAGATTGGTAGCGTAAGAATGTGTGACCCTTTCCCTATTGCCATGCCCCCAAAAAGTGAAATGATGATTTGGTGCCGGGCAGCTATTGGTCCGAGAGGTAGGGATTACCAGGCAATGGTAGAACCAGTTTACTCAGACAGTAGGCCCACCATTTTGACAGCACGGGGGGTGGTTAATGTACGCCATGGGAGGGTGCCCGTTCGCCTAATAAATATCGGGAAGAGGGAAGTATACCTACCCCGGTATGCCACGCTAGCCAAATTATATACCATCAACCAAAACTCTATACAGTCTGTGGAACCCTTGCCTCCATCTCACCCGGAGGAAGGTAACGGCTCTAAGAAAGTAATGGAGGATTGGTGTCAGCAACTACACTTGGGAACTGACTCCACTCCCTCCCACCAGAAACAGGGAGTCTACCGGGTGGTTCAAGAGTATGAGAGAGTGTTTAGTAAACACCCGTTAGACTTCGGGCGAGTTAAGGGGGTAGAACACCGCATCCCCACGGGAGATCATCCTCCCATAAAAGAGAGGTATCGACCCGTACCCCCTGCACATTACCAACACGCCAAGGGGATGCTTAGAGACATGAAGGAGGCTGGGGTAATCCGGGATAGCTGTAGCCCCTGGGCAGCCCCACTAGTTTTAGTCAAAAAGAAAGACAACACTATGAGGATGTGTGTAGATTACCGGAAAATCAATCGTATCACACACAAGGATGCGTACCCTTTACCAAGGATAGAGGAGTCTTTGGCTGCTTTAAGATCTGCTAACTTCTTCTCTACCTTGGATCTCACTAGCGGGTACTGGCAGGTTCCTGTAGCAGAGGCGGACCGGGAGAAGACCGCATTCACCACCCCGATGGGACTTAGCGAGTTTACCTGTATGCCGTTTGGACTTTGTAACGCACCCGGAACCTTCCAACGATTAATGGAGTGCTGTCTGGGACACAGAAACTTCGAGACGGTCCTGTTGTACCTGGACGATGTCATCGTATATTCCAAGACGTATGAGGACCACCTGAAACACCTGGCAGAAGTGTTCGAAGCTCTGGCGAGTTATGGCCTAAAGGTGAAACCCTCCAAGTGTCACCTCCTGAAACCAAAGGTGCAGTACCTGGGACACGTGGTGAGCGCTGACGGAGTGGCTCCCGACCCTGATAAGATCACCGCAATTAAGGAATGGCCAAGCCCCTCCAGCGTAAAAGAAGTGCGGCAGTTCCTCGGGTTGGTAGGCTACTACCGAAGGTTTATTCCCGGTTTCACCAAAAAGGCAGCACCTATACAGGACCTCCTGATAGGCCAGTCCCGGAAGGCCAAGAACCAGAAGCCGCCCTTCAAATGGGAGGAGCTGGAAGAAGAGTCCTTCCGCCAGCTGAAGATGGCCCTCACGGGGGACGAAATCCTGGCGTACCCGGATTATAGCCAGCCCTTTATCCTCTACACCGACGCCAGTAACATCGGGCTAGGAGCCGTACTGTCCCAGATCCAGCAGGGGAAGGAACGAGTAATCGCCTACGCCAGCCGAAAACTGCGACCCACCGAAAGGAACCCCAAGAATTACAGCTCATTTAAGCTAGAGTTCCTGGCCGTAGTATGGGCAGTCACCGAGCGCTTTAAGCATTACCTCGCTTCTTCCCGGTTCACCGTGTACACGGATAACAACCCGTTGACACACCTGGACACGGCAAGACTCGGTGCCCTGGAGCAGAGGTGGATGGCCCGTCTGTCCAACTACGAGTTCACAATCAAATACCGGGCCGGACGCTCCAATACCAACGCGGATGCCCTGTCCAGGATGCCCAACCTGCCGGACGAAGGAGAAGATCCGGAGGGACTGGAAGAAGTTGAACTCCCTGCGTTCCACCGTCATGGGACTATCCAGTATTCCCACCGGGTAAGGAGTAAGCAGGCTGCTACGTTGAACCCCTTACCTCACTACAACTGGGCGGAAACGCAAGACAGCGACCCTGCCGTCCGACTGGTGAAGGAGATGCTGACTCGCCCGGAGGCTTGCCTTGAACCAGACGCTCCGGAGGAAGCCAAACAACTATGGGCAGAGAATTGTCGACTGTTCCTTTACAAGGGGAAGTTGTGCCGCAGAATGGTTAACTCCCGGACGCATGAACTACTCTGGCAAGTAGTGGTGCCACGAAGAGACGCAGCCATGGTGATGGAGGCATACCACGACGGAGCTGGACACTTCGGGTGGAAGAAGCTGGAGTTCCTGCTGCGCGAGCGATTCCACTGGGTAGGCATGAGGGGAACCATTGAGAAGTGGTGCAGAGACTGTGGCCCGTGCAACCTGAGAAGGAAGGACCGTGCCAGCCAGAAGACTCCCCTGCAGTCCATCGTCACCCGGCAACCGTTGGAACTGGTAGCCTTGGATCATGTAAAACTGACCCCAAGCAGAAGTGGCTACGTCTACGCGTTAACCATCGTGGATCATTACTCCCGGTTCTTGGTTGTCGTCCCCGTCAAGGACTTAACGGCTCAAACAGCAGCTAGAGCCTTCCAGCAGCACTTTTGCCGTCCACACGGGTACCCGGACCAAGTGCTGACGGACCAGGGACCTGCCTTTGAAGCGGAGGTCTTCCAGGAATTCTGCAATCTGTATGGCTGCCGGAAGATAAGGACGACACCCTACCATCCGCAAACTAATGGACTTTGTGAGAAAATGAACCAGGTGGTAATGGATCTTTTAAAAACGTTGCCCCTGGAAGAACGCAGTCTGTGGCCTGAGAAGTTGCCCGATCTGGTGGACCTATACAACCACATCCCGGTAGGTTCCACCAACTGTACCCCGGCTTACCTAATGAGGGCAAGACCTGGTAAGTTACCTGTTGACCTGGAAATGGGAGTCCTGACACCCGAGGACACTTCACCAGAAACAGACTGGGACACGGAGAGGCAGCAGCAGTACCGGAGAGTACAGGAGAGCGTGGAGCGAAGTCTCTGTCAGGCTAGGGAAAGACAAGAGAAAACTTACAACCAGTATGCTCCCGCTGTTCCCCTGGTACCCGGAGAGCAGGTCTTGAAGAGGAAGAGACGGCTCCACAAGTTGGACGACCAGTGGGAGAAGGACCCGTACACCGTACTGCCCTCAAGCCACGAGAACCCGAAGGTTTGTACCATCAGTAAAGACGGAGGGGAAACCACAGCCATTGTATCCCGGGACCACCTGAAGAAGTGTCCCGAACAACTGAGGAACCCTGAAGAGGAACAAGAAGACCATCGACCCGTAGAGGAAAGGGAAGATATGGTTAGTACTGTGCTCGGGGACTTCCCTCGGTCTTGGACTCAAGTCAATGGTGCAGTTGTGGTACCCGTACTCACCTTCCTCCAACCAGCATCCCAAGCACCTACGGAGCAACAGGTAGAGCTGGAAGAACAGCCGGTCCAGGAGGCAGAAGACCCCACACCCGCAGACCAGGAGGATCAACCCTCTGCTTGCAGTGAGCCTGCCATATCCCTAGTGAGCCAAAGAGCCGGTAGACAGCTGCCCAGTTTACCCTTGACAGCTCCTACACCCTGTAGTTCAGGGCTAGACAGTCAGCTCCGTAGGTCCACTAGGGCCACTAGAGGCCAGTTACCCGCACGTTGGAGGATTTGAAGTGTATAAATTGTTTTATTTATGTTTACCTGTGTATTGTTGCTTGTGTATAATTTTGTGTTTCTAGTTATTTGTAGGAGTCCTTGGTGGATTTACCGGGAATCCTTGTACATAGTTGGAGCGTAACCCAGGATGGACTAGAGACTGTTAAGGACTCGGGGTAGGACAGACCCCTACCTGGTTACGTCTCCCTGTTTTGGTGAAATGGACACCTTGCTTTCTTCAAAGACTACACCCGGTTACGGACATGCCGTGACCACCTTTATGTGTTTCTTCTTATTGTACTATTATTGTTGTTATATCTTGTTATGTTTTTTCTAAAATATGTTTAGTCCCGGAGTACTAAATTTCACTAGGGGGGAATGTGGCACCCCAGGGGTCTGGTTTTCCACAGTAATGTAATGTTATGTCTGAGAGCAGGTGGGAGGTCCTTTGGTCAGGGATCCTGTGCATGCCACACCTCCTGCCCAGTCTTGGGAGGGGAAGAACTTCCCCTGTATAAACCCTGGGCTGAGGCAGGGTTAGTCAGTCAAGGAGAGTAGAGACAAGAAACAGCAGAAGCAATACTACTACGAGTCAGGGGCTGGCAGCTGCAGAGCTCGCCCTGACTGAGAAGCTTTCTTACCGGACCCGGCGTCCGAGGCTGTGGGGACTAACTCTTACCCAGCAGCAGAAGCCGACCGGCAGGGGATTTCAGGTCCTCAGGCCCAGAAACCCGAAGGCACGGTCACACGTGTGAGACCAGCACCGCCATCGTGGAGCGGAAGCCAATAGAAGGCCCCGAGTCACCGGCCATACGGGTGAGCACCACACGGTACACTCAGGGACGTGGGCTACTTATATCCGCTTCTAGCAAGGTAGCCAGAAGAGTACAGTCAGTTTGGGAGGCCTACAACTCCGCCTGGCCAGGGGAGATCCCATCTGCTCAAGGACTGACCAGGCCCCGTTCGCTAGCAAGTACTCCGGGAGGGTCTATCGTTGTTACCAGTAAAGACCCTGAATTACACCGCACCGTCTCTGAGTGGTTCCTGCTACCCCCATCTTCCACGTCGGCTGCCCTGAGGCCATACCCCTCCCGTTGGGGGTTATACTATCACGCTGCACAATTCTACACCGGCCTCAGCGGTCTGCCCTGCAGCGGCAGCTCCATAGCTGCAAATCAACGGGTGGCGTAGTCGACACTCAAATAACATCTATCAAGACTGCCACACATTGAGTTTGACTCCCTGGGCACGGACCGGGTCCCCGCCACTCGGAGACTACAACCCTCATCTGATCCGGTTCCGGGTAAGCCCCGGTGCGCGAGACGCTGCGCGACACAGCAGGCCCAGGGGCGCGTCACCGCCATACAGTGCAAATTCACCATTAGAATATCCTCATTAATGGCAGCCAGCAGTGCAAATCGGTGTAGTGTCACTGTCATTTCCAATCATCTGTCGATCGTGTTCTACCACAGATTCCTGATGTTCTCTAGTTCTCCCTGACACTGATGCATGTGACTGCTGCAGCCAATCATTGTCTGAGGCGGGTCACCTCTATGGCCATTGATTGACTGAGCTGTTATTACCTGAAGTAGAGACCAGTGAGGAGACCGGAGTAATTTTCGTAAGGGAAGTGGCATAGGATATGTGAGGTGAATCACTTCTTTTTTCATGCCATCCTGATCTTTTTTTCTTCATTCCAAAGTGGGCAACCCCTTTAAAAAGGACCTGTCACTTGCCATAAATATATAACAATTTTACCCTGTGTAAATGGCGCTGTTCTCCTGAATCCGGCATTATTTTTCTTTAGTTCCTGCGCCTCTCCGTTCCTGACATATGGCCTCCTATATAAATTTAGTCTGGTTAGCCAAGTGGGTGTGTAGTTCTCACAACGATGCCCACAAAAAGTTGAGGGCCACGCCCACTTGCTAACAAGACTAGATTTGTATAAAGGGAAGAGGAGGCCATAGCTCGGGAACCAAGAGGAGTAGGAACAAAAGAAAAACATCGCTGGATTCAGGAGGACAACGACATTTACACCAGATTAAAAAATGCAGATTTTTGACAGGTCTTCTTTAAGTGAAAAAGTTCAGGCTGCCGAAGCCACCACTAGAGGGAGCTCACTGCAATTGGATTTATAAAGCCTCCATGTAAGTCAATATGAGCTGTATGGGTACAAATGTATACAGCTGCCCCTAGATTCAGTGCCAGTAGGTGGGCATTTGACCCTGTAACATCCATCCCCAGTCAGGATGCTTTATGAAACTATGAATGGAATTTAGTGGGTAAAAAAAAAACGAACAAATCAATAACAAGGTAATGAAGACTAAAAATTACAATCAGGAAATTGCATTAACAATATGGAAGCAAAGTCATCCCAGCAACATTAGATGACCTGCTTGTAGTCTGCCATCTGAGAGAAGATCTCAGGACTCGCCTCCGCATCGGGAGGGCGGTGATGTCACGATGGGGGCAGGCTTTGCAGCGCTGAGAATCTCTCCCCCCCCATGTGCTCACCCACCTATCCACTCTCTCTCTCCCCCATCTGCTGTCTTCTCCTCTCATGTGATCTCTTCTTTGACCTGTCTACCCCATGTGCTCTCCTCCTTGTCTGCTCTCTCTCTCCACCCCTGTGCTGTCTTCTTCCCTCATGTGTTCTCTCATTTGAGCTGTCTCCCCTGTGTGTCCTCTTTCCTATGTGCACTCACCCCTCCCCCTGTGTTAAAATGAAAGCAAGTAGGTATGGCTATGTGCCCACGATGCAGAAATGCTCCTGATGTTTCCTGAGCGTTTCTGCATCTCCCTGGCAGAAAAAACGCATGCGGATTGTACATGTGGATTGTACATGCGGATTGTACATGCGGATTGTACATGCGGATTGTACATGGGGATTATACATGCGGATTGTACATGCGTTTTTCCTGCCAGGGACATGCGGGTTGTCAAGCGCCTTCCAAGCGATTTTAGCATCACTTGGAAAGTGCTTGATAACTTGGTCACACTATATAAATCCATGCAACCGGCTTTATATAGTGTGACCCGAGAGAATGTAAAAAAATAAATCTATACTTAACTTCCGATGGCCCCCGGAGTCTTGCTTCACCGTTCCGGCTGCCGGTTGATCGCGGTACACTGAAGGACCTGCCGACGTCAGCGTCGCGTGACCCGTCACATGACTATGACGTCAGCGCAGGTCCTTCAGTCCATCGCGAACTGCCGGCATGTGAGGAGGAGCGCAGCGCGAGCCGCCGGAAGGTAAGTATATATTTATTTTTTATTTTATTCTTTTTTTTTTACAGGTTCTATGGTACCCGGGTCCGGAGGAGAGTCTCCTCTCCTCCACACCCGGGTACCATCCGCACATTGGAACGCATGTAATCCGCATCTACATATACAGTGATGCGGATTCCATGCGTTCCAATGCAAGTCAATGGCGGAAAACGCAGCACTTCCGCAAAATAATTGGTAGTGCTGCATTTTTTTCCGCAATGATAATTCGCAGCGGAAATTTCCGCAGCACGTGCACAGCACATGCGGATTATCATTGGGGGACATGGCAGGCCTTCTACCATGCGTTTTTTAAGCGTTTCTGCAGCGGTCGGCGAACTTCTGCTGCTTGGAATTCTGGGATCCGGACACATCTGGACGGATCAGGATGTGAAGACATTACAAGGAAAGTATATTAATACATGCACTACTTGGTAATTAGAGGGGGATTTTTCTCTACAATAATTTTTGAAAGCTGTGCTGTGATTGGTTGCTACGGGCAACATAGGTTTTCTTTTTCTATGTAGTATATAGTACCTGGTAATTAAATGGGGATTCTTCTCCTACATAGTTTTATGAACATATTTCTTGTCTTAGATGACTCCGGGATGGTCAGATTCATAAATTTTGATCTACAGCCATTGATTTAGGCTGGTTTTATACTCCTCAGCATTTATGGTCAGAGTACACACCGTGATGTGGGAACCGGAAGGGGCTATCCTGCTCATGGGCATATATGAGGATTGTCTAGGCTGGTCCCAAATATATCAACCTCTCAGCTATGAGAAGTATAAGGCATAAGTCCAAGTTGTCAGCCTCTGGGGAGTTACTACAAACAGCAGTGGGACCCTCAGTGATCAGACAGTCATAGGAATCACAGGAATAGGGGTCCCAGAATGGAGCATGGTCCAGCATGCACGCTGCCCCTTTATTTGAAGTCTATGGGACTGAGGTGGTGGTCGAGCACAGTATTCAGCCATTGCTATCACTCCTGTAGACCCTGAGCAATAGCGAAGCCTCTCTGTATTCATATGGGGGATATGGGACCCCCATTTACGTGATTGGTGGCAGTTCCAAAGATCAGATACATCACATTTCCTCAGGATAACACTTTTGTGAAAACCCCGTTAATACTTTCATTCACTGACGGCAAGCACAGATCTTAGGAACTGAAAGAGAAAGTTTATCAGAAAGTTGCAGAATTTTCACCATCCAGTAAAAGACTGAAAATCCCTTTAAGGCAAAGAGTCCATTAAGTTTATCGTGACCACTTATTGCATTACTGCAAGAAGCTATGTCCTGTGCCCGCCGAGGACACAACCACCTGCCGGTGGGGGAGGTGGGCTCCGCTCTAGACAATCTCCTTCTAAATTTACACATAAAGAAAAATTCAATCTGGAGGTTTCTTTCATTTCCTTATAAAAACAAACCTTACAATTTCACTGGAAATAACAACTAGTTGCGGAGACTTAAAATATAATTATTTCACAGGAGCACCAAGATTGCGGCGACGGGGGCCTTCAGTGGACAACCCATCATCGCTTTGTGATCGTGTCGTGGGGGTGGGCGAAGTCTGCTCGAACCGACTCCCCTCCAAAATCGTGCCATTTAAATGCTTCTAGTTAGCACCGATCACTGCTAGAGGCAGGTGCCGGCTGTATAACACAACTGATACCTGCCCGACGTGGAGCAGGCGCAGCTCCTGAGCCCGTGACTTGACTGATTATACATATGTCGTGGAGAGAGAAGGGGGTTAAAAACATTAAACCCTAACTGCAATGACATTGGTATGTTTAGCCTAGGCAGTCTCAAAATGTGTCTGGACATAAGACTGCTGTGTGCGGTGAAGATCGACGGGCACACACATGCCAGAAAGCAATGGAGCGGTGAGGTGCACATAAGTGCTGATTATTATTGGCACTGTGCCTATGTGACATGATCTGAGGATAGAAAACGAAAACGTCAGCTTCTCCTAAGGCAGGTGACATGGTAACATTTATACCCAGCATTACATATTGAGCATAAAGTTACCAAAGTGGATATTATTGCAATATTTAGTTCCAGCTCCGAGTTTTAATTGTAGGTCAAGGAGATGGGGTGCAGGAGCTGTGCCCATTTCAGACAGAGCTAGGTTATACAGCCTGCAAATGCCTCGAACAGCAACACTTGGAGTGAAATCCGATTGCTGCTCTGTAACCAATTAAATGGTGCTGTCAATCACTGATAGTAGTGCAATTCTGGTGGGGAAATCAGGAGAGGCAAATGAGTCATCGTGGCAGATATATATATACATATATATATATATATATATATATATATATATATATATATATATATATATATATATATATATATATATATACAGTACAGACATTTGGACACACCTTCTCATTTAAAGATTTTTCTGTATTTTCATGACTATGAAAATTGTACATTCACACTGAAGGCATCAAAACTATGAATTAACACATGTGGAGTTATATACTTAACAAAAAAGTGTGAAACTACTGAAAATATGTCTTATATTCTAGGTTCTTCAAAGTAGCCACCTTTTGCTTTGATGACTGCTTTTCACACTCTTGGCATTCTCTTGATGAGCTTCAAGAGGTACAGTCGTGGCCAAAAGTATTGAGAATGAGACAAATAGTAATTTTTCCAAAGTTTACTGCTTCATTTTTTGCAATGGCAATTTGCATATACTCCTGAATGTCAAAGAGTGATCAGCTTAACAGCAATTACTGTACTTGCAAAGTCAATATTTGCCCAGAAAATGAACTTTAAAACCCAAAATACATTTCAACATCATTGCAGTCCTGCCTTAAAAGGAGCAGTTAACATCGTTTTAGTGATTGATCCATTAACACAGGTGTGGATGTTGATGAGGACAGGGCTGGCGATCAATCAGTCATGATTAAGTAAGAATGACATCACTGGACACTTTAAAAGGAGGCTGGTTCTTGGTATCATTGTTTCTCTTCAGTTAACCATGGTTATCTCTGAAGAAACACGTGCAGCCATCAATGCACTGCACAAAAATGGCCTAACAGGGAAGAGTATCGCAGCTACAAAGATTGCACCTCAGTCAACAATCTATCGCATCATCAAGAACTTCAAGGAGAGAGCTTCCATTGTTGTCAAAAAGGCTCCAGGGCGCCCAAGAAAGACCAGCAAGTGCCAGGACCGTATCTTAAAACTGTTTCAGCTGCGGGATCGGACTACCAGCAGTGCCGAGCTTGCTCAGGAATGGCAGCAGGCTGGTGTGAGTGCTTCTGCACGTACTGTGAGGCGGAGACTCTTTGAGCAAGGGCTGGTTTCAAGGAGGGCAGCAAAGAAGCCACTTCTCTCCAGAAAAAACATCAGGGACCGACTGATATTCTGCAAAAGGTACAGGGAGTGGACTGCTGAGGACTGGGGCAAAGTCATTTTCTCTGATGAATCCCCTTTTCGATTGTTTGGAACATCTGGAAAACAGCTTATTCGGAGAAGAAGAGGTGAGCGCTACCACCAGTCTTGTCTCATGCCAACTGTAAAGCATCCTGAAACCATTCATGTGTGGGGTTGCTTCTCAGCCAAGGGAATCGGCTCACTCACAGTCTTGCCTAAAAACACAGCCATGAATAAAGAATGGTACCAGAATGTCCTCCAAGAGCAACTTCTCCCAACCGTCCAAGAGCAGTTTGGCGCCCAACAATGCCTTTTCCAGCATGATGGAGCACCATGCCATAAAGCAAAGGTGATAACTAAATGGCTCATGGAACAAAACATAGAGATTTTGGGTCCATGGCCTGGAAACTCCCCAGATCTTAATCCCATTGAGAACTTGTGGTCAATCATCAAGAGACGGGTGGACAAACAAAAACCAACAAATTCTGGCAAAATGCAAGCATTGATTATGCAAGAGTGGACTGCTATCAGTCAGGATTTGGTCCAAAAGTTGATTGAGAGCATGCCAGGGAGAATTACAGAGGTCTTGAAGAAGAAGGGGCAGCACTGCAAATATTGACTTGCTGCATTAACTCATTCTAAGTGTCAATATAACCTATTGGTACTCATAATATGATTGCAATTATATTTCTGTATGTGATATAAACATCAGACAAACACAAATAAAAACCAGAGGCCAGCAGATCATGTGAAAATATAATTTTGGTGTCATTCTCAAAACTTTTGGCCATGACTGTAGTCACCAGAAATGGTCTTCCAACAATCTTGAAGGAGTTCCCAGAGATGCTTAGCACTTGTTGACCCTTTTGCCTTCACTCTGCGGTCCAGCTCACTCCAAACCATCTCGATTGGGTTCAGGTCTGGTGACTGTGGAGGCCAGGTCATCTGGCGTAGCACCCCATCACTCTCGTTCTTGGTCAAATAGCCCTTACACAGCCTGGAGGTGTGTTTGGGGTCATTGTCCTGTTGAAAAATAAATGATGGTCCAACTAAAAGCAAACCGGATGGAATAGCATGCCGCTGCAAGATGCTGTGGTAGCCATGCTGGTTCAGTATGCCTTCAATTTTGAATAAATCCCCAACAGTGTCGCCAGCAAAGCACCCCCACACCATCACACCTCCTCCTCCATGCTTCACGGTGGGAACCAGGCATGTAGAGTCCATCCGTTCACCTTTTCTGCGTCGCACAAAGACACGGTGGTGGGAACCAAAGATCTCAAATTTGGACTCATCAGACCAAAGCACAGATTTCCACTGGTCTAATGTCCATTCCTTGTGTTCTTTAGCCCAAACAAGTCTCTTCTGCTTGTTGCCTGTCCTTAGCAGTGGTTTCCTAGCAGCTATTTTACCATGAAGGCCTGCTGCACAGTCTCCTCTTAACAGTTGTTGTAGAGATGTGTCTGCTGCTAGAACTCTGTGTGGCATTGACCTGGTCTCTAATCTGAGCTGGTGTTAACCTGCGATTTCTGAGGTTGGTGACTCGGATAAACTTATCCTCAGAAGCAGAGGTGACTCTTGGTCTTCCTTTCCTGGGGCGGTTCTCATGTGAGCCAGTTTTTTTGTAGCGCTAGATGGTTTTTGCAACAGCACTTCGGGACACTTTCAAAGTTTGCCCAATTTTTCGGACTGACTGACCTTCATTTCTTAATGTAATGATGGTCACTCATTTTTCTTTACTTAGCTGCTTTTTTCTTGCCATAATACAAATTCTAACAGTCTATTCTCTAGGACTATCAGCTGTGTATCCACCTGACTTCTGCACAACACAACTGATGGTACCAACCCCATTTATAAGGCAAGAAATCCCACTTATTAAACCTGACAGGGCACACCTGTGAAGTGGAAACCATTTCCGGTGACTACCTCTTGAAGCTCATCAAGAGAATGCCAAGAGTGTGCAAAGCAGTCATCAAAGCAAAAGGTGGCTACTTTGAAGAACCTAGAATATAAGACATATTTTCAGTTGTTTCACACTTTTTTGTTAAGTATATAATTCCACATGTGTTAATTCATAGTTTTGATGCCTTCAATGTGAATGTACAATTTTCATAGTCATGAAAATACAGAAAAATCTTTAAATGAGAAGGTGTGTCCAAACTTTTGGTCTGTACTACACACACACACACACACACACACACACACACACACACACACACATACACACATACACACATACACACATACACACATACACATATATATAAATATAATATAATATATACAGGGTGGTCCAAAAGTAGGTGGACAGAAAGTGTAATAAGGTTATAAAGATTTATCAAACATGGTGTAAAGTGATTATGTGGAGTGATGAAGCTTCTTTCAAATTATCCGGCTATATTAACAGACATAATTGTATTTACTGGTATAATGAGAACATGCATTTAACATTAGAGCAACAACTAAATGAGCCTGGTGTCAATGTTTGCGGTGGTATTTCAAGTTTTGGTGTTTTAGGACCAATATTTTTTGATGGAACAGTCACAGGAGATAAGTATCTCGAAATTCTAATGAATCAAGTTGTTCCCCAGTTACAGCAACAGCCTAATTCAAATGACCTTTATTTCCAACAAGATGGGGCCCCTCCACATTATTCAAGAGTGGTCCGCAAGTATCTTGATGAAACATTTCCTAATATATGGATTGGCCGAAGAGGTCCACTTGATTGGCCGGCACGTTCACCAGACTTGACCCCAATGGATTTTTTCTTTGGGGGAGTACTCAAGGACAGAGTTTATAGTCGAAAACCAAAAAGTGTCAGTGATTTTAAAAATTACATAAGAGATGCATTTCAAGAAATTAATACCCAAAGAGACTTGTGCAAAAAAGTTTGTTGAAGCGTAAGAGGCGACTTCAAAGCTGTGCAAATTGTAATGGAAAACAGTTTGACCACCTGTGCTGATAAAATTTAAGGGCTTTTGTATTATTGTTCAGAATAAAATGTAATTGTCAATGTTATGCTTGTGTTAGTAAATATAACTTTATATATAAATCAAAATAAATGTTATTATTTTCTGTCCACCTACTTTTGGACCACCCTGTATACAGTACACTACCGTTCAAAAGTTTGGGGTCACCCAGACAATTTTGTGTTTTCCATGTAAACTCATACTTTTATTTATCAAATGAGTTGCAAAATGATTAGAAAATATAGTCCAGACATTGACAAGGTTAGAAATAATGATTTTTATTAGAAAGAAAAATTTTCTCCTTCAAACAGACCTTGCAGACCTTTGGCATTCTATCAGTTAATTCGCTGAGGTAATCTTGAGAAATTTCCCCCAATACTTCATGAAGCCCCTCCCACAAGTTGGATTGGCTTGATGGGCACTTTTTGTGTACCATACGGTCAAGCTGCTCCCACAACAGCTCAATGGGGTTGAGATCTGGTGACTGCGCTGGCCACTCCATTACAGATAGAATACCAGCTGCCTGCTTCTTCCCTAAATAGTTCATGCATAATTTGGAGGTGTGCTTTGGGTAAGTGTCCTGTTGTAGGATGAAATTGGCTCCAATCAAGATCTGTCCACAGGGTATGGCATGGCATTGCAAAATGGAGTGATAGCCTTCCTTATTCAAAATCACATTTACCTTGCACAAATCTCCCACTTTACCAGCACCAAAGCAACCCCAGACCATCACATTACCTCCACCATGCTTGACAGATGGTGTCAGGCACTCTTCCAGCATCTTTTCAGTTGCTCTGCGTCTCACAAATGTTCTTCTGTGCGATCCAAACACCTCAAACTTTGATTCGTCTGTCCATAAAACTTTTTTCTTATCTTCCTCTGTCCAATGTCTGTGTTCTTTAGCCCATATTAATCTTTACCTTTTATTAGCCAGTCTCAGATATGGCTTTTTCTTTGCCACTTTGCCCTGAAGGCCAGCATCCCGGAGTCGCCTCTTCACTGTAGATGTTGACACTGGTGTTTTGCGTGTACTATTTAATGAAGCTGCCAGTTGAGGAGCTGTGAGGCGTCGATTTCTCAAACTAGAGACGCTAATGTACTTGTCTTGTTGCTCAGTTGTGCAGCGGGGCCTCCAACTTCTCTTTCTACTCTGGTTAGAGCCTGTTTGTGCTCTCCTCTGAGGGAGTAGTACACACCGTTGTAGGAAATCTTCAGTTTCTTGGCAATTTCTCACATGGAATAGCCTTCATTTCTAAGAACAAGAATAGACTGTCGCGTTTCACATGAAAGTTCTCTTTTTCTGGCCATTTTGAGTTTCATAGAACAAACAAATGTAATGCTCCAGATTCTCAACTAGTTCAAAGGAAGGTCAATTTTATAGCTTCTCAAATCAGCCAAACCGTTTTCAGCTGGGCTAACATACTTGTGCAAGGGTTTTCTAGGCTTTTCTAAACATCCATTAGCCTTCTTACACAGTTAGCAAACACAATGTACCATTAAAACACTGGAGTGGTGGTTGTTGGAAATGGGCCTCTATACACCAATGTAGATATTGCAATAAAAACAAGACGTTTGCAGCTAGAATAGTCATTTACCACATTAACAATGTATAGAGTGTATTTCTGATTCATTTAATGTTAGCTTCATTGAAAAAAAAGTGCTTTTATTTAAAAAATAATGAAATTTCTAAATGACCCCAAACTTTTGAACGGCTGTGTGTGTGTGTGTGTGTGTGTGTGTGTGTGTGTGTGTGTGTGTATATATATATATATATATATACTATAAACTTCAATATTGCAGTACATAATACAAGCAAACTCAAGTTCACAATTTAAGTGTGACATGCAGAAGTGTAGTGCTGTTACTTTTAATAGTTGCTGGATGCGTTTGAAGCAACACAAGCACAGGAGACAGGCAGTATTGTGCTCCAGAAGCATCCAGCAACTAGAGGGGTTAACACAGTCCCAGGAGACAGGGAGTGTTCAGCAGAGCCCCCGGGGGATTGTGGGGAAGTTGTTTACTGTCTGGCTGGAGCCGAAGAGAAAGGTGGTGTGTTATCTGTATATCACAGAAGGCAAGGGAACAGAATTCAGGTCAGGAGGGAAGCTAAACACAGGTCAGATAGACTCCCTGAACTAACAGTGTGGAGTATTATCGGGCAGAAAGATAAGGACTGGAGGGAATCGTGTCATAGGGATCATCTCCCTCATCAAACCCTCCCCCCCCCCACCATCTCCATGCAGGATAAAGAATGCTGTGTACTATTGTGGCCTTGTGAAGGAAAAGCCTGTACTTGTGTATGCATAGAAGTGTGCTGCTAAGAGATCTAATCTGTGCTGAATTATGCTACTGAAGAGACTGATGTTACTGTGCCTGCTTTATTAACCTGTACTGTAATGAAGATTGTGGCTGTAATATCCCTGAATTGTACTGACCGTGCTTCAGATTAAATTCCACTGTTAAACTGTTAAAAAGACTCTTGTCAGATGTGTCTGGTCAGCAACTGAATCGATTGTGTGCTTGAGAGAAGCTGCAGCCTATGGTTGCCCTGAGTGATGGCTCCCCCAGGATTCCAACGAATTCATGAAACCCTTCTCGCCCTATCTGAACCTAGCAGCGTGCGTGTAAGATTGGTGGCCCGTACGGAGAGCCCTGAGCGGGAATTAGCGTGTAGAGGGAGAAGAGGAAAAGTGTGTGGAAAAACACAGCGGCACAGCACCTTAACTCAACTCTGCTACACCAGTTAAAGGGGACCAGCCCTAAAGAAAACTCACTAGCAGCAATGGATGTGGAAATACAAATGGACAGAATTAGTGAGCTGCTTCTTCAGTTAACCTGTGAAGAATTGAGAACAGTAGCAGAACATATAAAGATGTCAGAAGAACAGATTTCTAAAGCACACAATCGCAGGCAACTGTTAGCTGACATTAATGCAAAAATGGATGACTTGGGGGGAGAAAGAAGCTGAAGACGTCATGGGGTCATTCCTCCAGGAGCTAACACAGTTTCTAACCAGGTTGAAGTTGGAGGATGGAGGGGCGACACCAATTACCAAAAGTGGGAATCTCCATCCGCAGACAGAACTACAGGAATTGAAAGAACAATTCAAAACCCTGACAATAGCCCTGCAGGAATCTACCAAAACCTCTGAACGGGTGATAGACTCAGACAGAAGCTTTAACCTGCTTGGGTTAGATAAATCAGGAAGACAGTCCTCTCTAACACCACAAATCACCATAAGGAAAGAATTCAAGATCCTGGGACAGATTGGAGAGTGTGAACAGAAAGAGAAACTGTCTTATATGAACTTGTTGCACCAGATCGATGCAGGCTTACAGAAAGGCTACCAGCCAGATGAGATCACTGAGGGGGTGGTGAAAGCGATCAGCACAGGATTGAACCTCCGTAGTATGCTAGAAATGAAGAGTCAATTGACCTTGCAACAGCTGAAGATGATTTTAAAAGGGCACTATAAAGAAGAGAGTACTTAAGAATTGTTTCACCAACTCATTAACTTCTCACAGAAAAATAATGAATCACCCAAAAGTTTCTTGTTCGGAGCAATTGAACTGAAGGATAGACTGTTGTTTGCATCCAGAGATGTAGAAGTGGAGAAGTTTGATGCTGGACTAGTCCAGAAGAAGTTCTTGAGATCATTGGGAACGGGGTTAATCAGCAAAGACATCAAGTTGCAGCTGAAACAGTACCTAGAAGATCCTGGAATTCTGGACGAAGTCCTAATTGAAAAAAATGAATGAGGCAGCTAGTTTGGAGTCAGAGAGCGAACAAAAGTTAAAGAAAGGCTCTGCTCCTAAAATCACCAAAATGAGTCAGCTGAAGTTGGAGACCCCCCGGTGGCCAGTCCAAAGATCATCATGGAGACCCTCCAGTGCCACCTCCAAGAGAGAACCTTAAAGCACCAACAAAAGAGGGACCGCCAGCTCTGACTGGAAGGAAGTAATAGGAGAACTGCAAGCAGAGTTGATTGAGGTGAAAAAGTTGATTTGTTCCAGGCCAGAACCTGTATCCCTCAGGAGTGGGTTCCAAAACAGAAGATACCCGGCTTGTGAAGCGTGCTGTTCATCAAATCAGAGTACGGTGTGTGTCCACTGTCTAAGATGTGGTGAGGAAGGACATTATGCCAAGGAATGCCAATGGTCACGGTCATTTGGGTTAAAAGATAGGAGGTTGCCAGTGCAAGGCGACTGGTAACCCCAACAGGGAGGAGGCCCCAGAAGCAAATCCAAATCTCACCAAACCCCAGAACGGTGCATGAGGTAAAACGGCTGCATCAGTACTTATCCGCAAGTGTGTTCTCGTCTACAACAGCAGCAAGAGAGACAGGGGCATCAGTTACTTAATGCCCAGTGCGGAGGTCAAACGATGTACTCTTGGGAGGAGGATTCCTCGGTCAGTAAAGATAGCCTCATCAGCGTAATCGGTGAAAGGTGCTTTATACAGTGCCAGCTAAATGGATTCCTGGTAAAAGCACTGTGGGACACAGGAGCCCAAGCGAGCCTTTTACCTGCCACATACCTGCCTTCGGTTGCTAAAACAACTCCAAGGCAAAGCCATCAACCAAACCAAAATCCCTTTCATAGGCTGGGTGGAAGTGACTTTCCAGCTGAGGGCCATGAGTAACAGCAACACCATTGAGCTTTTGGTACCTTTTCTTGTGAGCAGTGATCAAAACGTGGCAGAGGATCTTATCCTGGGTTATAATGTAATCAGTGAGGTCATCACGAAACACAAGTCAGAGACGCTGGTGGTGGACGCAATTGCCACATCGCTTGCCATACCCAATGCCGTGGTGGAAAATGTGATCCACAAAGTAAAGAACGCATATAGAATACAATGGACCTAAAAGAAGTCAAGATAGGCTAGCGCCCAACCATCATTCCTGCAAACCGAATTGTGGGGGTGGGATGTGGAGTCCGGGTAGAACCGGGAAGAAAAGTCCAGAAAAAATTGTTCGTGCCAAAAGACTCCTCAGAAGTTCTGGAAGGCCTAGTTCAAGGTGAGACTGTGCTTACGATTCCTACTGGTGGGTTTGCTTGAGTGACAGTACCGGTGATGAATTCTACGAAACACGAAATTAGACTGGATCCAAAGACTCTGTTAGGTCACATTGAAACCGTTAAAATGGTATATCCAGCCAGTATGAGACCGGCCCAGGGGTCTACTGTGAATTCAGTCTCCCCACCAAGGAACAGGAGTTGCCTAGGGGAGGAAATTGCTCGACCCACCTCGGGGTCCTGGGATCCCCCAGTAACCCTGGAACACTTGTGTGCTGAAGATATAGCGATAGCAAAACAGATGCTGAGAAAAGAGTGTCATGCACTCTCTAGAGATGACTGATATAGGCTGTATCCCATTGTTGCAGTTGAAAATCAATTTGAAAGACACGACCCCAGTAACCAGAAGTTACATGTCTGTGCCGAAACCATTACACCGTGAAGTGAAAGAATATTTACAAGACCTAATCAACAGAGGTTGGGTCCAAAAATCGAAGTAGTCTTACTCCTCTCCTATTGTTTGTGTTAGGAAGAAGGACGGTACGTTGAGACTCTGCTGTGATTACCGGGAACTAAACCGAAAGTCAGTACCTGATCGGCACCCGATATCAAATATTCAAGATATGCTGGATAGCCTATCAGGAAGTACCTGGTTCTCTGTCCTCGATCAGGGTAAAGCATATCATCAAGGGTTTGTTGAAGAGTCCAGTAGACCTTTGACAGCATTCATCACACCATGGGGGTTATATGTGTGGATCCGCATACCGTTTGGGCTCAGTTCAGCTCCAGCAGAATTCCAGAGGAGCATAGAGACATGTTTAGAAGGATTGAGGGACGATATCTGCGAGCCGTACTTGGATGACAATGTGGTACACAGGAAAACCTTCCAGGAGCATGTTGAACATGTGAGGACTGTATTACAGCGGTATCAACAAAACGGAGTTAAGTTGACCCCAAAGAAGTGTGAACTGTTCAAAAGACAAGTCCAATTTCTAGGGAAAATTGTGTCCGGAGAAGGATATACCATGGACCCAGCAAAAATCGCTCCGGTACTGGCTTTAAAAGACACGCGGCCCTCTACTGTCGGGGAGTTGAGGCAGATCTTAGGATTCCTCTCCTACTATCGTACCTACGTTCAGAACTTCTCCAGGATTGCCGCCCCACTATACCTCTTCTTGGGGGGGACGACAGAGACAACAACACCCACAGAGAAAAGAAGAACACTGGTAGGATCGGGCTTAAAAGAAACAACACTGTTTCGTCCCAACAGACAATTCTCTGGACAGCAGACCACCAGGAGGTATTGGAAGAACTGGTAGACTACCTGGTAAAATCACCCATCTTGGGATATCCGGATTTCAACTTATCATTTGTTCTTCATTTTGACGCTTCTCAAGTTGGACTGGGAGCTGCCCTGTATCAGCATCAATATGGAAAAATGAGAGTCATCGGTTACGGTTCTAGAATGTTGACAGACGCTGAGAAGAATTACCATCTACATTCCGGAAAATTGGAGTTCCTGGCATTTAAATCGTTCACAGATAGCCCATTTCAAGATTATCTCTACTACAGCAAAGAGTTTGAGGTATACACTGACAACAACCCTTTGACCTATATTCTCACTACAGCCAAACTGAATGCAACAGGTCAGAGATGGGTCGCTGAACTAGCTGACTTCAATTTCAGCATCAAGTACAGGCCAGGAAAATGCAATGTGGATGCTGACGGATTGTCAAGAATGCCACTAGAGCCTGAGGAGTTCATGCAAGAATGCTCGGAGGAAGTCAGTCTGGAAGCCATAGAGAGCACTACCCAAGCAGTACAAGCTTATCAAGAGGAAGACACACCATTGTGGTGTCCGTTGACGATGGAAACCACCATAAAAGTGAGAGAACAAGATCACCCCCTGTCTATTCAACAACTACCAAAAGGAAAAATCCATAGAGCACAACGGGAAGATCAGATAATTGGTAGAATACTACTTTATGTGGACCAAAATCGTTTTCCAAGTAAACGGGAGAGAGATAATGAGTCACCAACGGTATTTGTTTTAGTTAAAGAATGGACAAAGCTCTACCTCAGTGAAGACGGTATCCTGTATCGTAAAGGAGGACAAAACCAGCAGCTGGTACTACCCAGGGTATTCCGTAGGTTGGTCTTCAAAGAACTCCATGAGAACATGGGACACCTGGGAATGGAAAGGAAACAAACTTGATCCGTGAGCATTTCCTCTGCTGGCCGTACATGCAGAGAGATATTGAGAGGTACGTGACCAGGGAGTGTGGGTGTCTGAGAGATAAACGTCCCAACGTATCAACCCGGGCACCTATGGGCAACATCCAAACTACGTATCCATTTGAGATGGTCTCAATAGACTTTGTACATCTCGAGATGAGCAAGGGTGGTTATGAATACATCTTGGTGATGATGGACCATTTTACTTGATTTGCTCAAGCATATGCCACCACCAATAAAGCGGGTCGAACAGCGGCAGAGAAGATCTTCAATAATTTTGCTTTGAGGTTTGGGTTCCCTACCAGGTTACACCATGACCAAGGAAGAGAATTTGAGAACCAGCTCTTTACCAAGCTAGGAAAATACTGTTGAATTCAGAGATCCCACACAACTCCCTATCACCCAGAGGGTAATGGACAAGTGGAACGTTTTAACCGGACATTATTGTCGATGTTGCGCACTTTAACACCTGATGAGAAGAAAGACTGGAAGAGTTCTCTATCAAAAGTAGTACATGCCTATAACTGTACAAAGAGCGATGCAACGGATTACTCACCCTTCTTCCTATTGTATAGACGATCGCCAAGCCTGCCAATCGACATCATGTTCGATACTCCGGTGTCAGAGACTTACAGAACGTATCCGGAGTACGTTCGGAAATAGAAGGAACGGATGGCAGAGGCATACAACATAGCGTCCAAAGTGGTTACGCAAGGACAGAGCAAGAGTAAGAAGTACTATGATCGAAAATGTTATGGAGCAGAATTGGCACCAGGAAGCCGGGTGCTAGTCAAGAACGTACATGAGAAAGGCAGTCCAGTAAAACTTCGTTCGAACTGGGAAGACAAGTTGTATGTGGTTGTAAGGAGGAAAGCCGATGACAGCCCAGTGTATGAAATCCGATTGAAAACGGGAGACAAGAAAACCAGAATAGTCCATCGGAATTTACTACTGTCCTGTGATTATCTCCCACTACAACAAGACTTCCCAAAAGTAGACCGACATCGTCCGAGATCGACTAAGGGATCACCACAGACTGAAGCGCCGAAGGTGGATAGTGACCTTGAAAGTTCAGATAAGAAGAACACAAAGTTGTATTTCTCGGACCGGCAAGGAAAGGGATGTACCATCCTCAGGAGAGGGATGTACCATCCACAGGAGAGTGAACTAAGTCCCGAGGCTTCAGAGTTTGTACCAAGGAGTACAGATGAAGTCCAATTCAGATCTGATGATCGAACACCGGTCCCTGAAGAGACTGACCGCTTAGGAGGAGCGGAATTACCAGACCGTGAGGAAACAGGCGATTCAGGAGAAGTACAGGAACTTACAGAGGCAGCTCCAAGAGCGTCTGAGGAAGCACAGGAAATGAGTGTGGCAGAAGAAACTCCTGTGACCGAAGAACCCGTGGTATCTAAGGAACAACCCACCAGGAGGATGTCGACTCGAGAAGTGAGGAGGCCAATGATGCTGACGTATGAGACACTTGGTGAACCGAGTCAAGTGCCAAGGACTGTCGACTGGAAACAGGTATCTCTGCCTACGGATCAGGTAAGCCCACTGGAGTGGTATTAACCACCGAGAGGCAGTATGGAAGATGTTGCCTGGTGGAAAGACGTGTTTTCATGCTTTAATTTTCCTTAAAAGACTTGGTAGAAACAAAGAACTGTTAAAGCCTAGTGAGAGAAAGCTGGTTGAAGACGTACGAAAAGCTCCAGCTGAAGAGATGCTGATTGTTTTGTGTTAATTGCTTATTTTCTACAGGCGTCCTACAAGAAAAAGGTTGTAAGAATAGGTTGTTATCATTGTTTATGAATGTAATACCAATTTGACAATGCCAATTTGTGTATGAAGTTATCCAACTTTCACCACTGTCTCAGAATTGGTCAGATTGACCAATTAAGACGAGTGTCGAGGATGACATTCAAAAAGGAAGGGAGAGTGTGACAGGCAGAAGTAGTGCTGTTGCTTCAAAAGCATCCAGCAACTATTAGAAGTAACACAAGCACAGGAGACAGGAAGTATTGTGCTCCAGAAGCATCAAGCAACAAGAGGGGTTAATACAGTCACAGGAGACAGGAAGTGTTTAGCAGAGCCCCAGGGAGATTGTGGGAAAGTTGTTTACTGTCTGACTGGAGCCGAAGAGAAAGGTGGTGTGTGATCTGTATATCACGGAAGGCAAGGGAACAGAATTCAGGTCAGGAGGGAAGCTAAACACAGGTCAGATAGAACTAACTGTCACGCTGTCTCTGTATACTGGAGGTAGGGGGCCTAAGCTGACCCTAAGCTGGGGCCCTGGCTAATCCCTCAACCTGGAGGTACTGTTAAAGGTACAGAGGTCCAGGCCGCCAGCGTAACCCCTTCCTCCTGAGGATCCCTGCACCTAAGTAATCTAGTCCTGAGAAGGACCCCGATCACAACAAAAGGGGACAAATAATAATATGCCCACACACAGTACTTAGACGAACGAGACAGTACAAGGGAAAAACCAAAACCACCTTGCATACAAAAACTACACAACTACAACAGAGGGAACACCAACGGGAAAGGAGATAAATGATAAAGCGAGGAAGGGAAAAAACTCTCCGAATACACTTATCTCTGAAACTCCAAATACCACGATCCGCTCTGTTAGTCTGCATGAAATGCTTTCACCGACACTTCCCTAACAGACCAGCAGGCATTTGAAGGAGTCTCACTACAGCAGCATTGATTGCAGCTGGGCGAGGCTGGACCTCGTCTAGCACAGAGAGAGAGAGAATTAACTCCCTCACTGCCGAAAAACACAAAGCACCAAAAAGTCAGCTGCGAGAAGTCAGGCTGTGTAATCGTGACGATCTTCGTGGCGACACACCCGTGACAGTACCCCCCCTTCTACGAGGGGCCTCCGGACCCTCAGGGCCAGGTTTATCCGGGTGAGTCGTGTGGAAGGCCCGAACTAATCGGTCTGCGTTAATATCCGACGCAGGAACCCACATCCTCTCCTCAGGACCATACCCTTTCCAATGAACCAGGTACTGAAGGGACCGGCGATTAAAGCGTGAATCGATGACCCTCGATACCTGGAACTCCAAGTTACCCTTGACCACCACTGGAGGGGGAGGTAAAGGTGACGGTACCACCGGCGCCACATACCTCTTAAGCAACGATCTGTGGAACACGTTGTGAATTTTAAACGTAGGGGGGAGGTCAAGACGGAATGCCACCGGATTAATAATAGAACTGATTCTGTACGGCCCGATGAACCTGGGACCCAGTTTCCAGCAGGCAACCTTAAGTTTTATATTCCTGGTAGACAACCATACCCGATCGTTCACACTTAGGTCCGGACCAGACACTCTCCTCCTATCAGCCATACGTTTGTATCGGTTCCCCATAGTATTCAGATTCTTCAGCACCCCTCTCCATACTGAAGCGAGTGATGAGGAAAAACGTTCCTCCTCAGGAACCCCCGAAGAGCCCCCCCTACTGAAAGTACAAAACTGGGGGTGAAAACCATATGCCCCAAAAAACGGGGACTTACCAGTGGACTCGCTCCGCCTATTATTAAGAGCAAACTCTGCCAGAGGTAAGAAAGAAGCCCAGTCCTCCTGGTTCTCTGACACAAAACACCGGAGATATGTCTCCAAGCTCTGGTTCATACGTTCCGTCTGACCATTGGTCTGAGGATGAAAAGCCGATGAGAACGACAAATGCATACCCCGCCGTGCACAAAACGCCTTCCAGAACTTGGACACAAACTGAGACCCCCGATCAGACACCACCTCGGAGGGTACCCCGTGAAGCCTCACAATCTCCCCAATGAACACCTGCGCAAGAGTTTTGGCATTAGGGAGAGCCGGAAGAGCGATAAAATGTGCCATCTTGCTGAACCTGTCCACTACAACGAGTATGACCGTTTTACCCGAAGACGGAGGGAGGTCCGTAATAAAGTCCATAGACAGATGAGTCCAAGGACGCTCCGGGATCTTCAAAGGTAAGAGGGCCCCAGACGGACGGGTATGTGAGGTCTTAGAGCGCGCACAAACCCCACAGGACGCGACAAAAGTTACCACCTCCTTATGTAAGTTAGGCCACCAAAACCGACGCGAGAGGAGATCCACAGTTGCTCTACTCCCCGGGTGTCCTGCAAAAACTGAGTTATGGTGTGCCTCGATCACCTTTTGTCGCAACTGATCTGGAACAAACAGTCTCCCCGGAGGTCCAACAGGGGCGTCCCCCTGAGCCTCCAATACCTCCTCCTCCAGCTCAGAGCATACTGCCGAAACCACCACCCCCTCCTGAAGGATAGGAATCGGGTCGTCTGTATTCCCGGCCCCAGGGAAACTACGAGATAAGGCATCCGCCTTTACATTTTTTGACCCAGGACGATATGTAACGACAAAATTAAACCTGGTAAAAAACAATGACCACCTAGCTTGTCTGGGATTCAGACGTTTCGCGGACTCCAGATATAGCAGGTTCTTGTGATCGGTGATGACGGTGACCGGATGGACTGCCCCCTCCAAAAAATGGCGCCACTCCTCAAAAGCTAACTTAATGGCCAAGAGTTCCCTATTGCCGACATCGTAATTCCTCTCAGCGTACGACAATGTTTTAGAGAAAAAGGCACACGGATGCCACTTACCAGGGGACGAACCTTGTGACAATACTGCTCCCACCCCTACCTCGGAAGCGTCTACCTCTACAATGAATGGCTGTGACGCATCCGGTTGAATGAGTATGGGTGCCGAGGCAAAACATTTTTTCAAGGAGGAGAATGCTTGACAAGCCTTGTCAGACCACCTAGAAAAATCCGTCCCCTTTTTAGTCATGTCTGTGAGAGGCTTAACCATGGACGAGAAATTACGAATGAACTTCCGGTAATAATTAGCAAACCCCAGGAAACGTTGTAGTGCCTTAAGATTCTCTGGCCGATCCCACTCAAGAACTGCCCGCACTTTCCCAGGGTCCATACGAAAACCGGACGCTGAAACCAGGAAGCCTAAAAACTGGAGTTCCTGTACGGCGAACACACACTTTTCCCATTTGGCACACAGTTTATTATCCCGCAAGATCTGTAACACCTGCCTAACGTGCTCCTGATGAGACACCAGATCCGGCGAGTAAATTAAGATATCATCCAGATATATGACAACAAACTGTCCCACCAGGCGGCGAAAAATGTCATTAACAAAGTGTTGGAACACCGCCGGGGCATTAGTCAGACCGAATGGCATGACAAGGTTCTCATAATGCCCCTCCGGAGTGTTAAACGCCGTCTTCCACTCATCCCCCTCCTTCATCCTAATCAGATTGTACGCCCCCCTGAGATCCAACTTAGAGAACCATTTGGCGCCCACGATCTGATTAAAGAGATCGGGAATAAGTGGGAGCGGATACGGATCTCGGACCGTAATCCGATTAAGTTCACGGAAATCCAGGCAAGGGCGTAGGCCTCCATCTTTCTTCTTCACAAAGAAGAACCCCGCAGCCACCGGTGAAGATGAAGGTCTAATATGCCCCTTAGCCAGACTTTCTGAAATATAATCCTTCATGGCCTGCCTCTCAGGACCAGAAAGGTTATACAACCTAGCTTTAGGTAACTTGGCCTCAGGGAGCAGTTTTACAGAACAGTCATACTCGCGATGAGGAGGTAGTTCCTGACACCCTTTCTCCGAGAATACATCCTCAAAGTCCGCCAGAAATGGAGGTAAGACCCAAGGAGTAACCGCACCGATGACCGTGTTCATGCACTTTTTATTACAGAATTTACTCCATTGGTTTATCTCTCTGGTTTGCCAATTAATAACCGGGTTATGCTTAGTTAACCAAGGAAGACCCAACACTATAGGAGTGGGAAGACCCTCCAACACGTAGCAAGACAACAGTTCTTTATGTATCGCCCCCACTTGAAGTTTTACGTCATGCACAGCTTGCAAAAAACTTCCCTGACCGAGAGGCCTGGCATCGATCGAGAATATGGGGATGGGTTTAGCCAACTCACTCAATCGCATACCCTGAACCCGGGCAAACCGAGCATCAACCAGATTAGCCCCGGCCCCACTATCCAGAAGAACAGATATCCTCTCAGTTCTCGTACCCACCACCACCTCCGCCGGTACGAGAAACTGAGACGAACCTAGGGACGAAATACCTACTCCCAGATTGCCGTCCACCACACAACCTGGGATCAACAGTTTTCCGACGACTCTTCACCCTGCAAGGGACGGGATGGACACCCCCCAATAAAATGTCCCTTTCTCCCGCAGAAGAAACACCTTCCTGTCTTATGGCGCACCACCGGTCCCCTCCCCCTCAAATGGCTATGCTGGCGAAAAAAATAAAGTTATGGCTTTTGGAGAAACAAAAATGCAAAAATGAAAAATGTTGCATCTTTAAGGGGTTAAAGAGTCGTTATTTATTATAATTTTTTACCTTTTGGTGGTGTTCTTGCTCTGTTTTTGGTTAGTGAAGTATATAGTAATGTACATGTGACCATCAATATTGGGATTGGGTGGAAGTCTGTTTTTTAGGATAACTCTGAATTTAAGGGTCTGATTTTCATTAGGTCAGGACAGATCAATCATCCACTACAAGACACTGGGCCAAATGTTGGGGTAGTAGGATATCTGGGGACTGAGGACCCAGTAATGGGGTCTCTATGGGTTCAGATGTAAATGGGCAACTATTGCCTATCAGACGGGCGCCAGTGTAATGTCTGTTTCTGATGCTAGTGGCCTGGAGCAGAAAGACCTATTGGGACCCCTCAGGCTCACTCTTCTGCACCCCCTATAGTGACGCCCCTGCAAATGGTTCTTCAAAGACCAAGAAGAACAGATGAGGGGGTTATAAAGGGCCCAGCTGCTCAAATATACCCATGTGTATGGTCAGGGGTCACATTAATGGGCCTCTCATCCTGTGCGTCATGGGCACGGCGGGTTACTTGTCCCCTGATGAGGTGAATGCAGAACACGTGGGTTTAGTTTGAGCACTGTAGTTTCAGTTCTGATCCCTGTGATATTAGGAATCTGTATGTGTCTGACGGAGGACTGTATCACGTTATCATATAATGTCCGTTGTACTTCCAAGATCTCAGCTTGCTGTCCTTCAGCCCCATGTGCTTAATGTGGATGTACCAAGACTGCAGCTTATCCCACATCGAGCAGATAGTTGATAAGCTGCTGATCGTTTGGGTTGCTCCAATCACAAGAACGTGGGGTCCTGAGTCCCCAAATTGAATGGAGCGACTGTGGAGTATGAGCCCTGCTGCGCCAGTCACTGACTGTGGGACTGACCGCCTAATAGGCTGATGTTTCGAGCAGGTCGCTGCCAGAAGAAATTATGCCCCTACTATGACAAATACCTTCAATATTGATCGCGGCATTAAAGAGATTAAACGATAAACTTTATTGGTCCCTGACCAGTGCCTGCTGCCCAACACCATTACCAACAGCCTAGGCACCGGGACAATAGAGTGCTGGCACCTTCTTCTAAAGCGTCTACTTCTGTAACGTGGCACGGGGCAGTAGCCATGGGTGAGGCACTCATCTGTTGCGCCTTGGCCGGTTACATGAAAGTGGGGGTTCTGGCTGGGTGTGTGGACTTGTGCTGTGAGGGCACTACGCCCATACAGGCCTCATGTAACCAATGTTGTTGGTTGACTAGGACCAGGTCTTTTACAGTTCAATGAGGGAGACCACCATTCAAAAATTTAACTTTTTACTGAACGGGAACTTGGTAGGGAATATAAACCGGAGATGGCAGGTACACAGTCTTATGGACGTCTCCTTTACAACTCAAAGCATTTTCCACAGTTTCCTTCCTTCTTTTCTCTATTGTTCTCTATCCTCGCCTTTACTCTCTCTACTGCTCCTCTGTTTCCACTGTTTCTCACTACTTCACCACAACCCAGCTTGACACTACAGTCCTGCTTAGGAAGAGTCGTGTACTCGCCCCGCAGTTCTGTGTCTTCTTTTCCATTTAGGGTGCCAGTATGGCCGGTAATGCTGACGGTCTGGAACTTCCGCCCGGGACACTTGACTCGTCTCACATACTCAATCCTGTTTAGGCCTGTTACCTTCAAGAGTTATAAACTCGGAGCCTTGTGGCCAGGCGTCCTCTCCCAGGCCCCGTCTCGGGAAGGTCACACCGTCTCTTAGTCTCGGGATCTCGCTATCTTTTTACTTCGGTCTCCTCTAACATAGGGACACCCAGTATATGGCACTGCTTGCATGGGACCTAAGGTCCTCTTTTTATGCACTTGTGACCCTATTTCACTCTGACAGGAAATTGTCACTTTCCCTGCAACTCGGCCCCTCCCACTCTGGGCTAGTACCAACCATTAACTCTCACTATCCCTATTGTTAAACTACACACTATCAGCATAACTAACACCTTTAACACACATTACAAGTCAAGAGGCAAACGTTGACAGCATGTCCATATCCTTATATTTTCCCCTTCTTTAATGATGGCCGTTTTCGGACATCCAGAACCTAATCATTAGGACACCAGCACGTCCTCCTGCACATAACATAGAATCATTAATTGAAGCCAGCACCAAGACCTTTATAATGGAAGTCAAACCTCTCTCCTGCACTTTACTTAGACCATTTAACACCAATGTTTCTGAACCTCTCTCATGAACAATACTTAAATTAGCAAACGTCTCTTTCTGATCTGTGTGAGCTAGTCCTCTCAGTTAGGACCCTAGAACTTACGACCATCCGAGTCCATGTTACTGTTTTCCTAACCCGGCGCCAGTGCATGGGGTTCTGCTTAACGTTACTGAACCACAGTCCTTAAATCAACAATACAGTCTGTCCCTGTAAGGGTAGACCTTTTCACCGCCTGCACAGTCCATTTGTTCTCCATCAGTCCGTAACACGGGGACACAGTCTTTAAAGTCAACATTCAACAAATGGAGGCACAGCCCTTTCAGCTACAGTCCTGTTCACGTGACAGGCACACAGTCCCTTAGAGACATTTAACTTACAAGATAAGATTCAGTCCTTGATTGAGGGAGTAGGACCCGCCAGCGGCTGCAGTGACTTTTTAATCCAGCAGGGTAGTGCGCAGCAGGCGCAACAAAACTGGGAAGGGGAAGCACACACTCTGGCCATCTGTGACCATGAACATGGGGAAGTCCTGAATCTGTGGGTCGTAGACCCGTTGGACAGTAGCTTTCCAGAACGCTCAAACTGCTCCGGTCAGAGTTGCAACAGGCACAATGTCGCGAGTCCAACTTCATAATCCATCCTTTTGTTTTAACTCAACATGGATTTCCAACTGGTGGTGCTCAGACCCAGGTCTCTTTGGCCTCCATTCTCCTGACATAGACCGCAGAGTGGGCTCCCTGAGCCACATACACCACAACCTGATTGGCCGCTACTTCTGGCAGTCCCATAGACTTTTCCCATCGAGGGCCCACAGAGGCTTGATGTAGTCTCCTCCCCAATGTGGTTACTCACTCTAGCCCCTGCCGTTGTGGCAGCCCTAGGTGCTACCGCCTCTTGATGAGGATGGATGGAGGTATCCCTTCCACCACTGAACTGATCTGGGAGACCGCGATCACAAACCAGCCTCGCAGCCCGTCTTTCTTTAGGAACTAGACACGTTCCCGAGGCTGAAGACTGGGACCGCGCTGAATGAAGCTAGCGTTCACATACACCTTGTTCAAGGTGTTCTTCTGTATGAGGAAGCCGAGGCCCCTTTCGTGGTCAAAGTATACGACCAACCCCTGTGTCATCCGCTGGGCAAGCTTCTCTCCACTGGGACAGTCCAGCTGGGCACGGACCCACTGCTCCCTCTGTTTCTTTGCTCGGACCACCGCCCCCCGATCCACTCCTCCTGATGGGTAAGAGGTGTGTACCCAGGGTTGGTGATTACTTCCGGATTTGGTTGGGGCATCTCCGGAATTGGAAGGGGAACCTCCGGGTATCTGGGCCCGCAGAGCCTCTAAGCGTTTGGCCACACCGCTGGCATAGTGCTTGATCTCCTACTGCTCCATCAGGGCACCGGGCCTCACCACCTCTGTCACGGCTGCCATCAGCTGCCGCAATCGCCCCATCTAACCTTCTCTGCATGCGACGCGCTCATGCCAGCAGCATCTACCTTTTTTGCCATCATTTCTCCGCACTGTTGCTCTTCCAACCCACAAATGGCACCGTCTCTTCAGTCTCTTGAGGCCTTTTATGTCTCCGCCTTTCTCTGGTTTTCTCTGACTCACCATCCCATTTCTTGATCTTCTCCGCCTGTTTTCGTGGGTCACACCTCGCTGGGCAGGCCTTTTCTTTCCACTTCACTTTACAGCAACGGTCAGTCCCCGCAGTAGCCTGGCACTCTCTGTTCCTCCACTTGCTTTGAGCCTTTTGTTATTTCTACACTCACAATGGGTAGGACCTTCTTGTTGTTCTGTGCCACTAACCGCCATTTTAGAGTCCATGCATGGCGCCATCTTAGGCTGCATAGCGGTCACCATCTTCCGCATACCTCGAGTCTTCCCCCTCATCGCTTTGCTCTACCAGCTGCAAGACTCGAGCCTGCCGACTACGCCAAGTGTAACATGGCATGGGGCGGTAGCCCTGGGTGAAGCACTTGTCTGTTGCACTCTGGCCCGTTACATATACACTGTGTCCAGAATTATTAGGCGAGTTGTATTTTAGAGGATTATTTTTATTATTGATGAACAACTATGTTCTCAATCAACCCAAAAGACTCATAAATATCCAAGCTTAATATTTTTGGAAGTTGGAGTGTTTTTTTTTTTAGATTTGGCTATCTTAGGAGGATATCCATTTGTGCAGGTAACTATTACTGTGCCTAATTATTAGGCAACTTAATAAAAACCAAATATAATCCCATCTCACTTGTTTATTTTCACCAGGTAAACCAATATCAGTGCACAAAAGTTAGAAATAAACATTTCTGACATGCAAAAACCAAAACCAAAAAAATTACTGATCAATATAGCCACCTTTCTTTATGATGACACTCAACAGCCTTCCATCCATAGATTCTGTCAGTTGCTTGATCTGTTTTCGATCAACATTGCGTGCAGCCACCACAGCCTCCCAGACACTGTTCCCAGAGGTGTACTGTTTTCCCTCCCTGTAGATCTCACATTTTATGATGGACCACAGGTTCTCTATGGGGTTCAGATCAGGTGAACAAGGGGGCCATGTCATTATTTTTTCTTCTTTTAGACCTTTACTGGCCAGCCACGCTGTGGAGTAGTTGGATGCATGTGATGGAGCATTGTCCTGCATGAAAATCATGTTTTTCTTGAACGATACCGACGTCTTCCTGTACCACTGCTTGAAGAAGTTGTCTTCTAGAAACTGGCAGTAGGTCTGGGAGTTGAGCTTCACTCCATCCTCAACCCGAAAAGGTCCCACAAGTTCATCTTTGATGATACCAGCCCATACCAGTACCCCACCTCCACCTTGCTGGCGTCTGAGTCAGAATGGAGCTCTCTGCCCTTTACTGATCCAGCCTCTGGCCCATCCATCTGGCCCATCAAGAGTCACTCTCATTTCATCAGTCCATAAAACCTTTGAAAAATCAGTCTTAAGATATTTCTTGGCTCATTCTTGACGTTTTATCTTATGTTTCTTGTTCAAAGGTGGTCGTTTTTCAGCCTTCCTTACCTTGGCCATGTCCCTGAGTATCACACACCTTGTGCTTTTTGATACTCCAGTAACGTTGCAGCTCTGAAATATGGCAAAACTGGTGGCGAATGACATCTTGGCAGCTTCACGCTTGATTTTCCTCAATTCATGGGCAGTTATTTTGCGCCTTTTTTGGCCAACGCGCATCTTGCGACCCTGTTGGCTATTTGCCATGAAACGCTTGATTGTTCGGTGATCACGCTTCAAAAGTTTGGAAATTTCAAGACTGCTGCATCCCTCTGCAAGACATCTCACAATATTGGACTTTTCAGAGCCCGTCAAATCTCTCTTCTGACCCATTTTGCCAAAGGAAAGGAAGTTGCCTAATAATTAAGCACACCTTATATAGGGTGTTGATGTCATTAGTCAACACCCCTCCTCATAACAGAGATGCGCATCACCAGATTTACTTAATTGGTAGTTGGCTCTCAAGCCTATGCAGCTTGGAGTAGGACGACATGTATAAAAAGTATCATGTGATCAAAATACGCATTTGCCTAATAATTCTGCACACAGTGTAAGTGGGGATCCTGGCTGAGTGTGTGGACTTGTGTTGTGAGGGCGCTACGCCCGTGCAGGCCTCATGTAACCGATGTTGCTGGTTTGCCAGGACCACAGTTCAGTGAGTGAGACCCCCTTTTAAAATTAAACTTTTTACTGAACAGGAACTTGGTAAGGAATATATACAGGAGATAGCGGGCACACAGTCTTATGAATGTTTCCTTTAACACATGTAGCATTTTCCACAGTTTCCTTTTTTTCTCTATTGTTCTGTATCTTCACCTTTCCTCTTTACCCTTTCTATTGGTCCTTTGTTTCCGACTACTTCACCACAACCTAGCTTGACACTACAGTCCTGCTTAGCAAGAGTCATTTACTTGCCCCGCGGTTCCGCATCTTCTTTTCTCTTTAGGAGCAAGTATGGCCGGTAACGCTGACGTTCTGGAACTCCCGCCCGGGGCCTTTTACTCTTCTCACGTACTCAGTGCTGTTTAGGCCAATTAGCTTCAAGAGTTATAAGCTAGGGACTTTTCTGCTAGGTGTCCTTTCACAGGACCCATCTCTGGAAGGTCACTCCGACTCTTAGTCACTTCTGCTCTGGATCTCGCTATCTCTTTCCTTCGGTCTCCTCTCACTTAGGGACACCCCAGTATGGGGCACTGCTCACATGGGACCTAACGTCCTCTTTCTATGCACTCCAGGCCCTATCTGACTGGAAATTGTCATTTTCCCTGCATCGCAGCCCCTCCCATTCTGGGCTAGTACCAACCATTAATTTTCACTATCCCTATTGTCAAACTACACACACTATCAGTATTGCTAACACCTTTAACTCACATTGCAAGTCACACTATACATCACAGTTCACATTGCATCACATAACATTTTACAACAATAAAAAACTGTCAAGTCACCAATAGAGGAATCCAACGCACGGAAAGCCAGCAGCGCAGCAGGAAAACAAGTCAATTGCAGAAAAAATCCAGCTTCCAGAATTCCATAAAAAATAGCAAATTTATTAGAAAACCATTAAGAAATGATGAAGTGGGCAGATGCGTTTCTGACCACAAGGTCTCTAGTCATTGCAAGGCAATGACAACCTCCCTTCGTGGGGATTGTGAATACTATGCTGTTACTTCATCACTTTTTAATGGTTTTCTAATAAATTTGCTATTTATGGGATTCTTCAAGCTGGATTTTTTCTGCAATTTTACAATAAACTTGTTTCTTCAAGAGGGAAACGTGGGCAGCATGTCCATATCCTTACACTTCAATGCGAATGAGCTGCAATACCAGAGACAGCCCACTGTCACGAGTGGCGCTGTTTCTGGAAAAAGCGCAACTGTACATGCTGCAATCATCGTTGTGTTTAAAACGCTTTCTTAAAAATCATAGTGGTAAAACCACTTTTTACAGCCCCTGTTCATATTCTGTATTTGGACTTATGGACGTAATATGGTAAGTTAGGTGCTGTGATAAAAACCATCTTTAGCTCTGAAATAGCTGCATAACTATACATTAAAGGGGATCTGACATCAGGGGTCGGGTTTTGCTCTTATTTTATTTCCCTGCTTCCCCAAGTATTACATTTTTTTAAAGTCACCATACAGCTCCAAAGATATGGACCTTTTTATTTAGTGCCAAATTCTAGTCTTTACTAAGAGGGCGTGGCTCACATGATCTTCTGGGGTGGGTCTTTATGCTGCTTTGCATAACTACCCTTTGAGCACCACCCCCAAGGTAAAGACCATAAAAATTGGCTCATTTCTCTGGAACCATATGGCAGATTTAAAAAAAAAAAAGAAAAGAAAACTTAATATTCAGGGTGCAGTTGGATTAAAATAAAAGCAGAAGCTGGCCACTTTTGTCTGTGTGGCGATTCTCTTTTTATGGGTATTCTCATCGCATACATTTTATGGCATATCCAGCAGACATGTGTAGCTACCACCTCTCAGAGTCAATGTGATTATCATCCTATGATATTGGACCTGATGTGTATGGGATTTTATGATTATGGAGCTAGAGGGACGACTGCATCCTTATGTTGGTATTAAATATAGGTATAATATACGTCAGTGTGGCGCCCAATATACAGACTTCATGGGGCACCATGTATTTGCACCATGTGACGTGAGCCATGTAACATAACCCAACCATCGTTTAATTTGCGTCCTAGTGCTCCGACAATGTCAATAATTCAGTCATCTGCATTCTGAGCTGTGAAAAAGATGCTGCATTACCTGGCATCCATGCAGAGTATACACGTATATGTGCCCATCTTGTGTCCAGCCCCATTATTGACTATTATAGGAGTTCCCAGAAACCTATTGAAGTGAATGGAACAAACAGGCATGTGCAGTGGTCATTGTATACATTTGGAGGAATACACCAGAAACTCTTCGCAGCATATACATCCGACTGACATTGCTAAACCAAGGGTGAATACGTGTGTTTAGATAATTTCCCTATTTCCATGATTTTGGAGTGCCCCTTTAACCATTTTCCAAACACAATAGTGTGTCCTACATCTCATATGGGTGTATGGAGCAGGCTCAGGAGCTGAACCCGCGCCAAACCCGGCAGATGCAACAGCGGTGACCATTTAGATGCTGCTACTGACTCGCCCCCTGGGCCGTGGGGCACCCGGAATCGGGCTTCTATGCGATGACGGGGGTAGTAGTGGCAACCCGACTCCGTGGCTCAGGGTGGTCAGACCAAATGCGGTGGCAATCTGATTGTAGAGTTATGAATGTCCGACTACGCCACCCGTGGATTGCGGTCAGGGATGACCGCCGCTGCAAGGCAGACCGCTGAGGCTGATGTTGGTGTGCAACACAGGGGTCGGACAACTCCCAACGGGAAGAGTGTAGCCTCAGGGTAGCATATGTGAATGCTGGGGGTGATAGTGCAGGCCACAATAATAAGAGTTCTGCGTCCGCTTCAAACAGTCCAGGGTCTTTATTGTTGGTATTACTTATGACACAACAGGAGTACTGGGTAGGAATGGGCCTGGGTGTCTGAGAGCATTCGGGCGAGCCTCACTGGTCAGGGTGAGTGGGTAGGCCTACCATTCTCTCTCTGCCCTTGCTGACTATCCCCCTTTTCGTGGTGTGATAGCCCACGTCCCTGAGCTGGCCGTGTACTTTCCTGTATGGCTTGCGACTCGGGCCTTGGGTACCTTTTGCCTCTCCGTGCTGTACTGGTCCCTCTGTGTGGCGGAGCCTCCAGGCTTCTTAGGCCAAGGGACCTAAAATCCCTCGCGGGTTGGTTCTCTGCTGCCGGGCTTACAACCCTGACAGCCTCGGACCCCAATGTCCGGTAGTGATTCTCTCAGCCAGGACCAGCTCTCGTCGCCTCTGTCCCTGGCTCGCAGCTTCTCCTCTGCCTCACGGACTCCTTGGCTACAGCTGAACTGTCCCTCCTTCTCTGGGACTAGTCTCAGTCCTGAGCTAGGTCGTCCAGTTCTCCCTAACCCTGCCCTCAGTTCCAGCTTTTATAGGGGCAGCCAGCTCCCCCTACTGGCCTGGGACAGGAGGTGCTGTATGCTAATTGTCCCTATCCAGGGAACCTCCCGCCTGCTCTCAGACACAGCCTTTAATATTTGTGGCATCCAGGCCTGGGGTGACACACTACCAATCTCTGGTTTGGTGCCCATGTGTCCTGGGTCTCATCGGCACTCCACACAACATAATCATTGTCTTACGGGGGACCTTCTGAAGACCCCTGTCGCTGCCATCTTGGTCCTTCTATGAAGCTCAACCTGTGACTCTGCTTCATAGCAGAATGTCAATTTTGATATGTTCTACAAAATTGTGATTAAATGATCTTAGAATCAAGTTCTCAGGCTCTAAGGGAATTAAAAAATAAAGCGAAAATTGAAAACAAAAGTATTAAAAAATATTGAAATAAAAAAAAACCAAAAAACATAAGTTTAAATCTCCCCAATTTTCCCAATTCAAAAATAAAGAAACAATAATAAACATATTGGGTATCACCGTGTCTGTAAAAGTCCGATATAAGAATATAAAGTTAATTAACCTGTTTTTTTGGGTTCTGCACTTTTCTCCCTAACACATGCAATAAAAAGTGATCAAAAAGATGTATCAAGAAAAAAAAAAAACATCAGTCTGGCGCACAGAAAAACCCCTTATACTGCTCCATGGGCAGAGGAATAAACAAGGTGTGGCGCAATCAAAGTTTGTTTGTTTTTTGGGTTTTATAAAGTTTTGACTTGTTATATATATATATATAGTATGTATGTGTGTATACCTCTACAAGTTTGGTATTACCGGAATCCTACTGACCTAAAGAATGCCATTACTGGGTCATTTTTACTAACTTTATGAAAACAAGCCCCTGCAAAATCATTTTTTCGCCCCATTTTTCAATGCATAATATGGTAAAATAAATGGCGTCATTCAATGCGTCCTGCAATGAACAAGCCCTTGATGGGGAAAAAATTAAAGAAAGTAAAAAAGTTATAACTCTTGGGAGACTGGGAGGAAAAAAAAACAAACAAAAAAACGTAAATTGCTTGTTCGTGTAAGGGTTAAATGGTGACTACTGTAGCGGCTAGTAACCAGGTGCAGGAATTTGCATGGGGACAGAGATGTGTTTACAGGGGAGGAGGAGGAAGCGACGGATGGACGGGAGGCATCTCCTAGATGTAGGATTGTGTGCAGCATCTCGGAGGATGTGAGATGTGCGGCGCCTCCATCACCGTGCGTCGGACTCCTCTACCCCTTCGCCACCGAGTAAATCTATTTCCCCACTCAGGCGTCTTGCGCTGAAATCCACGGAGAGAAGAGGAATGTACCATTTGCTGGCGGGGAGCGGGGAAGAAGTATAAAATATGATGGTACCAGCCTGCAGTACAGAACTGCATGCAGTATGATCACTGTGCATGTGAGTTAAAGAGACAAGAGGAAGTGCAGCCTCAGCCGGGAAGATGGCAAGAGCCAAGATGAAGAATTCTCCCTCCGAGATCAGCACCGCTTCCAAAATCGTCCCACCAATTACAAGGGAAGACCTGATTGGAGTCAGCCCCCTGCTACCGGCTCGAATTATGGGGTCCCTGACAAGTGATGCAGGGCAGAGGTACCTCTCCTACCCGATATACATGTATTCCTTCTGGTGCATGGCAGTGGGGGGTGCATGTGGGCACATATACGGGTATGCTATGCATGGATGCCGGCTGATGCCCGTAATGCAGCATCTCAGGATTTCATTATCGGGATTGTCGGATCACTGAGACATAAATGAATGGATGATGGGAAGAGTAGTAGATGGATGCCACCCCACACCCTGTGCCAGTGATGCCCGTGTTGTTGCAGGATTGGTGCTGCAGTGCTCGTTATTTTAGCAGGTTGTGCTCATGGCTCGAGTCACATGGTGTAAATACGTGGCGCCCCATGAAGTTTGTACACCCTGGTGGATAGCGCCAACATAAGCACGTAGCGGCCCATAATCGTGGCACCCCGATTTAAAGAGTTAATCCGCGTCCGGTCAGATCCGCTTCCATTCAATGACCGCAGTCCTAGAGACGTCATTACTGCGCCTTTATTTTTTCCCGGCGCTGCCCAAAATGTAAAGCGTTTCCAGGTGCACCATTCCCCATTATTTGCCTGCACAATCGCTGTCATTAACTCTTTAGGATCTGCAAAATTTGGGATGATTTAAGGAAAGGTCTCGTTTTTCCAAAAATGCAAAAAAAAAAAAAAGTGAAAAATTGGGCATTTGGGATAAAAAAGAATGATGTATTTTTTGGAGGGATATTGATGGGATGATCATGAATGCTCCTGGTGTTTTCGGGACTACCTGCGGGAGGTTTTGGCCCAGAGTGAAACATTCTTTCAAAACAGCAGGCGGGCGTGGATCAGACGGTGAAATGGTGCCGATCCCCCACCAGTTACTTTGTAATCTCACTGCAGATCGGAGCGGGACAGCAGCAGCATTGCATAATCCGTGCGGGATCCGGATCCGGACTTGTTGCATATACATGGATTTGTATTTCTTTTTTCTTTAACTTAGGGCATGCTGGGGGTTGTAGTGTCCCCATAGATTGCATACAACTGGTACAACATTATATATTTGGGATGTAGTGGCATTAAGTTCGCAAACCCAAGAGTCCAGTTTCAGGCACTGGAGAACAACTCCCACCATTGTAATCAGTGGGCATCCATTGGATGGATCTAGGGGCTCCTCCTAAGCTCTCTGTAAAGTCCCGAGTTGATAGACCCCCAACGATCAGCTGTCGATATTAAGCAGATTGTCTGCACTTAAGTGACTAGTTGCAATACCAAACTAGGCCTATGGACAAGAGGAGCGCTCTTTCTGTAAAAAAACAAACAAACAAAAAAAAAACCTGTACAATCCCTTTAATTTCTACACTCGCACCTTAATGCCCATGAATCATTCATGAGTTGCAAATACCTGGAGCACAACCAACATTCACATCACTTTATTTTCGCCGCCATTAACTTTATCAAATATTAATGAAAAGCAAACAAGTTATTATAAAGCCTTTAACAAAGTTAATTTAGTTTTCGACTTGGCACTGGATGAATACTTTCTTTCAAAAATGGCGCCACACCTGCCCAGTCCCATTCACTTCAATGGAGCAGAGCTGCAGTACCACTCACAACCCAAGGACGAAGGTGGTGCTGTTTCTAGACAAAAAAAAAGCAGCCATGTTTTTCTAATCCTGTACAACCCCTGTAATATTAGAAGAAGGGAATGGTTGTGCTAAGTCCAGGAGGGCGGCCCTGTATTCGGGAGCCTTATGGAAATTTCAGAAGAATTTGTTTGGTTTCAGAAAAATCTGCTGCAAATATTAGAGTGTTGGCAGAAGAAACGCTGCGAAAAATACAGGTTGAAATAATTGACGTTCTGCCGATTTTAAATACACTTTGAATGTTCAAATCCGCAAGAAAAAAATAAATGGCGCACGTGCTGGGGCCGTGGACAAAGGAGGGGGCCCACTCAGAATCAGGGACACCGGCATGCTATGAAGCACGCGAGTTGGGGGGGGGGGCCCGGTGTCAGCACAGGCACTCCCCCCACATCGTACTTTAAACTGTTTCCACATCCTGGATGCTGATACAGTTGAAAGCAATAATGGGACGGAGCATCAGCTGACGTTGCCTCTCCCATCATCCCCCCTCTGCGTCTGAGCTCTGTGACGTCTCTACAGCGCGGCCTCTGTGTAGAGCAGTGCAGAGGGTCAGAAGACGCTGAGGAGACTAGAGCAGCGGGGAAACGAGGAGAGGTGAGTATTTGATTATTTTTTATGTATGGAGCATTATATGGGGCCAATTATACTGTATGGAGCATTATATGGGGCCCATTATACTTCATGGCGCATTATATGCGGCCCATTATACTGTATGGAGCATTATATGGGGCCTATTATACTGTATGGAGCATTATCTGGGGCTCATTATACTGTATGGAGCATTATATGGGGCCCATTATATTGTATGGAGCATTATATGGGACCCATTATACTGTATAGAGCATTATATGGAGCCCATTATACTGTATAGAGCATTATATGGGGCTCATTATACTGTATGGAGCCCATTATACTGTATGGAGCATTATATGGGGCCCATTATACTGTATGGAGCACTATATGGGGCCCATTATACTGTATGGAGCACTATATGGGGCCCATTATACTGTATGGAGCATTATATGGGGCCCATTATACTGTATGGAGCATTATATGGGGCCCATTATACTGTATGGAGCACTATATGGGGCCCATTATACAGTATGGAGCATTATATGGGGCCCATTATACTGTATGGAGGACCATCATTTATTTTTCAACAGGACAATGACCCCAAACACACCTCCAGGCTGTGTAAGGGCTATTTGACCACGAAGGAGAGTGATGGGGTGCTACGCCAGATGACCTGGCCTCCACAGTCACCAGACCTGAACCCAATCGAGATGGTTTGGGGTGTGCTGGACCGCAGAGTGAAGGCAAAAGGGCCAACAAGTGCTAAGCATCTCTGGGAACTCCTTCAAGATTGTTGGAAGACCATTTCCGGTGACTACCTTTTGAAGCTCATCAAGAGAATGCCAAGAGTGTGCAAAGCAGTCATCAAAGCAAAAGGTGGCTACTTTGAAGAACCTAGAATATAAGACATATTTTCAGTTGTTTCACACAATTTTTTGTTAAGTATATAATTCCACATGTGTTAATTCATAGTTTTGATGCCTTCAGTGTGAATGTACAATTTTCAAAGTCATGAAAATACAGAAAAATCTTTAAATGAGAAGGTGTGTCCAAACTTTTGGTCTGTACTGTACATACAGTGGGCACTTTATGGCAGTATAGAGGACACAGCTGTCTAGGAACAGACTACGTGTTTCAACCATATAGGTTTTCTTCTAGACCTAGAGATTGCAGGAGGGTATTCCTCCCTCATTTCCGTGCGGATCCCTGGCAGATGATCGGACCAAGGAGAAACTACGATCAGGGTAAGCTGGCTACTATTGACTTTTTGCATTATATTGTATGAAGCAATATATGGGCCCATTATACTGTATGGAGCACTATATAAAGCCCATTATACTGTATGGAATAATGTATGGGGCCATTCTGTATGGAGTAATGCACTGCTCAAAAATTAAAGGGAACACTTAAACCACACAATGTAGCTCTAAGTCAATCACACTTCTGTGAAATCTACCTGTCCAGTTATGAAGCAACACTGATTGTGAATCAATGTCTCCTGCTGTTGTGCAAATGGAACAGACAACTGGGAGAAATTATCGGCAATTAGCAAGATACCCCCTATAAAGTAGCGGTTCTGCAGGTGGTAACCACAGACCATTTCTCTGATCTCATCCTTTTTGGCTGTTGTTTTGGTCACTTTTTCATTTTGCCATTGCTCTCACCCCTAGAGGTAAAGTAGCATGAGGTACTGTCTACAGTACAACCCACAGAAGTTGCTCAGGTAGTGCAGTTCATCCAGGATGGCACATCAGTGTGAGCTGTGGCAAGAAGGGTTGCTGTGTCTGTCAGCACAGTGTCCAGAGCATGGAGCAGATACCAGGAGATGTGCAGGGAGCCATTGGAGGGAAACAACCCAGCAGCAGGACCGTTACCTCCTCCTTTATGCAAGGAGGAACAGGAGGAGCACTGCCAGAGCCCTGCGAAATAACCTCCAGCAGGCCACAAATGTGCATGGGTCTGCACAAACGGTTAGAAACCGACTCCATGAGGGTGGTATGAGGGCCCGACGTCCACAGATGGGGGTTGTGTTCACAGCCCAACACCGTGCAGGACGCTTGGCATTTGCCACAGAACACTGGGATTGGCAAAGTCGCCACTGGCGCCCTGTGCTCTTCACAGATGAAAGCAGGTTCACACTGAGCACATGTGACAGACGTGGCAGAGTCTGGAGACGCCGTGGAGAGCGATCTGCTGCCTGCAACATCCTTCAGCATGACCAGTTTGGCAGTGGGTCAGTAATGGTGTGGGGTGGCATTTCTTTGGAGGGCCGCACAGCCCTCCATGTGCTCGCCAGAGGTAGCCTGACTGCCATTAGGTACCGAGATGAGATCCTCAGACCCCTTGTGAGACAATATTCTGGTGCGGTTGGCCCTGGGTTCCTCCTAATGCAGGACAATGCCAGACCTCATGTGGCTGGAGTGTGTCAGCAGTTCCTGCAAGATGAAGGCATTGAAGCTATGGACTGGCCCGCCCGTTCCCCAGACCTGAATCCGATTGAGCACATCTGGGACATCATGTCTCGCTCCACAGACTGTCCAGGAGTTGGCCGATGCTTTAGTCCAGGTCTGGGAGGAGATCCCACAGGAGACCATCTGCAACCTCATCAGGAGCATGCCCAGGCGTCGTAGGGAGGTCATAGAAGCACGTGGAGGCCACACACAATACTGAGCCTCATTTTGACTTGTTTTAAGGACATTACATCAAAGCTGGATCAGCCTGTAGTGTGTTTTTCCACTTTTACTTTGGGGGAACACTCAAATAACACATCCTAGATCTGAATGAATGAAATATTCTCATTGAATACTTTGTTCTGTAGAAAGTTGAATGTGCTGACAACAAAATCACACAAAAATCATCAATGAAAATCAAATTTATTAACCAATGGAGGCCTGGATTTGGAGTCACCCCCAAAGTTAAAGTGGAAAAACACACTACAGGCTGATCCAACTTTGATGTAATGTCCTTAAAACAAGTCAAAATGAGGCTCCACGTGTGTGGCCTCCATGTGCCTGTATGACCTCCCTACAACGCCTGGGCATGCTCCTGATGAGGTTGCGGATGGTCTCCTGTGGGATCTCCTCCCAGACCTGGACTAAAGCATCCGCCAACTCCTGGACAGTCTGTGGTGCAACGTGACGTTGGTGGATGGAGCGCGTCATGATGTCCCAGATGTGCTCAATCGGATTCAGGTCTGGGGAATGGGCGGGCCAGTCCATAGCTTCAATGCCTTCATCTTGCAGGAACTGCTGACACACTCCAGCCACATGAGGTCTGGCATTGTCCTGCATTAGGAGGAACCCAGCGCCAACCGCACCAGCATATGATCTCACAAGGGGTCTGAGGATCTCATCTCGGTATCTAATGGCAGTCAGGCTACCTCTGGCGAGCACATGGAGGGCTGTGCAGCCCTCCAAAGAAATGCCACCCCACACCATTACTGACCCACTGCCAAACCGGTCATGCTGAAGGATGTTGCAGGCAGCAGATCGCTCTCCACGGCGTCTCCAGACTCTGTCACATGTGCTCAGTGTGAACCTGCTTTCATCTGTGAAGAGCACAGGGCGCCAGTGGCGACTTTGCCAATCCTGGTGTTCTGTGACAAATGCCAAGCGTCCTGCACGGTGTTGGGCTGTGAGCACAACCCCCATCTGTAGACGTCGGGCCCTCATACCACCCTCATGGAGTCGGTTTCTAACCGTTTGTGCAGACACATGCACATTTGTGGCCTGCTGGAGGTCATTTTGCAGGGCTCTGGCAGTGCTCCTCCTGTTCCTCCTTGCACAAAGGCGGAGGTAGCGGTCCAGCTGCTGGGTTGTTGCCCTCCTACGGCCCCCTCCATGTCTCCTGGTGTACAGGCCTGTCTCCTGGTAGCGCCTCCAGCCTCTGGACACTACGGTGACAGACACAGCAAACCTTCTTGCCACAGCTCGCATTTATGTGCCATCCTGGATGAGCTGCACTACCTGAGCAACTTCTGTGGGTTGTAGAGTCCATCTCATGCTACCACAAGTGTGAAAGCAGAACCAACATTCAAAAGTAACCAAAACATCAGCCAGAAAGCATTGGTACTGAGATGTGGTCTGTGGTCCCCACCTGCAGAACCACTCCTTTATTGAGGGTGTCTTGATAATTGCCAATAATTTCCATCTATTGTCTATTCAATTTGCACAACAGCATGTGAAATTGATTGTCAATCAGTGTTGCTTCCTAAGTGGACAGTTTGATTTCACAGAAGTTTGATTTACTTGGAGTTATATTCTGTTGTTTAGGTGTTCCCTTTATTTTTTTGAGCAGTGTATTATATGGAGCTCATTATACTTTACGGAGCAATATAAGGGGCCCATTATACTCTATGGAGCACTATGTGGGGCCCATTTTACCCAATGGAGCACTATATGGGTCCATTATACTATATGGAGTAATATATGGAGCCAATTATACTGTATGGAGGACTATGTTGAACCCATTATACTGTATGGAGTACTATATCGGACCCATTATACTGTATGGAGCAATATATTGAGACCATTATATTGTATGGAGCAATATATTGGGCCCATTATACTGTATGAAGTAATATATGGGGCCATTATTCTGTATGGAGCAATATATAGGGCCCATTATACTGTATGGAGCAATATATGGGGCCCATTATACTGTATGGAGCAATATATAAAGCGCATTATACTCTATGGAGCAATATGAGGTATATTATACTTTATGGAGCAATATATGGGGCCTGTTATACTCTTTGGAGCACTATATGGGGTCCATTATACTGTATGGAGCACTATATGGGGCCCATTATACTGTATGGGGCAATATATGGGGCCCATTATACTGTATGGAGCACTATGTGGGGCCCATTTTACCCAATGGAGCACTATATAGGTCCATTATACTGTATGGAGTAATATATGGACCCATTATACTGTATGGAGGACTATGTGGGACCCATTATACTGTATGGAGTACTATATCGGACCCATTCTACTGTATGGAGCAATATATTGAGACCATTATATTGTATGGAGCAATATATGGGGCCATTATTCTGTATGGAGCAATATATAGGGCCCATTATACTGTATGGAGCAATATATGGGGCCCATTATACTGTATGGAGCAATATATAAAGCGCATTATACTCTATGGAGCAATATGAGGTATATTATACTTTATGGAGCAATATATGGGGCCTGTTATACTCTTTGGAGCACTATATGGGGTCCATTATACTGTATGGAGCACTATATGGGGCCCATTATACTGTATGGGGCAATATATGGGGCCCATTATACTGTATGGAGCACTATGTGGGGCCCATTTTACCCAATAGAGCACTATATAGGTCCATTATACTGTATGAAGTAATATATGGAGCCCATTATACTGTATGGAGGACTATGTGGGACCCATTATACTGTGTGGAGTACTATATCGGACCCATTCTACTGTATGGAGCAATATATTGAGACCATTATATTGTATGGAGCAATATATGGGACCCATTATACTGTATGGAGCAATATATAGGGCCCATTATACTGTATGGAGCAATATATGGGGCCCACTATACTGTATGGAGCAATATATAAAGCGCATTATACTCTATGGAGCAATATGAGGTATATTATACTTTATGGAGCAATATATGGGGCCTGTTATACTCTTTGAAGCACTATATGTGGTCCATTATACTGTATGGAGCAGTATATGGGGCCCATTATACTGTATGGGGCAATATATGGGGCCCATTATACTGTATGGAGCAATATATGGGGCTCATTATACTATATGGAGCACTATATGGGGTCCATTATACTGCATGGAGTAATATATGGAGCCCATTATACTGTATGGAACACGATATGGGGCCCATAATACTGTATGGAGGACTATATGAGGCCCATAATACTGTATGGAGGACTATATTGGGCCCATAACACTGTATGAAGTAATATTTGTGGGGCCATTATACTGCATAAAGCAATATATGGGGTCCATTATACTGTATGGAGCAATACATGGGACCCATTATACTGTATGGAGCACTATATGAAGTCCATTATACTGTATGGAGCTATATATGGGGCCATTGTGCTGTATTAAGTAATATATGTGGCCCATTATATTGTATTGAGCATTATATGGGGCCCATTATACTGTGTGGAGCACTATGTGGGGCCCATTATACTGTATGGAGGACTATGTGGGGTCATTATCCTGTATGGAGGACTATGTGGGGCCCATTATACTGTGTGGAGCACTATGTGGGGCCCATTATACTGTGTGGAGCACTATGTGGGGCCCATTATACTGTATGGAGGACTATATGGAGCAATATATGGAGCCCATTATACTGTATGGAGCAATATATCGGGCCCATTATACTCTATGGAGCATGATGTGGGGCCCATTATATTATATGGAGCTCATTATACTTTATTGAGCAATATATGGAGCCCATTATACTGTATGGAGAACTATGTGGTGCCCATAATACTGTATGGAGGACTATGTGAGGCCCATAATACTGTATAGAGGACTATATTGGGTCCATAATACTGTATGGAACAATATATGAAGCCCATTATACTTTATGAAGTAATATATGTGGGCCCATTATACTGTACGGAGCAGTATATGGGGCCCATTATACTGTATGAAGCACTATATGGAGCACTATATGGGGCCCATTATATTGTATGGAGCACGATGTGGGGCCCATTATATTATATGGAGCTCATTATACTTTATTGAGCAATAATATGGAGCCCATTATACTGTATGGAGGACTATGTGGTGCCCATAATACTGTATGGAGGACTATGTGAGGCCCATAATACTGTATAGAGGACTATATTGGGTCCATAATACTGTATGGAGCAATATATGAAGCCCATTATACTGTATGAAGTAATATATGTGGGGCCATTATACTATATGGAGCAATCTATGGGGCCCATTATACTGTATGAAGCACTATATGAAGCCCATTATACTGTATGGAGTAATAGATGAAGCCCATTATACTCAATTGAGGACTATGCAGTGCCCATAATAGTGTATGGAGGGGTACGTGGTGCCCATAATAATGTATGGAGGACTATGTGGGGCCATTATACTGTATGGAGGAATATATGGGGCCATTATTCTGTATGGAGGACTATGTGTGGTCCATTATTCTGTATGGAGGACTATGTGGGGTCCATTATTCTGTATGGAGGACTATGTGGGGCCATTATTCTATATGGCGGACTATGTGGTGCGCATAATACTGTATGGAGGACTATGCAGTGCCCATAACAATATATGGAAGACGATGCAGTGCCCATAATACTGTATGGAAGACTACGTGGTGCCCATAATACTGTATAGAGGACTATGTGGAGCCCATTATTCTGTATGGAGGACTATGTGGGGCCCATTATTCTGTATGGAGGACTATGTGGGCCCATTATACTGTATAGAACACTATATGGAGCCCATTATACTGTATGGAGCACTATATGAAGTCCATTATACTGTATGAAGTACTATATGGGTCCCATTATACTGAATGAAGAAATATATGGGGCCCATTATACTGTATTGAGCATTATATGGGGCCCATTATACTGTATAGAGCACTATATGGGGCCCATTATACTGTATTGAGCATTATATGGGGCCCATTATACTGTATTGAGTATTATATGGGGCCCATTATACTGTATGGAGCACTATATGGGACCCATTATACTGAATGGAGGACTATATGGAGCCCATTATACTGTATGGAGCACTATATGAAGTCTATTCTACTGTATGGAGGACTATGTGGGGCCATTATACTGTATGGAGTACTATATGGGACCCATTATACTGAATGGAGGCATATAATGGGCCCATTATACTGTATAGAGCACTATATGGGGCCCATTATACTGTATGGAGTACTATATGGGACCCATTATACTGAATGGAGGAAAATAATGGGCCCATTATACTGTATAGAGCACTATATGAGGCCCATTATACTGTATTGAGCATTACATGGGGCCCATTATACTGTATAGAGCACTATATGTGGCCCATTATACTGTATGGAGCATTATATGGGGCCCATTATACTGTATGGAGCAATATATGGGGCCCATTATACTGTATGGAGCATTATATGGGGCCTTTTATACTGTGAGGCGCAAAATATGGGGCCCATTATACTGTGTGGCACAAAATATGGGGCCCATTATACTGTGTGGCACAAAATATGGGGTCCATTATACTGTATAGAGCAATATATGGGGCCCATTATGCTATATGGAGTAATATATGGGGCCCATAATACTGTATGGAGGACTATGTGGGGCCCATTATATTGTATGGAGGACTATATGGGACCCATAATACTGTATAGAACACTATATGGAGCCCATTATACTGTATGGAGCACTATATGGGACCCATTATACTGAATGGAAGAATATAATGGGCCCATTATACTGTATGGAGGACTATATGGAGCCCATTATACTGTATGGAGCACTATATGGGGCCCATTATACTGTATTAAGCACTATATGGGGCCCATTATACTGTATTGAGCATTATATGGGGCCCATCAACGTGTATGGAGCAATATATGGAGCCCATCATACTGTATGGAGCAATACATGGGGCCTATTATACTGTATAGCGCAATATATGGGGCCCATTATACTGTATGGAGGACTATGTGGGGCCATTATACTGTATGGAGGACTATGTGATGCCCATTATTCTGTATGTAGGACTATGTGGGGCCCATTATACTGTATGGAGTAATATGTGGGACCCATTATTCTGTATGGAGCATTATGTGGGGCCATTATTCTGTATAAAGCACTATGTGGGACCATTATTCTGTATGGAGGACTATGTGGGACCATTATTCTGTATGGAGGACTATGTGGGGCCCATTATTCTGTATGGAGGACTATGTGGGCTCATTATACTGTATGGAGTAATATGTGGGACCCATTATTCTGTATGGAGCATTATGTGGGACCCATTATTCTGTATGGAGCATTATGTGGGGCCATTATTCTGTATAAAGCACTATGTGGGGCCATTATTCTGTATAAAGCACTGTGTGGGACCATTATTCTGTATGGAGGACTATGTGGGACCATTATTCTGTATGGAGGACTATGTGGGGCCCATTATACTGTGTGGAGGACTATATGGGGTCCATTATACTGTATGGAGCAAAATATGGAGTTCATTATACTGTAGGGAGCAATATATGGGGCCCATTATTCTGTATAGAGGACTATGTGGGGCCATTATTCTGTATAGAGGACTATGTGGGGCCCATTATTCTGTATGGAGGACTATGTGGAGCCCATTATACTGAATGGAGGACTATGTGGGGCCATTATACTGTATGGAGCGTTATATGGGGACCGTATTCTGTATGGAGGACTATGTGGGGCCATTATACTGTATGGAGGACTATATTGTCCGGTCTACACTGTGCGCTGTGAGTATTCGCCGGTTCCTGAGCTTTTGTAGAATTTACAATAGATATCGCTCATGTAATGTAAGAAGTAAGTGAAATCTTTGCATTGTACTATGTATATATTTCTCTGCCGTATCTGTGCATCATGGATCATGTTATGTGTTAAAGAGGCCACTGAGACTGTTTTGCCCTGGGGCCCACGAAAACCTGGAGCCGGCCTTGGGCACATGCAAGAGATTTCAGAAATTGTATTCACTTTGCTGGTACTGTAATATGCTGTTTTTATCTTGTGGAAAATTGCAGCAGAAATGCGGCATGTGAACAAGCCCTAAAACTTGTGGAAACAAAGTTGTCGAAGGACAAATAAAGACTTAAAAAAGAACAACAACTTAAAATGTGACGTAAAACGTATAGAAAGTAGGGCGCAAATACTAAAGCCACTAAAAAGAAGCAAATTCTAAAATCCTCCTCAACAAAACTTGCAAAATCAGCAGTGTATCAGATACTTATCCAGTGGAGAAAATACTATAGCGCAGTACACATTACAGCCGTGTACCTACTGCTAATTCACAAATTCCTCCCCAGGGGTGACCCTACTACCTCTCGCTGCACATTGTGGTCTCCTCACTGTCATTTGGTCTTTACCACAGGAAGGAAATGGGTTTTGATATACAATCTTATTGATTATTTGTAACCATGGCAACCTGAATTCCAAATTCACTCCAGTTCTGCTTTATCAGGGGCAGAGCTGACATCAGTCTGAGCAAGGTGAGACCTGGCCTCCCCTAGATATAGAGAAGGACCACGTCTGATTCATTTCTTAGGGGGGGGGACATCCTAGGCAAATTCGGTGATGTCCTGGCTCCCAGGCCAGAAAAGTCTGGGTCTTTTTTGTTTCATTTGGGGGGAGGTGGGGATCAACTCTTTAAGGCCCACTAGTGAAGTCTTCAGACGGGCAGAATTTTATAGCCTCCATGCAGAAAAAATGGTCCAAAATGGTGTTAAAGCATGGACATTCACTGTAATAATCACATAATAAAGCAATAATTTAGTCATATTTTGAGATTTTCTTACAAAGCGGTTATTTCCCTTTAATTCTGTGTCAAACATCTGCAGCGATGTCCCACAATCCAGGTAATTAGAGCCGCTCGTTATCTCGTTCTGTAGAAGCAGAGAAAGGTAAATGGGAGGAAGAGCGAATTCTTCTAACACCCGGAGTGGTGAACAGCAACTCCCCGGAGGTTGTCAGCGCTCTCCCTCTTCTGTAAGGGGTCTTACTAGGGACGTTTATTAGGGGATGTTCACACGCGCCCAGAGTCACTGCAGACACTACTGGGAACGTCCCATTCGTCTGATCCAGGTTGATTTTGTGACAATCACTTGACTTTATGGAAGCCGATCCTGATGAAAGAAATGGTCACAGGAACGCTGGCAACAAATCTGCCGCGTGTGAATATACCGTCATTGCATGTAGAGCGCATGTGATGGTATGTGGTACCTACGGGATGATTGCATAGTCACAGCCCAATACTGCTGGTCAGGAGCCTGCCCCTCCGTGCTGCTCCACATTCCTGGTGTTTGTAGGAAACTTGTTCAAGATAGCCCCAATCCCTGACACCTGTTGAAGGTGCCCCCATTGCTGATGCTTGTTGGAGGGGTCCTCTTATTCCTGACACTTTTTGGACGCCCACTTAAATCCTTCATGCTTTTTTCACAACCTCCTCTTTGGTGCTTGATGGAGGTGCTCACCCACTCCTGACACTTGTTGGGAAGCCCTTATATCCCAGACACTTGATGAAGGTTTCTTCCTCCCCTCCCTTCTCCAATCTCTGATCTTTTTTGACACCTCCCGATCTCCTATTGTTGTTTGAGGCAGCCACCCATCCCTAATTGTTGTTGGGCATGCCCCCCGTCCTCTATTGTTGTTGGAGACGCCTCCCATGCCTGATGGTTTTTGGGGGCACTCCTATCCCTGATTGTTGTTGGAGGCGCTTCCCATCCCTGATCGTTGTTGGAGGTGCCGCGCCCCTGCGGGTCCAGTTGCCACAGAGGTACTGCACCTCACCCAGAGGTGTGGTACCCCACTCCCAGGTAAGGAAGAAGTACTGCCCGGGACCCACACACCTGCATCCAGCACTACACCACTCCAGACCAGCAGACAGGGCAAGATGCACTTAATCACGGCTGAGCCCTGTCCCTGGCTGGAGGGGAAGGGGGGACCAAAGGAGAGGGAACCATGTAGTGGGTGTGGGTGGAGGAAGCCGCAAAGAGGAGCACCCTAGCAGAGGGTATAAAAAGAAGGGGAACCTTCTAGAAGGGGTTCAGTCGGGGCTGTAAGCCCAGGAGGGACGTCCTGCTTGTGACAGGTCCAGACAGGAGGGGGCCCAGAGTAAGGGGCCCAGAAGAAGGAAGAAGAGACAGAGGGGTCTCAGGGGCACGGGAGCGCGGACGCTCTCCGTGGGACCCGCATCCACATGACCGCCGTCGAGTGGAGGGACCAGGCCGCAGAAGGGGACCGGCCCCAGACTAGTGGAGAACAACGAGGCTCAGCTAGTCAACCGGAGGCTGCAGCATTTTCGAGGTGTTGCAGCCGAACTCCACAATTACATCGCTGAAAAGGTGGCCACATGGGGTCCAGGGGACTGAGAGTAAGTCGCCCGACAAGGCCCGAGGCCACTGGCTTGGGGCACTGATTGTGAGGCACAGGGCAGGGGGGCGAGAGCCAGCGCAGGGAGACGGCCAGAGAGGCACATAAGAAGGGGATCCTGACTAAGTGTACCTAAACTGCCTGGGAGTTGGCTGGATCCCTTCCTTGGAGAACACAGGACGACGTGGGCGGTTATAGCCGGCTGCAGTGATAACCTGGAACTGCCTAAGAACTGTGAGTAAAGCCTGAAGACTGCACCCCACTGTGTCCTTGATTTATTGCTGCGTCACCGGCCCTGCACTACACTGTCCCTGCCGACAGCATCTACCTCATCAAGCCCTATATACTGCCCTGGGGCTTAGCTCTGCCCGTGGAGAGCTGCACTATCTCAGCTGCGTCACCATCAGCCCCAGTGGATCTGCACCGCTGCGGCGGCCGCCTATAGCTGCATACCACTGGTGGCGTCACAAACATTATCTTCAAATCTTTATTGCCCCAATTGACTCTTCACTTTATTTTATTGACCGCCCTGGGCCACGGACCGGGTCACTGCCACCATGACAACCCCAATAGAAAAGGACCGACCCGGCTACCGAGTACCCCACGGCCCAGGGGGCGCGTCAGAGGCGCCTCCCATCCCTGATCGTTGTTGGGGGCACCTCCCATCTCTGATCGTTGTTGGAGGCACCTCCCATCCCTGATCGTTGTTGGGGGCACCTCCCATCCCTGATCGTTGTTGGGGGCACCTCCCATCCCTGATCGTTGTTGGGGACGCCTCTCATTACTGATCGTTGTTGGGGGCGTCTCCCATCCCTGATCGTTGTTGGAGGCGCCTCTAATCCCTGATCGTTGTTGGGGGCGCCTCCCATCACTGATCATTGTTGGGGGCGCCTCCCATCCCTGGTCGTTGTTGGGGGCGCCTCCCATCACTGATCGTTGTTGGGGGCGCCTCCCATCACTGATCGTTGTTGGGGGCGCCTCCCATCCCTGATTGTTGTTGGGGGCGCCTCCCATCCCTGATTGTTGTTGCGGGCGCCTCCCATCCCTGATTGTTGTTGGGGGCGCCTCCCATCCCTGATCGTTGTTGGGGGCGCCTCCCATCCCTGATCGTTGTTGGGGGCGCCTCCCATCCCTGATCGTTGTTGGGGGCGCCTCCCATCCCTGATCGTTGTTGGGGGCGCCTCCCATCCCTGATCGTTGTTGGGGGCGCCTCCCATCCCTGATCGTTGTTGGGGGCGCCTCCCATCCCTGATCGTTGTTGGGGGCGCCTCCCATCCCTGATCGTTGTTGGGGGCGCCTCCCATCCCTGATCGTTGTTGGGAGCGTCTCCCATCCCTGATCGTTGTTGGAGGCGCCTCTAATCCCTGATCGTTGTTGGGGGCGCCTCCCATCACTGATCATTGTTGGGGGCGCCTCCCATCCCTGGTCGTTGTTGGGGGCGCCTCCCATCACTGATCGTTGTTGGGGGCGCCTCCCATCCCTGATCGTTGTTGGGGGCGCCTCCCATCCCTGATTGTTGTTGGGGGCGCCTCCCATCCCTGATTGTTGTTGGGGGCGCCTCCCATCCCTGATCGTTGTTGGGGGCGCCTCCCATCCCTGATCGTTGTTGGGGGCGCCTCCCATCCCTGATCGTTGTTGGGGGCGCCTCCCATCCCTGATCGTTGTTGGGGGCGCCTCCCATCCCTGATCGTTGTTGGGGGCGCCTCCCATCCCTGATCGTTGTTGGGGGCGCCTCCCATCCCTGATCGTTGTTGGGGGCGCCTCCCATCCCTGATCGTTGTTGGGGGCGCCTCCCATCCCTGATCGTTGTTGGGGGCGCCTCCCATCCCTGATCGTTGTTGGGGGCGCCTCCCATCCCTGATCGTTGTTGGGGGCGCCTCCCATCCCTGATTGTTGTTGGGGGCGCCTCCCATCCCTGATTGTTGTTGGGGGCGCCTCCCATCCCTGATTGTTGTTGGGGGCACCTCCCATCCCTGGTGGTCATTGGATCTACAGCTTACACTAGCCTTTGAGTCATCTACCAGTTGGGCACCCAAAAAAAAACTATGCACATACAATAGTCAGGAACCAGCCACATATCTATGTGACTTCTTGCATCTTGAAAGCCTGAACTGAGAGAGGATCATGTCCCCAAATTCTATAATAATCCTCCATTTTCCATGTCCCCATGATGCCATGCTGGTTCTCGAGGCTTCCTAACTTATTGCTGTGCTCACTCTCCCCGGCCCAGGGGCTGATTTTCCTCCTAAACGGTATCACCATTATTTCCAGACTAAACAAACTATTATTACCGCCTGCTCTCAAAGTAGCAGGACAGATGGCTTTCCCAGTGCAGGAGAGTGTTCTACTGGATCGTGGCATGAACCCTTTCTGGTGCCATCGATGATCCTCAATGGTGATATTGTGTTACCTGTGGACACTCAGTAATTCATTCTAGCACTGTTCACATGGAAACCTGAATGCAGAGGAGGCCAACTAGTGAGGAGTTTCCATGTCAATGAGGGAAAAACTAACTATAGCATCTATCAATATTAACCCCTTGAAGACCACCTCTTTAAAGTAACACATCAGCTTGTTTCCCTCAACAGTTGCATACCTCTCCTCAGGTTGTACATGATATTGCCACTCAGCAAACAATCATTTCAACCAGGCTAATCTGTAATACCAGATATAACCAGTGGATTGGTGTGGCACTGTCTCTAGAAAAAGCAACCATGTTTTTCTAATCCTGTGCAATCCCTTTAGCTGAGCCACATCTGCACAGATATTTATGGGAGGAAGATGACTGCTTCTCCTTCTGATTTTAAAGAGCTCCAAAGCAATGGATCCCACTGGGACTAATGAGCTTCTATTGAAGTTGGGCCATGAATCCAATGGCTCCCTCATGATGTAATTAACTTAACCAATGATATTCACAAAGGCCGGGGTGCCAGACCAAAGACTCACAGGGGCACACTAAAGTAATGGCTCCTACAGAGGCCGGGTACCAAACCAATGACTCCCACTGGGGGACCAAAGTGATGTCTCTCATTGGCACTGGAGCACCAAACTAGTGTGGCCCTCTTGAGCCGGAGCTCCAAACCAATGAGTCCTCTGAGGAAACAAAGAGATGGCTCCCACTAGATTTAGGACACAAAATGAAAGGGCTCCCTTTCAAGCTGGGGCACCAAGCCAATGTCTTCCTCATGGCCTGATGTACTAAAGAAATGGCATCCACAGATGCCGAGGTTCCAAAATAATGACTCTCACTAGAGAACCAAAGTGATGGCTCTAATTGGGACTGGATCACCAAACCAGTGGTATCCTCATGGCCTCCAGCACCAAACCAATGGCTCCCCACTATGACTGAGACCCAAGATCAAAGAGCATCCATTGAAGCTTGCATGCCAATGCAATGGCTCACACTGGGTAACCAAAATGATGGCTCCAACTGTGGCTGGAGCACAAAATCAAAGGGCTTCCATGGAATCTAGGGCACTAAACCAACAAGTTACACTGGGGAACCAACGTAGTGACTCCTACTGAGGCTGATTGACCAACCCGAAGACTCCATAATGACCTGACGCACCAAACTGATGACTTTCACTGGGGCTGGAGAACCAAACCAGTGGTGCCCTCATAGCCACCAGACCAATGGCTTCTAAAGAGGCTGGGGGAACAAAGCTCAAATGACTAAACCGACACCAAGCCAATAGCTCCTTCATTGCCTGGAGTTCCTCATAAATGGCACTCATAGGCTGAGCAAGACACGAATAGTGCCATTGTTTGGGTGCTCCAGGCCATGATAGCACTAACCGGTTGGGGCACCAAAACAATGACTTCTGATCGGACAAGGTAGAAAACCACCTGAGAATTGCAAAGGAATTTTAAAATGAAGCCATGTACAAACTGCGGAGCCAAAGACTTCATGGCATAACGAAATGTACATGGTAACATAAAAAGTCCAACACCCTGACGTTATAACACATAGGAGCATTCATCTGACATAATAATCACAGCCCCGCAGCTGTTGCCCCCTCTTACCGTTCCTGTGTTTTCTTGACATCCTATTAGTTTATTACTATCTCCGATTGTTCTTTTCTTCGTTTGCAGTCGGTGGGCGGCTTCTAAACTCAGATTTCAGGCCTTCACTACAAATAGACTGCACATAAGTGGGATTAATGCATAAATGTTTTATGGAACGGAAGGAGGAGAAGTTAAAGGAGACCTGCACCTGGGCGCGGAGCTTTTACAAAACCCTATAAAGTTAAATAAAGGGGCTGAGAATAATCATCTTTTGGCCGGAGGAGAGATCAGCTACCCGGAATATCTCTGGGGACCCATCATATCTATACATTTTGTGAACATCTCTTTGATTTCAGTGGAATCGGTTATGCTCGATTTCCCCTGCGGAGGCGCTGCAGCCGAATTACACACTTCTTGCCAGGTACCCTTTCAGCTGATCACTGAGGATCCCCACAGCAGAACATCCCTATCAACTCTGTTTACATTTTTGCAACAACCCGGTCACTTACGGCATTCCCAAACAAAACGTGGATCAATATCATCCAACCGATCCTTGAAGGGTTATCAAGGTGCTCCAATATGGATCCTAAAATTTTATCAGTTTTCATTACTAATTTAGCAGTATTTGGATCTTGGGGGATGTGCACACAGAGTTTTTGGAGCAGAAACTGAGTGGAAATTCTCCAACTCTTCCTCTAAAAACTCAGCAAAAAGACCCTGTGTGCACACAGCCTCACACCTACCTGACTCCCATTTTACATCTAGGACTTTAGGTCTGGAGTTCCTGTACGGTCTTCTGCCATCAGTCTTCAGCTTGTGCAGACTGCAGCAATCTGTCATTGAGCTGTCCTGAAACTTTCAGAAACAGAAATACTTAGAAGTCATTGATTTTCCCCTGGAGAGAACAGATATAGAAAGCCCAGCCATCACGTGGCGATAACTTCTTAAGTTGATGTTCCCCGTATTTCAAGAGCTTCTGTTCTCACTGCAGGTACCCAACCCAGATCAGATATTTGGCCCTCAGATCTTCATATTGGTCAATTTCGTAAGTTAGTCTTGTCAGGTGGCCATCATTTGCGTTAGCGAATTGTGTTTTTTGGTGGTGTTGACTTGTTGGTCGCTCTGACCTCGTGACTGCACAGACAGAACTTGGTTGCTTTGGTGGCTTTCCCCTTTGCTGGCGGGGTGACTCCTTACTTTGATCTGTTTTGTGTCTCTATGTGCAGCACCATCTGGATCACTTGGGTCCGCTCATCACACAACACAACAGGTTCTACATGGTTCTGCTCCTCACTGGCTCAGTGGGACACGCTCATGGTTTACCACTACTCTGCTCCATTTTTGGACTCTTCTTGGCTAACCATTTTTCTCACTAACTGCATCCCAGTTCACAACCCGATCTGTTGGCCCACAAGAACTTAAGTGTATGAGGTCCATATGCATCTACATACTTGCAAGGAGAAGGCTCTGTACATGCTGTCTCCTATGGCATAGCCTATACGTCACCAAACAAGACCTGAACGCCCCAAAAGCACCAAATCGCCCACTGCGAGGGAGAGCCACCTGGCCAGCAACACTTTGCTACACCAAGCATATTTCCAGCAGCTGGGATCTCTAGTGATCGGTTGTGATCGTGGCAGAACCTGGCAGTGAGTGTTTAATTTCCCTACAGCGCCACCACAGGAGGAATAAAGAATTACACAATTACACCATTCTTATCAGATTGAATGGATTGTACGTAAAATACATAGACGTGCTGGGTCCTCCGGAGTAAGAGATGGCTACTAAAGGTGGATCCCCCCTCTCCATTAACTCTGGCTCCTAACTGGGAACTTTTCTCCTTTAATTTCAGACACGTTGCTTTGCGGTGGATTTTCCAGGGAATGTTTTATCTGCACTTTTACATCTTATCCAGCAAAAAAAAAAAATCCTGACTAGATGCTGAAGTCAAGATAAGAGAGCTCCCGGCTCTGAGTAACTCCAGCCCTGATGGCTACAAATTATTTTATACATGGAGAAAGTGACGGCGATTTAAAGTGACCTCCAGTTTATCCATAGGACGGTGATGAAAAATGTATGCTGCTGAGTCGTGCACTATTCATGATACATTATCGTCAACCGCTACACGGCGATGAACAATGGCTGCATCATAAAGAGATTCTCCGAGTGTTTGTATGTGTAGCACCGAGATTTCTTTATACGCAGTAATAGTGGGTCCATACTGCGCCTAAATAATACAACCATAAAATAGCTAAATAATAGCACCATAAAGAGCCCAAATAGGCATCAAGCAGTGAAGAACCACATTACCAGGACGCCGTCGCTTTATTAACAAAAGTGAATTCTGCAAAAGGATAATTCTGGAGGAATAAGAGGATATTCCAAAGCGGGAGCTCCTTTAATCTGAATTAGGAGTGCAGCCTACAAATTGTGTCCTGGATTTGTATTATTTATACCATCTATAAGTCTTCTACATAGTTAGAGTACCTGTCACCAGATCAGAAGTTGACAATTTTTGCTCTTATTTTGTTCCTGCTGCTCCTCTTGAGTATGTAATTTTATTTTTTTTAATCCGCCATACGGTTCCAGAGATATAGGCTTTTTTTAGTGCTAGATTTTTGTTTTTTATCAAAGGGGCGTGACTTACAGTATAATAATGCAGAGCAGCCTAAAGACACGCCCCAGAGGACCATAAAAATTAGCACTCAGTAAAAAAGGCCCATATTTCTTGAACTGTTTGGCGGATTAAAAAAAAAAATGGCGTACTCAGGGGAGCAGTGGGAATTAAATAAGAGCAAAAACTGTCCACTTCTGACTTGGTGACAAGTCCTCTTAACTCAAGTTTGTAACATCCCTGGCGGCGTGCTTGCATGGTGCACCACCTCCCACTATGCAAGACCGCAATCTTACTTGTCAGTCCATGCTGCACTCTTTGCTCCAGTACCTGCTGTGTCCATGTCTCTTGTCTGATTGCTTAGGGCGTCGGCGCGGCTTTCTGCTTGTTTATTATAGCTACTGTGTGCACAGTCCTAATGCGTCCCCAGCCTATTGCTGTGAGTCACTGGATACTTAACCCCCCTCCACCCAGTAGGAGGTGCCTGAGCAACACTTTCACTCAGTTTGTCCTTTGCAACTGAGTTGCCAGGTCCTGTCCTGTATCTAGTCTGTTCCCGCCACCCTGGGGGCTGAGTACCCAGGGCCGCTACCTGTATCTCTGACTTCTAGTCTGTTCCCGCCACCCTGGGGGCTGAGTTCCCAGGCTCGTTCCTGTATCTTGTTCCCAGTTCAATTCCTGTCTGAACAGTGTCCTAGCCCGTTACTTGTTTCTCTCTATGTCCGTACCTTCCCTTTGCCTGCAGTGTCTGAACCTGCACCTAACTCCATCTCGTTGTCTCTGTACTTCTGTTTGTGAGTTTTGTGTTCACTCGCTACTTCATTGTAAGTACCTTGTGTGTATCTGGTTCTGCTTGTCCCCTTTCCCTGCCTCCGTATCTACCTCCTGTGTTCTAACCATCTTCCTGTATTTTCCAGTCTGTTCCATGTGAACAGAGCCCTGCCCTGTCTGCCTTCACCTTCTTCTCTGTTCTGCTTGTTCACCGCTCCGGCGGTTCTGCTCTTCTCACTTGTCTACCGCACCTGCGGTTCTGTTCTGCTCTGCTTGTTCACTGCTCCGGCGGTTCCACTCTGCTCCGCTTGTTTACCGCACCTGTGGTTCTGTTCTGCTCTGCTTGTTCACCGCTCCGGCGGTTCCGCTGTGCTCCGCTTGTTTACCGCACCTGCGGTTCTGTTCTGCTCTGCTTGTTCACCGCTCCGGCGGTTCCGCTCTGCATCCGCTTGTTTACCGCACCTGCAGCTCTGTTCTGCTTGTTCACCGCTCCGGCGTTTCCGCTCTGTTCCGCTTGTTTACCGCACCTGCGGTTTCGCTCCGCTCTGCTTGTTTACCGCACCTGCGGTTTTGCTCCGCTCTGCTTGTTCACCGCTCCTGCGGTTTTGCTCTGCTAGTCCACCGCACCTGCGGCTCTGTTTCTGTATACCAGTCTGTACTGGTCCCTATCCAGCCTGCGTTCATACCTGCCAGTATCTGCCTGTCTGCATTCCAGCCGTGCCTGTCAGCACCCGCCTGTCTGCATACCAGCCGCGCCTGCCAGTACCCACCTGCCTTCATACCAGCTGTGCCTGCTAAGTACCCACCTGCAGTCATACCAGCCATGCCTGCCAGTACCCACCTGTCTGCATACCAGCTAACCTGCCTGTTCCTGCCTTCCCCGGTATGGGTCAACAGCTGTGACCGGGGTCTGACATGGAGTAGCACCTGGTCCCTCTGCTCGGTTCCTCCCTGGTTCACGGAGTCGACTGAGCCGCCGTGCGACCTTGGTCGGACTGGGTTGATACTTAGTTACGCCCCTCCAGGCACTCCTCGGTTCATGGTACAGTGGGATCACTAATCACGCTCACGCCAGTCAGTCCAGGCACGAGCGTAACAAAGTTTTGTTGGATTTTAAAATGTAGCATCTTAGTAGTAAAGAAGTTTTTATTTTTCTACTTTTGTGCTAGAGAGTTGAAGATGGAAACCATTAACAAGCTGCTGTTGACAGATTTATCATTTTTCCCAGAGACCTTAAACATCACTGTTTTTTGCAATTTTTCACTTATATTCCTGAGTATTCACACAAACCATAATTAGAACAAAATAAAGCCCTAAGGCTTTACTATCACCTCTGTAATTGTCCTACTTGTTGATGGTTTCCAGGTAACACACGATTTTTTTTTACAATTGGATGAAATAAACAGCTGACTGGAAACGGCAAAAAAGTAATGAGGATGTATTACTAACCGGCAGATGATCCTGTGGCTGTCGGGCAGTAGATGTACCTGGTTGACTGGGTGATGGAATAGCGCTTCAGGGCAGGCAGCGGAGGAAGCCGATGAGACGGTCTGTCTGTTAATGAAATATACTGCTCCATACTTGTGTAACTTTGATTTTAAAGTGTTGCTCAGGAAAAAGGTTAATAGAGCTCTTATCACATTTAGAAATAAATGTTTGAGTTTTTTTACATGTGAATTCCACCATAAAGAGGCTCTGACAATTGTCAAAAATATGTAATTTTTTTACCTGGTGTAAATGCCGCTGTTCTCCTGAATCCAGCGCTGTTTTTATTTTATTCTTGCGCCTCTCCGTTCCAGAGATATGGCACCTTCTTCTCGGTATAAAAATTTAGCATTGTTACCCAGTGGGCGTGACTTTCAACTCTTTTCTGTGGGTGTTGTCTTAAAGACCACACCCAGTTGGCTAAGATTTTTTAAAATTTATATACACAGAAGAAAGGGCCATATCTCAGGAACGGAGAGGAGCAGGAACGAAAGAAAAACAATGTCGGATTCAGGAGAACAGCGGCATTTACACCAGGGTAAAATAATTACATATTACTGGTAACATCATCCACTGGATGATTGTTGTGTCGTGGAATTCCCATTTTAAGGTTTTTATGATGATTTCAGACTAGGATTCAAGCCTCTTTTGGCTTAAAGGAAAACTCCTATCACATTTCACAGCGTTACAGCTAAACTTACAACAAAACTAGCCACATTTTTTTTCTGTAGGAATGCTGGGGAAAATCAGCTGTGTGTGAACATACCTTTACTGTAAATGGTGAAATCCTTGGCAAGTGCGCGGCGCATCTGAAACACGGCTTGTGCCGTGCACTTAAGACCGATAAAGACCAAAATGTTTCTATTCCCTGACCGCAAACTGAGCTCTTGATAAATAGTGTGTAAGTGAAATGTATGGCCTGTTATAAAGCTTTAGCTGTATTTTTCTCTATATGGTGGGTTTGGGAGGGAATAAAAAGGAGCCCCCTTAATTAGATCCCTAAAATTTAACAGGCAAATAATCAGAAGTTGTACAGGACTATAAAAAAATGGCTGCCTTATCGCAGAAACAGCGCCACACCATGGGTTATATCTGGTATTGCTGCTCGGTTAAATTGAAGTGAATATGGCTCAGCTGCAGTACCATTCGTCACCTATAGGCAGGGATGGTGCTGTTTCCGGAAGAAGACGGCCATGATTTTTTGGACAGTACCCTTTTCCCACTGAATGTCGCCCAAGACCGCCACCATTATAGTCATTGCGTCACATCTCCCCCACAATAAAGTTTTGTACTGCAACACGCGCCATGTATAGCGGTGATGCACGGTACGCGCCCTGAGCTCTAATACCAGACCTTTTATTTTCCTCCATTATGATATGGAATTATTATATTTTTTGTATAATGGCAGGGTTTTTCGGGCGGCACTTTCGGCAGACCTGCAGCCTCTGACATGCAGGAGCTGTCATCTTCATACAATGGCCGCACGATTACAGCTCTGCGCCGGGGCAGATTGCTAACCAGGTGCTCTGTGCCGCACAGCGCCATACAATCCTACCGCCACCGCCTGTCCGTCACGTAGCTGACAGCAAAGTATAAGAACAATCCGAGGTGCGGGTGACACGCTGTGCAAAGTGACGCACTATAGTACAAATGCACAGGCAACCAGCACTGCAGCGACTCAGTCCTTGTGCAGAGACTCCAGAGGCTCAACCTCATCAGCTGGAGCAATCAATCTTACCATCGGGTGCAACTCCCTCCAGAAACAAAGTAAGTCACAATTCATACATGAAAAAAGCGAGGTGGCACACCGATGTAATAAAAGCTTCTTTTATTCCATTTCCATTAAAAATGCAGGGAAGTGGCGCCTTTTGCGGACGACGGGCATTTCGCGTGTCTATCACGCTTCTACGGGTCCAGGCATGACGCACTATAGTGACACAGGATCCCAGCGCCATTGGGTTTCTTACAGGACCCACTTGTCAGAGGAGCACAACTTTCTCCAATCCAGGGGCCACACTGTCATATTGTGCCCCAATAAAGGGGTACATGGAAGAAATACGTGAGGCTTTCCCCTATATTGCACACTGTATGATGCCTGCACTGTTCTGGGAGGAAGCTGGGTAAAAGGAACCAATTTTGCGGTCTTAAAGGGGTTGTCCACTACTTTACCTACATGCTAAATGTCTGCATTTGCCGAGACTGCCCTGTTTTTTTTGGGGAAAAATCCTACTGGCCCAACTCCACCCACAACTGAGTATTTCCAGGATTTAGGGACCGAAATTGCCAACACCAGTGTTGGTTGCTATACTTTAAAAATTGGTCCATGGTGGTCCTGATATATAAAAAAAAAAACAAAAAAAAAAACACATACTCATCTACCAGGCCCCAGACGCTTTATCTTCTGGTGGGGGGGGGGGGGGGGTGGCATTGCAACCACCTGGTGGTCCCCTGTTGGACCACACCAGAAGAGGAACACCGGCAGCAGTACTGAGGAGCGGCAGGGGTCCAGCAGGTGTTGTGAGTTTTTTTTATGTTGGGACCACCATAAGTAAAAGTAATGGACAACCCCTTTAATCCAGCACAATAAAACCTGAGGGTATTGTGAAGATGGAGCAAGCTACCAAATTTAACACACTGGGAAATGATAGAAGATTCAGCAAAGCTCTGGGTTATTTACTGAAATCGCTGCCGGAAAGACAGAAAAATGAGCCAATCACAGCGATCCTGATCAGCTGCAATCTGTGGGGGTACTGAGCTAATTCCCTGCAGCACCCCCACAGGGGAAACTGAGCATTACACCCGACATCCTCGATCGTCCTGCATGTATGAAAAAATGGAGTCCTCCAGAGGAAGGCATTCTTTGTAGCCATTGGTTAGTGGAGGAGGGTCCTTCATGGGGGTCCCCCAGCTGGTAACTTTAAATTCTTAATAGTTTTTTGTTAATCAGACATGTCTTCTAATATACATTACCTCCTTTTAAAATCTAGAAATCTGTCCACTTTGCATCTTTTAGGTTCTAATTAAAGAGGACCTATTACTTTCTCTAAATATGTCATTATTTTTTACCCTGGTGTAAATGCCGCTGTTCTCCTGAATCAGGCGATGTTTTTCTTTTGTTCCTGCTCCTCTCCGTTCCTGAGATACGGCCTCCTCTTCCCTGTATATAAATCCAATCTCTTTAACCAAGTGGGAGAGATTCTCAGCTCCTCTGTGGGCGTCGTCTTGAGGATCACACCCAGTTGGCTAAAAGCCTAGATTTATATACAGGTAAGAAGGGGCCATATGTCAGGAACAGAGAGGCGCAGGAACAAAAGAAAAACAATGTCGGATTCAGGAGAACAGCAGCATTTACACTAGACATTAAAATTCATATGTATGGAAAGTTTCAGCAATGTTACTCCCCTATAAATGATGCCTGCTGAGAGGGGGGCTGGTATATTTCATCTATATTTTGCCATTGTGAGACGCCATGTTGGCTGACTTTCGGAATAATGACGCTTTGCCATGCCGATGATGATGGCCGCTTTGCATGCCCAGGTGAACCCGCAGGGTGCAGGTGATCCTCAGTCTGCATGCTGGACTGTTTAATGGCAGCCTGTATTCTGTTGGTGGCTAGAAAGGAGACGGAGGATGAATGTAAAATCTATGTGGTCTTATGATTAGCAAATCTGCCATTGTGTGCGCCCCGTCATTGCGTGGCAGAATTGCTGTGCAGGAGTCTGGGAGAGCTGGGTGAGAGCTGTGCTGATGCCGTCTTTGTGATCCTGTTGCTGTTTTTCTCCCCTTGCTCTGCTCTGTAGGAATTATACAGAAGAATTCAGTCTTGACCGATCCTATTCACAGTGAGTTGACTGCATGGCATGAATATATTTCACCTACAATGAAAATCACTGATGTATGAAGTTAGAAAAACATGGCTGGTTCTTACCATAAACAGCGCCACCCTTGTGCAAAGACTGTGTCTGGTATTGCAGCTTTTTTTTTTTAAAAAAAAAATTTTTTATTCAAGTGTTGCAATACTGGGCACAACCTATGGACAAAAGTGGCGCTGTTTCTGGAAGAAAGCGGTTATGTTTATCAAATCTCATGCAAGTAGGATGCCCTCACTTCCCCTGTACCCACTCTCCAGCAAACACTAGTGTTCATCGGCGCAGTTTACCCTCTTAGATGCCGCCGTCTATCATGATAGTAGCATTTAAGTGTTTGGAAATAGGAGAAGTTGTCCCTTCTAACGACCACCAACATGATTGCAGGGTGGCGATTGCACTGTCATGTCAGCCAGGGGGCTACTGAAGACCCCCGTATCTTCCATGTCTGGCTCTGGGATCCCTACACATTGCATTAGTGATGTCACCAGCAAACCTGACCAGTTGATCTACTATTCGCTGCACCCCTGAGCCCCAAACAATTAGGGGAAGGAGTTTGCACTTTTTTTTCCCCTTTAGATGAGTACAGACTGAGTCAGTCAGTGAGCCGCAATATTCAGACTCGAGCTTTGGGGCCCCTGTGGGAAAAGCTTTATCTGCCCTTATCCAGTTGGAGGCACAGATGTTGCAGTTGCCCTCAGATCTTGGGCTGACTGGCATCCAAATGCGGGCAGGACTTTAAAGTTTTTTTTTTTACCTCTGGGGACTTTTTTTTTTTAGTTAAATGCCCATATTGGGCTAAAAAAACACACTTTTCTCTTACAGACTTTTTTGCTTCCCGGCACATTCAACTTTGATGTGGTCTGTAGTTATAAATCAGCTGAGAGGAGATTAAAAAAAAAATACTGATTAGTTACACTCAAAACTCTCCCATGGGACTGTTGGAATGAGCTCACTGATGGATTCTAAGTTACCTCATTCTGCTGCCAGCAACAAACGGCACAACACTGAGGCTATAGAAGACGAATGGTGCAAAATCTTTAAGGAAACCCAACTGCAAAAATGATTTTTAGCTCTAAATACATTTAAGTAACATCCCTGGGCTATTAAACCTAAATATGCTATAAATTGCACAGTATAGTTAACAGTCCGATTACAGATTTTGCAGTGGGGCTTAGGGGCACCATATTTGATTATATGGTCTCGTACAGACCATAGGAACAGGGGCTGGGTGCAGCTTGCATATCCACAGTACTATAGGGTAAAGTTAATATGCAGGCGGCCTGCTCCCTTGTCACGCGTGGTCCTGCCGCTCGTTGGCTGTGTACGCCGTGGGTTGATCCACAAAGAGCTGATTATAAAGCAGCAGGAAACTCGGAGAGGCTGTGTACTGACAGGGTGTGTGGGAGGCTACAGTCGAAGCAGCCCCCTATATAATTACACCAGATTCTCAGATATGGGGTCCATTAGCAAAGTGTTCTGATTACTATATGGTGTATATGGAGGGCCAGGAACAGCTTCATTTACTGCAGTGCTGTGCACGACCCGGACTATTATAACGTCTATTACACATCTCCTGTCACCGGACGTTTCATAATGCTACAACGATTTCTGGTACCATAGAATCGGAGTATGTGGGCATCATGGGGCCTATGGGGGATGGGGCCACCGCCTCCAGACAAAGATTTGGGACTTTAACCCAGGTGTCCCAGGCTGTTAGGGGTAAATCGCCTTTAACCCAGGTGTCCCAGGCGGTCAGGGGTAAATCGCCTTTAACCCAGGTGTCCCAGGCGGTCAGGGGTGAATTGCCTTTAACCCAGGTGTCCCAGCTGTCAGGGGTAAATCGCCTTTAACCCAGGTGTCCCAGGCGGTTAGGGGTAAATTGCCTTTAACCCAGGTGTCCCAGGTGGTTAGGGGTAAATCGCCTTTAACCCAGGTGTCCCAGGCAGTTAGGGGTAAATTGCCTTTAACCCAGGTGTCCCAGGTTGTTAGGGGTAAATTGCCTTTAACCCAGGTGTCCCAGGTGGTTAGGGGTAAATTGCCTTTAACCCAGGTGTCCCAGGCAGTTAGGGGTAAATTGCCTTTAACCCAGGTGTCCCAGGTTGTTAGGGGTAAATTGCCTTTAACCCAGGTGTCCCAGGTGGTTAGGGGTAAATTGCCTTTAACCCAGGTGTCCCAGGTGGTCAGGGGTAAATCACCTTTAACCCAGGTGTCCCAGGCGGTTAGGGGTAAATTGCCTTTAACCCAGGTGTCCCAGGTGGTTAGGGGTAAATCGCCTTTAACCCAGGTGTCCCAGGCGGTTAGGGGTAAATTGCCTTTAATCCAGGTGTCCCAGGTTGTTAGGGGTAAATTGCCTTTAACCCAGGTGTCCCAGGCGGTTAGGGGTAAATTGCCTTTAATCCAGGTGTCCCAGGTTGTTAGGGGTAAATTGCCTTTAACCCAGGTGTCCCAGGTGGTTAGGGGTAAATTGCCTTTAACCCAGGTGTCCCAGGTGGTTAGGGGTAAATCGCCTTTAACCCAGGTGTCCCAGGCGGTTAGGGGTAAATTGCCTTTAATCCAGGTGTCCCAGGTTGTTAGGGGTAAATTGCCTTTAACCCAGGTGTCCCAGGTGGTTAGGGGTAAATTGCCTTTAACCCAGGTGTCCCAGGTTGTTAGGGGTAAATTGCCTTTAACCCAGGTGTCCCAGGTGGTCAGGGGTAAATCACCTTTAACCCAGGTGTCCCAGGCGGTTAGGGGTAAATTGCCTTTAACCCAGGTGTCCCAGGTGGTTAGGGGTAAATCGCCTTTAACCCAGGTGTCCCAGGCGGTCAGGGGTAAATCGCCTTTAACCCAGGTGTCCCAGGCGGTTAGGGGTAAATTGCCTTTAACCCAGGTGTCCCAGGTGGTTAGGGGTAAATTGCCTTTAACCCAGGTGTCCCAGGCGGTTAGGGGTAAATTGCCTTTAACCCAGGTGTCCCACGTGGTCAGGGGTAAATCACCTTTAACCCAGGTGTCCCAGGCGGTTAGGGGTAAATTGCCTTTAACCCAGGTGTCCCAGGTGGTCAGGGGTAAATCACCTTTAATCCAGGTGTCCCAGGCGGTCAGGGGTGAATTGCCTTTAACCCAGGTGTCCCAGGTGGTCAGGGGTAAATCACCTTTAATCCAGGTGTCCCAGGTGGTCAGGGGTAAATTGCCTTTAACCCAGGTGTCCCAGGTGGTTAGGGGTAAATTGCCTTTAACCCAGGTGTCCCAGGCGGTTAGGGGTAAATTGCCTTTAACCCAGGTGTCCCAGGTGGTTAGGGGTAAATTGCCTTTAACCCAGGTGTCCCAGGCGGTTAGGGGTAAATTGCCTTTAACCCAGGTGTCCCAGGTGGTTAGGGGTAAATTGCCTTTAACCCAGGTGTCCCACGTGGTCAGGGGTAAATTGCCTTTAACCCAGGTGTCCCACGTGGTCAGGGGTAAATTGCCTTTAACCCAGGTGTCCCAGGCGGTTAGGGGTAAATTGCCTTTAACCCATGTGTCCCAGGTGGTTAGGGGTAAATCGCCTTTAACCCAGGTGTCCCCTTTATGGCATATCAATAGGATAGTGTGTGTCCCGCCGCTGGGACCTGTACCTATCCGAGATTGGGACCCCGCGCAGGCGCAACCACTTCTCCATTCCACGAGACGAACTTCGTCTTCAGGATAGACGCAGGTCTCAGAGGGGGGACGCGCAGCTTTCGGACACTTAGGATATGCCATAAATGTCCCAGCAGGGACAACCCCCCGTACATCGGCTTTCTGAGTAAAGCAGTTGGGTCTAGGTCTCGCCATGCACCTCATGGTCACGTGGCTGCAATGTCCGTGGTCGTGTCCTGGAACCAGGAATCCGGATGTTTGCAGTCTTTATAAGACAGTGTCCCGGCATTGTGAGAATAGCTGTAATCGCTGCGGCACTTTCAGGATCACATCTCGTGGTATGGGGTCTCGTTATTCTTCTCCGCACGCAGCTCGCTTGTTTGCTGGCAATTGTTCCTGAGTTGTCTCAGTGGTGTCTCATTAGCATTAATGCAAATCAGCAGAAGTGTATAATTCCATGTTTCGATTGCGCAAAATTAAAGGGCCACCAACCTCGAAAAAAAGAGCAGATTGATGCAGTAAGGAGACATGGGCCTAATGTGGAGCTGTGTATAGTGTACATTGTATATAGGATATACGGTGGGTATGTCACACACTGGCCTTAGGGCTGCGCTACCTGTGCAGTCTCACAATGTACTTTATGTACGGTGCTGTTATTTTGACATCATATGTTTGTATTATTTGAGCACTGTATGGTAGTATTATTGGAGTGTATGGTATTATATAAACACTATGTTGGTTTTATTTTAGCCCTGCATAGTATTATATAAGTACCATATGGTTCTATTTGAGTACTATATGGTGGTTTTATTTGAGTGTATGGTGGTATAGAAACACTGTATGGTGGATTTATTTGTGCACTGTATGATAGTATTATATAAGCACTATGCTGGTTTTAATTGTGCACTGTATGCTGGGTTTATTTGAACACTATATGGTTTTTTATTTGTGCATAGTGTTATATAAACACCGTATGGTGGTTTTATTTGAGCATTGCGTGGTCGTTTTAATTGAGCACAGTATGGTAGTATTATATAAGCACTGTACGCTGGTTTTATTTGAGCACTGTATGGTAGTATTATATAAGCACTATATGCTGGTTTTATTTGAGCACTGTATGGTAGTATTATATAAGCACTATATGCTGGTTTTATTTGAGCACTATATGGTAGTATTATATAAGCACTATATGCTGGTTTTATTTGAGCACTATATGGTAGTATTATATAAGCACTATATGCTGGTTTTATTTGAGCACTATATGGTAGTATTATATAAGCACTATATGCTGGTTTTATTTGAGCACTATATGGTAGTATTATATAAGCACTATATGCTGGTATTATTTGAGCAATGTACGGTGGTATTTAAGCACTATATGCTGTTTTATTTGAGCACTGTACGGTGGTATTATATAAGCACTATATGCTGGTTTTATTTGAGCACTATATGGTAGTATTATATAAGCACTATATGCTGGTTTCATTTGAGCACTATATGGTAGTATTATATAAGCACTATATGCTGGTTTTATTTGAGCACTATATGGTAGTATTATATAAGCACTATATGCTGGTTTTATTTGAGCACTGTACGTTGGTATTATATAAGCACTATATGCTGTTTTATTTGAGCACTGTACGGTGGTATTATATAAGCACTATATGCTGTTTTATTTGAGCACTGTACGGTGGTATTATATAAGCACTATATGCTGGTTTTATTTGAGCACTGTACGGTGGTATTATATAAGCACTATATGCTGTTTTATTTGAGCACTGTACGGTGGTATTATATAAGCACTATATGCTGGTTTTATTTGAGCACTCTATAATGCTTTTTATGTTGTATGGTACGTCTGCTACTTTGGATTTTAGAGGAAATTATGTTTTTCAGGCTCTTATTTCTGCTGACACATCCAAATATGAAACCTTTTACAAAAAAGTGCACAATAGCCGGTCAATATCTCGCTCAATTTAATCATTGATTTCACTCTTCCTGCAGCACAGAAGTCACCGAGACGTCAGGATGGATTAATTAGAATTGCAAGAAGTTGTGTTTTGCAAAGGTTTTGCCAATTAGGGGATTTTCCTGGGTTCCTTTGTCATTACAACTCATTACAATCAGACAGAATTTCTTATAATTGGAGACGGGATTATTAAATAATAGAAGGGGGTAGAATCAAAGTGGAAAAGAAGAGAAAAGCAATTTTAGAGGAATTTACACAAAATATACTTGTGGTTTTCGGGATTTAAAAGGAAAACTTAATATAAGAGTTTTCCATTCAATGACTGCAAAAAAAGATAGTGAGAACTTGCACAAACCACATTAGAGATGCATTTTTGTCCCACACCCTTGCCGTGCCGTAGACCAAGGGGAACTGTGGAATTAAAGGGGCTGCCTATAAAATATCTATTGTGATCAGAAGGGATCATTTGATTTCCGACAGTTTTCAGCAATGGTGTCAGTCATATATCTGCAGATGAGAAGCCGGCGTCCCTGCTCATACAACTCGTCCTATTAATACTGTGTGTTCTTGTAGCACCCTGAGGATTCGGCTGCTACAGGGGTATTGCACCTCAACCCAGAGGTGTGATATTCCACTCCCGGGTAAGGAAGGAGTGTGGAACTGAGCTCAGATAGACTGCATGCACTACATACATCCCATTTCAGAGGAGCAGGCCGACGGTACTCCCACTTAGAAATGTGCAGGTACAACCGAGCCTGTTCCTGGCTGGAGTGGGAGGGGGGTGGTACATCCCATGTAGTGTAGGGGCAGATAGGGGGAGCAGTCTGGGTAGTGATAGGAGCTCATTGGGTGCTGGTCACCTGAGCTCACACATAGAGGGATATATAAGGAGGGCACCAACTTAGATCGGGGTCAGACGCTGAGAACAAGTCAGTTGGAGAGGAGAGAGAAGGAAACAGCAGCCCTGGAGAGAGAGAGAGGAGAAAGAAAGAGAAAGACCCAGAGGGGGAAGACTGAAGGGACCCAAGAACCCAAATTAGAGCACCGGGTGAGGAGTCAGCATCAGGGTACCGGAACCCAAGCTGGTGGGGGTAAAGACATTCCCCAGCCAGAGACCGGAGACCGTGGGCAGTGTCTGTCACGGTCACCCACCACATTCACCCCGAAGGCACACCACATGAAGGGTCAGGGAACCCAGGGCCAAGGGTGTCCCAAAAGAAGGCCCGAGGGAGCTGGACCTAGGTGAATCACTGGTGGGGACGGCTGAAGAAAGGACAGAGGGAGAGCTCAGGGCCACGCTCCGGACTTGTTTGGGGGTTGGCTGGATCCAGGACCTGGTGGACGCAGCACGGCTCGGGTGGTCACTAGCAGCTGGAGTGACCGGAACATCAGCAGTAAGTAAACACCCTTAACTGCACAACCCGAGTCTGTCTTCATTGCCGGCTGCACCGCACCACCACAACCCCCATCCTCTGCGCCTGTCCCCTCTGAGGCTATACCCCTCCCGTTGGGGGTTATCTCACCAAGCTGCGCACCCACCATCAGCCTCAGCGGACCCTGCAGCAGCGGCGGCCACAGTGACCGCATCACAACGGGTGGCGTAGTCGACACAAAAGAACTCTTAATAACATCTGTAGGACTGCCACATAACACTGAGCTTGACGCCCTGGGCACGGGACCGGGTCACAGCCGCTCGGAGACTACAACCCCCCATCTGATCCGGTGCCGGGTATTCCCCTCAAAAAGGAATATGTCCCAGGGGGCGCGTCATTCTTGTTTCTCAGCAGCTGTTATCTGTAATGCAGCCAAATCTTAATCACTGTCTAATTTGCTGCTTCCAGTGTAAGAAATTACAATATACCTGACATGTCAAAGTCCTGGCAGATTCTTCTAAGACGGCTCCGGGGAACACAACAAATTAATTACAATGAAGCAATATACAAGTAAACTTTAAATGGATCAACATTGGTGAAGCAGTCAGCAAGTAGCCGAGGAAACCAGCAAACATAGTCCCTTCTTCATAACACTGTCAGCCTAGCTGCTTGTCCCTGCCACTGGCAACCTAGTCGCTCCTCCCTAACACTGCCAGACTAGTCACTCCTCCCTAACACTGCCAGACTAGTCACTTCACTGCCAGCCTGGTCGATCCTCCCTAACACTGCCAGCCTGGTCGCTCCTCCCTAACACTGCCAGCCTCGTCACTTCACTGCCAGCCTCGTCGCTCCTCCCTTACACTGCCAGCCTCGTCACTTCACTGCCAGCCTGGTCGGTCTTCCCTAACACTGCCAGCCTGGTCGCTCCTCCCTAACACTGCCAGCCTGGTCGCTCCTCCCTAACACTGCCAGCCTCATCACTTCACTGCCAACCTGGTCGCTCCTCCCTAACACTGCCAGCCTGGTCGCTCCTCCCTAACACTGCCAGCCTGGATGCTCCTCCCTAACACTGCCAGCCTCGTCGCTTCACTGCCAGCCTGGTCGCTTCTCCCTAACACTGCCAGCCTCGTCACTTCACTGCCAGGCTGGTCGCTCCTCCCGAACACTGCCAGCCTCATCGATTCACTGCCAGCCTGTTCGCTCCTCCCTAACACTGCCAGCCTTGTCACTTCATTCACTGTCAGCCTGGTCGCTCCTCCCTAACACTGCCAGCCTAGTCGCTCCTCCCTAACACTGCCAGCCTCATCGTTTCACTGCCAGCCTGGTCGCTCCTCCCTAACACTGCCAGCCTTGTCACTTCATTCACTGCCAGCCTGGTCGCTCCTCCCTAACACTGCCAGCCTGGTCGCTCCTCCCTAACACTGCCAGCCTGGTCGCTCCTCCCTAACACTGCCAGCCTGGTCGCTCCTCCCTAACACTGCCAGCCTGGTCGCTCCTCCCTAACACTGCCAGCCTGGTCGCTCCTCCCTAACACTGCCAGCCTGGTCGCTCCTCCCTAACACTGCCAGCCTGGTCGCTCCTCCCTAACACTGCCAGCCTCATCGCTTCACTGACAGCCTGGTCACTTCTCCCTAACACTGCCAGCCTTGTCACTTCACTGCCAGCCTCGTCGCTCCTCCCTTACACTGCCAGCCTCGTCACTTCACTGCCAGCCTGGTCGGTCTTCCCTAACACTGCCAGCCTGGTCCCTCCTCCCTAACACTGCCAGCCTCGTCACTTCACTACCAGCCTGGTCACTCCTCCCTAACACTGCCAGCCTGGTCGCTCCTCCCTAACACTGCCAGCCTCATCACTTCACTGCCAGCCTGGTCGCTCCTCCCTAACACTGCCAGCCTGGTCGCTCCTCCCTAACACTGCCAGCCTGGATGCTCCTCCCTAACACTGCCAGCATCGTCACTTCACTACCAGCCTGGTCACTCCTCCCTAACACTGCCAGCCTGGTCGCTCCTCCCTAACACTGCCAGCCTCATCACTTCACTGCCAGCCTGGTCGCTCCTCCCTAACACTGCCAGCCTGGTCGCTCCTCCCTAACACTGCCAGCCTGGATGCTCCTCCCTAACACTGCCAGCCTCGTCGCTTCTCCCTAACACTGCCAGCCTCGTCACTTCACTGCCAGGCTGGTCGCTCCTCCCGAACACTGCCAGCCTCATCGATTCACTGCCAGCCTGTTCGCTCCTCCCTAACACTGCCAGCCTTGTCACTTCATTCACTGTCAGCCTGGTCGCTCCTCCCTAACACTGCCAGCCTAGTCGCTCCTCCCTAACACTGCCAGCCTGGTCGCTCCTCCCTAACACTGCCAGCCTCATCGCTTCACTGGCAGCCTGGTCGCTCCTCCCTAACACTAGCAGCCTGGTCGCTCCTCCCTAACACTGGCAGCCTGGTCGCTCCTCCCTAACACTGGCAGCCTGGTCGCTCCTCCCTAACACTGGCAGCCTGGTCGCTCCTCCCTAACACTGGCAGCCTGGTCGCTCCTCCCTAACACTGCCAGTCTGGTCGCTCCTCCCTAACACTGCCAGCCTTGTCGCTTCACTGCCAGCCTGGTCGCTCCTCCCTAACACTGCCAGCCTGGTCGCTCCTCCCTAACACTGCCAGCCTGGTTGCTCCTCCCTAACACTGCCAGCCTGGTCGCTCCTCCCTAACACTGCCAGCCTGGTCGCTCCTCCCTAACACTGCCAGCCTGGTCGCTCCTCCCTAACACTGCCAGCCTGGTCGCTCCTCCCTAACACTGCCAGCCTGGTCGCTCCTCCCTAACACTGCCAGCCTGGTCGCTCTTCCCTAACACTGCCAGCCTGGTCGCTCTTCCCTAACACTGCCAGCCTGGTCGCTCTTCCCTAACACTGCCAGCCTTGTCGCTCTTCCCTAACACTGCCAGCCTTGTCGCTCTTCCCTAACACTGCCAGCCGGGTCGCTCCTCCCTAACACTGCCAGCCTGTTACGGATCCAGATGGTGGAACCTCTGTGCTGCGGTGCAATCAGGGACCCAGAGGGGCGTAACTAGGTATCAACTCGGAGTGACCTAGGTCGTACGGCGGCTAACGACTCTGTGACCAGGGTGGATCCGAGCTGAGGGACCAGGTGCTACCCTGGGGACGACCTTGTAAGGGAGCAGGTGGCTCCCACGGTACAGATGGCAGGGACTGACCGGTATTGCAGATGGCACAGCAGGCAGGCTGACGAGTGATCCAGGTGGATGGACTGGCAGACACGGCAGGCGACAGGCGGGAGCCTCTAGGTAGGCTGTCAGGTGGTCACGGCAAGTGACGGGCAGGAGCCTCCAGGTAGGCTGACAGGTGGTCATGGCAAGCGACAGCAGGAGCCTCCAGGTAGGCTGACAGGCAGTCACGGCAAGTGACGGGCGTGAGCCTCTAGGTAGGCTATCAGGTGGTCACGGCAAGTGACGGGCAGGAGCCTCCAGGTAAGCACTACAGGTAGCAAGCAGGTGCTTCCAGGTAAGCAGGCGGGCAAAGCCCATAGACAGACTGGCGGACTGGACGGAAGACAGACTGTCGGACTGGAGAGTAGTCAGGCTGGCGGGCAGGACTAGTAGTCAGGCTAGCAGCGGGACCTGAGGGCTGAAGCAGAGGTAAGTACACTGTGCATCAACTATTGCTCGGGCACCTCCAATTTGGAGGAGGTGCCTTATATATGGGAGGACCTCCGGCAATTGGCCGGGGACTCCTTAGGGCGGCGCGCGCGGCCCCTTTAAGAGGGAGGAAGCGCGCCCTAAGCACAGTGCCCGGGAAGCTGCGCGCGCCGGCAGTGGGAAGAGGAGCGCTGGAGAACGCAGGGCGGGAAGCGCGGCGGTGAGAGGGACGGCGTCTCAGCCTGGCAGGGGGCAGAGACGCCGATGCTACAGTACCCCCCCTTTACGCCCCCTCTTTTTTAGGCCAGAAAGAAATTTTTTAAGGAGAAGCGGGGCATGAATGTTCTCCCTGAGTTCCCAAGTTCTCTCCTCTGGGCCAAACCCCTTCCAATCCACCAGAAAAAAGGTCTTTCCTCTTACCCTCTTGGTGGCCAGAATGTTCTCTACCTCAAAAACGTCCTCAGCGGAAACTGGAGCAGGGGGAGTACCTAGATTGTTGGAAAAAGAATTAAACACAACTGGTTTGATGAGAGATACGTGGAAGGAATTGGGAATCCGCAAGGTGGCAGGGAGTTTTAACTTGTAGGCCACAGGGTTAATTTGTTTGAGGACTTCAAATGGACCGATGAACCGAGGACCCAACTTATAGGAGGGTATTTTGAGCCGAACATGTTTGGAGGAGAACCAAACCTTGTCTCCCGGACGGAATTGAGGCGGATCCAGACGTCTCTTGTCAGCATGTCTCTTCATCCGCTCGGAGGACTGAAGAAGTGCGGACCTAGTATTTTCCCAAATGGTGGAAAATTCGCTGACCAGAGACTCCGCGGCAGGGTTGTCCACAGAAGCGGAGACGGGAAACGGAATCCGGGGATGTTGACCGTAGACTACAAAGAACGGGGATTTGGAAGTCGATTCGCTCTCATGGTTGTTGTAGGAGAACTCGGCCCATGGTAGGAGCTCCACCCAATCGGTATGGTGAGCGTTAACAAAGTGCCAGAGATAGCTGGTAAGGATCTGGTTGATACACTCCACTTGGCCATTGGACTGTGGATGGTAAGCGGAGGAGAAATCCAGGGTGACATCCAGCAGCTTACACGTAGCTCTCCAGAAACGTGAGGTGAACTGAACCCCTCTATCCGACACAATGTGAAGGGGTAGGCCATGGAGACGGAAGATGTGAAGGATGAAGTCCTTAGCCAGCTCCGATGCAGATGGGAGACCAGGCAGAGGGATGAAGTGGGCCATTTTGGAAAAGCGGTCGTTGACCACCCAAATGACTGTACAACCGGCAGAAACACGGAGATCTGTAATAAAGTCCATAGCAATGTGCTGCCACGGGGCAGCAGGTACGGGAAGAGGCAGGAGGTGACCGGCTGGAAGATGTCTGGGAACTTTGTTGCGGGCACAGGACGAACAGGCCGAGACGAAGTCTACCACATCCTTGCGCAGGGTAGGCCACCAGTAATGACGGGTAATGAGCAGAAAGGTCTTCTTCTAACCGGCATGGCCGGCTAGTTTAGATGAATGACCCCAGTGAAGAATCTTCTCCCGATCTGGAACCGCTACAAATGTCTTACCGGGTGGGAGATGAGTTAGAGCCAAGGGGGCCATACTCATCACTTTGAAGGGGTCGATGATGTGCATAGGCTCCTCCTCTAGATCGGAGGGCAGGAAGGATTGGGACAAGGCGTCAGCTTTAACATTCTTGTCCGCCGGGCGGTAATGTAAGATAAAGTCGAAGCGAGCGAAGAACAAAGACCACCGGGCCTGACGCGGATTGAGTCTTTGGGCATTCTGGAGATATGCTAGGTTTTTGTGATCAGTATCGATGATCGCCGGGTTTAGAGCCCCTTCAAGCAGGTAACGCCACTCCTCCAGTGCCAATTTGATGGCTAGCAGTTCTCGGTCTCCTATGGAGTAATTGCGCTCAGATGAGAAGAGTTTGGAGAAGAAGCCGCAGGTTACCATTCTCCCGGATGAAGATTTTTGGATGAGCACCGCTCCGGCTCAGGAAGCATCAACCTCCAGGAAGAACTGTTTGTCACAGTCCGGACGGTGCAGCACTGGGGCAGAGGGGAAGGCTTGCTTTAAGGAAAGGAAGGCCTCCTCAGCTTCAGGCGGCCATTCCTTGGGATTTGCTCCCTTACGGGTGAGCGCAGAGATGGGAGCAGTCCAAGAAGAGAATGAGGGATGAAGAGACGGTAGTAGTTGGCGAAGCCCAGGAATCGCTGAATCGCCTTCAACCCCTCCGGATGGGGCCACTTTAAGACAGCAGAGAGCTTCTCGGAGTCCATTCGTAGACCTGTCTGGGAGATAATATAGCCCAGGAACGGAAGGGAGGTCTGCTCGAAGAGGCACTTCTCAAATTTGGCATAGAGGTGATTCTGCCTGAGCCTAAGCAGGACCTGACGAACATCCCTCCGGTGTGTGAGAAGGTCCGGAGAGAAGACCAAGATGTCTTCCAGGTACACCACCACGCAGGAATATAGAAGGTCACGGAATTCTTGGAAGACGGCGGGAGCATTGCAGAGACCGAAGTGCATCACACGGTATTCATAGTGACCGTCCCGGGTATTGAATGCCGTCTTCCACTCGTCTCCTTGACGGATCCGGACCAGGTTATACGCCCCACGTAGAACCAGCTTGGAAAAGATCCTAGCGCCCTTAAGGCGGTCAAACAACTCGGAGATGAGCGGCAGGGGGTATTTGTTTTTGACCGTGATTTGGTTGAGTCCTCTATAGTCTATACAGGGACGTAGTGAACCATCCTTCTTCTTGACGAAGAAGATTTCCAGATGAATCCCCAAGCCAGATTCTCCGTAATGTTTTCCGACATGGCCTGGGTTTCGGCCGACGACAACGGGTAAATACGCCCACGGGGTGGAGTGGCACCGGGTACCAAGTTGATCAGGCAATCATATGGCCTATGAGGTGGCAGTGTCTCTGCTTCCTTTTTGTCGAAGACATCTGCATAGGACCAGTAAGGAGCCGGTAAACCGGGTAGATTAGCCGGGGTGGGAGGCGAACGAACTGGGCGGACCGGGACCAGGCAGGTCTTGTGGCAATCCTGCCCCCAACGGAGAACTTCACCGGATTGCCAGTTCAGCACGGGTTCATGTCTCTGAAGCCAGGGTAGACCTAGCAATAGGGAGTGAGAGAGACCGGAAAGCACATGGAAGGAGATCCTCTCAGAGTGCAGCATTCCCACCTGCAGGGTTATAGGTTCTGTGACGAGCAGGATGGTCACCGGAAGGAGTCTTCCATCCACGGAGGCGACTGCCAATGGTTCAGCCAGAGGTTTGGTGGAAATGTGATATTTCTTTACCAGGGACTGGGAAATGAGGTTCCCAGCAGCTCTGGAATCCAGGTGTGCAATTTCAAAGCAGCGGTTCTCTTTCCAGGAGATAGAAACGGATAAAGTCAGGGACGGAGTGGATTTACTTTTGCCTAGGACGACCTCTCCAAGCGGTCCTAGACTCTGGAGTTTCCCGGCTTCACCGGGCAGGAACAGATCAGGTGCTCCTTACTACCACAGTAGAAACAGCTCTCCTCGGCACGGCGTGTCTCTTGGCGAGATTTGACCATCTTGGACTGGTCGATCTGCATAGGTTCGGGCGAGCGTGCCCGGGAAATTGCTGATTGGGAATCCGGTCTTTGGAGAACAGGAGCAAGACGAGGAAATCCTCTTTCCCGGGTAGACTCCTTAGCACGTTCAAGGAAACGAATGTCAATCAGGGTTTCTAGTGACACCAGGTCATCCAGGGTGGTAGGAATGTCCCGGCCGGCTAAATCGTCCTTAATCCGATCAGAAAGACCCTCCCAGAAGATGGCCACCAGGGCCTCATTGTCCCAGGCAAGTTCAGAAGCGAAGGTACGGAACCGTATGGCATATTGGCCCACGGTGAGACTCCCTTGGCGGAGACGTAGCAGAGAGGAGACTGAAGAGGATTTTCGTCCTGGTTCATCGAAGACTTTCCGGAAAGCAGCGAGGAAAGATGATAGATCGGACACCAGGGGATCCCCTCTCTCCCAAGGGGATTTAGCCATGCCAGTGCTTCTCCAGTGAGATGGGACATGATGAATGCCACTTTGGCCCAGTCGAAGATGAACTGGTGTGCCAAGAGTTAAAAGTGCAGGGTGCACTGGTTTATGAAACCTCGAGCTAAAGCGGGGTTGCCAGCAAAACGTGGAGGTGCCGAGAGCCGGGGTCCATAGACGGACGCCATATTAGGACTGGGTTGCGGTGCCGAGGAAGCAGGCGCTGCTTGACCAGAGACGGACACAGACGGGTCGGATAATGCGCCTAGGCGAGAGTTAACAGACCGCAGAAAGGACAGGACCTGGTGCAGGTCGGATAATGCGGGGGTCTGGGGGCCACCGGGTTCCATGGCCCGAGCAAACTGTTATGGATCCGGATGGTGGAACCTCTGAACTGCGGTGCAAGGAGGGACCCAGAGGGGCGTAACTAGGTATCAACTCGGAGCGACCTAGGTCGTACGGTGGCTAACGACTCTGTGACCAGGGAGGATCCGAGCAGAGGGACCAGGTGCTACTCTGGGGACGACCTTGTAAGGGAGCAGGTGGCTCCCACGGTACAGATGGCAGGGACTGACCGGTATTGCAGATGGCACAGCAGGCAGGCTGAAGAGTGATCCGGGTGGATGGACTGGCAGACACGGCAGGCGACAGGCGGGAGCCTCTAGGTAGGCTGTCAGGTGGTCACGGCAAGTGACGGGCGGGAGCCTCTAGGTAGGCTATCAGGTGGTCACGGCAAGTGACGGGCAGGAGCCTCCAGGTAAGCACGACAGGTAGCAAGCAGGTGCTTCCAGGTAAGCAGGCGGGCAAAGCCCATAGACAGACTGGCGGACTGGACGGAAGACAGACTGTCGGGCTGGAGAGTAGTCAGGCTGGCGGGCAGGACTAGTAGTCAGGCTAGCAGCGGGACCTGAGGGCTGAAGCAGAGGTAAGTACACTGTGCATCAACTATTGCTCGGGCACCTCCATTTTGGAGGAGGTGCCTTATATATGGGAGGACCTCCGGCAATTGGCCGGGGACTCCTTAGGGCGGCGCGCGCGGCCCCTTTAAGAGGGAGCGCGCGCGCCCTAAGCACAGTGCCCGGGAAGCTGCGCACGCCGGCAGCAGCAGGAAGAGGGGCACTGGAGAATGCCGGGCGGGGAGCGCGGCAGTGAGAGGGACGGCGTCTCAGCCTGGCAGGGGGCCGAGACGCCGATGCTACACAGCCTCATCGCTTCACTGCCAGCCTGGTCCCTCCTCCCTAACACTGCCAGCCTGGTCGCTCCTCCCTAACACTGCCAGCCTGGTCGCTCCTCCCTAACACTGCCAGCCTGGTCGCTCCTCCCTAACATTGCCAGCTTGGTCGCTCCTCCCTAACACTGCCAGCCTCGTCGCTTCACTTCCAGCCTTGTCGCTCCTCCCTAACACTGCCAGCCTGGTCGCTCCTCCCTAACACTGCCAGCCTGGTCGCTCCTCCCTAACACTGCCAGCCTGGTCGCTCCTCCCTAACACTGCCAGCCTGGTCGCTCCTCCCTAACACTGCCAGCCTGGTCGCTCCGCCCTAACACTGCCAGCCTGGTCGCTCCGCCCTAACACTGCCAGCCTGGTCGCTCCTCCCTAACACTGCCAGCCTTGTCGCTTCACTTCCTGCCTGGTCGCTCCTCCCTAACACTGTCAGCCTCGTCGCTCCTCCCTAACGCTGCCAGCCTTGTTGCTCCTCCCTAACACTGCCAGCCTCGTCGCTTCACTTCCAGCCTGGTGACTTCTCCCTAACACTGCCAGCCTGGTCGCTCCTCCCTAACACTGCCAGCCTGGTCGCTCCTCCCTAACACTGCCAGCCTCGTCGCTTCACTTCCTGCCTGGTCGCTCCTCCCTAACACTGCAAGCCTCGTTGCTCCTCCCTAACACTGCCAGCCTCGTTGCTCCTCCCTAACACTGTCAGCCTCTTCGCTCCTCCCTAACACTGCCAGCCTTGTCGCTTCACTGCCAGCCTGGTCGCTCCTCCCTAACACTGCCAGCCTTGTCGCTTCACTGCCAGCCTGGTCGCTCTTCCCTAACACTGCCAGCCTGGTCGCTCTTCCCTAACACTGCCAGCCTGGTCGCTCTTCCCTAACACTGCCAGCCTGGTCGCTCTTCCCTAACACTGTCAGCCTGGTCGCTCTTCCCTAACACTGCCAGCCTGGTTGCTCCTCCCTAACACTGCCAGCCTCATCGCTTCACTGCCAGCCTGGTCCCTCCTCCCTAACACTGCCAGCCTCGTCGCTTCACTGCCAGCCTGGTCGCTCCTCCCTAACGCTGCCGGCCTGGTCGCTCCTCCCTAACGCTGCCAGCCTGGTCGCTCCTCCCTAACGCTGCCAGCCTGGTCGCTCCTCCCTAACGCTGCCAGCCTGGTCGCTCCTCCCTAACGCTGCCAGCCTGGTCGCTCCTCCCTAACGCTGCCAGCCTGGTCGCTCCTCCCTAACTCTGCCAGCCTGGTCGCTCCTCCCTAACACTGCCAGCCTGGTCGCTCCTCCCTAACACTGCCAGCCTGGTCGCTCCTCCCTAACACTGCCAGCCTGGTCGCTCCTCCCTAACACTGCCAGCCTGGTCGCTCCTCCCTAACAATTCCAGCCTGGTCGCTCCTCCCTAACACTGCCAGCCTTGTCGCTTCACTGCCAGCCTGGTTGCTCCTCCCTAACACTGCCAGCCTGGTTGCTCCTCCCTAACACTGCCAGCCTCATCGCTTCACTGCCAGCCTGGTCCCTCCTCCCTAACACAGCCAGCCTTGTCGCTTCACTGCCAGCCTGGTCGCTCCTCCCTAACGCTGCCAGCCTGGTCGCTCCTCCCTAACTCTGCCAGCCTGGTCGCTCCTCCCTAACACTGCCAGCCTGGTCGCTCCTCCCTAACGCTGCCAGCCTGGTCGCTCCTCCCTAACTCTGCCAGCCTGGTCGCTCCTCCCTAACACTGCCAGCCTGGTCGCTCCTCCCTAACACTGCCAGCCTGGTCCCTCGTCCCTAACGCTGCCAGCCTCGTCGCTTCACTGCCAGCCTGGTCGCTCCTCCCTTATACTGCCAGCCTCGTCGCTTCACTGCCAGCCTGTTCGCTCCTCCCTAACACTGCCAGACTGGTCGCTCCTCCCTAACACTGCCAGACTGGTCGCTCCTCCCTAACACTGCCAGACTAGTCGCTCCTCCCTAACACTGCCAGACTAGTCGCTCCTCCCTAACACTGCCAGCCTTGTCGCTCCTCCCTAACACTGCCAGACTAGTCGCTCCTCCCTAACACTGCCAGCCTCGACGCTTCTCTTCCAGCCTGCTGACTCCTCCCTAACACTGCCAGACTCATCACTTCACTGCCAGCCTGGTCGCTCCTCCCTAACACTGCCAGCCTGGTCGCTCCTCCCTAACACTGCCAGCCATAGTTGCGCTGTTTTTCCTTTGCTCTGGCTTTGGTTAATTTTACCTGGGATGTTGGCTGCGTCTGTAACACATGCGACCAGTGGGCTACACTGCTAGATCAGTGGTCTCTTACTATCTTGGTCATTCTTGTTTCCGTCCCTTTGGGAACATCAGTTAGAATATATCAGATTTATGGACTTTCCGGCTAGCCAGGATTATTTCTGATTCTTGTCGCATCAGCCAGTTCTCCGTTAAGATTGGCACTTGTCTCCCATCTGCATGTATGATGGGATGGCGGCATTATCCCAGCGGTGACACTTTGTATCGATCTGTTTGTATTGTGCGTACAGGAAACATTGTGCTCTAATCTTTCCCTGGGGGATCTAAGCCAAAAGCTACAAACTTCAGCAGTATTTTATAATATTTATTATGGATGTGGTAGAAAAAGGAGGGAAATGAGGATCCTGCCAACTATCAGGGTACAATGTATTTTTATTCAGCAGCACCAGGGCAGCTTAAAGTGGTAGTACTGCAGTTCACCCCTATTCACTTCAATGTAGCAGAGCTGCAATACCTGATGCAACCCATGGACCCTGGCGCCGCTGGAAGAAAGCAGTTAACTTATGTTTTTCCATCCTGTACTATCTCTTTAAGGGGGGTATCTCTTTTTTTAGTTATTTTATGGTATGCTAGAAGATGACATTGGTGTGGCACATATAATGGCCATGCCCACAGTTCTCTAGATAACTGCACTCACTCCATTACCCAAATTACTTTGGCCCTCCATAGGACCAGGTCAGAATACTGTGTACGTGCAAAAGTGGTCTGAATGCTGCCTGCATCATAAACTTTATTGCATTAATTCGATTATTAGGCAGAATCAATTCTAGACCAAATATATTCATAAATGGTAACAGCATTCCCTTATAAATGCTAAAAGAAATCAAGAAATCACCTTTGCCTGCTGTCACCACTAGGGGGAGCTCACTGCATAAAGTTTTCTGATTGAGTTCAGTGAATGAAATAAGCTCCCTCTAGTGGCGGCAGTCAGAATATGAACATTAATGTTCTTCTCCAGTCCAAACCGACCCAGAGTGCGATTGTATTTCTCTGTGTCAGATCGCCTGTAACTATACTGTATATAGGGGATTTGCTGCTCTGAATCATGTAAAGCAAATCTCCAGCCATTCATTATAAGGGTATATTTGGACAAGTTTCTTTTGTTGTTTTTTTTTGGCAAAGTTTACATCATCACGACAAGACCACAGTGGATTCATTGGGATTTCCAAAATTAGGGTGAAATAAAAGGCACAAAATGACTATTGTAAAGGCAATCATGACCCAAGAAAAGTGTGTGTGTGTGTGTGTGTGTGTATACACTGCTCAAAAAAATAAAGGGAACACTTAAACAACAGAATATAACTCCAAGTGAATCAAACTTCTGTGAAATCAAACTGTCCACTTAGGAAGCAACACTGATTGACCATCAATTTCACATGCTGTTGTGCAAATGGAATAGCAATAGATGGAAATTATTGGCAATTATCGAGACACCCTCAATAAAGGAGTGGTTCTGCAGGTGGGGACCACAGACCACATCTCAGTACCAATGCTTTCTGGCTGATGTTTTGGTCACTTTTGAATGTTGGTTGTGCTTTCACACTCGTGGTAGCATGAGACGGACTCTACAACCCACAGAAGTTGCTCAGGTAGTGCTGCTCATCCAGGATGGCACATCAATGCGAGCTGTGGCAAGGAGGTTTGCTGTGTCTGTCAGCGTAATGTCCAGAGACTGTAGGTGCTACCAGGAGACAGGCCAGTACACCAGGAGACGTGGAGGGGGCCGTAGGAGGGCAACAACCCAGCAGCAGGACCACTACCTCCACCAAGGAGGAACAGGAGGAGCACTGCCAGAGCCCTGCAAAATGACCTCCAGCAGGCCACAAATGTGCATGTGTCTGCACAAACGGTTAGGAACCGACTCCATGAGGGTGGTATGAGGGCCCGACGTCCACAGATGGGGGTTGTGCTCACAGCCCAACACCGTGCAGGACGCTTGGCATTTGCCACAGAACACAAGGATTGGCAAAGTCGCCACTGGCGCCCTGTGCTCTTCACAGATGAAAGCAGGTTCACACTGAGCACATGTGACAGACGTGACAGAGTCTGGAGACGCAGTGGAAAGCGATCTGCTGCCTGCAACATCCTTCAGCATGACCAGTTTGGCAGTGGGTCAGTAATGGTGTGGGGTGGCATTTCTTTGGAGGGCCGCACAGCCCTCCATGTGCTCGCCAGAGGTAGCCTGACTGTCATTAGGTACCGAGATGAGATCCTCAGACCCCTTGTGAGACCATATGCTGGTGCAGTTGGCCCTGGGTTCCTCCTAATGCAGGACAATGCCAGACCTCATGTGGCTGGAGTGTGTCCACAGCTCCTGCAAGATGAAGGCATTGAAGCTATGGACTGGCCCGCCCGTTCCCCAGACCTGAATCTGATTGAGCACATCTGGGACATCATGTCTCGCTCCATCCACCAACGTCATGTTGCACCACAGACTGTCCAGGAGTTGATGGATGCTTTAGTCCAGGTCTGGGAGGAGATCACACAGGAGACCATCCGCAACCTCATCAGGAGCATGCCCAGGCGTTGTAGGGAGGTCATACAGGCACGTGGAGGCCACACACAATACTCAGCCTCATTTTGACTTGTTATAAGGACATTACATCAAAGTTGGATCAGCCTGTAGTGTGTTTTTGCACTTTAATTTTGGGGGTGACTCCAAATCCAGGCCTCTATTGGTTAATAAATTTGATTTCCATTGATGATTTTTGTGTGATTTTGTTGTCAGCACATTCAACTTTCTACAGACCAACGTTTTCAATGTGAATATTTCATTCATTCAGATCTAGGATGTGTTATTTGAGTGTTCCCTGTATTTTTTGAGCAGTGTGTATATATTACAGTATACATTATATATTTATCATATTTTATTTTGTATTTTTTATCTAAGAACTCCAGAACGTATTTCCTTATAACTAAATGTATCGTTCCTCCTTTATTCCTCCTGATTGGACAGCGGCAGAGTGTGCGCACACACGCCCCCAGCTGGTGACATCTGGACTTTAATTTATTCAAACTATTCTAGGAGGAATAACAGAGGAACGGCACCACATAGCGTTTTAAGATAAGATGCTTTGGAAGTATTATTTTTGATAGAGAATAGAAATATTTAGCAAAACAGATGTGAGTTGACGCAGAAGGGTGAGATGATGTAAGATGGACATCCCCTTTAAGACCCCGCGCTGCAGGATGCCACATGACCGGCTCTGGCTTTCACACCGATGGATCTGATGCCTCCACCACATGCCGGGTACATGATCCCCCTCAGCTGTCGTCTCTTCTGGCGCTGAATGTAAACAATTCTCCCCGGATATCGGAGCCCCGGAGTTCGCTCTCCTGCGTTTGGAATTCTTTAATATAAAGTCTTGATCGGGATTTTTTCTATTATTTGTACGTTTTCTCTTACTGCAAGCAACGCGATCATTCTGATTAAAGATGGGGAATACGTAAGTCCATAGACCGATGTACATGAAGTGCGGGACCCCCCTCCGCCTTACTGGCCTCCATGCTGACTGCAGTTATTACACTCATCAATCACACGCTGCGTTATTGTGGAGCGCTGTAAGAGGGGGGGACCACCCCAAATCTGAAATACCTACTATGGATGCAATTAAAAGGAGCGCAGGATGCTGACATCAGTGCTGCTGTTTGCAGGGCTCTCCCTGTCAGGAGTGCAGGAAGCTGAGATCAGGGCTACTGTTTGCAGGGCTCTCCCTGTCAGGAGCAGGAAGCTGAGTTCAGTGCTGCTGTTTGCAGGGCTCTCCCTGTCAGGAGTGCAGGATGCTGACATCAGTGCTGCTGTTTGCAGGGCTCTCCCTGTCAGGAGTGCAGGAAGCTGAGATCAGTGCTGCTGTTTGCAGGGCTCTCCCTGTCAGGAGCAGGAAGCTGAGATCAGGGCTGCTGTTTGCAGGGCTCTCCCTGTCAGGAGCAGGAAACTGAGATCAGGGCTGCTGTTTGCAGGGCTCTCCCTGTCAGGAGTGCAGGAAGCTGAGATCAGGGCTGCTGTTTGCAGGGCTCTCCCTGTCAGGAGTGCAGGAGGCTGAGATCACGGCTGCTGTTTGCAGGGCTCTCCCTGTCAGGAGTGCAGGAAGCTGAGATCAGTGCTGCTCTTTGCAGGGCTCTCCCTGTCAGGAGTGCAGGAGGCTGAGATCACGGCTGCTGTTTGCAGGGCTCTCCCTGTCAGGAGTGCAGGAAGCTGAGATCAGTGCAGCTGTTTGTAGGGCTCTCCCTGTCAGGAGTGCAGGAAGCTGAGATCAGTGCTGCTGTTTGCAGGGCTCTCCCTGTCAGGAGCAGGAAGCTGAGATCAGTGCTGCTCTTTGCAGGGCTCTCCCTGTCAGGAGCAGGAAGCTGAGATCAGTGCTGCTGTTTGCAGGGCTCTCCCTGTCAGGAGTGCAGGAAGCTGAGATCAGTGCTGCTGTTTGCAGGGCTCTCCCTGTCAGGAGCGCAGGAAGCTGAGATCAGTTCTGCTGTTTGCAGGGCTCTCCCTGTCAGGAGCAGGAAGCTGAGATCAGTGCTGCTGTTTGCAGGGCTCTCCCTGTCAGGAGTGCAGGAAGCTGAGATCAGTGCTGCTGTTTGCAGGGCTCTCCCTGTCAGGAGCAGGAGGCTGAGATCAGGGCTGCTTTTTGCAGGGCTCTCCCTGTCAGGAGCAGGAAGCTGAGATCAGTGCTGCTGTTTGCAGGGCTCTCCCTGTCAGGAGTGCAGGAAGCTGAGATCAGTGCTGCTGTTTGCAGGGCTCTCCCTGTCAGAAGCGCAGGAAGCTGAGATCAGTGCTGCTGTTTGCAGGGCTCTCCCTGTCAGGAGTGCAGGAAGCTGAGATCAGTGCTGCTGTTTGCAGGGCTCTCCCTGTCAAGAGTGCAGGAAGCTGAGATCAGTGCTGCTGTTTGCAGGGCTCTCCCTGTCAGGAGTGCAGGAGGCTGAGATCAGGGCTGCTGTTTGCAGGGCTCTCCCTGTCAGGAGTGCAGGAGGCTGAGATCAGGGCTGCTGTTTGCAGGGCTCTCCCTGTCAGGAGTGCAGGAAGCTGAGCTCAGTGCTGCTGTTTGCAGGGCTCTCCCTGTCAGGAGTGCAGGAAGCTGAGCTCAGTGCTGCTGTTTGCAGGGCTCTCCCTGTCAGGAGTGCAGGAAGCTGAGATCAGTGCTGCTGTTTGCAGGGCTCTCCCTGTCAGGAGTGCAGGAAGCAGAGCTCAGTGCTGCTGTTTGCAGGGCTCTCCCTGTCAGGAGCGCAGGAAGCTGAGATCAGTGCTGCTCTTTGCAGGGCTCTCCCTGTCAGGAGCGCAGGAAGCTGAGATCAGTGCTGCTGTTTGCAGGGCTCTCCCTGTCAGGAGTACAGGAAGCTGAGATCAGTGCTGCTGTTTGCAGGGCTCTCCCTGTCAGGAGCGCAGGAAGCTGAGATCAGTGCTGCTGTTTGCAGGGCTCTCCCTGTCAGGAGTGCAGGAAGCTGAGATCAGGGCTGCTGTTTGCAGGGCTCTCCCTGTCAGGAGCGCAGGAAGCTGAGATCAGTGCTGCTGTTTGCAGGGCTCTCCCTGTCAGGAGTGCAGGAAGCTGAGATCAGTGCTGCTGTTTGCAGGGCTCTCCCTGTCAGGAGCGCAGGAAGCTGAGATCAGGGCTGCTGTTTGCAGGGCTCTCCCTGTCAGGAGTGCAGGAAGCTGAGATCAGTGCTGCTCTTTGCAGGGCTCTCCCTGTCAGGAGTGCTGGAAGCTGAGATCAGTGCTGCTGTTTGCAGGGCTCTCCCTGTCAGGAGTGCAGGAAGCTGAGATCAGTGCTGCTGTTTGCAGGGCTCTCCCTGTCAGGAGTGCAGGAGGCTGAGATCAGTGCTGCTGTTTGCAGGGCTCTGCCTGTCAGGAGCGCAGGAAGCTGAGATCAGTGCTGCTGTTTCCAGGGCTCTCCCTGTCAGGAGCAGGAAGCTGAGATCAGGGCTTCTGTTTGCAGGGCTCTCCCTGTCAGGAGCAGGAAGCTGAGCTCAGTGCTGCTGTTTCCAGGGCTCTCCCTGTCAGGAGCAGGAAGCTGAGATCAGTGCTGCTGTTTGCAGGGCTCTCCCTGTCAGGAGTGCAGGAAGCTGAGATCAGGGCTGCTGTTTGCAGGGCTCTCCCTGTCAGGAGTGCAGGAAGCTGAGATCAGGGCTGCTGTATGCAGGGCTCTCCCTGTCAGGAGCGCAGGAAGCTGAGATCAGTGCTGCTCTTTGCAGGGCTCTCCCTGTCAGGAGTGCAGGAAGCTGAGATCAGGGCTGCTGTTTGCAGGGCTCTCCCTGTCAGGAGCGCAGGAAGCTGAGATCAGTGCTGCTGTTTGCAGGGCTCTCCCTGTCAGGAGCGCAGGAAGCGGAGATCAGTGCTGCTGTTTGCAGGGCTCTCCCTGTCAGGAGTGCAGGAAGCTGAGATCAGGGCTGCTGTTTGCAGGGCTCTCCCTGTCAGGAGCGCAGGAAGCTGAGATCGGTGCTGCTCTTTGCAGGGCTCTCCCTGTCAGGAGTGCAGGAAGCTGAGATCAGGGCTGCTGTTTGCAGGGCTCTCCCTGTCAGGAGCAGGAAGCTGAGATCAGGGCTGCTGTTTGCAGGGCTCTCCCTGTCACGAGCAGGAAGCTGAGATCAGGGCTGCTGTTTGCAGGGCTCTCCCTGTCAGGAGTGCAGGAAGCTGAGATCAGTGCTGCTGTTTGCAGGGCTCTCCCTGTCAGGAGCGCAGGAAGCTGAGATCAGTGCTGCTGTTTGCAGGGCTCTCCCTGTCAGGAGTGCAGGAAGCTGAGATCAGGGCTGCTGTTTGCAGGGCTCTCCCTGTCAGGAGCGCAGGAAGCTGAGATCAGGGCTGCTGTTTGCAGGGCTCTCCCTGTCAGGAGCAGGAAGCTGAGATCAGTGCTGCTGTTTGCATGGCTCTCCCTGTCAGGAGCTCAGGAAGCTGAGATCAGTGCTGCTCTTTGCAGGGCTCTCCCTGTCAAGAGCAGGAAGCTGAGATCAGTGCTGCTCTTTGCAGGGCTCTCCCTGTCAAGAGCAGGAAGCTGAGATCAGTGCTGCTGTTTGCATGGCTCTCCCTGTCAGGAGTGCAGGAAGCTGAGATCAGGGCTGCTGTTTGCAGGGCTCTCCCTGTCAGGAGTGCAGGAAGCTGAGATCAGTGCTGCTCTTTGCAGGGCTCTCCCTGTCAAGAGCAGGAAGCTGAGATCAGTGCTGCTGTTTGCATGGCTCTCCCTGTCAGGAGTGCAGGAAGCTGAGATCAGGGCTTCTGTTTGCAGGGCTCTCCCTGTCAGGAGCAGGAAGCTGAGCTCAGTGCTGCTGTTTCCAGGGCTCTCCCTGTCAGGAGCAGGAAGCTGAGATCAGTGCTGCTGTTTGCAGGGCTCTCCCTGTCAGTGACGCGCCCCTGGGCCTGTGTCGCGCTGCGCTGCGCATGCGGGAGCTTACCCGGAGCCGGATCTGTGGAGGGTTGTAGTCTCGTGGCGGTGACCCGGTCCGTGCCCAGGGAGTCAAACTAGACGGCAGTCCATTAGTAGTAAATGGTTGATGACTACGCCACCCGTTGAGTGCAGCCAGGGGGCTGCTGCTGCAGGGCAGACCGCTGAGGCCGATGGTGGGATTGTGCAGCGTGATAGTATAACCCCCAATGGGAGGGGTATGGCCTCAGGGCAGCCGACGTGGATGATGGGGGTAGCAGGAACCACTCAGAGACGGTACAGTGTAGTTCAGGGTCTTTACTGGTAACAACAAAAGACCCTCCCGGAGTACTTGCTAGCGGATGGGGCCTGGTCAGTCCTTGAGCAGATGGGATCTCCCCTGGCCAGGCGTAGTTGTAGGCCTCCCAAACTGACTGTACTCTTCTGGCTACCTTGCTAGGAGCTGATGTAAGTAGCCCACGTCCCTGAGTGTACCGTGTGGTGCTCACCCGTATGGCCGGTGACTCGGGGCCTTCTAATGGCTTCCGCTCCACGATGGCGGTGCTGGTCCCACGCGTGTGACCGTGCCTTCGGGCTTCTGGGCCAGAGGACCTGAAATCCCCTGCCTGACGGATTCTGCTGCTGGGCAGGAATTAGTCCCCACAGCCTCGGACTCCGGGTCCGGTAAAAAGTCTTCTTAGTCAGGGCGAACTCTGCAGCTGCCAGCCCCTGACTCCTTGTAACTGCTGTTTCTTCCTATGCTGTCTCTACTTCTTCTCTTCTTCTACTCACTCACCCTGCCTCAGCCCCAGGTTTATATAGGGGAAGTTCTTCCCCTCCCAAGACTGGGCAGGAGGTGTGGCATGCACAGGATCCCTGACTAAAGGACCTCCCACCTGCTCTCAGACATAACATTACGTTACTGTGGCAACCAGACCCCTGGGGTGTCACATTCCCCCCTAGTAAAATTTAGTACTCCGGGACTAAACACATTTAGAAAACATAACAAGGCAAAACATTAATAATACAATAAGAAAACACATAAAGATGGTTACGGCGTGTCCGCAACCGGGTGCAGTCTCTGAAGAAAGCAAGGTGTCCATTTCACCAACACAGGGAGACGTAACCAGGTAGGGGTCTGTTCTACCCCGAGTCCTTGACAGTCTTTAGTCCATCCTGGGTTACGCTCCAACTATATACAAGGATTCCCGGTAAATCCACCAAGGATTCCTAAAAACAACTAGAAATACAAAATTACACACAAGCAACTATAGACAGGTAAACATTATAAAATAGCTTAAACATTTAGATCCTCCAACGTGCGGGTAACTGGCCTCTAGTGGCCCTAGTGGACCTACGGAGCTGACTGTCTGGCCCTGAACTACAGGGTGTAGGAGCTGTCAAGGGTAAACTGGGCAGCTGTCTACCGGCTCTTTGTCTCACTAGGGGTACGGCAGGCTCACTATAAGCAGAGGGTTGATTCTCCTGTTCTACTTGTGTGGAGTCTTCTGCCTCCTGGACCGGCTGTTCTTCCAGCTCTACCCGTTGCTCCGTAGGTTCTTGGGATGATGGTTGGAGGAAGGTGAGTACGGGTACCACAACTGCACCATTGACTTGAGTCCAAGACCGAGGGAAGTCCCCGAGCACGGTACTAACCATATCTTCCCTTTCTCCCACGGGTCGATGGTCTTCTTGTTCCTCTTCAGGGTTCCTCAGTTGTTCGGGACACTTCTTCAGGTGGTCCCGGGATACAATGGCTGTGGTTTCCCCTCCGTCTTTACTGATGGTACAGACCTTCGGGTTCTCGTGGCTTGAGGGCAGTATGGTGTACGGGTCCTTCTCCCACTGGTCATCCAACTTGTGGAGCCGTCTTTTCCTCTTCAAGACCTGCTCTCCGGGTACCAGGGGAACAGCGGGAGCATACTGGTTGTAAGTCTTCTCTTGTCTTTCCCTAGCCTGACAGAGACTTCGCTCCACGCTCTCCTGGACTCTCCGGTACTGCTGCTGCCTCTCTGTGTCCCAGTCTGTTTCTGGTGAAGTGTCCTCAGGTGTCAGGACTCCCATTTCCAGGTCAACAGGTAACTTACCAGGTCTCGCCCTCATTAGGTAAGCCGGGGTACAGTTGGTGGAACCTACCGGGATGTGGTTGTATAGGTCCACCAGATCGGGCAACTTCTCAGGCCACAGACTGCGTTCTTCCAGGGGCAATGTTTTTAGAAGATCCATTACCACCTGGTTCATTTTTTCACAAAGTCCATTAGTTTGCGGATGGTAGGGTGTCGTCCTTATCTTCCGGCAGCCATACAGATTGCAGAATTCCTGGAAGACCTCCGCTTCAAAGGCAGGTCCCTGGTCCGTCAGCACTTGGTCCGGGTACCCGTGTGGACGGCAGAAGTGCTGCTGGAAGGCCCTAGCTGCTGTTTGAGCCGTTAAGTCCTTGACGGGGACGACAACCAAGAACCGGGAGTAATGATCCACGATGGTTAACGCGTAGACGTAGCCACTTCTGCTTGGGGTCAGTTTTACATGATCCAAGGCTACCAGTTCCAACGGTTGCCGGGTGACGATGGACTGCAGGGGAGTCTTCTGGCTGGCCCGGTCCTTCCTTCTCAGATTGCACGGGCCACAGTCTCTGCACCACTTCTCGATGGTTCCCCTCATGCCTACCCAGTGGAACCGCTCGCGCAGCAGGAACTCCAGCTTTTTCCACCCGAAGTGTCCAGCTCCGTCGTGGTATGCCTCCATCACCATGGCTGCGTCTCTTCGGGGCACCACTACTTGCCAGAGTAGTTCATGCGTCCGGGAGTTGACCATTCTGCGGCACAACTTCCCCTTGTAAAGGAATAGTCGACTCTTCTCCGCCCATAGTTGTTTGGCTTCCTCCGGAGCGTCTGGTTCAAGGCGAGCCTCCGGCCGAGTCAGCATCTCCTTCACCAGTCGGACGGCAGGGTCGCTGTCTTGCGTTTCCGCCCAGTTGTAGTGGGGTAAGGGGTTCAACGTAGCAGCCTGCTTACCCCTTACCCGATGGGAATACTGGATAGTCCCATGACGGTGGAACGCAGGGAGTTCAACTTCTTCCAGTCCCTCCGGATCTTCTCCTTCGTCCGGCAGGTTGGGCATCCTGGACAGGGCGTCCGCGTTAGTATTGGAGCGTCCTGCCCGGTATTTGATTGTGAACTCGTAGTTGGACAGACGGGCCATCCACCTCTGCTCCAGGGCACCGAGTCTTGCCGTGTCCAGGTGTGTCAACGGGTTGTTATCCGTGTACACGGTGAACCGGGAAGAAGCGAGGTAATGCTTAAAGCGCTCAGTGATTGCCCATACTACGGCCAGGAACTCTAACTTAAATGAGCTGTAATTCTCGGGGTTCCTTTCGGTGGGTCGCAGTTTTCGGCTGGCGTAGGCGATTACTCGTTCCTTCCCCTGCTGGATCTGGGACAGTACGGCTCCTAGCCCGATGTTACTGGCGTCGGTGTAGAGGATAAAGGGCTGGCTATAATCCGGGTACGCCAGGATTTCGTCCCCCGTGAGGGCCATCTTCAGCTGGCGGAAGGACTCTTCTTCCAGCTCTTCCCATTTGAAGGGCGGCTTCTGGTTCTTGGCCTTCCGGGACTGGCCTATCAGGAGGTCCTGCATAGGTGCTGCCTTTTTGGTGAAACCGGGAATAAACCTTCGGTAGTAGCCTACCAACCCGAGGAACTGCCGCACTTCTTTTACGCTGGAGGGGCTTGGCCATCCCTTAATTGCGGTGATCTTATCGGGGTCGGGAGCCACTCCGTCAGCGCTCACCACGTGTCCCAGGTACTGCACCTTTGGTTTCAGGAGGTGACACTTGGAGGGTTTCACCTTTAGGCCGTAACTCGCCAGAGCCTCGAACACTTCCGCCAGGTGTTTCAGGTGGTCCTCATACGTCTTGGAATATACGATGACATCGTCCAGGTACAACAGGACCGTCTCGAAGTTTCTGTGGCCCAGACAACACTCCATTAGGCGTTGGAAGGTTCCTGGTGCGTTGCAGAGTCCGAACGGCATGCAGGTGAACTCGCTAAGTCCCATCGGGGTGGTGAATGCGGTCTTCTCCCGGTCCGCCTCTGCTACAGGAACCTGCCAGTACCCGCTAGTGAGATCCAAGGTAGAGAAGAAGTTAGCAGATCTTAAAGCAGCCAATGACTCCTCTATCCTTGGTAAGGGGTACGCATCCTTGTGTGTGATACGGTTGATTTTCCGGTAATCTACACACATCCTCATGGTGTTGTCTTTCTTTTTGACTAAAACTAGTGGGGCTGCCCAGGGGCTACAGCTATCCCGGATTACCCCAGCCTCCTTCATGTCTCTAAGCATCCCCTTGGCGTGTTGGTAATGTGCAGGGGGTACGGGTCGATACCTCTCTTTTATGGGAGGATGATCTCCCGTGGGGATGCGGTGTTCTACCCCCTTGACTCGCCCGAAGTCTAACGGGTGTTTACTAAACACTCTCTCATACTCTTGAACCACCCGATAGACTCCTTGTTTCTGATGTGAGGGAGTGGAGTCAGTACCCAGATGTAGTTGCTGACACCAGTCCTCCATGTCTTTCTTAGAGCCGTTACCTTCCTCCGGGTGAGATGGAGGCAAGGGTTCCACAGATTGTATAGAATTTTGATTAGTGGTATATAATTTGGCTAGCGTGGCATACCGGGGCAGGTACACTTCCCTCTCCCCGATATTTATTATGCGAACGGGCACCCTCCCATGGCGTACATTGACCACCCCCCGTGCTGTCAAAATGGTGGGCCTACTGTCTGAGTAAACTGGTTCTACCATTGCCTGGTAATCTCTACCTCTCAGACCAATAGCTGCCCGGCACCAAATCATCATTTCACTTTTTGGGGGCATGGCAATAGGAAAAGGGTCACACATTCTTACGCTACCAATCTCACCGCCGGAGAGTTCCACTTGTTGCCGTTGCATCAGTGCCCGGATCTCTTTCTGGAGCACCCGCTGCTCGCCGGAGCTGGCGTTCTTGGCAACCTGCTGTAAAAGGAAAATCACCTCTGCAAGACAATTTTCAATTACGTTAGTTCCTAGAGTTATTTTTGGGTGACTCTCATGTTTATCAATATCTACAATGATCAGTCCCTGTGCGGCCAGTTCGACTCTACCGATTTTGAGGGTCACCTCTTTAAATCCGATCTGTGGCACGGGCTGGCCATTGCTGGCGATGATACTCAAGTCGTCGTCAGGGTAGCGGGTAATATCCGAGTCATTCCAGTACTGCTTGAAGAGCACGTACGGGATGGTGGTGACCTGTGACCCGGTATCCAGTAGGGCACTCATGGGAATGCCATCCAGTACCACAGGCAAGACTGGACGTCCTCCCACATATCTGTCGCGCCAGTTCGATGGGCCTGGTGATCTTTTTCCTGGGGGTTGGCCCTCTACCCCAGGTTGTGCCCGTTTAAAGAACAGTACCTTTCCATATGTCCGGGTTGATTGCAGCGGCGGCAGATGGGTCGTCCGTCCTCGCTGTATCGGTCACTGGGTCTTCCTCTGGCCGGTGGGGTCCTCCTTGGTCGACGCCACGGGATGTCCTCCGGTCCGGATGCCAGCTGGATCTTCCCTGGGGTGGAAACCTGTAAAGACTGCACAGTTCGGGTTAGCGCAGCAACGCTCTTAACTAGCTCTTGGACCTGATGGTGTAGGTCTGGAGCCGGGTCATTGTCCAAAGCCTGCGCATGAGCTCCCACAGGCCCTGTCGACAAGGGCGCCGCCTCCTGGTGGTAAGTGATAGCTGGGCGCCTGTGGGTCACAACGCCACCCGGTGCTGGTTCTCGGAGCACCCGGATAGCTCTATCCTTGAACTGTGCAAAGTCCAGATGGGGATCCTGTAAGGCCATTGCCCGCAACTGGGTTCGGTGGGCATTGCAATATAAACCCTCTATAAATTGTTCAGTCAACAGCCTGTCCTCGTTTCCCACCCCATCAGGGTCGGTCTGCTTTATGGCCCTCAGGGCCTCTTGTAGGTTTAGTGCATAGTCCCTTATACTCTCATGCGCTCGCTGCTTGCACCCGTAGAATCTAAGCTTGATCTCGGCTGAGGTGCGGGTATCGAAGGTGTCCCTCAGCCGGGTTAGTATCTCTGCGACAGTCCTCCTCCCAGGTGGCCAAGATTTTACTTCTCTTTTGGCTGCCCCGGTTAGTTGGGCCACCAGGATGCTCACTTTTTGCTCTTCTGTGAGGGGGTACACCTGGAAGAGGCTATCCAGCTTTTCTCTAAAGTCATGCAGGGTATGTGACTCCCCTGAGTACTGGGGTAGCCAAGCTGCTCCCGGGATATAGGGCATGGTGAAGGGCATAACTGCAGCAGCGGTAGCGCTGGCGGGGGTTGAGGCAGTGAAGCTCTCCTCCGTATCCGACATCTTCCTCCCCCCTAGTGGACCGTGGCCTACCTTGCGATGATCCTCTTCCGTAGGCCGCGGCTCCGCAGTGGATCGTCAGGGTTGAGGACCTTCCGTCGCGCTCCTGTGACGTCGGCGTCTGCTGGGCTCCTTCCAGGACCTTACGCAACGTCCGGACGTGAGGCGGGGCTTCAGTTCTCGCGCGCTTTCGGAGTCCACGCCCCTCTTCTTCCCGCGCGGCGTCCTCAAGATGGCGTCCAATGGCGGGAAAACTCCACGGATGGCGGGAAGAAGGTCGAAGATAGCGCCGGATGGCGGGAAAACTTCGCGGATGGCGGGAAGAAGGTAGAAGATGGCGCCGGATGGCGGGAAACCTCCACGGATAGCGGGAATCTTCACCACTGGTAAGTTTGAACAGTCTTTGCTTTTCAGGCACGCAGTACCCGGTGGTTGCGGGCACGAAATCCTGCCGACTACGCCAAAGTTGACGCGCCCCTGGGCCTGTGTCGCGCTGCGCTGCGCATGCGGGAGCTTACCCGGAGCCGGATCTGTGGAGGGTTGTAGTCTCGTGGCGGTGACCCGGTCCGTGCCCAGGGAGTCAAACTAGACGGCAGTCCATTAGTAGTAAATGGTTGATGACTACGCCACCCGTTGAGTGCAGCCAGGGGGCTGCTGCTGCAGGGCAGACCGCTGAGGCCGATGGTGGGATTGTGCAGCGTGATAGTATAACCCCCAATGGGAGGGGTATGGCCTCAGGGCAGCCGACGTGGATGATGGGGGTAGCAGGAACCACTCAGAGACGGTACAGTGTAGTTCAGGGTCTTTACTGGTAACAACAAAAGACCCTCCCGGAGTACTTGCTAGCGGATGGGGCCTGGTCAGTCCTTGAGCAGATGGGATCTCCCCTGGCCAGGCGTAGTTGTAGGCCTCCCAAACTGACTGTACTCTTCTGGCTACCTTGCTAGGAGCTGATGTAAGTAGCCCACGTCCCTGAGTGTACCGTGTGGTGCTCACCCGTATGGCCGGTGACTCGGGGCCTTCTAATGGCTTCCGCTCCACGATGGCGGTGCTGGTCCCACGCGTGTGACCGTGCCTTCGGGCTTCTGGGCCAGAGGACCTGAAATCCCCTGCCTGACGGATTCTGCTGCTGGGCAGGAATTAGTCCCCACAGCCTCGGACTCCGGGTCCGGTAAAAAGTCTTCTTAGTCAGGGCGAACTCTGCAGCTGCCAGCCCCTGACTCCTTGTAACTGCTGTTTCTTCCTATGCTGTCTCTACTTCTTCTCTTCTTCTACTCACTCACCCTGCCTCAGCCCCAGGTTTATATAGGGGAAGTTCTTCCCCTCCCAAGACTGGGCAGGAGGTGTGGCATGCACAGGATCCCTGACTAAAGGACCTCCCACCTGCTCTCAGACATAACATTACGTTACTGTGGCAACCAGACCCCTGGGGTGTCACATTAGGAGTGCAGGAAGCTGAGATCAGGGCTGCTGTTTGCAGGGCTCTCCCTGTCAAGAGTGCAGGAAGCTGAGATCAGGGCTGCTGTTTGCAGGGCTCTCCCTGTCAGGAGTGCAGGAAGCTGAGATCAGTGCTGCTGTTTGCAGGGCTCTCCCTGTCAGGAGTGCAGGAAGCTGAGATCAGGGCTGCTGTTTGTAGGGCTCTCCCTGTCAAGAGTGCAGGAAGCTGAGATCAGGGCTGCTGTTTGCAGGGCTCTCCCTGTCAGGAGTGCAGGAAGCTGAGATCAGGGCTGCTGTATGCAGGGCTCTCCCTGTCAGGAGCGCAGGAAGCTGAGATCAGTGCTGCTCTTTGCAGGGCTCTCCCTGTCAGGAGTGCAGGAAGCTGAGATCAGGGCTGCTGTTTGCAGGGCTCTCCCTGTCAGGAGCGCAGGAAGCTGAGATCAGTGCTGCTGTTTGCAGGGCTCTCCCTGTCAGGAGCGCAGGAAGCGGAGATCAGTGCTGCTGTTTGCAGGGCTCTCCCTGTCAGGAGTGCAGGAAGCTGAGATCAGGGCTGCTGTTTGCAGGGCTCTCCCTGTCAGGAGCGCAGGAAGCTGAGATCGGTGCTGCTCTTTGCAGGGCTCTCCCTGTCAGGAGCGCAGGAAGCTGAGATCAGGGCTGCTGTTTGCATGGCTCTCCCTGTCAGGAGTGCAGGAAGCTGAGATCAGGGCTGCTGTTTGCAGGGCTCTCCCTGTCAGGAGCAGGAAGCTGAGATCAGGGCTGCTGTTTGCAGGGCTCTCCCTGTCAGGAGCAGGAAGCTGAGATCAGGGCTGCTGTTTGCAGGGCTCTCCCTGTCAGGAGTGCAGGAAGCTGAGATCAGTGCTGCTGTTTGCAGGGCTCTCCCTGTCAGGAGCGCAGGAAGCTGAGATCAGGGCTGCTGTTTGCAGAGCTCTCCCTGTCAGGAGCAGGAAGCTGAGATCAGTGCTGCTGTTTGCATGGCTCTCCCTGTCAGGAGTGCAGGAAGCTGAGATCAGTGCTGCTGTTTGCATGGCTCTCCCTGTCAGGAGTGCAGGAAGCTGAGATCAGTGCTGCTGTTTGCATGGCTCTCCCTGTCAGGAGTGCAGGAAGCTGAGATCAGGGCTGCTGTTTGCAGGGCTCTCCCTGTCAGGAGCTCAGGAAGCTGAGATCAGTGCTGCTCTTTGCAGGGCTCTCCCTGTCAAGAGCAGGAAGCTGAGATCAGTGCTGCTCTTTGCAGGGCTCTCCCTGTCAAGAGCAGGAAGCTGAGATCAGTGCTGCTGTTTGCATGGCTCTCCCTGTCAGGAGTGCAGGAAGCTGAGATCAGGGCTGCTGTTTGCAGGGCTCTCCCTGTCAGGAGTGCAGGAAGCTGAGATCAGTGCTGCTCTTTGCAGGGCTCTCCCTGTCAGGACTGCAGGAAGCTGAGTTCAGTGCTGCTGTTTGCAGGGCTCTCCCTGTCAGGAGCAGGAAGCTGAGATCAGGGCTACTGTTTGCAGGGCTCTCCCTGTCAGGAGTGCAGGAAGCTGAGATCAGGGCTGCTGTTTGCAGGGCTCTCCCTGTCAGGAGTGCAGGAAGCTAAGATCAGGGCTGCTGTTTGCAGGGCTCTCCCTGTCAGGAGTGCAGGAGGCTGAGATCAGTGCTGCTCTTTGCAGGGCTCTCCCTGTCAGGAGTGCAAGAAGCTGAGATCAGTGCTGCTGTTTGCAGGGCTCTCCCTGTCAGGAGCGCAGGAAGCTGAGATCAGTGCTGCTGTTTGCAGGGCTCTCCCTGTCAGGAGTGCAGGAAGCTGAGATCAGTGCTGCTCTTTGCAGGGCTCTCCCTGTCAGGAGCAGGAAGCTGAGATCAGGGCTGCTGATTGCAGGGCTCTCCCTGTCAGGAGTGCAGGAAGCTGAGATCAGGGCTGCTGTTTGCAGGGCTCTCCCTGTCAGGAGTGCAGGAAGCTGAGATCAGGGCTGCTGTTTGCAGGGCTCTCCCTGTCAGGAGTGCAAGAAGCTGAGATCAGTGCTGCTGTTTGCAGGGCTCTCCCTGTCAGGAGCAGGAAGCTGAGATCAGGGTTGCTGTTTGCAGGGCTCTCCCTGTCAGGAGTGCAGGAAGCGGAGATCAGGGCTGCTGTTTGCAGGGCTCTCCCTGTCAGGAGCAGGAAGCTGAGATCAGGGTTGCTGTTTGGTGGGCTCTCCCTGTCAGGAGCAGGAAGCTGAGATCAGTGCTGCTGTTTGCAGGGCTCTCCCTGTCAGGAGTGCAGGAACCTGAGATCAATGCAGCTCTTTGCAGGGCTCTCCCTGTCAGGAGTGCAGGAAGCTGAGCTCAGTGCTGCTCTTTGCAGGGCTCTCCCTGTCAGGAGCAGGAAGCTGAGCTCAGTGCTGCTGTTTGCAGGGCTCTCCCTGTCAGGAGTGCAGGAAGCTGAGATCAATGCAGCTCTTTGCAGGGCTCTCCCTGTCAGGAGTGCAGGAAGCTGAGCTCAGTGCTGCTCTTTGCAGGGCTCTCCCTGTCAGGAGCAGGAAGCTGAGATCAGTGCTGCTCTTTGCAGGGCTCTCCCTGTCAGGAGTGCAGGAAGCTGAGATCAGTGCTGCTCTTTGCAGGGCTCTCCCTGTCTGGAGTGCAGGAAGCTGAGATCAGGGCTGCTGTTTGCAGGGCTCTCCCTGTCAGGAGTGCAGGAAGCTGAGCTCAGTGCTGCTGTTTGCAGGGCTCTCCCTGTCAGGAGTGCAGGAAGCTGAGATCAGGGCTGCTGTTTGCAGGGCTCTCCCTGTCAGGAGCGCAGGAAGCTGAGATCAGTGCTGCTGTTTGCAGGGCTCTCCCTGGCAGGAGTGCAGGAGGCTGAGATCAGGGCTGCTGTTTGCAGGGCTCTCCCTGTCAGGAGTGCAGGAGGCTGAGATCAGGGCTGCTGTTTGCAGGGCTCTCCCTGTCAGGAGTGCAGGAAGCTGAGCTCAGTGCTGCTGTTTGCAGGGCTCTCCCTGTCAGGAGTGCAGGAAGCTGAGCTCAGTGCTGCTGTTTGCAGGGCTCTCCCTGTCAGGAGTGCAGGAAGCTGAGCTCAGTGCTGCTGTTTGCAGGGCTCTCCCTGTCAGGAGCGCAGGAAGCTGAGATCAGTGCTGCTCTTTGCAGGGCTCTCCCTGTCAGGAGCGCAGGAAGCTGAGATCAGTGCTGCTGTTTGCAGGGCTCTCCCTGTCAGGAGTGCAGGAAGCTGAGATCAGGGCTGCTGTTTGCAGGGCTCTCCCTGTCAGGAGTGCAGGAAGCTGAGATCAGGGCTGCTGTTTGCAGGGCTCTCCCTGTCAGGAGCGCAGGAAGCTGAGATCAGTGCTGCTGTTTGCAGGGCTCTCCCTGTCAGGAGCGCAGGAAGCTGAGATCAGTGCTGCTGTTTGCAGGGCTCTCCCTGTCAGGAGCGCAGGAAGCTGAGATCAGGGCTGCTGTTTGCAGGGCTCTCCCTGTCAGGAGTGCAGGAAGCTGAGATCAGTGCTGCTCTTTGCAGGGCTCTCCCTGTCAGGAGTGCTGGAAGCTGAGATCAGTGCTGCTGTTTGCAGGGCTCTCCCTGTCAGGAGCGCAGGAAGCTGAGATCAGTGCTGCTGTTTGCAGGGCTCTCCCTGTCAGGAGTGCAGGAAGCTGAGATCAGGGCTGCTGTTTGCAGGGCTCTCCCTGTCAGGAGCGCAGGAAGCTGAGATCAGTGCTGCTGTTTGCAGGGCTCTCCCTGTCAGGAGTGCAGGAAGCTGAGATCAGTGCTGCTGTTTGCAGGGCTCTCCCTGTCAGGAGCGCAGGAAGCTGAGATCAGGGCTGCTGTTTGCAGGGCTCTCCCTGTCAGGAGTGCAGGAAGCTGAGATCATTGCTGCTCTTTGCAGGGCTCTCCCTGTCAGGAGTGCTGGAAGCTGAGATCAGTGCTGCTGTTTGCAGGGCTCTCCCTGTCAGGAGTGCAGGAGGCTGAGATCAGTGCTGCTGTTTGCAGGGCTCTCCCTGTCAGGAGCAGGAAGCTGAGCTCAGTGCTGCTGTTTCCAGGACTCTCCCTGTCAGGAGCGCAGGAAGCTGAGATCGGTGCTGCTCTTTGCAGGGCTCTCCCTGTCAGGAGCGCAGGAAGCTGATATCAGGGCTGCTGTTTGCATGGCTCTCCCTGTCAGGAGTGCAGGAAGCTGAGATCAGGGCTGCTGTTTGCAGGGCTCTCCCTGTCAGGAGCAGGAAGCTGAGATCAGGGCTGCTGTTTGCAGGGCTCTCCCTGTCAGGAGCAGGAAGCTGAGATCAGGGCTGCTGTTTGCAGGGCTCTCCCTGTCAGGAGTGCAGGAAGCTGAGATCAGTGCTGCTGTTTGCAGGGCTCTCCCTGTCAGGAGTCAGGAGCGCAGGAAGCTGAGATCAGTGCTGCTGTTTGCAGGGCTCTCCCTGTCAGGAGTGCAGGAAGCTGAGATCAGGGCTGCTGTTTGCAGGGCTCTCCCTGTCAGGAGTGCAGGAAGCTGAGATCAGTGCTGCTGTTTGCATGGCTCTCCCTGTCAGGAGTGCAGGAAGCTGAGATCAGGGCTGCTGTTTGCAGGGCTCTCCCTGTCAGGAGCTCAGGAAGCTGAGATCAGTGCTGCTCTTTGCAGGGCTCTCCCTGTCAGGACCGCAGGAAGCTGAGTTCAGTGCTGCTGTTTGCAGGGCTCTCCCTGTCAGGAGCAGGAAGCTGAGATCAGGGCTACTGTTTGCAGGGCTCTCCCTGTCAGGAGTGCAGGAAGCTGAGATCAGGGCTGCTGTTTGCAGGGCTCTCCCTGTCAGGAGTGCAGGAAGCTAAGATCAGGGCTGCTGTTTGCAGGTCTCTCCCTGTCAGGAGTGCAGGAGGCTGAGATCAGTGCTGCTGTTTGCAGGGCTCTCCCTGTCAGGAGTGCAAGAAGCTGAGATCAGTGCTGCTGTTTGCAGGGCTCTCCCTGTCAGGAGTGCAGGAAGCTAAGATCAGTGCTGCTGTTTGCAGGGCTCTCCCTGTCAGGAGTGCAGGAGGCTGAGATCAGTGCTGCTGTTTGCAGGGCTCTCCCTGTCAGGAGTGCAAGAAGCTGAGATCAGTGCTGCTGTTTGCAGGGCTCTCCCTGTCAGGAGCGCAGGAAGCTGAGATCAGTGCTGCTGTTTGCAGGGCTCTCCCTGTCAGGAGTGCAGGAAGCTGAGATCAGTGCTGCTCTTTGCAGGGCTCTCCCTGTCAGGAGCAGGAAGCTGAGATCAGGGCTGCTGTTTGCAGGGCTCTCCCTGTCAGGAGTGCAGGAAGCTGAGATCAGGGCTGCTGTTTGCAGGGCTCTCCCTGTCAGGAGTGCAGGAAGCTGAGATCAGTGCTGCTGTTTGCAGGGCTCTCCCTGTCAGGAGTGCAAGAAGCTGAGATCAGTGCTGCTGTTTGCAGGGCTCTCCCTGTCAGGAGCAGGAAGCTGAGATCAGGGCTGCTGTTTGCAGGGCTCTCCCTGTCAGGAGTGCAGGAAGCTGAGATCAGTGCTGCTGTTTGCAGGGCTCTTCCTGTCAGGAGTGCAAGAAGCTGAGATCAGTGCTGCTGTTTGCAGGGCTCTCCCTGTCAGGAGCAGGAAGCTGAGATCAGTGCTGCTGTTTGCAGGGCTCTCCCTGTCAGGAGCAGGAAGCTGAGATCAGGGCTGCTGTTTGCAGGGCTCTCCCTGTCAGGAGCAGGAAGCTGAGATCAGTGCTGCTGTTTGCATGGCTCTCCCTGTCAGGAGTGCAGGAAGCTGAGATCAGTGCTGCTGTTTGCATGGCTCTCCCTGTCAGGAGTGCAGGAAGCTGAGATCAGGGCTGCTGTTTGCAGGGCTCTCCCTGTCAGGAGCTCAGGAAGCTGAGATCAGTGCTGCTCTTTGCAGGGCTCTCCCTGTCAAGAGCAGGAAGCTGAGATCAGTGCTGCTCTTTGCAGGGCTCTCCCTGTCAAGAGCAGGAAGCTGAGATCAGGGCTGCTGTTTGCATGGCTCTCCCTGTCAAGAGCAGGAAGCTGAGATCAGGGCTGCTGTTTGCAGGGCTCTCCCTGTCAGGAGTGCAGGAAGCTGAGATCAGGGCTGCTGTTTGCAGGGCTCTCCCTGTCAGGAGTGCAGGAAGCTGAGATCAGTGCTGCTGTTTGCAGGGCTCTCCCTGTCAGGAGCAGGAAGCTGAGATCAGGGCTACTGTTTGCAGGGCTCTCCCTGTCAGGAGTGCAGGAAGCTGAGATCAGGGCTGCTGTTTGCAGGGCTCTCCCTGTCAGGAGTGCAGGAAGCTAAGATCAGGGCTGCTGTTTGCAGGGCTCTCCCTGTCAGGAGTGCAGGAGGCTGAGATCAGTGCTGCTCTTTGCAGGGCTCTCCCTGTCAGGAGTGCAAGAAGCTGAGATCAGTGCTGCTGTTTGCAGGGCTCTCCCTGTCAGGAGCGCAGGAAGCTGAGATCAGTGCTGCTGTTTGCAGGGCTCTCCCTGTCAGGAGTGCAGGAAGCTGAGATCAGTGCTGCTCTTTGCAGGGCTCTCCTTGTCAGGAGCAGGAAGCTGAGATCAGGGCTGCTGATTGCAGGGCTCTCCCTGTCAGGAGTGCAGGAAGCTGAGATCAGGGCTGCTGTTTGCAGGGCTCTCCCTGTCAGGAGTGCAGGAAGCTGAGATCAGTGCTGCTGTTTGCAGGGCTCTCCCTGTCAGGAGTGCAAGAAGCTGAGATCAGTGCTGCTGTTTGCAGGGCTCTCCCTGTCAGGAGCAGGAAGCTGAGATCAGGGTTGCTGTTTGCAGGGCTCTCCCTGTCAGGAGTGCAGGAAGCGGAGATCAGGGCTGCTGTTTGCAGGGCTCTCCCTGTCAGGAGTGCAGGAAGCTGAGCTCAGTGCTGCTCTTTGCAGGGCTCTCCCTGTCAGGAGCAGGAAGCTGAGATCAGTGCTGCTCTTTGCAGGGCTCTCCCTGTCAGTAGTGCAGGAAGGTGAGATCAGTGCTGCTCTTTGCAGGGCTCTCCCTGTCTGGAGTGCAGGAAGCTGAGATCAGGGCTGCTGTTTGCAGGGCTCTCCCTGTCAGGAGTGCAGGAAGCTGAGCTCAGTGCTGCTGTTTGCAGGGCTCTCCCTGTCAGGAGTGCAGGAAGCTGAGATCAGGGCTGCTGTTTGCAGGGCTCTCCCTGTCAGGAGCGCAGGAAGCTGAGATCAGTGCTGCTGTTTGCAGGGCTCTCCCTGTCAGGAGTGCAGGAGGCTGAGATCAGGGCTGCTGTTTGCAGGGCTCTCCCTGTCAGGAGTGCAGGAGGCTGAGATCAGGGCTGCTGTTTGCAGGGCTCTCCCTGTCAGGAGTGCAGGAAGCTGAGCTCAGTGCTGCTGTTTGCAGGGCTCTCCCTGTCAGGAGTGCAGGAAGCTGAGCTCAGTGCTGCTGTTTGCAGGGCTCTCCCTGTCAGGAGTGCAGGAAGCTGAGATCAGTGCTGCTGTTTGCAGGGCTCTCCCTGTCAGGAGTGCAGGAAGCTGAGCTCAGTGCTGCTGTTTGCAGGGCTCTCCCTGTCAGGAGCGCAGGAAGCTGAGATCCGTGCTGCTCTTTGCAGGGCTCTCCCTGTCAGGAGCGCAGGAAGCTGAGATCAGTGCTGCTGTTTGCAGGGCTCTCCCTGTCAGGAGTGCAGGAAGCTGAGATCAGGGCTGCTGTTTGCAGGGCTCTCCCTGTCAGGAGTGCAGGAAGCTGAGATCAGGGCTGCTGTTTGCAGGGCTCTCCCTGTCAGGAGCGCAGGAAGCTGAGATCAGTGCTGCTGTTTGCAGGGCTCTCCCTGTCAGGAGTGCAGGAAGCTGAGATCAGTGCTGCTGTTTGCAGGGCTCTCCCTGTCAGGAGCGCAGGAAGCTGAGATCAGGGCTGCTGTTTGCAGGGCTCTCCCTGTCAGGAGTGCAGGAAGCTGAGATCAGTGCTGCTCTTTGCAGGGCTCTCCCTGTCAGGAGTGCTGGAAGCTGAGATCAGTGCTGCTGTTTGCAGGGCTCTCCCTGTCAGGAGCGCAGGAAGCTGAGATCAGTGCTGCTGTTTGCAGGGCTCTCCCTGTCAGGAGTGCAGGAAGCTGAGATCAGGGCTGCTGTTTGCAGGGCTCTCCCTGTCAGGAGCGCAGGAAGCTGAGATCAGTGCTGCTGTTTGCAGGGCTCTCCCTGTCAGGAGTGCAGGAAGCTGAGATCAGTGCTGCTGTTTGCAGGGCTCTCCCTGTCAGGAGCGCAGGAAGCTGAGATCAGGGCTGCTGTTTGCAGGGCTCTCCCTGTCAGGAGTGCAGGAAGCTGAGATCATTGCTGCTCTTTGCAGGGCTCTCCCTGTCAGGAGTGCTGGAAGCTGAGATCAGTGCTGCTGTTTGCAGGGCTCTCCCTGTCAGGAGCAGGAAGCTGAGCTCAGTGCTGCTGTTTCCAGGACTCTCCCTGTCAGGAGCGCAGGAAGCTGAGATCGGTGCTGCTCTTTGCAGGGCTCTCCCTGTCAGGAGCGCAGGAAGCTGAGATCAGGGCTGCTGTTTGCATGGCTCTCCCTGTCAGGAGTGCAGGAAGCTGAGATCAGGGCTGCTGTTTGCAGGGCTCTCCCTGTCAGGAGCAGGAAGCTGAGATCAGGGCTGCTGTTTGCAGGGCTCTCCCTGTCAGGAGCAGGAAGCTGAGATCAGGGCTGCTGTTTGCAGGGCTCTCCCTGTCAGGAGTGCAGGAAGCTGAGATCAGTGCTGCTGTTTGCAGGGCTCTCCCTGTCAGGAGCGCAGGAAGCTGAGATCAGTGCTGCTGTTTGCAGGGCTCTCCCTGTCAGGAGCGCAGGAAGCTGAGATCAGTGCTGCTGTTTGCAGGGCTCTCCCTGTCAGGAGTGCAGGAAGCTGAGATCAGGGCTGCTGTTTGCAGGGCTCTCCCTGTCAGGAGCGCAGGAAGCTGAGATCAGGGCTGCTGTTTGCAGGGCTCTCCCTGTCAGGAGCAGGAAGCTGAGATCAGTGCTGCTGTTTGCAGGGCTCTCCCTGTCAGGAGTGCAGGAAGCTGAGATCAGTGCTGCTGTTTGCATGGCTCTCCCTGTCAGGAGTGCAGGAAGCTGAGATCAGTGCTGCTGTTTGCATGGCTCTCCCTGTCAGGAGTGCAGGAAGCTGAGATCAGGGCTGCTGTTTGCAGGGCTCTCCCTGTCAGGAGCTCAGGAAGCTGAGATCAGTGCTGCTCTTTGCAGGGCTCTCCCTGTCAAGAGCAGGAAGCTGAGATCAGTGCTGCTCTTTGCAGGGCTCTCCCTGTCAAGAGCAGGAAGCTGAGATCAGTGCTGCTGTTTGCATGGCTCTCCCTGTCAGGAGTGCAGGAAGCTGAGATCAGGGCTGCTGTTTGCAGGGCTCTCCCTGTCAGGAGTGCTGGAAGCTGAGATCAGTGCTGCTCTTTGCAGGGCTCTCCCTGTCAGGACCGCAGGAAGCTGAGTTCAGTGCTGCTCTTTGCAGGGCTCTCCCTGTCAGGAGCAGGAAGCTGAGATCAGGGCTACTGTTTGCAGGGCTCTCCCTGTCAGGAGTGCAGGAAGCTGAGATCAGGGCTGCTGTTTGCAGGGCTCTCCCTGTCAGGAGTGCAGGAAGCTAAGATCAGGGCTGCTGTTTGCAGGTCTCTCCCTGTCAGGAGTGCAGGAGGCTGAGATCAGTGCTGCTGTTTGCAGGGCTCTCCCTGTCAGGAGTGCAAGAAGCTGAGATCAGTGCTGCTGTTTGCAGGGCTCTCCCTGTCAGGAGTGCAGGAAGCTAAGATCAGTGCTGCTGTTTGCAGGGCTCTCCCTGTCAGGAGTGCAGGAGGCTGAGATCAGTGCTGCTCTTTGCAGGGCTCTCCCTGTCAGGAGTGCAAGAAGCTGAGATCAGTGCTGCTGTTTGCAGGGCTCTCCCTGTCAGGAGCGCAGGAAGCTGAGATCAGTGCTGCTGTTTGTAGGGCTCTCCCTGTCAGGAGTGCAGGAAGCTGAGATCAGTGCTGCTCTTTGCAGGGCTCTCCCTGTCAGGAGCAGGAAGCTGAGATCAGGGCTGCTGTTTGCAGGGCTCTCCCTGTCAGGAGCAGGAAGCTGAGATCAGGGCTGCTGTTTGCAGGGCTCTCCCTGTCAGGAGTGCAGGAAGCTGAGATCAGTGCTGCTGTTTGCAGGGCTCTCCCTGTCAGGAGTGCAAGAAGCTGAGATCAGTGCTGCTGTTTGCAGGGCTCTCCCTGTCAGGAGCAGGAAGCTGAGATCAGGGTTGCTGTTTGGTGGGCTCTCCCTGTCAGGAGCAGGAAGCTGAGATCAGTGCTGCTGTTTGCAGGGCTCTCCCTGTCAGGAGTGCAGGAAGCTGAGATCAATGCAGCTCTTTGCAGGGCTCTCCCTGTCAGGAGTGCAGGAAGCTGAGCTCAGTGCTGCTCTTTGCAGGGCTCTCCCTGTCAGGAGCAGGAAGCTGAGCTCAGTGCTGCTGTTTGCAGGGCTCTCCCTGTCTGGAGTGCAGGAAGCTGAGATCAATGCAGCTCTTTGCAGGGCTCTCCCTGTCAGGAGTGCAGGAAGCTGAGCTCAGTGCTGCTCTTTGCAGGGCTCTCCCTGTCAGGAGCGCAGGAAGCTGAGATCAGTGCTGCTGTTTGCAGGGCTCTCCCTGTCAGGAGTGCAGGAAGCTGAGATCAGGGCTGCTGTTTGCAGGGCTCTCCCTGTCAGGAGCGCAGGAAGCTGAGATCAGTGCTGCTGTTTGCAGGGCTCTCCCTGTCAGGAGTGCAGGAAGCTGAGATCAGTGCTGCTGTTTGCAGGGCTCTCCCTGTCAGGAGTGCAGGAAGCTGAGATCATTGCTGCTCTTTGCAGGGCTCTCCCTGTCAGGAGTGCTGGAAGCTGAGATCAGTGCTGCTGTTTGCAGGGCTCTCCCTGTCAGGAGTGCAGGAGGCTGAGATCAGTGCTGCTGTTTGCAGGGCTCTCCCTGTCAGGAGCAGGAAGCTGAGCTCAGTGCTGCTGTTTCCAGGACTCTCCCTGTCAGGAGCGCAGGAAGCTGAGATCGGTGCTGCTCTTTGCAGGGCTCTCCCTGTCAGGAGCGCAGGAAGCTGAGATCAGGGCTGCTGTTTGCATGGCTCTCCCTGTCAGGAGTGCAGGAAGCTGAGATCAGTGCTGCTCTTTGCAGGGCTCTCCCTGTCAAGAGCAGGAAGCTGAGATCAGTGCTGCTGTTTGCATGGCTCTCCCTGTCAGGAGTGCAGGAAGCTGAGATCAGGGCTGCTGTTTGCAGGGCTCTCCCTGTCAGGAGTGCTGGAAGCTGAGATCAGTGCTGCTCTTTGCAGGGCTCTCCCTGTCAGGACCGCAGGAAGCTGAGTTCAGTGCTGCTGTTTGCAGGGCTCTCCCTGTCAGGAGCAGGAAGCTGAGATCAGGGCTACTGTTTGCAAGGCTCTCCCTGTCAGGAGTGCAGGAAGCTGAGATCAGGGCTGCTGTTTGCAGGGCTCTCCCTGTCAGGAGTGCAGGAAGCTAAGATCAGGGCTGCTGTTTGCAGGTCTCTCCCTGTCAGGAGTGCAGGAGGCTGAGATCAGTGCTGCTGTTTGCAGGGCTCTCCCTGTCAGGAGTGCAAGAAGCTGAGATCAGTGCTGCTGTTTGCAGGGCTCTCCCTGTCAGGAGTGCAGGAAGCTAAGATCAGTGCTGCTGTTTGCAGGGCTCTCCCTGTCAGGAGTGCAGGAGGCTGAGATCAGTGCTGCTCTTTGCAGGGCTCTCCCTGTCAGGAGTGCAAGAAGCTGAGATCAGTGCTGCTGTTTGCAGGGCTCTCCCTGTCAGGAGCGCAGGAAGCTGAGATCAGTGCTGCTGTTTGCAGGGCTCTCCCTGTCAGGAGTGCAGGAAGCTGAGATCAGTGCTGCTCTTTGCAGGGCTCTCCCTGTCAGGAGCAGGAAGCTGAGATCAGGGCTGCTGTTTGCAGGGCTCTCCCTGTCAGGAGCAGGAAGCTGAGATCAGGGCTGCTGTTTGCAGGGCTCTCCCTGTCAGGAGTGCAGGAAGCTGAGATCAGTGCTGCTGTTTGCAGGGCTCTCCCTGTCAGGAGTGCAAGAAGCTGAGATCAGTGCTGCTGTTTGCAGGGCTCTCCCTGTCAGGAGCAGGAAGCTGAGATCAGGGTTGCTGTTTGGTGGGCTCTCCCTGTCAGGAGCAGGAAGCTGAGATCAGTGCTGCTGTTTGCAGGGCTCTCCCTGTCAGGAGTGCAGGAAGCTGAGATCAATGCAGCTCTTTGCAGGGCTCTCCCTGTCAGGAGTGCAGGAAGCTGAGCTCAGTGCTGCTCTTTGCAGGGCTCTCCCTGTCAGGAGCAGGAAGCTGAGCTCAGTGCTGCTGTTTGCAGGGCTCTCCCTGTCTGGAGTGCAGGAAGCTGAGATCAATGCAGCTCTTTGCAGGGCTCTCCCTGTCAGGAGTGCAGGAAGCTGAGCTCAGTGCTGCTCTTTGCAGGGCTCTCCCTGTCAGGAGCGCAGGAAGCTGAGATCAGTGCTGCTGTTTGCAGGGCTCTCCCTGTCAGGAGTGCAGGAAGCTGAGATCAGGGCTGCTGTTTGCAGGGCTCTCCCTGTCAGGAGCGCAGGAAGCTGAGATCAGTGCTGCTGTTTGCAGGGCTCTCCCTGTCAGGAGTGCAGGAAGCTGAGATCAGTGCTGCTGTTTGCAGGGCTCTCCCTGTCAGGAGCGCAGGAAGCTGAGATCAGGGCTGCTGTTTGCAGGGCTCTCCCTGTCAGGAGTGCAGGAAGCTGAGATCATTGCTGCTCTTTGCAGGGCTCTCCCTGTCAGGAGTGCTGGAAGCTGAGATCAGTGCTGCTGTTTGCAGGGCTCTCCCTGTCAGGAGTGCAGGAGGCTGAGATCAGTGCTGCTGTTTGCAGGGCTCTCCCTGTCAGGAGCAGGAAGCTGAGCTCAGTGCTGCTGTTTCCAGGACTCTCCCTGTCAGGAGCGCAGGAAGCTGAGATCGGTGCTGCTCTTTGCAGGGCTCTCCCTGTCAGGAGCGCAGGAAGCTGAGATCAGGGCTGCTGTTTGCATGGCTCTCCCTGTCAGGAGTGCAGGAAGCTGAGATCAGTGCTGCTCTTTGCAGGGCTCTCCCTGTCAAGAGCAGGAAGCTGAGATCAGTGCTGCTGTTTGCATGGCTCTCCCTGTCAGGAGCAGGAAGCTGAGATCAGTGCTGCTGTTTGCAGGGCTCTCCCTGTCAGGAGTGCTGGAAGCTGAGATCAGTGCTGCTGTTTGCATGGCTCTCCCTGTCAGGAGCAGGAAGCTGAGATCAGTGCTGCTGTTTGCAGGGCTCTCCCTGTCAGGAGTGCAGGAAGCTGAGATCAGGGCTGCTGTTTGCAGGGCTCTCCCTGTCAGGAGTGCTGGAAGCTGAGATCAGTGCTGCTCTTTGCAGGGCTCTCCCTGTCAGGAGCAGGAAGCTGAGATCAGGGCTACTGTTTGCAGGGCTCTCCCTGTCAGGAGTGCAGGAAGCTGAGATCAGGGCTGCTGTTTGCAGGGCTCTCCCTGTCAGGAGTGCAGGAAGCTAAGATCAGGGCTGCTGTTTGCAGGTCTCTCCCTGTCAGGAGTGCAGGAGGCTGAGATCAGTGCTGCTGTTTGCAGGGCTCTCCCTGTCAGGAGTGCAAGAAGCTGAGATCAGTGCTGCTGTTTGCAGGGCTCTCCCTGTCAGGAGTGCAGGAAGCTAAGATCAGTGCTGCTGTTTGCAGGGCTCTCCCTGTCAGGAGTGCATGAGGCTGAGATCAGTGCTGCTCTTTGCAGGGCTCTCCCTGTCAGGAGTGCAAGAAGCTGAGATCAGTGCTGCTGTTTGCAGGGCTCTCCCTGTCAGGAGCGCAGGAAGCTGAGATCAGTGCTGCTGTTTGCAGGGCTCTCCCTGTCAGGAGTGCAGGAAGCTGAGATCAGTGCTGCTCTTTGCAGGGCTCTCCCTGTCAGGAGCAGGAAGCTGAGATCAGGGCTGCTGTTTGCAGGGCTCTCCCTGTCAGGAGCAGGAAGCTGAGATCAGGGCTGCTGTTTGCAGGGCTCTCCCTGTCAGGAGTGCAGGAAGCTGAGATCAGTGCTGCTGTTTGCAGGGCTCTCCCTGTCAGGAGTGCAAGAAGCTGAGATCAGTGCTGCTGTTTGCAGGGCTCTCCCTGTCAGGAGCAGGAAGCTGAGATCAGGGTTGCTGTTTGGTGGGCTCTCCCTGTCAGGAGCAGGAAGCTGAGATCAGTGCTGCTGTTTGCAGGGCTCTCCCTGTCAGGAGTGCAGGAAGCTGAGATCAATGCAGCTCTTTGCAGGGCTCTCCCTGTCAGGAGTGCAGGAAGCTGAGCTCAGTGCTGCTCTTTGCAGGGCTCTCCCTGTCAGGAGCGCAGGAAGCTGAGATCAGTGCTGCTGTTTGCAGGGCTCTCCCTGTCAGGAGTGCAGGAAGCTGAGATCAGGGCTGCTGTTTGCAGGGCTCTCCCTGTCAGGAGCGCAGGAAGCTGAGATCAGTGCTGCTGTTTGCAGGGCTCTCCCTGTCAGGAGTGCAGGAAGCTGAGATCAGTGCTGCTGTTTGCAGGGCTCTCCCTGTCAGGAGCGCAGGAAGCTGAGATCAGGGCTGCTGTTTGCAGGGCTCTCCCTGTCAGGAGTGCAGGAAGCTGAGATCATTGCTGCTCTTTGCAGGGCTCTCCCTGTCAGGAGCAGGAAGCTGAGCTCAGTGCTGCTGTTTCCAGGACTCTCCCTGTCAGGAGCGCAGGAAGCTGAGATCGGTGCTGCTCTTTGCAGGGCTCTCCCTGTCAGGAGCGCAGGAAGCTGAGATCAGGGCTGCTGTTTGCATGGCTCTCCCTGTCAGGAGTGCAGGAAGCTGAGATCAGGGCTGCTGTTTGCAGGGCTCTCCCTGTCAGGAGCAGGAAGCTGAGATCAGGGCTGCTGTTTGCAGGGCTCTCCCTGTCAGGAGCAGGAAGCTGAGATCAGGGCTGCTGTTTGCAGGGCTCTCCCTGTCAGGAGTGCAGGAAGCTGAGATCAGTGCTGCTGTTTGCAGGGCTCTCCCTGTCAGGAGCGCAGGAAGCTGAGATCAGTGCTGCTGTTTGCAGGGCTCTCCCTGTCAGGAGCGCAGGAAGCTGAGATCAGTGCTGCTGTTTGCAGGGCTCTCCCTGTCAGGAGTGCAGGAAGCTGAGATCAGGGCTGCTGTTTGCAGGGCTCTCCCTGTCAGGAGCGCAGGAAGCTGAGATCAGGGCTGCTGTTTGCAGGGCTCTCCCTGTCAGGAGCAGGAAGCTGAGATCAGTGCTGCTGTTTGCAGGGCTCTCCCTGTCAGGAGTGCAGGAAGCTGAGATCAGTGCTGCTGTTTGCATGGCTCTCCCTGTCAGGAGTGCAGGAAGCTGAGATCAGTGCTGCTGTTTGCATGGCTCTCCCTGTCAGGAGTGCAGGAAGCTGAGATCAGGGCTGCTGTTTGCAGGGCTCTCCCTGTCAGGAGCTTAGGAAGCTGAGATCAGTGCTGCTCTTTGCAGGGCTCTCCCTGTCAAGAGTAGGAAGCTGAGATCAGTGCTGCTCTTTGCAGGGCTCTCCCTGTCAAGAGCAGGAAGCTGAGATCAGTGCTGCTGTTTGCATGGCTCTCCCTGTCAGGAGTGCAGGAAGCTGAGATCAGGGCTGCTGTTTGCAGGGCTCTCCCTGTCAGGAGTGCTGGAAGCTGAGATCAGTGCTGCTCTTTGCAGGGCTCTCCCTGTCAGGACCGCAGGAAGCTGAGTTCAGTGCTGCTGTTTGCAGGGCTCTCCCTGTCAGGAGCAGGAAGCTGAGATCAGGGCTACTGTTTGCAGGGCTCTCCCTGTCAGGAGTGCAGGAAGCTGAGATCAGGGCTGCTGTTTGCAGGTCTCTCCCTGTCAGGAGTGCAGGAGGCTGAGATCAGTGCTGCTGTTTGCAGGGCTCTCCCTGTCAGGAGTGCAAGAAGCTGAGATCAGTGCTGCTGTTTGCAGGGCTCTCCCTGTCAGGAGTGCAGGAAGCTAAGATCAGTGCTGCTGTTTGCAGGGCTCTCCCTGTCAGGAGTGCAGGAGGCTGAGATCAGTGCTGCTCTTTGCAGGGCTCTCCCTGTCAGGAGTGCAAGAAGCTGAGATCAGTGCTGCTGTTTGCAGTGTTAGAACCTTGCTGTTAGGTTTTTTTTCCTTTGCTGGTCACATGACCTTGTTGGCCTATTTAATCCTGCTCCGCCCTTCTGGCTTTGCTGGACTTCATTGTATATCTACTTTCTAGCTAGCCTGTGCTCTGTATCTAACTCTGTTAGTTTGCTTGGTCTACGGACCTCTAGGTTCTATCTATTTTGTTTGTTCGTCTGTCTGCTACTATTTCTGTTAGGAGGTGTCCCATATTCCTCCCAGTCCTTAGTACTTGTAGGGATTCCCTCCCCAAATCTATAGGTCTCCGTACAGACTAGATTAGGACTTTAGCAGGTCTGATCGCAGGATCAGGTCCCCTGTTACATCGTAGGGATTCAGCTGAGTCTTATAGTAGGGACAGATCTCCTCTCTTTCCTTAGCTTTGGTAGCAGAACATAACAGTAAGTCCAGCCAGTAAATTCTCTAAGGAAAGATTTTTTTTTGTTCCATCATGGTGTCGGTTCAGGATTTGGCTAAACACCTGCAGGGACTCTCTCTGGAAGTGGCCGAGCTCCGTCAGCACGTGAGTAACTGTCCTGGAGCATATTTCTTGGAGCCTAAGGTATGTTTGCCGGATTTATTTTTTGGTGAACATCGAGAATTTTTTTCATTTAAAAATGCTTGCTTATTGTATTTTCGTTTGAGACCCAAGTCCTCTGGGGATGAATCCCAGCGCGTAGGGTTCATAATGTCACTTTTGCGCAAAGAGCCTCAGGAGTGGGCCTTTTCTTTGCAACCTAGTGATACATGCTTCAGATCAGTGGATAGTTTTTTTTCTGCTTTAGGACTATTATATGATGATCCTGACCGTGTGGCATCAGCTGAGACTGAGTTGAGACGTTTAAAACAAGGATCAGGTAATATGGAAAAATATTGTACACATTTTCGTCGTTGGTCCACTCAAACAGGGTGGAACGATTCTGCTCTGAAAAGTCTATTTCTTGCTGGGCTCAGTGAAAGGGTTAAAGACCTGCTAATTGCTTATCCTACACCTGAGGATTTGCAACAGGCTATGCAATTAGCTATACGGGTGGATAGAAGACTGCGTGCTAGGGTTAATGAGAGCAAATCCTCTGCTATGTCAGTTTCTGGTTATGATAATGTGTGTACTAACAGTGGTGAACCGATGGAGATTGGATCGGTGGCACCTCGCTCTCAAGAAAAACACCGTCGTTTTTCAGAAGGCTTGTGTTTCTATTGCGGGAAATCTGGTCATTTGATTAAAGGCTGTGAGCTTCGTATGAAGAAAGAAAAAAAAAATGGTCAGTCACGCCCGTATTGCCTGTTTAAATTCCAAGGGTATATTTTTAGCTGCTTCCACGATTGCTCAGGAAAAATTAATGGAATTTCGGGTGTTTGTTGATTGCGGGTCTACACTGAATGTTATTGATGGGGGATTCGTGGAAAAACTCAATTTAAAACCTGAACCTTTATCATCCCCCATTGCTGTGGTTTCTGTGGATGGCTCCCCTTTGAAGAATATTACTCTCAAGGTCAGTGAATTTCCTCTCACTATTAATGGTGTTCACCATGAGAAATTGGATTTGGTAGTGTTGAATAACTTGCCTTCTCCAGTAATATTGGGTTTGCCCTGGTTAAAATTTCACAATCCTGTACTGGATTGGTCTACCAGTGAAATTAAATCCTGGAGCCATAAATGTTATGACAAGTGTTGTAACGGGCGTATTGCAGCTTTGGATAGGGGAGAATTGCCTGTTCCTATTCAGGATTTTTGGAGAGTTTTTTCTGAGAAAGAATCGCAGGTTTTGCCTCCCCATAGAGACTATGATTGTTCTATTGAATTTGTCCCTGGAGCGACTCTTCCTAAAAGTCGTTTATTTAACCTTACTATTCCTGAGAGGAAGGCTTTGGAGGAATACATACAGACAAGTTTGGCCGCCGGTCACATTAGGCCCTCTAAGTCTCCTGTGGCGGTTGGATTTTTTTTTGTAAAAAAAAAGGACGGCGGTTTACGTCCTTGTCTGGATTTTCGTGAGATTAACAAAATTACGGTACGCAATCCTTACCCACTGCCATTGATTCCTGATCTGTTTAACCAGTTATTGGGGGCCAAGTGGTTCTCTAAAATTGACCTTAAGGGGGCATACAATCTGTTGCGCATGAAGGAGGGTGATGAATGGAAGACTGCTTTTAACACTCCTGTGGGTCATTTTGAGAATCTGGTTATGCCTTTTGGTCTTACTAATGCTCCTGCATTTTTTCAGAATCTGATTAATGACATCCTTAGACCTTTGATCGGTAAAAATGTGGTTGTGTATTTGGATGACATTTTGATTTATTCGCCAGATCTGAAGTCTCATTGGCGGAGCGTGCGTGAGGTATTACAGTTATTAATGGACAATTCGCTTTTTGCTAAGCTGGAGAAATGTGAGTTCGCTGTACAGAGAATTAGTTTTTTGGGCTACATTATCTCCAGCAAAGGTTTTGAGATGGATCCGGTTAAGGTTCAGGCTGTGCAGGAATGGCCTAGGCCTATTGGTTTGAAATCAATACAGAGGTTTTTGGGTTTCGCCAATTACTATAGAAAATTCATAAAAATTTTTTCTAGTATTGTCAAACCTCTGACTGATCTCACCAGGAAAGGTGCTGATGCGGTTCAGTGGTCTTCTGAGGCCATTGAAGCTTTTGTGTATCTCAAGGAGAGGTTCACCTCTGCTCCCATCCTTATGCAGCCTGATGTTACTAGGCCGTTTTTGGTTGAGGTTGATGCTTCCTCTGTGGGGGTTGGCGCAGTATTGTCTCAGGATAACGGGGATGGATTACATCCCTGTGCATTTTTTTCAAAAAAATTTTCGGAGACTGAATTGAATTACGATATTGGTAATCGGGAATTATTGGCTATTAAACTCGCATTTGAACACTGGCGCCACTTCTTGGAAGGTGCGGAATTTCCCGTTCAGGTTCTTACGGATCATAAAAATCTGATATATCTTGACGCTGCCAAGCGCCTGAATGCCCGTCAGGCTAGGTGGGCACTGTTTTTCTCGCGGTTTAATTTCTCCGTTACTTACATCCCTGGTACTAAGAATGTTAAGGCGGATGCCTTGTCTCGCAGTTTTTCTCCCATAGTCGGTGCTGAGAAAGAGGAAAACATTTTACAAGAAGGTGTTGTGATAGCTGCTTTAGACTCCGTTTTGGAAGATGAGATTCTTAAAGCTCAGGAGAATGCCCCATCTAACACTCCTCATGGGAGGTTGTTTGTACCTGGGACCTTTAGGAGAGATTTGTTTGTTGAGTGTCACGAATCTCGGTTGGCAGGTCATCCCGGAATCTCTGAGACCAAGAGACTGGTGGGTCGCAGTTTTTGGTGGCCTGGATGGCAGAAGGAAGTCATTAAGTGGGTGCGCCAATGTACTATATGTGCTAGATCTAAGTCCTCACATACTCCTGCTGCGGGGTTGCTTTGTCCTTTGGAGGTCCCCAGTGCTCCTTGGACACATTTGGCTATGGACTTTATAACTGACCTTCCCCCCTCTGAGGGTTTTACTGTCATCTGGGTGGTCGTGGACCGTTTTAGCAAGATGTGTCACTTGGTTCCCTTCGTCAAACTGCCCTGCGCTAAAACTCTCGCTAAGGCCTTTGTCAAGGAAATTGTCAGACTTCATGGCGTTCCTACTGACATTGTTTCTGATAGGGGTCCTCAGTTCGTGGCTCGTTTTTGGCGTGCCTTTTGTGACAGGTTGGGAATTAATTTGTCTTTTTCGTCCGGATATCATCCTGAATCTAATGGCCAGACAGAAAGGAAAAACCAGGATGTTGAGCAGTTCTTGCGTTGTTTTGTGGCAGACAATCAAGAGGGGTGGTCTGAGTTTCTGCCACTTGCCGAATTTGCTCTGAACAATCATACATCTTCTTCTGCTGGTTGTTCGCCTTTTTTTTGTTGTTCTGGGAGACATCCGTCGTTTGGGTCGTTCTCCAAGTTGGGATCTGCCGTGCCTGAGGAGGAGAATTTTTCCGGTGATTTGGAAAGAGTTTGGACGGATGTGCGTGGTAATCTTCAGGAGGCCAACAGAAAATCTAAAGACTACTTTGATAGGAAACGACAGGAGGTTTTGTTCGCTGTTGGTGACATGGTTTGGTTGTCCTCTAGGAATCTGCGGTTGAGGATTCCTTCTAAGAAATTGGGTCCCAAGTTTGTAGGGCCCTTTAAGGTGCTTCAGGTTGTCAACCAATCTGCTGTTAGGTTGGAGGTTCCTACCTCCTGGAGAATTAATCCGGTCTTTCATGTCTCTCTGTTAAAAAAAGCTGTTGTGTCGGATGGTGACGCCTCTGCCTCTGTTCCTCCAGTGATGGAGGACGGGGAATATGAAATTTCTCGCATCCTTGACTCTAGACGGTATAGAGGTAGTTTGCAGTATCTTGTGGCCTGGAAAGGTTTCGGACCCGAGGATAACTCTTGGGTGAGGTCAGATGATGTTTCCGCGTCCAGACTTATCAGAGCGTTTCACAGGAGATTTCCTGATAAGCCTGGTCCTAGGGGATCCGGAGGATCCTCTTAGAAGGGGGGGTACTGTTAGAACCTTGCTGTTAGGTTTTTTTTCCTTTGCTGGTCACATGACCTTGTTGGCCTATTTAATCCTGCTCCGCCCTTCTGGCTTTGCTGGACTTCATTGTATATCTACTTTCTAGCTAGCCTGTGCTCTGTATCTAACTCTGTTAGTTTGCTTGGTCTACGGACCTCTAGGTTCTATCTATTTTGTTTGTTCGTCTGTCTGCTACTATTTCTGTTAGGAGGTGTCCCATATTCCTCCCAGTCCTTAGTACTTGTAGGGATTCCCTCCCCAAATCTATAGGTCTCCGTACAGACTAGATTAGGACTTTAGCAGGTCTGATCGCAGGATCAGGTCCCCTGTTACATCGTAGGGATTCAGCTGAGTCTTATAGTAGGGACAGATCTCCTCTCTTTCCTTAGCTTTGGTAGCAGAACATAACATGCAGGGCTCTCCCTGTCAGGAGCGCAGGAAGCTGAGATCAGTGCTGCTGTTTGCAGGGCTCTCCCTGTCAGGAGTGCAGGAAGCTGAGATCAGTGCTGCTCTTTGCAGGGCTCTCCCTGTCAGGAGCAGGAAGCTGAGATCAGGGCTGCTGTTTGCAGGGCTCTCCCTGTCAGGAGTGCAGGAAGCTGAGATCAGGGCTGCTGTTTGCAGGGCTCTCCCTGTCAGGAGTGCAGGAAGCTGAGATCAGTGCTGCTGTTTGCAGGGCTCTCCCTGTCAGGAGTGCAAGAAGCTGAGATCAGTGCTGCTCTTTGCAGGGCTCTCCCTGTCAGGAGCAGGAAGCTGAGATCAGGGTTGCTGTTTGGTGGGCTCTCCCTGTCAGGAGTGCAGGAAGCTGAGATCAGGGCTGCTGTTTGCAGGGCTCTCCCTGTCAGGAGTGCAGGAAGCTGAGATCAGTGCTGCTGTTTGCAGGGCTCTCCCTGTCAGGAGTGCAAGAAGCTGAGATCAGTGCTGCTGTTTGCAGGGCTCTCCCTGTCAGGAGCAGGAAGCTGAGATCAGGGCTGCTGTTTGCAGGGCTCTCCCTGTCAGGAGTGCAGGAAGCTGAGATCAGTGCTGCTGTTTGCAGGGCTCTCCCTGTCAGGAGTGCAAGAAGCTGAGATCAGTGCTGCTGTTTGCAGGGCTCTCCCTGTCAGGAGCAGGAAGCTGAGATCAGGGTTGCTGTTTGGTGGGCTCTCCCTGTCAGGAGCAGGAAGCTGAGATCAGTGCTGCTGTTTGCAGGGCTCTCCCTGTCAGGAGTGCAGGAAGCTGAGCTCAGTGCTGCTCTTTGCAGGGCTCTCCCTGTCAGGAGCAGGAAGCTGAGCTCAGTGCTGCTGTTTGCAGGGCTCTCCCTGTCTGGAGTGCAGGAAGCTGAGATCAATGCAGCTCTTTGCAGGGCTCTCCCTGTCAGGAGTGCAGGAAGCTGAGCTCAGTGCTGCTCTTTGCAGGGCTCTCCCTGTCAGGAGCAGGAAGCTGAGATCAGTGCTGCTCTTTGCAGGGCTCTCCCTGTCAGGAGTGCAGGAAGCTGAGATCAGTGCTGCTCTTTGCAGGGCTCTCCCTGTCAGGAGTGCAGGAAGCTGAGATCAGGGCTGCTGTTTGCAGGGCTCTCCCTGTCAGGAGTGCAGGAAGCTGAGATAAGTGCTGCTGTTTGCAGGGCTCTCCCTGTCAGGGGTGCAGGAAGCTGAGATCAGTGCTGCTCTTTGCAGGGCTCTCCCTGTCAGGAGCAAGAAGCTGAGATCAGTGCTGCTGTTTGAAGGGCTCTCCCTGTCTGGAGTGTAGGAGGCTGAGATCAGTGCTGCTCTTTGCAGGGCTCTTGCTATGTAGCTTTTCCAGTGATGTGGAAGTTTAGCCCGGAAAGCTGCTGCTATATTATGCAATTTCCTTGTCCGTCTGGTCTCTGCTGGAAACTGGAGTCTAGATCTCAGTTGATCCCCTGTTTATTTAGGTTCAACGTTTTTTTGCTAATCAATTTCTTAATTTATTTTTTTAATCTTTTGCATGAAAATAGTTTGTGTCTTCCCTTAGCCACCACTAGGGGGAGCTTCATGTATACAGATTTCATATTGAGTTCAGTGTTAGCACAGTAAGCTCCTGAGCTCCCTCTAGTGGTGGCTATAGGCAGACATCATTTTGTCATTTAACTCTGTCTATGCTGGGGTTTCGGAGCTTTGTGTCAGAAAAGCACATTACAACTATATAATACAACAGTCTCCCAGTTTTTTATGGATTCTTGTTATCTAAGACAGGTCCAGTTGCCGAGTTGCTGAGCGCAGACCTTTTTGTGCAAAGCTGGTGCAGCACTGTGTCAGATGTGTCGCCTCGCATCACTTCTGAATACTTTTCACCCACTCTGCAGAATTTCTAGAAAACAGTGGATTCCCAACATTTGAGTTGTACTATTGATATAATATAGTGGCATGACATGAAACCAGGGCCCTGTAACGAAATTCATAATGGCCCCAATGCCTGTATAAGCGAAGTTAACCACAGAGACAGAACTTGTGTCTTATGGGGGCTCTGCTAGAACTTTTTCTACCAGCAGTTATCTGTTGTCCCCACTAGAGGGAGCTCATTGCATTCAGACTTGTACTCCTATTGAGTTCAATCCTAGCTGTATCGTCCCTATGCGGATAGCTCCCCCTATTGGTGGCTGAATGCAACCAGAACTGTAGTATTTATTCTGCTAGCGAAACATGTGTATATGTATGTGTGTACATATATATAATATATATATATATCTATATATAATATGGAGATAAATCTATGAAATTCAAAATCAGCGAGCTCTCAGATTCTAAACTGGACGTAAACTTTAATAATGGTGAAGAAGATTTGGCAATGCTTTTAGTGGGGAGTGAGATCATGTCTTATAGGTTAAATGCGCCCCTCTATTTCCTTTATGGACCCCAATATTCTGGCTGATGATATCTACTCTTGCGTTTTCCTGCTTTGGTTCGCTGTGATTTAGTGACTGTGGCAAATGGAGCAAAAAATAATCAGATGTCTCCATAAACAGAATAATAAACCTGAAAGAAACACAATATAAAAGCCTATTTCCTGGCTATAACTGGACCCAGCAAGTGAGGATGGTCTCTGTGCTGCATACGATGATTTCCTCTGTATAATACACGCCGTGTCTTAAGGGTTAGATGAGGAGTTTTATGTATGTGGTATTTCAGGACATAAGTTCCCTGCAGCTCAGAACGTAGGTCCCAGACATCAGTATAGCATAGTGTATGTGCCTGGTGTCAGTCCGGTGTAGGATAGGTCCCCGGCGTCGGCCTGGTGTAGGGCAGGTCCCCGGCGTCGGCCTGGTGTAGGGCAGGTCCCCGGCGTCGGCCTGGTGTAGGGCAGGTCCCCGGCGTCGGCCTGGTGTAGGGCAGGTCCCCGGCGTCGGTCTGGTGTAGGGCAGGTCCCCGGCGTCGGTCTGGTGTAGGGCAGGTCCCCGGCATCATTCTGATGTAGGGCAGGTCCCCGGCGTCGGTCTGGTGTAGGGCTGGTCCCCGGCGTCTGTCTGGTGTAGGGCTGGTCCCCGGCGTCTGTCTGGTGTAGGGCTGGTCCCCGGCGTCTGTCTGGTGTAGGGCTGGTCCCCGGCGTCTGTCTGGTGTAGGGCTGGTCCCCGGCGTCGGCCTGGTGTAGGGCAGGTCCCCGGCGTCGGCCTGGTGTAGGGCAGGTCCCCGGCGTCGGCCTGGTGTAGGAAAGGTCCCCGGCGTCGGCCTGGTGTAGGGCAGGTCCCCGGCGTCGGTCTGGTGTAGGGCAGGTCCCCGGCGTCGGTCTGGTGTAGGGCAGGTCCCCGGCGTCGGTCTGGTGTAGGGCAGGTCCCCGGCGTCGGTCTGGTGTAGGGCTGGTCCCCGGCGTCGGTCTGGTGTAGGGCAGGTCCCCGGCGTCTGTCTGGTGTAGGGCAGGTCCCCGGCGTCTGTCTGGTGTAGGGCAGGTCCCCGGCGTCTGTCTGGTGTAGGGCAGGTCCCCGGCGTCTGTCTGGTGTAGGGCAGGTCCCCGGCGTCTGTCTGGTGTAGGGCAGGTCCCCGGCGTCTGTCTGGTGTAGGACAGGTCCCCGGCCTCTGTCTGGTGTAGGACAGGTCCCCGGCCTCTGTCTGGTGTAGGACAGGTCCCCGGCGTCGGCCTGGTGTAGGGCTGGTCCCCGGCGTCGGCCTGGTGTAGGACAGGTCCCCGGCCTCTGTCTGGTGTAGGACAGGTCCCCGGCGTCGGCCTGGTGTAGGGCTGGTCCCCGGCGTCGGTCTGGTGTAGGGCAGGTCCCCGGCGTCTGTCTGGTGTAGGGCAGGTCCCCGGCGTCTGTCTGGTGTAGGGCAGGTCCCCGGCGTCTGTCTGGTGTAGGGCAGGTCCCCGTGTCCTCCTCCTCATCGTCTTCTTCTTTCTTCCAGAGTACAGGTGGAGTTTTACGTCAATGAAAACACCTTCAAGGAAAGACTCAAACTCTTCTTCATCAAAAACCAAAGATCAAGTGAGTGTTCCTGAGTTATTATTAGTAATGGAGGTTTTGGGGGTTATGTTTTCACAAGCCCGATCCTTTTGTTCTCAGAGGAGAGAAGCCGCCACCAGAGGTGCCCTGACGCCGCTGACTCCCTTCTCCCCATTGAGAACACCAACTTGCATGGCTGACAGTATCGGAGGTTATGATGATCCTTATATCAATGTATGACCACAGTGGGTGTCCTGTCCCAAGTGTCCATTTATGCGAGACATTGTGCCTGGTTAACAGGATGGGCCAGAAATGGGACCCCCCCCCCCCAACCCCATGAGGTCCATATACACCAGGTTAATGGATAACAATATAAATAGTGACTTATTAATGATTGGAGGGGTTCATTATGGTTCATTACTGATCATCTATTTTTTCATTTATGAAAATGTAACATCACAGCGCAGAATGGGTTAACAGGCTGTGCCTCCTGCTGTGTGCAGCTACAGAGCCTGGTGTATGGCGGAACCTGTGGGGTTATACTGCCATCTAGTGGTGCTGAGGAAACAGTGCAGTAATAGCCGCTGAGCATGCAGTAAACTGGGTGATGATATATACATCGGGGCATGTGCTGATAACATATGTATAGATAGATAAATATAGATATGAAGTTTCCTCTACTGGATTATTTGTTTGTTTAGCTTTTATCTCTTTATTTCTTTTTTTTTATCTGTTATTACGCTCCAGTGACTGTAATACCTGACATCTTATTATTCTCATTATCTTTAGTATTTCTTAAAAGATCCCTATTTCATACTGCCTTAAAAGGGTATTTAAACAATAGACAATGTGCAAGTAGGCGAAGGGGGGGAGCAGAGAATGGGGATCCCGCATCCCCAATAAAGCTGCACCCAGGGGAGAAGAGCGGAGCGGTGGGTCAGCCATGGATTTTCCTGGCATTAATGCAGTTTGCTAACCTGGGTGGTCCATGGCTCTGGTGTTTGGTAAGGGGCCCCTGTCCTGTAATATCTGGGGGTCCATATTATTCTCAGCCCATCCTTGATGAGGAGTAGAGATCTACAGCTGATTTTCTGATAAGTCGTTTTCTGCAGCAAAAATTACCTAAAAAGAACAATTACTATATACAGTGGTGTGAAAATGTTTGCCCCCTTCCTGATTTCTTATTCTTTTGCATGTTTGTTACATGTTAGTGTTTCAGATCACAAAAGAAATGTAAATATTCGACAAAGATAAGTAATCACAAAATGCAGTTTTTAAATTAAGGTCTTTATTATTAAGCAAAAGAGAAATCCAAACCTACAGGGTCCTGTGGGAGAAAGTGATTGCCCCTAAACCTAATAACTGGTTGGGCCCTTAGCAGCACCACCTGCAATCAAGCGTTTGCGATAACTGGCAATGAGCCTTTACAACGCTCTGGAGGAATTTTGGCCACTCATCTCTGCAAAATTGTTGTAATTCAGCCACATTGGAGGGTTTCTGAGCATGAACCGCCTTTTTAAGGTCATTCCACAGCATCTCAATCAGATTAAGGTCAGGACTTTGACTAGGCCACTCCAAAGTCTTAATTTTGTTTTTCCTAAGCCATTCAGAGGTGGACTTGATGGTGTATTTTGGATCATTGCCCTGCTGCATAACCCAAGTGCGCTTCAGCTTGAGGTCACGGACAGATGGCCGGACATTCTCCTTCAGGATTTTTTGGTAGACAGCAGAATTCATGGTTTCATTTACCACAGTAAGTCTTCCAGGTCCTGAAGCAGCAAAACATCCCCAGACCATCACGCTACCACCACCATATTTTACTGTTAGTATGATGTTCCTTTTCTGAAATGCTGTTACTTCTACACCAAATGAAATGGGACACACACCTTCCAAAAAGTTAAACTTTTGTCTCGTCAGTCCACAGAGTATTCTCCCAAGAGTCTTGGCAATCATCAAGATGTTTTCTGGCAAAACTGAGATGAGCCTTTATGTTCTTTTTGCTCAGCAGTAGTTTTCATCTTGGAACTCTGCCATGCATGCCATTTTTGCCCAGTCTCTTTCATGAACACTACTTTGATGAACATTACAAACGAGGACTACGGAGTGCCGACTATTTCTTTGTATTTATCTTTCATGAACACTGACCTTAACTGAGGCCTGCTGTTCTTTGGATGTTGTTGTAGGGTCTTTTGTGACCTCTTGGATGAGTCGTCGTTGCGCTCTTGGGGTAATTTTGGACACTCCTGGAAGGTTCACCACTGTTCCATGTTTTCACCATTTGTGGATAATGGCTGTCACTGTGGTTTGCTGGAGTCTCAAAGCTTTAGAAATGGCTTTATAACCTTTTCCAGACTGAGAGATCTCAATTACTTTGTTTCTCACTTGTTCTTGAATTTCCTTGGATCGCAGCATGATGTCTAGCTTTTGAGGATCTTTTGGACTACTTCACTTTGTCAGGCTGGTCCTATTTAAGTGATTTCTTAAGTGAGAAGAGGTGTGGCAGTAATTAGGCCTGTGTGTGGCTAGGGAAATTGAACTCAGCTTCCCAAAGATGTGATAAACCACAGTTCATTTATGTTTTAGGCCGGGTAATCACTTTTTCACACAGGGCCCTGTAGGTTTGGATTTCTTTTTCCCTCAATAATAAAGACCTTCATTTAAAAAACTGCATTTTGTGGTTACTTGTGTGATCTTTGTCTAATATTTACATTTGTTTTATGATCTGAAACCTTTAAGTGTGACAAACATGCAAAAAAATAAGAAATCAGGAAGGGGGCAAACACTTTTTCACACCACTGTATATATATGATTTAATACTCAAAAAAGAATGGCAAGAAATATAAAAAAAATTATGTGTTTTTTAATGTAACGGTGCACTTTCACCAAGTCATTCCCACAACAGGTTAACTCCCGCCTCTCCCCCCTGTGTTATGAGACAAATCAGCCCCACATGCCGCCCTATGACGCCATTGTCGCCATTCACTCCACTTCTTTCCTAGCCTTCAATTCAAGGTAATAATGTAGCACAAGAGCGAATTAGTCGGCGCCCGGAGCGGCAGAGGAAAGTGCTTGTATTGTCCTCGCTCTTGTTTTCCTTGTGGATACAAGATTAAAGCCCTCACAAGGGGGTAAAACATCATGGAGGTGACCTACTTCCACCTCTGGAGAGCTGGTCGCCATCCCCTGGTAAGAGACGGCCAGCGGGGTCACAGAGGGGTATGGTGGGTATTAGCCCTTGGCCTCCAGGTTTCACCCAGCTGGTCCTGCTGTAGTGTTAGGCGCTCTACAGACCATTCTGTTTCTAGGAAAGCTGGATGACCGCGGCCCGAGGAGGATTGCACAATTTTCCTAGAATCCTCAACGGCAATTTGTTATGATGAAATATAAGGCTGTGCCGCCTGTGCCCACTGATGGTGGCACCACTAATGCCTTGGCTCCTGTGCCCACTGATGGCGGCACCGGCACCACTAATGCCCTGGCTCCTATGCCCTCTGATGGCGACGCCGGTACCACTAATGCCCTGGCTCCTGTGCCCACTGATGGTGGCACCACTAATGCCCTGGCTCCTGTACCCACTGATGGTGGCACCACTAATGCCCTGGCTCCTGGGCCCACTGATGGTGGTACCACTAATACCCTGGATCCTGTGCCCACTGATGGTGGCACCACTAATGTCCTGGCTCCTGTACCCACTGATGGTGGCACCACTAATGCCCTGGCTCCTGGGCCCACTGATGGTGGTACCACTAATGCCCTGGCTCCTGTGCCCACTGATGGTGGCACCACTAATGCCCTGGCTCCTGTGCCCACTGATGGTGGCACCACTAATGCCCTGGCTCCTGTGCCCACTGATGGTGGCACCACTAATGTCCTGGCTCCTGTACCCACTGATGGTGGCACCACTGATGCCCTGGCTCCTGTGCCCACCACAAATTAATTGTATAGCACTGTTATTAGCTTATTTATGTATGTCGCTGGTATTATTTCTGCACTGTATTGCAGAATTTACGTGAACATAGTACAGTATAATATTTGTGCACTATGATGGCAAGTAAATGAGCATTGTTCAACATAATGAGCACTGTATGGGAGTATTTATATGAGCATTGTACAGTATAGCATTGTGTGCACTATGGCGGTATGTACATACACATAGTACGGTATATTTTTGCAGACTGTATGGCGGTAGTTACATAGGCATAGTACGGTATATTTTTGCAGACTGTATGGCGGTATGTATGTAGGCATAGTACAGTATATTTTTGCAGACTGTATGGCGGTAGTTACATAGGCATAGTACGGTATATTTTTGCAGACTGGCGGTATGTATGTAGGCATAGTACAGTATATTTTTGCAGACTGTATGGCGGTAGTTACATAGGCATAGTACGGTATATTTTTGCAGACTGTATGGCGGTAGTTATGTAGGCATTGTGCGGTACATTGTGTGTGTGGCGGAGGCACCTTTCTCTTTGGTGCTGTCAGTGGTTTGTCCTCTGCACAGTCCTATGTTGGCGACACTGCGGTACCGCTGGTGAAGGTGACCGTGTGTAGTAAGGAGGATGGCCCTGTGTAAAGCCCATAGTAATCTCACTGCCTGGATGTTGCTGGACCTTTCTGGGCCCTGGTCGCTGCCGCTCTCCGTGGTCCTGAACACTTCTATAGTAGAATATATTATGGAGAATTTGGGCAGCCTGACCTGGGCAGTGACGATTACACAGATTAGGATCAGGTGGCCCCTTCTTATGGGCTCCATTAGGGAAGGACCTTGAACAAGTGGTGACCCCTCTACTCCAGAATATGGGGGGGATTTATGTGAACCCCCTATTGTGAAGTTGTTGATTTCAGTAAATGTTCCTGCATCTATCAGAGCATGCTGGGAGTTGTAGTTTGTAAGTGTGGCCTGCAGCCTGTGCCTCTCCAGCCAGTGTCTGAGTACGGGGGCCATGAGGGGCCGGCCGGGGTATGTGGCTCACAATTACAATGACTTGTGACCTTTTCTCTCCAGGTCTCCGAATCCGACTCTTTAATTTCTCCCTGAAGCTGCTGTCCTGCCTCCTGTACATCGTGCGAGTGCTGCTGGACGACCCCACGCTCGGGATCGGATGGTGAGAAGGCGCCAGAGGCGGCACTGGCGGGTGGTCGGGGCATGTGTCCTTGGTACTGGGGGGGCGCTGACGAGCCACTCGGCCTTGGCCAGGACTTGTTCATACAGAGTTTTATGGTAATGGGAATCCCGGCTATGACTGGGGTCGCCCTGTAAAGTAGCCCACCAGTGCGGAGTGACTCTATATCTATGGTACAGAACACCACCAATCTGTGACTGGCAGTATACCGGGGTGATCAAATCCATCTGTAATACATTGAATTTGTTCCAAATTTTCCCAAAATTTCAGTCTTTGGTTCTTCCGGGGCCTCATGCAGTCACCTGAAAGCATTGTTCGGTATATTATTTGTGCACTGTATGGCAGTATTATATAAGCATTGTTCGGTATTATATAAGCATTGTTCGGAATATTATTTGTGCACTGTATGGCGGTATTATATAAGCATTGTTCGGTATATTATTTGTGCACTGTATGGTGGTATTATATAAGCATTGTTGAGTATATTATTTGTGCACTGTATGGCAGTATTATATAAGCATTGTTCGGTATATTATTTGTGCACTGTATGGCGGTATTATATAAGCATTGTTCGGTATATTATTTGTGCACTGTATGGTGGTATTATATAAGCATTGTTGAGTATATTATTTGTGCACTGTATGGCAGTATTATATAAGCATTGTTCGGTATATTATTTGTGCACTGTATGGCGGTATTATATAAGCATTGTTCGGTATATTATTTGTGCACTGTATGGCAGTATTATATAAGCATTGTTCAGTATATTATTTGTGCACTGTATGGCAGTATTAAAGCATTGTTCAGTATATTATTTGTGCACTGTATGGCGGTATTAGGTAAGCATTGTTCGGTATATTATTTGTGCACTGTATGGCGGTATTAGGTAAGCATTGTTTGGTATATTATTTGTGCACTGTATGGCGATATTTACATAAGCATTGTTCGGTATATTATGTGTTCTGTATGGCGGTATTTATTCCCTCCCCTTTATTTATTATGCTTTGGTTTCTGGAGAGACTTTCGATTCGATTAAATGTGCCCGAAACAAATTTGGGTACCTCGAATAGTAATCATGAAGTTAAAGGGGTTGTCTAACATTGCTGCTTGCTTCCAATTACAGCGCCTCACCTGTCCATGGTTCATGACTGGTATTACACACTGCTGAAAAAAATAAAGGGAACACTTAAACAACACAATGTAATTCCAAGTCAATCACACTTCTGTGAAATCTACCTGTCCAGTTATGAAGCAACACTGATTGTGAATCAATTTCTCCTGCTGTTGTGCGAATGGAACAGGCAACTGGTAGAAATGATCGGCAATTAGCAAGATACCCTCTATAAAGGAGTGGTTCTGCAGGTGGTGACCACAGACCATTTCTCTGTTCTCATCCTTTTTGGCTGTTGTTTTGGTCACTTTTTCATTTTGCCATTGCTCTCACCCCTAGAGGTACAGTAGCATGAGGCGGAGTCTACACTACAACCCACAGAAGTTGCTCAGGTAGTGCAGTTCATCCAGGATGACACATCAGTGTGAGCTGTGGCAAGAAGGGTTGCTGTGTCTGTCAGCACAGTGTCCAGAGCATGGAACAGATACCAGGAGATGTGGAGGGAGCCATAGGAGGGCAACAACCCAGCAGCAGGACCATTACCTCATCCTTTGTGCAAGGAGGTACAGGAGGAGCACTGCCAGAGCCCTGCAAAATAACCTCCAGCAGGCCACAAATGTGCATGTGTCTGCACAAACGGTTAGAAACCAACTCCATGAGGGTGGTATGAGGGCCCGACGTCTACAGATGGGGGTTGTGCTCACAGGACGCTTGGCATTTGCCACAGAACACCAGGATTGGCAAAGTCGCCACTGGCACCTTGTGCTCTTCACAGATGAAAGCAGGTTCACACTGAGCACATGTGACAGACGTGACAGAGTCTGGAGACGCCGTGGAGAGCGATCTGCTGCCTGCAACATCCTTCAGCATGACCGGTTTGGCAGTGGGTCAGTAATAATGTGGGGTGGCATTTCTTTGGAGGGCCGCACAGTCCTCCATGTGCTTGCCAGAGGTAGCCTGACTGCCATTAGGTACCGAGATGAGATCCTCAGACCCCTTGTGAGACCATATGCTGGTGCAGTTGGCCCTGGGTTCCTCCTAATGCAGGACAATGCCAGACCTCATGTGGCTGGAGTGTGTCAGCAGTTCCTGCAAGGTGAAGGCATTGAAGCTATGGACTGGCCCGCCCGTTCCCCAGACCTGAATCCGATTGAGCACATCTGGGACATCATGTCTCGCTCCATCCACCAACGTCACGTTGCACCACAGACTGTCCAGGAGTTGGCGGATGCTTTAGTCCAGGTCTGGGAGGAGATCCCACAGGAGACCATCCGCAACCTCATCAGGAGCATGCCCAGGCGTTGTAGGGAGGTCATACAGTCACGTGGAGGCCACACACAATACTGAGACTCATTCTGACTTGTTTTAAGGACATTACATCAAAGTTGGATCAGCCTGTAGTGTGTTTTTCCACTTTAATTTTTTGGGGTGACTCCCAAATCCAGGCCTCCATTGGCTAATGAATTTGATTTCAATTGATGATTTTTGTGTGATTTTGTTGTCAGCACATTCAACTTTGTACAGAACAAAGTATTCAATGATAATATTTAATTCATTCAGATCTAGGATGTGTTATTTGAGTGTTCCCTTTATTTTTTTGAGCAGTGTAGTTTAGCTCCATTGAACTGAATGGGTACGGAGCTGCAATACTTCTCATGGCCTGTGACTAGTGTGGCACTGTTTCCAGAAGAAAGTAGGCATGTTTTTCTATATAAACAACCTCTTTAATCCTGCTAGTTAGGGCAGATGGGTGTAGATATCAATATATTTTATATATAATCTGTAGTGTTATAAATGATCATTTTTTTACCTTTTCTTTTGTACCTTTCAGCTGGAATTGTGAGAAGCAGAGCTACACAACCAAATCACTTAATGACAGTATTAACTGGTGAGTGTCCGCAGGGGCGGTGCTGGTGGCGTCCGCAGGGGCAGTGCTGGCGGTGTCCGCAGGGGCGGTGCTGGTGGCGTCGCAGGGGCGGTGCTGGCGGCGTACGCAGGGGTTGAGCTGACTATGTCTGCAGGGGCGGTGCTGACGGCGTCTGCAGGGGCGGTGCTGACGGCGTCCGCAGGGGCGGTGCTGGCGGCGTACGCAGGGGCGGTGCTGGCGGCGTACGCAGGGGCGGTGCTGGCGGCGTACGCAGGGGCGGTGCTGGCGGCGTACGCAGGGGCGGTGCTGGCGGCGTACGCAGGGGTGGTGCTGAATGTGTCTGCAGGGGCGGTGCTGGCGGCATCCGCAGGGGCGGTGCTGGCGGCGTCCGCAGGGGCGGTGCTGGCGGCGTCTGCAGAGGCGGTGCTGGCGGCGTCCGCAGGGGCGGTGCTGACTGCGGTGACCGATCAGAGTGCACATTACAGATGTGGTCCACAATCCTACACTGATCGCCTGTGTCCCGTCTTCTTGCAGGGATCCCATCATTTGGGTGGAGAGGAGCACGCTGCTCTGGGCCATTCAGGTATGCAGAGTTTTCCAGTGTTTTTCATGCAGTTCCTTTATTTTCGGCGCTCCTCTTTCTTATCCCGAGGATTTTGCAGAAGCCTCGGCTCCGGATTTGTATTCCATCAGCCTATTGTCCTCTGTCGTACCAGGAGGCGGCGGCTCACAGACGGACATCTCCTTCCTCCGCTGCCGTCCTAGTTAATCCCGTCATGTAGGAACTCCGCATAGAAGTCGTCAGGACATGACCGGATTATTCATGCCGCCCCTCCGTATGGGCAATTCCCAATAACGCCGCTTCTTCTCACCTTACAGGTCACGGTGGCCATCATCAGTTTCTTAGAGACGATGCTTCTGATGTATCTCAGCTATAAGGTAAGCACGGGCTAGAGGGTGGGTATAGTGACCCCATGTGGGTTTGGGGTCCTGTGGCCAACCTGAAGCTCGTGGGCACCAGTGCAAACTCTCTGCAGGGACACACTTGCTTTACAAAGTTTGATTTTTCACTTTATTCATAAATTTCCAGGAGGAGCAGCAGAGGCATTATGTGAGCCAAAGGGATCATCCAGGTCTCCCAAGGCTCCAGGTTCTGCAACCCCGGCACCCATTTTAATTAAGCCCCAGATTTTTCCCATCTGCCACCTAGTGGTGGAGTTTTATTGCCTGCAGCCTAACTCTAGCCTGTGTTTTACTGATTCTCTTCTCTAGTCACATCCAAAGCAGTATTCAAAAGTCTGCTCTTTTTGCACAAGCTTTTAACAAATCTGGTCTACACGCTGCAGAAAAAAAAATCAGTGTGGAAAGAAATTGACCCAAGAGCTCCAAAGATGTTCTGCAGCATCTGACACACCTAATGTATTCTGCATTGATCCTTGGCTTGTCTGTCTGGGTCAATAGGTTTGAGGAATCAGTGAACGAATGGTGAATGCTGGAGTCTGTGGTCCCTTAAAGGGATTGTCCACCTTTTTGGGCCATTTTTTTTTACCTAAATGCATCAATTTTTAGCTAAAATTCATGTTTATTTTTGAGTTTGTTTAAAATAATCTGCTTGTTGCAGAATGAGTTAACTGAAAATCTGCCAGCGAGCTTCTTCTAACAGTCCAGTGGAAGAGGGGTTTTTTTATGTCTTATTTTTTTTAGCTCCTCTCAACTGATTTATGACCACAGAGCACATCTGAGTTGAATGTGCAGCAAAACAAAGGCCTGTAAAAGCCAAACAGTGTAATATTTGTTATAATAACGAATTGTACAAATTATTTTGGCCCCAAATACCTGCATTTCGTTAAAAAAAAAATTATTCCCTGAGGTGGACAACCCCTTTAAGTGCTCCACACTCCTCCATGTGGTGGTGTCTGGTACTGCAGTTCTTCTCAGCCCCATTCACTTTAGATGCAGTACCAGATGTAGTCACACAAACGTGGATGGCGCTGTTTTGTGGAAATGCAATGAACGATCCTTGTTGTTTTGCGGACCCCACAAATTGGCCCATCTTAGCGTCCTGTAAAGGCCATTTTTAAAGGCATATTCTGCTTTAAATATGGTTGATGATGCTCCTCAGGTTTGCATATCCACAAGGTCAGGGTGTCAGTCCAAACAAGGCTGAATTGGTGTCTAATAATGGAGGAGGGATCAGAATCAGTTTTCTGCTTTGAGGTTTTTCTCCGGTAAAATCATCTATGTTATCGGTTAGCGATCACAGCACTGCTACGACTGTGCATGTTTTTCACTAGCTTGTGAAATTTTCTCAAGACCACTATATTCTGTCTCCATCCTGAAATAACTGACCACAGGGAGCAATAGAACGTATTTTATATCTATGGTAAATAGGATTACCGTCCCTTTAATGAAGACTTGTTTTTTTTAGGTCAAAAGTGTTGTTCCTGCTCTTCTATTATTCCTGCTGTTCCCCTGAATATTCCATACGGTTCCGGAGATATGAGCCTTTATATTTACTGATAATTTTATGGTCTTTACATGGGAGCGTGGCCAAGAGGATCCTCAGGGGCGGGTCTTTAGGCTGTTCTGCATAATTACCATGTGAGCCACGCCCCCTTAGTAAAGAGCATAAAAATTAGCCCTAAATAAAATGATCCGTATCTCTGGCACCGTATGGCGGATTTAAAGAAAACAAAAACTGGAATACTCAGGGGAGCCGCAGGAGTAAAAGGAGTCTACAAGCTGCCCACTTTTGACTTGGTGATAGGTCCCCTTTAAGTGATGTACATTACACCGCTATCATCATGCTATGTTATAAGTTATCACGCTCTTTTCATGTAATTCACCAGTGAATGTGTTGAATCCACAGGGGAACATCTGGGAACAAATCATCAGGATTTCGTTCATTCTGGAGATGATAAACACGGTACCTTTCATCATCACAGTAAGTTTCTGAATGTTCTCCACGTGGGGCTAAGTGGATGTTTTTGTGGCTTTTTTTAATCACATTTTTCGGGGGTAGTGGACGGTGACGTTCCACTATCACCTTTGACAATAAGAAAATAAAAGTAAGAATGATGATCAGCTGATCGCCGCCGATCAACCATTATCGCTGGGGGAATGTTTCCCTGCAGCAGCCACTACAGGAGAAATGTAGTATTACACTTACTCAATGAATGGATGACACCCAGGCAGGGACCTGTGACGGACCTGGTGTATTATATTGCTGCACGCTCGCTTTGCCGGTTATTTATGCCAAGTAGAGGGGACGACTGTAGTAAAGATCAAAGCTGCAATCCTGTAATGAGTACCCCGACCCCCCACCTCCTGTAAGGAGGGAACGTTCCCTTCCCGGAGTCGGGGTGCTTAGGAATAGTCACTTAGTGAAAGCGGAGATCCGCGGGCGCCACATTACAGGTAACAGGAGTGAATGGAGCCCGCCGCGCCGGTGCCTTTGTCAGCGGAGTTTTCCCACGCAGTCTTTTTGTTCTGGAACCTTGAAAATCCCGTCGACTGAGAAAGTCACGATGTGAAGAATATAAAGCCGGCAGCCGGCGGATTTTCTTAACTAATTGACTGAGCCGGCGGAACGGAAGGGAATAATTATGGTGAAGGTGGAAGGTTGATCGGTGCCACAATTGCCGCTTTTCTTTCTTTTATTTTTTTATTTTCTTGACAATTTACAGAAAACCGAATCTCGGCGATCGCTCCCCCCGTATATCCGATACTGCGGCATCGCCATAAAGAGGAGGATCACCGAGGTCAATCTATTATCCGGACGTCTGATTTGTTACATAGTTATATCCCCCATATTATACCTATTGTGCTGCATCATTTCTTAATTCTCTAGGCTAGGAGAGCTAGATCCATCAGCAGTACAGAGTATTTCAGGAGAGAGTATGCAAATCTTGGAAAAAGTAGTGACCTCTGCTGCTCTTATCAGCAAGGAGGGGGCTGTGCATACAGTGACAATGAGAATAGAGCTGTCAGCAGCACAGAGTATTTCAGGAGAGCAGTGTGTCATTGGGGACAGGGCAGTACACAACAGCCTAGTGGCCCTGTGCTTGTCTTGTGTGGGGAACGTCTGCGGGGGGCTCCCATCTCTCTGATCCCTTGGAGCCCTCGCTCAGATCGGAGAAAACAAGAGATTTCTATTATCAGATGAGAATTTCTTTTCTACATCGCCTTTGTGTTCTGGGCAGTGAAAATGACACGTCTGATGGGGACAAGGAAATGTACGGGTGTGCAGGGCGATCAGAGGGTGAGGAGGGGGTGCAGGGTGATCAGAGGGTGAGGAGGGGGTGCAGGGCGATCAGAGGGTGAGGAGGGGGTGCAGGGCGATCAGAGGGTGAGGAGGGGGTGCAGGGCGATCAGAGGGTGAGGAGGGGGTGCAGGGCGATCAGAGGGTGAGGAGGGGGTGCAGGGCGATCAGAGGGTGAGGAGGGGGTGCAGGGCGATCAGAGGGTGAGGAGGGGGTGCAGGGCGATCAGAGGGTGAGGAGGGGGTGCAGGGCGATCAGAGAGTGAGGAGGGGGTGCAGGGCGATCAGAGGAGAGGGTGTAGGGCGATCAAAGGGTGAGGAGGAGATGCAGGGCGATCAGAGGGTGAGGAGGGGGTGCAGGGCGATCAGAGAGTGAGGAGGGGGTGCAGGGCGATCAGAGGAGAGGGTGTAGGGCGATCAGAGGGGGAGGAGGTGGTGCAGGGCGATCAGAAGAGGGGATGCAGGGCGATCAGAGGGTGAAGAGGGGGTGCAGGGCGATCAGAGGAGGGGGTGCAGTACCGATCAGAGGGTGAGGAGGGGGTGGAGGGCGATCAGAGAGTGAGGAGGGGGTGCAGGGCGATCAGAGGAGAGGGTGTAGGGCGATCAGAGAGTGAGGAGGGGGTGCAGGGCGATCAGAGGAGGGGGTGCAGGGCGACGAGAGGGTGAGGAGGGGGTGCAGGGCGATCAGAAGGTGAGGAGGGGTGCAGGGAATTCAGAGGGGGAGGAAGTGGTGCAGGGTGATCAGAGGGGGAGGAGGTGGTGCAGGGCGATCAGAAGAGGGAATGCAGGGCGATCAGAGGGTGAGGAGGGGGTGCAGGGTGATCAGAGGGTGAAGAGGGGGTGCAGGGCGATCAGAGGGGGTGCAGGGCGATCAGAGAGTGAGGAGGGGGTGCAGGGCGATCAGAGAGTGAGGAGGGGGTGCAGGGCGATCAGAGGAGAGGGTGTAGGGCGATCAGAGGGTGAGGAGGAGATGCAGGGCGATCAGAGGGTGAGGAGGAGATGCAGGGCGATCAGAGGGTGAGGAGGGGGTGCAGGGCGATCAGAGGGTGAGGAGGGGGTGCAGGGCGATCAGAGAGTGAGGAGGGGGTGCAGGGCGATCAGAAGAGGGAATGCAGGGCGATCAGAGGGTGAGGAGGGGGTGCAGGGTGATCAGAGGGTGAAGAGGGGGTGCAGGGCGATCAGAGGGGGTGCAGGGCGATCAGAGGGTGAGGGGGTGCAGGGCGATCAGAGGGTGAGGAGGGAGTTCAGGGCGATCAGAGGGTGAGGAGGGGGTGCAGGGCGATCAGAGGGTGAGGAGGGGGTGCAGGGCGATCAGAGGGTGAGGAGGGGGTGCAGGGCGATCAGAGGGTGAGGAGGGGTGCAGGGCGATCAGAGAGTGAGGAGGGGGTGCAGGGCGATCAGAGAGTGAGGAGGGGGTGCAGGGCGATCAGAGGAGAGGGTGTAGGGCGATCAGAGGGTGAGGAGGAGATGCAGGGCGATCAGAGGGTGAGGAGGAGATGCAGGGCGATCAGAGGGTGAGGAGGGGGTGCAGGGCGATCAGAGGGTGAGGAGGGGGTGCAGGGCGATCAGAGAGTGAGGAGGGGGTGCAGGGCGATCAGAGGAGAGGGTGTAGGGCGATCAGAGGGTGAGGAGGGGGTGCAGGGCCATCAGAGGGGGAGGAGGTGGTGCAGGGCGATCAGAAGAGGGGATGCAGGGCGATCAGAGGGTGAAGAGGGGGTGCAGGGCGATCAGAGGAGGGGGTGCAGTACCGATCAGAGGGTGAGGAGGGGGTGCAGGGCGATCAGAGAGTGAGGAGGGGGTGCAGGGCGATCAGAGGAGAGGGTGTAGGGTGATCAGAGAGTGAGGAGGGGGTGCAGGGCGATCAGAGGAGGGGGTGCAGGGCGACGAGAGGGTGAGGAGGGGGTGCAGGGCGATCAGAAGGTGAGGAGGGGTGCAGGGAATTCAGAGGGGGAGGAAGTGGTGCAGGGCGATCAGAGGGGGAGGAGGTGGTGCAGGGCGATCAGAAGAGGGAATGCAGGGCGATCAGAGGGTGAGGAGGGGGTGCAGGGCGATCAGAGGGTGAAGAGGGGGTGCAGGGCGATCAGGGGGAGTGCAGGGCGATCAGAGAGTGAGCAGGGGGTGCAGGGCGATCAGAGGAGGGGGTGCAGGGCGACTAGAGGGTGAGGAGGGGGTGCAGGGCGATCAGACGAGGGGGTGCAGGGCGATCAGAGGGTGAGGAGTTGGTGCAGGGCGATCAGAGGAGGGGGTGCAGGGCGACGAGAGGGTGGTGAGGGGGTGCAGGGCGATCAGAGGGTGAGGGGTGCAGGGCGATCAGAGGGTGAGGGGTGCAGGGCGATCAGAGGGTGAGGAGGGGGTGCAGGGCGATCAGGGTGAGGAGGGGGTGCAGGGCGATCAGAGTGAGGAGGGGGTGCAGGGCGATCAGAGTGTGAGGAGGGGGTGCAGGGCGATCAGAGTGTGAGGAGGGGGTGCAGGGTGATCAGAGAGTGAGGAGGGGGTGCAGGGCGATCAGAGGAGGGGGTGCAGGGCGACTAGAGGTTGAGGAGGGGGTGCAGGGCGATCAGAGGAGGGGGTGCAGGGCGATCAGAGAGTGGGGAAGGGGGGCAGGGCGATCAGAGGAGGGGGTGCTGGGCGACTAGAGGGTGAGGAGGGGGTGCAGGGCGATCAGAGCAGTGGGTAGGGCGATCAGAGGAGGGGGTGCAAGTCGATCAGAGGGTGAGGAGGGGGTGCAGGGCGATCAGAGGAGGGGGTGCAGGGCGATCAGAGAGTGAGGAGGGGGTGCAGGGCGATCAGAGAGTGAGGAGGGGGTGCAGGGCGATCAGAGGAGGGGGTGCAAGTCGATCAGAGGAGGGGGTGCAGGGCGATCAGAGGAGGGGGTGCAGGGCGATCAGAGGGTGAGGGGGTGCAGGGCGATCAGAGGGTGAGGGGGTGCAGGGCGATCAGAGAGTGAGGAGGGGGTGCAGGGCGATCAGAGGAGGGGGTGCAGGGCGACTAGAGGGTGAGGAGGGGGTGCAGGGCGATCAGAGAGTGAGGAGGGGGTGCAGGGCGATCAGAGAGTGAGGAGGGGGTGCAGGGCGATCAGAGGAGGGGGTGCAGGGCGACTAGAGGGTGAGGAGGGGGTGCAGGGCGATCAGAGGGTGAGGGGGTGCAGGGCGATCAGAGAGTGAGGAGGGGGTGCAGGGCGATCAGAGGAGGGGGTGCAGGGCGACTAGAGGGTGAGGAGGGGGTGCAGGGCGATCAGAGAGTGAGGAGGGGGTGCAGGGCGATCAGAGAGTGAGGAGGGGGTGCAGGGCGATCAGAGGAGGGGGTGCAGGGCGACTAGAGGGTGAGGAGGGGGTGCAGGGCGATCAGAGCAGTGGGTAGGGCGATCAGAGGAGGGGGTGCAGGGCGATCAGAGAGTGAGGAGGGGGTGCAGGGCGATCAGAGGAGGGGGTGCAGGGCGACTAGAGGGTGAGGAGGGGGTGCAGGGCGATCAGAGCAGTGGGTAGGGCGATCAGAGGAGGGGGTGCAGGGCGATCAGAGAGTGAGGAGGGGGTGCAGGGCGATCAGAGGAGGGGGTGCAGGGCGATCAGACGAGGGGGTGCAGGGCGATCAGAGGGTGAGGGGGTGCAGGGCGATCAGAGAGTGAGGAGGGGGTGCAGGGCGATCAGAGCAGTGGGTAGGGCGATCAGAGGAGGGGGTGCAGGGCGATCAGAGGAGGGGGTGCAGGGCGATCAGACGAGGGGGTGCAGGGCGATCAGAGGGTGAGGGGGTGCAGGGCGATCAGAGAGTGAGGAGGGGGTGCATGGCGATCAGAGAGTGGGGAGGGGGGTGCAGGGCGATCAGAGGAGGGGGTGCAGGGCGACTAGAGGGTGAGGAGTGGGTGCAGGTCGATCAGAGCAGTGGGTAGGGCAATCAGAGGAGGGGGTGCAGGGTGATCAGAGAGTGAGGAGGGGGTGCAGGGCGATCAGAGAGTGGGGAGGGGGTGCAGGGCGATCAGAGGAGGGGGTGCAAGGCGACTAGAGGGTGAGGAGGGGGTGCAGGGCGATCAGAGCAGTGGGTAGGGCGATCAGACGAGGGGGTGCAGGGCGATCAGAGGAGGGGGTGCAGGGCGATCAGAGGGTGAGGAGGGGGTGCAGGGCGATCAGAGAGTGAGGAGGGGGTGCAGGGCGATCAGAGGAGAGGGTGTAGGGCGATCAGAGGGTGAGGAGGAGATGCAGGGCGATCAGAGGGTGAGGAGGGGGTGCAGGGCGATCAGAGGGTGAGGAGGGGGTGCAGGGCGATCAGAGAGTGAGGAGGGGGTGCAGGGCGATCAGAGGAGAGGGTGTAGGGCGATCAGAGGGTGAGGAGGGGGTGCAGGGCCATCAGAGGGGGAGGAGGTGGTGCAGGGCGATCAGAAGAGGGGATGCAGGGCGATCAGAGGGTGAAGAGGGGGTGCAGGGCGATCAGAGGAGGGGGTGCAGTACCGATCAGAGGGTGAGGAGGGGGTGCAGGGCGATCAGAGAGTGAGGAGGGGGTGCAGGGCGATCAGAGGAGAGGGTGTAGGGCGATCAGAGAGTGAGGAGGGGGTGCAGGGCGATCAGAGGAGGGGGTGCAGGGTGACGAGAGGGTGAGGAGGGGGTGCAGGGCGATCAGAAGGTGAGGAGGGGTGCAGGGAATTCAGAGGGGGAGGAAGTGGTGCAGGGCGATCAGAGGGGGAGGAGGTGGTGCAGGGCGATCAGAAGAGGGAATGCAGGGCGATCAGAGGGTGAGGAGGGGGTGCAGGGCGATCAGAGGGTGAAGAGGGGATGCAGGGCGATCAGAGGGGGTGCAGGGCGATCAGAGGGTGAGGGGGTGCAGGGCGATCAGAGGAGGGGGTGCAGGGCGATCAGAGGGTGAGGGGGTGCAGGGCGATCAGAGAGTGAGGAGGGGGTGCAGGGTGACGGGACGGTGAGGAGGGGGTGCAGGCTGATCGCTGGGTGAGGAGGGGGTGCATTGGGGTAATTTTCACCCTTTACTACACCCAAATTGCGTTTCCTTGATGGCATCTACATAGAGAAAGTCCTCAATATCAGATCATTGGGGTCTTACTCCTGGCACCACATCTGAACTGATTAAAGGGGCTGTAGCTCTCCAATGAGCCCCCCCTCCCCCATCCCGCACAGTGCAGTCCATGAGTTACAGCCACTATAAAATGTACAGGCTGTGCCTGGTAAACAAGGAAGATCCTATCATAAACCTGGAGGCATTAACCCCTTCCTGCTGCAGCCAAAAGATATAAAAAAATTGTTTTCTGTCGCCATCTTCTTAGATCCATAACTATTATTTTTCAGTTAATGCAGCGGTCTCAGAGCTTGCACTTTTGCATGGCGATCTGATGTTTTTATTGATATCATTTTGAGGTACATATGATGAATGTGATGTATTTTTTTTTTGGGGGGGGGCGATAACTGAACAACAGCAATTCTGGCATTTTGATTTATTCTTTATGGCATTTTACATTTCCCCAAAAAAAAAGTCCCCATTGGGGAACCTGAACTCGTGATCACTTGTTCTATATAACAGATCCACAGATTTCTTATCATTATTAACAAGATGGCAGCCATTGGGGGATTTGGCCCCAAAACAGTGTGCCAAGATTCCACCCCTTAGATACCCAACATTCCAAAAACCCCACATAAATGGTAAAAGATCACATTTTCACCACCAATAGGGGGCGCTCACATTCAGATTGTACTATCACCATAGTGGTGGGATCATTTTTACCTTTATTATGGGGCCCCTCAATTGTATGTACCCACTGGTTTTCATGAAGCAGGATGCCCTAAAAGTTGGACAACATTGGTCACCGATATGGACTACTTGGTCCCATAATGTCCAGTGCATAGGACTAATCACACCGTCCTGCTAATGCCTGCCGTTCTCCCTTATTCCTTTCCAGATATTTTGGCCCCCTCTAAGAAATATGTTTATCCCGGTTTTCCTGAACTGCTGGCTGGCAAAGTGCGTTCTGGAGAATATGATAGTAAGTAGCTGTTGGCATTAATGATGTAATAAGCTTGTAGGTAAAGTAGGCGTGGCATAACTGCAGGGGAGGGACCAGCCACAGCCCCGCCCCTGAGGAACCAGTGGATACCTAAGAAAACACCAACACTTCAAGCAGCCAGTAGCCATAATACCTGCCAGGAGGTGTAATAACATGTCCATTACAGATGGAGATTTGGAAAAACCCCTCTAAAATATTTAACTATTTAGGGTGCTGAATAAAAACTTAAGCAGGGGCAGAGCTATGACATGGGTATAAGGAATGCAGAGGCTGCAATCACATCTGGGATCTGAGGGTGTTCAAAGGCTTTTTAGCCACATGAGACAGCACTAGTATAATAAATGGCACATAATAAGTGGGGCGATAGAGCCCTTGTCATGCTCTGCCCCCTCGGACCCTGCACTAGACATAACGCTGCATCTTTTTAAGCTTTGTAGCTGTATTGTACAATATATATGTATTGTGCTGTTGCGGTGTCTTCTGCCTCACACAAGCTGAATCACAGCCTTGTTATGTTTCAGAATGATCTCCATCGCGCCATCCAGAGGACGCAGTCAGCCATGTTTAATCAGGTGATCATTCTGATCTGCACCCTGCTCTGCCTTGTGTTCACAGGGTAAGTTATTACAGTATTTCTCCATTTACTGCACTTATACTAACAGCACTGCTATAGTGGGGTACGGAGACTGCATACAGATTTTGCATTAGGACCCAGGAGCTTTATATAAAGGGGTTGTCCACTCTGGCGAATCTCTAATTGTAAGAAGGCTCCTTTGACCTGAATTACTTCTGGATTGTTGAAAGACTATAAATGTCTGTCCGGTCCACATTTTACTCTGCACTGACGTTCTAAAATGTCAATGCAGTGTAAGAACCCTGCAAGAGATTATTCAGTAAGCTGTCAGACACAGACAGACTCCTCGCTGAGAAAATGTGCAAAAAAAACCCTGAAAATGCACCTGTGCAGGAAAAAAAGGCAACATACTGGAACCACCATGGCGGTCACGTACATTACGGACGTGAGAGTGCTGTCTTACAATGTTAGCATTATTGATATGTGGACTGATCTGTTTTAGATCATATTTATATACCTATCTATTTATCTGTCTCTCATCTATCTACAGATCTACAGCGGGGAAATAAGTATTTGATACGCTGCCAATTTTGAAAGTTTTCCCACCTACAAAGAATGGAGAGGTCTGTAATCTTTATCGTAGGTACACTTCGCCTGTGAGAGAGAGAATCTAAAATCCAGAAAATCACGTTGTATGATTTTTACATAATTAATTTGGATTTTATTGCATGAAATTAAGTATCTGATACAATAATATTTGGTCCAGAAACCTTTGTTTGCAATTACAGAGGTCAGACTTTTCCTGAAGTTCTTAACCAGGTTTGCACAAACTGCAGCAGGGATTTTGTCCCACTCCTCCATACAGGTCTTCTCCAGATCTTTCAGGTTTCGGGGCGGTCGCTGGGCAACATTGAGTTTCATCTCCCTCCAAAGATTTTCTATTAGGTTCAGGTCTGGAGACTGGCTAAGCCACTCCAGGACCTTGAAATGCTTCTTATGGAGCCACTCCTTAGTTGCCCTGGCTGTGTTTCGGGTTATTGTCATGCTGGAAGACCCAGCCACGACCCATCATCAGTGCTCTTACTGAGGGAAAGGAGGTTGTTGGCCAAAATCTCGAGATACATGACCCCATCCATCTTCTCTTTAATACGGTGCAGTCATCCTGTCCCCTTTGCAGAAATGCACCCCAAAGTATGATGTTTCCCCCACCATGCTTCACGGTTAGGACGGTATTCTTGGGATTGTACTCATCCTTTTTCTTCCTCCAAACATGGCGAGTGGACTTGATACCAAAAAGTTATATTTTGGTCTCATCTGACCACATGACCTTCTCCCATGCCTCCTGTAGATCATCCAGATGGTCATTGGCGAACTTCAAATGAGCCTGGACATGTGCTGGCATGAGCAGGGGGACCTTGCATGCCCTGCAGGATCATAATCCATGACGGTGTAGTGTTACTAACGGTAATGTTTGAGACTGTGGTCCCAGGTCTCTTCAGGTCATTGACCAGGTCCTCCCGTGTAGTTCTGGGCTGATTCCTGACCTTTCTCAGAATCATCTTTACCCCACGAGGCAAGATCTTGGAGCCCCAGACCGAGGAAGATTGACAGTCATCTTTTGTTTCTTCCATCTTCTAATAATTGTGCCAACAGTTGTTGCCTTCTCACCAAGCTGCTTGCCTATTGTCCTGTAGCTCATCCCAGCCTTCTGCAGGTCTACAATTTTTTCCCTGGTGTCCTTGGACAGCTCTTTGGTCTTGGCCAGGGTGGAGAGGTTATAGTGTGATTGAGTGTGTGGACAGGTGTCTTTTATACAGGTAACAAGTTCAAACAGGTGCAATTAATACAGGTAATGAGTGCAGAGTAGGAGGGCTTCTGAAAGAAAAACTAACAGGTCTGCGAGAGACAGAATTCTTGCTGGTTGGTAGATGATCAAATACTTATTTCATGCATTAAAATGCAATTTTATTATTTAAAAATCATACAATGTGATTTTCTGGATTTTTTTTTTGATTCTGTTTCTCACAGTAGGAGTGTACATACGATAAAAATTACAGATCTCTACATTCTTTGTAGGTGGGAAAACTTGCAAAATCGGCAGTGTATCAAATACTTATTTTCCCCACTCTATTTATCCTCTATCTATCTATCTATCTATCTATCTATGTATCTATCCTTCTCATATGTATCTAGGTATCTTTTCTTTGTGTAGAACTCACTTTGCCATTTTGAAGATCTCTGTCGGCTGTCATTGAATGAAACTTATTCCAGAGGTTGATTGTCTAGACTGGATACAGTTGTAGCAAACCCTCAGCTGTGAGAAGTAATAACCTCTGCATTTATGAAATAATGTTTCTTTTCACCTAAATCCAATCCTGGCGCAGGTCATTCATTTGGTCACTTGTGATACCATTTCTTATGGCTATGTTGATCACCAGGTTCTGCCTGTACTCTGTGAACACCTTTCTATCACGGTCCTGTAATACTGTTCATCCTGAGCCTCCTGATTCATGTATATACAGTATATTGCCAGCCAGGGGAGGGCCTTACATTATAGATTTCTATACCATTCTGGTGGACGGGGAGTTCGGTTTAGAGTAAATCTATGAAGTACAAGTAAATCCTGCAGAACCTGAGGACTCTTCTATTCGCTGTGTAAGCGCAGCCTGATCTTAAGATGCTGGAAAAAGCTGAGGGAGGTGAGTGCTGGTGCATTAAGGGGTCACGCGGAGCCACATGTGGTGATGTCTTATGTAACTGCTGGCGCTACGTGGCGCTTCTTGCCCCCTTTACGCCGCTCTCCTGATTCCCCTCCTGCCATTAGTTCAGTGCTAATGAGGAGAAGTGCTTTTTTTGTGTGCACTCATCAAGATTTCCAGCAAGGCATGAAGGGTCAGGTAAGCTCTCCATCCATCGTGCTGCTGGCAGTGTATAATACCCAGCAGATAAAGGCTCCACAACTTTACTAAAAGGGTTCGGTTACAAAGCAAAAAGATCATCAATCCTAAGTAACCTGAGGGCTCTGAGCTGAAGTTAATGTGGCTGCTGTGGTGCTGGAAGTGTGTAATATCCAGCCGTTACATATCCATAGTATATTTATTAATAGGACCAATTACATTTCAAGAAGAAAATCATTCCTAAGTAACTTAAGTGCTCTGGACTGAAGTTAAAGGGAATCTGTTAGCAGGATTTCACCCCCCAAACTATTTCTATGCGCATGTAGCTCTTTCAAAGACAAGTCCTTTATATGCCCAGTCAGTCCTTCCATTACTGAGAAATCTGCATTTGAATTGATATGTAAATGAGGTTGAAGTGCTCTTGTAGATCTGAAACTTCTGTCACTCCAACTCTATTCCCTGCTCATCACCGCTTCCTACTACTTGACTGATGGCTCCTTTTCCTTAAGTCATACAGCATAGAGGCTGTCGGCCAAGGCGGAGTAAGCGGTGCTGAGTGGGGAATAGAGCTGGAGTGACGGAGGCTTCAGATCTACGATAGTCCATGAGCCTCATTTGCATATCAAATCAAATGCTGATTTCTCAGTAACTGAGGAACAGACTGACCATGTGAAGGACTTTTCTTTGAAAGAGCTACAAGTTTGGGGGTTTATATGCTCCTGACAGATTCCCTTTAATGTGGCTTCCATGCTACTGGAAATGTATAACACCCCGCTGTTAAAGACACCGCAGCTTTATTAACAGGGCGGGTTACAGTGCAAGGAAACAAATAATTCCTCAGTAACCTGAGTGCTCTGGGCTGCAGCTAATGTGGCTGCTGCAGTGGATACAGAACAGTGGTACAGTTATAGGGGCTGCCGAACTAGTAATGGTAGCTAGGTGGCGCCTCTTTTTCCAGGACCGGAGTTCCTCACGCCACACAAGTGTATGATTATCAGTGTAATGGTGGCAGCCCGTGGGCAGAGGGCGCTTTATACTCTACTGCATTCATCAGTGAGCTAAATGCTAAAATTCTGTTTCCCAATAGTTGCCACTAGGAGGCGCTGCCTGCATACAGTCCCTAATGAGTGAAGTGTAGATGGCTGCCCTTAGTGGCTGCTGTCAGCAGTCAGAGATTCTCTTATTGGGGCAGCAGGGTTGTGCTTTGGTGTTGGCATTATTTTGGGCTGGTGTGGCACCACTATGTAGGGAACTGTGTGCCCTCATGTGATGGGCAGCAATAGTTCTGGGGGCACTTAGAGATTTGCATTGAGATTGATTGCGGGGGTGGGTACTATTTTGGTGCAAGTGTATGATGTGGCGGTTGTTTCCTTTTGACGCAGGTTGATCTCATATTCTGTCTTCGCCCACCTTCAATTAATACCCAGAGCGCCAGGTAATATTGCCCATTGTGTGCGATAATACCGCACTATGGCTGCGCTATATATAGAGCGGATATATCATTTTTCAGTCGCGTTTACCACCTTCTACGTCAGCAGTCATTCACCATCTGTAACAAAAGACTATAATATGAGCGGTGGGCACAGAGCAGATCAGCGTCCCGGACCCCCGGGTCCACAGCTCTGTACAATTACTGGACAATGGCTCGTGACTCATTACAGGGTCTGGTTTCCGTTCATCATCTGTCAAATTATTCAGCAGCTTATTCCGAAAAGTCCGATTAATATTCATTATAGGGACGTGTCATGCATAAAGGCGCCATGTGGTGGCGCTATTGATATATACCAGTTTATGAGCACCGCAGCTTCCAGCCCTGATTTTAAAAGGGCTTTGTGAAAAATCCTAATCATGCTTTACCAATTTCTCACCATTGACTTGCTGTCAGTGAATAGAGCAATCCATATACATTCCCTGCACTGATCCATTGTAACAAACTCCTCCAGGATAAGGTAGAGAGTTCTGCTGCTGATATATTCTTTCTAGATAGAAGGCTAAATACACTTGTAACAAGTTTGCCCGCTGCTCTCTTCCAGGATGTGCGGCATTCAGCATTTGGAAAGGGCCGGGGAAAACCTTTCACTCTTCAAATCGTTTTATTTCTGCATCGTCACCTTCTCCACGGTGGGATACGGAGATGTGACCCCCAAGATCTGGCCCTCGCAGCTCCTGGTGGTGATTATGATCTGCGTGGCTCTGGTGGTCTTACCCCTCCAGGTAAGAGGCGAGTGGGATTTATGGCAAAGAGACCGCGACATGAGAGGGGACTCCATTTATAAAGTGCATGCAGGACTAGGAGAGTTCATGTTCCCCATTCTTAGGTAGCATGCCAATATAATGGAATTGCTACTTATGCAATTCTCTAAGGTCCCCTACGGGATGTCTCATTTAGGGACTATTATGTATTAAACTGATGAGCGAGAAAGAGCTTCTTCTATTCTGGAGGACCCAACTATTGTAATACTTCATTTGACCTGTGGTGGCACTGCAGGGAGATTACACAGTTGCTGACCAGTTCTTCTGCGATCACAGCTGATCACTGATGCTGGATAAGTCAGAAAGCGGAAATTACCAGCTAGCACAGATCTATAATATAGTCTGTATGGGGCAGTATTACAGTACAATGGATAATGAGAGGTATCCGCCCTGAGCAGTGGGGGACATCGGTTTAGGATTCTGAGCGGCTCCTCGGGCGGCTTTGCTTCATTTCTACTTGAATGGTTCGGTGACCGTCTCCAAATCCCCAGCGGTTGGCGCTTGTAGGACCTGTCACCTCCGCAGTGACTGGATGTCAGGAGGTGGGGAGACACGGCAGAACATGGCAGCCGGGCTAAACGCTCTCTGAAGGATGGAAGCTGTCACCCTCCATCTATCACGCCTCCTCTGGCCACACTTTAGTCTTGGGCCCCCGGATATGAAGGTCAAGACCCCATTAGTCTTCTACTTTAGGGAGCACTCTAGTGGACATGACCAGTGTGGCTGGCATGGTGCCCACTAGTGATGCCAGGTGAAGCGTTACTAAACAGACTGGAAACATGTATAGCGCCCCCTGCATCTTACATTGATCTATTGCAACTACTCTCTGGTCTCCAGACGTGGGGTGGAAATGACGATAAGGTGATGAGGGTATTAGGGTTGGCACGTCTAGCGAGTCAATTAAAGGGGTTATCCGCAGACGTGGCACCTTCCCCAGGATGGGTGATAAATGTGCTCAGACCCCAGCGATCACAAGAACAAGGCTGCCCATTATTAACAGAGCAGCAGTGCGCGCGTCTGACCACTGATCCAAGGACTGTCTATAGGAAAGTGGTCACACACGCTCACTACAGCTCCCATAGAAGTGAATGGAGGTCAGACATGCTCTCTATAGCTCCCATAGAAGTGAATGGAGGTCACACATGCTCACTGAAGCTCCCATAGAAGTGAATGGAGGTCACACATGCTCACTACAGCTCCCATAGAAGTGAATGGAGGTCACATATCCTCACTACAGCTCCCATGGAAGTGAATGGAGGTCACACACGCTCACTTCAGCTCCCATGGAAGTGAATGGAGGTCACGTACGCTCACTACAGCTCCCATAGAAGTGAATGGAGGTGACACACACTCACTACAGCTCCCATAGAAGTGAATGGAGGTCACACACGCACACTACAGCTCCCATAGAAGTGAATGGAGGTCACACACCCTCACTACAGTTCCCATAGAAGTGAATGGAGGTCACACATGCTCACTACAGCTCCCATGGAAGTGAATGAAAGTCACACATCCTCACTACAGCTCCCATGGAAGTGAATGGAGGTCACACACGCTCACTTCAGCTCCCATGGAAGTGAATGGAGGTCAGACACGCTCACTACAGCTCTCGTAGCAGTGAATGAAGGTCACACACGCTCGCTACAGCTCCCATAGAAGTGAATGGAGGTCACACGCACACTACAGCTCCCATAGAAGTGAATGGAGGTCACACACGCTCACTACAGCTCTCTTAGCAGTGAATGGAGGTCACACAAGCTCACTACTGCTCCCATAAAAGTGAATGGAGGTGACACACGCTCACTACAGCTCCCATAGAAGTGAATGGAGGTGACACACGCTCACTACAGCTCCCATAGAAGTGAATGGAGGTCACACACCCTCACTACAGTTCCCATGGAAGTGAATGGAGGTCACACACGCTCACTACAGCTCCCATAGAAGTAAATGGAGGTCACACATGCTCACTATTGCTCCCATGGAAGTGAATGGAGGTCACACACACTCACTACAGCTCCCATAGAAGTGAATGGAGGTCACACACCCTCACTACAGCTCCCATGGAAGTGAATGGAGGTCACACACCCTCACTACAACTCCCATGGAAGTGAATGGAGGTCACACACGCTCACTACAGCTCTCGTAGCAGTGAATGGAGGTCACACACGCTTGCTACAGCTCCCATAGAAGTGAATGGAGGTCACACGCACACTACAGCTCCTATAGAAGTGAATGGAGGTCACACACGCTCACTACAGCACCCATAAAAGTGAATGGAGGTCACACACCCTCACTACAGTTCCCATGGAAGTGAATGGAGGTCACACACGCTCACTACCAGCTCCCATAGAAGTGAATGGAGGTCACACACTCTCACTACAGCTCCCATAGAAGTGAATGGAGTTCACACACGCTCGCTACAGCTCAAATAGAAGTGAATGGAGGTCACACACGCTCACTACAGCTCCCATAGAAGTGAATGGAGGTCACACACGCTCACTGCAGCTCCCATAGAAGTGAATGGAGGTCACACACGCTCACTACAGCTCCCATAGAAGTGAATGGAGGTCACACACGCTCACTACAGCTCCCATAGAAGTGAATGGAGGTCACACACGCTCACTACAGCTCCCATAGAAGTGAATGGAGGTCACACACGCTCACTACAGCTCCCATAGAAGTCACACCCGCTCACTACAGCTCCCATAGAAGTGAATGGAGGTCATACAGGCTCATTACAGCTCCCATAGAAGTGAATGGAGGTCACACATGCGCAGTATAGCTCCCAAATAAGTGAATGGAGGTCACACATGCTCAGTATAGCTCCCAAAGAAGTGAATGGAGGTCACACATGCTCACTACAGCTCTCATAGCAGTGAATGGAGGTCACACATGCTCAGTATAGCTCCCAAAGAAGTGAATGGAAGTCACACATGCTCAGTATAGCTCCCAAAGAAGTGAATGGAGGTCACACATGCCCACTACAGCTCTCATAGCAGTGAATGGAGGTCACACATGCTCACTACAGCTCCCGTAGAAGTGAATGGAAGTCGCACATGCTCCTCACCGCTCCCATAGAAGTGAATGGAGGTCACACATGCTGACTACAGCTCCCATAGCAGCGAATGGAGGTCACACATGCTCACTACAGCTCTCATAAAAAGTGAATGGAGGTCACACATGCTGACTACAGCTCCCATAGAAGTGAACGGTTGTCACACAGGCTCACTACAGCTCCCATAGAAGTGAATGGAGGTCACACATGCTTATTACAGCTCCCACAGAAGTGAACGGTTATCACACATGCTCACTACAAATCCAATGGAAGTGAATAGATCAGTGGTCATACATGCTCACTACGGCTCCTACAGACAGTCACAAGTTAATGGAGCGGAGGTCACACTTGCGCACAGTCTCTTTCTGTTAACACTCGACTTTGGGACCCCCATTTCCTAGATCAGTGGGGGTCTCAGCGGCTGGACCCCACTGATCACAGTCCTTTTGAGTATAGAAAAAACAGATGCCAAGCATAGGACTCCAACTGATCTTAATACTAAAGACGGAGCAATTTGCCTTTATTATAAAAAAAAAAATCTCCTACCGTTTTGTGTTTCCAGCTCCTATGCAGATTCATGTCTTTCACTCCCATTACCCAGTGTAGTCTTTCAGGTCAGTGACTCCACTCCCTCTGCTCCACCTTCTGTCTGTAACCATAGAAACACATTGATCTGCATGAGAGCTGATGCCGTATAACACATGCAGTTATGTTTGTATCGGATTAGAAGAATGTGACTGTTTTTTTTTCCAGAAACAGCACCACCTTTGCTCTTAGGCCATTAGTGGTTCTGCAGCTCAGCAGTAATTAGGGAGGAGCTGCAGTACCGCACACAACATACGTGTGGCGCTGTTTGTGGCAGAATGCAGCCATGTTTGTCTAAATTTATGCAATTAACTCTGTAGGGAGATTTCAGGGTGAGAAACTGTCTTCTTCAGAGGAGGAGAGGCCTCTGGGGAGAAGATGCTTGAGAAGGTAATTAGATAAGAAGTAAGAGGCCAAGACATAATGTAAGAATAAGAGGTCAGAACGTTTCACTGCTCGTCTGTCCTCAAGAAAGGAAAAGGGAGTTGGGATTTAGTGAGAGTAATCTGAAGATCTAGAGCAAGACGAGAGATGGAGAAGGGAGAAGCTGCGGCTCACAATGTACGGCCAAGGATGGCACTCACAGCCTGATGTCACCACACTGCGGCCATTACCCTGAGAGGAGCCAGACCCGACCCTGGTGCCTGACGGGACCAATGGCCTCTCTACCTCAGGAGACCTATAGACCATTGTGGTTGGAGGGACCCGGGTTTAGGTTTTGCATCAGGTCTTCTGTCCATCATTTGTTTTCGGAGTTCAGGGCTCTCTGTGCTCATTACAGGGGCCACTATGCACCAAAGGGAAAGCACTATCCCTAAATGACCTATCGTTAAAATCAATATTTGTAGCTCACCTCCTCCTGTACAATGACTGATAACACCTCTACATACAGTAGATAACACAGGATCCACCATTCACAATAGATGATGTCACAGCTCACCTCCTCCTCCTGTACAATGACTGATAACACCTCTATATACAGTAGATAACACAGGATCCACCATTCACAATAGATGATGTCACAGCTCACCTCCTCCTCCTGTACAATGACTGATAACACCTCTATATACAGTAGATAACACAGGATTCACCATTCACAATAGGTGATGTCACAGCTCACCTCCTCCTCCCCCTCTGTACAATGACTAATAACACCTCTATATACAGTAGATAACACAGGATTCACCATTCACAATAGGTGATGTCACAGCTCACCTCCTCCTCCTCCTGTACAATGACTGATAACACCTCTATATACAGTAGATAACACAGGATCCACCATTCACAATAGGTGATGTCACAGCTCACCTCCTCCTCCTCCTGTACAATGACTGATAACACCTCTATATACAGTAGATAACACAGGACCCACCAGTCACAATAGATGATGTCACAGCTCACCTCCTCCTCCTGTACAATGACTGATAACACCTCTATATACAGTAGATAACACAGGATCCACCATTCACAATAGGTGATGTCACAGCTCACCTCCTCCTCCTCCTGTACAATGACTGATAACACCTCTATATACAGTAGATAACACAGGATCCACCATTCACAATAGGTGATGTCACAGCTCACCTCCTCCTCCTCCTGTACAATGACTGATAACACCTCTATATACAGTAGATAACACAGGACCCACCATTCACAATAGATGATGTCACAGCTCACCTCCTCCTCCTGTACAATGACTGATAACACCTCTATATACAGTAGATAACACAGGATTCACCATTCACAATAGGTGATGTCACAGCTCACCTCCTCCTCCCCCTCTGTACAATGACTAATAACACCTCTATATACAGTAGATAACACAGGATTCACCATTCACAATAGGTGATGTCACAGCTCACCTCCTCCTCCTCCTGTACAATGACTGATAACACCTCTATATACAGTAGATAACACAGGATCCACCATTCACAATAGGTGATGTCACAGCTCACCTCCTCCTCCTCCTGTACAATGACTGATAACACCTCTATATACAGTAGATAACACAGGACCCACCAGTCACAATAGATGATGTCACAGCTCACCTCCTCCTCCTGTACAATGACTGATAACACCTCTATATACAGTAGATAACACAGGATCCACCATTCACAATAGGTGATGTCACAGCTCACCTCCTCCTCCTCCTGTACAATGACTGATAACACCTCTATATACAGTAGATAACACAGGATCCACCATTCACAATAGGTGATGTCACAGCTCACCTCCTCCTCCTCCTGTACAATGACTGATAACACCTCTATATACAGTAGATAACACAGGACCCACCATTCACAATAGATGATGTCACAGCTCACCTCCTCCTCCTGTACAATGACTGATAACACCTCTATATACAGTAGATAACACAGGATTCACCATTCACAATAGGTGATGTCACAGCTCACCTCCTCCTCCCCCTCTGTACAATGACTGATAACACCTCTATATACAGTAGATAACACAGGATCCACCATTCACAATAGGTGATGTCACAGCTCACCTCCTCCTCCTCCTGTACAATGACTGATAACACCTCTATATACAGTAGATAACACAGGTTCCACCATCCACAATAGGTGATATCACAGCTCACCTCCTCCTCCTGTACAATGACTGATAACACCTCTATATACAGTAGATAACACAGGATCCACCATTCACAATAGGTGATGTCACAGCTCACCTCCTCCCATCACAATGACATTTGCCTAGGTTAGAGCATGCACGGTTTATACTTCTATTGCCGCTAATGTGCATGCGAGGAACAATAAGTAGGAGTCTAATATGAATCCTAGTGAATAGTTTTCTTATATATTATATATTGCGTTTGTTTCGGCAGTTTGAGGAGCTGGTGTACTTGTGGATGGAGCGTCAGAAATCTGGAGGAAACTACAGCCGGCACAGAGCCCAGACGGAGAAGCACGTGGTCTTATGTGTCAGCTCCCTCAAGATCGACCTGCTCATGGACTTCCTCAATGAGTTCTACGCACATCCGCGGCTCCAGGTACTGAAGTTCTGCTGCTGGATCCTTGGGAGTCTTTTAGGGTCCATCCACCACTTGCAATTTTTTTTACCTGGAGATCCAAAAATGTGTTCCATTTCCATCCGCTGTAGGCATCCTTTGATTTTTTTCTCTCCAGAGGTTGTGCTCACTAACTGCTCCTCCAGGGTGGGCCACAATTCAATTTTTCTAGAATCCCACTTTTTTTTCTAGATTAATTCCCTAGAATTTTACAAATGAACAATTTTTTAGATTATTTTTGCTTGGAACCTAATCTCTCTTCTTTATTCCATCACTTTTTTTCTAGGATTACTACGTGGTTATTCTTTGCCCAACAGAAATGGATATTCAGGTCCGACGGGTTCTGCAGATACCACTGTGGTCCCAGAGGGTCATCTACCTCCAAGGGTCGGCCCTCAAAGACCAAGACCTCATGAGAGCAAAGTGAGTCCAGGCTTGAGATAAGATGGTTGAATGCTATTTGGCTCCCCTGGTGGACAGGAGGAATCACTTCTAGGATGAGATTGACGACAAGCTACTCCACCGTCCACTGGAGAAGCTCGATTCTAAATATTTTCCACCACCGCCATCCTCTTAAAAACGCTGATAGTTCTGTAATAGTCTGGTCTGCAGGCCCCATCAGAATTGGTAGCGTGTAGATGATTAATTTCTGGCTCCTTCTTCCAGGATGGACGATGCCGAAGCTTGTTTTATCCTGAGTAGCCGGAACGAGGTGGACAGGACCGCCGCGGTAAGAACCGACCTTCGCTTCATCCATGGTCTCAAACTCCTCCATCTTTCTACTTAAAGTGGTTGTCCAAGCTGGATAGTGCTTTTATGCCCTTTTAGAGTTTCCAGAAGTAATTTTCCATTTGAGACCACCTTTTTTTAATTTTTCATAAATATAACCTTTTTCGTGACTTCTGAGGCTCCTCTAGTGTCGCACCAGTGACTTCTGGTTTTGTTGCTTGTCTTTTAAAGAATACAGCCATGAATTACAAATCCCATAATCCTTAGTATGCGCTGAAACAACTGTCTCTGACCACACCAAGTACACCAAATTGTGCTACTTTCTGGTCGCCCAGCACACCTGCCACATTACACAACGGCGCAGGGGTATTCCCATCTCCAAGATCCTATCCCAATATGTAGTAGGTGTAATAATAATAATATTAGCAAATACCTCCAATTAGAAATGTAATATAGTTTTTCTGATTCGCTGTCTCTTTCCTCATGTGCGAGCCTTATGTATCCATGGTTACGGCCACTGATATAGTTACAGTTAGTTAGCTAATTGGTAGTGGTCGTAAGCATGGATGCCTAAGGTCCTGAAATGCCTGCACTTGAGGAAGACACATAGCGAATCAGAAGAACTATACTACATTTGTAATTGTGGAGGGAGTTGCTAATATTATTATTATTACACCTACTACATATTGGGATAGGATCTTGGAAGTGGGAATATCCCTTTACGGTTCTAGACAATGTACATAATGTCTTCTATATTCCTACGCAGCAGGAACCCTTTTGCTCCTTATGTCTTTAGGACCATCAAACCATCCTGAGAGCCTGGGCAGTGAAAGATTTTGCCCCCAATTGTCCTCTGTATGTGCAGATTTTGAAGCCTGAAAATAAATTCCATGTCAAATTTGCAGGTAAGTTGCTCCCTGACTTTTTTTCCCTTCTTCCATCTTCCTCCTCTCATTACTGTCTTATAGACAGATATTTTTTTTGTACTCTGTGAACATAGAAACTCATCATTCTGCATAGGAGCTGTATGCTCCTCAGGGCAATCTCGTATACTCTGGGAACCTCGGGGCAATCTCGTATACTCTGGGAACCTCGGGGCAATCTCGTATACTCTGGGAACCTCGGGGCAATCTCGTATACTCTGGGAACCTCGGGGCAATCTCGTATACTCTGGGAAACTCGGGGCAATCTCGTATACTCTGGGAACCCCTGAGCAATGTCGTATACTCTGGGGACCTCGGGGCAATCTCGTATACTCTGGGGACCTCGGGGCAATCTCGTATACTCTGGGAACCTCGGGGCAATCTCGTATACTCTGGGAACCTCGGGGCAATCTTGTATACTCTGGGAACCCCTGAGCAATCTCGTATACTCTGGGAACCTCGGGGCAATCTCGTATACTCTGGGAACCTCGGGGCAATCTCGTATACTCTGGGAACCCCTGAGCAATGTCGTATACTCTGGGGACCTCGGGGCAATTTTCATATACTCTGGGAACCTCGGGGCAATCTCGTATACTCTGGGAACCTCGGGGCAATCTCGTATACTCTGGGAACCTCGGGGCAATCTTGTATACTCTGGGAACCTCGGGGCAATCTTGTATACTCTGGGAACCCCTGAGCAATGTCGTATACTCTGGGAACCTCGGGGCAATCTCGTATACTCTGGGAACCTCGGGGCAATCTCGTATACTCTGGGAACCCCTGAGCAATGTCGTATACTCTGGGAACCTCGGGGCAATCTCGTATACTCTGGGAACCTCGGGGCAATCTCGTATACTCTGGGAACCTCGGGGCAATCTCGTATACTCTGGGAACCTCGGGCCAATCTCGTATACTCTGGGAACCTCGGGCAATCTTGTAAACTCTGGGAACCTCGGGGCAATCTTGTATACTCTGGGAACCCCTGAGCAATGTCGTATACTCTGGGAACCTCGGGGCAATCTCGTATACTCTGGGAACCCCTGAGCAATGTCGTATACTCTGGGAACCTCGGGGCAATCTCGTATACTCTGGGAACCTCGGGGCAATCTCGTATACTCTGGGAACCTCGGGGCAATCTCGTATACTCTGGGAACCCCTGAGCAATGTCGTATACTCTGGGAACCTCGGGGCAATCTCGCATACTCTGGGAACCTCGTGGCAATCTCGTATACTCTGGGAACCTCGGGGCAATCTCGTATACTCTGGGAACCTCGGGGCAATCTCGTATACTCTGGGAACCTCGGGGCAATCTCGTATACTCTGGGAACCTCGGGGCAATCTCGTATACTCTGGGAACCTCGGGGCAATCTTGTATACTCTGGGAACCTCGGGGCAATCTTGTATACTCTGGGAACCCCTGAGCAATGTCGTATACTCTGGGAACCTCGGGGCAATCTTGTATACTCTGGGAACCCCTGAGCAATGTCGTATACTCTGGGAACCTCGGGGCAATCTCGTATACTCTGGGAACCTCGGGGCAATGTCGTATACTCTGGGAACCTCGGGGCAATCTCGTATACTCTGGGAACCTCGGGGCAATCTCGTATACTCTGGGAACCTCGGGGCAATCTCGTATACTCTGGGAACCTCGGGGCAATCTCGTATACTCTGGGAACCTCGGGGCAATCTCGTATACTCTGGGAACCTCGGGGCAATCTCGTATACTCTGGGAACCCCTGAGCAATGTCGTATACTCTGGGAACCTCGGGGCAATCTCGCATACTCTGGGAACCTCGGGGCAATCTCGTATACTCTGGGAACCTCGGGGCAATCTCGTATACTCTGGGAACCTCGGGGCAATCTCGTATACTCTGGGAACCTCGGGGCAATCTCGTATACTCTGGGAACCTCGGGGCAATCTCGTATACTCTGGGAACCTCGGGGCAATCTCGTATACTCTGGGAACCTCGGGGCAATCTCGTATACTCTGGGAACCTCGGGCAATCTTGTAAACTCTGGGAACCTCGGGGCAATCTTGTATACTCTGGGAACCCCTGAGCAATGTCGTATACTCTGGGAACCTCGGGGCAATCTCGTATACTCTGGGAACCCCTGAGCAATGTCGTATACTCTGGGAACCTCGGGGCAATCTCGTATACTCTGGGAACCTCGGGGCAATCTCGTATACTCTGGGAACCTCGGGGCAATCTCGTATACTCTGGGAACCCCTGAGCAATGTCGTATACTCTGGGAACCTCGGGGCAATCTCGCATACTCTGGGAACCTCGGGGCAATCTCGTATACTCTGGGAACCTCGGGGCAATCTCGTATACTCTGGGAACCTCGGGGCAATCTCGTATACTCTGGGAACCTCGGGGCAATCTCGTATACTCTGGGAACCTCGGGGCAATCTCGTATACTCTGGGAACCTCGGGGCAATCTCGTATACTCTGGGAACCTCGGGCCAATCTCGTATACTCTGGGAACCTCGGGCAATCTTGTAAACTCTGGGAACCTCGGGGCAATCTTGTATACTCTGGGAACCCCTGAGCAATGTCGTATACTCTGGGAACCTCGGGGCAATCTCGTATACTCTGGGAACCCCTGAGCAATGTCGTATACTCTGGGAACCTCGGGGCAATCTCGTATACTCTGGGAACCTCGGGGCAATCTCGTATACTCTGGGAACCTCGGGGCAATCTCGTATACTCTGGGAACCCCTGAGCAATGTCGTATACTCTGGGAACCTCGGGGCAATCTCGCATACTCTGGGAACCTCGTGGCAATCTCGTATACTCTGGGAACCTCGGGGCAATCTCGTATACTCTGGGAACCTCGGGGCAATCTTGTATACTCTGGGAACCTCGGGGCAATCTCGTATACTCTGGGAACCTCGGGGCAATCTCGTATACTCTGGGAACCTCGGGGCAATCTCGTATACTCTGGGAACCTCGGGGCAATCTCGTATACTCTGGGAACCCCTGAGCAATGTCGTATACTCTGGGGACCTCGGGGCAATCTCGTATACTCTGGGAACCTCGGGGCAATGTCGTATACTCTGGGAACCCCTGAGCAATCTCTTATACTCTGGGAACCTCGGGGCAATCTCGTATACTCTGGGAACCTCGGGGCAATCTCGTATACTCTGGGAACCCCTGAGCAATGTCGTATACTCTGGGAACCTCGGGGCAATCTCGTATACTCTGGGAACCTCGGGGCAATCTTGTATACTCTGGGAACCTCGGGGCAATCTTGTATACTCTGGGAAACTCGGGGCAATCTTGTATACTCTGGGAACCCCTGAGCAATGTCGTATACTCTGGGAACCTCGGGCCAATCTCGTATACTCTGGGAACCTCGGGGCAATCTCGTATACTCTGGGAACCCCTGAGCAATGTCGTATACTCTGGGAACCTCGGGGCAATCTCGTATACTCTGGGAACCTCGGGGCAATCTCGTATACTCTGGGAACCCCTGAGCAATGTCGTATACTCTGGGGACCTCGGGGCAATCTCGTATACTCTGGGAACCTCGGGGCAATGTCGTATACTCTGGGAACCCCTGAACAATCTCTTATACTCTGGGAACCTCGGGGCAATCTCGTATACTCTGGGAACCCCTGAGCAATGTCGTATACTCTGGGAACCTCGGGGCAATCTCGTATACTCTGGGAACCTCGGGGCAATCTCGTATACTCTGGGAACCTCGGGGCAATCTCGTATACTCTGGGAACCTCGGGGCAATCTCGTATACTCTGGGAACCTCGGGGCAATCTCGTATACTCTGGGAACCCCTGAGCAATGTCGTATACTCTGGGAACCTCGGGGCAATCTCGTATACTCTGGGAACCTCGGGGCAATCTCGTATACTCTGGGAACCTCGGGGCAATCTCGTATACTCTGGGAACCTCGGGGCAATCTCGTATACTCTGGGAACCTCGGGGCAATCTCGTATACTCTGGGAACCTCGGGGCAATCTCGTATACTCTGGGAACCTCGGGGCAATCTCGTATACTCTGGGAACCTCGGGGCAATCTCGTATACTCTGGGAACCTCGGGGCAATCTCGTATACTCTGGGAACCCCTGAGCAATGTCGTATACTCTGGGAACCTCGGGGCAATCTTGTATACTCTGGGAACCTCGGGGCAATCTTGTATACTCTGGGAACCTCGGGGCAATCTCGTATACTCTGGGAACCTCGGGGCAATCTCGTATACTCTGGGAACCTCGGGGCAATCTCGTATACTCTGGGAACCTCGGGGCAATCTCGTATACTCTGGGAACCTCGGGGCAATCTCGTATACTCTGGGAACCTCGGGGCAATCTCGTATACTCTGGGAACCTCGGGGCAATCTCGTATACTCTGGGAACCTCGGGGCAATCTCGTATACTCTGGGAACCTCGGGGAAATCTCGTATACTCTGGGAACCTCGGGGAAATCTCGTATACTCTGGGAACCTCTGGGAAATCTCGTATACTCTGGGAACCTCGGGGAAATCTCAAATACTCTGGTAATGGTCATACGAGACTTGGAGAATCCACATCTATTAGCCAGAGTGACATTTAAAAAAGTCTGTGGAAGACCAAGCAAATCCGTGCAATATGTGGGCAGACTATTGATCTTAGTGGGCACAATGCAATGCAGCACTCCCCTTGTGGTGGCGCTGCAGAGAAATTGAATATTTTCTGACAGGTCCTTCTGCAAAAATGGTGGTGGTGGTCCAGGGACTGGTTGGGCGGGATATATTCAGGAGTACAGAAAGATTAGACTTCCTTCCAATGAGGAGAGAATCTTCCTTTAAGGTATGTGTTTTAACAATTTCTAATGTTTTTTTCTTTATTTTTTTTATTTCAGATCATGTGGTTTGTGAAGAAGAGTTCAAGTATGCCATGTTGGCATTAAACTGTGTGTGCCCTGCCACCTCCACTCTCATCACACTTCTTGTTCATACCTCAAGGGGGCAGTAAGTTTATATCAGTGTGTGTATATATATATATATATATATATTTGTGTACATACCTACATACATACATATACAGGGGAGTTTGTTCCAGCCCTTTCCAGAAGCTGCTGCATACCAAGCAGAGCCAGGTCACATGAACAAGCCTCTGTGGGGCAGATTAACCCTTTTAGTGCTGCCTTCAGCAGTTCCCACAATATGTTACAACATACAGTTTACACAGAAATCATAGTAATTGCATGGAACACTCTATATACCCGCTATCCCATGGAGATGGCCACTTTATGGGATACCACATATATATACTGTATATATTATGCTATGACCCCTTCACAGACACAAGGTGTAGATCTACGTAGATCACACTGTCAATTCCCTTTTGAATGATTTAAAGGATATCTGCAGTCAGGTTTTATTGTTGGTGTATTGTATATCTTGGAGCTTTAGCGATTTGATTTTATACATCAGACAACGTCAAATTATTGTATTAATGTTCAATCCTTTTATTTTCCTGAGAAGTTTCTGGATTGAGAGAAGTGTGTGAAAGAGTGACCTCTATATACAGAGGTGGATGTGTGCAAGGGAGACATCTGCAGGCAAGGAGGTGGTAGTGTCCAGATATATCTCTAGTGTAAACAGGGGATTAATTATTCATATGAGATGTGACATATTTTAAAAAGGTCCGAATGTATTTGACCCCCAAATCTGCTCCCAAGAAGCCCACAATGATTATCGTTTACTGCAAGTCAGTGGAGATTCCTGAGTGGAGGACAAACTCCTCAAATGTCCTAATAGGATGTATGGACGGGGTGGTACTGATGAGATGACCCCTGGCTAATGATTGATTTGCCTTGTAATATGATACTCTTATTATGTCTTACTCCAAGCGCCATGTAAATGATGAATATTGCTTTAATATTACATATCCAGAAATGTATCCGCAGATGCCCCCTCTGTACAGCTCACTGCAGCTGACCTAGAAAGCAGAGTGCAGATACACTGCGGAGGACATTACATCAGGTCTCCATAAATCTCTCATCATAACATGTAAGGGGGTTTGTGATGGGATTATACGGAAGATCAGACCTTTCCTACTCATCCTTTCTGGGAAGGTTTGAGGCCTTGAACAGCCATAGACTCCCTGGAGAGGAAAGAGTTAAATGGGTTACCTTACTGCAGGCACTGTATAGTCAATGACAGGAGGGGGCCAATACTAAACTGTTTCCCTTGCCTCCTTCATGGCAGCTACATAAATCTGTATGTACTGAGCTCCCCCTAGTGGTGGCTGTAATAATATGTATGCATTGAGCTCCTCCTAGTGGTGGATGTATAAATCTGAATGTAGTGAGCGTCCCCTGGTGGTGGATGTATAAATCTGTATGCATTGTGCTCCTCCTAGTGGTGACTGTTATAATCTGTATCCGTGAGCTCTCCGTAGTGGTGACTGTATAAATCTGTAAGTGGTGAGTTCTCACTTTTGATGGCTGTATAACTCTATATGCAGTGAGCTCCCTCTAGTGGTGGCTGTATAATTTTGCATGTAGTGAGCTCTTTCTAGTGGTGGCTATATAAATCTATATGTAGTGAGCTCCCTTTAGTGGTGTCTGTATAGCTCTGTATACCGTGAGCTCCCCCTAGTGGTGGCTGTATAGATCTATTTGTAGTGAGTTCCACCTAGTTATGGCTGAATAAATCATAATGTGGTAAGCTTTCCCTAGTGGTTACTGTATAAATCTGTATGTACTGAGCTCCTCCTAGTGGTTACTGTATAAATCTGTATGTACTGAGCTCCTCCTAGTAGTTGCTGTATAAATCTGTATGTAGTGAGCTCCCTCTAGTGGTGGCTGTAATAATCTGTATGCTGTGAGCTCTCCATAGTGGTGGCTGTATAAATCTGTAAGTAGTGAGTCCTGCCTAGTGGTGGCTGTATAAATCTGTATGCAGTGAGCTGCCCCTAGTGGTAGCAGTATATAAATCTATATGTAGTGAGCTCCTTCTTCTAGTGGTGGCTGTATAAATTGATATGTAGTCAGCTTCCTCTAGTGGTGGCTGTATAAATTGATATGTAGTCAGCTTCCTCTAGTGGTGGCTGTATAAATTGATATGTAGTCAGCTTCCTCTAGTGGTGGCTGTATATAAATCTGTATGTAGTGAGCTCCCCCTAGTGGTGGCTGTATATAAATCTTTATGTAGTGAGCTCCCTCTAGTATTGGCTATATAAAATCTGCATGTAGTCAGCGTCCCCCAGTGGTGACTGTATATAAATCTCTATGTAGTGAGCTCCCCCTAGTGGTGGCTGTATAAATCTATATGTAGTGAGCTCCCCCTAGTGGTAACTATATAAATCTGTATGTAATGAGCTCCCCGCCCATAGGAGTGGCTGTATAAATCGGTATATACTGAGCTCCCCATAGTGGTGGGTTTATAAATCTATATGTAGTTAGCTCCCCCTAGTGGTAATTACACTGCTCAAAAAAATACAGGGAACACTCAAATAACACATCCTAGATCTGAATGAATGAAATATTCTCATTGAATACTTTGTTCTGTAGAAAGTTGAATGTGCTGACAACAAAATCACACAAAAATCATCAATGGAAATCAAATTTATTAACCAATGGAGGCCTGGATTTGGAGTCACCCCCAAAATTAAAGTGGAAAAACACACTACAGGCTGATCCAACTTTGATGTAATGTCCTTAAAACAAGTAAAAATGAGGCTCAGTATTGTGTGTGGCCTCCACGTGACTGTATGACCTCCCTACAACGCCTGGTCATGTTCCTGATGAGGTTGCGGATGGTCTCCTGTGGGATCTTCTCCCAGACCTGGACTAAAGCATCCGCCAACTCCTGGACAGTCTGTGGTGCAACGTGACGTTGGTGGATGGAGCGAGACATGATGTCCCAGATGTGCTCAATCGGATTCAGGTCTGGGGAACGGGCGGGCCAGTCCATAGCTTCAATGCCTTCATCTTGCAGGAACTGCTGACACTCTCCAGCCACATGAGGTCTGGCATTGTCCTGCATTAGGAGGAACCCAGGGCCAACCGCTCCAGCATATGGTCTCACAAGGGGTCTGAGGATCTCATCTCGATACCTAATGGCAGTCAGGCTACCTCTGGTGAGCACATGGAGGGCTGTGCAGCCCTCCAAAGAAATGCCACCCCACACCATTACTGACCCACTGCCAAACCGGTCATGCTGAAAGATGTTGCAGGCAGCAGATCGCTCTCCATGGCGTCTCCAGACTCTGTCACATCTGTCACATGTGCTCAGTGTGAACCTGTTCTCATCTGTGAAGAGCACAGGGCGCCAGTGGCGACTTTGCCAATCCTTGTGTTCTGTGGCAAATGCCAAGCGTCCTGCACAGTGTTGGGCTGTGAGCACAACCCCCATCTGTGGACGTCGGGCCCTCATACCACCCTCATGGAGTCGGTTCCTAACCGTTTGTGCAGACACATGCACATTTGTGGCCTGCTGGAGGTCATTTTGCAGGGCTCTGGCAGTGCTCCTCCTGTTCCTACTTGGTGGAGGTAGTGGTCCTGCTGCTGGGTTGTTGCCCTCCTACGGCCCCCTCCACGTCTCCTGGTGTACTGGCCTGTCTCCTGGTAGCGCCTCCAGCCTCTGGACACTATGCTGACAGACACAGCAAACCTTCTTGCCACAGCTCGCATTGATGTGCCATCCTGGATGAGCTGCACTACCTGAGCAACTTCTGTGGGTTGTAGAGTCCGTCTCATGCTACCACGAGTGTGAAAGCACAACCAACATTCAAAAGTGACCAAAACATCAGCCAGAAAGCATTGGTACTGAGATGTGGTCTGTGGCCCCACCTGCAGAACCACTCCTTTATTGAGGGTGTCTGGATAATTGCCAATAATTTCTATCTATTGTCTATTCCATTTGCACAACAGCATGTGAAATTGATTGTCAATCAGTGTTGCTTCCTAAGTGGACAGTTTGATTTCACAGAAGTTTGAGTTACTTGGAGTTATATTCTGTTGTTTAAGTGTTCCCTTTATTTTTTTGAGCAGTGTATATAAATATATATGTAGTGAGCTCCCCCTAGTGGTGGGTGTATGCAATCATAATTATATCAGTTACCAACATTTGGCTGAGCACTCATTGAGCCCCTACAGAGTTTTTCAATTTCTTTGTTGATCTGTCAGTCTGGAAGACGCCCAGTTGTGCTCTACTACTGTAATATTGAGTTGATGATGAAGCTTTTCATTCCTGTGATCTGCACATTCAGGGAAGGCCAGCAGTCCCCGGAGCAGTGGCAGAGAATGTATGGCCGATGCTCGGGCAACGAAGTCTATCATATCCGCATGGGAGACAGCAAGTTCTTCATGGAGTACGCAGGAAAGAGTTTCACATACGCGGCTTTCCATGCCCATAAGAAGTAAGGACTTTTATCCTTTATTATAATGATGAGATTGTTACAGAACCGCACCCATGGTATGGCATCACCAAAGAGAAGCAGAATCTGTATTAAAAGGGTCCTCTGAGATTAAAAAAAGTTTGTTTTTTTTTGTTTCTTTTGGCATTCTTTGTCTTTGGGTCTTGTCTGATATTGCTGCTCTGCCACAATCACTTGATTGCAATACCAAAAACAGTCCATGTACAAGGGTGGCGCTGTTTGGAAAAAATGCAGAGACACAGGGTGGAGTGTTCCTTTAATGCCAATGAGTATTAAGTTAGTATGTATTTCACTTCCTTGCATTGATTCTTATTTCAAACTTTTCATTTGTGTACTAGGTATGGGGTGTGCTTGATAGGCGTAAGGCGAGAGGACAATAAAAGTATATCACTTAACCCCGGGCCCCGGCACATCATGGCCAGCTCCGACACGTGCTTCTATATTAATATCACCAAGGAGGAAAATTCTGCATTCATCTTCAAACAAGAAGAGAAACAGAAAAGGAAAGGGAGAGGGATATGCGGAGAACCGTCCCGGCTGCCAGTGCATAGTATCATCGCCAGCATGGGTACGTGCCTAGAGGGCAGAATTACTTACCCTGCACTGATCCTGAGTTACATCCTGTATTATACTCCAGAGCTGCGCTCACTATTCTGCTGGTGCAGTCACTGCGTACATACATTACATTACTTATCCTGATCCTGAGTTACATCCTGTATTATACTCCAGAGCTGCACTCACTATTCTGCTGATGCAGTCACTGTGTACATACATTACATTACTTATCCTGTACTGATCCTGAGTTATATCCTGTATTATACTCCAGAGCTGCACTCACTGTTCTGCTGGTGGAGTCACGGTGTACATACATTACATTACTGATCCTGATCCTGAGTTACATCCTGTATTATACTCCAGAGCTGCACTCACTATTCTGCTGGTGCAGTCACTGTGTACATACATTACATTACTGATCCTGTATTGATCCTGAGTTACATCCTGTATTATACCCCAGAGCTGCACTCACTATTCTGCTGGTGCAGTCACTGTGTACATACATTACATTACTTATCCTGTACTGATCCTGAGTTACATCCTGTATTATACCCCAGAGCTGCACTCACTATTCTGCTGGTGCAGTCACTGTGTACATACATTACATTACTGATCCTGTACTGATCCTGAGTTACATCCTGCATTATACTCCAGAGCTGCACTCACTATTCTGCTGGTGCAGTCACTGTGTACATACATTACATTACTTATCCTGCACTGATCCTGAGTTACATCCTGTATTATACTCCAGAGCTGCACTCACTATTCTGCTGGTGCAGTCACTGTGTACATATATTACAGTACTGATCCTGAGTTACATCCTGTATTACACTCCAGAGCTGCACTCACTATTCTGCTGGTGCAGTCACTGTGTACATACATTACATTACTAATCCTGTACTGATCCTGAGTTACATCCTGTATTATACTCCAGAGCTGCACTCACTATTCTGCTGGTGCAGTCACTGTGTACATACATTACATTACTGATCATGTACTGATCCTGAGTTACTTCCTGTATTATACTCCAGAGCTGCACTCACTATTCTGCTGGTGCAGTCACTGTGTACATACATTACATTACTTATCCTGCACTGATCCTGAGTTACATCCTGTATTATACTCCAGAGCTGCACTCACTATTCTGCTGGTGCAGTCACTGTGTACATATATTACAGTACTGATCCGGAGTTACATCCTGTATTATACTCCAGAGCTGCACTCACTATTCTGCTGGTGCAGTCACTGTGTACATATATTACAGTACTGATCCGGAGTTACATCCTGTATTATACTCCAGAGCTGCACTCACTATTCTGCAGTTCTGTGTATAATTGGTTTCAGTTTGACGTGTGAAGTCCTTTTCTTCCTGTGATAATTCCTCGTTCGCTCTTACAGAATGCAGTTTCCTATAGAGACAGGAGTCGCTGACAATGGAGGACGCGCGGTAATTGCTCTGGGTAGAGTGGAGATCCCGCTCTCCGAGTCTGTGGGCGGAGAACACACATTATACTGTGAGATGAGAGCGTATCCTGCAGAATTAAAATAGAGTATAAGGGGCTCTGGGAGCTGGTGGTGGGCTCAGGCCGGGGGTTACAACTGGTAAGGGGCCCTTATCCCCTCAGCTGCTGGGGGCCCTTACAGTTAGGGCCCAGTCATGGTTTGCTGAAATGCTCTGTTAAAGGTTAAGTAAACATTTTTTAAGATATGTGGAAGCCCCCAGTTAGTAATGTTTATTGACGAGGGTCCGGGTCCTGGGTTCCTCACCGATCACTCAGCAGAGCACTGTACAGACCCCTGTACACAGCTCTGCTACTGATCAAGGATGAGACGAGCGCTGCTGCCGAAAGGTGCTGAGACAGCGGTCTGACAACCAATATGGTCGCCATTACGGCCTAGTTGTCACTACAGATCACATTCCTGATTAGTAACTCTGCCCCGATGTGTAATATTGTGAGAAAGGTATATCGAGCCACAACTGCATCAGCCAGAGCCCAAATGTGCAGCCACCCGGCTATATCACCGTAACGTACAGCCACCCGGCCACGTCTCCATAATGTACAGACACCCGGCCACGTTACCGTAACATACAGCCACCCGGCCATGTCTCCATAACGTACAGCCACCCGGCCATGTCTCCATAACGTACAGCCACCCGGCCATGTCTCCATAATGTACAGCCACCCGGCCATGTCTCCATAACGTACAGCCACCCGGCCATGTCTCCATAACGTACAGCCACCCGGCCATGTCTCCATAACGTACAGCCACCCGGCCATGTCTCCATAATGTACAGCCACCCGACCATGTCTCCATAACGTACAGCCACCCAACCATGTCTCCATAACGTACAGCCACCCGGCCATGTCGCCATAACGTACAGCCACCCGGCGATGTCGCCATAACGTACAGCCACCCGGCGATGTCGCCATAACGTACAGCCACCCTGCCATGTCTCCATAACGTACAGCCACCCGGCCATGTCGCCATAATGTACAGCCACCCGGCCATGTCTCCATAACGTACAGACACCCGACCATGTCGCCATAATGTACAGCCACCCGACCATGTCTCCATAATGTACAGCCACCCGACCATGTCTCCATAATGTACAGCCACCCGACCATGTCGCCATAATGTACAGCCACCCGGCCATGTCTCCATAATGTACAGCCACCCGGCCATGTCGCCATAACGTACAGCCACCCGGCCATGTCTCCATAAGGTACAGCCACCCGACCATGTCTCCATAAGGTACAGCCACCCGGCCATGTCTCCATAATGTACAGCCACCCGGCCATGTCTCCATAATGTACAGCCACCCGGCCATGTCTCCATAATGTACAGCCACCCGGCCATGTCTCCATAATGTACAGCCACCCGGCCATGTCTCCATAAGGTACAGCCACCCGGCCATGTCTCCATAATGTACAGCCACCCGGCCATGTCTCCATAATGTACAGCCACCCGGCCATGTCTCCATAAGGTACAGCCACCCGGCCACGTCTCCATAATGTACAGACACCCGGCCACGTTACCGTAACATACAGCCACCCGGCCATGTCTCCATAACGTACAGCCACCCGGCCATGTCTCCATAACGTACAGCCACCCGGCCATGTCTCCATAATGTACAGCCACCCGGCCATGTCTCCATAACGTACAGCCACCCGGCCATGTCTCCATAACGTACAGCCACCCGGCCATGTCTCCATAACGTACAGCCACCCGGCCATGTCTCCATAATGTACAGCCACCCGACCATGTCTCCATAACGTACAGCCACCCAACCATGTCTCCATAACGTACAGCCACCCGGCCATGTCGCCATAACGTACAGCCACCCGGCGATGTCGCCATAACGTACAGCCACCCGGCGATGTCGCCATAACGTACAGCCACCCTGCCATGTCTCCATAACGTACAGCCACCCGGCCATGTCGCCATAATGTACAGCCACCCGGCCATGTCTCCATAACGTACAGACACCCGACCATGTCGCCATAATGTACAGCCACCCGACCATGTCTCCATAATGTACAGCCACCCGACCATGTCTCCATAATGTACAGCCACCCGACCATGTCGCCATAATGTACAGCCACCCGGCCATGTCTCCATAATGTACAGCCACCCGGCCATGTCGCCATAACGTACAGCCACCCGGCCATGTCTCCATAAGGTACAGCCACCCGACCATGTCTCCATAAGGTACAGCCACCCGGCCATGTCTCCATAATGTACAGCCACCCGGCCATGTCTCCATAATGTACAGCCACCCGGCCATGTCTCCATAATGTACAGCCACCCGGCCATGTCTCCATAATGTACAGCCACCCGGCCATGTCTCCATAAGGTACAGCCACCCGGCCATGTCTCCATAATGTACAGCCACCCGGCCATGTCTCCATAATGTACAGCCACCCGGCCATGTCTCCATAAGGTACAGCCACCCGGCCATGTCTCCATAATGTACAGACACCCGACCATGTCGCCATAACGTACAGACACCCGACCATGTCGCCATAACGTACAGCCACCCGGCCATGTCGCCATAATGTACAGACACCCGGCCATGTCGCCATAACGTACAGCCACCCGGCCATGTCGCCATAATGTACAGACACCCGACCATGTCGCCATAATGTACAGACACCCGACCATGTCGCCATAACGTACAGCCACCCGGCCATGTCGCCATAATGTACAGACACCCGACCATGTCTCCATAACGTACAGCCACCCGGCCATGTCTCCATAACGTACAGACACCCGACCATGTCGCCATAATGTACAGACACCCGACCATGTCGCCATAACGTATAGCCACCCGGCCATGTCGCCATAATGTACAGACACCCAGTACGGCTATCGAATCCCCCGTATATAGTGTCATTTTTAATGTTCCCGTAACAATGATTGCCATGGGATCTCTATGTACAGTGCTAGTCAGAGTGTTCCCATAACAATGATGGCTACGACCCTCACCACCCCTCACATATAATGCCAGTCTCAGTGTTTCCATAACAATGACCCTGTATATGAAGGGCACCATTGTAGTCACTGTTTGTGAACACTCTGACAGTCATGGTACCCCATATACAGTGTCAGTCGGTATTTCCATAACGGTGACTGCCAAGGTACCCCCATATACAGTGCCACTATTAGGCTCTATTCACATCAAATTACAGTAACACATTTTTCACATTTGCATCTTGAGAGCCCTGACACAAGCATCAACCGGAGCCACAGACCTATTTGACAAGAGGGAGGCCCAGAGAGCATCGTTCTGTACCAGGGACTCTCTGACTTGTATGCAATTTGATCAGAGCTTCACTGCAAGTACTGCAGCTGCAGTGCCCCCATATTCAATGCCCCCCTATATTCAGTGCTTGCCAGATACAGCTCACTGCTAACTTCTCAGGCAGAGTGGGTCCAGTGCACTGATGGATACCACTGCCAGCTTTGCAGGCCGTCAGGACCTGGCAGGACGTGACCGGAGGTGGCGGGGCAGTGTGTCTGTGGCTGAGCGCCGGACACCTGGCGGTTATAATTGCACATAAATTACCTGTCTAAGCCAGAGATGAAAGCTGCCCTCTGATTGGCTGCTCCGGCGCCCGCTGCACTTTACTCCATGGAGCCGCTGTACTTGGTGACATTATGGGGACGTTCAGACACGGGTAGGATAATCACAGGGTGAGAACGGCTGACGTCTTCACAGTGGCACTTGACCGCGGCTTTAGTTTTCCACCGAGTATTCCTCATAAATGAGATTCTCCGTTTCTTCGGCTCCGAGTCGCTGCTTTTTTTAAAAAATTTTTTATCTAGAAAGTAATTTCCGATGGTAAGTGACTGAGTCATGTCCCCCGGCACAGGCGCCTTACAGGGGGTGTACAGAAGAGCGAGCGAGCGCCAGGAACAAAACCTCTCAAACCTAGAAGACCCTCATTGTGGGGAGGAGACACACTTAAAGGGGTTTTCCCACAAAAAAGGTTCATTTTAATCAATATATCTTGGAATTATAATAACTTCCATAATTGGATGTGTGTAAATAAAATGTCCCTGTGCTGAGATAATCTTATAAATGTGCCCCTGCTGTGTACTGTGTAATGGCTGTGTCTGACCATACAGGAACATGGTCTGATCATACCACATCTCCTGGGCAGGGGAGGAAGGAAAAGAATATACAGACATTACAGCGGGGGATCACAGCTGATTCTTTCTTTGAGGTAAAACATTTCACTGCCTCTTTTTAAACATTTTTTAACCTCAAAGACATAATCAGCTGTGATCCCATACTGTAATGTCTGTATATTCTCTTTTTCTTCCCCCTTGCCCAGGAGCTGTGGTATGATCAGACCATGTTCCTGCACGGTCAGACACAGCCATTACACAGTACACAGCAGGGGCACATTTATAAGATTATCTCAGCACAGGGACATTTTATTTCAACACATCCAATTGTGGAAGTTATTATCATTCCAAGATCTATTGATTAAAATCAACTTTTGTTCGTGGGGAAAACCCCTTTAATTCAGCTGTCTATGGCTGCCATTCAGGACCCTGGAAAAGCTGGGCTGTAGCCCCAATACGCTATCTTTACACTCAGCTTTCCGCTCTATTCATTCCCCTCCTCTTTCTTTTAAAGGTACAGTAGCCATGGATCTACAGAACACAGAATGTCGGCCGATCAACAGCAGCAAATTGACGCTTCCTTCCGAAAATGGTTCTGCCACTCGGAGACCCAGTATTGCACCAGTTCTGGAAATTGCAGACAGCAGTACAGTGTTACCATGTGACCTGCTCAGTGACCAATCAGAGGATGAGATGACTCAGTCTGATGATGAAGGTCTCCCCTCCCTGGAGTACGTATGACACGTGTACAATGGGAGATGTCTCCTGGCAGAGCAGGGCAGCCCCCGGAGAATACTGACGATGTTATCGGATTGTATTTTTATTGGCGCCATTTATTAAAGGAGGCGCAGTATGAATGTGTAAGTTGTGAGCTCCCCCTAGTGGTGGTCACAGGCAGACAAAATGTATAACCAGATCCATTACGATCAGCCGTAACATTAATATCACCTGCATAATATTGTGTGTGATATGGAGGAGGATCTATGGAGGCAGAACATCGCCCCATCACACGGCCTCTGCCAAATTATCTTCTTCTCATAGTGCCTCCTGGTGCCATCTCTTCCCCAGGTAAGTGACACACACAAGATGAAACGTGAGTCACCAGACCAGGCCACGTCTTCCCCTGCTCCATGCTCCAGTTCTGATGCTCATATGCCCATTGTAGGGGCATTCGGGGGTAGACGGGTCAGCATGGGCACTCGGGCAATAATATTTTTAGCAAATTTTTTATATTGAACCAGATAAGCTGAACCTCACAGCCTGGGTATACAAGCCTTGGGTGCCCATGACCCTGCCACTGGGTCTGCTTCCTAGGACCAGTTGTGGTAGCTAGTGACCACTATATACTGGGAACACTCCACAAGACCACCACATATGGGCAACACCCCAAGACACACACCGGGAACCACAGACAAGACGGGCCGCACACTGGGAACACCCCACGCAACCTGCCACATGCCAGGAACACCAGCTGCATACTGGGAACACCCCACAAGACACACCATATACCAGGAACACCCCACAAGACCCACCATATACCGGGAACACCCCACAAGACCACCAGAAATACTCCATGTGACCTCCCGTATACAAGAGACGCCTCACAAGACCCACCGTATACCGGGAACACCCCACAAGACCCACCATATACCGGGAACACCCCACAAGACCCACCATATACCAGAAATACTCCACGTGACCTCCCGTATACCAGAGACGCCTCACAAGAGCCACTGTATACCAGAAATACTCCATGTGACCTCCCATATATCAGATACACCTCACAAGACCGAACATATACCAGGACCACCCCATATAGGCAACACCCCAAGACACACACCGGGAACTACACACAAGACGGGCCGCACACCGGGAACACCCCACACAACCTGCCACATGCCAGCAACACGCACCACATACCAGGAACACCCCACAAAACCCACCGTATACCAGAAACACCCTACGTGACCTCCCGTAAACCAGAGACGCCTCACAAGACCCACTGTATACCAGAAACACCTCTCAAGATGTGCTATATACCGGAAACACCCCAAGCAACCTTCGGTATACTGGAGACACCCCACAGGACCCGCCATATACCGGGAACACCCCACAAGGCCCGCCATATACCAGGAACACCCCACAAGACCCACCATATACCGGAGACACCCCACAAGACCTGCCATATGCTGGAGACACCCCACAAGACCCGCCATATACCGGAGACATCCCTCAAGACCCGCCATATACCGGAGACACCCCACAAGACCCGCCATATACCGGAGACACCCCTCAAGACCCGCCATATACCGGAGACACCCCACAAGACCCGCCATATACCGGAGACACCCCACAAGACCCGCCATATACCGGAGACACCCCTCAAGACCCGCCATATACCGGAGACACCCCTCAAGACCCGCCATATACCGGAGACACCCCTCAAGACCCGCCATATACCGGAGACACCCCACAAGACCCGCCATATACCGGAGACACCCCACAGGATCCACCATATACTGGGAACACCCCACAAGACCTGCTATATACTGGGAGCTCCGGCCATTTTGGAGACTTCATCACGACCTGCCCTTAGTCACAGTCCCGTGGATTCTTAGTTTCCCATTTTTCCTGCTTTCAATGCATCATAATTTCCTGAACCGACTTTTCAGTTCCTGCCTAATATATCTTCACCCCACCCCGACCGGCGCCATTAGCCGCACATAATCCATGTTATACACTTCACCTATGGCCCTTCATTGTATACTATGTGATGGGGGCCATGCTTGGGGGTCTTGTAGAACATTTGGGATTACACGAATGCAGCACAGGCCTGTAGATGTTCTGTATATTACAATATATTAATTTTCCGAATGACTGGAGAAACCTTATTTACTACAGGAACAAGGAGAAGAGAAACTTTTCCTCTGGGAGAACCCTCCCAGCGTCCGCGCTCCCCTCCCCCGGCTTTCTTCTCTTGCGTGTCACTGTATCCATATTGCATGTATATTTCATATATCGTCACATTTGCATAGGAAGAAGCGCTGATGAATAATTATTTTCTTACGACGGGAACATGCGATTACAATGATATAACATAGGGGCCGGCAGCCTGTAATTCTCCTGATACAATAGTGCCCTCGTGTGGACGACTGCGATAGTAACAGTTGTAATGTTATAGTATTGTATTCCAGAACCTCATTAATCTGCTCCGCTTTTGTAGGTACGTCAAAGGCTACCCCCCGAATTCTCCCTATATAGGAAGCTCCCCAACCCTCTGCCATCTTCTACCCTCCAAAGCTGCCTTCTGCTGCCTCCGCTTGGACAAGGTGACCCACATGTTTCCCATATAGTGTTTGCATGCTGGGACCTGTAGGTTTGTAATAGCCAGAGAAGAACCATAGTTTCTCTTAGGGCATGCTGGGGGCTGTAGTTCTGCAGCAGCTGCGGCACCACAGGTTAGACTCCACTGCGCTATTGGGTGAAGGAATAAAACGGATTATTTTATTCTTTTTCTATACCAGATTGAGGGCTAGTACCCACAGCTCAGGGCTCGACATATGAAAAGGAGTTGTTCAGAAGTGGACAATACCTTTTAAATGCATAATTTCAAGTAATGTCCCTTTAAATGATCCATGTACTTACACACAACATAATTGAATTTTCTAGATTGTCTATTTATCACATAATTTTTAAATGAAGTGATTTGCAAATTGTTGTTTTTCCCCCAAAAAAATCACTTCAGAGTACTGACCACTAGGTGTCTCTCTCTAATCCTCCTTCCTGTCCACTGCCTGTTGTCAAGTGCAATCCATCTCTGGCAGAACCAAGATGAATTGGTGGGGGCGGGTCTTTGTGTCTCTGCAGGAAATGGGGGTGGGTCTGTATCTCGCTACAGGAAATAGGGTCGGGTCTTTGCCTCTGTACAGGAAGTGGGGGTGGGTCTTTGCTTCTCTATAAAAAGTGGGGTCGGGTCTTTGCCTCTGTACAGGAAGTGGGGGTGGGTCTTTGCCTCTGTACAGGAAGTGGGGGCGAGTCTTTGGCTCTCTACATGAAGTGAGGGTGGGTCTTTGCCTCTCTACAGGAAGAGGGGGCTGGTCTTTGTCTCTCAAGAGAAAGAGGGGAGGGTCATCTCTCTACAGGAAGTGGGTTCAGTCTTTCTCTCTCTTGTCCTTCTTCCTTTCCACTGGCTGTTGTCAAGTGCAATCCATCTCCGGCAGCACCAAGATGGATTGGTGCGGGCAAGTCTTTGTGTCTCTACAGGAAGTGGGGGCGGGTCTATGTCTCTCTACAGGAAGTGGGGGCGGGTCTGTGTCTCTCTACAAGAAGTGGGGGCGGATCTGTATCTCTCTACAAGAAGTGGGGGTGGGTCTGTCTCTACAGGAAGTGAGGGCGGGTCTGTCTCTCTCTACAAGAAGTGGGGGCGGATCTGTATCTCTCTACAAGAAGTGGGGGTGGGTCTGTCTCTACAGGAAGTGAGGGCGGGTCTGTCTCTCTCTACAGGAAGTGGGGGCGGGTCTGTGTCTCTCTACTAGAAGTGGGGGCAGGTCTGTGTCTCTACAAGAAGTGGGGGTGGGTCTCTCTACAGGAAGTGGGGGCGGGTCTGTCTACAGGAAGTGGGGGTGGGTCTCTCTCTCTACAGGAAGTGGGGGCGGGTCTGTGTCTCTCTACAGGAAGTGGGGGCGGGTCTGTGTCTCTCTACAAGAAGTGGGGGCGGGTGTGTCTCTGCAAGAAGTGGGGGTGGGTCTGTGTCTCTACAGGAAGTGGGCGCGGATCTGTATCTCTCTACAAGAAGTGGGGGCGGGTCTGTCTCTACAGGAAGTGGGGGCGGATCTGTCTCTCTACAGTAAGTGGGGGCGGGTCTGTCTCTCTCTACAGGAAGTGGGGGCGGGTCTGTGTCTCTACAAGAAGTGGGGGCGGGTGTGTCTCTCTACAAGAAGTGGGGGTGGGTCTGTGTCTCTACAGGAAGTGGGGGCAGATCTGTATCTCTCTACAAGGAGTGGGGGCGGGTGTCTCTCTACAGGAAGTCGGGGCGGGTCTGCCTCTCTACAGGAAGTGGAGGCGGGTCTGTCTCTCTACAGGAAGTGGGGGTGGGTCTTTATCTCTCTACAAGAAGTGGGGGCGGATCTCTCTCTCTATAGGAAGTGGAGGCGGATCTGTCTCTCTACAGGAAGTGGGGGCGGGTCTGTCTCTACAGGAAGTGGGGGCGGGTCTGTGTCTCTACAGGAAGTGGAGGTGGGTCTGTCTCTCTACAGGAAGTAGGGGCGGATCTTTGCCTCTAGAAAGTGGGGTCAGTCTTTGTCTCTCTACAGGAAGTGGGTTCGGGTCATTGTCTACAGGAAGTGGGGGTGGGTCATTGTCTCTACAGGAAGTGGGGGCGGGTCATTGTCTCTACAGGAAGTGGGGGCGGGTCATTGTCTCTACAGGAAGTGGGGGCGGGTCATTGTCTCTACTGGAGAGGTTTACGGGCGTGTCATTGTCTCTGTTCCAGCTTTCCTTTCTGCCAAATTGCATACAGACATAACAGAGTAGTGAGCTTTCAGTTCAGAGTAGGCAAACCAGTAGATAATGACAGAAGCAGTGCATGATGGGGGGGGGGGGGAGGACATCTGGCACCTATTGTGCTGTCAGAATGATAAAGAGGAAGTAACCAATTAGAATAGATGTCACACTTGAGACAGTTCCTGGACATTAAGACTGGTATGGGCACCAAATGCAGTTTTAGCTGCTTGTAGGGAATGGGGGCAGCGAGACCATGATCTCTGCAGGTTTTGTGAGCAGTGACAGCTCCGCTTCATGCGATCATCAGTCTCATGGCTCTGTTTGATCAGCTTCTTGTCGATGTGCGCGGTTTCTCCTGCATTGGAGTCAGCACTTTGAGAACTTTTCTCCATGTTTGTGAGAAGTTGTCTGTCCTGAGGGTATAACATCCCCTGCGCTTGTCACATCATTACCTGAAGAGTGAGGCGTCTTCTGCAAGATGAGGGATTTGTTTGTTCCCCGGGGGGATTTGCTGACACTTTTCTCCAGTGGATGTCATTTCTGTCTCCACACAGGGCTGCAAACACAACAGTTTTGAAGATGCCAAAGCCTACGGCTTTAAGAACAAGCTCATCATTGTATCTGCCGAGACTGCGGGGAACGGGCTTTACAATTTCATCGTCCCTCTGAGAGCGTACTACCGATCCCGAAAGGAGCTCAACCCCATTGTTCTGCTGCTGGATAACCCGTACGTGTTTTCTACAGGGTGATACCAATGTAGTAGACCGTTCATGCTCCGACCTATGGGATATTTATAATGAGGAAATCTTATATATATATATGTTTCCAAATCGATAATTAGATCTCAGGATGCAGAAATAGAGATGGACTTTTATTCTAATTAATTACCAAACCATTTTGCAAGTTTTACTTGTAGTACCACTCCTGAGCACACGGAGTGCTGTTGCGAGGAATCACACCCTCAGTCATCAAGTTGACCATTTGATCAAAGATAGCACCCATCATCGATGACATGATCCTATAAATGTAAACCAATGACCATCGTCTCTCTTCTTTGTCGTTGGACAGGCCGGACAATCATTTCCTTGAGGCAATCTGCTGCTTTCCAATGGTCTACTTCATGGTCGGCTTCATAGATAAGTAGGTTTGTTTTATAAAATTGCTGAAATTTATTGTAATACAATATATATATATTTTATGTTTTGTGTGTGTGTTTTTTTTATAGTTTTTTTTTTTTCAACTTGAATGCTAAAAAGTATTTTTGCAGTTGGGCATCATTGAAAATTTTGCACCATTTTTGGCTTTTATAGTCGGTGTTGCATCGTCTACTGTTGGCTGCATAATGAGTATCTAAGATTCCTCCAGTGAGCCCGTCCAGAAAAAGACGTGAAAGTCTCCTGTCAGAACTCCTCAGTGTTAATTAATGAAAAGTAAAGTAGACATTTGTGGTCATAAATGAGATGAGAAGAGCTGAGAAATAGATAGATAAAAGTGTGACAAACTCTCCCATCAGAATGAGCTCGCTGTTGGATTATCAGTTAACTCATTCTGCCCCGTTGAGTCACCCTTGTGCATGACTTTGCCCCCTCTCCTGCTAAATAATGCATTTTGTATGAACTGACAATGGCTGTGATCAAGTATCTGGCTCTGAAAAGTTGTCAGGTACTGAGGATTTTGCAATCTCTCCCCCAGTTTGGATAATTTGCTGCAGTGCGGGATCATCTATGCCGACAACCTGGTGGTGGTGGACAAGGAAAGCACGATGAGCGCGGAGGAGGACTACATGGCGGATGCCAAGACCATTGTTAATGTGCAGACCATGTTCAGGTATGTTGGGTATGATAAATCCGGCGGTCCTGGCTCTGGTGGGGTCTCCGCACACAGGCGCAGCGAGACCCTTCACGTAATTAAAGTCCTCAATCATTTGCAGAAAGGAAACCACAGTTTGCAGTCATGATTGAAAGTGCAGAACGAGACAATGAAGGGTGAGTGGGAGGCAGCGCAGCGAGCGGAGCGTGTACTGTGCGCGGAGCGGCGGGAGTAACCCGTAGATAGCGCACTATTACACTCCGCCGAGTCTCCCGCTAAGTGACTAAAAGGGAATGTAATCACCTCTCCAGCTTCTATCCCAGATCTAGCTATAGATTGTATTATTTGTTTATTCTTACTAATTATTCTTTTTTAATCTGTTTTATTTTCTGATAGATTTTATTTTTTTTTTTTTCTGTACATGATTATGGGGGCATTTATCTTTGCTGGGGGCTTCTGGTAGCAGCATTTAGGGATTCGATTTAGAGCAACAACATGGATCATAGACAGAAATAGTCCAGAGATATTCATTATCATCTGTAGGAAAGTGTGTGCATGCACTGTGCAGCGAGGAGGAGGAGGTGAGCTGTGATATCACCTATTGTGAATGGTGGATCCTGTGTTATCTACTGTATATAGAGGTGTTATCAGTCATTGTACAGGAGGAGGAGGAGGTGAGCTGTGACATCACCTATTGTGAATGGCGGATCCTGTGTTAACTCCTCTATATACAGCAGATATCAGTCACTGTACAGGAGGAGGAGGTGCGCTGTGACGTCACCTATTGTGAATGGTGGATTCTGTGTTATTTACTGTATATAGAGGTGTTATCAGTCATTGTACAGGAGGAGGAGGTGAGCTGTGACATCACCTATTGTGAATGGTGGATCCTGTGTTATCTACTATATGTAGAGGTGAATAACAAAAAAAGAGGGAAGCAATAATAGCCAAAATAATGAGAAATATGACAAACTTTATTAGGAAAAACATTATGATAAACACAATAAAAACTTTGTATAAAAAGGAAGTATAACAATAGCAGCTATCCCCTGTGTCCAGGACCTGTCTGATGAAAAACCATATGACGAGTGATAGCTCACATTCATAGGCCACAATATACCAAAATCTGTCCCGGCATGTGGCCGTCAGATAGGAAGAGACTCGAACCAAACGTGATAAAAACATAACACTTTATTAATTCATAGATAAAACCAAAATATAAAAAAGACGGGGTGGGGCGGACGCAGCTCCTCTTACTGTCTGCTGACTTGCTATATTTTTAGGTTATCTACCTTGGATTGTTTGCGCTCCATTACTTACAAGTCAGGTCCTTCTAATTCCCTAGAAGGGTGTTCCTGTAGCCTGGAGCACTGGCATTATATCTATGTATCCCATCCTGTAGCCCACGTATGAGGACTTGCATAACACAGATGTAGGCATTACCTTGTATTGTGACACCCCACTAGGCTTTCAGTGACTTCATGTTGTGTTTCCGCCCCCGTTTTGGAGGTCTTAGCCCCGTCTTTTTTATATTTTGGTTTTATCTATAAATTAATAAAGTGTCATATTTCTATCACGTTTGGTTGGAGTCTCTTCCTATCTGACGGCCACATGCCGGAACAGATTTTGGTGTCTAACTCCACTACATCTACTGGTGGACATATGGGAGGAGATGCCACAATGTGTAAGAAACTACATAGACAACAGTGCCTCCTAGTGGCCATGTACATAATAGTGGTTATATTTTTATATGAGATAAGGGTAAACTCTCAATTATATGAGGCAATATGTAAAATACGAGGCAATATGTAAAATACGAGGCAATATATAACACCCGAGGTTTAAATAATTACATCCAATAGTGAACGACAGAGTAAATGAGGCAATGGTGACTGGTAGTAGCCGAATAATTAATTACTGCTGCAATATTATAGAGGGGTAAAAGTCATATACTGATCATGTGTAACAGTATATATATAAGGAATAGGGCGGGATGAGGCAGCAGGGAGTCCAATCATCACAGTCAGTCAGTAATATAACATGGCAAAATATAGCAAGATAATACAGGGAGGAAAATCCCAATGTGAGGTCTCTGGATGGAGGGGAGTGGAAGCCCCAAACACCCGTCCCTGCTGCCTCATATTTCACATATTGTTGCCACATATATTTGAGATTTTACCCTTATCTCATAGAAAAATATAACCACTATTATCTATATGGCCACTAGGAGGCACTGTTGTCTATATAGTTTCTTACATATCGTGGCCTATGAATGCGAGCTATCGCTCATCATATGCTTTTTCATAGATGGACACAGGGGATAGCTGCTGCTGCTGTTCTTCTCTCTTTTATACAAAGTTTTTATTGTGTTTTTTTCATCATGTTTTTACTAATAAAGTTTGTCATATTTTCTAATTATTTGGGCTATTATTGCTTCCTTTTTTGGTTGTTTGCATTAGATTGGAAGTGCCCCTTATACTTATTGGCCTGATATAGCATTTCATGTATATAGAGGTGTTATCAGTCATTATACAGGAGGAGGAGGAGGAGGAGAGCTGTGACATCACCTATTGTGAACGGTGGATCCTGTGTTATCTACTGTATATAGAGGTGTTATCAGTCTTGTACAGGAGGAGGAGGAGGTGAGCTGTGATATCACCTATTGTGAATGGTGGTTCCTGTTATCTGCTGTATGTGTGTTATCAGTCTTGTACAGGAGGAGGAGGAGGTGAGCTGTGACATCACCTATGTGAATGGTGGTTCCTGTTATCTGCTGTATGTAGAGGTGTTATCAGTCTTGTACAGGAGGAGGAGGAGGAGGTGAGCTGTGATATCACCTATTGTGAATGGTGGATCTTTTGTCCTCTACAGAACAGGAATTATCAGTCTATTACAAGGCTCAGTGGACAGAGTGAAAACTGTGAGATATCAGAATCATTTTACAATATATATATTTTGCTCTTCGTTTTGTAATATATTTATCTCACGTGTATCTTAACCAAAATGTCATTTTCTGATATTTTTAACTTTTTAAATAGTTTTGTCCATGATTAGAAAAACATGGTGGCTATCTTTGAGAAACTGCGCCTCCCCCTGAGCATTGGCTGTGTCTAGTTTTGCTGCTCAGCCACATTGAAGTGAATGGATCTGTGTCACAGTGCTATTCACAGTGGCACCATAGTCAGGGGGTGGCGCTGTTATCTCGGTGCTATGTGCCCGGTGTAGTTGTATACTCACAGTACAGCACTATATAGTGCCGTCATTACTGGATGCCACCATTCTTCAGCTACGGTTTGGCAGTTCTATTAGTCCGCACACATTTTTTGGAAGCCGCCCCCACTAGCTTCATCCTGTCTTGCCTCTCTCCATAGATTTCATTTTTCCTATTTGTACGTTGGATGTAAATCCTTGTTTCTCCTTCCAGACTATTTCCGAGCCTCAGCATCACCACCGAGCTGACCCACCCGTCCAACATGCGCTTTATGCAGTTCAGGGCAAAAGATTGTTATTCCCTGGCACTATCTAAATTGGAAAAAGTAAGTAAAATATGTGGTGTCTGTCCATGTGGAGGCTAATGCGCCTCCTACAGATTAGTCAGTCCGGCTTTTATGGTTGTCGCACTCTCCGATACGCCATATTAACATTAGAGGCCATTCCATAAGAACGGGAGAAATTTTAGCCGCCCGCTCCAAGGCCTCTTCTGTGCCGGCGTCTTCCTCGCCTTCTCTGACCTGTCTTCTCTACTTGTATCTCTGCAGAAAGAGCGAGAGAATGGATCCAACCTGGCGTTCATGTTTCGCCTCCCGTTTGCTGCAGGCAGAGTTTTCAGCATCAGTATGTTGGACACGTTGTTATATCAGGTCAGCAGAAAAACGCGGAGGCGACAATCCCACGTGCGAAGATAAAAACTCTCTATATATGACTCTACTGCTTCCTGATAACACGTGTATACACCGCACAGGGCGAAAGTGGACACGGCTCAGATTTAACCTCGCGATTGAGCAATTTTTCATTTTTGCGCTTTTTGGTGTTTTTCTTCCTCTTTTTCCAAGAGCTATAACTTTTTTATTTTTCCATCCACAGCCGTGTGAGGCTTGTTTTTTTGCGGGATGAAATGTAACTTCGCTTTACTGCGTAATGTACTGAAGAACGGGGAAGGGGGGGATTCTAAGTGCGGTAAAATGGTGGGAAAAAAAAGTGCAATTTCGTCATTGTTTTTTACAGCGTTCACAACGCAATAAAAATGATCGACAGCATGAATAAAAACCATTTTTTCTTAATTTTTTTACTTGCTCTATTTTTTTTAGAGCCCCTAAGGAATTTTGATATACTGTATATATTTATAATATTGTATATATTTATATTATACTGTATATATTTATTAAATATAATATAAATATATAAATATATACAGTATATAAATCTAATATAAATATATACAGTATATATAATAAATATATAATAAATACAGTATATAAAATATAAATATATATGTTATGTATATTTAATATACTGTATATATAATACAAATATATACAGTATATAAATATAATACAAATATATACAGTATATAATATAAATATATATAACAGATATATACAGTATATAAAATAAATATATATTTATATTATTTTATATACTGTATTTATTATATGTTATGAATATTTAATATACTGTGTGTGTATATATATATATATAATACAAATATATACAGTATATAATATAAATATATATAACAGATATATACAGTATATAAAATAAATATATGTTTATATTATTTTATATACTGTATTTATTATATATGTTATGTATATTTAATATACTGTGTATATATATATATATATATATATAATACAAATATATACAGTATATATTTATTATGTTATATATAACTTTTTTTTTATTTCCTTTTTTAATTCTGCAATTCTTCACTATTGCAGTATATAGAAGAAATGATGATTTCCTCTGGCTGAGCTTCATAGGAGTACAAAGATGGCAGTGATAGGGACTGGTACAGCCAGCATACCAGCGTTGCAGTTTTCTATATTGTTTTAGTAAATGACTGAATTGTGCCATTCCTCTGTTGTTCCTTTTGGAAATCTATGAATAATATTACATCATCATTGTCAAAGGGGCGTGTCCAGACAGTCAGTCACTGATTGGACAATACTGGATTGTGCAGAGACACGCCCTCGGCAGGTAACGGCCGGTTGAGAATTGATTCATGTTTCCAGGAGGAATAACAGAGGAACGCCACAACTGGAGAACTATAAGAAAACAGCACTATTGGATTTGAAGTGTAATATTTGATAACGATTTCTGCATTTTTCTTCTCCTCATTCAGTCCTTTGTGAAGGATTACATGATTACCATCACCAGGCTGCTCCTCGGACTGGACACCACCCCAGGATCGGGGTACCTGTGTGCGGTAGGTGCAGCCATCTAAAATGCTGGATTATATACGCAGCCTCAGGCTGGTGACCCTACAGGGGTGGTATCGCCCTATGATTTTTCTTTTTTTACAAATAACAAAAGGGGTAAAATCTCACTATTCTTGATCCCCGGTCGGTCTCTGGTTACCAGGCTGTTGGGATGATGTGGTTCATCGACTTGTGAACACTGCAGCCAATCATTGACTGTTATGACGGAGTGTTAACACTGCAGCCAGTGATTGTCTGCAGCAGTCAAATGTGTCTAAACGCCATCAGCAAAGCCAAGACAGGCGGGGGGAACAGGGAAACATGGGCTTGAGAGCAGCAGGTAAGGTGTAGATTTTTGTCAGCTGTTTGTAAAAATAATACATATCATGGAGTTGGAAACCCCCTTTAAGTTTAAATTTTACCCAATGCTGAATTAGCAAGAAATGACCGTATAGTCAGTGACCACAGGATGATGAAAATGTGCCTGATCCTGACATCAGTGTCTCTACCACCCCAGATGAAGATCACAGAGGATGACCTGTGGATCCGGACGTACGGGCGGCTGTTTCAGAAGCTCTGCTCATCCAGTGCAGAGATTCCTATTGGGATTTACAGGACCCAGTCACACATGTTCTCTACATCGGAGGTAACAGTCCGCCATTTTTTTAGTCACTTTTTGGAAGTGCAAACCATGAAAATACTATTTCCATGTGAATACGCCCTTGTAGTTCACCACTTGTCACATCTTTCATCCAACTACAAGTTATTAGAAATTCCGACACTCTGAGCGAATGATCCGATTGGCTGCCCTCGGGTCAACGTGTAATGTGCTACGACTATCAAATTTACTGCTGATTAACTAGGGCATCAAACTCAGAGATGGCGAGACCATAAGCAGGGTTGGACTGGCCCACCAGAGAACCGGAGAATCCTCCGGTGGGCCCTGACTTCTCCTTCACGAGAGTTCATAGTGCAAACCGTGCAGGGGCTATGGGGCTCTTGAGGGGGGAGAAAGGTGGTCCCTCAGAATCAAATCCTCTGGTGGGCCCAATGTTCTTCAGTCTGACACTGACCATAAGGATGAGCAAATTGATTCTAAACTGATCGAATTCGTTTACAATTTCCCAAAATTCACGGATTTTGGTAAATCTGCATTTTTTGGCAAATTGATTCGTGGAAATTCAGCAAAATGGTGGCTGTCCATCACTCTCCTGGATTCATGAGTCAGGACAGGATTAAAAATGTTATAAAATATCATTCTCCCCTCTCCCGCACTCGCTCCGGTTCACTCTTTGTCGGATTTCCTGGACAGTGTGAAGAGGAGACTGGCGTGGGAGCAGGGACAGACGAGTACAATATTTTATTGTTCTGTTAACCCCTTATTGGCCCACCAGATTATCATGCTTGGGGGTTGCTCGTCCCTACTAGATGATTTATTTAACGGCTATAAAAAAATTTTTCTACAAATGTGTTTGGGACTTATTGTGTAATTCGGTGACATTAAAAATGTGTCGTCTTTTTTTTCACAGCCGCACGACATCAGAACGCAGGTAGGTTGTTCCTGCACTTTCTCACCCTCAGATTCCCGCCTGTTTGTGAGGTTCATTTAAAGGGGTTGTCCAATAATAGAAAAACATGGCTGCTTTCTTCCACAGATGGCGTCACGTCTGTCCATGTGATATTACAGCCCTGTGCCATTCATTTCAGCAAAGCTAGGTTGCACAACGCTCCAGATTCACTAAAATTGGCTAAAGTTTAGACAGTGTAAACGTAAACAAGTTGTACAGGATTTTGGTATTGATGGACAATTCTTAGGATAGGTCATCAATATCAGACTGTAGGAGGCTCAAAGCCGATCAGCTGTTCCAGCACTTGCCAGGAGGAAATAGTGTATGGAGCTGGAACAGCACAGCTCTGTACTCCACGCAGTGGCCGTTTTTGGGTACTGCAGACCAGATCACATTCACTTCAATAGGAGCGGAGCTGCAGTACCTGGGAACGGCCACTACACAGTGTACCACCATGGGACCTGCTGACAGCTGATTGGTGTTGGACTCTCGCCGATCTGATATTAATGACCCAGATCTGGGCCAACCTCTTTAAATTTGACCGACTAATCTAAATTTCACCTAGTTCACATTACGCCACAATTTCAGCACAAGTTATCTCATTTATGAACACATGTCGTCACGTTGGGCAGAACAGTTGCCAAAGCAACAGCCAGCAGGTATCTGGTAATGTCGCGGACACTTGCTCATTATCTGCGGTGTGTCGGTCGGTTGCCTTGGCATCTGTCCTGCCTGTCCTTACGCCTGATGGAGAAGTGAAAGGCACCGCACAACCCCTTTAATAATGGCGATCTGGAGCCACATGTTACCATGGAGACCCAAATTACGGCTCATTACCGCGCACTCAGGCCCGCACTTTTACCTTTTATTCATTGTTATTTTTTTTTTCACTCGTCTTAAGTCACAAATCTCCATCAATGTTGAAGACTGTGAAGACACGAAAGACACAAAGGAGCATTGGATGGCGAAACCCAGTCACAGAAACTCCACGTCCAGCGATCAGTCCGAGCACCCGCTGCTGCGCAGGAAGAGTATGCAGTGGGCACGGAGACTCAGCAGGAAGGGCAACAAGCAGGCCACCAAAACGGCCGAGTGGATCAGTCAGCAGAGGCTGAACCTGTACCGGAGATCCGAGCGCCAGGAACTGTCCGAACTGGTGAAAAACCGCATGAAACATCTGGGTCTCCCCACTACAGGTTACGGTAAGTGATCGCTGCTCTGAAGCCAATGTGCATGTGTTGTATATGTAGAGAGTTAGGTTACCAATACTGGAGGAACTGATATATACAGCACAGTCTGCTATCAGTCATGGGGGTGGGACTAATGCTGAGCCCCTGAGTTTCCATATGGGGAAACGGGGGTTTATATGTTATATCTGCTGTAAATAGAAGTTCATCACTATAGTGAGAAGTCCCCTAAATGCTGGGGGATCTGCTGTGCTCTGTGATCTCTGTGGGGGGTTGTGATGCTTTCAACCTAGCCTCCACAATGGGGTCAGCACCGATATCCTATCTATGACGTGTAAGATATGTGGTGTATAAATGCTTATTTGAGTGACGGATGAGAAATTTTTTTTATCCCAATTCAGAGAGCACAGAGGGGGGAGGCTCCTGCCGCAGTCACCTGTGCTGCAGCTAAACACAGGACCAGGAGGAGGAGACTGAGAAGAGCTGCTTTATATATACAGGTGCTTCTCACAAAATTAGAATATCATCATAAAGTGAGACTCATATATTATATAGAGTCATTACAAACAGAGTGATCTATTTCAAGTGTTTATTTCTGTTAATGTTGATGATTATGGCTTACAGCCAATGAAAACACAAAAGTCATTATCTCAGTAAATTAGAATAATTAACAAAAAACACCTGCAAAGGCTTCCTAAGCGTTTAAAAAGGTCCCTTAGTCTGTTTCAGTAGGCTCCACAATCATGGGGAAGACTGCTGACTTGACAGATGTCCAGAAGGCAGTCATTGACACACTCCACAAGGAGGGTAAGCCACAAAAGGCCATTTCTAAAGAAGCTGGCTGTTCACAGAGTGCTGTATCCAGGCATATTAGGAATCACAGTAAAGAATCTATATAGTTACGCTACCAACCAATATACCGATTCACAGAACTCGTACCTCTTAAAGACAAATTCTAAAATATAACCTTTAATATATGTATTAAAATATCGACAGCCATAAAATAACAAACCACAACATCAGTGCTCAATAAGAGGAGGGGGTAGTGCCTCACCCTATTCAGGCCCTATCTCACCCTACCTTGCCGTGGAGGTTGGCACCCTAATTTCCTGCGCAATGGCGCCCCCGCTCAACGATGACTCTCCCTGGAATCCCTATAACACCCTATAATGTCGGCCAATGGGGTAAAGGGAATCTTTGTGTGTTCTCCACTATCTCTTGTGACAAATAGAAAAAATGCAAAACATTTTTATATATATCTGTAGCCCTGATCAGTACAATTTGGCCACAGATACAAACGGGTGCATGAATATAATCAAAGCGCATACATAGATCAATTTCTCACTTTTCGGTGGCTAGAAATCATGCCACAAAGAAGGATAAATCTTAAAATGCACTGCTTAATTTCCATGACATGGACAGAGGATCCATTTGAAGATAATACTCACTACTCGATCAGTTTATATATAGCTCATGATCACCGTTACTAAATTGTCCTGGACCAAGGATCCATTTAATAAATGTATATGTTACCCAGTAAGAGTGACCATAATTCAATGCCTAGATAGCTCAAATCAATTCATATATAGCTCATGTCATAATAAAACAGGAGAAAAAGCAAGTATCTTGGCGTACAAAAGTTTATTATAATTTCATGCTAAAAAAATCATATATAGATGGTAAAACAGTAAGATGCAGACAAACAGATCCAAAAAATGATAATCCAGATAATCAAAAAGAATGAAAATAACAGTCGAGTAGAGCAGGGTAAGAAAGAATGTGACACTTAATATATGGGGATCACATATACCGTAACTCCATTGCTACAGTGCATATCATGTACTTGGTATAAGTAACTCACCCCAGAGTATCACACGTGGCTAGGGACAAGTGAGGGCCGATGTCTGTCAGAGAGGGCAGCCTCGACGCGCGTTTCGCGGGTGCTTTTTCCCCTCCCCCTGTAATCCCCAAAGAGAATGATATTTGAGGGGATCTGTGGTTAGGTTGTGATGCATTCTATTAAAAAACTACACCAGAGTTTGCAATCCTTAGAGCGCCATCAGTTGAGCGCCCGGAGACTTCCGGTCATGTGCCCCTGACAAGATTTTGTCAGTGTCGGCATTTGGAACGCACACTGTGGAACGCATGACTTCTGGTGGGTGAGACGCACTACTTCCTGTGCGGTGGAGCGCATGACTTCCAGTGGGTGAGACGCACTACTTCCTGTGTGGTGGAACGCATGACTTCCAGTGGGTGAGACGCACTACTTCCTGTGCGGTGGAGCGCATGTGGACTTCCGGCAATTGAGACGCATGCGGTGAGCACATGGTCCTCGTGCTGTGGAACACATGCTAGCTTGCTGGATCATGTCACCGTTTTTTTTTATGTAATATCCGGTCAACTAGGCGCGCTGTATGCATTTTACCGATGAATGAGAAGGGGACTTATGTATAAAAGAGGGTTTTTGAACAGATGGACTCTCCAATACAAGCACATTTATCATAGGGGGGACTCTCCCCAGACTCCCAAAATACTCTACAGAGAGATGGTGGAGACTCCGTGATTTTACATATGGAGGACTCAGATAAGTAAACCTTGACATTATACATTATGTCCTTGAAAGATTTGCCTAAATAAGATACTCCTGATGAACCCTGGTAAAGGGGAAACGCGTTGAGTTGTTGCGGGCATTGAGTCATAGATGCACTGATTTGGCAATATATTTTGATTCATGACATGAGCTATATATGAATTGATTTGAGCTATCTAGGCATTGAATTATGGTCACTCTTACTGGGTAACATATACATTTATTAAATGGATCCTTGGTCCAGGACAATTTATTAACGGTGATCATGAGCTATATATAAACTGATCGAGTAGTGAGTATCATCTTGAAATGGATCCTCTGTCCATGTCATGGAAATTAAGCAGTGCATTTTAAGATTTATCCTTCTTTGTGGCATGATTTCTAGCCACCGAAAAGTGAGAAATTGATCTATGTATGCGCTTTGATTATATTCATGCACCCGTTTGTATCTGAGGCCAAATTGTACTGATCAGGGCTACAGATATATATATAAAAAATGTTTTGCATTTTTTCTATTTGTCACAAGAGATTGTGTGTTCTCCACTAAGATTCCCTTTACCCCATTGGCCGACATTATAGGGTGTTATAGGGATTCCAGGGAGAGTCATCATTGAGCGGGGGCGCCATTGCGCAGGAAATTAGGGTGCCAACCTCCACGGCAAGGCAGGGTGAGATAGGGCCTGAATAGGGTGAGGCACTACCCCCTCCTCTTATTGAGCACTGATGTTGTGGTTTGTTATTTTATGGCTGTCAATATTTTAATACATATATTAAAGGTTATATTTTAGAATTTGTCTTTAAGAGGAACGAGTTCTGTGAATCAGTATCCAAGCATATTAATGGAAAGTTGAGTGGAAGGAAAAAGTGTGGTAGATAAAGGAGCACAAGCAACCGGGATAACCACAGCCTTGAAAGGATTGTCAAGAAAAGGCCATTCAAAAATTTGGGGGAGATTCACAAGGAGCGGACTGCTGCTGGAGTCATTGCTTCAAGAGCCACCACACACAGACGTATCCAGGACATGGGCTACAAGTGTCACATTCCTTGTGTCAAGCCACTCATGACCAATAGACAACGCCAGAAGCTTCTTACCTGGGCCAAGGAGAAAAAGACCTGGACTGTTGCTCAATGGTCCAAGGTGTTTTCAGATGAAAGTAAATTTTGCATTTCATTTAAAAATCAAGGTCCCAGAGTCTGGAGGAAGAGTGGAGAGGCCACAATCCAAGCTGCTGGAGGTCTAGTGTGAAGTCTCCACAATCAGTGATGGTTTGGGGAGCCATGTCATCTGCTGGTGGAGGTCCACTGTGTTTTATCAAGACCAAAGTCAGCGCAGCCGTCTACCAGGACATTTTGGAGCACTTCATGCTTCCCTCTGCCAACAAGCTTTTTGGAGATGGAAATTTCATTCTCCAGCAGGACTTGGCCCCTGTCCACACTGCCAAAAGTACCAATACCTGGTTTACACACAACAGTATCACTGTGCTTGATTGGCAGCAAACTCGCCTGACCTTAACCCCATAGATAATCTATTATAGAGAATCTATGGGGTATTGTCAAGAGGAAGATGAGAGACCCCAGACCCAACAATGCAGACGAGCTGAAGGCTGCTATCAAACCTGGGCTTCCATAACACCTCAGCAGAGCCACAGGCTGATCCCTCCATGCCACATTGCCGCATTGATGCAGTAATTGATGCACAAGGAGCCCGACCAAGTATTAAGTGCATTTACTGAACATACATTTTAGTAGGACAACATTTCAGATTTTAAAAACATTTTTCAAGCTGCTGTTATAAAGTATTCTAATTTACTGAGATAATGACATTTGTGTTTTCATTGGCTGTAAGCCATAATCATCAACATTAACAGAAATAAACACTTGAAATAGATCACTCTGTGTGTAATGACTCTATATAATATAGGAGGTTCACTTTTTGTATTGAAGAACTGAAATAATTTAACTTTTTGATAATATTTTAATTTTGTGAGAAGCACCTGAATATGTGTGTGTGTGTATATATATATATATATATATATATATATATATATATATGTGTGTACATATATATAATACAGACATATATATTTAAATTGTAATATGAGACAGAATAGAAAGGGAAGTACAGGGATTTATTTTCTATTTTTTTTCTACTTTTTTAGTAGTTTATTTTTATGTTTAGTGTCCCTTAAAGGGGACCTGTCACTTGCCATAAATATGTAATTATTTTACCATGTGTAAAAGCTGCTGTTCTCCTGAATCCGGCAATGTTTTTCTTTTGTTCCTGAGATATGGCCCCCTCTTCCCTGTATATAAATCTGGTCTTTTTACAAGTGGGCATGGCCCTCAGCTTTATAGCGAGTATCTTCATGAGAATCCTGCCCCCTTGGCCAAGATGATGAGATTTGTATACAGAGAAGGGGCCATATCTCAGGAACGGAGAGGAGCAGGAACAAAAGAAAACCATCACCGGATTCAGGAGAACAGCGGTATTTCCACCAGGGTAAAAAATAATTTACATATTTATGGAGACAGGTTCTCTTTAAATCTTCTCAACCTGATAGATACAGCTACAGCAAGATCCCGATGCCCTCACCTCTTAGAACTAAATTACACTATCATAGGAGGACCGAACCCTAAAATCATCTCCAAACTGGTGCGCATCCTGATCTCTCATTACCTCTATAATGGGTAACTTCTGTATATTTTGTAGATAATGACAACAAAATTCCTCTAATAGGTCATCCTTCTAATATGGCTGAGATCCCATATGGGATCTACCAGTCTGGTGATGAAGTAGCCACCAAGGGTCGGTCCTACATAGAGACAATGGTGAAGCGTTGGTACAGAGGTAATGGTATAGGCATCAACTATTGAGGTCCAAGAACTGTCCTTCAGCCGCCTCTCCTTCCTGCATTCAGTCTATAAGACCAATAGCCAGTCTCTTATTGACCATGTATAGCGGGGGTCTCCACTGTGACCCCCCGATCTACACCACTGTATTCCAGTCTCTCTGGCCGCTATGTACATGAACCCCCTCGGCTGCTGTGGTTACCTCTGATGGATTATTTAGGGTTAGTTGTCACTCACTACCCATTTTGCGGTGGAGTCAACCTCTAATAATCTCATTTCACTTAAAGTGTAACTCCACCTTTGACCGACACTGGCATCTTTGTAATTAATCTTCATTACTTTTTTTTATTTCTAGTTTTTAGATCACTAAGACTTCTGGTGCCACATGGAAACGGTCAGCGAGCTGCTGGTGCCTACACTGGCTCACGTGACAGTCAGTGGCCGCGCTCTTCTCTCACACAAAAGGAAAAGTGAGAGCACAGCGGCCCAATGGCGGCCACTGATGTCACATGAAACCCATAGGAGAGGAACATATTTTTACTTTTCAGGGGAATGTAGTATTTAAGAACAGGTTGTTTCAGTAGTGGACAACCCCTTCAAGACTCAATTCACACAATGCAGATTTGGTCAGTATTTTGCAATCTAACCAGGATGGGATCCTAAACTCAGAGGAAATATAATGGAAAGATTTCTTCATCTCTTCTTCTGCATATATTCCTGATTTTGTAAAATACTGACCAGATCTGCAATGTCTGAATAAGGCTTAAAATAGGGATTGCAAAAAAAAAAATATGGCTTCCAAAAAATGGCAAGACACACATGGGTTTGCTTCTTCTATTGCAACTGACACCATGTACTTGAGCTGCAATACCAAACTCAACCTGCAGACAGATGTGGCGCTGTTTTTACACCTTAGTTAATTTTTATTCTTAAAAAAAAAATGCCTAGAGTAGGAAAAAACACTGATTATTACAAAGATGCTCCATTTTATACTAAAGGTGGAGCTTCACTTTAACCTGTGACTTCTGCCTTTCAAGGAGGCGGCCGTTTTGAAGACTGTAATAATATACACTTCTATGGAAACCTCAAGTCAATTAGTGCTTAACTGGTGATGTCACAAGTCATGTTGGTGATGTCATCAGTACCGGGATGAGGTATATTATTATCGCCCCCAAAATGGCCGCTATCCCCCCCCCCCCCCAATTTTCTTCTGCTGCCGATTGAGTCGCTTGCTGATCTTTCTCTCTTTCTCTTTTCTTCCTGTCTGTGCCTTTCTCCTCCGTATGTTTTCTGTAGAGGATGTAGCAAATTTAACTGCCAGTGATGTGATGAATCGGGTAAACCTTGGATATTTGCAAGGTAATTCTCCTCCCTGGGAGTCAAGCTTGACTCAGCGCACAATGTGATGACGAAGATGCCAACTGGCTTTCAGGACGCTCTGCACGGCCCACTCCTTACGTGTGACCGCAGCACCCAGGCTAGCCTTGCGGCTTGTGCATGTCCACCTTGGGGGAACAGGCAGCTTCTAAGAGGGTCCTTACGACTGTTCAAGGGGCCACCGTAGAGTAAAACATAGCACAGGCTCTACCTATATTCCTCTGACCCCACTCGCCTCTAAATCCGGCTGATGCCCCATCCTGGAAGACTCACGCGTGGCTGATACAAAAGCTCCCCTTTAAATTCTGCCACAGACTTGCCGCAGTTTTTTTTACCTGAAATCGTCACTACGACCTGTTACTACTTCTTTTTCTTTCTAAAAGTAAACTCATATGTGAGGAAAAGAAAAAGAATACCTGCACTTGTCTTATCTAAATATCCTCTCCGGAGTCCAGGAGGTGGAGCCTCTCAGGAGAGGCGTCCAGGAGGTGGAGCCTCTCAGGAGAGGAGTCCAGGAGGTGGAGCCCATCAGGAGAGGAGTCAGGGTTTGAGTCCTTGACTCTTCTACTAAGAAGCTCCGCCTCCTTGACTACAGGTAATTTACATACGACATGTGCTGAAATGGAAAAAAATACATTTTAAATTCTGCTTCTACTATTATATATAAGAACGCACAACAAAGAACGAAGAACAACAAAACAAAAGCGGAGTTTTGCAGGTTTCTGAAAAAGTTAATATGCCTTTATTAGAACATACACTTAGGTCAATAAATACATAAAAATATAAAACAGAAGTGTGTAGGAGGGATACAGAGGGTAGCAGCAGGGGCGCAAAACAAGCAGGGGGGCTATGCAATTATATATGTATTTGTTTAAGGGACAAAGGGGACACCAAACACAGGTATCACAAATGGCTAGAGTCTTAACAAAAACCAAGTGGTATAAAAGTTGTCCTGAATAGTGACTTAAGGATCAGTAGCCAAGAGTGTATTGAAAAAAACACACAGGACCTGGAAGGTGTTCACCCAAAACATAAAAGTCCCAACTGACAAGTAACAGTTATATGGCTTACCCTGGAGAAACCCTGTGCCCGAGAGGTGACAAAGCCGGGTACTTTATACCCGAAACGCGCGTTGGGAAGCGGTACTTACTTGTCACCTCTCGGGCGCAGTGTTTCTCCAGGGTAAGCCATATAACTGTCCCTTAAACAAATATATATATAATTGCATGGCCCCCTGCTTGTTTTGCACCCCTGCTGCTACCCTCTCTGTATCCCTCCTACACACGTCTGTTTTATAGACCTAAGTGTATGTTCTAATAAAGGCATATTAACTTTTTCAGAAACCTGTAAAACTCCGCTTTTGTTTAGTTGTTCTTATGTCTTTGGAGTGGTTTCTCTGCGGCGGCACACACTCGTTGTTTACATGTTGATGTATTCGCAAGCAACATGTTTTTGGGATTTTTGGTTATAATATAAGAACACCTTTAGAAAACAAAAGAGGTGAAGAAGCGGGTGGTAGCTTAGGGTATGTGCACATCACTTTCTAGTAGGAATTGCTTCAGGAAAACGCTCCTTCTTTGTGGAGTTTTTCATTTCTTGAAATGGTTTTTAAGCCTTTTGGAAAAGTTTTTTTTTTTTTTTTTTCAAATTTTGAAGTGGGGAAAAAAGCGCACAAAATTCTGAACATTAAGCACAGAGGATCTTCTGTCCCATTTTACAAGGCTCATCCCTTCTTAGGCTGTGTGCACACAGAGTTTTTCGAGGACTTTTTGGCTCAGAAACAGAGCCGAAAATATCCAAATCCTCTTCCAAATCTCAAAACTCCTCAAAAAAACACTCTGTGTGCACATACCCTTAAGTTAAAAAATTGACACCATTCCAATTTAAAGGAATCCCCCAGGCAAAGCGGATAGTTACAGCCAGAGTATGGACTGAGCAGGACGGTGCAGGACAAAAGGATGTTAAAAAAAAAAAACACAAACACACATGGGTTGGAACCAAGAGCTCTCTGAAAGTTGGCATTTTCCACCATTGTTGCGCTCACTTATCCAAAATAATAAAAAGCCCCAAGCATTGTTTCATGGAAGTTCCCACTAACTATGTATATTGCCAGCTTCTGTATTCATTTTGCAAAAAAAAAGTAAAATATTGTGTATTTTGCACCTCCATTCTCGGTGTTGCATGGCACAAGTTGCTTCACCCCAACAATAGACAATTTCATAGTGATCTCAACACTAACCGTCACCGCTACTTGGCAATATACGTTGTGGGCTCGGATAGGCTTTACTCACTGCATGAATGCACAGAAAAGTATATAAAAAAAAAAAAGCTTCTTCCATGGAGCAGAACTGGCTGCAATGACCCACGGGCCTTACCCTGAATATCTGCAAACCATCCTTCCATCAACCATACCATCTGGTCAGGTCTTGCCCCCCGACTGTCCACCAATCCATACCATCTGGTCAGGTCCTGCCCCCTGACCGTCCACCAATCCATACCATCTGGTCAGGCCTTTCCCCCTGACCCATCCACCAATCCATACCATCTGGTCAGGTCCTGCCCCCTGACCGTCCACCAATCCATACCATCTGGTCAGGCCTTTCCCCCTGACCATCCACCAATCCATACAATCATGTCAGGTCCTGCCCCCCTGACCGTCCACCAATCCATACCATATGCCCTCCATGACTATCCGCAACTCGCTCCATACTAACCGGCTTTATCCTTTATAGCACAGATTGGTGACATCCGCCAATCCTTTCATACTAACGTGTCGTGTGGTGTGGTGGTAACGTCATGCCTTGTGTCTCCATCTACAATAATGGCGCTTGTATCATTTACGGTATAAGGAAACTGGCCGAATACCTGTATGATGATTTGCCGGCAGCTACCCCTCCTCCTTTTCCATCCACAGGCGTCACCAAGGCTGCGTTTTTTTCCTAGACCATTATACAAAGTCATTGTATATGATCCCTAATGGCAAATGCAACGGTCCTGAACGCAATCATGCTAGATGTAGCAGAGCTGAATGTGTCATGTACCTGTGAAGATGAGGAGAATGCCCTGAAGAACAATATTCTTTGCTGATATCTTATTGCATCTTTATAGAGGTTTTGGTTTTTCTGACGCAAATACTTGTATAGTCATGGAGTGAGAGGGATGGTTTGCGTTAAAAAAAGGGTTATTTCCATCTTCATAGATGAATATTGACGGATAGTGCTGGTAAAAACAAGCACTTTTGCAATTTACTGCTTAGTAAAATTTGCAGCCGTTCTTGAGATATTAAAACTTTTCTTTTGTTTACAGCTCGTTGTCTAGGAGACCGACCACTGCTGCCGTATGGCTTATAAGTACTGCACTGAAACTGCACAGGATCAGGAGGTAACCGTGCGCTCCAGTGATCCTGGCCAGCTTCAAATCAGTGCTTACAGGCTCAATAGAAAAGAGCTTGTAAGCACTGCACATGTTCTACAGTCTAGCAGCGGTGGTCTGTTTTCAATGCCAACAAGCTGTAAACAAAAGAAAAGTTAATGCAAAAACAGCTGAAAATTGTAATAAGCAGTAAGTTACAAAATTGTAATAAGCAGTAAGTTACAAAATTGATTGTATGTACAAGTGCTATCTGACAATAACCATTTACAAATATGGGAATATCCCTTTAAATGTGTCACTGGGGTAATTAGTATAACTTACTAAAACACTTGTGTTAGCAAAAATCCACGGCTGTGTCTGTTTCATCATATTACTGGGTCCTGGCTTCTGCTTGTCACAAGAGACAGTTTTATGTATCTGCCTGTTACCCAGGCTGTGTGTTGAAGTGGCTGGCTACTTACTCATTTTAATAGCCAACCCAGCTTCCTTCATCACAGATGATAATTAGATAATGAAGGGAGCTGGCTTAGCTATTGAAATGATGGATGACAGGCCAACATAGAAAATATTGTGCGGTGTCAAGCAGAAGCCGGAAGTATAGTAGTTGGAACCAATAGTAAAACGACATCATTGGATCTTTGCAAATGCAAGTTCTCTAGTAAGTGATGTAGAATTGCAGCGGGGGCACATTAAGGCGGGGGGGCTACACGGCGACTGGTCATTCAACATTCAGATTGTAGTGTCGCATCTAATGAGTTCTACCATGACTCACGCACTGCTCGCTCACACCATAGAGTGAAGCCTAAGTCACATGAGACGTGGCCATTTTTTTGTGCAACTCAAAGTCTTGTGATGACCAGTCGCACTGATGTTTTTGGATGAGCAATGTGTTTGAGAACTGCTGTCACCATATAGCTCCAACCTTAAAGGGACCCCCGCCTTCAGCCGACTGTCCCAGGTCTTACTCCCGGCATCCCCTACCAGTCTGGCATTTTCCCCATCTATACTGCACATAAATAATGCCGGTCTGATAACGATTTATACAGCCTTTCTTCTGATGTGTGGTCATTTATATCTGATCGCTGTTTTCCAGACCTTTGTGTTTGCTATGGGGGAACGCCGACCTGTGACATTCAGTAATCTCCCTATTCGGCCATGCTCAGCGTGGGTAATGTTGGGACTTGCAGTAATCGGCCTGGTATTTCTCCTGATCACTGAACCTTGAATTCATTCTCCATTTCATTTCTTATCTACAATGTGGCCTGTGAGCTGAGAGCAAGAAATCCGCCATTAATCTTCTCTCTGAGGTTATTCCTTCCCTACAGACTGCTGCTCCCATAGATGTCCCCGGACCTCCCCCTTACCTTACAGCCTGTGAATGGAGCGCCATGTTTTCTTTCCTACAGCTCGCCTTATCATTATAACCTGTATTTATTGTAGGTAGCGGGATTCTTCCTGATGCAAATAATTTACAAGTTGTGGTTTTTGACCAAATTTTTCCAAAATCTGGAAAAAATAAAATGTGCCTAAACCTTAAAAAGAACCTGTCACGTTGTAAAGTCCGATCTGTGGACAGCAGGGTCTAGAGCAGGGGAAGCCGAGCAGAATGATATAAGGATTTGTTGGAAAAGGTTCAGTAGAACTTGTATTTTATTCATTGAAATCCCTGGCGTTTGCATGTAGGAGTCCAGTGGGCGGGCCTATTCATGAGTCCAGTGGGCGGTCCTACTAATGATTGACAGCTGTCTCTCTATACAGGTAAGACTGTCAGGACCACCCACTGGACTGGATGTATACAAACATAAGAGATTTCAATGAAAATGCAAGCTTTACTGAACGTTTTTCCACAAAATAATATCAATACCGTGTTCAACATGACAGGTTCTCACAGTGCAATACAGGACAGAGTCTTCTATGTCGGCACATGATCAGAGCATTGTGTTAGGGGGCTGGCTGAATGACTTATCAGTTGCTAAACCAGCCCCTTTCTCTGTTATGGGCACTGAAGATGATAACTGAGAAGTGGGCTCTGCTGGCCGTCAGGTTCTGATATGTTTTCTGTCGCTGGACACATTAGCATAGTCAACTACGCTAACGTGTCCGGAAGCAAAGACGGACAGCGGAGGCCAAGTTTCCTATTTTGGACTCAGTTTGCCTCACTAAAGTCAATAGCTCTGTTGGAGGAACGTCTGAAAACCATTTTACATGGAAGCCCCTGAAGTTCTCATTGTGCGAAACGGCCTTGTGCACAATTCTATCCTAGGTGATTTTTCTTTTCCACCAATTATTATTCTTTGCATAACCAAAAATGCTTTTTTTTTTACTAATTTCTCACTTTCCATGTGATATCATTAAAAAGAACCCCCCCCATTGTTTACTTTATGGTCCATGTGATGGACACAGGCTTACGGCTCGTTACAACATACGTCTCCTGTAATGAACCATTCAGCTCTGTGATCATCTTCATTTGCTGAGCGTTATGGGGAATGTAATGGAGAAAGCTTACCTCTCTGGTAACACGATAAAACCCAGAGTAGAGCGATGACGCCCAGTGTGACTTTACCCATCTTCCTTTACTTTTAACAGACGAGATGAACGATCACCAGAACACCCTGTCCTACGTCCTTATTAATCCCCCGCCGGACACACGGCTGGAACCCAATGACATTGTGTAAGTACTGTGCACCTTAAAAGAATTAAAAAAATAATAACAAAAAAATTATTAAAGTTTATGAAAGTTTTAAAATGCAAAAAAAAAAATCTCAGTGGCAGCGATAATGAGATTTCTCAAAGCTTCATCTGCACATTGCGGAAAGAATAGGAAAGTGCATATGGTCATTCAATATACTCGATGCTCCTCTCCCCTGACCTCATCTGTCGGGCGAGAGTCATCGGCCCCCATACAAATTCTGGTCTAGTCATGCCAAATTCAGCCAACTATAACCCTTTAATGACCATTGACATACATTTCTTTTTTGTCACATGCAGGACGTTTGGCGCAGACTCAGGAACCGAGCCCACCCCATACTGGCTGTGTTATACCGCTGGCATCTGCCCGTAACAGCAGCGAGAAAAGCTAGCTCTGATTGCTGCTGTTTAACCATTTAAATGGCCCGCTTAAATCGCACCTTCCCCACAAAGCAGTCGCAGGGAGCCAACAGGTTACCTTGGCAGCCAGAGACCAGCTGAAGTCCCCCATAGCTGCCATCTTAGTTGTCCTATGAAGCATATGGGTGACCTTCATAGAAGAATGGCAATTACACTATATACTGCCATATATTTGTATTGCAGTATGTAGTATAAGCGATCTAATGATCCCTAAGGGGGATTAAAAAATGAAGTAGAGATTAAGAAAAAAAAAAGTTTTAAAAAATAAACTATATAAAAGTTTAAATAGCCCGCCCCCTGGGTCCATAAAAGTTAAATCTAGTGCTAGAAAGAGAGAGAAAAAGAAATTGGAAGGCCAAAATTGCCTCACTGCATAGAAAAATGAGATAAAAAAAACTTGTCATAACCCAAAAATAGCATGAATAAAAACTACAGCACAGCTCACAAAAAATAAGCCCCCCATAGCTGCATTAACAGAAAAAACAAGTGTTACGGGTCTCAGAAGACAGCGGCAAAACAATTTTTCCTTTTTTTTTAAACCAATGAAATATTTAAAAAAAAACTAAACTATACAAGTTTGGTATCACTGTACCCATCCTGACCTGGAGAATGATTTTTCCAGGTTGTTTTTAGTGCACAATAAAATGGCAGAAAAACAAAACTAAACCTACAATAGCAGAATTGTGTTTTTTTTTCAGTATGTCATGAAATTGTTTTCAGTACATGATATAGTAAAATAAATGGTGTCATTCAAAAATACAACTCGTCCCACATGGACAATGGATGAATAGAAAAGTTATACCTCTTGGACGAAGAGTTACAAAAAAATGTAAAATTTGGGAAGGGGTCAACTTTCTGTGGGATCAGCAGTTTTTGTGACTTATAGATGATTTCCCCCCCTCAGGTATCTCATCAGATCGGACCCTTTAGCTCACGTGGCCAATGATTCCCAAAGCCGGAAAAGCAGCAATAGTTACAAGACCGAACAAACGGGAAACCCGGAGACGAGGGATGAGACGCAGCTATGAGAACAAGCCTGACTCATGGACTCGGTGCCGCATGGTTCGTATGAGCAGCCAGGCTCACACCATGAGTCAAAGGGAGCTGGACTTTATCAAAAGACTTTGGAAGATTCCCAATGGTCTTCACTGCCAACGACAAAGAGGTCCCTCATTCCCCAAATCATAGAGAACCTGCAGCATGGATGTATGGGAAACTTGATTAAAAATCTTTTTTCTTTTGTATTAAGTAACATTTAACCATTGGGTTCAGTCCCCGAACTACAGCACCGCGACAGATGAAAAGTTTTTATTATTTCAAAAACTTTTCCAAAAAGTTCTGAACTCAATGCCACCATATCCTCTGTACTGATTGCACTAGACATGTCCAAATCAAAAAAATGGGTTGCACAGGACCGACCCAAGCATCTAACCGGACCTTCCTCCTGGTCATTTTTTTTTTTTCTGGAATGAAAGAAAAAAAGTTTGTAGTTTTTTGCAAACATTTAGAAATTTATAGAAATGTATCTACAAGGCAGTAACCTGAAAATATATGTATAGTATTGCTACTTACGTATGGGACAAGCCTATAGGGGCCAAGTACTAATGCATTTGAATAAACCCCACCCCTTACTTGATAGCCCCGCCTACTATATTAGCAGTACTGTCCCTTTAAGATCTAGTAATATTTTATTTTTAGGCGAGATATGGGATAACCCACAGTTCCCTACGTTCTGACCACGTATAACCCATAGAATGGTGCTATGTGCCTTATTCCAGCCAAACATTTGGAGCCACATATCCATATGTGCCAATTTTTGAATGATTTTTTTTCCCATCTTTATATCAATAAAATTATATTTTTCCTCCTTTTCAATCTTAAAACGCCTAAAAAAAACAAAAGCACAGAAATCAGGAAAACAAGGTGACGCCGGGTGAGTAAAAGAGGAGTGTGCTGCGGAGGAGGTGTTACTTTGTATTCACCCGAATTAAATATGGCCGTTTTTTTATCCTTTATATGGGAATATCGATGTTTTTGGCTTTTGTACATATCATCATAGAAATATCATGGTGTCTGGGTGCTTGTAAGATAATTGTAATCATTTTTTATTTTTTTTTAGAACCGTACCAGTATTACTTACTCAAGTATGTGACGAGAAAAGAAAAAAAAACCCGGCTTCGTACAATTCGCCACCCACATTATCGCTATGGTGCATTCATAGTGGAAAATGAATTTCACAAAAAGGATTATACATTTTCTATTATTTAGTGTTTACAGCTCCTATAAAGTTCTAATGTGTCACCGTGGTAACAGACTACAAACAAAACTGTGTGTAGTCTGATCCTACACTCATATGTTGGGATGCAGTGGCCAATGTGAAAGTGACAAGATTACTCATTTTTGTTTTTTTTTAATGAAAACTAGGGCTGCGTAAGAGCTGTATACATAAAAGGGTTTTTAATCACGACTTTCATTATTGCTTCATGTTTACTTATGCCACAGACTCCATTATCCATTATATCTATAAGGGTGAGCATAGCCCATCATCAATATTAAATTATCATTGCCACTAACCATAAACAGTCATCTACAGATAAGCCGATAATGATTTATGGTCAGGTATTAGAAGAGAATAAATCAGCTTAATTGAAAAAAGAAAGGATAAAAAAATGCACAGATCTTATGTCACTCTTGAGCACCATTTAATTTTATGCATATGTTTAATAGGTATAAGATACAATTCTGTCTGTCTGCAGCCACCACTAGAGGGAGCTCTTTACATCCAGAATTATTATTGCATGCTATGAGAGCTGTAAGCTCCCCCTAGTGGTGGCTGAGCAGACAGAACAGTAATTCTACAGACATCTCAGAACAATGATAATATTTTATAGAAGTGGATTCATTACCTCACTCGCCCTGTTGCACATCAAACGCCTTATCCGAGGGAGCGATCCTTAAAAATAAATTGCACTGAACAAAGATTATGCAATTATGAATTTATGCATTAAAACAACTTATTAGTACAGTAGTAATAGAAACCGCTGATTGACATTATTATCAGACTATTCACAACCAGGTTCACAATCAAGCACCCATCATCCTGTCTGCTTTAGTAACTAATTGCATTCCTCAGAAAACAGTATTTTTTTTTCTTAGATCTCAACGTTGTACCGATCCTCTATTATTCCTCCTGAAAATGTAGGAATACATTGACACCATTTCCCTTGTCAATAGTTGTCGGTGCTGATTACAGTATGTAGGGGCACATGCCCCCTTTAACAAGGTGATTGGTAATTTATTCATACATTTCCAGGAGGAATTACAGAGGGATCACCTAATGCAGATTTTTATTTTTTTTTATTTAGAAAGCATGCTCCAGAATTATTTATTAGGGAATACAATTATCTACTAAAAAAGGGTGCAGAGGACGGATAGACTTTGTACTGCAAGCTTTCTCTATAGGATTTATTTGTAATGCTTAGTTCTATACTCATATAATAAAATCATATATTAATTTCTCATCTGAAAGTACAGAAAAGAGCTGTAAAAAGAAAACTGCTGCGCTGCTCCAGCAACCAATCAGAAGTGTGCTATAAGTTTTGTGACCTCAGCTGCATTCTGATTGGTCGGTATGGGTGACGATGGTACAAACTTTCTTAACACATAAGATTTTATCAAAACTTTGGTACAGAACATTGCAACCTTAAATAATTAGTCTAATTTACAAAACTAAGTAACATGTAATAGTTTTCTGCATATTCCATTACTCTGTTCCAGATCTATATCATGTAGTCGTATCGGCAATTAACAATCTAACATTGAGTTTGTCATTTGTACTTTGTCTTCAATTTTTCATGTAAATTCATTTTATTTCGAGACCACGTTCACCTTTCTATCGTATTTATTGTTCTGGGTATATTCAACATTGAGAAACATGGCAATTCTCCCCAAAAAAATTTTGACTGACTACCGCCTACCGTTTTGGGTCTACAGCTCCCATGTAGATCTATGTGTTTCCACAGTCACAGACTACGGAACAAAACCCTGTGTAGTCCGATCCTTTGGTAAAAGTCCCTTTCATCTGCCCCTCCCCCTCCATTTCTTACAAACCTATCAAAACAAGGAAAATGTTGGAATGGAGCGTTTGACCGCAGGGATCAGACTACAAAGGGTTTTGTTTGTAGTCTGTTACCATGGAAACCATAGGAAATTTTTTTTTTATATATATATAGTCAAATCCTATTGTGAAATTACCATATTTTACAACAAAAATGAAATAAAAGTTGTACATAAAATCTGGGATTGGAGAATAAAAACCATAAAAAAGCACAACGAAAAAAAAATCAACGTAAAAAACCCATATGCGTTTGTTTTTTTTACTGCTGACGCGTGTATATCAATTTCAGTTTTTATTTTACTAGAGATTAAAGCAAGGCGCTCACAGGTTGTCAGTTTATGTATCTTTATTTTATTTTTTTTTCATTCGACCCCATCTTATTCCTTACTAATGCCACTTTCAGATCAGTATATTAGGAGGGGAAATTGTCCCAGCAGATTGGGTCATTGGACCTGCTGTCGGGCTAGGACCTGCCTCTATAATATAACCTACAGAAATCCAGAGCGGTTTATTGCCTTGGTCTTTCCTAGAAGGTAAAAAAAGAAATCAATAAACGACCCCACAATAGAGTATAACATAGCATGTATTTTTTCTAACCTCTGACAGAATGCTATTTTGTGACATGACGGACAGGATTGGAGAGGAGATTATTTTGTACAGTTTTTCTCTTTATATCGGTTCTATGTAAACGAGAGTATTACAATAAAGATGCTGCATGCAGCCTTATTACAAAGTCTTGTGTTATTGAGTCTAAGAAACCTTTTCATTTATCTGATCAGAGAAATCGGATTTTTTTCCTCCACTCAGGATATGTGCCCACGTAGCAGATTTGATGCAGAGCGTTTTTGTCTCTCTCTGGCAGAAAAAAACGTATGCAGATTTACATGCAGATTTACATGCGTTTTTTCTGCCAGAGAGAAGCGTTTTTTTCAGCGTTTTCGCATGCGTTTTTTCAAGCAGTTTTCCAGGCGATTTTGAGCATCACTTTGAAAAGTGCTTGACAAGTTGGTCACACAATATAAATCCATGCAACCGGCATGGATTTATAATGTGTGAACAACTGATGCTTTAAATGCAGCATCTATAGTAAAAAAAAAAGAGAATTAAAACGTTAAAAATAAAAAAAAACCTGTATACTCACCTCTCCGGTCTCCTCCCGGCGGCGATCCTGCGATCCTCTCTCTTCGTTGTCCCGCAGTGTACTGTCAGGACGTGCGGTGACGTCATTTAGTCAGCTGATGGTCACGCGACCATCACCTGACCGCCGACGTCAGCGGTTGCGTGACCATCAGGTGACTAAATGACGTCACCGCAGGTCCTGACAGTACACCGCGGGACGCCAAGGAGAGAGGACGTGGCCGGGAGCAGACCGGGGGCCGCCGGAGAGGTGAATATATACAGGTTTTGTTTATTTTTAACTTTTTTATTTAGTCTCCTCTTCATCCCTGGTACCACACGCACCGCGATTACGCTGCAAATTCGCGGCCATTGAAAAATTGAAACGCAGCAAATCCACATATACCTGCAGGTTTGCTGCGTTTCAATGTTCCTCAATGGCCGCGAATTTGCAGCGTAATCGCGGTAGAAATGGTCATGCCACTTTTTGCAACGTAATGCAAATTCGGCGCGCAAATTAGCGCATCATGTGCACAGCACATCCCAATTCACATTGCTTTGCATGGCAGACTGTTTTTCAAGCGTTTTCGCAGCCGTAAAAACGCTACGTGGGCACGTGGCCTCAGAAGCCACTTTTCCTTTTCCCCCACCCCTCTGCCTCCTGAACTTGTCATCCACTCTGAAACATGATAAAAATCCATCTTGGTCAAAAGTAGAAGGTACTACCAGGCTCACTGAGGGATCAGGTTACAGATGTTGTTCTTAAGGGGTAGAGCAGACAAAGCTGCAGCTTTCTAGTCATTTTTTGTCTTACTCTAGAGCTGGATTCACAGTTATACTACATAGTATTACTATACAACCTCCTTCATGTCCTGTTTTCCAGTAAATCTTTTATCTCACTCCAGAGCTGGATTCACAGCTACACTGCTCAATACTGCTGTGAAATGTCCTCCATTCTGCTGCTGCTGTTTCTGAATGTGTTAAATAGAGACAGGGGAGCAGGAGTCTCTCATGTCTTTGTGTGCTATATATAGGAGACATCATAACTGTCACGCACAGTGTAGGTAAGACAAAGTGCAACACAAAGGGATGAGGGGAAGGGAGCCCAGACACTAGGGAAAGGGGGAGTGGAGACCTCTAGGCTGATCTAATATCACCCTGTCTCCCCTACAATCCCTAAATTGGTTCCTCACCAATCGCCGAACAGGAAACCTAAGCCATGGATATGGAAGAGGGGGATGAGCACTGGTCAGTTCCCACTAAAGACAACAATGGAGACAAACACAGGGGGAGAAACTTAGCTTGAGCAGACTTCAGAGAGATTACACCAAATGTCCTCCAAGACACCAGAGAGGAAGCTAGCCGACTGCAATGGCTCCAAGCCTTCACAAGGGAACATGTGAATATCACCGGTGCCTCCCTGTAGTAAACAATGTATTTAAACACCCAGGCCAGGGTGTCAATCAGAGCAGGAGGGAGATAGCAACTGGGTCCTAAAGTAAGACAGATTTAAGAAGGCGTTTGCGATGCCAAACGAAGAGATCTTCTGCAGCCAACTGCAGAGCGATTGTCTGTCACATCTGACACACCCGTGACAATAACATTTAGCTTCCACCCACTAGCTCAGAGACAACTGATAATTAGAAATATAGAGTTTACAGTTCAGAAAGCTGGTGAAAAATGCAGTATATAAGTCATATCATGGTCAAAAAGAGCATTATGACAGCATATTTAAAAATGTCATTCTCCACCCCATTGACACTGTACTTGACATAACAGTGTATGATCTTTACTGTTTTCATATGCACTGTCTAGTGAAATATTACTGCTGATTATGGATCCTACACGTTTACCAATGTGCACAGCAGCTCAGTGTAGTAAGAAGGCAACATGCAGATTTTTTTTTATAACGTGATCACTCTGGTAAGAAGTAACTTACCCGTTTGCCACAGTGGCATGTCATCCTGGTGATTAGCGGCTGGCATTCCTGGCTGTGGCTTGCTAGTCAAAAAGGAAGAGTCAGATACCGGGAGGTAAAAACCCACAGCCAAAACTCACATAGCACAGCAGCTATGGGGGGCATTTAATAAAACGATACAGGTTCAGCCGCTTGCTTCCAGATACAGAGCGTGGATTGGCATGGCTGAGCTGCAACACTATACAGCCCACATACAAGAGCGACGCTGCTTCTGAAGGAAAGCAGCCATGTTTTTCGATCCTCATACAAAACAAAAAAATGGACGGACCTCCAATGAGGCGAGTTTGACTGAGCTGCAGTACCACACACAACCTGTGGACAGGTGTGGTGCTGTACCTGGAAAAAAGAAGCCATGTTTTTTTGTTTCTTTACTACCCCTTTACAACAAAAAAAACCCATCCTACATCGTATTCAAGTGCTTCATAGTAAGAAAAATAAAATCTTTCAACAGCAGCTTGCTTATGGATATGTATCAGGTTGGGGTTTCTTTTCTTTTTTTCAATACTGGTTATACCACAAAGATCCCGGGTATGCCAGCATTTACCACGTACCATAGCTCTAAAAAGATTGTCTCAAAGGAATTTGGGCATCATAACATTGGATTCCTTGCTTGAGGCCCTTCAAACCAGAATGGAGAGACTCTCTAATCTGCAGGGGGGAGGAAGGTAACGTCCTTCGAAAGTGCTGTCTTCTTCTCTAAGACAAGCCTTTCATTATTTGTTTCTTTAGAAGGGAACTTCACTTCTAACAAACTTTGCATAAATCAATAGTACAAGTGAATCTAAGAAACTTTGTAATAACTCTTATCAGAGAAATCTGTTTTCTTTCTGCACTTATGAGCCAGGTCTCTTCCCCACTTACTCCAGAAAAAAATAACAGCCCAACTCAGTCATTCTCAAGACAAAGATGGACTGCCAGCTGAGCGATGGATCAGATTACAGTTCCTATAAAAGAAGGGGAGGAGTGGAGTATGAAAATAAGCAGCGCAAGACAAAGAAAGATTGTGCTGAGCTTTGTAACAAGTCTTTTACCTCACCACAGAGCTGGATGCACATCTGCACTGCTCTGTCCGGCTACATAATTTCCTCCATTCTGCTGCTGCTTCTGCCGGTGTGTGCCAACTACGGAATGAAGAGCAGGAATCCATCTTTTTGTGTGCCGTGTATGGCAGACATCATAGCAGCTTGCCTCCTCCCACCAGTTCAGTTAATTGCAAATAAAGAGATAGAGCCTGCTGAGTGGAAAACTGGTGAAAATGCAGGAAGTGAGTCATAACGGCCAGGAATGGTGTTATTCCTCATGTACACACACGGGACAGCTTATTCTTTAAAGTTACTAGAAAGTACCCTCTAGCCTTTAAGCGTGTGTTTTTTATAGCCATTAATTTGCGGTCCGTAATTGACATTTCAATGGATAAAGCATTTGAAAAATCTATTGTCTCTTTTCTTTTTGTACATTTATTCACTTACAACAAATTGGTGATCATTAACAGAAGTTTGGCGTAAGTTTTTTTGGATGCAAAATGGGTTCTGTGGTAATCCAACACACAGTAAAACACTGAAAGGTAATACATAATATAGGTCATTAAAGCGGTTGTCCACTACTAAGACCACCTCTTCTTAAATACAGTATTCCTAATGTAAAATAAAAAAAATAATAGATCCTTACCCTCTGCACCGGCGCCGTTCCATAGATGTCAGCGTCGGATCTTCAAGCATCACATTGTTATGCCGGGAGACTCGGAGCCAAGGTCAGTGCGGGAAAATAGTATGTGTTTTTATTTTACATTGGGAAATCCAGTATTTAAGAAGGGGCTATCTGAATAGAGCACAACCCCTTTAATTCCATGTAATAAGTCTAGATTGGGGGGGTCAATAAGCAGTGGACACTGTTATTCTGCATAATATACATTAGTTTGAAAAAGTTAACATTTTGGTTAAATTTTCTTTAAATATTCGATAGGATTATGTATCGGTTACGTCATCGGTGTCATAAGTGGTGGAAAGTTCCAGACTCTTCTTTATGGTATACATGATATTCAAGACGGCTAGTTCATCATCAGCTTTTAATTCATCCTTACTTGGAGGTATGTATGGATCATCTGATTTAGATGTGGATAATATAGGATCTTTGGTTGGTTCTTCAATGATGTATGGGGTTTCAGTTTTCTGGGCGTCTACTATAAACCCTCCGGAGACTTTACAGAACTGTAGTTTTGCTAAGACTCGGATATCCTCGATGGTTTTGTCATCTTTGCCTGGGACATCATAGGAATCTTGGGATACTTTCAGCCTTGGATTTCGAGCATACAAGGAGGTGAGATATTCGATAGCGTCTGTCATCCTCTTTGAGGGCTCCTCAAAATGAGTAGAAGTAAAATTATTTTGATTTAAGGTATCAAGCAAATCACGGGGAGGGTTTATGATTTCCGGGTCGAAAGGCTGTTCTCTTAAAGACAATGCATTCAATTTGTCACCAACCTGCGGACATGGAGTCTTTACAGATACTGGAAATATGGTTTGGAAAGATCTTCTCAAAAGTCTGGTCGATATATAATCTTTATGGTCGTCTTGGACACATGGAGCAATGATATTTTCAGTCTTGGAAGTTTTATTTGTTACTCGTTTTTGGCCACCAATGGTTTTCCTGATCTTACTGGTTAGGTCTTTACTTCTTGATTGCAGACTTGATTGTTTTTTTAAATCAAAAATGTGTGTTTCTTCAATTCCACCATAGTCATCTTCTTGGCGATTCTTCACTTTCTGTCGACCGTATGTCAATGCATCAGCAGATTTACAGTCACTTTCAGAAAGAGAACCAGATTCATCAACATCTATAGGACGGTTCTCTTCATTAATAAAATAGGACATACCTAGATCATTGGTAGAGTGTTCCGTCAATGTATTTTCAAGTTTTACGTGTTGGATCACCTGATCTCTGCCGGTTTCGAAAACTTTTTGTTGGTTTTTCGTTTCTTTATCGTTACTTCTGGGAACCTTGGGTTGAGTAGTTTGGTCTTGTGTAACGATAGAAGATGTTACATTATCTGAAGGGTCTTCATGTTCATCAAGATCTTCTCTTTGTCCATTGAAGGCCAAAGAAAACTGATGACTAACATCTTGAACTGATGATGTGTGGGAGCTTCCTTCCGAGTTCTTACGAGTTAGCACTTGCATTAGATTTGTATGTTCCGTAGTTTGATTGTCCATCACTTCTGCGTCTAGACTCGATCTTTGTGGTGGCCTCGGACCGTCCGTCATCTCTTTTTCCGATGGTAGCTTTGAGTTCCTTTCTGACGTTTCTTCCAATGTGTTACATGTATGAAGAGTGTCCTCAATCATGTATTTATCACCAGTACATTCTTCAGGACTTGAGACCTTACTGTTTCCGTCTTCAGCTTTGTGGTCATTAAGGACATTTGTATAACCAGAATTCTCCATTCCACATGTACAAAAGTCACTATTGACTACATTGTGTCCATTATCAACGATGGTAGGATATTCATTGTCATCTTTACATGGGAGAAGCGGAGAACTCTCCAGGATATCGTATTTTGATGATAGACTTATAGTACTTGATCGTTTTAGGAGATCTGCAGATTTTGGCCATTCAGAAATCTCATCCCCATCTTCAAAGGAGTGAGGATAAGAATCAGAAGGTGTAAGTTGGGTTTCAGAACTGAGGTTTAGATCGGGGCCGAGCTCCTGTTCTTTGCTGGACATTGGGGACTCTTGGCTGCCAGTGTTCATGGTTTCTTGACTTGCTTTGATTGTTGTGCTGGCAGATGGGGCAATCATGTTATTTCTTAGATCTATGGTCTTTGAGCCTTGATCAGATTTAAATTTCACTCCATTTGGGTTTCTATGTTCAGTTTCGATATTGGGCTTTGCAGAGAGGACTGGACAACTTTTTGCTTTCACATACCGCTTGCCTTTTTGTTTTCCTGGTTTCACAGTTTTGGATTCATCAAATCTTTTATCCTCTGGTGGTTCTGAGATAGCGAATAACCCTAAATGACTCTGCAAAATATCACTTGGGTTGCTTTCATTTATGGCAAGAGCTTCAGACTGGACCTCAGTGGTTGGAAGACCAACTATTTTGGGTAACCAATCATTATGAAATATACGAACATCTAGAGAAATATCATTGAACTTTTCCATCCTGTCCACAACGATGGGAATATCAAGCTTCTCTGGTAAATCATCTTGTAATGAAATCCGTCCTATTGTATTATCTCCAGAAGGAACATCTATGGTCGGTAGATGAAGGGTGTATCGGATTTCATTTCTTAAAGGGCTCTCTGTTTGGAGGTTAATGGCTGGTACTTCTAGATTACTAGTCGGTACAACCCCTTGTGATAAATCATCTTCTCTTAACATCACTCTAGGTGGGGCATTAATATTTTGACAATTACTGTCATAGCTTAGGAAATCTTGTGCTTGACCATTTAAGACTCGGAGATCTGGTTTGCGAGATTGAACATCTTGTTCTAAGCTATTTGTAACTTTTGCATTGTTACCACTAGTCGGCCCAGAAGTACCAGATACGTCATATAATCCACTTTCTGCTTTAATTAAACCCTCAGATAGGACATCGACGAAGGGCAACTTTGTCTTAGATGGAGAACCTTCCGCAAGTCTTTTTTGACTTACGATGTCCTCTGCTGGCAATTCAATGACTGGAAGTTCTGTGTTAAGTACCGAAACAACTTTGGAGATTTTCTTGTTGCCAGTTTCATCTTGAACAAGCACAGGTTCTGTGAAATGAGCACAAATGACACTGGAGTTGTGGTTATCATATACGCCCAGATTTGGTAAACTGATGCAAGTTTTCCTGGAAGAAAGTGCTGGATTTGTCAGTGGCTTGCTTTCGGAGGGGATGGAGAGCAAAAGAGGTAACGATGGTATTTCTGAAAGATAGAAGGAAAAAAAACTAAGCCAAGAAAATATTAGTATAAGATAGCACATAAAAATGGTTATTACAAGCGTTTTTGGAGGTGTTTTTTCATTTTTTTGGGGGGAGTATTTGAAGTTCAATAGAGGAGTCCATGGTAACATCAGAAAAAAAAAAAGTAAAAAAAAAAAAAGAAAACGACAACACTTACCGACCCTCTACCCCCTAAAAACTGCAAGAAAAACAAAGTTCTTCATATATATTTACCTGTCAGTGTTTTGCTGTAGGATTAGAAGTAGTGATGAGCGAGTATGTTCTGTTAACCCTTTCAGCGAGTATGCTCGGATGAACACAGAGTATCTTCAGCGTGCCCGGGTGTTATGTTTCAGTCTCTCTGTGTGCATGATTTGCGACTGTTTTACAGCTTTAATACATGTGAGGAATGCCTAAGAAGCGGACATTCCTCACATGTATTAAAGCTGTCAAACAGTCGCAAATCATGCACACGGGAGTGATTCAAACATAACACCCGGGCACCCGGAAGATACTCGGTGTTCGCCTGAGCATACTCGCTGAAAGGGTTAACAGAACATATTCGCTCATCACTAATTAGAAGTAAAATCTGCTTACAGTGTTTAGTAATAAATAAAACAGATTCAATAGAAAGTATAGGCTACAATGCAATCCATACTCCGATTTGTATGCGCTTCCATTGCCTTAGCTGTATGCCTCTTGGGGAAAAGGTTTTTGGAGCAAATCGGTATGGGGTCTCAGGACCCCGGGCCTCCACCAATCTGCTTGCAATTAAGAGGGCTCTCAAATAATAATAATAAAAAAAAAGGTTTAGTTCCTCTTTAAAGGAGTTGTCCGACCTTAAGCTACAAGTCTGCAGTCACTCTATGTGACTGCACACTTGTGAATCCTCACATCTCGTACACTGTGAGGATTTTCCGGTGACAGGAGTGGTGGACACATGACAGCAAGTATGTGATTTGCATACATGATTTCACAGGCCAACTAGCTGGGCGCGGCCTCACCCAATGAAATTGTATTCGGTGAGGCTGGACATGTCTAGTCTGAATGTGGCCGGAAGAATGCAAATCATGTACTTGTGGTCACATGACCACCTGCTCCCTGCGCCAGCACTCGCAGTGCGCTCGATGTGAGCATTTCCAACTCCGCAGTCACATAAAATAACTGCAGACTTGTAGCCCAAGGCTGGACAATCCCTTTAAGGGTAGGGGGTTTGTCACACTATTTCTAACCAATACACAGCATCCAATGGGTCACAAGAACGGGCGTCTTGTGTTCCTCACCTGAATGGAGCACTGGTTACTATATGCTCTAGTCACTGTCTGGAGAACTAACAGAAAAAGGCTCCATCAAGCCCACAGGCAATGAATGTAGCAGCACAATGCATGCAAAGAGGGGGTGCAAAATCCCTGTTTTGTGATCAGCGAGGGTCCCCCAAACAATCAGACACTTCTTCTGGGATTGTTAAGTTTCACTTTATCTGTTAAAGTGTATGTGATCCAATGGATTCCTATTTCGACTGATCGGTCGTCATAAAGAAAAACCTTGATATAACTGATCAGAGCTAACAGTTGACAATCCACGTGGAGTGTGGTATAATTACCATTATCACCGTCTACTATCTCCACGGACGCTTCTCTGCTTCCTTGCGGGATTTCCTCTGTGAGAGTTTGATAAAAAGATTGAATGTAATTCGGCCATTACCTTCCAGCAGCTCGTCATCAGAAGGTGGCTCTTGCTTTAATTCCTCGGTTCTCTGCTCTCTTTTTTCTGATATTTTTAGGACTTTTGACGCCGTCTGACAAGGGTTAAACTCATCGCAACAATTTTTATGGTACTTCCAAAACTTTTCATGAGCTAAGGAACTTCTTATTTCCTTAGGTCTGGTGGTCGTCTTTTTTGAGGGCCCTTGGTGCTGACGTCTATAAGGACCTTCTTCAATTCTGGACTCTGTTCTGTGGTCTTTGGATTCCTGTAGGATTTGCCAGGTGGTGACATCTTTGAGTTTATGTCCTTCGTCGCCAATATCATAATTACCAGGTCCGACGTCTGTGAGGTTTCTACCACGTGGCTCGGAGTTGCCTTCTTCCTCCAGGTTTGAGCCTGAAGTTTCTGCAATTTCTTCTCCCTTTCCTACTGATGGATTGATCTCAGTCCTGGGAACACGGGGACACTCTGCAGGATTCACGATGAGCTCGTCGTCTCGGCAGAATGTGCTCCATGTCTTACATTTCTTAGCGAATGTGGAGGGGTTCCCATTACCGCTGGATACCAGATGCTCTGGTGATGGCTCAGCACCTTCAGTTTGGCTTTTTCTGGTACTGGATGCATTTTTTGTGTTTTCAACTGAGTCGATGTCGGTTTCAAAATAGGTTACAAGGCCTAGAAAGAAAAAAAAAATATGTTTTTTTATTCTTTATATCAAGATGAAAGAAAAAGGTGATTTAAAATTTGAATATTTTTAAAAACTATTTTTTTTTTCACTTTTTTTTGTTAGTCTCCTTACGTGACTTGAAGCTGCGATCGTCCAATCGTTTGTACTATATAGTGCAATAACACAGTATTGCAGTATATAGTAAAAATTTGGGTCTCCTAAAAATGCTAACCAGGCTGGTCTTCACAGTATTATCGTAAAGGAAGGCACAGGGATCTTCTGAAGAGAAAGCCAGGAGACAGGCGGGGTACACAGCTTCAGTATGGAGCAACGGCGGGGGTCCAGTAGTTGACTTTTATCATTTTTTTTTTAGTAGTCAACTACGCCTTTAATAGTTGTTTCAAATTTATAGTGTCCCTAGCATATAAAAATACTTTCTTCTTGCTTCCATGTGTCCCCCTGGGACCGGCTGCAAATCTATGCTTTGGACAGAATCAGTCTCCTTCCCCCTCTGGCAGCTGGTAATATAGTCCGATATGTTGTATGTTGTTACTCAGAACAATCAGACTCCAGCTATCAGCCAATTGAAAAATGGAAGCAGTGACCTGATGGGGTAAAAGTCTGTTCACTTTTGTCTCTGCAGTTTTGAAACATTTCCAAAGTGATGTAAAACTTTATCTTTTAGCAATAAAAAGACAAGTGTAGGAAATAAAGCAGAGAAGTCCCTTTAAGGATTCCCATGTTTCTTATGTAGCAGTGGTTGCTTTCCAGCTGCTGCAAAACTATAACTGTCAGTATGTGGCGTGCTGAAAGCTGATCGTTGCTTGTTGTGCTGCCGGTGATCTGATGTAATCTGTAGAGATATCTGGCAGCAAATGGTCAACTTTTACACAGGAAAAAATGAATTTGCCATAAAAACAACACTGAAAAGGGAAAAAAAAAGGACTTTGAGAACTCACCAGTTTCCCCAGTAACATTATCAATGGGATTTCCACATAACCCGCCCTTATTTTCTGAATAAAGCTTTCCTGCGGGGTGAAATCTTGCAGCCTCCAAATTCTGCACAGTAACCGTGTTTTTCGGTGATGTTGGGTCTTGCTTATATGCCGAGGTCTGACTTGTGACGTGTTCGGTGCTGAAAACCATTTCACCAAAGATAAATGCATCCAATACTGGTGCACTAACACCTAAGGGGAAAACCAGTGGCTCAGACTTACTGGTTTTCATATCTGAATGGAGAAATCTCTCCAAGTCTCTTCCCTTCTCGTTCAGGTTTTCAGGGCACTCTGTTTGCATAGCAGATCCTTCAGTGATCTCGTGTCGTAGGTGCGCTGACCCGATCAGTCGATCTTGTCGGATGTGGCTGACCACACTTCCCTTATGGCGATGGCTTGTGTGCGCACAGTTCTCAGAGCTCGGCCGCAGAGGACGTTCTGGGTCGGTCACGTTGGTCACTTTGTTCTTGCAGCGACTTGTCAAGATACAGACGATCAGCCACATGCTAATGGAGAAGAAGAGGCCACCTATTGGACATGAGGTAGAACGAAAGAGGGTGATTGCCTGCTTAAGTAATGGCATCAAACTAAATTGTGTTAAAATTGGGTTCTCACCTTAAAGGGAATCTGTCAGCAGGTTTTTGCTATGTAATCTGAGAGCAACATGATGTAGTGGCAGAGACCCTGATTCCAGAGATATGTCACTTGCTGGGCTGCTTACTGTCATTTTGATTGAATCACAGTTTTCCCTGCTGCAGATTTAGCAGAGCTCGGAATACTGAGCCCTGTGTAGCCCCGCCCACACCACTGATTGGCCGTTTTCCTGTGTGCAGTGTATAATGACAGAAAGCAGCCAATCAGCGGTGGGGGTGCGGTTGGACCAGGAGGCACAAGACACCTAGTCTTTTGACAGATTCCCTTTAAAGGTTTTTTTCCCAGGCTACCAAGTATCAGTCATAAGCTTAAATTCCTAAAATAAAGTTGTCAAGTACAATCAATTTGTAAAAGTGTTCGCTGGGCTCGCTGCTCCAAATATATCCCCCCCCCCCCCACCTGAAAAGCTCCATGTCAGAAGCTTTTGCAAAAAGATGCAAGAAATTAGCCAGTGACTATCTGAAGGTAGGGCTAGGTTACATTAAAGGGATTATTAGACTGCAGGGAGTTTAAAAAAATAATAAAAAAAAAGATTTTGGCATAATCCCTTTAACAATTGGCAGATCACAGCTGATCGCAGGGAGTTTCTTTGTGATCTATGGAGAAACCTGCAGCGCCACCACAGGAGAAATTAAGTATTACACTGCGACCATTAATATCGGTGGTTGTGTGTGTAATGCAGGAAAAGTCAGACAGCCCCCAAAGACGAGGACCCCGATCTAAGCAATATTACCATTCACTGACAGCAAGCAGCTGACATATTGTATACCGCGAAGTGGCAGAAACTTGGATTCTACAGCGATGGAAGTGAACGTCAGGTTTTATTTTCATAAAATATACAATATTAATTGGAGAAAACACAATTGTACAGTAAGGAATAATCATTTATCTGCTACATGCATCAAACTAAACAAGAAACTTATTTCTAGAAATGTCTAATGACTTCTTTAAACGTCTGATTACTTTGCATTACACGTGAATCATCTTTTAACCCCTTCAAGAGGGAACATTTTTATTTTTGCGTTTTAATACCCCCCCCCCCCTTCTTTTAAAAGCCACTTTTTTAAATTAATTATTATTATTATTTTCCAGTTGACTGAAGTGAGCAGAAACCTCCGTGCTTGCTGCAGAAATATCTCCATTCAGGTCAATGCAATGGACTTTCATAGAAATTTCTGCAGCAAATATGAACCTTGTGGTCATCGTATGGAGGACATTTTATTATAATTCCCACCGCTAAGAGGACTATTATACCTGGTAGGGACTGGAGTCCACAGATGACTGTGTTCACACCAGATCTATTTTGGTAGTAGCCTGTTATAGGGTGCGAGGAGCTGAGCGGATGGATATATAGGAAAGTCGGAAAAGATTTAGAATATCTTGTCATTTATTTGATGAAATCCATGCTCATTGTGGGCTTAGGAGTCCAGTGGGCGGGACTAATCCAGGATCATCGCTGAGTAGGACCACCCACTGGACTCAATCACAGAGGATTTACAATATTAAAATACAAGTTATACTGAATCTTTTCCCACAAACCTATATAATAATCGGCTCAGCTCCTGCCGCACTATGACATGCCGCCCAGCAGATGTTCACTCTGGCAGATCTGTCATATCTCATAACATCTACCAGTGCAATCCCCTAATATTTTAGTAAACTCTCTTGGCTTACAGATGTGAATATTGGGGTCTTATAAGCCATGCATGCTTCTCTGGGAAATTAAATATGCAAATTGTCTCTTCAGAGAGGAAGAGGATGTGAATATTAAAAGGGGTTTCCAACTTAATAAATTGACGTCATTTTGCTAGGATATGCCGACAATCTGTAATTAATGGGGTCCGAATTCGTGGTCTCCGCCCACCGATCTGGAGAATGAAGGGGACACAATGATGTTTTCCCGAACAGTCAGGTGGACGGGACCACTGTGCAGGGAAAGACAATAAAGGGGGGTACAGACCTTCATTTTCAGGATCAGTGGTGGGGTCCCAGAGGTTAGACCCCCGCTGAACATAAAATGACGTCATATCCTAGGGATGCACTATCACTTTATTAGTGGATGATTGAATCGCTGCACCTGACTCAAACCAGACAGGAATATGTGATCATATCCTATAAGAATATACAGTTGAAACCAGAAGTTTCCATACACTATATAAAAAAAAACACATGCATGTTTTTCTCAATATCCGACATGAAATCAGAATAAACCTTTCCTGTTTTAGGTTAGTTAGGATTACCATCATGTTCAATATTTGCCAAATGGCAGAATAATGAGAGAGAGAGAGAATGTTTTAAGGCATTTTTATTACTTACTGCAAAGTCAAAAGTTTACATACACTAAGAGTACTATGCCTTTAAACAATCCTGGACTGCCCATATGATGATGTCACGTGTTTGGAAGCTTCTGTTTTTTTTTACAACATTGGAGTTAATTAGAGACACACCTGTAGATGCATTTTAATGCACACCTGAAACACACTACTTCTTTGTGTAGCAACATGGGAAAGTCTAAAGAAATCAGCCAAGCTATCAGGAAGACAATTGTGGACTTCCACAAGTTTAGCTCATCCGTGGGTACAATTTCAAGATACCTGGAGGTGCCTCGTTCATCTGTACAAACAATTATATGCAAGTACAAACAAGATGAGAATGTCCAGCCATCATACTGCTCAGGAAGGAGACGGGTTCTGTGTCCAAGAGATGAACGTGCTTTGGTCCGACATGTGCATATCAACCCAAGGACAAAAGCAAAAGACGTTGTGAAGATGATGGTGGAAGCTGGTAAGATTGTGTCAATAACCACAGTGAAACGAGTACTGTATCAACATGTGCTGAAAGACCACTCTGCCAGGAAGAAGCCATTACTCCAAAGGAAGCATAAAAAAGACAGATTAATGTCTGGAAATGCACACAGGAACAAAGACCTTCATTCCTGGAGACAAGTCCCGTGGTCTGATGAAACTAAAATTTAACTTTTTGGGCATAATGACCAACGTTACGTTTGGGGGAAAAAGGGAGAAGTTTGGAAGCCTAAGAACACCATCCCAACTGTGAAACTCGGGGGTGGCATCATCATGTTGTGGGGTTGTTTTGCTGCAGCAGGGACTGGTACACTTCATAAAATAGATGGCATCATGAGAAAAGAAGATTATGTGGCAATACTGAAGCAACAACTCAAGACATCAGCCAGGAAGTTAAAGCTTGGGCGGAAATGAGTCTTCCAAATGGACAATGACCCAAAACATACTGACAAAATGGTAAAGTGGCTTAAGGATAACAAAGTCAATGTTTTGGAGGGGCCATCGCAAAGCCCTGATCTCAATCCTAATGAAAATGTATGGGCAAAGCTGAAAAGGCAGGTGCAAGCAAGGCGACCTACAAACCTGGATCAGTTACACCAGTTTTGTCAGGAGGAATGGGCCCAAATTACGACCAACTATTGTGAGAAGCTTGTGGAAGGGTATCCCAAATGTTTGACCCAAGTCATTCAGTTTAAGGGCAATGGTACCAAATTCTAATGAAATGTATGGAAACTTTTGACTTTGCAGTAAGTAATAAAAATGCCTTAAAACATTCTCTCTCTCATTATTCTGCCATTTGGCAAATATTAAACATTATGGTAATCCTAATTGTCCTAAAACAGGAAAGGTTTATTCTGATTTCATGTCAGATATTGAGAAAAAACATCCATATGTGTCTTTTTATATAGTGGATGGAAACTTCTGGTTTCAACTGTATATCATATTTAATTAAAGGGATTGTACACGATTAGAAAAAAACGACCACTTTTTGCTATAGCAGGAAGTGTGGTATTGCAGTTCATTCACTTTAATGGAGCTGAGCTGTAATACCAGGTATAACCCATTGACAAATTTGGAAGAAAGCAGCCATGTTTTTTTTTTTTTTTAATCCTGGACTCTCTAGGGGTGCGGCGATGTTCTACTGGACATTCGTTGCTGGTGGGTTTGCTTCCACCTCTCCCTTGTCCACCGCCCATGATTTTCCACCACCTCATGTAACAGGTCTATAAAACTATATTCATTATTCTCCAGTAGCTGGTCGTCGTCCGGTGTGCTTCGTAGTTCTGATCGGGCTTCTGATCCTCGGCTGGGAAGACCGTCCCGGTTTACCCTAGAGTCCGGAGTGACGACCTTGCTTCTCGGGGCATGTCCACCTATGCCTGACCTCTCATAAATATTCCTGGTCACATTTCCTTGTCTAAACTTATCATCCGCTACTTTATTCTTGGACGAACCACCTAATGCTGAATCCTTCTTGATCTCCACCTTTCTCAATAAACCCCGGCTTGGCCTTAGCATTTGAGTAGAGTCAGGGAGATCACCAGAATCCACTGTTTTGTATTTTTCTTGGGTGGTACAAGAACCACCTGACTTGAGGGTCTTCAAAAAGTCTTCATATGAAACTCCGGATTCTTTTTTACACTGGACATTAGGCCAAGACAGCGCCCGTCTTACGATCTGCGGCTTGTATGGAGGTCTCGTCTTCTTGACAGGAACGGTCACGGTGGATTCTTCTCGAGCTGTGTTAATGCACAAGTAGACGAGAGGTTCGTCAATGTTTGCGGTGGATCTGGTTGAGTAGTCGTCACTTTCTGCTAGTCCCATAGACACCACTGGGGGACGGGTGGAAGCATCTTCCATATTGGATGAGTTGACATTGAAGGTCTGGTAGACTGTACACTGCAGGTTGTCATAATACCACATTTCCATGTTGTCTTCTGAGGGCTCTTTCCGATTACCGCCAACTTTCACGGAGTTGGCGCCTTGTGACTTTTGACTTTTCTTATGATTTTGGGTCACGTTTGAGGAGTTGAATTCAGCTTGGAGTAAAATAGCGGCTGCCGACTTAGTCCGACCCAAAGCCGCAGGATATTGGCTCGATGCTGTCTTGAAACGCGCCAGGTTTGCGTCGACTGTGACGCCATCACGAAAAGTTCTTGGATATCTAACACCGGCCTCTTCTTTTATTCTTTTGACTGGTCGCACTTGTTTTTTATCTTGTTTTTTCTTCCAAAGGAGGAAAATCAGCAAAATGAACACAAATAGCGCTGCAATAAAATAAATAATAATTTTGTTTTTGGATACAATGAACAATCCAGTCTATACAGGTCATGTAATGCAAGCGGGTAAAAAAAAAAAAAAAAAGTACAAAAAGCCCATAGTATTGCAGCTTTGCTCCATTGAGGTGAAAAGGGCTAAGCTGCAATACCAGGTTTGGCCAGTGTACAATGGTGGTGCTGTTTCTGGGGTAGGGAGTAAAAACTGATAAACATATAGGCCAGGAGATAATGGTCAGCTCATGGCTTACAAATAAACAAAGCATCATCTCTCGATCCCTGGTACGAAGTAAGTTGGTAGAAAACAATTTCAAGCTTAGACTAAAACCTGAACTCTTACCTACCAAGGTGAATGTTGACAAAAAAAAAACATCACTTCTGTTTTAAAAGAGAGATTAAGGGTAAGTTCACATAAGGCGCTTTTTTTTTCTGCAGCAAAACCTGATCTATTTGAAGTAATGAAGCTGCGGCAAAAATGCAGGCTTTGTTGCGCTTTTTGGTCCATTTTTCAGGATCCGAAAGTTCAGCTTTCCTTCCACCACAGAAGAATGAACAAAGGTCACCAATGGCAGTGCATCTACTTATCTTCACACTTTGGTCTGCTATTGAGTTGCTCAATTTCACACCTTTGTCAGCCACAGTTTGGATGTGAAACTCATTTATTTTTGTGATTTTTCCAAGTTTACCATCTTGTCTTGGTCACCTGAGATGGCAGTTTGGCTTAGCACAGTTTAATTAAATTACTGATGAGTACAAAGTAAACATTGGCCGACCACGGTGTGAGATTGAACAATGCATGGTTGGCCAATGTTTACTTTGTACGCATCACTAATTTAATTAAACTGTACTAAGCCAAACTGCCATCTCAGGTGACCAAGACAAGATGGTAAACTTGGGAAAATCACAAAAATAAATGAGTTTCACATACTGCTCTTCTTGCTTTTTTTCACTAAAAACGCAGCAAAACCTGATGGCTATGTTCACACTAGGCGTTTTTTCACCACCCATTACTTTCATTGGGTAAAAAATGCTGAAAAAACACTGAAAGACGTGACCTTCTCTGTTGTGCAAAAAAACATGCAAAACGCAAAATACTGATGACACAAAAACCAATGTGTGTGAATGAGATTTCTGAAATCTCAGACTTTGCTGGTACTGTAAAACCCAGCTGAAAATTTGCATAAAAAAAGCCTATGTGAATACTACGCGCTGCCGAGAACAATGACACTATATGCACAGAACAATATTACCAATCATTCTGTGCGCATAAGCACAGTCGGCCTAAATAAAGAGGCTATTAACTAACTTTAAAGAGCCCTTACATGTAGATTTGTCAAGGATTTTACAGCAGATTTCACCCTATATAAAGGGTGAAAATTTGCAGCATAAATTGTTATTTTCCCCCCACCATTTATGTATAAGAGTATACAAAACATAGTATGGCAAAATTACATTAAAGGCCATGTACACCTTCACACCATTTTTTTTCATCATTTATTTGCTTTCTAAATGTAAAGTTAGCAACTTTCTAAATAGTCTTCAATAAAAATTAACAACTATTAGTATTATAGTAGAGCATGTTAAAGTTCTTTATCTAGCCAAGTGCTCTGCAAAAAAAGACAGATCAAGCAGAACTCCTGATCTCTGCACTTTCTTTCAGTGTTAGAGATATGAGCAGGTAAACGATAGATCTCCACAGTAAGTAGAAAAAGGAAAGTATCTTACAGTCTCGGGGAGGGCAGAGAAAACAGACTATAGGAAAGCACATGTAGAAAAATTAAGTGCAGGATAGAAGCTGTGCTGATATATGAGCTAATGAACACAGCAACACCCTGGATACACACAGACTTCACATTCAGCCTATATTACTGGAAGGGTAAATCCGAAAAGCGAAAACTTGAAATTTGAATCAGTATGAAAGGAGATCAAAGGGAAAATAAATGTAGATTGCAGACAAACTTAGAGCAATTTTATTAATTAACGGTAACCAATAACATAAAAAGGTGTCAAAGGTGTGCATAGCCTTTAGTCCAGCAATGTTTTTTTTTCAATGCAGGATATTTGTTAATCTGGAACCTCCAAATAATCAGCAAAAGGATTATTACTGTTCTTTTAAGGTGACCTTTCTTTCTTACATCATTTTAAATTGGGGAAGCAGATTGCACTCACCTAATACAACAAAGAGCACCGGTAACACCACTTTATGGAAACCTGTTTCTGGTAAGGGCGGTGGAGCAAGCAAGGAGCAATTCATCTCTGTTAGGTTCCACACCAGGGCTCCCATTAAATCTGGTGGATAGCGACACGTGACCGAGGTGGGGTCGGTCAATCTGGATGCATTCAGCAGCTCTGCAACAAGATCAATAACATATGTAACATTTATGAGCAGAAACCAGGGCTTTCTGGAAAAGCTATAACATGGTTGTACTCAGCCACCTGTCAGTCTCATAGATGGTGACCAGAGCGATGACCTCTTGCCAACCAATACTCTATTGATGGAAGACTGGCATTCTCGCGACTGGTGAGGCACACACAGATCCTACATTTATCAACTGTTCTGAGGACATACGATAAATGCTGTTTATGGGAAGCCCCTTTATGTCTGAGAACAGGGTAGGGGTACCACCTAACGCTTTCTTTTTACCTCGAGAACAAGGCCGATGTTTTGTCAGTAAAAGGTGTCGCATTCAGGTGCAAAAAGAATAGAGATTACTGTGGGGGGGTAACTGTGCAGGAAAAAAGATCAGAGGTTGTACCACCATTGATCATAAATTGTAAGGTAGCCATGCAACTTTCCTAAGGCCCCAAAAAGCCTTAGCTTTTTTTTTTTAGCCTGTAGGGATGTTTAAAGTAGTCATTCGTCAGGTTCGCGCGCCATTCAGGAGTCAGGGAAAGAAAGTATCTACAGTGTTAGGGAAGGCAGAGAAAACAGATTAAGAAAAAGGTGGAAACCACATGAAGAGGAAATCCGTGGAAGATGGAAGCTGTGCTGATATTTGAGGTAATGATGAAAACAGCACCCTGGATGCACACAGACATAACATCCAGCCTATATTACTGGGAGATTCACAGAGCTCACATACAGCCTATATTACTAGGAGAACAACAGACCTTACAATCAGCCTATATAACCAGGAGAGAAACAAAGCTCATATCCAGTCTTCTATTACCAAGAGAGAAACAGCACGGAGCTCACATCCAGCCTATATTACCGGGAGAGACACACAGAGCTCACATCCAGCCTATATTACCGGGAGAGAAACAGAGCTCACATCCAGTCTATATTACCAGGAGAGAAACAGAGCTCATAGCCAGTCTATATTACTAGGAGAGACACAGAGCTCATAGCCACTCTATATTACTAGGAGAGACACAGAGCTCACATCCAGCCTATATTACTGGGAGAGACATAGAGCTCACATCCAGTCTATATTACTGGGAGAGACATAGAGCTCACATCCAGTCTATATTACTAGGAGAGACACACACAGCTCACATCCAGCCTATATTACTAGGAAAAACACAGAGCTCACATCTAGCCTATATTACTGGGAGACACACAGAGCTCACATCCAGCCTATATTACCAGGAGAGACACACAGAGCTCACATCCAGTCTATATTACTAGGAGAGACACACACAGCTCACATCCAGCCTATATTACTAGGAAAAACACAGAGCTCACATCCAGCCTATATTACTGGGAGAGACATAGAGCTCACATCCAGTCTATATTACCGGGAGAGACACACCGAGCTCACATCCAGCCTATATTACTGGGAGACACACACAGCTCACATCCAGCCTATATTACCGGGAGAGACATACAGACCTCACATCCAGCCTATATTACTGGGAGACACACAGAGCTCACATCCAGCCTATATTACTGGGAGACACACAGAGCTCGCATCCAGCCTATATTACTGGGAGAGACACAGAGCTCGCATCCAGCCTATACTACTGGGAAAGACGAAGACCTCACATCCAGCCTATATTACCGGGAGAGACACACAGAGCTCACATCCAGCCTATATTACTGGGGAAAAACAGAATTCATAGCCAGCGTATATTACTAGGAGAAATACTCCCACAAAAGAAAAATCCAAAACTTGGATGAGGCTGCAAAGTGCATTTCAGAGGGTCTGTAAATGAACGAAGGAGCCACTGTGACAACCCCAGTATTAGCCATATTGGTTGCCAGAAGCCCTAACAAGACTCCGCAATGATTTATTTTATTTTCTGGAGAACTATAATTTTTCTTACCTTTCAGAAATAGTATAAAATCCTTATGTGCGCAGGAACAATTCCACGGATTGCCACCAAGTCTTAAAGTGCCATTTAAAGGACTCAGCGTCTGCCATCGAAGCGATGAAATCTTATTGTAGGACAAGTCCAGGGACACCATCTTGGACAGGCTCCGGAAGCTCTCAATGTGGATGGAGGTGATTTGATTTAGACTGAGATTGAGCCACTCCAAGTTGGAAAATCCGTCCAGCATCTCCGGATGCAGCTGTCCGATGGAGTTATTGGCCATGGTGAGATTCTTCAGAGTTCCCGGGTCATGGAACCAGGAGGGCGACAGGGTGGTCAGGCTGTTATTCTGCAGCTCCAGAATACCGAGACCCTTAAACTGCTGGAACGCTCCCGATTCAATAGTGCGGATCTTACTGCCCTTCAGGGTCAGACTCAGCACAGACTTCAGATTAGGGCTGGATAATACGGTAGAATTGATGCGACCGACATCTCGTTCCTCAAAAATGAGGATTTCCATTCCTTCAATGTAATCTGTAACAGAGCCAGGGACGACAATTTTATCTCTAATTACCGTGTAGGTGTCACATTGTTCTCTGTTGTCAGCCAAGAGGCCGACGGTAGTATTAATGCCGTAGCCAATATTAATCTTCAGTGAAAATAGAACTAAATCAAGACCATGACTTATGCACTTAGAAATCACATCTTTATGCACCCCATTAGGGATTTCTAAATAATTAGGGTTTCCTTCCTTCTTTAGGACCCTCTTCTCTTGGAAAACAAAGAGGGTGCAAAAAAAAGGTCTCTCATTCTGGAAGACCAGTCCTATACTATGTTACATGGACGACCCATTGATCTGTATGGACACTGTGCAATACTTCACTTTCCCAGTGGAGGCGCTGCAGAGAAACTGAACACATACTGCCAGGCTTCCTCACTGATCACAGGTGATCGCTGGGGGTCCCAGGTCAACAGACCCTTCTAATAAGTAGGAATTGTACAAAGCAGAGAACCCGGTTAATCAGGGTTTAACCACTTAGCGATGGCCACCAGACTGACAAAGACTCACAAATGCAAGATGCCGGTCTTCCAATGCGCCAAGAAAGTGAATTTGCATATTTTTTTACCATGGAGCATTGCCAATAAGTTGGCCTCTTTAATGAGAGTCACTCTCTCCTTCAAAAGTTCTCATACTATTACTACCAGGTGATGGACCACAGACCAAACAGCGAGAAATCTAAAGCAGAAGTGCCAAGTACCTGTCTGAAAAGTCTTGCAGTAGTGGATTTTACCCCCGTAGGCCGTGGTACACGCGGCTCCGGAGCTCGGCAGCCATCCCCAGAAGAGAAGTAATGCGGGAACCACTGAAATACATGCAAATACGGAGAAAGGAACCTCAAATAAGTGTGTAAATATACATGTGTGTATTATATACCGTATATGTGTAATATATACAGTACAGACCAAAAGTTTGGACACACCTCATTTAATGATTTTTCTGTATTTTCATGACTTTGAAAATTGTACATTCACACTGAAGGCATCAAAACTATGAATTAACACATGTGGAATTATATACTTAACAAAAAAGTGTGAAACAACTGAAAATATGTCTTATATTCTAGGTTCTTCAGAGTAGCCACCTTTTGCTTTGATGACTGCTTTGCACACTCTTGGCATTCTCTTGATGAGCTTCTAGAGGTAGTCACCGGAAATGGTTTTCACTTCACAGGTGTGCCCTGTCAGGTTTAATAAGTGGGATTTCTTGGCTTATAAATGGGGTTGGGACCATCAGTTGTGTTGTGCAGAAGTCTGGTGGATACACAGCTGATAGTCCTACTGAATAGACTGTTAGAATTTGTATTATGGAAAGAAAAAAGCAGCGAAGTAAAGAAAAAGGAGTGGCCATCATTGACCTTCATTTCTTAAAGTAGTCAGTCCGAAAAGTTGGGAAAACTTTGAATGTGTCGCCAAATGCAGTTGCAAAAACCATCAAGCGCTACAAAGAAACTGGCTCACATGAGGACCGCCCCAGGAAAGGAAGACCAAGAGTCACCTCTGCTTCTGAGGATACGTTTATCCGAGTCACCAGCTTCAGAAATCGCAGGTTAACAGCAGCTCAGATTAGAGACCAGGTCAATGCCACACAGAGTTCTAGCAGCAGACACATCTCTACAGCAACTGTTAAGAGGAGACTTTGTGCAGCAGGCCTTCATGGTAAAATAGCTGCTAGGAAACCACTGCTAAGGACAGGCAACAAGCAGAAGACTTGTTTGGGCTAAAGAACCCAAGGAATGTACATTAGACCAGTGGAAATCTGTGCTTTGGTCTGAGGAGTCCAAATTTGAGATCTTTGGTTCCAACCACCGTGTCTTTGTGCGACGCAGAAAAGGTGAACGGATGGACTCTACATGCCTGGTTCCCACCGTGAAGCATGGAGGAGGAGGTGTGATGGTGTGGGGGTGCTTTGCTAGTGACACTGTTGGAGATTTATTCAAAATTGAAGGCATACTGAACCAGCATGGCTACCACAGCATCTTGCAGCGGCATGCTATTCCATCCGGTTTGCGTTTAGTTGGACCATCATTTATTTTTCAACAGGACAATGACGCCAAACACACCTCCAGGCTGTGTAAGGGCTATTTTACCAAGAGGGAGAGTGATGGGGTGCTACGCCAGATGACCTGGCCTCCACAGTCACCAGACCTGAACCCAATCGAGATGGTTTGGGGTGAGCTGGACCGCAGAGTGAAGGCAAAAGGGCCAACAAGTGCTAAGCATCTCTGGAAACTCCTTCAAGATTGTTGGAAGATCATTTCCGGTGACTACCTCTTGAAGCTCATCAAGAGAATGCCAAGAGTGTGCAAAGCAGTCATCAAAGCAAAAGGTGGCTACTTTGAAGAACCTAGAATATAAGATGTATTTTCAGTTGTTTCACACTTTTTTTGTTAAGTATATAATTCCACATGTGTTAATTCATAGTTTTGATGCCTTCAGTGTGAATGTACAATTTTCATAGTCATGAAAATACAGAAAAATCTTTAAATGAGAAGGTGTGTCCAAACTTTTGGTCTGTACTGTATGTGCGTACATGTGCATTATATATATGCAAGTACATATGTGTGTGTAATATATATATATATATATATATATATATATATATATATAATATGTGTGCGTATTTCTATATACATGCATGTTCACGTGTGTGTATAAATATGTATGTGCATGTATATAAGTGTATATAAATATATACAGATATACAGTACAGACCAAAAGTTTGGACACACCTTCTCATTTAAAGATTTTTTTCTGTATTTTCATGACTATGAAAATTGTACATTCACACTGAAGGCATCAAAACTATGAATTAACACATGTGGAATTATATACAGTTATATGAAAAAGTTTGGGCACCCCTATTAATCTTAAGCTTAATGTTTTATAAAAATTGGTGTTTTTGCAACAGCTATTTCAGTTTGATATATGTAATAACTGTTGGACACAGTAATGTTTCTGCCTTGAAATGAGGTTTATTGTACTAACAGAAAATGTGCAATCTGCATTCAAACAAAATTTGACAGGTGCATAAGTATGTGCACCCTTATCATTTTCTTGTTTTAAATACTCCTACCTACTTTTTACTGACTTACTAAAGTACTTTTTTTGGTTTTGTAACCTCATTGAGCTTCGAACTTCATAGCCAGGTGTATGCAATCATGAGAAAAGCTACTTAAAGTGGCCACTTGCAAGTTGTTCTCCTGTTTGAATCTCCTCTGAAGAGTGGCATCATGGGCTCCTCAAAACAACTGTCAAGTGATCTGAAAACAAAGATTATTCAACATAGTTGTTCAGGGGAAGGATACAAAAAGCTATCTCAGAGATTTAACCTGTCAGTTTCCACTGTGAGGAACATAGTAAGGAAATGGAAGAAAACAGGGACAGTTCTTGTTAAGGCCAGAAGTGGCAGGCCAAGAAAAACATCCGAAAGGCAGAGAAGAAGAATGGTGAGATCAGTCAAGGACAATCCTCAGACCACCTCCAGAGAGCTGCAGCATCAACTTGCTGCAGATGGTGTCACTGTGCATCAGTCAACTATACAACGCACTTTGCACAAGGAGAAGCTGTATGGGAGAGTGATGCAAAAGAAGCCGTTTCTGCAAGCACGCCACAAACAAAGTCGGCTGAGGTATGCAAAAGCACATTTGGAGAAGCCAATTTCTTTTTGGAAGAAGGTCCTGTGGACTGATGAAACCAAGATTGAGTTGTTTGGTCATACAAAAAGGCGTTATGCATGGCGGCAAAAAAACACAGCATTCCAAGAAAAACACTTGCTACCCACAGTAAAATTTGGTGGAGGTTCCTTCATGCTTTGGGGTTGTGTGGCCAATGCCGGCACCGGGAATCTTGTTAAAGTTGAGGGACGCATGGATTCCACTCAGTATCAGCAGATTCTTGACAATAATGTTCAAGAATCAGTGACAAAGTTGAAGTTACGCAGGGGATGGATCTTTCAGCAAGACAATGATCCAAAACACCGCTCCAAATCTACTCAGGCATTCATGCAGAGGAACAATTACAATGTTCTGGAATGGCCATCCCAGTCCCCAGACCTGAATATCATTGAACATCTGTGGGATCATTTGAAGAGGGCTGTCCATGCTCGGCGACCATCAAACTTAACTGAACTGGAATTGTTTTGTAAAGAGGAATGGTCAAAAATACCTTCATCCAGGATCCAGGAACTCATTAAAAGCTACAGGAAGCGACTAGAGGCTGTTATTTTTGCAAAAGGAGGATCTACTAAATATTAATGTCACTTTCCTGGTGAGGTGCCCATACTTATGCACCTGTCAAATTTTGTTTGAATGCAGATTGCACATTTTCTGTTAGTACAATAAACCTCATTTCAAGGCAGAAACATTACTGTGTCCAACAGTTATTACATATATCAAACTGAAATAGCTGTTGCAAAAACACCAATTTTTATAAAACATTAAGCTTAAGATTAATAGGGGTGGCCAAACTTTTTCATCTAACTGTACTTAACAAAAAAGTGTGAAAGAACTGAAAATATGTCTTATATTCTAGGTTCTTCAAAGTAGCCACCTTTTGCTTTGATGACTGCTTTGCACACTCTTGGCATTCTCTTGATGAGCTTCAAGAGGTAGTCACCGGAAATGGTCTTCCAACAATCTTGAAGGAGTTCCCAGAGATGCTTAGCACTTGTTGGCCCTTTTGCCTTCACTCTGCGGTCCAGCTCACCCCAAACCATCTCGATTGGGTTCAGGTCTGGTGACTGTGGAGGCCAGGTCATCTGGCGTAGCACCTCATCACTCTCCTCCTTGGTCAAATAGCCCTTACACAGCCTGGAGGTGTGTTTGAGGTCATTGTCCTGTTGAAAAATAAATGATGGTCCAACTAAACGCAAACCGGATGGAATAGCATGCCGCTGCAAGATGCTGTGGTAGCCATGCTGGTTCAGTATGCCTTCAATTTTGAATAAATCCCCAACAGTGTCACCAGCAAAGCACCCCCACACCATCACACCTCCTCCTCCATGCTTCACGGTGGGAACCAGGCATGTAGAGTCCATCCGTTCACCTTTTCTGGGTCGCGCAAAGACACGGTGGTTGGAACCAAAGATCTCAATTTTGGACTCATCAGACCAAAGCACAGATTTCCACTGGTCTAATGTCCATTCCTTGTGTTCTTTAGCCCAAACAAGTCTCTTCTGCTTGTTGCCTGTTCTTAGCAGTGGTTTCCTAGCAGCTATTTTACCATGAAGGCCTGCTGCACAAAGTCTCCTCTTAACAGTTGTTGTAGAGATGTGTCTGCTGCTAGAACTCTGTGTGACATTGACCTGGTCTCTAATCTAAGCTGCTGTTAACCTGCGATTTCTGAGGCTGGTGACTCGGATAAACTTATCCTCAGAAGCAGAGGTGACTCTTGGTCTTCCTTTCCTGAGGCAGTCCTCATGTGAGCCAGTTTCTTTGTAGCGCTTGATGGTTTTTGCAACTGCACTTGGGGACACTTTCAAAGTTTGCCCAAATTTTCGGACTGACTGACCTTCATTTCTTAAAGTAATGATGGCCACTCGGTTTTCTTTACTTAGAATTTGTATTATGGCAAGAAAAAAGCAGCTAACAGTGTATTCAGTAGGACTATCAGCTGTGTATCCACCAGACTTCTGCACAACACAACTGATGGTCCCAACCCCATTTATAAGCCAAGAAATCCCACTTATTAAACCTGACAGGGCACACCTGTGAAGTGAAAACCATTTCCGGTGACTACCTCTTGAAGCTCATCAAGAGAATGCCAAGAGTGTGCAAAGCAGTCATCAAAGCAAAAGGTGGCTACTTTGAAGAACCTAGAATATAAGACATATTTTCAGTTGTTTCACACTTTTTTGTTAAGTATATAATTCCACATGTGTTAATTCATAGTTTTGATACCTTCAGTGTGAATGTACAATTTTCATAGTCATGAAAATACAGAAAAATCTTTAAATGAGGTGTGTCCAAACTTTTGGTCTGTACTGTATATATATATATATATACATACACATATATATATATATATATATATACACATAAGCACATGTATACAAATATATATATATATAATATACTGTATATATGTTGTATGTTTGTATATATACCCCCACACATACAACATATACATGTATGTATACCCCCACACATACAACATATACATGTATGTATACCCCCACACATACAACATATACATGTATATATACCCCCACACATACAACATATACATGTATGTATACCCCCACACATACAACATATACATGTATGTATACCCCCACACATACAACATATACATGTATATATACCCCCACACATACAACATATACATGTATATATACCCCCACACATACAACATATACATGTATATATACCCCCACACATACAACATATACATGTATATATACACACACACACACACACGTTACATAATGTTATAACGTACCATGCATGTTGTCTGGGACCCTCTACCAGCTGTATGGGAGAGGCGAGTGTTTGGTGAAGCTTATGATGTTCTCTAGGGGCAGGTCAGAACCTGACTCCCGGCCGCTGCTGGGTCTCCCACATAGTTTCCTGGGGTAACGGTTAGACCAGCGGTACACATGGGCAGTCAAGTGTTGCGCGGTTTTGCATCTGTTAATGATCTGCTCCATCACAGCTTCTTCCTTGCAGGACCTGATGTTTCTTCCTATGAGCATTTTGCTCTGCAGACAGATTATTACACTGCTCCCATTAAACCCAATAATAAACCTGTATTAAGTCAACTACTTAAGCTCCCCCTATGGCAGCTGGATCTGTAACATAACTATACCGCTGGGTAACACAATCTCTGCTTCTCTATAGATTCCTGTTAGACCTTTGTTTCCAAGTTCCTTACAAAACTATACGACTTGTTAAAGAGAACCTGTCACTTGTCATAGAGAAGTCATTTTTTACCTGCTGTGAGTGCCACTGTTCTCCGTCGTTTTTCTCTTATTCCTGCTACTCTCCATTCCTGAGATATGGTCTCCTCTTTCCTGTATACAAATTTAGTTTTGTCAGCCAAGTGGGCGTGGTCTGCCACACTTTGTGGGTGTCTTTATTGAGGACCGCATCCCATTTGGCTAAGACAAACTAAATTTATATATAAGGAATAGTTGGCCATATTTCAGGAAAGGAGAGGCTCAGGGAAAGAAAAATGACAGATTCAGAGTGACAGCAGCATTTACACCAAGTTGAAATAAAATGAAAATGTTTGAGGCAAGAGACACGTTCCCTTTAAGGCTATGGGCCGCTATAAACATTGCCCGTGGCACCAGACACATGATGCCACACTCGGCGTTTGCCTGTGGGTTGATGGAAGAACGTCCCCTGCGGCCCCTCCATGCTCCAGCCTCAGGTCGCTCTCATGCCTGAAAGGTAAGAGGTCAACAACAGCTGTATGTTAGGGAATTGCTATATATGCGCTTCCTTACTCTACGCCAGCAGTAGTTCTAGGTCTGTGATACTTTCAGGTTATTGCTCAGTATTTGGGGAAGGTGTTCTCCCTGTGTATCACGTTCCCGCCCGAGCAGGGGGCTCGATGAAGCGCCTCCGGCTTTCATGTACAGACATGAGGATGGATCTGTTAATGTTTTACTACACAGTCTTAGCGGTCTGCTCCTGAGGAAGCAGGTGACAACCAAGATGGCCACTAGTATACCTCACCACCCAAATTATCCTAGAGTCCTAAATATCCGGGAGGTAGGAGGAGTGGCACATTACATACACCCTTCTATCCTCTCAGGATATGCCATCACTTGGTGAGGCAGCAGAATAAAGGAGTAGTGCTGCGAACCTGCTCAACCTCCCCGGCGCAGTAGCGTACGTGGCCACCCCCGACTGCGCAGGGAACTGTAGCGTGGCACCAATCATTTGTAGGATCAGTAGAGGGGAGACTCTTGAGGCCCCCAGAGATCATATGACTAAAGGGGCCGCAGTGCACAGGCTACTTATATAGGAGAAAGCTTGTAGTCCCACTTTTCTTTTCCCACCATATTTTAAAACCTCAAGTGGAAAAAGTTAAAAATTTTTTTATTTTTTTAGCGTGCCGCAAAAAAGACTCCATCTGCACGCAGCCTAAAAGAAAACACAGGTCATGCAGCCCCTCATCCCAATAAATTCATTTAACTGTTCCTTTCCCTAACTATTTCAGCTGCTCATCATCATAGCTTGTTGCCCACATAGGGTTAATTTTTTTTACTCTCACTTTTCATATTGATAAGATCCGATAAAAGCCCCCTCAGTACCCACACACTGGTCCGTATAATACTTAATCAGCATCACAGCGCTAATGAGGGGGAACAATTATGCCGCCAAGTCACCCAGCAACACAAACAGGACGCAGCGCAGGTAATCAGAGAAATATTTACTCCCACGTGCACTTATCTACAAACTTTAAGAATTTTAGAAAGTGAAAACTGCAGGCGGCACAGAACAAACTTTAAGGTGAAGTTTAGTTTCCTAACAAACAAAAAAAACTAATTACAGTCCTATAAGACCCTACCTGAACTCAAGGGCCGAGGCACAGCTGCTGCTGCCATCTGGTGGTCAGAAACAGAATAATCACTGACTAGTACTAAAGAAAAGGTCCGCACAAGGTCCTGTGGGCAAAAAAAAAAAAGTCAGCTAATTATTGCACTGTTAAATTAATTGTATTTAGCAAATCTCATCTACAAACTGCTGCAGAAAAAACGTGTGGAAATCACCCGGCCTGTACAGATGATCCACCTGGAAATTCGGACAGAAAATGAGCATTGCACCCCAGCACTTGCATACATAATGCCACCCGCGCTCCTTTATAAAGTCGTAGGTATTTGTGACAACATTTTAGTGTATTAACTCAATGAATTTGATTATGATCATAATTAAGTTATTTTTGGGGAGCAAATTCGGCTTCTCTCCCTTTTTTTTTTTTTAAAGACCAGTGTGGTGTCATTAGATTCTAACATCCCTGGGTTGGCCTGTGAACCACAAAAAAATCAGATATGGTTCCCTCCACAACAAAGACGTTCCTGGGGGTCCTATTGGTTTCTCACAGTCAGACATCTTGTTTACCCAAACAAAAATAAATTGAATTAAGATCAAGGATAGGCATCCTACAAAGCAGAAAATTTATGGTCAGTGAGGTTCGCTATGTCAGTTCTCGGCTCCATGACATCTTGCATCCAGACAGTAGCTTAGGCCCAAGCGCATACCAGAACCCTAAAGACCCACATTCTTGCAAATTGGGATGGATACCCAGAATCCCTGGAAAAGAAAATCCCAATACCTGCTCGGGTAATCCCTCTCTATCCTGGTGTCTCAGCCCAAGCAGAGGAGTCACCTGGATCCAAGACACTCTGGTGACCATAAAAGTAGACACCAGCAAAAGAGGATGGGGAGCCATGGTCTCCCAAACCTCATTCCAGGGACTCTGGTCAAGAAAGATCAGCCAGCAATCCTCCAATTTTAGGGAACTGAAGGCAGTGCTCAAATCAGCAACATCTCTGATCCAGGACGCCCACGTAAAGGTCTACTCAGACAACATGACTAAAGTCGCTCACCTCTGTCATCAAGGAAGCACGACACACGAAGACCTGAAGACAATCTTGGCAAGAATATTCTCCTGGGCCAAAGAACATCTTCTCTCCCTATCAGCCCTCCATATAAAAGCTTCGGTCAACGTCCAGGCTGATTTCCTAAGCAGGAGAGAGATTCACCGAGAGAATGGAGGCTAAATCCAGAAGTCTTCCAAATATTGACCAGAAGGTGGGGTTACCCAGAAGTTCTTTTCCTTGAGCCCAAACGATACCGGTCAAGCGGTGGACACGTTTACCCACCAGTGGAAATTCAAACTGAATGCCTTTCCTCCGGTTCCAAGCCTATTAAGGACACTGCAAAAAATAAGAACCGAAAGGGTCAAAGTGATCCTAATTGCACCGTTCTGGCCGAAAAGAAGCTAGTTTGGCACCCTAACCAACCAAAGTATAGATGGTCCCCTGATCCTCCCACCAGTCAGAGACCTCCTTCACCAAGCGCCAATTTACTATCCAGACCCCGAGAGTCTACGCCTGGCTTCTGAATCCTCAATTTTAAAGACCAAGGGCCTCTCAGAGTCATCAAAAAACTCTTCAAAAAAGTAGAAAGCCAGTAACAAACGCCATATATCACAAAATATGGAAGGTTTTCATATCAGAGTGCATCCGAACATTCAGATCACCGGCAACTAAACATCGCCCAAATTCTTGATTTTCTGCAAAAAGGCCTAGAAAGGGGTTTTAAACCCAGTACCCTCAAGGTTCCTGTGGCAGCATTAAGTTCCTATTTTGACCAGATCCTGGCCGAGCATCGTTGGGTGAAGAGAATCATAACGGCAGCTTCTCGCCTTCGTCCTAGAGTGGTGTTCCTAATCCCCTCATGGGACCTTAATATTGTCCTTAAAAGGCTAACACTTCCACCATCTGAGCCCTTATCAATGAAGCTGGACAGACTGTCCTGGAAGACAGCCTTTGTAACGATCACCACAGCCAGAAGAGTGGGTGAACTACAGGCTCTATCAATTAACAAACCATACTTGAGAATCCAGGAAGACTGACTCATCCTTCGTCTCGACCCATCGTTTCTACCCATGGTGGTCTCAGAGTTCCACAAATCTCAAGAGATATTTCTTTCCTCTTTCGCAAGATTCCAGTGAACAAGGAGGAAAAATTCCACACTCTGGACGTACGAAGAGTGGTCCTTCATTTTCTCCATGAAACACAGATGTGGAGAAACGACCACAATCTGTTTATCCAACTTTATGGCCAAAATAAGGGGAAGAATACTAGTCTTTGGTATTTCTCCTGTGGTGCTGTCGTGAGCGGTTATTGGAGAAAACAGAATTAGACTGAACTGTAATTCGTTTCTACAACCCCCGGCAAAACTTATGGAATCACCGGGCTCGGGGGATGTTCATTCAGTTGTTTAATGTTGTTGAAAAAAAGCAAATCACAGACATGGCACAAAACTAAAGTCATTTCAAATGGCAACTTTAGGGCTTTAAGAAACACTAAAAGAAATCAAGATTAAAATGTGGTACTCAGTAAGGGTAATTTTTTTCAGACCAAGCAGAGGGAAAAAATTATGGAATCACTCAATTCTGAGGAAAAAATTATGGAATCACCCTGTAAATTTTCATTTCCAAAAGTGACACCTGCATCAAATTAGATCTGCTCGTTAGTCTGCATCTAAAAAGGAGTGATCACACCTTGGAGAGCTGTTGCACCAAGTGGACTGACATGAATCATGGCTCCAACACGAGAGATGTCAATTGAAACAAAGGAGAGGATTATCAAACTCTTAAAAGGTAAATCATCACGCAATGTTGCAAAAGATGTTGGTTGTTCACAGTCAGCTGTGTCTAAAATCTGGACCAAATACAAACAACATGGGAAGGTTGTTAAAGGCAAACATACTGGTAGACCAAGGAAGACATCAAAGCGTCAAGACCGGAAACTTAAAGCAATATGTCTCCAAAACAGGAAATGCACAGCAAAACAAATGAGGAACGAATGGGAGGAAACTGGAGTCAATGTCTGTGACCGAACTGTAAGAAACCGCCTAAAGGAAATGGGATTTACATACAGAAAAGCTAAACATAAGCCATCATTAACACCTAAACAGAAGCAATCGTGGACTGTGGATGACTGGATGAAAGTCATATTCAGTGACGAATCGCGAATCTGCATTGGGCAAGGTGATGATGCTGGAACTTTTGTTTGGTGCCGTTCCAATGAGATTTCTAAAGATGACTGCATGAAGAGAACATGCAAATTTCCACAGTCATTGATGATATGGGGCTGCATGTCAGGTAAAGGCACTGGGGAGATGGCTGTCATTACATCTTCAATAAATGCCCAAGTTTACATTGATATTTTGGACAGTTTTCTTATCCCATCAATTGAAAGGATGTTTGGGGATGATGACATCATTTTTCAAGATGATAATGCATCCTGCCATAGAGCAAAAACTGTGAAAACATTCCTCGAAAGAAGACACATAAGGTCAATGTCATGGCCTGCAAATAGTCCGGATCTCAATCCAATTGAAAATCTTTGGTGGAAGTTGAAGAAAATGGTCCATGACAAGGCTCCAACCTGCAAAGCTGATCTGGCAACAGCAATCAGAGAAAGTTGGAGCCAGATTGATGAAGAGTACTGTTTGTCACTCACTAAGTCTATGCCTCAGAGAAAGCAAGCTGTTATTAAAGCCAGAGGTGGTGCAACAAAATACTAGTGATGTATTGGAGTGTTCTTTTGTGTGTTCGTTTTTCATGATTCCATAATTTTTTCCTCAGAATTGAATGATTCCATATTTTTTTTCCCTCTACTTGGTCTGAAAAAAAAAATTACCCTTACTGAGTACCACATTTTTTATTTTGATTTCTTTTAGTGTTTCTTAAAGCCTTAAAGTTGCCATTTGAAATGACTTTAGTTTTGTGCCATGTCTGTGATCTGCTTTTTTTCCAACATTAAACAACTGAATGAACATCCTCCGAGCCCGGTGATTCCATAATTTTTGCCAGGGATTGTAATAGACCATCACGACAGCACGGGTAATTCCCTCCCCTTGCTTACTTCCGACATCATTTGAATCGGTGATAATAAATATAATTTGAAGCATTCATACTCGTGTGCTCCTTGATAATAACACTGAAGAGAGGATTTGTGAGGGACTATTTGACCTGTTTGGGTTTCCTGTCCCTATTAGGGTGAGGTTACATCCTCCATTGTGCTGTCGTGGTGGGTTATTAGAAACAGAATTACCGGTAAGTTAGTTTTATTTTTTATTATATGCTATTTTAAGTAATTTCCTATCCACATTTGTTTGCAGTGACATTATATCAGTTTGCGGTGACATTATATCTTTTATTTACTTTTTCAGAAGCCTAGCCCTTACTAGGACCATTTTACAGCACCAAAAAGTTCGGATCCCCATTGACTTATATAGGGTTCAGGGTCAAGTTCTGGTACCCGAACCGAACTTTGGACTAAATTTCGGCCGAACTCGACGAACCCAAACTTCCACGGATCCGCTCATCCCTAATTATAGGTAAAACCAGATCTGATTCTGGGGGAAACAAGTTTGAAGGGTATGATCAGGAATTTGGATGGGAGGAAATCCACCAGCATATAGTGGGGAAAATATCTGATACAATGACGATTTTGCAAGTTTTCCCACCTACAAAGAATGGAGAGGTCTGTAATTTTTATCGTAGGTCACTTCAACTGTGAGAAACAGAATCTAAAAAAAAAATCCAGAAAATCACATTGTATGATTTTTAAATAATTAAATTACATTTTATTGCATGAAATAAGTATGTGATCACCTACCAACCAGCAAGAATTCTGCCTCTCACAGACCTGTTAGTTTTTCTTTCAGAAGCCCTCCTACTCTGCACTCATTACCTGTATTAATTGCACCTGTTTGAACTAGTTACCTGTATAAAAGACACCTGTCCACACACTCAATCACACTATAACCTCTCCACCCTGGCCAAGACCAAAGAGCTGTCCAAGGACCCCAGGGACAAAATTGTAGACCTGCACAAGGCTGGGATGAGCTACAGGACAATAGGCAAGCAGCTTGGTGAGAAGGCAACAACTGTTGGCTCAATCATTAGAAAGTGGAAGCAACACAAGATGATGACTGTCAATCTTCCTCGGTCTGGGGCTCCATGCAAGATCTCGCCTCGTGGGGTAAGGATGATTCTGAGAAAGGTCAGGAATCAGCCCAGAACTACACGGGAGGACCTGGTCAATGTCTTGAAGAGAGCTGGGACCACAGTCTCAGACATTACCGTTAGTAACACACTACGCCGTCAAGGATTAAAATTCTGCAGAGCATGCGAAGTCCCCCTGCTCACGCCAGCACATGTCCAGGTCCGTTTGAAGTTCGCCAATGACCATTTGGATGATCCAGAGGAGGCATGGGAGAAGGTCATGTGGTCAGATGAGACCAAATTAGAACTTTTTGATATCAACTCCACTCGCCGTGTTTGGAAGAAGAAGGATGAGTACAACCCCAAGAACACCTTCCAACCAGGAAGCATGGTGGGGAAAACATCATACTTTGGGGTGCATTTTTGCAAAAGAGAGAGGACGCCTGCACCATATTGAAGGGAGGATGGATGAGGTCATGTATCCCGAGATTTTGGCTAACAACATCTTTCCCTCAGTAAGAGCATTGAAGATGGGTTGTGACTGGGTCTTCCACCATTACAATAACCCGAAACACACAGCCAGGGCAATTAAGGAGTGGCTCTGTAAGAAGCATTTCAAGGTCCTGGAGTGACCTAGCCAGTCTCCAGACCTGAACCCAATAGAAAATCTTTGGAGGGAGCTGAAACTCAATGTTGCCCAATGACAGCCCCGAAACCTGAAAGATCTGGAGAAGATATGTATTGAGGAGTGGGACAAAATCCCTGCTGCAGTGTGTGCAAACCTGGTCAAGTACAGGAAACGTCTGACCTCTAATTGCAAACAAAAGTTTCTGTAGCAAATATTAAGTTCTGTTTTTCTACTACATCAAATACTTATTTATTTCATGCAATAAAATGCAAATTATGCAAAAATCATACAATGTGATTTTCTGGATTTTTTTTAGATTCTGTCTCACACAGGTGAAGCGTACGTACGATAAAAATTAGACCTATCCATTCTTTGCCCACTGTAACTAGGGATCGTACACAAGTCGGATGTTGGAAAGTACTTCCTAAACTTGGAAACTCTGTTTGCATCCAAGCATTATTAAAGCAAAACTATTTTTTTAATATTTTCTCCCCAACTTACATGTGCACCAGATGGGCGAGGGTCTAGGTCCTGAGACCGCTACATGGGCGCCTGCACAGAGCAAGTAAATGGGCTCAATAGAAGGTCTATATACGCTTTAACAAGAAAGAAAACATGGGAATGATAATTAGCACAAAATATAACAATATATGTAATAAAAAAAAAAAATAATGAAAATGTCATGAAACAAAATGACAGACTAGACGTACACATGAAAAAAAAAAAAAAAAAAAGAAATGGAAGAGGTACAGTATTTTATTTTATTTAATTTCAGTGCTTTCATAAAATAAATAGGAGTTAAATAACCATGGTGAAGGTGGGGGGGTACGGATCACAGGCAGGGGGTGTGGGGAGCATGATAACAAATCCTCTTTATGCACTGTAGACTTATAAAGCTTTCGGTTATATACAGAAACATCGACAACAAATATATACAGAACTGCAGCAGTCTGGAGTAACATGGAAGAAGGGCATTACCGGAAACGGGGGGCATTTAACGTGGCGACATCTGCTGAGCCGACCTGTTCTCCCCCCACCCTCCCTACAATAAAATCACCATTTAAATATCAAAGTAAATGTCTCGCCATCACCCCCGCGGGTTTTACAAATCCATACTTGGATCTGTATCTCCGCATCCACGACGCCATTTTTTTAGTTTAAGTACGCGAGCGTCTTCATTTTGTACCAAAGTAATTCAAGTAATACTTCAGACAAGTGCAAACAAAAAAAAAAAAAAAAAAAGAAAGAAAAAAAATATATAATACTCTCAAAAAATAGATTTAAATATTTTCGGCTTCATGTTTTAATTAAAATGACAATGGCGCATCTCACATCGTGATACGGTACAGGAAAAAAAAAAAGCTTCCAAAGTGAATGAAGTCATAAAACCACGAAGAGCGCGATTTCCATCCAAGTCCGAGACGTCCTTTATAAAAAAAAAAAAAAAAGAAAACAGCAGTTTTTGATTTGAAAGCATTAACTCCATGAGAAGTGGATTTTTTATTGGATTTTAAATGAGCAAAAAAAAAAAAAAAAAAGTCTTCCGAAAAAAAAAAATCACTCCAAATAATAATAAAAAAAAAAATGACGCATCACTGCACACGCTTGGCTTTTTATAGTGTGCTTCATCTTCTAGAACACAGCAATGGTAACATCATAAACAAAATTAAAAAAAAAAAAAAAAAGAATATTCTGATTTCTTTTTTTTTCCTATTTTATAAGTGCACCAATATATTCTATACAGACACGAGTACCGTGAGCATGGTGGGACTGATCTACGTCTATACCAACACACTTTGCGGGATATATCACTTGGAGCGAATATTTTAATACCACTGGGGTGGGTGGGAGGGGGGTTAAAAAAAAAATAAATAAAAAAAAAATACATCCAAATTCGTATTTGGGGTGTGTAATGATTACATCCGCTGTGGATTGCAGGACAGCCATATTAGTGTGTATAATTCCTAAACATCAGCTTAGAAAAAAAACATTTCCCAAATATCAGCAGCACAAAGAAAAAAAACAAACAAACCAGCAGTAATTACAATTACATTTCCAAGATGTTACATTTCCTTCCATCCAATATTTTATTTTTGATTTTTTTTCCTCCCCCTACAACTGCTGGAAATTATTATTATTATTATTTTCAGGTGCCTCCCCGTTTTCATAGTTTATCAGTTTGGGAGCACTTCAAGTAAATGGAAATCCACTTGGTAAAAAGAAAAGAAAAACAAACCAACCAACCATAGCATCATGCATTGAGTTCCTTGCGCCGAAGGAGTCAGTTTGATTTTTTTTTCATGGCAGACGATGTCCACGGAGAAATGGTGTAAATGAGAGAGAAAAAAAAAAAAAGTAATGAGCACGTCTTGTGATTCAATGGTTGTGGTGTGGAGAAACTGGGACCTGCAGCAAAATAAAATAAAAAAAAAAAATATATAGAATTCTCATTGTCTGTGTAAAACGCATATTAAAACTTCCCTTTTGGAAAAAAGGAATAAAACTGAGGAAAAACAGAAGAAAAGAAAACATTCAAAGTGCTGCACTGTTCATATCCACTGCAGGAAAAGGCGTAAACATGTTCCTCTATAACTAGTGCCGTCGCTCCGGGGTCACTTGTACAGCACGTTCTTCTTTGGCAACGCGGGTCGCTTGGCTTGCCACAAGTGGTTATGGATAGTCAGTGCGTCGACGCTGACAGACATGGTTTTGGCGGGGATCACAGTAAACTGTTTTCTGTCCGAGCTGTATTTGTAAAGTTTGTCAATCATTTTCTTGGTGATGGTTTTGGGGCCCGTTCCCGTCAGCTTACAGATTTCCTCAGAGTCTGGGTAGTAAGAATAAAGTGCTCGAAACTGACAGCCGGCGTCACGGAACAGGATGATGTAGTGGTTGGAATCGCACTTTTCTAGTTCCTGAATTTGACGAAACAAAACAAAATATAATAAAAAATTAGAGCAGATTTTTTTGTTGTACCTAGCTAGATCTAAGACTACGTTACAGGTCCCAGACTGCGGCCAATATTGCCGTATACCTCTTGCACGTATGCCAAGAACGCTCTGCGCCTAATCCATGCAGAATCAGTAGCAGTAATATTATCTGCAGCTCCCTTGTGATTTTGTGTGGACTTTTCCATTTGGGTATTTCAGAACTTGCATTCACTACAGAATGTCAGCAGATCCCATCAGGGTAAAGCCGAGGGATCTGCTAAATCCTGAAGGACTCCTTACAGGGTAGATGTGGCCGTACAAAACAGACCTGGGAAATTCTGCACTTACATCCAAGGTTGAGTTCTTCTGGGATTCGTTCACCTTCCCAGCGAGGCAGCAGTGGGATATAGCATTGTGGATTATGGGTTTATTTGACTTGCTGCTGGGCTCTTTATAAAGTTTTGGACCTTAAAGAAATAAAATAATAATTGCATTAATATATAGTTGTCAACATTAACGTTAGAATTTCAGAACGCAGAAAACAAGGTCAACATTTTTCATATACTAATGTGCCGGGTTAGAGCCAATGATTAGACGGATTTAACATCATTCAACATATATAAAGCATCATATGACTATTGGCAAAAATTAGTGCGAAATGCAAGAGCAAGCAATCAAGTGTGAAAAAGGGGCAAGTGTTAGGAAGGAGGCAAGTAAGCGTGCAAAGAAGAGAAAAGGCAAAAAAAAAAAGGGGGTTAAGCAATTTATTGCACCTTAATCAAATGAGGAAAGAGTTTTATCGGCATATAATTAATTTATTTTTATCATTTAATAAATATAAATAGAAAATGGCAGCAACAGACCACTGACGTCATAAAGCCCCTACACACAGGTAAAGCTCATTACGCTCTTCATTCCCAATTGAGTTTAAGTATAGCCAGATCTGCACTCATATGGCAGTGGAACGGGTCAGTCCTGGAGTGAATGTATAGAGTAGCAGTGGTAAAAATAAGTAATCTTAGACCAGGACTAACACATTAACCATATATCATAAGTACATAGTGCAAGGAGCTATCTTTGGTGATTGTTAAAGTTCATTACTGAGCTTACCAGGTGATCAGTGGGACATCAGTGGAAAGGCAGATGCATTGGAGTACCCCGACGCGCGTTTCGCGACCACCAGGGGACGCTCCCGCAGAGTGAATGAAGGGGAATAGAGGAGTGGGTCTTTTTAAACGCCATAGTGTCAGTCACGTGAGGCCACACGTGACCGACACTATGGGGTTTAAAAAGACCCACTCCTCTATTCCCCTTCATAACATGGGGTGAGTCCGGGAGTGGCTTGATGCCAAATACGGCGCATGCCCCGTCGCACCCGCCCTGGCTGCGCCCCCGGGCCGTCAGAGGCTAGTGCGCAAACCGCGGGTGCGCGACATGAATTGTGCCTGAGCGTCCGCGCGAGAACCAGCCCCACAGAGACAGCCGGACGCGTGCACCAGTAGCAGAGGCAGCGGCGCACACACACTGCATCACAATATGCCAACATACCCGATAAGTGGAACAGTAGTCACAACATATTAAGGGTGCATATCCATTGGGTGAAGCATATAGACAGTGCATATGGGTGGAAAACATTATAGTATCATATACAATGTATAAAGAACTTTTCCAATCTTGTATTGATATTCCACGCCACAGCAGTCTCCCAGACAAATAGATTCTTGTTCAATATGTACAGACAAGAGGCACGTATAGATAATATAGTGGATATCCGATCCTCAATGCATAGCATTAAAACTAGGAAAAATACAGAAAACAAAAATAAGATCAAGGATAAGCACAAGACTATATCCAACAATATACGTTAAAACCAAAAAGAAAAGCACCAATGCAAGATAGAATTGCAGAGAGAAACTAAAAAGAGGGAGGGGGGGAGGGAGAGAAGAAGGGTCATAAAAGGATATAAGAATATAATACAGAGGCCCACAATATTAGATAGAAGACTAAAATACAATCACAAAAAAGAAGAAAATGATAGAGACTCATGCAAGCCTTTTGGTGGCAAGGTGTCCAATGTCACGATCCACTTGGCCTCTATTTGGGCCAAAATTTTCTTCACGTTAGCCCCCCCGGGCGCCCATGTGGATGACGTCAATCCCACGAATTTTCAGACCTCCAGGGTCACAATTATGGACTTCCCTAAAATGCCTAGGTATGGTTTAAGGCTATGTGCCCACGATGCAGAAATGAAGCAGAAAATTTCTGCATCTCCCTGGCAGAAAAAACGCATGCGGATTGTACATGCGTTTTTCCTGCGAAATACATGCAGATTCACATGCGTTTCCGCATGCAGATTGACAAGCGCTTTCCAGGCGATAGCATCACTTGGAAAGTGCTTGACAACTAGGTCACACTGTATAAATCCATGCAAACGGCATGGATTTATACAGTGTGATCGTAAAAATAAAAAAAATAAAGCTATACTTACCCCCGATGCCTCGGCGTGTGCTGCAGCGCTCGTTCCTGCCTGGTTCCCGGCTGCCGGCATATCGCGAGACACAGCGGTGAAGGGCCTGCGGTCACATGAAGGTCCTTCAGCGATGCCGGCATACAGAGAGAGCCGTCGGAAAGGTGAATATAAACTTTATTTGTTATTTTATTCTTTTTTTTACAGGTACAATGGTACCCAGGTCTGGATGAGAGTCTTCTCTCCTCCAGAACTGGGTACCATCCGCACATAGAGACGCATAGAAGCCGCTTGTACAAATGTACAGACACGGATTCTATGCGTCTCAATGCAAGTCAATGGCGGCGCTTCCGCAAAATTAATGAACATGCTGCGGATTTATGAGCGCTGCAGAAACGCTGCGGAATAATCCGCAGCATGTGCATTGACATTGCGGAATGCCATTGGGGATCATGGGGTGCGGATTACCATGCGTTTTTGATGCGTTTCTGCTGCGGAAATTCCGCAGCATAAACGCATGAAAAACGCATTGTGTGCACGCAGCCTTAAGCTCTGTCACATCAGTCACCGTCCTGGCAGCACCAATGTCCCGCACAGGCTCACGGACACGTACCCGGAGTTCTCGCGAGGTAAGCCCAATGTACATCAACGAGCAATCGCATGTTGCATAGTAGATCACATTGTTTGTATTACAAGAGATAGGATGTCTGATGTTAAACTCTCTTTTACCATCCGAGGACGTGAACGTGGTGCAGTGTAGGACATTGGTGCAGGCATGACAGCGACCGCAGGGGAACATCCCCAGTGTAGGGCCATGGGAGCCAAAAGGGTTAACTCGAGCTGGTACATAGTGGCTCGAGACCAAAATGTCCTTTAAGTTGTTGGATCGTCTAGGGGTCATCAAAGGGTAGTCCCCAAGGATAGATCCCAGGGAGGTGTCAGTCGTCAAGATGTTTCAATGTTTGTTCATTATTTTTCTCATGTTCTCCCATTCATGATTGTAGGAAGATATGTACCATATCTTTCTCTGCCATCATCAAATTTACTTTGTTTGTTGGAGTACAGTAAATGGTTTCTTGGGGTACGTTTTGCTCGATCATAGCCCTTCTTTATGCATCGTTTGCTATAGCCCAGTGATTCAAGTCTTTGTTTTAAATCGGTGGTATGTTGCTCAAATTTAGGGTCTGAAGAGCAGATCCTCAGGAATTGCCCGGCCGGGACGGCCCTAATAGTAGTAGGATGGTGTGCACTGGTAGCATGAATGAGGGAATTGACCGATGTGGGTTTCCTGTACATGTCCGTCTGTAGGTGCCCGGCGCTGTCCACCTCGAGACGGACATCCAGGAACTCAATTTTTTGTATATCAAATTTGTATGTTAGTCTAATTCCCCACAAATTAGCATCTAATTGTGCCATAAAACTCTCGAGCTGCTGCACCGTGCCACGCCAAATAAAATATCATCGATGTAGCGTAGCCAACAGAGCACATGGTCCACGGCCTGGGCGCCCCGGTCGCCAAAGATCTGTCTCTCCCATGCGCCCAGGCCGCCCCCATGGCCGTGCCCTGCCTCTGCAGATGCACTACATCCTTAAACAAAAAATAATTATGCGTAAGGACAAAGTGCAGCAGCTCAAGAATCGGTCCGCACAGAGGGCCGTCCAGGTCAGACGACCCGAGGAAGAGACGGACCGCGTCCAGACCAATTTCATGGTCAATGCAGGTATATAAAGTCTCGACGTCTGCCATGACGAGTAAGTCCCCTTTATTCAGAAGGACGCCGTCGACCCGCGTTAGGATGTCCGTTGTGTCTCTTATATAAGAAGGTAATATCTCTACAATAGGTTTGAGATAAAAATCAATAAATTTACAGACAGGTTCACATAGTCCATTTATACCGGACGCCCGGGCGGGTCGACGGCGTCCTTGTGGATTTTGGGCAAAAGGTAGAAAGTTGACGTTTTTGGGAAGCGTACTGTGAGTGCTTCCACAGTTTTTTTTAAGTATAATATTCTCATCACAAGCTCGACCGAGGATAGCCTGGAGCGCGGAGGAATAGGAGGCGGTCGGGTTAAAATGAAGCCTGGAATAAGTATCTTTATCCTGTAGTTGTCGAAATGCCTCTTTTTCATACTTATTACATGGCCAGATTATATTCTTATATCCTTTTATGACCCTTCTTCTCTCCCCCCCCCCCTCCCTCTTTTTAGTTTCTCTCTGCAATTCTATCTTGCATTGGTGCTTTTCTTTTTGGTTTTAACGTATATTGTTGGATATAGTCTTGTGCTTATCCTTGATCTTATTTTTGTTTTCTGTATTTTTCCTAGTTTTAATGCTATGCATTGAGGATCGGATATCCACTATATTATCTATACGTGCCTCTTGTCTGTACATATTGAACAAGAATCTATTTGTCTGGGAGACTGCTGTGGCGTGGAATATCAATACAAGATTGGAAAAGTTCTTTATACATTGTATATGATACTATAATGTTTTCCACCCATATGCACTGTCTATATGCTTCACCTAATGGATATGCACCCTTAATATGTTGTGACTACTGTTCCACTTATCGGGTAAGTTGGCATATTGTGATGCAGTGTGTGTGCGCCACCGCCTCTGCTGCTGGTGCGCGCGTCCGGCTGTCTCAATGGGGCTGGGGCTGGCACGGACGCTAAAGCACAATTCATGTTGCGCGGTTGCGCACTAGCCTCTGATGGCCTGGGGGCGCGGCCAGGGCGGGGCATGCGCCGTATTTGGCATCAAGCCACTCCCGGACTCACCCCATGTGATCGGTCACGTGAGGCCACACGTGACCGACACTATGAGGTTTAAAAAGACCCACTCCTCTATTCCCCTTCATTCCCTCTGAGGAAGCGACCCCTGGTGGTCGCGAAACGCGCGTCGGGGTACACCAATGCATCTGCCTTTCCACTGATGTCCCACTGATCACCTGGTAAGCTCAGTAATGAACTTTAACAATCACCAAAGATAGCTCCTTGCACTATGTACTTATGATATATGGTTAATGTGTTAGTCCTGGTCTAAGATTACTTATTTTTACCACTGCTACTCTATACATTCACTCCAGGACTGACCCGTTCCACTGCCATATGAGTGCAGATCTGGCTATACTTTACTCTCTTCATTCCCAATTGAGTTTATGAGCTTTACCTGTGTGTAGGGGCTTTATGACGTCAGTGGTCTGTTGCTGCCATTTTCTATGCACTTTCACTTTTCTATTAATTGTATGTACAATTTTATATTTATTAAATGATGTAATAAAAAGAAATTAATTATATGCCGATAAAACGCTCTTTCCTCATTTGATTATGCTAAGTATGAGTCGGCACTGCTTGGGGTCTGTGGGAAGTACCTTCTCCTACAAACACCAATGTAATTATGCAAGGGTTATAATATTGGAAGTACTAATTTCTGTGTGTTTCACAGCTTTTTTCAGACCCATTATGGATTTTAGAGCCCGGGAAAGAACCTGGCTCTCACAATTAGATGAAATGTGCAGTGACGGCAGCATCAGTGGAATATCTTTGGGAACCATATCTGAACATACTAATGAAATGAAGGATTTAATTAGAAAAAGGACACGGCTATGGTGGAATGTGGCCTTTTTAAAGAAGTACATCGAAAAAGGCCTCAAACCCCATGGCCTGAGAGTTCAGATATTTCCATCTTTTCATATAGAGGATGACACAATAAAATCTAGATGGGAACAGCACGCAAATGTGTGCTCGACTGAGTTCATGAATTTACTTATTGAAATGAACCAGGTAGCACTCTCTACTATCAAAACTCAAATTGAGAATCTACAACTTTCCCTCAAGAATGAGATGTCTACCGACTCTATAAAAAAAATAAATGAGGATATTGAGGCCCTATCTCAAAAATGGGCTAATGAAATACAACTGACAAAATCGAAGAAATTCCAGAGGGATACACTGGACAAACAGTTACAAAGAGTGTATAAGTGGGGCGCCACAGGAAGACGGTCACGTCCCTATTACAGGAGTGGACCGCAATCTAGATCTAGGTCCACCTCGGCATCATCTGCTGTCTAAACTGAAGATACACAGGGTGGGCCCCAGCAGCCGAACAACTATGGCGCATCTATACAGCCTATAAAAAGAATTCAGACAAGACAGACCAGTAAAAACAAGGGTCCGTCTTCACAACGGGTGAGTCCTAACCAGGGCGGGTTACAAGTTGTCAATTTGTCCTCTCATGTTCTCTCCATTGATGAGTTAAAGGTCCTAAGTATGGGCCTAACCTTTTCTCCAACTAATGGCTTTAATTTCTTCACAGCCCTAAAGGACCTTCACTTATTTTCTCGCAAGCTCATTCTACACAAACTCCACTCTAAGAGAGATTATCTATCCGATACCTTGAGCGCGGCGGAACGGGATGCGGTTGAGAACCTGGAAGAACTATTACAGGAACAAGTTCCTTTACATCCAAGTGGGTTTCCCCAATGTGCGGTCCCCAGATCAACGCGCTTTCCCCCCTTGTACCTGTGTCCAGCCGTCGAGATTTTTGTCAAACTCGTTACAGAAGATTTTAAAAAACTTTCTACTAAAAGATCGTTTAACAATTTGACGGCACAACAACGAATTGCACTAAAACAACTACAGAAATATGACGACATTGTGATTAAACCAGCAGACAAGGGGGGAAATATCGTGATCTGGCCATGTAATAAGTATGAAAAAGAGGCATTTCGACAACTACGGGATAAAGATACTTATTCCAGGCTTCATTTTAACCCGACCGCCTCCTATTCCTCCGCGCTCCAGGCTATCCTCGGTCGAGCTTGTGATGAGAATATTATACTTAAAAAAAACTGTGGAAGCACTCACAGTGCACTTCCCAAAAACGTCAACTTTCTACCTTTTGCCCAAAATCCACAAGGACGCCGTCGACCTGCCCAGGCGTCCGGTATAAATGGACTATGTGAACCTGTCTGTAAATTTATTGATTTTTATCTCAAACCTATTGTAGAGATATTACCTTCTTATATAAGAGACACAACGGACATCCTAACGCGGGTCGACGGCGTCCTTCTGGATAAAGGGGACTTGCTCGTCACGGCAGACGTCGAGACTTTATATACCTGCATTGACCATGAAATTGGTCTGGACGCGGTCCGTCTCTTCCTTGGGTCGTCTGACCTGGACGGCCCTCTGTGCGGACCGATTCTTGAGCTGCTGCACTTTGTCCTTATGCATAATTATTTTTTGTTTAAGGATGTAGTGTATCTGCAGAGGCAGGGCACGGCCATGGGGGCGGCCTGCGCGCCCTCGTACGCCAATCTCTTCCTGGGCACATGGGAGAGACAGATCTTTGGCAACGGGGACGCCCAGGCCGTGGACCATGTGCTCTGTTGGCTACGCTACATCGATGATATTTTATTTGGCGTGGCACGGTGCAGCAGCTCGAGAGTTTTATGGCACAATTAAATGCTAATTTGTGGGGAATTAGACTAACATACAAATTTGATATACAAAAAATTGAGTTCCTGGATGTCCGTCTCGAGGTGGACAGCGCCGGGCACCTACAGACGGACATGTACAGTAAAACCAACATCGGTCAATTCCCTCATTCATGCTACCAGTGCACACCATCCTACTACTATTAGGGCCGTCCCGGTCGGGCAATTCCAGAGGGCGAGACGGATCTGCTCTTCAGACCCTAAATTTGAGCAACATACCACCGATTTAAAACAAAGATTTGAATCACTGGGCTATAGCAAACGATGCATAAAGCAGGGCTATGATCGAGCAAGACGTACCCCAAGAAACCATTTACTGTACTCCAACAAACAAAGTAAATTTGATGATGGCAGAGAAAGATATGGTACATATCTTCCTACAATCATGAATGGGAGAACATGAGAAAAATAATGAACAAACATTGGAACATCTTGACGACTGACACCTCCCTGGGATCTATCCTTAGGGACTACCCTTTGATGACCCCTAGACGATCCAACAACTTAAAGGACATTTTGGTCTCGAGCCACTATGTACCAGCTCGAGTTAACCCTTTTGGCTCCCATGGCCCTACACTGGGGATGTTCCCCTGCGGTCGCTGTAATGCCTGCACCAATGTCCTACACTGCACCACGTTCACGTCCTCGGATGGTAAAAGAGAGTTTAACATCAGACATCATATCTCTTGTAATACAAACAATGTGATCTACTATGCAACATGCGATTGCTCGTTGATGTACATTGGGCTTACCTCGCGAGAACTCCGGGTACGTGTCCGTGAGCCTGTGCGGGACATTGGTGCGGCCAGGACGGTGACCGATGTGACCGAGCTTAAAACCATACCTAGGCATTTTAGGGAAGTCCATAATTGTGACCCTGGAGGTCTGAAAATTTGTGGGATTGATGTCATCCACATGGGCGCCCGGGGGGGCTAACGTGAAGAAAATTTTGGCCCAAATAGAGGCCAAGTGGATCGTGACAATGGACACCTTGTCACCAAAAGGCTTGCATGAGTCTCTATCATTTTCTTCTTTTTTGTGATTGTATTTTAGTCTTCTATCTAATATTGTGGGCCTCTGTATTATATTCTTATATCCTTTTATGACCCTTCTTCTCTCCCTCCCCCCCTCCCTCTTTTTAGTTTCTCTCTGCAATTCTATCTTGCATTGGTGCTTTTCTTTTTGGTTTTAACGTATATTGTTGGATATAGTCTTGTGCTTATCCTTGATCTTATTTTTGTTTTCTGTATTTTTCCTAGTTTTAATGCTATGCATTGAGGATCGGATATCCACTATATTATCTATACGTGCCTCTTGTCTGTACATATTGAACAAGAATCTATTTGTCTGGGAGACTGCTGTGGCGTGGAATATCAATACAAGATTGGAAAAGTTCTTTATACATTGTATATGATACTATAATGTTTTCCACCCATATGCACTGTCTATATGCTTCACCTAATGGATATGCACCCTTAATATGTTGACACTACTGTTCCACTTATCGGGTAAGTTGGCATATCGTGATGCAGTGCGCCGCTGCCTCTGCTACTGGTGCGCGCGTCCGGCTTTCTCTGTGGGGCTGGGGCTCGCACGGACGCTCAGGCACAATTCATGTCGCACGCCCGCGGTTTTCACACTAGCCTCTGATGGCCTGGGGGCGCGGCTAGGGCGGGTGCGACGGGGCATGCGCCGTATTTGGCATCAAGCCACTCCCGGACTCACCCCATGTGATCGGTCACGTGAGGCCACACGTGACCGACACTATGGGGTTTAAAAAGACCCACTCCTCTATTCCCCTTCATTCCCTCTGAGGAAGCAACCCCTGGTGGTCGCGAAAAGCGCGTCGGGGTACACCAATGCATCTGCCTTTCCACTGATGTCCCACTGATCACCTGGTAAGCTCAGTAATGAACTTTAACAATCACCAAAGATAGCTCCTTGCACTATGTACTTATGATATATGGTTAATGTGTTAGTCCTGGTCTAAGATTACTTATTTTTACCACTGCTACTCTATACATTCACTCCAGGACTGACCCGTTCCACTGCCATATGAGTGCAGATCTGGCTATACTTTACTCTCTTCATTCCCAATTGAGTTTATGAGCTTTACCTGTGTGTAGGGGCTTTATGACGTCAGTGGTCTGTTGCTGCCATTTTCTACGCACTTCCACTTTTCTATTAATTGTATGTACAATTTTATATTTATTAAATGAAGTAATAAATATAAATTAATTATATGCCGATAAAACTCTCTTTCCTCATTTGATTATGCTAAGTATGAGTCGGCACTGCTTGGGGTCTGTGGGAAGTACCTTCTCCTACAAACACCAATGTAATTATGCAAGGGTTATAATATTGGGAATTTATTGCACCTTGCATATTTTTTTATAATACATCAGAAAATGATAGTCTGCAATAACTACAGCTGCAACCGGACAGATGAGAAATGTGCAAGTCTTAATGAACCTGAATATTCTGCCACTGATGCCACAGAAGAGGCGGTGGACGCATTCTCCCAATCCCTCTCCGCAGTTCTGCTCTGGTGCCTGCTCGCCACAGACAACGTTTCCACAGAGTTCGCCCTGCCGCCACGGAAGGAAAACATCACGTTACTTTAAAATGGTGAAAGTATAGGACTGCTGCCTTTACCAAGTGCAAAGAATATCAAGCGTGTACCTGTGTGAAGGCGTTCCACCAGAATGGACACTTTCCGCCTCTGTAGTCGCACCGGATGCCAAAGACAGACTAGAACCAGATTGTGCGCTGCTCAAGTTATCCGCTGTACAGGCAAACACATGAAGAGCAGATATTGTAAAGGAGGGGAGCAAATGTCAGCAGTCTCCAGTAGAAAAGGCTTTCCTTTAGTTACACTTAATGCTGCCACCCAGATTTGTGTGTGCTCACAAATGGCCAATATTTCATGTAAATGTGTCATGGGTGTGTCAGGTGTAATAGACAGTCGCTCTGGATCTGGCTGTAGAAGGTCACTGCGCTTGGCATTGCAGACGCCTTCTTAATACTTCTTCCTTTAGGACCCATCGGCGACCTCCCTCCTGCTGCTGATTGACACACCCTTGCCTGGGAGTTAAAAACACTCAGTTTACTCTAGGGAGTCGCCAGTGATACTTCTATGTACCATTGTGCAGGCCTGGAGCACTAGCAATTGGCTAGCTTCTTCTCTGGTGCCCTTGGAGGACAGTTGGCATTACTCCTCTGGTGTCTGCTTAAGCTAAGGTTATTCCCTTTGTTTGTCTACCTTACTGTCTTTAGTTTGTAGTGGGGCCTGACCAGTACTCACCCCTTCCCCTCCCTATCTAGGGCCAAGCTTGAGGGACATCCAGGGCTTAGGGTCCTGTTCGGTGATAGTTGTGGAACCTATATAGGGATGGTATGGTAGGCAGGGTGATATTAGATCTGCCTAGGGGTCTCCACTCCCCCTTTCCCTAGTGTTTGGGCTTTCTCCCCCTCTTCCCTTCGTATTGCACTTAGTCTTACCCACACCTTACGTGACAACATGGCCCCCATCCCACCATTAAAAACCTCAGCCACATTCACAGATGTCGTACAAAATCCAGGTAGAGAACCCAGCAAATCAAAGTGGAAAATATTTCACAAAGCAAAACCTTTTTACCTTTAAAAGAAAAACTTACGCGTCGATGAATACTTGGTTCCTGAGTCACTGTGCGATTCCTCTCTGTGGACAGACTTTGGCCGAGATTTCTTAGTCTTCGGCTTGGGTTTGGGCCTTCCGATTCCTTGCTCTTCTAAGATCTGCTGCTGCTTCCGTCGCAGATACTCCTGTTTAATCAGCTCCCTTCTTGCTTTTTCTTCGTCCTTACGTATACGATCTTCCTCAGCTTTGCGTCTGGAGTGGAAATAATAATAGTAAAAAAAAAATCAGTCTTGCTTCTTCTTATAACTAAAAGTAGGTGCAGAATTTACATCATGAAGATGTGAAGTCAAAGTTGTGGCTTCTGTAGAGTTCCAATTTTGTAAACGGCTAATGCATAATATTTTGAAGCCGAAGTTGGGCTCATGACATTTGTACCAACTCCACCCAAACTGGCAGCTGATGTGCCGCTCTCTCCAATCATTTCTTGGCCTTTTGCCATAAATTACTTTCCAAAGCTGTGATACTTACCGAGCTTCATCTCTCTTTAACTCGACCTCAGCTTCTAGCTGATGCTTCCTGAGCCGAGCTTCTTCTGCTTTCTTCTGCTGTTTCAAGAGAAAGGCCGCTCGCTTCTTTGCCAGCTCGTCCTCCGCTTTCTGCTCGTCCTGGAAGCAATTAGTCACAGGTATTATGTAATGTAATAGCCTGCACTTCACAATATGGAAAAGCATGCAAGAAAATACAAAGAATCAAGACAAAATAATAAAGGATGTCCGCTACTTGCCTTAAAGAAAAACCCGACCCCAGACTTCTGATCTTCGCTTACGACGTCAGTGGATGTCTCGGACTGCTCCGCTCCGATCTGTTCCTCAGGATCGTTCAGTTCTGAGAGATCGACCTCAATCAGGCTACTTTTGTTCTTCAGCCTCTCATCCACAGGAACGTTTTCTTTGTCTGAGGTCTCTGAAGACCCTGTGCGTCCGCCATTCACAGAGTCTCTGTGCACTTGTTCTGAAAGAATATTAGCATCTTTGGAGGTGGACAGGATAAATGTCCGCTGGATATTGTCCTCGTGCAGCCGGAAACTACCGGCAGATTTATCCTGGGGGGCTTTCACTTGCTCTGCCCCGTTCTCTGCAGTATCAGAGGGGCCACAAGGCGATTTCAGAGGTGGGACAGACTTTAAGTGGGGTAAGGTTTCTATGCTGTGGGTGGGAGTTATCAGGCGTGACGTTTTTTCCTTGGTGGTCTTATGCTCAGTGGTCCGTGAGAACCTGGAGTTACGTCCCTGACCGAATCTCTTGCGAGGTCCGGTCCCAGCTCCTGTGGGGGACAAGGGCTCCATGAACTGAACAGGTGGTTTTAACTTATGGTCTTGGGTGTCATTTTTATGATCCGGTAGTCCAGAGGCCGGGGCCTTCATGAGCAGCTCTTGCTGCTGGGAAATTTTCATTATGGCCTGTTGTAGCGTGCTGATTGTTTCATTTAGCTTTTCGATGGAGAGGTTACACTCACTCACATCCACCTCAGAGTCGGCGTCATCCGGGGTAATTACGTTGCACACATCTCCTTCTAAATCGGCCTCCTTGGGCTTCAGCTCGAATGCTCCCTGAACCTTAGATTCTTTGGACCCTTCGTCGTTATTTTCGAGGTGCTGCACTGCCTTAGAGGTGACCGCCTCAGCCTCCTCCAGGTTCTGCTTAGTGTAATCCTTGGGGAAATGTTCCGGCTTCAGAGGTCCGTCAGGTTTCCCTTTTTTAACGACGTGCAAGAAGGCAGCTTTGCCGAGTTTTAAGCGCTGCCTTGCGGACAGCGACTCCATTTTCTTCTTCTGGGTCTCGATGGCCCGCCGCTTCTCCTCTAGCTGCATGTGGAGCTGGACAAGTTCAGAAGCGAGGATGTTGGCATGGTCTTTGCTTTGCCTGGTGGGGCTCTGCTCCCTCCGTTGCTTCCAGGTTGTCAGCGGAGGAGGGCAGCATTCTGAACCATCTGGGGTGGTCTTTTGCGAGCTGCTCGTGCTGGATTTTGTCTCGTAGCTATTCAGTCTCTGAAACTTCCTCTCTGCAAAGCTAGTCATTCGGATACTCCCACTAGCCATGGAGACGCTGCTGACCTGGGATATGGTGCTTAGGCACGGACTGGAGCGCCCGCTGGCATCATCCTTATCGTCATTCTCTTTGACCTTCATATCCTCCTGCAATTTGGCAGACTCTACCTCCCCTATGTATTTACACACCGGGAGGGAAGGAGGCAGGTCCTGTTCACAATCCTCCAGATCCAGATGGTCAGAGTCAGAGTCATTTCTTAATACTGTCCAAGTGCTTTCTGGATCTTGCTCCTTATCTACCAGGAGATGTGCGGGTTTCTCCTCCTCTGCAGGTTCTACTTTAGAATCGTGAAGGAAAAACCCGCCGCTGAGCTGCTCTGACGGATCGACGCTGCTGGCCGCAAGTGGTCTAAATGTGCCATTTTCCAGCGGCAGGGGATCCACCCGAGAAGAATCAGCAGGGGGCAAGTCACAACTACTGACCGGGGTAAACGTTCTGTTCAGATCCCGGCCGGTGTGATTAGTGGTTATTTTCTTTCGTGGAAAAGACTGTGACCCCTCGTTCTGACGTCTAGAAACAAACCCTCTGGGCTTGACCTCACCATACTCCTCTCTTTTGTGGACACTTTGCTTTTCTTTTGCCGGCCTGAGAACGGCAGGCATTAAAGGCTCTAAAAAGAAACTCTCGGGCTTGCCGTCTACATCCCCAGATATCCTTCCCGGGGATCGTGCGGTGCCGGGATGACTGGAGGCTCGAGAAGAAATACTCTGCAGTTCAAGGTCTCCGTGACTTGAGGTGTCGTTCGCTCTGATAAATGCGACAAGCTCCTCTTCATCATCTTCTATATCTACATTTCCCAGCAAGCTTCTTGAGGGGATGTGTGCAGAAGAGCTGGTGGGGTGGTGTTTGGGGGTTGCACTTATGATATTTGACGCCAGGCTATCCTTACTGATTGATCGGGCAAGACTAATGCTATCGCCAGAGGTGGCATCAACATCGTCAGCACAATGGAGGGCAAATGGAGGCTGGGAAAGCGGCCTGCACAGAAAGAGAAGAGCGCGATAATCAACAGGTTTTTTTGTAGATATGTCAATAGACAAGATTACTGTTAAGTCTCCAAATGGCATAAAATTAACAAAATTGGTTTTTGGAGAGATTAATATGACCCCACAAATGCAGCAAATCCAACTCATCCGCCCCTGACAGGTCTCGATGAGGGATTGCACAGACCAGTGATCTGGAACGAGAGGTGTGACAGGTGCTGTAGACTCTCCACGGAGAGACGAGCAGCGCATAGGCTCAAAGGAAACCTACAGATCCCCCCCAAGATCAGCCACAAGGGTACGGTGCTCAGAAATCATTTCATTAAAAATATAAAAATTCTATATTGATAAGAAAAAAAAATACAGAATAAAGGAGGAGATCTTATACATTGAATACAACTTGGAAGAGATAGTGACCTTGGCTTCTTTTCTGCCCAAGCCATCACAGACGATCGGGGTGGAACATCAGAACGCGTCAAGGAATTCGAGCGATCTCTATCACCTAAACATTAAAAACAGATAGTGGTTTGAGAACTTGGAAATTCGGACAAACTGTACATTGTATAGAAATAGCGATCGGAGCATAGTGTATTCATTTACTATAATAAAAAAAAAAAAATAAATGGGCACATTCAGTCAAGTATCTCATGTGTAAGGGGGTGTGCGACGCCCAAGGGTCAGGCCTGTCGAAATTCAAAATGGCTTTAAGCGCTCATGGTTTCAGAGTCAGAAATCCCAAAATACAGACAAACTTAAAAATAGTGATCAGAATAACACTGTGGTGAGCGCACTTACTGGGGCCATCCTCGGACTGTGCGGTCTTCTGTTGTTTCTGTCGTAAGGGCAGCAGTGAATGAGACGGGCTGAAGGCGGCGCTTCCTTTCCCACTGAATAATGATATAGAAAATGTTAATTATGGGTCTTGGATGATGGTGGGGGAAAGCAGAACACACACTGATTAAATCACAGGAGAACAGATATAATTAAACATCATTAACCCAGAACAGATCTTCAATTAAAACATAACTTCTGCTTTCTGATTCACCCGTGATTAAATCCGAGCCAGAAGTAAATGTATCCCGTCTGCCTTCCCTGCAGGTCTATTGTATGGGAAGGACTGAATTAACACCTTGAGGGCTCAGAAAACACAGGACACCCCTTCTATGGTACGTGACTGCTGCAGCCAATCACTGAGGTAGATGACACAAGACTGCCAAGGCCAGTGATTGGCAGCAGCGGTCATGTGGTGCAGATTTAGCTTTGTAAACCAGCATCTTAGAGGCAACGCAGGAGCTTTAACAGGTAAATAATGATTGTTTCGTTATGTAAAGTCATTACTTGGTTCCCCTCCTCCTGCCATTAGTTGGCTGCTAAAGTTCCACTCTGATGATAGCGACCATGTTTTTCACAATTTTAATAAATAAATATCACTCACTTCTCCACTTCTTCAGGTTGCAAAAAATTTCTGCTCCCAGAGTCAGACGTGTTGTGGGCCAATGAATGGGAATCTCCTGTGCCCGAAGGACTGGCCATAAAACTCCGCTTCGTAGCGTTGGATATCGGAATCTGGGGACGACTGTTTTTGTGCGGTAATACTGCTTTTGCTGTGAACATAATAAAAAAAAAAAAAAAAGGAAAATCAAAGAAAATTAGACCAATTAATTTATAAAAATAGAATTTCTCCCCAATTATTATGTCAAAATGTAATAAAATCTATATGTAAAGTTTAATAATCATACAATTTTTTAAGTCATAGTCACATGTTTTGATCAGTGAGGGTCCGGATGCAAAAAACCCCAATAAAGGATTTAACTCTATCAAATTGTGATTTTCCATTTTTGCATTTTGGTTTTTCCTCTCCTTCTTCCCTAGAGCCATAACTTTTTTATTTTTCCGTCAACATGGCCATATGAAGGCTTGTTTTTTTTGTGGGACGAGTTTTACTTTTGAACGACACCATTGGTTTTACCATACTGTGTACTGGAAAATGGGAAAAAAGTTCCTAGTGTAATTCCACAATTTTTTTTTACCATGTTCACTAAATGCTGAAACTGACCTGCACATATAATTCTTCAGGTCAGTACGAGTTCGCAGATACCAAACATGTATAGTTTTAAGTGGTGAAAAAAATATCCAAAGTTTGTATAATAAAAAATGGCGCCATTTTCCGAGACCTATAACGCCTCCATTTTTCGGGGGCTGGGTGAGGGCTTATTTCTTGCACGCCGAGTTGACATTTTTAATGATACTATTTTTTGGTGGATACGATGTTTTGATCGCCCGTTATTGCAATGTTGCGGCAACCAAAAAAAAAGTAAATCTAGCGGTTTGATTGTTTTTTTTCTTGTTACGCAGTTTACCTATCAGATTAATTCCTTTTTATATTTTGATACATCGGGAGCTTCTGAACACAACAATACCAAAATGTGGGCATTTTTGATTTTCTTTTTGTTTTATTTTGAACTTTTATAATATTAAAAAATGTTTCATATTTTTAAAAACTTTTTATTTTTTTTATTTTTTTACATGCTTCAATATTCTCCATAGGAGACTTGAAGCTGCGATCTTCTGATCGCTTGTGCTACACATAGGGGGTAGCAGAAATGGTCATCTACTATGAACGCCAGCCACTGGGCGGTGCTCATAGCAGATCGGCAATGATAACCACAGGGGTCTATTGCAGACCCCGGGTTGTCATGACAACCCACCGGCGCCCCGCAATCATGTGACGGGGCACCGATGGGCGGAGTTAGTGAAGCGCTTCTGCCGCAGCCATTTTAAATGCTGCTATCAGAGCTTGACAGCAGCATTTAACATGTTAACAACCGAGGGTGGATCACGATTCCACCTGCGGCTGTTAGGGGCACATGACAGCTGATCAAATCAGCTGTCACGTGCCTGAAACTATGCAGGCTCAGCGCCGGAGACCGCATGAAAAAGGGGGAGGTCGTAAAGGGGTTAAAAAATAAATAAAGGGGGAAAAAAGGGGTAGAACACTGATACTTCGTTCTGATTAGTTTTCCTTGGAAAGTTCTCTCAGCTTTTATGCAGCTATACTTTTGTTTTAACCATGGTTGGGGTGGTCTCGGCAGCTGGACCGCCACTGATATATATTTTTTTAAAGAGAACCGGTCTCCTTTAGAAACGCTTTTTACCTGCAGATATAGTGGTAATTTGCAGGTAGATCGGGCTTAAATCATGCCTGGCAGGCTTACTAGAAGGGAGAAGACGACTTAATATCCTCCCTGCAGCCACTCGCTTCCAATCATTGGGGCGGTGCAGGGAGCAGTGATTGTCACTACTCATTGTACAGTGATCACAGCTGGAATCAATCCCCAGCACTTTGACTGACAGCAGCGTGTGTGCAGTGCAGGATGGTAATCAAAATGCCAGAGAGTGATTTGAGCTGAGGTCACTGTGTAGTGAGCGACGATTGGAAGTAACCAAGTTCCATAAAGTTCTCATCTCATATACTTTGCAAATATTTCTAAAATGGGGGAAAAAAAAGAAACTGCCTGGGTGTCAGTGAATGGGAGCAGGTTTATGTAATGGTCTAGAAGCCCAGTGTACTCATATACATGTTATATTAGGCAGCGGTGTACGGCAGACATGACCTGTCACATCACACGCACCTTCTTTAGATTCTTGTGTGTCTCTCGGCTGCACAAAGTCAGGCTTGACATTCTCGAACCACCAGAAAAGCTCGGCAATAAAAACCATTATATTTGGCTGAGGAAACAAACATCGATCGTTATTCCAATATACATGTCCTAGTTTGCATTGCTCTTTCCTTTTAGCTTTACATCCTTACCTTCAGGACCAGTGAAGCATACAACATGTCCTCGAGGTTCAGGTAAAAACACTTATTTAGATACTCGCTGGAGAACTCCTTCAGGAGCTGGATGTTGTACAGGCTGTCGGCGATGGACGGCACTTCCTTTAAACAGATGTCTGTGGGAGAGAGAACAGCCGTGTCCGAGGACTGCGCAGCACAGATTTAACCCTACCAGGAAAATGATGCTCAGATACTACATAGCTGGTGACTTATCTCCTGCGGGGAAAAGGATCAGGGAGGAAGTTGTGAATAAGGGGACCCCTCTGACATCAGATGGTGGAGGTCCTCATGGGGTGGACAGCCTATTTAGCACTTTAGCCGCTGCCCACTGTCTTTTGACATTGGTGAATTGAAGGGGTTGTATAATAATTTTCTCTCTCCAGGAGCGGCCGCTTCTCCGCGGACCTGAGCGGTGCGCTCTTCCATGCTACTAACAGAATCAGCTCTGCAGCATGGGCGCAGAGACCATGAAATTGGCGGGCTCTCGTCAGTTTCTGAGCAGCACTAACCAGCTTTACAGCAAACAACTTGCAAGCGCTGGCACACTGCACAGGAGGCCGGTAACCTAGGCAACAAGCAGTAAATAATAAGATCAAAAATCCGAAAACGGAGTGAATTTTTCATAAAAGGTAAACTGCAAAGTTGCTTGTTTCTACCCCTTTAAAAAGTCAAGACAACCCCTTTAATGATCCTGCAATCTAGGAGGAGCTGGACATGCCACGGCCTGTCTGAGACAGCCCTGAAGAGAAGACAGGAAGCGGTATATAAACCCTTCTGACTCCATCCCTCTGTTGGTTCCCGCCGCTCCATCAGTGATGAAGAGTCCTGTTCATCAGTCACATGACCAGTACAGCCAATCACTTGCCTTAATGGTCACATGACATACATACAAATTTCCCCACCGAGGCATGAAAGATGGGAAGGATGTCATCACTGCTGGACTGAAGAAAACGACCAGACCGGTGGCTGATTCAATAAGTCATTTTTTTTTAATAACATTCCCTTCTACCCATGTTGGAGTAATGAGATATTACAGATTCTTGGAAGGCAGTGGAGCCCTAAAACTAATATCGGTCAAGATCTGATGTCTAAGAAATGGTTCCAAGACAACAGGGAATTAAAAGGGGAAAAAAAAAAAAATCACAACAAGGAGAACTGGTGAATCTCCTGACAATTATAGCTGTGGTTCTTTCAGGTACGCCTCCTACCATCCAACTTCATCAGCACTGGGCAGTAGAAGTGTATAACAGTCAGCAGGGCGGCGCCGTCGCTGATATCCTTCATCAGATCTTCTAGCAGTGGGAAGAAGGGCAGGTGTCTATTCGATGGGTGATCCCGACGGTAACGGACCTGAAATGGCAAATGTCAAGCGTTTGAAGAAAAAAAAAAACAGAATAATAATTTTCTTACAATCAGGCGAATAGATTATATATATATATATATATACACACAATGTATGTTATGCTAAAACTAAAAAAAACAGAGTAGAGAAGCGGGTGGACTGCGCAGCTAGAGATGGAAAAGTATCAAATATCCACACTGTAAGGACACGACAGTAATAACCACACAACGGGCAGGAGGAAACCGGCCACTAGGCAGCAATGACAGAAATATTTTGTGGGAGATGCTTCATAGATATATACTGTGTATATTATGAGATATATAGGTATATACACATTTGATCTTTATTAAATGGTTTGTTTAGTGGAGAAAATCCATTTTCCTAACCCCGTCAGGGAACTAGGTTGAGGGGTGAGGTCTTCTGCTCCAGATCATCATAGTTGGGTTACAAAATGCATCTCTGGGTGTACATAGCGGCTGATGAATGAATTGGCCTCTGTGGGGCGCTGCAGGGAAACTGGTGTCTGTGTTTCCCCACAGATGACCACTAGAAGTCCTACCCCATAAACATTAGTCTGCCAGATCTGCCATTTTCGGGAGGACCAGCCAACCATCTGATACGTACTGGGGGCCTCCCAACTCTCCGCAGACAGATAACGTTGGAGCAGAGAAGAATCCAGGAGTTGGAATTTCAATGGCGATTCTTCTGTTTCCAGGCGAGGTAAGATGCCACCAGAACAGTCTGGCAGCGGCTGTCGACTCAACCTGGTGACCACACATGAACAACTAGCCGAGTGCTCACATGTATGGGGGGTCTGGCAAGACCACATGTGGCAGTTTTCTCATGCTTACAGCCAGCTTTATTAATCAGCCTACTATCAAGGGATCCTTCTAACAAACAGGGCTTTCCCCAGGGAAGAGACCCTTTAAAATAAAAGGAATGCATTTTGGAACCACAACAAATAAATATCTGTATCTTGGCCACATCATGGCCAAACAGTCACTAGCCATTCACTGTCTTTTAGTGCGCGGTCGATCACCCAGTAGCGCCATCCAAAATCTGCAACTATTCACTTGGCGCTCCTGTACCACATGCTAATGGGGCAGGGGTCGCTCTGTCCAGCTCCGCTAGGCTCGGACCTCTCATCTTTCACATTCATAAGCCCGGAGGGGACATAGAAAAAAAACAGGTTGTCTAGCTTGGGTCTTAAATAATTACATCTAATAATATAATAAAGATCAATTGCAAACAATTATATATATATCTCACTGTAAACAACCCCACAAAATACTTCTAAAGAAAGTTTAGTACCCATTCCTCTAAAAATACACGTGGCTCTAACGTAACAATAAATGCAGGGAAAACAGGCGGCTAGAGTCCTACTGGCCGTACGTCATCCTACATGATGCGTTAGGAAGCTGAGCGTCGGCAGGAGAGCAAGAGACTGAAAATGTCTAATGGGAGGCAAACAAACATTTTCAGACTTTTAAAAAGTTTTGTATCACACGTGGCAAGAGAGAGACTGTAGTGCACACCATCTTAGCCACACAGAGAAGGGAGGGGGAACAAAAAAAGAAAAATAGAGAAAGAAAAAAAAGGGGGCTGGGGAGGTGGGAATGGGGTCAGGATTGGAAGAGGGGAAAAATGGACAATTTAAAAAAAGAAAGGAGGGCTGATCGTGCTCCCACAGGTCAGATCTGCTAGGTAGGAAGAGGTTAAATACTATACCACTCGTGCAAACTCCACAGGTTCCAGCATGCAATGCGCTAGTGCATGCATTAGACCAGGCTTTTACAGACACGGATGGAACAGAGAGAACAAACAGTTAATGCACAAACGATGGGTTAGATGTGAGATCAGTCACAGAGAAAGACAGACGGACAAAAGCACAGAGTCGTGGGCAACGCCAGGGTGGTTTCTCTTCCTCGTGTGGATATTACGTACATACACGGCACAGAATGCCAGTAATGTCTGGCCCGCTATTTGGTGATTCTATTTAATATATATGTATTTTTCTTTCTTTTTTGGGGGGCGGCTTTGTCGTTCTGTTTCCTGCTACTTGGCGGCAGACGTAGAGAGAGAGAGTATGGAGAAGCTGACTGCAGTTACGCTACAATGAGAGTGTGCCATGGTGGATGGATGACGGGTCACAGAGAGGGGCTTCACTTACAGGTACTAACTTCCAATACCATTTTGAAGGAGACTTTTCAGGAGACAAGGAAAACAAGTTAGGCAGAAAAAAGGAAAGTCATGCATTTTATTAAAAAAATAAAAATAATTGCAAAATACATATTAGTTATAGATTTTAATCCTAATCCAGATCTTTCCATTCTTTATGGCTTTTAGTTTAAAGCAGATCGATGCAGAAAATATCACACAAGCAGGGAACCACGTGAATTAAGTAAGTAGATGAACCAGGGCGGATCTGCCTATATGCCAATCTGCAGCAATGGGTCAATTCCCTGCAGCGCCACCCACAGGGGAGGTTTGTATCCTGAGGAGATCGCTGCTCCCCAGTCTCACGATGGTCAAGGACATTGTGCTCCTGATTGACAGGAGCAGCAGCATGGCAGCACCATTGGTCCGAATGGTGAGCTCTCCCAAGCAGCACCGGAGGAGCGCAGATGCCCCAAAGCTGCCCAGATCATGCTGCTACCTCCAAAACAGAGGAACCGGTCAGAAGATTCCCACACCACTATCAATAGTCACCAGATTAGCTCCTGTGCATTCTAATAGTATATCTATATGCAAAGGAAGGAGCCAAATTGTGTCTCAAAATCATTTTAATCCCTGCACGATCTGTAAGTTAAATGCTTTTTTGGAGTCAAGAAGGTGGAGACACTTGGAGTCGGGATGACCATGCACACAACTTGCCCAGTCTGGCTTGATAGACAGCGTGAGCCATGGTCTTTTAGTTATAGGATATTTCAGGTGCCAGTGAGGCTAGTACAAGTGCTCCCCGCACCTCCATACATACTTCAGAAAAAGAGGACAACTGATCATGTTGGGCAGATTGTGGTCACGGTCAGTGACTCTTCTTCTGAGCATCCCCATCTCAATCCATACTGTGCTTGGACCGGTCACCAAATTTTTCATGTTGAACTGGACACAGTGGCTGCAGAGCAGAATTTTATTTATTTATTTGCTTTATTTCATCTCTCCTTTGCAGAGATATTAGCAATCAAATATTTGGCACCTAATGAGCTATAGTTACATCCAAGGGGAGGGTTATTAGATCTTTTTTTCATTGGGGGTGTGTACTTCTGCCTCTGAAAACACTGACCAATCATAAGCAGGTAGCCACATAGAAGTGCAAAAGGAACCTGTGATGATGTCATCATTGTCACATGACCTGAGTCCACTGGTCTTGCCAGCCAAAGTGTGCAGCCTAAATAAGCACTGAAGATATATTACACAGCAGGAAAGTGTGGAAATATTAATGGAGATAATAATTCTTTACAAAGGAGAGGTGAATTTGGTGTATTTTTTTTTTTTAACAAAATCCTGCTCCTACTTTTACATACAAGGTCACAGGATGGTTTCACAAACCGCTTTTTTTTTTTCCTGCTAGGTGTGTGGAGGGGGGGGGGGGGTGATTTCCTGAATACTCATACTCACTGTATGGGGGGGGGGGGGGGGGGGGGGGAGCGACAAGGAAAAAAGGAAAAAAAATATGTATGCTAGGAAATAAATGTAGCGCATTGATGAGATTTCAGAAATCTTGTTCATCTTGCTGCTACTGTAAACGTTTAATTTTTCTTTAAAAAAAACAAAACAAAAAAAAACATGCCCAATGTATGTTTTGTGTGAACAAAACCCTAGAGCAAGATCACACGCTGCGGATTTTGCTACAGAAAGTTGAGCGACAGTCCCATTCAACTGAATCAGCGGCACTTCGATATATGGAACCGATTTTCAGATGGAAAAAATGTCTTCAAGTAGGCAGTGCTTTCTCACATTATTTTTATATTTTGCAAAAATTTTAGATCATGATACACTGTGGCTAGATAGTTGCCACAAAACAAGTGGAAAACATTAAAAACACACTGCAGGCTGGGTATTTTTAAGGCTTTTTTTTTTATTTTTTTTAAGAAGTGCAGCACGATCCAAGTGCTCAATTTATTTCATGAATTTTCCCACTAGGCTTCTCTATGGGAATGAAGGACTCTGCTTCTAATTTATAGCCCTGGAATTGGCTATTTAAAGGGGACCCTCAGCACACGTTACACGATGAACTGGGTGAAGATCTGAATAACATTTTATTTTTTATCTCTATTGCCGAGATATTAGCCTGTAAACTTTATACAGAAATTTTCCACTACAACCAAGGAAGGCATTCTTCTCATTTACCGTATTTTTCAGATTATAAGACGCACCGGACCACATAGGTTTTAGAGGAGGAAAATGGAAAAAGACACCTCCCCCCCACTTTCCTCCAAAATGTTGGAGGAAAACGTGCGTCTTATAGTCCGAAAAATACGGTGCTTTTTATGCCTCCAGCATATGATTGGGCAGTGTTATATAGAGGAAAAAGTAAATGTCCCCAGAGAAGAATCTCTGCTAACACCCTTTCGGATATAGTGGAAATTAGTATATAAAGTTTACAAGCCAATATCTCTGCAATGGAGATGAGAAATAATATAAAGAAAAATATATATTTTATTCAGATCTTCACCCGCTAAATCATGTTGTGACCAGTTTAACATGAAGTTGTTTCACTCGACTTCTATATTCTGATTGAAATAGAGGCAGATCAAGACACCCAGCACCATCATACCCTTATAAAGCAAAGTCCACATTAGCAGATTAAAGAGGAAGAATAAAGCACAAGCGCAAACCCAGATTAGTACATTGCAATTTCTCTTTAGTTAAAAGGACAGAATTGTTGGTGAGTGCAGAGGACATGACATGCAACTGTTCATAGACTTGCAGCATACGGGATATAAGATTCTTATATTTTTTACACACTGGGGAGATGTGATCGGTAGAGCTATGGCTTACTGGGCAGCAAATCTGATTTATACTGTCATTATCAATAATTGAGACATGGAGTCATCTAGGATTAATGAGCTGGAAGCTGAAGACTATGACAACTGCTGGCGAGCGACTGTATACTGCTGCAGTACAAGAGCCCTTCTGTATACAGGGTTCGCTCTCTTGCAACCGCATCCCTGCTGCCTAGGATTTTGGGGGTGGAGGATAAACCAAAAAGTTACACCCTGATCTTGATTGTCCTTTAGTCCATAAAAAAAAAATCTAACCTGCTTCATCGAGAAGCTGCGGCTCTGCAGCAGTGGTGAAACTACAACTCTCAGCGACTGATTGTAGAGTAGAGATGAAGTTCAAGATTAAACCTATGAGTGACACCTGTGAGACTATTCCTTGTCTATAGTACCTGGATTGTCAGCTAGGGGGCAGCACTCTATGCCTGAGCCATGTGTTTACACAATAACAGACTGACCGCGTGAGAGTTTTCCTTTAAATCAGCAGAATTGAGGAAAACCATTTGCTGGATTGTGGTCTGGCGTCCACGTTGGTTTTGCTCAGTCGGCACACAAATGCTGACCTCCTGAACGCCATTTGTGAGTAATAGGCTTCGCATGATGCCATGACAAGGCAGGGGCCTAATAATCATTATAGGTATCCGACTGCCAGCCGAGGAAATTCACACTGCACAGGTCCATATACAACAGAGAACCAACGAGGACTCCGGACCAGAGTCCTGCAAAATTTTTTTGCTCAATTCTATTTACCAGCTTTATCCATGTACAGTATATTAAATCGGTATTAATACCTTCTGATGACTTGGGCTCTCAATGATTTGCTGTTTTATCCTGTGCTCCTTCTCCAGAATCTCCCTCATTTTCATGTTAACCTGTAATGTAATATAATGAATATATGAATCATTAGGATATTGGGCGGTCTCGGCGACAGGGTTGTGGAGTCGGTAAGCCAAACCACCACCTCCGACTCCACAGCCCGGCATCACTACTGAGCGTGTACACAAAGTGCAGCACAGATTCATCTCCACTAAAAGCAGAGGCCCTTAGAGATCAGGAACACAACAGACATCTATAGGACATTTCATAACTTTCCCAAATTCTTATGAAAACACTTACAGCACATCCTGCATTGGACTACTGAACTCAATGTATTATATATTTTAGGAGTCGGAGTCGGTGTCGGTCATTTTATACCGACTCCACAACCCTGCTCTGAGATACATTATAACAGCGCACATCACCCCATAGGTTTACAGGATCCTACAGACAGATCATATAGAGACATGAGAAGATAACCCAACCACACCACCATTATTCAGTACATCACTGCTCCGACTCTCTACCTTATTGATCCAGAAGACCATGGCATCCTCCAGATCGTACGGCAGCTCTTTGGAGGCACTAAATGTAGAGAAGCGCTTGACACTTGACACAACCTTCTCGATGCTCATCATCTCCACGGTATATGCCATCATTAGTGCATCAATCATTGACATGTGTGCACTCTGAGGAAAAGCAGATGTAAAACATTAAAATGGATTTAAAAACAAACAAACATAAAAACAAAAAACAACATGCTCATCTCTATGATCCTGGGATTCGGGAAGTAAACACACCCCTCAAAGAATAAACTGATAATAGTAATGATGGGGGTAGCTATGTGTACCTAGCCTAGATGCATGACAGAAGCGTTCCCATGTAAGAGGGACACCCCACTACTACTAGGGGTTACAGACTGCAAAAGGAGTGACCCCATCTACCTCCAGGACAGGAGTCCTCCAACCCATCCTGTAGCTGTTAAGGACCAACATATATTAGACTGTCACATCATATATTGTGGATAAGCCATCACACTTGACGGGGGCTATGAAACTACACATTAAAAGAGGGTTTCCAGTTTCAGAAAAGTGGACCCCAAACGCTCTAAAATAACAGCAGGTACTCGCCCTCCTCCCCACGTCCAGCATAGACTCTCCGACGTCGCTCAGATCAAAGTGTTTTTGCTACAGTTTTCAAGTCCCAACTATAGCGAACACCATCACTGTAGCTAATCACTACATGAGCTCAGTGATTAGCTGCAGCGGTGATGTCACCGCTGCAGCCAAAATACTGACATTCCAGCTACAACAGGACGCCGGCGCTGGATCTGAGACGGACAACTACCTGTTCTATTTGTTATTTTACTAATCCAAGATTGATCTCTGGTATGGTACCAAATATTCACATACACATTAGAAAACATAACATCTAGGGTACCTATTTAGTACTATAATAGGTTCAGCGCCATTATTATAATAAGATCATATAAAAAGAAAAAAAAGCACACAAGGAACTGAATAAAAAAAACATTGATCTTCCCCTATGCGCGTTTCGCAGAGCATGCCTTCTTCTACGCATGTAGGGGAAGTGGCACCATTGCTTGGCTCAGATATACTGCTTAGTGAAGTCTTATAATAATTGCACTATTTGACCATGCTCACCATTTGCTGCCTACACCTTTGTCTCTATACAAGTTGCACTTTAATATGTAATCGTACTATGCATAGCTGGACCATGCTAAATACTTTTTACTCTGCTTATACTTTGGTCTTTATATGGTTTGCACATAGCACTTTAATATATACTTAAGGCTAGTACTAGCTTCTAGTAGTTGTTTCATCATGGTTCTATGCTAAATAACTAAATATTATTTGTGTGTATACTATAAAGTACCTGTGTAATGCCAATCCATGGTGCCCTACTTTATTGGCTTCCAGCCACTATTCACCTACTGTATTCCCCCTGTATATTCTTTTCATTTGAATCTATAATAAAGATCACTGTTTTCTGTATTCAGTTCTTTGTGCGCTTTTTCCTTTTTTATATGATTCTACTTGTTACTTTAGTATATTAAAGAGTCTGAGATCTATATACTGAAAGTGGAAAAGCCCTTTTTCCGGCACGCTGTTTACCAAGATTAGGAGGAAGTCAAGGTGAGGCACATAGTCATGTACTTAACCTGGACTTGATGCAAAAAGCGGCAAGGCACACACAGCTCAGGGGCACAGCGTACTAACACCCCGCTAACACAGCCTAAATATCTAAAGTAACCATATAGCGCCTGTATGAATGGAGGTGCAACGGCTTCATACAGGTTTATTACGGAGTGGAATAGCTGTAAGTATGAGCACCGGCCATGACACCTAAGGATAGGACCGAATGTAAACACGATAGGAACAAGAGGAGGAACCAGACATTGGCATGTGGCAATACGTAAACCGGCTTTATCAGGGCAGGACAAGTGTCCTGATCACTCGTAAAGCGCAGGATACACCCACATGTCATCAGTACGGCAAGATATTTTTATAAAGCTGATGAACTGGTTCAAGTGGTTCCATGGAAAGCAGAGCCACACTTAGGCTATGTGCCCACGATGCAGAAATGCTACGGATTTTTTCGTGGCAGAAAAAAAGCATGCGGATTGTACATGCGTTTTTCCTGCCAGGGACATGCGGCAGTGAAGCGTTCTTCACATACATTTCCGCATGCGGGTTGACAAGCGCTTTTCCTAGTGATTTTAGCATCACTTGGAAAGTGCTTGACAACTTGGTCACACTATATAAATCCATGCAAAAGGCATATATTTATATAGTGTGACCGAAAGAAAGTTAAAAAATAAATATAATTACCTCCTGATGGCCCCCGGAGTCTTTATTCGGTGCGTCCTGGCTGCGGGCAGCTCGCGGTACACTGAAAGGACCTGCCGACGTGAGCAGTCGCGTGACCAGTCACATGACTAAATGACGTCATGGCAGGTCCTTGAGTCCACCGCGAGCTGCCGGCAAGCGAAGACAAGGACACTGGGGGCCATCAGAAGGTAGGTATAATGTTTATTTTTTATTTTATTCTTTTTTTTTTTTTACAGGTTCTATGGTACCCGGGTCCGGAGGAGAGTCTCCTCTCCTCTAGACCCGGGTACCATTCGCACATTGAAACGCATGTAATCCGCATCTACATATACAGTGATGCGGATTCCATGCGTTCCAATGCAAGTCAATGGCGGAAAACGCAGCGCTTCCGCAAAATAATTGGTAGTGCTGCGTTTTTTTCCGCAATGATAATCCGCAGCGGAAATTTCCGCAGCATGTGCACAGCACATGCGGATTATAATTGGAGAACATGGCAGACCTTCTACCAAGCATTTTTTAAGCGTTTCTGCAGCGGAATTGCCGCTGCGGAAACGCTTAAAAAACGCATCGTGGGCACACAGCCTTAAGGGGGTTTGCACAATGTTTACATGGTATTCTCTTACTAATCACCGAGACCCCCACTGATGCAGAGAACGCAGCTCAGCAGAGCCCTGTTTGCACGGGTATCTGCGCTTCACTCATTCTGTACAGGACTGCCGGAGAAAGCAGAGTATGGATAGGGGGAGGGAATTCTCAGCCTGGAACAAACCCTATATAAATCCTACATTCTCTCCCAGCTTTAACATCATTTATTACTCTATAAATTACTATCAGGACGGTAACGATACTCAAAGTATTCCCAACCAGCAGCTATATGGTGCAAAAGTGACCCCCATTCTCCTGTGACAGAAAGGTGTCAGAACGTCTCCCCGCACTTCTGGCCCCTCATTGCACATTGCTCAGAGGAGGGGGCAACAATGGACAGAAGACTCTGTGAAGGGGAATCAGACATAAAAAGAAGCTGTCTGCAAAGGAACAGAGTCCCCTGCAGGAGCCCCCTTTTTACCACCTTACTGAATCTCTTCCAGGGTCTATACAGTCAATGGAGAATGAATGAACACAATCCATGACTGATACAACCCGGTTCTTACACCAAACCGTCCACCAGTGTACAGCCTGTCCCCTAATGGGAGCCAAGCTTTTTTTTTTTTGTGGTTTTATTTTTTATTTTTTTACAAAATGTGACAGGTTGTTCCTTTAGGCCATGTGAGTTGCAGATCACGACATGACGCGGCCCGAGGCCCATACCGATCAGGTGTGTCACCCATCTGTGTGTGTCAGGAAAAAACACAAAGCAACAGGAGCGTCGTCGTTCTGCTGAGAGGGCACATACTATGCTGGGGTCTGTGTCATTACCCAGCCTTGTAGTAAACAACTGAAGCAATCCAGGGCTTAGGAGAACATAAGACCCCCATACACATTACACTGACATCAGATAAACTCTGCAGGATCAGCCAAGAGTAATGTGTATGGGGTCTCCAAATGCTCCCCCAACAGATGATGTCTATAGGGGTGGGGGACTATCTGACCTGATGGATTTCCATTGGCTTATCCTTTTGTACTTCGCACCAATGGAGTCTGGCAGCGGCTCTCTCAGGTAGCACAGGAGCACCCCGCTGAGCTAAGGGGGCCAATATACAGCCGAGTCTGGAGTTATAACTGACGGGGCAAACACAGCTAACTAATGTGCATGAAGGTCTTCCCACATCACAACAGGCAGGCGATTAACTGGAGACTACCATACACTTTATACATGGTGCTCAACCAACTAACAACTATACCTCCCGATATACCGTATAGATGTACATGGGTGGGAAATAAGCAAACGCAGCAACCATGAGTACAAAGCATAGTGAGGTCTAAATCCAGAGCAACCGATCCTTCTTTCCCCCACATCTGCCGTCAGGGGACATCCTGGATACTCCTATACCCATTAGATGGTGCTGGGTGGGGAAATTTGGCAACCAATTATTGTGTCTGTTCATACACACACACAAAGAAAAAAAATATCTTCCTTCTGGCTTGCACGTTATAAAAATCCAAGACCGTATTGCTAGGTCTGCGCGTAATACACCTCAGAAAGTTTTGGCCCCTCTTCTCACACTGACCATTTTGATGGGGGCACAGCTGAGGTCGCCTTCAGACACGGGCACGTCTTCGCTCTCCATGACGTAAATCCCCTTCTGTGACAAAGCCTCGATGACGGGCTGGTGCCCCTGCAACGCGGCCACCTGGTCCCCCTTGAGTATGAGGCTGCAGGCGCGGCAGTACAGCTCGCTGGAGAGCAGCAGCTTGATGACGGGCGGCTTGATGTGCTCCTGCTCGTACTGGTCCACGTAGAACGGGTCCTTCAGCTCCTCAGGAACATTGTCTGAAACAAAGCCAACACGCTGCAGATTAATAAACCACGCTAATGATCTGATCATACACGGCACAAACCAGATTATCCCACGGTAGATATTCAATTAGCGATCCTCCACCAAGTGACACAATTATTATTTTATTTTATTTTTTTTTTAATAAATCCACCATGAAGAACTCTGGGAAATAAACAAAGCTGCGGACGGTGACGACCCGGCAGAACAAAAAGGAGATTGATGAGCTTATCATAACGGGGGATCCCCGCGAGAGCGGCCTATTCATACAGAGGAAGCGTTTCTTAGGAGTCTCAGACATTTCAAGGCTGCAGATGCACAGACGTGAACAGAGACGACCACGACGCACTCAGAAACATCACCTCATTGTAAAGCTGCCACAGTCAGCAAGGATCAACTTTACAGCATGAAATTGTGAAAATTCTCTCACTTCTGAGCTGCAGTGTAAAGCATGAGGGGAAAACGTTTATTGCAGTTTAACAGTATACTTGGCTGCCAGAGTAGAATAGAGCCCAAGGAGGCCAACGGAGCCAGATTTGGTGCACGGAGGGTTGTAAACAGCTTATCGTAGGACTGCTATCACCGGACAGGTAATGACATAAGGCGCAGGATCATACAAACAAGTTTTACAGGTTACAAGTAATTGCAGCAACTGAGAGATTTACTGTCATAGCATGTTCTGGCTGCCAAGTGTCCCAGCAAAACAGGGAGACATCCAGCAAGCAGAGGCAGGGACTGGAGGAGCAAGGACCCTCCACAATCAGTCACTTCAAGCTTTACAATAGCGGACGGTCCTGTGCACACCTGACAGCTACCTGCTGCATCCGCCTCATCCAGAACAGAAGTAACAATGTACCGTACAGGCCTGGATGTCACCTACGGACCAATGTACTTATCTGCATCCCCTATATGACTGGACAATTCAGCAAAAGAAAAAAAAATAACAAAAATTAGGCACAATCTGATTCTACAAGTCCTTAGCACTGGAGATAAGTTATGATCCTGGTAAAAAAATTAAAACATTTTATGGGACCAAGTCGAGACAAAGAATGAACTATCAGGCGTCTTGCAGACATGCTTCCATTGAGTCGTGTCCTAGATGTATAAAATTGCCTTAATTGCTTGTCATGTGGGCAAAGAATAGAGAAACCTTCTGCGAAACCCTTCTAGTCATCCCACTGGTATGAATGTCATTGTAAACCTTTATGGCCGAGGTCTATGAGCCAAGAGGACTCCTGTACCTGGAGGATCATGCTCAGTAAACCCACTGGGACAAATTACGTAATAAATCACCCTACGGATGATGCAGACGGTGGGCTGCGTTTAGGCCGCATAGGACCACTGCAAAGTACCTCACTCCAGCCTTAGAGGAGGTGAGGAGAGTACCCCTATATATTCAGCTTTACTGGTGTGGAGCCCACAGCCCCAATGCCAACCTCCAGAGCAGACCAGGCATTCTCCGGACCACGACACAGCCCTTTTCTCCTGACCGGGTGCCGCCTCTCTCCCACGAGGATGACTGTGGTGGAGGCAAGTCACCAGCTTACTTCCTATCCACTAAATGTAGTTAGGATCACCTGTACCCATGGTCTTTAGAATTTACCATCCCTTCATTTTTTCACTCTTCCCGGCCCCATGTCATCAGGCGTCCGAGAGTAAAAATAAGCTCATACAAAAAATAAAAAAACGTATTGGCCCTCCTCTAAAGCAAAAAAGGCAAGGTCTGGAATTGTAATGTCAGCCTGAGCTCTCCCACATGGACACGGACAAATGGGGTCTACATGCTATGGCATAATAGCCGCAACATCCCTATGCAACCACCAGTGCGGACCCTAGCTACGAGGAAGACCCTGAACATTCATTTTAGGCCATCTGCATAGGAATAAATGGCTGGCCAAAGTCAAACGCTGATCAATATTATAACCACTGCAAAACCATCCTAAAACCTCTAGGAGTGCAGAGGTCTATACTGGGAGAGCACAATGGGGCAGGTGCATCAACTGAATCATCCGAAGAAAGACACTGCAGGTCATCTGCACGGCAATGGACGTAAGGTACAAGGGTCACTAAAGCTGCGGATGTTACTTGCTGATTTGTGCAGGTAAAATCCACACGAAATTACAGTAGCAAATAAGTGGATGGGATTTTACAGACCCCAGTCACATGCTGAGTTTTTTTTCTTGGGGATAATGGACCTGTGTTGTGGATTATCAAATGTCAGTATCTGGGAATCCACCGCAAAGTTACTTCGTGCTCATTATTTTCTTTCCATTTTTGTGGGTCCTCCCAACCCCCGTACTTCCAAAAGCCATAAATTTTTATTTTTCCATCGACCTAGTGATAGGAGGGCTTGTTTTTTTGGGGGGAGACTAGCTACAGTTTTGAATTACCCCATTTACTTTGCCATACAATGTATTGAAAAGTGTAAAAAAAAAAATCAAAGTGGTGTGAAATGGTGAAAAGAAAAAAAATGCAAGTCCGCCATGGTTTTTTTTTTTTCTTTTCGGGGGACTGGGAGGGGGTGATTTGACAGCAGTCATTCTGTGGTTAAAATTAGCAGGAAGCGTGATTTCTCCAGGTCAGTATGATTATGGAGATACTAAACTAGCCCAGATTATATTTTATGTGGTGAAAAGAAATTCAAAAGATTGCAAAAAATAAAATCTATACACTTACGGTTTGTGTCACCATTTTCCGAGACCTGGAACATTTTTATTTCTACATGGATGGAGCTGTGTGAGGGCTGACATGTTGTGTGGCAAGCCAAAGGATTTTATTGATACTACTTTGGGTTACACAACGTTTGATTTATTTTTATAACGGAGGAGTGGTGACCAAAAAAAACACAATTCTGCCAATTTGATTTTTTTTCTTCTCGTTACATATTTTACCGGAGTTAATTAAATTTTGTGTTGATAGATCAGACTTTTACGGGTGCAGGATTTTTTTTTTTATTATTATTTTATTTTTAATGGAGGAAAAAAAGGGCGATTCCAATGTTTATATGTTTCTTACCTCAGGGGACTTGAACCTTCATGTACATAATATAGAGCTAAGGAGTCAAAGGCATTTTTAGGGCTCCATAATAAGCTGGGGGTGTAGGTTTAAAGAAGGTCACAAGCTTACACCGACACATTTAAAGGAGTATTGTGGCTTAGGGGCCTAAGGCTTTTCACTACCTACATAAAAAGCAGGAACATTTTCTCATATACTCGGAAAACTAGTCCTTTGTCCGTTTTTTGGATAAAAGTTGTGAAGAGTGACAATGGCGCATAAAATCACTGGGTTTAGAGCTGTGGTTGAGTAATAGAGAACCTGACTGCAGATTCCTGCCGCTTACAGTCCGGGGATCAGGACACTTGAGGGACTAGTCCAAGAGGCTTTCTTCTTGCCCCACTCCTTGAGGGACAGGTCTCTCCTTGTGTATGGTGAGAGACCTGTCAATCAAAAGGAGCGGGGCAGGTAGAGGCCATCATGGACGAGCACATTGGACAAGTCACCCGAGCGGCACGGTTCTTGGACGGCTTTAAATAGTATGTTTTCTCTGAAAGCATGGCCGAGGCAGTGTGCAACTCCTGCTGCCCATGGTTCGGTCAGCATGGATCAGCGGTCAGGTTTCCTTTAACACAAAGCTGTGTACTATGGTACTTTACCTCAAATAGGAGAGTGGAAAAAAGTGTAAGAGGAGCAAATAAAATGAGAATAAGCAAAGATCGACAATATGGAAACACAAAGTTTAGGATCTGGATTGTATTTGCCTGATATAGTGCTGTAACAGACTGATTTCACAACCATCGGCCGGATGTTTGTTTTATATTTTCTCATGGTCCGTATCGGGTTTTGTTTTTTTTTTGTTATCCATATTAAGCCTCGTTCCTATGTAGGTTTTTTTTTTCTAGTATGCAAAAAAAAAAAAAAATAATAATTTGCCTTTAGTCTGTATTTTTATTTTCACTATCCGGGGGTCATTTGTTTTTCTCACATGGGGAAGAATAAAAAATAATCTATATGTATTTTTCCCAAGCTTGATAATTGGCCTGTGTGCTGAATGCTTTTTTGTGTTCTACGTGACGGACTAATCTCTTTGATCGGAGGAGTCGGATAAAAATTAGACAGATCTCCGTTGTTCTTGTGGACCGATGGTCTGTAAAGCACAATATTGTACAAAACAAGCAAACGGAGGTGCCACCACCCTGTGAGAGTAACAAGGTCACCGAGGAAAAGGGCTAAAATCCCCTGTATGGTGAACTTACCCATAATGCCTTGTGTCCACATAGGTCAATGTGTAAAGAACGCACACGTGCAGAAATACTACGTCTGTGGGTAAATCATTACACAGCAATGGCAATATGCACAAAGCTAGCTATATGGACTTTGAGTATATAGTAAGAGGCATGGTGTTGGCCCTATACTCAACTCTTGTACGTCAAGGCAAAACACACCTGGATCTATCATTTTGCATCCTTGAGATGCATTGGCAGATCGCACGCTAGGAAGCCCATGAACTAAGACGCCCACAGATCACAAGTCCCACTGATTTCAACATTGCAAGCACAACAAGTAGCTATATAGGGATCTACACTACAAGAGAACGCAGTTCACAGACCTGCACCAATGGCTAAAGACCGTCATCACAATCACAGGATCCGAAACCCCACAAAACCTAAGAACAGGGCTGTGAAATGCCCTGCAGAGCAATTCATCCTACACTGCCCTATAACCTAGTATATACCGTGCTTCAAATAACTTTACAAATGTCAAGAGCACTTGTCTAACGTAATGATCTTGACTTAAAGGGGTTCTCCAATTGCACCCTCACTACCAGGAGCTCGATACAAAACAGGCTTGTGTTATTAATGGGCGGCTATTCACACAAGAAGACCTAGAGGAAAAAAACAAAACACACAAGAAGCAGAAAATTAAAGAGAAAACTGCAAAAGCTATAATTTGGGGAAGATCTACATGGCAGCACAACACAGACTCCTACGAGGACTACACAGCAGTATCCACCGCATGATACTAGTGCTCAGCACACAGGAGCCAAAGCAGGAGGATATCCAAGAGAAAGACGTGCCCGGCCAAGCACGGACGTGGCAGCATTGTTACACGCTTTCTTTAAAGATTTCCAAAAGAAAAAGCTAATTTCCAGACTCGATTTTGGTTAATGAAGAGAAAACAGCAAAAAGATGCAGAAAGCGTCAGCCTGCCATTAGCAGGCAGAATAAAAGGCCTGACGACATAAGTCCACACAGCCAAGCAGTGCGAGAACAATGCCGGCTACAAATCCGGCGCAGTATAAAAGGCAGTGTGGGTGATAGGAAGGCCGTCCGGCCCGGCCGTGACGCTGCAGGACAGGATGTCAATGCTATTTTTGGTCAATTAAAAATTAAATGGAGAAAATTGAATCAGAATTAATATAAACCACGCTCAGGTCTGTCACCATACTGCCCCGGACACTTATTACTGCAGAGATGGGCACATTTGTGGTCTAGGACAGCAGGGCGACAACTCCAGGGGCTCCTGAGAACACGCACATATTGGCTCTCACTCCATTTTATTTTTTTTAGATGAAGAAAACAGATTTTTTTTTTTTTTAACAATTTTAGGCTGGGCTACATGGCAACTTTGGCCGCAACATTGGTCATGAGGCAAAGGATCATCAAAGGTGAATGGGGTCAAATTGTGAACCCTAGAGTAGCGTAATGGTGACAGAGCACGTCACAAAACATCCAACAGTGTCCGTCTTGCCTGTGGCCGTACCCTAGGAGGTTGTCATGCCATTCGCCTGTGTTATGAAGCAGCGGCACAAAGCGATTGCTGGCAGCGTGACCCAAAGTCTCCACGTAGCCCCAGCCTCTCAGAAAAGGACGACTCAAGAATACAAATAAGCTCAACACAATACATATCTGCACGAAGAGCCGGGAAGGGCAAAACACTGAAAACCTCAGACGTCAAACCCCAAAAGTGTGACAAACTGGATGATGGCCCATAAATCTGCCAGACGTCAGCTGTCACAAATACCAGGAAAATCACTGACCGCGGTACTAGTTACATCCATAGGGCAGGCTTGTAACTACTTAGCCAATATTATTCTCAGTGACGGAGATAAATGGTCACTGGTGTTTTAATAGAGGTTTCCCACAGACATTTAGGATAGATTCATATTTATGACAAATGTATGGGTCCATAGTCAGACCTCTACCAATGTTTAGTATGATGGTCCCATGTTCAGTGTGTAGAGTTACATAAATGACTCGCTCCATTCACATGGGACTTTGGTAGCTCAGTTCTCAGGAATGGCAGGTTTCCAAGAATTGAGACCCCCACTAATATCAAGAATACCAAGTAATATTTTATACTTTTCCCAGCAGCTCAAGAAGAGGCCCTATTCCAGAGATGGGACCTGCACCTGTCAGACATCCCGTGGATAAGCCAAAAATAGCCAAGGAATACACCTTTAAAAGGGTTGTCCAGTAAATTACAAGATGTCACCTATCCTGTGAATAGGTGATAACTTGTAGATGGGCAGGGGTGCCGACCGGCACCCATGGGCAGAACGGGGTGTTTATCCCTGTTAGACCACTGCTGCCGCACTTATTCCGTATGGGGCTGCGCAGCACTGCCCTCAGTTTCTCCCCCAGCCCCACAGAGAATAAATGGAGTGGTGGTCGGGCCTCTGACCAGCCGTTTAATTCTGGAGCACGAATAAAGGCACTTAAAAGTGCTCTCTTTCTGTCGACCGGTGAGGGCCTTTGCGGTCGGACCCCACGGATCAGCAAGTTATGATCTGTCCTGACGATAGGATGACTTAGTGCGAGAACCCCTTTTAAAGAAGAAGAGCATAAAAAGTGATTTTGAGAACCTTCTTTTAAGCATTTGGTAATAAAATAATATCTACAGCCATATCAGTGATGCAATTATTGAATTATCTTAATACCAGGCACAGCCCATGGTCAAGAGTGGGGCCAATTCATATAACCTGTGACCTTCTTTGGAGGACCCGCTTTCCTACCAGGAAGATTTACAGATTGAAGGAAGAGACCTGCGGATCCCGTTCCTGACCTTAGGCCGGAGTCCCAATATGGCATCAGATGCGATATGCTAAGGACACTCGGCTCCTGCTCTGCTGTGCACGGGAGCAGAGTATCAGTGCTCTGTGCTCCAATCTTCTCGCATGAGAGGATCACAGCACAGCTGCGGAGGAGCCAGAAAAATTAATTTCTCCAACACTTCCTTTGCCGGCGTCGGCGGGAATCGCGGTGCACTCGGGTGACATCCGAGTGCAGTGCGATGTTTCACATGCACCCATAGACTTGCGGTGTATGGGTGCGTGAGATCTGAATTCCGCGTGTAATCTCAGCATGCTGCGTTTTTTATTCCTGTCAGATTGCGATCCGATCAGAGCAGGAAAAAAACACGCCATTGAGAACACAAGCAGAGGATTAAATTGGTACGAACTAAATCTGATTTTTAAATGGATTGCATTCCTCAGATTTAATCGCAAGTGGGAGCGAGCCCATACCCAGGTGACAGGAGGTTAGTAAATGAAATATCACGATGTACAATGCAAATACCTGATACAAATGACATCTTACCTATTCCATAAGCTTTAGCACAAATCCACTGTAAATTAGCAGCAATTTTTGCCCTGAAGGAATCGTACATATCGGGAGGGACAACCTCCACTGGACATTCTGCAAAAGAATCCATTTTTCTTCTAGTGCCGTCTCCAGAAGAACAAACACCAATATCCACCATCTGTATGAAACAGAACAGAAAGACACTTTAAGATGGGAAGAAAGTCCGAGAACATAAGAAAAATTACATGCGCTCAACTGCAGTGACTGCTTTTCATACTCTAGACGGCGATTTCTAAGCAATACAGGCCAATATGTGATATACTGCTAGTACAGGATGGTTCCCCAGCTATACCATGGTGCTACTGCCAGGCAGGAAAGCTGGAGGACAATCCATAGGGGAGTACTCGCGGCAGCCATATTCACTCAATTTTCACATAGGCCCTGCATAAAGAATAGTTTGGCACTGACCCACCAAGTGATGATACTTTACATTAGTACAATTCAGATGCTCACAAAAAAAGTGAGCCAATTAAAACGATTCTGCCACGATCGTAAAGCTTGTGACCGCTTCTAGCCTAAATAATAAAGTATGATGCAAACAAAAGTGCCCCCCAAACACAGTATAATACCCCCACAGTGAATTCCTTCATACGGACAGTATGATGACCCTACTGTCCAACCCGTCACCCCCTCCGGCAAAGTATGGTGACCCCATTGCAGTAGGATTCCCCAACTGTAATCCCCACACATTATAATGTACCCCACACAGCATGATGTATACCTTCATTACCTTCCATACAGCATAATGGGCCCCACACAGCGCCACGTATATAGTATAATGAGCCTCACACAGCGCCACGTATATAGTATAATGAGCCCCACACAGCGCCACGTATATAGTATAATGGGCCTCACACAGCGTCACGTATATAGTATAATGAGCCCCACACAGCGCCACGTATATAGTATAATGAGCCCCACACAGCGCCACGTATATAGTATAATGAGCCCCACACAGCGCCACGTATATAGTATAATGAGCCCCACACAGCGCCACGTATATAGTATAATGAGCCCCACACAGCGCCACGTATATAGTATAATGAGCCCCACACAGCGCCAAGTATATAGTATAATGAGCCCCACACAGCGCTACGTATATAGTATGAGCCCCACACAGCGCCACGTATATAGTATAATGAGCCTCACACAGCGCCACGTATATAGTATAATGAGCCCCACACAGCGCCACGTATATAGTATAATGAGCCCCACACAGCGCTACGTATATAGTATAATGAGCCTCACACAGCGCCACGTATATAGTATAATGAGCCCCACACAGCGCCACGTATATAGTATAATGAGCCTCACACAGCGCCACGTATATAGTATGAGCCCCACACAGCGCCACGTATATAGTATGAGCCTCACACAGCGCCACGCATATAGTATAATGAGCCCCACACAGCGCCACGTATATAGTATAATGGGCCTCACACAGCGCCACGTATATAGTATAATGAGCCCCACACAGCGCCACGTATATAGTATAATGAGCCTCACACAGCGCCACGTATATAGTATAATGAGCCCCACACAGCGCCACGTATATAGTATAATGGGCCCCACACAGCGCCACGTATATAGTATAATGGGCCCCACACAGCGCTACGTATAGTATAATGGGCCCCACACAGTGCTACGTATAGTATAATGGGACCCACATAGTCACGGGCCAATATACTCTCACGGCGAGCCAGAGTTTGATACGTGATTTAAAAGGGAGCCTGTCAGCACATTATTTTATAGAAGGAAATTGTGTCATTGCTGTATAGGCTCTCATCCCTCTTACCAACAAAATACAGACAAAAAAATAGATATAAGAAAACATTTTTTTTTTTTTTTTTGTAAAATTGAACTATACGTGGCGCTGTGTGATTGGCTAGAAGTGCACTGTGGGCATGTCAATGCATGTGTTCTGCACCCTCTAAGTGCAAAACCGACAAAAGACAAAAATATATCTCATACCCTACCATCATTATATATAAATGTAAAGCAAAGTTGCATAATAAATATAGGGTACTTAGTGAACTATTTTTGATCAAAAAAAGTATACAAGCCGTCCCACCAGCGGCAATGTGACCCTAAATTGGGACGGTACCTATACTGCCTAAATTAAAAACCTTACTGTATATCAAAGTTGAAGCAATGCACCCACGGGCCTGGGTGGTCTGGAGTTGGGACCCGGTCCTATTTGTCTACCCTTTTATATGCATTGCTTCAACTTTGATATACAGTAAGGTTTTTAATATAGGCAGTATAGGTACCGTCCCAATTTAGGGTCACCTTGCCGCTGGTGGGACGGCTTGTATACTTTTTTTGATCAAAAATAGTTCACTAAGTACCCTATATTTATTATGCAACTTTGCTTTACATTTATATATAATGATGGTAGGGTATGAGATATATTTTTGTCTTTTGTAGGTTTTGTTTCTTTTTTGCTAGTGTGAACATGCTCCTATTTCTTGCATGTCTACCATCTTAGACCTCAGTTCACATTGCCTGGTTTTTTACCCTCTAAGTGCACCAACATGCCCCCAGTGCACTTGCAGCCTGATTTGAATATATCTACTACCCTACACTTCCCACAATTGGCTCACTGACCAATAGAAAATAATAAAATAAATGAAAAAAATAAGGTATTGTTATTTTGGGGAGAGGGAGAACAAGCGTCTATTCAGCCATAATTACTTCTATGGGTAAACCGTATTGGCAGGTTTCCTATATATATATATATATATATATATATATATATATATATATATAAAAAAAAAGGTAGAAACCCCTTTCAATGATTACCTTAAACAAAAGAAATAATAATAATAAAAAAAAAGCAATGACTTTAATGATCAGGTTTTGTTCTTTTCAAGCATTTGGTTACTTTTCAGAAATGGCAAAAATGGAAATGCACAGTACATAGATATCTGCAGTTTTCACTAAAATAAGGCTTATCATATAATATCAAATATTAGCAATGAAGGACAACATAGGACATCCTAATTAAACTTTCTCCGCACATCCGATTAGGCATTAACACAAAGGAGGAAGTGTCTAATCGCTCCGGGACTCGGACTCTTTGTTGCAGGAGCTCCAGGTTCAGATACACAACTGAAGGCACCGGACGACTGATGCTTGGTATAAAGGGGGATTTGTGGGTCACGTGGTGTAAGGTAATTGTGTGTTTTGGGAGCAGATTTATTTATTTATTTTTTTTTTTTTACAGATGTCAAGAATACAAAGGCAGCTGCTGACAGGGGCAAAACAGACGATTACCACCCATGCACAACAGACGGCCCGCACCTCTCATACTTCCAGGGACTTATCGGCTTGTACCAGGCCCCACCTTAATTATCAGTCCTGATCCAGTGTATGACAATAATCCCGTCATGTCCAGTGACACCAAATGCAATTTACTAGCACACGGTCCATTTAAGAGAAGCCCCTTATAGAAATGGCTTGACATCACAGACCACAGGCCATATGGAGTCTATAGTCTACCCCCTCCCCACTACGCTTAACTAATTAGCACTAACACCTCTCCACTGCTCCCCGGCATAAGCCGCACGCCCTCCCACCGCTCCTAACCCCCTTCCTGAGCACACCCATCATTCATTCCCAATGTGGCATCACACCGCCAGAGTTTACTAGCCAAATCCTTGTGCACAATTTGAAGGATTTCTCATTTATCTCGATTAAAGAGGGGGAACCAGAATCCTGTGCAAGTTCAGCTTCACCCATCTGACATTTGTGGTCCAAGTACAGACGGGCCGGGGGTCTCCTGACCAGAACCCAATGGTTTCATAAGCATATATAAGGCAATAGAGTTCGGACTAAGTCCATGAATGTTGGGTGTGTGAAGCCGGCCTAAGGGCGAATTCACACATTGCCGTCAAATCATATTTTTTTCAATTTTGCTGCAATTATCACTACATTTTGTAACACTTTTCAACAATGGCAATTTGACTACAACGTGTGAATGCATCGTGTGTGCTCCACTGAATGGATTTCTATATAAAGCGGAGGCCTGATGGGAGTTGTAGTTTTGCAAAAGCTGGAGATCACCAATCTAGGCCAAAAATTCAAGTAACCGCGTAACTTTATGACCCAGTCGTGTCCAAATTTGCAGTCTGTGTTCCCAGGGGCGTTGTGCCATTAATCCTGGTTCTACCTCCTTCTGCAAAACGGGCATCAGATCGCACATGTTGCCATCCTCTGTCCACGTGGAAAAACGCTCATGTGGATCTGGGCCATTGCCCATTAATGATCGGTGGGCCGTTCCTGGGACGCACTTTTCTCATAGAAGTGAATGGAGCTGAGCTGCAATACCAGCTGAGGACAGGTGTGGCGCCATTATTTTTTTTGCAGAAAGCAGCCCTGTTTTTCTAGACGTAGATGACCCGGGTGACTACATGTTCCTGCGCCACAGTCGTAGGCAGGACCTCCTGTCACTGGCAGAAAGGCTTTGCCGGAGGCTGCAACTCGCCTGTCTACAGCAGATGACACTGGGATCACTGCCCCAATACTAGGGAAAGTGACCGAGCCCTGCCCAAGACCCCCCAAAACTGCCCCCACAATGGACGACCCCAATATGGCTGCACATTAGGCTCCGCCCCGGTGTGATGACATCACTATGCACTCAGCTGATGTCATCGCACCTCGGTGCCGCCCACTAGAGGGCTGGTGACATATGGAGACCCCCAGACATAGGAGACCCCACTGCTACATCACTGCCCATCACAGGAATAGTAGTGTTATTTTCCCATCAGTGCACCTGCCCCCCTCCCTGAATGAAAGCCCCCCATACATGAGCATTCAGCCCCACTACTACAGCGAAGGAGACACCTGCTACAATGGCCGCCAGCAGCCTCTTACCTCTATGTGCTCCGGGCACCGAACATCCCCTTCTCACCTCACTGCCGAGGCCTACATGTCACCGGGGCCGGGGGCTCACTCACCGAGGAGACCCCTCCCTCCCGCCACCGCACAGCCGGGTCCTATCCCCGCTCTTCTTTAGTCACAGCCGCCTCCCGCCCTCCCGGGGGCCGCTCGGTGCCGCAGACACTGACAGGGATCCGTTGGTTACCCGGGGATGTGACTGCGCGTGCGCACCTGGTTGCTAGCGCTCAACCTGGTGAACAAGCGACAGTGGTAGCACGCGTGCGCGAAAAGCGCCTGTTGGTCTTGCTGCGCAGGCGCGACGAGTTGCTAGCGGAACGCCTAGGAATGCGAAGCTACATATGCGCATGCGTTGCTCCATTCCGCCCATTGTCATTCTCTATTGTGCCTTTTAAGGCATTGGCCACTCCCCAAAACTGTCAGCTCTGTGTATGTGGTACCCGGACTGTGCAGGGAGCGTGCATCTCCATCACAAGGGTCCAACCTGACAGCTGTGTGTGTGGTACCCGGACTGTGCAGGGAGCGTGCATCTCCATCACATGGGCCCAACCTGTCAGCTGTGTGTGTGGTACCCGGACTGTGCAGGGAGCGTGCATCTCCATCACATGGGCCCAATACTGTCAGCTGTGTGTGTGGTACCCGGACCGTGCAGGGAGCGTGCATCTCCATCACATGGGCCCAATACTGTCAGCTGTGTGTGTGGTACCCGGACTGTGCAGGGAGCGTGCGTCTCCATCACAAGGGTCCAACCTGACAGCTGTGTGTGTGGTACCCGGACTGTGCAGGGAGCGTGCATCTCCATCACAAGGGTCCAACCTGTCAGCTGTGTGTGTGGTACCCGGACTGTGCAGGGAGCGTGCATCTCCATCACATGGGCCCAATACTGTCAGCTGTGTGTGTGGTACCCGGACTGTGCAGGGAGCGTGCATCTCCATCACATGGGCCCAATACTGTCAGCTGTGTGTGTGGTACCCGGACCGTGCAGGGAGCGTGCATCTCCATCACATGGGCCCAATACTGTCAGCTGTGTGTGTGGTACCCGGACTGTGCAGGGAGCGTGCGTCTCCATCACATGGGCCCAATACTGTCAGCTGTGTGTGTGGTACCCGGACTGTGCAGGGAGCATGCATCTCCATCACATGGGCCCAATACTGTCAGCTGTGTGTGTGGTACCCGGACCGTGCAGGGAGCGTGCATCTCCATCACATGGGCCCAATACTGTCAGCTGTGTGTGTGTGGTACCCGGACTGTGCAGGGAGCGTGCATCTCCATCACATGGGCCCAATACTGTCAGCTCTGTGTGTGTGGTTCCCGGACTGTGCAGGGAGCGTGCATCTCCATCACATGGGCCCAACCTGTCAGCTGTGTGTGTGGTACCTGGACTGTGCAGGGAGCGTGCATCTCCATCACAAGGGTCCAACCTGTCAGCTGTGTGTGTGGTACCCGGACCGTGCATCTCCATCACAAGGGTCCAACCTGTCAGCTGTGTGTGTGGTACCCGGACTGTGCAGGGAGCGTGCATCTCCATCACATGGGCCCAATACTGTCAGCTGTGTGTGTGGTACCCGGACTGTGCAGGGAGCGTGCATCTCCATCACATGGGCCCAATACTGTCAGCTGTGTGTGTGGTACCCGGACTGTGCAGGGAGCGTGCATCTCCATCACATGGGCCCAATACTGTCAGCTGTGTGTGTGGTACCCGGACTGTGCAGGGAGCATGCATCTCCATCACAAGGGTCCAACCTGTCAGCTGTGTGTGTGGTACCTGGACTGTGCAGGGAGCGTGCATCTCCATCACAAGGGTCCAACCTGTCAGCTGTGTGTGTGGTACCCGGACCGTGCAGGGAGCGTGCATCTCCATCACAAGGGTCCAACCTGTCAGCTGTGTGTGTGGTACCCGGACTGTGCAGGGAGCGTGCATCTCCATCACATGGGCCCAATACTGTCAGCTGTGTGTGTGGTACCCGGACTGTGCAGGGAGCGTGCATCTCCATCACATGGGCCCAATACTGTCAGCTGTGTGTGTGGTACCCGGACTGTGCAGGGAGCGTGCATCTCCATCACATGGGTCCGACCTGTCAGCTGTGTGTGTGGTACCTGGACTGTGCAGGGAGCGTGCATCTCCATCACATGGGCCCAATACTGTCAGCTGTGTGTGTGGTACCCGGACTGTGCAGGGAGGTGCATCTCCATCACATGGGTCCAACCTGTCAGCTGTGTGTGTGGTACCCGGACTGTGCAGGGAGCATGCATCTCCATCACATGGGTCCAACCTATCAGCTGTGTGTGTGGTACCCGGACTGTGCAGGCAGCGTGCATCTCCATCACATGGGCCTAATACTGTCAGCTGTGTGTGTGGTACCCGGACTGTGCAGGGAGCGTGCATCTCCATCACATGGGCCCAATACTGTCAGCTGTGTGTGTGGTACCAGGACTGTGCAGGGAGCGTGCATCTCCATCACATGGGCCCAACCTGTCAGCTGTGTGTGTGGTACCCGGACTGTGCAGGGAGCGTGCATCTCCATCACATGGGTCCAACCTGTCAGCTGTGTGTGTGGTACCCGGACTGTGCAGGGAGCGTGCATCTCCATCACATGGGCCCAATACTGTCAGCTGTGTGTGTGGTACCCGGACTGTGCAGGGAGCGTGCATCTCCATCGCATGGGCCCAATACTGTCAGCTGTGTGTGTGGTACCCGGACTGTGCAGGGAGCGTGCATCTCCATCACATGGGTCCAACTTGTCAGCTGTGTGTGTGGTACCCGGACTGTGCAGGGAGCGTGCATCTCCATCACATGGGTCCAACCTGTCAGCTGTGTGTGTGGTACCCGGACTGTGCATCTCCATCACATGGGCCCAATACTGTCAGCTGTGTGTGTGGTACCCGGACTGTGCAGGGAGCGTGCATCTCCATCGCATGGGCCCAATACTGTCAGCTGTGTGTGTGGTACCCGGACTGTGCAGGGAGCGTGCATCTCCATCACATGGGTCCGACCTGTCAGCTGTGTGTGTGGTACCCGGACTGTGCAGGGAGCGTGCATCTCCATCACATGGGCCCAATACTGTCAGCTGTGTGTGTGTGGTACCCGACTGTGCAGGGAGCGTGCATCTCCATCACAAGGGTCCAACCTGTCAGCTGTGTGTGTGGTACCCGGACTGTGCAGGGAGCGTGCATCTCCATCACAAGGGTCCAACCTGTCAGCTGTGTGTGTGGTACCTGGACTGTGCAGGGAGCGTGCATCTCCATCACAAGGGTCCAACCTGTCAGCTGTGTGTGTGGTACCCGGACCGTGCAGGGAGCGTGCATCTCCATCACAAGGGTCCAACCTGTCAGCTGTGTGTGTGGTACCCGGACTGTGCAGGGAGCGTGCATCTCCATCACATGGGCCCAATACTGTCAGCTGTGTGTGTGGTACCCGGACTGTGCAGGGAGCGTGCATCTCCATCACATGGGCCCAATACTGTCAGCTGTGTGTGTGGTACCCGGACTGTGCAGGGAGCGTGCATCTCCATCACATGGGTCCGACCTGTCAGCTGTGTGTGTGGTACCTGGACTGTGCAGGGAGCGTGCATCTCCATCACATGGGCCCAATACTGTCAGCTGTGTGTGTGGTACCCGGACTGTGCAGGGAGCGTGCATCTCCATCACATGGGTCCAACCTATCAGCTGTGTGTGTGGTACCCGGACTGTGCAGGCAGCGTGCATCTCCATCACATGGGCCCAATACTGTCAGCTGTGTGTGTGGTACCCGGACTGTGCAGGGAGCGTGCATCTCCATCACATGGGCCCAATACTGTCAGCTGTGTGTGTGGTACCCGGACTGTGCAGGGAGCGTGCATCTCCATCACATGGGCCCAACCTGTCAGCTGTGTGTGTGGTACCCGGACTGTGCAGGGAGCGTGCATCTCCATCACATGGGTCCAACCTGTCAGCTGTGTGTGTGGTACCCGGACTGTGCAGGGAGCGTGCATCTCCATCACATGGGCCCAATACTGTCAGCTGTGTGTGTGGTACCCGGACTGTGCAGGGAGCGTGCATCTCCATCGCATGGGCCCAATACTGTCAGCTGTGTGTGTGGTACCCGGACTGTGCAGGGAGCGTGCATCTCCATCACATGGGTCCAACTTGTCAGCTGTGTGTGTGGTACCCGGACTGTGCAGGGAGCGTGCATCTCCATCACATGGGTCCAACCTGTCAGCTGTGTGTGTGGTACCCGGACTGTGCAGGGAGCGTGCATCTCCATCACATGGGCCCAATACTGTCAGCTGTGTGTGTGGTACCCGGACTGTGCAGGGAGCGTGCATCTCCATCGCATGGGCCCAATACTGTCAGCTGTGTGTGTGGTACCCGGACTGTGCAGGGAGCGTGCATCTCCATCACATGGGTCCGACCTGTCAGCTGTGTGTGTGGTACCCGGACTGTGCAGGGAGCGTGCATCTCCATCACATGGGCCCAATACTGTCAGCTGTGTGTGTGGTACCCGGACTGTGCAGGGAGCGTGCATCTCCATCACATGGGTCCAACCTGTCAGCTGTGTGTGTGGTACCCGGACTGTGCAGGGAGCGTGCATCTCCATCACATGGGTCCAACCTGTCAGCTGTGTGTGTGGTACCCGGACTGTGCAGGGAGCGTGCATCTCCATCACATGGGCCCAATACTGTCAGCTGTGTGTGTGGTACCCGGACTGTGCAGGGAGCGTGCATCTCCATCACATGGGCCCAATACTGTCAGCTGTGTGTGTGTGGTACCCGGACTGTGCAGGGAGCGTGCATCTCCATTACATGGGTCCAACCTGTCAGCTGTGTGTGTGGTACCCGGACCGTGCAGGGAGCGTGCATCTCCATCACATGGGCCCAATACTGTCAGCTGTGTGTGTGGTACCCGGACCGTGCAGGGAGCGTGCATCTCCATCACATGGGCCCAACCTGTCAGCTGTGTGTGTGGTACCCGGACTGTGCAGGGAGCGTGCATCTCCATCACATGGGCCCAATACTGTCAGCTCTGTGTGTGTGGTACCCGGACTGTGCAGGGAGCGTGCATCTCCATCACATGGGCCCAACCTGTCAGCTGTGTGTGTGGTACCCGAACTGTGCAGGGAGCGTGCATCTCCATCACATGGGCCCAATACTGTCAGCTGTGTGTGTGTGGTACCCGAACTGTGCAGGGAGCGTGCATCTCCATCACATGGACCCAATACTGTCAGCTGTGTGTGTGTGGTACCCGGACTGTGCAGGGAGCGTGCATCTCCATCACATGGGCCCAATACTGTCAGCTCTGTGTGTGTGGTTCCCGGACTGTGCAGGGAGCGTGCATCTCCATCACATGGGCCCAACCTGTCAGCTGTGTGTGTGGTACCCGAACTGTGCAGGGAGCGTGCATCTCCATCACATGGGCCCAATACTGTCAGCTCTGTGTGTGTGGTACCCGGACTGTGCAGGGAGCGTGCATCTCCATCACATGGGCCCAACCTGTCAGCTGTGTGTGTGGTACCCGAACTGTGCAGGGTGCGTGCATCTCCATCACATGGGCCCAATACTGTCAGCTGTGTGTGTGGTACCCGGACCGTGCATCTCCATCACATGGGCCCAATACTGTCAGCTGTGTGTGTGTGGTACCCGGACTGTGCAGGGAGCGTGCATCTCCATCACATGGGCCCAATACTGTCAGCTCTGTGTGTGTGGTTCCCGGACTGTGCAGGGAGCGTGCATCTCCATCACATGGGCCCAACCTGTCAGCTGTGTGTGTGGTACCCGGACTGTGCAGGGAGCGTGCATCTCCATCACATAGGCCCAATACTGTCAGCTGTGTGTGTGTGGTACCCGGACTGTGCAGGGAGCGTGCATCTCCATCACATGGGCCCAATACTGTCAGCTGAGTGTGTGTGGTACCCGGACTGTGCAGGGAGCGTGCATCTCCATCACATGGGTTCAACATGTCAGCTGAGTGTGTGGTACCCAGACCGTGCATCTCCATCACATGGGCCCAATACTGTCAGCTGTGTGTGTGGTACCCGGACTGTGCAGGGAGCGTGCATCTCCATCACATGGGCCCAATACTGTCAGCTGTGTGTGTGGTACCCGGACCGTGCAGGGAGCGTGCATCTCCATCACATGGGCCCAACCTGTCAGCTGTGTGTGTGGTACCCGGACTGTGCAGGGAGCGTGCATCTCCATCACATGGGCCCAATACTGTCAGCTGTGTGTGTGGTACCCGGACTGTGCAGGGAGCGTGCATCTCCATCACATGGGCCCAACCTGTCAGCTGTGTGTGTGGTACCCGAACTGTGCAGGGAGCGTGCATCTCCATCACATGGGCCCAATACTGTCAGCTGTGTGTGTGTGGTACCCGAACTGTGCAGGGAGCGTGCATCTCCATCACATGGACCCAATACTGCCAGCTGTGTGTGTGTGGTACCCGAATTGTGCAGGGAGCGTGCATCTCCATCACATGGACCCAATACTGCCAGCTGTGTGTGTGTGGTACCCGGACTGTGCAGGGAGCGTGCATCTCCATCACATGGGTCCAACCTGTCAGCTGAGTGTGTGGTACCCAGACCATGCAGGGAGCGTGCATCTCCATCACATGGGTCCAACCTGTCAGCTGTGTGTGTGGTACCCGGACTGTGCAGGGAGCGTGCATCTCCATCACATGGGCCCAATACTGTCAGCTGTGTGTGTGTGGTACCCTGACTGTGCAGAGAGCGTGCATCTCCATTACATGGGTCCAACCTGTCAGCTGTGTGTGTGGTACCCAGACCATGCAGGGAGCGTGCATCTCCATCACATGGGCCCAATACTGTCAGCTGTGTGTGTGTGGTACCCGGACTGTGCAGGGAGATTGCATCTCCATTACATGGGTCCAACCTGTCAGCTGTGTGTGTGGTACCCGGACCGTGCATCTCCATTACATGGGTCCAACCTGTCAGCTGTGTGTGTGGTACCCAGACCATGCAGGGAGCGTGCATCTCCATCACATGGGTCCAACCTGTCAGCTGTGTGTGTGGTACCCGGACCGTGCAGGGAGCGTGCATCTCCATCACATGGGCCCAATACTGTCAGCTGTGTGTGTGTGTGGTACCCGGACTGTGCAGGGAGCATGCATCTCCATCACATGGGCCCAACCTGTCAGCTATGTGTGGTACCCGAACTGTGCATCTCCATCAAATGGGCCTGACCCAAAACACACAAAAGGCGCAGGAGAAACATGCAAAGTGCTGCAAAAGGGCAAAACACGGTACACGTGATCGCTTCATGTCAGAAAGTCATTTTTTGGATGAATTAGCCCAATTATACTCAAAACCTAAAACATACAGGCAATGACATGGCCGCCGGTGGTCCTTATGAGGACCGTGCAGGGGCAGACATAATTGGTGCAACCTGTGCAGCCGCACTGGGGCCCAGGAGGTCAGGGGGCTCATACCACCTCCAAAGCAGGGGGAGTTGTACATTATGATTAGCTCTTGGGCTGCAAAAGGCCCATGTACAGTGTTGGCACAGGGGCCTGTGTGTCTTCCAGTGGTACCGAGGATACTAGGAAGCTGAGATATAGAAGGGGTTTGAAGCAGGGGCAGCTTTATCCATCCTTAGAGACAAATCCAGCCCTCCGGGGGGATGTAAGGTCTCATTGTTACCCCGCAGGGTCATTATTTTATATCAAGAAAAACAAACAAACGGTGCCTAGAGTGTTCCCGACAGGTCGCACACTGGCACAGGACAGATAAAGCTGCAGTACAATGTCAGGATACCACGAAGAGATGCCCCCGGGGCAGTATCCAGGTGAATGGGCCCAACCTCGCTGCCTGGCATGTGCCACCACATGTGACTAAGGCCGGTTTTATAAACCACAATGTCCGAACCAGCCAAAGGTCTCCTGACCGAAACTCAACAGTCTCCGCAGCCCATATGAGACTGCAGAGTTTGCATCCAGAGACCCGCGGCCGGTCCGGACATCGCAGACTAGTCCTGGATACGTGAAACCGGACTTATATATAAGTAGGCCAGTTCATGGGCAACATGGTGCCCTTCAAAATGACACCCTAGGAGGTCTTCTTCCTGAGAGATCCACTAAATCTACTTTCTTAAAGTGGCTGTCTGCCTTTGGGGCTCAATATTATTTTTGTATTGCAATTGGGTTTTGCTAAATATTTTGCACCATTTGCATTTTATAGCCTCTGTTTGCAGGCTGCAGAAGGAGTTAAAGAAGCACTCTTCCTGCCATCAAAATGTTTATTCTCAATATATTGCAGTCGTCATATTACATAGCCCTCTGCACTTACAATTGCTCATTTTGTCTTTATACCCAGATAAATCTTCTGTTTTCCATTAGATCTATGACATCACGTGATTAGAAAACTGACTAGCTGAATCCTTCTAAGCTCTATGTAGAAACAGGAGGTCAATTTTCCCTGTATGAGTCACAAGCCACCTTCCCTGGCAGGGGGAAGGAGCGGAGCAGCTGGGTCAGGTGGTGAAGAGGGGAATGATAAATGCAGGGAAAGAAGAGACTTCTTGTTTCTACATAGAGCAGAGAAAAGAGAACAATTAGCTGGGTAGAAAGGCAAAATGAGCAATTGTAAGTACACAGTGCCATAGCCATATAATATGACTAGCTATTGAGCCCGTTTTATGCCCAGGTGGTGAGCATTTTTATTGGTATATGGTCTCCCATGCTGATATGTGCTGCCCCCATCCTGGTATTTGTGCTGCCCCCATCCTGGTCCTCCATCCTGTTATGTGCTGCCCTCACCCCCCCCCAATCCTCGTGTGATTGGTACCCCCTCAACCCCACCCCCCCAATAATGGTATGCTTGGTACCCCCTCAACACCCCCCCCCCAATCCTGGTATGCTTGGTACCCCCTCAACCCCACCCCCCCAATCATGGTATGCTTGGTACCCCCTCAACACCCCCCCCCCCCAATCCTGGTATGCTTGGTACCCCCTCAACACCCCCCCCCCCAATCCTGGTATGCTTGGTACCCCCTCAACACCCCCCCCCCAATCCTGGTATGCTTGGTACCCCCTCACCCCCCCCCCCAATCCTGGGATGCTTGGTACCCCCTCACCCCCCCCAATCCTGGTATGCTTGGTACCCCCTCACCCCCCCCCCCCAATCCTGGTATGCTTGGTACCCCCTCCCCCCCCAATCCTGGTATGCTTGGCACCCCCCTCACCCCCCAATCCTGGTATGCTTGGTACCCCCCTCACCCCCCAATCCTGGTATGCTTGGTACCCCTCATCCCCCAATCCTGGTACTGGTATGTGTGGCCCCCTCATCCTTTTCACACAGCACACATACAAAAAAAAAAAAAAAACACTCACCTCTCTTCCCTGTGCTCCAGCGCTGCTGTGTCCTGTTCTGCCGGGGGAGGAGTGTGGCGCCGGAGTACGCGCGTGCCCATGCCATGCTGTCCAGTGCCATTTTGCTGAAGACACACTGCAAATGTGTCTTCAGTAAAATGGCGCCGGATAGCACTATGCGCAGATTCCGACGGCGCATTCATCTCCCGGCTACCGGCCCGAAGACACAGCGCGGTCTCCCGGATAGGGGAGTTGTTAGGGGGCCGGAGATCGCGGTATGAGTTCAGTGCTTACGCATACCGCGGTCTCCGGGGCCACAATCCTCATCCTAAACTCCTAGTTTAGGATGTGTTTGCGTTCCTCTATGGGGTCCAGACTGCGCAGGCACGTAGCACTTGCACAGTCTATAGAGGCTTCAGACAGATGGACGCTTGTACGATTATATTATAGCTGACTGCAATATATTAAGAGGATAAAAAAATTTGGTGGGGGAACCAGTGCTTCTTTAACTTGAGAACCAGTGAGTGAGCTCAGTGGATAGCCGAGTGTGTAACTATAACCTGCCTTTTTCTTAGCTCCCCTCAGCAGATTTATGACCACAGCAAGCTTGAATTTGCAGGAAATCAAAGAGGTTGTAAAAGCCAAATAGTGCAAAATTTGCAATGAGTCACAATTGCAAAAATTATTTATATCCACCCAAATGCATGCATATATTTATATAGATTTAAAAAAAAAAAAAAAAAAAAAAAATCAGCAAGGGTGGACAACTTCTCTAAAGGTCATCTTTGTCTCTTCCTTTTATTCACACAGAAACCTCAGGAAGATTTTTGCACCGCACCCACCATATGTGGATAATGGGTTACCAGATGGAGGATTGCAGAAGTAGAAGATATCTGTATGGGACCAGGAGATTTGGAGTGAAGTGGTGGCTCGGAGCCACCATACAGCTCCTCATATCTCAGCTTGTAAGGTTGCATTGGAGGGTTCCTTGCCTGCTCCCCAGTAATATTATCCAGGCTTTTATAGGAGACATCTTGTTGGCATCTTTGGCACACCAGGTAACCTTCTATGTGGCATCTCCACAGTCTCGTCATTCACTCCAGCTCACTGACACACCACTGATGGACAAGCCTGGATCCAACTACCATCTAGCCCAACCCCAGGTCTTCCAGGTACCACATCCCAACCATCCACACACTCTTAATTGGCACCAAACTGCTCCTATACATCAGCTGCTCTAAGTTCTTCTATCAGCATTGTGGTACAGGGGCCCATAATCCCCATGATTGCTAACTATGTGCGGATGCTTTAGGACCACCCCATTCCTTACTGGTGTTACATGCACGCCGCTAGGTTCAGATAGGGGCGAGACAGGTTACATGAATTCTTTGGAATCCTGGGGGAACCGTTACTCAGGGTGACCATAGACCATGTGCTGCAGCGTCTCTCAGGCACACACACGTAGGTTGTTTCACTTGCTGACCAGACACACTTGAAAAGAGTCCTCAAACGGTAGAACAGTAGCATTTAATAAGAAGCGGCACAGCCAGTGCAAGTTAAGTCTTATGAGCAACAGGCTCCAGTGACAAACAGTACAGTTTCCTTAGCAGAACAGCAGTTCACAGTCTTCCCAGTAGTATAAGACAGCACAGTTCTAATGCAAAGGCACATTAATGAACACAGCATTCTTTACAGCACAGTGAGATGGGGGAAGGTGGGAGGGTTTGCTGAGGGAGATGATCCCTGTGACACCATTTCTTCCAGTCCTTATCTTTCTGCTTGACAATACTCTGCACTGCTAGTTCAGGAACTCTACCTGACCTGTGCTTAGCTTCACTCCTGACTTGAATCCTTTTCACTTGCAGGGGCGTTTCTGTTGGATGCAGAACACACACACCACCTTTCTCTTCAGCTCCAGCTAGACAGTAAACAACTTCCCTACAATCTCCCTTGGGCTCTGCTAAAACACTCCCCTTCTCCTGTTACTGTGTTAACCCCTCTAGTTGCTGGATGCTTCTGGATCACAACACTTCCTTTCCCATGTGCTTGTGTTACTTCTAATAGTTGCTGAATGCTTTTAAAGCAACAGCACTACTTCTGCATGTCACACTCTGCAACAGCACTACTTGTGGATGTCACACTGGAAACACACATTTTGGTTACACTATCACACTTTTTTTGCCCATGACACTACAGATTTGCTGGGACGGTTAATGAAAAATCTGATTAGTCCTAGCACATTTGGGATAGTTGACATGTATGACGTTCCAGCATCACAACGTCCACATCAATGCAAGGTCTTTCTGGGCCCACACTGAGCTGGAGCTGGCACCTCCACAGGACGCTGACAACCAGGACACAAATATTCCTGCTTACAGGTCATGATGTTACCGCTGCGTAGAGTGGCTCACCGCATCATGAAACCAGTTGATCGTACATCACAATATAATAGTATATTCATCACACTGCCAAAATCTACTCGTAATGGCAATACTAAGCAAAGAAATGCCATAAGAGGGTTTTCAATGACTCCTCGGGCCAAGCTCGTGTACTGCAGCAGAGCTCCTATTGTAGTGAACAGGAGCGGAGCAGCAGTCCTTGAGACCCTCTTATGGGCTGTTCGTGCTACGTACACAAGGAACATGGTAACAGCTGATCGGTGGGGGTGCAGGGTGTCAGACCCTGGCCTAAGAATAGGCCATCAATATGAAAATTTTGGACAACCAATTAAAGTTTTACTTTTAAAGGTGATGAGAGATCCAATAATTTTTTACAGCCCTGGTAGCAGCAATGATACTTAGAAGGGAATTTACAAGACATAACTATAATGTAGTTAGGCCTAATGGCAGGAAACGTGGAGACCTCACATTCATCTGCACAACAGATCCCTATCCAGACAAGTCTATCCGGCCGGCTGCATAAGAATCCAGTGTTTGAGTCACAGCCAAATCCCCGGTCATGACATAAGCAATTACCTAAGAGCTCTGCTACCTACTCGGTGACTTATAGGAAGGACTATGCACAAACAAGAAAGTTATGAAACGTGTGCATTGTTAACTCAGACACAAATATCTGGGTTGTTAATCTACAGGATTGGATTGTGTAAGGCTTGGCCCACAAAACACATATGCGAATCCAAAAAGAATATGATTTACCGCGATGCAAGAACCATCAGCGGGTTTCCTGCTCCAGAGTCAACAGCCTTATAGGCATACATGAAGCTGTCGAGTTCTGGTTCAGGAGACTCGCGGCCGGTCCGTGCTTCTCACACCAGGAGACTCGCGACCAGTCTGTGCTCCTCAGGTTGTCTAGTTCGGGTCAGGAGACTCGCGGCCGGTCTGTGCTCCTCAGGTTGTCTAGTTCGGGTCAGGAGACTCGCGACCAGTCTGTGCTCCTCAGGTTGTCTAGCTCGGGTCTGGAGACTCGAGGCCGGTCCGTGCTTCTCACACCAGGAGACTTGCAGCCTGTCCATGCTTCTCATGCTGTCTAGCTCAGGTCAGGGGACTTGCGGCCGGTCCGTGCTTCTCAGGCTGTCTAGTTTGGGTCAGGGGACCCACAGCCAATTTCAAGCTTCTCAAGTTGTCGAGTTTTGAGTCAGGAAACCACTGTCAGGTCTGTGTTTCTGAAGCTGTCAAGTTTGGAACAGGAGACCCATGGCTGGTCCATGCATCACAGTCAGTAATCGGACCGCGAAACACGGATGTGTGAATCTGGTCTTAGGATGGCAATAGACATGACCATCCACTAATTTCCATAGCCATTTCTCCCAAATCTGTTCTGACTAGCTAATCAGGCAATGTTTGGGACTTCAGTGGAGTTGCTGTGGCGCCCCTGAGGGTTCAGTCGCCACAGAGGTACTGCACCTCACCCAGAGGTGTGGTGTCTCCTTCTCTCTTTAGGAGCTCTGCTCCACAAGTAGGGCCCAGTCATAGAGGCCCAGGTGGGGAGCAGAGGAGTAGGCTCCGTTCTAAGAAGGGATCCTAGGGGGTACGGCGAGTGCAGGACGGCACCCGTACGCCCCACATCTGTCAGAAGACAGAGGGATCGTAGGCCACAAGAAGGGGACCGGCCCCTGGTCCAGCCGTGTTACTCCAGGTCTCGGCTGGGAAAACCGGAGGCTTCTGGCTTCTATAGCCAGTTGCCGAAGCCTCATTCTAATCCCCGTGAGGGTCAAGCAGGTCCGGGAACTCCGACGAGACAGAAGGGACTTCAGAGCACCCGAGCGGGATTGAGAGTGGGAAGCACAGGGCAGGAGGGAGAAAGACCCAGCGTGATGACGGTCTAGCTAGGAACACAAGAAAGTGGGGTTCTGCCAGGTACCCCTGATCTACCTGAGGAACTGCTGAACCCCTGCCTGGTGAACACAGCGCGACGTGGGAGGCTGACACCTGTACAGTGGTCCAGTGTAACTGACATAAGAACTGTGAGTAAAAACTCGGATGACTGCACCGCACTGCCTCCGTCCCTTCTTTCATCTGCGCCATCTCTCCCTCCTGGCACTACAACGCCCAGCGCAACCTACACTGCCCTGGAGCTAGCTCTAACTGTGGAGAGCCACGCCATCCCTGCTGCCGTAACACCAGCTCCAGAGGACTGCTCCGCAGCGGCGGCTCCCTTTGGCCGCATTCCACAGGTGGCGTCACGAACACTATTCCAAAAAAAACCCCCATATAAATAGAAATACCCCCCTTTTCACTGACCACCCTTGATCACGGACCGGGCCAGCTACCGTGATATCCCCCAGCAATCTGAGGCCCGGTTGCCGAGTGCCCCACGGCCCAGGGGGCGCGTCATTGCCAGATGCCCAAATTGTCAAATAGGGGCAAATTTGGTGGTCACTGTGGAATAGTTAATGAATATAAATATGAAATTGGTTTGGGGGCCATTTGGAGGGTGCATGTTTTCACAACAGGTTTGAGGAAATCCTCATTTTCTGGGAAAAAAGTGCTAGTTACACAAAATGTAACCACACAATAGTATGCCCTTTACCATGGACCCACAGAGACAAAGAGCCCTTTCCACATTGGAGATACACATACACGTACAATGCATCATTACATACCCCCTGCCTCCATAGGGACTGGGTAGTTGGTCATCACCATAAACTAGCAGGACAAGCCAAGGAGCTCTGGGCTACAAGGACTTGACTAGCAGCTCCTGGACCCAATGTATTACTGGGAACTAGCTCCCCAGTTTGCAGGCCCCACCAACAATGCATTACCAGGAAATACTGGACTGAACCACCTTTTACCCAAATTCCAGTTGGCAAATTTACAAAAATGCATACCATAAAGATATGGTCCACATAACCAGCTACCAGTCCAACAAACCTCAATGTCATCAGCAGATTCGTCTCAAAAATATATATATATTTTAGTTATTAAAACAGATCTGCCACTGATTTTACAACACAAACTGCATAGATTATATAAATCTCACACCTGAAGGGTCATGTGTACTTACTTTGAAAATTCATGACAGAATTTAAAGAGGAGTCCAATAAAATGCTAATTTTAATATTGGTCAAAAAAGATTGTTGCCATTTTCATATGGATTTGTAAAGCAAGTCACCCAGCAACATACTGTACTGTCTAATGTTTAAAGGATTTATTGTGAAAATGTGAAAAGTGGTAAAAGATCCCTTTAAGATGATTTTTTCACTGAATAAATCCTATTTCAGGATTGGATCCTGATGGGTAATGTGTCAGGAAATGGAAGACAATACAGTCAAGCTGAGATGGATCAGTAAATGCATTATAAAAAAAAAAAGCAATTACCTAGGTAATAAAAACCACGGCCACAGCGGGGAGAATGTCCACTCCCTAGTAATTAAAAAAAAAATAATTAATTCCTTCATTATTTGCTCACTTTGGCTGAGCCAAGCAAAATTGTTACATCTTTTTTTTTTTAATTCAGTACTAAACATTTTGATTTTACATACTCAGAAAAAAATTTTTGCAATAAGATGTGAAAAAAAAAAAAAAATGGAACATTTGAAAAATAAAAACATAAATAAATAAATAAATGACTGCAGGGCAAATTCAGGCAGTATGGGGGAAAAAAGGAAGTGGAAGATGCCTAAAGTATCTACAATGTCCAGACTGACTCAAACTCATAAGAACTACAATGTCGGGAGACCCACGGTCAGTCTGGGCATTGCGGTGCATATATGGAGCATGAAAAACACTCATGTGATCCCAACCTAACTGTTGGGGGTGCTCCATTTTGCCCAAAATATTAATCATCAGAAAGGCCCATGTATCCGCAGCCCTCATTAAATCAGCATTGCTGACAACTAATGCCTTCCTTGCTTTGCAAAGCCAAGGTGACCAATTCTGCAGATAGGTGGGCACAGCGCGCATCCTCTGAACTGGGCTTCAAGCCCACTCTGAAACTTCTGCATGAGGTTCTCTGCTCCTTTATAATATTGTGACTTTCTAATATACTTTATGTTTCAGGATCTCTGCTTGTTATTAATGAATACAAACATTTTATTTTTGTTTGTATATAGAAGACAATCACTTAGTCCTGGGATGTGATAGAGCAGAGGTCCCCAACCGCCGGTCCGCGGACCAGGACCGGGCCGTTGGGGTTTTTCAGCCGGTCCGCGGCGCCGCTGACAGCTAGCTCCGCGGCCCTGCGCCTGGTCAGAGCTCGCTCTGTGTGGATTTATAATGTTTTCTGCCATAGCCGTGACAGCTCGCAGCTCCCGGCAGAGAACATTATGCAGGACGGGGTGGGGCGTCGGGCGGGTCTTAGTGACGCGGCCCTCCTGCACAGCATGGTGTGTTCCTGACGGGGTGGGGCGTCGGGCGGGTCTTAGTGACGCGGCCCTCCTGCACAGCATGGTGTGTTCCTGACGGGGTGGGGCGGCAGGCTCTCCTCACTGACACGCCCCCGGCAGAACATGTTATGTGGGGCGTGCTGGGGCAGCAGACTGGCTTCAGTGACGCGGCTCCCGATACCGGTGTTCAGTGTGTAGCGCTGCTAAGCAGCAGCGCTGTATACACTGACGCTCAATGTACAATGCTGCTACTTAGCAGCGCTGTACACCGAGGTCCCGCCAGCATCCTCCCCATACAGCTCCACCCCTCCATAACCCCACCCCCATATGACCAAAGCCCCGCCCCCACCCCCACCGGGCCATGGAAAACTGGTCTTCCTTATAGCCGGTCCCTGGTGCAAAAAAAGGTTGGGGACCTCTGTGATAGAGGACCCATCACTTGCCATAAAACTTATTTTTTTTCCATCGTTGTAAATGCCGCTATTCTCCTGAATCCGCTGTTGTTTTTCTTTTGTTCCTGAGGTTTGGTCTCTTCTTTCCTGTTTTTAAACCTAGCCCTATTAGCCAAGTGGGTGTGGTCCTCAATAAAACACCAACAGAAGACTTGAGGACCATGCCCACTTGGTAGCAAGATTAACTTTATATACACACCCACTTGTATAAAAAGACTTGATTTACACTCAGTGAAGAGGGGGCCATATCTCAGGAACGGAGAGGAGCAGGCACAAAAGAAAAACATCACCGGATTCAGGAGAACAGCGGCATTTACACCAGGGTAAAAAATAAAAATTATACATTTACGGCAAGTGACAGGTCACCTTTTAGTGGCAAGGGTATTTAGAAGCAAGACTAGGGCACCTTAGGCTCTGTATATGTGCGATTAGTACTTTGCAGCCTACATGTTCATATAATTATGTGAACCCCTACATTTATGGGAAATCTATGAGCAGCTCTGCCAATCTTCCCCTGAGATAAAACGATGCATCTTCAGTGACGTGTCAGCTGCGCTGTCTGCTCATCTGGTCAGGTGCCACTCAGAGGTCGGGGCTTACCAGCTCCGCTCAGCTGTACTAATGATGGCGGGCATGATCACTGCCTCCCTATGAGACGGCGCTGGCATCACACATCACTGGAGGCTCAGCAATATTAAACTGTGCTCTCTGATCAGCACAAGCAGCCATCTGTTGTGGGCAAGTAGAAACCATCTGACAGCTTGCTCTCCAGGGCGGGGAGTGGATCAGATAAATCATTCAAGATCTGGTCACACAATGGGTGACAGAAAGAGGATCATCACATTAGGATAGGAGGATTAATGCCTAACAGTGCTGCACCTCAAAATTATATTAATGACGACCCCTCTGCCTCCTAAGAGAACTTCGTGCTATAGGTGGCATATGATGGATGGCATAGGTGCAACCTAAAGTATGAACTGTAAAGTGCTACAGAATATATTGGCGCTATAGAAACAAAACATATCCTGTTAAATTATAAAGTTTCTGTTCCCCAATGCAAATTCTAAACAGAACGTCATATGGCTCCTAGGGACCAGGGCCTGGGAACACGTAACCCCTTTATCACTTATATTGTGCCCCTGACAGGGGATCACTAGCCACAAAATAAGTGATAATTGTATGATCCTGAGGGTTTAACTGCCGGGACCCCCCCAGCGATCACAAGAACGCAAGTCCTGTCATCCCAGATACTGCGCTCCCGAGTATGGGAGTAGTGGTCATACATAATCACTGGAGCTGTGCACACTAGTGCTCCACTTACACAGGGGACACGGGACCCCCATTCTCAGGATCGGTCCCAGAAGTTTAACCCCTAGGATCATACATGTATCACCTATGACAAATGTCAATTGGATGAATACCCCTTTAAGGGGACACAGCCTGGGCTCAGACTTTAGGTCCCAACCTATGTGAAGGCAGCGGCATATTGTAGGGTTTATTGATTGGGCATTATTTAGACAGAAGGGGGCACCGTTCAGCATAAGACCAGGCCTGATTCAGATTTTAGTTTCATCCATCAGAGGAACAGCTGGGTGCACTGGTGGAGACAGTCAGAAAAGGGCCCCTGTGTAAGAACAATATATGGGCCCTTTGCAGCTCATCATAATGCACAATTCTACCTGCTTTGGAGTGGAAATGGGCCCTCTTACCTCTTGGGCCCATGTGTGGCTGCACAGGTTGCTCCAATGATATATCCGCCCCTGGCTGGGTGACAGCAATTACACGGTCCACATTTTATTGTTACTCTGCTTTCATAGACCACCAAATAAATACCAAAGTTAGGCATGTGCCTCTTTTAATGGCACAGTAGTTATTGCATTATATTCATGAACCAGGAGGCCCAGGATGAATAAAGTCATGTAAATCCTCACACGCCATGCGGTGTCTGACATTTCAATCTATAGGGGGGCTTCTTTAATTTGCATTCCCGTCCATTGTTCCACGTGGGAGCCTGTGACTGTGCAGTTTTCCATCCGGGCCGTCTGCCCATAGTATCAGCAGAGTCTGAGCTCATGGATAGAGCTTGTTTCTCAGATGAGATTTAGGACTGATTATTGGATTGGGTGATGACAGCCCAGTGCAATGTAATAGGGACTCAATCACAAAGCCTATAGGGACAGACATGTGGGAAGCAGGATGTCAATATATGATGAGTCAGCAATACACTACAATACAGGGAGGAGATCAGACAATGGCCCTGGGGTGGATAGATGGGATTAGAGAGGGGAGGGGGTCTAACCTCTCCTATTTTTGCAATTTTCCACTGATGGACAGATTACGATTGCACCAGAGATTCCGTATCCTCAGTTGCTAGATGTGCTTAGAGCTACCCCTATTATCCTATATACCCCAGCTGTAATTCTCATTATCTAGGGCGGGGATAAACATCTCAAAGATACTGACAAATTATGAGGGTTGTCCAGCGCCTCTTATACACATTAAATGAAAGTCGGCCAAACCCGTCTATTTCGACAGGACAAGCGATGTGATGTATATAGGGGTCTACAGACCCACCCACCACCCAGACAGATGACAATGGGAAAAGAAAAATTGGTCATCTGGAATTTCAACAGCCAATGCTTTTTTTTCCTGGGGTAAAAAAAAAAACACTGAGTGCATTGAAGTGTATGGCGGAGTCGGCAGAGATGGCGACTACCTCGTGTATGGCCAGCATTACTTCTGACAGGTCCTTTCCAAGTCTCATACATGGATGGCAGGAAATAGGAGAGGTGCATGACCTGCCGGGCATGCACAAGACCTTTGATACCTGGCAGGCAGCCATCAATGCACCTCAGCAGCGCCTCTCCCATCCCGATGCAGAAGTCAGAGGTTTTTGATAACCCCTGGATTTGCACCAATTATTGGCATTTCACATAGGATAGTCATGATGCTGCATTACAAGAATGCCATCAAATGCAGAACACTTTACACAACCTATAGCAATCCCTCCACTTGCTGTCAGTGAATGGGAACACTGCTTAGATCCAGAGGCTGGAAACCCTATATGTCTAAAGACAGAAAGTTTGGTACAATTGCTTAAACTGGATACAATCTATAAAAACAGGCTGATACATTCTAGCAAACTATCAAGACAGGAGAGAGATGCATTACCATTTACCACATTCGCTCTCACCCCCAATTTTTTTTTTTTTCTGAAAAGGCAGTGTCAGTTTTTGACAGTGTGTATTTTCACTGCGTCAAAGATGCTGCAGCTAGGGCTATGTTCACACTAGGCATTTTTTCAGTGCTTTTTTTGGGGGGCAAATTTTCTGCTGTGTTTTACAGTACCAGCAAAGCCTATGAGATTCCATAAATCTCATGCACACAGCTTGGTTTTTGTTTTATCAGTAGTTTGTGCTTTGAATTTTTTTTTGCACAATAGAGCATGTCACTTTTTTCAGCGTTTTTCACCCACAGGAAGTAATGGGTAATGAAAAAACGCACCAAAAACGAAGGTGTCAGTTTTTCAGCGTTTTTTTGTGAAAAAAACCTTATGAAATAGAATGAGATTTTTTTTTTCACTGAGCTTTATGTACATGCATAAGGAGACAAAAGAACAGTGAAAAAAACAAGCCGCAAAAAACAAGCAAAATCCTGAACAAACCTTCCTGGCAAGAAATCAGGTTTTGCTGCAGAAAAAAAAAACACCTAGTGTGAACATACCCTTACAGTTCCAGCAACGTAGATGGGATTTCTAGTAAGTTCATGACCACTGTGTGTTTTTTTTTTTTTTTTTTTTTTTACACAGCGTAAATTAACCTGCGGTGCGTGTTTCAAATCCACAACATGTCAATTCCTCTTGCTGGTACGCGGAGTTTGATTTTTCCTATAAAATTGTACTAGATGCGGAGAATCTGCAGGTAAAATACACGTGCGTTTCCACTGCAGAAATGCACTAACTACGCCTGTAATCCACACATGAAGTTTTGTCAAAGCCAAATATCAGGAAGTATCAAAAACAAAAGCAGTTTTAGTTGAAACATAATACCAAAAAGAAACAAAAAACACAGCATCAAATACACAATCAAAATGCATGTAAAAAAAATGCAAAATAGCAGAATTTAATTAATGGGTGCATAAAACCTACAACATCAAAATCTCACCAAAAGCTCATCATGGGCACGTAGCCCAAATCGTTGACCCGCCATTGCACAATCGCAAATTTTAGCTGCAGTTTTCACTTTATAAATCTGAGTGTGAAATCTGCACCAACTACACACTGTGTGAACCCAGCCTAAGCGGATTGTTCTATAAACAACAATTAACACCTATCTATACTGCTCTAAACACTGCAACTCCCACTGATCTTGAGAATGGGGGTCCCAAAGTGCTTTGTGTGCATGGAGCATGTGCAACCCCATGTCTGTGTAGGAGCGGTGGTCACACATTCTCAATACGGCTCCATTTTGGGCCCTTCGTTCTCTAGGATGTCTCCGCAGCCGGCTGTCATACATTATCATGTATACCGTAGATGGGTGATTAGTGTTGTTCATGGAACAACTCCTTTATTTACCGGTTCAGTTTGTTTTGATAAGAAAACCGGAAGCCATTTCTGTGTAATCAAGTCCTGGGCGGACTGTATGCCTGCAGGCCCGGGCGTATCCGGCTGCCTAATAAACACTCCTAATCCCGTCTATCGCTATGATGCCATCAGTCATCGCTCCAAGGAGAAAGAAAGTGACAACATCAGGCAATCCCTTGTCCCCGTGCCAATCATACAACACCCACGTCCTCCCCTCCATGGTGGCGCAGTCTCTCGGGGGTCACCATGTTGTCCATAGCAACTGATCAGATTGTCGCTTTGATTTTTCTGACCTGCACTAGGCAAATGGAAGAAAAGTGGTGATTGGTTGCTATGGGCAACGCCGACATTGTGATTAGGCCGCAATCCATTAACTGGAGGAATTTGTATGTATTTGTGTATCTGGCACCACTTTGACAGGAGTAACTATGTAAAGCCTCGGTCCAGAGGAATGGCCGCCCTTCACCTCAGTGCAAACATCACTCCCAGTGTTGACTCAAGCAATGAACTCGCTCACATTGCCGAGAGACGGAGGAGACGCTCAACACAAAACAGCTGTAGACTAAATAAATGCAAAAAATATATATTACGCCATCTTTTTGCGCACAATTTTTTCAGTTTATTTTTTGCCATATTTTCACCTTTGTATTTATTATTTTTAATTCATGTATTTTAGTATCTGCAGTTTTGGTTTTGCGATCTAGAGGTCACATGATTGCTTTCAGAATCACATGATTTATTATGTCAAAAATACAACTAAAAAGTAAAACACCAAAAAAAAACCTGCAAAAAAATATTGGCAAAACTGCTGGAATAAAACTACAAACACGACAATTTTACTAAAGCCGCTCTGGCAGATTTATGATACGTTCTCAAAGAAAACCGGTCTTAGTTGCCCCTTAGCAGCCAATCAGAGCGCAGCTTTCATTTTACAAGTGTAGTTTAAAAATAAAAGCCGAATGCCGATTGGTTGCTATGGGCCGTAAAGACAGTGTTGCCAAGCAGGGAACTTTGCCCCTTTCACCCCCAACATCCTGTTGGCAGATTTATGAAACATTTTGTTGCCTTTAACAACCAATCATTCAGCAGCTTTCATTTTTCAAGAGCATTATAAGACATGAAAGCTGTGCTGTGATTGGTTGCTATAGGCAACACCATTTTTTTATTTTTTTTTTTCACAGTTTCAGAAATCTCCCTCTTTGTCCTCACACTTATAACAGCACCACTCTTGTCCTTTGGCCGTCTCTGGTACTGCAGCTCATCCCCACTTTTACCTAAATGTTGCAATACCAGATATTGGCAAAAGCAGCGCTGTTGCTAGAGAAAAGCCCGGCACAAACAACTAATATTTTCATGATATATATTGTATTATATACACTATAATCACAGCCGAGAAACAGTCAGCAAGTAGGCGGGACTCCCTGAAACTAATATTCAGTGACAGGAATAATGAGATTTCATCAGGGTCTCTACCTCCTCCTGAGTTGCAGGTCTCTTCTTTTAAAGTATACGGGCGCACAGCTGTACCGCTGCCAAGAATACCGTCCTGTAGTAAAATGCTCAGAGCCTAAACTTCTAGTCACCTGAGCTGCTAATTACCTGCCCACAACCCCATTAATTAACCCTGTAATTAATAGTATGTGAGGCCTGGTGCACACTCCCATGCAGCGTGGGGGTTTGTCAATCAAAAATGTCTTTTTTTTTTTTATTTATTTACTCATTTTGGAAGCCAAATCTAGGAAGTGATCCAAAAATGAGGAGAGGTATAAAGCCGCAATGTTGAGAAAAATAAAGAATGTTCCAGCTTCTTTCCTATGAAAAAAGGGGTCCCTAAAAGAGAACAGCAGTAGGAAGGCTAAGGGTACATTCATAAGCAACTTTTCCAACATAGGCCACAATTTGTCAATTGCATTTTGTTTTGTTATTTTAGATTTTACATTTTTTTTGTCTTATTTTGTGCTAAATTCCTCAACATAGGAACACAATGTTTAAAATTGGTGCAGATTGAATGATGCTTTTTGGGGGGGGGGGGGGGCAAAAAGTTTCAATATTTTTATCCATAAGCTTTAAATTGTCGCACGTACGTCTTCAATGGCAGAGAAAAAAAAATTATGCAGATTTTGTACTCCATTAGGGCACTGGAGTACAATTTAGCAGAGATTTTAAAAAATTCAACAAAATAAAAAATGGGTTTGACTAAAATATCTAGACAATCAAAACTATGACCATAGTACAAAATTTTAAAAAAAGTAAAATAAGTTATTACAAATAATTTTTTTCCCAGGAAAAAGGCAAAAAAGCAATGATGAATCGTCCCCGTAGAGTTCAAGGTAAATCACATTCGACTTGCAGCCAAATTGCTGACCTAAAATAAAGCATGCGACTTTAAGGCAAGAAGAAGTCGCAGACAAATTATGCCCAATTTTAAAGTTGCAATGTAGACCGAGGCTTATTGTACCGATCCACCATACACTCATACGGTATTGTCTGTGCGCCTCCAACTTTTTGACAAAAGAAACTGCCATATTTATAGAGGCAGTACAAATGTTACCTATAGGGCTGTAATACATTGCTATAGGCACATGTCCTCTTAACACAGAATCTGTGCATGGTGCGTGCCCTAAAAACTTATTATTTTTTTTTGTTCTATTCTGGACATAGTGTGTTTTGTTTTTTAATACTGATAAAATGAGTTCATGGAAGTAATACCTTATTGCAGAAAGTTTCCTTATCTTTCTCTATCACTGTGCTACTCACCTTCTGCTCAGCACTGTCTTGTGTAATATGTGGAAACAAACCCCATTGCTGGGAGGGGGCTTAGCTTAAAAAAAAAAAAAAATAAAATAAAATAAAAGTTACAAGAGCGCCATCTAGAGGCTGTTTACTGTAACTACAAAGTGATCAATGGTTGCCACTAAGCGGAGCAAGGTTTGGGGCTGATTCATAGTTGATCAGGTTGCATTTTTTTTAAAAACAAAACCAAAGCACTGGGTCATAATCTTAGAAGATTGCTGCTGCAAAAAAAAATCAGTGTTCTTGTGAGCAACTCATTAATGAGCTATTGCTGAATTTCATTTTTGCCTTTCTTGCTTTTTTCCATCCTTTCTTCCCAGAGCGATAACTTTTTATTTTATTTTTTTATTTTTGTAAGATGAGATGTACTTTTGAATGACACCATTCACTTTATCATATATTGTATGGAAAAATGGGGAAAAAAAATTCCAAGTGCAGGGAAATGGTGAAAAAAAACAAAAAAAACGCAATTCTGTCATTGTTTTTTGGGATTTTGCTTTTTGGTGCTCACTGTCCAGTAAAAATGTGGAAACATAATTCTTCATATTAATACATTAGGGCGTTACCAAATTTGTATAGTTTTTTTTTTTTTTGTGATGGGAAAAAAATTTAACTTTGCATAAAAAAAAAGTTTTGTGCTGCTATTTTTTTGAGATCCGTAATTTTTTTTTTTTTTTAATCTTTCCTGTGTAGGAGTTTTTTTTTTTCTGCACAACAAGATTACTTTTTTTATTTATACTATTTTGGGATACATAAAAATTTCAATCTTATTTCATTGCATTTTTTAGAGAGGTGTGGTGACAAAAAAAACTCCACGATTCTGGAATTTCAAATTTTTATTTCTCTTTAAGGCATTTACCGTATGGTTTAATTCTTTTTATATTTTGATAGATTGTACTTTTACAGATGTGGCGATACCAAATATCTCTTTTTTTTTCACTTCTTCATTTTTAAACTGGGGAAAGGTGGGGGATTTGAACACATATGTATAGTGTTAATTATTTATAATAGAGGACTTGGAACTAGTGCTTATTTGATTGCTTGTTCTACATACTGCTATAGAAGATGAGGACGGTTCTCCATTGGACTAAGGCAATTGAGCCATTTAAATGCCAGTGCTGATTCGATCGCTGCTATTATTGGCAGGTACTGGCAGTACAGCCCCGCTCCTGAGCCCACTCCATACACCTGCACCCGATGTAGGACATACCATACTTTTCTAATACTGTACTTTAAGGCTGAAATTACACTAGGAAAGATAAAGGAATGATTTCTACTTCTCCTTCCTGCTGGATCCACTTCTGTCTCATAAAACTATAAAACTGAATGTGTGATTCCAGCCTGCAGGTGAAGCACTGCTTCTGAGTCCCTTTGTAACATGGCGTCTGATTGGTTGAGAAATTGCACAAAACGGGGCCCTGTGCCGCCTGTGTGTGAACAAAGCACAATACAATGCAGCATACTGGTGATCGGCTTATTGGTCAGGCCTAAACTGCATTTCATTAATTATTTAGCCCGTCTGTTCGGAGCACTAAGACAGCCTGGTATGTGAGGAGCGAGCGTTCACTGTGATGGCTTCTGTGCTCGCCTCTCGCTGGTATATCTGTATCTCTGAGAAAGCTGGGTGACTACGAATCAGTGGCATACTGCCAATGGTGGATGGCCACATGACTGCTATAGGGTCCAAGAGCCAGGGAGCCCCCCCACTCCGGTCAGCCTGCGCCGCCCCACATCGCCCCGAATTCAACTGTATCGGCAGTTGCCTGTAGAGTTGAAAGCAATGATGGAGGAGGGAGCGTCATGTGACACTCCCTCTCCCATAATCCCCCTCTGCATCTGACGCAGCGGCGCGATGATGTCACTTCATCGCGCTCCATGCTGCGTCATACAGACAGACAGTGGAGCTGCTGAGGTGAGGAGACGCGCTGCAGAGACCAAAGCAGCGGGGGGAGGAGGAGCAGTGAGTTGAGGTGGGGTACAGTAGGGTCATCATACTGTACATGTAGAGGAATTCACCATGGGGGTATCATACCGTGTTTGGGGGCACTGTTGTTGGCATCATACTTTATGGGGGCAATGAAAGAGGGATCTAGGACAGAAGGAGGAAAATTACTATGTAAAGGCTGGAAGGTTGTGAGATCTGCTCTTCTGTGACACAGACAAATATTGTTATTTTGGGGGGCAATTAAAGCTTTTGCTATGGGGCCCCATGATTTCTATGTATGCCCCTGCAAACAATGTAAGCACCGCAATCTAGCCAATTTTCCCAGATTAGTGAATGGCAAATTATTTCTTCAGTTATATAGGAAATAGCAATAACTTATGGAGCTATGATGGATATCATATTGGTTGTTTCCCAGTGTTCTGAGAATCTGGGATCATTTTTTTTTTTTTTTAATTCAGAACAAATTTTTCTAATAAGTAAGTAAATTAAAGAAGGGTATTTCTGGAGATGTTCACAAATCACTTACAAACACTACATGGTCAATAGTATTGGACGACGCGTCTTACTCATTGAATTCCGTTTTCAGTCCTATTGCCCACCGGTGTACAACATCTGGCCCCTCGCCCCCAGGGAATAGCATTGGGCCCCCCGCCATGCTGCCTGTCTTTACTAACGTGACAGAATGGCCGGTGGTGCAGAGCTCCCTGATACCAGCACGGAACTAATAGGAGCCCCAGGGGTATAACCTCTGGCCCCCGCCATGCTGCCTGTATTTACTAACATGTGACAGATCAGCTGGTGTTGCAGAGCTCCCTGATACCAGCGTGGTCATGTAATAGGAGATCCCGGGCTAACAAGTCCGTTCAGGACATTTCTTCCTCCATCACCTGTGAGTGATATTATTGAGAAGTGGAAGAAACCGCAGCAACTCAACCATGAAGTGGAGACCCCGTAATGTTACAGAGCGGAGGGCCGAGTGCAGAGGAGCAGAGGGCAGGAAAGTCACCAACGCTCTACTGACTCCATAACTGCAGAGTCCAGACCTCCTCTGGTATCAACACAAACACTGAGCCCCCGCTGGGAGCTTCAGCGCCGAGCAGCTGCATGCAGCCTTACATCACTAAGCACAAGGAGTGTCGGATGGAGTGGTGTAAAGACACCACCACTGGACCCTGGAGGAGACGTGTTCTGTGCAGTGACGGATCACACTTCTCTATCCGGCGTCTGATGGAGGAGTCTAGGTTTGGTGATTCCAGGAGAATGTTACCCCCTGACTGCATTGTGCCGCTGTACAGATGGTGGAGGAGGATAATACTATGGGCTGTTATCAGGGGGCGGCCTCGGCCTCTTAGTCCCAGGAAAGGGAAATCTTAATGCTTCAGCTCAAGACATTGTGGACAATTGTAGCTTCCAGCTTTGTGGGAACAGTTTGGGGAAGACCCTTTTCTGTTCCCCATGACTGCGCCCAGTGCACAAGCTCCATACAGACATGGGGGTGGGGGAGAACATGAGCTGCCGCACAGAGCCTGGACCTCAGCCTGTTCCCATAATGGAGATTGTGAGCCCGGCCTCCCAACGTCAGGGTCTGACCTCATAAATGCTCTTATGGATAAAAGGGCAAAAATTTCCACAGACTTTTGTTTTTTTTACACCTGTTTACAAAAGTGGACAAAACATCCAAAGGGAGTGTGGCTGATTGAATTATAATTTACACCACACAAGCGGTATATATTACCATAGAAATATCCTCCAGCCCCTGACTAGTTCATGTTTTACAGTGGAACACAGAAGCTGAGACCTGCCACAAATGCACGTGCGCGTGCCTAAATTAGTTTGGTGCATCTTACTGCAACGCACTCTTCATGAGTCCTGGTGTACATAGCGTCAGTCTTGATGAATCAGTGTCAATTACAGTCACAGCTCTCGGTGCCAGCACGTGGTTGAGTTTCAGTGGGTGCACAATGAATTAGGCAACTACAACTTTAGTTATATTGACGACCTCATTAGGTAAAGCCATCTTCTATCTGATGTTCCTGCCATCATCACCTACATCAATGATAAGGAATCTGGAATTCCATGTACAGCAAGATTTGCAATCAGTTTTTTTTTCATGTTTCATCTACAGCAGTGCACCACTCCCCCGTCTCCTGCTTGCTGGGGGGCAGTGTGCTCTTAAAGATGGGTAGTTCTGGTTGCAAGCAGAGGCAGCTTTATTTCTGCAGTATTGGGGGAGCATGGTAGCATGAGCTCCAGTGATCTGGAAAGCTTTAGATCAGCACATACAAGCTGTGAATGTGCGGTCATCACTGCAAAGCTGCCAACAGCTAGGCCGAGGAAAGTATTCCTGTGTACGTGAAAGTTGGGAGATATAGCTGTCAGCCAAATGATAATTTGTTCAACAGCGTATGTATATTTGGGGGGAAAAGGTGAAGGGGAGATTTTCCCTAGTTTATTTCTGGATCAAATTCTGAAGTCCACTTTGGCTGGGACATAAGGGGTCTTACAAATGCGGACACAATATTTGCTGCATGATCGTTTATGCCCTTTGCTAATGGCAACAGCTGTAAAATTAAGACATACATGATTTGCAATACCACTTGTCATTTATATGATGGATTTTACAAAGTGTCATATTCATTATGTAGGATGTACAACCGAACAGCCTAGGGCTGGGATTGTGGTGTTTTTTTTTTTTAGCAGTGCTAAAAATAAAAACTGCACGTCACTTCCAGCTCTAGTCCCAAAAGTATCATAATACATGTAATACTAATAGTACAGAAAGTCATCTGTAGCTGCACACAAGGATTGAATAAAAAGTAACAGACGGTTTAGAATGTAGTTGGGGAGTCGGAGGCCTCCGTACGGCGGCTGTGTCTTTTATTCCACAGGTACAAAGAGTTTTGCAAGAAACGCTGCTGTACCGACCTCCTTCTCTTGTACTTGGGAGTGCTGTTCCCAGCCGTTCCTTTCCCGCAGATGCTGGAGGGGCCGCGGAGTCCGTGCACGCTACGATTTATCAGGGTCATTATGCCCTATGTGGTCATGGCACCTGATCATGTTTCTAGCACTGAGCCGCACACGATAACCTGCCGTAACCTTATACTGTGCTGGTATCTCCTCTACCCAATGGTTCCTGGACTGCAAAGAAAAGAATCGCCGGAGAAATTCAGAGGTTTAAATGGAATAATCAGAAAAGTACCTATTGTGTTGTTATATGCATTTTTTAAACATGAATGATAATATTTCCAATCTCTTTCTTATATATACACTGCTCAAAAAAATAAAGGGAACACTTAAACAACAGAATATAACTGCAAGTGAATCAAACTTCTGTGAAACCAAACTGTCCACTTAGGAAGCAACACTGATTGACAATCAATTTCACATGCTGTTGTGCAAATGGAATAGACAATAGATGGAAATTATTGGCAATTATCAAGACACCCTCAATAAAGGAGTGGTTCTGCAGGTGGGGACCACAGACCACATCTCAATACCAATGCTTTCTGGCTGATGTTTTGGTCACTTTTGAATGTTGGTTGTGCTTTCACACTCGTGGTAGCATGAGACGGACTCTACAACCCACAGAAGTTGCTCAGGTAGTGCTGCTCATCCAGGATGGCACATCAATGCGAGCTCTGGCAAGAAGGTGTGCTGTGTCTGTCAGCGTAGTGTCCAGAGGCTGGAGGCGCTACCAGGAGACAGGCCAGTACACCAGGAGACGTGGAGGGGGCCGTAGGAGGGCAACAACCCAGCAGCAGGACCGCTACCTCCTCCTTTGTGCAAGGAGGAACAGGAGGAGCACTGCCAGAGCCCTGAAAAATGACCCCCAGCAGGCCACAAATGTGCATGTGTCTGCACAAACGGTTAGAAACAGACTCCATGAGGGTGGTATGAGGGCCCGACGTCCACAGAAGGGGGTTGTGCTCACAGCCAAACACCGTGCAGGACGCTTGGCATTTGCCACAGAACACCAGGATTGGCAAAGTCGCCTCTGGCGCCCTGTGCTCTTCACAGATGAAAGCAGGTTCACACTGAGCACATGTGACAGACGTGACAGAGTCTGGAGACACCGTGGAGAGCGATCTGCTGCCTGCAACATCCTTCAGCATGACCGGTTTGGCAGTGGGTCAGTAATGGTGTGGGGTGGCATTTCTTTGGAGGGCTGCACAGCCCTCCATGTGCTCCCCAGAGGTAGCCGGACTGCCATTAGGTACCGAGATGAGATCCTCAGACCCCCCCCCTTGTGAGACCATATGCTGCTGCGGTTGGCCCTGGGTTCCTCCTAATGCAGGACAATGTCAGACCTTATGTAGCTGGAGTGTGTCAGTAGTTCCTGCAAGATGAAGGCATTGAAGCTATGGACTGGCCCGCCCATTCCCCAGACCTGAAAACGATTAAGCACATCTGGGACATCGTGTCTCGCTCCATCCACCAACGTCACGTTGCACCACAGACTGTCCAGGAGTTGGCGGATGCTTTAGTCCAGATCTGGGAAGAGATCACACAGGAGACCATCCGCAACCTCATCAGGAGCATGCCCAGGCGTTGCAGGGAGGTCATACAGGCACGTGGAGGCCACACACAATACTGAGCCTCATTTTGACTTGTTTTAAGGACATTACATCAAAGTTGGATCAGCCTGTAGTGTGTTTTTCCACTTTAATTTTGGGGGTGACTCCAAATCCAGGCCTCCATTGGTTAATAAATTTGATTTCCATTGATGATTTTTGTGCGATTTTGTTGTCAGCACATTCAACTTTGTACAGAACAAAGTATTCAATGAGAATATTTCATTCATTCAGATCTAGGATGTGTTATTTGAGTGTTCCCTTTATTTTTTTGAGCAGTGTATATATTTTTTGTAGGGATTTAGCTCTTTGGTAGTTGGCGGTGTTCACACAGGTACACAGTTTCTTGTCCAAACAGGAAAGTTTATTAACTCCATAAACTTCCAGCATCAAGTAATAACTAAACAAAGAGTCTATACAGCAGTATGAGAAACAGAGCAGTTCAGCTGCTCAGCATTTAAAGTCCAATACTCAGCCCCTTGCAGAGTCTAAGCCATATACACAGGTCCTCCACCTTGCATCCACAGGTCCTCCACCTTGCATCCCCTGACCCAAATACCAGAGGTGTTTGCACCTCCACTTCCAGACAAGAAATGAACAGCTCAGCTGCACCTCCTGGATTGGAGGGTGGGAATGACTAGTTCCCCCATCTCATCTTATCATTCCTAACAAACCTGGACCCATTTATTGGTCCTATTAACCCTCTCAGCACCTCCTATCCAGGATTCCGCCAGCTGCCTGTCTACAATATGTACTATATATATAAACTTAGCAATTTTCACTCTGGCCACTTCATGGCCTAATTCAGGTTCACGTTTCCTTTTCTTTTCAGCAGCCAGGTAGACATACGGTCAGAGCCAGTCCGTTGCTGCCTATTAAGTTATAGACAAATATTTTCTAGGCATGCTCTGATTTGAGAAAGGTCATTTTGAAGGGAGGTGGAGGAGGTGAGCTGTGACATCACCTATTGTGAATGGTGGATCCTGTGTGATCTGCTGTATATAGAGGTGTTAAGTCATTATACAGGAGGTGGAGGAGGTGAGCTGTATCATCACCTATTGTGAATGGTGAGTCCTGTGTTATCTACTGTATATAGAGGTGTTATCAGTCATATTACAGGAGGAGGAGGAGGTGAGCTGTGACATCACCTATAGTGAATGGTGGATCCTGTTTGCACCTCTCTATACAGTAGATAACAGGATCCGCCCTTCACAATAGGTGATATCACAGCACATCTCCTCCTCCTGTACAATGACTGATAACACCTCTATATACAGTAGATATCAGTCACTGCACAGGAGGAGAAGGTGAGCTGACATCGCCTTTTGTAAATGGGGGATCCTATGATCTCTTACTCTTATATTGCACTTACCATTCCACTTGTATGGTATGGTATATGTATACAGTTTTCCAGGTTAAGAAAAGTTGCCTCCAGACACTTTTCTAACAAATCCCCCCCCGCTCCCTCCAACAGATTATGCCAGGAGATGAAGATTGGGAGGAGTTTGGCGTTTTTACAGCCAATTTAAAAAAAAAAAAAAAAAAAAAAAAAAGCGGGTGAAGATCAGGCAGGAAGGGGTGTAATCGAGGTAGGAAAATCCTTCCCTTATCTTGGCTCATATCTAAAATCAAAGAATCTGTTATGGGCAAAGTAAGGTCCTTCATAAGTATATATATTTAATATGATGGCATACAGGGGTATGATACATATACATGGTGTACACAGCACGTGCCAGTCCGCTGCCGTCACATAGGTAAAGCCTGTGGGGATGTCCATAGGATAGGTGATAAAACTGCTGAGTGCTGGGTGAATGACCACTGAGATCTCCTACCACCGATCCCCAGAACAGGGATCTGAAATGCTGCGCCAGCATGGAGCGGTGGCTGTGCCCTATCTCATAGGCAATGAATGGAGAGGTGCCCGCGTGCCACTCCATGCATTTCAGAGGCCTATTCTCTGGAGCAATGGGGCCCCCAGTGATCAACAAGTATCACTTATCTGCGGAGTACTCACTGTGTAATTAAAAGTTCTCCAACTTTCTAATATATTTTGTTTCCATTCTGTATTTTTTGCAAGATCACTTATTGCTTTCAGTGAAAGAAGCATTTGTTTTTTTTTATATGACCTAAGCAATTCTCTGTGAGTGATGTACATCAGAAACTCACCTCTTTCCTGTTTTTTATAGTTTGCTGCAATGTGTCAGTCTGAAGCGTGGACCATCTAGCTCAGATAGGGTGGTCTGCACTGGAGAGTATTGTAGTAAACCCTTGACTAGTGGGTCTAAACAGCATTTCAGCCTCTGAATGTTTCCACTCACTGCCAGCAAGAACAAATTGTAAATGGCAAGGCATGGAAACAGAGTATATTAGAAAGTTTCCAGAAGTTTTGAAATGAATGGGGCTGAATAAGACTAAGCTGCAATACCAGACACAGCCACATCCAAAAGTATGGCACTGTGTCTGGTAAAGAAAAGCGAGCGCCACAGCCCCTTTACCAGGATGAAGAGTCAGACCCCCACCGATCTGATACCCTGAGGATAGGCCATCACTTTTGAAGAGTTGGATATTTCCCCCTCCCACCCCATTAAGCAGCAATCTAAAAGTGGCGGATGAGTCACCATATTGGTTGCCGCTCATTAAGCATTCATACCAGGCATATTGGTTCATTTAAATATATTTTTCCAAAAAATTAAAAAATACAAAATGACCAGAAAGAGTCCATGATCTGGTGCGAGCGCACACACACTAACACAGAGGAACAAAAAGCTCAATAAAAATAAATTAAAAAGAGCCCGCCTATTCGGTGATTACAGAAGCCTCCACTGACCCCAGTGCTCCCAGCATGGATCCCCCAGCATGGATCCCCCAGCATGGTGCTCCCAGCATGGTGCTCCCAGCATAGAGATCGTGCAGCAGCTCCAGAGGTATTTATTTCATCAGATATTTATTTTGTATATGTCACATTCAGCTTCAGGTCACAGTGGAGAAGCTGTAGAACTACAATGTCCAGGCTGTTAGATACTCTAAATAGGCTACTGGTGAACTACAAGTGACAGCATGCCCTGGTGGCCAATAGCGACTGGAGAGGCGAGGACTGTCGTGCTCTGGATTCATACATTCACTTGCAGATAGCATGCTTGAGGGTTTTTAAGAGGATTTGCACCCACATGCGGTATTAATTATGTCAGAAATAAGGTTTAACTAGTCCAAGGTGTCTGCGCTAGCCCCCCCTCAAACTGGTCCATGGAGCAGCCAACGGCTCCCCAGAGACCAATCCGCGGCACAGCCCCTCCGCCTCTGGCCTCGCACAGCGCAGCTTCGCCCCTCCGCCTCTGGCCTCGCACAGCGCAGCTTCGCCCCTCCGCCTCACACAGCGCAGCTTCGCCCCTCCGCCTCGCACAGCGCAGCTTCGCCCCTCCGCCTCTGGCCTCGCACAGCGCAGCTTCGCCCCCCCCTCCGCCTCTGGCCTCGCACAGCGCAGCTTCGCCCCCCCCTCCGCCTCTGGCCTCGCACAGCGCAGCTTCGCCCCCCCCTCCGCCTCTGGCCTCGCACAGCGCAGCTTCGCCCCCCCCTCCGCCTCTGGCCTCGCACAGCGCAGCTTCGCCCCCCCCTCCGCCTCTGGCCTCGCACAGCGCAGCTTCGCCCCCCCTCCGCCTCTGGCCTCGCACAGCGCAGCTTCGCCCCCCCTCCGCCTCTGGCCTCGCACAGCGCAGCTTCGCCCCCCCTCCGCCTCTGGCCTCGCACAGCGCAGCTTCGCCCCCCCTCCGCCTCTGGCCTCGCACAGCGCAGCTTCGCCCCTCCGCCTCTGGCCTTGCACAGCGCAGCTTCGCCCCTCCGCCTCTGGCCTCGCACAGCGCAGCTTCGCCCCTCCGCCTCTGGCCTCGCACAGCGCAGCTTCGCCCCTCCGCCTCGCACAGCGCAGCTTCGCCCCTCCGCCTCTGGCCTTGCACAGCGCAGCTTCGCCCCCCCCTCCGCCTCTGGCCTCGCACAGCGCAGCTTCGCCCCCCCCTCCGCCTCTGGCCTCGCACAGCGCAGCTTCGCCCCCCCCTCCGCCTCTGGCCTCGCACAGCGCAGCTTCGCCCCCCCCTCCGCCTCTGGCCTCGCACAGCGCAGCTTCGCCCCCCCTCCGCCTCTGGCCTCGCACAGCGCAGCTTCGCCCCCCCCTCCGCCTCTGGCCTCGCACAGCGCAGCTTCGCCCCCCCTCCGCCTCTGGCCTCGCACAGCGCAGCTTCGCCCCTCCGCCTCTGGCCTCGCACAGCGCAGCTTCGTCCCTCCGCCTCTGGCCTCGCACAGCGCAGCTTCGCCCCTCCGCCTCTGGCCTCGCACAGCGCAGCTTCGCCCCCCCTCCGCCTCTGGCCTCGCACAGCGCAGCTTCGCCCCCCCTCCGCCTCTGGCCTCGCACAGCGCAGCTTCGCCCCTCCGCCTCGCACAGCGCAGCTTCGCCCCTCCGCCTCGCACAGCGCAGCTTCGCCCCTCCGCCTCGCACAGCGCAGCTTCGCCCCTCCGCCTCGCACAGCGCAGCTTCGCCCCTCCGCCTCTGGCCTCGCACAGCGCAGCTTCGCCCCTCCGCCTCTGGCCTCGCACAGCGCAGCTTCGCCCCTCCGCCTCGCACAGCGCAGCTTCGCCCCTCCGCCTCTGGCCTTGCACAGCGCAGCTTCGCCCCCCCCTCCGCCTCTGGCCTCGCACAGCGCAGCTTCGCCCCCCCCTCCGCCTCTGGCCTCGCACAGCGCAGCTTCGCCCCCCCCTCCGCCTCTGGCCTCGCACAGCGCAGCTTCGCCCCTCCGCCTCTGGCCTCGCACAGCGCAGCTTCGCCCCTCCGCCTCTGGCCTCGCACAGCGCAGCTTCGCCCCTCCGCCTCGCACAGCGCAGCTTCGCCCCTCCGCCTCTGGCCTTGCACAGCGCAGCTTCGCCCCCCCCTCCGCCTCTGGCCTCGCACAGCGCAGCTTCGCCCCCCCCTCCGCCTCTGGCCTCGCACAGCGCAGCTTCGCCCCCCCCTCCGCCTCTGGCCTCGCACAGCGCAGCTTCGCCCCCCCCTCCGCCTCTGGCCTCGCACAGCGCAGCTTCGCCCCCCCTCCGCCTCTGGCCTCGCACAGCGCAGCTTCGCCCCCCCCTCCGCCTCTGGCCTCGCACAGCGCAGCTTCGCCCCCCCTCCGCCTCTGGCCTCGCACAGCGCAGCTTCGCCCCTCCGCCTCTGGCCTCGCACAGCGCAGCTTCGCCCCTCCGCCTCTGGCCTCGCACAGCGCAGCTTCGCCCCTCCGCCTCTGGCCTCGCACAGCGCAGCTTCGCCCCCCCTCCGCCTCTGGCCTCGCACAGCGCAGCTTCGCCCCCCCTCCGCCTCTGGCCTCGCACAGCGCAGCTTCGCCCCTCCGCCTCGCACAGCGCAGCTTCGCCCCTCCGCCTCGCACAGCGCAGCTTCGCCCCTCCGCCTCGCACAGCGCAGCTTCGCCCCTCCGCCTCGCACAGCGCAGCTTCGCCCCTCCGCCTCTGGCCTCGCACAGCGCAGCTTCGCCCCTCCGCCTCTGGCCTTGCACAGCGCAGCTTCGCCCCCCCCTCCGCCTCTGGCCTTGCACAGCGCAGCTTCGCCCCCCCCTCCGCCTCTGGCCTCGCACAGCGCAGCTTCGCCCCCCCCTCCGCCTCTGGCCTCGCACAGCGCAGCTTCGCCCCCCCTCCGCCTCTGGCCTCGCACAGCGCAGCTTCGCCCCTCCGCCTCTGGCCTCGCACAGCGCAGCTTCGCCCCTCCGCCTCTGGCCTCGCAAAGCGCAGCTTCGCCCCTCCGCCTCTGGCCTCGCACAGCGCAGCTTCGCCCCCCCTCCGCCTCTGGCCTCGCACAGCGCAGCTTCGCCCCTCCGCCTCTGGCCTCGCACAGCGCAGCTTCGCCCCTCCGCCTCGCACAGCGCAGCTTCGCCCCTCCGCCTCTGGCCTCGCACAGCGCAGCTTCGCCCCTCTGGCCTCGCACAGCGCAGCTTCGCCCCTCCGCCTCGCACAGCGCAGCTTCGCCCCTCCGCCTCGCACAGCGCAGCTTCGCCCCTCCGCCTCGCACAGCGCAGCTTCGCCCCTCCGCCTCGCACAGCGCAGCTTCGCCCCTCCGCCTCGCACAGCGCAGCTTCGCCCCTCCGCCTCGCACAGCGCAGCTTCGCCCCTCCGCCTCTGGCCTCGCACAGCGCAGCTTCGCCCCTCCGCCTCGCACAGCGCAGCTTCGCCCCTCCGCCTCTGGCCTCGCACAGCGCAGCTTCGCCCCTCCGCCTCTGGCCTCGCACAGCGCAGCTTCGCCCCTCCGCCTCTGGCCTCGCACAGCGCAGCTTCGCCCCTCCGCCTCTGGTCTTGCACAGCGCAGCTTCGCCCCTCCGCCTCTGGCCTTGCACAGCGCAGCTTCGCCCCTCCGCCTCTGGCCTTGCACAGCGCAGCTTTCAGCTCCATCTCTGGCCTTGCACGATGCAGTTTTCCTCTACACCTTGGGCCTTGCACGGCACTGCTTTTCCCTCCATCTCTGGCCTTACATAGTGCAGCTTTCCACTCGACCCCGGGCCTTGCATGGCACAACTGTCCACACCACCCCGGGGGCTTTTACAGCACCATTTTCTGCTACACCTTATGCCTTCACAGTAAAGCTGCCAGCAGTCCCCAGGATGTAGCCGTCCACTTTCCCCTTATCCCTCCAATGTCCAACCATCAGTGTCATCCATGCTATTATCAGATTGCAATAAAATTCATGATTCTGTAACCCTTCAGTCCAAAAATTCCAATACATGATTCTCACACTGACAAATAAAATAATCTGGAAACTCACCCCCCAGTATAATCCTATGCTGAGCAACGTTTACTGGATTCCTCTGATTAAAGGGATCGTCCTGCTTTTCCCACTCCCTGGCTGCATGTCGGCGTCTCACTACCAGCAGCCTGCGAGTCCTCATTTCATTCCCCAGAAGCCTTACAAAATCTAACAAGACACCAATCCTAACCCTTGTAGGCTCCATGTACTGCCACGACAGGCTGGGACACTTGTGTAGATGAATCAGAGAAAGCCCTTGTATAAAGGGGAAGTCTAGACCAGGGGATCCCAATAAAATGTGCTGGGAGCGATATTAGATTAGGGATTTCTGTAGGAACGTCTGATCTACCCAGAAGTCTGACCAAAGTTTTTTTCCTGCAGTAGTAAAGTTGATAATTGAGCATCGATCAGGCCCCGTTACTGCCGGACTAAAGCAACTTTACTCTTCATTTACCTCCTAAGGGTAACTTTACCACGGTTGTCAGAAGGAGCTTGCTAGGTGGCAGAAGGCATCATGGTGGTTATCCCCTTTTAAAAGTTGGTTTTCCCGTTTACAAAGTAGGAAAGCACATGACAACATCAGACCATAACCCAAAAGCACAGAATCGCCCCTATCCATCTGCCCGTCTAATCACAAAACAACCGCAATCACATCACAATTATAAGTAGGTTGGATGAGCAGATTAATGAAGCAGCGCACACTCACACTCTCCTGAGCAACAGAAATGACACCGGCCCAGAGGAGCTTCAAAAAGAAAAAAAGAAAATAAATCTCAGTGAGGTTTTGGTTTTCGCACTTTCCCTTCCCCACCAAGTCCAGGGACGCAGTAAATGGGGGGAAGGGGGAGGGGATCCTCTTCAGGGAGGGCAGCGTCTCCTACGTGCGGTTTAAGGTTTGGAAAATCCTAGATATCTGTAACATTACGGGGCCGGTCTCCGGGTCGTTCATCCACTGCGTGCTGTTCAATGGGTTTTCAAGCATATCTTCAAACGCTGCAAAAGGAAAAAGCATTATTTAGTGAAGGGACGGGCAAAATAGTAAAAAAAAATCTGGAAGTAGAAGGCAAAAAACAAAATCAGGCACATCGAAATGTCCAGACAATGCTGCATGATCAGAAATGCACTTTATGGAGCCTACCGATGGCCCGTACTTGGTCTGCGAAGCGCAGATGTATGAATCTGGTCTAGGCACGGCCAAAGCTTCCTCTAGCGGAGAGATCTATGGAGATCTTCCACTTAATGGAGCTGTGCAGCACCAATCTGACATTGAGTGTGGATAGTCCCCATTTCATGTAGCCACCTGCAGGTCAGGGAGATACCATGCAGGTGTCCAAATAATGCCTACCAGATGCCGAAGGGTTGCTTCCACCCGGCATGGGGAAGGGTTTTGCCAAGCCCGATGGTGGATCTGATTAAGGTTCCTCTGGCTTCTCAGAATTTTTAATTTTATAGGGTAAAATGACCATTCAGTCTCGGTGGAGTCGGTTACCAAGGTAAGGAACAAGGAACTAGAGCCTGCTGGGAGCTGGCCGGATCACCCCTGCGCTTCTCCTGTGCTGCAGAAGCCAAAGATGTCTTTGTGGGCAGCCTGGGAGAGCGATCAGTTCGGACCAGGGCGGCAACCATGCTGCCGGTCAGATCTGTCACTTGTCAGGAGCTCACCTCCACCAGCAAGGCAGGAAGCAGAGGGAGTTGTGTGCTCTTGTAGATAACATATTGTTAACAACCCCTTTAATTCCTACACTGGAAAACAGCACTTAAAAAAAGTACCAAGACAGTCCTGTAGAGAGAGAGCAGACCATGTATAACCCGACTCTGTGACGAGGCCGTGAACTCAAACAAGGGCAAAGTATTTAGAGTGTTGCTATTTCGGCTCTGGCACTGGCCTGTACTATATCTGTCAGCTGGGGCCTGGCAAGTTACGACTCCAATGACACGTCCCCTGTAACTGTACCTAGGCTGGGATTACCGGTGACACCAGATATGTCAGCGACAGCACAGAGGCCAGAACATCAGCGACAAATCCCACCATCATATATACATATGTTTCACACAGAACTAGTTGGCGTTTCAAGCAACCATTCAGGTTTACTTCTGGGAAAACTATTACTAGAATTGGTGCAAATTGATTCACACGTCGTCCACAACAGCGATCAGTGGCTGCTAGCCGGGAGCGGGAGAACCCCCTTACCTGACGACATCCGGGGCTCTTCTCTTGATTAGCAGGCCTGGCGGCACATCGACTGTGCATCACGCCGCAATGACAACAATGCACCAGGCCGGCTAATCAAAAGAAGAGCCGCAGATGCTATTGGGTGAGAAGCGATTCTCAGGGCTCCTATCCACTGGCCGATGAACTACGTAGAAATCGACTCACCAGCTCCATTTATTGGCTTTCCTCCAGGAGGAAGAAACCAGCCTCTCTAGTGCCAACTAATAGATATACAGCTAGGTCCAGAAATATCTGACCAGTGATGAAGCTTCGTGATTACAGATCTGCAGGCTGCTATTTTGCTATTTTGGATTTAAAATGAAACAACTGAGATGCAATTATAGTGGAGACTTTCAGGTTTAATTAGAGGTGTTGAGCAAAAATATCCTGTGAGATCTTTAGGAATTGCAGCCATTTTTCTACAAAGTCTAATTTCAGGGGCTCAAAAGTAATTGGACAAATTAACTTTACCATAAATAAAATGTTCATATTTTATACTTTGCAGAGAATCCTTTATAAGCAATGACGTCTGAAGTCTGGAGGCCATGGACGTCACCATCGCTGGTTTCCTCTTCTGTGATTGTTTGCCGCCTTTACTGCAGTGACTTCAGTGGTTTCTTGTCTGTGGCTCTTTCTGCCTTACGTCTTGTCTTCATCCTGTGAAATGCGGCTCGATGGGTTCAGATCTGTCGATGACTCGACCATTGCAGAATATCCCACTTCTTTGCAGGATGTTTTGGGTTATTGTCCATCTGTCCTGTGAAGCTCCGTCCAATCACCCTTGCTCGGTTGAATCTGAGCAGAGTATCGCCCTGTACACACAGGATTCATCCAACTGCTTCTGTCTTCAGTCACACCATCAATAACCACTAAGGCTGATTAATGGTTTGCACCTTGTTGTGAACCCTCAGCATTTGCTCTCATTAAGTCTTCTCTTTATGGTAGACTTAGATATTGAAGCACCTTTCTGCTCTCTCTCTCATGGATATCTTTGTTTTTTTTTAGCCCAATGATGGTCTGTTTCTCTTTCATTGAGCACTCCTTTGACTGCATGTTGTGGGTTCACAGGAACAGCTTCCAAATGCAAATGTCACCCCTGGAATCAGCTCCAGACCTTTTACCTTCTTAACTGATGATGAATTAACGAGTGAAAAGCCCATGCAGCCCATAAAGAGCTTTTGAGATAATTGTCCAATTGCTTTTAGTCCATTTAAAAAAAAGGCAGCTACATATTAAAGAGCTGTAATTCCTAAACCCTTCATCCAATTAGGATGTGAATACCCTCAAATTAAAGCTGAGAGCCTGCATTTTAGGCCCATATTGATAATATAACTATCTTGAATATGTTTTGGTAAACAGCCAAAATGCCAAACTTGTGTGACTGTCCAAATATTTCTGGACCTAACTGTAGCCTTTATTACAACAAGACTAAGCATAATACTGAAACTGGGAGTCTCCTGGAAAAGACATATCTATAGTCAGCTGTTCTGGGGTTCTGGCTTCTGCTTGGATGGCTGGGTTAGAGTATAATGCTTCATTCCTCCTGAGGGGGCGCTACAGGTGTAATAAACAGTCACTCTCCTCCACCAGCTCATGACAATAACAGATGATCACAGAAGAAAATTAGTCCATTGTCTGGTCATCTAAGGCACTTACCTAGTAGAGTTTTGGGGTTGGTTAGACCTAGTTGTACGACAGGGTTGTCAAGGATGGCTTGGAATAAAGGACTGGAGGTGTCGATTCCTTTGTCCAAATCCTCTGGTGAAGGTTTCTTGTCTCCCAGCAGCCACTCGCACTGAAATAACAAGCGGCTGGGTGATCATGGTGTTCTGGATTACAGCACATTATATCCGGTCTACGAGGCTCCTCATACTTTACACAGTGACCATAATCACAATCACGTTATGATCACTGACCAAATCCTTTAATCTGGTGCATATTATGGTCCCGAAATCCCGATAATCTGGAGACAAAAATAGTCTCATGTCAGATTAACAGGAGTTTGCTGGACAGTTGTCACTTGGGGTGTCAATATATAGAGTTAGCTAACGGGTGGAGGGAGTTCCCTAAGGTCATACATCGCCTATAACAGGCTCGCAGGGGCACCTCTGGGGGTGTCAGTTGTGATACTCACCGCTGCGTCCTGCTGATTGTTGTTCACTCGGAGGGCATCAATCACTTCTTTTTCATCAAAGCCCATTTCCATCAAAGCTATAACAGCCTAGAATGCAAAAACTAAGTTACTCAAACCTGATCACGGCAGCGCCATGCTGTAAATGTACATTAAAGTGGATTTCTGATTTGGAAAACTGCTGTCCCCCAGCTTTAAGAAAACAAACAAACTGTTTATTACTCACCCTCCCCGGGTCCAGCGCTGAGTCTCCACCGCTGCTCCTGGTGTCTATCATGGATTGCAGCTCTGACGTCACGTCGACAGCACTGCAACTAATCAGTGGGCTCAATGGCTCTGCCCGAGTTGACTGCACAAACCGATCAGAGCCGCTCAGTTCCGTCATTGTAATTGTTTGCAGCGCTGCAGCCAATCGGTGAGATCAGTGGCTTCGAGCTGCAGTGCTGTCCACTTAACGTCTGTGCTACAGACAATAGACACCAAGAGCAGCAGCGGGGACTCAGTGCTGGACCTGCGGACGGGAAGTTAAGAACAAACTGCAAATTACAGCATAAAACCCCTTTAAGCTGGAATTCAGACGTCCATGAAACACAGTCCATATATGAACTGGCCCACCAGCCACCCCATGTGTCACTGTCCATAAGGCTTGTGTTTCACAGGTGTCTGAATTTGGCCTTAGCTCTACGTTTGCCCTATATACTGGGAAAAACTCCAGGCTTATACATTAAGGACAGTGAATATAATCGTGGAGAAACGTTTGGCGCACTCTGGTCTGTTCACACCTGCAAAATTCTGCATTTCACTTACACGGGGATCAGGGCGAAATTCTCTTTTCCTCCGGATTTTCTTAAAAATTTCTGTAAGTTCATCTTTAGGGTCCTCTGCGGTCGCTCCTTCGCTTGACCTCGAGTCCGTTGATGCTGAAGCACCGGCCACGTCCGATGCGTTCTCATTTGGGAGCGGCGTATCTGCTGCTGGATCATCGGCATGTTCAATCAACCACTCCATGGCCTGCGTGACCGACATGCTGCAAAATTAAAGCATCAGAGGTAAAAATAATATACCGGGAGGAGATAGCGGCACATCCATCCATCAAAGTATTACATGGCCAGCTATTTATATTCATGGCTGCCATGGAATACAAAATTTCCTCTGCAGCCGCATTTTCCACGGGTGACAAGACACGACTGCAGAAGTACCTACTGATTTAACCGGAGGGCCTTCACTGCTCGGCTCTCAGGGAATCCCATCTCTGTGAGCTGCCGTAATGCCATTTCATCCACTCGATCCTCCTCATCCTCGTCTAGCATGGCTGAAATCAAAGAAAAGCCCAGCCTAAGTCAGGCAGGATTTGTGGTAGGCCTGCAGAGTAATATGGCAGGGAAGCTGCAGGAGAGTAAGTCAATCCAAGAAAGGACCCCAATGTTACATAGAGATGGTAAAAATCGATTTGCAGGTTGTGGTCCAGCAGCCATGTCATCAATCTGTGGCTGCTGGACAGGAACCCTGCGTACCACCACTTAACCGATGGCATCCCCAGCTCCTCTCTTGATTAGCCGGCCTGGCGTGACAACATCGTTGCAGTGGGAAGAACATGTGACGTGACACTGGCAGATCAAAAGAAGAGCCGCAGATGCCGGCAGGTAGGAGGCGGCTCGCAGGGCTCCCGTCCAGTTGCCATAGATCACTGACGTGGCCACTGCACTGGGTCCTGCAAACTATTCCCACTCTCTCTAATGTCAACCCATACTTGCCATTTGCCTTTTTAAAGAGCTCGACTGCGTCAGGATTCAGCGCTAGCAACTTCTGTGCAACTTCAATAAGAGACACAAGGATCTTCCGAAGCTCTGTCTGAAACTGTAGGAGAAAAGCAAATGTGAAAAATCTGTGCGGAGGATGAGGAGGGGGGATAACATGCAGACATGGAGCCTTATTAGCTAGGACAGAGAATGAAGAGTGTCACTCGGCAAGACTTGCTCCTCTACCGGAGCTTAAGGACATTTCCCAGGGTGCGATTACACCCCCCCGTAAGTGGAAAGACCGGTCTTTTCATCCCTCGGAGTCGCACGGTACTCACATCTCTCATGTTGTGATGAGCAACGGTCCGATCTGCCGTGCGGGCTGGGAGGCCGGCAGTAGCCTTGAGAATGGCGTCCTTGTCTGGAGCCTTTTGATCCTGTTTACGCTGCAAAGTACAAGTCAGTTGGCATCAGAGATATATATTTACTTATTTTTACTTAAAAGGGGGTCGCTAAACACTGATATGAATTAGGTCATCAGATAGGTGGTGGTCAGACCCCCAGCTGATACCTGGTGCCACAGCCCCTGGATGTGAACAGTACGCCATAGCTCTGTACACTATGTGGTGGCAGTTCTAGGTGACTGCAAATCGACTCCCATTGAAGGATCAATCATTAATGCATCCTGGAAAACCCTTTACATTTCAGGATGGGCAAAACAAAAATTAGGTTTGATGTAGTTAGTAAATCGTTGGTCTCCTTTTACTTCCCTGCAGAAACCACCTGCCCGTCATCCACATGCCTGTGGCAGCACAGGCGATCACTGGCCTCGGCAGTGTATGGGGCCACAGAGACCAGTGACTGGCTGCAGTGGTCATGTAGGTAGATGGCAGGTGACCGCTATAAAGAAGTAAACAGAGAGCGCTGCAGATGCGACTTTTTATTTTCTACAAAAAAGAGAAAAGAAAAACGGCACCATTCATAACTCACACAACTTGAAAGGATAACAGCACACATCTCACCATTAGGCCACGGCCCCACTATCAGTATTTGGTCAGTATTTTTTCTCAGGAGTGGGAGCCAAAACCAGGAGTGGGTGATAAATGCAGAATTGGTGACTTGTTTCTATTATACCTTTTCTCTGATTGTTCCTCACCTGGTTTTGGCTCCAACTCCTGAGAAAAAATACTGACCGAATACTGACCAAATACTGATAGTGGGGCCGTGACCTTCACCAGGTGCTTCACCAAATGCAAGATTTTCGTAAAACTTCGAAGAAAGAAAAGGCGGCACTCTCTGTCCCATAAAAATGTATTTTATTGCAAAATCATTAAGAAATGGATGCAGGAGAATACAGGTGCAAGAGACAGACGACAGCAGTTTCGCACACGATTGCCCAAACACCATTGAAGAACCATTGTGTGCGAAACGGCTGTCGTCGTCTCTTGCACCTGCATTCTCCTGCATCCATTTCTTAATGATTTTGCAATAAAATACATTTTTAATGGGACATTGAGTGCCGCCTTTCCTCTCTTTGGACTTTTTATTTTCTGCCTTACTTTTCCCAATCCCCGAACACCCATTTAACGTGTAGCTCCATCTACAAGGTGACATTTTAGGTCCAGCTTTACGATGGTCTAAATTCATTGATCACCAAAGCAAAGGAGCAGACGTACTTAGCTCAGCGCTGCCTTCCTACAAGACAGGAGACAAACAAACTCATAGACTGTCTATTGAGACAGTCTTCAATCTCAAATGAGAGCATCGATCAATGGGAAGGGGACTCACTGCCTGGACCCCTACAATGAAAATGTGTCACATGTCAAAAGATTCCTGAAAGTGAAGTTTAATAAAAAATTATACATTTCTAGCTCCTGCCAGTAGGGGGAGCTCAATGCATACACATTTATTAAAGGGTTTTTCCACCCTAAGATAAACTTTTCGCAAACAGTGCAGCTTTCCAAAATACTAAAATGTATGCTTTTATGATTCAACTAAAGCAGCCGGTTCGGGCAGTTCTCACGCACCTTCTCCTCTGCCGATACGTCGGACATCTTTGGTGGTGGGGGAGGGGCCCTCTTTTTGACTAACAACAAGACATCTGGTGGGAGACAACATAGATGAGTACACTACTGACCACGGCAGTAACACCCCCACCCTCCGCAGTGCCCCCCGCATCCCTGTGACACCTCTGTCCTGGATATTTTCTTCGGCCACCGTCTTGGTATCTGACAGAACTCTCTCGGTGGAGGCGTGCACCAGCTTGTGATGGGTGAGGCTCTTGGGGTCTTCCAGACTGCCATGGGCACACTGCATGCACAAAGAGGAGACCCCAAGTGTTATTAAGGGAAATAAATACCAAATAATTTATAAAAGGATATTCCGATCTCAGACACGACATAATGGAAGACTGAGCAAGGAGTAATTGTACCAGGCTGACAGTAGAGGTCGACTCATGGACTTATATTTTTAGGACGCCCTGTTAGTCCCCCGGTTACATCTTCCTGCTTTATACAGTACAACCGCAGTATCCGTTACTCACATCACCCCTCCTGGTGCCAAACATGACGTCAGCTCCCACAACGCCCACTGATTACTGCAGCGGAGACTGACACCGAACCTGTGCCGAGTCTGATCCTGGATATACAGCACACATGGAAAACTCTGGCCCGTGGGTCAAATCTGGCCTGTGACACCAGAACCACCATCCCTATAGGGGCCCATTATTGGGTATGGAGGACTATGTGGGGCCCATTATTGGGTATGGAGGACTATGTGGGGCCCATTATACTGTATGGAGGACTATGTGGGGCCCATTATTGGGTATGGAGGACTATGTGGGGCCCATTATTGGGTATGGAGGACTATGTGGGGCCCATTATTGGGTATGGAGGACTATGTGGGGCCCATTATTGGGTATGGAGGACTATGTGGGGCCCATTATACTGTATGGAGGACTATGTGGGGCCCATTATTGGGTATGGAGGACTATGTGGGGCCCATTATTGGGTATGGAGGACTATGTGGGGCCCATTATTGGGTATGGAGGACTATGTGGGGCCCATTATTGGGTATGGAGGACTATGTGGGGCCCATTATTGGGTATGGAGGACTATGTGGGGCCCATTATACTGTATGGAGGACTATGTGGGGCCCATTATTGGGTATGGAGGACTATGTGGGGCCCATTATTGGGTATGGAGGACTATGTGGGGCCCATTATTGGGTATGGAGGACTATGTGGGGCCCATTATTGGGTATGGAGGACTATGTGGGGCCCATTATTGGGTATGGAGGACTATGTGGGGCCCATTATTTGGTATGGAGGACTATATGGGGCCCATTATTGGGTATGGAGGACTATGTGGGGCCCATTATTGGGTATGGAGGACTATTTGGGGCCCATTATTGGGTATGGAGGACTATGTGGGGCCCATTATTGGGTATGGAGGACTATGTGGGGCCCATTATTGGGTATGGAGGACTATGTGGGGCCCATTATTGGGTATGGAGGACTATGTGGGGCCCATTATACCGTATGGAGGACTATGTGGGGCCAATTATACCGTATGGAGGACTATGTGGGGCCCATTATACCGTATGGAGGACTATGTGGGGCCCATTATACCGTATGGAGGACTATGTGGGGCCCATTATACCGTATGGAGGACTATGTGGGGCCCATTATACCGTATGGAGGACTATGTGAGGCCCATTATACCGTATGGAGGACTATGTGGGGCCCATTATACCGTATGGAGGACTATGTGGGGCCCATTATACCGTATGGAGGACTATGTTGGGCCCATTATACCGTATGGAGGACTTTGTGGGGCCCATTATACCGTATGGAGGACTATGTGGGGCCATTATTCTGTATGGAGGACTATGTGGGGTCATTATTCTGTATGGAGGACTATGTGGGGCCCATTATTCTGTATGGAGGTCTATGTGGGGCCCATTATACTGTATGGAGGACTATGTGGGGCCATTATACTGTATGGAGGACTTTGTGGGGCCCATTATTCTCTATGGAGGTCTATGTGGAGCCCATTATACTGTATGGAGGACTATGTGGGGCCCATTATACTGTATGGAGGACTATGTGGGGCCCAGGATTCCAGCGATCAGACGACCAGCAAGTTATCCCTGGAAATAACCCTTTAAGGCCGCCTGCCTGCAAAACTACTTAACATTAATATGGTTTTCCAGTTTGCTTTCGTGTTAAACCATTATATGATTAACATCTGCTTGCTGTCTGTGAATGGAAACATTAATTGGTCAGGATGTAGGGATTCTCTAAATTTTACACATGTCTTGTTCACACAGCGGAAGAGAAACCTCTGGCACCCGGCATTCACTGGCAGCAAGCAGAGATCTAGAAAAACAGAGAGGAATAAAAACACAAAGTTTACTAGAGAGATGCTAAACTTTTCATTATACCATGGCCCCCTCAGGGGGGTCTGCAGAGACCCCCAAACAGCCACCAACTGTGCAGGGTAATACAGTATGGCGGACCAGGACAAAGCGCAAGACCAGTGCTGCATCCTCAGGATGAGTGAGGGTCCCTGAGATAAGACCACCACCTATCAAGTAATGGCGCCATATTAGTCATGGAGCCTTTAAAAAAAAAAAACAACAACCCTATAATGGCAGATCAAAGACTAAGAGCTTCCCATCTACTTCCTAGATTAATTCCACGGTGGTCAGGATCTCCGCTTGCTGTCAGTCATTTATTAAGTGCTTCACTGCGGACTCCCGCTGGATTTTTTATCATCCGTCCAGTCATCAGAGATGTTTCTTGACACGAGCTGTCAACCTCTACGTCCATCGTGTGACCGGGACAGATTGTAATCCACGTAACCATTCAAGGTTTACAATGAAAGACAGCAAGCAGAGATGCTGGAAACCAAAAGGGATCGGTCAAATATACTGGAAAATTAATAGGAATATCATTAAAGAGGTTTATTTCCATCATTAAACTCATGGAATTAGCCATAAATGTCTGAGCAATAGGATTCTGATTAGACGACCCTGAAAACAGGGGTTATCGGTCCAGAAACTGCACATATCCATGTATTAACCCATAAAACAACTCCAAAGGTGTCAGAGGGTAACGAATAAAGAAACCCCCAATACCCTCCAAATCTGAAAATCCATAGGGACCAATTAAAAAACTCTGTCCATTTATCAGGGACCGCGGCTTCTGTAGATGCATCTGGTTAATGTATCCGCATGTATATTTCATATGTGTAGTAATACAACCTCCACCAGCCGTCACTGGGAACACCAACGCTTCAAAGGGGGATTTATACTTCACTCGGTAACCCAAAAAGCATGATTATAGGCCACAAAATAAATAAGCAACTGGAAGACTCACTGTGATAATCAGTAAGTGATAGAAATCTGTGCTCTAAGAAGTGACCCCTCCCAGCATCCGTAGCACTGAGCATGTGCATAATATGACAGCCACTCATACAGTATACAGACGATCAGTGCTGCCCTCCTGTATATGACAGCCCCTCATACAGTATACAGATGATCAGTGCTGCCCCCTGTATATGACAGCCCCTCATACAGTATACAGATGATCAGTGCTGCCCTCCTGTATATGACAGCCCCTCATACAGTATACAGATGATCAGTGCTGCCCCCTGTATATGACAGCCCCTCATACAGTATACAGATGATCAGTGCTGCCCCCTCCTGTATATGACAGCCCCTCATACAGTATACAGACGATCAGTGCTGCCCTCCTGTATATGACAGCCCCTCATACAGTATACAGATGATCAGTGCTACCCCGCTGTATATGACAGACACTCATACAGTATACAGACGATAAGTGCTGCCCTCCTGTATATGACAGCCCCTCATACAGTATACAGATGATCAGTGCTGCCCTTGTATATGACAGCCCCTCATACAGTATACAGATGATCAGTGCTGACCTACTGTATATGACAGCACCTCATACAGTATACAGATGATCAGTGCTGACCTCCTGTATATGACAGCCCCTCATACAGTATACAGATGATCAGTGCTGCCCCCTCCTGTATATGACAGCACCTCATACAGTATACAGATGATCAGTGCTGCCCCTGTATATGACAGCCCCTCATACAGTATACAGACGATCAGTGCTGCCCTCCTGTATATGACAGCCCCTCATACAGTATACAGATGATCAGTGCTGACCTCCTGTATATGACAGCCCCTCATACAGTATACAGATGATCAGTGCTGACCTCCTGTATATGACAGCCCCTCATACAGTATACAGATGATCAGTGCTACCCCCTCCTGAATATGACATCCCCTCATACAGTATACAGATGATCAGTGCTGCCCCCTCCTGTATATGACAGCCCCTCATACACTATACAGATGATCAGTGCTGCCCACTCCTGTATATGACAGCCCCTCATACAGTATACAGATGATCAGTGCTGCCCACTCCTGTATATGACAGCCCCTCATACAGTATACAGATGATCAGTGCTGCCCCCTCCTGTATATGACAGCCCCTCATACAGTATACAGATGATCAGTGCTGACCCCTCCTGTATATGACAGCCCCTCATACAGTATACAGATGATCAGTGCTGCCCCCTCCTGTATATGACAGCCCCTCATACAGTATACAGATGATCGGTGCTGCCCACTCCAGTATATGACAGCCCCTCATACAGTATACAGATGATCAGTGCTGCCCCCTCCTGTATATGACAGCCCCTCATACAGTATACAGATGATCAGTGCTGCCCACTCCAGTATATGACAGCCCCTCATACAGTATACAGATGATCAGTGCTGCCCCCTCCTGTATATGACAGCCCCTCATACAGTATACAGATGATCAGTGCTGCCCCCTCCTGTATATGATAGCCCCTCATACAGTATACAGATGATCAGTGCTGCCACCTGTATAGGACAGCCCCTCATACAGTATACAGATGATCAGTGCTGCCCCCTCCTGTATATGACAGCCCATCATACAGTATACAGATGATCAGTGCCCCCTGTATATGACAGACCCTCATACAGTATACAGATGATCAGTGCTGCCCCCTCCTGTATATGACAGCCCCGCATACAGTATACAGATGATCAGTGCTGCCCCCTCCTATATATGACAGCCCCTCATACAGTATACAGATGATCAGTGCTGCCCCCCCTGTATATGACAGCCCCTCATACAGTATACAGATGATAAGTGCTGCCCCCTCCAGTATATGACAGCCCCTCATACAGTATACAGATCAGTGCTGCCCCCTCCTGTATATGACAGCCCCAATACAGTATACAGATGATCAGTGCTGCCCCCTCCTGTATATGACAGCCCCTCATACAGTATACAGATGATCAGTGCTGCCCCCTCCTGTATATGATAGCCCCTCATACAGTATACAGATGATCAGTGCTGCCCCTGTATATGACAGCCCCTAATACAGTATACAGATGATCAGTGCTGCCCCCTCCTGTATATGACAGCCCCTCATACAGTATACAGATGATCAATGCTGCCCCTCCTGTATATGACAGCCCCTCATACAGTATACAGATGATCAGTGCTGCCCTCCTGTAAATGACAGCCCCTCATACAGTATACAGATGATCAGTGCTGCCCTCCTGTAAATGACAGCCCCTCATACAGTATACAGATGATCAGTGCTGCCCCCTCCTGTATGACAGCCCCTCATACAGTATACAGATGATCAGTGCTGCCCCCTCCTGTATGACAGCCCCTCATACAGTATACAGATGATCAGTGCTGCCCCCTCTTGTATATGACAGCCCCTCATACAGTATACAGATGATCAGTGCTGCCCCCTCCTGTATATGACAGCCCCTCATACAGTATACAGATGATCAGTGCTGCCCCCTCCTGTATATGACAGCCCCTCATACAGTATACAGATGATCAGTGCTGCCCCCTCCTGTATATGACAGCCCCTCATACAGTATACAGATGATCAGTGATGCCCCCCTGTATATGACAGCCCCTCATACAGTATACAGATGATCAGTGCTGCCCCTGTATATGACAGCCCCTCATACAGTATACAGATAATCAGTGCTGCCCCCTTTTGTATATGACAGCCCCTCATACAGTATACAGATAATCAGTGCTGCCCCCTGTATATGACAGCCCCTCATACAGTATACAGATGATCAGTGCTGCCTCCTCTTGTATATGACAGCCCCTCATACAGTATACAGATGATCAGTGCTGTCCCCTCCTGTATATGACAGCCCCTCATACAGTATTCAGATTATCAGTGCTGCCCCCTCCTGTATATGATAGCCCCTCATACAGTATACAGATGATCAGTGCTGCCCCCTCCTGTATATGACAGCCCCTCATACAGTATACAGATGATCAGTGCTGCCCCCTCCTGTATATGACAGCCCATCATACAGTATACAGATGATCAGTGCTGCCCCCCCCCTGTATATGACAGCCCCTCATACAGTATAGATGATCAGTGATGCCCCCCTGTATATGACAGCCCCTCATACAGTATACAGATGATCAGTGCTGCCCCTGTATATGACAGCCCCTCATACAGTATACAGATGATCAGTGCCCCCCTGTATATGACAGCCCCTCATACATTATACAGATGATCAGTGCTGCCCCTCCTGTATATGACAGCCCCTCATACAGTATACAGATGATCAGTGCTGCCCCCTCCTGTATATGACAGCCCCTCATACAGTATACAGATGATCAGTGCTGCCCCCTCCTGTATATGACAGCCCCTCATACAGTATACAGATGATCAGTGCTGCCCCCTCCTGTATATGACAGCCCCTCATACAGTATACAGATGATCAGTGATGCCCCCCTGTATATGACAGCCCCTCATACAGTATACAGATGATCAGTGCTGCCCCTGTATATGACAGCCCCTCATACAGTATACAGATAATCAGTGCTGCCCCCTTTTGTATATGACAGCCCCTCATACAGTATACAGATGATCAGTGCTGCCCCCTGTATATGACAGCCCCTCATACAGTATACAGATGATCAGTGCTGCCCCCTCCTGTATATGATAGCCCCTCATACAGTATACAGATGATCAGTGCTGCCTCCTCTTGTATATGACAGCCCCTCATACAGTATACAGATGATCAGTGCTGCCCCCTCCTGTATATGACAGCACCTCATACAGTATTCAGATTATCAGTGCTGCCCCCTCCTGTATATGATAGCCCCTCATACAGTATACAGATGATCAGTGCTGCCCCCTCCTGTATATGACAGCCCCTCATACAGTATACAGATGATCAGTGCTGCCCCCTTCTGTATATGACAGCCCATCATACAGTATACAGATGATCAGTGCTGCCCCCTCCTGTATATGACAGCCCCTCATACAGTATACAGATGATCAGTGATGCCCCCCTGTATATGACAGCCCCTCATACAGTATACAGATGATCAGTGCTGCCCCTCATACAGTATACAGATGATCAGTGCCCCCCTGTATATGACAGCCCCTCATACAGTATACAGATAATCAGTGCTGCCCCCTCTTGTATATGACAGCCCCTCATACTGTATACAGATGATCAATACTGCCCCTACTGTATGACAGCCCCTCATACAGTATACAGATGATCGATGCTGCCCCTCCTGTATATGACAGCCCCTTATATAGTATACAGATGATCAGTGCTGCCCCCTGTATATGACAGCCGCTCATACAGTATACAGATGATCAGTGACCCCCCCCGTATATGACAGCCCCTCATACAGTATACAGATGATCAGTGCTGACCTCCTGTATATGACAGCCCCTCATACAGTATACAGATGATCAGTGCTGCCCCCTCCTGTATATGACAGCCCCTCATACAGTATATAGATGATCAGTGCTGCCCCCCTGTATATGACAGCCCCTCATACAGTATACAGATGATCAATGCTGACCTCCTGTATATGACAGCCCCTCATACAGTATACAGATGATCAGTGCTGACCTCCTGTATATGACAGCCCCTCATACAGTATACAGATGATCAGTGCTGACCTCCTGTATATGACAGACTCTCATACAGTATACAGATGATCATTGCTGCCCTCCAGTATATGATAGCCCTTCCTACAGTATACAGATGATCAGTGCTGCCCCCTGTATATGACAGCCGCTCATACAGTATACAGATGATCAGTGACCCCCCCCGTATATGACAGCCCCTCATACAGTATACAGATGATCAGTGCTGCCTCCTCCTGTATATGACAGCCCCTCATACAGTATACAGATGATCAGTGCTGCCCCTCCTGTATATGACAGCCCCTCATACAGTATACAGATGATCAGTGCTGCCCCCCTGTATATGACAGCCCCACATACAGTATACAGATGATCAGTGCTGCCCCCTCCTGTATATGACAGCCCATCATACAGTATACAGATGATCAGTGCTGCCCCCTCCTGTATATGACAGCCCCTCATACAGTATACAGATGATCAGTGCTGCCCCTGTATATGACAGCCCCTCATACAGTATACAGATGATCAGTGTTGCCCTCCTGTATATGACAGCCCCTCATACAGTATACAGATGATCAGTGCTGCCCCCTCCTGTATATGACAGCCCCTCATACAGTATACAGATGATCAGTGCTGCCCCCCTGTATATGACAGCCCCTCATACAGTATACAGATGATCAGTGCAGCCCCTCCTGTATATGACAGCCCCTCATACAGTATACAGATGATCAGTGCTGCCCCCTCCTGTATATGACAGCCCCTCATACAGTATACAGATGATCAGTGCTGCCCCCCTGTATATGACAGTCCCTCATACAGTATACAGATGATCAGTGCTGCCCCCTCCTGTATATGACAGCCCCTCATACAGTATACAGATGATCAGTGCTGCCCCCTCCTGTATATGACAGCCCCTCATACAGTATACAGATGATCAGTGCTGCCCACTCCAGTATATGACAGCCCCTCATACAGTATACAGATGATCAGTGCTGCCCCCTCCTGTATATGACAGCCCCTCATACAGTATACAGATGATCAGTGCTGCCCCCTCCTGTATATGATAGCCCCTCATACAGTATACAGATGATCAGTGCTGCCACCTGTATAGGACAGCCCCTCATACAGTATACAGATGATCAGTGCTGCCCCCTCCTGTATATGACAGCCCATCATACAGTATACAGATGATCAGTGCCCCCTGTATATGACAGACCCTCATACAGTATACAGATGATCAGTGCTGCCCCCTCCTGTATATGACAGCCCCGCATACAGTATACAGATGATCAGTGCTGCCCCCTCCTATATATGACAGCCCCTCATACAGTATACAGATGATCAGTGCTGCCCCCCCTGTATATGACAGCCCCTCATACAGTATACAGATGATAAGTGCTGCCCCCTCCAGTATATGACAGCCCCTCATACAGTATACAGATCAGTGCTGCCCCCTCCTGTATATGACAGCCCCAATACAGTATACAGATGATCAGTGCTGCCCCCTCCTGTATATGACAGCCCCTCATACAGTATACAGATGATCAGTGCTGCCCCCTCCTGTATATGATAGCCCCTCATACAGTATACAGATGATCAGTGCTGCCCCTGTATATGACAGCCCCTAATACAGTATACAGATGATCAGTGCTGCCCCCTCCTGTATATGACAGCCCCTCATACAGTATACAGATGATCAATGCTGCCCCTCCTGTATATGACAGCCCCTCATACAGTATACAGATGATCAGTGCTGCCCTCCTGTAAATGACAGCCCCTCATACAGTATACAGATGATCAGTGCTGCCCTCCTGTAAATGACAGCCCCTCATACAGTATACAGATGATCAGTGCTGCCCCCTCCTGTATGACAGCCCCTCATACAGTATACAGATGATCAGTGCTGCCCCCTCCTGTATGACAGCCCCTCATACAGTATACAGATGATCAGTGCTGCCCCCTCTTGTATATGACAGCCCCTCATACAGTATACAGATGATCAGTGCTGCCCCCTCCTGTATATGACAGCCCCTCATACAGTATACAGATGATCAGTGCTGCCCCCTCCTGTATATGACAGCCCCTCATACAGTATACAGATGATCAGTGCTGCCCCCTCCTGTATATGACAGCCCCTCATACAGTATACAGATGATCAGTGATGCCCCCCTGTATATGACAGCCCCTCATACAGTATACAGATGATCAGTGCTGCCCCTGTATATGACAGCCCCTCATACAGTATACAGATAATCAGTGCTGCCCCCTTTTGTATATGACAGCCCCTCATACAGTATACAGATAATCAGTGCTGCCCCCTGTATATGACAGCCCCTCATACAGTATACAGATGATCAGTGCTGCCTCCTCTTGTATATGACAGCCCCTCATACAGTATAAAGATGATCAGTGCTGTCCCCTCCTGTATATGACAGCCCCTCATACAGTATTCAGATTATCAGTGCTGCCCCCTCCTGTATATGATAGCCCCTCATACAGTATACAGATGATCAGTGCTGCCCCCTCCTGTATATGACAGCCCCTCATACAGTATACAGATGATCAGTGCTGCCCCCTCCTGTATATGACAGCCCATCATACAGTATACAGATGATCAGTGCTGCCCCCCCCCTGTATATGACAGCCCCTCATACAGTATAGATGATCAGTGATGCCCCCCTGTATATGACAGCCCCTCATACAGTATACAGATGATCAGTGCTGCCCCTGTATATGACAGCCCCTCATACAGTATACAGATGATCAGTGCCCCCCTGTATATGACAGCCCCTCATACAGTATACAGATGATCAATGCTGCCCCTCCTGTATATGACAGCCCCTCATACAGTATACAGATGATCAGTGCTGCCCCCTCCTGTATATGACAGCCCCTCATACAGTATACAGATGATCAGTGCTGCCCCTCCTGTATATGACAGCCCCTCATACAGTATACAGATGATCAGTGCTGCCCTCCTGTAAATGACAGGCCCTCATACAGTATACAGATGATCAGTGCTGCCCCCTCCTGTATGACAGCCCCTCATACAGTATACAGATGATCAGTGCTGCCCCCTCTTGTATATTACAGCCCCTCATACAGTATACAGATGATCAGTGCTGCCCCCTCCTGTATATGACAGCCCCTCATACAGTATACAGATGATCAGTGCTGCCCCCTCCTGTATATGACAGCCCCTCATACAGTATACAGATGATCAGTGCTGCCCCCTCCTGTATATGACAGCCCCTCATACAGTATACAGATGATCAGTGATGCCCCCCTGTATATGACAGCCCCTCATACAGTATACAGATGATCAGTGCTGCCCCTGTATATGACAGCCCCTCATACAGTATACAGATAATCAGTGCTGCCCCCTTTTGTATATGACAGCCCCTCATACAGTATACAGATGATCAGTGCTGCCCCCTGTATATGACAGCCCCTCATACAGTATACAGATGATCAGTGCTGCCCCCTCCTGTATATGATAGCCCCTCATACAGTATACAGATGATCAGTGCTGCCTCCTCTTGTATATGACAGCCCCTCATACAGTATACAGATGATCAGTGCTGCCCCCTCCTGTATATGACAGCACCTCATACAGTATTCAGATTATCAGTGCTGCCCCCTTCTGTATATGACAGCCCATCATACAGTATACAGATGATCAGTGCTGCCCCCTCCTGTATATGACAGCCCCTCATACAGTATACAGATGATCAGTGATGCCCCCCTGTATATGACAGCCCCTCATACAGTATACAGATGATCAGTGCTGCCCCTCATACAGTATACAGATGATCAGTGCCCCCCTGTATATGACAGCCCCTCATACAGTATACAGATAATCAGTGCTGCCCCCTCTTGTATATGACAGCCCCTCATACTGTATACAGATGATCAATACTGCCCCTACTGTATGACAGCCCCTCATACAGTATACAGATGATCGATGCTGCCCCTCCTGTATATGACAGCCCCTTATATAGTATACAGATGATCAGTGCTGCCCCCTGTATATGACAGCCGCTCATACAGTATACAGATGATCAGTGACCCCCCCCGTATATGACAGCCCCTCATACAGTATACAGATGATCAGTGCTGACCTCCTGTATATGACAGCCCCTCATACAGTATACAGATGATCAGTGCTGCCCCCTCCTGTATATGACAGCCCCTCATACAGTATATAGATGATCAGTGCTGCCCCCCTGTATATGACAGCCCCTCATACAGTATACAGATGATCAATGCTGACCTCCTGTATATGACAGCCCCTCATACAGTATACAGATGATCAGTGCTGACCTCCTGTATATGACAGCCCCTCATACAGTATACAGATGATCAGTGCTGACCTCCTGTATATGACAGACTCTCATACAGTATACAGATGATCATTGCTGCCCTCCAGTATATGATAGCCCTTCCTACAGTATACAGATGATCAGTGCTGCCCCCTGTATATGACAGCCGCTCATACAGTATACAGATGATCAGTGACCCCCCCCGTATATGACAGCCCCTCATACAGTATACAGATGATCAGTGCTGCCTCCTCCTGTATATGACAGCCCCTCATACAGTATACAGATGATCAGTGCTGCCCCTCCTGTATATGACAGCCCCTCATACAGTATACAGATGATCAGTGCTGCCCCCCTGTATATGACAGCCCCACATACAGTATACAGATGATCAGTGCTGCCCCCTCCTGTATATGACAGCCCATCATACAGTATACAGATGATCAGTGCTGCCCCCTCCTGTATATGACAGCCCCTCATACAGTATACAGATGATCAGTGCTGCCCCTGTATATGACAGCCCCTCATACAGTATACAGATGATCAGTGTTGCCCTCCTGTATATGACAGCCCCTCATACAGTATACAGATGATCAGTGCTGCCCCCTCCTGTATATGACAGCCCCTCATACAGTATACAGATGATCAGTGCTGCCCCCCTGTATATGACAGCCCCTCATACAGTATACAGATGATCAGTGCAGCCCCTCCTGTATATGACAGCCCCTCATACAGTATACAGATGATCAGTGCTGCCCCCTCCTGTATATGACAGCCCCTCATACAGTATACAGATGATCAGTGCTGCCCCCCTGTATATGACAGTCCCTCATACAGTATACAGATGATCAGTGCTGCCCCCTCCTGTATATGACAGCCCCTCATACAGTATACAGATGATCAGTGCTGCCCCTGTATATGACAGCCCCTCATACTGTATACAGATGATCAATACTGCCCCTACTGTATGACAGCCCCTCATACAGTATACAGATGATCGATGTTGCCCCTCCTGTATATGACAGCCCCTCATATAGTATACAGATGATCAGTGCTGCCCCCTGTATATGACAGCCCCTCATACTGTATACAGATGATCAATACTGCCCCTACTGTATGACAGCCCCTCATACAGTATACAGATGATCGATGTTGCCCCTCCTGTATATGACAGCCCCTCATATAGTATACAGATGATCAGTGCTGCCCCCTGTATATGACAGCCGCTCATACAGTATACAGATGATCAGTGCTGCCCCCTGTATATGACAGCCTCTCATACAGTATACAGATGATCAGTGCTGACCTCCTGTATATGACAGCCCCTCATACAGTATACAGATGATCAGTGCTGCCCCCTCCTGTATATGACAGCCCCTCATACAGTATACAGATGATCAGTGCTGCCCCCCTGTATATGACAGCCCCTCATACAGTATACAGATGATCAATGCTGACCTCCTGTATATGACAGCCCCTCACACAGTATACAGATGATCAGTGCTGCCCTCCTGTATATGACAGCCCCTCATACAGTATACAGATGATCAGTGCTGACCTCCTGTATATGACAGCCCCTCATACAGTATACAGATGATCAGTGCTGACCTCCAGTATATGATAGCCCTTCCTACAGTATACAGATGATCAGTGCTGCTCCCTGTATATGACAGCCGCTCATACAGTATACAGATGATCAGTGACCCCCCCTGTATATGACAGCCCCTCATACAGTATACAGATGATCAGTGCTGACCTCCTGTATATGACAGCCCCTCATACAGTATACAGATGATAAGTGTTGCCCCCTCCTGTATATGACAGACCCTCATACAGTATACAGATGATCAGTGCTGCCCCCCTGTATATGACAGCCCCTCACACAGTATACAGATGATCAATGCTGACCTCCTGTATATGACAGCCCCTCATACAGTATACAGATGATCAGTGCTGAGCTCCTGTAAATGACAGCCCCACATACAGTATACAGATGATCAGTGCTGCCCCCTCCTGTATATGACAGCCCATCATACAGTATACAGATGACCAGTGCTGCCCCCTCCTGTATATGACAGCCCCTCATACAGTATACAGATGATCAGTGCTGCCCTCCTGTATATGACAGCCCCTCATACAGTATACAGATGATCAGTACTGCCCCCTCCTGTATATGACAGCCCCTCATACAGTATACAGATGATCAGTGCTGCCCCCCTGTATATGACAGCCCCTCATACAGAATACAGATGATCAGTGCTGCCCTTCCTGTATATGACAGCCCCTCATACAGTATACAGATGATCAGTGCAGCCCCTCCTGTATATGACAGCCCCTCATACAGTATACAGATGATCAGTGCTGACCTCCTGTATATGACAGCCCCTCATACAGAATACAGATGATCAGTGCTGCCCCCTCCTGTATATGACAGCCCCTCATACAGTATACAGATGATCAGTGCTGCCCCCTCCTGTATATGACAGCCCCTCATACAGTATACAAATGATCAGTGCTGCCCCTGTATATGACAGCCCCTCATACAGTATACAGATGATCAGTGCTGCCCCCCTGTATATGACAGCCCCTCATACAGTATACAGATGATCAGTGCTGCCCCTCCTGTATATGACAGCCCCTCATACAGTATAAAGATGATCAGTGCTGACCTCCTGTATATGACAGCCCCTCATACAGTATACAGATGATCAGTGCTGACCTCCTGTATATGACAGCCCCTCATACAGTATACAGATGATCAGTGCTGCCCCCTCCTGTATATGACAGCCCCTCATACAGTATACAGATGATCAGTGCTGGCCCCCTGTATATGACAGACCCTCATACAGTATACAGATGATCAGTGCTGACCCCTCCTGTATATGACAGCCCCTCATACAGTATACAGATGATCAGTGCTGCCCCCTCCTGTATATGACAGCCCCACATACAGTATACAAATGATCAGTGCTGCCCCCCTGTATATGACAGCCCCTCATACAGTATACAGATGATCAGTGCTGCCCCTGTATATGACAGCCCCTCATACAGTATACAGATGATCAGTGCTGCCCCTGTATATGACAGCCCCTCATACAGTATACAGATGATCAGTGCTGCCCCCTCCTGTATATGACAGCCCCACATACAGTATACAGATGATCAGTGCTGCCCCCCTGTATATGACAGCCCCTCATACAGTATACAGATGATCAGTGCTGCCCCGCTGTATATGACAGCCCCTCATACAGTATACAGATGATCAGTGCTGCCTCCTCCTGTATATGACAGCCCATCATACAGTATACAAATGATCAGTGCTGCCCCCTCCTGTATATGACAGCCCCTCATACAGTATACAGATGATCAGTGCTGCCCCCTCCTGTATATGACAGCCCCTCATACAGTATACAGATGATCAGTGCTGCCCCCTCCTGTATAAGACAGCCCCTCATACAGTATACAGATGATCAGTGCTGCCCTATCCTGTATATGACAGCCCCTCATACAGTATACAGATGATCAGTGCTGCCCCCTCCTGTATATGACAGCCCCTCATACAGTATACAGATGATCAGTGCTGCCCCCTCCTGTATATGACAGCCCCTCATACAGTATACAGATGATCAGTACTGCCCCCTGTATATGACACACCCTCATACAGTATACAGATGATCAGTGCTGCCATCCTGTATATGACAGCCCCTCATACAGTATACAGATGATCAGTGCTGCCCCTTCTGTATATGATAGCCCCTCATACAGTATACAGATGATCAGTGCTGCCCCTGTATATGACAGCCCCTCATACAGTATACAGATGATCAGTGCTGCCCCTGTATATGACAACCCCTCATACAGAATACAGTTGATCAGTGCTGCCCCCCTGTATATGACAGCCCCTCATACAGTATACAGATGATCAGTGCTGCCCTCCTGTATATGACAGCCCCTCATACAGTTTACAGATGATCAGTGCTGCCCCCTCCTGTATATGACAGCCCCTCATACAGTATAAAGATGATCAGTGCTGCCCCTGTATATGACAGCCCCTCATACAGTATACAGATGATCAGTGCTGCCCCCTCCTGTATATGACAGCCCCTCATACAGTATACAGATGATCAGTGCAGCCCCTCCTGTATATGACAGCCCCTCATACAGTATACAGATGATCAGTGCTGCCCTCCTGTATATGACAGCCCCTCATACAGTATACAGATGATCAGTGCTGCCCCCTCCTGTATATGACAGCCCCACATACAGTATACAGATGATCAGTGCTGCCCCCCTGTATATGACAGCCCCTCATACAGTATACAGATGATCAGTGCTGCCCCGCTGTATATGACAGCCCCTCATACAGTATACAGATGATCAGTGCTGCCCCGCTGTATATGACAGCCCCTCATACAGTATACAGATGATCAGTGCTGCCTCCTCCTGTATATGACAGCCCATCATACAGTATACAAATGATCAGTGCTGCCCCCTCCTGTATATGACAGCCCCTCATACAGTATACAGATAATCAGTGCTGCCCCCTCCTGTATATGACAGCCCCTCATACAGTATACAGATGATCAGTGCTGCCCCCTCCTGTATAAGACAGCCCCTCATACAGTATACAGATGATCAGTGCTGCCCTATCCTGTATATGACAGCCCCTCATACAGTATACAGATGATCAGTGCTGCCCCCTCCTGTATATGACAGCCCCTCATACAGTATACAGATGATCAGTGCTGCCCCCTCCTGTATATGACAGCCCCTCATACAGTATACAGATGATCAGTACTGCCTCCTGTATATGACAGACCCTCATACAGTATACAGATGATCAGTGCTGCCATCCTGTATATGACAGCCCCTCATACAGTATACAGATGATCAGTGCTGCCCCTTCTGTATATGACATCCCCTCATACAGTATACAGATGATCAGTGCTGCCCCTGTATATGACAGCCCCTCATACAGTATACAGATGATCAGTGCTGCCCCTGTATATGACAACCCCTCATACAGAATACAGTTGATCAGTGCTGCCCCCCTGTATATGACAGCCCCTCATACAGTATACAGATGATCAGTGCTGCCCTCCTGTATGACAGCCCCTCATACAGTTTACAGATGATCAGTGCAGCCCCTGTATATGACAGCCCCTCATACAGTATACAGATGATCAGTGCTGCCCCTGTATATGACAGCCCCTCATACAGTATACAGATGATCAGTGCTGCCCCCTCCTGTATATGACAACCCCTCATACAGTATACAGATGATCAATAATGCCCCTACTGTATATGACAGCCCCTCATACGGTATACCGATGATCGATGCTTCCCCTCCTGTATATGACAGCCCCTCATACAGTATACAGATGATCGGTGCTGCCCTCCTGTATATGACAGGCCCTCATATAGTATACAGATGATCAGTGCCCCCAGTATATGACAGCCCCTCATACAGTATACAGATGATCAGTGCTGCCCTCCTGTATATGACAGTCCCTCATACAGTATACAGATGATCAGTGCTGCCCCCTCCTGTATATGACAGCCCCTCATACAGTATACAGATGATCAGTGCTGCCCCCTCCTGTATATGACAGCCCCTCATACAGTATACAGATGATCAGTGCTGCCCCCTCCTGTATATGACAGTCCCTCATACAGTATACAGATGATCAGTGCTGCCCCCTCCTGTATATGACAGCCCCTCATACAGTATACAGATGATCAGTGCTGCCCCCTCCTGTATATGACAGCCCCTCATACAGTATACAGAGGATCAGTGCTGCCCCCTCCTGTATATGACAGCCCCTCATACAGTATGCAGATGATCAGTGCAGCCCCTCCTGTATATGACAGCCCCTCATACAGTATACAGATGATCAGAGCCCCCGCCTGTATGACAGCCCCTCATACAGTATAAAGATGATCAGAGCCCCCGCCTGTATATGACAGCCCCTCATACAGTATACAGATGATTATTGCTGCCCCCCCTGTATATGACAGCCCCTCATACAGTATACAGATGATCAGTGCTGCCCCCTCCTGTATGACAGCCCCTCATACAGTATACAGATGATCAGTGCTGCCCCCTCCTGTATATGACAGCCCCTCATACAGTATACAGATGATCAGTGCTGCCCCCTCCTGTATATGACAGCCCCTCATACAGTATACAGATGATCAGTGCTGCCCCCTTCTGTATATGATAGCCCCTCATACAGTATACAGATGATCAGTGCTGCCCCCTCCTGTATATGACAGCCCCTCATACAGTATACAGATGATCAGTGCTGCCCCCTGTATATGACAGCCCCTCATACAGTATACAGATGATCAGAGCCCCCGCCTGTATATGACAGCCCCTCATACAGTATACAGATGATTAGTGCTGCCCCCCTGTATATGACAGCCCCTCATACAGTATACAGATGATCAGTGCTGCCCCCTGTATATGACAGCCCCTCATACAGTATACAGATGATCAGTGCTGCCCCCTGTATATGACAGCCCCTCATACAGTATACAGATGATCAGAGCCCCCGCCTGTATATGACAGCCCCTCATACAGTATACAGATGATTAGTGCTGCCCCCCTGTATATGACAGCCCCTCGTACAGTATACAGATGATCAGTGCTGCCCCCTCCTGTATGACAGCCCCTCATACAGTATACAGAAGATCAGTGCTACCCCCTCCTGTATATGACATCCCCTCATACAGTATACAGATGATCAGTGCTGCCCCCTCCTATATATGACAGCCCCTGATACAGTATACAGATGATCAGTGCTGCCCCCTCCTGTATATGACAGCCCCTCATACAGCATACAGATGATCAGTGCTGCCCCCTCCTGTATATGACAGCCCCTCATACAGTATGCAGATGATCAGTGCTGCCCCCTCCTGTATATGACAGCCCCTCATACAGTATACAGATGATCAGTGCTGCCCCCTCCTGTATATGATAGCCCCTCATACAGTATACAGATGACCAGTGCTGCCCCCCCTGTATGACAGCCCCTCATACAGTATACAGATGATCAGTGCTGCCCCCTCCTGTATATGACAGCCCCTCATACAGTATACAGATGATCAGTGCTGCCCCCTCCTGTATATGACAGCCCCTCATACAGTATACAGATGATCAGTGCTGCCCCCTCCTGTATATGACAGCCCCTCATACAGTATACAGATGATCAGTGCTGCCCTCCTGTATATGACAGCCCCTCATACAGTATACAGATGATCAGTGCTGCCCCCTCCTGTATATGACAGCCCATCATACAGTATACAGATGATCAGTGCTGCCCCCTCCTGTATATGACAGCCCCTCATACAGTATACAGATGATCAGTGCTGCCCCCTCCTGTATATGACAGCCCCTCATACAGTATACAGATGATCAGTGCTGCCCCTGTATATGACAGCCCCTCATACAGTATACAGATGATCAGTGCTGCCCCTGTATATGACAACCCCTCATACAGAATACAGATGATCAGTGCTGCCCCCCTGTATATGACAGCCCCTCATACAGTATACAGATGATCAGTGCTGCCCCCTCCTGTATATGACAGCCCCTCATACAGTATACAGATGATCAATACTGCCCCTACTGTATATGACAGCCCCTCATACGGTATACCGATGATCGATGCTGCCCCTCCTGTATATGACAGCCCCTCATACAGTATACAGATGATCGGTGCTGCCCTCCTGTATATGACAGCCCCTCATATAGTATACAGATGATCAGTGCCCCCAGTATATGACAGCCCCTCATACAGTATACAGATGATCAGTGCTGCCCCCTGTATATGACAGCCCCTCATACAGTATACAGATGATCAGTGCTGCCCTCCTGTATATGACAGCCCCTCATACAGTATACAGAGGATCAGTGCTGCCCCCTCCTGTATATGACAGCCCCTCATACAGTATACAGATGATCAGTGCAGCCCCTCCTGTATATGACAGCCCCTCATACAGTATACAGATGATCAGAGCCCCCGCCTGTATGACAGCCCCTCATACAGTATAAAGATGATCAATGCCCCCGTCTGTATGACAGCCCCTCATACAGTATACAGATGATTATTGCTGCCCCCCCTGTATATGACAGCCCCTCATACAGTATACAGATGATCAGTGCTGCCCCCTCCTGTATGACAGCCCCTCATACAGTATACAGATGATCAGTGCTGCCCCCTCCTGTATATGACAGCCCCTCATACAGTATACAGATGATCAGTGCTACCCCCTCCTGTATATGACATCCCCTCATACAGTATACAGATGATCAGTGCTGCCCCCTCCTGTATATGACAGCCCCTCATACAGTATACAGATGATCAGTGCTACCCCCTCCTGTATATGACATCCCCTCATACAGTATACAGATGATCAGTGCTGCCCCCTCCTGTATATGACAGCCCCTCATACAGTATACAGATGATCAGCGCTGCCCCCTCCTGTATATGACAGCCCCTCATACAGTATACAGATGATCAGTGCTACCCCCTCCTGTATATGACATCCCCTCATACAGTATACAGATGATCAGTGCTGCCCCCTCCTGTATATGACAGCCCCTCATACAGTATACAGATGATCAGTGCTGCCCCCACCTGTATATGACAGCCCCTCATACAGTATACAGATGATCAGTGCTGCCCCCTCCTGTATATGACAGCCCCTCATACAGTATACAGATGATCAGTGCTGCCCCCTCCTGTATATGACAGCCCCTCATACAGTATACAGATGATCAGTGCTGCCCCCTCCTGTATATGACAGCCCCTCATACAGTATACAGATGATCAGTGCTGCCCCCTGTATATGACACCCCCTCATACAGTATACAGATGATCAGAGCCCCCGCCTGTATATGACAGCCCCTCATACAGTATACAGATGATTAGTGCTGCCCCCCTGTATATGACAGCCCCTCATACAGTATACAGATGATCAGTGCTGCCCCCTCCTGTATGACAGCCCCTCATACAGTATACAGAAGATCAGTGCTACCCCCTCCTGTATATGACATCCCCTCAGACAGTATACAGATGATCAGTGCTGCCCCCTCCTGTATATGACAGCCCCTCATACAGTGTACAGATGATCAGTGCTGCCCCCTCCTGTATATGACAGCCCCTCATACAGTATATAGATGATCAGTGCTGCCCACTCCTGTATATGACAGCCCCTCATACAGTATACAGATGATCAGTGCTGCCCCCTCCTGTATATGACAGCCCCTCATACAGTATACAGATGATCAGTGCTGCCCCCTCCTGTATATGATAGCCCCTCATACAGTATACAGATGACCAGTGCTGCCCCCCCTGTATGACAGCCCCTCATACAGTATACAGATGATCAGTGCTGCCCCCTCCTGTATATGACAGCCCCTCATACAGTATACAAATGATCAGTGCTGCCCCCTCCTGTATATGACAGCCCCTCATACAGTATACAGATGATCAGTGCTGCCCCCTCCTGTATATGACAGCCCCTCATACAGTATACAGATGATCAGTGCTGCCCCCTCCTGTATATGACAGCCCATCATACAGTATACAGATGATCAGTGCTGCCCCCTCCTGTATATGACAGCCCCTCATACAGTATACAGATGATCAGTGCTGCCCCCTCCTGTATATGACAGCCCCTCATACAGTATACAGATGATCAGTGCTGCCCCTGTATATGACAACCCCTCATACAGTATACAGATGATCAGTACTGCCCCCTGTATGTGACAGCCCCTCATAAAGTATACAGATGATCAGTGCTGCCCCCTCCTGTATATGACAGCCCCTCATACAGTATACAGATGATCAGTGCTGCCCCCTCCTGTATGACAGCCCCTCATACAGTATACAGTTGATCAGTGCTGCCCCTCCTGTATATGACAGCCCCTCATACAGTATACAGATGATCAGTGCTGCCCCATCCTGTATATGACAGCCCCTCATACAGTATACAGATGATCAGTGCAGCCCCTCCTGTATATGACAGCCCCTCATAAAGTATACAGATGATCAGTGCTGCCCCCTCCTGTATATGACAGCCCCTCATACAGTATACAGATGATCAGTGCTACCCCCTGTATATGACAGCCCCTCATACAGTAGACAGATCATCAGTGCTGCCCCCTCCTGTATATGACAGCCCCTCATACAGTATAGATGATCAGTGCTGCCCCCTCCTGTATATGACAGCCCCTCATACAGTATACAGATGATCAGTGCTGCCTCCTTCTGTATATGACAGCCCCTCATACAGTATACAGATGATCAGTGCTGCCCCCTCCTGTATATGACAGCCCCTCATACAGTATACAGATGATCAATGCTGCCCTCCTGTATATGACAGCCCCTCATACAGTATACAGATGATCATTGCTGCCCCCTCCTGTATATGACAGCCCCTCATACAGTATACAGATGATCAGTGTTGCCCCCTGTATATGACAGCCCCTCATACAGTAAACAGATGATCAGTGCTGCCCTCCTGTATATGACAGCCCCTCATACAGTACAGATGATCAGTGCTGCCCCCTCCTGTATATGACAGCCCCTCATACAGTATACAGATGATCAGTGCTGCCCCCTCTTGTATATCACAGCCCCTCATACAGTATACAGATGATCAGTGCTGCCCCCTCCTGTATATGACAGCCCCTCATACAGTATACAGATGATCAGTGCTGCCCCCTGTATATGACAGCCCCTCATACAGTAGACAGATCATCAGTGCTGCCGCCCTGTATATGACAGCCCATCATACAGTATACAGATGATCAGTGCTGCCCCCTCCTGTATATGACAGCCCCTCATACAGTATACAGATGATCAGTGCTGCCCCCTGTATATGACAGCCCCTCATACAGTATACAGATGATCAGTGCTGCCCCCTGTATATGACAGCCCCTCATACAGTATACAGATGATCAGTGCTGCCCCCTCCTGTATATGACAGCCCCACATACAGTATACAAATGATCAGTGCTGCCCCACTGTATATGACAGCCCCTCATACAGTATACAGATGATCAGTGCTGCCCCCTCCTGTATATGACAGCCCCTCATACAGTATACAGATGATCAGTGCAGCCCCTCCTGTATATGACAGCCCCTCATACAGTATACAGATGATCAGTGCTGCCCCCTGTATATGACAGCCCCTCATACAGTATACAGATGATCAGTGCTGCCCCTCTTGTATATGACAGCCCCTCATACAGTATACAGATGATCAGTGCTGCCCCCTCCTGTATATGACAGCCCCTCATACAGTATACAGATGATCAGTGCTGCCCCCTCCTGTATATGACAGCCCCTCATACAGTATACAGATGATCAGTGCTGACCTCCTGTATATGACAGCCCCTCATACAGTATACAGATGATCAGCGCTGACCCCTGTATATGACAGCCCCTCATACAGTATACAGATGATCAGTTCTGCCCCCTCCTATATATGACAGCCCCTCATACAGTATACAGATGATCAGTGCTGCCCCCTCCTGTATATGACAGCCCCTCATACAGTATACAGATGATCAGTGCTGCCCCCTGTATATGACAGCCCCTCATACAGTAGACAGATGATCAGTGCTGCCCCCTCCTGTATATGACAGCCCCTCATACAGTATACAGATGATCAGTGCTGCCCCCTCCTGTATATGACAGCCCCTCATACAGTATACAGATGATCAGTGCTGCCCCCCTGTATATGACAGCCCCTCATACAGTATACAGATGATCAGTGCTGCCCCTTCCTGTATATGACAGCCCCTCATACAGTATACAGATGATCAGTGCTGCCCCTGTATATGACAGCCCCTCATACAGTATACAGATGATCAGTGCTGACCTCCTGTATATGACAGCCCCTCATACAGTATACAGATGATCAGTGCTGCCCCCTCCTGTATATAACAGCCCCTCATACAGTATACAGATGATCAGTGCTGCCCCCTCCTGTATATGACAGCCCCTCATACAGTATACAGATGATCAGTGCTGCCCCCTCCTGTATATGACAGCCCCTCATACAGTATACAGATGATCAGTGCTGCCCCCTCCTGTATATGACAGCCCCTCATACAGTATACAGATGATCAGTGCTGCCCCCTGTATATGACAGCCCCTCATGCAGTATACAGATGATCAGTGCTGCCCCCCTGTATATGACAGCCCATCATACAGTATACAGATGATCAGTGCTGCCCCCTCCTGTATATGACAGCCCATCATACAGTATACAGATGATCAGTGCTGCCCCCTCCTGTATATGACAGCCCCTCATACAGTATATAGATGATCAGTGCTGCCCCCTCCTGTATATGACAGCCCTTCATACAGTATACAGATGATCAATACTGCCCCTACTGTATATGACAGCCCCTCATACAGTATACAGATGATCAGTGCTGCCCCCTCCTGTATATGACAGCCCCTCATACAGTATACAGTTGATCAGTGCTGCCCCCTGTATATGACAGCCCCTCATACAGAATACAGATAATCAGTGCTGCCCCCTCCTGTATATGACAGCCCCTCATACAGTATACAGTTGATCAGTGCTGCCCCCTGTATATGACAGCCCCTCATACAGTATACAGATCAGTGCTGCCCCCTCCTGTATATGACAGCCCCTCATACAGTATACAGATGATCAGTGCTGCCCCCTCCTGTATGACAGCCCCGCATACAGTATACAGATGATCAGTGCTGTCCCCTCCTGTATATGACAGCCCCTCATACAGTATACAGATGATCAGTGCTGCCCCCTCCTGTATATGACAGCCCCTCATACAGTATACAGATGATCAGTGCTGCCCCCTCCTGTATATGACAGCCCCTCATACAGTATACAGATGATCAGTGCTGCCCCCTGTATATGACAGCCCCTCATACAGTATACAGATGATCAGAGCCCCCGCCTGTATATGACAGCCCCTCATACAGTATACAGATGATCAGTGCTGCCTCCTCCTGTATATGACAGCCCCTCATACAGTATAAAGATGATCAGTGCTGCCCCCTCCTGTATATGACAGCCCCTCATACAGTATACAGATGATCAGTGCTGCCCCCTCCTGTATATGACAGCCCCTCATACAGTATACAGATGATCAGTGCTGCCCCCTGTATATGACAGCCCCTCATACAGTATACAGATGATCAGAGCCCCCGCCTGTATATGACAGCCCCTCATACAGTATACAGATGATCAGTGACTGGGAGTTCTGTGGAAACTGTTTGGGTAAGAATACAAGGAGAGAACAACGGAAAGGACACCATTGTAGGCATTTACTACAGGCCACCTGGGCAAGCTGAAGATATGGATGAACTCTTTATGTATCAAATGACCAAGTTCTCCAAAAAATATGACGTAGTGGTCATGGGAGATTTCAACTATCCAGACATTTGTTGGGAATCTCTCTCAAGTAAAACTAACAGGTCAAGCAAATTCTTATCCTCTCTTGCTGAGAACTTTATCTTCCAAAAGGTAGGGGAGAAAACAAGGGGATCTGCTACTTTGGATCTAATCCTTATAAACAGGGAGGAAATGGTTGAGGAGGTAAAAGTGGCTGGGACCCTAGGAGGCAGCGACCATGCTATTATAGAATTTTGGATAACTAGAGGAGGAAGACATGTGAAGACTCAAACTTCAAGGTTAGATTTTAGAAAGGCAGATTTTAAGAGACTCAGAAAGAGAATAGGAGGGATCCAATGGCTGGATGTCCTTAAGGACAAAAATGTCCAGGAAGGATGGGAAATTTTTAAAAATGAGATTCTCAAAGCACAATCGTTAACAATCCAGAAAAGTAGAAAGAATGGGAAGCATTTAAGGAAACCAGGATGGATGAACACAGAACTTAAACACATGCTAAAAAGAAAGAAAGAAATGTTTATTAAATGGAAAGAGGGAGGCATATCTAAAAAAGATTATAATGCAGTCTGCAGATCCTGCAGGGCACGTATCAGGTTAGCTAAAGCTGACAATGAATTAAGGCTTGCAAGAGATGTCAAAAGCAATAGAAAAGGATTTTGGGGGTATGTCAAAAGTAAAAGAAAAGTCAAAGATGCTATAGGATTTTTACAGGATCAAAATGGAGAAATGGTAAGAGAGGATGTTGAGAAGGCCGAACTTTTTAATTCCTATTTTGCATCTGTTTGCTCTCAGAAAGAAAATGTAACATCAACTGATCTTCACTGTCCTTTTAAAGGAATAGAGGAATCCAAGTTATCTGTAAACAGAAAGATTGTGAGGGAATATTTAGCTAACATAAATGAGTTCAAGTCTCCAGGTCCAGATGAATTACACCCCAGAGTACTGAAGGAGATCGTAGAAGAAATTTTAGAACCACTCTCCATAATCTTTGAAAATTCTTGGAGAACAGGAGAAGTCCCAGAAGACTGGAGAAGAGCAAATGTTGTTCCTATCTTCAAAAAGGGGAAGAAGGTGGACCCAGGGAACTATAGGCCGGTGAGTCTGACTTCTATACCAGGAAAGATCTTTGAACAAATTATTAAACAACATGTATGTAAGTACATGGATAAGAATGAAGTGATTAACCAGAGTCAGCATGGGTTTGTAACTAACAAGTCATGTCAGACTAACTTAATTTCCTTCTATGACAGAATCACTGACTGGGTGGATCAGGGAAATGCTGTAGATATAGTATATCTTGACTTCAGCAAAGCATTTGACAAAGTATCTCACACCATCCTTATTGAAAAAATGACCAAGTATGCAATGGACCAGGCAACTGTTAGGTGGATTCATAACTGGCTTAGTGATCGGACTCAAAGGGTGGTTGTAAATGGCTTCACATCCAGCTGGATGAATGTCTCAAGTGGGGTACCACAGGGCTCCGTCCTGGGACCTGTATTGTTCAACATCTTTATCAATGATTTAGATGAAGGAATTGAGGGTAAACTGATTAAATTTGCTGATGACACAAAGCTAGGAGGGATAGCTAATACTAGAGAAGAGAGAGAGAGGATTCAAAAAGACCTAAATAAACTGGAGCAGTGGGCAGCAACCAACAGAATGGTTTTTAACAGGGAAAAATGCAAAGTACTACATCTGGGCAATAAAAATGAAAAAAGCATATATAGAATGGGAGGAATAGAGCTAAGCAACAGTACATGTGAAAAAGACTTAGGTATACTAATAGATCATAGACTGAACATGAGTCAACAGTGTGATGCAGCAGCAAAAAAGGCAAATACAATTCTGGGATGTATTAACAGAAGCATACAGTCTAGATCACGTGAAGTCATTATCGGTCTTTACTCCTCTTTAGTCAGACCTCATCTGGAATACTGTGTACAGTTTTGGGCACCACATTTTAAAAAAGACATAGACAAACTGGAGCAAGTTCAGAGAAGAGCGACCAGAATGGTGACTGGTCTGCAAACCATGTCCTATGAGGAACGGTTGCAGGATTTGGGAATGTTTAGCTTGCAAAAAAGAAGACTGAGAGGAGACTTAATAGCTGTCTACAAATATGTCAAGGGCTGTCACATTGTAGAAGGATCATCTTTATTCTCATTTGCACAAGGAAAGACTAGAAGCAATGGGATGAAACTAAATGGGAGGAGACACAGATTAGATATTAGAAAAAACTTTTTGACAGTTAGGGTGATTAATGAGTGGAACAGGCTGCCACGAGAGGTGGTGAGTTCCCCTTCAATGGACGTCTTCAAACAGAGGCTGGACAGACATCTGTCTGAGATGATCTAGTGAATCCTGCTTTGAGCAGGGGGTTGGACCAGATGACCCAGGAAGTCCAACTCTACCATTCTATGATTCTATGAGTGCTGCCCCCTCCTGTATATGACAGCCCCTCATACAGTATACAGATGATCAGTGCTGCCCCCCTGTATATGACAGCCCCTCATACAGTATACAGATGATCAGTGCTGCCCCCTCCTGTATATGACAGCCCCTCATACAGTATACAGATGATCAATACTGCCCCTATTGTATATGACAGCCCCTCATACAGTATACAGTTGATCAGTGCTGCCCCCTGTATATGACAGCCCCTCATACAGTATACAGATGATCAGTGCTGCCCCCTGTATATGACAGCCCATCATACAGTATACAGATGATCAGTGCTGCCCCCTCCTGTATATGACAGCCCCTCATACAGTATACAGATGATCAGTGCTGCCCCCTCCTGTATATGACAGCCCCTCATACAGTATACAGATGATCAGTGCTGCCCCCTCCTGTATATGACAGCCCCTCATACAGTATACAGATGATCAATACTGCCCCTATTGTATATGACAGCCCCTCATACGGTATACCGATGATCGATGCTGCCCCTCCTGTATATGACAGCCCCTCATACAGTATACAGATGATCAGTGCTGCCCCCTCCTGTATATGACAGCCCCTCATACAGTATACAGATGATCAGTGCTGCCCCCTCCTGTATATGACAGCCCCTCATACAGTATACAGATGATCAGTGATGCCCCCCTGTATATGACAGCCCCTCATACAGTATACAGATGATCAGTGCTGCCCCTGTATATGACAGCCCCTCCTACAGTATACAGATAATCAGTGCTGCCCCCTCCTGTATATGTCAGCCCCTCATACAGTATTCAGATTATCAGTGCTGCCCCCTCCTGTATATGATAGCCCCTCATACAGTATACAGATGATCAGTGCTGCCCCTGTATATGACAGCCCCTCATACAGTATACAGATAATCAGTGCTGCCCCCTCCTGTATATGTCAGCCCCTCATACAGTATTCAGATTATCAGTGCTGCCCCCTCCTGTATATGACAGCCCATCATACAGTATACAGATGATTAGTGCCCCCTGTATAAGACAGCCCCTCATACAGTATACAGATGATCAGTGCTGCCCCTGTATATGACAGCCCCTCATACAGTATACAGATAATCAGTGCTGCCCCCTCCTGTATATGTCAGCCCCTCATACAGTATACAGATAATCAGTGCTGCCCCCTCCTGTATATGACAGCCCCTCATACAGTATACAGATGATCAGTGCTGCCCCCTCCTGTATATGACAGCCCCTCATACAGTATACAGATGATCAGTGCTGCCCCCTCCTGTATATGACAGCCCCTCATACAGTATACAGATGATCAGTGATGCCCCCCTGTATATGACAGCCCCTCATACAGTATACAGATGATCAGTGCTGCCCCTGTATATGACAGCCCCTCATACAGTATACAGATAATCAGTGCTGCCCCCTCCTGTATATGTCAGCCCCTCATACAGTATTCAGATTATCAGTGCTGCCCCCTCCTGTATATGATAGCCCCTCATACAGTATACAGATGATCAGTGCTGCCCCCTCCTGTATATGACAGCCCCTCATACAGTATACAGATGATCAGTGCTGCCCCCTCCTGTATATGACAGCCCATCATACAGTATACAGATGATTAGTGCCCCCTGTATAAGACAGCCCCTCATACAGTATACAGATAATCAGTGCTGCCCCCTCTTGTATATGGCAGCCCCTCATACTGTATACAGATGATCAATACTGCCCCTACTGTATGACAGCCCCTCATACAGTATACAGATGATCGATGTTGCCCCTCCTGTATATGACAGCCCCTCATATAGTATACAGATGATCAGTGACCCCCCCCGTATATGACAGCCCCTCATACAGTATACAGATGATCAGTGCTGACCTCCTGTATATGACAGCCCCTCATACAGTATACAGATGATCAGTGTTGCCCCCTCCTGTATATGACAGCCCCTCATACAGTATACAGATGATCAGTGCTGCCCCCTGTATATGACAGCCCCTCATACAGTATACAGATGATCAATGCTGACCTCCTGTATATGACAGCCCCTAATACAGTATACAGATGATCAGTGCTGACCTCCTGTATATGACAGCCCCTCATACAGTATACAGATGATCAGTGCTGCCCCCCTGTATATGACAGCCCCTCATACAGTATACAGATGATCAGTGCTGCCCCCTCCTGTATATGACAGCCCCTCATACAGTATACAGATGATCAGTGCTGCCCCTGTATATGACAGCCCCTCATACAGTATACAGATAATCAGTGCTGCCCCCTCTTGTATATGACAGCCCCTCATACTGTATACAGATGATCAATACTGCCCCTACTGTATGACAGCCCCTCATACAGTATACAGATGATCGATGTTGCCCCTCCTGTATATGACAGCCCCTCATATAGTATACAGATGATCAGTGCTGCCCCCTGTATATGACAGCCGCTCATACAGTATACAGATGATCAGTGACCCCCCCCGTATATGACAGCCTCTCATACAGTATACAGATGATCAGTGCTGACCTCCTGTATATGACAGCCCCTCATACAGTATACAGATGATCAGTGCTGCCCCCTCCTGTATATGACAGCCCCTCATACAGTATACAGATGATCAGTGCTGCCCCCCTGTATATGACAGCCCCTCATACAGTATACAGATGATCAATGCTGACCTCCTGTATATGACAGCCCCTCACACAGTATACAGATGATCAGTGCTGCCCTCCTGTATATGACAGCCCCTCATACAGTATACAGATGATCAGTGCTGACCTCCTGTATATGACAGCCCCTCATACAGTATACAGATGATCAGTGCTGACCTCCAGTATATGACAGCCCCTCATACAGTATACAGATGATCAGTGCTGCTCCCTGTATATGACAGCCCCTCATACAGTATACAGATGATCAGTGACCCCCCCTGTATATGACAGCCCCTCATACAGTATACAGATGATCAGTGCTGACCTCCTGTATATGACAGCCCCTCATACAGTATACAGATGATAAGTGTTGCCCCCTCCTGTATATGACAGCCCCTCATACAGTATACAGATGATCAGTGCTGCCCCCCTGTATATGACAGCCCCTCATACAGTATACAGATGATCAGTGCTGCCCCCCTGTATATGACAGCCCCTCATACAGTATACAGATGATCAGTGCTGACCTCCTGTATATGATAGCCCATCATACAGTATACAGATGATTAGTGCCCCCTGTATAAGACAGCCCCTCATACAGTATACAGATGATCAGTGCTGCCCCTGTATATGACAGCCCCTCATACAGTATACAGATAATCAGTGCTTCCCCCTCCTGTATATGTCAGCCCCTCATACAGTATACAGATAATCAGTGCTGCCCCCTCCTGTATATGACAGCCCCTCATACAGTATACAGATGATCAGTGCTGCCCCCTCCTGTATATGACAGCCCCTCATACAGTATACAGATGATCAGTGCTGCCCCCTCCTGTATATGACAGCCCCTCATACAGTATACAGATGATCAATACTGCCCCTATTGTATATGACAGCCCCTCATACGGTATACCGATGATCGATGCTGCCCCTCCTGTATATGACAGCCCCTCATACAGTATACAGATGATCAGTGCTGCCCCCTCCTGTATATGACAGCCCCTCATACAGTATACAGATGATCAGTGCTGCCCCCTCCTGTATATGACAGCCCCTCATACAGTATACAGATGATCAGTGATGCCCCCCTGTATATGACAGCCCCTCATACAGTATACAGATGATCAGTGCTGCCCCTGTATATGACAGCCCCTCCTACAGTATACAGATAATCAGTGCTGCCCCCTCCTGTATATGTCAGCCCCTCATACAGTATTCAGATTATCAGTGCTGCCCCCTCCTGTATATGATAGCCCCTCATACAGTATACAGATGATCAGTGCTGTCCCTGTATATGACAGCCCCTCATACAGTATACAGATAATCAGTGCTGCCCCCTCCTGTATATGTCAGCCCCTCATACAGTATTCAGATTATCAGTGCTGCCCCCTCCTGTATATGACAGCCCATCATACAGTATACAGATGATTAGTGCCCCCTGTATAAGACAGCCCCTCATACAGTATACAGATGATCAGTGCTGCCCCTGTATATGACAGCCCCTCATACAGTATACAGATAATCAGTGCTGCCCCCTCCTGTATATGTCAGCCCCTCATACAGTATACAGATAATCAGTGCTGCCCCCTCCTGTATATGACAGCCCCTCATACAGTATACAGATGATCAGTGCTGCCCCCTCCTGTATATGACAGCCCCTCATACAGTATACAGATGATCAATACTGCCCCTATTGTATATGACAGCCCCTCATACGGTATACCGATGATCGATGCTGCCCCTCCTGTATATGACAGCCCCTCATACAGTATACAGATGATCAGTGCTGCCCCCTCCTGTATATGACAGCCCCTCATACAGTATACAGATGATCAGTGCTGCCCCCTCCTGTATATGACAGCCCCTCATACAGTATACAGATGATCAGTGATGCCCCCCTGTATATGACAGCCCCTCATACAGTATACAGATGATCAGTGCTGCCCCTGTATATGACAGCCCCTCATACAGTATACAGATAATCAGTGCTGCCCCCTCCTGTATATGTCAGCCCCTCATACAGTATTCAGATTATCAGTGCTGCCCCCTCCTGTATATGATAGCCCCTCATACAGTATACAGATGATCAGTGCTGCCCCCTCCTGTATATGACAGCCCCTCATACAGTATACAGATGATCAGTGCTGCCCCCTCCTGTATATGACAGCCCATCATACAGTATACAGATGATTAGTGCCCCCTGTATAAGACAGCCCCTCATACAGTATACAGATAATCAGTGCTGCCCCCTCTTGTATATGGCAGCCCCTCATACTGTATACAGATGATCAATACTGCCCCTACTGTATGACAGCCCCTCATACAGTATACAGATGATCGATGTTGCCCCTCCTGTATATGACAGCCCCTCATATAGTATACAGATGATCAGTGACCCCCCCCGTATATGACAGCCCCTCATACAGTATACAGATGATCAGTGCTGACCTCCTGTATATGACAGCCCCTCATACAGTATACAGATGATCAGTGTTGCCCCCTCCTGTATATGACAGCCCCTCATACAGTATACAGATGATCAGTGCTGCCCCCCTGTATATGACAGCCCCTCATACAGTATACAGATGATCAATGCTGACCTCCTGTATATGACAGCCCCTAATACAGTATACAGATGATCAGTGCTGACCTCCTGTATATGACAGCCCCTCATACAGTATACAGATGATCAGTGCTGACCTCCTGTATATGACAGCCCCTCATACAGTATACAGATGATCAGTGCTGACCTCCTGTATATGACAGCCCCTCATACAGTATACAGATGATCAGTGTTGCCCTCCTGTATATGACAGCCCCTCATACAGTATACAGATGATCAGTGTTGCCCTCCTGTATATGACAGCCCCTCATACAGTATACAGATGATCAGTGCTGCCCCCTCCTGTATATGACAGCCCCTCATACAGTATACAGATGATCAGTGCTGCCACCCTGTATATGACAGCCCCTCATACAGTATACAGATGATCAGTGCAGCCCCTCCTGTATATGACAGCCCCTCATACAGTATACAGATGATCAGTGCTGCCCCCTCCTGTATATGACAGCCCCTCATACAGTATACAGATGATCAGTGCTGCCCCCCTGTATATGACAGCCCCTCATACAGTATACAGATGATCAGTGCTGCCCCCTCCTGTATATGACAGCCCCTCATACAGTATACAGATGATCAGTGCTGCCCCTGTATATGACAGCCCCTCATACAGTATACAGATAATCAGTGCTGCCCCCTCTTGTATATGACAGCCCCTCATACTGTATACAGATGATCAATACTGCCCCTACTGTATGACAGCCCCTCATACAGTATACAGATGATCGATGTTGCCCCTCCTGTATATGACAGCCCCTCATATAGTATACAGATGATCAGTGCTGCCCCCTGTATATGACAGCCCCTCATACAGTATACAGATGATCAGTGACCCCCCCCCGTATATGACAGCCGCTCATACAGTATACAGATGATCAGTGACCCCCCCCGTATATGACAGCCCCTCATACAGTATACAGATGATCAGTGCTGACCTCCTGTATATGACAGCCCCTCATACAGTATACAGATGATCAGTGCTGCCCCCTCCTGTATATGACAGCCCCTCATACAGTATACAGATGATCAGTGCTGCCCCCCTGTATATGACAGCCCCTCATACAGTATACAGATGATCAATGCTGACCTCCTGTATATGACAGCCCCTCACACAGTATACAGATGATCAGTGCTGCCCTCCTGTATATGACAGCCCCTCATACAGTATACAGATGATCAGTGCTGACCTCCTGTATATGACAGCCCCTCATACAGTATACAGATGATCAGTGCTGACCTCCAGTATATGACAGCCCCTCATACAGTATACAGATGATCAGTGCTGCTCCCTGTATATGACAGCCGCTCATACAGTATACAGATGATCAGTGACCCCCCCTGTATATGACAGCCCCTCATACAGTATACAGATGATCAGTGCTGACCTCCTGTATATGACAGCCCCTCATACAGTATACAGATGATAAGTGTTGCCCCCTCCTGTATATGACAGCCCCTCATACAGTATACAGATGATCAGTGCTGCCCCCCTGTATATGACAGCCCCTCACACAGTATACAGATGATCAATGCTGACCTCCTGTATATGACAGCCCCTCATACAGTATACAGATGATCAGTGCTGCCCCTGTATATGACAGCCCCTCATACAGTATACAGATAATCAGTGCTGCCCCCTCTTGTATATGACAGCCCCTCATACTGTATACAGATGATCAATACTGCCCCTACTGTATGACAGCCCCTCATACAGTATACAGATGATCGATGTTGCCCCTCCTGTATATGACAGCCCCTCATATAGTATACAGATGATCAGTGCTGCCCCCTGTATATGACAGCCGCTCATACAGTATACAGATGATCAGTGACCCCCCCCGTATATGACAGCCTCTCATACAGTATACAGATGATCAGTGCTGACCTCCTGTATATGACAGCCCCTCATACAGTATACAGATGATCAGTGCTGCCCCCTCCTGTATATGACAGCCCCTCATACAGTATACAGATGATCAGTGCTGCCCCCCTGTATATGACAGCCCCTCATACAGTATACAGATGATCAATGCTGACCTCCTGTATATGACAGCCCCTCACACAGTATACAGATGATCAGTGCTGCCCTCCTGTATATGACAGCCCCTCATACAGTATACAGATGATCAGTGCTGACCTCCTGTATATGACAGCCCCTCATACAGTATACAGATGATCAGTGCTGACCTCCAGTATATGACAGCCCCTCATACAGTATACAGATGATCAGTGCTGCTCCCTGTATATGACAGCCGCTCATACAGTATACAGATGATCAGTGACCCCCCCTGTATATGACAGCCCCTCATACAGTATACAGATGATCAGTGCTGACCTCCTGTATATGACAGCCCCTCATACAGTATACAGATGATAAGTGTTGCCCCCTCCTGTATATGACAGCCCCTCATACAGTATACAGATGATCAGTGCTGCCCCCCTGTATATGACAGCCCCTCACACAGTATACAGATGATCAGTGCTGACCTCCTGTATAAGACAGCCCCACATACAGTATACAGATGATCAGTGCTGCCCCCTCCTGTATATGACAGCCCATCATACAGTATACAGATGACCAGTGCTGCCCCCTACTGTATATGACAGCCCCTCATACAGTATACAGATGATCAGTGCTGCCCTCCTGTATATGACAGCCCCTCATACAGTATACAGATGATCAGTACTGCCCCCTCCTGTATATAACAGCCCCTCATACAGTATACAGATGATCAGTGCTGCCCCCCTGTATATGACAGCCCCTCATACAGTATACAGATGATCAGTGCAGCCCCTCCTGTATATGACAGCCCCTCATACAGTATACAGATGATCAGTGCTGACCTCCTGTATATGACAGCCCCTCATACAGAATACAGATGATCAGTGCTGCCCCCTCCTGTATATGACAGCCCCTCATACAGTATACAGATGATCAGTGCTGCCCCCTCCTGTATATGACAGCCCCTCATACAGTATACAAATGATCAGTGCTGCCCCCTTCTGTATATGACAGCCCCTCATACAGTATACAAATGATCAGTGCTGCCCCTGTATATGACAGCCCCTCATACAGTATACAGATGATCAGTGCTGCCCCCCTGTATATGACAGCCCCTCATACAGTATACAGATGATCAGTGCTGCCCCTCCTGTATATGATAGCCCCTCATACAGTATAAAGATGATCAGTGCTGACCTCCTGTATATGACAGCCCCTCATACAGTATACAGATGATCAGTGCTGACCTCCTGTATATGACAGCCCCTCATACAGTATACAGATGATCAGTGCTGCCCCCTCCTGTATATGACAGCCCCTCATACAGTATACAGATGATCAGTGCTGGCCCCCTGTATATGACAGACCCTCATACAGTATACAGATGATCAGTGCTGACCCCTCCTGTATATGACAGCCCCTCATACAGTATACAGATGATCAGTGCTGCCCCCTCCTGTATATGACAGCCCCACATACAGTATACAAATGATCAGTGCTGCCCCCCTGTATATGACAGCCCCTCATACAGTATACAGATGATCAGTGCTGCCCCCTCCTGTATATGACAGCCCCTCATACAGTATAAAGATGATCAGTGCTGCCCCTGTATATGACAGCCCCTCATACAGTATACAGATGATCAGTGCTGCCCCTGTATATGACAGCCCCTCATACAGTATACAGATGATCAGTGCTGCCCCCTCCTGTATATGACAGCCCCACATACAGTATACAGATGATCAGTGCTGCCCCCCTGTATATGACAGCCCCTCATACAGTATACAGATGATCAGTGCTGCCCCGCTATATATGACAGCCCCTCATACAGTATACAGATGATCAGTGCTGCCTCCTCCTGTATATGACAGCCCATCATACAGTATACAAATGATCAGTGCTGCCCGCTCCTGTATATGACAGCCCCTCATACAGTATACAGATGATCAGTGCTGCCCCGCTGTATATGACAGCCCCTCATACAGTATACAGATGATCAGTGCTGCCTCCTCCTGTATATGACAGCCCATCATACAGTATACAAATGATCAGTGCTGCCCGCTCCTGTATATGACAGCCCCTCATACAGTATACAGATGATCAGTGCTGCCCCCTCCTGTATAAGACAGCCCCTCATACAGTATACAGATGATCAGTGCTGCCCCTTCCTGTATATGACAGCCCCTCATACAGTATACAGATGATCAGTGCTGCCCCCTCCTGTATATGACAGCCCCTCATACAGTATACAGATGATCAGTACTGCCCCCTGTATATGACAGACCCTCATACAGTATACAGATGATCAGTGCTGCCATCCTGTATATGACAGCCCCTCATACAGTATACAGATGATCAGTGCTGCCCCTTCTGTATATGATAGCCCCTCATACAGTATACAGATGATCAGTGCTGCCCCTGTATATGACAGCCCCTCATACAGTATACAGATGATCAGTGCTGCCCCTGTATATGACAACCCCTCATACAGAATACAGTTGATCAGTGCTGCCCCCCTGTATATGACAGCCCCTCATACAGTATACAGATGATCAGTGCTGCCCTCCTGTATATGACAGCCCCTCATACAGTTTACAGATGATCAGTGCAGCCCCTGTATATGACAGCCCCTCATACAGTATACAGATGATCAGTGCTGCCCCTGTATATGACAGCCCCTCATACAGTATACAGATGATCAGTGCTGCCCCCTCCTGTATATGACAGCCCCTCATACAGTATACAGATGATCAATAATGCCCCTACTGTATATGACAGCCCCTCATACGGTATACCGATGATCGATGCTTCCCCTCCTGTATATGACAGCCCCTCATACAGTATACAGATGATCGGTGCTGCCCTCCTGTATATGACAGGCCCTCATATAGTATACAGATGATCAGTGCCCCCAGTATATGACAGCCCCTCATACAGTATACAGATGATCAGTGCTGCCCTCCTGTATATGACAGCCCCTCATACAGTATACAGATGATCAGTGCTGCCCCCTCCTGTATATAACAGCCCCTCATACAGTATACAGATGATCAGTGCTGCCCCCTCCTGTATATGACAGCCCCTCATACAGTATACAGATGATCAGTGCTGCCCCCTCCTGTATATGACAGCCCCTCATACAGTATACAGAGGATCAGTGCTGCCCCCTCCTGTATATGACAGCCCCTCATACAGTATACAGATGATCAGTGCAGCCCCTCCTGTATATGACAGCCCCTCATACAGTATACAGATGATCAGAGCCCCCGCCTGTATGACAGCCCCTCATACAGTATAAAGATGATCAGAGCCCCCGCCTGTATATGACAGCCCCTCATACAGTATACAGATGATTATTGCTGCCCCCCCTGTATATGACAGCCCCTCATACAGTATACAGATGATCAGTGCTGCCCCCTCCTGTATGACAGCCCCTCATACAGTATACAGATGATCAGTGCTCCCCCTCCTGTATATGACAGCCCCTCATACAGTATACAGATGATCAGTGCTGCCCCCTCCTGTATATGACAGCCCCTCATACAGTATACAGATGATCAGTGCTGCCCCCTTCTGTATATGATAGCCCCTCATACAGTATACAGATGATCAGTGCTGCCCCCTCCTGTATATGACAGCCCCTCATACAGTATACAGATGATCAGTGCTGCCCCCTGTATATGACAGCCCCTCATACAGTATACAGATGATCAGAGCCCCCGCCTGTATATGACAGCCCCTCATACAGTATACAGATGATTAGTGCTGCCCCCCTGTATATGACAGCCCCTCATACAGTATACAGATGATCAGTGCTGCCCCCTGTATATGACAGCCCCTCATACAGTATACAGATGATCAGTGCTGCCCCCTGTATATGACAGCCCCTCATACAGTATACAGATGATCAGAGCCCCCGCCTGTATATGACAGCCCCTCATACAGTATACAGATGATTAGTGCTGCCCCCCTGTATATGACAGCCCCTCGTACAGTATACAGATGATCAGTGCTGCCCCCTCCTGTATGACAGCCCCTCATACAGTATACAGAAGATCAGTGCTACCCCCTCCTGTATATGACATCCCCTCATACAGTATACAGATGATCAGTGCTGCCCCCTCCTATATATGACAGCCCCTGATACAGTATACAGATGATCAGTGCTGCCTCCTCCTGTATATGACAGCCCCTCATACAGCATACAGATGATCAGTGCTGCCCCCTCCTGTATATGACAGCCCCTCATACAGTATACAGATGATCAGTGCTGCCCCCTCCTGTATATGACAGCCCCTCATACAGTATACAGATGATCAGTGCTGCCCCCTCCTGTATATGATAGCCCCTCATACAGTATACAGATGACCAGTGCTGCCCCCCCTGTATGACAGCCCCTCATACAGTATACAGATGATCAGTGCTGCCCCCTCCTGTATATGACAGCCCCTCATACAGTATACAGATGATCAGTGCTGCCCCCTCCTGTATATGACAGCCCCTCATACAGTATACAGATGATCAGTGCTGCCCCCTCCTGTATATGACAGCCCATCATACAGTATACAGATGATCAGTGCTGCCCCCTCCTGTATATGACAGCCCCTCATACAGTATACAGATGATCAGTGCTGCCCCCTCCTGTATATGACAGCCCCTCATACAGTATACAGATGATCAGTGCTGCCCCCTCCTGTATATGATAGCCCCTCATACAGTATACAGATGATCAGTGCTGCCCCCTCCTGTATATGACAGCCCCTCATACAGTATACAGATGATCAGTGCTGCCCCCTCCAGTATATGACAGCCCCTCATACAGTATACAGATGATCAGTGCTGCCCCCTCCTGTATATGATAGCCCCTCATACAGTATACAGATGATCAGTGCTGTCCCCTCCTGTATATGACAGCCCCTCATACAGTATACAGATGATCAGTGCTGCCCCCTCCAGTATATGACAGCCCCTCATACAGTATACAGATGATCAGTGCTGCCCCCTCCTGTATATGATAGCCCCTCATACAGTATACAGATGATCAGTGCTGCCCCCTCCTGTATATGACAGCCCCTCATACTGTATACAGATGATCAATACTGCCCCTACTGTATGACAGCCCCTCATACAGTATACAGATGATCAGTGCTGCCCACTCCTGTATATGATAGCCCCTCATACAGTATACAGATGATCAGTGCTGCCCCTGTATATGACAACCCCTCATACAGTATACAGATGATCAGTACTGCCCCCTGTATATGACAGCCCCTCATAAAGTATACAGATGATCAGTGCTGCCCCCTCCTGTATATGACAGCCCCTCATACAGTATACAGTTGATCAGTGCTGCCCCTCCTGTATATGACAGCCCCTCATACAGTATACAGATGATCAGTGCTGCCCCTGTATATGACAACCCCTCATACAGTATACAGATGATCAGTACTGCCCCCTGTATATGACAGCCCCTCATAAAGTATACAGATGATCAGTGCTGCCCCCTCCTGTATATGACAGCCCCTCATACAGTATACAGATGATCAGTGCTGCCCTCCTGTATATGACATCCCCTCATACAGTATAAAGATGATCAGTGCTGCCCCTGTATATGACAGCCCCTCATACAGTATACAGATGATCAGTGCTGCCCCTGTATATGACAGCCCCTCATACAGTATACAGATGATCAGTGCTGCCCCCTCCTGTATATGACAGCCCCACATACAGTATACAGATGATCAGTGCTGCCCCCCTGTATATGACAGCCCCTCATACAGTATACAGATGATCAGTGCTGCCCCGCTGTATATGACAGCCCCTCATACAGTATACAGATGATCAGTGCTGCCTCCTCCTGTATATGACAGCCCATCATACAGTATACAAATGATCAGTGCTGCCCCCTCCTGTATATGACAGCCCCTCATACAGTATACAGATGATCAGTGCTGCCCCCTCCTGTATATGACAGCCCCTCATACAGTATACAGATGATCAGTGCTGCCCCCTCCTGTATAAGACAGCCCCTCATACAGTATACAGATGATCAGTGCTGCCCTATCCTGTATATGACAGCCCCTCATACAGTATACAGATGATCAGTGCTGCCCCCTCCTGTATATGACAGCCCCTCATACAGTATACAGATGATCAGTGCTGCCCCCTCCTGTATATGACAGCCCCTCATACAGTATACAGATGATCAGTACTGCCCCCTGTATATGACAGACCCTCATACAGTATACAGATGATCAGTGCTGCCATCCTGTATATGACAGCCCCTCATACAGTATACAGATGATCAGTGCTGCCCCTTCTGTATATGATAGCCCCTCATACAGTATACAGATGATCAGTGCTGCCCCTGTATATGACAGCCCCTCATACAGTATACAGATGATCAGTGCTGCCCCCTCCTGTATGACAGCCCCTCATACAGTATACAGATGATCAGTGCTGCCCCCTCCTGTATATGACAGCCCCTCATACAGTATACAGATGATCAGTGCTGCCCCTGTATATGACAACCCCTCATACAGAATACAGTTGATCAGTGCTGCCCCCCTGTATATGACAGCCCCTCATACAGTATACAGATGATCAGTGCTGCCCCCCTGTATATGACAGCCCATCATACAGTATACAAATGATCAGTGCTGCCCCCTCCTGTATATGACAGCCCCTCATACAGTATACAGATGATCAGTGCTGCCCCCTCCTGTATATGACAGCCCCTCATACAGTATACAGATGATCAGTGCTGCCCCCTCCTGTATAAGACAGCCCCTCATACAGTATACAGATGATCAGTGCTGCCCTATCCTGTATATGACAGCCCCTCATACAGTATACAGATGATCAGTGCTGCCCCCCTGTATATGACAGCCCCTCATACAGTATACAGATGATCAGTGCTGCCCCTGTATATGACAACCCCTCATACAGAATACAGTTGATCAGTGCTGCCCCCCTGTATATGACAGCCCCTCATACAGTATACAGATGATCAGTGCTGCCCTCCTGTATATGACAGCCCCTCATACAGTTTACAGATGATCAGTGCAGCCCCTGTATATGACAGCCCCTCATACAGTATACAGATGATCAGTGCTGCCCCTGTATATGACAGCCCCTCATACAGTATACAGATGATCAGTGCTGCCCCCTCCTGTATATGACAGCCCCTCATACAGTATACAGATGATCAGTGCTGCCCCCTGTATATGACAGCCCCTCATACAGTATACAGATGATCAGAGCCCCCGCCTGTATATGACAGCCCCTCATACAGTATACAGATGATTAGTGCTGCCCCCCTGTATATGACAGCCCCTCATACAGTATACAGATGATCAGTGCTGCCCCCTGTATATGACAGCCCCTCATACAGTATACAGATGATCAGTGCTGCCCCCTGTATATGACAGCCCCTCATACAGTATACAGATGATCAGAGCCCCCGCCTGTATATGACAGCCCCTCATACAGTATACAGATGATTAGTGCTGCCCCCCTGTATATGACAGCCCCTCGTACAGTATACAGATGATCAGTGCTGCCCCCTCCTGTATGACAGCCCCTCATACAGTATACAGAAGATCAGTGCTACCCCCTCCTGTATATGACATCCCCTCATACAGTATACAGATGATCAGTGCTGCCCCCTCCTATATATGACAGCCCCTGATACAGTATACAGATGATCAGTGCTGCCCCCTCCTGTATATGACAGCCCCTCATACAGCATACAGATGATCAGTGCTGCCCCCTCCTGTATATGACAGCCCCTCATACAGTATACAGATGATCAGTGCTGCCCCCTCCTGTATATGACAGCCCCTCATACAGTATACAGATGATCAGTGCTGCCCCCTCCTGTATATGATAGCCCCTCATACAGTATACAGATGACCAGTGCTGCCCCCCCTGTATGACAGCCCCTCATACAGTATACAGATGATCAGTGCTGCCCCCTCCTGTATATGACAGCCCCTCATACAGTATACAGATGATCAGTGCTGCCCCCTCCTGTATATGACAGCCCCTCATACAGTATACAGATGATCAGTGCTGCCCCCTCCTGTATATGACAGCCCCTCATACAGTATACAGATGATCAGTGCTGCCCCCTCCTGTATATGACAGCCCCTCATACAGTATACAGATGATCAGTGCTGCCCCCTCCTGTATATGACAGCCCCTCATACAGTATACAGATGATCAGTGCTGCCCCCTCCTGTATATGATAGCCCCTCATACAGTATACAGATGATCAGTGCTGCCCCCTCCTGTATATGACAGCCCCTCATACAGTATACAGATGATCAGTGCTGCCCCCTCCAGTATATGACAGCCCCTCATACAGTATACAGATGATCAGTGCTGCCCCCTCCTGTATATGATAGCCCCTCATACAGTATACAGATGATCAGTGCTGTCCCCTCCTGTATATGACAGCCCCTCATACAGTATACAGATGATCAGTGCTGCCCCCTCCAGTATATGACAGCCCCTCATACAGTATACAGATGATCAGTGCTGCCCCCTCCTGTATATGATAGCCCCTCATACAGTATACAGATGATCAGTGCTGCCCCCTCCTGTATATGACAGCCCCTCATACTGTATACAGATGATCAATACTGCCCCTACTGTATGACAGCCCCTCATACAGTATACAGATGATCAGTGCTGCCCACTCCTGTATATGATAGCCCCTCATACAGTATACAGATGATCAGTGCTGCCCCTGTATATGACAACCCCTCATACAGTATACAGATGATCAGTACTGCCCCCTGTATATGACAGCCCCTCATAAAGTATACAGATGATCAGTGCTGCCCCCTCCTGTATATGACAGCCCCTCATACAGTATACAGTTGATCAGTGCTGCCCCTCCTGTATATGACAGCCCCTCATACAGTATACAGATGATCAGTGCAGCCCCTCCTGTATATGACAGCCCCTCATACAGTATACAGATGATCAGTGCTGCCTCCTCCTGTATATGACAGCACCTCATACAGTATACAGATGATCAGTGCTGCCCCTGTATATGACAGCCCCTCATACAGTATACAGATGATCAGTGCTGCCCCTGTATATGACAACCCCTCATACAGAATACAGATGATCAGTACTGCCCCCCTGTATATGACAGCCCCTCATACAGTATACAGATGATCAGTGCTGCCCCCTCCTGTATATGACAGCCCCTCATACAGTATACAGATGATCAATACTGCCCCTACTGTATATGACAGCCCCTCATACGGTATACCGATGATCGATGCTGCCCCTCCTGTATATGACAGCCCCTCATACAGTATACAGATGATCGGTGCTGCCCTCCTGTATATGACAGCCCCTCATATAGTATACAGATGATCAGTGCCCCCAGTATATGACAGCCCCTCATACAGTATACAGATGATCAGTGCTGCCCCCTGTATATGACAGCCCCTCATACAGTATACAGATGATCAGTGCTGCCCTCCTGTATATGACAGCCCCTCATACAGTATACAGAGGATCAGTGATGCCCCCTCCTGTATATGACAGCCCCTCATACAGTATACAGATGATCAGTGCAGCCCCTCCTGTATATGACAGCCCCTCATACAGTATACAGATGATCAGAGCCCCCGCCTGTATGACAGCCCCTCATACAGTATAAAGATGATCAATGCCCCCGTCTGTATGACAGCCCCTCATACAGTATACAGATGATTATTGCTGCCCCCCCTGTATATCACAGCCCCTCATACAGTATACAGATGATCAGTGCTGCCCCCTCCTGTATGACAGCCCCTCATACAGTATACAGATTATACAGATGATCAGTGCTGCCCCCTCCTGTATATGACAGCCCCTCATCCAGTATACAGATGATCAGTGCTACCCCCTCCTGTATATGACATCCCCTCATACAGTATACAGATGATCAGTGCTGCCCCCTCCTGTATATGACAGCCCCTCATACAGTATACAGATGATCAGCGCTGCCCCCTCCTGTATATGACAGCCCCTCATACAGTATACAGATGATCAGTGCTACCCCCTCCTGTATATGACATCCCCTCATACAGTATACAGATGATCAGTGCTGCCCCCTCCTGTATATGACAGCCCCTCATACAGTATACAGATGATCAGTGCTGCCCCCACCTGTATATGACAGCCCCTCATACAGTATACAGATGATCAGTGCTGCCCCCTCCTGTATATGACAGCCCCTCATACAGTATACAGATGATCAGTGCTGACCCCTCCTGTATATGACAGCCCCTCATACAGTATACAGATGATCAGTGCTGCCCCCTCCTGTATATGACAGCCCCTCATACAGTATACAGATGATCAGTGCTGCCCCCTGTATATGACACCCCCTTATACAGTATACAGATGATCAGAGCCCCCGCCTGTATATGACAGCCCCTCATACAGTATACAGATGATTAGTGCTGCCCCCCTGTATATGACAGCCCCTCATACAGTATACAGATGATCAGTGCTGCCCCCTCCTGTATGACAGCCCCTCATACAGTATACAGATGATCAGTGCTGCCCCCTCCTGTATATGATAGCCCCTCATACAGTATACAGATGACCAGTGCTGCCCCCCCAGTATGACAGCCCCTCATACAGTATACAGATGATCAGTGCTGCCCCCTCCTGTATATGACAGCCCCTCATACAGTATACAGATGATCAGTGCTGCCCCCTCCTGTATATGACAGCCCCTCATACAGTATACAGATGATCAGTGCTGCCCCCTCCTGTATATGACAGCCCCTCATACAGTATACAGATGATCAGTGCTGCCCCCTCCTGTATATGACAGCCCATCATACAGTATACAGATGATCAGTGCTGCCCCCTCCTGTATATGACAGCCCCTCATACAGTATACAGATGATCAGTGCTGCCCCCTCCTGTATATGACAGCCCCTCATACAGTATACAGATGATCAGTGCTGCCCCTGTATATGACAACCCCTCATACAGTATACAGATGATCAGTACTGCCCCCTGTATGTGACAGCCCCTCATAAAGTATACAGATGATCAGTGCTGCCCCCTCCTGTATATGACAGCCCCTCATACAGTATACAGATGATCAGTGCTGCCCCCTCCTGTATGACAGCTCCTCATACAGTATACAGTTGATCAGTGCTGCCCCTCCTGTATATGACAGCCCCTCATACAGTATACAGATGATCAGTGCTGCCCCATCTTGTATATGACAGCCCCTCATACAGTATACAGATGATCAGTGCAGCCCCTCCTGTATATGACAGCCCCTCATAAAGTATACAGATGATCAGTGCTGCCCCCTCCTGTATATGACAGCCCCTCATACAGTATACAGATGATCAGTGCTACCCCCTGTATATGACAGCCCCTCATACAGTAGACAGATCATCAGTGCTGCCCCCTCCTGTATATGACAGCCCCTCATACAGTATAGATGATCAGTGCTGCCCCCTCCTGTATATGACAGCCCCTCATACAGTATACAGATGATCAGTGCTGCCTCCTCCTGTATATGACAGCCCCTCATACAGTATACAGATGATCAGTGCTGCCCCCTCCTGTATATGACAGCCCCTCATACAGTATACAGATGATCAATGCTGCCCTCCTGTATATGACAGCCCCTCATACAGTATACAGATGATCATTGCTGCCCCCTCCTGTATATGACAGCCCCTCATACAGTATACAGATGATCAGTGTTGCCCCCTGTATATGACAGCCCCTCATACAGTAAACAGATGATCAGTGCTGCCCTCCTGTATATGACAGCCCCTCATACAGTATAGATGATCAGTGCTGCCCCCTCCTGTATATGACAGCCCCTCATACAGTATACAGATGATCATTGCTGCCCCCTCCTGTATATGACAGCCCCTCATACAGTATACAGATGATCAGTGCTGCCCCCTCCTGTATGACAGCCCCTCATACAGTATACAGATGATCAGTGCTGCCCCCTCCTGTATATGACAGCCCCTCATACAGTATACAGATGATCAGTGCTGCCCCCTCCTGTATATGACAGCCCCTCATACAGTATACAGATGATCAGTGCTGCCCCCTTCTGTATATGATAGCCCCTCATACAGTATACAGATGATCAGTGCTGCCCCCTCCTGTATATGACAGCCCCTCATACAGTATACAGATGATCAGTGCTGCCCCCTGTATATGACAGCCCCTCATACAGTATACAGATGATCAGAGCCCCCGCCTGTATATGACAGCCCCTCATACAGTATACAGATGATTAGTGCTGCCCCCCTGTATATGACAGCCCCTCATACAGTATACAGATGATCAGTGCTGCCCCCTGTATATGACAGCCCCTCATACAGTATACAGATGATCAGTGCTGCCCCCTGTATATGACAGCCCCTCATACAGTATACAGATGATCAGAGCCCCCGCCTGTATATGACAGCCCCTCATACAGTATACAGATGATTAGTGCTGCCCCCCTGTATATGACAGCCCCTCGTACAGTATACAGATGATCAGTGCTGCCCCCTCCTGTATGACAGCCCCTCATACAGTATACAGAAGATCAGTGCTACCCCCTCCTGTATATGACATCCCCTCATACAGTATACAGATGATCAGTGCTACCCCCTCCTGTATATGACATCCCCTCATACAGTATACAGATGATCAGTGCTGCCCCCCTGTATATGTCAGCCCCTGATACAGTATACAGATGATCAGTGCTGCCCCCTCCTGTATATGACAGCCCCTCATACAGCATACAGATGATCAGTGCTGCCCCCTCCTGTATATGACAGCCCCTCATACAGTATACAGATGATCAGTGCTGCCCCCTCCTGTATATGACAGCCCCTCATACAGTATACAGATGATCAGTGCTGCCCCCTCCTGTATATGACAGCCCCTCATACAGTATACAGATGATCAGTGCTGCCCCCACCTGTATATGACAGCCCCTCATACAGTATACAGATGATCAGTGCTGCCCCCTCCTGTATATGACAGCCCCTCATACAGTATACAGATGATCAGTGCTGCCCCCTCCTGTATATGACAGCCCCTCATACAGTATACAGATGATCAGTGCTGCCCCCTCCTGTATATGACAGCCCCTCATACAGTATACAGATGATCAGTGCTGCCCCCTGTATATGACACCCCCTCATACAGTATACAGATGATCAGAGCCCCCGCCTGTATATGACAGCCCCTCATACAGTATACAGATGATTAGTGCTGCCCCCCTGTATATGACAGCCCCTCATACAGTATACAGATGATCAGTGCTGCCCCCTCCTGTATGACAGCCCCTCATACAGTATACAGAAGATCAGTGCTACCCCCTCCTGTATATGACATCCCCTCAGACAGTATACAGATGATCAGTGCTGCCCCCTCCTGTATATGACAGCCCCTCATACAGTATACAGATGATCAGTGCTGCCCCCTCCTGTATATGACAGCCTCTCATACAGTATACAGATGATCAGTGCTGCCCCCTCCTGTATATGATAGCCCCTCATACAGTATACAGATGATCAGTGCTGCCCCATCCTGTATATGACAGCCCCTCATACAGTATACAGATGATCAGTGCAGCCCCTCCTGTATATGACAGCCCCTCATACAGTATACAGATGATCAGTGCTGCCCCTGTATATGACAACCCCTCATACAGTATACAGATGATCAGTACTGCCCCCTGTATGTGACAGCCCCTCATAAAGTATACAGATGATCAGTGCTGCCCCCTCCTGTATATGACAGCCCCTCATACAGTATACAGATGATCAGTGCTGCCCCCTCCTGTATGACAGCCCCTCATACAGTATACAGTTGATCAGTGCTGCCCCTCCTGTATATGACAGCCCCTCATACAGTATACAGATGATCAGTGCTGCCCCATCCTGTATATGACAGCCCCTCATACAGTATACAGATGATCAGTGCAGCCCCTCCTGTATATGACAGCCCCTCATAAAGTATACAGATGATCAGTGCTGCCCCCTCCTGTATATGACAGCCCCTCATACAGTATACAGATGATCAGTGCTACCCCCTGTATATGACAGCCCCTCATACAGTAGACAGATCATCAGTGCTGCCCCCTCCTGTATATGACAGCCCCTCATACAGTATAGATGATCAGTGCTGCCCCTTCCTGTATATGACAGCCCCTCATACAGTATACAGATGATCAGTGCTGCCTCCTCCTGTATATGACAGCCCCTCATACAGTATACAGATGATCAGTGCTGCCCCCTCCTGTATATGACAGCCCCTCATACAGTATACAGATGATCAATGCTGCCCTCCTGTATATGACAGCCCCTCATACAGTATACAGATGATCATTGCTGCCCCCTCCTGTATATGACAGCCCCTCATACAGTATACAGATGATCAGTGTTGCCCCCTGTATATGACAGCCCCTCATACAGTATACAGATGATCAGTGCTGCCCCCTCCTGTATATGATAGCCCCTCATACAGTATACAGATGACCAGTGCTGCCCCCCCTGTATGACAGCCCCTCATACAGTATACAGATGATCAGTGCTGCCCCCTCCTGTATATGACAGCCCCTCATACAGTATACAGATGATCAGTGCTGCCCCCTCCTGTATATGACAGCCCCTCATACAGTATACAGATGATCAGTGCTGCCCCCTCCTGTATATGACAGCCCCTCATACAGTATACAGATGATCAGTGCTGCCCCCTCCTGTATATGACAGCCCATCATACAGTATACAGATGATCAGTGCTGCCCCCTCCTGTATATGACAGCCCCTCATACAGTATACAGATGATCAGTGCTGCCCCCTCCTGTATATGACAGCCCCTCATACAGTATACAGATGATCAGTGCTGCCCCCTGTATATGACAGCCCCTCATACAGTATACAGATGATCAGAGCCCCCGCCTGTATATGACAGCCCCTCATACAGTATACAGATGATTAGTGCTGCCCCCCTGTATATGACAGCCCCTCATACAGTATACAGATGATCAGTGCTGCCCCCTCCTGTATATGACAGCCCCTCATACAGTATACAGATGATCAATGCTGCCCTCCTGTATATGACAGCCCCTCATACAGTATACAGATGATCATTGCTGCCCCCTCCTGTATATGACAGCCCCTCATACAGTATACAGATGATCAGTGTTGCCCCCTGTATATGACAGCCCCTCATACAGTATACAGATGATCAGTGCTGCCCCCTCCTGTATATGATAGCCCCTCATACAGTATACAGATGACCAGTGCTGCCCCCCCTGTATGACAGCCCCTCATACAGTATACAGATGATCAGTGCTGCCCCCTCCTGTATATGACAGCCCCTCATACAGTATACAGATGATCAGTGCTGCCCCCTCCTGTATATGACAGCCCCTCATACAGTATACAGATGATCAGTGCTGCCCCCTCCTGTATATGACAGCCCCTCATACAGTATACAGATGATCAGTGCTGCCCCCTCCTGTATATGACAGCCCATCATACAGTATACAGATGATCAGTGCTGCCCCCTCCTGTATATGACAGCCCCTCATACAGTATACAGATGATCAGTGCTGCCCCCTCCTGTATATGACAGCCCCTCATACAGTATACAGATGATCAGTGCTGCCCCCTGTATATGACAGCCCCTCATACAGTATACAGATGATCAGTGCTGCCCCCTGTATATGACAGCCCCTCATACAGTATACAGATGATCAGAGCCCCCGCCTGTATATGACAGCCCCTCATACAGTATACAGATGATCAGTGCTGCCCCCTCCTGTATATGATAGCCCATCATACAGTATACAGATGATCAGTGCTGCCCCCTCCTGTATGACAGCCCCTCATACAGTATACAGAAGATCAGTGCTACCCCCTCCTGTATATGACATCCCCTCATACAGTATACAGATGATCAGTGCTGCCCCCTCCTATATATGACAGCCCCTGATACAGTATACAGATGATCAGTGCTGCCCCCTCCTGTATATGACAGCCCCTCATACAGCATACAGATGATCAGTGCTGCCCCCTCCTGTATATGACAGCCCCTCATACAGTATACAGATGATCAGTGCTGCCCCCTCCTGTATATGACAGCCCCTCATACAGTATACAGATGATCAGTGCTGCCCCCTCCTGTATATGATAGCCCCTCATACAGTATACAGATGACCAGTGCTGCCCCCCCTGTATGACAGCCCCTCATACAGTATACAGATGATCAGTTCTGCCCCCTCCTGTATATGACAGCCCCTCATACAGTATACAGATGATCAGTGCTGCCCCCTCCTGTATTTGACAGCCCCTCATACAGTATACAGATGATCAGTGCTGCCCTCCTGTATATGACAGCCCCTCATACAGTATACAGATGATCAGTGCTGCCCCCTCCTGTATATGACAGCCCCTCATACAGTATACAGATGATCAGTGCTGCCCCCTCCTGTATATGATAGCCCCTCATACAGTATACAGATGATCAGTGCTGCCCCTGTACATGACAGCCCCTCATACAGTATACAGATGATCAGTGCTGCCCCCTCCTGTATATGACAGCCCCTCATACAGTATACAGATGATCAGTGCTGCCCACCTGTATATGACAGCCCCTCATACAGTATACAGATGATCAGTGCTGCCCCCTCCTGTATATGACAGCCCATCATACAGTATACAGATGATCAGTGCTGCCCCCTCCTGTATATGACAGCCCCTCATACAGTATACAGATGATCAGTGCTGCCCCCTCTTGTATATGACAGCCCCTCATACAGTATACAGATGATCAGTGCTGCCCCCTCCTGTATATGACAGCCCCTCATACAGTATACAGATGATCAGTGCTGCCCTCCTGTATATGACAGCCCCTCATACAGTATACAGATGATCAGTGCTGCCCCCTCCTGTATATGACAGCCCCTCATACAGTATACAGATGATTAGTGCTGCCCTCCTGTATATGACAGCCCCTCATACAGTATACAGATGATCAGTGCTGCCCCCTCCTGCATATTACAGCCCCTCATACAGTATACAGATGATCAGTGCTGCCCTCCTGTATATGACAGCCCCTCATACAGTATACAGATGATCAGTGCTGCCCTCCTGTATATGACAGCCCCTCATACAGTATACAGATGATCAGTGCTGCCCCCTGTATATGACAGCCCCTCATACAGTATACAGATGATCAGTGCTGCCCCCTGTATATGACAGCCCATCATACAGTATACAGACGATCAATGCTGCCCCTCCTGTATATGACAGCCCCTCATACAGTATACAGATGATCAGTGCTGCCCCCTCCTGTATATGACAGCCCCTCATACAGTATACAGATGATCAGTGCTGCCCCCTCCTGTATATGACAGCCCATCATACAGTATACAGACGATCAATGCTGCCCCTCCTGTATATGACAGCCCCTCATACAGTATACAGATGATCAGTGCTGCCCCCTCCTGTATATGACAGCCCCTCATACAGTATACAGATGATCAGTGCAGCCCCTGCTGTATATGACAGCCCCTCATACAGTATACAGATGATCAGTGCTGCCCCCTCCTGTATATGACAGCCCCTCATACAGTATACAGATGATCATTGCTGACCCCTCCTGTATATGACAGCCCCTCATACAGTATACAGATGATCAGTGCTGACCCCTCCTGTATATGACAGCCCCTCATACAGTATACAGATGATCAGTGCTGCCCCCTCCTGTATACGACAGCCCCTCATACAGTATTCAGATGATCAGTGCTGCCCCCTCCTGTATATGACAGCCCCTCATACAGTATACAGATAATCAGTGCTGCCCCCTCTTGTATATGACAGCCCCTCATACAGTATACAGATGATCAGTGCTGCCCCCCTGTATATGACAGCCCCTCATACAGTATACAGATGATCAGTGCTGTCCCCTCCTGTATATGACAGCCCCTCATACAGTATACAGATGATCAGTGCTGCCCCCTCCTGTATATGACAGCCCCTCATACAGTATACAGATGATCAGTGCTGCCCCCTCCTGTATATGACAGCCCCTCATACAGTATACAGATGATCAGTACTGCCCCCTGTATATGACAGCCCCTCATACAGTATACAGATGATCAGTGCTGCCCCCTCCTGTATATGACAGCCCCTCATACAGTATACAGATGATCAGTGCTGCCCTCCTGTATATGACAGCCCCTCATACAGTATACAGATGATCAGTGCTGCCCCCTCCTGTATATGACAGCCCCTCATACAGTATACAGATGATCAGTGCTGCCCCCTCCTGTATATGACAGCCCCTCATACAGTATACAGATGATCAGTGCTGCCCTCCTGTATATGACAGCCCCTCATACAGTATACAGATGATCAGTGCTGCCCCCCTGTATGACAGCCCCTCATACAGTATACAGATGATCAGTGCTGCCCCCCTGTATATGACAGCCCCTCATACAGTATACAGATGATCAGTGCTGCCCTCCTGTATATGACAGCCCCTCATACAGTATACAGATGATCAGTGCTGCCCCCCTGTATATGACAGCCCCACATACAGTATACAGATGATCAGTGCTGCCCCCTCCTGTATATGATAGCCCCTCATACAGTATACAGATGATCAGTACTGCCCCCTGTATATGACAGCCCCTCATACAGTATACAGATGATCAGTGCTGCCCCCTCCTGTATATTACAGCCCCTCATACAGTATACAGATGATCAGTGCTGCCCCCTCCTGTATATGATAGCCCCTCATACAGTATACAGATGATCAGTGCTGCCCCTGTATATGACAGCCCCTCATACAGTATACAGATGATCAGTGCTGCCCCCTCCTGTATATGACAGCCCCTCATACAGTATACAGATGATCAGTGCTGCCCCCTCCTGTATATGACAGCCCCTCATACAGTATAAAGATGAACAGTGCTGTCCCCTCCTGTATATGACAGCCCCTCATACAGTATACAGATGATCAGTGCTGCCCCCTCCTGTATATGACAGCCCCTCATACAGTATACAGATGATCAGTGCTGCCCCCTCTTGTATATGACAGCCCCTCATACAGTATACAGATGATCAGTGCTGCTCCCTCCTGTAAATGACAGCCCCTCATACAGTATACAGATGATCAGTGCTGCCCCCTCTTGTATATGACAGCCCCTCATACAGTATACAGATGATCAGTGCTGCCCCCTCCTGTATATGACAGCCCCTCATACAGTATACAGATGATCAGTGCTGCCCCCTCCTGTATATGACAGCCCCTCATACAGTATACAGATTATCAGTGCTGCCCCCTCCTGTATATGACAGCCCCTCATGCAGTATACAGATGATCAGTGCTGCCCTCCTGTATATGACAGCCCCTCATACAGTATACAAATGATCAGTGCTGCCCCCTCCTGTATATGACAGCCCCTCATACAGTATACAGATGATCAGTGCTGCCCCCTCCTGTATATGACAGCCCCTCATACAGTATACAGATGATCAGTGCTGCCCTCCTGTATATGACAGCCCCTCATACAGTATACAGATGATGAGTGCTGCCCACTCCTGTATATGACAGCCTCTCATACAGTATACAGATTATCAGTGCTGCCCCCTCCTGTATATGACAGCCCCTCATGCAGTATACAGATGATCAGTGCTGCCCTCCTGTATATGACAGCCCCTCATACAGTATACAGATGATCAGTGCTGCCCCCTCCTGTATATGACAGCCCCTCATACAGTATACAGATGATCAGTGCTGCCCTCCTGTATATGACAGCCCCTCATACAGTATACAGATGATTAGTGCTGCCCCCTCCTGTATATGATAGCCCCTCATACAGTATACAGATGATTAGTGCTGCCCCCCTGTATATGACAGCCCCTCATACAGAATACAGATGATCAGTGCTGCCCCCTCCTGTATATGACAGACCCTCATACAGTATACAGATGATCAGTGCTGCCCTCCTGTATATGACAGCCCCTCATACAGTATACAGATGATCAGTGTTGCCCCTGTATATGACAGCCCCTCATACAGTATACAGTTGATCAGTGCTGCCCCCTCCTGTATATGACAGCCCCTCATACAGTATACAGATGATCAGTGCTGCCCTCCTGTATATGACAGCCCCTCATACAGTATACAGATGATCAGTGCTGCCCCCTCCTGTATATGACAGCCCCTCATACAGTATACAGATGATCAGTACTGCCCCCTCCTGTATATGACAGCCCCTCATACAGTATACAGATGATCAGTGCTGCCCTCCTGTATATGACAGCCCCTCATACAGTATACAGATGATCAGTGCTGCCCCCTCCTGTATATGACAGCCCCTCATACAGTATACAGATGATCAGTGCTGCCCTCCTGTATATGACAGCCCCTCATACAGTATACAGATGATCAGTGCTGCCCCCAGTATATGACAGCCCCTCATACAGTATACAGATGATCAGTGCTGCCCCCTGTATATGACAGCCCCTCATACAGTATACAGATGATCAGTGCTGCCCCCTGTATATGACAGCCCCTCATACATTATACAGATGATCAGTGCTGCCCTCCTGTATATGACAGCCCATCATACAGTATACAGATGATCAGTTCTGCCCTCCTGTATATGACAGCCCCTCATACAGTAAACAGATGATCAGTGCTGCCCCCCTGTATATGACAGCCCCTCATACAGTATACAGATGATCAGTGCTGCCCCCCTGTATATGACAGCCCCTCATACAGTATACAGATGATCAGTGCTGCCCCCTCCTGTATATGACAGCCCCTCATACGGTATACAGATGATCAGTGCTGCCCTCCTGTATATGTCAGCCCCTCATACATTATACAGATGATCAGTGCTGCCCCCCTCCTGTATATGACAGCCCCTCATACAGTATACAGATGATCAGTGCTGCCCCCTCCTGTATATGACAGCCCCTCATACAGTATACAGATGATCAGTGCTGCCCTCCTGTATATGACAGCCCCTCATACAGTATACAGATGATCAGTGCTGCCCTCCTGTATATGACAGCCCCTCATACAGTAAACAGATGATCAGTGCTGCCCCCCTCCTGTATATGACAGCCCATCATACAGTATACAGATGATCAGTGCTGCCCCCTCCTGTATATGACAGCCCCTCATACAGTATACAGATGATCAGTGCTGCCCTCCTGTATATGACAGCCCCTCATACAGTAAACAGATGATCAGTGCTGCCCCCTCCTGTATATGACAGCCCCTCATACAGTAAACAGATGATCAGTGCTGCCCTCCTGTATATGACAGCCCCTCATACAGTAAACAGATGATCAGTGCTGCCCCCTCCTGTATATGACAGCCCCTCATACAGTATACAGATGATCAGTGCTGCCCCTGTATATGACAGCCCCTCATACAGTAAACAGATGATCAGTGCTGCCCCCTCCTGTATATGACAGCCCCTCATACAGTATACAGATGATCAGTGCTGCCCCCTCCTGTATATGACAGCCCCTCATACAGTATACAGATGATCAGTGCTGCCCCCTCCTGTATATGACAGCCCCTCATACAGTATACAGATGATCAGTGCTGCCCCCCTGTATATGACAGCCCCTCATACAGTATACAGATGATCAGTGCTGCCCCCTCCTGTATATGTCAGCCCCTCATACAGTATACAGATGATGAGTGCTGCCCCCTCCTGTATATGACAGCCCCTCATACAGTATACAGATGATCAGTGCTGCCCCCTCCTGTATATGACAGACCCTCATACAGTATACAGATGATCAGTGCTGCCCTCCTGTATATGACAGCCCCTCATACAGTATACAGATGATCAGTGTTGCCCCTGTATATGACAGCCCCTCATACAGTATACAGTTGATCAGTGCTGCCCCCTCCTGTATATGACAGCCCCTCATACAGTATACAGATGATCAGTGCTGCCCTCCTGTATATGACAGCCCCTCATACAGTATACAGATGATCAGTGCTGCCCCCTCCTGTATATGACAGCCCCTCATACAGTATACAGATGATCAGTACTGCCCCCTCCTGTATATGACAGCCCCTCATACAGTATACAGATGATCAGTGCTGCCCTCCTGTATATGACAGCCCCTCATACAGTATACAGATGATCAGTGCTGCCCCCTCCTGTATATGACAGCCCCTCATACAGTATACAGATGATCAGTGCTGCCCTCCTGTATATGACAGCCCCTCATACAGTATACAGATGATCAGTGCTGCCCCCAGTATATGACAGCCCCTCATACAGTATACAGATGATCAGTGCTGCCCCCTGTATATGACAGCCCCTCATACATTATACAGATGATCAGTGCTGCCCCCCTCCTGTATATGACAGCCCCTCATACAGTATACAGATGATCAGTTCTGCCCTCCTGTATATGACAGCCCCTCATACAGTAAACAGATGATCAGTGCTGCCCCCCTGTATATGACAGCCCCTCATACAGTATACAGATGATCAGTGCTGCCCCCCTGTATATGACAGCCCCTCATACATTATACAGATGATCAGTGCTGCCCCCCTCCTGTATATGACAGCCCCTCATACAGTATACAGATGATCAGTTCTGCCCTCCTGTATATGACAGCCCCTCATACAGTAAACAGATGATCAGTGCTGCCCCCCTGTATATGACAGCCCCTCATACAGTATACAGATGATCAGTGCTGCCCCCCTGTATATGACAGCCCCTCATACAGTATACAGATGATCAGTGCTGCCCCCTCCTGTATATGACAGCCCCTCATACGGTATACAGATGATCAGTGCTGCCCTCCTGTATATGTCAGCCCCTCATACATTATACAGATGATCAGTGCTGCCCCCCTCCTGTATATGACAGCCCCTCATACAGTATACAGATGATCAGTGCTGCCCCCTCCTGTATATGACAGCCCCTCATACAGTATACAGATGATCAGTGCTGCCCTCCTGTATATGACAGCCCCTCATACAGTATACAGATGATCAGTGCTGCCCTCCTGTATATGACAGCCCCTCATACAGTAAACAGATGATCAGTGCTGCCCCCCTCCTGTATATGACAGCCCATCATACAGTATACAGATGATCAGTGCTGCCCCCTCCTGTATATGACAGCCCCTCATACAGTATACAGATGATCAGTGCTGCCCTCCTGTATATGACAGCCCCTCATACAGTAAACAGATGATCAGTGCTGCCCCCTCCTGTATATGACAGCCCCTCATACAGTAAACAGATGATCAGTGCTGCCCTCCTGTATATGACAGCCCCTCATACAGTAAACAGATGATCAGTGCTGCCCCCTCCTGTATATGACAGCCCCTCATACAGTATACAGATGATCAGTGCTGCCCCCTCCTGTATATGACAGCCCCTCATACAGTATACAGATGATCAGTGCTGCCCCCTCCTGTATATGACAGCCCCTCATACAGTATACAGATGATCAGTGCTGCCCCCCTGTATATGACAGCCCCTCATACAGTATACAGATGATCAGTGCTGCCCTCCTGTATATGTCAGCCCCTCATACAGTATACAGATGATCAGTGCGACAGCCCCACATACAGTATACAGATGATCAGTGCTGCTCCCTCCTGTATATGACAGCCCCTCATACAGTATACAGATGATCAGTGCTGCCCCCCTGTATATGACAGCCCCTCATACAGTATACAGATGATCAGTGCTGCCCTCCTGTATATGACAGCCCCTCATACAGTATACAGATGATCAGTGCTGCCCTCTCCTGTATATGACAGCCCCTCATACAGTATACAGATGATCAGTGCTGACCCCTGTATATGACAGCCCCTCATACAGTATACAGATGATCAGTGCTGCCCTCCTGTATATGTCAGCCCCTCATACAGTATACAGATGATCAGTGCTGCCCCCCTCTTGTATATGACAGCCCCTCATACAGTATACAGATGATCAGTGCTGCCCCCTCTTGTATATGACAGCCCCTCATACAGTATACAGATGATCAGTGCTGCCCCCTCCTGTATATGACAGCCCCTCATACAGTATACAGATGATCAGTGCTGCCCCCTCCTGTATATGACAGCCCCTCATACAGTATTCAGATTATCAGTGCTGCCCCCTCCTGTATATGACAGCCCCTCATACAGTATACAGATGATCAGTGCTACCCCCTCCTATATATGACAGCCCCTCATACAGTATACAGATGATCAGTGCTGCCCTCCTGTATATGACAGCCCCTCATAAAGTATACAGATGATCAGTGATGCCCCCTCCTGTATATGACAGCCCCTCATAAAGTATACAGATGATCAGTGATGCCCCCTCCTGTATATGACAGCCCCTCATACAGTATTCAGATTATCAGTGCTGCCCCCTCCTGTATATGACAGCCCCTCATACAGTATACAGATGATCAGTGCTACCCCCTCCTATATATGACAGCCCCTCATACAGTATACAGATGATCAGTGCTGCCCTCCTGTATATGACAGCCCCTCATAAAGTATACAGATGATCAGTGCTGCCCTCCTGTATATGACAGCCCCTCATAAAGTATACAGATGATCAGTGATGCCCCCTCCTGTATATGACAGCCCCTCATACAGTATACAGATGATCAATGCTGCCCCTCCTGTATATGTCAGCCCCTCATACAGTATACAGATGATCAGTGCTGCCCCCCTCCTGTATATGACAGCCCCTCATACAGTATACAGATGATCAGTGCTGCCCTCCTGTATATGACAGCCCCTCATACAGTATACAGATGATCAGTGCTGCCCTCCTGTATATGACAGCCCCTCATACAGTATACAGATGATCAGTGCTGCCCCTCCTGTATATGACAGCCCCTCATACAGTATACAGATGATCAGTGCTGCCCCCTCCTGTATATGACAGCCCCTCATACGGTATACAGATGATCAGTGCTGCCCTCCTGTATATGTCAGCCCCTCATACATTATACAGATGATCAGTGCTGCCCCCCTCCTGTATATGACAGCCCCTCATACAGTATACAGATGATCAGTGCTGCCCTCCTGTATATGAGAGCCCCTCATACAGTATACAGATGATCAGTGCGACAGCCCCACATACAGTATACAGATGATCAGTGCTGCTCCCTCCTGTATGTCAGCCCCTCATACATTATACAGATGATCAGTGCTGCCCCCCTCCTGTATATGACAGCCCCTCATACAGTATACAGATGATCAGTGCTGCCCTCCTGTATATGAGAGCCCCTCATACAGTATACAGATGATCAGTGCGACAGCCCCACATACAGTATACAGATGATCAGTGCTGCTCCCTCCTGTATGACAGCCCCTCATACAGTATACAGATGATCAGTGCTGCCCCCTCCTGTATATGACAGCCCCTCATACAGTATACAGATGATCAGTGCTACCCCCTGTATATGACAGCCCCTCATACAGTATACAGATGATCAGTGCTGCCCTCCTGTATATGACAGCCCCTCATACAGTATACAGATGATCAGTGCTGCCCTCCTGTATATGACAGCCCCTCATACAGTATACAGATGATCAGTGCTACCCCCTCCTATATATGACAGCCCCTCATACAGTATACAGATGATCAGTGCTGCCCTCCTGTATATGACAGCCCCTCATAAAGTATACAGATGATCAGTGATGCCCCCTCCTGTATATGACAGCCCCTCATAAAGTATACAGATGATCAGTGATGCCCCCTCCTGTATATGACAGCCCCTCATACAGTATTCAGATTATCAGTGCTGCCCCCTCCTGTATATGACAGCCCCTCATACAGTATACAGATGATCAGTGCTACCCCCTCCTATATATGACAGCCCCTCATACAGTATACAGATGATCAGTGCTGCCCTCCTGTATATGACAGCCCCTCATAAAGTATACAGATGATCAGTGCTGCCCTCCTGTATATGACAGCCCCTCATAAAGTATACAGATGATCAGTGATGCCCCCTCCTGTATATGACAGCCCCTCATACAGTATACAGATGATCAATGCTGCCCCTCCTGTATATGTCAGCCCCTCATACAGTATACAGATGATCAGTGCTGCCCCCCTCCTGTATATGACAGCCCCTCATACAGTATACAGATGATCAGTGCTGCCCTCCTGTATATGACAGCCCCTCATACAGTATACAGATGATCAGTGCTGCCCTCCTGTATATGACAGCCCCTCATACAGTATACAGATGATCAGTGCTGCCCCTCCTGTATATGACAGCCCCTCATACAGTATACAGATGATCAGTGCTGCCCTCCTGTATATGTCAGCCCCTCATACATTATACAGATGATCAGTGCTGCCCCCCTCCTGTATATGACAGCCCCTCATACAGTATACAGATGATCAGTGCTGCCCTCCTGTATATGAGAGCCCCTCATACAGTATACAGATGATCAGTGCGACAGCCCCACATACAGTATACAGATGATCAGTGCTGCTCCCTCCTGTATGTCAGCCCCTCATACATTATACAGATGATCAGTGCTGCCCCCCTCCTGTATATGACAGCCCCTCATACAGTATACAGATGATCAGTGCTGCCCTCCTGTATATGAGAGCCCCTCATACAGTATACAGATGATCAGTGCGACAGCCCCACATACAGTATACAGATGATCAGTGCTGCTCCCCCCCGTATATGACAGCCCCTCATACAGTATACAGATGATCAGTGCTGCCCCCTCCTGTATATGACAGCCCCTCATACAGTATACAGATGATCAGTGCTACCCCCTGTATATGACAGCCCCTCATACAGTATACAGATGATCAGTGCTGCCCTCCTGTATATGACAGCCCCTCATACAGTATACAGATGATCAGTGCTGCCCTCCTGTATATGACAGCCCCTCATACAGTATACAGATGATCAGTGCTGCCCTCCTGTATATGACAGCCCCTCATACAGTAAACAGATGATCAGTGCTGCCCCCCTCCTGTATATGACAGCCCCTCATACAGTATACAGATGATCAGTGCTGCCCCCTCCTGTATATGACAGCCCATCATACAGTATACAGATGATCAGTGCTGCCCCCTCCTGTATATGACAGCCCCTCATACAGTATACAGATGATCAGTGCTGCCCTCCTGTATATGACAGCCCCTCATACAGTAAACAGATGATCAGTGCTGCCCCCTCCTGTATATGACAGCCCCTCATACAGTATACAGATGATCAGTGCTGCCCCTGTATATGACAGCCCCTCATACAGTAAACAGATGATCAGTGCTGCCCCCCTGTATATGACAGCCCCTCATACAGTATACAGATGATCAGTGCTGCCCCCTCCTGTATATGACAGCCCCTCATACAGTATACAGATGATCAGTGCTGCCCCCTCCTGTATATGACAGCCCCTCATACAGTATACAGATGATCAGTGCTGCCCCCCTGTATATGACAGCCCCTCATACAGTATACAGATGATCAGTGCTGCCCCCTCCTGTATATGACAGCCCCTCATACAGTATACAGATGATCAGTGCTGCCCTCCTGTATATGTCAGCCCCTCATACAGTATACAGATGATCAGTGCGACAGCCCCACATACAGTATACAGATGATCAGTGCTGCTCCCTCCTGTATATGACAGCCCCTCATACAGTATACAGATGATCAGTGCTGCCCCCTCCTGTATATGACAGCCCCTCATACAGTATACAGATGATCAGTGCTGCCCTCCTGTATATGACAGCCCCTCATACAGTATACAGATGATCAGTGCTGCCCTCTCCTGTATATGACAGCCCCTCATACAGTATACAGATGATCAGTGCTGACCCCTGTATATGACAGCCCCTCATACAGTATACAGATGATCAGTGCTGCCCTCCTGTATATGTCAGCCCCTCATACAGTATACAGATGATCAGTGCTGCCCCCCTCTTGTATATGACAGCCCCTCATACAGTATACAGATGATCAGTGCTGCCCCCTCTTGTATATGACAGCCCCTCATACAGTATACAGATGATCAGTGCTGCCCCCTCCTGTATATGACAGCCCCTCATACAGTATACAGATGATCAGTGCTGCCCCCTCCTGTATATGACAGCCCCTCATACAGTATTCAGATTATCAGTGCTGCCCCCTCCTGTATATGACAGCCCCTCATACAGTATACAGATGATCAGTGCTACCCCCTCCTATATATGACAGCCCCTCATACAGTATACAGATGATCAGTGCTGCCCTCCTGTATATGACAGCCCCTCATAAAGTATACAGATGATCAGTGATGCCCCCTCCTGTATATGACAGCCCCTCATACAGTATACAGATGATCAATGCTGCCCCTCCTGTATATGTCAGCCCCTCATACAGTATACAGATGATCAGTGCTGCCCCCCTCCTGTATATGACAGCCCCTCATACAGTATACAGATGATCAGTGCTGCCCTCCTGTATATGACAGCCCCTCATACAGTATACAGATGATCAGTGCTGCCCTCCTGTATATGACAGCCCCTCATAAAGTATACAGATGATCAGTGATGCCCCCTCCTGTATATGACAGCCCCTCATACAGTATACAGATGATCAGTGCTACCCCCTGTATATGACAGCCCCTCATACAGTATACAGATGATCAGTGCTGCCCCCTCCTGTATATGACAGCCCCTCATACAGTATACAGATGATCAGTGCTGCCCCCTCCTGTATATGACAGCCCCTCATACAGTATACAGATGATCAGTGCTGCCCCCTCCTGTATATGACAGCCCCTCATACAGTATACAGATGATCAGTGCTGCCCTCCTGTATATGTCAGCCCCTCATACAGTATACAGATGATCAGTGCTGCCCCCCTCTTGTATATGACAGCCCCTCATACAGTATACAGATGATCAGTGCTGCCCCCTCTTGTATATGACAGCCCCTCATACAGTATACAGATGATCAGTGCTGCCCCCTCCTGTATATGACAGCCCCTCATACAGTATTCAGATTATCAGTGCTGCCCCCTCCTGTATATGACAGCCCCTCATACAGTATACAGATGATCAGTGCTACCCCCTCCTGTATATGACAGCCCCTCATACAGTATACAGATGATCAGTGCTGCCCTCCTGTATATGACAGCCCCTCATAAAGTATACAGATGATCAGTACTGCCCCCTCCTGTATATGACAGCCCCTCATACAGTATACAGATGATCAGTGCTACCCCCTGTATATGACAGCCCCTCATACAGTATACAGATGATCAATGCTGCCCCTCCTGTATATGTCAGCCCCTCATACAGTATACAGATGATCAGTGCTGCCCCCTCCTGTATATGACAGCCCCTCATACAGTATACAGATGATCAGTGCTGCCCTCCTGTATATGACAGCCCCTCATACAGTATACAGATGATCAGTGCTGCCCTCCTGTATATGACAGCCCCTCATAAAGTATACAGATGATCAGTGATGCCCCCTCCTGTATATGACAGCCCCTCATACAGTATACAGATGATCAGTGCTACCCCCTGTATATGACAACCCCTCATACAGTATACAGATGATCAGTGCTGCCCCCTCCTGTATATGACAGCCCCTCATACAGTATACAGATGATCAATGCTGCCCCTCCTGTATATGTCAGCCCCTCATACAGTATACAGATGATCAGTGCTGCCCCCTCCTGTATATGACAGCCCCTCATACAGTATACAGATGATCAGTGCTGCCCTCCTGTATATGACAGCCCCTCATACAGTATACAGATGATCAGTGCTGCCCTCCTGTATATGACAGCCCCTCATACAGTATACAGATGATCAGTGCTGCCCCCTCCTGTATATGACAGCCCCTCATACAGTATACAGATGATCAGTGCTGCCCCCTCCTGTATATGACAGCCCCTCATACAGTATACAGATGATCAGTGCTGCCCCCTCCTGTATATGACAGCCCCTCATACAGTATACAGATGATCAGTGCTGCCCCCTCCTGTATATGACAGCCCCTCATACAGTATACAGATGATCAGTGCTGCCCCCTCCTGTATATGACAGCCCCTCATACAGTATACAGATGATCAGTGCTGCCCCCTCCTGTATATGACAGCCCCTCATACAGTATACAGATGATCAGTGCTGCCCCTCCTGTATATATGACAGCCCCTCATACAGTATACAGATGAACAGTGCTGCCCCTTCTGTATATGACAGCCCCTCATACAGTATACAGATGATCAGTGCTGCCCCTCCTGTATATGACAGCCCCTCATACAGTATACAGATGAGCAGTGCTGCCCCCTCCTGTATATGATAGCCCCTCATACAGTATACAGATCAGTGCTGCCCCCTCCTGTATATGACAGCCCCTCATACAGTATACAGATGATCAGTGCTGCCCCCTCCTGTATATGACAGCACCTCATACAGTATACAGATGATCAGTGCTACCCCCTGTATATGACAGCCCCTCATACAGTATACAGATGATCAATGCTGCCCCTCCTGTATATGTCAGCCCCTCATACAGTATACAGATGATCAGTGCTGCCCCCCTCCTGTATATGACAGCCCCTCATACAGTATACAGATGATCAGTGCTGCCCCCCTCCTGTATATGACAGCCCCTCCATCCTTACATGTTTCAGGCACCTCTCCTTCAGCCTCTCCAGTGTCATGTCCTCCGTCACCTCCTCCAGCCACTCGGCCCCCTCCATGGTGCAGACATGGAGCCTGAGCACCCGGCCAGCGAATATCTTCTCCTCCTGCACGAACATGGAGCATCCCCACGAGCAGCGGCCCAAGGACAGGCAGGAAGACGAGCCAGCCCGCAGCCCTGTGACCGGATCCCCCCCTTCTCCACCAACCGGAAAAGTCCCCGGGGCACGATGGGACTTGTATTTTATTTTTACAGCTGCATTAATCAGATGTCACCAGCAGGGGGAGACAGAGTAGTAGTTCTGACTAAAAACTATACCGTATAGTTAAATTGTTACATTAGTCTCCAAAACATGGAACGTTCTAACAATGAGCTACAAAGTAATTGTTTAATTTTTTTATTCCCCTTTTCCAAGAGGAAGAACTTTTTTCTCAATCGACATAACTTTATGAGGGCGATGAGTTGTAACTTTATATAACATTATGCATTTTAACAGATAATGTACTGAAAAATATGAAACAAAAATTCCACGTGGGAAAATGGTGTAAAAAACCCAAAAACCTTCAATGTCTTTTTATGGCGTCCATAGTATGGAAAAAATATCCTGCCAATATAATTCTTTATGTGACTACAATTACAGTCATACCAAATCTGTAATACTTTGTTATATTTTAGTGGTGAAAAAAAAATCGAATTTTGTAAAAAAAATAAATAATAATAATTATAAAAAAAAAATATATATATAACAGTAATAATAATGATAATAATTTGGTTTGTATCGACATTTTTCTGAGACATGTAACTATTTTTCTGTCGCTGGAGATGTGTTAGGGCTGATTGATAGCGCTCTGCAGTGTTTAGTGTTACTATTTCGGGGTACATTTTTATTCTTTTTAATTGCAATTTTTGGATGTGATGAAGCCACCAAAAAGGGAAATGCTGGCGCTTTCATTTTTTTCTCTATTTTGGGGTTTACCATAGAGGTTAAATAAGTTTACATTTTGGTAGATCTGACTTTTACAGATGTGGCAATAACAAATATATTGTTTTCTTATTCATTTGACTCATTTTTAATACTGGAAAAGGGGTGTGATTCGAATTTTTTAGTTTTTTTTGGGGGGGGGGGGGGGGGAGTTCAGATTTTTAACATTTTTTATTTTTTTTACCTTATACTTGATTTTTTAGTTTGCAAAGGGGATATGAATCTACTCTTATTTGATCACGAGTGTTATATGCTTTTAATCCACAGTGTTGCATTATACACTGCTCAAAAAAATAAAGGGAACACTCAAATAACCCATCCTAGATCTGAATGAATTAAATATTCTCGTTGAATACTTTGTTCTGTACTAAGTTGAATGAGCTGATAAGAAAATCACACAAAAATCATCAATGGAAATCAAATTTATTAACCAATGGAGGCCTGGATTTGGAGTCACCCCCAAAATTAAAGTGGAAAAACACACTACAGACTGATCCAACTTTGATGCAATGTCCTTAAAACAAGTCAAAATGAGTCTCAGTATTGTGTGTGGCCTCCACGTGGCTGTATGACCTCCCTACAACGCCTGGGCATGCTCCTGATGAGGCTCAGTATTGTGTGTGGCCTCCACGTGCCTGTATGACCTCCCTGCAACGCCTGGGCATGCTCCTGATGAGGTTGCGGATGGTCTCCTGTGGAATCTGCTCCCAGACCTGGACTAAAGCATCCATCAACTCCTGGACAGTCTGTGGTGCAACGTGACGTCGGTGGATGGAGCGAGACATGATGTCCCAGATGTGCTCAATCGGATTCAGGTCTGGGGAACGGGTGGGCCAGTCCATAGCTTCAATGCCTTCATCTTGCAGGAACTGCTGACACACTCCAGTCATATGAGGTCTGGCATTAGGAGGAACCCAGGGCCAACCGCACCAGCATATGGTCTCACAAGGGGTCTGAGGATCTCATCTCGGTACCTAATGACAGTGAGGCTACCTCTGGCGAGCACATGGAGGGCTGTGTGGCCCTCCAAAGAAATGCCACCCCACACCATTACTGACCCACTGCCAAACCGATCATGCTGAAGGATGTGTGAAGAGCACAGGGCGCCAGTGGCGACTTTGCCAATCCTGGTGTTCTGTGGCAAATGCCAAGCGTCCTGCACGGTGTTGGGCTGTGAGCACAACCCCCATCTGTGGACGTCAGGCCCTCATATCACCCTCATGGAGTCGGTTTCTAACTGTTTGTGCAGACACATGCACATTTGTGGCCTGGCAGTGCTCCTCCTGTTCCTCCTTGCACAAAGGCGGAGGTGGCGGTCCTGCTGCTGGGTTGTTGCCCTCCTATAGCCTCCTCCACGTCTCCTGTTGTACTGGCCTGTCTCCTGGTAGCGCCTCCAGCCTCTGGACACTACGCTGACAGACACAGCAAACCTTCTTGCTACAGCTTGCAGTGATGTGCCATCCTGGATGAGCTGCACTACCTGAGCAACTTCTGTGGGTTGTAGAGTCCGTCTCATGCTACCACGAGTGTGAAAGCACAACCATCATTTAAAAGTGACCAAAACATCAGCCAGAAAGCATTGGTACTGAGATGTGGTCTGTGGTCCCCACCTGCAGAACCACTCCTTTATTGAGGGTGTCTTGATAATTGCCAATAATTTCCATCTATTGTCTATTCCATTTGCACAACAGCATGTGAAATTGATTGTCAATCAGTGTTGCTTCCTAAGTGGACAGTTTGATTTCACAGAAGTTTGATTTACTTGGAGTTATATTCTGATGTTTTAGTGTTCCCTATATATTTTTGAGCAGTGTAAATGGAAAGTGATAGTATTCTATCTATTCTAGGAGTATCAAGATGGTGTCGACAGGGACCTTTAAAACGCCCCGGGTACCATGGCAGCTATCGGTTCCCTTGATCATGTTGCAGGGGGAAGATGGGCAGCAGAACGGAGCCCATTCTAAGATCGCACCATTTAAACAACAGCAATCGGAGCTAGCTCGAGTTGCTGCTTTTGTACTGGTATGTAAATAGAAAGAAAAGTCTGAATGGTCATAATAATATTAGCAACAAAGTAGTTTCTAACATTATTAGGACCGGATATGATACGGTTTAGTTGTTAAAAACATGGGACAAAAAGAAATGTTAACTAGGTCAAAATAGCCCCCCCAGCAGTCAAACTACTCAAAATAGCACCCCCAGCATTCACCACACTACTCGAAATAGTGCCACCTGCGGTCATAAACCTAGTCGAAATAGCGCCCCCAGCAGTCACCAAACTACTCGAAATAGGGCCCCCAGCAGTCACCAAACTACTCAAAATAGCGCCCCCAGCAGTCACCAAACTACTCAAAATAGCGCCCCCAGCAGTCACCAAACTACTCAAAATAGCGCCCCCAGCAGTCACCAAACTACTCAAAATAGCGCCCCCAGCAGTCACCAAACTACTCAAAATAGGGCCCCCAGCAGTCACCAAGCTACTCGAAATAGCGCCCCCAGCAGTCACCAAACTACTCAAAATAGGGCCCCCAACAGTCACCAAACTACTCAAAATAGGGCCCCCAGCAGTCACCAAACTACTCGAAATACCGCCCCATGGTGTCCCGTCATCTCTCTAGACTGTGCCATAGATGTATTTCTTCCATGGTCTGCCATATTCAGCATATATATTACCGCAGCCTGTACATACGGTTCTGACACTGGCAAGTGAATCTGGAATTGTTGAACGTCACTCGCAGTATCGGCCTTCATAGTGTGTGAAGACTGGGAGTGTTGTTGCCCATAACAACCAATCACAATGCAGCTTACATTTTACCTGAGCAGTTTCTGAAATTAAAGCTGAGCTGTGATTGGTTGACATGGGTTACAAGGTCTGTTTTCTGTTACAGTATTGCTCAATGGTGTCAATACCTGGTTGTTATGGGGAACGAGGTCCGTTTTTTTGTTTGACAGTATTGATAAATGGTGTCAAATCTTGGTTGCTATGGGAAACGAGGCCAGTTTTTCTGTTATTGTTTGAAAATGGTGTCAATTCTTGGTTGCTATGTGGAACGAGGCCTGTTTTTTTTGTTAGTATTGATAAATGGTGACAAATCATGGCATATCTGTATACGAAGGCGGTTTTCAGTCATACAATGGCCAAAAAACTGCAACCTCTACTCGTGGTCTTAGTATTATAACTTCTCCATTATTCTCACTTTTTTCCCTCTACATTTGTCTTTTCCATCTCCCTCAAGCTCACGCTGCCGCTCTACAACTGTCATTTAGGCTTCTCCACGTGTCCCGAATTTGCCAGGACTGTCCCGTCTTTAAACCCTCACCGGCAAATTTATTCCAGAAAACAAGTGCAGAAGTATTGATAAATTCATTGTCAATCTTAAGACCCTTTTACATAGACCGGTAATCGGTCCTGATCATTGTGCCATGTAAACATGGCAGTGATCAGCCGACGAACAAGAAGAAATCATTGTTTTGGGCAGCAAAATTAACATAAACAAGAGAACAGAAATAAATTTATTGGCGCCCATCATCACATTGTACATTTTATGCCTCGGCGCCACAGTCCATACCAAGGACCAAACAAATACACAGAATCAGGACAAAAAATCACAGAGACAAATATTAATATATATATATATATATATATATATATATATAAAAAAAGAAAAATCGAAACATAATTCCAGATATAAAAAATGTCCCATAGCAGATTCCCTTATAAATTCCAGAAGAGGGCAGGAGTTGTAGTCCTCAATCTACATTAATCATTTATGTGCTCGATCACGAGAGGCATTGTGGTGCCGATATTTAATGACACAACTCATGTAACATAGATGCCTTTACCCAGAAATTATAATTTTAGATATGAGCAAACAATTGCAAAACAGGCGTGAAATCTGCAGATGAATGCCACTTTTACCCAGTAGGTCCACGGTGCTCCACTATGTTGGCTGGAGTACAGTTATCACTAGGTACCCATTGGAATCACACATGGTCAGCCATTAGGAAACATAAAAAACAAAACAAAAATAATATCTTCTGCTGAAAAGAATCTCATTATTAGAAGTAGACAGCACTATATGGCGGCCACAAGTATTTTTGTGTACCTCAGTTACAGAGGAAGACAATACTATCCGTGCCTAATGCATTTCTAGGTGGGAGACAATTTTGTGTGTATCTCAGGAAAAGGGGAAGAAAGTACTATCTGTGCATCCTTTGTTTATAGGGGCAGACAAGTATTTGCATCTAGTGTTTACCAGGGAAGATAGGACTATCTGTGCCTACCTAATTTATAGGGGGGAGACAAATATTTGTGTACCTCAGTTACAAGGGTAAGATAGTACTATCTGTGCCTACCTCATTTATAGAGGAGACAGAAGTATTTGTGTTTACATCATTTACAGGGGTAAGACAGTGCTATATGTGCCTACCTTATTTATAGGGGGACAGAAGTATCTTTGTAGACTTTAGTTACAGAGCTAGACAGTACTATCTGTGCCTAACTCATTTATATTAGGAAGCCAAAGTATATGTGTGGACTTTAAACAGGAGACAGTACTATCAGTCCTTACTTTATTTACTGAAAACTACAAGGGAGGTATTACTATCTGTGCCAATCAAATTATAGGGAGAGATAGTACTATCGGAGCCTACTTGAATTCTGGGGAAAAAAGTAAGCAGTACTATCTGTTTCACCATGTGCAAATTATGGTTTTATTTTCAGCACGAGACAAGAAGGCAGCATAACCAAAGCACAGAGGTGGTGTTTTCCAGATCCATTTTATAGCTGCTGACTGGCGAAGGTTCTGCTCACATCTACGCCATGGTTTCCACAGACCAGGACGCAGTAATCCTCCAGTGAAATTTGTACCCACTAATATAGTTTTATTGCAATATTACACTGAAGAAGTGTCCCCATAAAACAAAACCAAGTAAGACCAGTTTCACAAATCGGTGAAAAACGGACCATGCTCTTATCGCAATACCTGTCCCGACTGATGTGTCTTCTAACCTGAGCTACCTGCCCCTTAGGTGGACATCAAAGAGGTGGGCTTACTACCCAGGATCCCACTCCTGAGCCAGGGAGGAGCGATCAGTGGTTCCTGCTCCAGTCTATGCACTGCATAGAATGGTGGCATGTAATATTACATGTTCCCTCTAGTGGTCATTGCAAAATATATAATAGAGCATAGCCTTCTGAGGATTACTATGTGTTTCAGACAACGGACCCCCTTCAGAAACCTCGCCTTTAATGCTCAGATTTCTGGACTCCTGAATTGCAAATTCTTATAACAAAGGCAATATGAAAGAGAAGGAGCCTCACTAGGTTAGGCTAGTAATGGTAGCCATGATAGTTTCCAAACAGCCATCTGTAGTGAATAAAGAATAAAGCTGAAGGAGGAAGAAGAAGCATGGAGCTTTCCTTGTATTCTAGGTAAGGGGATACAAGGGATGTGACACCCAATAATGGGACACTGGTAGCATATTACTAGGAAACTCCATCAATGTCCATGCTAACACATTCACGAGGACATGTTCCTTGCCATAGATATTTATTTTTTTACCATAGTGTAAATGCCGCTGTTCTTCCGAATCCAGGAGTTGTTTTTCTTTTGTTTCTGCGACTTTCCGTTCCTGAGAAATGGAAAAAGCTCTGAAAAAATGAGATCTAAGGAATAAAAAAAATAATAATAAAAAGCACAAAAACATAATTGATTGGCAAACACAACATAAAAATCAGCTTCATTTCTCTGCAATATGACATTACTAAACATTTATGTAACTATTGGGTGTCTCAGGCACCAGGGCCTCAGCCAAGAGGCAGCTTTGTCACACTGTGGGCTCTCCCTTGTTAGGCTGGGTGCTACAAGTGTCATCGATAACAGTCTTCCACCACCTGACAGATACTGATACAGGTATTCGGAAAGCTCCTTCAGTGCCATATAGGTCTATAGTGCATCAATTGGTCACCAGGAGGCCTCAACATAGGCACGAGTGAGCGCAAGGAAATCCCGGCATAATGCCCGTTGTGTTATCAATGTCCATACGGCTCCGGGCAGGAGTGTACAAGGCCAGACTCATGTCCATGTAACACGGGAAGGAAGCAGCGGACCTCTAGTATCAGCTCTTGTCCAGAAGGTGGGCATGCTGGAAGGATCCAAAAGAACAGTGACTGCAACGCACAATCTTATTTAGAGTCTTGAAGTTCCTTGGCTTTCTTCAAGATAGGAAGAACATCCCCGTCTGAGAGCGGGTAATCCTATGATGATGTGAACAAACATGTATAAGATCTCATACGACCCTTATGATTTTTTGCATTTTATTTTAATTCACCCTTTCCTTATCTCACCTGGAGCAGCCTCATGTTCACGGTGAAGTCTCCTTCTAATAACTGGTCACGGATTAATCTGCAGCACAAATCAAGTATAAATCAGATGAGGTAGCGATCCTAAGGCCAACTACCAGGAGAGGAACTACAAGTTCTTGGAGCCAAATTCTGGATGATTACCCAGAAGTTGGCCTGAAAAGTGTATCCAGATCAATGAAAGTCAATGGATCAATGAGAACTTTTGGATCGGTTGGGGCCCCTCCGATCCTCAGAATGGGGCTCTGAAGTATTCCTTATGGGGCTTTTGGAGATAAGCGCAGTAATATCTAATCTAACTACCTCCGGCAGTCCCATAGAGAGTGAATGAATGGAGTGAAGGTCATACCATGGGCAGTTCAGAGCCCCTTTCTCAGGATTGGTGGCGGTCCCAGCTGATGTCAGCTACATACCTAGCCACATTTTTTTACAGGATGAGCCATACCTTTTTTTTTTGTAGGCATTACTTGTGGGTAACTATATGTTAACACTTCATTTACGTTTATATATTTGGTATTTTTTATGATTATATTTTTCTTGCTTTTAATTTTTGCACTAAGCCATCATTTTTACCTTCATTCATTTTATGCAATTTTTTTTTTTTTTACAGTTAAACTGTTTAATGTACATGATATGTTTGAGCATACATGGGCAATGCCATAACAGAAACTTCTGTCTAGGCTCTAAAACTTTGCTAAAAAGACTCGATTATCCAGTCAAATTGGCAAATAGTCGTGCTGGGGTTGACATTAACAAGATAATGGCAACCCCCCCTCCTTGAAGAGGGTTTCCTGGCGCTTAAGGGGTTAAACAAGCGGGCTCGTACATTTACAGTTGCATTGCAAGTAAAGAACCCTTCCCGCAATGAACACAAAGATGGAGTAAGGGGAGAGATACCATCATGTGGGTAGAAATTGCACATTACAGGGGGTAGCCAGTGGGAAAAAGATATTCCCTATCCATAGAATGTGTGAGAATTTTTAGATCAATGGTGGTCCGTCCGCCAGAAAGGGGCACTTTCATCCCTACTAGAATGGAGCGGGATCACATTACTTACATTAGCGGGGTCACGTTACTTACATTAGCATTGCACATGAGACCTTGAGGAGGAAGTCAAATCTGTTCTCATCTGCAAAAAGCGAATCCCAAATTCGTATGACATCGGGCAGCACAAATTCTTGGGATAGGAGTAATGTCAACCAGCGGAAGGCGAAGAACTGAGGCTTGATGTTCTGTTCTTGCTGCAAGTAGACAATGGGTACAGATGACCCAACAAAGAGTTAAAGGAGTTGATCAAGGCACAGCAGCACCACACCTGTCCACAGGTTATGTCTGGTATTACAGCTGAGAGCCAGTCACTTCAATAAAGCTGAGCTGCAATACTAAACACAACCTCTTCACAGGTGTGGCGCTGTTTTAGGAAATAAGTAGCCTTGTTTTACTAAACCCACTCAGCTGGCCTCAGTATAGTGCACATGCAAATGGCAGCGTGGAAAAAAAGTGTTAAGGAACCGCTTCACAGATATTAGAGAATTGCTTTGTCAGGAATTTTCTAATAGGATTAGTGAAATTGCTTCTAAAAGAATCTGGAGCGATAACCCTGAAAAGCTGCGAAGAATGAGATTCCTCGCCGCAGGTTCCATGAGCTGAATTAGGGCAGTTTTGTCAGTCGGCAGCGGCCTAGCAAGAGGTGTCAACATCCGCGGCAAGGTAAGTATTGTGCCCCCGAGCCCAGTAATAACAATCCCCCGAATGCCCCCTTAAAACAAATAATGCCTCTTGAATGTCCCTTTTAGAAAAATACTAATGCCCCATTAGGGCCCAATTAAAAAAGTAATGATGGCCCCATCCAGAAATAAAGCCACCTTTATTCACCCCAAAAAAAATTATACTCTCCTAATATATGTGACAAGAGTTAATTTCTCCCCGGCAAACAGAACGGGTCAGCACAGGTGGTGCAATGCAGCGACACCATTGTGCCACCTGTGCCAGGATGCTTACGTCTTATAGGCATAGCCTGTAGGAGAGAGAGGGGGCAGGAAGCTTTTGTGCTCAGAAGAGTTTTTTGCCCGTGTGCCCTCCCCGCAAACCCAGGCTAAGCCACAGTAAGTCAATATCCAATTTAGGACCCCCAGAGTCTAAGGCATTTACTAAAACCCTCTTTTGCTCCTGGAGACCCAGCACATTCATTGAGTTCAACAGGAATGGTGTAATGCTTCGTTTGACCAGTGGAGGCACTGCAGGGAAATTGAACACCTGCTGCCATGTTTTCCCGCAGATCACAGGTGATCATGGAGGATTGAAGCCGTGGGAAATTCTGTGATCTACTCACCAGCCTGAGGTAGAGCTCTACATCCTCCTCCTTCAGGGTGGAGTAAACACGCTCCATCTTTGCGGTTATCCCACACTGGGAATCATCTAGACTCTTGATGAAATTGTCCCGGATTTCAGCCATCAGATTAGTGAAGCAGAAGAAGGTGTCAGCTTCGGCATGCTCTGATTACGGGAGTACATGAGAGCAAGCATTACATGGTGACGACCCCACCCCATAATCAGGAACCTTACAAGATTAATAGGGCAGGGCGACTAGCTCTGGCCTCACCTCTCCAGGCACTGTTAGGGTTTGTGGCAAATGTGTAATAGACGGGTCCAACTATTTCGTTCATGCCTTGTACATAGGCTATGCCAGGATTCAGCTTGGCATAGATGAATAGGATTCGCTCCACCACCTCCCAATGTGCCTCACAGCCGCAGGGTAAAGGCTCGAGGTCACTCAGCGAATGAGAAGCTGAAGCCTTCAGTGGAGAACTCACCTGGTGTAAGACAAAAAAACAATAGGCCCATCATCACAGGCTTGACAGTGTGTGAACTGCCAGTGTAGATGCTGCCTTAAAGGGATCTGGTATGACAATTTTACTACTGAAAAAAAGTGGTCCGGCTGTATAGGTCTCAATACAACACTAAAAATGATGCCAGTCTTGTAGTAATCAGATGTACCAGAACGGAGAAATCAAGCATTGAAGCCACATGCAAATTAGGCAGGAAGTGCACTGGGGGCGTGTCTATGTGCCAATGCACTTCCTGTCTAACTTCCAGCTCGATTTCTCAGCGCTGGCACATCCGATTATTACAAGATAGGTATCATTTTCATCGTTGTACTGGGATCTATACAGCCATCTCAGTAGATTCAGTTCCTTTTAGCCCCTTCTAGCAACATCCAAAGTGTTCTTTTTGCGCTTCCATTTAATTTTTCCTATTCTTCCTAAAGCCATAACCTTTTTTTTATTATTCCATTACAGTGAGACCAAACTTGTATCAATGTATGTTGTTTTTTTTTTCTTTATTTAAGCAATAAGAAAAAGAAAATTTGGTAATTCGTAAAAAAAAACAAAAGTACATTTTCGTCAACATTTTCAGACACGCGTAAATTTTTATCTTTCCATCAACGGAGCCGAGTGAGGGCTCTCTCTCTTTTTTTTTTTTTTTTTTTTTACTGGTCCCATTTTAGGCGACAATATTTTCATCAATTTGTCATTTTTTTTTGGGGGGGGGGGGATTAAAAAGCGTCAAATTTGATATTTAGTTTGTTTTTTTCTTTACGGTATTTATCCACAGACTGGACTTTTAGAAATGCAGCGATATGAAATGCATTTAGTGTTTTATTTATTTTCCTTTCAAACTGTTATATATTTTATTTTTACATTTTTTTTTACTTTATTTTATATTTTTTTTGTCGCCACCAGGGGAACCTGACCCTACAATCGTTTGATCTCTTACAGTATATAGTGAAATAGTACAGTGTTGCACTATATGTTCTCCTGTGCAGATGGCCGATGGGATCTGATATGTGTGCTATGTCATAGACTGACAGCATTTAAATGGTTAAACTGCAGCAATCAGAGATATTATATGTGCAATAAGTTGGACTTTTTATTCCATTTTTGTTTTTATAGCTTTTTTTTTTTTTTAAATTGTGTTCTGCTTATTTTATAATCTAAGCAATCAGGGCTAGCTCAGGTCTCTGCTGTTATACAGCCGGCCTCTCCCAGATATGGTGCAGGCTCAGTTCCTGAATCTGCACCATACGGAACCAATATAGAATGTAATTATACATCCTATGTCAGAAAGGGGTTAATGAAGATACATTGTAGAGAGGTAAGTATATGCTGTAACTTCACCCAAGGCAGGGTGCAAGACGTCGATCACAATGCAGACTGACTGGTCGGATAGGCGGTGTCCCTCCTTACATTAGTCAGGCCACTCCTGTTCCTTGCTACAGTCTGGGACTTTAGGGTGGTCTGTTCTACCCGCTTCCTCAGGGTCTCGTACTCGTTTTCTGGATCCATTATTAGCTGGCAGGGGTACTCCGTGGGATTTAGGAAAAATGAGAAGTCCGGGCACAGCCGCCTGAAATAGATAATGTGGTGCTAAACAATAAGCCCTGTACAGCTACAGAGAGTAAAACGGGTAAAATACATGGCTGCTTTCTACCATAAAAAAAACAGCGCCCTCCCTTCCTATAGGTCATGTCTGGTATTGCAGCCCTGCTCCATTGAAGTGAATATGAATGAGCTGCAATTACACACATAACCTGTGGACAGATGTGGCGCTGTTTTTTAGAAGAAAGCAGGGGCCATGTTGCTTACCTCACATCCTTGTCTATCTGCAGCAGCACCTCATTATCTTTGAAGTAAGTGTTCCACCGACTATCTGGATTTGGGTTAAGGGGCTATAATAAAAATAAAATATATTAATGATATTTAGGGTAAGTATCTAAAAGCAAATTGTGTGATTAAACTTATTTTAGAAAAATTCACATTCATTTATGAAAGGGCTTCTCCTCCTCCTTTGTTTAGAAGTCACACCCCCCCCACACTCCCGACCATAAGATGCATTTTCCAGCAGCGGGAACCCCAAGTAATCAGCACGGAATAATCTGTCAGCAAGTGTTCAATTCCCCTGCAGTGCTCCCATAAGAGAAATAAAGTATTACAGGTTTCCCATAGATATCTATGTAATGGATGGCGGTGTCAGGACCTCCAGAGAGAGAGAGAGTCTTTGTTGCCGCTTTCCATTACAGAGAACTCAAATAAAAAAAAGGTTTTCGGCCCAATTTGGAATTGTAAAATATGTTTTTCACACCAGATATGCCTTTAAAATCATTGACAACTTACGTGGTCTTCCAACGTGACATCTTCTCTGGACAATCCGAGTTTGGCTTTGGCGATTCCTGGTTGAATGATCATTTCCTTTAAGAAGTTGGCGTATGTTTCCCTAGAAGACAGACAGGTGATACATAGCGGACCCCTAATATCATTGATTGGCTATTTGTTTTGCACAAACTGAGTGACCACCAATATGGTGGCCGAATAACTCTGCCCGGATATAATGGGGGACAATCAACGATTTTGTTTTTTTCCTCCCCTTTCTTCCAGGAACCATTACTTTTTTTTCCCCCGGATACAATAGTATGGGAGCTTGTTTTTTTTTTTTTTTTGCGAGATGAGTTTTAATTTCGGATGACATAATTCAATTCACTATACAAAGTACTGAAAAATTAGAAAAAAATAATAATGAAAAAAAAAAAAAACGCAATTCCGCCATTATTTTTTTGTGGGTTTAGTTTTGAGGACATTCCTTGTGTATTGAGTGATCCCAAAATTGTATAGCTGTCTTTTTTTATTTTAGTTGTTAAAAAAAAAAAAAAAAAGTTTGTTAAAAATAAAAATGCGGTCATTATTTTCTGATGTCTGTAATGTTTTTTATAGTTTTTACATCATTTTACTTATTTGGTTTTTTTTTGTGGTAAACCGACATTTTAAGTACGTACAATGTTTTTAGCGCTTTTTATTACATTTTTTGGGAGGTAGGGGTGACAACCAAAAATGGCAATTCTGGAAATTAAATTTTTTTTTTCTGCCATTTACCGTATGGGTTAAACAGTTTTCCTAGATTGAATGTGGCGATTAAAAAAAATTCAATAAACATTTGTTAAGGGAAATTGGGAACTATTCGAACTTTCCTGCTTTGAAAAACATTTTTTCCAACTCCTCATGGGGAACATGAACCTGCGATCAAACCTGCGGCTAGACTTGACGGAAGTGCAAAGATGGTGGCGACAGGGACCTTCAGTAGGCTCCTGGCTGCTCTTGCAACCCATCGGCTGCTCAATCGGGTCGCGGAGGTGGTGAACATTCACGTGACGTGATCACTCCTCTGACATGCTGCTGTTGAATCGCTCTGGTCGCTGCTATTAGAGGGGGTGCCAGCTGTATAACACAGCCGGCATCCATTGCGCATGAAGCAGATGCATCTCCTAAGCCGCTCCATTCTCAAACACCCAATGTGTCACGTCCATGTACATCACACATAAGGAAGGGATTAAGATGTCCTCCAATATTGAGATTGGAAATCTGATTATTTCTTAGGCATACTTGCACCATGTTTCTTTTGAACCAGTCATGAAAAAATACCCCCAAATTTTCCTCTAGGGGTCTCACATAGTCGGAGGGAAGTGGTGGACCATATTGGGTGTCGCATATTCTCATTTTTTCTAAAATATGTGCAAATAACACGGAAGAAGTCTCCTCACCTTTGTTTCTCTAGCACGGAATCCCATAATAGGCGATCTGTTGGGAGATAGTTGAGTAAGATCTGAAACGAGAATTGTTAGGAAACATTTTTTATATCGCCAAGCAACTTGTGACATCAATCTTGGGCTACGTTCACATAGGGTTTAACGACAAATGATTTTGATGTGGAGCCGCTCCAAAATCCACGTCAAAGAATATTTGAAGAGGGTTTTAATGTGAATTTTGGAGCAGATCCGTCCATGTCTTGTCGCGTGAAAATAACCAGAGGTTTTTTTTTCCTGAGTCTTTTGGTGTGGATCTGTTTTGAAATATGTCTGAAAATAAAAAATGAATAAAAAAAAATAACTGAAAATCGTTTTAAAGGACTCGTTTTATTCTGCTCTACACATTGCTGTTCATATATTCAGTCTTTTGTGCAATTCTTTTTTTCTGCTTCAGGTTTGCAAAAAAGTCCTGTGGAAGAAAAGAAAGTGCATGACACTTCTAGAAAGTGTCTCCTGATGGAATCTGCTCCAAACTAGACATTGTCCAATCAAAAGCTGCAAAATACATATAGGGAACTGGTCACCTTGGTAAATGCTATGTGCCTTCAGATATGGAGTTAATCTGCAGGACGTAGTACTAAAAGTGCGGCTACTGGGAGAAAATGAACTTATTTCCTCCAGGGAGCTGCCGGCTTTCAGTCATAGGGGTGTGCATGGAGCTCCGGCAACAGTCACTGCTCAGTATACGGTGCACAGCGGCTGTAAGCACGCCACGGCACTCTGACTGCCAGTTTGATCTGAACAGATGTGCTGCAAAGCCGGCTATCAATCAAAGTGGCGGGGCATGCTTACAGCAGCGGTGCACCGCGTACTGAGCCGCTCCGTGCACATCTCTATGACTGAAAGCCGGCGGCTCCTGGGAGGAAATAAGTTAATTTTCTTCCAGTAGCTGCACTTACAGTACAGCGGCTGGGCATCATTGGATGTATGTATAGGGTGTATGTATAGGATTAATCTGCAGGTAAAGATAGTTCTATTAACCTGCAGGTTCCCTTTAAATAAATCTTTAAAACCAAATCAGGAACTGAAAAAAATCCTCCAAAAACTTCCCAAAGCAGGAGCGTTTCCAGAAGCAGTTTCCAATAGAAAATGCATAGTCATTTCATTCTATTGAGGGGTGGGGGGTACATACTTTCCAGCAGAGGCACCGAATCCCTCCTTCAAATGGTACGCCTGTCAAAAAGGAAAAAGGAACATTAAATGATGAAAGTCACCAAAACTTGTCGACTGTTTATACGAGTATTTCTCTGCAGAGGATAACCCTACAGCTCTCTATGGACAGATCTCACATGTGGCGTCCATAACGCTGCCTCACTATTAAAACTGCACTGGCCCCAATGATCGAGGACTCTCATCCTCCTCCACCACCAATAAGAGACAATTTTTTCTCTCCGAGCAGACGTTCAAGAGTTTCTTCAGCAGAGCATATACAGGGAGAGGCGATTGTGCAGCTGCGAACAGCATCAGATTACGCTGGGATTTCCTGCTGCGAGAGAGGCAGGAAGAGCTGCTATGTTCAGAGGGCTGTTGCTGAGCACAGAATTAGGAAACTACTTGTATAATGTGTTTTACACGGGGTTGAGAGCTGTTCCTATGTATCATATGTAGTAGATTTTTATTTTTTATTTTTTTGGGAGGGGGGAGTTCAGTTTGTGTATTTGCCAATCCATAAATTATACGCTATTGATCTCCAAAAATGGATGTCAGCGACCTCATGCAATCTACGGACAATACAGAAACCTGATATGTGACTAAAATCAAAGATTGAGAAAGCGATTCTTCTGCAAACACAAAAAACAAACAGATGAAGTTTGCAAAGCTCCGGCTGTGTGTACAGACACAAATACTCCGCTGGCTGATAACAGAAACAAATCGATGAAACAAGACATTACTTTATAGGGGTCGTCTTATTAAACAAACAAAGACTTCCATATTCCCGATTAGGGCACATACTCAGTGACCCTATTACAAAGAGCGATGCTCTGTCCATTGAACCAAGAGACTATCCATAAATGACATAGCCGCCATATACTACTACACATTCCCCTGCCTGCAGAAAAAAAAAATGTATGGCTGACTTTGGAGGATTTATGAGACAACCCCTTTAAAACGATAGATATGGGCCATCATTTTGACTATTTAAAGGAGCTTTCCAAGATTATAATAAAGGATCTGTAATTTTCTTCCTATAAACAGCACCTCTCTTGTCCGTGGGGCAAGTCTGGTATTGCACATTTATCTCATTTATTGAAATAGGGCTAAGCTGCAATACCAGATACAGCCCAAGGATAAGAGAGGTGCTATTTAAAAAAAAAAAATACATTTTTGCAATCCTGGAGAAGTCCCTTTAAAATGAAGCTTTAGGTTCTAGGTAATAGCCAATATGGCCACCATTATCACACAGCTTTATGCCAGCTTGTGTAATGTAATAGGGTGGAAGCAGTAATTCTGCATAATTAAGTAGTTGTGGAAGTTATAATGGCAGTCATAGTGCTAAAGGGGTCCTCTGGCACTTCTGACTCCGCATCAGGAAGAACGTGGCGCTGATGAGGTTGCATCGACAGGCTGCCGCCAAGGAGGTATGGGCATCCCGGTGGGCACCAGCGCCTCTCACCTCCTGATTTGGAAGTAATAGGAGTCAGAGTCCCTTTAATCACCCACATTTTAATTTTTATATTAAGGAAATGTTCCTGAATGGTTAATTATTTTATAAATTAACTCAAGTCTGATGTTAATGGAAAAAAAGAAAATAAAGCAGAAAAGACAAAGTGAACTATGTCCGGGCAGGAGGAGCGATGAGAGGGACGTCTTACCGTTGAAGCACAGCTCCCGCAGAACAGACAGGTTAATGCGAGGTTCACTGAGAATGCTCTGGAACTCTGCAATTCTGCAAACAGAAAAACATCAGCTGATCAGGAACCGTCTGCTGGTGACGAGAGGCCAGCAGACAAGAGGCGCGCTCCTTCCTGCCTGCCAAATCCCCGTGCACCCGCTCAGTACACCAGGAGATACTGGCAAAGGCTATCAGGGATCACCCTCTTACTGAAGAACAAATCTCCTCCTAGATTAGACCATCATTTAAAGGGATCTGTCCAAGATTAGAAATATAGCTGCTTAACTCCAAAAACAGCGCCACCCCTGTCTACAGGCTGTGCATGAGATTGCAGCTCAGCCCTGATCACTGTAATGGAGCTGCCACACACAACCTGTAGACAAGAGTCTCACTGTTTTTGGAGTGAAGCAGCCATGTTTTCCTAATCCTGGACAACTTCTTTAAGACTGTGTTCTAAAACAGCAAATCACTATGAATTTTCCTTTAAGGGGTATTCAGTGGGGGTCTGACCATAGCTTAAAAAAGGGAAACCTACCCCACTGACTGGATTAAGAGTTTAACCACGATACTATGTGATGAGGTGAAATGCATGGCAGCATGTTTTTACACAAGGCAGAAGTAATAACAAGTACACCTTATGTATAGAGATCCGATGTATCGATATTGAGAAATCTAAAGCCACATGCAAATCAGGCTGGACGTGCACTGGGGGCGTGTCAGTGCACCAGTATTACATCTTCCAAGTGCATTGACGCCCACACTGCACTTCCTGCATGATCTGCTTGTGACTTCTATGCAAGATTTCCCAAGATTGGCACATGGGAGCCTTACAAATAAGGTTTCATTTTTTTATTGGGGGATAAAGCACTAATACATTTTCACCACTAATTCCATATTTTAAAAAAAAGGGTGTTGGCCCATGAAAAACAATTGCAACCTACTAGAAAAGAGATAAATGTCTGATCACAGGAGGGGATCCTCTGGTCAGGAGATCGGGGATCCTCTGGTCAGGAGATCGGGGATCCTCTGGTCAGGAGATCGGGGATCCTCTGGTCAGGAGATCGGGGATCCTCTGGTCAGGAGATCGGGGATCCTCTGGTCAGATCGGGGATTCATGCGCCCAAGTGGTGGTCAAGTATGTGCAATACCGCTGAGTTACAGTCTACGAGGCTGACGGGGAGCGCTGAGTGCTGCCCTGGGCTACCTGTGCCAGCCCCATAGTATCATGGGTGACCATCCAACCACTGAAATGGGTGCCAGGGGCCCCCTTTCTCCGCACCCCCAGGGATCCTACATGCATCACTATATACATACAAACTATATATTATAGAAACACAATACAAAGCATGGCATCTATATACAGGAGGACAGTCATGCAGCCCTTCTATCCCTCCCACACAATGACAGCAGCTGCCCACCCAGTCACCCCCTGCTGGCAGGCTGCCCTGAGCCTTGCATGCACCCCTCCCCCATGCAGCGCCCCACGATCTGCCCCAGGACCCCCCTTCTGCTGCAGCTCCTCTCTTACTTGCTCTTGTGCAGACTCGACATGTTGACTTCCGTTGGCTTCTGGGATGCGGGGGAGGGCAGAAGAGAGAGCAGGAAACAGGAACCTGGCAGTGCTGCATCCTGCACAGGGGAATGTCTCCTCATCACCCTCCTCATCCTCAGCTCTGCTCACACAGCACAGGGACAATGTATCCTCATCATCCTCATCATCCTCAGCTCTGCTCATACAGCACAGGGACAATGTATCCTCATCATCCTCAGCTCTGCTCATACAGCACAGGGGAATGCCTCCTCATCACCCTCATCATCCTCAGCTCTGCTCACACAGCACAGGGACAATGTATCCTCATCACCCTCATCATCCTCAGCTCTGCTCATACAGCACAGAGGAATGCCTCCTCATCACCCTCATCATCCTCAGCTCTGCTCACACAGCACAGGAACAATGTATCCTCATCACCCTCAGCTCTGCTCATACAGCACAGGGGAATGTCACCTCATCACCCTCATCATCCTCATCATCCTCAGCTCTGCTCACACAGCACAGGGACAATGTATCCTCATCACCCTCATCATCCTCAGCTCTGCTCATACAGCACAAGGGAATGCCTCCTCATCATCCTCATCACCCTCAGCTCTGCTCATACAGCACAGGGACAATGTATCCTCATCACCCTCAGCTCTGCTCATACAGCACAGGGACAATGTATCATCATCCTCAGCTCTGCTCACACAGCACAGGAACAATGTATCCTCATCACCCTCAGCTCTGCTCATACAGCACAGGGACAATGTATCCTCATCACCCTCAGCTCTGCTCACACAGCACAGGGACAATGTATCCTCATCACCCTCAGCTCTGCTCATACAGCACAGGGACAATGTATCCTCATCACCCTCATCATCCTCATCACCCTCAGCTCTGCTCATACAGCACAGGGGAATGTCACCTCATCATCCTCATCAGCCTCAGTTCTGCTCACACACCACAGGGACAATGTATCCTCATCATCCTCAGCTCTGCTCATACAGCACAGGGGAATGTATCCTCATCACCCTCATCATCCTCAGCTCTGCTCATACAGCACAGGGGAATGCCTCCTCATCACCCTCATCATCCTCAGCTCTGCTCACACAGCACAGGAACAATGTATCCTCATCATCCTCAGCTCTGCTCATACAGCACAGGGGAATGTATCCTCATCACCCTCATCATCCTCAGCTCTGCTCATACAGCACAGGGGAATGCCTCCTCATCACCCTCATCATCCTCAGCTCTGCTCACACAGCACAGGAACAATGTATCCTCATCACCCTCAGCTCTGCTCATACAGCACAGGGGAATGTCACCTCATCACCCTCATCATCCTCAGCTCTGCTCATACAGCACAGGGACAATGTATCCTCATCATCCTCATCACCCTCAGCTCTGCTCATACAGCACAGGGGAATGCCTCCTCATCATCCTCATCACCCTCAGCTCTGCTCACACAGCACAGGAACAATGTATCCTCATCACCCTCAGCTCTGCTCATACAGCACAGGGACAATGTATCCTCATCACCCTCAGCTCTGCTCATACAGCACAGGGACAATGTATCCTCATCATCCTCAGCTCTGCTCACACAGCACAGGAACAATGTATCCTCATCACCCTCAGCTCTGCTCATACAGCACAGGGACAATGTATCCTCATCACCCTCAGCTCTGCTCACACAGCACAGGGACAATGTATCCTCATCACCCTCAGCTCTGCTCATACAGCACAGGGACAATGTATCCTCATCACCCTCATCACCCTCAGCTCTGCTCACACAGCACAGGGACAATGTATCCTCATCACCCTCATCACCCTCAGCTCTGCTCATAAAGCACAGGGACAATGTATCCTCATCACCCTCATCATCCTCATCACCCTCAGCTCTGCTCATACAGCACAGGGGAATGTCACCTCATCATCCTCATCAGCCTCAGTTCTGCTCACACACCACAGGGACAATGTATCCTCATCATCCTCAGCTCTGCTCATACAGCACAGGGGAATGTATCCTCATCACCCTCATCATCCTCAGCTCTGCTCATACAGCACAGGGGAATGCCTCCTCATCACCCTCATCATCCTCAGCTCTGCTCACACAGCACAGGAACAATGTATCCTCATCATCCTCAGCTCTGCTCATACAGCACAGGGGAATGTATCCTCATCACCCTCATCATCCTCAGCTCTGCTCATACAGCACAGGGGAATGCCTCCTCATCACCCTCATCATCCTCAGCTCTGCTCACACAGCACAGGAACAATGTATCCTCATCACCCTCAGCTCTGCTCATACAGCACAGGGGAATGTCACCTCATCACCCTCATCATCCTCAGCTCTGCTCATACAGCACAGGGACAATGTATCCTCATCATCCTCATCACCCTCAGCTCTGCTCATACAGCACAGGGGAATGCCTCCTCATCATCCTCATCACCCTCAGCTCTGCTCACACAGCACAGGAACAATGTATCCTCATCACCCTCAGCTCTGCTCATACAGCACAGGGACAATGTATCCTCATCACCCTCAGCTCTGCTCATACAGCACAGGGACAATGTATCCTCATCATCCTCAGCTCTGCTCACACAGCACAGGAACAATGTATCCTCATCACCCTCATCACACTCAGCTCTGCTCACACAGCACAGGGACAATGTATCCTCATCACCCTCATCACCCTCAGCTCTGCTCATACAGCACAGGGACAATGTATCCTCATCACCCTCAGCTCTGCTCATACAGCACAGGGGAATGTCACCTCATCATCCTCATCAGCCTCAGTTCTGCTCACACACCACAGGGACAATGTATCCTCATCATCCTCAGCTCTGCTCACAGCACAGTGACAGTGTATCCTCATCACCCTCAGCTCTGCTCATACAGCACAGGAACTATGTATCCTCATCACCCTCAGCTCTGCTCATACAGCACATGGGAATGTCTCATCACCCTCATCGTCCTCAGCTCTGCTCACACAGCACAGGGACAATGTATCCTCATCACCCTCATCATCCTCAGCTCTGCTCACACAGCACAGGGACAATGTATCCTCATCACCCTCAGCTCTGCTCATACAGCACAGGGGAATGGCTCCTCATCACCCTCAGCTCTGCTCATACAGCACAGGGGAATGCCTCCTCATCACCCTCATCATCCTCAGCTCTGCTCACACAGCACAGGGACAATGTATCCTCATCACCGTCAGTTCTGCTCACAGCCCAGGGACAATGTATCCCCATCACCCTCAGCTCTGCTCATACAGCACAGGGGAATGTCTCCTCATCACTCTCATCATCCTCAGCTCTGCTCATTCAGCACAGTGACAATGTATCCTCATCACCCTCAGCTCTGCTCATACAGCACAGGGACAATGTATCCTCATCACCCTCATCATCCTCAGCTCTGCTCACACAGCACAGGGACAATGTATCCTCATCACCCTCAGCTCTGCTCACAGCACAGTGACAGTGTATCCTCATCACCCTCAGCTCTGCTCATACAGCACAGGGGAATGTCTCCTCATCACCCTCAGCTCTGCTCATACAGCACAGGGACAATGTATCCTCATTACCCTCATCATCCTCATCACCCTCAGCTCTGCTCATACAGCACAGGGGAATGTCAACTCATCACCCTCACCAGCCTCAGCTCTGCTCACTCAGCACAGGGGCAATGTATCCTCATCATCCACATCACCCTCAGCTCTGCTCACACTGCACAGGGATAATGTATCCTCATCACCCTCATCAGCCTCAGCTCTGCTCACAGCACAGGGACAATGTATCCTCATCATCCACATCACCCTCAGCTCTGCTCACACAGCACAGGGATAATGTATCCTCATCACCCTCATCAGCCTCAGCTCTGCTCACTCAGCACAGGGGCAGTGTATCCTCATCATCCACATCTCCCTCATCATCCTCATCATCCTCAGCTCTGCTCATACAGCACAGGGACAATGTATCCTCATCATCCTCAGCTCTGCTTACTCAGCACGGGGACAATGTATAATCATCACCCTCATCATCCTCAGCTCTGCTCACAGCACAGGGACAATGTATCCTCATCATCCTCAGCTCTGCTCACTCATTACAGGGGCAGTGAATCCTCATCATCCACATCACCCTCATCATCCTCAGCTCTGCTCACACAGCACAGGGACAATGTATCCTCATCACGCTCATCATCCTCATCACCCTCAGCTCTGCTCATACAGCACAGGTGCAGTGTATCCTCATCATCCTCATCACCCTCAGCTCTGCTCATACAGCACAGGGGCAGTGTATCCTCATCATCCTCATCACCCTCAGCTCTGCTCACACAGCACAGGGACAATGTATCCTCATCACGTTCATCATCCTCATCACCCTCAGCTCTGCTCATACAGCACAGGGGCAGTGTATCCTCATCATCCTCATCACCCTCAGCTCTGCTCATACAGCACAGGGACAATGTATCCTCATCACACTCATCATCCTCATCACCCTCAGCTCTGCTCATACAACACAGGGGCAGAGTATCCTCATCATCCTCATCACCCTCAGCTCTGCTCATACAGCACAGGTACAATGCATCCTCAGCTCTGCTCACAGCACAGGGACAATGTATCCTCATCACCCTCATCATCATCATCACCCTCAGCTCAGCTCACAGCACAGGGACAATGTATCCTCAGCATCCTCATCACTCTCAGCTCTGCTCATACAGCACAGGGGCAATGTATCCTCATCACCCTCATCATCCTCAGCTCTGCTCACAGCACAGGGACAATGTATCCTCATTATCCTCAGCTCTGCTCACTCAGCACAGGGGCATTGTATCCTCATCATCCACATCATCCTCATCATTCTCAGCTCTGCTCACACAGAACAGGGACAATGTATCCTCATCATCCTCATCTCCCTCAGCTCTGCTCATACAGCACAGGGGCAGTGTATCCTCATCATCCTCAGCTCTGCTCACACAGCACAGGGACAATGTATCCTCATCACCCTCAGCTCTGCTCATACTGCACAGGGGAATGTCTCCTCATCACCCTCATCATCCTCAGCTCTGCTCATACAGCACAGGGACAATGTATCCTCATCATCCTCATCACCCTCAGCTCTGCTCATACAGCACAGGGGAATGTCTCCTCATCACCCTCATCATCCTCAGCTCTGCTCATACAGCACATGGACAGTGTATCCTCATCATTCTCGGCTCTGCTCACAGCACAGGGACAATGTATCCTCATCATCCTCAGCTCTGCTCACAGCACAGGGACAATGTATCCTCATCATCCTCACCTCTGCTCACAGCACAGGGACAGCACAGGGACAGTGTATCCTCATCATCCTCAGCTCTGCTCACACAGCACAGGAACAGTGTATCCTCATCATCCTCAGCTCTGCTCACACAGCACAGGGACAGTGTATCCTCATCATCCTCAGCTCTGCTTACACAGCACAAGGACAGTGTATCCTTATCATCCTCAGCTCTGCTCACAGAACAGGGACAATGTATCCTCATCATCCTCAGCTCTGCTCACAGCAAAGGGTCAGTGTATCCTCATCATCCTCAGCTCTGCTCACACAGCACAGGGACAATGTATCCTCATCATCCTCAGCTCTGCTCACACAGCACAGGGACAGTGTATCCTCATCATCCTCAGCTCTGCTCACACATCACAGGGACAGTGTATCCTCATCATCCTCAGCTCTGCTCACAGCACAGGGACAGTGTATCCTCATCTTCCTCAGCTCTACTCACAGCACAGGGACAATGTATCCTCATCATCCTCAGCTCTGCTCACACAGCACAGGGACAATGTATCTTCATCATCCTCAGCTCTGCTCACAGGAGAGGGACAGTTTATCCTCATCATCCTCAGCTCTGCTCACAACACAGGGACAATGTATCCTCATCATCCTCGGCTCTGCTCACAGCACAGGGACAATGTATCATCATCATCCTCATCTCTGCTCACAGAACAGGGACAGTGTATACTCATCATCCTCAGCTCTGCTCACAAAGCACAGGGGCAGTGTATCCTCATCATCCTTAGCTATATGTTACAAAGTCTCCTCTTATTATGTATATTGCCGTCCCTTATTAAACAGTGCCCTCTCTTGTTATGTACAATACTGTCCCTTACATATCTGATTCTCATTATTTATGTTATTTAGAATACGCAATGAAAGGGACGGTGCTATATATAACAAGAGATGATACTATATAAGAACGGGACGCCACTGTACAGAACAACCGAGGATGCTATAAAATAAGTGATGGCACCATACATAACTTGACAGGATGCTACGTAATACTGGACAGTGTTATATGTAATAAAAGAGGAAACTATGTAACTAAAGATGGCGCTATGTATGGCGCTATGTATAACAGGAATGTACACTATATACTAAGGGATGGCACTTCATCCTGGTCCCCTTCCTGGTACAATGTGCCCCGTTATGTTCTTTTCCAACACATAAAAAAAAACATGATTATTCTCACCTTACTCTGCTCCCATGATGCATGGTATCCCCTTCTAGTGCGCATGTAAAAAAAAAGAGGAATTAAAAAGCAAGTGCTTCGCACATATGCAAGCATGCTCTGCGGTTTACAAGCGCCATCTTGGTGAAGGAAAGACTAAGAAGCATGAGCAAAAAAGGCGCAGGCGATATAGCGCTATTGATCACTACCAGGAATGCAGGGCAGTCGCCTATGACCCCCCAAAGTGACCAAAGTGAGCCAACTGCGCCCATAGGCGCCAATGTTAAATACGGTCACTTTGGGGGGTCATAGCTCAGCCCGGTTTTGGGGTATCGAGGCCAAATTTTCAGGAGGGGTAGAGGGACGCTCACTCTAGGGGGCCAGGGGTGTAAAAATTTTGGGGGGCGTTTTGGGGGCACCCCACATTTGCCGAAACTCAAGCCACATCCCTGCGGTCCCCTTGACCCCCAAGTCCTGAAAAAATTACCCCATACTCTTGAAGTGTTCCTCTAAAGCCCCTGAAAATTTGGCCTCGATACCCCAAAACCGGGCAGAGCTATGACCCTCCAAAGTGACCGTATTTAACATTGGCGCCTATGGGCGCGGTTGGCTCACTTTGGTCACTTTGGGGGGTCATAGTGTGGCACCCCGAGGACTCGGCTGCTACAGGGGTATTGCACCTCAGACCAGAGGTGTGGTATTCCACTCCCGGGTAAGGATGGAGTGTGGAACTGGGCTCAGATAGCTGCATGCACCACACTCACCCCATTTCCGGGGGACAGATCAACGGTACTCCCACCAGATAGATGTGCAGGTACGACAGCTTCTGTCCCTGGCTGGAGTGGGGAGGGGGGAGGAACATCCTAGTGGTGTAGGAGCAGAGAGGGGAGGGACTCTGGGCAGAGGTAGGAGCCCATTGGTTGCTCGTCACCTGGGCTCGGGTGTCAGAGGGAGTATATAAGGTGGGCACCATTTGAGGACAGGGTCTGTTCTGTGCAGAGAGGAGCTCAGCCAGAGAGGGCTGATAGGGAGCTGTGGCTCAGTCTGGGCCCAGCTCCAGAGTCAGGCCTGGAGTGGAGGCCTGAAGCTGAGAGAGGGAGAGAGAGCGAAGTCAGAGGAAGAAGGAACAGAAACACCAGGAAAGGCCCAGAGACGCAAGAGAGAGGGAACCCTGAGATCCCACGAAATAACGGGTGAAGGGTTGGCAGAACAGGGTGCCGGATCCCAAACTGGTGGAGGCCAATTATCCTTAGCCAGGAACCGGAGGTCGTGGACAAGTTTTGGCGCGACCCCTCGCCATATCTACCAGGAAGGCATACCATATAGGGTCAGGGAAACCGGGAAAGGTTTCACCACCAGAAGGCCCGAGGGAGCTGGACAAAGGTGGATCCCTGGTGGGGACGGCCAGTAGAAAGGAAGAGAGGGGAGCTCAGGACCACGCTCTGGAACTGCCTGGGAGTTGGCCGAGTCCCGCACCTGGTGGACGCAGCACGGCTCGGGTGGTCCTAGCTGTACACAAGGGACCTGATAAAGAACTGTGAGTAAAGCTGTGAAAACTGCAATTGCACATCTCTGAGCTTCCTTGTCACACCACCACTACCACTATCATCTTTTCCTGCTTCGTCAGCTGCCCTGAGGCTATACCCCTCCCGTTGGGGGTTATACCATCCACGCTGCACATCCGTACCACCGGCCTCAGCGGACTGCCCTGCAGCGGCGGCTTCATAGCCGGATTCAACGGGTGGCGTAGTCGGACACTAATACCATCATATCAATAACGCCACTTAGTTTGACACCCTGGGCACGGACCGGGTCACCGCCACAAGGACTACTACCCCCATCGGATCCGGCTCCGGGTATTCCCCGCGCGCACGCGCGCCGCACCCCAAACATGGCCCAGGGGGTGAGTCAACTTTGGCGTAGTCGGCAGGATTACGTGCCCGCAACCACCGGGTACTGCGTGCCTGAAGAAAAGTTCACATTTACCGCAAAAAGGAGTCTCCCGCCAATTCCAGAGGGTTCCCGCCATCGGACGCCATCTGGGGTCGTTTCCCGCCGTTTGCCCGCCATCTGCAGTCTTTGCCCGCCATCTGCGAAGTTTCCCGCCATCGGGAGACGATTCCCGCCATCTGAGACGATTTCCCGCCCTGGCAGAGCGGACGCCATTATGGGCGTGCCAGAGGGTGGCAAGAGACCACCTCCCATCGTGGGCGCGGTCCCAGAAGGGCGCCAAAAGCGGAGACCGCCCCCACCAGCCGAGACTACCACCATGGAAATGTCCATCAAAGTGGGGGTCTGCCCCTGAAACTGACTGTCACTAAGTTGCCCCGGGACCACTCCCAAGGGGGGCGGATAGAGAACAAAACGGAGAAGATGGGTGCAGCCTGGAGAAGTCTGGACAGATCGCACCCGGGGATGGAGGAAGAGACAAGCGGTACCGACCCCGTGGTCCGGGGCCTGCTGCAGGCCGCCACCCCAGAAGGCCTGGTGGAGATCCTGGCACAGCTCCCCAGAGATCGGGAGCGTGCACAGACCGCGCTGGAGGCCTGGCCCGGAAGATGGCCCGAGTACAGCAGGAAGCACTGGCCGAATGGGGGAGGCAGATGGCCCAGCAGGCTGGAACCCGCCAGCAGAGGACGACACCCGCAACGTGGAGCATGTCTGCCCCTGAGGATGGTGCAGGAGGGACGAAGGCCGGAGACGACGCCGTGGAGGGAGCCGCAGGGATGGAAGCAGGTAATGGGGACGTCACCACCCCGAGCCCAGTAGCCGAAAACCTGCCCCAGCTCCCCGTCGCAGAGCCCGAAGTCCCACTCACCGCGTCCGTTGCCGCACCGCCACTGCTCCCAACTAGGCCTCAAGCGGCCGGAGCCGCGGTCACGCCCCCTTCCGCGCCACGCCCCTTGACCCACAGCGCGGCAAAAGAGGAAGTGCCACCGGCCTGGTCGCAAGGCCGAGTACCTCCGGGTGCCGCGGTCTCCACAGCACTCTCCTCCCGGAAGGTGCCATACTTGGGCCCAGATAGGATGCCTCCGGCCTGGACGCAAGGCCGAGCACCCCCGGGCGCTGCCGCCCTTACGGCGCACTCAACCTCCACAGTGCCACCCCTGGGCGCCGATCTGTTTGCACAACATACCAGCCCGGACGGGCTGCCCCTCGTGTGGCCACCGGAGTACGTCAACCCCCGACTCCGGAAGGAACGGCCCCTGTGCGAGCCTCTGATCCCGGCTCCGGCGCCCGTCAAAATTGTCCCGCTCTCGTTGGAGGACGCCCAATTTGCATGGGATCCGACCGGTGAAGACCTCATGGGGTTCACCAAGGAAACCCGGGCGGCCGCAGCCCGGCGTGAGGAGTGCTGCCGTCAACAGCTAGAGGTCTTTGGGAGAGAATGGCGAGAGAGGCGGATCCGCGAGGAACAGCTGCAGGTCCAAAGCGCGGAGCAGAAACGCCGGGCCCGACGAAACCCCAGTGCGGCCCACGGTCCCCGCGCCAACGGGACCGTAATAAAGTTCCAGTTGGAGCATGGCTGGGGCTTTATCCGGGATCACCGAACCCCCGGCGACGTCTTTGTCACCCGCAGGGATGTCGAGAGCCACCTGCCGGAGGGACACCGCGGACGTGATCTCTACCCGGGTGATGAGGTCACCTTCGCCCGGCATCAGTGTGCCAAAGGACCGTACGCCCTTCACGTACACCGGCTGACTGAGGAGGAGATACAGTATGAGGAAAGCCAAGAGGACCCGGACGGGTCTGAAGACTACCCTCAGGAAGGAGCACGAAGAGGACACCATTATTAGAGAGTGGTAAAGAAGGACTGTATATAGTTACCCGTCGGGGTACAAGAACTGTCGTAAAATTGGTGTTTGTGTGAACTGTTACCAGTGTGCCCTTAATCCCTTACCAGGCTGAGGACTGTGAGCAGCCATTCCCCTATCCCCACTGGCCGAGGACTGAGAGCGGCCACCCTGTAAATAGTTGCGCTTCTTAAGGCGCCCCCTACTGGTTTTATAGAAGAACTGCTTTTCTACTTTGGAACTAGTGACTGTTGCACTTTACCTGGTCACAAGTTGCACCGTGGCCAGAAGATCAAGAATATGTTTTGAAAATGTTTGTGTGAAAATGTCTTAATATGGAAAGTTTAAAATGCTGCTAAGATAAGAATGCCAAAAGTTTTATATAATGTTTTATACCTGTAACGTTAAGAGAAAGAAGAAAAGAGTACCTCCCATAAGGGGATGAGTTCATAAGTTAATATCTTATATGTGAGTGCACTTTAAAATTTTTGTATGTCTAATTGTTTTGCTCTATTCCAGCCCGAGGACGTGCTGTGATTTACCAGGGGGGAATGTGGCACCCCGAGGACTCGGCTGCTACAGGGGTATTGCACCTCAGACCAGAGGTATGGTATTCCACTCCCGGGTAAGGATGGAGTGTGGAACTGGGCTCAGATAGCTGCATGCACCACACTCACCCCATTTCCGGGGGACAGATCAACGGTACTCCCACCAGATAGATGTGCAGGTACGACAGCTTCTGTCCCTGGCTGGAGTGGGGAGGGGGGAGGAACATCCTAGTGGTGTAGGAGCAGAGAGGGGAGGGACTCTGGGCAGAGGTAGGAGCCCATTGGTTGCTCGTCACCTGGGCTCGGGTGTCAGAGGGAGTATATAAGGTGGGCACCATTTGAGGACAGGGTCTGTTCTGTGCAGAGAGGAGCTCAGCCAGAGAGGGCTGATAGGGAGCTGTAGCTCAGTCTGGGCCCAGCTCCAGAGTCAGGCCTGGAGTGGAGGCCTGAAGCTGAGAGAGGGAGAGAGAGCGAAGTCAGAGGAAGAAGGAACAGAAACACCAGGAAAGGCCCAGAGACGCAAGAGAGAGGGAACCCTGTGATCCCACGAAATAACGGGTGAAGGGTTGGCAGAACAGGGTGCTGGATCCCAAACTGGTGGAGGCCAATTATCCTTAGCCAGGAACCGGAGTTCGTGGACAAGTTTTGGCGCGACCCCTCGCCATATCTACCAGGAAGGCATACCATATAGGGTCAGGGAAACCGGGAAAGGTTTCACCACCAGAAGGCCCGAGAGAGCTGGACAAAGGTGGATCCCTGGTGGGGACGGCCAGTAGAAAGGAAGAGAGGGGAGCTCAGGACCACGCTCTGGAACTGCCTGGGAGTTGGCCGAGTCCCGCACCTGGTGGACGCAGCACGGCTCGGGTGGTCCTAGCTGTACACAAGGGACCTGATAAAGAACTGTGAGTAAAGCTGTGAAAACTGCAATTGCACGTCTCTGAGCTTCCTTGTCACACCACCACTACCACTATCATCTTTTCCTGCTTCGTCAGCTGCCCTGAGGCTATACCCCTCCCGTTGGGGGTTATACCATCCACGCTGCACATCCGTACCACCGGCCTCAGCGGACTGCCCTGCAGCGGTGGCTTCATAGCCGCATTCAACGGGTGGCGTAGTCGGACACTAATACCATCATATCAATAACGCCACTTAGTTTGACACCCTGGGCACGGACCGGGTCACCGCCACAAGGACTACTACCCCTATCGGATCCGGCTCCGGGTATTCCCCGCGTGCGCAACGCTACACAACATGGCCCAGGGGGCGCGTCAATAGCTCAGCCCGGTTTTTCTGGTATCGAGGCCAAATTTTCAGGGGCTTTAGAGGAACACTTCAAGAGTATGGGGTAATTTTTTCAGAACTTGGGGGGGTCAAGGGGACCGCAGGGATGTGGCTTGAGTTTCGGCAAATGTGGGGTGCCCCCAAAACGCCCCCCAACATTTTTTACACCCCTGGCCCTACCCCCCCCTGTATACACCACACACACAACCTCACATACACTACAACACACACACCAACCTGACATAAAATAATAAAGTTTCGATTTTTTTTAGTGTGAGTGTACGTGTGTGTGTGTGTGAGTGCTTGGTGTAACCTTCTGCAGTCACGTGTGGGGGCTGTCAGGCGTAGGGGGCTGTCAGGCATAGGGGGCTGTCAGGCATAGGGGGCTGTCAGGCATAGGGGGTGCACTCAGGCACACGGGGCGCATAGGGGGTGGTCAGGCGTAGGAGGGGGCTGAGGAGATGGAGGAGCCAGCAGCAGCAAGGGGGGTGATCACTGGGGCAGAAAGAGGGGCAGAAGCCGGCAGCAGCAAGGGGGGTAGGAGACGGCAGCATCAGGGGGTGATTACTGGGGCAGAAAGGGGAGCAGGAGCCGACAGCAGCAGGGGGGTGATCACTGGGTTTGCGGGGGGGGATGATCACTGGGATGGGGGGGTGAACACTGGGGACGGGGGGGTGAACACTGGGGATGGGGGTGATCAATGGGGGGAGGGGGTGATCATTGGAAGGTGGGGGGTGATCAGTAGGAGGGGGGGTGATCACTGGGAGGGGGGGATGGTGGGTGAGATCACTGGGACTGGGGGATGGTGGGTGTGATCACAGGAGCAGGGCATTTACACTCAGCCTGCTGCTGCCTGTGATCACAGTCCACCGGCTGTCAGAAGGAGAGCAGCAGCAGGTGGATGAAGACATGGGAGAGGGAGCAGAGGGAGCGGAGGTTGGGGTGCAGGTATGAAAGTGGAGGGGGGGTCGGGGGGAGTGGGGGCAATACTACCTGCTGCGGATCAGCGGCGGCGGATCAGCGGCGGCGGCGGTAGATGATCCACGGCGGTGGCAGCAGGCGATCCACGGCGACGGCAGCAGACGATCCACGGCGGCAGCAGCAGACGATCCACGGCGGCAGCAGCAGAGGATCCACGGGGCTAGCAGCAGACGATCCACGGCGATAGCAGTAGAGGATCCACGGGGGCAGCAGCAGAGGATCCACGGCGGCAGCAGACGATCCAGGGGTGAATTATTAAAAAAAATTTTTTGGGCCAAAAATTTCCTAAGCCCCCCCTCCTTATGATTTTTTTGGCAAAAACTTTTTTTTTTAATAATTCGAACTGACACCCAAGCATTGTTTTGTGGGTCATAACTAAGAGGCACAGCAATTTTTAGGGTGATCTGAGCAAAGGGGACGGAGCTATGACCCCCCCAAAGTGGTCCTGGAGGAGGCCCCCTGTTTGCACCCCATAACTTTGCGAGTAAAATAGCTAGAGACTTGCAAATGGCGCCATTGGATTCAGGGTGAAAAAAAATAATGCAGAATATTACAGACTATTGTGCTGGGAGGCGTTTTTGGGGGTCAAAACTGGGTCAAAAGGCGCGACCCCACCCCTGGGCAAGCACCATTAAACGGGCCTACTTTGGGGGGCTAAATCTCGGCCCCATTTGGGGATATCGACACCAAATTTTCAGGGTGTGTGTAGATAGACTTCAAGAATGTGGGGCAATATTTTCAGGATTTCAGGGGTCAACGGGGGTGGGGGGTGTGGCTTTCCCAGCAACAAAATAGGCCCTGCCCTGTTGACCCCAACGTTTTTGAAAACATTGCCCCACATTCTTGAAGTCTTTCTACACACACCCTGAAAATTTGATGTCGATATCCCCAAATGGGGCCGAGATATAGCCCCCCAAAGTAGGCCCGTTTAATGGTGCTTGCCCAGGGGTGGGGTCGCAGCTTTTGACCCAGTTTTGACCCCCAAAAACGCCTCCCAGCACAATAGTCTGTAATTTTTAATGCATTGTTTTTTCACCCTGAATCCAATGGCGCCATTTGCAAGTCTATAGCTATTTTACTCGCAAAGTTATGGGGTGCAAACAGGGGGCCCCCTCCAGGGACCACTTTGGGGGGTCATAACTCCATCCCCTTTGCTCAGATCACCCTAAAAATTGCTGTGCCTCTTAGTTATGACCCCCACAACAATGCTTGGGTGTCAGTTCGAATTATTAAAAAAAAATTTTTTTTGCCAAAATTTCATAAGGGGGTGTGGGGGCTTAGGAAATTTTTGGCCCCAAATTTTTTTTTTAATAATTCGAACTGACACCCAAGCATTGTTGTGGGGGTCATAACTAAGAGGCACAGCAATTTTTAGGGTGATCTGAGCAAAGGGGACGGAGCTATGACCCCCCAAAGTGGTCCCTGGAGGGGGCCCCCTGTTTGCACCCCATAACTTTGCGAGTAAAATAGCTAGAGCCTTGCAAATGGCGCCAATGGATTCAGGGTGAAAAAGCAATGCAGGATGGTACAGACTATTGTGCTGGGAGGCGTTTTTGGGGGTCAAAACCGGGTCAAAAGCCGCGACCCCACCCCTGGGAAAGCACGATTAAGCGGGCCTACTTTGGGGGGCTAAATCTCGGCCCAATTTGGGGATATTGACACCAAATTTTCAGGGTGTGTGTAGAAAGACTTCAAGAATGTGGAGTAATATTTTCAGGATTTCAGGGGTCAACGGGGTGGGGGGTGTGGTTTTCCCAGCAACAAAATAGGCCCTGCCCCGTTGACCCCAACAATTTTGAAAAAATTGCCCCACATTCTTGAAGTCTTTCTACACACACCCTGAAAATTTGATGTCGATATCCCCAAATGGGGCCAAGATATAGTCCCCCAAAGTAGGCCCATTTAATGGTGCTTGCCCAGGGGTGGGGTCGCGACTTTTGACCCCCAAAAACGCCTCCCAGCACAATAGTCTGTAACATTCTGCATTGTTTTTTCACACTGAATCCAATGGCGACATTTGCAAGTCTCTAGCTATTTTACTTGCAAAGTTATGGGGTGCAAACAGGGGGCCCCCTCCAGGGACCAATTTGGGGGGTCATAGCTCAGTCCCTTTGCTCAGATCACCCTAAAAATTGCTGTGCCTCTTAGTTATGATCCCCACAACAATGCTTGGGTGTCAGTTCGAATTATTAAAAAAAATTTTTTTTTGCCAAAAATTTCATAGGGGGGGCTTAGGAAATTTTTGGCCCAAAATTTTTTTTAAATAATTCGAACTGACATCCAAGCATTGTTGTGGAGGCAGGGGTGGATTAAGAGTAGCAAGGGCCTCGGGTAGTTTAGAAGGCGCGGCCCCCCCCCACCTGATTTATTACGTGACATGTCACATGATCCCCTGTGATAGATCATGTGATAGTTCACGGGAAATTAATTTGGCACAATATTAATTGTGCTGCCTCATCTGAGAGCAGCACAATATAGGGGCAGATATCCTGATTCCAACGATGTGTCACTTTTTCAGCTGCTTGTTATCATTTTGAGAAAATCACCGTTTTATCTGCTGCAGATCTAGCAGCTCTCTGAATGCTGCGCTCTGTATAGCCCCGCCCACACCACTGATTGGCAGCTTTCTGCCCATGCTCAGTGTACACAGAAATCTACTGATCAGTGATGGGGGTGGGGTCCTACAGAACTTACTAGTCAATTACCTTCTGACAAATCAATGATTTTATCAAAACAACACTAAGCAGCCCAGTAAGTGACACATTACTGGAATCAGTGCCTCTAACCCTACATTATGCTGCTCTCAGATTAGGTGGCAAAAACCTGATGACAGATTCCCTTTAAAGGAGCTGTAAAGACAAAAAAGTGTGTATTAAAAAAAAATACAAGCCATTTGTGAAATTAACTTTTTTTCATTGTTAATTCAGATTAGACTGTATCTTCAACACTTTTGTCAGCAGGTCTTATTACAGACTCTGAATAGGGCAGCTCTCTCCCTCTCCCTCAGCAGAAAGTCACAGCATGGTTAAAAAACGGGATCTTTTATGATTTTCTCATAATAAATAAAAAACGACATGCAAGTCCTCCAAACTATTTTCCGTTTCTGTATAGGGGAGGTCCTAAATCTTTCTTGTTCTTTAGTTGATCACATGTCAAAAAGGCAAAGCATTTACTATGAACTCGCCTAAAAAAAATATACACTTGGAGAGTAATATCATCATCAGCATGTAAATATTCCTTGACTCTAAGGGCTCGCTCACACTGTCGTATAACACGGCCGAATGCTATGTGATGTTTTATCAGATAGGACTCGGCCCTATGTTATACTATGGGACAGTGCAAATCTGCGATTATTGGCATGAGAAAATAATCTCATTCGATATTCGGACCATGTGCACCCACACAAGTCTACGAGTGCACGTAAAACATTGGACTGCACTCGGATGTCATCCAAGTGCAGTCCGATGAACACTCACAGAGACTATGGAGAAGATGGAGAAATTAAGTTCTCCATCTTCTCCATATCTGTGCTGCGAGAGAATCGGATCACACTCAGTTGAAGCTCTGACAGAGTTTGAGCCGAGTGTCATTAGCATAATTGGCCCTATTCTCTTGCATGAGAGAATATATGGCTTAGTGAGTGGACCCTAAAACTGAATAGTAGTGACGGACAGGCACCTCACAAGCGGGATCCATGTAGCTCTCAGATGTCATGTAGGTAGGGCTTCATTCCATGGGGTAGGGCTTAATTTAAAGGTATATAAAAAAAATGGACTTCAAATAAAAATTAAATGAACACAAAAAGCACAAATTGAATTATTTTTTTCGTATTTATGTTTGCAGCCCCTTTAAAAACCCTTTGAGGACCAAGGCACATATATGTCCCATAGTTTGAAACTGGAAAAAAATTTGATTGAATAAAATTTAAGGTCCTCCAAGGTTTAAGTAGGTCATAAATTCATATGAATACATGCTCATACAATTGCACATGCCAAAAGATGAAGAAGAACAGAATCAAAAATATGACTTTAAGTGGAGCACTTACAGGTATTCAAGGTGAAAGAGACCAGCAAAGGCATCGTCTCGAATGACAGTAAATGAGTTAGAATTCAGCAAGCTGAAAATGAAGACAGCAGGTTAGAAGCGAACCAAACTTTATGGTGCTCAGAATTAGTCAAGCAGAATTTATTGACTGCTCTTGCAAAGCACTGAGACTCCCGCTGTGTATAGATGGCGCCGTGCGGCCTCCCGCTGTGTATAGATGGCGCCGTGCGGCCTCCCGCTGTGTATAGATGGCACCGCATAGATGGCTACATGCGGCCTCCTGCTGAGTATACGTGTATAGATGGCTACGTGCGGCCTCCTGCTGAGTATAGATGCCGCACGGCGCTCCCCCCAGAGACAGCAGGAGGCCGCACAGCGCCATCTATACTCAGCGGGAGACCGCACGTAGCCATCTATACACAGCAGGAGGCCACACGGCGACATCTATACTCAGTGGGGGGCTGCACGTAGCCATCTATACACAGCGGGGGGCGCACATAGCCATCTATACACAGCGGGGGGCCGCACGTAGCCATCTATACACAGCGGGGGGCCGCACGTAGCCATCTATACACAGCGGGAGGCCGCATGGCGCCCCCCCCAGAGACATTAGGAGGCCGCACGGCGCCAACTATACTCAGCAGGAGGCCGCATGCAGTCATGCACACACACAAACATATACAGACACGCATAAACACATTTGAAACACAAAAATATATACAAACAGACATCACACAATGACATCTGCCCACACACACACAAACAGACAGACATCACACACACACACATACCTGCCCACACACACACACCTGCCCACACACACACACCTGCCCACAAACACACACACACACACATCTCTGTGTGTGTATGTATAGTGTGTGTGTGTATAATGTGTGTGTATGTATAGTGTGTGTGTATGTATAGTGTGTGTGTGTATAATGTGTGTGTATGTATAGTGTGTGTGTATGTATAGTGTGTGTGTGTATAATGTGTGTGTATGTATAGTGTGTGTGTATGTATAGTGTGTGTATGTATAGTGTGTATAATGTGTGTGTATGTATAGTGTGCGTGTATGTATAGTGTGCGTGTGTGTGTGTATAATTTGTGTGTGTGTATTTTTTTTTTAAGTTAAAAACAAGTAAAATGCATGTGGCATCAATATCAAGACTCCAGATATTAGGGCCTATTCACACTGAATTTTGCAATGCATTCATCTCCTCTTTCCAGGCTTCTATCTAAATCCCTGAAAAATGGCATTCAGTTGGGCTTTGACATAGCCATTGATTTGAACAAAGGCAAACCGAGGCTAAAGTCTGAATCTTTAGGCTCCATTTGCTCTGCTTTCAGATGTCTCATTTCAGACAGCACAATCCTGAATTTCAGGGATTCAGTTGTAAGCCTTGTGTAAAGACCTGAATGCAGGGCTGAATGTAGTGTGAATAGGTCCTTACATCCTACACCACCTCAGGGGATTGTTGTTATGGAGTATTGCCCCTGGGTGGCCGCAGTTATGACCACCACCAGGGCTCGCGGTCACCCACCCTAGCTTTGGTATTCTGGGGAGCTGGTATAATGAATATCTGAGAAGAGCCCTAGAGAAGCAAGAACATTGGACAACCAAGAGGTGGTGGCCTCAAGTCAGGTGTAGTGTTCAACAGGGCAAGACTTTCTAACCTGCCCACACACACACACACACACACACAGATATACACACACCTGCCCACACAGGCACACACACACACACACCTGCCCACACACACACACACACATCTGCCCCCACACACACATATACACACACACACACCTGCCCACACACACACACCTGCCCACACACACACACACCTGCCCACACACACACACACTTGCCCCCACACACACACACCCACACACACACACCTGCCCACACACACACACCTGCCCACCCACACACCTGCCCACACACACACACACCTGCCGACACACACATACACACACACCTGCCCACACACACACACACCTGCCCACACACACACACCTGCCCACACACACACCTGCCCCCACACACACACACACGCCCACACACACACACCCACACACCTGCCCACACACCTGCACACACACACACCTGCCCACACACACACACACACACCTGCCCACACACACACCTGCCCACACACACACACACACACACCTGCCCACACACACACACATATACACACACACATAAACACACACACCTGCCCACACAGACACCTGCCCACAAGCACACACCTGCCCACACACACACACATATACACACACACACATATACACACACACACACACCTGCCCACACACACCTGCCCACACAGACACCTGCCCACAAACACGCACACACCTGCCCACACACACATCTTCCCACACACACACACACACATACACACACACTCACCATCCCCCGGCTCCATTCCTCCTGCCTGCTCTGTCTCTTTTCCGGTGCAGCACTGCAGGCCGGGGCGCACTGCGTGACGTCACAGCTAGGAGACACAGCCGCGCACAGGGCCGTGTCTCCTAGCAGTGACGCAGCCGGGCCAGCACAGGGAAGTTAACTGCTGCAGTGCTGGCCCGGCCGATGAAGAAGTAGCGGCGGCCGCTGCTGGGGGAGCGGTCCGGGCCCCCCCCTCCCGCCACTGCTACCGCTATGTGCCGCGGCGGCCCGCACATATAATGAGGGCAATCCGGCATTAGACACCCCGCCTGGAGCCGCGGGCCCCCTGCCGGCCCGGGGCCCCGGGCGGTCGCCCGGATTGCCCTCATTATAATCCGCCTATGTGTGGAGGTCATAACTAAGAGGCACAGCAATTTTTTAGAGACTTGCAAATGGTGCCATTGGAATCAGGGTGAAAAAACAATGCAGAATGCTTCAGACTATTGTGCTGGGAGGCGTTTTTGAGGGTCAAAACTGGGTCAAAAGCCGCGTCCCTACCCCTGGGCAAGCACCATTAAACGGGCCTATTTTGGGGGGCTAAATCTTGGACCCATTTGGGGATATCGACATCAAATTTTCAGGGTGTGTGTAGAAAGACTTCAAGAATGTGGGGCAATATTTTCAGGATTTCAGGGGTCAACGGGGGTGGGGGGTGTGGCTTTCCCAGCAACAAAATAGGCCCTGCCCTGTTGACCCCAACATTTTTGAAAAAATTGCCCCACATTCTTGAAGTCTTTCTACACACACCCTGAAAATTTGATGTCGATATCCCCAAATGGGGCCGAGATATAGCCCCCCAAAGTAGGCCCATTTAATGGTGCTTGCCCAGGGGTGGGGTCGCGGATTTAGTCCCGGTTTTGACCCCCAAAAACGCCTCCCAGCACAATAGTCTGTATTATTCTGCATTGTTTTTTTCACCCTGAATCCAATGGCGCCATTTGCAAGTCTCTAGCTATTTTACTCGCAAAGTTATGGGGTGCAAACTGGGGGCCCCCTAAAGGGACCACTTTGGGGGGTCATAGCTCCGTCCCCTTTGCTCAGATCACCCTAAAAATTGCTGTGCCTCTTAGTTATGATCCCCACAACAATGCTTGGGTGTCAGTTCGAATTATTAAAAAAAAATTTTTTTGCCAAAAATTTCATAGGGGGAGGCGGGGGGGGCTTAGGAAATTTTTGGCAAAAAAATTTTTTTTAATAATTCGAACTGACACACAAGCATTGTTGTGGGGATCATAACTAAGAGGCACAGCAATTTCTTAGAGACTTGCAAATGGCGCCATTGGATTCAGGGTGAAAAAACAATGCAGAATGCTACAGACTATTGTGCTGGGAGGCGTTTTTGGGGGTCAAAACCGGGTCAAAAGCCGCGACCACACCCCTGGGCAAGCACCATTAAACGGGCCTAATTTGGGGGGCTAAATCTCGGCCCCATTTGGGGATATCGACACCAACTTTTCAGGGTTTGTGTAGAAAGACTTCAAGAATGTGGGGCAATATTTTCAGGATTTCAGGGGTCAACGGGGGCGGGGGGTGTGGTTGTCCCAGCAGCAAAATAGGCCCTGCCCCGTTGACCCCAACATTTTTGAAAAAATTGCCCCACATTCTTGAAGTCTTTCTACACACACCCTGAAAACTTGGTGTCGATATCCCCAACTGGGGCCGAGATATAGCCTCCCAAAGTAGGCCCATTTAATGGTGCTTGCCCAGGGGTGGGGTTGCGGCTTTTGACCCGGTTTTGACCCCCAAAAACGCCTCCCAGCACAATAGTCTGTAACATTCTGCATTGCTTTTTCACTCTGAATCCAATGGCACCATTTGCAAGTCTCTAGCTATTTTACTCGCAAAGTTATGGGGGGCTAACAGGGGGCCCCCTCCATGGACCACTTTGGGGGGTCATAGCTCTGTCCCCTTTGCTCAGATCACCCTAAAAATTGCTGTGCCTCTTAGTTATGAACCCCACAACAATGCTTGCGTGTCAGTTCGAATTATTAAAATTTATTTTTTTTTGCCAAAAATTTCATAAGGGGGGTGGGCTTAGGAAAATTTTGTCCAAAAGCTTTTTTTTTAATAATTCGAACTGACACCCAAGCATTGTTGTGGGGTCATAACTAAGAGGCACAGCAATTTTTAGGGTGATCTGAGTAAAGGGGACGGAGCTATGACCCCCCAAAGTGGTCACTGGAGGGGTCCCCCAGTTTGCACCCCATAACTTTGCGAGTAAAATAGCTAGAGACTTGCAAATGGCGCCATTGGATTCAGGGTGAAAAAACAATGCAAAATGCTACAGACTATTGTGCTGGGAGGCGTTTTTGGGGGTCAAAACCGAGTCAAAAGCCGCAACCCCACCCCTGGGCAAGCACCATTAAACAGGCCTAATTTGGGGGGCTAAATTTTGGCCCCATTTTGGGATATCGACACCAACTTTTCAGGGTGTGTGTAGAAAGACTTCAAGAATGTGGGGCAATATTTTCAGGATTTCAGGGGTCAACGGGGGTGGGGGTGTGGTTTTCCCAGCAGCAAAATAGGCCCTGCCCCGTTGACCCCAACATTTTCGAAAAAATTGCTGCACATTCTTGAAGTCTTTCTACACACACCCTGAAAATTTGGTGTCGATATCCCCAAATGGGGCGGAAATATAGCCCCCCAAAGAAGGCTCATTTAATGGTGCTTGCCCAGGGGTGGGGTCGCGGATTTTGACCCGGTTTTGACTCCGCAAAACGCCTCCCAGCACAATAATCTGCAACATTCTGCATTTTTTTTCACCCTGAATTCAATGGCGCCATTTGCAAGTCTCTAGCTATTTTACTCGCAAAGTTATTAGGTGCAAACAGGGGGCCCCCTCCAGGGACCATTTTGGGGGGTCATAGCTCCGTCCCCTTTCCTCAGATCACCCTAAAAATTGCTGTGCCTCTTAGTTATGACCCCCACAACAATGCTTGAGTGTCAGTTCGAATTATTAAAAATTTTTTTTTTGGCCAAAGATTTCATAAGGGGGGGAGGGGGGGTGGGTGTGGGGGCTTAGGAAATTTTTGGCCCCATTTTTTTTTTAATAATTTGAACTGAGACGCAAACATTGTTGTGGGGGTCATAACTAAGAGGCACAGCAATTTTTAGGGTGATCTGAGCAAAGGGGACGGATCTATGACCCCCCAAAGTGGTCCCTGGAAGGGGCCCCCTGTTTGCACCCCATAACTTTGCGAGTAAAATAGCTAGAGACTTGCAAATGGAGCCAATGGATTCAGGGTGAAAAAACAATTCAGAATTTTATAGACTATTGTGCTGGGAGGCGTTTTTGGGGGTCAAAACCGGGTCAAAAGCCGCGACCCCACCCCTAGGAAAGCACGATTAAACGGGCCGGCTTTGGGGGGCTAAATCTCGGCCCCATTTGGGGATATCGACACCAAATTTTCAGGGTGTGTGTAGAAAGACTTCAAGAATGTGGTCCAATATTTTCAGGATTTCAGGGGTCAATGGGGGTGGGGGGTGTGGTTTTCCCTGCAACAAAATAGGCCCTGCCCCGTTGACCCCAACATTTTTGAAAAAATTGCCCCACATTCTTGAAGTCTTTCTACACACACCTTGAAAATTTGGTGTCGATATCCCCAAATGGGGCCGAGATATAGCCCCCCAAAGTAGGCCCATTTAATGGTGCTTGCCCAGGGGTGGGGTCGCAGCTTTTGACCCGGTTTTGACCCCCAAAGACGCCTCCCAGCACAATTGTTTGTAATATTCTGCATTGTTTTTTCACCCTGAATCCAATGGCGCCATTTGCAAGTCTCTAGCTATTTTACTCGCAAAGTTATGGGGTGCAAGCAGGGGGCCCCCTCCAGGGACCAATTTGGGGGGGTCATAGCTCCGTCCCCTTTGCTCAGATCACCCTAACAATTGCTGTGCCTCCTAGTTATGACCCCCACAACAATGCTTGGGTGTCAGTTCGAATTATTAAAAAAATTTTTTTTTTGCCAAAAATTTCATAAGGGGTGGGGGGGGGGGTAAGGAAATTTTTGGCCCCCAAATTTTTTTTTAATAATTCGAACTGACACCCAAGCATTGTTGTGGGGGTCATAACTAGTGTTGAGCCACCCCCGTAGTGTTCGAGTTCGGTTCGGTTCGTCGAACACCCGTGTGTTCGCCGAACTGTTCGTCGAACTGTTCGTCGAACACCTTCGAACACCGTTAAAACCAATGGCAGGCAAACAAAAACACATAGAAACACATAGAAAACACCTTCAAAGGTGTCCAAAAGCTGACAAACTGCTCAGAAGACACAACTAACACATGGAAAAGTGACAAGTACATATAGTCATGCGAAAAGAAAAGAGGTGGAGGAGTAAAAGGAGGGGGAGACACAGATATAGGCATGTCATGCCCTTCTAAAATCCAAAAAGTGAGAAGCCGAGACGGCCAGTCCGCTCCTGCCCGTGCCACCTCCGTGTCGCCGGGTTTGTGCCAGAGCCGCGGTGAACCCTGACGGCCAGCCCCCCTCTCCCAATACTGGTGCCTGTCCGCTGGTGGGTCGAGAGAGCCCCCCTGTGGTGGAGGCAGCTCTAAGCTTTTTAATTTAAATTGTCCCTCTAATTTGAATGAATACACTTTAAATCCATTTACAAGGATCTATTGGAGGGCAAGTCTCATGCCAGCAGCCGCGTAATTCCAGCTCCAGTAGCGTCCACTAAAGCTGCTGCAGTTAAAAAGCTTTTATAAGGATCGAGCTCGGCTGTCCACCGCAAGGCATCCTAGTGCCAGTCCCAGCCCCTATGCCTTGGGGTGCCTCCTGATGCTCTTCACTAAGTATCCCGTGGTCCCGAAGCATTTCCTTTGAAAAAATTAAGTGTCCAAACTACAGGTGGTGTAGCTTGCTTAACAGCCGGGATAATCCGCTGACTAGCAGACACTGCTACTAGGCACAAAGTATTTCCTGGGCTAGATGCAGTTAAAAATTTGTAAGTAGATACTCTCGTTGGATGCTGAGAAAGCATTCCATAGAGTCTCCTGGCACGCCATATATGATTCTCTTAAAAAGCTTGGGGTAGGGGTCTAGGGGACCCTTTTATAGCCAAAATCACGGCCCTGTATCACAATACGTCACCTAGGCTGAAGATAAATGGAACTGTAGCACCGAGGGCTCGGTTGCTACAGACGTATTGCACCTCACCCAGAGGTGTGATATCTCACTCTCAGATAAGGATGGAGTGTGGATCAGGACCCGACACCTGCATGCATTACACCACATTGCCGTGGGGCAGGGCGACCAATATGCCCCTGAGATGGGCACGACAGTCCCTGTCCCTGGCTGGAGTGGGGGGAGGGAACACTGAGGAAGGGGAACCCTGCAGTGCAGGAGCAGGGAGGAAGCAGTTCCTGGGTGCATTGAGAAGGGAGTATAAAAGGTGGGCACCATCTTAGTTCAGTGCAGAGAAGTCTGAGCAGAAGTGGCAGGGAGCAGGGGCTCTGCATGAGCTCTGCTCCGGAGGCGGGCCTAGTAACAGAGGCCCAGGCCTGCAAGAGGGAGAAGGAAGGAAGAGGAGCGGAGAAGGCTCCAGGAACGAGGAATGAAGGGATCCCAGGGGTGCGGACGGGCGAGTCGCCACCGCACGCCCGAATCCACCTGCGTGGAGGGGTCAGGCCAAAGGGGGAGACCGGTCCCCGAACTAGTGGAGGCAGGAAACGACCCTCAGCTAGAAACCGGAGGCTCTGACATTTTATGTGGCGCAGCCCCTTGCTCCACCCGCTAGGAAGGCACCACATAGGGTCAGGGAAACTGGCGCCAAGTTTACCAAGAGGAGGCCCGAGGCAGCCGGACAGAAGTGTTGGTAAGAAAGGCCAGACAAAGGACACACAAAGGGGGTCCTGTGAAGCGCTCCAAAGTTATCTGGGAGTTGTCTGAGCCCCTCACCTGGTGAGCACAGTACGACGTGGGCAGCCGTTACCTGCAGACGTGGTCTGGATAATAAGAACTGTGAGTAAAGGCCCTGAACTGCATCACTGACTCCGTGTCGTTACTGCTGCTGCCCTGCACCATCACCCCCATCCTCCGCATACACTGCCCTGAGGCTATACTCCTCCCGTGGGGAGTTATGCTACGCTCTGCTGCACCCACAACACCAGCCTTAGCGGTCTGCCCTGTAGCGGCGGTTCACTCTGACCGCAATCCACGGGTGGCGTAGTCGGACATTTAAACATCAAAACCACATAAATAGTTCCGCCACTGGTTTGACCGCCCTGAGCCACGGAACCGGATCGCCGCCACGAAGACTACAACCACCAGCATCCACCAAAAAGGGTCCGGCTCCGGGTGTCCCAAGGCCCAGGGGGTGCGTCAGAACATTTTCATCACCTTTCACAATCACCAATGGGACAAGGCAGGGATGTCCTCTGTCCCCTCTCTTATACATCCTAGTGACGGAGCACCTGCTCTCATCAATTCGCCATAACCCCAATATTAGGTGGATTGAGGTGGGAGGCACCGAGTACAAGTGCTCTCTATTTGCTGATGATGTCCTAGTATATATCACTCAATCACATATATCCATCCCTGCTGTTATGGCTGAAATAGATCACTTTGTTACATGGTAAAATTTTAAAATCAATGCAGCGAAGTCTGAGGCCCTCGATGTCTCCCTCCCTAAATCCATATAGGATTCCATCCAGTCCAACTTTCCCTTTGCCTGGCCCTCACAGGGTATCAAATACTTAGGAATTCCTATTCATAGAGACCTCTCCCATCTATGTTATCTTAATTTTGGGCCCTTTATTGAACAATTCCATACAGACCACGGTTGGCAAGTTGGAACTGTGAGATTCACTACGTGCACCACTGGTATTTTGTGGAAAAGCACATGTAAGATTCTGCAACAGTCTCTGCTGATACTCCTGCATGCGTGCATCCCTTTCTATGGCAGGAATAATTTCTGCAAATTTACTTTTGTACCGGGGATCTAACAGTGTGGCAACCCAGTAGTCAGGATTATTTCTAATTCTCACAATTCGAGGGTCATGTTGCAGGTAGTGCAGCAAGAAGGCACTCATGTGTGTTGCGCATCCAGGAGCACCAAGTCCCTGTTGTGTTGGTGGCGAGGTAACAATCATGCTTCCTTCCTCTGTCCTCTCCCCCCAACCTCGCACAACAGAAATGTGATCAAGGTCTCCCTCATCTGATGAGTCTTCCATCAGTTCGTCCTCCACTTCTTCCTGGGCTCCTGCACCTTCCTCACTAGTTTGGCTGCTACCATGCGCCCTGGTAAAATCATCTCCCCCACCCTCACATGCCTGCCGCCCTGGTGCTGCCGACCGTCTGGACCTTGCGGATGTTAGCCCTTCCGCATACAACTCCTCCTCCTCTACTTCCTCCACCTCCTCTTGTGCCACCACCTGACTCCGAATTCTGTTTAACATGTGTTATGTTCTGCTACCAAAGCTAAGGAAAGAGAGGAGATCTGTCCCTACTATAGGACTCAGCTGAATCCCTACGATGTAACAGGGAACCTGATCCTGCGATCAGACCTGCTAAAGTCCTAATCTAGTCTGTACGGAGACCTATAGATGTGGGGAGGGAATCCCTACAAGTACTAAGGACTGGGAGGAATATGGGACACCTCCTAACAGAAATAGTAGCAGACAGACGAACAAACAAAATAGATAGAACATAGAGGTCCGTAGACCAAGCAAACTAACAGAGTTAGATACAGAGCACAGGCTAGCTAGAAAGTAGATATACAATGAAGTCCAGCAAAGCCAGAAGGGCGGAGCAGGATTAAATAGGCCAACAAGGTCATGTGACCAGCAAAGGAAAAAAAACCTAACAGCAAGGTTCTAACAGTACCCCCCCTTCTAAGAGGATCCTCCGGATCCCCTAGGACCAGGCTTATCAGGAAATCTCCTGTGAAACGCTCTGATAAGTCTGGACGCGGAAACATCATCTGACCTCACCCAAGAGTTATCCTCGGGTCCGAAACCTTTCCAGGCCACAAGATACTGCAAACTACCTCTATACAGTCTAGAGTCAAGGATGCGAGAAATTTCATATTACCCGTCCTCCACCACCGGAGGAACAGAGGCAGAGGCGTCACCATCCGACACAACAGCTTTTTTTAACAGAGAGACATGAAAGACCGGATTAATTCTCCAGGAGGTAGGAACCTCCAACCTAACAGCAGATTGGTTGACAACCTGAAGCACCTTAAAGGGCCCTACAAACTTGGGACCCAATTTCTTAGAAGGAATCCTCAACCGCAGATTCCTAGAGGACAACCAAACCATGTCACCAACAGCGAACAAAACCTCCTGTCGTTTCCTATCAAAGTAGTCTTTAGATTTTCTGTTGGCCTCCTGAAGATTACCACGCACATCCGTCCAAACTCTTTCCAAATCACCGGAAAAATTCTCCTCCTCAGGCACGGCAGATCCCAACTTGGAGAACGACCCAAACGACGGATGTCTCCCAGAACAACAAAAAAAAGGCGAACAACCAGCAGAAGAAGATGTATGATTGTTCAGAGCAAATTCGGCAAGTGGCAGAAACTCAGACCACCCCTCTTGATTGTCTGCCACAAAACAACGCAAGAACTGCTCAACATCCTGGTTTTTCCTTTCTGTCTGGCCATTAGATTCAGGATGATATCCGGACGAAAACGACAAATGAATTCCCAACCTGTCACAAAAGGCACGCCAAAAACGAGCCACGAACTGAGGACCCCTATCAGAAACAATATCAGTAGGAACGCCATGAAGTCTGACAATTTCCTTGACAAAGGCCTTAGCGAGAGTTTTAGCGCAGGGCAGTTTGACAAAGGGAACCAAGTGACACATCTTGCTAAAACGGTCCACGACCACCCAGATGACAGTAAAACCCTCAGAGGGGGGAAGGTCAGTTATAAAGTCCATAGCCAAATGTGTCCAAGGAGCACTGGGGACCTCCAAAGGACAAAGCAACCCCGCAGCAGGAGTATGTGAGGACTTAGATCTAGCACATATAGTACATTGGCGCACCCACTTAATGACTTCCTTCTGCCATCCAGGCCACCAAAAACTGCGACCCCCCAGTCTCTTAGTCTCAGAGATTCCGGGATGACCTGCCAACCGAGATTCGTGACACTCAACAAACAAATCTCTCCTAAAGGTCCCAGGCACAAACAACCTCCCATGAGGAGTGTTAGATGGGGCATTCTCCTGAGCTTTAAGAATCTCATCTTCCAAAACGGAGTCTAAAGCAGCTATCACAACACCTTCTTGTAAAATGTTTTCCTCTTTCTCAGCACCGACTATGGGAGAAAAACTGCGAGACAAGGCATCCGCCTTAACATTCTTAGTACCAGGGATGTAAGTAACGGAGAAATTAAACCGCGAGAAAAACAGTGCCCACCTAGCCTGACGGGCATTCAGGCGCTTGGCAGCATCAAGATATATCAGATTTTTATGATCCGTAAGAACCTGAACGGGAAATTCCGCACCTTCCAAGAAGTGGCGCCAGTGTTCAAATGCGAGTTTAATAGCCAATAATTCCCGATTACCAATATCGTAATTCAGTTCAGTCTCCGAAAATTTTTTTGAAAAAAAGGCACAGGGATGTAATCCATCCCCGTTATCCTGAGACAATACTGCGCCAACCCCCACAGAGGAAGCATCAACCTCAACCAAAAACGGCCTAGTAACATCAGGCTGCATAAGGATGGGAGCAGAGGTGAACCTCTCCTTGAGATACACAAAAGCTTCAATGGCCTCAGAAGACCACTGAACCGCATCAGCACCTTTCCTAGTGAGATCAGTCAGAGGTTTGACAATACTAGAAAAATTTTTTATGAATTTTCTGTAGTAATTGGCGAAACCCAAAAACCTCTGTATCGATTTCAAACCAATAGGCCTAGGCCATTCCTGCACAGCCTGAACCTTAACCGGATCCATCTCAAAACCTTTGCTGGAGATAATGTAGCCCAAAAAACTAATTCTCTGTACAGCGAACTCACATTTCTCCAGCTTAGCAAAACATCGAATTGTCCATTAATAACTGTAATACCTCACGCACGCTCCGCCAATGAGACTCCAGATCTGGCGAATAAATCAAAATGTCATCCAAATACACAACCACATTTTTACCGATCAAAGGTCTAAGGATGTCATTAATCAGATTCTGAAAAAATGCAGGAGCATTAGTAAGACCAAAAGGCATAACCAGATTCTCAAAATGACCCACAGGAGTGTTAAAAGCAGTCTTCCATTCATCACCCTCCTTCATGCGCAACAGATTGTACGCCCCCTTAAGGTCAATTTTAGAGAACCACTTGGCCCCCAATAACTGGTTAAACAGATCAGGAATCAATGGCAGTGGGTAAGGATTGCGTACCGTAATTTTGTTAATCTCACGAAAATCCAGACAAGGACGTAAACCGCCGTCCTTTTTTTTTACAAAAAAAATCCAACCGCCACAGGAGACTTAGAGGGCCTAATGTGACCGGCGGCCAAACTTGTCTGTATGTATTCCTCCAAAGCCTTCCTCTCAGGAATAGTAAGGTTAAATAAACGACTTTTAGGAAGAGTCGCTCCAGGGACAAATTCAATAGAACAATCATAGTCTCTATGGGGAGGCAAAACCTGCGATTCCTTCTCAGAAAAAACTCTCCAAAAATCCTGAATAGGAACAGGCAATTCTCCCCTATCCAAAGCTGCAATACGCCCGTTACAACACTTGTCATAACATTTATGGCTCCAGGATTTAATTTCACTGGTAGACCAATCCAGTACAGGATTGTGAAATTTTAACCAGGGCAAACCCAATATTACTGGAGAAGGCAAGTTATTCAACACTACCAAATCCAATTTCTCATGGTGAACACCATTAATAGTGAGAGGAAATTCACTGACCTTGAGAGTAATATTCTTCAAAGGGGAGCCATCCACAGAAACCACAGCAATGGGGGATGATAAAGGTTCAGGTTTTAAATTGAGTTTTTCCACGAATCCCCCATCAATTACATTCAGTGTAGACCCGCAATCAACAAACACCCGAAATTCCATTAATTTTTCCTGAGCAATCGTGGAAGCAGCTAAAAATATACCCTTGGAATTTAAACAGGCAATACGGGCGTGACTGACCATTTTTTTTTCTTTCTTTATACGAAGCTCACAGCCTTTAATCAAATGACCAGATTTTCCGCAATAGAAACACAAGCCTTCCGAAAAACGACGGTCTTTTTCTTGAGAGCGAGGTGCCACCGATCCAATCTCCATCGGTTCACCACTGTTAGTACACACATTATCATAACCAGAAACTGACATAGCAGAGGATTTGCTCTCATTAACCCTAGCACGCAGTCTTCTATCCACCCGTATAGCTAATTGCATAGCCTGTTGCAAATCCTCAGGTGTAGGATAAGCAATTAGCAGGTCTTTAACCCTTTCACTGAGCCCAGCAAGAAATAGACTTTTCAGAGCAGAATCGTTCCACCCTGTTTGAGTGGACCAACGACGAAAATGAGTACAATATTTTTCGACATTACCTGATCCTTGTTTTAAACGTCTCAACTCAGTCTCAGCTGATGCCACACGGTCAGGATCATCATATAATAGTCCTAAAGCAGAAAAAAAACTATCCACTGATCTGAAGCATGTATCACTAGGTTGCAAAGAAAAGGCCCACTCCTGAGGCTCTTTGCGCAAAAGTGACATTATGAACCCTACGCGCTGGGATTCATCCCCAGAGGACTTGGGTCTCAAACGAAAATACAATAAGCAAGCATTTTTAAATAAAAAAAATTCTCGATGTTCACCAAAAAATAAATCCGGCAAACATACCTTAGGCTCCAAGAAATATGCTCCAGGACAGTTACTCACGTGCTGACGGAGCTCGGCCACTTCCAGAGAGAGTCCCTGCAGGTGTTTAGCCAAATCCTGAACCGACACCATGATGGAACAAAAAAAAAAAAAAATCTTTCCTTAGAGAATTTGCAGGCTGGACTTACTGTTATGTTCTGCTACCAAAGCTAAGGAAAGAGAGGAGATCTGTCCCTACTATAGGACTCAGCTGAATCCCTAAGATGTAACAGGGAACCTGATCCTGCGATCAGACCTGCTAAAGTCCTAATCTAGTCTGTACGGAGACCTATAGATGTGGGGAGGGAATCCCTACAAGTACTAAGGACTGGGAGGAATATGGGACACCTCCTAACAGAAATAGTAGCAGACAGACGAACAAACAAAATAGATAGAACATAGAGGTCCGTAGACCAAGCAAACTAACAGAGTTAGATACAGAGCACAGGCTAGCTAGAAAGTAGATATACAATGAAGTCCAGCAAAGCCAGAAGGGCGGAGCAGGATTAAATAGGCCAACAAGGTCATGTGACCAGCAAAGGAAAAAAAACCTAACAGCAAGGTTCTAACGACATGTGCTCCAGCATGTAAATCACCGGAATAGTCATGCTGATAATGGCATCGTCAGCACTAAACATCTTCGTCGCCATTTCAAAACTGTGCAGAAGGGTGCATAGGTCCCTGATCTGAGACCACTCCTCCAGCGTGATTTGCCCCACCTCTGAATCTCGTTGGCCCAGGCTATACGTCAGAATGTATTGCACCAGGGCTTGTCGGTGCTGCCACAGTCGCTGCAACATGTGCAGAGTTGAATTCCACCGGGTAGGCACATCGCATTTTAGCCGGTGAAGTGGCAGGCCCAACGACTTCTGTAGAGATGTAAGTCGCTGAGCTGCGGGATGCGAACGGCGGAAGTGAGCACACAGCGACCGTGCCCTCTGCAGAAGGCCATCTAGTCTGGGATAGTGGGCTAAAAATTGCTGGACAACCAGGTTCAACACGTGAGCCATACAAGGCACGTGTGTGACATTGCCCCGGCGAAGGGCCGCACCCAGGTTTGCAGCATTGTCGCACACGGCCTTCCCTGGTTTCAGGTCCAGTGGAGACAACCATTCATGAAATTGGTTCTCCAGAGCTGACCACAACTCCTCAGCTGTGTGACTCACATTTCCCAGACATTTCAATGTAAAAACCGCCTGATGACGTTGAGCCCTACTGCCAGCATAGTAAGGAGGTGTGCAGGATCCCTTCTGCGCAGTTAGAAAGCTTGTGGCATGACCAGACAGGCTTTGGGTGCAGGTGGAAGACCGAGAGGAGGTTGAGGAGGCAGAAGCAGTGGAGGAAAAATGACATAAAGAGGATTGACGCACAACTCGTGGGGACGGCAAGACTTGGACAGCAGCCCCTTGTCCTGCTGTCACCATAGTTACCCAGTGCCCAGTCAGCGACATGTAACGCCCCTGTCCATGCCTACTCGTCCAAGTGTCTGTGGTGAAATGCACCCTGTCACACACAGAGTTTCTCAAAGAAGCGGTGATGTTGTGTGCGACATGCTGGTGGAGCGCAGGCACACCTTTCTTTGAGAAGTAGTGCCGACTGGGCATCTGGTACTGGGGCACTGCGACGGACATAAGGTCTCGAAAATCCTCTGTGTCCACCAGGCGGAAAGGCAGCATTTCTGTAGCCAAGAGCTTGCAGATGGTGAAATTCAACCTCTTAGCTTTCTCATGGCTAGGAGGAAATGGTCTTTTACTTGTCCACATCTGAGGGACCGAGGGCTGGCTATTGTGCTTAGACTGGGTTGATAAGGGTGTCCCCGGCAAACTGCCGGTCTGTGAGGAAGATGCAGGCGGACATGTTAGGTTGCCTTGATCCAAAGGTGGTGCTATCAATGTCGGACAGCGCTCAAGACCAGCTGGTGTTACCACCTCCAAAGAAAATGATGACCTGCCAATCACGCTGGCTGTTGCGGGTAAAGAGGTGGCAGGTCTGCGCCCCAAAACAGGTGTGACTGCTGTCCCCCCAGTCACAGAGGATGAAGAGGCCGCGGATGCACAAGATATGGCAGACGGTGGTTGGCCCGGCCGGCTAGACCGCATTGTAGCACACTGAGCTTCCCACTGCAACTTATGCTTCATGTCCATGTGCCGGTTCATGCATGAAGTACTCAAACTATGTGTTTTTTGGCCTCTACTTAGCTTTTGCTGACAAATGTTACAGATAACACGAGTTGGGTCATCTTTATCGATCTGAAAAAATGCCCAGGCTATGCAAGGCTTAGCACCCATGCGACCTGAAGAGCCACCACGACTTGTGGTGAGAGGCAGAGTTGTGTTTGAGGATGCAGTTGTTGACGTGCTTCCAGTACTACGTCTCTGTCCAGGAAGGCGCAACCTGACCTCGTCGTCACTAGCATCTTCCTCCACCTCCTCTGCTGACCTCATCTCTTGGCTGACTGTGGGTTGACAGTAAGTGGGATCTCCGACCTCATCATCATCACCCTGTGCGTTATCACACCCGTCGTCCTCAGAGCCAACCTGTTCCTGCCCTGACAAAAAACTAAAGTTGTCGCTCCAATCAGGTATTTGAGTCTTATCATCGTCTTCCTCATTGTCTCCACCAACAGGAGTTACAGTTTGGGAATGAGGGTCTACATTATGGTCAGAACCTTCTGCGTCTGGTCCTGGATCCGACTCATAAAGATTCTGGGCATCAGTGCAGATCATTTCCTCGTCTGGATTCACAGAAGCGCTGGAGTCGACCTCTGATTCCCAGGCTATAGTATGAGTAAACAGCTCTGCAGACTCAACCATCTGTTCTACCTCATACTCAGACGGGCAGCTGGAGATTTGGGAGCTGTGAGGAAGCAAGTGCGATTTGGGTGACACCTTTGAGGACTCCAATGGCGCCATTTTCAAGTCTGTAGCTATTTTACTCGCAAAGTTATGGGGGTGCAAACCAGGGGGCCCCATCCAGGGACCTTTTTTGGGGGTCATAGCTCCGTCCCCTTTGCTCAGATCACCCTAAAAATTGCTGTGCCTCTTAGTTATGACCCCCAAAACAATGCTTAGGTGTCAGTTCGAATTATTAAAAAAAAAAAAAAAAAAATTTGCCAAAAAATTTCATAAGGGGGGGGGGGCTTAGGAAATTTTTGGCCAAACATTTTATTTTTAATAATACACCCCTGGATCGTCTGCTGCCGCCGTGGATCCTCTGCTGCTGCCCCCGTGGATCCTCTGCTGCTGCCGCCGTGGATCGTCTACCGCCGCCGCTGATCCGCCGCCGCTGATCTGCAGCAGGTAGTATTGCCCCCACTATCCCTACCCCCCTCCACTTTCATACCTGCACCCCGACCTCCGCTCCCTCTGCTCCCTCTCCCACGTCTTCATCCACCGGCTGCTGCTCTCCTTCTGAAAGCCGGAGGACTGTGATCACAGGCAGCAGCAGGCTCAGTGTAAATGCCCTGCTCCTGTGATCACACCCACCATCCCCCAGTCCCAGTGATCACCCGCCCTCCTAATTTTTAGCCCCCACCTCCCAATGATCACCTCCTCCCCCTAGTGATCACCCCCCCATCACCAGTGTTCACCCCCACGTCCCCAGTGTTCACCCCCCCATCCCAGTGATCATCCCTCCCCCGCAAACCCAATGATCACCCCCCTGCTGCTGCCGCCTCCTGCTCCCCTTTCTGTCCCAGTAATCACCCCCTGATGCTGCCGGCCTCCTACCCCCCTTGCTGCTGCCGGCTCCTGCCCCTCTTTCTGCCCCAGTGATCACCCCCTTGCTGCTGCTGGCTCCTCCATCTCCTCAGCCCGCTCCTACGCCTGACCACCCCCTCATGCGCCCCGTGTGCCTGAGTGCACCCCCTACGCCTGACAGCCCCCTACGCTTGACAGCCCCCACACGTGACTGCAGAAGATTACACCAAGCACTCACACACACACACACACGTACACTCACACTAAAAAAATCGAAACTTTATTAATTTTTTGTACACACGCACACAGCACACCAAATGTCCAGCCCGTCCCGCTCATCCCAGTCTAGGGCGTACTCAGCTGAGGAGGCTATGTCAGGTTGGTGTGTGTGTTGTAGTGTATGTGAGGTTGTGTGTGTGGTGTATACAGGGGGGGGGGGTAGGGCCAGGGGTGTAAAAAATGTTGGGGGGCGTTTTGGGGGCACCCCACATTTGCTGAAACTCAAGCCACATCCCTGCGGTCCCCTTGACCCCCCCAAGTTCTGAAAAAATGACCCCATACTCTTGAAGTGTTCCTCTAAAGCCCCTGAAAATTTGGCCTCGATACCCCAAAACCGGGCTGAGCTATGACCCCCCAAAGAGTCAGTCAGTGAGTGAGTGAGGAAGAGAGCTAGAACTAACTAGAAACTCTATCGATAGCGCCACATCCTTGCGCCATCTGTTTCCCGCCAAAAACAGAGCCATACCATCGACAGCAGCCAAAGGGCTCAAGGTGCGGCTAAGCTGAAAACAGCCATGGAATAATCCAGAGATAATCGGTAACGGTAAAAAAGAGACATTTGCTTATTTAACCCCTTAAGGACCAGAGGTGGGGTCGCGGCTTTTGACCCGGGTTTGACTAACTAGAAACTCTATCGATAGCGCCACACCCTTGCGCCATGTGGCTGCTGTCGATGGTATGGCTCTGTTTTTGGCGGGAAACAAAGGGCTCAAGGTGCGGCTAAGTTGAAAAAAGCAATGGAATCATCCAGAGATAATCGGTAACGGTAAAAAAGAGACGTTTGCTTATTTAACCCCTTTAGGACCAGAGGTGGGGTCGCGGCTTTTGACCCGCTTTTGACCCCCAAAAACGCCTCCCATCGGTAACGGTAAAAAAGAGACGTTTGCTTATTTAACCCCTTAAGGACCAGAGGTGGGGTCGCGGCTTTTGAACCGGTTTTGACCCCCAAAAACGCCTCCCAGCACAATAGTCGGGAATATTCTGCATTGTTTTTTCACCCTGAATCCAATGGCGCCATTTTAAAGTCTCTAGCTGTTTCACTTGCAAAGTTATGGGGGTGCAAACCAGGGTCCCCCTCCAGGGACCATTTTGGGGGCTCACAGCTCAGCCCAGTTTTTGGGTATCGAGGCCAAATTTTCAGGGGCTTTAGAGGAACACTTCAAGAGTATGGGGCAATTTTATCAAAAATGTTGGAGTCAATGGGGGCGGGGCCTATTTTGGTGCTTTGTCCCCTTTGCTCAGATCACCCTAAAAATTGCTGTGCCTCTTAGTTATGACCCCCACAACAATGCTTGGGTGTCAGTTCGAATTATTAAAAAAAAATATTTTGCCAAAAATGTCCAAAGCCCCCATCCCTTAAGAAATTTTTGGCAAAAAAAATTTTTTTTTAATAATTCGAACTGACAACCAAGCATTGTTGTGGGGTTCATTACTTAGAGGCACAGCAATTTTTAGGGTGATCTGAGCAAAGGGGACAAAGCTATGACCCCCCAAAGTGGTCCATGGAGCGGTCCCCCTGTTTGCACCCCATAACTTTGCGAGTAAAATAGCTAGAGACTTGCAAATGGTGGCATTAGATTCAGGGTGAAAAAACAATGCAGAATTTTACAGTTTATGTGCTGGGAGGCGTTTTTGGGGGTCAAAACCGGGTCAAAAGCTGCGACCCCACCCCTGGACAAGCACCATTAAATGGGCCTATTTTGGGGGACTATATCTCGGCCCCATTTGGGGATATTGACACCAAATTTTCAGGGTGTGTGTAGAAAGAATTCAAGAATGTGGGGCAATTTTTTAAAAAATGTTGGGGTCAACGGGGCAGGGCCTATTTTGTTGCTTAGAAAACCACACACCCCGCCCCCGTTGACCCCTGAAATCCTGAAAACATTGCCCCACATTTTTGAAGTCTTTCTACACACACGCTGAAAATTTGGTGTCGATATCCCCAAATGGGGCCGAGATTTAACCCCCCAAAGTGGGCCCGTTTAATGGTGCTTGCTCAGGGGTGGGGTCACGGCTTTTGACCCGGTTTTGACCCCCAAAAACGCCTCCCAGCACAATAGTCTCTAACATCCTGCATTATTTTTTCACCCTGAATCCAATGGCTCCATTTGCAAGTGTCTAGCTATTTTACTCGCAAAGTTATGGGGTGCAAACCGGGGGCCCCCTCCAGTGACCATTTTGGGGGGTCATAGCTCCGTCCCCTTTGCTCAGATCACCCTAAAAATTGCTGTGCCTCTTAGTTATGAGCCCCACAACAATGTTTGCGTCTCAGTTCGAATTATTAAAAAAAAAATTTTTTTGGCCAAAAATTTTTTTTTTAATAATTAGAACTGACACCCAAGCATTGTTGTGGGGGTCATAACTAAGAGGCACAGCAATTTTTAGGGTGATCTGAGCAAAGGAGACAGAGCTATGACCCCCCAAAGTGGTTCCAGGAGGGTGCCCCTGGGGATATCGACCCCACATTTTAAGGGGGTGAGTAGAAACACTTCAAGAATGTGGGGTAATTTTTTCAAAATTTTTGGGGTCGACAGGGGCAGGGCTTATTTTTTTGTCTGGGTAAAACCACGCCCCCAGCACCCGTTGACCACTAAAATCCTGAAAATATTGCGCCACACTGCTGAAGTCTTTCTACACACCACCTGAAAATGTGGGGTCGATAGCCCCAAAGAGTGCTGAGCGGTTAACCCCCAAAGTGAGCCAACCGCGCCCATAGGCGCCAATGTTAAATACGGTCAATTTGGGGGGTCATAGCTCAGCCGGGTTTTGAGGTATCAAGGCCAAATTTTCAGGTGCTTTAGAGGAACACTTCAAGAGTATGGGGTAATTTTTTCAGAACTTGGGGGTTCAAGAAGATCGCAGGGATGTGGCTTGAGTTTCGGCAAATGTGGGGTGCCCCTAAAACGCCCCCCAAAATTTTTCCACCCCTGGCCCCCTAGAGTGAGTGTCCCTCTACCCCTCCTGAAAATTTGGCCTCGATACCCCAAAACCGGGCTGAGCTATGACCTCCCAAAATGACCGTATTTAACATTGGCGCCAATGGGCATGGTTGGCTCACTTTGGTCAGTTTGGGGGGTCATAGCTCAGCCCGGTTTTGGGGTATCAAGGCCAAATTTTCAGGAGGGGTAGAGGGACACTCACTCTAGGGGTCAGGGGTGTAACAATTTGGGGGGGCATTTTGGGGGCACCCCACATTTGCCGAAACTCAAGCCACATCCCTGCGGTCCCCTTGACCCCCCAAGTTCTGAAAAAATTACCCCATACTCTTGAAGTGTTCCTCTAAAGTCCCTGAAAATTTGTCCTGGATACCCCAAAGCTCGGCTGAGCTATAACCCCCACTTTGGGGGTTAACCGCTCAGCACTCTTTGGGACTATTGACCTCACATTTTCAGGGGGTGTGTAGAAAAACTTCAAGAATGTGGGGCAATTTTTTCACAATTTTTGGGGTCGACGGGGGCGGGGTTTATTTTTTTGTCTTCGGAAAACCACGCCCCCCGCCCCCGTTGACCCCTAAAATCCTGAAAATATTGCCCCACACTACCCCTCCTGAAAATGTGGCCTCGATACCCAAAAAACCAGGCTGAGCTATGACCCCCCAAAATGACCGTATTTAACATTGGCGCCAATGGGCGCAGTTGGCTCACTTTGGTCAATTTGGGGGGTCAGAGCTCAGCCCGGTTTTGAGGTATCGAGGCCAAATTTTCAGGAGGGGTAGAGAGACACTCACTCTAGGGGCGCAGGGGTGTAAAAATTTTGGGGGGCGTTTTGGGGGCACCCCACATTTGCCAAAACTCAAGCCACATCCCTGCGGTCCCTTTAACCCCCCAAGTTCTGAAGAAATTACCCCATACTCTTGAAGTGTTCCTCTAAAGCCCCTGAAAATTTGGCTTGGATAGCCCAAAACCGGGCTGAGCTATAACCCCCAAATTGACCGTATTTAACATTGGCACCTATCGGCGCGTTTGGCTCACTTTGGGGGTTAACCGCTCAGCACTCTTTGGGGCTATTGACCCCACATTTTTAGGGGGTGTGTAAAAACACTTCAAGAATGTGAGGCAATTTTTTTACAATTTTTTGGGTCGACGGGGGCGGGGCTTATGTTTTTGTCTGGGGAAAACCACGCCCCCCGCCCACGTTGACCCCTAAAATCCTGAAAATATTGCACCACACTGTTGAAGTCTTTCTACACACCCCCTGAAAATGTGGGGTTGATAGCCCCAAAGAGTGCTGAGCGGTTAACCCCCAAAATGAGCCAACCGCTCCTTTAGGCGCCAATGTTAAATACAGTCATTTTGGGGGGTCATAGCTCAGCCCGGTTTTAAGGTATCAAGGCCAAATTTTCAGAGGCTTTAAAGGAACACTTCAAGAGTATGGGGTAATTTTTTCAGAACTTGGGGGGTCAAGGGGACCGCAGGGATGTGGCTTGAGTTTCGGCAAATGTGGGGTGCCCCTAAAACGCAACCCAAAATTTTTACACCCCTGGCCCCCTAGAGTGAGTGTCCCTCTACCCCTCCAGAAAATGTGACCTCAATACCCCAAAACCAGGCTGAGCTATGACCCCCCAAAATGACCGTATTTAACATTGGCGCCTATGGGCGCTGTTGGCTCACTTTGGTCAATTTGGGGGGTCATAGCTCAGCCCGGTTTTGGGGAATTGAAGCCAAATTTTCAGGACGGGTAGAGGGACACTCACTCTAGGGGGCCAGGGGTGTAAAAATTTTGGGGGGCGTTTTGGGGGCACCCCACATTTGCCAAAACTCAAGCCACATCCCTGCAGACCCCTTGAACCCCCAAGTTCTGAAAAAATTACCCCATACTCTTGAAGTGTTCCACTAATGCTCCTGAAAATTTGGCCTGGATAACCCAAAACCGGGCTGAGCTATAACCCCCAAATTGACCGCATTTAACATTGGCGCCTATGGGCGCGGTTGGCTCACTTTGGGGGTTAACCGCTCAGCACTCTATGGGGCTATTGACCTAAAATTTTCAGGAGGTGTGTAGAAACATTTCAAGAATGTGGGGCAATTTTTTCAAAAAATTTTGTGTTGACGGGGGCGGGGCTTATTTTTTTGTCTGGGGAAAACCACGTCCCCCGCCCCCGTTGACCCCTAAAATCCTGAAAATATTGAAACACACTGTTGAAGTCTTTCTACACACCCCGTGCAAATGTGGGGTTGATAGGCCCAAAGAGTGCTGAGCGGTTAACCCCCAAAATGAGCCAACCGCGCCCATAGGCGCCAATGTTAAATACTGTCATTTTGGGGGGTCATAGCTCAGCCCGGTTTTGGGCTATCAAGGCCAAATTTTCAGCAGCTTTAGAGGAACAATTCAAGAGTATGGGGTAATTTTTTCAGAACTTGGGGGGTTAAGGGGACTGCAGGGATGTGGCTTGAGTTTCGGAAAATGTGGGGTGCCCCTAAAACACCCCCCCAAATATTTACACCCCTGACCCCCTAGAGTGAGTGTCCCTCTACTCCTCCTGAAAATTTGGCCTCGATACCCCAAAACCGGGCTGAGCTATGACCCCCCAAAGTGACTGTATTTAACATTGGCGCCTATGGGCGCTGTTGGCTCACTTTAGTCAATTTGGGGGGACATAGTTCAGCCCGGTTTTAAGGTATCGAGGCCAAATTTTCAGGAGGTGTAGAGGGACACTCACTCTAGGGGGCCAGTTGTGTAAAAATTTTTGGGGGCGTTTTGGGTGCAACCCACATTTGTCGAAACTCAAGCCACATCCCTGCGGTCCCCTTGACTCCCCAAGTTCTGAAAAAATTACCTCATACTCTTGAAGTGTTCCTCTAAATCCCCTGAAAATTATCCTGGATATCCCAAAACCGGGCTGAGCTATGACCCCCCAAATTGACCATATTTAACACTGGCGCCTATGGGCGCGGTTGTCTCACTTTGGTCAATTTGGGGGGTCATAGCTCAGCCCGGTTTTGGGGTATCGAGGCCAAATTTTCAGGAGAGGTAGAGGGACACTCACTCTAGGGGTCCAGGTGTGTAAAAATTTTGGGGGGCATTTTGGAGGCACCTCACATTTGTCAAAACTCAAGCCACATCCCTGCGGTCCCCTTGAGATCTCAAGTTCTGAATAAATTACCACATACTCTTGAAGTGTTCCTATAAAGCCCCTGACAATTTGGCCTGGATACCCCAAAACCGGGCTGAGCTATAACTCCCCAAATTAACCGTATTTAACATTGGCGCCTATGGGCGTGGTTGGCTCAATTTGCGGGTTAACCGCTCATCACTCTTTGGGGCTATTGACCCCACATTTTCAAGGGGTGTGTAGAAACACTTCCAGAATGTGGGGCAATTGTTTCAAAATTTTTTGGGTCGACTGGGGCAGGGCTTATGTTTTTGTCTGGGGAAAACCACGCCCCCCGCCTTTGTTAACCCCTAAAATCCTGAAAATATTGCCCTACACTGCTGAAGTCTTTCTACACACCCCCTGAAAATGTGGGGTCGATAGCCCCAAAAAGTGCTGAGCGGTTAACCCCCAAAATGAGCCAACTGTGCCCATAGGCGCCAAAGTTAAATACAGTCATTTTGGGGGGTCATAGCTCAGGCCAGTTTTGGGTTACCAAGGCCCAATTTTCAGTAGCTTTAGAGGAATACTTCAGGAGTATGTGGTAATTTTTTCACAACTTGCGGGTTCAAGGGGACCGCAGGGATGTGGATTGAGTTTCGGCAAATGTGGGGTGCCCCTAAAACGCCCCCCAAGATTTTTACACCCCTGGCCCCCTAGAGTGAGTGTCCCTCTACCCCTACTGAAAATTTGGCCTCGATACCCCAAAGCCGGGCTGAGCTATGACCCGCCAAAGTGACCGTATTTAACATTGGCGCCTTTGGGCGCTGTTGGCTCACTTTGGTCACTTTGGGGGGACATAGCTCAGCCCGGTTTTGGGGTATCGAGGCCAAATTTTCAGGAGGTGTAGAGGGACACTCACTCTAGGGGGCCAGGTGTGTAAAAATTTTGGGGGGCGTTTTGGGGGCACCCCACATTGGCCGAAACTCAAGCCACATCCCTGCGGTCCCCTTGACCCTTAAGTTCTTAAAAAATTACCACATACTCTTGAAGTGTTCCTCTAAAGCCCCTGAAAATTTGGCCTGGATAACCCAAAACTGGGCTGAGCTATAACCCCCCAAATTAACCGTATTTAACATTGGCGCCTATGGGCGCGGTTGGCTCCATTTGGGGGTTAACCGCTCAGCACTCTTTGGGGCTGTTGACCCATCATTTTCAGGGGGTGTGTAGAAACACTTCAAGAATGTGGGGCAATTTTTTCAAAATTTTTGGGGTCGACGGGGGCGGGGCTTATGTTTTTGTCTGGGGAAAGCCACGCCCCCCGCTCCCGTTGAACCCTAAAATCCTGAAAATATTGCCCTACACTGCTGAAGTATTTCTACACACCCCCTGAAAATGTGGGGTCGATAGCCCCAAAGAGTGCTGAGCGGTTAGCCCCCAAATAGAGCCAACCGCGCCCTTAGGCGCCAATGTTAAATACGGTCACTTTGGGGGTCATAGCTCAGCCCGGTTTTGGGGTATCGATGCCAAATTTTCAGGGGTCTTAGAAGAACACTTCAAGAGTATGGGGTAATATTTTCAGAACTTGGGGGGTCAAGGGGACCTCAGGGATGTGGCTTGAGTTTCGGCAAATGTGGGGTGCCCCTAAAACACCCACCAAAATTTTTACACCCCTGGCACCCTAGAGTGAGTGTCCCTCTACCCCTCCTGAAAATTTGGCCTCGATACCCCAAAACCGGGCTGAGCTATGACCCCCCAAAATGCCAGTATTTAACATTGGCGCCTATGGGCGCTGTTGGCTCACTTTGGTCAGTTTGGGGGGACATAGCTCAGCCCGGTTTTGAGTTATCAAGGCCAAATTTTCAGGAGGTGTAGAGGGACACTCACTCTAGGTGGCAAGCGGTGTAAAAATTTTGGGCGGCGTTTTGGGGGCACCCCACATTTGCTGAAACTCAAGCCACATCCCTGCGGTCCCCTTGACCCCCCAAGTTCTTAAAAAATTACCCATACTCTTGAAGTGTTCCTCTAAAGCAACTGATAATTTGGCCTGGATAACCCAAAACCGGGCTGAGCTATAACCCCCAAATTGACCGTATTTAACATTGGCGCCTATGGGCGCCGTTGGCTCATTTTGGGGGTTAACCGCTCAGCTCTCTTTGGGGCTATTGACCCCACATTTTCAGGGGGTGTGTAGAAACACTTCAAGAATGTGGGGCAATTTTTTCAAAAATTTTTGGTCGATGGGGGCGGGGCTTATGTTTTTGTCTGGGGAAAACCACGCCCCCCACCCCCATTACCCCCTAAAATCCTGAAAATATTGCCCTACACTGCTGAAGTCTTTCTACACACCCCCTGAAAATGTGGGGTCGATAGCCCCAAAGAGTGCTGAGCGGTTAACCCCCAAAATGAGCCAACCGCGCCCATAGGCGCCAATGTTAAATACGGTCATTTTGGGGGGTCATAGCTCAGCCCGGTTTTGGGGTATCAAGGCCAAATTTTCAGCAGCTTTAGAGGAACAATTCAAGAGTATGGGGTAATTTTTTCAGAACTTGGGGGGTTAAGGGGACCACAGGGATGTGGCTTGAGTTTCGAGAAAATGTGGGGTGCCCCTAAAACGCCCCCCAAAATTTTTACACCCCTGTCCCCCTAGAGTGAGTGTCCCTCTACCCCTCCTAAAAATTTGGCCTCGATACCCCAAAACCGGGCTGAGCTATGGCCCCCAAAGTTACCGTATTTAACATTGGCGCCTATGGGCGCGGTTGGTTCACTTTGGTCTGTTTGGGGTGTCATAGCTCAGCCCGGTTTTGAGGTATCGAGGCTAAAATTTCAGGAGGTGTAGAGGGACACTCACTCTAGGGGGCCAGGTGTATAAAAATTTTGGGGGGCGTTTTGGGGGCACCCCACATTTGCCGAAACTCAAGCCACATCCCTGCGGTCCCCTTGACCCTTTAAGTTCTTAAAAAATTACCCCATACTCTTGAAGTGTTCCTCTAAAGCCCCTGAAAATTTGGCCTGGATAACCCAAAACTGGGCTGAGCTATAACCCTCCAAATTGACTGTATTTAACATTGGCGCCTATGGGCGCGGTTGGCTCCATTTGGGGGTTAACCGCTCAGCACTCTTTGGGGCTATTGACCCCACATTTTCAGGGGGTGTGTAGAAACGCTTCAAGAATGTGGAGCAATTTTTTTCAAAATTTTTGGGGTCGACGGGGGCGGGGCTTATGTTTTTGTCTGGGGAAAGCCACGCCCCCCGCCCCGTTGAACCCTAAAATCCTGAAAATATTGCCCTACACTGCTGAAGTCTTTCTACACACCCCCTGAAAATGTGGGGTCGATAGCCCCAAAGAGTGCTGAGCGGTTAACCCCCAAAATGAGCCAACTGTGCCCATAGGCGCCAAAGTTAAATACAGTCATTTTGGGGGGTCATAGCTCAGGCCAGTTTTGGGTTACCAAGGCCCAATTTTCAGTAGCTTTAGAGGAATACTTCAGGAGTATGTGGTAATTTTTTCACAACTTGCGGGTTCAAGGGGACCGCAGGGATGTGGATTGAGTTTCGGCAAATGTGGGGTGCCCCTAAAACGCCCCCCAAGATTTTTACACCCCTGGCCCCCTAGAGTGAGTGTCCCTCTACCCCTACTGAAAATTTGGCCTCGATACCCCAAAGCCGGGCTGAGCTATGACCCGCCAAAGTGACCGTATTTAACATTGGCGCCTTTGGGCGCTGTTGGCTCACTTTGGTCAATTTGGGGGGACATAGCTCAGCCCGGTTTTGGGGTATCGAGGCCAAATTTTCAGGAGGTGTAGAGGGACACTCACTCTAGGGGGCCAGGTGTGTAAAAATTTTGGGGGGCGTTTTGGGGGCACCCCACATTGGCCGAAACTCAAGCCACATCCCTGCGGTCCCCTTGACCCTTAAGTTCTTAAAAAATTACCACATACTCTTGAAGTGTTCCTCTAAAGCCCCTGAAAATTTGGCCTGGATAACCCAAAACTGGGCTGAGCTATAACCCCCCAAATTAACCGTATTTAACATTGGCGCCTATGGGCGCGGTTGGCTCCATTTGGGGGTTAACCGCTCAGCACTCTTTGGGGCTGTTGACCCCACATTTTCAGGGGGTGTGTAGAAAGACTTCAAGAATGTGGGGCAATTTTTTCAAAATTTTTGGGGTCGACGGGGGCGGGGCTTATGTTTTTGTCTGGGGAAAGTCACGCCCCCCGCTCCCGTTGAACCCTAAAATCCTGAAAATATTGCCCTACACTGCTGAAGTATTTATACACACCCCCTGAAAATGTGGGGTCGATAGCCCCAAAGAGTGCTGAGCGGTTAGCCCCCAAATAGAGCCAACCGCGCCCTTAGGCGCCAATGTTAAATACGGTCACTTTGGGGGTCATAGCTCAGCCCGGTTTTGGGGTATCGATGCCAAATTTTCAGGGGTCTTAGAAGAACACTTCAAGAGTATGGGGTAATATTTTCAGAACTTGGGGGGTCAAGGGGACCTCAGGGATGTGGCTTGAGTTTCGGCAAATGTGGGGTGCCCCTAAAACACCCACCAAAATTTTTACACCCCTGGCACCCTAGAGTGAGTGTCCCTCTACCCCTCCTGAAAATTTGGCCTCGATACCCCAAAACCGGGCTGAGCTATGACCCCCCAAAATGCCAGTATTTAACATTGGCGCCTATGGGCGCTGTTGGCTCACTTTGGTCAGTTTGGGGGGACATAGCTCAGCCCGGTTTTGAGTTATCAAGGCCAAATTTTCAGGAGGTGTAGAGGGACACTCACTCTAGGTGGCAAGCGGTGTAAAAATTTTGGGCGGCGTTTTGGGGGCACCCCACATTTGCTGAAACTCAAGCCACATCCCTGCGGTCCCCTTGACCCCCCAAGTTCTTAAAAAATTACCCATACTCTTGAAGTGTTCCTCTAAAGCAACTGATAATTTGGCCTGGATAACCCAAAACCGGGCTGAGCTATAACCCCCAAATTGACCGTATTTAACATTGGCGCCTATGGGCGCCGTTGGCTCATTTTGGGGGTTAACCGCTCAGCTCTCTTTGGGGCTATTGACCCCACATTTTCAGGGGGTGTGTAGAAACACTTAAAGAATGTGGGGCAATTTTTTCAAAAATTTTTGGTCGATGGGGGCGGGGCTTATGTTTTTGTCTGGGGAAAACCACGCCCCCCACCCCCATTACCCCCTAAAATCCTGAAAATATTGCCCTAAACTGCTGAAGTCTTTCTACACACCCCCTGAAAATGTGGGGTCGATAGCCCCAAAGAGTGCTGAGCGGTTAACCCCCAAAATGAGCCAACCGCGCCCATAGGCGCCAATGTTAAATACGGTCATTTTGGGGGGTCATAGCTCAGCCCGGTTTTGGGTTATCAAGGACAAATTTTCAGCAGCTTTAGAGGAACAATTCAAGAGTATGGGGTAATTTTTTCAGAACTTGGGGGGTTAAGGGGACCACAGGGATGTGGCTTGAGTTTCGAGAAAATGTGGGGTGCCCCTAAAACGCCCCCCAAAATTTTTACACCCCTGTCCCCCTAGAGTGAGTGTCCCTCTACCCCTCCTAAAAATTTGGCCTCGATACCCCAAAACCGGGCTGAGCTATGGCCCCCAAAGTGACCGTATTTAACATTGGCGCCTATGGGCGCGGTTGGTTCACTTTGGTCTGTTTGGGGTGTCATAGCTCAGCCCGGTTTTGAGGTATCGAGGCTAAATTTTCAGGAGGTGTAGAGGGACACTCACTCTAGGGGGCCAGGTGTATAAAAATTTTGGGGGGCGTTTTGGGGGCACCCCACATTTGCCGAAACTCAAGCCACATCCCTGCGGTCCCCTTGACCCTTTAAGTTCTTAAAAAATTACCCCATACTCTTGAAGTGTTCCTCTAAAGCCCCTGAAAATTTGGCCTGGATAACCCAAAACTGGGCTGAGCTATAACCCCCCAAATTGACTGTATTTAACATTGGCGCCTATGGGCGCGGTTGGCTCCATTTGGGGGTTAACCGCTCAGCACTCTTTGGGGCTATTGACCCCACATTTTCAGGGGGTGTGTAGAAACGCTTCAAGAATGTGGAGCAATTTTTTTCAAAATTTTTGGGGTCGACGGGGGCGGGGCTTATGTTTTTGTCTGGGGAAAGCCACGCCCCCCGCCCCGTTGAACCCTAAAATCCTGAAAATATTGCCCTACACTGCTGAAGTCTTTCTACACACCCCCTGAAAATGTGGGGTCGATAGCCCCAAAGAGTGCTGAGCGGTTAACCCCCAAATTGAGCCAACCGTGCCCATAGGCGCCAATGTTAAATATGGTTATTTTGGGGGGTCATAGCTCAGGCCGGTTTTGGGGTACCAAGGCCAAATTTTCAGCAGCTTTAGAGGAACAATTCGAGAGTATGGGGTAATTTTTTCACAACTTGCGGGTTCAAGGGCACCGCAGGGATGTGGCTTGAGTGTCGGCAAATGTGGGATGCCCCTAAAACGCCCCCCAAAATTTTTACACCCCTGGCCCCCTAGAGTGAGTGTCCCTCTACCCCTCCTGAAAATTTGGCCTCGATACCCAAAACCGGGCTGAGCTATGACCCCCCCAAAGTGACCGTATTTAACATTGGCGCCTATGGGCGCTGTTGGCTCACTTTGGTCACTTTGGGGGGACATAGCTCAGCCCTGTTTTGAGATATCGAGGCTAAAATTTCAGGAGGTGTAGAGGGACACTCACTCTAGGGGGCCAGGTGTATAAAAATTTGGGGGGGCGTTTTGGGGGCACCCCACATTTGCCGAAACTCAAGCCACATCCCTGCGGTCCCCTTGACCCGTTAAGTTCTTAAAAAATTACCCCATACTCTTGAAGTGTTCCTCTAAAGCCCCTGAAAATTTGGCCTAGTTATCCCAAAACTGGGCTGAGCTATAACCCCCCAAATTCACCGTATTTAACATTGGCGCCTATGGGCGCGGTTGTCTCCATTTGGGGGTTAACCGCTCAGCATTCTTTGGGGCTGTTGACCCCACATTTTCAGGGGGTGTGTAGAAACACTTCAAGAATGTGGAGCAATTTTTTTCAAAATTTTTGGGGTCGACGGGGGCGGGGCTTATGTTTTTGTCTGGGGAAAGCCACGCCCCCCGCCCCGTTGAACCCTAAAATCCTGAAAATATTGCCCTACACTGCTGAAGTCTTTCTACACACCCCCTGAAAATGTGGGGTCGATAGCCCCAAAGAGTGCTGAGCGGTTAACCCCCAAATTGAGCCAACCGTGCCCATAGGCGCCAATGTTAAATATGGTTATTTTGGGGGGTCATAGCTCAGGCCGGTTTTGGGGTACCAAGGCCAAATTTTCAGCAGCTTTAGAGGAACAATTCAAGAGTATGGAGTAATTTTTTCACAACTTGCGGGTTCAAGGGCACCGTAGGGATGTGGCTTGAGTGTCGGCAAATGTGGGATGCCCCTAAAACGCCCCCCAAAATTTTTACACCCCTGGCCCCCTAGAGTGAGTGTCCCTCTACCCCTCCTGAAAATTTGGCCTCGATACCCAAAACCGGGCTGAGCTATGACCCCCCCAAAGTGACCGTATTTAACATTGGCGCCTATGGGCGCTGTTGGCTCACTTTGGTCACTTTGGGGGGACATAGCTCAGCCCTGTTTTGAGATATCGAGGCTAAAATTTCAGGAGGTGTAGAGGGACACTCACTCTAGGGGGCCAGGTGTATAAAAATTTGGGGGGGCGTTTTGGGGGCACCCCACATTTGCCGAAACTCAAGCCACATCCCTGCGGTCCCCTTGACCCGTTAAGTTCTTAAAAAATTACCCCATACTCTTGAAGTGTTCCTCTAAAGCCCCTGAAAATTTGGCCTGGTTATCCCAAAACTGGGCTGAGCTATAACCCCCCAAATTCACCGTATTTAACATTGGCGCCTATGGGCGCGGTTGTCTCCATTTGGGGGTTAACCGCTCAGCATTCTTTGGGGCTGTTGACCCCACATTTTCAGGGGGTGTGTAGAAACACTTCAAGAATGTGGAGCAATTTTTTTCAAAATTTTTGGGGTCGACGGGGGCGGGGCTTATGTTTTTGTCTGGGGAAAGCCACGCCCCCCGCCCCGTTGAACCCTAAAATCCTGAAAATATTGCCCTACACTGCTGAAGTCTTTCTACACACCCCCTGAAAATGTGGGGTCAATAGCCCCAAAGAGTGCTGAGCGGTTAACCCCCAAATTGAGCCAACCGTGCCCATAGGCGCCAATGTTAAATATGGTTATTTTGGGGGGTCATAGCTCAGGCCGGTTTTGGGGTACCAAGGCCAAATTTTCAGCAGCTTTAGCGGAACAATTCAAGAGTATGGGGTAATTTTTTCACAACTTGCGGGTTCAAGGGCACCGCAGGGATGTGGCTTGAGTGTCGGCAAATGTGGGATGCCCCTAAAACGCCCCCCAAAATTTTTACACCCCTGGGCCCCTAGAGTGAGTGTCCCTCTACCCCTCCTGAAAATTTGGCCTCGATACCCAAAACCGGGCTGAGCTATGACCCCCCCAAAGTGACCGTATTTAACATTGGCGCCTATGGGCGCTGTTGGCTCACTTTGGTCACTTTGGGGGGACATAGCTCAGCCCTGTTTTGAGATATCGAGGCTAAAATTTCAGGAGGTGTAGAGGGACACTCACTCTAGGGGGCCAGGTGTATAAAAATTTGGGGGGGCGTTTTGGGGGCACCCCACATTTGCCGAAACTCAAGCCACATCCCTGCGGTCCCCTTGACCCGTTAAGTTCTTAAAAAATTACCCCATACTCTTGAAGTGTTCCTCTAAAGCCCCTGAAAATTTGGCCTAGTTATCCCAAAACTGGGCTGAGCTATAACCCCCCAAATTCACCGTATTTAACATTGGCGCCTATGGGCGCGGTTGTCTCCATTTGGGGGTTAACCGCTCAGCATTCTTTGGGGCTGTTGACCCCACATTTTCAGGGGGTGTGTAGAAACACTTCAAGAATGTGGAGCAATTTTTTTCAAAATTTTTGGGGTCGACGGGGGCGGGGCTTATGTTTTTGTCTGGGGAAAGCCACGCCCCCCGCCCCGTTGAACCCTAAAATCCTGAAAATATTGCCCTACACTGCTGAAGTCTTTCTACACACCCCCTGAAAATGTGGGGTCGATAGCCCCAAAGAGTGCTGAGCGGTTAACCCCCAAATTGAGCCAACCGTGCCCATAGGCGCCAATGTTAAATATGGTTATTTTGGGGGGTCATAGCTCAGGCCGGTTTTGGGGTACCAAGGCCAAATTTTCAGCAGCTTTAGAGGAACAATTCAAGAGTATGGAGTAATTTTTTCACAACTTGCGGGTTCAAGGGCACCGTAGGGATGTGGCTTGAGTGTCGGCAAATGTGGGATGCCCCTAAAACGCCCCCCAAAATTTTTACACCCCTGGCCCCCTAGAGTGAGTGTCCCTCTACCCCTCCTGAAAATTTGGCCTCGATACCCAAAACCGGGCTGAGCTATGACCCCCCCAAAGTGACCGTATTTAACATTGGCGCCTTTGGGCGCTGTTGGCTCACTTTGGTCACTTTGGGGGGACATAGCTCAGCCCTGTTTTGAGATATCGAGGCTAAAATTTCAGGAGGTGTAGAGGGACACTCACTCTAGGGGGCCAGGTGTATAAAAATTTGGGGGGGCGTTTTGGGGGCACCCCACATTTGCCGAAACTCAAGCCACATCCCTGCGGTCCCCTTGACCCGTTAAGTTCTTAAAAAATTACCCCATACTCTTGAAGTGTTCCTCTAAAGCCCCTGAAAATTTGGCCTGGTTATCCCAAAACTGGGCTGAGCTATAACCCCCCAAATTCACCGTATTTAACATTGGCGCCTATGGGCGCGGTTGTCTCCATTTGGGGGTTAACCGCTCAGCATTCTTTGGGGCTGTTGACCCCACATTTTCAGGGGGTGTGTAGAAACACTTCAAGAATGTGGAGCAATTTTTCCAAAATTTTTGGGGTCGACGGGGGCGGGGCTTATGTTTTTGTCTGGGGAAAGCCACGCCCCCTGCCCACGTTGAACCCTAAAATCCTGAAAATATTGCCCTACACTTCTGAAGTCTTTCTACACACCCCCTGAAAATGTGGGGTCGATAGCCTCAAAGAGTGCTGAGCGGTTAACCCCCAAAATGAGCCAACCGCGCCCTTAGGCGCCAATGTTAAATACGGTCACTTTGGGGGTCATAGCTCAGCCCGGTTTTGGGGTATCGAGGCCAAATTTTCAGGGGCTTTAGAGGAACACTTCAAGAGTATGGGGTAATATTTTCAGAACTTGGGGGGTCAAGGGGACGTCAGGGATGTCGCTTGAGTTTCGGCAAATGTGGGGTGCCCCTAAAACACCCTCCACAATTTTTACACCGCTGGCCCCCCAGCGTAAGTGTCCCTCTGCCCCTCCTGAAAATTTGGCCTCGATACCCCAAAACCAGGCTGAGCTATGACCCCCCAAAGTGACAGTATTTAACATTGGCGCCTATGGGCACTGTTGGCTCACTTTGGTCACTTTGGGGGGACATAGCTCAGCCCGTTTTTGGGGTATCGAGGCCAAATTTTCAGGAGGTGTAGAGGGACACTCAATCTAGGAGGCCAGGTGTGTAAAAATTTTGGGGGGCGTTTTGGGGGCACCCCACATTTGCCGAAACTCAAGCCCCATCCCTGCGGTCCCCTTGACCCCCCAAGTTCTTAAAAAATTACCCATACTCTTGAAGTGTTCCTCTAAAGCCACTGAAAATTTGGCCTGGATAACCCAAAACCGGGCTGAGCTATAACCCCCCAAATTGACCGTATTTAACATTGGCGCCTATGAGCCCGGTTGGCTCACTTTGGGGGTTAACCGCTCAGCACTCTATGGGGCTATTGACCTAACATTTTCAGGAGGTGTGTAGAAACATTTAAAGAATGTGGGGCAATTTTTTCAAAAAATTTTGGGTTGACGGGGACAGGGCTTATGTCTTTGTCTGGGGAAAACCACGTCTCCCGCCCCCGTTGACCCCTAAAATCCTGAAAATATTGAAACACACTGTTGAAGTCTTTCTACACACCTCGTGCAAATGTGGGCTTGATAGCCCCAAAGAGTGCTGAGCGGTTAACCCCCAAAATGAGCCAACCGCGCCCATAGGCGCCAATGTTAAATACTGTCATTTTGGGGGGTCATAGCTCAGCCTCGTTTTGGGGTATCAAGGCCAAATTTTCAGCAGCTTTAGAGGAACAATTCAAGAATATGGGGTAATTTTTTCAGAACTTGGGGGGTTAAGGCGACCGCAAGGATGTGGCTTGAGTTTCGGAAAATGTGGGGTGCCTCTAAAACGCCCCCCCAAATTTTTACACCCCTGACCCCCTAGAGTGAGTGTCCCTCTACCTCTCCTGAAAATTTGGCCTCGATACCCCAAAACCGGGCTGAGTTATGACCCCCCAAAGTGACTGTATTTAACATTGGCGCCTATGGGCGCTGTTGGCTCACTTTGGTCATTTTGGGGGGGACATAGCTCAGCCCGGTTTTAAGGTATCGAGGCCAAATTTTCAGGAGGGGTAGAGGGACACTCACTCTAGGGGGCCAGGTGTGTAAAAATTTTGGGGGGCGTTTTGGGGGCAACCCACATTTGCCGAAACTCAAGCCTCATCCCTGCGGTCCCCTTGACCCCCCAATTTCTGAAAAAATTACCTCATACTCTTGAAGTGTTCCTCTAAATCCCCTGAAAATTATCCTGGATATCCCAAAACCGGGCTGAGCTTTGACCCCCCAAATTGACCATATTTAACACTGGCGCCTATGGGCGTGGTTGTCTCACTTTGGTCAATTTGGGGGGTCATAGCTCAGCCTGGTTTTGGGGTATTGAGGCCAAATTTTCAGGAGAGGTAGAGGGACACTCACTCTAGGGGTCCAGGTGTGTAACAATTTTGGGGGGTGTTTTGGAGGCACCCCACATTTGCCAAAACTCAAGCCACATCCCTGCGGTCCCCTTGAGATCTCAAGTTCTGAATAAATTACCACATACTCTTGAAGGGTTCCTATAAAGCTCCTGAAAATTTGGCCTGGATACCCCAAAACCGGGCTGAGCTATAAGTCCCCAAATTGACCTTATTTAACATTGGCGCCTATGGGCATGGTTGGCTCAATTTGCGGGTTAACCGCTCATCACTCTTTGGGGCTATTGACCCCACATTTTCAGGGGGTGTGTGGAAACACTTCCAGAATGTGGCACAATTTTTTCAAATTTTTTGGGGTCGACGGGGGCGGGGCTTATGTTTTTGTCTTGGGAAAATCACGCCTCCGCCCCCGTTGACCCCTAAAATCCTGAAAATATTGCCCCACACTGCTGAAGTCTTTCTACACACCCCCTGAAAATGTGGGGTTGATAGCCCCAAAGAGTGCTGAGCGGTTAACCCCCAAAATGAGCCAACCGCGCCCCTAGGCGTCAATGTTAAATACGGTCACTTTGGGGGGTCATAGCTCAGCCCGGTTTTGGGCTATCAAGCCCAAATTTTCAGGAGCTTTAGAGGAACACTTCAAGAGTATGGGGTAATTTTTTCCGAACTTGGGGGGTCAAGTGGACCGTAGGGATGTGGCTTGAGTATCGTCAAATGTGGGGTGCCCATAATACGCCCCCCAAAATTTTTACATGCCTGGCCCCCTATAGTGAGTGTCCCTCTACCCCTCCTGAAAATTTAGCCTCGATACCCCAAAACCGGGCTGAGCTATGACCCCCAAATTGACAGTATTTAACATTGGCGTCTATGGGCGCGGTTGGCTCACTTTGGTCACTTTGGGGGGTCATAGCTCAGCCCGGTTTTTGGATATTGAGGCCAAATTTTCAGGAGGGGTAGAGGGACACTCACTCCAGGCGGCCAGGGGTGTAAAAATTTTGGGGGGCGTTTTGGGGGCACCCCACATTTGCCAAAACTCAAGCCACATCCCTGCGGTCCCCTTGAGCTCCCAAGTTCTTAAAAAATTGTCTCATACTCTTGAAGTGTTCCTCTAAAGCCTCTGAAAATTTGGCCTGGATACTTCAAAACTGGGCAGAGCTATAACTCCCCAAATTGACCGTATTTAACATTGGTGCCTATGGGCGTGGTTGGCTCAATTCGCGGGTTAACCGCTCAGCACTCTTTGGGGCTATTGACCCTACATTTTCAGGGTGTGTGTAGAAACACTTCAAGAATGTGGGACAATTTTTTCAAAATTTTAGGGGTCGACGGGGGCGGGCCTTATGTTTTTGTCTGGGGAAAACCACACCCCGCCCCCGTTGACCCCTAGAATCCTGAAAATATTGCCCCACACTGCTGAACTCATTCCTCACACCCCCTGAAAATGTGGGGTCGATAGCCCCAAAGAGTGCTGAGCGGTTAACCCCCAAATTGAACCAACCGCGCCCATAGGCGCCAATTTTAAATACGGTCACTTTGGTGGGTCATAGCTCAGCCCGGTTTTGCGGTATCAAGCCCAAGTTTACAGGAGCTTTAGAGGAACTCTTCAAGAGTATGGGCTATTTTTTTCAGCACTTGGGGGGTCAAGGGGACTGTAGGGATGTGGCTTGAGTTTCGTCAAATGTGGGGTGCCCCTAAAACGCCCCCCCAAATTTTTACATGCCTGGCCCCCTACAGTGAGTGTCCCTCTACCCGTCCTGAAAATTTGGCCTTGATACCCCAAAACCGGGCTGAGCTATGACCCCCCAAATTGACCATATTTAACATTGGCGCCTATGGGCGCGGTTGTCTCACTTTGGTCACTTTGGGGGGTCATAGCTTAGCACGGTTTTGGGGTATCGAGGCCAAATTTTCAGGAGGGATAGAGGGACACTCACGCTAGGGGGCCAGGTGTGTAAAAATTTTGGGGGGCATTTTGGGGACACCCCACATTTGCCAAAACTCAAGCCACATCCCTGCGGTCCCCTTGAAACCTCAAGTTGTGAAAAAATTACCTCATACTCTTGAAGTGTTCCACTAAAGCCCCTAAAAATTTGGACTGGATACCCCAAAACCGGGCTGAGCTATAACTCCCCAAATTGACCGTATTTAACATTGGCGCCTATGGGCGTGGTTGGCTCACTTTGGGGGTTAACCGCTCAGCACTCTTTGGGGCTATTGACCCCACATTTTCAGGGGGTGTGTAGAAACACTTCAAGAATGTGGGACAATTTTTTCAAAATTTTTGGGGTAGACGGGGGGGCTCTTATGTTTTTGTCTGGGGAAAACCACACCCCCGCCCCCGTTGACCCTTAAAATCCTGAAAATATTGCCTCACACTGCTGAACTCTTTACTCACACGCCCTGAAAATGTGGGGTCGATAGCCCCAAAGAGTGCTGAGCGGTTAACCCCCAAATTGAGCCAACCGCGCCCATAGGCGCCAATGTTAAATACGGTCAATTTGGGGGGTCATAGCTCAGCCTGATTTTGGGGTATCAAGCCCAAATTTTCAGGAGCTTTAGAGGAACACTTCCAGAGTATGGACTAATTTTTTTAGAACTTGGGGGGTCAAGGGGACCGTAGGGATGTGGCTTGAGTTTCGGCAAATGTGGGGTGCCCCTAAAACGCCCCCCAAAATTTTTACACACCTGGCCCCCTACAGTGAGTGTCCCTCTACCTCTCCTGAAAATTTGGCCTCGATACCCCAAAACCGGGCTGAGCTATGACCCCCAAATTGACCGTATTTAACATTGGCACCTAAGGGCCCGGTTGTCTCACTTTGGTCATTTTGGGGGGTCATAGCTCAGCCCGGTTTTGGGGTATCGAGGCCAAATTTTCAGGAGGGGTAGAGGGACACTCACTCTGGGGGGCCAGAGGTGTAAAAATGTTTGGGGGCATTTTGGGGGCACCCCACATTTGCCAAAACTCAGGCCACATCCCTGAGGTCCCCTTGAGATGCCAAGTTCTGAAAAAATTAGCTCATTCTCTTGAAGTGTTCCTCTAAAGCCTCTGAAAATTTGGCCTGGATACCCCAAAACCGGCTGAGCTATAACTCCCCAAATTGACCATATTTAAAATTGGCGCCTGTGGGCGTGGTTGGCTCATTTTGGGGGTTAAATGCTCAGCACTCTTTGGGGCTATTGACCCCACATTTTCAGGGTGTGTGTAGAAACACTTCAAGAATGTGGGACAATTTTTTCAAAATTTTAGGGGTCGACGGGGGCGGGGCTTATGTTTTTGTCTGGGGAAAACCACGCCCCCTGCCCCCGTTGACCCCTAAAATCCTGAAAATATTGCCCCACACTGCTGAAGTCTTTCTACACACCCCCTGAAAATATGGGGTCGATAACCTCAAAGTGTGCTGAGCGGTTAACCCCCAAATTGAGCCAACCGTGCCCCTAGGCACCAATGTTAAATACGGTCATTTTGGGGGGTCATAGCTCATCCCGGTTTTGGGATATCAAGCCCAAATTTTCAGGGGCTTTAGAGAAACACTTCAAGAGTATGGGGTAATTTTTTCAGAACTTGGAGGGTCAAGGGTACCGCAGGGATGTGGCTTGAGTTTCGGCAAATGTGGGGTGCCCCCAAAACGCCTACCAAAATTTTTACACCCCTGATCCCCTAGAGTGAGAGTCCCTCTACCCCTCCTGAAGATTTGGCCTTGATACCCCAAAACCGGGCTGAGCTATGACCCCCCAAAGTGACCATATTTAATATTGGCGCCTATGGGCGCGGTTGGCTCACTTTGGTCACTTTGGGGAGTCATAGCTCAGCCCGGTTTTGGGGGTATTGAGGCAAAATTTTCAGGAGGGGTAGAGGAACACTCACTCTAGGGGGCAAGGGGTGTAAAAATTTTGGGGGGCATTTTGGGGGCACCCCACATTTGCCAAAACTCAAGCCACATCCCTGCGATCCCCTTGAACCCCCAAGTTCTGAAAAAATTACCTCATACTCTTGAAGTGTTCCACTAAAGCCCCTGAAAATTTGGCCTGGATACCCCAAAACTGAACTGAGCTATAACTCCCCAAATTGACCGTATTTAACATTGGCACCCATGGGCGTGGTTGGCTCATTTTGGGGGTTAACCGCTCAGCACTCTTTGGGGCTATTGACCCCACATTTTCAGGGGGCGTGTAGAAACACTTCAAGAATGTGGGACAATTTTTTCAAATTTTTTGGGTTGACGGGGGCGGGGCTTATGTTTTTGTCTGAGGAAAACCACACCCCGCCCCCGTTGACCCCTAAAATCCTGAAAATATTGCCTCACACTGCTGAACTCTTTACTCACACGCCCTGAAAATGTGGGGTCGATAGCCCCAAAGAGTGCTGAGCGGTTAACCCCCAAATTGAGCCAACCGCGCCCATAGGCGCCAATGTTAAATACGGTCAATTTGGGGGGTCATAGCTCAGCCTGATTTTGGGGTATCAAGCCCAAATTTTCAGGAGCTTTAGAGGAACACTTCCAGAGTATGGACTAATTTTTTTAGAACTTGGGGGGTCAAGGGGACCGTAGGGATGTGGCTTGAGTTTCGGCAAATGTGGGGTGCCCCTAAAACGCCCCCCAAAATTTTTACACGCCTGGCCCCCTACAGTGAGTGTCCCTCTACCTCTCCTGAAAATTTGGCCTCGATACCCCAAAACCGGGCTGAGCTATGACCCCCAAATTGACCGTATTTAACATTGGCACCTAAGGGCCCGGTTGTCTCACTTTGGTCATTTTGGGGGGTCATAGCTCAGCCCGGTTTTGGGGTATCGAGGCCAAATTTTCAGGAGGGGTAGAGGGACACTCACTCTGGGGGGCCAGAGGTGTAAAAATGTTTGGGGGCATTTTGGGGGCACCCCACATTTGCCAAAACTCAGGCCACATCCCTGAGGTCCCCTTGAGATGCCAAGTTCTGAAAAAATTAGCTCATTCTCTTGAAGTGTTCCTCTAAAGCCTCTGAAAATTTGGCCTGGATACCCCAAAACCGGCTGAGCTATAACTCCCCAAATTGACCATATTTAAAATTGGCGCCTGTGGGCGTGGTTGGCTCATTTTGGGGGTTAAATGCTCAGCACTCTTTGGGGCTATTGACCCCACATTTTCAGGGTGTGTGTAGAAACACTTCAAGAATGTGGGACAATTTTTTCAAAATTTTAGGGGTCGTCGGGGGCGGGGCTTATGTTTTTGTCTGGGGAAAACCACGCCCCCTGCCCCCGTTGACCCCTAAAATCCTGAAAATATTGCCCCACACTGCTGAAGTCTTTCTACACACCCCCTGAAAATATGGGGTCGATAACCTCAAAGTGTGCTGAGCGGTTAACCCCCAAATTGAGCCAACCGTGCCCCTAGGCACCAATGTTAAATACGGTCATTTTGGGGGGTCATAGCTCATCCCGGTTTTGGGGTATCAAGCCCAAATTTTCAGGGGCTTTATAGAAACACTTCAAGAGTATGGGGTAATTTTTTCAGAACTTGGAGGGTCAAGGGTACCGCAGGGATGTGGCTTGAGTTTCGGCAAATGTGGGGTGCCCCCAAAACGCCTACCAAAATTTTTACACCCCTGATCCCCTAGAGTGAGAGTCCCTCTACCCCTCCTGAAGATTTGGCCTTGATACCCCAAAACCGGGCTGAGCTATGACCCCCCAAAGTGACCATATTTAATATTGGCGCCTATGGGCGCGGTTGGCTCACTTTGGTCACTTTGGGGAGTCATAGCTCAGCCCGGTTTTGGGGGTATTGAGGCAAAATTTTCAGGAGGGGTAGAGGAACACTCACTCTAGGGGGCAAGGGGTGTAAAAATTTTGGGGGGCATTTTGGGGGCACCCCACATTTGCCAAAACTCAAGCCACATCCCTGCGATCCCCTTGAACCCCCAAGTTCTGAAAAAATTACCTCATACTCTTGAAGTGTTCCACTAAAGCCCCTGAAAATTTGGCCTGGATACCCCAAAACCGAACTGAGCTATAACTCCCCAAATTGACCGTATTTAACATTGGCGCCCATGGGCGTGGTTGGCTCATTTTGGGGGTTAACCGCTCAGCACTCTTTGGGGCTATTGACCCCACATTTTCAGGGGGCGTGTAGAAACACTTCAAGAATGTGGGACAATTTTTTCAAATTTTTTGGGTTGACGGGGGCGGGGCTTATGTTTTTGTCTGAGGAAAACCACACCCCGCCCCCGTTGACCCCTAAAATCCTGAAAATATTGCCTCACACTGCTGAACTCTTTCCTCACACCCCCTGAAAATGTGGGGTCGATAGCCCCAAAGAGTGCTGAGCGGTTAACCCCCAAAAAGAGCCAACCGCGCCCATAGGAGCCAATGTTAAATACGGTCAATTTGGGGGGTCATAGCTCAGCCCTGTTTTAGGGTATCAAGCCAAAGTTTTCAGGAGCTTTAGAGGAACACTTCAAGAGTATGGGCTAATTATTTCAGAACTTGGGGGTTAAGGGGACCGTAGGGATGTGGCTTGAGTTTCGGCAAATGTGGGGTGCCCCTAAAACGCCCCCCAAAATTTTTACATGTCTGGCTCCCTAGAGTGAGTGTCCCTCTACCCCTCCTGAAAATTTGGCCTCGATACCCCAAAACCCAAAACCGGGCTGAGCTATAACTGTGGACCACAAGTGTGTAAACTCCTGAAGTCTTGGTTTATTACAATGTATTGAAGATAAGAGCTTCCAGATCGCTGCGCTGGATCTCACACTTCGTCGGCTGACTGACAGAGGACAGGGAACTAAAGAAATAGAAGAAAATGCAAACTAGTCTCCGTGTGACGTACTAGTCTGCTAATGGTATATTGTGTATGTTATCAGTAGCATTGTAAATAAAAGGGGGGAGGTTGGAGGAAAGAGTAGGGGAATGAGGAGTTAGTTGACTGTGTGGCTGTAGAATGCTGAGATACTCAGTTCTTGTTATGTGCTATGGCATATGTATATAGATGTTAGTGTAGAAGACCTCAGAAATGCATGGAAGGAAATGGTGTGCTGGATTACAAGGCTAGAAATCTTGCTGTTCTTGTATCATCAATATATATAATATGTATGGCAGGAATATGGACGATAACGAATTTTGTGTTGTAGGAATTGTGGGGTTTGAACCATGTGCCAGAATACATTGGGAATAAAAAAGGGAGGGTGGACACATGATATATAATTGAATTAAAAATGTATGTAATGGGTATATGTGATTACTGACCTCAAGATTTATATAAAAACCTCTGTGATTTCATTTAGCCCTTGTGGCTTCAAAGTGTTGAGTTTATACATCCAATAAATTTCTTTCCGATTTAGACATTGCACCCTATTAGGGGTGTCAGGCAAGACATGTTCAATAGGTAAGATCTTAAGATCCCTGTAATCCTGCTTATGTTGCAGGACCATATGTCGGGACAGCCCATGTTTCATGAATCATGACATTTTGAAATTTTCACCAGTGGCCACCGAAGTGAAATTATCAGTGGAATGTATAATAGATTTACAACACATGCAGCTCTTCTTGCCACATTTAGTAACTAAGTTTTTTCTTCCATCTACCACAATATTTGGTTCCTGCCTACGTAATTTACTCGGAGCTAATATATTTCTTAATGTAGGTGCTCTCCTGAATATTATGGAGGGATTTCTCGGTAAGACCTGATTTAATAAACGGTCATTTTGAAGAATATGCCAATTTTTTTGAAGAATTTCTCTGATTTCCGTATGTTGTTGATTATATGTGGTGATGAATTTTAGTTCATTCTCAAAATTATCATTTTTTTTTCGTGCTGGTTCCCTCAGTAATGAACTTTGATTATTTTTTTCCTTGACCTGTTTGAATGAATTGAATACCAAATCTTTAGGATATTTCTGCTGTATAAATCTCTGTTTCAGAACTTCTGATTGTTTGTCATAATCTATTTCAGTGGTACAGTTTCTACGGATTCTTTGGAATTGATTGTGCGGAATATTAGTAAGCCATTTTTTATAATGTCCACTGGAAAAATGGATGTAACTATTGGTATCCGCTGATTTAAAATAGGTTTTAGTGAAAATTCTGTCATCCTTTACATATAAAACAAGATCCAGAAAATTAATGGATTCTTCACCACTATCCTTATTAAAAGAAATACCCCAATTGCTATTGTTGAGAAAGCAGAAAAACGTAGTGGAGTCTATAATTTTCCTGTCAATGATGAAGATTAGGTCATCTATATATCTTCTATAAAAGATGATCCCCCTGTTAAAAATCCCCTGGAAGATAAAAACTTGCTCAAACAATCCCATAAAAATGTTGGGAAATGTCGGTGCTGCTTTAGAGCCCATTGCCACTCCCTTAATCTGATGGTAAGTTTTTTTCAGAAAATTAAAATAATTATTTTTCAAGATAAAAGTGAGCCCTGCTAAAATAAAGGATCTTTGGTTGGAGGACAGACGAGTATCTCTGGAAATGATGTATTCCACGCACAACAGACCAATATCTATGTCAATGTTAGTATATAAAGAAGATACATCCAGGCTTAAAAAGACATATGATTTTTCCCATCTGATGGTTTGAACTAATTTGAAAGGTGTGCAGAATCCTGGAGATAGCTTTTAAGGTTTCTTACGTGGGGTTGTAAAAGCACGTCCAAGTATTGAGCCAAATTGGACGTAAGGGAGCCTATCCCCGATATAATGGGTCTCCCAGGAGGGTTTCAGGCATCCTTGTGTATTTTAGGGAGGTGATAAAAAAATGGCATGCATGGACTCTGAATAGTCAGGAATTTCCTTTCATTATCATTTAAAATGTTCTCATCCCGTGCTTTGGAGATAAGTTTCTTATATGTGGGAATCATGTTTAAGAGTGGATTGGAAAAAACTTCTCTGTAATAATTATTGTCACTTAGTATCCTATGTGCTTCCTCCACATATACATTGTAGTCTTGGATGACTATACCCCCCCCTTATCTGCCGATCTAAGAACTATATTTTTATTCTTTCTTAGATTATTTAGTTCAGTAATATCGTTACGGCTCAAATTGTTATTTCTAAATGGCAGTGGTGCCGCAATTATTTCTTTGAGATCTTGCAGGGTAATGTCACAAAAAGTATCTATCTGGTGACTCTTACTTTCTATAGGATAGAAGTTCGATTTTTTTCTTAAGTCAAGATGACATGCCCTATTAGATGGGGAGCACTCCATACCATCATTAACTCCCTCTGCGGGATATTTGTCTGGTTTTGTAATAAAATGTCTTTTTAGGGTTAATTTCCTGATGAAAGTCTATAAATCCAAAAAGATATCAAAATATCTCGAAAAGTGACCGAAGTGAGCCAACCGCGCCCATAGGAGCCAATGTTAAATACGGTCACTTTGGGGGGTCATAGCTCAGCCCGGTTTTTGGGTATCAAGGTCAAATTTTCAGGAGGGGTAGAGGGACACTCACTCTAGGGGGCCAGGGGTGTAAAAATTTTGGGGGGCGTTTTAGGGGAACCCCACATTTGCCAAAACTCAAGCCACATCCCTGCGTCCCTTGACCCCCCAAGTTCTGAAAAAATTGGCCCATACTCGTGAATAATTCCTCTAAAGCCCCTGAAAATTTGGCCTTGATACCCCAAAACTGGGCTGAGCTATGACCCCCCAAAGTGACCATATTTAACATTGGCGCCTATGGGCGCGGTTGGCTCACTTTGGGGGTTAACCGCTCAGCACTCTTTGGGGCTATCGACCCCACATTTTCAGGGTGTGTGTAGAAAGACTTCAGCAGTGTGGGGCAATATTTTTAGGATTTTAGGGGTCAACGGGGGCGGGGATGTGGTTTTCCCCAGACAAAAAAATAAGCCCCGCCTCCGTCGACCCCAAAAATGTTGAAAAAATTGCCCCACATTCTTGAAGTGTTTCTACACACCCCCTGAAAATGTGGGGTCAATATCCCCAAAGAGTGCTGAGCGATTAACCCCCAAAGTGAGCCAACCGCGCCCATAGGCGCCAATGTTAAATGCGGTCAATTTGGGGGGTTATAGCTCAGCCCAGTTTTGCGGTATCCAGGCCAAATTTTCAGGGGCTTTAGAGGAACACTTCAAGAGTATGGGGTAATTTTTTCAGAACTTGGGGGTTAAGGGGACCGCAGGGATGTGGCTTGAGTTTCGGCAAATGTGGGGTGCCCCCAAAATGCCCCCCAACATTTTTACACCCCTGGCCCCCTAGAGTGAGTGTCCCTCTACCACTCCTGGAAATTTGGCCTCGATGCCCCAAAACCGGGCTGAGCTATGACCCCCAAATTGACCAAAGTGAGCCAACCGCGCCCATAGGCGCCAATGTTAAATACGGTCATTTTGGGGGGTCATGGCTCCGCCCGGTTTTTGAGTATCGAGGCCAAATTTTCAGGAGGGGTAGAGGGACACTCACTCTAGGGGGCAAGGGGTGTAAAAATGTTGGGGGGCGTTTTAGGGGCACCCCACATTTGCCAAAACTCAAGCCACATACCTGCGGTCCCCTTGAACCACCAAGTTCTGAAAAAATTACCCCTTACTCGTGAAGTGTTCCTCTAAAGCCCCTGAAAATTTGGCCTTGATACCCCAAACCCGGGCTGAGCTATGACCCCCCAAATTGACAGTATTTAACATTGGCGCCTATGGGCGCGGTTGGCTCACTTTGGGGGTTAACCGCTCAGCACTCTTTGGGGCTATCGACCCCACATTTTCAGGGTGTGTATAGAAAGACTTCAGCAGTGTGGGGCAATATTTTCAGGATTTTAGGGGTCAACGGGGGCGGGGGGCGTGGTTTTCCCCAGACAAAAAAATAAGCCTCGCCCCCGTCGACCCCCAAAAATTTGAAAAAATTGCCCCACATTCTTGAAGTGTTTCTACACACCCCCTAAAAATGTGGGGTCAATAGCCCCAAAGAGTGCTGATTGGTTAACCCCCAAATTGAGCCAACCACGCCCATAGGCGCCAATGTTAAATATGGTCAATTTGGGGAGTTATAGCTCAGCTCAGTTTTGGGATGTCCAGGCCAAATTTTCAGGGGCTTTAGAGGAACACTTCAAGAGTATGAGGTAATTTTTTCAGAACTTGGGGGCTCAAGGGGACCGCAGGGATGTGTCTTGAGTTTTGGCCAATGTGGGGTGCCCCCAAAACGCCCCCCAAAATGTTTACACCGCTGGCCCCCTAGAGTGAGTATCCCTCTACCCCTCCTGAAAATTTGACCTTGATACCCCAAAACTGGGCTGAGCTATGACCCCCCAAATGACCAAAGTGAGCCAACCGCACCCTTAGGCGCCAATGTTAAATACGGTCACTTTGGGGGGTCATAGCTCAGCCCGGCTTTGGGGTATCGAGGCCAAATTTTCAGGAGGGGTAGAGGGACACTCACTCTAGGGGGCCAGGGGTGTAAAAATTTTGGGGGGTGTTTTAGGGGCACCCCACATTTGCCGAAGCTCAAGCCACGTCCCTGCTGTCCTCTTGATCCCCAAGTTGTGAAAAAATTACTCCATACTCTGGAAGTGTTGCTCTAAAGCTCCTGAAAATTTGGGATTGATAGCCCAAAACCGGGCTGAGCTATGACCCCCCAAAATGACAGTATTTAACATTGGCGCCTATGGACGCGGTTGGCTCACTTTGGGGGTTAACCGCTCAGCACTCTTTGGGGCTATCGACCCCACATTTTCAGGGGGTGTGTAGAAAGACTTAAGCAGTGTGGGGCAATATTTTCAGGATTTTAGGGGTCAACGGGGGCGGGGGGCGTGGTTTTCCCCAGACAAAAAAATAATCCTCGCCCGCGTCGACCCCAAAAAATTTGAAAAAATTGCCCCACATTCTTGAAGTGTTTCTACACAACCCTTGAAAATGTGGGGTCAATATCCCCAAAGAGTGCTGAGCGGTTAACCCTCAAATTGAGCCAACCGTGCCCCTAGGCGCCAATGTTAAATATGGTCAGTTTGGGGAGTTATAGCTCTGCCCGGTTTTTGGGTATCCAGACCAAATTTTCAGGTCCTTTAGAGGAACACTTCAAGAGTACGAGTTAATTTTTTCAGAACTTGGGGGGCCAAGGGGACCGCAGGGATGTGGCTTGAGTTTTGGCAAATGTGGGGTGCCCCCAAAGCGCCCCCCAAAATTTTTACACCCCTGGTCCCTTAGAGTGAGTATCCCTCTACCCCTCCTGAAAATTTGGCCTTGATACCCCAAAACTGGGCTGAGCTATGACCCCCCAAATGACCAAAGTGAGCCAACCGTACCCTTAGGCGCCAATGTTAAATACGGTCACTTTGGGGGGTCATAGCTCAGCCCGATTTTGGGGTATCGAGGCCAAATTTTCAGGAGGGGTAGAGGGACACTCACTCTAGGGGACCAGGGGTGTAAAAATTTTGGGGGGCATTTTAGGGGCACCCCACATTTGTTGAAACTCAAGCCACATCCCTGTGGTCCCCTTGACGCCCAAAGTTCTGAAAAAATTATGCCATACTCTGGAAGTGTTCCTCTAAAGCCCCTGAAAATTTGGCCTTGATACCCCAAAATCCGGCTGAGCTATGACCCCCCAAATTGAACGTACTTAACATTGGCGCCTATGGGCGCGGTTGGCTCATGTTGGGGGTTAACCGCTCAGCACTCTTTGGGGCTATAGACCCCACATTTTCAGGTGGTGTGTAGAAAGACTTCAGCAGTGTGGGGCAATATTTTCAGGATTTTAGGGGTCAATGGGGGCGGGGGGCGTGGTTTTCCCCAGACAAAAAAATAATCCTCGCCCCCGTCGACCCCAAAAAATTTGAAAAAATTGCCCAACATTCTTGAAGTGTTTCTACACAACCCTTGAAAATGTGGGGTCAATATCCCCAAAGAGTGAGGGAATAATATGTGTGAGGGTACCTCAGGAGAGTTCCAAATGTGTGTGGGTAGAATATATATCCCAAGGGGGTAAAATTGAAAAAAGGTGAAAAATTTTTTTTTTTGGGCTTAGTCATTTTTCCGGCGTTTATCAGACTTTCAGATAGGGGAAATGTCAGTGAGCGCTCCGATTTCAGTTCCAGAGCGATTCGCCCAATGAGTCCTTGATATTTTGCCGTTTTCAGCCAATATTTTGGATTTTTGAAAATTTCACTTTTTTGTGAAAATATCCACTAAATGAGGGAATAATATATGTGAGGGTACCCCAGGAGAGTTCCAAATGTGTGTGGGTAGAATATATATCCCACGGGGGTAAAATTGAAAAAAGTTGAACAAATTTTTTTTTGTACTTAATCATTTTTCCGGCGTTTATCAGACTTTCAGATAGGGAAAATGTCAGTGAGCGTTCCGATTTCAGTTCCAGAGCGATTCGCCCAATGAGTCCTTGATATTTACTCGTTTTCAGCCAATTTTCTGGATTTTTGAAAATTTCACTTTTTTGTGAAAATATCCACTAAATGAGGGAATAATATGTGTGAGGGTACCCCAGGAGAGTTCCAAATGTGTGTGGGTAGAATATATATCCCACGGGGGTAAAATTGAAAAAAGTTGAACAAATTTTTTTTTTGGACTTAGTCATTTTTCCGGCGTTTATCAGACTTTCAGATAGGGGAAATGTCAGTGAGCGTTCCGATTTCAGTTCCAGAGCGATTCGCTCAATCAGTCCTTGATATTTAGTCGTTTTCAGCCAATTTTCTGGATTTTTGAAAATTTCACTTTTTTTGTGAAAATATCCACTAAATGAGGGAATAATATGTGTGAGGGTACCCCAGGAGAGTTCCAAATGTGTGTGGGTAGAATATATATCCCACGGGGGTAAAATTGAAAAAAGTTGAAAAATTTTTTTTTTTGGACTTAGTCATTTTTCTGGCGTTTATCAGACTTTCAGATAGGGGAAATGTCAGTGAGCGTTCCGATTTCAGTTCCAGAGCGATTCGCCCAATGAGTCCTTGATATTTATTCGTTTTCAGCCAATTTTCCGGATTTTTGAAAATTTCACTTTTTTGTGAAAATATCCTCTAAATGAGGGAATAACATGCGTGAGGGTACCCCAGGAGAGTTCCAAATGTGTGTGGGTAGAATATATATCCCACAGGATTAAAATTGAAAAAAGTTGAAAAATTTTTTTATTTTTGTACTTTTTCATTTTTCCGCCGTTTATCAGACTTTCAGATAGGGGAAATGTCAGTGAGCATTCCGATTTCAGTTCCAGAGCGATTCTCCGGATGAGTCCTTGATATTTAGTCATTTTCAGCCAATATTTTTGATTTTTGAAAATTTCACTTTTTTGTGAAAATATCCACTAAATGAGGGAATAATATGTGTGAGGGTACCCCAGGAGAGTTCCAAATGTGTGTGGGTAGAATATATATCCCACGGGGGTAAAATTGAAAAAAGTTGAAAAAAATTTTTTTTTTGGACTTCGTCATTTTTCCGCCGTTTATCAGACTTTCAGATAGGGGAAATGTCAGTGAGCGTTCCGATTTCAGTTCCAGAGCGATTCGCCCAATCAGTCCCTGATATTTAGTCGCTTTCAGCCAATTTTCTGGATTTTTGAAAATTTCACTTTTTTGTGAAAATATCCACTAAATGAGGGAATAATATGTGTGAGGGTACCCCAGGAGAGTTCCAAATGTGTGTGGGTAGAATATATATCCCACGGGGGTAAAATTGAAAAAAGTTGAACAAATTTTTTTTTGTACTTAGTCATTTTTCCGCCGTTTATCAGACTTTCAGATAGGGGAAATGTCAGTGAGCGTTCCGATTTCAGTTCCAGAGCGATTCGCCCAATCAGTCCTTGATATTTAGTCGTTTTCAGCCAATTTTTTGGATTTTTGAAAATTTCACTTTTTTGTGAAAATATCCACTAAATGAGGGAATAATATGTGTGAGGGTACCCCAGGAGAGTTCCAAATGTGTGTGGGTAGAATATATATCCCACGGGGGTAAAATTGAAAAAAGTTGAACAAATTTTTTTTTGTACTTAGTCATTTTTCCGGCGTTTATCAGACTTTCAGATAGGGAAAATGTCAGTGAGCGTTCCGATTTCAGTTCCAGAGCGATTCGCCCAATGAGTCCTTGATATTTAGTCGTTTTCAGCCAATTTTCTGGATTTTTGAAAATTTCACTTTTTTTGTGAAAATATCCACTAAATAAGGGAATAATATGTGTGAGGGTACCCCAGGAGAGTTCCAAATGTGTGTGGGTAGAATATATATCCCACGGGGGTAAAATTGAAAAAAGTTGAACAAATTTTTTTTTTGGACTTAGTCATTTTTCCGGCGTTTATCAGACTTTCAGATAGGGGAAATGTCAGTGAGCGTTCCGATTTCAGTTCCAGAGCGATTCGCCCAATCAGTCCTTGATATTTAGTCGTTTTCAGCCAATTTTTTGGATTTTTGAAAATTTCACTTTTTTTGTGAAAATATCCACTAAATGAGGGAATAATATGTGTGAGGGTACCCCAGGAGAGTTCCAAATGTGTGTGGGTAGAATATATATCCCACGGGGGTAAAATTGAAAAAAGTTTAAAAATTTTTTTTTTGGACTTAGTCATTTTTCCGGCGTTTATCAGACTTTCAGATAGGGGAAATGTCAGTGAGCGTTCCGATTTCAGTTCCAGACCGATTCGCCCAATGAGTCTTTGATATTTAGTCGTTTTCAGCCAATTTTCCGGATTTTTGAAAATTTCACTTTTTTGTGAAAATATCCTCTAAATGAGGGAATAACATGCGTGAGGGTACCCCAGGAGAGTTCCAAATGTGTGTGGGTAGAATATATATCCCACGGGGGTAAAATTGAAAAAAGTTGAAAAAAATTTTTTTTTTGGACTTAGTCATTTTTCCGCCGTTTATCAGACTTTCAGATAGGGGAAATGTCAGTGAGCGTTTTGATTTCAGTTCCAGAGCGATTCGCCCAATCAGTCCCTGATATTTAGTCGCTTTCAGCCAATTTTCTGCATTTTTGAAAATTTCACTTTTTTTGTGAAAATATCCACTAAATGAGGGAATAATATGTGTGAGGGCACCCCAGGAGAGTTCCAAATGTGTGTGGGTAGAATATATATCCCACGGGGGTAAAATTGAAAAAAGTTGAACAAATTTTTTTTTTGGACTTAGTCATTTTTCCGGCGTTTATCAGACTTCCAGATAGGGGAAATGTCAGTGAGCGTTTTGATTTCAGTTCCAGAGCGATTCGCCCAATCAGTCCCTGATATTTAGTCGCTTTCAGCCAATTTTCTGGATTTTTGAAAATTTCACTTTTTTTGTGAAAATATCCACTAAATGAGGGAATAATATGTGTGAGGGCACCCCAGGAGAGTTCCAAATGTGTGTGGGTAGAATATATATCCCATGGGGGTAAAATTGAAAAAGGTTGAATAATTTTTTTTTTTGGACTTAGTCATTTTTCCGCCGTTTATCAGACTTTCAGATAGGGGAAATGTCAGTGAGCGTTCCGATTTCAGTTCCAGAGCGATTCGCCCAATGAGTCCTTGATATTTAGTCGTTTTCAGCCAATTTTCTGGATTTTTGAAAATTTCACTTTTTTGTGAAAATATCCACTAAATGAGGGAATAATATGTGTGAGGGTACCCCAGGAGAGTTCCAAATGTGTGTGGGTAGAATATATATCCCACGGGGGTAAAATTGAAAAAAGTTGAAAAAATTTTTTATTTTTGTACTTTTTCATTTTTCCGGCGTTTATCAGACTTTCAGATAGGGGAAATGTCAGTGAGCGTTTCGATTTCAGTTCCAGAGCGAGCCGCCCAATGAGTCCTTGATATTTAGTCGTTTTCAGCCAATATTTTGGATTTTTGAAAATGTCACTTTTTTGTGAAAATATCCACTAATTGAGGGAATAATATATGTGAGGGTACCCCAGGAGAGTTCCAAATGTGTGTGGGTAGAATATATATTCCACGGGGGTAAAATTGAAAAAAGTTGAACAAATTTTTTTTTTTGTACTTAGTCATTTTCCCGGCGTTTATCAGACTTTCAGATAGGGAAAATGTCAGTGAGCGTTCCGATTTCAGTTCCAGAGTGATTCGCCCAATGAGTCCTTGATATTTACTCGTTTTCAGCCAATTTTCTGGATTTTTGAAAATTTCAGTTTTTTGTGAAAATATCCACTAAATGAGGGAATAATATGTGTGAGGGTACCCCAGGAGAGTTCCAAATGTGTGTGGGTAGAATATATATCCCACGGGGGAAAAATTGAAAAAACTTGAATACATTTTTTTTTTGGACTTAGTCATTTTTCCACCGTTTATCAGACTTTCAGATAGGGGAAATGTCAGTGAGCGTTCCGATTTCAGTTCCAGAGCGATTCGCCCAATGAGTCCTTGATATTTACTAGTTTTCAGCCAATTTTCCGGATTTTTTAAAATTTCACTTTTTTGTGAAAATATCCTCTAAATGAGGGAATAACATGTGTGAGGGTACCCCAGGAGAGTTCCAAATGTGTGTGGGTAGAATATATATCCCACAGGATTAAAATTGAAAAAAGTTGAAAAAATTTTTTATTTTTGTACTTTTTCATTTTTCCGGCGTTTATCAGACTTTCAAATAGGGGAAATGTCAGTGAGCTTTCTGATTTCAGTTCCAGAGCGATTCGCCCAATGAGTCCTTGATATTTAGTCGTTTTCAGCCAATTTTCTGGATTTTTGAAAATTTCACTTTTTTGTGAAAATATCCACTAAATGAGGGAATAATATGTGTGAGGGTACCCCAGGAGAGTTCCAAATGTGTGTGGGTAGAATATATATCCCACGGGGGTAAAATTGAAAAAAGTTGAAAAATTTTTTTTTTTGTACTTAGTCATTTTTCCGGCGTTTATCAGACTTTCAGATAGGGAAAATGTCAGTGAGCGTTCCGATTTCAGTTCCAGAGCGATTCGCCCAATGAGTCTTTGATATTAAGTCGTTTTCAGCCAATTTTCTGGATTTTTGAAAATTTCACTTTTTTTGTGAAAATATCCTCTAAATGAGGGAATAATATGTGTGAGGGTACCCCAGGAGAGTTCCAAATGTGTGTGGGTAGAATATATATCCCACGGGGGTAAAATTTTAAAAAGTTGAACAAATTTTTTTTTTGGACTTAGTCATTTTTCCGGCGTTTATCAGACTTTCAGATAGGGAAAATGTCAGTGAGCGTTCCGATTTCAGTTCCAGAGCGATTCGCCCAATGTGTCCTTGATATTTACTCGTTTTCAGCCAATTTTCTGGATTTTTGAAAATTTCACTTTTTTGTGAAAATATCCACTAAATGAGGGAATAATATGTGTGAGGGTACCCCAGGAGAGTTCCAAATGTGTGTGGGTAGAATATATATCCCACGGGGGTAAAATTGAAAAAAGTTGAAAGAATTTTTTTTTTGGACTTAGTCATTTGTCCTCCGTTTATCAGACTTTCAGATAGGGGAAATGTCAGTGAGCGTTCCGATTTCAGTTCCAGAGCGATTCGCCCAATCAGTCCCTGATATTTAGTCGTTTTCAGCCAATATTCTGGATTTTTGAAAATTTCACTTTTTTTGTGAAAATATCCACTAAATGAGGGAATAATATGTGTGAGGGTACCCGAGGAGAGTTCCAAATGTGTGTGGGTAGAATATATATCCCACGGGGGTAAAATTGAAAAAAGTTGAACAAATTTTTTTTTTAGACTTAGTCATTTTTCCGGCGTTTATCAGACTTTCAGATAGGGAAAATGTCAGTGAGCGTTCCGATTTCAGTTCCAGAGCGATTCGCCCAATGTGTCCTTGATATTTACTCGTTTTCAGCCAATTTTCTGGATTTTTGAAAATTTCACTTTTTTGTGAAAATATCCACTAAATGAGGGAATAATATGTGTGAGGGTACCCCAGGAGAGTTCCAAATGTGTGTGGGTAGAATATATATCCCACGGGGGTAAAATTGAAAAAAGTTGAAAAAAATTTTTTTTTGGACTCAGTAATTTTTCCGGCGTTTATCAGACTTTCAGATAGGGGAAATGTCAGTGAGCGTTCCGATTTCAGTTCCAGAGCGATTCGCCCAATCAGTCCCTGATATTTAGTCGTTTTCAGCCAATTTTCTGGATTTTTGAAAATTTCACTTTTTTTGTGAAAATATCCACTAAATGAGGGAATAATATGTGTGAGGGTACCCCAGGAGAGTTCCAAATGTGTGTGGGTAGAATATATATCCCACGGGGGTAAAATTGAAAAAAGTTGAACAAATTTTTTTTTTGGACTTAGTCATTTTTCCGGCGTTTATCAGACTTTCAGATAGGGAAAATGTCAGTGAGCGTTCCGATTTCAGTTCCAGAGCGATTCGCCCAATGAGTCTTTGATATTTAGTCGTTTTCAGCCAATTTTCTGGATTTTTGAAAATTTCACTTTTTTTGTGAAAATATCCTCTAAATGAGGGAATAATATGTGTGAGGGTACCCCAGGAGAGTTCCAAATGTGTGTGGGTAGAATATATATCCCACGGGGGTAAAATTTTAAAAAGTTGAACAAATTTTTTTTTGGACTTAGTCATTTTTCCGGCGTTTATCAGACTTTCAGATAGGGAAAATGTCAGTGAGCGTTCCGATTTCAGTTCCAGAGCGATTCGCCCAATGTGTCCTTGATATTTACTCGTTTTCAGCCAATTTTCTGGATTTTTGAAAATTTCACTTTTTTGTGAAAATATCCACTAAATGAGGGAATAATATGTGTGAGGGTACCCCAGGAGAGTTCCAAATGTGTGTGGGTAGAATATATATCCCACGGGGGTAAAATTGAAAAAAGTTGAAAGAATTTTTTTTTTGGACTTAGTCATTTTTCCGCCGTTTATCAGACTTTCAGATAGGGGAAATGTCAGTGAGCGTTCCGATTTCAGTTCCAGAGCGATTCGCCCAATCAGTCCCTGATATTTAGTCGTTTTCAGCCAATTTTCTGGATTTTTGAAAATTTCACTTTTTTTGTGAAAATATCCACTAAATGAGGGAATAATATGTGTGAGGGTACCCGAGGAGAGTTCCAAATGTGTGTGGGTAGAATATATATCCCACGGGGGTAAAATTGAAAAAAGTTGAACAAATTTTTTTTTTGGACTTAGTCATTTTTCCGGCGTTTATCAGACTTTCAGATAGGGAAAATGTCAGTGAGCGTTCCGATTTCAGTTCCAGAGCGATTCGCCCAATGTGTCCTTGATATTTACTCGTTTTCAGCCAATTTTCTGGATTTTTGAAAATTTCACTTTTTTGTGAAAATATCCACTAAATGAGGGAATAATATGTGTGAGGGTACCCCAGGAGAGTTCCAAATGTGTGTGGGTAGAATATATATCCCACGGGGGTAAAATTGAAAAAAGTTGAAAAATTTTTTTTTTTGGACTTAGTCATTTTTCGCCGTTTATCAGACTTTCAGATAGGGGAAATGTCAGTGAGCGTTCCGATTTCAGTTCCAGAGCGATTCGCCCAATCAGTCCCTGATATTTAGTCGTTTGCAGCCAATTTTCTGGATTTTTGAAAATTTCACTTTTTTTGTGAAAATATCCACTAAATGAGGGAATAATATGTGTGAGGGTACCCCAGGAGAGTTCCAAATGTGTGTGGGTAGAATATATATCCCACGGGGGTAAAATTGAAAAAAGTTGAAAAAATTTTTTTTTTGGACTTAGTCATTTTTCCGGCGTTTATCAGACTTTCAGATAGGGAAAATGTCAGTGAGCGTTCCGATTTCAGTTCCAGAGCGATTCGCCCAATGAGTCTTTGATATTAAGTCGTTTTCAGCCAATTTTCTGGATTTTTGAAAATTTCACTTTTTTTGTGAAAATATCCTCTAAATGAGGGAATAATATGTGTGAGGGTACCCCAGGAGAGTTCCAAATGTGTGTGGGTAGAATATATATCCCACGGGGGTAAAATTTTAAAAAGTTGAACAAATTTTTTTTTTGGACTTAGTCATTTTTCCGGCGTTTATCAGACTTTCAGATAGGGAAAATGTCAGTGAGCGTTCCGATTTCAGTTCCAGAGCGATTCGCCCAATGTGTCCTTGATATTTACTCGTTTTCAGCCAATTTTCTGGATTTTTGAAAATTTCACTTTTTTGTGAAAATATCCACTAAATGAGGGAATAATATGTGTGAGGGTACCCCAGGAGAGTTCCAAATGTGTGTGGGTAGAATATATATCCCATGGGGGTAAAATTGAAAAAAGTTGAAAGAATTTTTTTTTTGGACTTAGTCATTTGTCCTCCGTTTATCAGACTTTCAGATAGGGGAAATGTCAGTGAGCGTTCCGATTTCAGTTCCAGAGCGATTCGCCCAATCAGTCCCTGATATTTAGTCGTTTTCAGCCAATATTCTGGATTTTTGAAAATTTCACTTATTTTGTGAAAATATCCACTAAATGAGGGAATAATATGTGTGAGGGTACCTGAGGAGAGTTCCAAATGTGTGTGGGTAGAATATATATCCCACGGGGGTAAAATTGAAAAAAGTTGAACAAATTTTTTTTTGGACTTAGTCATTTTTCCGGCGTTTATCAGACTTTCAGATAGGGAAAATGTCAGTGAGCGTTCCGATTTCAGTTCCAGAGCGATTCGCCCAATGTGTCCTTGATATTTACTCGTTTTCAGCCAATTTTCTGGATTTTTGAAAATTTCACTTTTTTGTGAAAATATCCACTAAATGAGGGAATAATATGTGTGAGGGTACCCCAGGAGAGTTCCAAATGTGTGTGGGTAGAATATATATCCCACGGGGGTAAAATTGAAAAAAGTTGAAAAAAATTTTTTTTGGACTTAGTCATTTTTCGCCGTTTATCAGACTTTCAGATAGGGGAAATGTCAGTGAGCGTTCCGATTTCAGTTCCAGAGCGATTCGCCCAATCAGTCCCTGATATTTAGTCGTTTTCAGCCAATTTTCTGGATTTTTGAAAATTTCACTTTTTTTGTGAAAATATCCACTAAATGAGGGAATAATATGTGTGAGGGTACCCCAGGAGAGTTCCAAATGTGTGTGGGTAGAATATATATCCCACGGGGGTAAAATTGAAAAAAGTTGAACAAATTTTTTTTTGGACTTAATCATTTTTCCGGCGTTTATCAGACTTTCAGATAGGGAAAATGTCAGTGAGCGTTCCGATTTCAGTTCCAGAGCGATTCGCCCAATGAGTCTTTGATATTTAGTCGTTTTCAGCCAATTTTCTGGATTTTTGAAAATTTCACTTTTTTTGTGAAAATATCCTCTAAATGAGGGAATAATATGTGTGAGGGTACCCCAGGAGAGTTCCAAATGTGTGTGGGTAGAATATATATCCCACGGGGGTAAAATTTTAAAAAGTTGAACAAATTTTTTTTTTGGACTTAGTCATTTTTCCGGCGTTTATCAGACTTTCAGATAGGGAAAATGTCAGTGAGCGTTCCGATTTCAGTTCCAGAGCGATTTGCCCAATGTGTCCTTGATATTTACTCGTTTTCAGCCAATTTTCTGGATTTTTGAAAATTTCACTTTTTTGTGAAAATATCCACTAAATGAGGGAATAATATGTGTGAGGGTACCCCAGGAGAGTTCCAAATGTGTGTGGGTAGAATATATATCCCACGGGGGTAAAATTGAAAAAAGTTGAAAAATTTTTTTTTTTGGACTTAGTCATTTTTCGCCGTTTATCAGACTTTCAGATAGGGGAAATGTCAGTGAGCGTTCCGATTTCAGTTCCAGAGCGATTCGCCCAATCAGTCCCTGATATTTAGTCGTTTTCAGCCAATTTTCTGGATTTTTGAAAATTTCACTTTTTTTGTGAAAATATCCACTAAATGAGGGAATAATATGTGTGAGGGTACCCCAGGAGAGTTCCAAATGTGTGTGGGTAGAATATATATCCCACGGGGGTAAAATTGAAAAAAGTTGAAAAAATTTTTTTTTTGGACTTAGTCATTTTTCCGGCGTTTATCAGACTTTCAGATAGGGAAAATGTCAGTGAGCGTTCCGATTTCAGTTCCAGAGCGATTCGCCCAATGAGTCTTTGATATTAAGTCGTTTTCAGCCAATTTTCTGGATTTTTGAAAATTTCACTTTTTTTGTGAAAATATCCTCTAAATGAGGGAATAATATGTGTGAGGGTACCCCAGGAGAGTTCCAAATGTGTGTGGGTAGAATATATATCCCACGGGGGTAAAATTTTAAAAAGTTGAACAAATTTTTTTTTTGGACTTAGTCATTTTTCCGGCGTTTATCAGACTTTCAGATAGGGAAAATGTCAGTGAGCGTTCCGATTTCAGTTCCAGAGCGATTCGCCCAATGTGTCCTTGATATTTACTCGTTTTCAGCCAATTTTCTGGATTTTTGAAAATTTCACTTTTTTGTGAAAATATCCACTAAATGAGGGAATAATATGTGTGAGGGTACCCCAGGAGAGTTCCAAATGTGTGTGGGTAGAATATATATCCCACGGGGGTAAAATTGACAAAAGTTGAAAGAATTTTTTTTTTGGACTTAGTCATTTGTCCTCCGTTTATCAGATTTTCAGATAGGGGAAATGTCAGTGAGCGTTCCGATTTCAGTTCCAGAGCGATTCGCCCAATCAGTCCCTGATATTTAGTCGTTTTCAGCCAATATTCTGGATTTTTGAAAATTTCACTTTTTTTGTGAAAATATCCACTAAATGAGGGAATAATATGTGTGAGGGTACCTGAGGAGAGTTCCAAATGTGTGTGGGTAGAATATATATCCCACGGGGGTAAAATTGAAAAAAGTTGAACAAATTTTTTTTTTGGACTTAGTCATTTTTCCGGCGTTTATCAGACTTTCAGATAGGGAAAATGTCAGTGAGCGTTCCGATTTCAGTTCCAGAGCGATTCGCCCAATGTGTCCTTGATATTTACTCGTTTTCAGCCAATTTTCTGGATTTTTGAAAATTTCACTTTTTTGTGAAAATATCCACTAAATGAGGGAATAATATGTGTGAGGGTACCCCAGGAGAGTTCCAAATGTGTGTGGGTAGAATATATATCCCACGGGGGTAAAATTGAAAAAAGTTGAAAAAAAATTTTTTTTGGACTTAGTCATTTTTCGCCGTTTATCAGACTTTCAGATAGGGGAAATGTCAGTGAGCGTTCCGATTTCAGTTCCAGAGCGATTCGCCCAATCAGTCCCTGATATTTAGTCGTTTTCAGCCAATTTTCTGGATTTTTGAAAATTTCACTTTTTTTGTGAAAATATCCACTAAATGAGGGAATAATATGTGTGAGGGTACCCCAGGAGAGTTCCAAATGTGTGTGGGTAGAATATATATCCCACGGGGGTAAAATTGAAAAAAGTTGAACAAATTTTTTTTTGGACTTAGTCATTTTTCCGGCGTTTATCAGACTTTCAGATAGGGAAAATGTCAGTGAGCGTTCCGATTTCAGTTCCAGAGCGATTCGCCCAATGAGTCTTTGATATTTAGTCGTTTTCAGCCAATTTTCTGGATTTTTGAAAATTTCACTTTTTTTGTGAAAATATCCTCTAAATGAGGGAATAATATGTGTGAGGGTACCCCAGGAGAGTTCCAAATGTGTGTGGGTAGAATATATATCCCACGGGGGTAAAATTTTAAAAAGTTGAACAAATTTTTTTTTTGGACTTAGTCATTTTTCCGGCGTTTATCAGACTTTCAGATAGGGAAAATGTCAGTGAGCGTTCCGATTTCAGTTCCAGAGCGATTCGCCCAATGTGTCCTTGATATTTACTCTTTTTCAGCCAATTTTCTGGATTTTTGAAAATTTCACTTTTTTGTGAAAATATCCACTAAATGAGGGAATAATATGTGTGAGGGTACCCCAGGAGAGTTCCAAATGTGTGTGGGTAGAATATATATCCCACGGGGGTAAAATTGAAAAAAGTTGAAAGAATTTTTTTTTTGGACTTAGTCATTTTTCCGCCGTTTATCAGACTTTCAGATAGGGGAAATGTCAGTGAGCGTTCCGATTTCAGTTCCAGAGCGATTCGCCCAATCAGTCCCTGATATTTAGTCGTTTTCAGCCAATTTTCTGGATTTTTGAAAATTTCACTTTTTTTGTGAAAATATCCACTAAATGAGGGAATAATATGTGTGAGGGTACCCGAGGAGAGTTCCAAATGTGTGTGGGTAGAATATATATCCCACAGGGGTAAAATTGAAAAAAGTTGAACAAATTTTTTTTTGGACTTAGTCATTTTTCCGGCGTTTATCAGACTTTCAGATAGGGAAAATGTCAGTGAGCGTTTCGATTTCAGTTCCAGAGCGATTCGCCCAATGTTTCCTTGATATTTACTCTTTTTCAGCCAATTTTCTGGATTTTTGAAAATTTCACTTTTTTGTGAAAATATCCACTAAATGAGGGAATAATATGTGTGAGGGTACCCCAGGAGAGTTCCAAATGTGTGTGGGTAGAATATATATCCCACGGGGGTAAAATTGAAAAAAGTTGAAAGAATTTTTTTTTTGGACTTAGTCATTTTTCCGCCGTTTATCAGACTTTCAGATAGGGGAAATGTCAGTGAGCGTTCCGATTTCAGTTCCAGAGCGATTCGCCCAATCAGTCCCTGATATTTAGTCGTTTTCAGCCAATTTTCTGGATTTTTGAAAATTTCACTTTTTTTGTGAAAATATCCACTAAATGAGGGAATAATATGTGTGAGGGTACCCGAGGAGAGTTCCAAATGTGTGTGGGTAGAATACATATCCCACAGGGGTAAAATTGAAAAAAGTTGAACAAATTTTTTTTTTGGACTTAGTCATTTTTCCGGCGTTTATCAGACTTTCAGATAGGGAAAATGTCAGTGAGCGTTCCGATTTCAGTTCCAGAGCGATTCGCCCAATGTGTCCTTGATATTTACTCGTTTTCAGCCAATTTTCTGGATTTTTGAAAATTTCACTTTTTTGTGAAAATATCCACTAAATGAGGGAATAATATGTGTGAGGGTACCCCAGGAGAGTTCCAAATGTGTGTGGGTAGAATATATATCCCACGGGGGTAAAATTGAAAAAAGTTGAAAAAATTTTTTTTTTGGACTTAGTCATTTTTCCGGCGTTTATCAGACTTTCAGATAGGGGAAATGTCAGTGAGCGTTCCGATTTCAGTTCCAGAGCGATTCGCCCAATGAGTCCTTGATATTTAGTCGTTTTCAGCCAATTTTCTGGATTTTTGAAAATTTCACTTTTTTGTCAAAATATCCTCTAAATGAGGGAATAACATGTGTGAGGGTACCCCAGGAGAGTTCCAAATGTGTGTGGGTAGAATATATATCCCACAGGATTAAAATTGAAAAAAGTTGAAAAAATTTTTATTTTTATACTTTTTCATTTTTCCTGCGTTTATCAGACTTTCAGATAGGGGAAATGTCAGTGAGCGTTCCGATTTCATTTCCAGAGCGATTCTCCGGATTAGTCCTTGATATTTAGTCATTTTCAGCCAATATTTTGGATTTTTGAAAATTTCACTTTTTTGTGAAAATATCCACTAAATGAGGGAATAATATATGTGAGGGTACCCCAGGAGATTTCCAAATGTGTGTGGGTAGAATATATATCCCACGGGGGTAAAATTTTAAAAAGTTTAACAAATTTTTTTTTTGGACTTAGTCATTTTTCCGGCGTTTATCAGACTTTCAGATAGGGAAAATGTCAGTGATCGTTCCGATTTCAGTTCCAGAGCGATTCGTCCAATGTGTCCTTGATATTTACTCGTTTTCAGCCAATTTTCTGGATTTTTGAAAATTTCACTTTTTTGTGAAAATATCCACTAAATGAGGGAATAATATGTGTGAGGGTACCCCAGGAGAGTTCCAAATGTGTGTGGGTAGAATATATATCCCACGGGGGTAAAATTGAAAAAAGTTGAACAAATTTTTTTTTTGGACTTAGTCATTTTTCCGGCGTTTATCAGACTTTCAGATAGGGGAAATGTCAGTGAGCGTTCCGATTTCATTTCCAGAGCGATTCTCCAGATGAGTCCTTGATATTTAGTCATTTTCAGCCAATATTTTGGATTTTTGAAAATGTCACTTTTTTGTGAAAATATCCACTAAATGAGGGAATAATATATGTGAGCGTACCCCAGGAGATTTCCAAATGTGTGTGGGTAGAATATATATCCCACAGGGGTAAAATTGAAAAAAGTTGAAAGAATTTTTTTTTTGGACTTAGTCATTTTTCCGCCGTTTATCAGACTTTCAGATAGGGGAAATGTCAGTGAGCGTTCCGATTTCAGTTCCAGAGCGATTCGCCCAATCAGTCCCTGATATTTAGTCGTTTTCAGCCAATTTTCTGGATTTTTGAAAATTTCACTTTTTTTGTGAAAATATCCACTAAATGGGGGAATAATATGTGTGAGGGTACCCGAGGAGAGTTCCAAATGTGTGTGGGTAGAATATATATCCCACGGGGGTAAAATTGAAAAAAGTTGAACAAATTTTTTTTTTGGACTTAGTCATTTTTCCGGCGTTTATTAGACTTTCAGATAGGGAAAATGTCAGTGAGCGTTCCGATTTCAGTTCCAGAGCGATTCGCCCAATGTGTCCTTGATATTTACTCGTTTTCAGCCAATTTTCTGGATTTTTGAAAATTTCACTTTTTTGTGAAAATATCCACTAAATGAGGGAATAATATGTGTGAGGGTACCCCAGGAGAGTTCCAAATGTGTGTGGGTAGAATATATATCCCACGGGGGTAAAATTGAAAAAAGTTGAAAAATTTTTTTTTTTGGACTTAGTCATTTTTCGCCGTTTATCAGACTTTCAGATAGGGGAAATGTCAGTGAGCGTTCCGATTTCAGTTCCAGAGCGATTCGCCCAATCAGTCCCTGATATTTAGTCGTTTTCAGCCAATTTTCTGGATTTTTGAAAATTTCACTTTTTTTGTGAAAATATCCACTAAATGAGGGAATAATATGTGTGAGGGTACCCCAGGAGAGTTCCAAATGTGTGTGGGTAGAATATATATCCCACGGGGGTAAAATTGAAAAAAGTTGAAAAAAATTTTTTTTTGGACTTAGTCATTTTTCCGGCGTTTATCAGACTTTCAGATAGGGGAAATGTCAGTGAGCGTTCCGATTTCAGTTCCAGAGCGATTCGCCCAATGAGTCCTTGATATTTAGTCGTTTTCAGCCAATTTTCTGGATTTTTGAAAATTTCACTTTTTTGTGAAAATATCCTCTAAATGAGGGAATAACATGTGTGAGGGTACCCCAGGAGAGTTCCAAATGTGTGTGGGTAGAATATATATCCCACAGGATTAAAATTGAAAAAAGTTGAAAATTTTTTTTATTTTTATACTTTTTCATTTTTCCTGCGTTTATCAGACTTTCAGATAGGGGAAATGTCAGTGAGCGTTCCGATTTCAGTTCCAGAGCGATTCGCCCAATGAGTCCTTGATATTTAGTCGTTTTCAGCCAATTTTCTGGATTTTTGAAAATTTCACTGTTTTGTGAAAATATCCACTAAATGAGGGAATAATATGTGTGAGGGTACCCCAGGAGAGTTCCAAATGTGTGTGGGTAGAATATATATCCCACGGGGGTAAAATTGAAAAAAGTTGAAAAAATTTTTTTTTGGACTTAGTCATTTTTCCGGCGTTTATCAGACTTTCAGATAGGGGAAATGTCAGTGAGCGTTCCGATTTCAGTTCCAGAGCGAGTCGCCCAATGAGTCCTTGATATTTAGTCGTTTTCAGCCAATATTTTGGATTTTTGAAAATGTCACTTTTTTGTGAAAATATCCACTAAATGAGGGAATAATATATGTGAGGGTACCCCAGGAGAGTTCCAAATGTGTGTGGGTAGAATATAAATCCTACAGGGGTAAAATTGAAAAAAGTTGAACAAATTTTTTTTTTGTACTTAGTCATTTTTCCGGCGTTTATCAGACTTTCAGATAGGGAAAATGTCAGTGAGCGTTCCGATTTCAGTTCCAGAGCGATTCGCCCAATGAGTCTTTGATATTTAGTCGTTTTCAGCCAATTTTCTGGATTTTTGAAAATTTCACTTTTTTTGTGAAAATATCCTCTAAATAAGGGAATAATATGTGTGAGGGTACCCCAGGAGAGTTCCAAATGTGTGTGGGTAGAATATATATCCCACGGGGGTAAAATTTTAAAAAGTTGAACAAATTTTTTTTTTGGACTTAGTCATTTTTCCGGCGTTTATCAGACTTTCAGATAGGGAAAATGTCAGTGAGCGTTCCGATTTCAGTTCCAGAGCGATTCGCCCAATGTGTCCTTGATATTTACTCGTTTTCAGCCAATTTTCTGGATTTTTGAAAATTTCACTTTTTTGTGAAAATATCCACTAAATGAGGGAATAATATGTGTGAGGGTACCCCAGGAGAGTTCCAAATGTGTGTGGGTAGAATATATATCCCACGGGGGTAAAATTGAAAAAAGTTGAAAGAATTTTTTTTTTGGACTTAGTCATTTTTCCGCCGTTTATCAGACTTTCAGATAGGGGAAATGTCAGTGAGCGTTCCGATTTCAGTTCCAGAGCAATTCGCCCAATCAGTCCCTGATATTTAATCGTTTTCAGCCAATTTTCTGGATTTTTGAAAATTTCACTTTTTTTGTGAAAATATCCACTAAATGAGGGAATAATATGTGTGAGGGTACCCCAGGAGAGTTCCAAATGTGTGTGGGTAGAATATATATCCCACAGGATTAAAATTGAAAAAAGTTGAAATTTTTTTTTATTTTTATACTTTTTATTTTTCCTGCGTTTATCAGACTTTCAGATAGGGGAAATGTCAGTGAGCATTCCGATTTCTTTTACGGAGCGATTCTCCGGATTAGTCCTTGATATTTAGTCATTTTCAGCCAATATTTTGGATTTTTGAAAATTTCACTTTTTTGTGAAAATATCCACTAAATGAGGGAATAATATATGTGAGGGTACCCCAGGAGATTTCCAAATGTGTGTGGGTAGAATATATATCCCACGGGGGTAAAATTGAAAAAAGTTGAACAAATTTTTTTTTTGGACTTAGTCATTTTTCGCCGTTTATCAGACTTTCAGATAGGGGAAATGTCAGTGAGCGTTCCGATTTCAGTTCCAGAGCGATTTGCCCAATGAGTCCTTGATATTTAGTCGTTTTCAGCCAATTTTCTGGATTTTTGAAAATTTCACTTTTTTGTGAAAATATCCACTAAATGAGGGAATAATATGTGTGAGGGTACCCCAGGAGAGTTCCAAATGTGTGTGGGTAGAATATATATCCCACGGGGGTAAAATTGAAAAAAGTTGAAAAATTTTTTTTTTGGACTGAGTCATTTTTCCGGCGTTTATCAGACTTTCAGATAGGGGAAATGTCAGTGAGCGTTCCGATTTCAGTTCCAGAGCGAGTCGCCCAATGAGTCCTTGATATTTAGTCGTTTTCAGCCAATATTTTGGATTTTTGAAAATGTCACTTTTTTGTGAAAATATCCACTAAATGAGGGAATAATATATGTAAGGGTACCCCAGGAGAGTTCCAAATGTGTGTGGGTAGAATATAAATCCTACAGCGGTAAAATTGAAAAAAGTTGAACAAATTTTTTTTTTTGGACTTAGTCATTTTTCCGGCGTTTATCAGACTTTCACATAGGGAAAATGTCAGTGAGCGTTCCGATTTCAGTTCCAGAGCGATTCGCCCAATGAGTCTTTGATATTTAGTCGTTTTCAGCCAATTTTCTGGATTTTTGAAAATTTCACTTTTTTTGTGAAAATATCCTCTAAATGAGGGAATAATATGTGTGAGGGTACCCCAGGAGAGTTCCAAATGTGTGTGGGTAGAATATATATCCCACGGGGGTAAAATTTTAAAAAGTTGAACAAATTTTTTTTTTGGACTTAGTCATTTTTCCGGCGTTTATCAGACTTTCAGATAGGGAAAATGTCAGTGAGCATTCCGATTTCAGTTCCAGAGCGATTCGCCCAATGTGTCCTTGATATTTACTCGTTTTCAGCCAATTTTCTGGATTTTTGAAAATTTCACTTTTTTGTGAAAATATCCACTAAATGAGGGAATAATATGTGTGAGGGTACCCCAGGAGAGTTCCAAATGTGTGTGGGTAGAATATATATCCCACAGGGGTAAAATTGAAAAAAGTTGAAAGAATTTTTTTTTTGGACTTAGTCATTTTTCCGCCGTTTATCAGACTTTCAGATAGGGGAAATGTCAGTGAGCGTTCCGATTTCAGTTCCAGAGCGATTCGCCCAATCAGTCCCTGATATTTAGTCGTTTTCAGCCAATTTTCTGGATTTTTGAAAATTTCACTTTTTTGTGAAAATATCCACTAAATGAGGGAATAATATGTGTGAGGGTACCCGAGGAGAGTTCCAAATGTGTGTGGGTAGAATATATATCCCACGGGGGTAAAATTGAAAAAAGTTGAACAAATTTTTTTTTTGGACTTAGTCATTTTTCCGGCGTTTATCAGACTTTCAGATAGGGAAAATGTCAGTGAGCGTTCCGATTTCAGTTCCAGAGCGATTCGCCCAATGTGTCCTTGATATTTACTCGTTTTCAGCCAATTTTCTGGATTTTTGAAAATTTCACTTTTTTGTGAAAATATCCACTAAATGAGGGAATAATATGTGTGAGGGTACCCCAGGAGAGTTCCACATGTGTGTGGGTAGAATATATATCCCACGGGGGTAAAATTGAAAAAAGTTGAACAAATTTTTTTTTTGGACTTAGTCATTTTTCCGCCGTTTATCAGACTTTCAGATAGGGGAAATGTCAGTGAGCGTTCCGATTTCAGTTCCAGAGCGATTCGCCCAATCAGTCCCTGATATTTAGTCGTTTTCAGCCAATTTTCTGGATTTTTGAAAATTTCACTTTTTTTGTGAAAATATCCTCTAAATGAGGGAATAATATATGTGAGGGTACCCCAGGAGAGTTCCAAATGTGTGTGGGTAGAATATATATCCCACGGGGGTAAAATTTTAAAAAGTTGAACAAATTTTTTTTTGGACTTAGTCATTTTTCCGGCGTTTATCAGACTTTCAGATAGGGAAAATGTCAGTGAGCGTTCCGATTTCAGTTCCAGAGCGATTCGCCCAATGTGTCCTTGATATTTACTCGTTTTCAGCCAATTTTCTGGATTTTTGAAAATTTCACTTTTTTGTGAAAATATCCACTAAATGAGGGAATAATATGTGTGAGGGTACCCGAGGAGAGTTCCAAATGTGTGTGGGTAGAATATATATCCCACGGGGGTAAAATTGAAAAAAGTTGAACAAATTTTTTTTTTGGACTTAGTCATTTTTCCGGCGTTTATCAGACTTTCAGATAGGGAAAATGTCAGTGAGCGTTCCGATTTCAGTTCCAGAGCGATTCGCCCAATGTGTCCTTGATATTTACTCGTTTTCAGCCAATTTTCTGGATTTTTGAAAATTTCACTTTTTTGTGAAAATATCCACTAAATGAGGGAATAATATGTGTGAGGGTACCCCAGGAGAGTTCCAAATGTGTGTGGGTAGAATATATATCCCACGGGGGTAAAATTGAAAAAAGTTGAAAGAATTTTTTTTTTGGACTTAGTCATTTTTCCGCCGTTTATCAGACTTTCAGATAGGGGAAATGTCAGTGAGCGTTCCGATTTCAGTTCCAGAGCAATTCGCCCAATCAGTCCCTGATATTTAATCGTTTTCAGCCAATTTTCTGGATTTTTGAAAATTTCACTTTTTTTGTGAAAATATCCACTAAATGAGGGAATAATATGTGTGAGGGTACCCCAGGAGAGTTCCAAATGTGTGTGGGTAGAATATATATCCCACAGGATTAAAATTGAAAAAAGTTGAAATTTTTTTTTATTTTTATACTTTTTATTTTTCCTGCGTTTATCAGACTTTCAGATAGGGGAAATGTCAGTGAGCATTCCGATTTCTTTTACGGAGCGATTCTCCGGATTAGTCCTTGATATTTAGTCATTTTCAGCCAATATTTAGGATTTTTGAAAATTTCACTTTTTTGTGAAAATATCCACTAAATGAGGGAATAATATATGTGAGGGTACCCCAGGAGATTTCCAAATGTGTGTGGGTAGAATATATATCCCACGGGGGTAAAATTGAAAAAAGTTGAACAAATTTTTTTTTTGGACTTAGTCATTTTTCGCCGTTTATCAGACTTTCAGATAGGGGAAATGTCAGTGAGCGTTCCGATTTCAGTTCCAGAGCGATTTGCCCAATGAGTCCTTGATATTTAGTCGTTTTCAGCCAATTTTCTGGATTTTTGAAAATTTCACTTTTTTGTGAAAATATCCACTAAATGAGGGAATAATATGTGTGAGGGTACCCCAGGAGAGTTCCAAATGTGTGTGGGTAGAATATATATCCCACGGGGGTAAAATTGAAAAAAGTTGAAAAATTTTTTTTTTGGACTGAGTCATTTTTCCGGCGTTTATCAGACTTTCAGATAGGGGAAATGTCAGTGAGCGTTCCGATTTCAGTTCCAGAGCGAGTCGCCCAATGAGTCCTTGATATTTAGTCGTTTTCAGCCAATATTTTGGATTTTTGAAAATGTCACTTTTTTGTGAAAATATCCACTAAATGAGGGAATAATATATGTAAGGGTACCCCAGGAGAGTTCCAAATGTGTGTGGGTAGAATATAAATCCTACAGGGGTAAAATTGAAAAAAGTTGAACAAATTTTTTTTTTGGACTTAGTCATTTTTCCGGCGTTTATCAGACTTTCACATAGGGAAAATGTCAGTGAGCGTTCCGATTTCAGTTCCAGAGCGATTCGCCCAATGAGTCTTTGATATTTAGTCGTTTTCAGCCAATTTTCTGGATTTTTGAAAATTTCACTTTTTTTGTGAAAATATCCTCTAAATGAGGGAATAATATGTGTGAGGGTACCCCAGGAGAGTTCCAAATGTGTGTGGGTAGAATATATATCCCACGGGGGTAAAATTTTAAAAAGTTGAACAAATTTTTTTTTTGGACTTAGTCATTTTTCCGGCGTTTATCAGACTTTCAGATAGGGAAAATGTCAGTGAGCGTTCCGATTTCAGTTCCAGAGCGATTCGCCCAATGTGTCCTTGATATTTACTCGTTTTCAGCCAATTTTCTGGATTTTTGAAAATTTCACTTTTTTGTGAAAATATCCACTAAATGAGGGAATAATATGTGTGAGGGTACCCCAGGAGAGTTCCAAATGTGTGTGGGTAGAATATATATCCCACAGGGGTAAAATTGAAAAAAGTTGAAAGAATTTTTTTTTTGGACTTAGTCATTTTTCCGCCGTTTATCAGACTTTCAGATAGGGGAAATGTCAGTGAGCGTTCCGATTTCAGTTCCAGAGCGATTCGCCCAATCAGTCCCTGATATTTAGTCGTTTTCAGCCAATTTTCTGGATTTTTGAAAATTTCACTTTTTTGTGAAAATATCCACTAAATGAGGGAATAATATGTGTGAGGGTACCCGAGGAGAGTTCCAAATGTGTGTGGGTAGAATATATATCCCACGGGGGTAAAATTGAAAAAAGTTGAACAAATTTTTTTTTTGGACTTAGTCATTTTTCCGGCGTTTATCAGACTTTCAGATAGGGAAAATGTCAGTGAGCGTTCCGATTTCAGTTCCAGAGCGATTCGCCCAATGTGTCCTTGATATTTACTCGTTTTCAGCCAATTTTCTGGATTTTTGAAAATTTCACTTTTTTGTGAAAATATCCACTAAATGAGGGAATAATATGTGTGAGGGTACCCCAGGAGAGTTCCAAATGTGTGTGGGTAGAATATATATCCCACGGGGGTAAAATTGAAAAAAGTTGAACAAATTTTTTTTTTGGACTTAGTCATTTTTCCGCCGTTTATCAGACTTTCAGATAGGGGAAATGTCAGTGAGCGTTCCGATTTCAGTTCCAGAGCGATTCGCCCAATCAGTCCCTGATATTTAGTCGTTTTCAGCCAATTTTCTGGATTTTTGAAAATTTCACTTTTTTTGTGAAAATATCCTCTAAATGAGGGAATAATATATGTGAGGGTACCCCAGGAGAGTTCCAAATGTGTGTGGGTAGAATATATATCCCACGGGGGTAAAATTTTAAAAAGTTGAACAAATTTTTTTTTGGACTTAGTCATTTTTCCGGCGTTTATCAGACTTTCAGATAGGGAAAATGTCAGTGAGCGTTCCGATTTCAGTTCCAGAGCGATTCGCCCAATGTGTCCTTGATATTTACTCGTTTTCAGCCAATTTTCTGGATTTTTGAAAATTTCACTTTTTTGTGAAAATATCCACTAAATGAGGGAATAATATGTGTGAGGGTACCCCAGGAGAGTTCCAAATGTGTGTGGGTAGAATATATATCCCACGGGGGTAAAATTGAAAAAAGTTGAAAGAATTTTTTTTTTGGACTTAGTCATTTTTCCGCCGTTTATCAGACTTTCAGATAGGGGAAATGTCAGTGAGCGTTCCGATTTCAGTTCCAGAGCAATTCGCCCAATCAGTCCCTGATATTTAATCGTTTTCAGCCAATTTTCTGGATTTTTGAAAATTTCACTTTTTTTGTGAAAATATCCACTAAATGAGGGAATAATATGTGTGAGGGTACCCGAGGAGAGTTCCAAATGTGTGTGGGTAGAATATATATCCCACGGGGGTAAAATTGAAAAAAGTTGAACAAATTTTTTTTTTGGACTTAGTCATTTTTCCGGCGTTTATCAGACTTTCAGATAGGGAAAATGTCAGTGAGCGTTCCGATTTCAGTTCCAGAGCAATTCGCCCAATGTGTCCTTGATATTTACTCGTTTTCAGCCAATTTTCTGGATTTTTGAAAATTTCACTTTTTTGTGAAAATATCCACTAAATGAGGGAATAATATGTGTGAGGGTACCCCAGGAGAGTTCCAAATGTGTGTGGGTAGAATATATATCCCACGGGGGTAAAATTGAAAAAAGTTGAACAAATTTTTTTTTTGGACTTAGTCATTTTTCCGCCGTTTATCAGACTTTCAGATAGGGGAAATGTCAGTGAGCGTTCCGATTTCAGTTCCAGAGCGATTCGCCCAATCAGTCCCTGATATTTAGTCGTTTTCAGCCAATTTTCTGGATTTTTGAAAATTTCACTTTTTTTGTGAAAATATCCTCTAAATGAGGGAATAATATATGTGAGGGTACCCCAGGAGAGTTCCAAATGTGTGTGGGTAGAATATATATCCCACGGGGGTAAAATTTTAAAAAGTTGAACAAATTTTTTTTTGGACTTAGTCATTTTTCCGGCGTTTATCAGACTTTCAGATAGGGAAAATGTCAGTGAGCGTTCCGATTTCAGTTCCAGAGCGATTCGCCCAATGTGTCCTTGATATTTACTCGTTTTCAGCCAATTTTCTGGATTTTTGAAAATTTCACTTTTTTTGTGAAAATATCCACTAAATGAGGGAATAATATGTGTGAGGGTACCCCAGGAGAGTTCCAAATGTGTGTGGGTAGAATATATATCCCACAGGATTAAAATTGAAAAAAGTTGAAAATTTTTTTTATTTTTATACTTTTTATTTTTCCTGCGTTTATCAGACTTTCAGATAGGGGAAATGTCAGTGAGCATTCCGATTTCATTTACGGAGCGATTCTCCGGATTAGTCCTTGATATTTAGTCATTTTCAGCCAATATTTTGGATTTTTGAAAATTTCACTTTTTTGTGAAAATATCCACTAAATGAGGGAATAATATATGTGAGGGTACCCCAGGAGATTTCCAAATGTGTGTGGGTAGAATATATATCCCACGGGGGTAAAATTGAAAAAAGTTGAACAAATTTTTTTTTTGGACTTAGTCATTTTTCGCCGTTTATCAGACTTTCAGATAGGGGAAATGTCAGTGAGCGTTCCGATTTCAGTTCCAGAGCGATTTGCCCAATGAGTCCTTGATATTTAGTCGTTTTCAGCCAATTTTCTGGATTTTTGAAAATTTCACTTTTTTGTGAAAATATCCACTAAATGAGGGAATAATATGTGTGAGGGTACCCCAGGAGAGTTCCAAATGTGTGTGGGTAGAATATATATCCCACGGGGGTAAAATTGAAAAAAGTTGAAAAATTTTTTTTTTGGACTGAGTCATTTTTCCGGCGTTTATCAGACTTTCAGATAGGGGAAATGTCAGTGAGCGTTCCGATTTCAGTTCCAGAGCGAGTCGCCCAATGAGTCCTTGATATTTAGTCGTTTTCAGCCAATATTTTGGATTTTTGAAAATGTCACTTTTTTGTGAAAATATCCACTAAATGAGGGAATAATATATGTAAGGGTACCCCAGGAGAGTTCCAAATGTGTGTGGGTAGAATATAAATCCTACAGGGGTAAAATTGAAAAAAGTTGAACAAATTTTTTTTTTGCACTTAGTCATTTTTCCGGCGTTTATCAGACTTTCAGATAGGGAAAATGTCAGTGAGCGTTCCGATTTCAGTTCCAGAGCGAGTCGCCCAATGAGTCCTTGATATTTAGTCGTTTTCAGCCAATATTTTGGATTTTTGAAAATGTCACTTTTTTTGTGAAAATATCCACTAAATGAGGGAATAATATATGTGAGGGTACCCCAGGAGAGTTCCAAATGTGTGTGGGTAGAATATAAATCCTACAGGGGTAAAATTGAAAAAAGTTGAACAAATTTTTTTTTTGTACTTAGTCATTTTTCCGGCGTTTATCAGACTTTCACATAAGGAAAATGTCAGTGAGCGTTCCGATTTCAGTTCCAGAGCGATTCGCCCAATGAGTCTTTGATATTTAGGCGTTTTCAGCCAATTTTCTGGATTTTTGAAAATTTCACCTTTTTTGTGAAAATATCCTCTAAATGAGGGAATAATATGTGTGAGGGTACCCCAGGAGAGTTCCAAATGTGTGTGGGTAGAATATATATCCCACGGGGGTAAAATTTTAAAAAGTTGAACAAATTTTTTTTTTGGACTTAGTCATTTTTCCGGCGTTTATCAGACTTTCAGATAGGGAAAATGTCAGTGAGCGTTCCGATTTCAGTTCCAGAGCGATTCGCCCAATGTGTCCTTGATATTTACTCGTTTTCAGCCAATTTTCTGGATTTTTGAAAATTTCACTTTTTTGTGAAAATATCCACTAAATGAGGGAATAATATGTGTGAGGGTACCCCAGGAGAGTTCCAAATGTGTGTGGGTAGAATATATATCCCACGGGGGTAAAATTGAAAAAAGTTGAAAGAATTTTTTTTTTGGACTTAGTCATTTTTCCGCCGTTTATCAGACTTTCAGATAGGGGAAATGTCAGTGAGCGTTCCGATTTCAGTTCCAGAGCGATTCGCCCAATCAGTCCCTGATATTTAGTCGTTTTCAGCCAATTTTCTGGATTTTTGAAAATTTCACTTTTTTGTGAAAATATCCACTAAATGAGGGAATAATATGTGTGAGGGTACCCGAGGAGAGTTCCAAATGTGTGTGGGTAGAATATATATCCCACGGGGGTAAAATTGAAAAAAGTTGAACAAATTTTTTTTTGGACTTAGTCATTTTTCCGGCGTTTATCAGACTTTCATATAGGGAAAATGTCAGTGAGCGTTCCGATTTCAGTTCCAGAGCGATTCGCCCAATGTGTCCTTGATATTTACTCGTTTTCAGCCAATTTTCTGGATTTTTGAAAATTTCACTTTTTTGTGAAAATATCCACTAAATGAGGGAATAATATGTGTGAGGGTACCCCAGGAGAGTTCCAAATGTGTGTGGGTAGAATATATATCCCACGGGGGTAAAATTGAAAAAAGTTGAAAGAATTTTTTTTTTGGACTTAGTCATTTTTCCGCCGTTTATCAGACTTTCAGATAGGGGAAATGTCAGTGAGCGTTCCGATTTCAGTTCCAGAGCAATTCGCCCAATCAGTCCCTGATCTTTAATCGTTTTCAGCCAATTTTCTGGATTTTTGAAAATTTCACTTTTTTTGTGAAAATATCCACTAAATGAGGGAATAATATGTGTGAGGGTACCCCAGGAGAGTTCCAAATGTGTGTGGGTAGAATATATATCCCACAGGATTAAAATTGAAAAAAGTTGAAAATTTTTTTTATTTTTATACTTTTTATTTTTCCTGCGTTTATCAGACTTTCAGATAGGGGAAATGTCAGTGAGCATTCCGATTTCATTTACGGAGCGATTCTCCGGATTAGTCCTTGATATTTAGTCATTTTCAGCCAATATTTTGGATTTTTGAAAATTTCACTTTTTTGTGAAAATATCCACTAAATGAGGGAATAATATATGTGAGGGTACCCCAGGAGATTTCCAAATGTGTGTGGGTAGAATATATATCCCACGGGGGTAAAATTGAAAAAAGTTGAACAAATTTTTTTTTTGGACTTAGTCATTTTTCGCCGTTTATCAGACTTTCAGATAGGGGAAATGTCAGTGAGCGTTCCGATTTCAGTTCCAGAGCGATTTGCCCAATGAGTCCTTGATATTTAGTCGTTTTCAGCCAATTTTCAGGATTTTTGAAAATTTCACTTTTTTGTGAAAATATCCACTAAATGAGGGAATAATATGTGTGAGGGTACCCCAGGAGAGTTCCAAATGTGTGTGGGTAGAATATATATCCCACGGGGGTAAAATTGAAAAAAGTTGAAAAATTTTTTTTTTGGACTGAGTCATTTTTCCGGCGTTTATCAGACTTTCAGATAGGGGAAATGTCAGTGAGCGTTCCGATTTCAGTTCCAGAGCGAGTCGCCCAATGAGTCCTTGATATTTAGTCGTTTTCAGCCAATATTTTGGATTTTTGAAAATGTCACTTTTTTGTGAAAATATCCACTAAATGAGGGAATAATATATGTGAGGGTACCCCAGGAGAGTTCCAAATGTGTGTGGGTAGAATATAAATCCTACAGGGGTAAAATTGAAAAAAGTTGAACAAATTTTTTTTTTGTACTTAGTCATTTTTCCGGCGTTTATCAGACTTTCACATAGGGAAAATGTCAGTGAGCGTTCCGATTTCAGTTCCAGAGCGATTCGCCCAATGAGTCTTTGATATTTAGTCGTTTTCAGCCAATTTTCTGGATTTTTGAAAATTTCACTTTTTTTGTGAAAATATCCTCTAAATGAGGGAATAATATGTGTGAGGGTACCCCAGGAGAGTTCCAAATGTGTGTGGGTAGAATATATATCCCACGGGGGTAAAATTTTAAAAAGTTGAACAAATTTTTTTTTTGGACTTAGTCATTTTTCCGGCGTTTATCAGACTTTCAGATAGGGAAAATGTCAGTGAGCGTTCCGATTTCAGTTCCAGAGCGATTCGCCCAATGTGTCCTTGATATTTACTCGTTTTCAGCCAATTTTCTGGATTTTTGAAAATTTCACTTTTTTGTGAAAATATCCACTAAATGAGGGAATAATATGTGTGAGGGTACCCCAGGAGAGTTCCAAATGTGTGTGGGTAGAATATATATCCCACGGGGGTAAAATTGAAAAAAGTTGAAAGAATTTTTTTTTTGGACTTAGTCATTTTTCCGCCGTTTATCAGACTTTCAGATAGGGGAAATGTCAGTGAGCGTTCCGATTTCAGTTCCAGAGCGATTCGCCCAATCAGTCCCTGATATTTAGTCGTTTTCAGCCAATTTTCTGGATTTTTGAAAATTTCACTTTTTTGTGAAAATATCCACTAAATGAGGGAATAATATGTGTGAGGGTACCCGAGGAGAGTTCCAAATGTGTGTGGGTAGAATATATATCCCACGGGGGTAAAATTGAAAAAAGTTGAACAAATTTTTTTTTTGGACTTAGTCATTTTTCCGGCGTTTATCAGACTTTCAGATAGGGAAAATGTCAGTGAGCGTTCCGATTTCAGTTCCAGAGCGATTCGCCCAATGTGTCCTTGATATTTACTCGTTTTCAGCCAATTTTCTGGATTTTTGAAAATTTCACTTTTTTGTGAAAATATCCACTAAATGAGGGAATAATATGTGTGAGGGTACCCCAGGAGAGTTCCAAATGTGTGTGGGTAGAATATATATCCCACGGGGGTAAAATTGAAAAAAGTTGAAAGAATTTTTTTTTTGGACTTAGTCATTTTTCCGCCGTTTATCAGACTTTCAGATAGGGGAAATGTCAGTGAGCGTTCCGATTTCAGTTCCAGAGCGATTCGCCCAATCAGTCCCTGATATTTAGTCGTTTTCAGCCAATTTTCTGGATTTTTGAAAATTTCACTTTTTTGTGAAAATATCCACTAAATGAGGGAATAATATGTGTGAGGGTACCCGAGGAGAGTTCCAAATGTGTGTGGGTAGAATATATATCCCACGGGGGTAAAATTGAAAAAAGTTGAACAAATTTTTTTTTTGGACTTAGTCATTTTTCCGGCGTTTATCAGACTTTCAGATAGGGAAAATGTCAGTGAGCGTTCCGATTTCAGTTCCAGAGCGATTCGCCCAATGTGTCCTTGATATTTACTCGTTTTCAGCCAATTTTCTGGATTTTTGAAAATTTCACTTTTTTGTGAAAATATCCACTAAATGAGGGAATAATATGTGTGAGGGTACCCCAGGAGAGTTCCAAATGTGTGTGGGTAGAATATATATCCCACGGGGGTAAAATTGAAAAAAGTTGAAAAAATTTTTTTTTTGGACTTAGTCATTTTTCCGCCGTTTATCAGACTTTCAGATAAGGGAAATGTCAGTGAGCGTTCCGATTTCAGTTCCAGAGCGATTCGCTCAATCAGTCCCTGATATTTAGTCGTTTTCAGCCAATTTTCTGGATTTTTGAAAATTTCACTTTTTTTGTGAAAATATCCACTAAATGAGGGAATAATATGTGTGAGGGTACCCCAGGAGAGTTCCAAATGTGTGTGGGTAGAATATATATCCCACGGGGGTAAAATTGAAAAAAGGTGAAAAAATATTTTTTTTGGACTTAGTCATTTTTCCGGCGTTTATCAGACTTTCAGATAGGGGAAATGTCAGTGAGCGTTCCGATTTCAGTTCCAGAGCGATTCGCCCAATGAGTCCTTGATATTTAGTCGTTTTCAGAAAATTTTCTGGATTTTTGAAAATTTCACTTTTTTGTGAAAATATCCTCTAAATGAGGGAATAACATGTGTGAGGGTACCCCAGGAGAGTTCCAAATGTGTGTGGGTAGAATATATATCCCACAGGATTAAAATTGAAAAAAGTTGAAAATTTTTTTTATTTTTATACTTTTTATTTTTCCTGCGTTTATCAGACTTTCAGATAGGGGAAATGTCAGTGAGCATTCCGATTTCATTTCCGGAGCGATTCTCCGGATTAGTCCTTGATATTTACTCGTTTTCAGCCAATTTTCTGGATTTTTGAAAATTTCACTTTTTTGTGAAAATATCCACTAAATGAGGGAATAATATGTGTGAGGGTACCCCAGGAGAGTTCCAAATGTGTGTGGGTAGAATATATATCCCACGGGGGTAAAATTGAAAAAAGTTGAAAAATTTTTTTTTTGGACTGAGTCATTTTTCCGGCGTTTATCAGACTTTCAGATAGGGGAAATGTCAGTGAGCGTTCCGATTTCAGTTCCAGAGCGAGTCGCCCAATGAGTCCTTGATATTTAGTCATTTTCAGCCATTATTTTGGATTTTTGAAAATGTCACTTTTTTGTGAAAATATCCACTAAATGAGGGAATAATATATGTGAGGGTACCCCAGGAGAGTTCCAAATGTGTGTGGGTAGAATATAAATCCTACAGGGGTAAAATTGAAAAAAGTTGAACAAATTTTTTTTTTGCACTTAGTCATTTTTCCGGCGTTTATCAGACTTTCAGATAGGGAAAATGTCAGTGAGCGTTCCCATTTCAGTTCCAGAGCGAGTCGCCCAATGAGTCCTTGATATTTAGTCATTTTCAGCCAATATTTTGGATTTTTGAAAATGTCACTTTTTTGTGAAAATATCCACTAAATGAGGGAATAATATATGTGAGGGTACCCCAGGAGAGTTCCAAATGTGTGTGGGTAGAATATAAATCCTACAGGGGTAAAATTGAAAAAAGTTGAACAAATTTTTTTTTTGTACTTAGTCATTTTTCCGGCGTTTATCAGACTTTCACATAGGGAAAATGTCAGTGAGCGTTCCGATTTCAGTTCCAGAGCGATTCGCCCAATGAGTCTTTGATATTTAGTCGTTTTCAGCCAATTTTCTGGATTTTTGAAAATTTCACTTTTTTTGTGAAAATATCCTCTAAATGAGGGATTAATATGTGTGAGGGTACCCCAGGAGAGTTCCAAATGTGTGTGGGTAGAATATATATCCCACTGGGGTAAAATTTTAAAAAGTTGAACAAATTTTTTTTTTGGACTTAGTCATTTTTCCGGCGTTTATCAGACTTTCAGATAGGGAAAATGTCAGTGAGCGTTCCAATTTCAGTTCCAGAGCGATTCGCCCAATGTGTCCTTGATATTTACTCGTTTTCAGCCAATTTTCTGGATTTTTGAAAATTTCACTTTTTTGTGAAAATATCCACTAAATGAGGGAATAATATGTGTAAGGGTACCCCAGGAGAGTTCCAAATGTGTGTGGGTAGAATATATATCCCACGGGGGTAAAATTGAAAAAAGTTGAAAAAATTTTTTTTTTGGACTTAGTCATTTTTCCGCCGTTTATCAGACTTTCAGATAGGGGAAATGTCAGTGAGCGTTCCGATTTCAGTTCCAGAGCGATTCGCCCAATCAGTCCCTGATATTTAGTCGTTTTCAGCCAATTTTCTGGATTTTTGAAAATTTCACTTTTTTTGTGAAAATATCCACTAAATGAGGGAATAATATGTGTGAGGGTACCCCAGGAGAGTTCCAAATGTGTGTGGGTAGAATATAAATCCTACAGGGGTAAAATTGAAAAAAGTTGAACAAATTTTTTTTTTGCACTTAGTCATTTTTCCGGCGTTTATCAGACTTTCAGATAGGGAAAATGTCAGTGAGCGTTCCGATTTCAGTTCCAGAGCGAGTCGCCCAATGAGTCCTTGATATTTAGTCGTTTTCAGCCAATATTTTGGATTTTTGAAAATGTCACTTTTTTGTGAAAATATCCACTAAATGAGGGAATAATATATGTGAGGGTACCCCAGGAGAGTTCCAAATGTGTGTGGGTAGAATATAAATCCTACAGGGGTAAAATTGAAAAAAGTTGAACAAATTTTTTTTTTGTACTTAGTCATTTTTCCGGCGTTTATCAGACTTTCACATAGGGAAAATGTCAGTGAGCGTTCCGATTTCAGTTCCAGAGCGATTCGCCCAATGAGTCTTTGATATTTAGTCGTTTTCAGCCAATTTTCTGGATTTTTGAAAATTTCACTTTTTTTGTGAAAATATCCTCTAAATGAGGGAATAATATGTGTGAGGGTACCCCAGGAGAGTTCCAAATGTGTGTGGGTAGAATATATATCCCACGGGGGTAAAATTTTAAAAAGTTGAACAAATTTTTTTTTTGGACTTAGTCATTTTTCCGGCGTTTATCAGACTTTCAGATAGGGAAAATGTCAGTGAGCGTTCCGATTTCAGTTCCAGAGCGATTCGCCCAATGTGTCCTTGATATTTACTCGTTTTCAGCCAATTTTCTGGATTTTTGAAAATTTCACTTTTTTGTGAAAATATCCACTAAATGAGGGAATAATATGTGTGAGGGTACCCCAGGAGAGTTCCAAATGTGTGTGGGTAGAATATATATCCCACGGGGGTAAAATTGAAAAAAGTTGAAAGAATTTTTTTTTTGGACTGAGTCATTTTTCCGCCGTTTATCAGACTTTCAGATAGGGGAAATGTCAGTGAGCGTTCCGATTTCAGTTCCAGAGCGATTCGCCCAATCAGTCCCTGATATTTAGTCGTTTTCAGCCAATTTTCTGGATTTTTGAAAATTTCACTTTTTTGTGAAAATATCCACTAAATGAGGGAATAATATGTGTGAGGGTACCCGAGGAGATTTCCAAATGTGTGTGGGTAGAATATATATCCCACGGGGGTAAAATTGAAAAAAGTTGAACAAATTTTTTTTTTGGACTTAGTCATTTTTCCGGCGTTTATCAGACTTTCAGATAGGGAAAATGTCAGTGAGCGTTCCGATTTCAGTTCCAGAGCGATTCGCCCAATGTGTCCTTGATATTTACTCGTTTTCAGCTAATTTTCTGGATTTTTGAAAATTTCACTTTTTTGTGAAAATATCCACTAAATGAGGGAATAATATGTGTGAGGGTACCCCAGGAGAGTTCCAAATGTGTGTGGGTAGAATATATATCCCACGGGGGTAAAATTGAAAAAAGTTGAAAAATTTTTTTTTTTGGACTTAGTCATTTTTCCACCGTTTATCAGACTTTCAGATAGGGGAAATGTCAGTGAGCGTTCCGATTTCAGTTCCAGAGCGATTCGCCCAATCAGTCCCTGATATTTAGTCGTTTTCAGCCAATTTTCTGGATTTTTGAAAATTTCACTTTTTTTGTGAAAATATCCACTAAATGAGGGAATAATATGTGTGAGGGTACCCCAGGAGAGTTCCAAATGTGTGTGGGTAGAATATATATCCCACGGGGGTAAAATTGAAAAAAGTTGAAAAAAATTTTTTTTTGGACTTAGTCATTTTTCCGGCGTTTATCAGACTTTCAGATAGGGGAAATGTCAGTGAGCGTTCCGATTTCAGTTCCAGAGCGATTCGCCCAATGAGTCCTTGATATTTAGTCGTTTTCAGAAAATTTTCTGGATTTTTGAAAATTTCACTTTTTTGTGAAAATATCCTCTAAATGAGGGAATAACATGTGTGAGGGTACCCCAGGAGAGTTCCAAATGTGTGTGGGTAGAATATATATCCCACAGGATTAAAATTGAAAAAAGTTGAAAATTTTTTTTATTTTTATACTTTTTATTTTTCCTGCGTTTATCAGACTTTCAGATAGGGGAAATGTCAGTGAGCATTCCGATTTCATTTCCGGAGCGATTCTCCGGATTAGTCCTTGATATTTAGTCATTTTCAGCCAATATTTTGGATTTTTGAAAATTTCACTTTTTTGTGAAAATATCCACTAAATGAGGGAATAATATATGTGAGGGTACCCCAGGAGATTTCCAAATGTGTGTGGGTAGAATATATATCCCACGGGGGTAAAATTGAAAAAAGTTGAACAAATTTTTTTTTTGGACTTAGTCATTTTTCGCCGTTTATCAGAGTTTCAGATAGGGGAAATGTCAGTGAGCGTTCCGATTTCAGTTCCAGAGCGATTTGCCCAATGAGTCCTTGATATTTAGTCGTTTTCAGCCAATTTTCTGGATTTTTGAAAATTTCACTTTTTTGTGAAAATATCCACTAAATGAGGGAATAATATGTGTGAGGGTACCCCAGGAGAGTTCCAAATGTGTGTGGGTAGAATATATATCCCACGGGGGTAAAATTGAAAAAAGTTGAAAAATTTTTTTTTGGACTTAGTCATTTTTCCGGCGTTTATCAGACTTTCAGATAGGGGAAATGTCAGTGAGCGTTCCGATTTCAGTTCCAGAGTGAGTCGCCCAATGAGTCCTTGATATTTAGTCGTTTTCAGCCAATATTTTGGATTTTTGAAAATGTCACTTTTTTGTGAAAATATCCACTAAATGAGGGAATAATATATGTGAGGGTACCCCAGGAGAGTTCCAAATGTGTGTGGGTAGAATATAAATCCTACAGGGGTAAAATTGAAAAAAGTTGAACAAATTTTTTTTTTGCACTTAGTCATTTTTCCGGCGTTTATCAGACTTTCAGATAGGGAAAATGTCAGTGAGCGTTCCGATTTCAGTTCCAGAGCGAGTCGCCCAATGAGTCCTTGATATTTAGTCGTTTTCAGCCAATATTTTGGATTTTTGAAAATGTCACTTTTTTGTGAAAATATCCACTAAATGAGGGAATAATATGTGTGAGGGTACCCCAGGAGAGTTCCAAATGTGTGTGGGTAGAATATAAATCCTACAGGGGTAAAATTGAAAAAAGTTGAACAAATTTTTTTTTTGTACTTAGTCATTTTTCCGGCGTTTATCAGACTTTCACATAGGGAAAATGTCAGTGAGCGTTTCGATTTCAGTTCCAGAGCGATTCGCCCAATGAGTCTTTGATATTTAGTCGTTTTCAGCCAATTTTCTGGATTTTTGAAAATTTCACTTTTTTTGTGAAAATATCCACTAAATGAGGGAATAATATGTGTGAGGGTACCCGAGGAGAGTTCCAAATGTGTGTGGGTAGAATATATATCCCACGGGGGTAAAATTGAAAAAAGTTGAACAAATTTTTTTTTTGGACTTAGTCATTTTTCCGGCGTTTATCAGACTTTCAGATAGGGAAAATGTCAGTGAGCGTTCCGATTTCAGTTCCAGAGCGATTCGCCCAATGTGTCCTTGATATTTACTCGTTTTCAGCCAATTTTCTGGATTTTTGAAAATTTCACTTTTTTGTGAAAATATCCACTAAATGAGGGAATAATATGTGTGAGGGTACCCCAGGAGAGTTCCAAATGTGTGTGGGTAGAATATAAATCCTACAGGGGTAAAATTGAAAAAAGTTGAACAAATTTTTTATTTTTGTACTTTTTTATTTTTCCGGCGTTTATCAGACTTTCAGATAGGGGAAATGTCAGTGAGCGTTTCGATTTCAGTTCCAGAGCGAGTCGCCCAATGAGTCCTTGATATTTAGTCGTTTTCAGCCAATATTTTGGATTTTTGAAAATGTCACTTTTTTGTGAAAATATCCACTAATTGAGGGAATAATATATGTGAGGGTACCGCAGGAGAGTTCTAAATGTGTGTGGGTAGAATATATATCCCACGGGGGCAAAATTGAAAAAAGTTGAACAAATTTTTTTTTTGTACTTAGTCATTTTCCCGGCGTTTATCAGACTTTCAGATAGGGAAAATGTCAGTGAGCGTTCCGATTTCAGTTCCAGAGCGATTCGCCCAATGAGTCCTTGATATTTACTCGTTTTCAGCCAATTTTCTGGATTTTTGAAAATTTCATTTTTTTGTGAAAATATCCACTAAATGAGGGAATAATATGTGTGAGGGTACCCCAGGAGAGTTCCAAATGTGTGTGGGTAGAATATATATCCCACGGGGGTAAAATTGAAAAAAGTTGAACAAATTTTTTTTTTGGACTTAGTCATTTTTCCGCCGTTTATCAGACTTTCAGATAGGGGAAATGTCAGTGAGCGTTCCGATTTCAGTTCCAGAGCGATTCGCCCAATGAGTCCTTGATATTTAGTCGTTTTCAGCCAATTTTCCGGATTTTTGAAAATTTCACTTTTTTGTGAAAATATCCTCTAAATGAGGGAATAACATGTGTGAGGGTACCCCAGGAAAGTTCCAAATGTGTGTGGGTAGAATATATATCCCACAGGATTAAAATTGAAAAAAGTTGAAAATTTTTTTTATTTTTATACTTTTTATTTTTCCTGCGTTTATCAGACTTTCAGATAGGGGAAATGTCAGTGAGCATTCCGATTTCATTTCCGGAGCGATTCTCCGGATTAGTCCTTGATATTTAGTCATTTTCAGCCAATATTTTGGATTTTTGAAAATTTCACTTTTTTGTGAAAATATCCACTAAATGAGGGAATAATATATGTGAGGGTACCCCAGGAGATTTCCAAATGTGTGTGGGTAGAATATATATCCCACGGGGGTAAAATTGAAAAAAGTTGAACAAATTTTTTTTTTGGACTTAGTCATTTTTCGCCGTTTATCAGAGTTTCAGATAGGGGAAATGTCAGTGAGCGTTCCGATTTCAGTTCCAGAGCGATTTGCCCAATGAGTCCTTGATATTTAGTCGTTTTCAGCCAATTTTCTGGATTTTTGAAAATTTCACTTTTTTGTGAAAATATCCACTAAATGAGGGAATAATATGTGTGAGGGTACCCCAGGAGAGTTCCAAATGTGTGTGGGTAGAATATATATCCCACGGGGGTAAAATTGAAAAAAGTTGAAAAAATTTTTTTTTGGACTTAGTCATTTTTCCGGCGTTTATCAGACTTTCAGATAGGGGAAATGTCAGTGAGCGTTCCGATTTCAGTTCCAGAGCGAGTCGCCCAATGAGTCCTTGATATTTAGTCGTTTTCAGCCAATATTTTGGATTTTTGAAAATGTCACTTTTTTGTGAAAATATCCACTAAATGAGGGAATAATATATGTGAGGGTACCCCAGGAGAGTTCCAAATGTGTGTGGGTAGAATATAAATCCTACAGGGGTAAAATTGAAAAAAGTTGAACAAATTTTTTTTTTGTACTTAGTCATTTTTCCGGCGTTAATCAGACTTTCAGATAGGGAAAATGTCAGTGAGCGTTCCGATTTCAGTTCCAGAGCGATTCGCCCAATGAGTCTTTGATATTTAGTCGTTTTCAGCCAATTTTCTGGATTTTTGAAAATTTCACTTTTGTTGTGAAAATATCCTCTAAATAAGGGAATAATATGTGTGAGGGTACCCCAGGAGAGTTCCAAATGTGTGTGGGTAGAATATATATCCCACGGGGGTAAAATTTTAAAAAGTTGAACAAATTTTTTTTTTGGACTTAGTCATTTTTCCGGCGTTTATCAGACTTTCAGATAGGGAAAATGTCAGTGAGCGTTCCGATTTCAGTTCCAGAGCGATTCGCCCAATGTGTCCTTGATATTTACTCGTTTTCAGCCAATTTTCTGGATTTTTGAAAATTTCACTTTTTTGTGAAAATATCCACTAAATGAGGGAATAATATGTGTGAGGGTACCCCAGGAGAGTTCCAAATGTGTGTGGGTAGAATATATATCCCATGGGGGTAAAATTGAAAAAAGTTGAAAGAATTTTTTTTTTGGACTTAGTCATTTTTCCGCCGTTTATCAGACTTTCAGATAGGAGAAATGTCAGTGAGCGTTCCAATTTCAGTTCCAGAGCAATTCGCCCAATCAGTCCCTGATATTTAATCGTTTTCAGCCAATTTTCTGGATTTTTGAAAATTTCACTTTTTTTGTGAAAATATCCACTAAATGAGGGAATAATATGTGTGAGGGTACCCCAGGAGAGTTCCAAATGTGTGTGGGTAGAATATATATCCCACAGGATTAAAATTGAAAAAAGTTGAAAATTTTTTTTATTTTTATACTTTTTATTTTTCCTGCGTTTATCAGACTTTCAGATAGGGGAAATGTCAGTGAGCATTCCGATTTCATTTACGGAGCGATTCTCCGGATTAGTCCTTGATATTTAGTGATTTTCAGCCAATATTTTGGATTTTTGAAAATTTCACTTTTTTGTGAAAATATCCACTAAATGAGGGAATAATATGTGTGAGGGTACCCCAGGAGAGTTCCAAATGTGTGTGGGTAGAATATATATCCCACGGGGGTAAAATTGAAAAAAGTTGAAAAATTTTTTTTTTGGACTGAGTCATTTTTCCGGCGTTTATCAGACTTTCAGATAGGGGAAATGTCAGTGAGCGTTCCGATTTCAGTTCCAGAGCGCGTCGCCCAATGAGTCCTTGATATTTAGTCATTTTCAGCCAATATTTTGGATTTTTGAAAATGTCACTTTTTTGTGAAAATATCCACTAAATGAGGGAATAATATATGTAAGGGTACCCCAGGAGAGTTCCAAATGTGTGTGGGTAGAATATAAATCCTACAGGGGTAAAATTGAAAAAAGTTGAACAAATTTTTTTTTTTGCACTTAGTCATTTTTCCGGCGTTTATCAGACTTTCAGATAGGGAAAATGTCAGTGAGCGTTCCGATTTCAGTTCCAGAGCGAGTCGCCCAATGAGTCCTTGATATTTAGTCGTTTTCAGCCAATATTTAGGATTTTTGAAAATGTCACTTTTTTGTGAAAATATCCACTAAATGAGGGAATAATATATGTGAGGGTACCCCAGGAGAGTTCCAAATGTGTGTGGGTAGAATATAAATCCTACAGGGGTAAAATTGAAAAAAGTTGAACAAATTTTTTTTTTGTACTTAGTCATTTTTCCGGCGTTTATCAGACTTTCACATAGGGAAAATGTCAGTGAGCGTTCCGATTTCAGTTCCAGAGCGATTCGCCCAATCAGTCCCTGATATTTAGTCGTTTTCAGCCAATTTTCTGGATTTTTGAAAATTTCACTTTTTTGTGAAAATATCCACTAAATGAGGGAATAATATGTGTGAGGGTACCCGAGGAGAGTTCCAAATGTGTGTGGGTAGAATATATATCCCACGGGGGTAAAATTGAAAAAAGTTGAACAAATTTTTTTTTTGGACTTAGTCATTTTTCCGGCGTTTATCAGACTTTCAGATAGGGAAAATGTCAGTGAGCGTTCCGATTTCAGTTCCAGAGCGATTCGCCCAATGTGTCCTTGATATTTACTCGTTTTCAGCCAATTTTCTGGATTTTTGAAAATTTCACTTTTTTGTGAAAATATCCACTAAATGAGGGAATAATATGTGTGAGGGTACCCCAGGAGAGTTCCAAATGTGTGTGGGTAGAATATATATCCCACGGGGGTAAAATTGAAAAAAGTTGAAAAAATTTTTTTTTTGGACTTAGTCATTTTTCCGGCGTTTATCAGACTTTCAGATAGGGAAAATGTCAGTGAGCGTTCCGATTTCAGTTCCAGAGCGATTCGCCCAATGTGTCCTTGATATTTACTCGTTTTCAGCCAATTTTCTGGATTTTTGAAAATTTCACTTTTTTGTGAAAATATCCACTAAATGAGGGAATAATATGTGTGAGGGTACCCCAGGAGAGTTCCAAATGTGTGTGGGTAGAATATATATCCCACGGGGGTAAAATTGAAAAAAGTTGAAAGAATTTTTTTTTTGGACTTAGTCATTTTTCCGCCGTTTATCAGACTTTCAGATAGGAGAAATGTCAGTGAGCGTTCCAATTTCAGTTCCAGAGCAATTCGCCCAATCAGTCCCTGATATTTAATCGTTTTCAGCCAATTTTCTGGATTTTTGAAAATTTCACTTTTTTTGTGAAAATATCCACTAAATGAGGGAATAATATGTGTGAGGGTACCCCAGGAGAGTTCCAAATGTGTGTGGGTAGAATATATATCCCACAGGATTAAAATTGAAAAAAGTTGAAATTTTTTTTTATTTTTATACTTTTTATTTTTCCTGCGTTTATCAGACTTTCAGATAGGGGAAATGTCAGTGAGCATTCCGATTTCATTTACGGAGCGATTCTCCGGATTAGTCCTTGATATTTAGTGATTTTCAGCCAATATTTTGGATTTTTGAAAATTTCACTTTTTTGTGAAAATATCCACTAAATGAGGGAATAATATGTGTGAGGGTACCCCAGGAGAGTTCCAAATGTGTGTGGGTAGAATATATATCCCACGGGGGTAAAATTGAAAAAAGTTGAAAAATTTTTTTTTTGGACTTAGTCATTTTTCCGGCATTTATCAGACTTTCAGATAGGGGAAATGTCAGTGAGCGTTCCGATTTCAGTTCCAGAGCGATTCGCCCAATCAGTCCCTGATATTTAGTCGTTTTCAGCCAATTTTCTGGATTTTTGAAAATTTCACTTTTTTTGTGAAAATATCCACTAAATGAGGGAATAATATGTGTGAGGGTACCCCAGGAGAGTTCCAAATGTGTGTGGGTAGAATATAAATCCTACAGGGGTAAAATTGAAAAAAGTTGAACAAATTTTTTTTTTGCACTTAGTCATTTTTCCGGCGTTTATCAGACTTTCAGATAGGGAAAATGTCAGTGAGCGTTCCGATTTCAGTTCCAGAGCGAGTCGCCCAATGAGTCCTTGATATTTAGTCGTTTTCAGCCAATATTTTGGATTTTTGAAAATGTCACTTTTTTGTGAAAATATCCACTAAATGAGGGAATAATATGTGTGAGGGTACCCCAGGAGAGTTCCAAATGTGTGTGGGTAGAATATATATCCCACGGGGGTAAAATTTTAAAAAGTTGAACAAATTTTTTTTTTGGACTTAGTCATTTTTCCGGCGTTTATCAGACTTTCAGATAGGGAAAATGTCAGTGAGCGTTCCGATTTCAGTTCCAGAGCGATTCGCCCAATGTGTCCTTGATATTTACTCGTTTTCAGCCAATTTTCTGGATTTTTGAAAATTTCACTTTTTTGTGAAAATATCCACTAAATGAGGGAATAATATGTGTGAGGGTACCCCAGGAGAGTTCCAAATGTGTGTGGGTAGAATATATATCCCACGGGGGTAAAATTGAAAAAAGTTGAAAAAATTTTTTTTTTGGACTTAGTCATTTTTCCACCGTTTATCAGACTTTCAGATAGGGGAAATGTCAGTGAGCGTTCCGATTTCAGTTCCAGAGCGATTCGCCCAATCAGTCCCTGATATTTAGTCGTTTTCAGCCAATTTTCTGGATTTTTGAAAATTTCACTTTTTTTGTGAAAATATCCACTAAATGATTGAATAATATGTGTGAGGGTACCCCAGGAGAGTTCCAAATGTGTGTGGGTAGAATATATATCCCACGGGGGTAAAATTGAAAAAAGTTGAAAAAAATTTTTTTTTTGGACTTAGTCATTTTTCCAGCGTTTATCAGACTTTCAGATAGGGGAAATGTCAGTGAGCATTCCGATTTCAGTTCCAGAGCGAATCGCCCAATGAGTCCTTGATATTTAGTCGTTTTCAGAAAATTTTCTGGATTTTTGAAAATTTCACTTTTTTGTGAAAATATCCTCTAAATGAGGGAATAACATGTGTGAGGGTACCCCAGGAGAGTTCCAAATGTGTGTGGGTAGAATATATATCCCACAGGATTAAAATTGAAAAAAGTTGAAAAATTTTTTTATTTTTATACTTTTTATTTTTCCTGCGTTTATCAGACTTTCAGATAGGGGAAATGTCAGTGAGCATTCCGATTTCATTTCCGGAGCGATTCTCCGGATTAGTCCTTGATATTTAGTCATTTTCAGCCAATATTTTGGATTTTTGAAAATTTCACTTTTTTGTGAAAATATCCACTAAATGAGGGAATAATATATGTGAGGGTACCCCAGGAGATTTCCAAATGTGTGTGGGTAGAATATATATCCCACGGGGGTAAAATTGAAAAAAGTTGAACAAATTTTTTTTTTGGACTTAGTCATTTTTCGCCGTTTATCAGAGTTTCAGATAGGGGAAATGTCAGTGAGCGTTCCGATTTCAGTTCCAGAGCGATTTGCCCAATGAGTCCTTGATATTTAGTCGTTTTCAGCCAATTTTCTGGATTTTTGAAAATTTCACTTTTTTGTGAAAATATCCACTAAATGAGGGAATAATATGTGTGAGGGTACCCCAGGAGAGTTCCAAATGTGTGTGGGTAGAATATATATCCCACGGGGGTAAAATTGAAAAAAGTTGAAAAAATTTTTTTTTGGACTTAGTCATTTTTCCGGCGTTTATCAGACTTTCAGATAGGGGAAATGTCAGTGAGCGTTCCGATTTCAGTTCCAGAGTGAGTCGCCCAATGAGTCCTTGATATTTAGTCGTTTTCAGCCAATATTTTGGATTTTTGAAAATGTCACTTTTTTGTGAAAATATCCACTAAATGAGGGAATAATATATGTGAGGGTACCCCAGGAGAGTTCCAAATGTGTGTGGGTAGAATATAAATCCTACAGGGGTAAAATTGAAAAAAGTTGAACAAATTTTTTTTTTGCACTTAGTCATTTTTCCGGCGTTTATCAGACTTTCAGATAGGGAAAATGTCAGTGAGCGTTCCGATTTCAGTTCCAGAGCGAGTCGCCCAATGAGTCCTTGATATTTAGTCGTTTTCAGCCAATATTTTGGATTTTTGAAAATGTCACTTTTTTGTGAAAATATCCACTAAATGAGGGAATAATATGTGTGAGGGTACCCCAGGAGAGTTCCAAATGTGTGTGGGTAGAATATAAATCCTACAGGGGTAAAATTGAAAAAAGTTGAACAAATTTTTTTTTTGTACTTAGTCATTTTTCCGGCGTTTATCAGACTTTCACATAGGGAAAATGTCAGTGAGCGTTTCGATTTCAGTTCCAGAGCGATTCGCCCAATGAGTCTTTGATATTTAGTCGTTTTCAGCCAATTTTCTGGATTTTTGAAAATTTCACTTTTTTTGTGAAAATATCCACTAAATGAGGGAATAATATGTGTGAGGGTACCCGAGGAGAGTTCCAAATGTGTGTGGGTAGAATATATATCCCACGGGGGTAAAATTGAAAAAAGTTGAACAAATTTTTTTTTTGGACTTAGTCATTTTTCCGGCGTTTATCAGACTTTCAGATAGGGAAAATGTCAGTGAGCGTTCCGATTTCAGTTCCAGAGCGATTCGCCCAATGTGTCCTTGATATTTACTCGTTTTCAGCCAATTTTCTGGATTTTTGAAAATTTCACTTTTTTGTGAAAATATCCACTAAATGAGGGAATAATATGTGTGAGGGTACCCCAGGAGAGTTCCAAATGTGTGTGGGTAGAATATAAATCCTACAGGGGTAAAATTGAAAAAAGTTGAACAAATTTTTTATTTTTGTACTTTTTTATTTTTCCGGCGTTTATCAGACTTTCAGATAGGGGAAATGTCAGTGAGCGTTTCGATTTCAGTTCCAGAGCGAGTCGCCCAATGAGTCCTTGATATTTAGTCGTTTTCAGCCAATATTTTGGATTTTTGAAAATGTCACTTTTTTGTGAAAATATCCACTAATTGAGGGAATAATATATGTGAGGGTACCCCAGGAGAGTTCTAAATGTGTGTGGGTAGAATATATATCCCACGGGGGCAAAATTGAAAAAAGTTGAACAAATTTTTTTTTTGTACTTAGTCATTTTCCCGGCGTTTATCAGACTTTCAGATAGGGAAAATGTCAGTGAGCGTTCCGATTTCAGTTCCAGAGCGATTCGCCCAATGAGTCCTTGATATTTACTCGTTTTCAGCCAATTTTCTGGATTTTTGAAAATTTCATTTTTTTGTGAAAATATCCACTAAATGAGGGAATAATATGTGTGAGGGTACCCCAGGAGAGTTCCAAATGTGTGTGGGTAGAATATATATCCCACGGGGGTAAAATTGAAAAAAGTTGAAAATTTTTTTTATTTTTGTACTTTTTTATTTTTCCGGCGTTTATCAGACTTTCAGATAGGGGAAATGTCAGTGAGCGTTCCGATTTCAGTTCCAAAGCGATTCTCCGGATGAGTCCTTGATATTTAGTGATTTTCGCCAATATTTTGGATTTTTGAAAATTTCACTTTTTTGTGGAAATATCCACTAAATGAGGGAATAATATGTGTGAGGGTACCCCAGGAGAGTTCCAAATGTGTGTGGGTAGAATATATATCCCACGGGGGTAAAATTGAAAAAAGTTGAAAAATTTTTTTTTTTGGAATTAGTCATTTTTCCGGCGTTTATCAGACTTTCAGATAGGGGAAATGTCAGTGAGCGTTCCGATTTCAGTTCCAGAGCGAGTCGCCCAATGAGTCCTTGATATTTAGTCGTTTTCAGCCAATATTTTGGATTTTTGAAAATGTCACTTTTTTGTGAAAATATCCACTAAATGAGGGAATAATATATGTGCGGGTACCCCAGGAGAGTTCCAAATGTGTGTGGGTAGAATATAAATCCTACAGGGGTAAAATTGAAAAAAGTTGAACAAATTTTTTTTTGTACTTAGTCATTTTTCCGGCGTTTATCAGACTTTCAGATAGGGAAAATGTCAGTGAGCATTCCGATTTCAGTTCCAGAGCGATTCGACCAATGTGTCCTTGATATTTACTCGTTTTCAGCCAATTTTCTGGATTTTTGAAAATTTCACTTTTTTTGTGAAAATATCCACTAAATGAGGGAATAATATGTGTGAGGGTACCCCAGGAGAGTTCCAAATGTGTGTGGGTAGAATATATATCCCACGGGGGAAAAATTGAAAAAAGTAAAAAAAATTTTTTTTTTGGATTTAGTCATTTTTCCGGCGTTTATCAGACTTTCAGATAGGGGAAATGTCAGTGAGCATTCCGATTTCAGTTCTAGAGTGATTCTCCGGATGAGTCCTTGATATTTAGTCGTTTTCAGCCAATTTTCTGGATTTTTGAAAATTTCACTTTTTTTGTGAAAATATCCACTAAATGAGGGAATAATATGTGTGAGGGTACCCCAGGAGAGTTCCAAATGTGTGTGGTTAGAATATATATCCCACAGGATTAAAATTGAAAAAAGTTGAAAATTTTTTTTATTTTTGTACTTTTTCATTTTTCCGGCGTTTATCAGACTTTCAGATAGGGGAAATGTCAGTGAGCGTTCCGATTTAATTTCCAGAGCGATTCGCCGGATGAGTCCTTGATATTTAGTCATTTTCAGCCAATATTTTGGATTTTTGAAAATTTCACTTTTTTGTGAAAATATCCACTAAATGAGGGAATAATATATGTGAGGGTACCCCAGGAGATTTCCAAATGTGTGTGGGTAGAATATATATCCCACGGGGGTAAAATTGAAAAAAGTTGAAAAATTTTTTTTTTTGGACTTAGTCATTTTTCCGGCGTTTATCAGACTTTCAGATAGGGGAAATGTCAGTGAGCGTTCCGAATTCAGTTCCAGAGCGAGTCGCCCAATGAGTCCTTGATATTTAGTCTTTTTCATCCAATATTTTGGATTTTTGAAAATGTCACTTTTTTGTGAAAATATCCACTAAATGAGGGAATAATATATGTGAGGGTACCCCAGGAGAGTTCCAAATGTGTGTGGGTAGAATATATATCCCACGGGGGTAAAATTGAAAAAAGTTGAACAAATTTTTTTTTTGGACTTAGTCATTTTTCCGCCGTTTATCAGACTTTCAGATAGGGGAAATGTCAGTGAGCATTCCGATTTCAGTTCCAGAGCGATTCGCCCAATTAGTCCCTGATATTTAGTCGTTTTCAGCCAATTTTCTGGATTTTTGAAAATTTCACTTTTTTTGTGAAAATATCCTCTAAATGAGGGAATAACATGTGTGAGGGTACCCCAGGAGAGTTCCAAATGTGTGTGGGTAGAATATATATCCCACAGGATTAAAATTGAAAAAAGATGAAAAATTTTTTTATTTTTGTACTTTTTTATTTTTCCGGCGTTTATCAGACTTTCAGATAGGGGAAATGTCAGTGAGCGTTTCGATTGCAGTTCCAGAGCGAGTCGCCCAATGAGTCCTTGATATTTAGTCGTTTTCAGCCAATATTTTGGATTTTTGAAAATGTCACTTTTTTGTGAAAATATCCACTAATTGAGGGAATAATATATGTGAGGGTACCCCAGGAGAGTTCCAAATGTGTGTGGGTAGAATATATATCCCACGGGGGTAAAATTGAAAAAAGTTGAACAAATTTTTTTTTTGGACTTAGTCATTTTTCCGGCGTTTATCAGACTTTCAGATAGGGGAAATGTCAGTGAGCGTTCCGATTTCAGTTCAGAGCGATTCTCCGGATGAGTCCTTGATATTTAGTCATTTTCAGCCAATATTTTGGATTTTTAAAAATTTCACTTTTTTGTGAAAATATCCACTAAATGATTGAATAATATTTGTGAGGGTACCCCAGGAGAGTTCCAAATGTGTGTGGGTAGAATGTATATCCCACGGGGGTAAAATTGAAAAAAGTTGAAAAAATTTTTTTTTTGGACTTAGTCATTTTTCCGCCGTTTATCAGACTTTCAGATAGGGGAAATGTCAGTGAGCATTCCGATTTCAGTTCCAGAGTGATTCGCCCAATCAGTCCCTGATATTTAGTCGTTTTCAGCCAATTTTCTGGATTTTTGAAAATTTCACTTTTTTTGTGAAAATATCCACTAAATGAGGGAATAATATGTGTGAGGGTACCCCAGGAGAGTTCCAAATGTGTGTGGGTAGAATATATATCCCACGGGGGTAAAATTGAAAAAAGTTGAAAAAATTTTTTTTTTGGACTTAGTCATTTTTCCGCCGTTTATCAGACTTTCAGATAGGGGAAATGTCAGTGAGCATTCCGATTTCAGTTCCAGAGCGATTTGCCCAATCAGTCCCTGATATTTAGTCGTTTTCAGCCAATTTTCTGGATTTTTGAAAATTTCACTTTTTTTGTGAAAATATCCACTAAATGAGGGAATAATATGTGTGAGGGTACCCCAGGAGAGTTCCAAATGTGTGTGGGTAGAATATATATCCCACAGGATTAAAATTGAAAAAAGATGAAAAATTTTTTTATTTTTGTACTTTTTTATTTTTCCGGCGTTTATCAGACTTTCAGATAGGGGAAATGTCAGTGAGCGTTTCGATTGCAGTTCCAGAGCGAGTCGCCCAATGAGTCCTTGATATTTAGTCGTTTTCAGCCAATATTTTGGATTTTTGAAAATGTCACTTTTTTGTGAAAATATCCACTAATTGAGGGAATAATATATGTGAGGGTACCCCAGGAGAGTTCCAAATGTGTGTGGGTAGAATATATATCCCACGGGGGTAAAATTGAAAAAAGTTGAACAAATTTTTTTTTTGGACTTAGTCATTTTTCCGGCGTTTATCAGACTTTCAGATAGGGGAAATGTCAGTGAGCGTTCCGATTTCAGTTCAGAGCGATTCTCCGGATGAGTCCTTGATATTTAGTCATTTTCAGCCAATATTTTGGATTTTTAAAAATTTCACTTTTTTGTGAAAATATCCACTAAATGATTGAATAATATTTGTGAGGGTACCCCAGGAGAGTTCCAAATGTGTGTGGGTAGAATGTATATCCCACGGGGGTAAAATTGAAAAAAGTTGAAAAAATTTTTTTTTTGGACTTAGTCATTTTTCCGCCGTTTATCAGACTTTCAGATAGGGGAAATGTCAGTGAGCATTCCGATTTCAGTTCCAGAGTGATTCGCCCAATCAGTCCCTGATATTTAGTCGTTTTCAGCCAATTTTCTGGATTTTTGAAAATTTCACTTTTTTTGTGAAAATATCCACTAAATGAGGGAATAATATGTGTGAGGGTACCCCAGGAGAGTTCCAAATGTGTGTGGGTAGAATATATATCCCACGGGGGTAAAATTGAAAAAAGTTGAAAAAATTTTTTTTTTGGACTTAGTCATTTTTCCGCCGTTTATCAGACTTTCAGATAGGGGAAATGTCAGTGAGCATTCCGATTTCAGTTCCAGAGCGATTTGCCCAATCAGTCCCTGATATTTAGTCGTTTTCAGCCAATTTTCTGGATTTTTGAAAATTTCACTTTTTTTGTGAAAATATCCACTAAATGAGGGAATAATATGTGTGAGGGTACCCCAGGAGAGTTCCAAATGTGTGTGGGTAGAATATATATCCCACGGGGGAAAAATTGAAAAAAGTTTAAAAAATTTTTTTTTTGGACTTAGTCATTTTTCCGGCGTTTATCAGACTTTCAGATAGGGGAAATGTCAGTGAGCATTCCGATTTCAGTTCCAGAGTGATTCTCCGAATGAGTCCTTGATATTTAGTCGTTTTCAGCCAATTTTCTGGATTTTTGAAAATTTCACTTTTTTTGTGAAAATATCCACTAAATGAGGGAATAATATGTGTGAGGGTACCCCAGGAGAGTTCCAAATGTGTGTGGTTAGAATATATATCCCACAGGATTAAAATTGAAAAAAGTTGAAAATTTTTTTTATTTTTGTACTTTTTCATTTTTCCGGCGTTTATCAGACTTTCAGATAGGGGAAATGTCAGTGAGCGTTCCGATTTAATTTCCAGAGCGATTCGCCGGATGAGTCCTTGATATTTAGTCATTTTCAGCCAATATTTTGGATTTTTGAAAATTTCACTTTTTTGTGAAAATATCCACTAAATGAGGGAATAATATATGTGAGGGTACCCCAGGAGATTTCCAAATGTGTGTGGGTAGAATATATATCCCACGGGGGTAAAATTGAAAAAAGTTGAAAAATTTTTTTTTTTGGACTTAGTCATTTTTCCGGCGTTTATCAGACTTTCAGATAGGGGAAATGTCAGTGAGCGTTCCGAATTCAGTTCCAGAGCGAGTCGCCCAATGAGTCCTTGATATTTAGTCTTTTTCATCCAATATTTTGGATTTTTGAAAATGTCACTTTTTTGTGAAAATATCCACTAAATGAGGGAATAATATATGTGAGGGTACCCCAGGAGAGTTCCAAATGTGTGTGGGTAGAATATATATCCCACGGGGGTAAAATTGAAAAAAGTTGAACAAATTTTTTTTTTTGGACTTAGTCATTTTTCCGGCGTTTATCAGACTTTCAGATAGGGGAAATGTCAGTGAGCGTTCCGATTTCAGTTCAGAGCGATTCTCCGGATGAGTCCTTGATATTTAGTCATTTTCAGCCAATATTTTGGATTTTTAAAAATTTCACTTTTTTGTGAAAATATCCACTAAATGATTGAATAATATTTGTGAGGGTACCCCAGGAGAGTTCCAAATGTGTGTGGGTAGAATGTATATCCCACGGGGGTAAAATTGAAAAAAGTTGAAAAAATTTTTTTTTTGGACTTAGTCATTTTTCCGCCGTTTATCAGACTTTCAGATAGGGGAAATGTCAGTGAGCATTCCGATTTCAGTTCCAGAGCGATTCGCCCAATCAGTCCCTGATATTTAGTCGTTTTCAGCCAATTTTCTGGATTTTTGAAAATTTCACTTTTTTTGTGAAAATATCCACTAAATGAGGGAATAATATGTGTGAGGGTACCCCAGGAGAGTTCCAAATGTGTGTGGGTAGAATATATATCCCACGGGGGTAAAATTGAAAAAAGTTGAAAAAATTTTTTTTTTGGACTTAGTCATTTTTCCGCCGTTTATCAGACTTTCAGATAGGGGAAATGTCAGTGAGCATTCCGATTTCAGTTCCAGAGCGATTCGCCCAATCAGTCCCTGATATTTAGTCGTTTTCAGCCAATTTTCTGGATTTTTGAAAATTTCACTTTTTTTGTGAAAATATCCACTAAATGAGGGAATAATATGTGTGAGGGTACCCCAGGAGAGTTCCAAATGTGTGTGGGTAGAATATATATCCCACGGGGGAAAAATTGAAAAAAGTTTAAAAAATTTTTTTTTTGGACTTAGTCATTTTTCCGGCGTTTATCAGACTTTCAGATAGGGGAAATGTCAGTGAGCATTCCGATTTCAGTTCCAGAGTGATTCTCCGAATGAGTCCTTGATATTTAGTCGTTTTCAGCCAATTTTCTGGATTTTTGAAAATTTCACTTTTTTTGTGAAAATATCCTCTAAATGAGGGAATAATATGTGTGAGGGTACCCCAGGAGAGTTCCAAATGTGTGTGGTTAGAATATATATCCCACAGGATTAAAATTGAAAAAAGTTGAAATTTTTTTTTATTTTTGTACTTTTTCATTTTTCCGGCGTTTATCAGACTTTCAGATAGGGGAAATGTCAGTGAGCGTTCCGAATTCAGTTCCAGAGCGAGTCGCCCAATGAGTCCTTGATATTTAGTCTTTTTCATCCAATATTTTGGATTTTTGAAAATGTCACTTTTTTGTGAAAATATCCACTAAATGAGGGAATAATATATGTGAGGGTACCCCAGGAGATTTCCAAATGTGTGTGGGTAGAATATATATCCCACGGGGGTAAAATTGAAAAAAGTTGAAAAATTTTTTTTTTTTGGACTTAGTCATTTTTCCGGCATTTATCAGACTTTCAGATAGGGGAAATGTCAGTGAGCATTCCGATTTCAGTTCCAGAGCGATTCGACCAATGTGTCCTTGATATTTACTCGTTTTCAGCCAATTTTCTGGATTTTTGAAAATTTCACTTTTTTGTGAAAATATCCACTAAATGAGGGAATAATATGTGTGAGGGTACCCCAGGAGAGTTCCAAATGTGTGTGGGTAGAATATATATCCCATGGGGGTAAAATTGAAAAAAGTTGAAAAAATTTTTTTTTTGGACTTAGTCATTTTTCCGCCGTTTATCAGACTTTCAGATAGGGGAAATGTCAGTGAGCATTCCGATTTCAGTTCCAGAGCGATTCGCCCAATCAGTCCCTGATATTTAGTCGTTTTCAGCCAATTTTCTGGATTTTTGAAAATTTCACTTTTTTTGTGAAAATATCCACTAAATGAGGGAATAATATGTGTGAGGGTACCCCAGGAGAGTTCCAAATGTGTGTGGGTAGAATATATATCCCACGGGGGAAAAATTGAAAAAAGTTTAAAAAATTTTTTTTTTGGACTTAGTCATTTTTCCGGCGTTTATCAGACTTTCAGATAGGGGAAATGTCAGTGAGCATTCCGATTTCAGTTCCAGAGTGATTCTCCGGATGAGTCCTTGATATTTAGTCGTTTTCAGCCAATTTTCTGGATTTTTGAAAATTTCACTTTTTTTGTGAAAATATCCACTAAATGAGGGAATAATATGTGTGAGGGTACCCCAGGAGAGTTCCAAATGTGTGTGGTTAGAATATATATCCCACAGGATTAAAATTGAAAAAAGTTGAAAATTTTTTTTATTTTTGTACTTTTTCATTTTTCCGGCGTTTATCAGACTTTCAGATAGGGGAAATGTCAGTGAGCGTTCTGATTTAATTTCCAGAGCGATTCGCCGGATGAGTCCTTGATATTTAGTCATTTTCAGCCAATATTTTGGATTTTTGAAAATTTCACTTTTTTGTGAAAATATCCACTAAATGAGGGAATAATATATGTGAGGGTACCCCAGGAGAGTTCCAAATGTGTGTGGGTAGAATATATATCCCACGGGGGTAAAATTGAAAAAAGTTGAACAAATTTTTTTTTTTGGACTTAGTCATTTTTCCGGCGTTTATCAGACTTTCAGATAGGGGAAATGTCAGTGAGCGTTCCGATTTCAGTTCAGAGCGATTCTCCGGATGAGTCCTTGATATTTAGTCATTTTCAGCCAATATTTTGGATTTTTAAAAATTTCACTTTTTTGTGAAAATATCCACTAAATGATTGAATAATATTTGTGAGGGTACCCCAGGAGAGTTCCAAATGTGTGTGGGTAGAATGTATATCCCACGGGGGTAAAATTGAAAAAAGTTGAACAAATTTTTTTTTTGGACTTAGTCATTTTTCCGCCGTTTATCAGACTTTCAGATAGGGGAAATGTCAGTGAGCATTCCGATTTCAGTTCCAGAGCGATTCGCCCAATCAGTCCCTGATATTTAGTCGTTTTCAGCCAATTTTCTGGATTTTTGAAAATTTCACTTTTTTTGTGAAAATATCCACTAAATGAGGGAATAATATGTGTGAGGGTACCCCAGGAGAGTTCCAAATGTGTGTGGGTAGAATATATATCCCACAGGATTAAAATTGAAAAAAGTTGAAAAAAAATTTTATTTTTGTACTTTTTCATTTTTCCGGCGTTTATCAGACTTTCAGATAGGGGAAATGTCAGTGAGCGTTCCGATTTCATTTCCAGAGCGATTCTCCGGATGAGTCCTTGATATTTAGTCGTTTTCAGCCAATATTTTGGATTTTTGAAAATTTCACTTTTTTGTGAAAATATCCACTAAATGAGGGAATAATATGTGTGAGGGTACCCCAGGAGAGTTCCAAATGTGTGTGGGTAGAATATATATCCCACGGGGGTAAAATTGAAAAAAGTTGAAAATTTTTTTTTTTGTACTTAGTCATTTTTCCGGCGTTTATCAGACTTTCAGATAGGGGAAATGTCAGTGAGCGTTCCGATTTCAGTTCCAGAGCGAGTAGCCCAATGAGTCCTTGATATTTAGTCGTTTTCAGCCAATATTTTGGATTTTTGAAAATGTCACTTTTTTGTGAAAATTTCCACTAAATGAGGGAATAATGTATGTGAGGGTACCCCAGGAGAGTTCCAAATGTGTGTGGGTAGAATATATATCCCACGGGGGTAAAATTGAAAAAAGTTGAACAAATTTTTTTTTTGTACTTAGTCATTTTTCCGACGTTTATCAGACTTTTAGATAGGGAAAATGTCAGTGAGCGTTCCGATTTCGGTTCCAGAGCGATTCGCCCAATGAGTCCTTGATATTTAGTCGTTTTCAGCCAATTTTCTGGATTTTTGAAAATTTCACTTTTTTGTGAAAATATCCACTAAATGAGGGAATAATATATGTGAGGGTACCCCAGGAGAGTTCCAAATGTGTGTGGGTAGAATATATTTCCCACGGGGGTAAAATTGAAAAAAGTTGAAAGAATTTTTTTTTTGGACTTAGTCATTTTTCCGCCGTTTATCAGACTTTGAGATAGGGGAAATGTCAGTGAGCGTTCCGATTTCAGTTCCAGAGCGATTCGCCCAATCAGTCCCTGATATTTAGTCGTTTTCAGCCAATTTTCTGGATTTTTGAAAATTTCACTTTTTTTGTGAAAATATCCACTAAATGAGGGAATAATATGTGTGAGGGTACCCGAGGAGAGTTCCAAATGTGTTTGGGTAGAATATATATCCCACGGGGGTAAAATTGAAAAAAGTTGAACAAATTTTTTTTTTGGACTTAGTCATTTATCCGGCGTTTATCAGACTTTCAGATAGGGAAAATGTCAGTGAGCGTTCCGATTTCAGTTCCAGAGTGATTCGCCCAATGAGTCCTTGATATTTAGTCGTTTTCAGCCAATTTTCTGGATTTTTGAAAATTTCACTTTTTTTGTGAAAATATCCACTAAATGAGGGAATAATATGTGTGAGGGTACCCCAGGAGAGTTCCAAATGTGTGTGGTTAGAATATATATCCCACAGGATTAAAATTGAAAAAAGTTGAAAATTTTTTTTATTTTTGTACTTTTTCATTTTTCCGGCGTTTATCAGACTTTCAGATAGGGGAAATGTCAGTGAGCGTTCCGATTTAATTTCCAGAGCGATTCGCCGGATGAGTCCTTGATATTTAGTCATTTTCAGCCAATATTTTGGATTTTTAAAAATTTCACTTTTTTGTGAAAATATCCACTAAATGATTGAATAATATTTGTGAGGGTACCCCAGGAGAGTTCCAAATGTGTGTGGGTAGAATGTATATCCCACGGGGGTAAAATTGAAAAAAGTTGAACAAATTTTTTTTTTGGACTTAGTCATTTTTCCGCCGTTTATCAGACTTTCAGATAGGGGAAATGTCAGTGAGCATTCCGATTTCAGTTCCAGAGCGATTCGCCCAATCAGTCCCTGATATTTAGTCGTTTTCAGCCAATTTTCTGGATTTTTGAAAATTTCACTTTTTTTGTGAAAATATCCACTAAATGAGGGAATAATATGTGTGAGGGTACCCCAGGAGAGTTCCAAATGTGTGTGGGTAGAATATATATCCCACAGGATTAAAATTGAAAAAAGTTGAAAAAAATTTTTATTTTTGTACTTTTTCATTTTTCCGGCGTTTATCAGACTTTCAGATAGGGGAAATGTCAGTGAGCGTTCCGATTTCATTTCCAGAGCGATTCTCCGGATGAGTCCTTGATATTTAGTCGTTTTCAGCCAATATTTTGGATTTTTGAAAATTTCACTTTTTTGTGAAAATATCCACTAAATGAGGGAATAATATGTGTGAGGGTACCCCAGGAGAGTTCCAAATGTGTGTGGGTAGAATATATATCCCACGGGGGTAAAATTGAAAAAAGTTGAAAATTTTTTTTTTTGTACTTAGTCATTTTTCCGGCGTTTATCAGACTTTCAGATAGGGGAAATGTCAGTGAGCGTTCCGATTTCAGTTCCAGAGCGAGTAGCCCAATGAGTCCTTGATATTTAGTCGTTTTCAGCCAATATTTTGGATTTTTGAAAATGTCACTTTTTTGTGAAAATTTCCACTAAATGAGGGAATAATGTATGTGAGGGTACCCCAGGAGAGTTCCAAATGTGTGTGGGTAGAATATATATCCCACGGGGGTAAAATTGAAAAAAGTTGAACAAATTTTTTTTTTGTACTTAGTCATTTTTCCGACGTTTATCAGACTTTTAGATAGGGAAAATGTCAGTGAGCGTTCCGATTTCGGTTCCAGAGCGATTCGCCCAATGAGTCCTTGATATTTAGTCGTTTTCAGCCAATTTTCTGGATTTTTGAAAATTTCACTTTTTTGTGAAAATATCCACTAAATGAGGGAATAATATATGTGAGGGTACCCCAGGAGAGTTCCAAATGTGTGTGGGTAGAATATATATCCCACGGGGGTAAAATTGAAAAAAGTTGAAAGAATTTTTTTTTTGGACTTAGTCATTTTTCCGCCGTTTATCAGACTTTGAGATAGGGGAAATGTCAGTGAGCGTTCCGATTTCAGTTCCAGAGCGATTCGCCCAATCAGTCCCTGATATTTAGTCGTTTTCAGCCAATTTTCTGGATTTTTGAAAATTTCACTTTTTTTGTGAAAATATCCACTAAATGAGGGAATAATATGTGTGAGGGTACCCGAGGAGAGTTCCAAATGTGTTTGGGTAGAATATATATCCCACGGGGGTAAAATTGAAAAAAGTTGAACAAATTTTTTTTTTGGACTTAGTCATTTATCCGGCGTTTATCAGACTTTCAGATAGGGAAAATGTCAGTGAGCGTTCCGATTTCAGTTCCAGAGCGATTCGCCCAATGAGTCCTTGATATTTAGTCGTTTTCAGCCAATTTTCTGGATTTTTGAAAATTTCACTTTTTTTGTGAAAATATCCACTAAATGAGGGAATAATATGTGTGAGGGTACCCCAGGAGAGTTCCAAATGTGTGTGGTTAGAATATATATCCCACAGGATTAAAATTGAAAAAAGTTGAAAATTTTTTTTATTTTTGTACTTTTTCATTTTTCCGGCGTTTATCAGACTTTCAGATAGGGGAAATGTCAGTGAGCGTTCCGATTTAATTTCCAGAGCGATTCGCCGGATGAGTCCTTGATATTTAGTCATTTTCAGCCAATATTTTGGATTTTTAAAAATTTCACTTTTTTGTGAAAATATCCACTAAATGATTGAATAATATTTGTGAGGGTACCCCAGGAGAGTTCCAAATGTGTGTGGGTAGAATGTATATCCCACGGGGGTAAAATTGAAAAAAGTTGAACAAATTTTTTTTTTGGACTTAGTCATTTTTCCGCCGTTTATCAGACTTTCAGATAGGGGAAATGTCAGTGAGCATTCCGATTTCAGTTCCAGAGCGATTCGCCCAATCAGTCCCTGATATTTAGTCGTTTTCAGCCAATTTTCTGGATTTTTGAAAATTTCACTTTTTTTGTGAAAATATCCACTAAATGAGGGAATAATATGTGTGAGGGTACCCCAGGAGAGTTCCAAATGTGTGTGGGTAGAATATATATCCCACAGGATTAAAATTGAAAAAAGTTGAAAAAAATTTTTATTTTTGTACTTTTTCATTTTTCCGGCGTTTATCAGACTTTCAGATAGGGGAAATGTCAGTGAGCGTTCCGATTTCATTTCCAGAGCGATTCTCCGGATGAGTCCTTGATATTTAGTCGTTTTCAGCCAATATTTTAGATTTTTGAAAATTTCACTTTTTTGTGAAAATATCCACTAAATGAGGGAATAATATGTGTGAGGGTACCCGAGGAGAGTTCCAAATGTGTTTGGGTAGAATATATATCCCACGGGGGTAAAATTGAAAAAAGTTGAACAAATTTTTTTTTTGGACTTAGTCATTTATCCGGCGTTTATCAGACTTTCAGATAGGGAAAATGTCAGTGAGCGTTCCGATTTCAGTTCCAGAGCGATTCGCCCAATGAGTCCTTGATATTTAGTCGTTTTCAGCCAATATTTTGGATTTTTGAAAATTTCACTTTTTTGTGAAAATATCCACTAAATGAGGGAATAATATGTGTGAGGGTACCCGAGGAGAGTTCCAAATGTGTTTGGGTAGAATATATATCCCACGGGGGTAAAATTGAAAAAAGTTGAACAAATTTTTTTTTTGGACTTAGTCATTTATCCGGCGTTTATCAGACTTTCAGATAGGGAAAATGTCAGTGAGCGTTCCGATTTCAGTTCCAGAGCGATTCGCCCAATGAGTCCTTGATATTTAGTCGTTTTCAGCCAATTTTCTGGATTTTTGAAAATTTCACTTTTTTTGTGAAAATATCCACTAAATGAGGGAATAATATGTGTGAGGGTACCCCAGGAGAGTTCCAAATGTGTGTGGTTAGAATATATATCCCACAGGATTAAAATTGAAAAAAGTTGAAAATTTTTTTTATTTTTGTACTTTTTCATTTTTCCGGCGTTTATCAGACTTTCAGATAGGGGAAATGTCAGTGAGCGTTCCGATTTAATTTCCAGAGCGATTCGCCGGATGAGTCCTTGATATTTAGTCATTTTCAGCCAATATTTTGGATTTTTAAAAATTTCACTTTTTTGTGAAAATATCCACTAAATGATTGAATAATATTTGTGAGGGTACCCCAGGAGAGTTCCAAATGTGTGTGGGTAGAATGTATATCCCACGGGGGTAAAATTGAAAAAAGTTGAACAAATTTTTTTTTTGGACTTAGTCATTTTTCCGCCGTTTATCAGACTTTCAGATAGGGGAAATGTCAGTGAGCATTCCGATTTCAGTTCCAGAGCGATTCGCCCAATCAGTCCCTGATATTTAGTCGTTTTCAGCCAATTTTCTGGATTTTTGAAAATTTCACTTTTTTTGTGAAAATATCCACTAAATGAGGGAATAATATGTGTGAGGGTACCCCAGGAGAGTTCCAAATGTGTGTGGGTAGAATATATATCCCACAGGATTAAAATTGAAAAAAGTTGAAAAAATTTTTTATTTTTGTACTTTTTCATTTTTCCGGCGTTTATCAGACTTTCAGATAGGGGAAATGTCAGTGAGCGTTCCGATTTCAGTTCCAGAGCGAGTAGCCCAATGAGTCCTTGATATTTAGTCGTTTTCAGCCAATATTTTGGATTTTTGAAAATGTCACTTTTTTGTGAAAATTTCCACTAAATGAGGGAATAATGTATGTGAGGGTACCCCAGGAGAGTTCCAAATGTGTGTGGGTAGAATATATATCCCACGGGGGTAAAATTGAAAAAAGTTGAACAAATTTTTTTTTTGTACTTAGTCATTTTTCCGACGTTTATCAGACTTTTAGATAGGGAAAATGTCAGTGAGCGTTCCGATTTCGGTTCCAGAGCGATTCGCCCAATGAGTCCTTGATATTTAGTCGTTTTCAGCCAATTTTCTGGATTTTTGAAAATTTCACTTTTTTGTGAAAATATCCACTAAATGAGGGAATAATATATGTGAGGGTACCCCAGGAGAGTTCCAAATGTGTGTGGGTAGAATATATATCCCACGGGGGTAAAATTGAAAAAAGTTGAAAGAATTTTTTTTTTGGACTTAGTCATTTTTCCGCCGTTTATCAGACTTTGAGATAGGGGAAATGTCAGTGAGCGTTCCGATTTCAGTTCCAGAGCGATTCGCCCAATCAGTCCCTGATATTTAGTCGTTTTCAGCCAATTTTCTGGATTTTTGAAAATTTCACTTTTTTTGTGAAAATATCCACTAAATGAGGGAATAATATGTGTGAGGGTACCCGAGGAGAGTTCCAAATGTGTTTGGGTAGAATATATATCCCACGGGGGTAAAATTGAAAAAAGTTGAACAAATTTTTTTTTTGGACTTAGTCATTTATCCGGCGTTTATCAGACTTTCAGATAGGGAAAATGTCAGTGAGCGTTCCGATTTCAGTTCCAGAGCGATTCGCCCAATGAGTCCTTGATATTTAGTCGTTTTCAGCCAATTTTCTGGATTTTTGAAAATTTCACTTTTTTTGTGAAAATATCCACTAAATGAGGGAATAATATGTGTGAGGGTACCCCAGGAGAGTTCCAAATGTGTGTGGTTAGAATATATATCCCACAGGATTAAAATTGAAAAAAGTTGAAAATTTTTTTTATTTTTGTACTTTTTCATTTTTCCGGCGTTTATCAGACTTTCAGATAGGGGAAATGTCAGTTAGCGTTCCGATTTAATTTCCAGAGCGATTCGCCGGATGAGTCCTTGATATTTAGTCATTTTCAGCCAATATTTTGGATTTTTAAAAATTTCACTTTTTTGTGAAAATATCCACTAAATGATTGAATAATATTTGTGAGGGTACCCCAGGAGAGTTCCAAATGTGTGTGGGTAGAATGTATATCCCACGGGGGTAAAATTGAAAAAAGTTGAACAAATTTTTTTTTTGGACTTAGTCATTTTTCCGCCGTTTATCAGACTTTCAGATAGGGGAAATGTCAGTGAGCATTCCGATTTCAGTTCCAGAGCGATTCGCCCAATCAGTCCCTGATATTTAGTCGTTTTCAGCCAATTTTCTGGATTTTTGAAAATTTCACTTTTTTTGTGAAAATATCCACTAAATGAGGGAATAATATGTGTGAGGGTACCCCAGGAGAGTTCCAAATGTGTGTGGGTAGAATATATATCCCACAGGATTAAAATTGAAAAAAGTTGAAAAAAATTTTTATTTTTGTACTTTTTCATTTTTCCGGCGTTTATCAGACTTTCAGATAGGGGAAATGTCAGTGAGCGTTCCGATTTCATTTCCAGAGCGATTCTCCGGATGAGTCCTTGATATTTAGTCGTTTTCAGCCAATATTTTGGATTTTTGAAAATTTCACTTTTTTGTGAAAATATCCACTAAATGAGGGAATAATATGTGTGAGGGTACCCGAGGAGAGTTCCAAATGTGTTTGGGTAGAATATATATCCCACGGGGGTAAAATTGAAAAAAGTTGAACAAATTTTTTTTTTGGACTTAGTCATTTATCCGGCGTTTATCAGACTTTCAGATAGGGAAAATGTCAGTGAGCGTTCCGATTTCAGTTCCAGAGCGATTCGCCCAATGAGTCCTTGATATTTAGTCGTTTTCAGCCAATATTTTGGATTTTTGAAAATTTCACTTTTTTGTGAAAATATCCACTAAATGAGGGAATAATATGTGTGAGGGTACCCGAGGAGAGTTCCAAATGTGTTTGGGTAGAATATATATCCCACGGGGGTAAAATTGAAAAAAGTTGAACAAATTTTTTTTTTGGACTTAGTCATTTATCCGGCGTTTATCAGACTTTCAGATAGGGAAAATGTCAGTGAGCGTTCCGATTTCAGTTCCAGAGCGATTCGCCCAATGAGTCCTTGATATTTAGTCGTTTTCAGCCAATTTTCTGGATTTTTGAAAATTTCACTTTTTTTGTGAAAATATCCACTAAATGAGGGAATAATATGTGTGAGGGTACCCCAGGAGAGTTCCAAATGTGTGTGGTTAGAATATATATCCCACAGGATTAAAATTGAAAAAAGTTGAAAATTTTTTTTATTTTTGTACTTTTTCATTTTTCCGGCGTTTATCAGACTTTCAGATAGGGGAAATGTCAGTGAGCGTTCCGATTTAATTTCCAGAGCGATTCGCCGGATGAGTCCTTGATATTTAGTCATTTTCAGCCAATATTTTGGATTTTTAAAAATTTCACTTTTTTGTGAAAATATCCACTAAATGATTGAATAATATTTGTGAGGGTACCCCAGGAGAGTTCCAAATGTGTGTGGGTAGAATGTATATCCCACGGGGGTAAAATTGAAAAAAGTTGAACAAATTTTTTTTTTGGACTTAGTCATTTTTCCGCCGTTTATCAGACTTTCAGATAGGGGAAATGTCAGTGAGCATTCCGATTTCAGTTCCAGAGCGATTCGCCCAATCAGTCCCTGATATTTAGTCGTTTTCAGCCAATTTTCTGGATTTTTGAAAATTTCACTTTTTTTGTGAAAATATCCACTAAATGAGGGAATAATATGTGTGAGGGTACCCCAGGAGAGTTCCAAATGTGTGTGGGTAGAATATATATCCCACAGGATTAAAATTGAAAAAAGTTGAAAAAAATTTTTATTTTTGTACTTTTTCATTTTTCCGGCGTTTATCAGACTTTCAGATAGGGGAAATGTCAGTGAGCGTTCCGATTTCATTTCCAGAGCGATTCTCCGGATGAGTCCTTGATATTTAGTCGTTTTCAGCCAATATTTTGGATTTTTGAAAATTTCACTTTTTTGTGAAAATATCCACTAAATGAGGGAATAATATGTGTGAGGGTACCCCAGGAGAGTTCCAAATGTGTGTGGGTAGAATATATATCCCACGGGGGTAAAATTGAAAAAAGTTGAAAATTTTTTTTTTTGTACTTAGTCATTTTTCCGGCGTTTATCAGACTTTCAGATAGGGGAAATGTCAGTGAGCGTTCCGATTTCAGTTCCAGAGCGAGTAGCCCAATGAGTCCTTGATATTTAGTCGTTTTCAGCCAATATTTTGGATTTTTGAAAATGTCACTTTTTTGTGAAAATTTCCACTAAATGAGGGAATAATGTATGTGAGGGTACCCCAGGAGAGTTCCAAATGTGTGTGGGTAGAATATATATCCCACGGGGGTAAAATTGAAAAAAGTTGAACAAATTTTTTTTTTGTACTTAGTCATTTTTCCGACGTTTATCAGACTTTTAGATAGGGAAAATGTCAGTGAGCGTTCCGATTTCGGTTCCAGAGCGATTCGCCCAATGAGTCCTTGATATTTAGTCGTTTTCAGCCAATTTTCTGGATTTTTGAAAATTTCACTTTTTTGTGAAAATATCCACTAAATGAGGGAATAATATATGTGAGGGAACCCCAGGAGAGTTCCAAATGTGTGTGGGTAGAATATATATCCCACGGGGGTAAAATTGAAAAAAGTTGAAAGAATTTTTTTTTTGGACTTAGTCATTTTTCCGCCGTTTATCAGACTTTGAGATAGGGGAAATGTCAGTGAGCGTTCCGATTTCAGTTCCAGAGCGATTCGCCCAATCAGTCCCTGATATTTAGTCGTTTTCAGCCAATTTTCTGGATTTTTGAAAATTTCACTTTTTTTGTGAAAATATCCACTAAATGAGGGAATAATATGTGTGAGGGTACCCGAGGAGAGTTCCAAATGTGTTTGGGTAGAATATATATCCCACGGGGGTAAAATTGAAAAAAGTTGAACAAATTTTTTTTTTGGACTTAGTCATTTATCCGGCGTTTATCAGACTTTCAGATAGGGAAAATGTCAGTGAGCGTTCCGATTTCAGTTCCAGAGCGATTCGCCCAATGAGTCCTTGATATTTAGTCGTTTTCAGCCAATTTTCTGGATTTTTGAAAATTTCACTTTTTTTGTGAAAATATCCACTAAATGAGGGAATAATATGTGTGAGGGTACCCCAGGAGAGTTCCAAATGTGTGTGGTTAGAATATATATCCCACAGGATTAAAATTGAAAAAAGTTGAAAATTTTTTTTATTTTTGTACTTTTTCATTTTTCCGGCGTTTATCAGACTTTCAGATAGGGGAAATGTCAGTGAGCGTTCCGATTTCAGTTCCAGAGCGAGTCGCCCAATGAGTCCTTGATATTTAGACTTTTTCATCCAATATTTTGGATTTTTGAAAATGTCACTTTTTTGTGAAAATATCCACTAAATGATTGAATAATATTTGTGAGGGTACCCCAGGAGAGTTCCAAATGTGTGTGGGTAGAATGTATATCCCACGGGGGTAAAATTGAAAAAAGTTGAAAAAATTTTTTTTTTGGACTTAGTCATTTTTCCGCCGTTTATCAGACTTTCAGATAGGGGAAATGTCAGTGAGCGTTCCCATTTCAGTTCCAGAGCGATTCGCCCAATCAGTCCTTGATATTTAGTCGTTTTCCGCCAATTTTCTGGATTTTTGAAAATTTCACTTTTTTGTGAAAATATCCACTAAATGAGGGAATAACATGTGTGAGGGTACCCCAGGAGAGTTCCAAATGTGTGTGGGTAGAATATATATCCCACAGGATTAAAATTGAAAAAAGTTGAAAAAAAATTTTATTTTTGTACTTTTTCATTTTTCCGGCGTTTATCAGACTTTCAGATAGGGGAAATGTCAGTGAGCGTTCCGATTTCATTTCCAGAGCGATTCTCCAGATGAGTCCTTGATATTTAGTCATTTTCAGCCAATATTTTGGATTTTTGAAAATTTCACTTTTTTGTGAAAATATCCACTAAATGAGGGAATAATATATGTGAGGGTACCCCAGGAGATTTCCAAATGTGTTTGGGTAGAATATATATCCCACGGGGGTAAAATTGAAAAAAGTTGAAAAATTTTTTTTTTTGGACTTAGTCATTTTTCCGGCGTTTATCAGACTTTCAGATAGGGGAAATGTCAGTGAGCATTCCGATTTCAGTTCCAGAGCGATTCTCCGGATGAGTCCTTGATATTTAGTCATTTTCAGCCAATATTTTGGATTTTTGAAAATTTCACTTTTTTGTGAAAATATCCACTAAATGAGGGAATAATATGTGTGAGGGTACCCCAGGAGAGTTCCAAATGTGTGTGGGTAGAATATATATCCCACGGGGGTAAAATTGAAAAAAGTTGAAAATTTTTTTTTTTGTACTTAGTCATTTTTCCGGCGTTTATCAGACTTTCAGATAGGGGAAATGTCAGTGAACGTTCCGATTTCAGTTCCAGAGCGAGTCGCCCAATGAGTCCTTGATATTTTGTCGTTTTCAGCCAATATTTTGGAATTTTGAAAATGCCACTTTGTTGTGAAAATTTCCACTAAATGAGGGAATAATGTATGTGAGGGTACCCCAGGAGAGTTCCAAATGTGTGTTGGTAGAATATATATCCCACGGGGGTAAAATTGAAAAAAGTTGAACAAATTTTTTTTTTGTACTTAGTCATTTTTCCGACGTTTATCAGACTTTTAGATAGGGAAAATGTCAGTGAGCGTTCCGATTTCGGTTCCAGAGCGATTCGCCCAATGAGTCCTTGATATTTAGTCGTTTTCAGCCAATTTTCTGGATTTTTGAAAATTTCACTTTTTTGTGAAAATATCCACTAAATGAGGGAATAATATATGTGAGGGTACCCCAGGAGAGTTCCAAATGTGTGTGGGTAGAATATATATCCCACGGGGGTAAAATTGAAAAAAGTTGAAAGAATTTTTTTTTTGGACTTAGTCATTTTTCCGCCGTTTATCAGACTTTCAGATAGGGGAAATGTCAGTGAGCGTTCCGATTTCAGTTCCAGAGCGATTCGCCCAATCAGTCCCTGATATTTAGTCGTTTTCAGCCAATTTTCTGGATTTTTGAAAATTTCACTTTTTTTGTGAAAATATCCACTAAATGAGGGAATAATATGTGTGAGGGTACCCGAGGAGAGTTCCAAATGTGTTTGGGTAGAATATATATCCCACGGGGGTAAAATTGAAAAAAGTTGAACAAATTTTTTTTTTGGACTTAGTCATTTTTCCGGCGTTTATCAGACTTTCAGATAGGGAAAATGTCAGTGAGCGTTCCGATTTCAGTTCCAGAGCGATTCGCCCAATGAGTCCTTGATATTTAGTCGTTTTCAGAAAATTTTCTGGATTTTTGAAAATTTCACTTTTTTGTGAAAATATCCTCTAAATGAGGGAATAACATGTGTGAGGGTACCCCAGGAGAGTTCCAAATGTGTGTGGGTAGAATATATATCCCACAGGATTAAAATTGAAAAAAGTTGAAATTTTTTTTTATTTTTATACTTTTTATTTTTCCTGCGTTTATCAGACTTTCAGATAGGGGAAATGTCAGTGAGCATTCCGATTTCATTTCCAGAGCGATTCTCCGGATTAGTCCTTGATATTTAGTAATTTTCAGCCAATATTTTGGATTTTTGAAAATTTCACTTTTTTGTGAAAATATCCACTAAATGAGGGAATAATATATGTGAGGGTACCCCAGGAGATTTCCAAATGTGTGTGGGTAGAATATATATCCCACGGGGGTAAAATTGAAAAAAGTTGAACAAATTTTTTTTTTGGACTTAGTCATTTTTCGCCGTTTATCAGACTTTCAGATAGGGGAAATGTCAGTGAGCGTTCCGATTTCAGTTCCAGAGCGATTCGCCCAATGAGTCCTTGATATTTAGTCGTTTTCAGCCAATTTTCTGGATTTTTGAAAATTTCACTTTTTTGTGAAAATATCCACTAAATGAGGGAATAATATGTGTGAGGGTACCCCAGGAGAGTTCCAAATGTGTGTGGGTAGAATATATATCCCACGGGGGTAAAATTGAAAAAAGTTGAAAAATTGTTTTTTTGGACTTAGTCATTTTTCCGGCGTTTATCAGACTTTCAGATAGGGGAAATGTCAGTGAGCGTTCCGATTTCAGTTCCAGAGCGAGTCGCCCAATGAGTCCTTGATATTTAGTCGTTTTCAGCCAATATTTTGGATTTTTGAAAATGTCACTTTTTTGTGAAAATATCCACTAAATGAGGGAATAATATATGTGAGGGTACCCCAGGAGAGTTCCAAATGTGTGTGGGTAGAATATAAATCCTACAGGGGTAAAATTGAAAAAAGTTGAACAAATTTTTTTTTTTGCACTTAGTCATTTTTCCGGCGTTTATCAGACTTTCAGATAGGGAAAATGTCAGTGAGCGTTCCGATTTCAGTTCCAGAGCGATTCGCCCAATCAGTCCCTGATATTTAGTCGTTTTCAGCCAATTTTCTGGATTTTTGAAAATTTCACTTTTTTTGTGAAAATATCCTCTAAATGAGGGAATAACATGTGTGAGGGTACCCCAGGAGAGTTCCAAATGTGTGTGGGTAGAATATATATCCCACAGGATTAAAATTGAAAAAAGTTGAAAAAATTTTTTATTTTTGTACTTTTTTATTTTTCCGGCGTTTATCAGACTTTCAGATAGGGGAAATGTCAGTGAGCGTTTCGATTTCAGTTCCAGAGCGAGTCGCCCAATGAGTCCTTGATATTTAGTCGTTTTCAGCCAATATTTTGGATTTTTGAAAATGTCACTTTTTTGTGAAAATATCCACTAATTGAGGGAATAATATATGTGAGGGTACCCCAGGAGAGTTCCAAATGTGTGTGGGTAGAATATATATCCCACGAGGGCAAAATTGAAAAAAGTTGAACAAATTTTTTTTTTGTACTTAGTCATTTTCCCGGCGTTTATCAGACTTTCAGATAGGGAAAATGTCAGTGAGCGTTCCGATTTCAGTTCCAGAGCGATTCGCCCAATGAGTCCTTGATATTTACTCGTTTTCAGCCAATTTTCTGGATTTTTGAAAATTTCAGTTTTTTGTGAAAATATCCACTAAATGAGGGAATAATATGTGTGAGGGTACCCCAGGAGAGTTCCAAATGTGTGTGGGTAGAATATATATCCCACGGGGTTAAAATTGAAAAAAGTTGAACAAATTTTTTTTTTGGACTTAGTCATTTTTCCACCGTTTATCAGACTTTCAGATAGGGGAAATGTCAGTGAGCGTTCCGATTTCAGTTCCAGAGCGATTCGCCCAATGAGTCCTTGATATTTAGTCGTTTTCAGCCAATTTTCCGGATTTTTGAAAATTTCACTTTTTTGCGAAAATATCCTCTAAATGAGGGAATAACATGTGTGAGGGTACCCCAGGAGAGTTCCAAATGTGTGTGGGTAGAATATATATCCCACAGGATTAAAATTGAAAAAAGTTGAAAAAATTTTTTATTTTTGTACTTTTTTATTTTTCCGGCGTTTATCAGACTTTCAGATAGGGGAAATGTCAGTGAGCGTTCCGATTTCAGTTCCAGAGCGATTCTCCGGATGAGTCCTTGATATTTAGTGGTTTTCGCCAATATTTTGGATTTTTGAAAATTTCACTTTTTTTGTGAAAAATCCACTAAATGAGGGAATAATATGTGTGAGGGTACCCCAGGAGAGTTCCAAATGTGTGTGGGTAGAATATATATCCCACGGGGGTAAAATTGAAAAAAGTTGAACAAATTTTTTTTTTGGACTTAGTCATTTTTCCGGCGTTTATCAGACTTTCAGATAGGGAAAATGTCAGTGAGCATTCCGATTTCAGTTCCAGAGCGATTCGACCAATGTGTCCTTGATATTTACTCGTTTTCAGCCAATTCTCTGGATTTTTGAAAATTTCACTTTTTTGTGAAAATATCCACTAAATGAGGGAATAATATGTGTGAGGGTACCCCAGGAGAGTTCCAAATGTGTGTGGGTAGAATATATATCCCACGGGGGTAAAATTGAAAAAAGTTGAAAAAATTTTTTTTTTGGACTTAGTCATTTTTCCGCCGTTTATCAGACTTTCAGATAGGGGAAATGTCAGTGAGCATTCCGATTTCAGTTCCAGAGCGATTCGCCCAATCAGTCCCTGATATTTAGTCGTTTTCAGCCAATTTTCTGGATTTTTGAAAATTTCACTTTTTTTGTGAAAATATCCACTAAATGAGGGAATAATATGTGTGAGGGTACCCCAGGAGAGTTCCAAATGTGTGTGGTTAGAATATATATCCCACAGGATTAAAATTGAAAAAAGTTGAAAATTTTTTTTATTTTTGTACTTTTTCATTTTTCCGGCGTTTATCAGACTTTCAGATAGGGGAAATGTCAGTGAGCGTTCCGATTTAATTTCCAGAGCGATTCTCCGGATGAGTCCTTGATATTTAGTCATTTTCAGCCAATATTTTGGATTTTTGAAAATTTCACTTTTTTGTGAAAATATCCACAAAATGAGGGAATAGTATATGTGAGGGTACCCCAGGATATTTCCAAATGTGTGTGGGTAGAATATATATCCCACAGGGGTAAAATTGAAAAAAGTTGAAAAATTTTTTTTTTTGGACTTAGTCATTTTTCCGGCGTTTATCAGACTTGCAGATAGGGGAAATGTCAGTGAGCGTTCCGATTTCAGTTCCAGAGCGAGTCGCCCAATGAGTCCTTGATATTTAGTCGTTTTCAGCCAATATTTTGGATTTTTGAAAATGTCACTTTTTTGTGAAAATTTCCACTAAATGAGGGAATAATGTATGTGAGGGTACCCCAGGAGAGTTCCAAATGTGTGTGGGTAGAATATATATCCCACGGGGGTAAAATTGAAAAAAGTTGAACAAATTTTTTTTTTGGACTTAGTCATTTTTCCGGCGTTTATCACACTTTCAGATAGGGGAAATGTCAGTGAGCGTTACGATTTCAGTTCAGAGCGATTCTCCGGATGAGTCCTTGATATTTAGTCATTTTCAGCCAATATTTTGGATTTTTAAAAATTTCACTTTTTTGTGAAAATATCCACTAAATGATTGAATAATATTTGTGAGGGTACCCCAGGAGAGTTCCAAATGTGTGTGGGTAGAATGTATATCCCACGGGGGTAAAATTGAAAAAAGTTGAAAAAAATTTTTTTTTGGACTTAGTCATTTTTCGCCGTTTATCAGACTTTCAGATAGGGGAAATGTCAGTGAGCGTTCCCATTTCAGTTCCGGAGCGATTCGCCCAATCAGTCCTTGATATTTAGTCGTTTTCCGCCAATTTTCTGGATTTTTGAAAATTTCACTTTTTTGTGAAAATATCCACTAAATGAGGGAATAACATGTGTGAGGGTACCCCAGGAGAGTTCCAAATGTGTGTGGGTAGAATATATATCCCACAGGATTAAAATTGAAAAAAGTTGAACAAATTTTTTTTTTGTACTTAGTCATTTTTCCAACATTTATCAGACTTTTAGATAGGGAAAATGTCAGTGAGCGTTCCGATTTCGGTTCCAGAGCGATTCGCCCAATGAGTCCTTGATATTTAGTCGTTTTCAGCCAATTTTCTGGATTTTTGAAAATTTCACTTTTTTGTGAAAATATCCACTAAATGAGGGAATAATATATGTGAGGGTACCCCAGGAGAGTTCCAAATGTGTGTGGGTAGAATATATATCCCACGGGGGTAAAATTGAAAAAAGTTGAACAAATTTTTTTTTTGGACTTAGTCATTTTTCCGCCGTTTATCAGACTTTCAGATAGGGGAAATGTCAGTGAGCGTTCCGATTTCAATTCCAAAGCGATTTGTCCAATCAGTCCTTGATATTTAGTCGTTTTCAGCCAATTTTCTGGATTTTTGAAAATTTCACTTTTTTTGTGAAAATATCCACTAAATGAGGGAATAATATGTGTGAGGGTACCCCAGGAGAGTTCCAAATGTGTGTGGGTAGAATATATATCCCACAGGATTAAAATTGAAAAAAGTTGAAAATTTTTTTTATTTTTGTACTTTTTCATTTTTCTGGCATTTATCAGACTTTCAGATAGGGGAAATGTCAGTGAGCGTTCCGATTTCATTTCCAGAGCGATTCTCCGGATGAGTCCTTGATATTTAGTCATTTTCAGCCAATATTTTGGATTTTTGAAAATTTCACTTTTTTGTGAAAATATCCACTAAATGAGGGAATAATATGTGTGAGGGTACCCCAGGAGAGTTCCAAATGTGTGTGGGTAGAATATATATCCCACGGGGGTAAAATTGAAAAAAGTTGAAAATTTTTTTTTTTTGGACTTAGTGATTTTTCCGGCGTTTATCAGACTTTCAGATAGGGGAAATGTCAGTGAGCGTTCCGATTTCAGTTCCAGAGGGATTCTCCGGATGAGTCCTTGATATTTAGTCATTTTCAGCCAATATTTTGGATTTTTGAAAATTTCACTTTTTTGTGAAAATATCCACTAAATGATTGAATAATATGTGTGAGGGTACCCCAGGAGAGTTACAAATGTGTGTGGGTAGAATATATATCCCACGGGGGTAAAATTGAAAAAAGTTAAAAAAATTATTTTTTTGGACTTAGTCATTTTTCCGGCGTTTATCAGACTTTCAGATAGGGGAAATGTCAGTGAGCGTTCCGATTTCAGTTCCAGAGCGATTCGTCCAATCAGTCCTTGATATTTAGTCGTTTTCAGCCAATTTTCTGGATTTTTGAAAATTTCACTTTTTTTGTGAAAATATCCACTAAATGAGGGAATAATATATGTGAGGGTACCCCAGGAGATTTCCAAATGTGTGTGGGTAGAATATATATCCCACGGGGGTAAAATTGAAAAAAGTTGAAAAAATTTTTTTTTTGTATTTAGTCATTTTTCCGGCGTTTATCAGACTTTCAGATAGGGGAAATGTCAGTGAGCGTTCCGATTTCAGTTCCAGAGCGAGTCGCCCAATGAGTCCTTGATATTTAGTCATTTTCAGCCAATATTTTGGACTTTTGAAAATGTCACTTTTTTGTGAAAATATCCTCTAAATGAGGGAATAATATGTGTGAGGGTACCCCAGGAGAGTTCCAAATGTGTGTGGGTAGAATATATATCCCACGGGGATAAAATTGAAAAAAGTTGAAAAATTTTTTTTTTTGGACTTAGTCATTTTTCCGCCGTTTATCAGAATTTCAGATAGGGGAAATGTCAGTGAGCGTTCCCATTTCAGTTCCAGAGCTATTCGCCCAATCAGTCCTTGATATTTAGTCGTTTTCAGCCAATTTTCTGGATTTTTGAAAATTTCACTTTTTTTGTGAAAATATCCACTAAATGAGGGAATAACATGTGTGAAGGTACCCCAGGAGAGTTCCAAATGTGCGTGGGTAGAATATATAACCCACAGGATTAAAATTGAAAAAAGTTGAAAAAAATTTTTATTTTTGTACTTTTTCATTTTTCCGGCGTTTATCAGACTTTCAGATAGGGGAAATGTCAGTGAGCGTTCCGATTTCATTTCCAGAGCGATTCTCCAGATGAGTCCTTGATATTTAGTCATTTTCAGCCAATATTTTGGATTTTTGAAAATTTCACTTTTTTGTGAAAATATCCACTAAATGAGGGAATAATATATGTGAGGGTACCCCAGGAGATTTCCAAATGTGTGTGGGTAGAATATATATCCCACGGGGGTAAAATTGAAAAAAGTTGAAAAATTTTTTTTTTTGGACTTAGTCATTTTTCCGGCGTTTATCAGACTTTCAGATAGGGGAAATGTCAGTGAGCATTCCGATTTCGGTTCCAGAGTGATTCGCCCAATGAGTCCTTGATATTTAGTCGTTTTCAGCCAATTTTCTGGATTTTTGAAAATTTCACTTTTTTGTGAAAATATCCACTAAATGAGGGAATAATATGTGTGAGGGTACCCCCGGAGAGTTCCAAATGTGTGTGGGTAGAATATATATCCCACGGGGGTAAAATTGAAAAAAGTTGAAAAAATTTTTTTTTTGTATTTAGTCATTTTTCCGGCGTTTATCAGACTTTCAGATAGGGGAAATGTCAGTGAGCGTTCCGATTTCAGTTCCAGAGCGAGTCGCCCAATGAGTCCTTGATATTTAGTCATTTTCAGCCAATATTTTGGACTTTTGAAAATTTCACTTTTTTGTGAAAATATCCTCTAAATGAGGGAATAATATATGTGAGGGTACCCCAGCAGAGTTCCAAATGTGTGTGGGTAGAATATATATCCCACGGGGGTAAAATTGAAAAAAGTTGAACAAATTTTTTTTTTGGACTTAGTTATTTTTCCGGCGTTTATCAGACTTTCAGATAGGGGAAATGTCAGTGAGCATTCCGATTTCAGTTCCAGAGCGATTCTCCGGATGAGTCCTTGATATTTAGTCATTTTCAGCCAATATTTTGGATTTTTGAAAATTTCACTTTTTTGTGAAAATATCTACTAAATGAGGGAATAATATGTGTGAGGGTACCCCAGGAGAGTTCCAAATGTGTGTGGGTAGAATATATATCCCACGGGGGTAAAATTCAAAAAAGTTGAAAAATTTTTTTTTTGTACTTAGTCATTTTTCCGGCGTTTATCAGACTTTCAGATAGGGGAAATGTCAGTGAGCGTTCCGATTTCAGTTCCAGAGCGAGTCGCCCAATGAGTCCTTGATATTTAGTCGTTTTCAGCCAATATTTTGGATTTTTGAAAATGTCACTTTTTTGTGAAAATTTCCACTAAATGAGGGAATAATGTATGTGAGGGTACCCCAGGAGAGTTCCAAATGTGTGTGGGTAGAATATATATCCCACGGGGGTAAAATTGAAAAAGTTGAACAAATTTTTTTTTTGTACTTAGTCATTTTTCCGACGTTTATCAGACTTTTAGATAGGGAAAATGTCAGTGAGCGTTCCGATTTCGGTTCCAGAGCGATTCGCCCAATGAGTCCTTGATATTTAGTCGTTTTCAGCCAATTTTCTGGATTTTTGAAAATTTCACTTTTTTGTGAAAATATCCACTAAATGAGGGAATAATATATGTGAGGGTACCCCAGGAGAGTTCCAAATGTGTGTGGGTAGAATATATATCCCACGGGGGTAAAATTGAAAAAAGTTGAAAGAATTTTTTTTTTGGACTTAGTCATTTTTCCGCCGTTTATCAGACTTTCAGATAGGGGAAATGTCAGTGAGCGTTCCGATTTCAGTTCCAGAGCGATTCGCCCAATCAGTCCCTGATATTTAGTCGTTTTCAGCCAATTTTCTGGATTTTTGAAAATTTCACTTTTTTTGTGAAAATATCCACTAAATGAGGGAATAATATGTGTGAGGGTACCCGAGGAGAGTTCCAAATGTGTTTGGGTAGAATATATATCCCACGGGGGTAAAATTGAAAAAAGTTGAACAAATTTTTTTTTTGGACTTAGTCATTTTTCCGGCGTTTATCAGACTTTCAGATAGGGAAAATGTCAGTGAGCGTTCCGATTTCAGTTCCAGAGCGATTCGCCCAATGTGTCCTTGATATTTACTCGTTTTCAGCCAATTTTCTGGATTTTTGAAAATTTCACTTTTTTGTGAAAATATCCACTAAATGAGGGAATAATATGTGTGAGGGTACCCCAGGAGAGTTCCAAATGTGTGTGGGTAGAATATATATCCCACGGGGGTAAAATTGAAAAAAGTTGAAAAAATTTTTTATTTTTATACTTTTTATTTTTCCTGCGTTTATCAGACTTTCAGATAGGGGAAATGTCAGTGAGCGTTCCGATTTCAGTTCCAGAGCGATTCGCCCAATGAGTCCTTGATATTTAGTCGTTTTCAGCCAATTTTCTGGATTTTTGAAAATTTCACTTTTTTGTGAAAATATCCACTAAATGAGGGAATAATATGTGTGAGGGTACCCCAGGAGAGTTCCAAATGTGTGTGGGTAGAATATATATCCCACGGGGGTAAAATTGAAAAAAGTTGAAAAATTGTTTTTTTGGACTTAGTCATTTTTCCGCCGTTTATCAGAATTTCAGATAGGGGAAATGTCAGTGAGCGTTCCCATTTCAGTTCCAGAGCTATTCGCCCAATCAGTCCTTGATATTTAGTCGTTTTCAGCCAATTTTCTGGATTTTTGAAAATTTCACTTTTTTTGTGAAAATATCCACTAAATGAGGGAATAACATGTGTGAAGGTACCCCAGGAGAGTTCCAAATGTGCGTGGGTAGAATATATAACCCACAGGATTAAAATTGAAAAAAGTTGAAAAAAATTTTTATTTTTGTACTTTTTCATTTTTCCGGCGTTTATCAGACTTTCAGATAGGGGAAATGTCAGTGAGCGTTCCGATTTCATTTCCAGAGCGATTCTCCAGATGAGTCCTTGATATTTAGTCATTTTCAGCCAATATTTTGGATTTTTGAAAATTTCACTTTTTTGTGAAAATATCCACTAAATGAGGGAATAATATATGTGAGGGTACCCCAGGAGATTTCCAAATGTGTGTGGGTAGAATATATATCCCACGGGGGTAAAATTGAAAAAAGTTGAACAAATTTTTTTTTTGGACTTAGTTATTTTTCCGGCGTTTATCAGACTTTCAGATAGGGGAAATGTCAGTGAGCATTCCGATTTCAGTTCCAGAGCGATTCTCCGGATGAGTCCTTGATATTTAGTCATTTTCAGCCAATATTTTGGATTTTTGAAAATTTCACTTTTTTGTGAAAATATCTACTAAATGAGGGAATAATATGTGTGAGGGTACCCCAGGAGAGTTCCAAATGTGTGTGGGTAGAATATATATCCCACGGGGGTAAAATTCAAAAAAGTTGAAAAATTTTTTTTTTGTACTTAGTCATTTTTCCGGCGTTTATCAGACTTTCAGATAGGGGAAATGTCAGTGAGCGTTCCGATTTCAGTTCCAGAGCGAGTCGCCCAATGAGTCCTTGATATTTAGTCGTTTTCAGCCAATATTTTGGATTTTTGAAAATGTCACTTTTTTGTGAAAATTTCCACTAAATGAGGGAATAATGTATGTGAGGGTACCCCAGGAGAGTTCCAAATGTGTGTGGGTAGAATATATATCCCACGGGGGTAAAATTGAAAAAGTTGAACAAATTTTTTTTTTGTACTTAGTCATTTTTCCGACGTTTATCAGACTTTTAGATAGGGAAAATGTCAGTGAGCGTTCCGATTTCGGTTCCAGAGCGATTCGCCCAATGAGTCCTTGATATTTAGTCGTTTTCAGCCAATTTTCTGGATTTTTGAAAATTTCACTTTTTTGTGAAAATATCCACTAAATGAGGGAATAATATATGTGAGGGTACCCCAGGAGAGTTCCAAATGTGTGTGGGTAGAATATATATCCCACGGGGGTAAAATTGAAAAAAGTTGAAAGAATTTTTTTTTTGGACTTAGTCATTTTTCCGCCGTTTATCAGACTTTCAGATAGGGGAAATGTCAGTGAGCGTTCCGATTTCAGTTCCAGAGCGATTCGCCCAATCAGTCCCTGATATTTAGTCGTTTTCAGCCAATTTTCTGGATTTTTGAAAATTTCACTTTTTTTGTGAAAATATCCACTAAATGAGGGAATAATATGTGTGAGGGTACCCGAGGAGAGTTCCAAATGTGTTTGGGTAGAATATATATCCCACGGGGGTAAAATTGAAAAAAGTTGAACAAATTTTTTTTTTGGACTTAGTCATTTTTCCGGCGTTTATCAGACTTTCAGATAGGGAAAATGTCAGTGAGCGTTCCGATTTCAGTTCCAGAGCGATTCGCCCAATGTGTCCTTGATATTTACTCGTTTTCAGCCAATTTTCTGGATTTTTGAAAATTTCACTTTTTTGTGAAAATATCCACTAAATGAGGGAATAATATGTGTGAGGGTACCCCAGGAGAGTTCCAAATGTGTGTGGGTAGAATATATATCCCACGGGGGTAAAATTGAAAAAAGTTGAAAAAATTTTTTATTTTTATACTTTTTATTTTTCCTGCGTTTATCAGACTTTCAGATAGGGGAAATGTCAGTGAGCGTTCCGATTTCAGTTCCAGAGCGATTCGCCCAATGAGTCCTTGATATTTAGTCGTTTTCAGCCAATTTTCTGGATTTTTGAAAATTTCACTTTTTTGTGAAAATATCCACTAAATGAGGGAATAATATGTGTGAGGGTACCCCAGGAGAGTTCCAAATGTGTGTGGGTAGAATATATATCCCACGGGGGTAAAATTGAAAAAAGTTGAAAAATTGTTTTTTTGGACTTAGTCATTTTTCCGCCGTTTATCAGAATTTCAGATAGGGGAAATGTCAGTGAGCGTTCCCATTTCAGTTCCAGAGCTATTCGCCCAATCAGTCCTTGATATTTAGTCGTTTTCAGCCAATTTTCTGGATTTTTGAAAATTTCACTTTTTTTGTGAAAATATCCACTAAATGAGGGAATAACATGTGTGAAGGTACCCCAGGAGAGTTCCAAATGTGCGTGGGTAGAATATATAACCCACAGGATTAAAATTGAAAAAAGTTGAAAAAAATTTTTATTTTTGTACTTTTTCATTTTTCCGGCGTTTATCAGACTTTCAGATAGGGGAAATGTCAGTGAGCGTTCCGATTTCATTTCCAGAGCGATTCTCCAGATGAGTCCTTGATATTTAGTCATTTTCAGCCAATATTTTGGATTTTTGAAAATTTCACTTTTTTGTGAAAATATCCACTAAATGAGGGAATAATATATGTGAGGGTACCCCAGGAGATTTCCAAATGTGTGTGGGTAGAATATATATCCCACGGGGGTAAAATTGAAAAAAGTTGAAAAATTTTTTTTTTTGTACTTAGTCATTTTTCCGGCGTTTATCAGACTTTCAGATAGGGGAAATGTCAGTGAGCATTCCGATTTCGGTTCCAGAGTGATTCGCCCAATGAGTCCTTGATATTTAGTCGTTTTCAGCCAATTTTCTGGATTTTTGAAAATTTCACTTTTTTGTGAAAATATCCACTAAATGAGGGAATAATATGTGTGAGGGTACCCCCGGAGAGTTCCAAATGTGTGTGGGTAGAATATATATCCCACGGGGGTAAAATTGAAAAAAGTTGAAAAAATTTTTTTTTTGTATTTAGTCATTTTTCCGGCGTTTATCAGACTTTCAGATAGGGGAAATGTCAGTGAGCGTTCCGATTTCAGTTCCAGAGCGAGTCGCCCAATGAGTCCTTGATATTTAGTCATTTTCAGCCAATATTTTGGACTTTTGAAAATTTCACTTTTTTGTGAAAATATCCTCTAAATGAGGGAATAATATATGTGAGGGTACCCCAGCAGAGTTCCAAATGTGTGTGGGTAGAATATATATCCCACGGGGGTAAAATTGAAAAAAGTTGAACAAATTTTTTTTTTGGACTTAGTTATTTTTCCGGCGTTTATCAGACTTTCAGATAGGGGAAATGTCAGTGAGCATTCCGATTTCAGTTCCAGAGCGATTCTCCGGATGAGTCCTTGATGTTTAGTCATTTTCAGCCAATATTTTGGATTTTTGAAAATTTCACTTTTTTGTGAAAATATCCACTAAATGAGGGAATAATATGTGTGAGGGTACCCCAGGAGAGTTCCAAATGTGTGTGGGTAGAATATATATCCCACGGGGGTAAAATTCAAAAAAGTTGAAAAATTTTTTTTTTGTACTTAGTCATTTTTCCGGCGTTTATCAGACTTTCAGATAGGGGAAATGTCAGTGAGCGTTCCGATTTCAGTTCCAGAGCGAGTCGCCCAATGAGTCCTTGATATTTAGTCGTTTTCAGCCAATATTTTGGATTTTTGAAAATGTCACTTTTTTGTGAAAATATCCACTAAATGAGGGAATAATATATGTGAGGGTACCCCAGGAGAGTTCCAAATGTGTGTGGGTAGAATATATATCCCACGGGGGTAAAATTGAAAAAAGTTGAAAGAATTTTTTTTTTGGACTTAGTCATTTTTCCGCCGTTTATCAGACTTTCAGATAGGGGAAATGTCAGTGAGCGTTCCGATTTCAGTTCCAGAGCGATTCGCCCAATCAGTCCCTGATATTTAGTCGTTTTCAGCCAATTTTCTGGATTTTTGAAAATTTCACTTTTTTTGTGAAAATATCCACTAAATGAGGGAATAATATGTGTGAGGGTACCCGAGGAGAGTTCCAAATGTGTTTGGGTAGAATATATATCCCACGGGGGTAAAATTGAAAAAAGTTGAACAAATTTTTTTTTTGGACTTAGTCATTTTTCCGGCGTTTATCAGACTTTCAGATAGGGAAAATGTCAGTGAGCGTTCCGATTTCAGTTCCAGAGCGATTCGCCCAATGTGTCCTTGATATTTACTCGTTTTCAGCCAATTTTCTGGATTTTTGAAAATTTCACTTTTTTGTGAAAATATCCACTAAATGAGGGAATAATATGTGTGAGGGTACCCCAGGAGAGTTCCAAATGTGTGTGGGTAGAATATATATCCCACGGGGGTAAAATTGAAAAAAGTTGAAAAATTTTTTTATTTTTATACTTTTTATTTTTCCTGCGTTTATCAGACTTTCAGATAGGGGAAATGTCAGTGAGCGTTCCGATTTCAGTTCCAGAGCGATTCGCCCAATGAGTCCTTGATATTTAGTCGTTTTCAGCCAATTTTCTGGATTTTTGAAAATTTCACTTTTTTGTGAAAATATCCACTAAATGAGGGAATAATATGTGTGAGGGTACCCCAGGAGAGTTCCAAATGTGTGTGGGTAGAATATATATCCCACGGGGGTAAAATTGAAAAAAGTTGAAAAATTGTTTTTTTGGACTTAGTCATTTTTCCGCCGTTTATCAGATTTTCAGATAGGGGAAATGTCAGTGAGCGTTCCCATTTCAGTTCCAGAGCGATTCGCCCAATCAGTCCTTGATATTTAGTCGTTTTCCGCCAATTTTCTGGATTTTTGAAAATTTCACTTTTTTGTGAAAATATCCACTAAATGAGGGAATAACATGTGTGAGGGTACCCCAGGAGAGTTCCAAATGTGTGTGGGTAGAATATATATCCCACAGGATTAAAATTGAAAAAAGTTGAAAAAATTTTTTATTTTTGTACTTTTTCATTTTTCCGGCGTTTATCAGACTTTCAGATAGGGGAAATGTCAGTGAGCGTTCCGATTTCATTTCCAGAGCGATTCTCCAGATGAGTCCTTGATATTTAGTCATTTTCAGCCAATATTTTGGATTTTTGAAAATTTCACTTTTTTGTGAAAATATCCACTAAATGAGGGAATAATATATGTGAGGGTACCCCAGGAGATTTCCAAATGTGTGTGGGTAGAATATATATCCCACGGGGGTAAAATTGAAAAAAGTTGAAAATTTTTTTTTTTTGGACTTAGTCATTTTTCCGGCGTTTATCAGACTTTCAGATAGGGGAAATGTCAGTGAGCATTCCGATTTCAGTTCCAGAGCGATTCTCCGGATGAGTCCTTGATATTTTGTCATTTTCAGCCAATATTTTGGATTTTTGAAAATTTCACTTTTTTGTGAAAATATCCACTAAATGAGGGAATAATATGTGTGAGGGTACCCCAGGAGAGTTCCAAATGTGTGTGGGTAGAATATATATCCCACGGGGGTAAAATTGAAAAAAGTTGAAAAATTTTTTTTTTTGTACTTAGTCATTTTTCCGGCGTTTATCAGACTTTCAGATAGGGGAAATGTCAGTGAGCGTTCCGATTTCAGTTCCAGAGCGAGTCGCCCAATGAGTCCTTGATATTTAGTCGTTTTCAGCCAATATTTTGGATTTTTGAAAATGTCACTTTTTTGTGAAAATATCCACTAAATGAGGGAATAATATATGTGAGGGTACCCCAGGAGAGTTCCAAATGTGTGTGGGTAGAATATATATCCCACAGGATTAAAATTGAAAAAAGTTGAAAAAATTTTTTATTTTTGTACTTTTTTATTTTTCCGGCGTTTATCAGACTTTCAGATAGGGGAAATGTCAGTGAGCGTTTCGATTTCAGTTCCAGAGCGAGTCGCCCAATGAGTCTTTGATATTTAGTCGTTTTCAGCCAATTTTCTGGATTTTTGAAAATTTCACTTTTTTGTGAAAATATCCACTAAATGAGGGAATAATATGTGTGAGGGTACCCCAGGAGATTTCCAAATGTGTGTGGGTAGAATATATATCCCACGGGGGTAAAATTGAAAAAAGTTGAAAAAATTTTTTATTTTTGTACTTTTTTATTTTTCCGGCGTTTATCAGACTTTCAGATAGGGGAAATGTCAGTGAGCGTTCCGATTTCAGTTCCAGAGCGATTCTCCGGATGAGTCCTTGATATTTAGTGATTTTCGCCAATATTTTGGATTTTTGAAAATTTCACTTTTTTGTGAAAATATCCACTAAATGAGGGAATAATATATGTGAGGGTACCCCAGGAGATTTCCAAATGTGTGTGGGTAGAATATATATCCCACGGGGGTAAAATTGAAAAAAGTTGAAAAATTTTTCTTTTGGACTTAGTCATTTTTCCGGCGTTTATCAGACTTTCAGATAGGGGAAATGTCAGTGAGCGTTCCGATTTCAGTTCCAGAGCGAGTCGCCCAATGAGTCCTTGATATTTAGTCGTTTTCAGCCAATATTTTGGATTTTTGAAAATGTCACTTTTTTGTGAAAATATCCACTAAATGAGGGAATAATATATGTGCGGGTACCCCAGGAGAGTTCCAAATGTGTGTGGGTAGAATATAAATCCTACAGGGGTAAAATTGAAAAAAGTTGAACAAATTTTTTTTTTGTACTTAGTCATTTTTCCGGCGTTTATCAGACTTTCAGATAGGGAAAATGTCAGTGAGCGTTCCGATTTCAGTTCCAGAGCGATTCGCCCAATCAGTCCCTGATATTTAGTCGTTTTCAGCCAATTTTCTGGATTTTTGAAAATTTCACTTTTTTTGTGAAAATATCCACTAAATGAGGGAATAATATGTGTGAGGGTACCCCAGGAGAGTTCCAAATGTGTGTGGGTAGAATATATATCCCACGGGGGTAAAATTGAAAAAAGTTGAACAAATTTTTTTTTTGGACTTAGTCATTTTTCCGGCGTTTATCAGACTTTCAGATAGGGAAAATGTCAGTGAGCATTCCGATTTCAGTTCCAGAGCGATTCGACCAATGTGTCCTTGATATTTACTCGTTTTCAGCCAATTTTCTGGATTTTTGAAAATTTCACTTTTTTGTGAAAATATCCACTAAATGAGGGAATAATATGTGTGAGGGTACCCCAGGAGAGTTCCAAATGTGTGTGGGTAGAATATATATCCCACGGGGGTAAAATTGAAAAAAGTTGAAAAAATTTTTTTTTTGGACTTAGTCATTTTTCCGCCGTTTATAAGACTTTCAGATAGGGGAAATGTCAGTGAGCATTCCGATTTCAGTTCCAGTGCGATTCGCCCAATCAGTCCCTGATATTTAGTCGTTTTCAGCCAATTTTCTGGATTTTTGAAAATTTCACTTTTTTTGTGAAAATATGCACTAAATGAGGGAATAATATGTGTGAGGCTACCCCAGGAGAGTTCCAAATGTGTGTGGGTAGAATATATATCCCACGGGGGAAAAATTGAAAAAAGTTGAAAAATTGTTTTTTTGGACTTAGTCATTTTTCCGCCGTTTATCAGATTTTCAGATAGGGGAAATGTCAGTGAGCGTTCCCATTTCAGTTCCAGAGCGATTCGCCCAATCAGTCCTTGATATTTAGTCGTTTTCCGCCAATTTTCTGGATTTTTGAAAATTTCACTTTTTTGTGAAAATATCCACTAAATGAGGGAATAACATGTGTGAGGGTACCCCAGGAGAGTTCCAAATGTGTGTGGGTAGAATATATATCCCACAGGATTAAAATTGAAAAAAGTTGAAAAAATTTTTTATTTTTGTACTTTTTCATTTTTCCGGCGTTTATCAGACTTTCAGATAGGGGAAATGTCAGTGAGCGTTCCGATTTCATTTCCAGAGCGATTCTCCAGATGAGTCCTTGATATTTAGTCATTTTCAGCCAATATTTTGGATTTTTGAAAATTTCACTTTTTTGTGAAAATATCCACTAAATGAGGGAATAATATATGTGAGGGTACCCCAGGAGATTTCCAAATGTGTGTGGGTAGAATATATATCCCACGGGGGTAAAATTGAAAAAAGTTGAAAATTTTTTTTTTTTGGACTTAGTCATTTTTCCGGCGTTTATCAGACTTTCAGATAGGGGAAATGTCAGTGAGCATTCCGATTTCAGTTCCAGAGCGATTCTCCGGATGAGTCCTTGATATTTTGTCATTTTCAGCCAATATTTTGGATTTTTGAAAATTTCACTTTTTTGTGAAAATATCCACTAAATGAGGGAATAATATGTGTGAGGGTACCCCAGGAGAGTTCCAAATGTGTGTGGGTAGAATATATATCCCACGGGGGTAAAATTGAAAAAAGTTGAAAAATTTTTTTTTTTGTACTTAGTCATTTTTCCGGCGTTTATCAGACTTTCAGATAGGGGAAATGTCAGTGAGCGTTCCGATTTCAGTTCCAGAGCGAGTCGCCCAATGAGTCCTTGATATTTAGTCGTTTTCAGCCAATATTTTGGATTTTTGAAAATGTCACTTTTTTGTGAAAATTTCCACAAAATGAGGGAATAATGTATGTGAGGGTACCCCAGGAGAGTTCCAAATGTGTGTGGGTAGAATATATATCCCACGGGGGTAAAATTGAAAAAAGTTGAAAAATTGTTTTTTTGGACTTAGTCATTTTTCCGGCGTTTATCAGACTTTCAGATAGGGGAAATGTCAGTGAGCGTTCCGATTTCAGTTCCAGAGCGAGTCGCCCAATGAGTCCTTGATATTTAGTCGTTTTCAGCCAATATTTTGGATTTTTGAAAATGTCACTTTTTTGTGAAAATATCCACTAAATGAGGGAATAATATATGTGAGGGTACCCCAGGAGAGTTCCAAATGTGTGTGGGTAGAATATATATCCCACGGGGGAAAAATTGAAAAAAGTTGAAAAATTGTTTTTTTGGACTTAGTCATTTTTCCGGCGTTTATCAGACTTTCAGATAGGGGAAATGTCAGTGAGCGTTCCGATTTCAGTTCCAGAGCGAGTCGCCCAATCAGTCCCTGATATTTAGTCGTTTTCAGCCAATTTTCTGGATTTTTGAAAATTTCACTTTTTTTGTGAAAATATGCACTAAATGAGGGAATAATATGTGTGAGGCTACCCCAGGAGAGTTCCAAATGTGTGTGGGTAGAATATATATCCCACGGGGGAAAAATTGAAAAAAGTTGAAAAATTGTTTTTTTGGACTTAGTCATTTTTCCGCCGTTTATCAGATTTTCAGATAGGGGAAATGTCAGTGAGCGTTCCCATTTCAGTTCCAGAGCGATTCGCCCAATCAGTCCTTGATATTTAGTCGTTTTCCGCCAATTTTCTGGATTTTTGAAAATTTCACTTTTTTGTGAAAATATCCACTAAATGAGGGAATAACATGTGTGAGGGTACCCCAGGAGAGTTCCAAATGTGTGTGGGTAGAATATATATCCCACAGGATTAAAATTGAAAAAAGTTGAAAAAATTTTTTATTTTTGTACTTTTTCATTTTTCCGGCGTTTATCAGACTTTCAGATAGGGGAAATGTCAGTGAGCGTTCCGATTTCATTTCCAGAGCGATTCTCCAGATGAGTCCTTGATATTTAGTCATTTTCAGCCAATATTTTGGATTTTTGAAAATTTCACTTTTTTGTGAAAATATCCACTAAATGAGGGAATAATATATGTGAGGGTACCCCAGGAGATTTCCAAATGTGTGTGGGTAGAATATATATCCCACGGGGGTAAAATTGAAAAAAGTTGAAAATTTTTTTTTTTTGGACTTAGTCATTTTTCCGGCGTTTATCAGACTTTCAGATAGGGGAAATGTCAGTGAGCATTCCGATTTCAGTTCCAGAGCGATTCTCCGGATGAGTCCTTGATATTTTGTCATTTTCAGCCAATATTTTGGATTTTTGAAAATTTCACTTTTTTGTGAAAATATCCACTAAATGAGGGAATAATATGTGTGAGGGTACCCCAGGAGAGTTCCAAATGTGTGTGGGTAGAATATATATCCCACGGGGGTAAAATTGAAAAAAGTTGAAAAATTTTTTTTTTTGTACTTAGTCATTTTTCCGGCGTTTATCAGACTTTCAGATAGGGGAAATGTCAGTGAGCGTTCCGATTTCAGTTCCAGAGCGAGTCGCCCAATGAGTCCTTGATATTTAGTCGTTTTCAGCCAATATTTTGGATTTTTGAAAATGTCACTTTTTTGTGAAAATTTCCACAAAATGAGGGAATAATGTATGTGAGGGTACCCCAGGAGAGTTCCAAATGTGTGTGGGTAGAATATATATCCCACGGGGGTAAAATTGAAAAAAGTTGAAAAATTGTTTTTTTGGACTTAGTCATTTTTCCGGCGTTTATCAGACTTTCAGATAGGGGAAATGTCAGTGAGCGTTCCGATTTCAGTTCCAGAGCGAGTCGCCCAATGAGTCCTTGATATTTAGTCGTTTTCAGCCAATATTTTGGATTTTTGAAAATGTCACTTTTTTGTGAAAATATCCACTAAATGAGGGAATAATATATGTGAGGGTACCCCAGGAGAGTTCCAAATGTGTGTGGGTAGAATATATATCCCACAGGATTAAAATTGAAAAAAGTTGAAAAAATTTTTTATTTTTGTACTTTTTTATTTTTCCGGCGTTTATCAGACTTTCAGATAGGGGAAATGTCAGTGAGCGTTTCGATTTCAGTTCCAGAGCGAGTCGCCCAATGAGTCCTTGATATTTAGTCGTTTTCAGCCAATTTTCTGGATTTTTGAAAATTTCACTTTTTTGTGAAAATATCCACTAAATGAGGGAATAATATGTGTGAGGGTACCCCAGGAGATTTCCAAATGTGTGTGGGTAGAATATATATCCCACGGGGGTAAAATTGAAAAAAGTTGAAAAAATTTTTTATTTTTGTACTTTTTTATTTTTCCGGCGTTTATCAGACTTTCAGATAGGGGAAATGTCAGTGAGCGTTCCGATTTCAGTTCCAGAGCGATTCTCCGGATGAGTCCTTGATATTTAGTGATTTTCGCCAATATTTAGGATTTTTGAAAATTTCACTTTTTTGTGAAAATATCCACTAAATGAGGGAATAATATATGTGAGGGTACCCCAGGAGATTTCCAAATGTGTGTGGGTAGAATATATATCCCACGGGGGTAAAATTGAAAAAAGTTGAACAAATTTTTTTTTTGGACTTAGTCATTTTTCCGGCGTTTATCAGACTTTCAGATAGGGAAAATGTCAGTGAGCATTCCGATTTCAGTTCCAGAGCGATTCGACCAATGTGTCCTTGATATTTACTCGTTTTCAGCCAATTTTCTGGATTTTTGAAAATTTCACTTTTTTGTGAAAATATCCACTAAATGAGGGAATAATATGTGTGAGGGTACCCCAGGAGAGTTCCAAATGTGTGTGGGTAGAATATATATCCCACGGGGGTAAAATTGAAAAAAGTTTAAAAAATTTTTTTTTTGGACTTAGTCATTTTTCCGCCGTTTATAAGACTTTCAGATAGGGGAAATGTCAGTGAGCATTCCGATTTCAGTTCCAGTGCGATTCGCCCAATCAGTCCCTGATATTTAGTCGTTTTCAGCCAATTTTCTGGATTTTTGAAAATTTCACTTTTTTTGTGAAAATATGCACTAAATGAGGGAATAATATGTGTGAGGCTACCCCAGGAGAGTTCCAAATGTGTGTGGGTAGAATATATATCCCACGGGGGAAAAATTGAAAAAAGTTTAAAAAACTTTTTTTTTGGACTTAGTCATTTTTCCGGCGTTTATCAGACTTTCAGATAGGGGAAATGTCAGTGAGCATTCCGATTTCAGTTCCAGAGTGATTCTCCGGATGAGTCCTTGATATTTAGTCGTTTTCAGCCAATTTTCTGGATTTTTGAAAATTTCACTTTTTTTGTGAAAATATCCACTAAATGAGGGAATAATATGTGTGAGGGTACCCCAGGAGAGTTCCAAATGTGTGTGGGTAGAATATATATCCCACGGGGGTAAAATTGAAAAAAGTTGAACAAATTTTTTTTTTGGACTTAGTCATTTTTCCGGCGTTTATCAGACTTTCAGATAGGGAAAATGTCAGTGAGCATTCCGATTTCAGTTCCAGAGCGATTCGACCAATGTGTCCTTGATATTTACTCGTTTTCAGCCAATTTTCTGGATTTTTGAAAATTTCACTTTTTTGTGAAAATATCCACTAAATGAGGGAATAATATGTGTGAGGGTACCCCAGGAGAGTTCCAAATGTGTGTGGGTAGAATATATATCCCACGGGGGTAAAATTGAAAAAAGTTGAAAAAATTTTTTTTTTGGACTTAGTCATTTTTCCGCCGTTTATCAGACTTTCAGATAGGGGACATGTCAGTGAGCATTCCGATTTCAGTTCCAGTGCGATTCGCCCAATCAGTCCCTGATATTTAGTCGTTTTCAGCCAATTTTCTGGATTTTTGAAAATTTCACTTTTTTTGTGAAAATATCCACTAAATGAGGGAATAATATGTGTGAGGCTACCCCAGGAGAGTTCCAAATGTGTGTGGGTAGAATATATATCCCACGGGGGAAAAATTGAAAAAAGTTTAAAAAATTTTTTTTTTGGACTTAGTCATTTTTCCGGCGTTTATCAGACTTTCAGATAGGGGAAATGTCAGTGAGCATTCCGATTTCAGTTCCAGAGTGATTCTCCGGATGAGTCCTTGATATTTAGTCGTTTTCAGCCAATTTTCTGGATTTTTGAAAATTTCACTTTTTTTGTGAAAATATCCACTAAATGAGGGAATAATATGTGTGAGGGTACCCCAGGAGAGTTCCAAATGTGTGTGGGTAGAATATATATCCCACAGGATTAAAATTGAAAAAAGTTGAAAAAATTTTTTATTTTTGTACTTTTTTATTTTTCCGGCGTTTATCAGACTTTCAGATAGGGGAAATGTCAGTGAGCGTTTCGATTTCAGTTCCAGAGCGAGTCGCCCAATGAGTCTTTGATATTTAGTCGTTTTCAGCCAATTTTCTGGATTTTTGAAAATTTCACTTTTTTGTGAAAATATCCACTAAATGAGGGAATAATATGTGTGAGGGTACCCCAGGAGATTTCCAAATGTGTGTGGGTAGAATATATATCCCACGGGGGTAAAATTGAAAAAAGTTGAAAAAATTTTTTATTTTTGTACTTTTTTATTTTTCCGGCGTTTATCAGACTTTCAGATAGGGGAAATGTCAGTGAGCGTTCCGATTTCAGTTCCAGAGTGATTCTTTGGATGAGTCCTTGATATTTAGTGATTTTCGCCAATATTTTGGATTTTTGAAAATTTCACTTTTTTGTGAAAATATCCACTAAATGAGGGAATAATATATGTGAGGGTACCCCAGGAGATTTCCAAATGTGTGTGGGTAGAATATATATCCCACGGGGGTAAAATTGAAAAAAGTTGAAAAATTTTTCTTTTGGACTTAGTCATTTTTCCGGCGTTTATCAGACTTTCAGATAGGGGAAATGTCAGTGAGCGTTCCGATTTCAGTTCCAGAGCGAGTCGCCCAATGAGTCCTTGATATTTAGTCGTTTTCAGCCAATATTTTGGATTTTTGAAAATGTCACTTTTTTGTGAAAATATCCACTAAATGAGGGAATAATATATGTGCGGGTACCCCAGGAGAGTTCCAAATGTGTGTGGGTAGAATATAAATCCTACAGGGGTAAAATTGAAAAAAGTTGAACAAATTTTTTTTTTGTACTTAGTCATTTTTCCGGCGTTTATCAGACTTTCAGATAGGGAAAATGTCAGTGAGCGTTCCGATTTCAGTTCCAGAGCGATTCGCCCAATCAGTCCCTGATATTTAGTCGTTTTCAGCCAATTTTCTGGATTTTTGAAAATTTCACTTTTTTTGTGAAAATATCCACTAAATGAGGGAATAATATGTGTGAGGGTACCCCAGGAGAGTTCCAAATGTGTGTGGGTAGAATATATATCCCACGGGGGTAAAATTGAAAAAAGTTGAACAAATTTTTTTTTTGGACTTAGTCATTTTTCCGGCGTTTATCAGACTTTCAGATAGGGAAAATGTCAGTGAGCATTCCGATTTCAGTTCCAGAGCGATTCGACCAATGTGTCCTTGATATTTACTCGTTTTCAGCCAATTTTCTGGATTTTTGAAAATTTCACTTTTTTGTGAAAATATCCACTAAATGAGGGAATAATATGTGTGAGGGTACCCCAGGAGAGTTCCAAATGTGTGTGGGTAGAATATATATCCCACGGGGGTAAAATTGAAAAAAGTTGAAAAAATTTTTTTTTTGGACTTAGTCATTTTTCCGCCGTTTATAAGACTTTCAGATAGGGGAAATGTCAGTGAGCATTCCGATTTCAGTTCCAGTGCGATTCGCCCAATCAGTCCCTGATATTTAGTCGTTTTCAGCCAATTTTCTGGATTTTTGAAAATTTCACTTTTTTTGTGAAAATATGCACTAAATGAGGGAATAATATGTGTGAGGCTACCCCAGGAGAGTTCCAAATGTGTGTGGGTAGAATATATATCCCACGGGGGAAAAATTGAAAAAAGTTGAAAAATTGTTTTTTTGGACTTAGTCATTTTTCCGCCGTTTATCAGATTTTCAGATAGGGGAAATGTCAGTGAGCGTTCCCATTTCAGTTCCAGAGCGATTCGCCCAATCAGTCCTTGATATTTAGTCGTTTTCCGCCAATTTTCTGGATTTTTGAAAATTTCACTTTTTTGTGAAAATATCCACTAAATGAGGGAATAACATGTGTGAGGGTACCCCAGGAGAGTTCCAAATGTGTGTGGGTAGAATATATATCCCACAGGATTAAAATTGAAAAAAGTTGAAAAAATTTTTTATTTTTGTACTTTTTCATTTTTCCGGCGTTTATCAGACTTTCAGATAGGGGAAATGTCAGTGAGCGTTCCGATTTCATTTCCAGAGCGATTCTCCAGATGAGTCCTTGATATTTAGTCATTTTCAGCCAATATTTTGGATTTTTGAAAATTTCACTTTTTTGTGAAAATATCCACTAAATGAGGGAATAATATATGTGAGGGTACCCCAGGAGATTTCCAAATGTGTGTGGGTAGAATATATATCCCACGGGGGTAAAATTGAAAAAAGTTGAAAATTTTTTTTTTTTGGACTTAGTCATTTTTCCGGCGTTTATCAGACTTTCAGATAGGGGAAATGTCAGTGAGCATTCCGATTTCAGTTCCAGAGCGATTCTCCGGATGAGTCCTTGATATTTTGTCATTTTCAGCCAATATTTTGGATTTTTGAAAATTTCACTTTTTTGTGAAAATATCCACTAAATGAGGGAATAATATGTGTGAGGGTACCCCAGGAGAGTTCCAAATGTGTGTGGGTAGAATATATATCCCACGGGGGTAAAATTGAAAAAAGTTGAAAAATTTTTTTTTTTGTACTTAGTCATTTTTCCGGCGTTTATCAGACTTTCAGATAGGGGAAATGTCAGTGAGCGTTCCGATTTCAGTTCCAGAGCGAGTCGCCCAATGAGTCCTTGATATTTAGTCGTTTTCAGCCAATATTTTGGATTTTTGAAAATGTCACTTTTTTGTGAAAATTTCCACAAAATGAGGGAATAATGTATGTGAGGGTACCCCAGGAGAGTTCCAAATGTGTGTGGGTAGAATATATATCCCACGGGGGTAAAATTGAAAAAAGTTGAAAAATTGTTTTTTTGGACTTAGTCATTTTTCTGGCGTTTATCAGACTTTCAGATAGGGGAAATGTCAGTGAGCGTTCCGATTTCAGTTCCAGAGCGAGTCGCCCAATGAGTCCTTGATATTTAGTCGTTTTCAGCCAATATTTTGGATTTTTGAAAATGTCACTTTTTTGTGAAAATATCCACTAAATGAGGGAATAATATATGTGAGGGTACCCCAGGAGAGTTCCAAATGTGTGTGGGTAGAATATATATCCCACAGGATTAAAATTGAAAAAAGTTGAAAAAATTTTTTATTTTTGTACTTTTTTATTTTTCCGGCGTTTATCAGACTTTCAGATAGGGGAAATGTCAGTGAGCGTTTCGATTTCAGTTCCAGAGCGAGTCGCCCAATGAGTCCTTGATATTTAGTCGTTTTCAGCCAATTTTCTGGATTTTTGAAAATTTCACTTTTTTGTGAAAATATCCACTAAATGAGGGAATAATATGTGTGAGGGTACCCCAGGAGATTTCCAAATGTGTGTGGGTAGAATATATATCCCACGGGGGTAAAATTGAAAAAAGTTGAAAAAATTTTTTATTTTTGTACTTTTTTATTTTTCCGGCGTTTATCAGACTTTCAGATAGGGGAAATGTCAGTGAGCGTTCCGATTTCAGTTCCAGAGCGATTCTCCGGATGAGTCCTTGATATTTAGTGATTTTCGCCAATATTTTGGATTTTTGAAAATTTCACTTTTTTGTGAAAATATCCACTAAATGAGGGAATAATATATGTGAGGGTACCCCAGGAGATTTCCAAATGTGTGTGGGTAGAATATATATCCCACGGGGGTAAAATTGAAAAAAGTTGAACAAATTTTTTTTTTGGACTTAGTCATTTTTCCGGCGTTTATCAGACTTTCAGATAGGGAAAATGTCAGTGAGCATTCCGATTTCAGTTCCAGAGCGATTCGACCAATGTGTCCTTGATATTTACTCGTTTTCAGCCAATTTTCTGGATTTTTGAAAATTTCACTTTTTTGTGAAAATATCCACTAAATGAGGGAATAATATGTGTGAGGGTACCCCAGGAGAGTTCCAAATGTGTGTGGGTAGAATATATATCCCACGGGGGTAAAATTGAAAAAAGTTTAAAAAATTTTTTTTTTGGACTTAGTCATTTTTCCGCCGTTTATAAGACTTTCAGATAGGGGAAATGTCAGTGAGCATTCCGATTTCAGTTCCAGTGCGATTCGCCCAATCAGTCCCTGATATTTAGTCGTTTTCAGCCAATTTTCTGGATTTTTGAAAATTTCACTTTTTTTGTGAAAATATGCACTAAATGAGGGAATAATATGTGTGAGGCTACCCCAGGAGAGTTCCAAATGTGTGTGGGTAGAATATATATCCCACGGGGGAAAAATTGAAAAAAGTTTAAAAAACTTTTTTTTTGGACTTAGTCATTTTTCCGGCGTTTATCAGACTTTCAGATAGGGGAAATGTCAGTGAGCATTCCGATTTCAGTTCCAGAGTGATTCTCCGGATGAGTCCTTGATATTTAGTCGTTTTCAGCCAATTTTCTGGATTTTTGAAAATTTCACTTTTTTTGTGAAAATATCCACTAAATGAGGGAATAATATGTGTGAGGGTACCCCAGGAGAGTTCCAAATGTGTGTGGGTAGAATATATATCCCACGGGGGTAAAATTGAAAAAAGTTGAACAAATTTTTTTTTTGGACTTAGTCATTTTTCCGGCGTTTATCAGACTTTCAGATAGGGAAAATGTCAGTGAGCATTCCGATTTCAGTTCCAGAGCGATTCGACCAATGTGTCCTTGATATTTACTCGTTTTCAGCCAATTTTCTGGATTTTTGAAAATTTCACTTTTTTGTGAAAATATCCACTAAATGAGGGAATAATATGTGTGAGGGTACCCCAGGAGAGTTCCAAATGTGTGTGGGTAGAATATATATCCCACGGGGGTAAAATTGAAAAAAGTTGAAAAAATTTTTTTTTTGGACTTAGTCATTTTTCCGCCGTTTATCAGACTTTCAGATAGGGGACATGTCAGTGAGCATTCCGATTTCAGTTCCAGTGCGATTCGCCCAATCAGTCCCTGATATTTAGTCGTTTTCAGCCAATTTTCTGGATTTTTGAAAATTTCACTTTTTTTGTGAAAATATCCACTAAATGAGGGAATAATATGTGTGAGGCTACCCCAGGAGAGTTCCAAATGTGTGTGGGTAGAATATATATCCCACGGGGGAAAAATTGAAAAAAGTTTAAAAAATTTTTTTTTTGGACTTAGTCATTTTTCCGGCGTTTATCAGACTTTCAGATAGGGGAAATGTCAGTGAGCATTCCGATTTCAGTTCCAGAGTGATTCTCCGGATGAGTCCTTGATATTTAGTCGTTTTCAGCCAATTTTCTGGATTTTTGAAAATTTCACTTTTTTTGTGAAAATATCCACTAAATGAGGGAATAATATGTGTGAGGGTACCCCAGGAGAGTTCCAAATGTGTGTGGTTAGAATATATATCCCACAGGATTAAAATTGAAAAAAGTTGAAAATTTTTTTTATTTTTGTACTTTTTCATTTTTCCGGCGTTTATCAGACTTTCAGATAGAGGAAATGTCAGTGAGCGTTCCGATTTAATTTCCAGAGCGATTCTCCGGATGAGTCCTTGATATTTAGTCATTTTCAGCCAATATTTTGGATTTTTGAAAATTTCACTTTTTTGTGAAAATATCCACTAAATGAGGGAATAATATATGTGAGGGTACCCCAGGAGATTTCCAAATGTGTGTGGGTAGAATATATATCCCACGGGGGTAAAATTGAAAAAAGTTGAAAAATTTTTCTTTTGGACTTAGTCATTTTTCCGGCGTTTATCAGACTTTCAGATAGGGGAAATGTCAGTGAGCGTTCCGATTTCAGTTCCAGAGCGAGTCGCCCAATGAGTCCTTGATATTTAGTCGTTTTCAGCCAATATTTTGGATTTTTGAAAATGTCACTTTTTTGTGAAAATATCCACTAAATGAGGGAATAATATATGTGCGGGTACCCCAGGAGAGTTCCAAATGTGTGTGGGTAGAATATAAATCCTACAGGGGTAAAATTGAAAAAAGTTGAACAAATTTTTTTTTTGTACTTAGTCATTTTTCCGGCGTTTATCAGACTTTCAGATAGGGAAAATGTCAGTGAGCATTCCGATTTCAGTTCCAGAGCGATTCGCCCAATCAGTCCCTGATATTTAGTCGTTTTCAGCCAATTTTCTGGATTTTTGAAAATTTCACTTTTTTTGTGAAAATATCCACTAAATGAGGGAATAATATGTGTGAGGGTACCCCAGGAGAGTTCCAAATGTGTGTGGGTAGAATATATATCCCACGGGGGTAAAATTGAAAAAAGTTGAACAAATTTTTTTTTTGGACTTAGTCATTTTTCCGGCGTTTATCAGACTTTCAGATAGGGAAAATGTCAGTGAGCATTCCGATTTCAGTTCCAGAGCGATTCGACCAATGTGTCCTTGATATTTACTCGTTTTCAGCCAATTTTCTGGATTTTTGAAAATTTCACTTTTTTGTGAAAATATCCACTAAATGAGGGAATAATATGTGTGAGGGTACCCCAGGAGAGTTCCAAATGTGTGTGGGTAGAATATATATCCCACGGGGGTAAAATTGAAAAAAGTTGAAAAAATTTTTTTTTTGGACTTAGTCATTTTTCCGCCGTTTATCAGACTTTCAGATAGGGGAAATGTCAGTGAGCATTCCGATTTCAGTTCCAGTGCGATTCGACCAATTAGTCCCTGATATTTAGTCGTTTTCAGCCAATTTTCTGGATTTTTGAAAATTTCACTTTTTTTGTGAAAATATGCACTAAATGAGGGAATAATATGTGTGAGGCTACCCCAGGAGAGTTCCAAATGTGTGTGGGTAGAATATATATCCCACGGGGGAAAAATTGAAAAAAGTTTAAAAAATTTTTTTTTTGGACTTAGTCATTTTTCCGGCGTTTATCAGACTTTCAGATAGGGGAAATGTCAGTGAGCATTCCGATTTCAGTTCCAGAGTGATTCTCCGGATGAGTCCTTGATATTTAGTCGTTTTCAGCCAATTTTCTGGATTTTTGAAAATTTCACTTTTTTTGTGAAAATATCCACTAAATGAGGGAATAATATGTGTGAGGGTACCCCAGGAGAGTTCCAAATGTGTGTGGTTAGAATATATATCCCACAGGATTAAAATTGAAAAAAGTTGAAAATTTTTTTTATTTTTGTACTTTTTCATTTTTCCGGCGTTTATCAGACTTTCAGATAGAGGAAATGTCAGTGAGCGTTCCGATTTAATTTCCAGAGCGATTCTCCGGATGAGTCCTTGATATTTAGTCATTTTCAGCCAATATTTTGGATTTTTGAAAATTTCACTTTTTTGTGAAAATATCCACTAAATGAGGGAATAATATATGTGAGGGTACCCCAGGAGATTTCCAAATGTGTGTGGGTAGAATATATATCCCACGGGGGTAAAATTGAAAAAAGTTGAAAAATTTTTCTTTTGGACTTAGTCATTTTTCCGGCGTTTATCAGACTTTCAGATAGGGGAAATGTCAGTGAGCGTTCCGATTTCAGTTCCAGAGCGAGTCGCCCAATGAGTCCTTGATATTTAGTCGTTTTCAGCCAATATTTTGGATTTTTGAAAATGTCACTTTTTTGTGAAAATATCCACTAAATGAGGGAATAATATATGTGCGGGTACCCCAGGAGAGTTCCAAATGTGTGTGGGTAGAATATAAATCCTACAGGGGTAAAATTGAAAAAAGTTGAACAAATTTTTTTTTTGTACTTAGTCATTTTTCCGGCGTTTATCAGACTTTCAGATAGGGAAAATGTCAGTGAGCATTCCGATTTCAGTTCCAGAGCGATTCGCCCAATCAGTCCCTGATATTTAGTCGTTTTCAGCCAATTTTCTGGATTTTTGAAAATTTCACTTTTTTTGTGAAAATATCCACTAAATGAGGGAATAATATGTGTGAGGGTACCCCAGGAGAGTTCCAAATGTGTGTGGGTAGAATATATATCCCACGGGGGTAAAATTGAAAAAAGTTGAACAAATTTTTTTTTTGGACTTAGTCATTTTTCCGGCGTTTATCAGACTTTCAGATAGGGAAAATGTCAGTGAGCATTCCGATTTCAGTTCCAGAGCGATTCGACCAATGTGTCCTTGATATTTACTCGTTTTCAGCCAATTTTCTGGATTTTTGAAAATTTCACTTTTTTGTGAAAATATCCACTAAATGAGGGAATAATATGTGTGAGGGTACCCCAGGAGAGTTCCAAATGTGTGTGGGTAGAATATATATCCCACGGGGGTAAAATTGAAAAAAGTTGAAAAAATTTTTTTTTTGGACTTAGTCATTTTTCCGCCGTTTATCAGACTTTCAGATAGGGGAAATGTCAGTGAGCATTCCGATTTCAGTTCCAGTGCGATTCGACCAATTAGTCCCTGATATTTAGTCGTTTTCAGCCAATTTTCTGGATTTTTGAAAATTTCACTTTTTTTGTGAAAATATGCACTAAATGAGGGAATAATATGTGTGAGGCTACCCCAGGAGAGTTCCAAATGTGTGTGGGTAGAATATATATCCCACGGGGGAAAAATTGAAAAAAGTTTAAAAAATTTTTTTTTTGGACTTAGTCATTTTTCCGGCGTTTATCAGACTTTCAGATAGGGGAAATGTCAGTGAGCATTCCGATTTCAGTTCCAGAGTGATTCTCCGGATGAGTCCTTGATATTTAGTCGTTTTCAGCCAATTTTCTGGATTTTTGAAAATTTCACTTTTTTTGTGAAAATATCCACTAAATGAGGGAATAATATGTGTGAGGGTACCCCAGGAGAGTTCCAAATGTGTGTGGTTAGAATATATATCCCACAGGATTAAAATTGAAAAAAGTTGAAAATTTTTTTTATTTTTGTACTTTTTCATTTTTCCGGCGTTTATCAGACTTTCAGATAGGGGAAATGTCAGTGAGCGTTCCGATTTAATTTCCAGAGCGATTCTCCGGATGAGTCCATGATATTTAGTCATTTTCAGCCAATATTTTGGATTTTTGAAAATTTCACTTTTTTGTGAAAATATCCACTAAATGAGGGAATAATATATGTGAGGGTACCCCAGGAGATTTCCAAATGTGTGTGGGTAGAATATATATCCCACGGGGGTAAAATTGAAAAAAGTTGAAAAATTTATTTTTTTGGACTTAGTCATTTTTCCGGCGTTTATCAGACTTTCAGATAGGGGAAATGTCAGTGAGCATTCCGATTTCAGTTCCAGAGCGAGTCGCCCAATGAGTCCTTGATATTTAGTCTTTTTCATCCAATATTTTGGATTTTTGAAAATGTCACTTTTTTGTGAAAATATCCACTAAATGAGGGAATAATATATGTGAGGGTACCCCAGGAGAGTTCCAAATGTGTGTGGGTAGAATATATATCCCACGGGGGTAAAATTGAAAAAAGTTGAACAAATTTTTTTTTTGGACTTAGTCATTTTTCCGGCGTTTATCAGACTTTCAGATAGGGGAAATGTCAGTGAGCGTTCCGATTTCAGTTCAGAGCGATTCTCCGGATGAGTCCTTGATATTTAGTCATTTTCAGCCAATATTTTGGATTTTTAAAAATTTCACTTTTTTGTGAAAATATCCACTAAATGATTGAATAATATTTGTGAGGGTACCCCAGGAGAGTTCCAAATGTGTGTGGGTAGAATGTATATCCCACGGGGGTAAAATTGAAAAAAGTTGAAAAAAATTTTTTTTTGGACTTAGTCATTTTTCCGCCGTTTATCAGACTTTCAAATAGGGGAAATGTCAGTGAGCGTTCCCATTTCAGTTCCAGAGCGATTTGCCCAATCAGTCCTTGATATTTAGTCGTTTTCCGCCAATTTTCTGGATTTTTGAAAATTTCACTTTTTTGTGAAAATATCCACTAAATGAGGGAATAACATGTGTGAGGGTACCCCAGGAGAGTTCCAAATGTGTGTGGGTAGAATATATATCCCACAGGATTAAAATTGAAAAAAGTTGAAAAAAATTTTTATTTTTGTACTTTTTCATTTTTCCGGCGTTTATCAGACTTTCAGATTGGGGAAATGTCAATGAGCGTTCCGATTTCATTTCCAGAGCGATTCTCCAGATGAGTCCTTGATATTTAGTCATTTTCAGCCAATATTTTGGATTTTTGAAAATTTCACTTTTTTGTGAAAATATCCACTAAATGAGGGAATAATATATGTGAGGGTACCCCAGGAGATTTCCAAATGTGTGTGGGTAGAATATATATCCCACGGGGGTAAAATTGAAAAAAGTTGAAAAATTTTTTTTTTTGGACTTAGTCATTTTTCCGGCGTTTATCAGACTTTCAGATAGGGAAAATGTCAGTGAGCGTTCCGATTTCAGTTCCAGAGCGATTCGCCCAATCAGTCCCTGATATTTAGTCGTTTTCAGCCAATTTTCTGGATTTTTGAAAATTTCACTTTTTTTGTGAAAATATCCACTAAATGAGGGAATAATATGTGTGAGGGTACCCCAGGAGAGTTCCAAATGTGTGTGGGTAGAATATATATCCCACGGGGGTAAAATTGAAAAAAGTTGAACAAATTTTTTTTTTGGACTTAGTCATTTTTCCGGCGTTTATCAGACTTTCAGATAGGGAAAATGTCAGTGAGCATTCCGATTTCAGTTCCAGAGCGATTCGACCAATGTGTCCTTGATATTTACTCGTTTTCAGCCAATTTTCTGGATTTTTGAAAATTTCACTTTTTTGTGAAAATATCCACTAAATGAGGGAATAATATGTGTGAGGGTACCCCAGGAGAGTTCCAAATGTGTGTGGGTAGAATATATATCCCACGGGGGTAAAATTGAAAAAAGTTGAAAAAATTTTTTTTTTGGACTTAGTCATTTTTCCGGCGTTTATCAGACTTTCAGATAGGGGACATGTCAGTGAGCATTCCGATTTCAGTTCCAGTGCGATTCGCCCAATCAGTCCCTGATATTTAGTCGTTTTCAGCCAATTTTCTGGATTTTTGAAAATTTCACTTTTTTTGTGAAAATATCCACTAAATGAGGGAATAATATGTGTGAGGCTACCCCAGGAGAGTTCCAAATGTGTGTGGGTAGAATATATATCCCACGGGGGAAAAATTGAAAAAAGTTTAAAAAATTTTTTTTTTGGACTTAGTCATTTTTCCGGCGTTTATCAGACTTTCAGATAGGGGAAATGTCAGTGAGCATTCCGATTTCAGTTCCAGAGTGATTCTCCGGATGAGTCCTTGATATTTAGTCGTTTTCAGCCAATTTTCTGGATTTTTGAAAATTTCACTTTTTTTGTGAAAATATCCACTAAATGAGGGAATAATATGTGTGAGGGTACCCCAGGAGAGTTCCAAATGTGTATGGTTAGAATATATATCCCACAGGATTAAAATTGAAAAAAGTTGAAAATTTTTTTTATTTTTGTACTTTTTCATTTTTCCGGCGTTTATCAGACTTTCAGATAGAGGAAATGTCAGTGAGCGTTCCGATTTAATTTCCAGAGCGATTCTCCGGATGAGTCCTTGATATTTAGTCATTTTCAGCCAATATTTTGGATTTTTGAAAATTTCACTTTTTTGTGAAAATATCCACTAAATGAGGGAATAATATATGTGAGGGTACCCCAGGAGATTTCCAAATGTGTGTGGGTAGAATATATATCCCACGGGGGTAAAATTGAAAAAAGTTGAAAAATTTTTCTTTTGGACTTAGTCATTTTTCCGGCGTTTATCAGACTTTCAGATAGGGGAAATGTCAGTGAGCGTTCCGATTTCAGTTCCAGAGCGAGTCGCCCAATGAGTCCTTGATATTTAGTCGTTTTCAGCCAATATTTTGGATTTTTGAAAATGTCACTTTTTTGTGAAAATATCCACTAAATGAGGGAATAATATATGTGCGGGTACCCCAGGAGAGTTCCAAATGTGTGTGGGTAGAATATAAATCCTACAGGGGTAAAATTGAAAAAAGTTGAACAAATTTTTTTTTTGTACTTAGTCATTTTTCCGGCGTTTATCAGACTTTCAGATAGGAAAAATGTCAGTGAGCGTTCCGATTTCAGTTCCAGAGCGATTCGCCCAATCAGTCCCTGATATTTAGTCGTTTTCAGCCAATTTTCTGGATTTTTGAAAATTTCACTTTTTTTGTGAAAATATCCACTAAATGAGGGAATAATATGTGTGAGGGTACCCCAGGAGAGTTCCAAATGTGTGTGGGTAGAATATATATCCCACGGGGGTAAAATTGAAAAAAGTTGAACAAATTTTTTTTTTGGACTTAGTCATTTTTCCGGCGTTTATCAGACTTTCAGATAGGGGAAATGTCAGTGAGCATTCCGATTTCAGTTCCAGAGTGATTCTCCGGATGAGTCCTTGATATTTAGTCGTTTTCAGCCAATTTTCTGGATTTTTGAAAATTTCACTTTTTTTGTGAAAATATCCACTAAATGAGGGAATAATATGTGTGAGGGTACCCCAGGAGAGTTCCAAATGTGTGTGGTTAGAATATATATCCCACAGGATTAAAATTGAAAAAAGTTGAAAATTTTTTTTATTTTTGTACTTTTTCATTTTTCCGGCGTTTATCAGACTTTCAGATAGGGGAAATGTCAGTGAGCGTTCCGATTTAATTTCCAGAGCGATTCTCCGGATGAGTCCATGATATTTAGTCATTTTCAGCCAATATTTTGGATTTTTGAAAATTTCACTTTTTTGTGAAAATATCCACTAAATGAGGGAATAATATATGTGAGGGTACCCCAGGAGATTTCCAAATGTGTGTGGGTAGAATATATATCCCACGGGGGTAAAATTGAAAAAAGTTGAAAAATTTATTTTTTTGGACTTAGTCATTTTTCCGGCGTTTATCAGACTTTCAGATAGGGGAAATGTCAGTGAGCATTCCGATTTCAGTTCCAGAGCGAGTCGCCCAATGAGTCCTTGATATTTAGTCTTTTTCATCCAATATTTTGGATTTTTGAAAATGTCACTTTTTTGTGAAAATATCCACTAAATGAGGGAATAATATATGTGAGGGTACCCCAGGAGAGTTCCAAATGTGTGTGGGTAGAATATATATCCCACGGGGGTAAAATTGAAAAAAGTTGAACAAATTTTTTTTTTGGACTTAGTCATTTTTCCGGCGTTTATCAGACTTTCAGATAGGGGAAATGTCAGTGAGCGTTCCGATTTCAGTTCAGAGCGATTCTCCGGATGAGTCCTTGATATTTAGTCATTTTCAGCCAATATTTTGGATTTTTAAAAATTTCACTTTTTTGTGAAAATATCCACTAAATGATTGAATAATATTTGTGAGGGTACCCCAGGAGAGTTCCAAATGTGTGTGGGTAGAATGTATATCCCACGGGGGTAAAATTGAAAAAAGTTGAAAAAATTTTTTTTTTGGACTTAGTCATTTTTCCGCCGTTTATCAGACTTTCAAATAGGGGAAATGTCAGTGAGCGTTCCCATTTCAGTTCCAGAGCGATTTGCCCAATCAGTCCTTGATATTTAGTCGTTTTCCGCCAATTTTCTGGATTTTTGAAAATTTCACTTTTTTGTGAAAATATCCACTAAATGAGGGAATAACATGTGTGAGGGTACCCCAGGAGAGTTCCAAATGTGTGTGGGTAGAATATATATCCCACAGGATTAAAATTGAAAAAAGTTGAAAAAAATTTTTATTTTTGTACTTTTTCATTTTTCTGGCGTTTATCAGACTTTCAGATAGGGGAAATGTCAATGAGCGTTCCGATTTCATTTCCAGAGCGATTCTCCAGATGAGTCCTTGATATTTAGTCATTTTCAGCCAATATTTTGGATTTTTGAAAATTTCACTTTTTTGTGAAAATATCCACTAAATGAGGGAATAATATGTGTGAGGGTACCCCAGGAGAGTTCCAAATGTGTGTGGGTAGAATATAAATCCTACAGGGGTAAAATTGAAAAAAGTTGAACAAATTTTTTTTTTGCACTTAGTCATTTTTCCGGCGTTTATCAGACTTTCAGATAGGGAAAATGTCAGTGAGCGTTCCGATTTCAGTTCCAGAGCGATTCGCCCAATCAGTCCCTGATATTTAGTCGTTTTCAGCCAATTTTCTGGATTTTTGAAAATTTCACTTTTTTTGTGAAAATATCCTCTAAATGAGGGAATAACATGTGTGAGGGTACCCCAGGAGAGTTCCAAATGTGTGTGGGTAGAATATATATCCCACAGGATTAAAATTGAAAAAAGTTGAAAACATTTTTTATTTTTGTACTTTTTTATTTTTCCGGCGTTTATCAGACTTTCAGATAGGGGAAATGTCAGTGAGCGTTTCGATTTCAGTTCCAGAGTGATTCTCCGGATGAGTCCTTGATATTTCGTCGTTTTCAGCCAATTTTCTGGATTTTTGAAAATTTCACTTTTTTTGTGAAAATATCCACTAAATGAGGGAATAACATGTGTGAGGGTACCCCAGGAGAGTTCCAAATGTGTGTGGGTAGAATATATATCCCACAGGATTAAAATTGAAAAAAGTTGAAAAAAATTTTTATTTTTGTACTTTTTCATTTTTCCGGCGTTTATCAGACTTTCAGATAGGGGAAATGTCAGTGAGCGTTCCGATTTCATTTCCAGAGCGATTCTCCAGATGAGTCCTTGATATTTAGTCATTTTCAGCCAATATTTTGGATTTTTGAAAATTTCACTTTTTTGTGAAAATATCCACTAAATGAGGGAATAATATGTGTGAGGGTACCCCAGGAGAGTTCCAAATGTGTGTGGGTAGAATATATATCCCACGGGGGTAAAATTGAAAAAAGTTGAAAAATTTTTTTTTTGGACTTAGTCATTTTTCCGGCGTTTATCAGACTTTCAGATAGGGGAAATGTCAGTGAGCGTTCCGATTTCAGTTCCAGAGCGAGTCGCCCAATGAGTCCTTGATATTTAGTCGTTTTCAGCCAATATTTTGGATTTTTGAAAATGTCACTTTTTTGTGAAAATATCCACTAAATGAGGGAATAATATATGTGCGGGTACCCCAGGAGAGTTCCAAATGTGTGTGGGTAGAATATAAATCCTACAGGGGTAAAATTGAAAAAAGTTGAACAAATTTTTTTTTTGTACTTAGTCATTTTTCCAACGTTTATCAGACTTTCAGATAGGGAAAATGTCAGTGAGCGTTCCGATTTCAGTTCCAGAGCGATTCGCCCAATCAGTCCCTGATATTTAGTCGTTTTCAGCCAATTTTCTGGATTTTTGAAAATTTCACTTTTTTTGTGAAAATATCCACTAAATGAGGGAATAATATGTGTGAGGGTACCCCAGGAGAGTTCCAAATGTGTGTGGGTAGAATATATATCCCACGGGGGTAAAATTGAAAAAAGTTGAACAAATTTTTTTTTTGGACTTAGTCATTTTTCCGGCGTTTATCAGACTTTCAGATAGGGAAAATGTCAGTGAGCATTCCGATTTCAGTTCCAGAGCGATTCGACCAATGTGTCCTTGATATTTACTCGTTTTCAGCCAATTTTCTGGATTTTTGAAAATTTCACTTTTTTGTGAAAATATCCACTAAATGAGGGAATAATATGTGTGAGGCTACCCCAGGAGAGTTCCAAATGTGTGTGGGTAGAATATATATCCCACGGGGGAAAAATTGAAAAAAGTTTAAAAAATTTTTTTTTTGGACTTAGTCATTTTTCCGGCGTTTATCAGACTTTCAGATAGGGGAAATGTCAGTGAGCATTCCGATTTCAGTTCCAGAGTGATTCTCCGGATGAGTCCTTGATATTTAGTCGTTTTCAGCCAATTTTCTGGATTTTTGAAAATTTCACTTTTTTTGTGAAAATATCCACTAAATGAGGGAATAATATGTGTGAGGGTACCCCAGGAGAGTTCCAAATGTGTGTGGTTAGAATATATATCCCACAGGATTAAAATTGAAAAAAGTTGAAATTTTTTTTTATTTTTGTACTTTTTCATTTTTCCGGCGTTTATCAGACTTTCAGATAGGGGAAATGTCAGTGAGCGTTCCGATTTAATTTCAAGAGCGATTCTCCGGATGAGTCCTTGATATTTAGTCATTTTCAGCCAATATTTTGGATTTTTGAAAATTTCACTTTTTTGTGAAAATATCCACTAAATGAGGGAATAATATATGTGAGGGTACCCCAGGAGATTTCCAAATGTGTGTGGGTAGAATATACATCCCACGGGGGTAAAATTGAAAAAAGGTGAAAAATTTTTTTTTTTGGACTTAGTCATTTTTCCGGCGTTTATCAGACTGTCAGATAGGGGAAATGTCAGTGAGCGTTCCGATTTCAGTTCCAGATCGATTCGCCCAATGAGTCCTTGATATTTAGTCGTTTTCAGCCAATATTTTGGATTTTTGAAAATGTCACTTTTTTGTGAAAATATCCACTAAATGAGGGAATAATATATGTGAGCGTACCCCAGGAGAGTTCCAAATGTGCGTGGGTAGAATATATATCCCACGGGCGTAAAATTGAAAAAAGTTGAACAAATTTTTTTTTTGTATTTAGTCATTTTTCCGGCGTTTATCAGACTTTCAGATAGGGGAAATGTCAGTGAGCGTTCCGATTTCAGTTCCAGAGCGATTCTCCGGATGAGTCCTTGATATTTAGTCATTTTCAGCCAATATTTTGGATTTTTGAAAATTTCACTTTTTTGTGAAAATATCCACTAAATGATTGAATAATATGTGTGAGGGTACCCCAGGAGAGTTCCAAATGTGTGTGGGTAGAATATATATCCCACGGGGGTAAAATTGAAAAAAGTTAAAAAAAAATTATTTTTTTGGACTTAGTCATTTTTCCGCCGTTTATCAGAATTTCAGATAGGGGAAATGTCAGTGAGCATTCCCATTTCAGTTCCAGAGCTATTCGCCCAATCAGTCCTTGATATTTAGTCGTTTTCAGCCAATTTTCTGGATTTTTGAAAATTTCACTTTTTTTGTGAAAATATCCACTAAATGAGGGAATAACATGTGTGAAGGTACCCCAGGAGAGTTCCAAATGTGCGTGGGTAGAATATATAACCCACAGGATTAAAATTGAAAAAAGTTGAAAAAAATTTTTATTTTTGTACTTTTTCATTTTTCCGGCGTTTATCAGACTTTCAGATAGGGGAAATGTCAGTGAGCGTTCCGATTTCATTTCCAGAGCGATTCTCCAGATGAGTCCTTGATATTTAGTCATTTTCAGCCAATATTTTGGATTTTTGAAAATTTCACTTTTTTGTGAAAATATCCACTAAATGAGGGAATAATATATGTGAGGGTACCCCAGGAGATTTCCAAATGTGTGTGGGTAGAATATATATCCCACGGGGGTAAAATTGAAAAAAGTTGAAAAATTTTTTTTTTTGGACTTAGTCATTTTTCCGGCGTTTATCAGACTTTCAGATAGGGGAAATGTCAGTGAGCATTCCGATTTCGGTTCCAGAGCGATTCGCCCAATGAGTCCTTGATATTTAGTCGTTTTCAGCCAATTTTCTGGATTTTTGAAAATTTCACTTTTTTGTGAAAATATCCACTAAATGAGGGAATAATATGTGTGAGGGTACCCCAGGAGAGTTCCAAATGTGTGTGGGTAGAATATATATCCCACGGGGGTAAAATTGAAAAAAGTTGAAAATTTTTTTTTTTTGTATTTAGTCATTTTTCCGGCGTTTATCAGACTTTCAGATAGGGGAAATGTCAGTGAGCGTTCCGATTTCAGTTCCAGAGCGAGTCGCCCAATGAGTCCTTGATATTTAGTCATTTTCAGCCAATATTTTGGACTTTTGAAAATGTCACTTTTTTGTGAAAATATCCTCTAAATGAGGGAATAATATATGTGAGGGTACCCCAGCAGAGTTCCAAATGTGTGTGGGTAGAATATAAATCCCACGGGGGTAAAATTGAAAAAAGTTGAACAAATTTTTTTTTTGGACTTAGTCATTTTTCCGCCGTTTATCAGACTTTCAGATAGGGGAAATGTCAGTGAGCGTTCCGATTTCAGTTCCAGAGCGATTCGTCCAATCAGTCCTTGATATTTAGTAGTTTTCAGCCAATTTTCTGGATTTTTGAAAATTTCACTTTTTTTGTGAAAATATCCACTAAATGAGGGAATAATATGTGTGAGGGTACCCGAGGAGAGTTCCAAATGTGTGTGGGTAGAATATATTTCCCACAGGATTAAAATTGAAAAAAGTTGAAAAAAAATTTTATTTTTGTACTTTTTCATTTTTCTGGCGTTTATCAGACTTTCAGATAGGGGAAATGTCAGTGAGCATTCCGATTTCATTTCCAGAGCGATTCTCCGGATGAGTCCTTGATATTTAGTCATTTTCAGCCAATATTTTGGATTTTTGAAAATTTCACTTTTTTGTGAAAATATCCACTAAATGAGGGAATAATATATGTGAGGGTACCCCAGGAGATTTCCAAATGTGTGTGGGTAGAATATATATCCCACGGGGGTAAAATTGAAAAAAGTTGAAAAATTTTTTTTTTTGGACTTAGTCATTTTTCCGGCGTTTATCAGACTTTCAGATAGGGGAAATGTCAGTGAGCATTCCGATTTCAGTTCCAGAGCGATTCTCCGGATGAGTCCTTGATATTTATTCATTTTCAGCCAATATTTTGGATTTTTGAAAATTTCACTTTTGTGTGAAAATATCCACTAAATGAGGAAATAATATGTGTGAGGGTACCCCAGGAGAGTTCCAAATGTGTGTGGGTAGAATATATATCCCACGGGCGTAAAATTGAAAAAAGTTGAAAAATTTTTTTATTTGGACTTAGTCATTTTTCCAGCGTTTATCAGACTTTCAGATAGGGGAAATGTCAGTGAGCGTTCCGATGTCAGTTCCAGAGCGATTCGCCCAATGAGTCCTTGATATTTAGTTGTTTTCAGCCAATTTTCTGGATTTTTGAAAATTTCACTTTTTTGTGAAAATATCCTCTAAATGAGGGAATAACATGTGTGAGGGTACCCTAGGAGAGTTCCAAATGTGTGTGGGTAGAATATATATCCCACAGGATTAAAATTGAAAAAAGTTGAAAATTTTTTTTATTTTTGTACTTTTTCATTTTTCCGGCGTTTATCAGACTTTCAGATAGGGGAAATGTCAGTGAGCGTTCCGATTTCATTTCCAGAGCGATTCTACGGATGAGTCCTTGATATTTAGTCATTTTCAGCCAATATTTTGGATTTTTGAAAATTTCACTTTTTTGTGAAAATATCCACTAAATGAGGGAATAATATATGTGAGGGTACCCCAGGAGAGTTCCAAATTTGTGTGCGTAGAATATATATCCCACGGGGGTAAAATTGAAAAAAGTTGAACAAATTTTTTTTTTGGACTTAGTCATTTTTCCGCTGTTTATCAGACTTTCAGATAGGGGAAATGTCAGTGAGCATTCCTATTTCAGTTCCAGAGCGATTCGTCCAATCAGTCCATGATATTTAGTCGTTTTCAGCCAATTTTCTGGATTTTTGAAAATTTCACTTCTTTGTGAAAATATCCACTAAATGAGGGAATAATATGTGTGAGGGTACCCCAGGAGAGTTCCAAATGTGTGTGGGTAGAATATATATCCCACGGGGGTAAAATTGAAAAAAGTTGAAAAATTTTTTTATTTGGACTTAGTCATTTTTCCAGCGTTTATCAGACTTTCAGATAGGGGAAATGTCAGTGAGCGTTCCGATTTCAGTTCCAGAGCGATTCGCCCAATGAGTCCTTGATATTTAGTTGTTTTTAGCCAATTTTCTGGATTTTTGAAAATTTCACTTTTTTGTGAAAATATCCTCTAAATGAGGGAATAACATGTGTGAGGGTACCCTAGGAGAGTTCCAAATGTGTATGGGTAGAATATATATCCCACAGGATTAAAATTGAAAAAAGTTGAAAAATTTTTTTATTTTTGTACTTTTTCATTTTTCCGGCGTTTATCAGACTTTCAGATAGGGGAAATGTCAGTGAGCGTTCCGATTTCATTTCCAGAGCGATTCTCTGGATGAGTCCTTGATATTTAGTCATTTTCAGCCAATATTTTGGATTTTTGAAAATTTCACTTTTTTGTTAAAATATCCACTAAATGAGGGAATAATATATGTGAGGGTACCCCAGGAGATTTCCAAATGTGTGTGGGTAGAATATATATCCCACGGGGGTAAAATTGAAAAAAGTTGAAAAATTTTTTGTTTTGTACTTAGTCATTTTTCCGGCGTTTATCAGACTTTCAGATAGGGGAAATGTCAGTGAGCATTCCGATTTCAGTTCCAGAGTGAGTCGCCCAATGAGTCCTTGATATTTAGTCATTTTCAGCCAATATTTTGGATTTTTGAAAATTTCACTTTTTTGTGAAAATATCCTCTAAATGAGGGAATAATATATGTGAGGGTACCCCAGGAGAGTTCCAAATTTGTGTGGGTAGAATATATATCCCACGGGGGTAAAATTGAAAAAAGTTGAACAAATTTTTTTTTTGGACTTAGTCATTTTTCCGCCGTTTATCAGACTTTCAGATAGGGGAAATGTCAGTGAGCATTCCGATTTCAGTTCCAGAGCGATGCGCCCAATCAGTCCTTGATATTTAGTCGTTTTCAGCCAATTTTCTGGATTTTTGAAAATTTCACTTTTTTTGTGAAAATATCCACTAAATGAGGGAATAATATGTGTGAGGGTACCCCAGGAGAGTTCCAAATGTGTGTGGGTATAATATATATCCCACGGGGGTAAAATTGAAAAAAGTTGAAAACATTTTTTTTTTGGACTTAGTCATTTTTCCGGCGTTTATCACACTTTCAGATAGGGGAAATGTCAGTGAGCATTCCGATTTCAGTTCCAGAGCGATTCTCCGGATGAGTCCTTGATATTTATTCATTTTCAGCCAATATTTTGGAATTTTGAAAATTTCACTTTTTTGTGAAAATATCCACTAAATGAGGAAATAATATGTGTGAGGGTACCCCAGGAGAGTTCCAAATGTGTGTGGGTAGAATATATATCCCACGGGCGTAAAATTGAAAAAAGTTGAACAAATTTTTTTTTTGTACTTAGTCATTTTTCCGGCGTTTATCAGACTTTCAGATAGGGGAAATGTCAGTGAGCGTTCCGATTTCAGTTCCAGAGCGATTCTTCCAATCAGTCCTTGATATTTAGTCGTTTTCAGCCAATTTTCTGGATTTTTGAAAATTTCACTTTTTTTGTGAAAATATCCACTAAATGAGGGAATAATATGTGTGAGGGTACCCCAGGAGAGTTCCAAATGTGTGTGGGTAGAATATATATCCCACGGGGATAAAATTGAAAAAAGTAGAAAAATTTTTTTTTTTGGACTTAGTCATTTTTCCGCCGTTTATCAGAATTTCAGATAGGGGAAATGTCAGTGAGCGTTCCCATTTCAGTTCCAGAGCTATTCGCCCAATCAGTCCTTGATATTTAGTCGTTTTCAGCCAATTTTCTGGATTTTTGAAAATTTCACTTTTTTGTGAAAATATCCACTAAATGAGGGAATAACATGTGTGAAGGTATCCCAGGAGAGTTCCAAATGTGCGTGGGTAGAATATATAACCCACAGGATTAAAATTGAAAAAAGTTGAAAAAAATTTTTATTTTTGTACTTTTTCATTTTTCCGGCGTTTATCAGACTTTCAGATAGGGGAAATGTCAGTGAGCGTTCCGATTTCATTTCCAGAGCGATTCTCCAGATGAGTCCTTGATATTTAGTCATTTTCAGCCAATATTTTGGATTTTTGAAAATTTCACTTTTTTGTGAAAATATCCACTAAATGAGGGAATAATATATGTGAGGGTACCCCAGGAGATTTCCAAATGTGTGTGGGTAGAATATATATCCCACGGGGGTAAAATTGAAAAAAGTTGAAAAATTTTTTTTTTTGGACTTAGTCATTTTTCCGGCGTTTATCAGACTTTCAGATAGGGGAAATGTCAGTGAGCATTCCGATTTCAGTTCCAGAGCGATTCTCCGGATGAGTCCTTGATATTTAGTCATTTTCAGCCAATATTTTGGATTTTTGAAAATTTCACTTTTTTGTGAAAATATCCACTAAATGAGGGAATAATATGTGTGAGGCAGGGGCGGAACTACCGCCCGTGCAGCCGGTTCATTGAACGGGGGCCCCGAGGGAGAGGGGGCCCCTCCAGCCTCCAGCAGGGCCGCCATCAGGGCATGTCTGCCCTGACTCCAGTGTGGGGCCCAGCCGGTAGGGGCCCCCTTGGAGCCCCGTTGGGGGCCCCCTCTTGTGAGTCTCTCTCCTCATGGGGCCCCCCGGCCCCATGCTAAGCGCCGGGTCCGGGACATCTCAGCGCTGCGCTGCGCTCCTGCGGCAGCGCCTTCATGATTCCCCTGATTTCCGGTCATGTGACGGCGCCGTCACATGGCCGGAAGTCAGGAGAACCTAGTGTCAGCGATTTGGACGAGCGCCAGGATTCTGCAGGGATCGCATGGGGGTAAGTATAACAAGTTTTGTTTTTTTCAAAATACAATTTACTAGGAGTGGGGGGAATGGGAGGTGTGTGTGTGTGTGAGATAAGAGATGCACATGGGGGGGGAGATGATAAAAGGTGCACATGTGGGGGGAGGGGGATGAGAGAGGTGCACGTGGGGGGGGAGATGATAAAAGATGCACATGGGGTGGGGGGGATGAGAGAGGTGCACATGTGGGGGGGGATAAGAGATGCACATGGGGGGAGATAAGAGATGCACATGGGGGGGAGATAAGAGATGCACATGGCGGGGGATGAGAGAGGTGCACATGTGGGGGAGGGGGATGAGAGATGTGCACATGTGGGGGAGATGAGAGATGCACATGGGGGGGATGAGAGAGGGGCACATGTGGGGGAGGGGGATGAGAGGGGCACATGTGGGGGAGGGGGATGAGAGAGGGGCACATGTGGGGGAGGGGGATGAGAGAGGGGCACATGTGGGGGAGGGGGATGAGAGATGTGCTCATGGGGGGGTGAGAGCTGCACATGGGGGAATTGGGAGAAAATGAGCTGCACATGGGGGAATTAGGAGTAGGAGGATAATGAGCTGCACATAATGAATGTGGAGTGGGGGAGAGTAAATGATAAATGACGATGGGGTGGGGAGAGCACGGACATGATATAATGAATTGGGGCAGGGGGTGCATGTAAATAATGAATGCGGGGAGCAGGAAGTATAGAGTAGAGGTTCTAATTAAATTATATATTAAGTGCCTATTTACAGTTAATGGGGGCACCGTGGTGGATTACAATTTATATTTGGAATGGTAGGTTGCATAATAACTAACCATATATTGATGGTGGATGCACGTCTGTATTCAGCTGCGTAATGTAGAAGTTGGGGAATGTGCTCTAGATAACTGTGTTATTTTATGCAGAGACGAGTCCTGGCTGGAAGACGTGATGGCGGTCTGTGCTGGATGAAGGAGGAAAGCGTAGCTGAAGGACTTCACCTAGAGACGTCACCAGTGAGTCAGTGCATTACATGTACACTTACACTATATACTATGTACCGGGCTCCTGTGTATAATGTCACTGGTGATCACTGTATATTACCTGTACACTATATACAGAGCTCCTGTGTATAATGTCACTGGTGATCACTGTATTACCTGTACACTGACAATATATACAGAGCTCCTGTGTATAATGTCACTGGTGATCCCTGTATTACCTGTACACTATATACAGAGCTCCTGTGTATAATGTCACTGGTGATCCCTGTATTACCTGTACACTATATACAGAGCTCCTGTGTATAATGTCACTGGTGATCCCTGTATTACCTGTACACTATATACAGAGCTCCTGTGTATAATGTCACTGGTGATCACTGTATTACCTGTACACTGACACTATATACAGAGCTCCTGTGTATAATGTCACTGGTGATCACTGTATTACCTGTACACTGACAATATATACAGAGCTCCTGTGTATAATGTCACTGGTGATCCATGTATTACCTGTACACTATATACAGAGCTCCTGTGTATAATGTCACTGGTGATCCCTGTATTACCTGTACACTATATACAGAGCTCCTGTGTATAATGTCACTGGTGATCACTGTATTACCTGTACACTGACACTATATACAGAGCTCCTGTGTATAATGTCACTGGTGATCACTAGATTACCTGGACACTTACATTATACATACCATGTATAGAGCTCCTGTGTATAATGACACTTATGGTAATATTAGTAATGTGGTGGTAATATGTGGTCTGGTCATGGTGTGGCAGTTTTTCTCCCTTCTGTGTGGTATTATTCGGTCACTATGTTGTGGTAATATGTGGTCTGGTGATGGTGTGGCGGTATTCCCTGTATGTGGTATTATTGGTCATTTAAAAAAAAAATGTATATGACACATTCCCTTAAAGAAAACTAAATAAAAATATATCTAAAAAGAGTATTGGATATTTTAAGAAAATTTTAATAGGTTAGAGTAGGGCCCGGCCAGAAGAGTCTACCTTATCGTAGTGGCAGCTTTAAAAATCTTTTGGCCAAAACAAAAGCTGTTGGCTATGTATGTGGCACCGTCATATGGCCGAACGTCAGGAGAGCCTGGTGGCAGCGACGTGGACGAGCGCCAGGATTCTGCAGGGATCGCATGGGGGTAAGTATAACAAGTTTTACTTTTCTTAAATACAATTAATTAACTAGGAGTGGGGGGGATGAGAGATGCACATGAGGTGGGGTGAGAGATGCACATGAGGGGGGGTGAGAGATGCACATGGGGGGGGTGAGAGATGCACATGGGGGGGGGTGAGAGATGCACATGGGGGGGATGAGAGATGCACATGGGGGGGATGAGAGGTGCACATGGGGGGGATGAGAGATGCACATGGGGGGGATGAGAGATGCACATGGGGGGGATGAGAGATGCACATGGGGGGGATGAGAGATGCACATGGGGGGGGTGAGAGATGCACATGGGGGGGTGAGAGATGCACATGGGGGGGTGAGAGATGCACATGGGGGGGTGAGAGATGCACATGGGGGGGTGAGAGATGCACATGGGGGGGGTGAGAGATGCACATGGGGGGGTGAGAGACGCACATGGGGGGGTGAGAGATGCACGGGGGGGATGAGAGATGCACGGGGGGGATGAGAGATGCATCGGGGGGGTGAGCTGCACATGGGGGGGATGAGAGCTGCACATGGGGGGGTTATGTTTACATAACTTTGTTGCCTTATGAAGCGCAGGGGGGGGGCCCCCAAAAATTTCTTGCACAGGGGCCCACTACAGTCTGTGTCCGCCCCTGGTGTGAGGGTACCCCAGGAGAGTTCCAAATGTGTGTGGGTAGAATATATATCCCACGGGGGTAAAATTGAAAAAAGTTGAACAAATTTTTTTTTTGGACTTAGTCATTTTTCCGCCGTTTATCAGACTTTCAGATAGGGGAAATGTCAGTGAGCGTTCCGATTTCATTTCCAGAGCGATTCGTCCAATCAGTCCTTGATATTTAGTCGTTTTCAGCCAATATTTTGGATTTTTGAAAATTTCACTTTTTTGTGAAAATATCCACTAAATGAGGGAATAATATATGTGAGGGTACCCCAGGAGATTTCCAAATGTGTGTGGGTAGAATATATATCCCACGGGGGTAAAATTGAAAAAAGTTGAAAAATTTTTTTTTTGGACTTAGTCATTTTTCCGGCGTTTATCAGACTTTCAGATAGGGGAAATGTCAGTGAGCATTCCAATTTCAGTTCCAGAGCGATTCTCCGGATGAGTCCTTGATATTTATTCATTTTCAGCCAATATTTTGGATTTTTGAAAATGTCACTTTTTTGTGAAAATATCCACTAAATGAGGAAATAATATGTGTGAGGGTACCCCAGGAGAGTTCCAAATGTGTGTGGGTAGAATATATATCCCACGGGCGTAAAATTGAAAAAAGTTGAACAAATTTTTTTTTTGTACTTAGTCATTTTTCCGGCGTTTATCAGACTTTCAGATAGGGGAAATGTCAGTGAGCGTTCCGATTTCAGTTCCAGAGCGATTCTTCCAATCAGTCCTTGATATTTAGTCGTTTTCAGCCAATTTTCTGGATTTTTGAAAATTTCATTTTTTTTGTGAAAATATCCACTAAATGAGGGAATAATATGTGTGAGGGTACCCCAGGAGAGTTCCAAATGTGTGTGGGTAGAATATATATCCCACGGGGATAAAATTGAAAAAAGTTGAAAAATTTTTTTTTTTGGACTTAGTCATTTTTCCGGCGTTTATCAGAATTTCAGATAGGGGAAATGTCAGTGAGCGTTCCCATTTCAGTTCCAGAGCTATTCGCCCAATCAGTCCTTGATATTTAGTCGTTTTCAGCCAATTTTCTGGATTTTTGAAAATTTCACTTTTTTTGTGAAAATATCCACTAAATGAGGGAATAACATGTGTGAAGGTACCCCAGGAGAGTTCCAAATGTGCGTGGGTAGAATATATAACCCACAGGATTAAAATTGAAAAAAGTTGAAAAAAATTTTTATTTTTGTACTTTTTCATTTTTCCGGCGTTTATCAGACTTTCAGATAGGGGAAATGTCAGTGAGCGTTCCGATTTCATTTCCAGAGCGATTCTCCAGATGAGTCCTTGATATTTAGTCATTTTCAGCCAATATTTTGGATTTTTGAAAATTTCACTTTTTTGTGAAAATATCCACTAAATGAGGGAATAATATATGTGAGGGTACCCCAGGAGATTTCCAAATGTGTGTGGGTAGAATATATATCCCACGGGGGTAAAATTGAAAAAAGTTGAAAAATTTTTTTTTTTGGACTTAGTCATTTTTCCGGCGTTTATCAGACTTTCAGATAGGGGAAATGTCAGTGAGCATTCCGATTTCGGTTCCAGAGCGATTCGCCCAATGAGTCCTTGATATTTAGTCGTTTTCAGCCAATTTTCTGGATTTTTGAAAATTTCACTTTTTTGTGAAAATATCCACTAAATGAGGGAATAATATGTGTGAGGGTACCCCAGGAGATTTCCAAATGTGTGTGGGTAGAATATATATCCCACGGGGGTAAAATTGAAAAAAGTTGAAAAATTTTTTTATTTGGACTTAGTCATTTTTCCAGCGTTTATCAGACTTTCAGATAGGGGAAATGTCAGTGAGCGTTCCGATTTCAGTTCCAGAGCGATTCGCCCAATGAGTCCTTGATATTTAGTTGTTTTCAGCCAATTTTCTGGATTTTTGAAAATTTCACTTTTTTGTGAAAATATCCTCTAAATGAGGGAATAACATGTGTGAGGGTACCCTAGGAGAGTTCCAAATGTGTATGGGTAGAATATATATCCCACAGGATTAAAATTGAAAAAAGTTGAAAAATTTTTTTATTTTTGTACTTTTTCATTTTTTCGGCGTTTATCAGACTTTCAGATAGGGGAAATGTCAGTGAGCGTTCCGATTTCATTTCCAGAGCGATTCTCTGGATGAGTCCTTGATATTTAGTCATTTTCAGCCAATATTTTGGATTTTTGAAAATTTCACTTTTTTGTTAAAATATCCACTAAATGAGGGAATAATATATGTGAGGGTACCCCAGGAGATTTCCAAATGTGTGTGGGTAGAATATATATCCCACGGGGGTAAAATTGAAAAAAGTTGAAAAATTTTTTGTTTTGTACTTAGTCATTTTTCCGCCGTTTATCAGACTTTCAGATAGGGGAAATGTCAGTGAGCATTCCGATTTCAGTTCCAGAGCGAGTCGCCCAATGAGTCCTTGATATTTAGTCATTTTCAGCCAATATTTTGGATTTTTGAAAATTTCACTTTTTTGTGAAAATATCCTCTAAATGAGGGAATAATATATGTGAGGGTACCCCAGGAGAGTTCCAAATTTGTGTGGGTAGAATATATATCCCACGGGGGTAAAATTGAAAAAAGTTGAACAAATTTTTTTTTTGGACTTAGTCATTTTTCCGTCGTTTATCAGAATTTCAGATAGGGGAAATGTCAGTGAGCATTCCGATTTCAGTTCCAGAGCGATGCGCCCAATCAGTCCTTGATATTTAGTCGTTTTCAGCCAATTTTCTGGATTTTTGAAAATTTCACTTTTTTTGTGAAAATATCCACTAAATGAGGGAATAATATGTGTGAGGGTACCCCAGGAGAGTTCCAAATGTGTGTGGGTAGAATATATATCCCACGGGGGTAAAATTGAAAAAAGTTGAAAACATTTTTTTTTTGGACTTAGTCATTTTTCCGGCGTTTATCAGACTTTCAGATAGGGGAAATGTCAGTGAGCATTCCGATTTCAGTTCCAGAGCGATTCTCCGGATGATTCCTTGATATTTAGTCATTTTCAGCCAATATTTTGGATTTTTGAAAATTTCACTTTTTTGTGAAAATATCCACTAAATGAGGGAATAATATGTGTGAGGGTACCCCAGGAGAGTTCCAAATGTGTGTGGGTAGAATATATATCCCACGGGGGTAAAATTGAAAAAAGTTGAAAAATTTTTTTTTTGGACTTAGTCATTTTTCCGGCGTTTATCAGACTTTCAGATAGGGGAAATGTCAGTGAGCGTTCCGATTTCAGTTCCAGAGCGAGTCGCCCAATGAGTCCTTGATATTTAGTCGTTTTCAGCCAATATTTTGGATTTTTGAAAATGTCACTTTTTTGTGAAAATATCCACTAAATGAGGGAATAATATATGTGAGGGTACCCCAGGAGAGTTCCAAATGTGTGTGGGTAGAATATATATCCCACGGGGGTAAAATTGAAAAAAGTTGAACAAATTTTTTTTTTTGTACTTAGTCATTTTTCCGGCGTTTATCAGACTTTCAGATAGGGAAAATGTCAGTGAGCGTTCCGATTTCGGTTCCAGAGCGATTCGTCCAATCAGTCCTTGATATTTAGTCGTTTTCAGCCAATATTTTGGATTTTTGAAAATTTCACTTTTTTGTGAAAATATCCACTAAATGAGGGAATAATATATGTGAGGGTACCCCAGGAAATTTCCAAATGTGTGTGGGTAGAATATATATCCCACGGGGGTAAAATTGAAAAAAGTTGAAAAATTTTTTTTTTTGGACTTAGTCATTTTTCCGGCGTTTATCAGACTTTCAGATAGGGGAAATGTCAGTGAGCATTCCGATTTCAGTTCCAGAGCGATTCTCCGGATGAGTCCTTGATATTTATTCATTTTCAGCCAATATTTTGGATTTTTGAAAATTTCACTTTTTTGTGAAAATATCCACTAAATGAGGAAATAATATGTGTGAGGGTACCCCAGGAGAGTTCCAAATGTGTGTGGGTAGAATATATATCCCACGGGCGTAAAATTGAAAAAAGTTGAACAAATTTTTTTTTTGTACTTAGTCATTTTTCCGTCGTTTATCAGACTTTCAGATAGGGGAAATGTCAGTGAGCGTTCCGATTTCAGTTCCAGAGCGATTCTTCCAATCAGTCCTTGATATTTAGTCGTTTTCAGCCAATTTTCTGGATTTTTGAAAATTTCACTTTTTTTGTGAAAATATCCACTAAATGAGGGAATAATATGTGTGAGGGTACCCCAGGAGAGTTCCAAATGTGTGTGGGTAGAATATATATCCCACGGGGATAAAATTGAAAAAAGTTGAAAAATTTTTTTTTTTGGACTTAGTCATTTTTCCGCCGTTTATCAGAATTTCAGATAGGGGAAATGTCAGTGAGCGTTCCCATTTCAGTTCCAGAGCTATTCGCCCAATCAGTCCTTGATATTTAGTCGTTTTCAGCCAATTTTCTGGATTTTTGAAAATTTCACTTTTTTTGTGAAAATATCCACTAAATGAGGGAATAACATGTGTGAAGGTACCCCAGGAGAGTTCCAAATGTGCGTGGGTAGAATATATAACCCACAGGATTAAAATTGAAAAAAGTTGAAAAAAACTTTTATTTTTGTACTTTTTCATTTTTCCGGCGTTTATCAGACTTTCAGATAGGAGAAATGTCAGTTAGCGTTCCGATTTCATTTCCAGAGCGATTCTCCAGATGAGTCCTTGATATTTAGTCATTTTCAGCCAATATTTTGGATTTTTGAAAATTTCACTTTTTTGTGAAAATATCCACTAAATGAGGGAATAATATATGTGAGGGTACCCCAGGAGATTTCCAAATGTGTGTGGGTAGAATATATATCCCACGGGGGTAAAATTGAAAAAAGTTGAAAAATTTTTTTTTTTGGACTTAGTCATTTTTCCGGCGTTTATCAGACTTTCAGATAGGGGAAATGTCAGTGAGCATTCCGATTTCAGTTCCAGAGCGATTCTCCGGATGAGTCCTTGATATTTAGTCATTTTCAGCCAATATTTTGGATTTTTGAAAATTTCACTTTTTTGTGAAAATATCCACTAAATGAGGGAATAATATGTGTGAGGGTACCCCAGGAGAGTTCCAAATGTGTGTGGGTAGAATATATATCCCACGGGGGTAAAATTGAAAAAAGTTGAACAAATTTTTTTTTTGGACTTAGTCATTTTTCCGCCGTTTATCAGACTTTCAGATAGGGGAAATGTCAGTGAGCGTTCCGATTTCATTTCCAGAGCGATTCGTCCAATCAGTCCTTGATATTTAGTCGTTTTCAGCCAATATTTTGGATTTTTGAAAATTTCCCCTTTTTGTGAAAATATCCACTAAATGAGGGAATAATATATGTGAGGGTACCCCAGGAGATTTCCAAATGTGTGTGGGTAGAATATATATCCCACGGGGGTAAAATTGAAAAAAGTTGAAAAATTTTTTTTTTTGGACTTAGTCATTTTTCCGGCGTTTATCAGACTTTCAGATAGGGGAAATGTCAGTGAGCATTCCAATTTCAGTTCCAGAGCGATTCTCCGGATGAGTCCTTGATATTTATTCATTTTCATCCAATATTTTGGATTTTTGAAAATTTCACTTTTTTGTGAAAATATCCACTAAATGAGGAAATAATATGTGTGAGGGTACCCCAGGAGAGTTCCAAATGTGTGTGGGTAGAATATATATCCCACGGGCGTAAAATTGAAAAAAGTTGAACAAATTTTTTTTTTGTACTTAGTCATTTTTCCGGCGTTTATCAGACTTTCAGATAGGGGAAATGTCAGTGAGCGTTCCGATTTCAGTTCCAGAGCGATTCTTCCAATCAGTCCTTGATATTTAGTCGTTTTCAGCCAATTTTCTGGATTTTTGAAAATTTCATTTTTTTGGTGAAAATATCCACTAAATGAGGGAATAATATGTGTGAGGGTACCCCAGGAGAGTTCCAAATGTGTGTGGGTAGAATATATATCCCACGGGGATAAAATTGAAAAAAGTTGAAAAATTTTTTTTTTTGGACTTAGTCATTTTTCCGCCGTTTATCAGAATTTCAGATAGGGGAAATGTCAGTGAGCGTTCCGATTTCAGTTCCAGAGCGAGTCGCCCAATGAGTCCTTGATATTTAGTCATTTTCAGCCAATATTTTGGATTTTTGAAAATTTCACTTTTTTGTGAAAATATCCTCTAAATGAGGGAATAATATATGTGAGGGTACCCCAGGAGAGTTCCAAATGTGTGTGGGTAGAATATATATCCCACGGGGGTAAAATTGAAAAAAGTTGAACAAATTTTTTTTTTGGACTTAGTCATTTTTCCGCCGTTTATCAGACTTTCAGATAGGGGAAATGTCAGTGAGCGTTCCGATTTCAGTTCCAGAGCGATTCGTCCAATCAGTCCTTGATATTTAGTCGTTTTCAGCCAATTTTCTGGATTTTTGAAAATTTCACTTTTTTTGTGAAAATATCAACTAAATGAGGGAATAATATGTGTGAGGGTACCCCAGGAGAGTTCCAAATGTGTGGGGGTAGAATATATATCCCACAGGATTAAAATTGAAAAAAGTTGAAAAAAAAATTTATTTTTGTACTTTTTCATTTTTCCGGCGTTTATCAGACTTTCAGATAGGGGAAATGTCAGTGAGCGTTCCGATTTCATTTCCAGAGCGATTCTCCAGATGAGTCCTTGATATTTAGTCATTTTCAGCCAATATTTTGGATTTTTGAAAATTTCACTTTTTTGTGAAAATATCCACTAAATGAGGGAATAATATATCTGAGGGTACCCCAGGAGATTTCCAAATGTGTGTGGGTAGAATATATATCCCACGGGGGTAAAATTGAAAAAAGTTGAAAAATTTTTTTTTTTGGACTTAGTCATTTTTCCGGCGTTTATCAGACTTTCAGATAGGGGAAATGTCAGTGAGCATTCCGATTTCAGTTCCAGAGCGATTCTCCGGATGAGTCCTTGATATTTAGTCATTTTCAGCCAATATTTTGGATTTTTGAAAATTTCACTTTTTTGTGAAAATATCCACTAAATGAGGGAATAATATGTGTGAGGGTACCCCAGGAGAGTTCCAAATGTGTGTGGGTAGAATATATATCCCACGGGGTTAAAATTGAAAAAAGTTGTAAAATTTTTTTTTTGGACTTAGTCATTTTTCCGGCGTTTATCAGACTTTCAGATAGGGAAAATTTCAGTGAGCGTTCCGATTTCGGTTCCAGAGCGATTCGCCCAATGAGTCCTTGATATTTAGTCGTTTTCAGCCAATTTTCTGGATTTTTGAAAATTTCACTTTTTTGTGAAAATATCCACTAAATGAGGGAATAATATGTGTGAGAGTACCCCAGGAGAGTTCCAAATGTGTGTGGGTAGAATATATATCCCACAGGATTAAAATTGAAAAAAGTTGAAAAAATTTTTTATTTTTGTACTTTTTCATTTTTCCGGCGTTTATCAGACTTTCAGATATGGGAAATGTCAGTGAGCATTCCGATTTCAGTTCCAGAGCGAGTCGCCCAATGCGTCCTTGATATTTAGTCATTTTCAGCCAATATTTTGGATTTTTGAAAATTTCACTTTTTTGTGAAAATATCCACTAAATGAGGGAATAATATGTGTGAGGGTACCCCAGGAGAGTTCCAAATGTGTGTGGGTAGAATATATATCCCACGGGGGTAAAATTGAAAAAAGTTGAACAAATTTTTTTTTGGACTTAGTCATTTTTCCGCCGTTTATCAGACTTTCAGATAGGGGAAATGTCAGTGAGCGTTCCGATTTCGGTTCCAGAGCGATTCGCCCAATGAGTCCTTGATATTTAGTCGTTTTCAGCCAATTTTCTGGATTTTTGAAAATTTCACTTTTTTGTGAAAATATCCACTAAATGAGGGAATAATATGTGTGAAGGTACCCCAGGAGAGTTCCAAATTTGTGTTGGTAGAATATATATCCCACAGAATTAAAATTGAAAAAAGTTGAAAAAATTTTTTATTTTTGTACTTTTTCATTTTTCCGGCGTTTATCAGACTTTCAGATATGGGAAATGTCAGTGAGCGTTCCGATTTCAGTTCCAGAGCGAGTCGCCCAATGAGTCCTTGATATTTAGTCATTTTCAGCCAATATTTTGGATTTTTGAAAATTTCACTTTTTTGTGAAAATATCCTCTAAATGAGGGAATAATATATGTGAGGGTACCCCAGGAGAGTTCCAAATGTGTGTGGGTAGAATATATATCCCACGGGGGTAAAATTGAAAAAAGTTGAACAAATTTTTTTTTTGGACTTAGTCATTTTTCCGCCGTTTATCAGACTTTCAGATAGGGGAAATGTCAGTGAGCGTTCCGATTTCAGTTCCAGAGCGATTCGTCCAATCAGTCCTTGATATTTAGTCGTTTTCAGCCAATTTTCTGGATTTTTGAAAATTTCACTTTTTTTGTGAAAATATCCACTAAATGAGGGAATAATATGTGTGAGGGTACCCCAGGAGAGTTCCAAATGTGTGGGGGTAGAATATATATCCCACAGGATTAAAATTGAAAAAAGTTGAAAAAAAAAATTATTTTTGTACTTTTTCATTTTTCCGGCGTTTATCAGACTTTCAGATAGGGGAAATGTCAGTGAGCGTTCCGATTTCATTTCCAGAGCGATTCTCCAGATGAGTCCTTGATATTTAGTCATTTTCAGCCAATATTTTGGATTTTTGAAAATTTCACTTTTTTGTGAAAATATCCACTAAATGAGGGAATAATATATCTGAGGGTACCCCAGGAGATTTCCAAATGTGTGTGGGTAGAATATATATCCCACGGGGGTAAAATTGAAAAAAGTTGAAAAATTTTTTTTTTTGGACTTAGTCATTTTTCCGGCGTTTATCAGACTTTCAGATAGGGGAAATGTCAGTGAGCATTCCGATTTCAGTTCCAGAGCGATTCTCCGGATGAGTCCTTGATATTTAGTCATTTTCAGCCAATATTTTGGATTTTTGAAAATTTCACTTTTTTGTGAAAATATGCACTAAATGAGGGAATAATATGTGTGAGGGTACCCCAGGAGAGTTCCAAATGTGTGTGGGTAGAATATATATCCCACGGGGTTAAAATTGAAAAAAGTTGTAAAATTTTTTTTTTGGACTTAGTCATTTTTCCGGCGTTTATCAGACTTTCAGATAGGGAAAATTTCAGTGAGCGTTCCGATTTCGGTTCCAGAGCGATTCGCCCAATGAGTCCTTGATATTTAGTCGTTTTCAGCCAATTTTCTGGATTTTTGAAAATTTCACTTTTTTGTGAAAATATCCACTAAATGAGGGAATAATATGTGTGAGGGTACCCCAGGAGAGTTCCAAATGTGTGTGGGTAGAATATATATCCCACAGGATTAAAATTGAAAAAAGTTGAAAAAATTTTTTATTTTTGTACTTTTTCATTTTTCCGGCGTTTATCAGACTTTCAGATATGGGAAATGTCAGTGAGCGTTCCGATTTCAGTTCCAGAGCGAGTCGCCCAATGAGTCCTTGATATTTAGTCATTTTCAGCCAATATTTTGGATTTTTGAAAATTTCACTTTTTTGTGAAAATATCCACTAAATGAGGGATTAATATATGTGAGGGTACCCCAGGAGAGTTCCAAATGTGTGTGGGTAGAATATATATCCCACAGGATTAAAATTGAAAAAAGTTGAAAACATTTTTTATTTTTGTACTTTTTCATTTTTCCGGCGTTTATCAGACTTTCAGATAGGGGAAATGTCAGTGAGCGTTCCGATTTCAGTTCCAGAGCGAGTCGCCCAATGAGTCCTTGATATTTAGTCGTTTTCAGCCAATATTTTGGATTTTTGAAAATTTCACTTTTTTGTGAAAATATCCTCTAAATGAGGGAATAATATATGTGAGGGTACCCCAGGAGAGTTCCAAATGTGTGTGGGTAGAATATATATCCCACGGGGGTAAAATTGAAAAAAGTTGAACAAATTTTTTTTTTGGACTTAGTCATTTTTCCGCCGTTTATCAGACTTTCAGATAGGGGAAATGTCAGTGAGCGTTCCGATTTCGGTTCCAGAGCGATTCGACCAATGAGTCCTTGATATTTAGTCGTTTTCAGCCAATTTTCTGGATTTTTGAAAATTTCACTTTTTTGTGAAAATATCCACTAAATGAGGGAATAATATGTGTGAGGGTACCCCAGGAGAGTTCCAAATGTGTGTGGGTAGAATATATATCCCACAGGATTAAAATTGAAAAAAGTTGAAAATTTTTTTTATTTTTGTACTTTTTCATTTTTCCGGCGTTTATCAGACTTTCAGATATGGGAAATGTCAGTGAGCGTTCCGATTTCAGTTCCAGAGCGAGTCGCCCAATGAGTCCTTGATATTTAGTCATTTTCAGCCAATATTTTGGATTTTTGAAAATTTCACTTTTTTGTGAAAATATCCTCTAAATGAGGGAATAATATATGTGAGGGTACCCCAGGAGAGTTCCAAATGTGTGTGGGTAGAATATATATCCCACGGGGGTAAAATTGAAATAAGTTGAACAAATTTTTTTTTTGGACTTAGTCATTTTTCCGCCGTTTATCAGACTTTCAGATAGGGGAAATGTCAGTGAGCGTTCCGATTTCAGTTCCAGAGCGATTTGTCCAATCAGTCCATGATATTTAGTCGTTTTCAGCCAATTTTCTGGATTTTTGAAAATTTCACTTTTTTTGTGAAAATATCCACTAAATGAGGGAATAATATGTGTGAGGGTACCCCAGGAGAGTTCCAAATGTGTGTGGGTAGAATATATATCCCACAGGATTAAAATTGAAAAAAGTTGAAAAAATTTTTTATTTTTGTACTTTTTCATTTTTCCGGCGTTTATCAGACTTTCAGATAGGGGAAATGTCAGTGAGCGTTCCGATTTCATTTCCAGAGCGATTCTCCAGATGAGTCCTTGATATTTAGTCATTTTCAGCCAATATTTTGGATTTTTGAAAATTTCACTTTTTTGTGAAAATATCCACTAAATGAGGGAATAATATATCTGAGGGTACCCCAGGAGATTTCCAAATGTGTGTGGGTAGAATATATATCCCACGGGGGTAAAATTGAAAAAAGTTGAAAAATTTTTTTTTTTGGACTTAGTCATTTTTCCGGCGTTTATCAGACTTTCAGATAGGGGAAATGTCAGTGAGCATTCCGATTTCAGTTCCAGAGCGATTCTCCGGATGAGTCCTTGATATTTAGTCATTTTCAGCCAATATTTTGGATTTTTGAAAATTTCACTTTTTTGTGAAAATATCCACTAAATGAGGGAATAATATGTGTGAGGGTACCCCAGGAGAGTTCCAAATGTGTGTGGGTAGAATATATATCCCACGGGGTTAAAATTGAAAAAAGTTGTAAAATTTTTTTTTTGGACTTAGTCATTTTTCCGGCGTTTATCAGACTTTCAGATAGGGAAAATTTCAGTGAGCGTTCCGATTTCGGTTCCAGAGCGATTCGCCCAATGAGTCCTTGATATTTAGTCGTTTTCAGCCAATTTTCTGGATTTTTGAAAATTTCACTTTTTTGTGAAAATATCCACTAAATGAGGGAATAATATGTGTGAGAGTACCCCAGGAGAGTTCCAAATGTGTGTGGGTAGAATATATATCCCACAGGATTAAAATTGAAAAAAGTTGAAAAAATTTTTTATTTTTGTACTTTTTCATTTTTCCGGCGTTTATCAGACTTTCAGATATGGGAAATGTCAGTGAGCATTCCGATTTCAGTTCCAGAGCGAGTCGCCCAATGCGTCCTTGATATTTAGTCATTTTCAGCCAATATTTTGGATTTTTGAAAATTTCACTTTTTTGTGAAAATATCCACTAAATGAGGGAATAATATGTGTGAGGGTACCCCAGGAGAGTTCCAAATGTGTGTGGGTAGAATATATATCCCACGGGGGTAAAATTGAAAAAAGTTGAACAAATTTTTTTTTGGACTTAGTCATTTTTCCGCCGTTTATCAGACTTTCAGATAGGGGAAATGTCAGTGAGCGTTCCGATTTCGGTTCCAGAGCGATTCGCCCAATGAGTCCTTGATATTTAGTCGTTTTCAGCCAATTTTCTGGATTTTTGAAAATTTCACTTTTTTGTGAAAATATCCACTAAATGAGGGAATAATATGTGTGAAGGTACCCCAGGAGAGTTCCAAATTTGTGTTGGTAGAATATATATCCCACAGAATTAAAATTGAAAAAAGTTGAAAAAATTTTTTATTTTTGTACTTTTTCATTTTTCCGGCGTTTATCAGACTTTCAGATATGGGAAATGTCAGTGAGCGTTCCGATTTCAGTTCCAGAGCGAGTCGCCCAATGAGTCCTTGATATTTAGTCGTTTTCAGCCAATTTTCTGGATTTTTGAAAATTTCACTTTTTTGTGAAAATATCCACTAAATGAGGGAATAATATGTGTGAGGGTACCCCAGGAGAGTTCCAAATGTGTGTGGGTAGAATATATATCCCACAGGATTAAAATTGAAAAAAGTTGAAAAAATTTTTTATTTTTGTACTTTTTCATTTTTCCGGCGTTTATCAGACTTTCAGATATGGGAAATGTCAGTGAGCGTTCCGATTTCAGTTCCAGAGCGAGTCGCCCAATGAGTCCTTGATATTTAGTCATTTTCAGCCAATATTTTGGATTTTTGAAAATTTCACTTTTTTGTGAAAATATCCACTAAATGAGGGATTAATATATGTGAGGGTACCCCAGGAGAGTTCCAAATGTGTGTGGGTAGAATATATATCCCACAGGATTAAAATTGAAAAAAGTTGAAAACATTTTTTATTTTTGTACTTTTTCATTTTTCCGGCGTTTATCAGACTTTCAGATAGGGGAAATGTCAGTGAGCGTTCCGATTTCAGTTCCAGAGCGAGTCGCCCAATGAGTCCTTGATATTTAGTCGTTTTCAGCCAATATTTTGGATTTTTGAAAATTTCACTTTTTTGTGAAAATATCCTCTAAATGAGGGAATAATATATGTGAGGGTACCCCAGGAGAGTTCCAAATGTGTGTGGGTAGAATATATATCCCACGGGGGTAAAATTGAAAAAAGTTGAACAAATTTTTTTTTTGGACTTAGTCATTTTTCCGCCGTTTATCAGACTTTCAGATAGGGGAAATGTCAGTGAGCGTTCCGATTTCGGTTCCAGAGCGATTCGACCAATGAGTCCTTGATATTTAGTCGTTTTCAGCCAATTTTCTGGATTTTTGAAAATTTCACTTTTTTGTGAAAATATCCACTAAATGAGGGAATAATATGTGTGAGGGTACCCCAGGAGAGTTCCAAATGTGTGTGGGTAGAATATATATCCCACAGGATTAAAATTGAAAAAAGTTGAAAAATTTTTTTATTTTTGTACTTTTTCATTTTTCCGGCGTTTATCAGACTTTCAGATATGGGAAATGTCAGTGAGCGTTCCGATTTCAGTTCCAGAGCGAGTCGCCCAATGAGTCCTTGATATTTAGTCATTTTCAGCCAATATTTTGGATTTTTGAAAATTTCACTTTTTTGTGAAAATATCCTCTAAATGAGGGAATAATATATGTGAGGGTACCCCAGGAGAGTTCCAAATGTGTGTGGGTAGAATATATATCCCACGGGGGTAAAATTGAAATAAGTTGAACAAATTTTTTTTTTGGACTTAGTCATTTTTCCGCCGTTTATCAGACTTTCAGATAGGGGAAATGTCAGTGAGCGTTCCGATTTCAGTTCCAGAGCGATTTGTCCAATCAGTCCATGATATTTAGTCGTTTTCAGCCAATTTTCTGGATTTTTGAAAATTTCACTTTTTTTGTGAAAATATCCACTAAATGAGGGAATAATATGTGTGAGGGTACCCCAGGAGAGTTCCAAATGTGTGTGGGTAGAATATATATCCCACAGGATTAAAATTGAAAAAAGTTGAAAAAATTTTTTATTTTTGTACTTTTTCATTTTTCCGGCGTTTATCAGACTTTCAGATAGGGGAAATGTCAGTGAGCGTTCCGATTTCATTTCCAGAGCGATTCTCCAGATGAGTCCTTGATATTTAGTCATTTTCAGCCAATATTTTGGATTTTTGAAAATTTCACTTTTTTGTGAAAATATCCACTAAATGAGGGAATAATATATCTGAGGGTACCCCAGGAGATTTCCAAATGTGTGTGGGTAGAATATATATCCCACGGGGGTAAAATTGAAAAAAGTTGAAAAATTTTTTTTTTTGGACTTAGTCATTTTTCCGGCGTTTATCAGACTTTCAGATAGGGAAAATTTCAGTGAGCGTTCCGATTTCGGTTCCAGAGCGATTCGCCCAATGAGTCCTTGATATTTAGTCGTTTTCAGCCAATTTTCTGGATTTTTGAAAATTTCACTTTTTTGTGAAAATATCCACTAAATGAGGGAATAATATGTGTGAGGGTACCCCAGGAGAGTTTCAAATGTGTGTGGGTAGAATATATATCCCACAGGATTAAAATTGAAAAAAGTTGAAAAAATTTTTTATTTTTGTACTTTTTCAATTTTCCGGCATTTATCAGACTTTCAGATATGGGAAATGTCAGTGAGCGTTCCGATTTCAGTTCCAGAGCGAGTCGCCCAATGAGTCCTTGATATTTAGTCATTTTCAGCCAATATTTTGGATTTTTGAAAATTTCACTTTTTTGTGAAAATATCCACTAAATGAGGGAATAATATATGTGAGGGTACCCCAGGAGAGTTCCAAATGTGTGTGGGTAGAATATATATCCCACAGGATTAAAATTGAAAAAAGTTGAAAACATTTTTTATTTTTGTACTTTTTCATTTTTCCGGCGTTTATCAGACTTTCAGATAGGGGAAATGTCAGTGAGCGTTCCGATTTCAGTTCCAGAGCGAGTCGCCCAATGAGTCCTTGATATTTAGTCATTTTCAGCCAATATTTTGGATTTTTGAAAATTTCACTTTTTTGTGAAAATATCCTCTAAATGAGGGAATAATATATGTGAGGGTACCCCAGGAGAGTTCCAAATGTGTGTGGGTAGAATATATATCCCACGGGGGTAAAATTGAAAAAAGTTGAACAAATTTTTTTTTTGGACTTAGTCATTTTTCCGCCGTTTATCAGACTTTCAGATAGGGGAAATGTCAGTGAGCGTTCCGATTTCGGTTCCAGAGCGATTCGACCAATGAGTCCTTGATATTTAGTCGTTTTCAGCCAATTTTCTGGATTTTTGAAAATTTCACTTTTTTGTGAAAATATCCACTAAATGAGGGAATAATATGTGTGAGGGTACCCCAGGAGAGTTCCAAATGTGTGTGGGTAGAATATATATCCCACAGGATTAAAATTGAAAAAAGTTGAAAAAATTTTTTATTTTTGTACTTTTTCATTTTTCTGCCGTTTATCAGACTTTCAGATAGGGGAAATGTCAGTGAGCGTTCCGATTTCAGTTCCAGAGCGATTCGTCCAATCAGTCCTTGATATTTAGTCGTTTTCAGCCAATTTTCTGGATTTTTGAAAATTTCACTTTTTTTGTGAAAATATCCACTAAATGAGGGAATAATATGTGTGAGGGTACCCCAGGAGAGTTCCAAATGTGTGGGGGTAGAATATATATCCCACAGGATTAAAATTGAAAAAAGTTGAAAAAAAAATTTATTTTTGTACTTTTTCATTTTTCCGGCGTTTATCAGACTTTCAGATAGGGGAAATGTCAGTGAGCGTTCCGATTTCATTTCCAGAGCGATTCTCCAGATGAGTCCTTGATATTTAGTCATTTTCAGCCAATATTTTGGATTTTTGAAAATTTCACTTTTTTGTGAAAATATCCACTAAATGAGGGAATAATATGTGTGAAGGTACCCCAGGAGATTTCCAAATGTGTGTGGGTAGAACATATATCCCACGGGGGTAAAATTGAAAAAAGTTGAAAAATTTTTTTTTTTGTACTTAGTCATTTTTCCGGCGTTTATCAGACTTTCAGATAGGGGAAATGTCAGTGAGCGTTCCGATTTCAGTTCCAGAGCGAGTCGCCCAATGAGTCCTTGATATTTAGTCATTTTCAGCCAATATTTTGGATTTTTGAAAATTTCACTTTTTTGTGAAAATATCCTCTAAATGAGGGAATAATATATGTGAGGGTACCCCAGGAGAGTTCCAAATGTGTGTGGGTAGAATATATATCCCACGGGGGTAAAATTGAAATAAGTTGAGCAAATTTTTTTTTTGGACTTAGTCATTTTTCCGCCGTTTATCAGACTTTCAGATAGGGGAAATGTCAGTGAGCGTTCCGATTTCAGTTCCAGAGCGATTTGTCCAATCAGTCTATGATATTTAGTCGTTTTCAGCCAATTTTCTGGATTTTTGAAAATTTCACTTTTTTTGTGAAAATATCCACTAAATGAGGGAATAATATGTGTGAGGGTACCCCAGGAGAGTTCCAAATGTGTGTGGGTAGAATATATATCCCACAGGATTAAAATTGAAAAAAGTTGAAAAAATTTTTTATTTTTGTACTTTTTCATTTTTCCGGCGTTTATCAGACTTTCAGATAGGGGAAATGTCAGTGAGCGTTCCGATTTCATTTCCAGAGCGATTCTCCAGATGAGTCCTTGATATTTAGTCATTTTCAGCCAATATTTTGGATTTTTGAAAATTTCACTTTTTTGTGAAAATATCCACTAAATGAGGGAATAATATATCTGAGGGTACCCCAGGAGATTTCCAAATGTGTGTGGGTAGAATATATATCCCACGGGGGTAAAATTGAAAAAAGTTGAAAAATTTTTTTTTTTGGACTTAGTCATTTTTCCGGCGTTTATCAGACTTTCAGATAGGGAAAATTTCAGTGAGCGTTCCGATTTCGGTTACAGAGCGATTCGCCCAATGAGTCCTTGATATTTAGTCGTTTTCAGCCAATTTTCTGGATTTTTGAAAATTTCACTTTTTTGTGAAAATATCCACTAAATGAGGGAATAATATGTGTGAGGGTACCCCAGGAGAGTTCCAAATGTGTGTGGGTAGAATATATATCCCACAGGATTAAAATTGAAAAAAGTTGAAAAAATTTTTTATTTTTGTACTTTTTCATTTTTCCGGCGTTTATCAGACTTTCAGATATGGGAAATGTCAGTGAGCGTTCCGATTTCAGTTCCAGAGCGAGTCGCCCAATGAGTCCTTGATATTTAGTCATTTTCAGCCAATATTTTGGATTTTTGAAAATTTCACTTTTTTGTGAAAATATCCACTAAATGAGGGAATAATATATGTGAGGGTACCCCAGGAGAGTTCCAAATGTGTGTGGGTAGAATATATATCCCACAGGATTAAAATTGAAAAAAGTTGAAAACATTTTTTATTTTTGTACTTTTTCATTTTTCCGGCGTTTATCAGACTTTCAGATAGGGGAAATGTCAGTGAGCGTTCCGATTTCAGTTCCAGAGCGAGTCGCCCAATGAGTCCTTGATATTTAGTCATTTTCAGCCAATATTTTGGATTTTTGAAAATTTCACTTTTTTGTGAAAATATCCTCTAAATGAGGGAATAATATATGTGAGGGTACCCCAGGAGAGTTCCAAATGTGTGTGGGTAGAATATATATCCCACGGGGGTAAAATTGAAAAAAGTTGAACAAATTTTTTTTTTGGACTTAGTCATTTTTCCGCCGTTTATCAGACTTTCAGATAGGGGAAATGTCAGTGAGCGTTCCGATTTCGGTTCCAGAGCGATTCGACCAATGAGTCCTTGATATTTAGTCGTTTTCAGCCAATTTTCTGGATTTTTGAAAATTTCACTTTTTTGTGAAAATATCCACTAAATGAGGGAATAATATGTGTGAGGGTACCCCAGGAGAGTTCCAAATGTGTGTGGGTAGAATATATATCCCACAGGATTAAAATTGAAAAAAGTTGAAAAATTTTTTTATTTTTGTACTTTTTCATTTTTCTGCCGTTTATCAGACTTTCAGATAGGGGAAATGTCAGTGAGCGTTCCGATTTCAGTTCCAGAGCGATTCGTCCAATCAGTCCTTGATATTTAGTCGTTTTCAGCCAATTTTCTGGATTTTTGAAAATTTCACTTTTTTTGTGAAAATATCCACTAAATGAGGGAATAATATGTGTGAGGGTACCCCAGGAGAGTTCCAAATGTGTGGGGGTAGAATATATATCCCACAGGATTAAAATTGAAAAAAGTTGAAAAAAAAATTTATTTTTGTACTTTTTCATTTTTCCGGCGTTTATCAGACTTTCAGATAGGGGAAATGTCAGTGAGCGTTCCGATTTCATTTCCAGAGCGATTCTCCAGATGAGTCCTTGATATTTAGTCATTTTCAGCCAATATTTTGGATTTTTGAAAATTTCACTTTTTTGTGAAAATATCCACTAAATGAGGGAATAATATGTGTGAAGGTACCCCAGGAGATTTCCAAATGTGTGTGGGTAGAACATATATCCCACGGGGGTAAAATTGAAAAAAGTTGAAAAATTTTTTTTTTTGTACTTAGTCATTTTTCCGGCGTTTATCAGACTTTCAGATAGGGGAAATGTCAGTGAGCGTTCCGATTTCAGTTCCAGAGCGAGTCGCCCAATGAGTCCTTGATATTTAGTCATTTTCAGCCAATATTTTGGATTTTTGAAAATTTCACTTTTTTGTGAAAATATCCTCTAAATGAGGGAATAATATATGTGAGGGTACCCCAGGAGAGTTCCAAATGTGTGTGGGTAGAATATATATCCCACGGGGGTAAAATTGAAAAAAGTTGAACAAATTTTTTTTTTGGACTTAGTCATTTTTCCACCGTTTATCAGACTTTCAGATAGGGGAAATGTCAGTGAGCGTTCCGATTTCAGTTCCAGAGCGTTTCGTCCAATCAGTCCTTGATATTTAGTCGTTTTCAGCCAATTTTCTGGATTTTTGAAAATTTCACTTTTTGTGAAAATATCCTCTAAATGAGGGTATAACATGTGTGAGGGTACCCCAGGAGAGTTCCAAATGTGTGTGGGTAGAATATATATCCCACAGGATTAAAATTGAAAAAAGTTGAAAAAAAATTTTATTTTTGTACTTTTTCATTTTTCCGGCGTTTATCAGACTTTCAGATAGGGGTAATGTCAGTGAGCGTTCCGATTTCATTTCCAGAGCGATTCTCCAGATTTCAGCAAATATTTTGGATTTTTGAAAATGTCACTTTTTTTGTGAAAATATCCACTAAATGAGGGAATAATATATGTGAGGGTACCCCAGGAGATTTCCAAATGTGTGTGGGTAGAATATATATCCCACGGGGGTAAAATTGAAAAAAGTTGAAAAAATTTTTTTTTTGGACTTAGTCATTTTTCCGGCGTTTATCAGACTTTCAGATAGGGGAAATGTCAGTGAGCATTCCGATTTCAGTTCCAGAGCGATTCTCCGGATGAGTCCTTGATATTTAGTCATTTTCAGCCAATATTTTGGATTTTTGAAAATTTCACTTTTTTGTGAAAATATCCACTAAATGAGGGAATAATATGTGTGAGGGTACCCCAGGAGAGTTCCAAATGTGTGTGGGTAGAATATATATCCCACGGGGGTAAAATTGAAAAAAGTTGTAAAATTTTTTTTTTGGACTTAGTCATTTTTCCGCCGTTTATCAGACTTTCAGATAGGGGAAATGTCAGTGAGCGTTCCGATTTCGGTTCCAGAGCGATTCGCCCAATGAGTCCTTGATATTTAGTCGTTTTCAGCCAATTTTCTGGATTTTTGAAAATTTCACTTTTTTGTGAAAATATCCACTAAATGAGGGAATAATATGTGTGAGGGTACCTCAGGAGAGTTCCAAATGTGTGTGGGTAGAATATATATCCCAGAGGATTAAAATTGAAAAAAGTTGAAAATTTTTTTTATTTTTGTAGTTTTTCATTTTTCCGCCGTTTATCAGACTTTCAGATAGGGGAAATGTCAGTGAGCGTTCCGATTTCATTTCCAGAGCGATTCTCCGGATGAGTCCTTGATATTTAGTCATTTTCAGCCAATATTTTGGATTTTTGAAAATTTCACTTTTTTGTGAAAATATCCACTAAATGAGGGAATAATATATGTGAAGGTACCCCAGGAGATTTCCAAATGTGTGTGGGTAGAATATATATCCCACGGGGGTAAAATTGAAAAAAGTTGAAAAATTTTTTTTTTTGGACTTAGTCATTTTTCCGGCGTTTATCAGACTTTCAGATAGGGGAAATGTCAGTGAGCGTTCCGATTTCAGTTCCAGAGCGATTCGCCCAATGAGTCCTTGATATTTAGTCGTTTTCAGCCAATTTTCTGGATTTTTGAAAATTTCACTTTTTTGTGAAAATATCCACTAAATGAGGGAATAATATATGTGAGGGTACCCCAGGAGATTTCCAAATGTGTGTGGGTAGAATATATATCCCACGGGGGTAAAATTTAAAAAAGTTGAAAAAATTTTTAATTTTTGTACTTTTTCATTTTTCCGGCGTTTATCAGACTTTCAGATAGGATAAATGTCAGTGAGCGTTCCGATTTCATTTCCAGAGCGATTCTCCGGATGAGTCCTTGATATTTAGTCATTTTCAGCCAATATTTTGGATTTTTGAAAATTTCACTTTTTTGTGAAAAAATCCACTAAATGAGGGAATAATATATGTGAGGGTACCCCAGGAGATTCAAAATGCAGCAACGGGGATAATAGAAACAACTACACAAAAGTAGATATAGATACCAGCAGGTGTAGTTCTATAGAAACTTAAAACTTAACGTTTAATACCATTAGATAAAATATATGCCAAATGCAAGGATCTAAAAACACACAGTTTGACTGCCTGTGGTATATAATAACCAAGAGAACTTCCATATATTGTTACTTCCAGAGATATAAATATATGTCATATAAGCATATTACATCTCTAACACAAACCAGGGAAGGAATGGCAAATAGGAAAAAAGATAATGAAGCCCACAGTACATTATATCAACTTATTGTACCCCAATATGTGGGAACATGAAGGCATTCACCCTGAGATATGGGAACATGAAAACACTCGTCCCATCAATGGTGACCATTTAACTCTGCTATATAGAAATGGAACATCCTCACCAATTTTGATGACTGTCCATGCTCTCGGATCTCAGAGGGGGCTCCATATGATGGTGGTGAACCGAAATTCATAAGGTCACCAACCAAATACCGCTCCCCAGATGCCGCTCCCGACGCGTTTCTTAGCCTTAGCTATTCATCAGGGGAAAGAAGAAAGAGGACATGCGGTATGCACGCTGCCCGAAGTCGCGCAGCTTATTCGCCAGACAGCGCTACTTCATGCTCTATTAGATCCTCTTTTGAATCCTAATCGCGCTCTGTTCATAATCGTGTCACTTCCGGTTCCGGTCACCTGACATCCGGTATGTGGAACGCAGATGCCGGCCGTGACACGCAGACGTCACTTCCGGTATGCGCGTCATAGACAAGGAAAAATCGCACATAACGGAGCGATAGCTAGGGGACACGCAGGATCACCAGCCGGCATCCTGCTTTGGATGTCACCATAAAAGGAGTCTCATCCATGAATATCCCAAGCCATGGAAAGTGTCCAGAACATATAATAACTGGCACTTATCCTGGCAACATACCATATGTACCGCGGTATATATAAAACACGCGTTCATTTTACCCCAGTGGTTAGAAGGCTGGAAATGCTTCATAGGTCCAGAATCGCACAGTGAAGCTACGGCCCAACCCCAGGAGCGCACTTTAAGCCCAAAATAGTAATGAAAGAAAAATGACAAAAACAGAAACAGAAAAATATATAAAAAAGGAAGGAGAGGGGTATGAAGGGATATGAGGGAACAATGGAGAGGGACCGCACCTCATAGAGTTGGAGAGTTAGAGGAATGTATGTAGGGAGCCAGGGGACCTATAAACATCCCTATTCAGCACCTGAAAAAATATATCCCTACCTGACAGTGGAGGTTGGCACCCTATAAACCTGCGCAAATGGCGCCCCCACTCCTCGACGGCTGTCCCTACACTCCTCTCCCTAATTCACCCTATATCTATAGGAACGGCCTGTAGGACAGCTGCTCGTTGAGGCCGTAGGGAGCCGTTGTCCGCATTCTGAAGATCCACTTCGTCTCTCTTTGCAGTATCAGTTTGTCCCAGTCGCCCCCTCTTGGTGGGGCCGTAACTTTGTCAATTCCCATATAGCGTATTATATCCCTACTGTTCGGATGTACGTTATTCACGTGTTTTGCCAGGGGGGTATCTCTTTTCAGGGCGATATCTCTTTGGTGCTCTCCTATTCTTCTTCTCAATTCTCTCTTTGTCTTCCCTATATATTCCATTCCGCAGACACATTTAGCCATATAGATAATTCCCTTCGATCTACAATTAATGAAATGTTTGACAACAAATGTTTTTCCGGTGACATTACTTATGAAGTCTTTCCCTTGCGTAATAACTTTGCATGATACGCATCCACTACATCTAAAACAGCCAGTTATGGAGCTTTTCAGCTTTTTGTTCCCCATATGGCCCATATAGTGACTATGGACCAATCTGTCCCTAAGGGATCTGCCCTTTTTATATGTAATCATAGGTCTTGAGTCAACCATGTTACCAATATCCTCGTCCATTAATAGAATCGGCCAATGTTTTTGTAATATCCTACGGACTGTATACGACTGATTAGTGAAAGTAGTGATGAGTCTGCAGAAGGTGTTGTCCTTAACCACATTTGGGGATGAGTGTAAAAAGGAGGAGCGGTCCCTGGCCAGAGTCCCCCCATAGGCCTCAGCTATCACCTTCTTTGGGTAACCTCTCTCATGAAATCTCTGACAGAGATCGGTGGCCTGGGCTCTAAAAGTGGCATCGTCCGAGCAGTTCCTCCGGACCCTCATGAATTGCCCCTTCGGTATGCCCCTCTTAAGTGGGGCTGGATGGTTACTCTCCCACCTGAGGAGGGAATTCGAGGCAGTTTTTTTCCTATATGTACTGGTCTCTATCTCCCCATCCTTTCCTATCCGTATCAAGATGTCCAGAAAGGGCAACTCCTGGGGGCCAAACTCAAAAGTGAAGTGTAAGTTAAGGTCATTATGATTAAGCCTTTCTACAAGGTTTCCAAAGGATGTTTTGTCCCCATTCCACAGAACTAGGACGTCGTCGATATATCGAACCCATAGCAAAATGTTTTCACCACCTTCAATAGGGATGTCTCCAAAAACCACGGTTTCCTCCCACCAACCCAGGTATAAATTGGCATACGATGGGGCACAAGGGCTCCCCATCGCAGTACCCCTGAGCTGGTGGAAGTACTTCCCACCAAAAAGGAATACATTTTTGGTCAGGCAAAACTGAAGGGCCTTCATCACAAAGTGATTGTGTCGCTCAAATTGTTTGCCTCTCCCCATAAGGAAAAAACGTATCGCCTCCAGACCCCTATCATGGGGAATTGAGGAGTATAATGACTCCACATCAATGCTAGCCAAAGTCACGTCTTTGTCAACTGTCATACCTTCTAGTTTTCGAAGCAGGTCATTGGTGTCACCGACAAATGAGTTCAAGCTTATAACAAAGGGTTTAAGTACCTTCTCCAAATATATTCCCAAATTTTGCGTTAGGTTGTTAATTCCCGATATTATGGGTCGTCCTTTCAGTGGATTCAAGCCCTTATGTACCTTTGGGAGACTATAGAAGGTAGACATAACTGGATGGATTGGACAAATAAAATCTCTCTCCTGTTTACTTAGGGTACCATCCCTCATGGCCTCATTTGCCAGTTCCTCCAACTCTTGGGAGAATCTTTTCGTGGGATCCGCCTTTAATGTGCTGTAACACTCCTTAACGTTGAGTATAGCACTGCACATCAGGTAGTACTCACTGGTATCCATGATCACCACGTTACCCCCTTTATCTGAAGGTTTTATGGTGATATGTTCATCATTTTCTAGTGACCTCAATGCCTGCATCTCGCAACGAGTGAAATTGTGTCTAAAGCGTCTGGAATCATTTTCCAGGTCCCTCAAATCTTTAGTCACCATGTTCAAAAATACATCAATAGGGCTCAGATCACTCTGTGGAGGTGGCATTTTGGTGCTTTTCAGTTTCAAATTGGTGAATGGGCCATTCCCCTCAAGGTTAGGATCCACATCACCGAGGTGAAAAAGGGTTCTAATATCAGGTAAAAGTTCTTCACGAACCCCCAGATCCGCGCATGCCTGTTTATCAATCTTAATATAGTGCTTGCGCCACTTCAACTTGCGCACAAATAAATTTACGTCTTTTATAATCTCAAAAGAATTGTAGTCTGTTGTCGGTACAAAAGTCAGACCCCTATTCAAAACCTCCAGTTCTACAGAGGTGAGGCTTCTCGATGATAAGTTTATGATTTGGGGATTCATAATGTCGGTGTGGGGGTACTCAGATTGAGGCGATTGCGTAATTGATAACCCTCCTCTAAAAAAAGCCCAGAGGGGGATCTCCTATTACTAATGTTTCTGCCACGAGTCCTACCGCCACCTCTTCCCCTCTGTCTACCACGATATGATTTGGGTCTGACCTCTGACTCTGAAAAGTCAGTGTCAGTGGACGAAATATCTGTATCTGGGTATCTTGGGCTCCTATTAGAGAGGAAATTATAGGCCTTATTTTCCTTGAACTCTTGTAGATCTTTAATAAAAAATTTGTGCTTCCGTTCCTTCAGATGATATTGAAATCTTTCTATTGTGTTCTGAAGTAACGTTTCCTTAGCATTAAATTCAGGTTCCAAGGAAAATTTTTTTGTTAATTCCACTTGTGTTCTCAATGATTCATTCAAAGCGGCTAATGTAATCCTCTCCTCATCTAGGAGCAATTTCATGAATCGTAAAGAACTCGCGGTCGCCTCTTTTTCCCAGAGGCCCAGTAGGGTCTGACTCCTGTACCGAAAAGAAGGGAACAGAGTGATCCGGAGGTTCCTCGGGACGATGCCTGCCCTTAAATAATTCTCAAGTGTTTGTACCTCCCACCAAGATGTGATCTGCTGTTTGTAGATTTTTGTTAATTCTCTAAAGGCGGCCGAAAAAGTGGGGGTGTATTTTTTTTGGGCAAAAGTGCGCTCAGAAAAGACCTCTTTGGCCTCAGTAGCCCACTGGCTGGTGTCTATTCCCACTGACAGAAAACCAGCCATACCACTTATATTTCAAGTATCAAAATGCAGCAACGGGGATAATAGAAACAACTACACAAAAGTAGATATAGATACCAGCAGGTGTAGTTCTATAGAAACTTAAAACTTAACGTTTAATACCATTAGATAAAATATATGCCAAATGCAAGGATCTAAAAACACACAGTTTGACTGCCTGTGGTATATAATAACCAAGAGAACTTCCATATATTGTTACTTCCAGAGATATAAATATATGTCATATAAGCATATTACATCTCTAACACAAACCAGGGAAGGAATGGCAAATAGGAAAAAAGATAATGAAGCCCACAGTACATTATATCAACTTATTGTACCCCAATATGTGGGAACATGAAGGCATTCACCCTGAGATATGGGAACATGAAAACACTCGTCCCATCAATGGTGACCATTTAACTCTGCTATATAGAAATGGAACATCCTCACCAATTTTGATGACTGTCCATGCTCTCGGATCTCAGAGGGGGCTCCATATGATGGTGGTGAACCGAAATTCATAAGGTCACCAACCAAATACCGCTCCCCAGATGCCGCTCCCGACGCGTTTCTTAGCCTTAGCTATTCATCAGGGGAAAGAAGAAAGAGGACATGCGGTATGCACGCTGCCCGAAGTCGCGCAGCTTATTCGCCAGACAGCGCTACTTCATGCTCTATTAGATCCTCTTTTGAATCCTAATCGCGCTCTGTTCATAATCGTGTCACTTCCGGTTCCGGTCACCTGACATCCGGTATGTGGAACGCAGATGCCGGCCGTGACACGCAGACGTCACTTCCGGTATGCGCGTCATAGACAAGGAAAAATCGCACATAACGGAGCGATAGCTAGGGGACACGCAGGATCACCAGCCGGCATCCTGCTTTGGATGTCACCATAAAAGGAGTCTCATCCATGAATATCCCAAGCCATGGAAAGTGTCCAGAACATATAATAACTGGCACTTATCCTGGCAACATACCATATGTACCGCGGTATATATAAAACACGCGTTCATTTTACCCCAGTGGTTAGAAGGCTGGAAATGCTTCATAGGTCCAGAATCGCACAGTGAAGCTACGGCCCAACCCCAGGAGCGCACTTTAAGCCCAAAATAGTAATGAAAGAAAAATGACAAAAACAGAAACAGAAAAATATATAAAAAAGGAAGGAGAGGGGTATGAAGGGATATGAGGGAACAATGGAGAGGTTTTTTGGACTTAGTCATTTTTCCGCCGTTTATCAGACTTTCAGATAGGGGAAATGTCAGTGAGCGTTCCGATTTCAGTTCCAGAGCGAGTCGCCCAATGAGTCCTTGATATTTAGTCTTTTTGAGCCAATATTTTGGATTTTTGAAAATTTCTCTTTTTTGTGAAAATATCCACTAAATGAGGGAATAATATATGTGAGGGTACCCCAGGAGAGTTCCAAATGTGTGTGGGTAGAATATATATCCCACGGGGGTAAAACTGAAAAAAGTTGAAAACATTTTTTTTTTGGACTTAGTCATTTTTCCGGCGTTTATCAGACTTTTAGATAGGGGAAATGTCAGTGAGCGTTCCGATTTCAGTTCCAGAGCGAGTCGCCCAATGAGTCCTTGATATTTAGTCGTTTTGAGCCAATATTTTGGATTTTTGAAAATTTTACTTTTTGTGAAAATATCCACTAAATGAGGGAATAATATATGTGAGGGTACCCCAGGAGAGTTCCAAATGTGTGTGGGTAGAATATATATCCCACGGGGGTAAAATTGAAAAAAGTTGAACAAATTTTTTTTTTTTGGACTTAGTCATTTTTCCGTCGTTTATCAGACTTTCAGATAGGGGAAATGTCAGTGAGGGTTCCGATTTCAGTTCCAGAGCGAGTCGCCTAATGAGTCCTTGATATTTAGTCGTTTTCAGCCAATATTTTGGATTTTTGAAAATTTCACTTTTTTGTGAAAATATCCACTAAATGAGGGAATAATATATGTGAGGGTACCCCAGGAGAGTTCCAAATGTGTGTGGGTAGAATATACATCCCACGGGGGTAAAATTGAAAAAAGTTGAAAAAAATTTTTTTTTGGACTTAGTCATTTTTCCGGCGTTTATCAGACTTTCAGATAGGGGAAATGTCAGTGAGCGTTCCGATTTCAGTTCCAGAGCGATTCGCCCAGTGAGTCCTTGATATTTAGTCGTTTTCAGCCAATTTTCTGGATTTTTGAAAATTTCACTTTTTTTGTGAAAATATCCACTAAATGAGGGAATAATATATGTGAGGGTACCCCAGGAGATTTCCAAATGTGTGTGGGTAGAATATATATCCCACGGGGGTAAAATTTAAAAAAGTTGAAAAATTTTTTTTTTTGGACTTAGTCATTTTTCCGGCGTTTATCAGACTTTCAGATAGGGGAAATGTCAGTGAGCGTTCCGATTTCAGTTCCAGAGCAATTCGTCCAATGAGTCCTTGATATTTAGTCGTTTTCAGCCAATTTTCTGGATTTTTGAAAATTTCACTTTTTTGTGAAAATATCCTCTAAATGAGGGAATAACATGTGTGAGGGTACCCCAGGAGAGTTCCAAATGTGTGTGGGTAGAATATATATCCCACAGGATTAAAATTGAAAAAAGTTGAAAATTTTTTTTATTTTTGTACTTTTTCATTTTTCCGGCGTTTATCAGACTTTCAGATAGGGGAAATGTCAGTGAGCGTTCCGATTTCAGTTCCAGAGCGATTCTCCGGATGAGTCCTTGATATTTAGTCATTTTCAGCCAATATTTTGGATTTTTGAAAATTTCACTTTTTTGTGAAAATATGCACTAAATGAGGGAATAATATGTGTGAGGGTACCCCAGGAGAGTTCCAAATGTGTGTGGGTAGAATATATATCCCACGGGGGTAAAATTGAAAAAAGTTGAAAACATTTTTTTTTTTGGACTTAGTCATTTTTCCGGCATTTATCAGACTTTCAGATAGGGGAAATGTCAGTGAGCGTTCCGATTTCAGTTCCAGAGCGAGTCGCCCAATGAGTCCTTGATATTTAGTTGTTTTGAGCCAATATTTTGGATTTTTGAAAATTTCACTTTTTTGTGAAAATATCCACTAAATGAGGGAATAATATATGTGAGGGTACCCCAGGAGAGTTCCAAATGTGTGTGGGTAGAATATATATCCCACGGGGGTAAAATTGAAAAAAGTTGAAAAAATTATTTTTTTGGACTTAGTCATTTTTCCGGCATTTATCAGACTTTCAGATAGGGGAAATGTAAGTGAGCGTTCCGATTTCAGTTCCAGAGCGGTTCGCCCAATGAGTCCTTGATATTTAGTCATTTTCAGCCAATTTTCTGGATTTTTGAAAATTTCACTTTTTTTGTGAAAATATCCACTAAATGAGGGAATAATATGTGTGAGGGTACCCCAGGAGAGTTCCAAATGTGTGTGGGTAGAATATATATCCCACAGGATTAAAATTGAAAAAAGTTGAAAAATTTTTTTATTTTTGTACTTTTTCATTTTTCCGGCGTTTATCAGACTTTCAGATAGGGGAAATGTCAGTGAGCGTTCCGATTTCAGTTCCAGAGCGATTCGTCCAATCAGTCCTTGATATTTAGTCGTTCTCAGCCAATTTTCTGGATTTTTGAAAATTTCACTTTTTTTGTGAAAATATCCACTAAATGAGGGAATAATATGTGTGAGGGTACCCCAGGAGAGTTCCAAATGTGTGTGGGTAGAATATATATCCCACGGGGGTAAAATTGAAAAAAATTGAAAACATTTTTTTTTTTGGACTTAGTCATTTTTCCGGCGTTTATCAGACTTTCAGATAGGGGAAATGTCAGTGAGCGTTCCGATTTCAGTTCCAGAGCGATTCGCCCAATGAGTCCTTGATATTTAGTCGTTTTCAGCCAATTTTCTGGATTTTTGAAAATTTCACTTTTTTGTGAAAATATCCACTAAATGAGGGAATAATATATGTGAGGGTACCCCAGGAGAGTTCCAAATGTGTGTGGGTAGAATATATATCTCACGGGGGTAAAATTGAAAAAAGTTTAAAAAATTTTTTTTTTGGACTTAGTCATTTTTCCGGCGTTTATCAGACTTTCAGATAGGGGAAATGTCAGTGAGCGTTCCGATTTCAGTTCCAGAGCGATTCGCCCAATGAGTCCTTGATATTTAGTCGTTTTCAGCCAATTTTCTGGATTTTTGAAAATTTCACTTTTTTGTGAAAATATCCTCTAAATGAGGGAATAACATGTGTGAGGGTACCCCAGGAGAGTTCCAAATGTGTGTGGGTAGAATATATATCCCACAGGATTAAAATTGAAAAAAGTTGAAAATTTTTTTTATTTTTGTACTTTTTCATTTTTCCGGCGTTTATCAGACTTTCAGATAGGGGAAATGTCAGTGAGCGCTCCGATTTCAGTTCCAGAGCGATTCTCCGGATGAGTCCTTGATATTTAGTCATTTTCAGCCAATATTTTGGACTTTTGAAAATTTCACTTTTTTGTGAAAATATCCACTAAATGAGGGAATAATATGTGTGAAGGTACCCCAGGAGATTTCCAAATGTGTGTGGGTAGAACATATATCCCACGGGGGTAAAATTGAAAAAAGTTGAAAATTTTTTTTTTTTGTACTTAGTCATTTTTCCGGCGTTTATCAGACTTTCAGATAGGGGAAATGTCAGTGAGCGTTCCGATTTCAGTTCCAGAGCGAGTCGCCCAATGAGTCCTTGATATTTAGTCATTTTCAGCCAATATTTTGGATTTTTGAAAATTTCACTTTTTTGTGAAAATATCCTCTAAATGAGGGAATTATATATGTGAGGGTACCCCAGGAGAGTTCCAAATGTGTGTGGGTAGAATATATATCCCACGGGGGTAAAATTGAAAAAAGTTGAACAAATTTTTTTTTTGGACTTAGTCATTTTTCCACCGTTTATCAGACTTTCAGATAGGGGAAATGTCAGTGAGCGTTCCGATTTCAGTTCCAGAGCGTTTCGTCCAATCAGTCCTTGATATTTAGTCGTTTTCAGCCAATTTTCTGGATTTTTGAAAATTTCACTTTTTGTGAAAATATCCTCTAAATGAGGGTATAACATGTGTGAGGGTACCCCAGGAGAGTTCCAAATGTGTGTGGGTAGAATATATATCCCACAGGATTAAAATTGAAAAAAGTTGAAAAAAAATTTTATTTTTGTACTTTTTCATTTTTCCGGCGTTTATCAGACTTTCAGATAGGGGTAATGTCAGTGAGCGTTCCGATTTCATTTCCAGAGCGATTCTCCAGATTTCAGCAAATATTTTGGATTTTTGAAAATGTCACTTTTTTTGTGAAAATATCCACTAAATGAGGGAATAATATATGTGAGGGTACCCCAGGAGATTTCCAAATGTGTGTGGGTAGAATATATATCCCACGGGGGTAAAATTGAAAAAAGTTGAAAAAATTTTTTTTTTGGACTTAGTCATTTTTCCGGCGTTTATCAGACTTTCAGATAGGGGAAATGTCAGTGAGCATTCCGATTTCAGTTCCAGAGCGATTCTCCGGATGAGTCCTTGATATTTAGTCATTTTCAGCCAATATTTTGGATTTTTGAAAATTTCACTTTTTTGTGAAAATATCCACTAAATGAGGGAATAATATGTGTGAGGGTACCCCAGGAGAGTTCCAAATGTGTGTGGGTAGAATATATATCCCACGGGGGTAAAATTGAAAAAAGTTGTAAAATTTTTTTTTTGGACTTAGTCATTTTTCCGCCGTTTATCAGACTTTCAGATAGGGGAAATGTCAGTGAGCGTTCCGATTTCGGTTCCAGAGCGATTCGCCCAATGAGTCCTTGATATTTAGTCGTTTTCAGCCAATTTTCTGGATTTTTGAAAATTTCACTTTTTTGTGAAAATATCCACTAAATGAGGGAATAATATGTGTGAGGGTACCTCAGGAGAGTTCCAAATGTGTGTGGGTAGAATATATATCCCAGAGGATTAAAATTGAAAAAAGTTGAAAATTTTTTTTATTTTTGTAGTTTTTCATTTTTCCGCCGTTTATCAGACTTTCAGATAGGGGAAATGTCAGTGAGCGTTCCGATTTCATTTCCAGAGCGATTCTCCGGATGAGTCCTTGATATTTAGTCATTTTCAGCCAATATTTTGGATTTTTGAAAATTTCACTTTTTTGTGAAAATATCCACTAAATGAGGGAATAATATATGTGAAGGTACCCCAGGAGATTTCCAAATGTGTGTGGGTAGAATATATATCCCACGGGGGTAAAATTGAAAAAAGTTGAAAAATTTTTTTTTTTGGACTTAGTCATTTTTCCGGCGTTTATCAGACTTTCAGATAGGGGAAATGTCAGTGAGCGTTCCGATTTCAGTTCCAGAGCGATTCGCCCAATGAGTCCTTGATATTTAGTCGTTTTCAGCCAATTTTCTGGATTTTTGAAAATTTCACTTTTTTGTGAAAATATCCACTAAATGAGGGAATAATATATGTGAGGGTACCCCAGGAGATTTCCAAATGTGTGTGGGTAGAATATATATCCCACGGGGGTAAAATTTAAAAAAGTTGAAAAAATTTTTAATTTTTGTACTTTTTCATTTTTCCGGCGTTTATCAGACTTTCAGATAGGATAAATGTCAGTGAGCGTTCCGATTTCATTTCCAGAGCGATTCTCCGGATGAGTCCTTGATATTTAGTCATTTTCAGCCAATATTTTGGATTTTTGAAAATTTCACTTTTTTGTGAAAAAATCCACTAAATGAGGGAATAATATATGTGAGGGTACCCCAGGAGATTCAAAATGCAGCAACGGGGATAATAGAAACAACTACACAAAAGTAGATATAGATACCAGCAGGTGTAGTTCTATAGAAACTTAAAACTTAACGTTTAATACCATTAGATAAAATATATGCCAAATGCAAGGATCTAAAAACACACAGTTTGACTGCCTGTGGTATATAATAACCAAGAGAACTTCCATATATTGTTACTTCCAGAGATATAAATATATGTCATATAAGCATATTACATCTCTAACACAAACCAGGGAAGGAATGGCAAATAGGAAAAAAGATAATGAAGCCCACAGTACATTATATCAACTTATTGTACCCCAATATGTGGGAACATGAAGGCATTCACCCTGAGATATGGGAACATGAAAACACTCGTCCCATCAATGGTGACCATTTAACTCTGCTATATAGAAATGGAACATCCTCACCAATTTTGATGACTGTCCATGCTCTCGGATCTCAGAGGGGGCTCCATATGATGGTGGTGAACCGAAATTCATAAGGTCACCAACCAAATACCGCTCCCCAGATGCCGCTCCCGACGCGTTTCTTAGCCTTAGCTATTCATCAGGGGAAAGAAGAAAGAGGACATGCGGTATGCACGCTGCCCGAAGTCGCGCAGCTTATTCGCCAGACAGCGCTACTTCATGCTCTATTAGATCCTCTTTTGAATCCTAATCGCGCTCTGTTCATAATCGTGTCACTTCCGGTTCCGGTCACCTGACATCCGGTATGTGGAACGCAGATGCCGGCCGTGACACGCAGACGTCACTTCCGGTATGCGCGTCATAGACAAGGAAAAATCGCACATAACGGAGCGATAGCTAGGGGACACGCAGGATCACCAGCCGGCATCCTGCTTTGGATGTCACCATAAAAGGAGTCTCATCCATGAATATCCCAAGCCATGGAAAGTGTCCAGAACATATAATAACTGGCACTTATCCTGGCAACATACCATATGTACCGCGGTATATATAAAACACGCGTTCATTTTACCCCAGTGGTTAGAAGGCTGGAAATGCTTCATAGGTCCAGAATCGCACAGTGAAGCTACGGCCCAACCCCAGGAGCGCACTTTAAGCCCAAAATAGTAATGAAAGAAAAATGACAAAAACAGAAACAGAAAAATATATAAAAAAGGAAGGAGAGGGGTATGAAGGGATATGAGGGAACAATGGAGAGGGACCGCACCTCATAGAGTTGGAGAGTTAGAGGAATGTATGTAGGGAGCCAGGGGACCTATAAACATCCCTATTCAGCACCTGAAAAAATATATCCCTACCTGACAGTGGAGGTTGGCACCCTATAAACCTGCGCAAATGGCGCCCCCACTCCTCGACGGCTGTCCCTACACTCCTCTCCCTAATTCACCCTATATCTATAGGAACGGCCTGTAGGACAGCTGCTCGTTGAGGCCGTAGGGAGCCGTTGTCCGCATTCTGAAGATCCACTTCGTCTCTCTTTGCAGTATCAGTTTGTCCCAGTCGCCCCCTCTTGGTGGGGCCGTAACTTTGTCAATTCCCATATAGCGTATTATATCCCTACTGTTCGGATGTACGTTATTCACGTGTTTTGCCAGGGGGGTATCTCTTTTCAGGGCGATATCTCTTTGGTGCTCTCCTATTCTTCTTCTCAATTCTCTCTTTGTCTTCCCTATATATTCCATTCCGCAGACACATTTAGCCATATAGATAATTCCCTTCGATCTACAATTAATGAAATGTTTGACAACAAATGTTTTTCCGGTGACATTACTTATGAAGTCTTTCCCTTGCGTAATAACTTTGCATGATACGCATCCACTACATCTAAAACAGCCAGTTATGGAGCTTTTCAGCTTTTTGTTCCCCATATGGCCCATATAGTGACTATGGACCAATCTGTCCCTAAGGGATCTGCCCTTTTTATATGTAATCATAGGTCTTGAGTCAACCATGTTACCAATATCCTCGTCCATTAATAGAATCGGCCAATGTTTTTGTAATATCCTACGGACTGTATACGACTGATTAGTGAAAGTAGTGATGAGTCTGCAGAAGGTGTTGTCCTTAACCACATTTGGGGATGAGTGTAAAAAGGAGGAGCGGTCCCTGGCCAGAGTCCCCCCATAGGCCTCAGCTATCACCTTCTTTGGGTAACCTCTCTCATGAAATCTCTGACAGAGATCGGTGGCCTGGGCTCTAAAAGTGGCATCGTCCGAGCAGTTCCTCCGGACCCTCATGAATTGCCCCTTCGGTATGCCCCTCTTAAGTGGGGCTGGATGGTTACTCTCCCACCTGAGGAGGGAATTCGAGGCAGTTTTTTTCCTATATGTACTGGTCTCTATCTCCCCATCCTTTCCTATCCGTATCAAGATGTCCAGAAAGGGCAACTCCTGGGGGCCAAACTCAAAAGTGAAGTGTAAGTTAAGGTCATTATGATTAAGCCTTTCTACAAGGTTTCCAAAGGATGTTTTGTCCCCATTCCACAGAACTAGGACGTCGTCGATATATCGAACCCATAGCAAAATGTTTTCACCACCTTCAATAGGGATGTCTCCAAAAACCACGGTTTCCTCCCACCAACCCAGGTATAAATTGGCATACGATGGGGCACAAGGGCTCCCCATCGCAGTACCCCTGAGCTGGTGGAAGTACTTCCCACCAAAAAGGAATACATTTTTGGTCAGGCAAAACTGAAGGGCCTTCATCACAAAGTGATTGTGTCGCTCAAATTGTTTGCCTCTCCCCATAAGGAAAAAACGTATCGCCTCCAGACCCCTATCATGGGGAATTGAGGAGTATAATGACTCCACATCAATGCTAGCCAAAGTCACGTCTTTGTCAACTGTCATACCTTCTAGTTTTCGAAGCAGGTCATTGGTGTCACCGACAAATGAGTTCAAGCTTATAACAAAGGGTTTAAGTACCTTCTCCAAATATATTCCCAAATTTTGCGTTAGGTTGTTAATTCCCGATATTATGGGTCGTCCTTTCAGTGGATTCAAGCCCTTATGTACCTTTGGGAGACTATAGAAGGTAGACATAACTGGATGGATTGGACAAATAAAATCTCTCTCCTGTTTACTTAGGGTACCATCCCTCATGGCCTCATTTGCCAGTTCCTCCAACTCTTGGGAGAATCTTTTCGTGGGATCCGCCTTTAATGTGCTGTAACACTCCTTAACGTTGAGTATAGCACTGCACATCAGGTAGTACTCACTGGTATCCATGATCACCACGTTACCCCCTTTATCTGAAGGTTTTATGGTGATATGTTCATCATTTTCTAGTGACCTCAATGCCTGCATCTCGCAACGAGTGAAATTGTGTCTAAAGCGTCTGGAATCATTTTCCAGGTCCCTCAAATCTTTAGTCACCATGTTCAAAAATACATCAATAGGGCTCAGATCACTCTGTGGAGGTGGCATTTTGGTGCTTTTCAGTTTCAAATTGGTGAATGGGCCATTCCCCTCAAGGTTAGGATCCACATCACCGAGGTGAAAAAGGGTTCTAATATCAGGTAAAAGTTCTTCACGAACCCCCAGATCCGCGCATGCCTGTTTATCAATCTTAATATAGTGCTTGCGCCACTTCAACTTGCGCACAAATAAATTTACGTCTTTTATAATCTCAAAAGAATTGTAGTCTGTTGTCGGTACAAAAGTCAGACCCCTATTCAAAACCTCCAGTTCTACAGAGGTGAGGCTTCTCGATGATAAGTTTATGATTTGGGGATTCATAATGTCGGTGTGGGGGTACTCAGATTGAGGCGATTGCGTAATTGATAACCCTCCTCTAAAAAAAGCCCAGAGGGGGATCTCCTATTACTAATGTTTCTGCCACGAGTCCTACCGCCACCTCTTCCCCTCTGTCTACCACGATATGATTTGGGTCTGACCTCTGACTCTGAAAAGTCAGTGTCAGTGGACGAAATATCTGTATCTGGGTATCTTGGGCTCCTATTAGAGAGGAAATTATAGGCCTTATTTTCCTTGAACTCTTGTAGATCTTTAATAAAAAATTTGTGCTTCCGTTCCTTCAGATGATATTGAAATCTTTCTATTGTGTTCTGAAGTAACGTTTCCTTAGCATTAAATTCAGGTTCCAAGGAAAATTTTTTTGTTAATTCCACTTGTGTTCTCAATGATTCATTCAAAGCGGCTAATGTAATCCTCTCCTCATCTAGGAGCAATTTCATGAATCGTAAAGAACTCGCGGTCGCCTCTTTTTCCCAGAGGCCCAGTAGGGTCTGACTCCTGTACCGAAAAGAAGGGAACAGAGTGATCCGGAGGTTCCTCGGGACGATGCCTGCCCTTAAATAATTCTCAAGTGTTTGTACCTCCCACCAAGATGTGATCTGCTGTTTGTAGATTTTTGTTAATTCTCTAAAGGCGGCCGAAAAAGTGGGGGTGTATTTTTTTTGGGCAAAAGTGCGCTCAGAAAAGACCTCTTTGGCCTCAGTAGCCCACTGGCTGGTGTCTATTCCCACTGACAGAAAACCAGCCATACCACTTATATTTCAAGTATCAAAATGCAGCAACGGGGATAATAGAAACAACTACACAAAAGTAGATATAGATACCAGCAGGTGTAGTTCTATAGAAACTTAAAACTTAACGTTTAATACCATTAGATAAAATATATGCCAAATGCAAGGATCTAAAAACACACAGTTTGACTGCCTGTGGTATATAATAACCAAGAGAACTTCCATATATTGTTACTTCCAGAGATATAAATATATGTCATATAAGCATATTACATCTCTAACACAAACCAGGGAAGGAATGGCAAATAGGAAAAAAGATAATGAAGCCCACAGTACATTATATCAACTTATTGTACCCCAATATGTGGGAACATGAAGGCATTCACCCTGAGATATGGGAACATGAAAACACTCGTCCCATCAATGGTGACCATTTAACTCTGCTATATAGAAATGGAACATCCTCACCAATTTTGATGACTGTCCATGCTCTCGGATCTCAGAGGGGGCTCCATATGATGGTGGTGAACCGAAATTCATAAGGTCACCAACCAAATACCGCTCCCCAGATGCCGCTCCCGACGCGTTTCTTAGCCTTAGCTATTCATCAGGGGAAAGAAGAAAGAGGACATGCGGTATGCACGCTGCCCGAAGTCGCGCAGCTTATTCACCAGACAGCGCTACTTCATGCTCTATTAGATCCTCTTTTGAATCCTAATCGCGCTCTGTTCATAATCGTGTCACTTCCGGTTCCGGTCACCTGACATCCGGTATGTGGAACGCAGATGCCGGCCGTGACACGCAGACGTCACTTCCGGTATGCGCGTCATAGACAAGGAAAAATCGCACATAACGGAGCGATAGCTAGGGGACACGCAGGATCACCAGCCGGCATCCTGCTTTGGATGTCACCATAAAAGGAGTCTCATCCATGAATATCCCAAGCCATGGAAAGTGTCCAGAACATATAATAACTGGCACTTATCCTGGCAACATACCATATGTACCGCGGTATATATAAAACACGCGTTCATTTTACCCCAGTGGTTAGAAGGCTGGAAATGCTTCATAGGTCCAGAATCGCACAGTGAAGCTACGGCCCAACCCCAGGAGCGCACTTTAAGCCCAAAATAGTAATGAAAGAAAAATGACAAAAACAGAAACAGAAAAATATATAAAAAAGGAAGGAGAGGGGTATGAAGGGATATGAGGGAACAATGGAGAGGTTTTTTGGACTTAGTCATTTTTCCGCCGTTTATCAGACTTTCAGATAGGGGAAATGTCAGTGAGCGTTCCGATTTCAGTTCCAGAGCGAGTCGCCCAATGAGTCCTTGATATTTAGTCTTTTTGAGCCAATATTTTGGATTTTTGAAAATTTCTCTTTTTTGTGAAAATATCCACTAAATGAGGGAATAATATATGTGAGGGTACCCCAGGAGAGTTCCAAATGTGTGTGGGTAGAATATATATCCCACGGGGGTAAAACTGAAAAAAGTTGAAAACATTTTTTTTTTGGACTTAGTCATTTTTCCGGCGTTTATCAGACTTTTAGATAGGGGAAATGTCAGTGAGCGTTCCGATTTCAGTTCCAGAGCGAGTCGCCCAATGAGTCCTTGATATTTAGTCGTTTTGAGCCAATATTTTGGATTTTTGAAAATTTTACTTTTTGTGAAAATATCCACTAAATGAGGGAATAATATATGTGAGGGTACCCCAGGAGAGTTCCAAATGTGTGTGGGTAGAATATATATCCCACGGGGGTAAAATTGAAAAAAGTTGAACAAATTTTTTTTTTTTGGACTTAGTCATTTTTCCGTCGTTTATCAGACTTTCAGATAGGGGAAATGTCAGTGAGGGTTCCGATTTCAGTTCCAGAGCGAGTCGCCTAATGAGTCCTTGATATTTAGTCGTTTTCAGCCAATATTTTGGATTTTTGAAAATTTCACTTTTTTGTGAAAATATCCACTAAATGAGGGAATAATATATGTGAGGGTACCCCAGGAGAGTTCCAAATGTGTGTGGGTAGAATATACATCCCACGGGGGTAAAATTGAAAAAAGTTGAAAAAAATTTTTTTTTGGACTTAGTCATTTTTCCGGCGTTTATCAGACTTTCAGATAGGGGAAATGTCAGTGAGCGTTCCGATTTCAGTTCCAGAGCGATTCGCCCAGTGAGTCCTTGATATTTAGTCGTTTTCAGCCAATTTTCTGGATTTTTGAAAATTTCACTTTTTTTGTGAAAATATCCACTAAATGAGGGAATAATATATGTGAGGGTACCCCAGGAGATTTCCAAATGTGTGTGGGTAGAATATATATCCCACGGGGGTAAAATTTAAAAAAGTTGAAAAATTTTTTTTTTTGGACTTAGTCATTTTTCCGGCGTTTATCAGACTTTCAGATAGGGGAAATGTCAGTGAGCGTTCCGATTTCAGTTCCAGAGCAATTCGTCCAATGAGTCCTTGATATTTAGTCGTTTTCAGCCAATTTTCTGGATTTTTGAAAATTTCACTTTTTTGTGAAAATATCCTCTAAATGAGGGAATAACATGTGTGAGGGTACCCCAGGAGAGTTCCAAATGTGTGTGGGTAGAATATATATCCCACAGGATTAAAATTGAAAAAAGTTGAAAATTTTTTTTATTTTTGTACTTTTTCATTTTTCCGGCGTTTATCAGACTTTCAGATAGGGGAAATGTCAGTGAGCGTTCCGATTTCAGTTCCAGAGCGATTCTCCGGATGAGTCCTTGATATTTAGTCATTTTCAGCCAATATTTTGGATTTTTGAAAATTTCACTTTTTTGTGAAAATATGCACTAAATGAGGGAATAATATGTGTGAGGGTACCCCAGGAGAGTTCCAAATGTGTGTGGGTAGAATATATATCCCACGGGGGTAAAATTGAAAAAAGTTGAAAACATTTTTTTTTTTGGACTTAGTCATTTTTCCGGCGTTTATCAGACTTTCAGATAGGGGAAATGTCAGTGAGCGTTCCGATTTCAGTTCCAGAGCGAGTCGCCCAATGAGTCCTTGATATTTAGTTGTTTTGAGCCAATATTTTGGATTTTTGAAAATTTCACTTTTTTGTGAAAATATCCACTAAATGAGGGAATAATATATGTGAGGGTACCCCAGGAGAGTTCCAAATGTGTGTGGGTAGAATATATATCCCACGGGGGTAAAATTGAAAAAAGTTGAAAAAATTATTTTTTTGGACTTAGTCATTTTTCCGGCATTTATCAGACTTTCAGATAGGGGAAATGTAAGTGAGCGTTCCGATTTCAGTTCCAGAGCGGTTCGCCCAATGAGTCCTTGATATTTAGTCATTTTCAGCCAATTTTCTGGATTTTTGAAAATTTCACTTTTTTTGTGAAAATATCCACTAAATGAGGGAATAATATGTGTGAGGGTACCCCAGGAGAGTTCCAAATGTGTGTGGGTAGAATATATATCCCACAGGATTAAAATTGAAAAAAGTTGAAAAATTTTTTTATTTTTGTACTTTTTCATTTTTCCGGCGTTTATCAGACTTTCAGATAGGGGAAATGTCAGTGAGCGTTCCGATTTCAGTTCCAGAGCGATTCGTCCAATCAGTCCTTGATATTTAGTCGTTCTCAGCCAATTTTCTGGATTTTTGAAAATTTCACTTTTTTTGTGAAAATATCCACTAAATGAGGGAATAATATGTGTGAGGGTACCCCAGGAGAGTTCCAAATGTGTGTGGGTAGAATATATATCCCACGGGGGTAAAATTGAAAAAAATTGAAAACATTTTTTTTTTTGGACTTAGTCATTTTTCCGGCGTTTATCAGACTTTCAGATAGGGGAAATGTCAGTGAGCGTTCCGATTTCAGTTCCAGAGCGATTCGCCCAATGAGTCCTTGATATTTAGTCGTTTTCAGCCAATTTTCTGGATTTTTGAAAATTTCACTTTTTTGTGAAAATATCCACTAAATGAGGGAATAATATATGTGAGGGTACCCCAGGAGAGTTCCAAATGTGTGTGGGTAGAATATATATCCCACGGGGGTAAAATTGAAAAAAGTTTAAAAATTTTTTTTTTTGGACTTAGTCATTTTTCCGGCGTTTATCAGACTTTCAGATAGGGGAAATGTCAGTGAGCGTTCCGATTTCAGTTCCAGAGCGATTCGCCCAATGAGTCCTTGATATTTAGTCGTTTTCAGCCAATTTTCTGGATTTTTGAAAATTTCACTTTTTTGTGAAAATATCCTCTAAATGAGGGAATAACATGTGTGAGGGTACCCCAGGAGAGTTCCAAATGTGTGTGGGTAGAATATATATCCCACAGGATTAAAATTGAAAAAAGTTGAAAATTTTTTTTATTTTTGTACTTTTTCATTTTTCCGGCGTTTATCAGACTTTCAGATAGGGGAAATGTCAGTGAGCGCTCCGATTTCAGTTCCAGAGCGATTCTCCGGATGAGTCCTTGATATTTAGTCATTTTCAGCCAATATTTTGGACTTTTGAAAATTTCACTTTTTTGTGAAAATATCCACTAAATGAGGGAATAATATATGTGAGGGTACCCCAGGAGATTTCCAAATGTGTGTGGGTAGAATATATATCCCACGGGGGTAAAATTTAAAAAAGTTGAAAAATTTTTTTTTTTGGACTTAGTCATTTTTCCGGCGTTTATCAGACTTTCAGATAGGGGAAATGTCAGTGAGCGTTCCGATTTCAGTTCCAGAGCGATTCGCCCAATGAGTCCTTGATATTTAGTCGTTTTCAGCCAATTTTCTGGATTTTTGAAAATTTCACTTTTTTTGTGAAAATATCCTCTAAATGAGGGAATAATATGTGTGAGGGTACCCCAGGAGAGTTCCAAATGTGTGTGGGTAGAATATATATCCCACGAGGGTAAAATTGAAAAAAGTTGAAAAAAATTTTTTTTTGGACTTAGTCATTTTTCGGCCTTTATTAGACTTTCAGATAGGGGAAATGTCAGTGAGCGTTCCGATTTCAGTTCCAGAGCGATTCATCCAATGAGTCCTTGATATTTAGTAGTTTTCAGCCAATTTTCTGGATTTTTGAAAATTTCACTTTTTTTGTGAAAATATCCTCTAAATGAGGGAATAACATGTGTGAGGGTACCCCAGGAGAGTTCCAAATGTGTGTGGGTAGAATATATATCCCACAGGATTAAAATTGAAAAAAGTTGAAAAAATTTTTTATTTTTGTACTTTTTCATTTTTCCGGCGTTTATCAGACTTTCAGATAGGGGAAATGTCAGTGAGCGTTCCGATTTCAGTTCCAGAGCGATTCTCCGGATGAGTCCTTGATATTTAGTCATTTTCAGCCAATATTTTGGATTTTTGAAAATTTCACTGTTTTGTGAAAATATCCACTAAATGAGGGAATAATATGTGTGAGGGTACCCCAGGAGAGTTCCAAATGTGTGTGGGTAGAATATATATCCCACAGGATTAAAATTGAAAAAAGTTGAAAATTTTTTTTATTTTTGTACTTTTTCATTTTTCCGGCGTTTATCAGACTTTCAGATAGGGGAAATGTCAGTGAGCGTTCCGATTTCAGTTCCAGAGCGATTCGTCCAATCAGTCCTTGATATTTAGTCGTTCTCAGCCAATTTTCTGGATTTTTGAAAATTTCACTTTTTTTGTGAAAATATCCACTAAATGAGGGAATAATATGTGTGAGGGTACCCCAGGAGAGTTCCAAATGTGTGTGGGTAGAATATATATCCCACGGGGGTAAAATTGAAAAAAGTTGAAAACATTTTTTTTTTGGACTTAGTCATTTTTCCGGCGTTTATCAGACTTTCAGATAGGGGAAATGTCAGTGAGCGTTCCGATTTCAGTTCCAGAGCGATTCGCCCAATGAGTCCTTGATATTTAGTCGTTTTCAGCCAATTTTCTGGATTTTTGAAAATTTCACTTTTTTGTGAAAATATCCACTAAATGAGGGAATAATATATGTGAGGGTACCCCAGGAGAGTTCCAAATGTGTGTGGGTAGAATATATATCCCACGGGGGTAAAATTGAAAAAAGTTTAAAAATTTTTTTTTTTGGACTTAGTCATTTTTCCGGCGTTTATCAGACTTTCAGATAGGGGAAATGTCAGTGAGCGTTCCGATTTCAGTTCCAGAGCGATTCGCCCAATGAGTCCTTGATATTTAGTCGTTTTCAGCCAATTTTCTGGATTTTTGAAAATTTCACTTTTTTGTGAAAATATCCTCTAAATGAGGGAATAACATGTGTGAGGGTACCCCAGGAGAGTTCCAAATGTGTGTGGGTAGAATATATATCCCACAGGATTAAAATTGAAAAAAGTTGAAAATTTTTTTTATTTTTGTACTTTTTCATTTTTCCGGCGTTTATCAGACTTTCAGATAGGGGAAATGTCAGTGAGCGCTCCGATTTCAGTTCCAGAGCGATTCTCCGGATGAGTCCTTGATATTTAGTCATTTTCAGCCAATATTTTGGACTTTTGAAAATTTCACTTTTTTGTGAAAATATCCACTAAATGAGGGAATAATATATGTGAGGGTACCCCAGGAGATTTCCAAATGTGTGTGGGTAGAATATATATCCCACGGGGGTAAAATTTAAAAAAGTTGAAAAATTTTTTTTTTTGGACTTAGTCATTTTTCCGGCGTTTATCAGACTTTCAGATAGGGGAAATGTCAGTGAGCGTTCCGATTTCAGTTCCAGAGCGATTCGCCCAATGAGTCCTTGATATTTAGTCGTTTTCAGCCAATTTTCTGGATTTTTGAAAATTTCACTTTTTTTGTGAAAATATCCTCTAAATGAGGGAATAATATGTGTGAGGGTACCCCAGGAGAGTTCCAAATGTGTGTGGGTAGAATATATATCCCACGAGGGTAAAATTGAAAAAAGTTGAAAAAAATTTTTTTTTGGACTTAGTCATTTTTCGGCCTTTATTAGACTTTCAGATAGGGGAAATGTCAGTGAGCGTTCCGATTTCAGTTCCAGAGCGATTCATCCAATGAGTCCTTGATATTTAGTAGTTTTCAGCCAATTTTCTGGATTTTTGAAAATTTCACTTTTTTTGTGAAAATATCCTCTAAATGAGGGAATAACATGTGTGAGGGTACCCCAGGAGAGTTCCAAATGTGTGTGGGTAGAATATATATCCCACAGGATTAAAATTGAAAAAAGTTGAAAAAATTTTTTATTTTTGTACTTTTTCATTTTTCCGGCGTTTATCAGACTTTCAGATAGGGGAAATGTCAGTGAGCGTTCCGATTTCAGTTCCAGAGCGATTCTCCGGATGAGTCCTTGATATTTAGTCATTTTCAGCCAATATTTTGGATTTTTGAAAATTTCACTTTTTTGTGAAAATATCCACTAAATGAGGGAATAATATGTGTGAGGGTACCCCAGGAGAGTTCCAAATGTGTGTGGGTAGAATATATATCCCACGGGGGTAAAATTGAAAAAAGTTGAAAACATTTTTTTTTTGGACTTAGTCATTTTTCCGGCGTTTATCAGACTTTCAGATAGGGGAAATGTCAGTGAGCGTTCCGATTTCAGTTCCAGAGCGATTCGCCCAATGAGTCCTTGATATTTAGTCGTTTTCAGCCAATTTTCTGGATTTTTGAAAATTTCACTTTTTTGTGAAAATATCCTCTAAATGAGGGAATAACATGTGTGAGGGTACCCCAGGAGAGTTCCAAATGTGTGTGGGTAGAATATATATCCCACAGGATTAAAATTGAAAAAAGTTGAAATTTTTTTTTATTTTTGTACTTTTTCATTTTTCTGGCGTTTATCAGACTTTCAGATAGGGGAAATGTCAGTGAGCGCTCCGATTTCAGTTCCAGAGCGATTCTCCGGATGAGTCCTTGATATTTACTCATTTTCAGCCAATATTTTGGACTTTTGAAAATTTCACTTTTTTGTGAAAATATCCACTAAATGAGGGAATAATATATGTGAGGGTACCCCAGGAGATTTCCAAATGTGTGTGGGTAGAATATATATCCCACGGGGGTAAAATTTAAAAAAGTTGAAAAATTTTTTTTTTTGGACTTAGTCATTTTTCCGGCGTTTATCAGACTTTCAGATAGGGGAAATGTCAGTGAGCATTCCGATTTCAGTTCCAGAGCGATTCGTCCAATGAGTCCTTGATATTTAGTCGTTTTCAGCCAATTTTCTGGATTTTTGAAAATTTCACTTTTTTGTGAAAATGTCCTCTAAATGAGGGAATAACATGTGTGAGGGTACCCAGGAGAGTTCCAAATGTGTGTGGGTAGAATATATATCCCACAGGATTAAAATTGAAAAAAGTTGAATTTTTTTTTTATTTTTGTACTTTTTTATTTTTCCAGCGTTTATCAGACTTTCAGATAGGGGAAATGTCAGTGAGCGTTCCGATTTCATTTCCAGAGCGATTCTCCAGATGAGTCCTTGATATTTAGTCATTTTCAGCCAATATTTTGGATTTTTGAAAATTTCACTTTTTTGTGAAAATATCCACTAAATGAGGGAATAATATGTGTGAGGGTACCCCAGGAGAGTTCCAAATGTGTGTGGGTAGAATATATATCCCACGGGGGTAAAATTGAAAAAAGTTGAAAAATTTTTTTTTTGGACTTAGTCATTTTTCCGGCGTTTATCAGACTTTCAGATAGGGGAAATGTCAGTGAGCGTTCCGATTTCAGTTCCAGAGCGAGTTGCCCAATGAGTCCTTGATATTTAGTCGTTTTCAGCCAATATTTTGGATTTTTGAAAATTTCACTTTTTTGTGAAAATATCCACTAAATGAGGGAATAATATATGTGAGGGTACCCTAGGAGAGTTCCAAATGTGTGTGGGTAGAATATATATCCCACGGGGGTAAAATTGAAAAAAGTTGAACAAATTTTTTTTTTGGACTTAGTCATTTTTCCGCCGTTTATCAGACTTTCAGATAGGGGAAATGTCAGTGAGCGTTCCGATTTCAGTTCCAGAGCCATTCGTCCAATAAGTCCTTGATATTTAGTCATTTTCAGCCAATTTTCTGGATTTTTGAAAATTTCACTTTTTTTGTGAAAATATCCACTAAATGGGGGAATAATATGTGTGAGGGTACCCCAGGAGAGTTCCAAATGTGTGTGGGTAGAATATATATCCCACGGGGGTAAAATTGAAAAAAGTTGAAAAAAATTTTTTTTTGGACTTAGTCATTTTTCGGCGTTTATCAGACTTTCAGATAGGGGAAATGTCAGTGAGCGTTCCGATTTCAGTTCCAGAGCGAGTCGCCCAATGAGTCCTTGATATTTAGTCGTTTTCAGCCAATTTTCTGGATTTTTGAAAATTTCACTTTTTTTGTGAAAATATCCACTAAATGAGGGAATAATATGTGTGAGGGTACCCCAGGAGAGTTCCAAATGTGTGTGGGTAGAATATATATCCCACGAGGGTAAAATTGAAAAAAGTTGAAAAAAATTTTTTTTTGGACTTAGTCATTTTTCGGCCTTTATTAGACTTTCAGATAGGGGAAATGTCAGTGAGCGTTCCGATTTCAGTTCCAGAGCGATTCATCCAATGAGTCCTTGATATTTAGTAGTTTTCAGCCAATTTTCTGGATTTTTGAAAATTTCACTTTTTTTGTGAAAATATCCTCTAAATGAGGGAATAACATGTGTGAGGGTACCCCAGGAGAGTTCCAAATGTGTGTGGGTAGAATATATATCCCACAGGATTAAAATTGAAAAAAGTTGAAAAAATTTTTTATTTTTGTACTTTTTCATTTTTCCGGCGTTTATCAGACTTTCAGATAGGGGAAATGTAAGTGAGCGTTCCGATTTCAGTTCCAGAGCGATTCTCCGGATGAGTCCTTGATATTTAGTCATTTTCAGCCAATATTTTGGATTTTTGAAAATTTCACTTTTTTGTGAAAATATCCACTAAATGAGGGAATAATATGTGTGAGGGTACCCCAGGAGAGTTCCAAATGTGTGTGGGTAGAATATATATCCCACAGGATTAAAATTGAAAAAAGTTGAAAATTTTTTTTATTTTTGTACTTTTTCATTTTTCCGGCGTTTATCAGACTTTCAGATAGGGGAAATGTCAGTGAGCGTTCCGATTTCAGTTCCAGAGCGATTCGTCCAATCAGTCCTTGATATTTAGTCGTTCTCAGCCAATTTTCTGGATTTTTGAAAATTTCACTTTTTTTGTGAAAATATCCACTAAATGAGGGAATAATATGTGTGAGGGTACCCCAGGAGAGTTCCAAATGTGTGTGGGTAGAATATATATCCCACGGGGGTAAAATTGAAAAAAGTTGAAAACATTTTTTTTTTGGACTTAGTCATTTTTCCGGCGTTTATCAGACTTTCAGATAGGGGAAATGTCAGTGAGCGTTCCGATTTCAGTTCCAGAGCGATTCGCCCAATGAGTCCTTGATATTTAGTCGTTTTCAGCCAATTTTCTGGATTTTTGAAAATTTCACTTTTTTGTGAAAATATCCACTAAATGAGGGAATAATATATGTGAGGGTACCCCAGGAGAGTTCCAAATGTGTGTGGGTAGAATATATATCCCACGGGGGCAAAATTGAAAAAAGTTTAAAAATTTTTTTTTTTGGACTTAGTCATTTTTCCGGCGTTTATCAGACTTTCAGATAGGGGAAATGTCAGTGAGCGTTCCGATTTCAGTTCCAGAGCGATTCGCCCAATGAGTCCTTGATATTTAGTCGTTTTCAGCCAATTTTCTGGATTTTTGAAAATTTCACTTTTTTGTGAAAATATCCTCTAAATGAGGGAATAACATGTGTGAGGGTACCCCAGGAGAGTTCCAAATGTGTGTGGGTAGAATATATATCCCACAGGATTAAAATTGAAAAAAGTTGAAATTTTTTTTTATTTTTGTACTTTTTCATTTTTCCGGCGTTTATCAGACTTTCAGATAGGGGAAATGTCAGTGAGCGCTCCGATTTCAGTTCCAGAGCGATTCTCCGGATGAGTCCTTGATATTTATTCATTTTCAGCCAATATTTTGGACTTTTGAAAATTTCACTTTTTTGTGAAAATATCCACTAAATGAGGGAATAATATATGTGAGGGTACCCCAGGAGATTTCCAAATGTGTGTGGGTAGAATATATATCCCACGGGGGTAAAATTTAAAAAAGTTGAAAAATTTTTTTTTTTGGACTTAGTCATTTTTCCGGCGTTTATCAGACTTTCAGATAGGGGAAATGTCAGTGAGCGTTCCGATTTCAGTTCCAGAGCGATTCGCCCAATGAGTCCTTGATATTTAGTCGTTTTCAGCCAATTTTCTGGATTTTTGAAAATTTCACTTTTTTTGTGAAAATATCCACTAAATGAGGGAATAATATGTGTGAGGGTACCCCAGGAGAGTTCCAAATGTGTGTGGGTAGAATATATATCCCACGAGGGTAAAATTGAAAAAAGTTGAAAAAAATTTTTTTTTGGACTTAGTCATTTTTCGGCCTTTATTAGACTTTCAGATAGGGGAAATGTCAGTGAGCGTTCCGATTTCAGTTCCAGAGCGATTCATCCAATGAGTCCTTGATATTTAGTAGTTTTCAGCCAATTTTCTGGATTTTTGAAAATTTCACTTTTTTTGTGAAAATATCCTCTAAATGAGGGAATAACATGTGTGAGGGTACCCCAGGAGAGTTCCAAATGTGTGTGGGTAGAATATATATCCCACAGGATTAAAATTGAAAAAAGTTGAAAAAATTTTTTATTTTTGTACTTTTTCATTTTTCCGGCGTTTATCAGACTTTCAGATAGGGGAAATGTCAGTGAGCGTTCCGATTTCAGTTCCAGAGCGATTCTCCGGATGAGTCCTTGATATTTAGTCATTTTCAGCCAATATTTTGGATTTTTGAAAATTTCACTTTTTTGTGAAAATATCCACTAAATGAGGGAATAATATGTGTGAGGGTACCCCAGGAGAGTTCCAAATGTGTGTGGGTAGAATATATATCCCACGGGGGTAAAATTGAAAAAAGTTGAAAAAATTTTTTTTTGGACTTAGTCATTTTTCGGCGTTTATCAGACTTTCAGATAGGGGAAATGTCAGTGAGCATTCCGATTTCAGTTCCAGAGCGATTCGTCCAATGAGTCCTTGATATTTAGTCGTTTTCAGCCAATTTTCTGGATTTTTGAAAATTTCACTTTTTTGTGAAAATGTCCTCTAAATGAGGGAATAACATGTGTGAGGGTACCCAGGAGAGTTCCAAATGTGTGTGGGTAGAATATATATCCCACAGGATTAAAATTGAAAAAAGTTGAAATTTTTTTTTATTTTTGTACTTTTTCATTTTTCCAGCGTTTATCAGACTTTCAGATAGGGGAAATGTCAGTGAGCGTTCCGATTTCATTTCCAGAGCGATTCTCCAGATGAGTCCTTGATATTTAGTCATTTTCAGCCAATATTTTGGATTTTTGAAAATTTCACTTTTTTGTGAAAATATCCACTAAATGAGGGAATAATATGTGTGAGGGTACCCCAGGAGAGTTCCAAATGTGTGTGGGTAGAATATATATCCCACGGGGGTAAAATTGAAAAAAGTTGAAAAATTTTTTTTTTGGACTTAGTCATTTTTCCGGCGTTTATCAGACTTTCAGATAGGGGAAATGTCAGTGAGCGTTCCGATTTCAGTTCCAGAGCGAGTCGCCCAATGAGTCCTTGATATTTAGTCGTTTTCAGCCAATATTTTGGATTTTTGAAAATTTCACTTTTTTGTGAAAATATCCACTAAATGAGGGAATAATATATGTGAGGGTACCCTAGGAGAGTTCCAAATGTGTGTGGGTAGAATATATATCCCACGGGGGTAAAATTGAAAAAAGTTGAACAAATTTTTTTTTTGGACTTAGTCATTTTTCCGCCGTTTATCAGACTTTCAGATAGGGGAAATGTCAGTGAGCGTTCCGATTTCAGTTCCAGAGCGATTCGTCCAATAAGTCCTTGATATTTAGTCATTTTCAGCCAATTTTCTGGATTTTTGAAAATTTCACTTTTTTTGTGAAAATATCCACTAAATGAGGGAATAATATGTGTGAGGGTACCCCAGGAGAGTTCCAAATGTGTGTGGGTAGAATATATATCCCACGGGGGTAAAATTGAAAAAAGTTGAAAAAAATTTTTTTTGGACTTAGTCATTTTTCGGCGTTTATCAGACTTTCAGATAGGGGAAATGTCAGTGAGCGTTCCGATTTCAGTTCCAGAGCGAGTCGCCCAATGAGTCCTTGATATTTAGTTGTTTTGAGCCAATATTTTGGATTTTTGAAAATTTCACTTTTTTGTGAAAATATCCACTAAATGAGGGAATAATATATGTGAGGGTACCCCAGGAGAGTTCCAAATGTGTGTGGGTAGAATATATATCCCACGGGGGTAAAATTGAAAAAAGTTGAAAAAATTTTTTTTTTGGACTTAGTCATTTTTCGGCGTTTATCAGACTTTCCGATAGGGGAAATGTCAGTGAGCGTTCCAATTTCAGTTCCAGAGCAATTCGTCCAATGAGTCCTTGATATTTAGTCGTTTTCACCAATTTTCTGGATTTTTGAAAATTTCACTTTTTTGTGAAAATATCCTCTAAATGAGGGAATAACATGTGTGAGGGTACCCCAGGAGAGTTCCAAATGTGTGTGGGTAGAATATATATCCCACAGGATTAAAATTGAAAAAAGTTGAAAAATTTTTTTAATTTTGTACTTTTTCATTTTTCCGGCGTTTATCAGACTTTCAGATAGGGGAAATGTCAGTGAGCGTTCCGATTTCAGTTCCAGAGCGATTCTCCGGATGAGTCCTTGATATTTAGTTATTTTCAGCCAATATTTTGGATTTTAGAAAATTTCACTTTTTTGTGAAAATATCCACTAAATGAGGGAATAATATATGTGAGGGTACCCTAGGAGAGTTCCAAATGTGTGTGGGCAGAATATATATCCCACGGGGGTAAATTTGAAAAAAGTTGAAAACATTTTTTTTTTTGGACTTAGTCATTTTTCCGGCGTTTATCAGACTTTCAGATAGGGGAAATGTCAGTGAGCGTTCCGATTTCAGTTCCAGAGCGATTCTCCCAATGAGTCCTTGATATTTAGTCGTTTTCAGCCAATTTTCTGGATTTTTGAAAATTTCACTTTTTTTGTGAAAATATCCACTAAATGAGGGAATAATATGTGTGAGGGTACCCCAGGAGAGTTCCAAATGTGTGTGGGTAGAATATATATCCCACGAGGGTAAAATTGAAAAAAGTTTAAAAAAATTTTTTTTTGGACTTAGTCATTTTTCGGCCTTTATCAGACTTTCAGATAGGGGAAATGTCAGTGAGCGTTCCGATTTCAGTTCCAGAGCGAGTCGCCCAATGAGTCCTTGATATTTACTTGTTTTGAGCCAATATTTTGGATTTTTGAAAATTTCACTTTTTTGTGAAAATATCCACTAAATGAGGGAATAATATATGTGAGGGTACCCCAGGAGAGTTCCAAATGTGTGTGGGTAGAATATATATCCCACGGGGGTAAAATTGAAAAAAGTTGAAAAATTTTTTTTTTAGAACTTAGTCATTTTTCCGGCATTTATCAGACTTTCAGATAGGGGAAATGTTAGTGAGCGTTCCAATTTCAGTTCCAGAGCAATTCGTCCAATGAGTCCTTGATATTTAGTCGTTTTCAGCCAATTTTCTGGATTTTTGAAAATTTCACTTTTTTGTGAAAATATCCTCTAAATGAGGGAATAACATGTGTGAGGGTACCCCAGGAGAGTTCCAAATGTGTGTGGGTAGAATATATATCCCACAGGATTAAAATTGAAAAAAGTTGAAAATTTTTTTTATTTTTGTACTTTTTCATTTTTCCGGCGTTTATCAGACTTTCAGATAGGGGAAATGTCAGTGAGCGCTCCGATTTCAGTTCCAGAGCGATTCTCCGGATGAGTCCTTGATATTTAGTCATTTTCAGCCAATATTTTGGACTTTTGAAAATTTCACTTTTTTGTGAAAATATCCACTAAATGAGGGAATAATATATGTGAGGGTACCCCAGGAGATTTCCAAATGTGTGTGGGTAGAATATATATCCCACGGGGGTAAAATTTAAAAAAGTTGAAAAATTTTTTTTTTGGACTTAGTCATTTTTCCGGCGTTTATCAGACTTTCAGATAGGGGAAATGTCAGTGAGCGTTCCGATTTCAGTTCCAGAGCGAATCGCCCAATGAGTCCTTGATATTTAGTCGTTTTCAGCCAATATTTTTGATTTTTGAAAATTTCACTTTTTTGTGAAAATATCCACTAAATGAGGGAATAATATATGTGAGGGTACCCCAGGAGAGTTCCAAATGTGTGTGGGTAGAATATATATCCCACGGGGGTAAAATTGAAAAAAGTTGAAAAAATTTTTTTTTTGGACTTAGTCATTTTTCCGGCGTTTATCAGACTTTCAGATAGGGGAAATGTCAGTGAGCATTCCGATTTCAGTTCCAGAGCGATTCGTCCAATGAGTCCTTGATATTTAGTCGTTTTCAGCCAATTTTCTGGATTTTTGAAAATTTCACTTTTTTGTGAAAATGTCCTCTAAATGAGGGAATAATATGTGTGAGGGTACCCAGGAGAGTTCCAAATGTGTGTGGGTAGAATATATATCCCACAGGATTAAAATTGAAAAAAGTTGAAATTTTTTTTTATTTTTGTACTTTTTCATTTTTCCAGCGTTTATCAGACTTTCAGATAGGGGAAATGTCAGTGAGCGTTCTGATTTCATTTCCAGAGCGATTCTCCAGATGAGTCCTTGATATTTAGTCATTTTCAGCCAATATTTTGGATTTTTGAAAATTTCACTTTTTTGTGAAAATATCCACTAAATGAGAGAATAATATGTGTGAGGGTACCCCAGGAGAGTTCCAAATGTGTGTGGGTAGAATATATATCCCACGGGGGTAAAATTGAAAAAAGTTGAAAAATTTATTTTTTGGACTTAGTCATTTTTCCGGCGTTTATCAGACTTTCAGATAGAGGAAATGTCAGTGAGCGTTCCGATTTCAGTTCCAGAGCGAGTCGCCCAATGAGTCCTTGATATTTAGTCGTTTTCAGCCAATATTTTGGATTTTTGAAAATTTCACTTTTTTGTGAAAATATCCACTAAATGAGGGAATAATATGTGTGAGGGTACCCCAGGAGAGTTCCAAATGTGTGTGGGTAGAATATATATCCCACGGGGGTAAAATTGAAAAAAGTTGAAAATTTTTTTTTTTGGACTTTGTCATTTTTCCGGCGTTTATCAGACTTTCAGATAGGGGAAATGTCAGTGAGCGTTCCGATTTCAGTTCCAGAGCGAGTCGCCCAATGAGTCCTTGATATTTAGTCGTTTTCAGCCAATATTTTGGATTTTTGAAAATTTCACTTTTTTGTGAAAATATCCACTAAATGAGGGAATAATATATGTGAGGGTACCCTAGGAGAGTTCCAAATGTGTGTGGGTAGAATATATATCCCACGGGGGTAAAATTGAAAAAAGTTGAACAAATTTTTTTTTTGGACTTAGTCATTTTTCCGCCGTTTATCAGACTTTCAGATAGGGGAAATGTCAGTGAGCGTTCCGATTTCAGTTCCAGAGCGATTCGTCCAATAAGTCCTTGATATTTAGTCATATTCAGCCAATTTTCTGGATTTTTGAAAATTTCACTTTTTTTGTGAAAATATCCACTAAATGAGGGAATAATATGTGTGAGGGTACCCCAGGAGAGTTCCAAATGTGTGTGGGTAGAATATATATCCCACGGGGGTAAAATTGAAAAAAGTTGAAAAAAATTTTTTTTTGGACTTAGTCATTTTTCGGCGTTTATCAGACTTTCCGATAGGGGAAATGTCAGTGAGCGTTCCAATTTCAGTTCCAGAGCAATTCGTCCAATGAGTCCTTGATATTTAGTCGTTTTCAGCCAATTTTCTGGATTTTTGAAAATTTCACTTTTTTGTGAAAATATCCTCTAAATGAGGGAATAACATGTGTGAGGGTACCCCAGGAGAGTTCCAAATGTGTGTGGGTAGAATATATATCCCACAGGATTAAAATTGAAAAAAGTTGAAAATTTTTTTTATTTTTGTACTTTTTCATTTTTCCGGCGTTTATCAGACTTTCAGATAGGGGAAATGTCAGTGAGCGTTCCGATTTCAGTTCCAGAGCGATTCTCCGGATGAGTCCTTGATATTTAGTTATTTTCAGCCAATATTTTGGATTTTAGAAAATTTCACTTTTTTGTGAAAATATCCACTAAATGAGGGAATAATATATGTGAGGGTACCCTAGGAGAGTTCCAAATGTGTGTGGGTAGAATATATATCCCACGGGGGTAAAATTGAAAAAAGTTGAAAACATTTTTTTTTTTGGACTTAGTCATTTTTCCGGCGTTTATCAGACTTTCAGATAGGGGAAATGTCAGTGAGCGTTCCGATTTCAGTTCCAGAGCGATTCTCCCAATGAGTCCTTGATATTTAGTCGTTTTCAGCCAATTTTCTGGATTTTTGAAAATTTCACTTTTTTTGTGAAAATATCCACTAAATGAGGGAATAATATGTGTGAGGGTACCCCAGGAGAGTTCCAAATGTGTGTGGGTAGAATATATATCCCACGAGGGTAAAATTGAAAAAAGTTGAAAAAAAATTTTTTTTGGACTTAGTCATTTTTCGGCCTTTATTAGACTTTCAGATAGGGGAAATGTCAGTGAGCGTTCCGATTTCAGTTCCAGAGCGATTCATCCAATGAGTCCTTGATATTTAGTAGTTTTCAGCCAATTTTCTGGATATTTGAAAATTTCACTTTTTTTGTGAAAATATCCTCTAAATGAGGGAATAACATGTGTGAGGGTACCCCAGGAGAGTTCCAAATGTGTGTGGGTAGAATATATATCCCACAGGATTAAAATTGAAAAAAGTTGAAAAAATTTTTTATTTTTGTACTTTTTCATTTTTCCGGCGTTTATCAGACTTTCAGATAGGGGAAATGTCAGTGAGCGTTCCGATTTCAGTTCCAGAGCGATTCTCCGGATGAGTCCTTGATATTTAGTCATTTTCAGCCAATATTTTGGATTTTTGAAAATTTCACTTTTTTGTGAAAATATCCACTAAATGAGGGAATAATATGTGTGAGGGTACCCCAGGAGAGTTCCAAATGTGTGTGGGTAGAATATATATCCCACGGGGGTAAAATTGACAAAAGTTGAAATTTTTTTTTATTTTTGTACTTTTTCATTTTTCCAGCGTTTATCAGACTTTCAGATAGAGGAAATGTCAGTGAGCGTTCCGATTTCAGTTCCAGAGCGAGTCGCCCAATGAGTCCTTGATATTTAGTCGTTTTCAGCCAATATTTTGGATTTTTGAAAATTTCACTTTTTTGTGAAAATATCCACTAAATGAGGGAATAATATGTGTGAGGGTACCCCAGGAGAGTTCCAAATGTGTGTGGGTAGAATATATATCCCACGGGGGTAAAATTGAAAAAAGTTGAAAAATTTTTTTTTTGGACTTTGTCATTATTCCGGCGTTTATCAGACTTTCAGATAGGGGAAATGTCAGTGAGCGTTCCGATTTCAGTTCCAGAGCGAGTCGCCCAATGAGTCCTTGATATTTAGTCGTTTTCAGCCAATATTTTGGATTTTTGAAAATTTCACTTTTTTGTGAAAATATCCACTAAATGAGGGAATAATATATGTGAGGGTACCCTAGGAGAGTTCCAAATGTGTGTGGGTAGAATATATATCCCACGGGGGTAAAATTGAAAAAAGTTGAAAAAAATTTTTTTTTGGACTTAGTCATTTTTCGGCGTTTATCAGACTTTCCGATAGGGGAAATGTCAGTGAGCATTCCAATTTCAGTTCCAGAGCAATTCGTCCAATGAGTCCTTGATATTTAGTCGTTTTCAGCCAATTTTCTGGATTTTTGAAAATTTCACTTTTTTGTGAAAATATCCTCTAAATGAGGGAATAACATGTGTGAGGGTACCCCAGGAGAGTTCCAAATGTGTGTGGGTAGAATATATATCCCACAGGATTAAAATTGAAAAAAGTTGAAAATTTTTTTTATTTTTGTACTTTTTCATTTTTCCGGCGTTTATCAGACTTTCAGATAGGGGAAATGTCAGTGAGCGTTCCGATTTCAGTTCCAGAGCGATTCTCCGGATGAGTCCTTGATATTTAGTTATTTTCAGCCAATATTTTGGATTTTAGAAAATTTCACTTTTTTGTGAAAATATCCACTAAATGAGGGAATAATATATGTGAGGGTACCCTAGGAGAGTTCCAAATGTGTGTGGGTAGAATATATATCCCACGGGGGTAAAATTGAAAAAAGTTGAAAACATTTTTTTTTTTGGACTTAGTCATTTTTCCGGCGTTTATCAGACTTTCAGATAGGGGAAATGTCAGTGAGCGTTCCGATTTCAGTTCCAGAGCGATTCTCCCAATGAGTCCTTGATATTTAGTCGTTTTCAGCCAATTTTCTGGATTTTTGAAAATTTCACTTTTTTTGTGAAAATATCCACTAAATGAGGGAATAATATGTGTGAGGGTACCCCAGGAGAGTTCCAAATGTGTGTGGGTAGAATATATATCCCACGAGGGTAAAATTGAAAAAAGTTGAAAAAAATTTTTTTTTGGACTTAGTCATTTTTCGGCCTTTATCAGACTTTCAGATAGGGGAAATGTCAGTGAGTGTTCCGATTTCAGTTCCAGAGCGATTCATCCAATGAGTCCTTGATATTTAGTAGTTTTCAGCCAATTTTCTGGATTTTTGAAAATTTCACTTTTTTTGTGAAAATATCCTCTAAATGAGGGAATAACATGTGTGAGGGTACCCCAGGAGAGTTCCAAATGTGTGTGGGTAGAATATATATCCCACAGGATTAAAATTGAAAAAAGTTGAAAAAATTTTTTATTTTTGTACTTTTTCATTTTTCCGGCGTTTATCAGACTTTCAGATAGGGGAAATGTCAGTGAGCGTTCCGATTTCAGTTCCAGAGCGATTCTCCGGATGAGTCCTTGATATTTAATCATTTTCAGCCAATATTTTGGATTTTTGAAAATTTCACTTTTTTGTGAAAATATCCACTAAATGAGGGAATAATATGTGTGAGGGTACCCCAGGAGAGTTCCAAATGTGTGTGGGTAGAATATATATCCCACGGGGGTAAAATTGAAAAAAGTTGAAAAAATTTTTTTTTGGACTTAGTCATTTTTCGGCGTTTATCAGACTTTCAGATAGGGGAAATGTCAGTGAGCATTCCGATTTCAGTTCCAGAGCGATTCGTCCAATGAGTCCTTGATATTTAGTCGTTTTCAGCCAATTTTCTGGTTTTTTGAAAATTTCACTTTTTTGTGAAAATGTCCTCTAAATGAGGGAATAATATGTGTGAGGGTACCCAGGAGAGTTCCAAATGTGTGTGGGTAGAATATATATCCCACAGGATTAAAATTGAAAAAAGTTGAAATTTTTTTTTATTTTTGTACTTTTTCATTTTTCCAGCGTTTATCAGACATTCAGATAGGGGAAATGTCAGTGAGCGTTCCGATTTCATTTCCAGAGCGATTCTCCAGATGAGTCCTTGATATTTAGTCATTTTCAGCCAATATTTTGGATTTTTGAAAATTTCACTTTTTTGTGAAAATATCCACTAAATGAGAGAATAATATGTGTGAGGGTACCCCAGGAGAGTTCCAAATGTGTGTGGGTAGAATATATATCCCACGGGGGTAAAATTGAAAAAAGTTGAAAAATTTATTTTTTGGACTTAGTCATTTTTCCGGCGTTTATCAGACTTTCAGATAGAGGAAATGTCAGTGAGCGTTCCGATTTCAGTTCCAGAGCGAATCGCCCAATGAGTCCTTGATATTTAGTCGTTTTCAGCCAATATTTTGGATTTTTGAAAATTTCACTTTTTTGTGAAAATATCCACTAAATGAGGGAATAATATGTGTGAGGGTACCCCAGGAGAGTTCCAAATGTGTGTGGGTAGAATATATATCCCACGGGGGTAAAATTGAAAAAAGTTGAAAAATTTTTTTTTTGGACTTTGTCATTTTTCCGGCGTTTATCAGACTTTCAGATAGGGGAAATGTCAGTGAGCGTTCCGATTTCAGTTCCAGAGCGAGTCGCCCAATGAGTCCTTGATATTTAGTCGTTTTCAGCCAATATTTTGGATTTTTGAAAATTTCACTTTTTTGTGAAAATATCCACTAAATGAGGGAATAATATATGTGAGGGTACCCTAGGAGAGTTCCAAATGTGTGTGGGTAGAATATATATCCCACGGGGGTAAAATTGAAAAAAGTTGAACAAATTTTTTTTTTGGACTTAGTCATTTTTCCGCCGTTTATCAGACTTTCAGATAGGGGAAATGTCAGTGAGCGTTCCGATTTCAGTTCCAGAGCGATTCGTCCAATAAGTCCTTGATATTTAGTCATTTTCAGCCAATTTTCTGGATTTTTGAAAATTTCACTTTTTTTGTGAAAATATCCACTAAATGAGGGAATAATATGTGTGAGGGTACCCCAGGAGAGTTCCAAATGTGTGTGGGTAGAATATATATCCCACGGGGGTAAAATTGAAAAAAGTTGAAAAAAATTTTTTTTTGGACTTAGTCATTTTTCGGCGTTTATCAGACTTTCCGATAGGGGAAATGTCAGTGAGCGTTCCAATTTCAGTTCCAGAGCAATTCGTCCAATGAGTCCTTGATATTTAGTCGTTTTCAGCCAATTTTCTGGATTTTTGAAAATTTCACTTTTTTGTGAAAATATCCTCTAAATGAGGGAATAACATGCGTGAGGGTACCCCAGGAGAGTTCCAAATGTGTGTGGGTAGAATATATATCCCACAGGATTAAAATTGAAAAAAGTTGAAAATTTTTTTTATTTTTGTACTTTTTCATTTTTCCGGCGTTTATCAGACTTTCAGTTAGGGGAAATGTCAGTGAGCGTTCCGATTTCAGTTCCAGAGCGATTCTCCGGATGAGTCCTTGATATTTAGTTATTTTCAGCCAATATTTTGGATTTTAGAAAATTTCACTTTTTTGTGAAAATATCCACTAAATGAGGGAATAATATATGTGAGGGTACCCTAGGAGAGTTCCAAATGTGTGTGGGTAGAATATATATCCCACGGGGGTAAAATTGAAAAAAGTTGAAAACATTTTTTTTTTTGGACTTAGTCATTTTTCCGGCGTTTATCAGACTTTCAGATAGGGGAAATGTCAGTGAGCGTTCCGATTTCAGTTCCAGAGCGATTCTCCCAATGAGTCCTTGATATTTAGTCGTTTTCAGCCAATTTTCTGGATTTTTGAAAATTTCACTTTTTTTGTGAAAATATCCACTAAATGAGGGAATAATATGTGTGAGGGTACCCCAGGAGAGTTCCAAATGTGTGTGGGTAGAATATATATCCCACGAGGGTAAAATTGAAAAAAGTTGAAAATAATTTTTTTTTGGACTTAGTCATTTTTCGGCCTTTATCAGACTTTCAGATAGGGGAAATGTCAGTGAGCGTTCCGATTTCAGTTCCAGAGCGATTCATCCAATGAGTCCTTGATATTTAGTAGTTTTCAGCCAATTTTCTGGATTTTTGAAAATTTCACTTTTTTTGTGAAAATATCCTCTAAATGAGGGAATAACATGTTTGAGGGTACCCCAGGAGAGTTCCAAATGTGTGTGGGTAGAATATATATCCCACAGGATTAAAATTGAAAAAAGTTGAAAATTTTTTTTATTTTTGTACTTTTTCATTTTTCCGGCGTTTATCAGACTTTCAGATAGGGGAAATGTCAGTGAGCGTTCCGATTTCAGTTCCAGAGCGATTCTCCGGATGAGTCCTTGATATTTAGTTATTTTCAGCCAATATTTTGGATTTTAGAAAATTTCACTTTTTTGTGAAAATATCCACTAAATGAGGGAATAATATATGTGAGGGTACCCTAGGAGAGTTCCAAATGTGTGTGGGTAGAATATATATCCCACGGGGGTAAAATTGAAAAAAGTTGAAAACATTTTTTTTTTTGGACTTAGTCATTTTTCCGGCGTTTATCAGACTTTCAGATAGGGGAAATGTCAGTGAGTGTTCCGATTTCAGTTCCAGAGCGATTCTCCCAATGAGTCCTTGATATTTAGTCGTTGTCAGCCAATTTTCTGGATTTTTGAAAATTTCACTTTTTTTGTGAAAATATCCACTAAATGAGGGAATAATATGTGTGAGGGTACCCCAGGAGAGTTCCAAATGTGTGTGGGTAGAATTTATATCCCACGAGGGTAAAATTGAAAAAAGTTGAAAAAAATTTTTTTTTGGACTTAGTCATTTTTCGGCCTTTATCAGACTTTCAGATAGGGGAAATGTCAGTGAGCGTTCCAATTTCAGTTCCAGAGCAATTCGTCCAATGAGTCCTTGATATTTAGTCGTTTTCAGCCAATTTTCTGGATTTTTGAAAATTTCACTTTTTTGTGAAAATATCCTCTAAATGAGGGAATAACATGTGTGAGGGTACCCCAGGAGAGTTCCAAATGTGTGTGGGTAGAATATATATCCCACAGGATTAAAATTGAAAAAAGTTGAAAATTTTTTTTATTTTTGTACTTTTTCATTTTTCCGGCGTTTATCAGACTTTCAGATAGGGGAAATGTCAGTGAGCGCTCCGATTTCAGTTCCAGAGCGATTCTCCGGATGAGTCCTTGATATTTAGTCATTTTCAGCCAATATTTTGGACTTTTGAAAATTTCACTTTTTTGTGAAAATATCCACTAAATGAGGGAATAATATATGTGAGGGTACCCCAGGAGATTTCCAAATGTGTGTGGGTAGAATATATATCCCACGGGGGTAAAATTTAAAAAAGTTGAAAAATTTTTTTTTGGACTTAGTCATTTTTCCGGCGTTTATCAGACTTTCAGATAGGGGAAATGTCAGTGAGCGTTCCGATTTCAGTTCCAGAGCGAGTCGCCCAATGAGTCCTTGATATTTAGTCGTTTTCAGCCAATATTTTGGATTTTTGAAAATTTCACTTTTTTGTGAAAATATCCACTAAATGAGGGAATAATATATGTGAGGGTACCCCAGGAGAGTTCCAAATGTGTGTGGGTAGAATATATATCCCACGGGGGTAAAATTGAAAAAAGTTGAAAAAATTTTTTTTTTGGACTTAGTCATTTTTCCGGCGTTTATCAGACTTTCAGATAGGGGAAATGTCAATGAGCATTCCGATTTCAGTTCCAGAGCGATTCGTCCAATGAGTCCTTGATATTTAGTCGTTTTCAGCCAATTTTCTGGATTTTTGAAAATTTCACTTTTTTGTGAAAATGTCCTCTAAATGAGGGAATAATATGTGTGAGGGTACCCAGGAGAGTTCCAAATGTGTGTGGGTAGAATATATATCCCACAGGATTAAAATTGAAAAAAGTTGAAATTTTTTTTTATTTTTGTACTTTTTCATTTTTCCAGCGTTTATCAGACTTTCAGATAGGGGAAATGTCAGTGAGCGTTCCGATTTCATTTCCAGAGCGATTCTCCAGATGAGTCCTTGATATTTAGTCATTTTCAGCCAATATTTTGGATTTTTGAAAATTTCACTTTTTTGTGAAAATATCCACTAAATGAGAGAATAATATGTGTGAGGGTACCCCAGGAGAGTTCCAAATGTGTGTGGGTAGAATATATATCCCACGGGGGTAAAATTGAAAAAAGTTGAAAAATTTATTTTTTGGACTTAGTCATTTTTCCGGCGTTTATCAGACTTTCAGATAGAGGAAATGTCAGTGAGCGTTCCGATTTCAGTTCCAGAGCGAGTCGCCCAATGAGTCCTTGATATTTAGTCGTTTTCAGCCAATATTTTGGATTTTTGAAAATTTCACTTTTTTGTGAAAATATCCACTAAATGAGGGAATAATATGTGTGAGGGTACCCCAGGAGAGTTCCAAATGTGTGTGGGTAGAATATATATCCCACGGGGGTAAAATTGAAAAAAGTTGAAAATTTTTTTTTTTTGGACTTTGTCATTTTTCCGGCGTTTATCAGACTTTCAGATAGGGGAAATGTCAGTGAGCGTTCCGATTTCAGTTCCAGAGCGAGTCGCCCAATGAGTCCTTGATATTTAGTCGTTTTCAGCCAATATTTTAGATTTTTGAAAATTTCACTTTTTTGTGAAAATATCCACTAAATGAGGGAATAATATATGTGAGGGTACCCTAGGAGAGTTCCAAATGTGTGTGGGTAGAATATATATCCCACGGGGGTAAAATTGAAAAAAGTTGAACAAATTTTTTTTTTGGACTTAGTCATTTTTCCGCCGTTTATCAGACTTTCAGATAGGGGAAATGTCAGTGAGCGTTCCGATTTCAGTTCCAGAGCGATTCGTCCAATAAGTCCTTGATATTTAGTCATTTTCAGCCAATTTTCTGGATTTTTGAAAATTTCACTTTTTTTGTGAAAATATCCACTAAATGAGGGAATAATATGTGTGAGGGTACCCCAGGAGAGTTCCAAATGTGTGTGGGTAGAATATATATCCCACGGGGGTAAAATTGAAAAAAGTTGAAAAAAATTTTTTTTTGGACTTAGTCATTTTTCGGCGTTTATCAGACTTTCCGATAGGGGAAATGTCAGTGAGCGTTCCAATTTCAGTTCCAGAGCAATTCGTCCAATGAGTCCTTGATATTTAGTCGTTTTCAGCCAATTTTCTGGATTTTTGAAAATTTCACTTTTTTGTGAAAATATCCTCTAAATGAGGGAATAACATGTGTGAGGGTACCCCAGGAGAGTTCCAAATGTGTGTGGGTAGAATATATATCCCACAGGATTAAAATTGAAAAAAGTTGAAAATTTTTTTTATTTTTGTACTTTTTCATTTTTCCGGCGTTTATCAGACTTTCAGATAGGGGAAATGTCAGTGAGCGTTCCGATTTCAGTTCCAGAGCGATTCTCCGGATGAGTCCTTGATATTTAGTTATTTTCAGCCAATATTTTGGATTTTAGAAAATTTCACTTTTTTGTGAAAATATCCACTAAATGAGGGAATAATATATGTGAGGGTACCCTAGGAGAGTTCCAAATGTGTGTGGGTAGAATATATATCCCACGGGGGTAAAATTGAAAAAAGTTGAAAACATTTTTTTTTTTGGACTTAGTCATTTTTCCGGCGTTTATCAGACTTTCAGATAGGGGAAATGTCAGTGAGCGTTCCGATTTCAGTTCCAGAGCGATTCTCCCAATGAGTCCTTGATATTTAGTCGTTTTCAGCCAATTTTCTGGATTTTTGAAAATTTCACTTTTTTTGTGAAAATATCCACTAAATGAGGGAATAATATGTGTGAGGGTACCCCAGGAGAGTTCCAAATGTGTGTGGGTAGAATATATATCCCACGAGGGTAAAATTTAAAAAAGTTGAAAAAAATTTTTTTTTGGACTTAGTCATTTTTCGGCCTTTATTAGACTTTCAGATAGGGGAAATGTCAGTGAGCGTTCCGATTTCAGTTCCAGAGCGATTCATCCAATGAGTCCTTGATATTTAGTAGTTTTCAGCCAATTTTCTGGATTTTTGAAAATTTCACTTTTTTTGTGAAAATATCCTCTAAATGAGGGAATAACATGTGTGAGGGTACCCCAGGAGAGTTCCAAATGTGTGTGGGTAGAATATATATCCCACAGGATTAAAATTGAAAAAAGTTGAAAAAATTTTTTATTTTTGTACTTTTTCATTTTTCCGGCGTTTATCAGACTTTCAGATAGGGGAAATGTCAGTGAGCGTTCCGATTTCAGTTCCAGAGCGATTCTCCGGATGAGTCCTTGATATTTAGTCATTTTCAGCCAATATTTTGGATTTTTGAAAATTTCACTTTTTTGTGAAAATATCCACTAAATGAGGGAATAATATGTGTGAGGGTACCCCAGGAGAGTTCCAAATGTGTGTGGGTAGAATATATATCCCACGGGGGTAAAATTGAAAAAAGTTGAAAAAATTTTTTTTTGGACTTAGTCATTTTTCGGCGTTTATCAGACTTTCAGATAGGGGAAATGTCAGTGGGCATTCCGATTTCAGTTCCAGAGCGATTCGTCCAATGAGTCCTTGATATTTAGTCGTTTTCAGCCAATTTTCTGGATTTTTGAAAATTTCACTTTTTTGTGAAAATGTCCTCTAAATGAGGGAATAATATGTGTGAGGGTACCCAGGAGAGTTCCAAATGTGTGTGGGTAGAATATATATCCCACAGGATTAAAATTGAAAAAAGTTGAAATTTTTTTTTATTTTTGTACTTTTTCATTTTTCCAGCGTTTATCAGACTTTCAGATAGGGGAAATGTCAGTGAGCGTTCCGATTTCATTTCCAGAGCGATTCTCCAGATGAGTCCTTGATATTTAGTCATTTTCAGCCAATATTTTGGATTTTTGAAAATTTCACTTTTTTGTGAAAATATCCACTAAATGAGAGAATAATATGTGTGAGGGTACCCCAGGAGAGTTCCAAATGTGTGTGGGTAGAATATATATCCCACGGGGGTAAAATTGAAAAAAGTTGAAAAATTTATTTTTTGGACTTAGTCATTTTTCCGGCGTTTATCAGACTTTCAGATAGAGGAAATGTCAGTGAGCGTTCCGATTTCAGTTCCAGAGCGAGTCGCCCAATGAGTCCTTGATATTTAGTCGTTTTCAGCCAATATTTTGGATTTTTGAAAATTTCACTTTTTTGTGAAAATATCCACTAAATGAGGGAATAATATGTGTGAGGGTACCCCAGGAGAGTTCCAAATGTGTATGGGTAGAATATATATCCCACGGGGGTAAAATTGAAAAAAGTTGAAAAATTTTTTTTTTGGACTTTGTCATTTTTCCGGCGTTTATCAGACTTTCAGATAGGGGAAATGTCAGTGAGCGTTCCGATTTCAGTTCCAGAGCGAGTCGCCCAATGAGTCCTTGATATTTAGTCGTTTTCAGCCAATATTTTGGATTTTTGAAAATTTCACTTTTTTGTGAAAATATCCACTAAATGAGGGAATAATATATGTGAGGGTACCCTAGGAGAGTTCCAAATGTGTGTGGGTAGAATATATATCCCACGGGGGTAAAATTGAAAAAAGTTGAAAAAAATTTTTTTTTGGACTTAGTCATTTTTCGGCGTTTATCAGACTTTCCGATAGGGGAAATGTCAGTGAGCGTTCCAATTTCAGTTCCAGAGCAATTCGTCCAATGAGTCCTTGATATTTAGTCGTTTTCAGCCAATTTTCTGGATTTTTGAAAATTTCACTTTTTTGTGAAAATATCCTCTAAATGAGGGAATAACATGTGTGAGGGTACCCCAGGAGAGTTCCAAATGTGTGTGGGTAGAATATATATCCCACAGGATTAAAATTGAAAAAAGTTGAAAATTTTTTTTATTTTTGTACTTTTTCATTTTTCCGGCGTTTATCAGACTTTCAGATAGGGGAAATGTCAGTGAGCGTTCCGATTTCAGTTCCAGAGCGATTCTCCGGATGAGTCCTTGATATTTGGTTATTTTCAGCCAATATTTTGGATTTTAGAAAATTTCACTTTTTTGTGAAAATATCCACTAAATGAGGGAATAATATATGTGAGGGTACCCTAGGAGAGTTCCAAATGTGTGTGGGTAGAATATATATCCCACGGGGGTAAAATTGAAAAAAGTTGAAAACATTTTTTTTTTTGGACTTAGTCATTTTTCCGGCGTTTATCAGACTTTCAGATAGGGGAAATGTCAGTGAGCGTTCCGATTTCAGTTCCAGAGCGATTCTCCCAATGAGTCCTTGATATTTAGTCGTTTTCAGCCAATTTTCTGGATTTTTGAAAATTTCACTTTTTTTGTGAAAATATCCACTAAATGAGGGAATAATATGTGTGAGGGTACCCCAGGAGAGTTCCAAATGTGTGTGGGTAGAATATATATCCCACGAGGGTAAAATTGAAAAAAGTTGAAAAAATTTTTTATTTTTGTACTTTTTCATTTTTCCGGCGTTTATCAGACTTTCAGATAGGGGAAATGTCAGTGAGCGTTCCGATTTCAGTTCCAGAGCGATTCTCCGGATGAGTCCTTGATATTTAATCATTTTCAGCCAATATTTTGGATTTTTGAAAATTTCACTTTTTTGTGAAAATATCCACTAAATGAGGGAATAATATGTGTGAGGGTACCCCAGGAGAGTTCCAAATGTGTGTGGGTAGAATATATATCCCACGGGGGTAAAATTGAAAAAAGTTGAAAAAATTTTTTTTTGGACTTAGTCATTTTTCGGCGTTTATCAGACTTTCAGATAGGGGAAATGTCAGTGGGCATTCCGATTTCAGTTCCAGAGCGATTCGTCCAATGAGTCCTTGATATTTAGTCGTTTTCAGCCAATTTTCTGGATTTTTGAAAATTTCACTTTTTTGTGAAAATGTCCTCTAAATGAGGGAATAATATGTGTGAGGGTACCCAGGAGAGTTCCAAATGTGTGTGGGTAGAATATATATCCCACAGGATTAAAATTGAAAAAAGTTGAAATTTTTTTTTATTTTTGTACTTTTTCATTTTTCCAGCGTTTATCAGACTTTCAGATAGGGGAAATGTCAGTGAGCGTTCCGATTTCATTTCCAGAGCGATTCTCCAGATGAGTCCTTGATATTTAGTCATTTTCAGCCAATATTTTGGATTTTTGAAAATTTCACTTTTTTGTGAAAATATCCACTAAATGAGAGAATAATATGTGTGAGGGTACCCCAGGAGAGTTCCAAATGTGTGTGGGTAGAATATATATCCCACGGGGGTAAAATTGAAAAAAGTTGAAAAATTTATTTTTTGGACTTAGTCATTTTTCCGGCGTTTATCAGACTTTCAGATAGAGGAAATGTCAGTGAGCGTTCCGATTTCAGTTCCAGAGCGAGTCGCCCAATGAGTCCTTGATATTTAGTCGTTTTCAGCCAATATTTTGGATTTTTGAAAATTTCACTTTTTTGTGAAAATATCCACTAAATGAGGGAATAATATGTGTGAGGGTACCCCAGGAGAGTTCCAAATGTGTATGGGTAGAATATATATCCCACGGGGGTAAAATTGAAAAAAGTTGAAAAATTTTTTTTTTGGACTTTGTCATTTTTCCGGCGTTTATCAGACTTTCAGATAGGGGAAATGTCAGTGAGCGTTCCGATTTCAGTTCCAGAGCGAGTCGCCCAATGAGTCCTTGATATTTAGTCGTTTTCAGCCAATATTTTGGATTTTTGAAAATTTCACTTTTTTGTGAAAATATCCACTAAATGAGGGAATAATATATGTGAGGGTACCCTAGGAGAGTTCCAAATGTGTGTGGGTAGAATATATATCCCACGGGGGTAAAATTGAAAAAAGTTGAAAAAAATTTTTTTTTGGACTTAGTCATTTTTCGGCGTTTATCAGACTTTCCGATAGGGGAAATGTCAGTGAGCGTTCCAATTTCAGTTCCAGAGCAATTCGTCCAATGAGTCCTTGATATTTAGTCGTTTTCAGCCAATTTTCTGGATTTTTGAAAATTTCACTTTTTTGTGAAAATATCCTCTAAATGAGGGAATAACATGTGTGAGGGTACCCCAGGAGAGTTCCAAATGTGTGTGGGTAGAATATATATCCCACAGGATTAAAATTGAAAAAAGTTGAAAATTTTTTTTATTTTTGTACTTTTTCATTTTTCCGGCGTTTATCAGACTTTCAGATAGGGGAAATGTCAGTGAGCGTTCCGATTTCAGTTCCAGAGCGATTCTCCGGATGAGTCCTTGATATTTGGTTATTTTCAGCCAATATTTTGGATTTTAGAAAATTTCACTTTTTTGTGAAAATATCCACTAAATGAGGGAATAATATATGTGAGGGTACCCTAGGAGAGTTCCAAATGTGTGTGGGTAGAATATATATCCCACGGGGGTAAAATTGAAAAAAGTTGAAAACATTTTTTTTTTTGGACTTAGTCATTTTTCCGGCGTTTATCAGACTTTCAGATAGGGGAAATGTCAGTGAGCGTTCCGATTTCAGTTCCAGAGCGATTCTCCCAATGAGTCCTTGATATTTAGTCGTTTTCAGCCAATTTTCTGGATTTTTGAAAATTTCACTTTTTTTGTGAAAATATCCACTAAATGAGGGAATAATATGTGTGAGGGTACCCCAGGAGAGTTCCAAATGTGTGTGGGTAGAATATATATCCCACGAGGGTAAAATTGAAAAAAGTTGAAAAAATTTTTTATTTTTGTACTTTTTCATTTTTCCGGCGTTTATCAGACTTTCAGATAGGGGAAATGTCAGTGAGCGTTCCGATTTCAGTTCCAGAGCGATTCTCCGGATGAGTCCTTGATATTTAATCATTTTCAGCCAATATTTTGGATTTTTGAAAATTTCACTTTTTTGTGAAAATATCCACTAAATGAGGGAATAATATGTGTGAGGGTACCCCAGGAGAGTTCCAAATGTGTGTGGGTAGAATATATATCCCACGGGGGTAAAATTGAAAAAAGTTGAAAAAATTTTTTTTTGGACTTAGTCATTTTTCGGCGTTTATCAGACTTTCAGATAGGGGAAATGTCAGTGAGCATTCCGATTTCAGTTCCAGAGCGATTCGTCCAATGAGTCCTTGATATTTAGTCGTTTTCAGCCAATTTTCTGGATTTTTGAAAATTTCACTTTTTTGTGAAAATGTCCTCTAAATGAGGGAATAATATGTGTGAGGGTACCCAGGAGAGTTCCAAATGTGTGTGGGTAGAATATATATCCCACAGGATTAAAATTGAAAAAAGTTGAAATTTTTTTTTATTTTTGTACTTTTTCATTTTTCCAGCGTTTATCAGACTTTCAGATAGGGGAAATGTCAGTGAGCGTTCCGATTTCATTTCCAGAGCGATTCTCCAGATGAGTCCTTGATATTTAGTCATTTTCAGCCAATATTTTGGATTTTTGAAAATTTCACTTTTTTGTGAAAATATCCACTAAATGAGAGAATAATATGTGTGAGGGTACCCCAGGAGAGTTCCAAATGTGTGTGGGTAGAATATATATCCCACGGGGGTAAAATTGAAAAAAGTTGAAAAATTTATTTTTTGGACTTAGTCATTTTTCCGGCGTTTATCAGACTTTCAGATAGAGGAAATGTCAGTGAGCGTTCCGATTTCAGTTCCAGAGCGAGTCGCCCAATGAGTCCTTGATATTTAGTCGTTTTCAGCCAATATTTTGGATTTTTGAAAATTTCACTTTTTTGTGAAAATATCCACTAAATGAGGGAATAATATGTGTGAGGGTACCCCAGGAGAGTTCCAAATGTGTGTGGGTAGAATATATATCCCACGGGGGTAAAATTGAAAAAAGTTGAAAAATTTTTTTTTTGGACTTTGTCATTTTTCCGGCGTTTATCAGACTTTCAGATAGGGGAAATGTCAGTGAGCGTTCCGATTTCAGTTCCAGAGCGAGTCGCCCAATGAGTCCTTGATATTTAGTCGTTTTCAGCCAATATTTTGGATTTTTGAAAATTTCACTTTTTTGTGAAAATATCCAATAAATGAGGGAATAATATATGTGAGGGTACCCTAGGAGAGTTCCAAATGTGTGTGGGTAGAATATATATCCTACGGGGGTAAAATTGAAAAAAGTTGAACAAATTTTTTTTTTGGACTTAGTCATTTTTCCGCCGTTTATCAGACTTTCAGATAGGGGAAATGTCAGTGAGCGTTCCGATTTCAGTTCCAGAGCGATTCGTCCAATAAGTCCTTGATATTTAGTCATTTTCAGCCAATTTTCTGGATTTTTGAAAATTTCACTTTTTTTGTGAAAATATCCACTAAATGAGGGAATAATATGTGTGAGGGTACCCCAGGAGAGTTCCAAATGTGTGTGGGTAGAATATATATCCCACGGGGGTAAAATTGAAAAAAGTTGAAAAAATTTTTTTTTGGACTTAGTCATTTTTCGGCGTTTATCAGACTTTCAGATAGGGGAAATGTCAGTGAGCATTCCGATTTCAGTTCCAGAGCGATTCGTCCAATGAGTCCTTGATATTTAGTCGTTTTCAGCCAATTTTCTGGATTTTTGAAAATTTCACTTTTTTGTGAAAATGTCCTCTAAATGAGGGAATAATATGTGTGAGGGTACCCAGGAGAGTTCCAAATGTGTGTGGGTAGAATATATATCCCACAGGATTAAAATTGAAAAAAGTTGAAATTTTTTTTTATTTTTGTACTTTTTCATTTTTCCAGCGTTTATCAGACTTTCAGATAGGGGAAATGTCAGTGAGCGTTCCGATTTCATTTCCAGAGCGATTCTCCAGATGAGTCCTTGATATTTAGTCATTTTCAGCCAATATTTTGGATTTTTGAAAATTTCACTTTTTTGTGAAAATATCCACTAAATGAGAGAATAATATGTGTGAGGGTACCCCAGGAGAGTTCCAAATGTGTGTGGGTAGAATATATATCCCACGGGGGTAAAATTGAAAAAAGTTGAAAAATTTATTTTTTGGACTTAGTCATTTTTCCGGCGTTTATCAGACTTTCAGATAGAGGAAATGTCAGTGAGCGTTCCGATTTCAGTTCCAGAGCGAGTCGCCCAATGAGTCCTTGATATTTAGTCGTTTTCAGCCAATATTTTGGATTTTTGAAAATTTCACTTTTTTGTGAAAATATCCACTAAATGAGGGAATAATATGTGTGAGGGTACCCCAGGAGAGTTCCAAATGTGTATGGGTAGAATATATATCCCACGGCGGTAAAATTGAAAAAAGTTGAAAAATTTTTTTTTTGGACTTTGTCATTTTTCCGGCGTTTATCAGACTTTCAGATAGGGGAAATGTCAGTGAGCGTTCCGATTTCAGTTCCAGAGCGAGTCGCCCATTGAGTCCTTGATATTTAGTTATTTTCAGCCAATATTTTGGATTTTAGAAAATTTCACTTTTTTGTGAAAATATCCACTAAATGAGGGAATAATATGTGTGAGGGTACCCTAGGAGAGTTCCAAATGTGTGTGGGTAGAATATATATCCCACGGGCGTAAAATTGAAAAAAGTTGAAAACATTTTTTTTTTTGGACTTAGTCATTTTTCCGGCGTTTATCAGACTTTCAGATAGGGGAAATGTCAGTGAGCGTTCCGATTTCAGTTCCAGAGCGATTCTCCCAATGAGTCCTTGATATTTAGTAGTTTTCAGCCAATTTTCTGGATTTTTGAAAATTTCACTTTTTTTGTGAAAATATCCTCTAAATGAGGGAATAACATGTGTGAGGGTACCCCAGGAGAGTTCCAAATGTGTGTGGGTAGAATATATATCCCACAGGATTAAAATTGAAAAAAGTTGAAAATTTTTTTTATTTTTGTACTTTTTCATTTTTCCGGCGTTTATCAGACTTTCAGATAGGGGAAATGTCAGTTAGCGTTCCGATTTCAGTTCCAGAGCGATTCTCCGGATGAGTCCTTGATATTTAGTCATTTTCAGCAAAAATTTTGGATTTTTGAAAATTTCACTTTTTTGTGAAAATATCCACTAAATGAGGGAATAATATGTGTGAGGGTACCCCAGGAGAGTTCCAAATGTGTGTGGGTAGAATATATATCCCACGGGGGTAAAATTGAAAAAAGTTGAAAACATTTTTTTTTTTGGACTTAGTCATTTTTCCGGCGTTTATCAGACTTTCAGATAGGGGAAATGTCAGTGAGCGTTCCGATTTCAGTTCCAGAGCGAGTCGCCCAATGAGTCCTTGATATTTAGTTGTTTTGAGCCAATATTTTGGATTTTTGAAAATTTCACTTTTTTGTGAAAATATCCACTAAATGAGGGAGTAATATATGTGAGGGTACCCCAGGAGAGTTCCAAATGTGTGTGGGTAGAATATATATCCCACGGGGGTAAAATTGAAAAAAGTTGAAAAATTTTTTTTTTTGGACTTAGTCATTTTTCCGGCGTTTATCAGACTTTCAGATAGGGGAAATGTAAGTGAGCGTTCCGATTTCAGTTTCAGAGCGGTTCGCCCAATGAGTCCTTGATATTTAGTCATTTTCAGCCAATTTTCTGGATTTTTGAAAATTTCACTTTTTTTGTGAAAATATCCACTAAATGAGGGAATAATATGTGTGAGGGTACCCCAGGAGAGTTCCAAATGTGTGTGGGTAGAATATATATCCCACGGGGGTAAAATTGAAAAAAGTTCAAAACATTTTTTTTTTTGGACTTAGTCATTTTTCTGGCGTTTATCAGACTTTCAGATAGGGGAAATGTCAGTGAGCGTTCCGATTTCAGTTCCAGAGTGATTCGCCCAATGAGTCCTTGATATTTAGTCGTTTTCAGCCAATTTTCTGGATTTTTGAAAATTTCACTTTTTTGTGAAAATATCCACTAAATGAGGGAATAATATATGTGAGGGTACCCCAGGAGATTTCCAAATGTGTGTGGGTAGAATATATATCCCACGGGGGTAAAATTTAAAAAAGTTGAAAAATTTTTTTTTTTGGACTTAGTCATTTTTCCGGCGTTTATCAGACTTTCAGATAGGGGAAATGTCAGTGAGCGTTCCGATTTCAGTTCCAGAGCAATTCGTCCAATGAGTCCTTGATATTTAGTCGTTTTCAGCCAATTTTCTGGATTTTTGAAAATTTCACTTTTTTGTGAAAATATCCTCTAAATGAGGGAATAACATGTGTGAGGGTACCCCAGGAGAGTTCCAAATGTGTGTGGGTAGAATATATATCCCACAGGATTAAAATTGAAAAAAGTTGAAATTTTTTTTTATTTTTGTACTTTTTCATTTTTCCGGCGTTTATCAGACTTTCAGATAGGGGAAATGTCAGTGAGCGTTCCGATTTCAGTTCCAGAGCGATTCTCCAGATGAGTCCTTGATATTTAGTCATTTTCAGCCAATATTTAGGATTTTTGAAAATTTCACTTTTTTGTGAAAATATCCACTAAATGAGGGAATAATATGTGTGAGGGTACCCCAGGAGAGTTCCAAATGTGTGTGGGTAGAATATATATCCCACGGGGGTAAAATTGAAAAAAGTTGAACAAATTTTTTTTTTGGACTTAGTCATTTTTCCGCCGTTTATCAGACTTTCAGATAGGGGAAATGTCAGTGAGCGTTCCGATTTCAGTTCCAGAGCGATTCGTCCAATAAGTCCTTGATATTTAGTCATTTTCAGCCAATTTTCTGGATTTTTGAAAATTTCACTTTTTTTGTGAAAATATCCACTAAATGAGGGAATAATATGTGTGAGGGTACCCCAGGAGAGTTCCAAATGTGTGTGGGTAGAATATATATCCCACGGGGGTAAAATTGAGAAAAGTTGAAAAAAATTTTTTTTTGGACTGTCATTTTTCGGCGTTTATCAGACTTTCAGATAGGGGAAATGTCAGTGAGCGTTCCGATTTCAGTTCCAGAGCGAGTCGCCCAATGAGTCCTTGATATTTAGTCGTTTTCAGCCAATTTTCTGGATTTTTGAAAATTTCACTTTTTTGTGAAAATATCCACTAAATGAGGGAATAATATATGTGAGGGTACCCCAGGAGAGTTCCAAATGTGTGTGGGTAGAATATATATCCCACGGGGGTAAAATTGAAAAAAGTTGAAAACATTTTTTTTTTGGACTTAGTCATTTTTCCGGCGTTTATCAGACTTTCAGATAGGGGAAATGTCAGTGAGCGTTCCGATTTCAGTTCCAGAGCGATTCGCCCAATGAGTCCTTGATATTTAGTCGTTTTCAGCCAATTTTCTGGATTTTTGAAAATTTCACTTTTTTGTGAAAATATCCACTAAATGAGGGAATAATATATGTGAGGGTACCCCAGGAGAGTTCCAAATGTGTGTGGGTAGAATATATATCCCACGGGGGTAAACTTGAAAAAAGTTTTAAAATTTTTTTTTTTGGACTTAGTCATTTTTCCGGCATTTATCAGACTTTCAGATAGGGGAAATGTCAGTGAGCGTTCCGATTTCAGCTCCAGAGCGATTCGCCCAATTAGTCCTTGATATTTAGTCGTTTTCAGCCAATTTTCTGGATTTTTGAAAATTTCACTTTTTTGTGAAAATATCCTCTAAATGAGGGAATAACATGTGTGAGGGTACCCCAGGAGAGTTCCAAATGTGTGTGAGTAGAATATATATCCCACGGGGGTAAAATTGAAAAAAGTTGAAAAAATTTTTTTTTTGGACTTAGTCATTTTTCCGGCGTTTATCAGACTTTCAGATAGGGGAAATGTAAGTGAGCGTTCCGATTTCAGTTCCAGAGCTGTTCGCCCAATGAGTCCTTGATATTTAGTCATTTTCAGCCAATTTTCTGGATTTTTGAAAATTTCACTTTTTTTGTGAAAATATCCACTAAATGAGGGAATAATATGTGTGAGGGTACCCCAGGAGAGTTCCAAATGTGTGTGGGTAGAATATATATCCCACGGGGGTAAAATTGAAAAAAGTTGAAAAATTTTTTTTTTTCGACTTAGTCATTTTTCGGCGTTTATGAGACTTTCAGATAGGGGAAATGTAAGTGAGCGTTCCGATTTCAGTTCCAGAGCGGTTCGCCCAATGAGTCCTTGATATTTAGTCGTTTTCAGCCAATTTTCTGGATTTTTGAAAATTTCACTTTTTTGTGAAAATATCCACTAAATGAGGGAATAATATATGTGAGGGTACCCCAGGAGATTTCCAAATGTGTGTGGGTAGAATATATATCCCACGGGGGTAAAATTTAAAAAAGTTGAAAAATTTTTTTTTTTGGACTTAGTCATTTTTCCGGCTTTTATCAGACTTTCAGATAGGGGAAATGTCAGTGAGCGTTCCGATTTCAGTTCCAGAGCGAGTCGCCCAATGAGTCCTTGATATTTAGTCGTTTTCAGCCAATATTTTGGATTTTTGAAAATTTCACTTTTTTGTGAAAATATCCACTAAATGAGGGAATAACATGTGTGAGGGTACCCCAGGAGAGTTCCAAATGTGTGTGGGTAGAATATATATCCCACAGGATTAAAATTGAAAAAAGTTGAAAATTTTTTTTATTTTTGTACTTTTTCATTTTTCCGGCGTTTATCAGACTTTCAGATAGGGGAAATGTCAGTGAGCGTTCCGATTTCAGTTCCAGAGCGATTCTCCAGATGAGTCCTTGATATTTAGTCATTTTCAGCCAATATTTTGGATTTTTGAAAATTTCACTTTTTTGTGAAAATATCCACTAAATGAGGGAATAATATGTGTGAGGGTACCCCAGGAGAGTTCCAAATGTGTGTGGGTAGAATATATATCCCACGGGGGTAAAATTGAAAAAAGTTGAACAAATTTTTTTTTTGGACTTAGTCATTTTTCCGCCGTTTATCAGACTTTCAGATAGGGGAAATGTCAGTGAGCGTTCCGATTTCAGTTCCAGAGCGATTCGTCCAATAAGTCCTTGATATTTAGTCATTTTCAGCCAATTTTCTGGATTTTTGAAAATTTCACTTTTTTTGTGAAAATATCCACTAAATGAGGGAATAATATGTGTGAGGGTACCCCAGGAGAGTTCCAAATGTGTGTGGGTAGAATATATATCCCACGGGGGTAAAATTGAGAAAAGTTGAAAAAAATTTTTTTTTGGACTGTCATTTTTCGGCGTTTATCAGACTTTCAGATAGGGGAAATGTCAGTGAGCGTTCCGATTTCAGTTCCAGAGCGAGTCGCCCAATGAGTCCTTGATATTTAGTTGTTTTGAGCCAATATTTTGGATTTTTGAAAATTTCACTTTTTTGTGAAAATATCCACTAAATGAGGGAATAATATATGTGAGGGTACCCCAGGAGAGTTCCAAATGTGTGTGGGTAGAATATATATCCCACGGGGGTAAAATTGAAAAAAGTTGAAAAAATTTTTTTTTTGGACTTAGTCATTTTTCCGGCATTTATCAGACTTTCAGATAGGGGAAATGTAAGTGAGCGTTCCGATTTCAGTTCCAGAGCGGTTCGCCCAATGAGTCCTTGATATTTAGTCATTTTCAGCCAATTTTCTGGATTTTTGAAAATTTCACTTTTTTTGTGAAAATATCCACTAAATGAGGGAATAATATGTGTGAGGGTACCCCAGGAGAGTTCCAAATGTGTGTGGGTAGAATATATATCCCACGGGGGTAAAATTGAAAAAAGTTGAAAAAATTTTTTTTTTCGACTTAGTCATTTTTCGGCGTTTATCAGACTTTCAGATAGGGGAAATGTAAGTGAGCGTTCCTATTTCAGTTCCAGAGCGGTTCGCCCAATGAGTCATTGATATTTAGTCGTTTTCAGCCAATATTTTGGATTTTTGAAAATTTCACTTTTTTGTGAAAATATCCACTAAATGAGGGAATAATATATGTGAGGGTACCCCAGGAGAGTTCCAAATGTGTGTGGGTAGAATATATATCCCACGGGGGTAAAATTGAAAAAAGTTGAAAACATTTTTTTTTTGGACTTAGTCATTTTTCGGCGTTTATCAGACTTTCAGATAGGGGAAATGTCAGTGAGCGTTCCGATTTCAGTTCCAGAGCGATTCGCCCAATGAGTCCTTGATATTTAGTCGTTTTCAGCCAATTTTCTGGATTTTTGAAAATTTCACTTTTTTGTGAAAATATCCACTAAATGAGGGAATAATATATGTGAGGGTACCCCAGGAGAGTTCCAAATGTGTGTGGGTAGAATATATATCCCACGGGGGTAAAATTGAAAAAAGTTGAAAACATTTTTTTTTTGGACTTAGTCATTTTTCCGGCGTTTATCAGACTTTCAGATAGGGGAAATGTCAGTGAGCGTTCCGATTTCAGTTCCAGAGCGATTCGCCCAATGAGTCCTTGATATTTAGTCGTTTTCAGCCAATTTTCTGGATTTTTGAAAATTTCACTTTTTTGTGAAAATATCCACTAAATGAGGGAATAATATATGTGAGGGTACCCCAGGAGAGTTCCAAATGTGTGTGGGTAGAATATATATCCCACGGGGGTAAACTTGAAAAAAGTTTAAAAATTTTTTTTTTTGGACTTAGTCATTTTTCCGGCATTTATCAGACTTTCAGATAGGGGAAATGTCAGTGAGCATTCCGATTTCAGTTCCAGAGCGATTCGCCCAATTAGTCCTTGATATTTAGTCGTTTTCAGCCAATTTTCTGGATTTTTGAAAATTTCACTTTTTTGTGAAAATATCCTCTAAATGAGGGAATAACATGTGTGAGGGTACCCCAGGAGAGTTCCAAATGTGTGTGAGTAGAATATATATCCCACGGGGGTAAAATTGAAAAAAGTTGAAAAAATTTTTTTTTTGGACTTAGTCATTTTTCCGGCGTTTATCAGACTTTCAGATAGGGGAAATGTAAGTGAGCGTTCCGATTTCAGTTCCAGAGCGGTTCGCCCAATGAGTCCTTGATATTTAGTCATTTTCAGCCAATTTTCTGGATTTTTGAAAATTTCACTTTTTTTGTGAAAATATCCACTAAATGAGGGAATAATATGTGTGAGGGTACCCCAGGAGAGTTCCAAATGTGTGTGGGTAGAATATATATCCCACGGGGGTAAAATTGAAAAAAGTTGAAAAAAATTTTTTTTTTGGACTTAGTCATTTTTCCGGCGTTTATCAGACTTTCAGATAGGGGAAATGTCAGTGAGCGTTCCGATTTCAGTTCCAGAGCGATTCGCCCAATGAGTCCTTGATATTTAGTCGTTTTCAGCCAATTTTCTGGATTTTTGAAAATTTCACTTTTTTTGTGAAAATATCCACTAAATGAGGGAATAATATGTGTGAGGGTACCCCAGGAGAGTTCCAAATGTGTGTGGGTAGAATATATATCCCACGAGGGTAAAATTGAAAAAAGTTTAAAAAAATTTTTTTTTGGACTTAGTCATTTTTCGGCCTTTATTAGACTTTCAGATAGGGGAAATGTCAGTGAGCATTCCGATTTCAGTTCCAGAGCGATTCATCCAATGAGTCCTTGATATTTAGTAGTTTTCAGCCAATTTTCTGGATTTTTGAAAATTTCACTTTTTTTGTGAAAATATCCTCTAAATGAGGGAATAACATGTGTGAGGGTACCCCAGGAGAGTTCCAAATGTGTGTGGGTAGAATATATATCCCACAGGATTAAAATGGAAAAAAGTTGAAAAATTTTTTTATTTTTGTACTTTTTCATTTTTCCGGCGTTTATCAGACTTTCAGATAGGGGAAATGTCAGTGAGCGTTCAGATTTCAGTTCCAGAGTGATTCTCCGGATGAGTCCTTGATATTTAGTCATTTTCAGCCAATATTTTGGATTTTTGAAAATTTCACTTTTTTGTGAAAATATCCACTAAATGAGGGAATAATATGTGTGAGGGTACCCCAGGAGAGTTCCAAATGTGTGTGGGTAGAATATATATCCCACGGGGGTAAAATTGAAAAAAGTTGAAAAAATTTTTTTTTTGGACTTAGTCATTTTTCGGCGTTTATCAGACTTTCAGATAGGGGAAATGTCAGTGAGCATTCCGATTTCAGTTCCAGAGCGATTCGTCCAATGAGTCCTTGATATTTAGTCGTTTTCAGCCAATTTTCTGGATTTTTGAAAATTTCACTTTTTTGTGAAAATGTCCTCTAAATGAGGGAATAACATGTGTGAGGGTACCCAGGAGAGTTCCAAATGTGTGTGGGTAGAATATATATCCCACAGGATTAAAATTGAAAAAGGTTGAAATTTTTTTTTATTTTTGTACTTTTTCATTTTTCCAGGGTTTATCAGACTTTCAGATAGGGGAAATGTCAGTGAGCGTTCCGATTTCATTTCCAGAGCGATTCTACAGATGAGTCCTTGATATTTAGTCATTTTCAGCCAATATTTTGGATTTTTGAAAATGTCACTTTTTTGTGAAAATATCCACTAAATGAGGGAATAATATGTGTGAGGGTACCCCAGGAGAGTTCCAAATGTGTGTGGGTAGAATATATATCCCACGGGGGTAAAATTGAAAAAAGTTGAAAAATTTTTTTTTTGGACTTAGTCATTTTTCCGGCGTTTATCAGACTTTCAGATAGGGGAAATGTCAGTGAGCGTTCCGATTTCAGTTCCAGAGCGAGTCGCCCAATGAGTCCTTGATAGTTAGTCGTTTTCAGCCAATATTTTGGATTTTTGAAAATTTCACTTTTTTGTGAAAATATCCACTAAATGAGGGAATAATATATGTGAGGGTACCCTAGGAGAGTTCCAAATGTGTGTGGGTAGAATATATATCCCACGGGGGTAAAATTGAAAAAAGTTGAACAAATTTTTTTTTTGGACTCAGTCATTTTTCCGCCGTTTATCAGACTTTCAGATAGGGGAAATGTCAGTGAGCGTTCCGATTTCAGTTCCAGAGCGATTTGTCCAATAAGTCCTTGATATTTAGTCATTTTCAGCCAATTTTCTGGATTTTTGAAAATTTCACTTTTTTTGTGAAAATATCCACTAAATGAGGGAATAATATGTGTGAGGGTACCCCAGGAGAGTTCCAAATGTGTGTGGGTAGAATATATATCCCACGGGGGTAAAATTGAAAAAAGTTGAAAAAATTTTTTTTTTGGACTTAGTCATTTTTCGGCGTTTATCAGACTTTCAGATAGGGGAAATGTCAGTGAGCTTTCCGATTTCAGTTCCAGAGCGATTCGCCCAATGAGTCCTTGATATTTAGTCGTTTTCAGCCAATTTTCTGGATTTTTGAAAATTTCACTTTTTTTGTGAAAATATCCACTAAATGAGGGAATAATATGTGTGAGGGTACCCCAGGAGAGATCCAAATGTGTGTGGGTAGAATATATATCCCACGGGGGTAAAATTGAAAAAAGTTGAAAAAATTTTTTTTTTGGACTTAGTCATTTTTCGGCGTTTATCAGACTTTCCGATAGGGGAAATGTCAGTGAGCGTTCCAATTTCAGTTCCAGAGCAATTCGTCCAATGAGTCCTTGATATTTAGTCGTTTTCAGCCAATTTTCTGGATTTTTGAAAATTTCACTTTTTTGTGAAAATATCCTCTAAATGAGGGAATAACATGTGTGAGGGTACCCTAGGAGAGTTCCAAATGTGTGTGGGTAGAATATATATCCCACAGGATTAAAATTGAAAAAAGTTGAAAATTTTTTTTATTTTTGTACTTTTTCATTTTTCCGGCGTTTATCAGACTTTCAGATAGGGGAAATGTCAGTGAGCGTTCCGATTTCAGTTCCAGAGCGATTCTCCGGATGAGTCCTTGATATTTAGTTATTTTCAGCCAATATTTTGGATTTTAGAAAATTTCACTTTTTTGTGAAAATATCCACTAAATGAGGGAATAATATATGTGAGGGTACCCCAGGAGAGTTCCAAATGTGTGTGGGTAGAATATATATCCCACGGGGGTAAAATTGAAAAAAGTTGAAAACATTTTTTTTTTTGGACTTAGTCATTTTTCCGGCGTTTATCAGACTTTCAGATAGGGGAAATGTCAGTGAGCGTTCCGATTTCAGTTCCAGAGCGAGTCGCCCAATGAGTCCTTGATATTTAGTTGTTTTGAGCCAATATTTTGGATTTTTGAAAATTTCACTTTTTTGTGAAAATATCCACTAAATGAGGGAATAATATATGTGAGGGTACCCCAGGAGAGTTCCAAATGTGTGTGGGTAGAATATATATCCCACGGGGGTAAAATTGAAAAAAGTTGAAAAAATTTTTTTTTTGGACTTAGTCATTTTTCCGGCGTTTATCAGACTTTCATATAGGGGAAATGTAAGTGAGCGTTCCGATTTCAGTTGCAGAGCGGTTCGCCCAATGAGTCCTTGATATTTAGTCATTTTGAGCCAATTTTCTGGATTTTTGAAAATTTCAATTTTTTTGTGAAAATATCCACTAAATGAGGGAATAATATGTGTGAGGGTACCCCAGGAGAGTTCCAAATGTGTGTGGGTGGAATATATATCCCACGGGGGTAAAATTGAAAAAAGTTGAAAAAAATTTTTTTTTGGACTTAGTCATTTTTCGGCGTTTATCAGACTTTCCGATAGGGGAAATGTCAGTGAGCGTTCCAATTTCAGTTTCAGAGCAATTCGTCCAATGAGTCCTTGATATTTAGTCGTTTTCAGCCAATTTTCTGGATTTTTGAAAATTTCACTTTTTTGTGAAAATATCCTCTAAATGAGGGAATAACATGTGTGAGGGTACCCCAGGAGAGTTCCAAATGTGTGTGGGTAGAATATATATCCCACAGGATTAAAATTGAAAAAAGTTGAAAATTTTTTTTATTTTTGTACTTTTTCATTTTTCCGGCGTTTATCAGACTTTCAGATAGGGGAAATGTCAGTGAGCGTTCCGATTTCAGTTCCAGAGCGATTCTCTGGATGAGTCCTTGATATTTAGTTATTTTCAGCCAATATTTTGGATTTTAGAAAATTTCACTTTTTTGTGAAAATATCCACTAAATGAGGGAATAATATATGTGAGGGTACCCTAGGAGAGTTCCAAATGTGTGTGGGTAGAATATATATCCCACGGGGGTAAAATTGAAAAAAGTTGAACAAATTTTTTTTTGGACTTAGTCATTTTTCCGCCGTTTATCAGACTTTCAGATAGGGGAAATGTCAGTGAGCGTTCCGATTTCAGTTCCAGAGCGATTCGTCCAAAAAGTCCTTGATATTTAGTCGTTTTCAGCCAATGTTCTGGATTTTTGAAAATTTCACTTTTTTTGTGAAAATATCCACTAAATGAGGGAATGATATGTGTGAGGGTACCCCAGGAGAGTTCCAAATGTGTGTGGGTAGAATATATATCCCACGGGGGTAAAATTGAAAAAAGTTGAAAAATTTTTTTTTTTGGACTTAGTCATTTTTCGGCGTTTATCAGACTTTCAGATAGGGGAAATGTCAGTGAGCTTTCCGATTTCAGTTCCAGAGCGATTCGCCCAATGAGTCCTTGATATTTAGTCGTTTTCAGCCAATTTTCTGGATTTTTGAAAATGTCACTTTTTTTGTGAAAATATCCACTAAATGAGGGAATAATATGTGTGAGGGTACCCCAGGAGAGTTCCAAATGTGTGTGGGTAGAATATATATCCCACGGGGGTAAAATTGAAAAAAGTTGAAAAAAAATTTTTTTTGGACTTAGTCATTTTTCGGCGTTTATCAGACTTTCCGATAGGGGAAATGTCAGTGAGCGTTCCAATTTCAGTTCCAGAGCAATTCGTCCAATGAGTCCTTGATATTTAGTCGTTTTCAGCCAATTTTCTGGATTTTTGAAAATTTCACTTTTTTGTGAAAATATCCTCCAAATGAGGGAATAACATGTGTGAGGGTACCCCAGGAGAGTTCCAAATGTGTGTGGGTAGAATATATATCCCACGGGGGTAAAATTGAAAAAAGTTGAAAACATTTTTTTTTTTGGACTTAGTCATTTTTCCGGCGTTTATCAGACTTTCAGATAGGGGAAATGTCAGTGAGCGTTCCGATTTCAGTTCCAGAGCGAGTCGCCCAATGAGTCCTTGATATTTAGTTGTTTTGAGCCAATATTTTGGATTTTTGAAAATTTCACTTTTTTGTGAAAATATCCACTAAATGAGGGAATAATATATGTGAGGGTACCCCAGGAGAGTTCCAAATGTGTGTGGGTAGAATATATATCCCACGGGGGTAAAATTGAAAAAAGTTGAAAAAATTTTTTTTTTGGACTTAGTCATTTTTCCGGCGTTTATCAGACTTTCATATAGGGGAAATGTAAGTGAGCGTTCCGATTTCAGTTGCAGAGCGGTTCGCCCAATGAGTCCTTGATATTTAGTCATTTTGAGCCAATTTTCTGGATTTTTGAAAATTTCAATTTTTTTGTGAAAATATCCACTAAATGAGGGAATAATATGTGTGAGGGTACCCCAGGAGAGTTCCAAATGTGTGTGGGTGGAATATATATCCCACGGGGGTAAAATTGAAAAAAGTTGAAAAAAATTTTTTTTTGGACTTAGTCATTTTTCGGCGTTTATCAGACTTTCCGATAGGGGAAATGTCAGTGAGCGTTCCAATTTCAGTTTCAGAGCAATTCGTCCAATGAGTCCTTGATATTTAGTCGTTTTCAGCCAATTTTCTGGATTTTTGAAAATTTCACTTTTTTGTGAAAATATCCTCTAAATGAGGGAATAACATGTGTGAGGGTACCCCAGGAGAGTTCCAAATGTGTGTGGGTAGAATATATATCCCACAGGATTAAAATTGAAAAAAGTTGAAAATTTTTTTTATTTTTGTACTTTTTCATTTTTCCGGCGTTTATCAGACTTTCAGATAGGGGAAATGTCAGTGAGCGTTCCGATTTCAGTTCCAGAGCGATTCTCCGGATGAGTCCTTGATATTTAGTTATTTTCAGCCAATATTTTGGATTTTAGAAAATTTCACTTTTTTGTGAAAATATCCACTAAATGAGGGAATAATATATGTGAGGGTACCCTAGGAGAGTTCCAAATGTGTGTGGGTAGAATATATATCCCACGGGGGTAAAATTGAAAAAAGTTGAACAAATTTTTTTTTGGACTTAGTCATTTTTCCGCCGTTTATCAGACTTTCAGATAGGGGAAATGTCAGTGAGCGTTCCGATTTCAGTTCCAGAGCAATTCGTCCAATAAGTCCTTGATATTTAGTCATTTTCAGCCAATTTTCTGGATTTTTGAAAATTTCACTTTTTTTGTGAAAATATCCACTAAATGAGGGAATAATATGTGTGAGGGTACCCCAGGAGAGTTCCAAATGTGTGTGGGTAGAATATATATCCCACGGGGGTAAAATTGAAAAAAGTTGAAAAATTTTTTTTTTTGGACTTAGTCATTTTTCGGCGTTTATCAGACTTTCAGATAGGGGAAATGTCAGTGAGCTTTCCGATTTCAGTTCCAGAGCGATTCGCCCAATGAGTCCTTGATATTTAGTCGTTTTCAGCCAATTTTCTGGATTTTTGAAAATGTCACTTTTTTTGTGAAAATATCCACTAAATGAGGGAATAATATGTGTGAGGGTACCCCAGGAGAGTTCCAAATGTGTGTGGGTAGAATATATATCCCACGGGGGTAAAATTGAAAAAAGTTGAAATTTTTTTTTTTGTACTTAGTCATTTTTCCGCCGTTTATCAGACTTTCAGATAGGGGAAATGTCAGTGAGCATTCCGATTTCAGTTCCAGAGCGATTCTCCCAATGAGTCCTTGATATTTAGTAGTTTTCAGCCAATTTTCTGGATTTTTGAAAATTTCACTTTTTTGTGAAAATATCCACTAAATGAGGGAATAATATATGTGAGGGTACCCCAGGAGAGTTCCAAATGTGTGTGGGTAGAATATATATCCAACGGGGGTAAAATTGAAAAAAGTTGAAATTTTTTTTTATTTTTGTACTTTTTCTGGCGTTTTTCAGACTTTCAGATAGGGAAAATGTCAGTGAGCATTCCGATTTCAGTTCCAGAGCGAGTCGCCCAATGAGTCCTTGATATTTAGTCGTTCTCAGCCAATATTTTGGATTTTTGAAAATTTAACTTTTTTGTGAAAATATCCACTAAATGAGGGAATAATATATGTGAGGGTACCCCAGGAGAGTTCCAAATGTGTGTGGGTAGAATATATATCCCACGGGGGTAAAATTGAAAAAAGTTGAACAAATTTTTTTTTTGGACTTAGTCATTTTTCCGCCGTTTATCAAACTTTCAGATAGGGGAAATGTCAGTGAGCATTCCGATTTCAGTTCCAGAGCGATTCGTCCAATAAGTCCTTGATATTTAGTCGTTTTCAGCCAATTTTCTGGATTTTTTAAAATTTCACTTTTTTGTGAAAATATCCACTAAATGAGGGAATAATATATGTGAGGGTACCCCAGGAGAGTTCCAAATGTGTTTGGGTAGAATATTTATCCCACGGGGTAAAATTGAAAAAGTTGAAAAATTTTTTTTTTGGACTTAGTCATTTTTCCGGCGTTTATCAGACTTGCAGATAGTTGAAATGTCAGTGAGCGTTCCGATTTCAGTTCCAGAGCGAGTCGCCCAATGAGTCCTTGATATTTAGTCGTTTTCAGCCAATATTTTGGATTTTTGAAAATTTCACTTTTTTTTGAAAATATCCACTAAATGAGGGAATAGTATATGTGAGGGTACCACAGGAGAGTTCCAAATGTGTGTGGGTAGAATATATATCCCACGGGGGTAAAATTGAAAAAAGTTGAACAAATTTTTTTTTTGGACTTAGTCATTTTTCCGCCGTTTATCAGACTTTCAGATAGGGGAAATGTCAGTGAGCGTTCCGATTTCAGTTCCAGAGCGATTCGTCCAATCAGTCCTTGATATTTAGTAATTTTCAGCCAATTTTCTGGATTTTTGAAAATTTCACTTTTTTTGTGAAAATATCCACTAAATGAGGGAATAATATGTGTGAGGGTACCCCAGGAGAGTTCCAAATGTGTGTGGGTAGAATATATATCCCACGGGATTAAAATTGAAAAAAGTTGAAAAAAAATTTAATTTTTGTATTTTTTTTTCTCCGGCGTTTATCAGTCTTTCAAATAGGGGAAATGTCAGTGAGTGTTCCGATTTCATTTCCAAAGCGATTCTCCGGATGAGTGCTTGATATTTAGTCATTTTCAGCCAATATTTTGGATTTTTGAAAATTTCACTTTTTTGTGAAAATATCCACTAAATGAGGGAATAATATGTGTGAGGGTACCCCAGGAGAGTTCCAAATGTGTGTGGGTAGAATATATATCCCACGGGGGTAAAATTGAAAAAAGTTGAAAACATTTTTTTTTTTGGACTTAGTCATTTTTCTGGCGTTTATCAGACTTTCAGATAGGGGAAATGTCAGTGAGCGTTCCGATTTCAGTTCCAGAGCGAGTCGCCCAATGAGTCCTTGATATTTAGTTGTTTTGAGCCAATATTTTGGATTTTTGAAAATTTCACTTTTTTGTGAAAATATCCACTAAATGAGGGAATAATATATGTGAGGGTACCCCACGAGAGTTCCAAATGTGTGTGGGTAGAATATACATCCCACGGGGGTAAAATTGAAAAAAGTTGAAAAAATTTTTTTTTTGGACTTAGTCATTTTTCCGGCGTTTATCAGACTTTCAGATAGGGGAAATGTAAGTGAGCGTTCCGATTTCAGTTCCAGAGCGGTTCGCCCAATGAGTCCTTGATATTTAGTCATTTTGAGCCAATTTTCTGGATTTTTGAAAATTTCACTTTTTTTGTGAAAATATCCACTAAATGAGGGAATAATATGTGTGAGGGTACCCCAGGAGAGTTCCAAATGTGTGTGGGTGGAATATATATCCCACGGGGGTAAAATTGAAAAAAGTTGAAAAAAAATTTTTTTTGGACTTAGTCATTTTTCGGCGTTTATCAGACTTTCCGATAGGGGAAATGTCAGTGAGCGTTCCAATTTCAGTTTCAGAGCAATTCGTCCAATGAGTCCTTGATATTTAGTCGTTTTTAGCCAATTTTCTGGATTTTTGAAAATTTCACTTTTTTGTGAAAATATCCTCTAAATGAGGGAATAACATGTGTGAGGGTACCCCAGGAGAGTTCCAAATGTGTGTGGGTAGAATATATATCCCACAGGATTAAAATTGAAAAAAGTTTAAAATTTTTTTTATTTTTGTACTTTTTCATTTTTCCGGCGTTTATCAGACTTTCAGATAGGGGAAATGTCAGTGAGCGTTCCGATTTCAGTTCCAGAGCGATTCTCCGGATGAGTCCTTGATATTTAGTTATTTTCAGCCAATATTTTGGATTTTAGAAAATTTCACTTTTTTGTGAAAATATCCACTAAATGAGGGAATAATATATGTGAGGGTACCCTAGGAGAGTTCCAAATGTGTGTGGGTAGAATATATATCCCACGGGGGTAAAATTGAAAAAAGTTGAACAAATTTTTTTTTTGGACTTAGTCATTTTTCCGCCGTTTATCAGACTTTCAGATAGGGGAAATGTCAGTGAGCGTTCCGATTTCAGTTCCAGAGCAATTCGTCCAATAAGTCCTTGATATTTAGTCATTTTCAGCCAATTTTCTGGATTTTTTAAAATTTCACTTTTTTTGTGAAAATATCCACTAAATGAGGGAATAATATGTGTGAGGGTACCCCAGGAGAGTTCCAAATGTGTGTGGGTAGAATATATATCCCACGGGGGTAAAATTGAAAAAAGTTGAAAAATTTTTTTTTTTGGACTTAGTCATTTTTCGGCGTTTATCAGACTTTCAGATAGGGGAAATGTCAGTGAGCTTTCCGATTTCAGTTCCAGAGCGATTCGCCCAATGAGTCCTTGATATTTAGTCGTTTTCAGCCAATTTTCTGGATTTTTGAAAATTTCACTTTTTTTGTGAAAATATCCACTAAATGAGGGAATAACATGTGTGAGGGTACCCCAGGAGAGTTCCAAATGTGTGTGGGTAGAATATATATCCCACAGGATTAAAATTGAAAAAAGTTGAAAAAATTTTTTATTTTTGTACTTTTTCATTTTTCCGGCGTTTATCAGACTTTCAGATAGGGGAAATGTCAGTGAGCGTTCCGATTTCAGTTCCAGAGCGATTCTCCGGATGAGTCCTTGATATTTAGTCATTTTCAGCCAATATTTTGGATTTTAGAAAATTTCACTTTTTTGTGAAAATATCCACTAAATGAGGGAATAATATATGTGAGGGTACCCCAGGAGAGTTCCAAATGTGTGTGGGTAGAATATATATCCCACGGGGGTAAAATTGAAAAAAGTTGAAAACATTTTTTTTTTTGGACTTAGTCATTTTTCCGGCCTTTATTAGACTTTCAGATAGGGGAAATGTAAGTGAGCGTTCCGATTTCAGTTCCAGAGCGGTTCGCCCAATGAGTCCTTGATATTTAGTCATTTTGAGCCAATTTTCTGGATTTTTGAAAATTTCACTTTTTTTGTGAAAATATCCACTAAATGAGGGAATAATATGTGTGAGGGTACCCCAGGAGAGTTCCAAATGTGTGTGGGTGGAATATATATCCCACAGGGGTAAAATTGAAAAAAGTTGAAAAAAATTTTTTTTTGGACTTAGTCATTTTTCGGCGTTTATCAGACTTTCAGATAGGGGGAATGTCAGTGAGCGTTCCAATTTCAATTCCAGAGCAATTCGTCCAATGAGTCCTTGATATTTAGTCGTTTTCAGCCAATTTTCTGGATTTTTGAAAATTTCACTTTTTTGTGAAAATATCCTCTAAATGAGGGAATAACATGTGTGAGGGTACCCCAGGAGAGTTCCAAATGTGTGTGGGTAGAATATATATCCCACAGGATTAAAATTGAAAAAAGTTGAAAAAATTTTTTATTTTTGTACTTTTTCATTTTTCCGGCGTTTATCAGACTTTCAGATAGGGGAAATGTCAGTGAGCGTTCCGATTTCAGTTCCAGAGCGATTCTCCGGATGAGTCCTTGATATTTAGTCATTTTCAGCCAATATTTTGGACTTTTGAAAATTTCACTTTTTTGTGAAAATATCCACTAAATGAGGGAATAATATGTGTGAGGGTACCCCAGGAGAGTTCCAAATGTGTGTGGGTAGAATATATATCCCACGGGGGTAAAATTGAAAAAAGTTGAAAACATTTTTTTTTTTGGACTTAGTCATTTTTCCGGCATTTATCAGACTTTCAGATAGGGGAAATGTCAGTGAGCGTTCCGATTTCAGTTCCAGAGCGATTCGCCCAATGAAACCTTGATATTTAGTCGTTTTCAGCCAATTTTCTGGATTTTTGAAAATTTCACTTTTTTGTGAAAATATCCACTAAATGAGGGAATAATATATGTGAGGGTACCCCAGGAGATTTCCAAATGTGTGTGGGTAGAATATATATCCCACGGGGGTAATATTTAAAAAAGTTGAAAAATTTTTTTTTTTGGACTTAGTCATTTTTCCGGCGTTTATCAGACTTTCAGATAGGGGAAATGTCAGTGAGCGTTCCGATTTCAGTTCCAGAGCGAGTCGCCCAATGAGTCTTTGATATTTAGTCGTTTTCAGCCAATATTTTGGATTTTTGAAAATTTCACTTTTTTGTGAAAATATCCACTAAATGAGGGAATAATATATGTGAGGGTACCCCAGGAGAGTTCCAAATGTGTGTGGGTAGAATATATATCCCACGGGGGTAAAATTGAAAAAAGTTGAAAAAAATTTTTTTTTGGACTTAGTCATTTTTCCGGCGTTTATCAGACTTTCAGATAGGGGAAATGTCAGTGAGCGTTCTGATTTCAGTTCCAGAGCGATTCGCCCAATGAGTCCTTGATATTTAGTCGTTTTCAGCCAATTTTCTGGATTTTTGAAAATTTCACTTTTTTTGTGAAAATATCCACTAAATGAAGGAATAATATGTGTGAGGGTACCCCAGGAGAGTTCCAAATGTGTGTGGGTAGAATATACATCCCACGAGGGTAAAATTGAAAAAAGTTGAAAAAAATTTTTTTTTGGACTTAGTCATTTTTCGGCCTTTATCAGACTTTCAGATAGGGGAAATGTCAGTGAGCGTTCCGATTTCAGTTCCAGAGCGATTCATCCAATGAGTCCTTGATATTTAGTAGTTTTCAGCCAATTTTCTGGATTTTTGAAAATTTCACTTTTTTTGTGAAAATATCCTCTAAATGAGGGAATAACATGTGTGAGGGTACCCCAGGAGAGTTCCAAATGTGTGTGGGAAGAATATATATCCCACAGGATTAAAATTGAAAAAAGTTGAAAAAATTTTTTATTTTTGTACTTTTTCATTTTTCCGGCGTTTATCAGACTTTCAGATAGGGGAAATGTCAGTGAGCGTTCCGATTTCAGTTCCAGAGCGATTCTCCAGATGAGTCCTTGATATTTAGTCATTTTCAGCCAATATTTTGGATTTTTGAAAATTTCACTTTTTTGTGAAAATATCCACTAAATGAGGGAATAATACGTGTGAGGGTACCCCAGGAGAGTTCCAAATGTGTGTGGGTAGAATATATATCCCACGGGGGTAAAATTGAAAAAAGTGGAAAAATTTTTTTTTTGGACTTAGTCATTTTTCCGCCGTTTATCAGACTTTCAGATAGGGGAAATGTCAGTGAGCGTTCCGATTTCAGTTCCAGAGCGAGTCGCCCAATGAGTCCTTGATATTTAGTCATTTTCAGCCAATATTTTGGATTTTTGAAAATTTCACTCTTTTGTGAAAATATCCACTAAATGAGGGAATAATATATGTGAGGGTTCCCCAGAAGATTTCCAAATGTGTGTGGATAGAATATATATCCCACGGGGGTAAAATTGAAAAAAGTTGAAAAATTTTTTTTTTTGGACTTAGTCATTTTTCCGGCGTTTATCAGACTTTCAGATAGGGGAAATGTCAGTGAGCGTTCCGATTTCAGTTCCAGAGTGAGTCGCCCAATGAGTCCTTGATATTTAGTCGTTTTCAGCCAATATTTTGGATTTTTGAAAATTTCACTTTTTTGTGAAAATATCCACTAAATAACGTAATAATATATGTGAGGGTACCCCAGGAGAGTTCCAAATGTGTGTGGGTAGAATATATATCCCACGGGGGTAAAATTGAAAAAAGTTGAACAAATTTTTTTTTTGGACTTAGTCATTTTTCTGCCGTTTATCAGACTTTCAGATAGGGGAAATGTCAGTGAGCGTTCTGATTTCAGTTCCAGAGCGATTCGTCCAATCAGTCCTTGATATTTAGTCGTTTTCAGCCATTTTTCTGGATTTTTGAAAATATTACTTTTTTGTGAAAATATCCACTAAATGAGGAAATAATATGTGTGAGGGTACCCCAGGAGAGTTCCAAATGTGTGTGGGTAGAATTTATATCCCACGGGGGTAAAATTGAAAAAAGTTGAAATTTTTTTTTTGTACTTAGTCATTTTTCCGCCGTTTATCAGAATTTCAGATAGGGGAAATGTCAGTGAGCATTCCGATTTCAGTACCAGAGCGATTCGCCCAATCAGTCCTTGATATTTAGTCGTTTTCAGCCAATTTTCTGGATTTTTGAAAATTTCACTTTTTTTTTGAAAATATCCACTAAATGAGGGAATAATATATGTGAGGGTACCCCAAGAGAGTTCCAAATGTGTGTGGGTAGAATATATATCCCACAGGATTAAAATTGAAAAAAGTTGAAAAAATTTTTTATTTTTGTACTTTTTCATTTTTTCGGCGTTTATCAGACTTTCAGATAGGGGAAATGTCAGTGAGCATTCCAATTTCAGTTCCAGAGCGATTCCCCGGATGAGTCCTTGATATTTAGTCGTTTTCAGTCAATATTTTGGATTTTTGAAAATTTCACTTTTTTGTGAAAATATCCACTAAATGAGGGAATAATATATGTGAGGGTACCCCAGGAGAGTTCCAAATGTGTGTGGGTAGAATATATATCCCACGGGGGTAATATTTAAAAAAGTTGAAAAATTTTTTTTTTTGGACTTAGTCATTTTTCCGGCGTTTATCAGACTTTCAGATAGGGGAAATGTCAGTGAGCGTTCCGATTTCAGTTCCAGAGCGAGTCGCCCAATGAGTCTTTGATATTTAGTCGTTTTCAGCCAATATTTTGGATTTTTGAAAATTTCACTTTTTTGTGAAAATATCCACTAAATGAGGGAATAATATATGTGAGGGTACCCCAGGAGAGTTCCAAATGTGTGTGGGTAGAATATATATCCCACGGGGGTAAAATTGAAAAAAGTTGAAAAAATTTTTTTTTTGGACTTAGTCATTTTTCCGGCGTTTATCAGACTTTCAGATAGGGGAAATGTCAGTGAGCGTTCTGATTTCAGTTCCAGAGCGATTCGCCCAATGAGTCCTTGATATTTAGTCGTTTTCAGCCAATTTTCTGGATTTTTGAAAATTTCACTTTTTTTGTGAAAATATCCACTAAATGAGGGAATAATATGTGTGAGGGTACCCCAGGAGAGTTCCAAATGTGTGTGGGTAGAATATATATCCCACGAGGGTAAAATTGAAAAAAGTTGAAAAAAATTTTTTTTTGGACTTAGTCATTTTTCGGCCTTTATCAGACTTTCAGATAGGGGAAATGTCAGTGAGCGTTCCGATTTCAGTTCCAGAGCGATTCATCCAATGAGTCCTTGATATTTAGTAGTTTTCAGCCAATTTTCTGGATTTTTGAAAATTTCACTTTTTTTGTGAAAATATCCTCTAAATGAGGGAATAACATGTGTGAGGGTACCCCAGGAGAGTTCCAAATGTGTGTGGGAAGAATATATATCCCACAGGATTAAAATTGAAAAAAGTTGAAAAAATTTTTTATTTTTGTACTTTTTCATTTTTCCGGCGTTTATCAGACTTTCAGATAGGGGAAATGTCAGTGAGCGTTCCGATTTCAGTTCCAGAGCGATTCTCCAGATGAGTCCTTGATATTTAGTCATTTTCAGCCAATATTTTGGATTTTTGAAAATTTCACTTTTTTGTGAAAATATCCACTAAATGAGGGAATAATACGTGTGAGGGTACCCCAGGAGAGTTCCAAATGTGTGTGGGTAGAATATATATCCCACGGGGGTAAAATTGAAAAAAGTGGAAAAATTTTTTTTTTGGACTTAGTCATTTTTCCGCCGTTTATCAGACTCAGATAGGGGAAATGTCAGTGAGCGTTCCGATTTCAGTTCCAGAGCGAGTCGCCCAATGAGTCCTTGATATTTAGTCATTTTCAGCCAATATTTTGGATTTTTGAAAATTTCACTCTTTTGTGAAAATATCCACTAAATGAGGGAATAATATATGTGAGGGTACCCCAGGAGAGTTCCAAATGTGTGTGGGTAGAATATATATCCCACGGGGGTAAAATGGAAAAAAGTTTAAAAAATTTTTTTTTTGGACTTAGTCATTTTTCCGGCGTTTATCAGACTTTCAGATTGGGGAAATGTCAGTGAGCGTTCTGATTTCAGTTCCAGAGCGATTCGCCCAATGAGTCCTTGATATTTAGTCGTTTTCAGCCAATTTTCTGGATTTTTGAAAATTTCACTTTTTTTGTGAAAATATCCACTAAATGAGGGAATAATATGTGTGAGGGTACCCCAGGAGAGTTCCAAATGTGTGTGGGTAGAATATATATCCCACGAGGGTAAAATTGAAAAAAGTTGAAAAAAATTTTTTTTTGGACTTAGTCATTTTTCGGCCTTTATCAGACTTTCAGATAGGGGAAATGTCAGTGAGCATTCCGATTTCAGTTCCAGAGCGATTCATCCAATGAGTCCTTGATATTTAGTAGTTTTCAGCCAATTTTCTGGATTTTTGAAAATTTCACTTTTTTTGTGAAAATATCCTCTAAATGAGGGAATAACATGTGTGAGGGTACCCCAGGAGAGTTCCAAATGTGTGTGGGAAGAATATATATCCCACAGGATTAAAATTGAAAAAAGTTGAAAAAATTTTTTATTTTTGTACTTTTTCATTTTTCCGGCGTTTATCAGACTTTCAGATAGGGGAAATGTCAGTGAGCGTTCCGATTTCAGTTCCAGAGCGATTCTCCAGATGAGTCCTTGATATTTAGTCATTTTCAGCCAATATTTTGGATTTTTGAAAATTTCACTTTTTTGTGAAAATATCCACTAAATGAGGGAATAATACGTGTGAGGGTACCCCAGGAGAGTTCCAAATGTGTGTGGGTAGAATATATATCCCACGGGGGTAAATTTGAAAAAAGTGGAAAAATTTTTTTTTTGGACTTAGTTATTTTTCCGCCGTTTATCAGACTTTCAGATAGGGGAAATGTCAGTGAGCGTTCCGATTTCAGTTCCAGAGCGAGTCGCCCAATGAGTCCTTGATATTTAGTCATTTTCAGCCAATATTTTGGATTTTTGAAAATTTCACTCTTTTGTGAAAATATCCACTAAATGAGGGAATAATATATGTGAGGGTTCCCGAGAAGATTTCCAAATGTGTGTGGATAGAATATATATTCCACGGGGGTAAAATTGAAAAAAGTTGAAAAATTTTTTTTTTTGGACTTAGTCATTTTTCCGGCGTTTATCAGACTTTCAGATAGGGGAAATGTCAGTGAGCGTTCCGATTTCAGTTCCAGAGTGAGTCGCCCAATGAGTCCTTGATATTTAGTCGTTTTCAGCCAATATTTTGGATTTTTGAAAATTTAACTTTTTTGGGAAAATATCCACTAAATAACGGAATAATATATGTGAGGGTACCCCAGGAGAGTTCCAAATGTGTGTGGGTAGAATATATATCCCACGGGGGTAAAATTGAAAAAAGTTGAACAAATTTTTTTTTTGGACTTAGTCATTTTTCTGCCGTTTATCAGACTTTCAGATAGGGGAAATGTCAGTGAGCGTTCCGATTTCAGTTCCAGAGCGATTCGTCCAATCAGTCCTTGATATTTAGTCGTTTTCAGCCATTTTTCTGGATTTTTGAAAATGTTACTTTTTTTGTGAAAATATCCACTAAATGAGGAAATAATATGTGTGAGGGTACACCAGGAGAGTTCCAAATGTGTGTGGGTAGAATATATATCCCACGGGGGTAAAATTGAAAAAAGTTGAAATTTTTTTTTTTGTACTTAGTCATTTTTCCGCCGTTTATCAGAATTTCAGATAGGGGAAATGTCAGTGAGTATTCCGATTTCAGCACCAGAGCGATTCGCCCAATCAGTCCTTGATATTTAGTCGTTTTCAGCCAATTTTCTGGATTTTTGAAAATTTCACTTTTTTTTTGAAAATATCCACTAAATGAGGGAATAATATATGTGAGGGTACGCCAAGAGAGTTCCAAATGTGTGTGGGTAGAATATATATCCCACAGGATTAAAATTGAAAAAAGTTGAAAAAATTTTTTATTTTTGTACTTTTTCATTTTTTCGGCGTTTATCAGACTTTCAGATAGGGGAAATGTCAGTGAGCATTCCAATTTCAGTTCCAGAGCGATTCCCCGGATGAGTCCTTGATATTTAGTCGTTTTCAGTCAATATTTTGGATTTTTGAAAATTTCACTTTTTTGTGAAAATATCCACTAAATGAGGGAATAATATATGTGAGGGTACCCCAGGAGAGTTCCAAATGTGTGTGGGTAGAATATATATCCCACGGGGGTAAAATTGAAAAAAGTTGAACAAATTTTTTTTTTGGACTTAGTCATTTTTTCGCCGTTTATCAGACTTTCAGATAGGGGAAATGTCAGTGAGCATTCCGATTTCAGTTCCAGAGCGATTCTCCCAATGAGTCCTTGATATTTAGTAGTTTTCAGCCAATTTTCTGGATTTTTGAAAATTTCACTTTTTTGTGAAAATATCGACTAAATGAGGGAATAATATATGTGAGGGTACCCCAGGAGAGTTCCAAATGTGTGTGGGTAGAATATATATCCAACGGGGGTAAAATTGAAAAAAGTTGAATTTTTTTTTTATTTTTGTACTTTTTCTGGCGTTTTTCAGACTTTCAGATAGGGGAAATGTCAGTGAGCATTCCAATTTCAGTTCCAGAGCGAGTCGCCCAATGAGTCCTTGATATTTAGTAGTTTTCAGCCAATATTTTGGATTTTTGAAAATTTAACTTTTTTGTGAAAATATCCACTAAATGAGGGAATAATATATGTGAGGGTACCCCAGGAGAGTTCCAAATGTGTGTGGGTAGAATATATATCCCACGGGGGTAAAATTGAAAAAAGTTGAACAAATTTTTTTTTTGGACTTAGTCATTTTTCCGCCGTTTATCAAACTTTCAGATAGGGGAAATATCAGTGAGCATTCCGATTTCAGTTCCAGAGCGATTCGTCCAATAAGTCCTTGATATTTAGTCGTTTTCAGCCAATTTTCTGGATTTTTTAAAATTTCACTTTTTTGTGAAAATATCCACTAAATGAGGGAATAATATATGTGAGGGTACCCCAGGAGAGTTCCAAATGTGTTTGGGTAGAATATTTATCCCACGGGGGTAAAATTGAAAAAGTTGAAAAATTTTTTTTTGGACTTAGTCATTTTTCCGGCGTTTATCAGACTTGCAGATAGTTGAAATGTCAGTGAGCGTTCCGATTTCAGTTCCAGAGCGAGTCGCCCAATGAGTCCTTGATATTTAGTCGTTTTCAGCCAATATTTTGGATTTTTGAAAATTTCACTTTTTTGTGAAAATATCCACTAAATGAGGGAATAGTATATGTGAGGGTACCCCAGGAGAGTTCCAAATGTGTGTGGGTAGAATATATATCCCACGGGGGTAAAATTGAAAAAAGTTGAACAAATTTTTTTTTTGGACTTAGTCATTTTTCTGCCGTTTATCAGACTTTCAGATAGGGGAAATGTCAGTGAGCGTTCCGATTTCAGTTCCAGAGCGATTCGTCCAATCAGTCCTTGATATTTAGTCGTTTTCAGCCATTTTTCTGGATTTTTGAAAATGTTACTTTTTTTGTGAAAATATCCACTAAATGAGGAAATAATATGTGTGAGGGTACCCCAGGAGAGTTCCAAATGTGTGTGGGTAGAATATATATCCCACAGGATTAAAATTGAAAAAAGTTGAAAAAATTTTTTATTTTTGTACTTTTTCATTTTTTCGGCGTTTATCAGACTTTCAGATAGGGGAAATGTCAGTGAGTGTTCCGATTTCAGTTCCAGAGTGATTCCCCGGATGAGTCCTTGATATTTAGTTATTTTCAGCCAATATTTTGGATTTTTGAAAATTTCACTCTTTTGTGAAAATATCCACTAAATGAGGGAATAATATATGTGAGGGTACCCCAGGAGAGTTCCAAATGTGTGTGGGTAGAATATATATCCCACGGGGGTAAAATTGAAAAAAGTTGAACAAATTTTTTTTTTGGACTTAGTCATTTTTCTGCCGTTTATCAGACTTTCAGATAGGGGAAATGTCAGTGACCGTTCCGATTTCAGTTCCAGAGCGATACGTCCAATCAGTCCTTGATATTTAGTCGTTTTTAGCCAATTTTCTGGATTTTTGAAAATGTTACTTTTTTTGTGAAAATATCCACTAAATGAGGGAATAATATATGTGAGGGTTCCCCAGGAGATTTCCAAATGTGTGTGGATAGAATATATATCCCACGGGGGTAAAATTGAAAAAAGTTGAAAAATTTTTTTTTTTGGACTTAGTCATTTTTCCGGCGTTTATCAGACTTTCAGATAGGGGAAATGTCAGTGAGCGTTCCGATTTCATTTCCAGAGCGATTCGCCCAATGAGTCCTTGATATTTAGTCATTTTCAGCCAATATTTTGGATTTTTGAAAATTTCACTCTTTTGTGAAAATATCCACTAAATGAGGGAATAATATATGTGAGGGTTCCCCAGGAGATTTCCAAATGTGTGTGGATAGAATATATATCCCACGGGGGTAAAATTGAAAAAAGTTGAAAAATTTTTTTTTTTGGACTTAGTCATTTTTCCGGCGTTTATCAGACTTTCAGATAGGGGAAATATCAGTGAGCGTTCCGATTTCAGTTCCAGAGTGAGTCGCCCAATGAGTCCTTGATATTTAGTCGTTTTCAGCCAATATTTTGGATTTTTGAAAATTTCACTTTTTTGTGAAAATATCCACTAAATAACGGAATAATATATGTGAGGGTACCCCAGGAGAGTTCCAAATGTGTGTGGGTAGAATATATATCCCACGGGGGTAAAATTGAAAAAAGTTGAACAAATTTTTTTTTTGGACTTAGTCATTTTTCTGCCGTTTATCAGACTTTCAGATAGGGGAAATGTCAGTGAGCGTTCCGATTTCAGTTCCAGAGCGATTCGTCCAATCAGTCCTTGATATTTAGTCGTTTTCAGCCATTTTTCTGGATTTTTGAAAATGTTACTTTTTTTGTGAAAATATCCACTAAATGAGGAAATAATATGTGTGAGGGTACCCCAGGAGAGTTCCAAATGTGTGTGGGTAGAATATATATCCCACAGGATTAAAATTGAAAAAAGTTGAAAAAATTTTTTATTTTTGTACTTTTTCATTTTTTCGGCGTTTATCAGACTTTCAGATAGGGGAAATGTCAGTGAGCATTCCAATTTCAGTTCCAGAGCGATTCCCCGGATGAGTCCTTGATATTTAGTCGTTTTCAGTCAATATTTTGGATTTTTGAAAATTTCACTTTTTTGTGAAAATATCCACTAAATGAGGGAATAATATATGTGAGGGTACCCCAGGAGAGTTCCAAATGTGTGTGGGTAGAATATATATCCCACGGGGGTAAAATTGAAAAAAGTTGAACAAATTTTTTTTTTGGACTTAGTCATTTTTTCGCCGTTTATCAGACTTTCAGATAGGGGAAATGTCAGTGAGCATTCCGATTTCAGTTCCAGAGCGATTCTCCCAATGAGTCCTTGATATTTAGTAGTTTTCAGCCAATTTTCTGGATTTTTGAAAATTTCACTTTTTTGTGAAAATATCCACTAAATGAGGGAATAATATATGTGAGGGTACCCCAGGAGAGTTCCAAATGTGTGTGGGTAGAATATATATCCAATGGGGGTAAAATTGAAAAAAGTTGAAAATTTTTTTTATTTTTGTACTTTTTCTGGCGTTTTTCAGACTTTCAGATAGGGGAAATGTCAGTGAGCATTCCGATTTCAGTTCCAGAGCGAGTCGCCCAATGAGTCCTTGATATTTAGTCGTTCTCAGCCAATATTTTGGATTTTTGAAAATTTAACTTTTTTGTGAAAATATCCACTAAATGAGGGAATAATATATGTGAGGGTACCCCAGGAGAGTTCCAAATGTGTGTGGGTAGAATATATATCCCACGGGGGTAAAATTGAAAAAAGTTGAACAAATTTTTTTTTTGGACTTAGTCATTTTTCCGCCGTTTATCAAACTTTCAGATAGGGGAAATGTCAGTGAGCATTCCGATTTCAGTTCCAGAGCGATTCGTCCAATAAGTCCTTGATATTTAGTCGTTTTCAGCCAATTTTCTGGATTTTTGAAAATTTCACTTTTTTGTGAAAATATCCACTAAATGAGGGAATAATATATGTGAGGGTACCCCAGGAGAGTTCCAAATGTGTTTGGGTAGAATATTTATCCCACGGGGGTAAAATTGAAAAAGTTGAAAAATTTTTTTTTTGGACTTAGTCATTTTTCCGGCGTTTATCAAACTTGCAGATAGGGGAAATGTCAGTGAGCGTTCCGATTTCAGTTCCAGAGCGATTCGTCCAATCAGTCCTTGATATTTAGTCATTTTCAGCCAATTTTCTGGATTTTTGAAAATTTCACTTTTTTTGTGAAAATATCCACTAAATGAGGGAATAATATGTGTGAGGGTACCCCAGGAGAGTTCCAAATGTGTGTGGGTAGAATATATATCCCACGGGATTAAAATTGAAAAAAGTTGAAAAAAAATTTAATTTTTGTATTTTTTTTATTCCGGCGTTTATCAGTCTTTCAAATAGGGGAAATGTCAGTGAGTGTTCCGATTTCATTTCCAAAGCGATTCTCCGGATGAGTGCTTGATATTTAGTCATTTTCAGCCAATATTTTGGATTTTTGAAAATTTCACTTTTTTGTGAAAATATCCACTAAATGAGGGAATAATATATGTGAGGGTACCCCAGGAGAGTTCCAGATGTGTGTGGGTAGAATATATATCCCACGGGGGTAAATTTGAAAAAAGTTGAACAAATTTTTTTTTTGGACTTAGTCATTTTTCCGGCGTTTATCAGACTTTCAGATAGGGGAAATGTCAGTGAGCGTTCCGATTTCAGTTCCAGAGCGAGTCGCCCAATGAGTCCTTGATATTTAGTCGTTTTCAGTCAATATTTTGGATTTTTGAAAATTTCACTTTTTTTTGAAAATATCCACTAAATGAGGGAATAATATATGTGAGGGTACCCCAGGAGAGTTCCAAATGTGTGTGGGTAGAATATATATCCCACGGGGGTAAAATTGAAAAAAGTTGAACAAATTTTTTTTTTGGACTTAGTCATTTTTCCGCCGTTTATCAGACTTTCAGATAGGGGAAATGTCAGTGAGCGTTCCGATTTCAGTTCCAGAATGCTTCGCCCAATCAGTGCTTGATATTTAGTCGTTTTCAGCCAATTTTCTGGATTTTTGAAAATTTCATTTTTTTTGTGAAAATATCCACTAAATGAGGGAATAATATGTGTGAGGCTACCCCAGGAGAGTTCCAAATGTGTGGGGGTAGAATATATATCCCACGGGGGTAAAATTGAAAAAAGTTGAAAAAAATTTTTTTTTTGGACTTAGTCATTTTTCCGCCGTTTATCAGACTTTCAGATAGGGGAAATGTCAGTGAGCATTCCGATTTCAGTTCCAGAGCGATTCGCCCAATCAGTCCTTGATATTTAGTCGTTTTCAGCCAATTTTCTGGATTTTTGAAAATTTCACTTTTTTTGTGAAAATATCCACTAAATGAGGGAATAATATGTGTGAGGGTACCCCAGGAGAGTTCCAAATGTGTGTGGGTAGAATATATATCCCACGGGGGTAAAATTGAAAAAAGTTGAAAACATTTTTTTTTTGGACTTAGTCATTTTTCGGCGTTTATCAGACTTTCAGATAGGGGAAATGTCAGTGAGCGTTCCGATTTCAGTTCCAGAGCGATTCGTCCAATGAGTCCTTGATATTTAGTCGTTTTCAGCCAATTTTCTGGATTTTTGAAAATTTCACTTTTTTGTGAAAATATCCTCTAAATGAGGGAATAACATGTGTGAGGGTACCCCAGGAGAGTTCCAAATGTGTGTGGGTAGAATATATATCCCACAGGATTAAAATTGAAAAAAGTTGAAAATTTTTTTTATTTTTGTACTTTTTCATTTTTCTGGCGTTTATCAGACTTTCAGATAGGGGAAATGTCAGTGAGCGTTCCGATTTCAGTTCCAGAGCGATTCTCCGGATGAGTCCTTGATATTTAGTCATTTTCAGCCAATATTTTGGATTTTTGAAAATTTCACTTTTTTGTGAAAATATCCACTAAATGAGGGAATAATATATGTAAGGGTACCCCAGGAGAGTTCCAAATGTGTGTGGGTAGAATATATATCCCACGGGGGTAAAATTGAAAAAAGTTGAACAAATTTTTTTTTGGACTTAGTCATTTTTCCGCCGTTTATCAGACTTTCAGATAGGGGAAATGTCAGTGAGCGTTCCGATTTCAGTTCCAGAGCGATTCGTCCAATAAGTCCTTGATATTTATTCGTTTTCAGCCAATTTTCTGTATTTTTGAAAATTTCATTTTTTTTGTGAAAATATCCACTAAATGAGGGAATAATATGTGTGAGGGTACCCCAGGAGAGTTCCAAATGTGTGTGGGTAGAATATATATCCCACGGGGGTAAAATTGAAAAAAGTTGAACAAATTTTTTTTTTGGACTTAGTCATTTTTCCGCCGTTTATCAGACTTTCAGATAGGGGAAATGTCAGTGAGCGTTCCGATTTCAGTTCCAGAATGCTTCGCCCAATCAGTGCTTGATATTTAGTCGTTTTCAGCCAATTTTCTGGATTTTTGAAAATTTCACTTTTTTTGTGAAAATATCCACTAAATGAGGGAATAATATGTGTGAGGCTACCCCAGGAGAGTTCCAAATATGTGGGGGTAGAATATATATCCCACGGGGGTAAAATTGAAAAAAGTTGAAAAAAATTTTTTTTTTTGGACTTAGTCATTTTTCCGCCGTTTATCAGACTTTCAGATAGGGGAAATGTCAGTGAGCATTCCGATTTCAGTTCCAGAGCGATTCGCCCAATCAGTCCTTGATATTTAGTCGTTTTCAGCCAATTTTCTGGATTTTTGAAAATTTCACTTTTTTTGTGAAAATATCCACTAAATGAGGGAATAATATGTGTGAGGGTACCCCAGGAGAGTTCCAAATGTGTGTGGGTAGAATATATATCCCACGGGGGTAAAATTGAAAAAAGTTGAAAACATTTTTTTTTTGGACTTAGTCATTTTTCGGCGTTTATCAGACTTTCAGATAGGGGAAATGTCAGTGAGCGTTCCGATTTCAGTTCCAGAGCGATTCGTCCAATGAGTCCTTGATATTTAGTCGTTTTCAGCCAATTTTCTGGATTTTTGAAAATTTCACTTTTTTGTGAAAATATCCTCTAAATGAGGGAATAACATGTGTGAGGGTACCCCAGGAGAGTTCCAAATGTGTGTGGGTAGAATATATATCCCACAGGATTAAAATTGAAAAAAGTTGAAAAATTTTTTTATTTTTGTACTTTTTCATTTTTCTGGCGTTTATCAGACTTTCAGATAGGGGAAATGTCAGTGAGCGTTCCGATTTCAGTTCCAGAGCGATTCTCCGGATGAGTCCTTGATATTTAGTCATTTTCAGCCAATATTTTGGATTTTTGAAAATTTCACTTTTTTGTGAAAATATCCACTAAATGAGGGAATAATATATGTAAGGGTACCCCAGGAGAGTTCCAAATGTGTGTGGGTAGAATATATATCCCACGGGGGTAAAATTGAAAAAAGTTGAACAAATTTTTTTTTTGGACTTAGTCATTTTTCCGCCGTTTATCAGACTTTCAGATAGGGGAAATGTCAGTGAGCGTTCCGATTTCAGTTCCAGAGCGATTCGTCCAATAAGTCCTTGATATTTATTCGTTTTCAGCCAATTTTCTGTATTTTTGAAAATTTCACTTTTTTTGTGAAAATATCCACTAAATGAGGGAATAATATGTGTGAGGGTACCCCAGGAGAGTTCCAAATGTGTGTGGGTAGAATATATATCCCACGGGGGTAAAATTGAAAAAAGTTGAAATTTTTTTTTTTTGTACTTAGTCATTTTTCCGCCGTTTATCACACTTTCAGATAGGGGAAATGTCAGTGAGCATTCCGATTTCAGTACCAGAGCGATTCGCCCAATCAGTCCTTGATATTTAGTCGTTTTCAGCCAATTTTCTGGATTTTTGAAAATTTCACTTTTTTTTGAAAATATCCACTAAATGAGGGAATAATATATGTGAGGGTACCCCAAGAGAGTTCCAAATGTGTGTGGGTAGAATATATATCCCACGGGGGTAAAATTGAAAAATTTTTTTTTTTGGACTTAGTCATTTTTCCGACGTTTATCAGACTTTCAGATAGGGGAAATGTCAGTGAGCATTCCGATTTCAGTTCCAGAGCGATTCGCCCAATGAGTCCTTGATATAAAGTCGTTTTCAGCCAATTTTCTGGATTTTTGAACATTTCATTTTTTTGTGAAAATATCCTCTAAATGAGGGAATAACATGTGTGAGGGTACCCCAGGAGAGTTCCAAATGTGTGTGGGTAGAATATATATCCCACAGGATTAAAATTGAAAAAAGTTGAAAAAAAATTTTATTTTTGTACTTTTTCATTTTTCCGGCATTTATCAGACTTTCAGATAGGGGAAATGTCAGTGAGCGTTCCGATTTCAGTTCCAGAGCGATTCTCCGGATGAGTCCTTGATATTTAGTCATTTTCAGCCAATATTTTGGATTTTTGAAAATTTCACTCTTTTGTGAAAATATTCACTAAATGAGGGAATAATATATGTGAGGGTACCCCAGGAAAGTTCCAAATGTGTGTGGGTAGAATATATATCCCACGGGGGTAAAATTGAAAAAAGTTGAACAAATTTTTTTTTTGGACTTAGTAATTTTTCCGCCGTTTATCAGACTTTCAGATAGGGGAAATGTCAGTGAGCGTTCCGATTTCAGTTCCAGAGCGATTCGTCCAATCAGTCCTTGATATTTAGTCGTTTTCAGCCAATTTTCAGGATTTTTGAAAATGTTACTTTTTTTGTGAAAATATCCACTAAATGAGGAAATAATATGTGTGAGGGTACCCCAGGAGAGTTCCAAATGTGTGTGGGTAGAATATATATCCCACGGGGGTAAAATTGAAAAAAGTTTAAAACATTTTTTTTTGGACTTAGTCATTTTTCCGCCGTTTATCAGACTTTCAGATAGGGGAAATGTCAGTGAGCGTTCCGATTTCATTTCCAGAGCGATTCGCCCAATGAGTCCTTGATATTTAGTCATTTTCAGCCAATATTTTGGATTTTTGAAAATTTCACTCTTTTGTGAAAATATCCACTAAATGAGGGAATAATATATGTGAGGGTACCCCAGGAGAGTTCCAAATGTGTGTGGGTAGAATATATATCCCACGGGGGTAAAATTGAAAAAATTTTTTTTTTGGACTTAGTCATTTTTCCGGCGTTTATCAGACTTTCAGATAGGGGAAATGTCAGTGAGCATTCCGATTTCAGTTCCAGAGCGATTCTCCGGATGAGTCCTTGATATTTAGTCATTTTCAGCCAATATTTTGGATTTTTGAAAATTTCACTTTTTTGTGAAAATATCCACTAAATGAGGGAATAATATATGTGAGGGTACCCCAGGAGAGTTCCAAATGTGTGTGGGTAGAATATATATCCCACGGGGGTAAAATTGAAAAAAGTTGAAAAAATTTTTTTTTTGGACTTAGTCATTTTTCCGGCGTTTATCAGACTTTCAGATAGGGGAAATGTCAGTGAGCGTTCCGATTTCAGTTCCAGAGCGATTCGCCCAATGAGTTCTTGATATTTAGTCGTTTTCAGCCAATTTTCTGGATTTTTGAAAATTTCACTTTTTTTGTGAAAATATCCACTAAATGAGGGAATAATATGTGCGAGGGTTTCCCAGGAGAGTTCCAAATGTATGTGGGTAGAATATATATCCCACGGGGGTAAAATTGAAAAAATTTTTTTTTTGGACTTAGTCATTTTTCGGCGTTTATCAGACTTTCAGATAGGGGAAATGTCAGTGAGCATTCCGATTTCAGTTCCAGAGCGATTCGCCCAATGAGTCCTTGATATTTAGTCGTTTTCAGTCAATATTTTGGATTTTTGAAAATTTCACTTTTTTTTGAAAATATCCACTAAATGAGGGAATAATATATGTGAGGGTACCCCAGGAGAGTTCCAAATGTGTGTGGGTAGAATATATATCCCACGGGGGTAAAATTGAAAAAAGTTGTACAAATTTTTTTTTTGGACTTAGTCATTTTTCCGCCGTTTATCAGACTTTCAGATAGGGGAAATGTCAGTGAGCGTTCCGATTTCAGTTCCAGAACGCTTCGCCCAATCAGTGCTTGATATTTAGTCGTTTTCAGCCAATTTTCTGGATTTTTGAAAATTTCACTTTTTTTGTGAAAATATCCACTAAATGAGGGAATAATATGTGTGAGGCTACCCCAGGAGAGTTCCAAATGTGTGGGGGTAGAATATATATCCCACGGGGGTAAAATTGAAAAAAGTTGAAAAAAATTTTTTTTTTGGACTTAGTCATTTTTCCACCGTTTATCAGACTTTCAGATAGGGGAAATGTCAGTGAGCATTCCGATTTCAGTTCCAGAGCGATTCGCCCAATCAGTCCTTGATATTTAGTCGTTTTCAGCCAATTTTCTGGATTTTTGAAAATTTCACTTTTTTTGTGAAAATATTCACTAAATGAGGGAATAATATGTGTGAGGGTACCCCAGGAGAGTTCCAAATGTGTGTGGGTAAAATATATATCCCACGGGGGTAAAATTGAAAAAAGTTGAAAACATTTTTTTTTTGGACTTAGTCATTTTTCGGCGTTTATCAGACTTTCAGATAGGGGAAATGTCAGTGAGCGTTCCGATTTCAGTTCCAGAGCGATTCGTCCAATGAGTCCTTGATATTTAGTCGTTTTCAGCCAATTTTCTGGATTTTTGAAAATTTCACTTTTTTGTGAAAATATCCTCTAAATGAGGGAATAACATGTGTGAGGGTACCCCAGGAGAGTTCCAAATGTGTGTGGGTAGAATATATATCCCACAGGATTAAAATTGAAAAAAGTTGAAATTTTTTTTTATTTTTGTACTTTTTCATTTTTCTGGCGTTTATCAGACTTTCAGATAGGGGAAATGTCAGTGAGCGTTCCGATTTCAGTTCCAGAGCGATTCTCCGGATGAGTCCTTGATATTTAGTCATTTTCAGCCAATATTTTGGATTTTTGAAAATTTCACTTTTTTGTGAAAATATCCACTAAATGAGGGAATAATATGTGTGAGGGTACCCCAGGAGAGTTCCAAATGTGTGTGGGTAGAATATATATCCCACGGGGGTAAAATTGAAAAAAGTTGAAATTTTTTTTTTTTGTACTTAGTCATTTTTCCGCCGTTTATCAGACTTTCAGATAGGGGAAATGTCAGTGAGCATTCCGATTTCAGTACCAGAGCGATTCGCCCAATCAGTCCTTGATATTTAGTCGTTTTCAGCCAATTTTCTGGATTTTTGAAAATTTCACTTTTTTTTTGAAAATATCCACTAAATGAGGGAATAATATATGTGAGGGTACCCCAAGAGAGTTCCAAATGTGTGTGGGTAGAATATATATCCCACGGGGGTAAAATAGAAAAAATATTTTTTTTGGACTTAGTCATTTTTCCGACGTTTATCAGACTTTCAGATAGGGGAAATGTCAGTGAGCATTCCGATTTCAGTTCCAGAGCGATTCGTCCAATCAGTCCTTGATATTTAGTCGTTTTCAGCCAATTTTCTGGATTTTTGAAAATGTTACTTTTTTTGTGAAAATATCCACTAAATGAGGAAATAATATGTGTGAGGTACCCCAGGAGAGTTCCAAATGTGTGTGGGTAGAATATATATCCCACGGGGGTAAAATTGAAAAAAGTTTAAAACATTTTTTTTTGGACTTAGTCATTTTTCCGCCGTTTATCAGACTTTCAGATAGGGGAAATGTCAGTGAGCGTTCCGATTTCATTTCCAGAGCGATTCGCCCAATGAGTCCTTGATATTTAGTCATTTTCAGCCAATATTTTGGATTTTTGAAAATTTCACTCTTTTGTGAAAATATCCACTAAATGAGGGAATAATATATGTGAGGGTACCCCAGGAGAGTTCCAAATGTGTGTGGGTAGAATATATATCCCACGGGGGTAAAATTTAAAAAATTTTTTTTTTGGACTTAGTCATTTTTCCGGCGTTTATCAGACTTTCAGATAGGGGAAATGTCAGTGAGCATTCCGATTTCAGTTCCAGAGCGATTCTCCAGATGAGTCCTTGATATTTAGTCGTTTTCAGCCAATTTTCTGGATTTTTGAAAATTTCACTTTTTTTGTGAAAATATCCACTAAATGAGGGAATAATATGTGCGAGGGTTCCCCAGGAGAGTTCCAAATGTATGTGGGTAGAATATATATCCCACGGGGGTAAAATTGAAAAAATTTTTTTTTTGGACTTAGTCATTTTTCGGCGTTTATCAGACTTTCAGATAGGGGAAATGTCAGTGAGCATTCCGATTTCAGTTCCAGAGCGATTCGCCCAATGAGTCCTTGATATTTAGTCGTTTTCAGCCAATTTTCTGGATTTTTGAAAATTTCACTTTTTTGTGAAAATATGCTCTAAATGAGGGAATAACATGTGTGAGGGTACCCCAGGAGAGTTCCAAATGTGTGTGGGTAGAATATATATCCCACAGGATTAAAATTGAAAAAAGTTGAAAAATTTTTTTATTTTTGTACTTTTTCATTTTTCCGGCGTTTATCAGACTTTCAGATAGGGGAAATGTCATTTAGCGTTCCGATTTCAGTTCCAGAGCGATTCTCCGGATGAGTCCTTGATATTTAGTCATTTTCAGCCAATATTTTGGATTTTTGAAAATTTCACTTTTTTGTGAAAATATCCACTAAATGAGGGAATAATAAGTGTGAGGGTACCCCAGGAGAGTTCCAAATGTGTGTGGGTAGAATATATATCCCACGGGGGTAAAATTGAAAAAAGTTGAAAACATTTTTTTTTTGGACTTAGTCATTTTTCCGCCGTTTATCAGACTTTCAGATAGGGGAAATGTCAGTGAGCGTTCCGATTTCAGTTCCAGAGCGATTCGTCCAATAAGTCCTTGATATTTAGTCGTTTTCAGCCAATTTTCTGTATTTTTGAAAATTTCACTTTTTTTGTGAAAATATCCACTAAATGAGGGAATAATATGTGTGAGGGTACCCCAGGAGAGTTCCAAATGTGTGTGGGTAGAATATATATCCCACGGGGGTAAAATTGAAAAAAGTTGAATTTTTTTTTTTTTGTACTTAGTCATTTTTCCGCCGTTTATCAGACTTTCAGATAGGGGAAATGTCAGTAAGCATTCCGATTTCAGTTTCAGAGCGATTCGCCCAATGAGTCCTTGATATAAAGTCGTTTTCAGCCAATTTTCTGGATTTTTGAACATTTCACTTTTTTGTGAAAATATCCTCTAAATAAGGGAATAACATGTGTGAGGGTACCCCAGGAGAGTTCCAAATGTGTGTGGGTAGAATATATATCCCACAGGATTAAAATTGAAAAAAGTTGAAAAAAATTTTTATTTTTGTACTTTTTCATTTTTCCGGCATTTATCAGACTTTCAGATAGGGGAAATGTCAGTGAGCGTTCCGATTTCAGTTCCAGAGCGATTCTCCGGATGAGTCCTTGATATTTAGTCATTTTCAGCCAATATTTTGGATTTTTGAAAATTTCACTTTTTTGTGAAAATATCCACTAAATGAGGGAATAATATATGTAAGGGTACCCCAGGAGAGTTCCAAATGTGTGTGGGTAGAATATATATCCCACGTGGGTAAAATTGAAAAAAGTTGAACAAATTTTTTTTTTGGACTTAGTCATTTTTCCGCCGTTTATCAGACTTTCAGATAGGGGAAATGTCAGTGAGCGTTCCGATTTCAGTTCCAGAGCGATTCGTCCAATAAGTCCTTGATATTTAGTCGTTTTCAGCCAATTTTCTGTATTTTTGAAAATTTCACTTTTTTTGTGAAAATATCCACTAAATGAGGGAATAATATGTGTGAGGGTACCCCAGGAGAGTTCCAAATGTGTGTGGGTAGAATATATATCCCACGGGGGTAAAATTGAAAAAAAGTTGAAATTTTTTTTTTTTGTACTTAGTCATTTTTCCGCCGTTTATCAGACTTTCAGATAGGGGAAATGTCAGTAAGCATTCCGATTTCAGTTTCAGAGCGATTCGCCCAATGAGTCCTTGATATAAAGTCGTTTTCAGCCAATTTTCTGGATTTTTGAACATTTCACTTTTTTGTGAAAATATCCTCTAAATGAGGGAATAACATGTGTGAGGGTACCTCGGGAGAGTTCCAAATGTGTGTGGGTAGAATATATATCCCACAGGATTAAAATTGAAAAAAGTTGAAAAAAATTTTTATTTTTGTACTTTTTCATTTTTCCGGCATTTATCAGACTTTCAGATAGGGGAAATGTCAGTGAGCGTTCCGATTTCAGTTCCAGAGCGATTCTCCGGATGAGTCCTTGATATTTAGTCATTTTCAGCCAATATTTTGGATTTTTGAATATTTCACTCTTTTGTGAAAATATCCACTAAATGAGGGAATAATATATGTGAGGGTACCCCAGGAGAGTTCCAAATGTGTGTGGGTAGAATATATATCCCACGGGGGTAAAATTGAAAAAAGTTGAACAAATTTTTTTTTTTGGACTTAGTAATTTTTCCGCCGTTTATCAGACTTTCAGATAGGGGAAATGTCAGTGAGCGTTCCGATTTCAGTTCCAGAGCGATTCGTCCAATCAGTCCTTGATATTTAGTCGTTTTCAGCCAATTTTCTGTATTTTTGAAAATTTCACTTTTTTTGTGAAAATATCCACTAAATGAGGGAATAATATGTGTGAGGGTACCCCAGGAGAGTTCCAAATGTGTGTGGGTAGAATATATATCCCACGGGGGTAAAATTGAAAAAAAGTTGAAATTTTTTTTTTTTGTACTTAGTCATTTTTCCGCCGTTTATCAGACTTTCAGATAGGGGAAATGTCAGTAAGCATTCCGATTTCAGTTTCAGAGCGATTCGCCCAATGAGTCCTTGATATAAAGTCGTTTTCAGCCAATTTTCTGGATTTTTGAACATTTCACTTTTTTGTGAAAATATCCTCTAAATGAGGGAATAACATGTGTGAGGGTACCTCGGGAGAGTTCCAAATGTGTGTGGGTAGAATATATATCCCACAGGATTAAAATTGAAAAAAGTTGAAAAAAATTTTTATTTTTGTACTTTTTCATTTTTCCGGCATTTATCAGACTTTCAGATAGGGGAAATGTCAGTGAGCGTTCCGATTTCAGTTCCAGAGCGATTCTCCGGATGAGTCCTTGATATTTAGTCATTTTCAGCCAATATTTTGGATTTTTGAATATTTCACTCTTTTGTGAAAATATCCACTAAATGAGGGAATAATATATGTGAGGGTACCCCAGGAGAGTTCCAAATGTGTGTGGGTAGAATATATATCCCACGGGGGTAAAATTGAAAAAAGTTGAACAAATTTTTTTTTTTGGACTTAGTAATTTTTCCGCCGTTTATCAGACTTTCAGATAGGGGAAATGTCAGTGAGCGTTCCGATTTCAGTTCCAGAGCGATTCGTCCAATCAGTCCTTGATATTTAGTCGTTTTCAGCCAATTTTCTGGATTTTTGAAAATGTTACTTTTTTTGTGAAAATATCCACTAAATGAGGAAATAATATGTGTGAGGGTACCCCAGGAGAGTTCCAAATGTGTGTGGGTAGAATATATATCCCACGGGGGTAAAATTGAAAAAAGTTTAAAACATTTTTTTTTGGACTTAGTCATTTTTCCGCCGTTTATCAGACTTTCAGATAGGGGAAATGTCAGTGAGCGTTCCGATTTCATTTCCAGAGCGATTCGCCCAATGAGTCCTTGATATTTAGTCATTTTCAGCCAATATTTTGGATTTTTGAAAATTTCACTTTTTTGTGAAAATATCCACTAAATGAGGGAATAATATATGTGAGGGTACCCCAGGAAAGTTCCAAATGTGTGTGGGTAGAATATATATCCCACGGGGGTAAAATTGAAAAAAGTTGAAAAAATTTTTTTTTTGGACTTAGTCATTTTTCCGGCGTTTATCAGACTTTCAGATAGGGGAAATGTCAGTGAGCGTTCCGATTTCAGTTCCAGAGCGATTCGCCCAATGAGTTCTTGATATTTAGTCGTTTTCAGCCAATTTTCTGGATTTTTGAAAATTTCACTTTTTTTGTGAAAATATCCACTAAATGAGGGAATAATATGTGCGAGGGTTCCCCAGGAGAGTTCCAAATGTATGTGGGTAGAATATATATCCCACGGGGGTAAAATTGAAAAAAATTTTTTTTTGGACTTAGTCATTTTTCGGCGTTTATCAGACTTTCAGATAGGGGAAATGTCAGTGAGCATTCCGATTTCAGTTCCAGAGCGATTCGCCCAATGAGTCCTTGATATTTAGTCGTTTTCAGCCAATTTTCTGGATTTTTGAAAATTTCACTTTTTTTGTGAAAATATCCTCTAAATGAGGGAATAATATGTGTGAGGGTACCCCAGGAGAGTTCCAAATGTGTGTGGGTAGAATATATATCCCACAGGATTAAAATTGAAAAAAGTTGAAATTTTTTTTTATTTTTGTACTTTTTCATTTTTCCGGCGTTTATCAAACTTTCAGATAGGGGAAATGTCAGTGAGCGTTCCGATTTCAGTTCCAGAGCGATTCTCCGGATGAGTCCTTGATATTTAGTCATTTTCAGCCAATATTTTGGATTTTTGAAAATTTCACTTTTTTTGTGAAAATATCCACTAAATGAGGGAATAGTATATTTGAGGGTACCTCAGGAGAGTTCCAAATGTGTGCGGGTAGAATATATATCCCACGGGTGTAAAATTGAAAAAAGTTGAACAAATTTTTTTTTTGGACTTAGTCATTTTTCCGCCGTTGATCAGACTTTCAGATAGGGGAAATGTCAGTGAGCGTTCCGATTTCAGTTCCAGAGCGATTCGTCCAATAAGTCCTTGATATTTAGTCGTTTTCAGCCAATTTTCTGGATTTTTGAAAATTTCACTTTTTTTGTGAAAATATCCACTAAATGAGGGAATAATATATGTGAGGGTACCCCAGGAGAGTTCCAAATGTGTTTGGGTAGAATATATATCCCACGGGGGTAAAATTGAAATTTTTTTTTTTGTACTTAGTCATTTTTCCGCCGTTTATCAGACTTTCAGATAGGTGAAATGTCAGTGAGCATTCCGATTTCAGTACCAGAGCGATTCGCCCAATCAGTCCTTGATATTTAGTCGTTTTCAGCCAATTTTCTGGATTTTTGAAAATTTCACTTTTTTTTAAAAAATATCCACTAAATGAGGGAATAATATATGTGAGGGTACCCCAAGAGAGTTCCAAATGTGTATGGGTAGAATATATATCCCACGGGGGTAAAATTGATAAAAATTTTTTTTTGGACTTAGTCATTTTTCCGACGTTTATCAGACTTTCAGATAGGGGAAATGTCAGTGAGCGTTCCGATTTCAGTTCCAGAGCGATTCGCCCAATGAGTCCTTGATATAAAGTCGTTTTCAGCCAATTTTCTGGATTTTTGAAAATTTCACTTTTTTGTGAAAATATCCTCTAAATGAGGGAATAACATGTGTGAGGGTACCCCAGGAGAGTTCCAAATGTGTGTGGGTAGAAAATATATCCCACAGGATTAAAATTGAAAAAAGTTGAAAAATTTTTTTATTTTTGTACTTTTTCATTTTTCTGGCATTTATCAGACTTTCAGATAGGGGAAATGTCAGTGAGCGTTACGATTTCAGTTCCAGAGCGATTCTCCGGATGAGTCCTTGATATTTAGTCATTTTCAGCCAATATTTTGGATTTTTGAAAATTTCACTCTTTTGTGAAAATATCCACTAAATGAGGGAATAATATATGTGAGGGTACCCCAGGAGAGTTCCAAATGTGTGTGGGTAGAATATATATCCCACGGGGGTAAAATTGAAAAAAGTTGAACAAATTTTTTTTTTGGACTTAGTCATTTTTCCGCCGTTTATCAGACTTTCAGATAGGGGAAATGTCAGTGAGCGTTCCGATTTCAGTTCCAGAGCGATTCGTCCAATCAGTCCTTGATAATTAGTCGTTTTCAGCCAATTTTCTGGATTTTTGAAAATGTTACTTTTTTTGTGAAAATATCCACTAAATGAGGAAATAATATGTGTGAGGGTACCCCAGGAGAGTTCCAAATGTGTGTGGGTAGAATATATATCCCACGGGGGTAAAATTGAAAAAAGTTTAAAACATTTTTTTTTGGACTTAGTCATTTTTCCGCCGTTTATCAGACTTTCAGATAGGGGAAATGTCAGTGAGCATTCCGATTTCAGTTCCAGAGCGATTCTCCGGATGAGTCCTTGATATTTAGTCATTTTCAGCCAATATTTTGGATTTTTGAAAATTTCACTTTTTTGTGAAAATATCCACTAAATGAGGGAATAATATATGTGAGGGTACCCCAGGAGAGTTCCAAATGTGTGTGGGTAGAATATATATCCCACGGGGGTAAAATTGAAAAAAGTTGAAAAAATTTTTTTTTTGGACTTAGTCATTTTTCCGGCGTTTATCAGACTTTCAGATAGGGGAAATGTCAGTGAGTGTTCCAATTTCAGTTCCAGAGCGATTCGCCCAATGAGTTTTTGATATTTAGTCGTTTTCAGCCAATTTTCTGGATTTTTGAAAATTTCACTTTTTTTGTGAAAATATCCACTAAATGAGGGAATAATATGTGCGAGGGTTCCCCAGGAGAGTTCCAAATGTATGTGGGTAGAATATATATCCCACGGGGGTAAAATTGAAAAAAGTCGAAAAAATTTTTTTTTTGGACTTAGTCATTTTTCGGCGTTTATCAGACTTTCAGATAGGGGAAATGTCAGTGAGCATTCCGATTTCAGTTCCAGAGCGATTCGCCCAATGAGTCCTTGATATTAAGTCGTTTTCAGCCAATTTTCTGGATTTTTGAAAATTTCACTTTTTTTGTGAAAATATCCTCTAAATGAGGGAATAAGATGTGTGAGGGTACCCCAGGAGAGTTCCAAATGTGTGTGGGTAGAATATATATCCCACGGGGGTAAAATTGAAAAAAGTTGAAAACATTTTTTTTTTGGACTTAGTCATTTTTCGGCGTTTATCAGACTTTCAGATAGTGGAAATATCAGTGAGCGTTCCGATTTCAGTTCCAGAGCGATTCGTCCAATGAGTCCTTGATATTTAGTCGTTTTCAGCCAATTTTCTGGATTTTTGAAAATTTCACTTTTTTGTGAAAATATCCTCTAAATGAGGGAATAACATGTGTGAGGGTACCCCAGGAGAGTTCCAAATGTGTGTGGGTAGAATATATATCCCACAGGATTAAAATTGAAAAAAGTTGAAAAATTTTTTTATTTTTGTACTTTTTCATTTTTCCGGCGTTTATCAGACTTTCAGATAGGGGAAATGTCAGTGAGCGTTCCGATTTCAGTTCCAGAGCGATTCTCCGGATGAGTCCTTGATATTTAGTCATTTTCAGCCAATATTTTGGATTTTTGAAAATTTCACTTTTTTGTGAAAATATCCACTAAATGAGGGAATAATATATTTGAGGGTACCCCAGGAGAGTTCCAAATGTGTGCGGGTAGAATATATATCCCACGGGGGTAAAATTGAAAAAAGTTGAACAAATTTTTTTTTTGGACTTAGTCATTTTTCCGCCGTTTATCAGACTTTCAGATAGGGGAAATGTCAGTGAGCGTTCCGATTTCAGTTCCAGAGCGATTCGTCCAATCAGTCCTTGATATTTAGTCGTTTTCAGCCAATTTTCTGGATTTTTGAAAATGTTACTTTTTTTGTGAAAATATCCACTAAATGAGGAAATAATATGTGTGAGGGTACCCCAGGATAGTTCCAAATGTGTGTGGGTAGAATATATATCCCACGGGGGTAAAATTGAAAAAAGTTTAAAAATTTTTTTTTTGGACTTAGTCATTTTTCCGCCGTTTATCAGACTTTCAGATAGGGGAAATGTCAGTGAGCGTTCCGATTTCATTTCCAGAGCGATTCGCACAATGAGTTCTTGATATTTAGTCATCTTTAGCCAATATTTTGGATTTTTGAAAATTTCACTCTTTTGTGAAAATATCCACTAAATGAGGGAATAATATATGTGAGGGTACCCCAGGAGAGTTCCAAATGTGTGTGGGTAGAATATATATCCCACGGGGGTAAAATTGAAAAAAATTTTAAAATTTTTTTTTTTGGACTTAGTCATTTTTCCGGCATTTATCAGACTTTCAGATAGGGGAAATGTCAGTGAGGATTCCGATTTCAGTTCCAGAGCGATTCTCCGGATGAGTCCTTGATATTTAGTCATTTTCAGCCAATATTTTGGATTTTTGAAAATTTCACTTTTTTGTGAAAATATCCACTAAATGAGGGAATAATATGTGTGAGGGTACCCCAGGAGAGTTCCAAATGTGTTTGGGTAGAATATTTATCCCACGGGGTAAAATTGAAAAAAGTTGAAAAATTTTTTTTTTGGACTTAGTCATTTTTCCGGCGTTTATCAGACTTGCAGTTAGTTGAAATGTCAGTGAGCGTTCCGATTTCAGTTCCAGAGCGAGTCGCCCAATGAGTCCTTGATATTTAGTCGTTTTCAGCCAATATTTTGGATTTTTGAAAATTTCACTTTTTTGTGAAAATATCCACTAAATGAGGGAATAGTATATGTGAGGGTACCCCAGGAGAGTTCCAAATGTGTGTGGGTAGAATATATATCCCACGGGGGTAAAATTGGAAAAAGTTGAACAAATTTTTTTTTTGGACTTAGTCATTTTTCCGCCGTTTATCAGACTTTCAGATAGGGGAAATGTCAGTGAGCGTTCCGAATTCAGTTCCAGAGCGATTCGTCCAATCAGTCCTTGATATTTAGTCATTTTCAGCCAATTTTCTGGATTTTTGAAAATTTCACTTTTTTTGTGAAAATATCCACTAAATGAGGGAATAATATGTGTGAGGGTACCCCAGGAGAGTTCCAAATGTGTGTGGGTAGAATATATATCCCACGGGATTAAAATTGAAAAAAGTTGAAAAAAAATTTAATTTTTGTATTTTTTTTTTTTCCCGGCGTTTATCAGACTTTCAAATAGGGGAAATGTCAGTGAGTGTTCCGATTTCATTTCCAAAGCGATTCTCCGGATGAGTGCTTGATATTTAGTCATTTTCAGCCAATATTTTGGATTTTTGAAAATTTCACTTTTTTGTGAAAATATCCACTAAATGAGGGAATAATATATGTGAGGGTACCCCAGGAGATATCCAAATGTGTGTGGGTAGAATATATATCCCACGGGGGTAAAATTGAAAAAGGTTGAAAAATTTTTTTTTTTTGGAATTAGTCATTTTTCCGGCGTTTATCAGACTTTCAGATAGGGGAAATGTCAGTGAGCGTTCCGATTTCAGTTCCAGAGCGAGTCGCCCAATGAGTCCTTGATATTTAGTCGTTTTCAGCCAATATTTTGGATTTTTGAAAATTTCACTTTTTTGTGAAAATATCCACTAAATGATGGAATAATATATGTGAGGGTACCCCAGGAGAGTTCCAAATGTGTGTGGGTAGAATATATATCCCACGGGGGTAAAATTGAAAAAAGTTGAAAATAATTTTTTCTTGGACTTAGTCATTTTTCCGGCGTTTATCAGAATTTCAGATAGGGAAAATGTCAGTGAGCGTTCCGATTTCAGTTCCAGAGCGATTCGCCCAATGAGTCCTTGATATAAAGTCGTTTTCAGCCAATTTTCTGGATTTTTGAAAATTTCACTTTTTTGTGAAAATATCCACTAAATGAGGGAATAATATGTGTGAGGGTACCCCAGGAGAGTTCTAAATGTGTGTGGGTAGAATATATATCCCACGGGGGTAAAATTGAAAAAAGTTGAAAAATTTTTTTTTTGGACTTAGTCTTTTTTCCGGCGTTTATCAGACTTTCAGATAGGGGAAATGTCAGTTAGCGTTCCGATTTCAGTTCCAGAGCGAGTCGCCCAATGAGTCCTTGATATTTAGTCGTTTTCAGTCAATATTATGGATTTTTGAAAATTTCACTTTTTTGTGAAAATATCCACTAAATGAGGGAATAATATATGTGAGGGTACCCCAGGAGAGTTCCAGATGTGTGTGGGTAGAATATATATCCCACGGGGGTAAAATTGAAAAAAGTTGAACAAATTTTTTTTTTGGACTTAGTCATTTTTCCGGCGTTTATCAGACTTTCAGATAGGGGAAATGTCAGTGAGCGTTCCGATTTCAGTTCCAGAGCGAGTCGCCCAATGAGTCCTTGATATTTAGTCGTTTTCAGTCAATATTTTGGATTTTTGAAAATTTCACTTTTTTGTGAAAATATCCACTAAATGAGGGAATAATATATGTGAGGGTACCCCAGGAGAGTTCCAAATGTGTGTGGGTAGAATATATATCCCACGGGGGTAAAATTGAAAAAAGTTGAACAAATTTTTTTTTTGGACTTAGTCATTTTTCCGCCGTTTATCAGACTTTCAGATAGGGGAAATGTCAGTGAGCGTTCCGATTTCAGTTCCAGAGCGCTTCGCCCAATCAGTGCTTGATATTTAGTCGTTTTCAGCCAATTTTCTGGATTTTTGAAAATTTCACTTTTTTTGTGAAAATATCCACTAAATGAGGGAATAATATGTGTGAGGGTACCCCAGGAGAGTTCCAAATGTGTGTGGGTAGAATATATATCCCACGGGGGTAAAATTGAAAAAAGTTTAAAAAATTTTTTTTTTGGACTTAGTCATTTTTCCGGCGTTTATCAGACTTTCAGATAGGGGAAATGTCAGTGAGCGTTCCGATTTCAGTTCCAGAGCGATTCGCCCAATGAGTCCTTGATATTTAGTCGTTTTCAGCCAATTTTCTAGATTTTTGAAAATTTCACTTTTTTGTGAAAATATCCTCTAAATGAGGGAATAACATGTGTGAGGGTACCCCAGGAGAGTTCCAAATGTGTGTGGGTAGAATATATATCCCACAGGATTAAAATTGAAAAAAGTTGAAAATTTTTTTTATTTTTGTACTTTTTCATTTTTCCGGCGTTTATCAGACTTTCAGATAGGGGAAATGTCAGTGAGTGTTCCGATTTCAGTTCCAGGGCGATTCTGCGGATGAGTCCTTGATATTTAGTCATTTTCAGCCAATATTTTGGATTTTTGAAAATTTCACTTTTTTGTGAAAATATCCACTAAATGAGGGAATAATATATGTGAGGGTACCCCAGGAGAGTTCCAAATGTGTGTGGGTAGAATATATATCCCACGGGGGTAAAATTGAAAAAGGTTGAAAAATTTTTTTTTTTGGACTTAGTCATTTTTCCGGCGTTTATCAGACTTTCAGATAGGGGAAATGTCAGTGAGCGTTCCGATTTCAGTTCCAGAGCGATTCGCCCAATGAGTCCTTGATATTTAGTCGTTTTCAGCCAATATTTTGGATTTTTGAAAATTTCACTTTTTTGTGAAAATATCCACTAAATGAGGGAATAATATATGTGAGGGTACCCCAGGAGAGTTCCAAATGTGTGTGGGTAGAATATATATCCCACGGGGGTAAAATTGAAAAAAGTTGAACAAATTTTTTTTTTGGACTTAGTCATTTTTCCGACGTTTATCAGACTTTCAGATAGGGGAAATGTCAGTGAGCGTTCCGATTTCAGTTCCAGAGCGAGTTGCCCAATGAGTCCTTGATATTTAGTCATTTTCAGTCAATATTTTGGATTTTTGAAAATTTCACTTTTTTGTGAAAATATCCACTAAATAAGGGAATAATATATGTGAGGGTACCCCAGGAGAGTTCCAAATGTGTGTGGGTAGAATATATATCCCACGGGGGTAAAATTGAAAAAAGTTGAACAAATTTTTTTTTTGGACTTAGTCATTTTTCCGACGTTTATCAGACTTTCAGATAGGGGAAATGTCAGTGAGCGTTCCGATTTCAGTTCCAGAGCGAGTTGCCCAATGAGTCCTTGATATTTAGTCATTTTCAGTCAATATTTTGGATTTTTGAAAATTTCACTTTTTTGTGAAAATATCCACTAAATGAGGGAATAATATGTGTGAGGGTACCCCAGGAGAGTTCTAAATGTGTGTGGGTAGAATATATATCCCACGGGGGTAAAATTGAAAAAAGTTGAAAAATTTTTTTTTTGGACTTAGTCATTTTTCCGGCGTTTATCAGACTTTCAGATAGGGGAAATGTCAGTTAGCGTTCCGATTTCAGTTCCAGAGCGAGTCGCCCAATGAGTCCTTGATATTTAGTCGTTTTCAGTCAATATTATGGATTTTTGAAAATTTCACTTTTTTGTGAAAATATCCACTAAATGAGGGAATAATATATGTGAGGGTACCCCAGGAGAGTTCCAGATGTGTGTGGGTAGAATATATATCCCACGGGGGTAAAATTGAAAAAAGTTGAACAAATTTTTTTTTTGGACTTAGTCATTTTTCCGGCGTTTATCAGACTTTCAGATAGGGGAAATGTCAGTGAGCGTTCCGATTTCAGTTCCAGAGCGAGTCGCCCAATGAGTCCTTGATATTTAGTCGTTTTCAGTCAATATTTTGGATTTTTGAAAATTTCACTTTTTTGTGAAAATATCCTCTAAATGAGGGAATAACATGTGTGAGGGTACCCCAGGAGAGTTCCAAATGTGTGTGGGTAGAATATATATCCCACAGGATTAAAATTGAAAAAAGTTGAAAATTTTTTTTATTTTTGTACTTTTTCATTTTTCCGGCGTTTATCAGACTTTCAGATAGGGGAAATGTCAGTGAGTGTTCCGATTTCAGTTCCAGGGCGATTCTGCGGATGAGTCCTTGATATTTAGTCATTTTCAGCCAATATTTTGGATTTTTGAAAATTTCACTTTTTTGTGAAAATATCCACTAAATGAGGGAATAATATATGTGAGGGTACCCCAGGAGATTTCCAAATGTGTGTGGGTAGAATATATATCTCACGGGGGTAAAATTGAAAAAGGTTGAAAAATTATTTTTTTTGGACTTAGTCATTTTTCCGACGTTTATCAGACTTTCAGATAGGGGAAATGTCAGTGAGCGTTCCGATTTCAGTTCCAGAGCGAGTTGCCCAATGAGTCCTTGATATTTAGTCGTTTTCAGTCAATATTTTGGATTTTTGAAAATTTCACTTTTTTGTGAAAATATCCACTAAATGAGGGAATAATATATGTGAGGGTACCCCAGGAGAGTTCCAAATGTGTGTGGGTAGAATATATATCCCACGGGGGTAAAATTGAAAAAAGTTGAACAAATTTTTTTTTTGGACTTAGTCATTTTTCCGCCGTTTATCAGACTTTCAGATAGGGGAAATGTCAGTGAGTGTTTCGATTTCAGTTCCAGAGCGATTCGTCCAATCAGTCCTTGATATTTAGTCGTTTTCAGCCAATTTTCTAGATTTTTGAAAATTTCACTTTTTTGTGAAAATATCCTCTAAATGAGGGAATAACATGTGTGAGGGTACCCCAGGAGAGTTCCAAATGTGTGTGGGTAGAATATATATCGCACAGGATTAAAATTGAAAAAAGTTGAAAAAAATTTTTATTTTTGTACTTTTTCATTTTTCCGGCGTTTATCAGACTTTCAGATAGGGGAAATGTCAGTGAGTGTTCCGATTTCATTTCCAGAGCGATTCTCCGGATGAGTGCTTGATATTTAGTAATTTTCAGCCAATTTTCTGGATTTTTGAAAATTTCACTTTTTTTGTGAAAATATCCACTAAATGAGGGAATAATATGTGTGAGGGTACCCCAGGAGAGTTCCAAATGTGTGTGGGTAGAATATATATCCCACGGGGGTAAAATTGAAAAAAGTTTAAAAATTTTTTTTTTTTGGACTTAGTCATTTTTCCGGCGTTTATCAGACTTTCAGATAGGGGAAATGTCAGTGAGCGTTCCGATTTCAGTTCCAGAGCGATTCGCCCAATGAGTCCTTGATATTTAGTCGTTTTCAGCCAATTTTCTAGATTTTTGAAAATTTCACTTTTTTGTGAAAATATCCTCTAAATGAGGGAATAACATGTGTGAGGGTACCCCAGGAGAGTTCCAAATGTGTGTGGGTAGAATATATATCCCACAGGATTAAAATTGAAAAAAGTTGAAAAAATTTTTTATTTTTGTACTTTTTCAATTTTCCGGCGTTTATCAGACTTTCAGATAGGGGAAATGTCAGTGAGTGTTCCGATTTCAGTTCCAGAGCGATTCTCCGGATGAGTCCTTGATATTTAGTCATTTTCAGCCAATATTTTGGATTTTTGAAAATTTCACTTTTTTTGTGAAAATATCCACTAAATGAGGGAATAATATATGTGAGGGTACCCCAGGAGATTTCCAAATGTGTGTGGGTAGAATATATATCCCACGGGGGTAAAATTGAAAAAGGTTGAAAAATTTTTTTTTTTGGACTTAGTCATTTTTCCGGCGTTTATCAGACTTTCAGATAGGGGAAATGTCAGTGAGCGTTCCGATTTCAGTTCCAGAGCGATTCGCCCAATGAGTCCTTGATATTTAGTCGTTTTCAGCCAATATTTTGGATTTTTGAAAATTTCACTTTTTTGTGAAAATATCCACTAAATGAGGGAATTATATGTGTGAGGGTACCCCAGGAGAGTTCCAAATGTGTGTGGGTAGAATATATATCCCACAGGATTAAAATTGAAAAAAGTTGAAAAATTTTTTATTTTTGTACTTTTTCATTTTTCCGCCGTTTATCAGACTTTCAGATAGGGGAAATGTCAGTGAGCGTTCCGATTTCTGTTCCAGAGTGATTCGCCCAATCAGTCCTTGATATTTAATCGTTGTCAGCCAATTTTCTGGATTTTTGAAAATTTCACTTTTTTGTGAAAATATCCTCTAAATGAGGGAATAACATGCGAGAGGGTACCCCAGGAGAGTTCCAAATGTGTGTGGGTAGAATATATATCCCACGGGGGTAAAATTGAAAAAAGTTTAAAAAAATTTTTTTTTGGACTAAGTCATTTTTCCGCGTTTATCAGACTTTCAGATAGGGGAAATGTCAGTGAGCGTTCCGATTTCAGTTCCAGAGCGATTAGTCCAATGAGTCCTTGATATTTAGTAGTTTTCAGCCAATTTTCTGGATTTTTGAAAATTTCACTTTTTTGTGAAAATATCCTCTAAATGAGGGAATAACATGTGTGAGGGTACCCCAGGAGAGTTCCAAATGTGTGTGGGTAGAATATATATCCCACAGGATTAAAATTGAAAAAAGTTGAAATTTTTTTTAATTTTTGTACTTTTTCATTTTTCCGGCGTTTATCAGACTTTTGGATAGGGGAAATGTCAGTGAGCGTTCCGATTTCAGTTCCAGAGCGAGTCGCCCAATGAGTCCTTGATATTTAGTCGTTTTCAGCCAATATTTTGGATTTTTGAAAATTTCACTTTTTTGTGAAAATATCCACTAAATGAGGGAATAATATGTGTGAGGGTACCCCAGGAGAGTTCCAAATGTGTGTGGGTAGAATATATATCCCACGGGGGTAAAATTGAAAAAAGTTGAAAAATTTTTTTTTTGGACTTAGTCATTTTTCCGCCGTTTATCAGACTTTCAGATAGGGGAAATGTCAGTGAGCGTTCCGATTTCAGTTCCAGAGCGATTCTCCGGATGAGTCCTTGATATTTAGTCGTTTTCAGCCAATTTTCTGGATTTTTGAAAATGTCACTTTTTTTGTGAAAATATCCACTAAATGAGGGAATAACATGTGTGAGGGTACCCCACGAGAGTTCCAAATGTGTGTGGGTAGAATATATATCCCACGGGGGTAAAATTTAAAAAAGTTGAAAAATTTTTTTTTTTGGACTTAGTCATTTTTCGGCGTTTATCAGACTTTCAGATAGGGGAAATGTCAGTGAGCAATCCGATTTCAGTTCCAGAGCGATTCGTCCAATGAGTCCTTGATATTTAGTCGTTTTCAGCCAATTTTCTGGATTTTTGAAAATTTCACTTTTTTGTGAAAATATCCTCTAAATGAGGGAATAGCATGTGTGAGGGTACCCCAGGAGAGTTCCAAATGTGTGTGGGTAGAATATATATCCCACAGGATTAAAATTGAAAAAAGTTGAAAATTTTTTTTATTTTTGTACTTTTTCATTTTTCCGGCGTTTATCAGACTTTCAGATAGGGGAAATGTCAGTGAGCATTCCGATTTCAGTTCCAGAGCGATTCTCCAGATGAGTCCTTGATATTTAGTCATTTTCAGCCAATATTTTGGATTTTTGAAAATTTCACTTTTTTGTGAAAATATCCACTAAATGAGGGAATAATATGTGTGAGGGTACGCCAGGAGAGTTCCAAATGTGTGTGGGTAGAATATATATCCCACGGGGGTAAAATTGAAAAAAGTTGAAAAATTTTTTTTTTGGACTTAGTCATTTTTCCGGCGTTTATCAGACTTTCAGATAGGGGAAATGTCAGTGAGCGTTCCGATTTCAGTTCCAGAGCGAGTCGCCCAATGAGTCCTTGATATTTAGTCGTTTTCAGCCAATATTTTTTATTTTTGAAAATTTAACTTTTTTGTGAAAATATCCACTAAATGAGGGAATAATATGTGTGAGGGTACCCCAGGAGAGTTCCAAATGTGTGTAGGTAGAATTTTTATCCCACGGGGGTAAAATTGAAAAAAGTTGAAAAAAAATTTTTTTTGGACTTAGTCATTTTTCCGCCGTTTATCAGACTTTCAGATAGGGGAAATGTCAGTGAGCGTTCCGATTTCAGTTCCAGAGCGATTCGTCCAATAAGTCCTTGATATTTAGTCATTTTCAGCCAATTTTCTGGATTTTTGAAAATTTCACTTTTTTGTGAAAATATCCACTAAATGAGGGAATAATATGTGTGAGGGTACCCCAGGAGAGTTCCAAATGTGTGTGGGTAGAATATATATCCCACGGGGGTAAAATTGAAAAAAGTTGAAAAATTTTTTTTTTTGGACTTAGTCATTTTTCGGCGTTTATCAGAATTTCAGATAGGGGAAATGTCAGTGAGCGTTCCGATTTCAGTTCCAGAGCGATTCTCCGGATGAGTCCTTGATATTTAGTCATTTTCAGCCAATTTTCTGGATTTTTGAAAATTTCACTTTTTTGTGAAAATATCCACTAAATGAGGGAATAATATGTGTGAGGGTACCCCAGGAGAGTTCCAAATGTGTGTGGGTAGAATATATATCCCACGGGGGTAAAATTGAAAAAAGTTTAAAAATTTTTTTTTTTGGACTTAGTCATTTTTCCGGCGTTTATCAGACTTTCAGATAGGGGAAATGTCAGTGAGCGTTCCGATTTCAGTTCCAGAGCGATTCGCCCAATGAGTCCTTGATATTTAGTCGTTTTCAGCCAATTTTCTAGATTTTTGAAAATTTCACTTTTTTGTGAAAATATCCTCTAAATGAGGGAATAACATGTGTGAGGGTACCCCAGGAGAGTTCCAAATGTGTGTGGGTAGAATATATATCCCACAGGATTAAAATTGAAAAAAGTTGAAAAAATTTTTTATTTTTGTACTTTTTCAATTTTCCGGCGTTTATCAGACTTTCAGATAGGGGAAATGTCAGTGAGTGTTCCGATTTCAGTTCCAGAGCGATTCTCCGGATGAGTCCTTGATATTTAGTCATTTTCAGCCAATATTTTGGATTTTTGAAAATTTCACTTTTTTTGTGAAAATATCCACTAAATGAGGGAATAATATATGTGAGGGTACCCCAGGAGATTTCCAAATGTGTGTGGGTAGAATATATATCCCACGGGGGTAAAATTGAAAAAGGTTGAAAAATTTTTTTTTTTGGACTTAGTCATTTTTCCGGCGTTTATCAGACTTTCAGATAGGGGAAATGTCAGTGAGCGTTCCGATTTCAGTTCCAGAGCGATTCGCCCAATGAGTCCTTGATATTTAGTCGTTTTCAGCCAATATTTTGGATTTTTGAAAATTTCACTTTTTTGTGAAAATATCCACTAAATGAGGGAATTATATGTGTGAGGGTACCCCAGGAGAGTTCCAAATGTGTGTGGGTAGAATATATATCCCACAGGATTAAAATTGAAAAAAGTTGAAAAATTTTTTATTTTTGTACTTTTTCATTTTTCCGCCGTTTATCAGACTTTCAGATAGGGGAAATGTCAGTGAGCGTTCCGATTTCTGTTCCAGAGTGATTCGCCCAATCAGTCCTTGATATTTAATCGTTGTCAGCCAATTTTCTGGATTTTTGAAAATTTCACTTTTTTGTGAAAATATCCTCTAAATGAGGGAATAACATGCGAGAGGGTACCCCAGGAGAGTTCCAAATGTGTGTGGGTAGAATATATATCCCACGGGGGTAAAATTGAAAAAAGTTTAAAAAAATTTTTTTTTGGACTAAGTCATTTTTCCGCGTTTATCAGACTTTCAGATAGGGGAAATGTCAGTGAGCGTTCCGATTTCAGTTCCAGAGCGATTAGTCCAATGAGTCCTTGATATTTAGTAGTTTTCAGCCAATTTTCTGGATTTTTGAAAATTTCACTTTTTTGTGAAAATATCCTCTAAATGAGGGAATAACATGTGTGAGGGTACCCCAGGAGAGTTCCAAATGTGTGTGGGTAGAATATATATCCCACAGGATTAAAATTGAAAAAAGTTGAAATTTTTTTTAATTTTTGTACTTTTTCATTTTTCCGGCGTTTATCAGACTTTTGGATAGGGGAAATGTCAGTGAGCGTTCCGATTTCAGTTCCAGAGCGAGTCGTCCAATGAGTCCTTGATATTTAGTCGTTTTCAGCCAATATTTTGGATTTTTGAAAATTTCACTTTTTTGTGAAAATATCCACTAAATGAGGGAATAATATGTGTGAGGGTACCCCAGGAGAGTTCCAAATGTGTGTGGGTAGAATATATATCCCACGGGGGTAAAATTGAAAAAAGTTGAAAAATTTTTTTTTTGGACTTAGTCATTTTTCCGCCGTTTATCAGACTTTCAGATAGGGGAAATGTCAGTGAGCGTTCCGATTTCAGTTCCAGAGCGATTCTCCGGATGAGTCCTTGATATTTAGTCGTTTTCAGCCAATTTTCTGGATTTTTGAAAATGTCACTTTTTTTGTGAAAATATCCACTAAATGAGGGAATAACATGTGTGAGGGTACCCCACGAGAGTTCCAAATGTGTGTGGGTAGAATATATATCCCACGGGGGTAAAATTTAAAAAAGTTGAAAAATTTTTTTTTTTGGACTTAGTCATTTTTCGGCGTTTATCAGACTTTCAGATAGGGGAAATGTCAGTGAGCAATCCGATTTCAGTTCCAGAGCGATTCGTCCAATGAGTCCTTGATATTTAGTCGTTTTCAGCCAATTTTCTGGATTTTTGAAAATTTCACTTTTTTGTGAAAATATCCTCTAAATGAGGGAATAGCATGTGTGAGGGTACCCCAGGAGAGTTCCAAATGTGTGTGGGTAGAATATATATCCCACAGGATTAAAATTGAAAAAAGTTGAAAATTTTTTTTATTTTTGTACTTTTTCATTTTTCCGGCGTTTATCAGACTTTCAGATAATGGAAATGTCAGTGAGCATTCCGATTTCAGTTCCAGAGCGATTCTCCAGATGAGTCCTTGATATTTAGTCATTTTCAGCCAATATTTTGGATTTTTGAAAATTTCACTTTTTTGTGAAAATATCCACTAAATGAGGGAATAATATGTGTGAGGGTACGCCAGGAGAGTTCCAAATGTGTGTGGGTAGAATATATATCCCACGGGGGTAAAATTGAAAAAAGTTGAAAAATTTTTTTTTTGGACTTAGTCATTTTTCCGGCGTTTATCAGACTTTCAGATAGGGGAAATGTCAGTGAGCGTTCCGATTTCAGTTCCAGAGCGAGTCGCCCAATGAGTCCTTGATATTTAGTCGTTTTCAGCCAATATTTTTTATTTTTGAAAATTTAACTTTTTTGTGAAAATATCCACTAAATGAGGGAATAATATGTGTGAGGGTACCCCAGGAGAGTTCCAAATGTGTGTAGGTAGAATTTTTATCCCACGGGGGTAAAATTGAAAAAAGTTGAAAAAAAATTTTTTTTGGACTTAGTCATTTTTCCGCCGTTTATCAGACTTTCAGATAGGGGAAATGTCAGTGAGCGTTCCGATTTCAGTTCCAGAGCGATTCGTCCAATAAGTCCTTGATATTTAGTCATTTTCAGCCAATTTTCTGGATTTTTGAAAATTTCACTTTTTTGTGAAAATATCCACTAAATGAGGGAATAATATGTGTGAGGGTACCCCAGGAGAGTTCCAAATGTGTGTGGGTAGAATATATATCCCACGGGGGTAAAATTGAAAAAAGTTGAAAAATTTTTTTTTTTGGACTTAGTCATTTTTCGGCGTTTATCAGAATTTCAGATAGGGGAAATGTCAGTGAGTGTTCCGATTTCAGTTCCAGAGCGATTCTCCGGATGAGTCCTTGATATTTAGTCATTTTCAGCCAATTTTCTGGATTTTTGAAAATTTCACTTTTTTGTGAAAATATCCACTAAATGAGGGAATAATATGTGTGAGGGTACCCCAGGAGAGTTCCAAATGTGTGTGGGTAGAATATATATCCCACGGGGGTAAAATTGAAAAAAGTTGAAAAATTTTTTTTTTTGGACTTAGTCATTTTTCGGCGTTTATCAGACTTTCAGATAGGGGAAATGTCAGTGAGCATTCCGATTTCAGTTCCAGAGCGATTCGCCCAATGAGTCCTTGATATTTAGTCGTTTTCAGCCAATTTTCTGGATTTTTGAAAATTTCACTTTTTTTGTGAAAATATCCACTAAATGAGGGAATAACATGTGTGAGGGTACCCCAGGAGAGTTCCAAATGTGTGTGGGTAGAATATATATCCCACAAGATTAAAATTGAAAAAAGTTGAAAAAATTTTTTTTTTTTGTACTTTTTCATTTTTCCATCGTTTATCAGACTTTCAGATAGGGGAAATGTCAGTGAGCGTTCCGATTTCAGTTCCAGAGCGAGTCGCCCAATGAGTCCTTGATATTTAGTCTTTTTGAGCCAATATTTTGTATTTTTGAAAATTTCACTTTTTTGTGAAAATATCCACTAAATGAGGGAATAATATATGTGAGGGTACCCCAGGAGAGTTCCAAATGTGTGTGGGTAGAATATATATCCCACGGGGGTAAAATTGAAAAAAGTTGAAAACATTTTTTTTTGGACTTAGTCATTTTTCCGGCGTTTATCAGATTTTCAGATAGGGGAAATGTCAGTGAGCGTTCCGATTTCAGTTCCAGAGCGAGTCGCCCAATGAGTCCTTGATATTTAGTCGTTTTGAGCCAATATTTTGGATTTTTGAAAATTTCACTTTTTTGTGAAAATATCCACTAAATGAGGGAATAATATATGTGAGGGTACCCCAGGAGAGTTCCAAATGTGTGTGGGTAGAATATATATCCCACGGGGGTAAAATTAAAAAAAGTTGAAAACATTTTTTTTTTGGACTTAGTCATTTTTCCGGCGTTTATCAGATTTTCAGATAGGGGAAATGTCAGTGAGCGTTCCGATTTCAGTTCCAGAGCGAGTCGCCCAATGAGTCCTTGATATTTAGTCGTTTTGAGCCAATATTTTGGATTTTTGAAAATTTCACTTTTTTGTGAAAATATCCACTAAATGAGGGAATAATATATGTGAGGGTACCCCAGGAGAGTTCCAAATGTGTGTGGGTAGAATATATATCCCACGGGGGTAAAATTGAAAAAAGTTGAAAAAATATTTTTTTTGGACTTAGTCATTTTTCCGGCGTTTATCAGACTTTCAGATAGGGGAAATGTCAGTGAGCGTTCCGATTTCAGTTCCAGAGCGATTCGCCCAATGAGTCCTTGATATTTAGTCGTTTTCAGCCAATTTTCTGGATTTTTGAAAATTTCACTTTTTTGTGAAAATATCCTCTAAATGAGGGAATAACATGTGTGAGGGTACCCCAGGAGAGTTCCAAATGTGTGTGGGTAGAATATATATCCCACAGGATTAAAATTGAAAAAAGTTGAAAAAATTTTTTATTTTTGTACTTTTTCATTTTTCCGGCGTTTATCAGACTTTCAGATAGGGGAAATGTCAGTGAGCATTCCGATTTCATTTCCAGAGCGATTCTCTGGATGAGTCCTTGATATTTAGTCATTTTCAGCCAATTTTCTGGATTTTTGAAAATTTCACTTTTTTTGTGAAAATATCCACTAAATGAGGGAATAATATGTGTGAGGGTACCCCAGGATAGTTCCAAATGTGTGTGGGTAGAATATATATCCCACGGGGGTAAAACTGAAAAAAGTTGAAAAATTATTTTTTTTGGCTTAGTCATTTTTCGGCGTTTATCAGACTTTCAGATAGGGGAAATGTCAGTGAGCATTCCGATTTCAGTTCCAGAGCGATTCGCCCAATGAGTCCTTGATATTTAGTCGTTTTCAGCCAATTTTCTGGATTTTTGAAAATTTCACTTTTTTTGTGAAAATATCCACTAAATGAGGGAATAATATGTGTGAGGGTACCCCAGGAGAGTTCCAAATGTGTGTGGGTAGAATATATATCCCACAGAATTAAAATTGAAAAAAGTTGAAAAAATTTTTTATTTTTGTACTTTTTCATTTTTTCGGCGTTTATCAGACTTTCAGATAGGGGAAATGTCAGTGAGCATTCCGATTTCAGTTCCAGAGCGATTCTCCGGATGAGTCCTTGATATTTAGTCATTTTCAACCAATATTTTGGACTTTTGAAAATTTCAATTTTTTGTGAAAATATCCTCTAAATGAGGGAATAATATGTGTGAGGGTACCCCAGGAGAGTTCCAAATGTGTGTGGGTAGAATATATATCCCACGGGGGTAAAATTTAAAAAAGTTGAAAAATTTTTTTTTTGGACTTAGTCATTTTTCCGGCGTTTATCAGACTTTCAGATAGGGGAAATGTCAGTGAGCGTTCCGATTTCAGTTCCAGAGCGATTCGCCCAATGAGTCCTTGATGTTTAGTCGTTTTCAGCTAATTTTCTGGATTTTTGAAAATTTCACTTTTTTGTGAAAATATCCTCTAAATGAGGGAATAACATGTGTGAGGGTACCCCAGGAGAGTTCCAAATGTGTGTGGGTAGAATATATATCCCACAGGATTAAAATTGAAAAAAGTTGAAAAAATTTTTTATTTTTGTACTTTTTCATTTTTCCGGCGTTTATCAGACTTTCAGATAGGGGAAATGTCAGTGAGCATTCCGATTTCAGTTCCAGAGCGATTCTCCCGTTGAGTCCTTGATATTTAGTCGTTTTCAGCCAATTTTCTGGATTTTTGAAAATTTCACTTTTTTTGTGAAAATATCCACTAAATGAGGGAATAATATGTGTGAGGGTACCCCAGGAGAGTTCCAAATGTGTGTGGGTAGAATATATATCCCACGGGGGTAAAATTGAAAAAAGTTGAAAAATTATTTTTTTTGGCTTAGTCATTTTTCCGGCGTTTATCAGACTTTCAGATAGGGGAAATGTCAGTGAGCATTCCGATTTCAGTTCCAGAGCGAGTCGCCCAATGAGTCCTTGATATTTAGTCTTTTTGAGCCAATAGTTTGGATTTTTGAAAATTTCACTTTTTTGTGAAAATATCCACTAAATGAGAGAATAATATATGTGAGGGTACCCGAGGAAAGTTCCAAATGTGTGTGGGTAGAATATATATCCCACGGGGGTAAAATTGAAAAAAGTTGAAAACATTTTTTTTTTGGACTTTGTCATTTTTCCGGCGTTTATCAGACTTTCAGATAGGGGAAATGTCAGTGAGCATTCCGATTTCAGTTCCAGAGCGAGTCGCCCAATGAGTTCTTGATATTTAGTCGTTTTGAGCCAATATTTTGGATTTTTGAAAATTTCACTTTTTTGTGAAAATATCCACTAAATGAGGGAATAATATATGTGAGGGTACCCCAGGAGAGTTCCAAATGTTTGTGGGTAGAATAAATATCCCACGGGGGTAAAATTGAAAAAAGTTGAAAACATTTTTTTTTTGGATTTAGTCATTTTTCCGGCGTTTATCAGATTTTTAGATAGGGGAAATGTCAGTGAGCGTTCCGATTTCAGTTCCAGAGCGAGTCGCCCAATCAGTCCTTGATATTTAGTCGTTTTGAGCCAATATTTTGGATTTTTGAAAATTTCACTTTTTTGTGAAAATATCCACTAAATGAGGGAATAATATATGTGAGGGTACCCCAGGAGAGTTCCAAATGTGTGTGGGTAGAATATATATCCCACGGGGGTAAAATTGAAAAAAGTTGAAAAATTTTTTTTTTGGACTTAGTCATTTTTCGGCGTTTATCAGACTTTCAGATAGGGGAAATGTCAGTGAGCAATCCGATTTCAGTTCCAGAGCGATTCGTCCAATGAGTCCTTGATATTTAGTCGTTTTCAGCCAATTTTCTGGATTTTTGAAAATTTCACTTTTTTGTGAAAATATCCTCTAAATGAGGGAATAGCATGTGTGAGGGTACCCCAGGAGAGTTCCAAATGTGTGTGGGTAGAATATATATCCCACAGGATTAAAATTGAAAAAAGTTGAAAATTTTTTTTATTTTTGTACTTTTTCATTTTTCCGGCGTTTATCAGACTTTCAGATAGGGGAAATGTCAGTGAGCATTCCGATTTCAGTTCCAGAGCGATTCTCCAGATGAGTCCTTGATATTTAGTCATTTTCAGCCAATATTTTGGATTTTTGAAAATTTCACTTTTTTGTGAAAATATCCACTAAATGAGGGAATAATATGTGTGAGGGTACGCCAGGAGAGTTCCAAATGTGTGTGGGTAGAATATATATCCCACGGGGGTAAAATTGAAAAAAGTTGAAAAATTTTTTTTTTGGACTTAGTCATTTTTCCGGCGTTTATCAGACTTTCAGATAGGGGAAATGTCAGTGAGCGTTCCGATTTCAGTTCCAGAGCGAGTCGCCCAATGAGTCCTTGATATTTAGTCGTTTTCAGCCAATATTTTTTATTTTTGAAAATTTAACTTTTTTGTGAAAATATCCACTAAATGAGGGAATAATATGTGTGAGGGTACCCCAGGAGAGTTCCAAATGTGTGTAGGTAGAATTTTTATCCCACGGGGGTAAAATTGAAAAAAGTTGAAAAAAAATTTTTTTTGGACTTAGTCATTTTTCCGCCGTTTATCAGACTTTCAGATAGGGGAAATGTCAGTGAGCGTTCCGATTTCAGTTCCAGAGCGATTCGTCCAATAAGTCCTTGATATTTAGTCATTTTCAGCCAATTTTCTGGATTTTTGAAAATTTCACTTTTTTGTGAAAATATCCACTAAATGAGGGAATAATATGTGTGAGGGTACCCCAGGAGAGTTCCAAATGTGTGTGGGTAGAATATATATCCCACGGGGGTAAAATTGAAAAAAGTTGAAAAATTTTTTTTTTTGGACTTAGTCATTTTTCGGCGTTTATCAGAATTTCAGATAGGGGAAATGTCAGTGAGCGTTCCGATTTCAGTTCCAGAGCGATTCTCCGGATGAGTCCTTGATATTTAGTCATTTTCAGCCAATTTTCTGGATTTTTGAAAATTTCACTTTTTTGTGAAAATATCCACTAAATGAGGGAATAATATGTGTGAGGGTACCCCAGGAGAGTTCCAAATGTGTGTGGGTAGAATATATATCCCACGGGGGTAAAATTGAAAAAAGTTGAAAAATTTTTTTTTTTGGACTTAGTCATTTTTCGGCGTTTATCAGACTTTCAGATAGGGGAAATGTCAGTGAGCATTCCGATTTCAGTTCCAGAGCGATTCGCCCAATGAGTCCTTGATATTTAGTCGTTTTCAGCCAATTTTCTGGATTTTTGAAAATTTCACTTTTTTTGTGAAAATATCCACTAAATGAGGGAATAACATGTGTGAGGGTACCCCAGGAGAGTTCCAAATGTGTGTGGGTAGAATATATATCCCACAAGATTAAAATTGAAAAAAGTTGAAAAAATTTTTTTTTTTTGTACTTTTTCATTTTTCCATCGTTTATCAGACTTTCAGATAGGGGAAATGTCAGTGAGCGTTCCGATTTCAGTTCCAGAGCGAGTCGCCCAATGAGTCCTTGATATTTAGTCTTTTTGAGCCAATATTTTGTATTTTTGAAAATTTCACTTTTTTGTGAAAATATCCACTAAATGAGGGAATAATATATGTGAGGGTACCCCAGGAGAGTTCCAAATGTGTGTGGGTAGAATATATATCCCACGGGGGTAAAATTGAAAAAAGTTGAAAACATTTTTTTTTTGGACTTAGTCATTTTTCCGGCGTTTATCAGATTTTCAGATAGGGGAAATGTCAGTGAGCGTTCCGATTTCAGTTCCAGAGCGAGTCGCCCAATGAGTCCTTGATATTTAGTCGTTTTGAGCCAATATTTTGGATTTTTGAAAATTTCACTTTTTTGTGAAAATATCCACTAAATGAGGGAATAATATATGTGAGGGTACCCCAGGAGAGTTCCAAATGTGTGTGGGTAGAATATATATCCCACGGGGGTAAAATTAAAAAAAGTTGAAAACATTTTTTTTTTGGACTTAGTCATTTTTCCGGCGTTTATCAGATTTTCAGATAGGGGAAATGTCAGTGAGCGTTCCGATTTCAGTTCCAGAGCGAGTCGCCCAATGAGTCCTTGATATTTAGTCGTTTTGAGCCAATATTTTGGATTTTTGAAAATTTCACTTTTTTGTGAAAATATCCACTAAATGAGGGAATAATATATGTGAGGGTACCCCAGGAGAGTTCCAAATGTGTGTGGGTAGAATATATATCCCACGGGGGTAAAATTGAAAAAAGTTGAAAAAATATTTTTTTTGGACTTAGTCATTTTTCCGGCGTTTATCAGACTTTCAGATAGGGGAAATGTCAGTGAGCGTTCCGATTTCAGTTCCAGAGCGATTCGCCCAATGAGTCCTTGATATTTAGTCGTTTTCAGCCAATTTTCTGGATTTTTGAAAATTTCACTTTTTTGTGAAAATATCCTCTAAATGAGGGAATAACATGTGTGAGGGTACCCCAGGAGAGTTCCAAATGTGTGTGGGTAGAATATATATCCCACAGGATTAAAATTGAAAAAAGTTGAAAAAATTTTTTATTTTTGTACTTTTTCATTTTTCCGGCGTTTATCAGACTTTCAGATAGGGGAAATGTCAGTGAGCATTCCGATTTCATTTCCAGAGCGATTCTCTGGATGAGTCCTTGATATTTAGTCATTTTCAGCCAATTTTCTGGATTTTTGAAAATTTCACTTTTTTTGTGAAAATATCCACTAAATGAGGGAATAATATGTGTGAGGGTACCCCAGGATAGTTCCAAATGTGTGTGGGTAGAATATATATCCCACGGGGGTAAAACTGAAAAAAGTTGAAAAATTATTTTTTTTGGCTTAGTCATTTTTCGGCGTTTATCAGACTTTCAGATAGGGGAAATGTCAGTGAGCATTCCGATTTCAGTTCCAGAGCGATTCGCCCAATGAGTCCTTGATATTTAGTCGTTTTCAGCCAATTTTCTGGATTTTTGAAAATTTCAATTTTTGTGAAAATATCCACTAAATGAGGGAATAATATGTGTGAGGGTACCCCAGGAGAGTTCCAAATGTGTGTGGGTAGAATATATATCCCACAGAATTAAAATTGAAAAAAGTTGAAAAAATTTTTTATTTTTGTACTTTTTCATTTTTTCGGCGTTTATCAGACTTTCAGATAGGGGAAATGTCAGTGAGCATTCCGATTTCAGTTCCAGAGCGATTCTCCGGATGAGTCCTTGATATTTAGTCATTTTCAACCAATATTTTGGACTTTTGAAAATTTCAATTTTTTGTGAAAATATCCTCTAAATGAGGGAATAATATGTGTGAGGGTACCCCAGGAGAGTTCCAAATGTGTGTGGGTAGAATATATATCCCACGGGGGTAAAATTTAAAAAAGTTGAAAAATTTTTTTTTTGGACTTAGTCATTTTTCCGGCGTTTATCAGACTTTCAGATAGGGGAAATGTCAGTGAGCGTTCCGATTTCAGTTCCAGAGCGATTCGCCCAATGAGTCCTTGATGTTTAGTCGTTTTCAGCTAATTTTCTGGATTTTTGAAAATTTCACTTTTTTGTGAAAATATCCTCTAAATGAGGGAATAACATGTGTGAGGGTACCCCAGGAGAGTTCCAAATGTGTGTGGGTAGAATATATATCCCACAGGATTAAAATTGAAAAAAGTTGAAAAAATTTTTTATTTTTGTACTTTTTCATTTTTCCGGCGTTTATCAGACTTTCAGATAGGGGAAATGTCAGTGAGCATTCCGATTTCAGTTCCAGAGCGATTCTCCCGTTGAGTCCTTGATATTTAGTCGTTTTCAGCCAATTTTCTGGATTTTTGAAAATTTCACTTTTTTTGTGAAAATATCCACTAAATGAGGGAATAATATGTGTGAGGGTACCCCAGGAGAGTTCCAAATGTGTGTGGGTAGAATATATATCCCACGGGGGTAAAATTGAAAAAAGTTGAAAAATTATTTTTTTTGGCTTAGTCATTTTTCCGGCGTTTATCAGACTTTCAGATAGGGGAAATGTCAGTGAGCATTCCGATTTCAGTTCCAGAGCGAGTCGCCCAATGAGTCCTTGATATTTAGTCTTTTTGAGCCAATAGTTTGGATTTTTGAAAATTTCACTTTTTTGTGAAAATATCCACTAAATGAGAGAATAATATATGTGAGGGTACCCGAGGAAAGTTCCAAATGTGTGTGGGTAGAATATATATCCCACGGGGGTAAAATTGAAAAAAGTTGAAAACATTTTTTTTTTGGACTTTGTCATTTTTCCGGCGTTTATCAGACTTTCAGATAGGGGAAATGTCAGTGAGCATTCCGATTTCAGTTCCAGAGCGAGTCGCCCAATGAGTTCTTGATATTTAGTCGTTTTGAGCCAATATTTTGGATTTTTGAAAATTTCACTTTTTTGTGAAAATATCCACTAAATGAGGGAATAATATATGTGAGGGTACCCCAGGAGAGTTCCAAATGTTTGTGGGTAGAATAAATATCCCACGGGGGTAAAATTGAAAAAAGTTGAAAACATTTTTTTTTTGGATTTAGTCATTTTTCCGGCGTTTATCAGATTTTTAGATAGGGGAAATGTCAGTGAGCGTTCCGATTTCAGTTCCAGAGCGAGTCGCCCAATCAGTCCTTGATATTTAGTCGTTTTGAGCCAATATTTTGGATTTTTGAAAATTTCACTTTTTTGTGAAAATATCCTCTAAATGAGGGAATAACATGTGTGAGGGTACCCCAGGAGAGTTCCAAATGTGTGTGGGTAGAATATATATCCCACAGGATTAAAATTGAAAAAAGTTGAAAATTTTTTTTATTTTTGTACTTTTTCATTTTTCCCGCGTTTATCAGACTTTCAGATAGGGGAAATGTCAGTGAGCGTTCCGATTTCCGTTCCAGAGCGATTCTCCGGTTGAGTCCTTGATCTTTAGTCGTTTTCAGCCAATTTTCTAGATTTTTGAAAATTTCACTTTTTTTGTGAAAATATCCACTAAATGAGGGAATAATATGTGTGAGGGTACCCCAGGAGAGTTCCAAATGTGTGTGGGTAGAATATAAATCCCACGGGGGTAAAATTGAAAAAAGTTGAAAAATTATTTTTTTTGGCTTAGTCATTTTTCGGCGTTTATCAGACTTTCAGAGAGGGGAAATGTCAGTGAGCATTCCGATTTCAGTTCCAGAGCGATTCGCCCAATGAGTCCTTGATATTTAGTCGTTTTCAGCCAATTTTCTGGATTTTTGAAAATTTCACTTTTTTTGTGAAAATATCCACTAAATGAGGGAATAATATGTGTGAGGGTACCCCAGGAGAGTTCCAAATGTGTGTGGGTAGAATATATATCCCACGGGGGTAAAATTTAAAAAAGTTGAAAATTTTTTTTTTTGGACTTACTCATTTTTCCGGCGTTTATCAGACTTTCAGATAGGGGAAATGTCAGTGAGCATTCCGATTTCAGTTCCAGAGCGAGTCGCCCAATGAGTCCTTGATATTTAGTCTTTTTGAGCCAATATTTTGGATTTTTGAAAATTTCACTTTTTTGTGAAAATATCCACTAAATGAGAGAATAATATATGTGAGGGTACCCGAGGAAAGTTCCAAATGTGTGTGGGTAGAATATATATCCCACGGGGGTAAAATTGAAAAAAGTTGAAAACATTTTTTTTTTGGACTTAGTCATTTTTCCGGCGTTTATCAGACTTTCAGATAGGGGAAATGTCAGTGAGCATTTCGATTTCAGTTCCAGAGCGAATCGCCCAATGAGTTCTTGATATTTAGGCGTTTTGAGCCAATATTTTGGATTTTTGAAAATTTCACTTTTTTGTGAAAATATCCACTAAATGAGGGAATAATATATGTGAGGGTACCCCAGGAGAGTTCCAAATGTTTGTGGGTAGAATAAATATCCCACGGGGGTAAAATTGAAAAAAGTTGAAAAATTTTTTTTTTTGGACTTAGTCATTTTTCCGGCGTTTATCAGACTTTCAGATAGGGGAAATGTCAGTGAGCGTTCCGATTTCAGTTCCAGAGCGATTCGCCCAATGAGTCCTTGATATTTAGTCGTTTTCAGCCAATTTTCTAGATTTTTGAAAATTTCACTTTTTTGTGAAAATATCCTCTAAATGAGGGAATAACATGTGTGAGGGTACCCCAGGAAAGTTCCAAATGTGTGTGGGTAGAATATATATCCCACAGGATTAAAATTGAAAAAAGTTGAAAAAATTTTTTATTTTTGTACTTTTTCATTTTTCCCGCGTTTATCAGACTTTCAGATAGGGGAAATGTCAGTGAGCATTCCGATTTCAGTTCCAGAGCGATTCTCCGGTTGAGTCCTTGATATTTAGTCGTTTTCAGCCAATTTTCTAGATTTTTGAAAATTTCACTTTTTTTGTGAAAATATCCACTAAATGAGGGAATAATATGTGTGAGGGTACCCCAGGAGAGTTCCAAATGTGTGTGGGTAGAATATAAATCCCACGGGGGTAAAATTGAAAAAAGTTGAAAAATTATTTTTTTTGGCTTAGTCATTTTTCGGCGTTTATCAGACTTTCAGATAGGGGAAATGTCAGTGAGCATTCCGATTTCAGTTCCAGAGCGATTCACCCAATGAGTCCTTGATATTTAGTCGTTTTCAGCCAATTTTCTGGATTTTTGAAAATTTCACTTTTTTTGTGAAAATATCCACTAAATGAGGGAATAATATGTGTGAGGGTACCCCAGGAGAGTTCCAAATGTGTGTGGGTAGAATATATATCCCACGGGGGTAAAATTTAAAAAAGTTGAAAATTTTTTTTTTTGGACTTACTCATTTTTCCGGCGTTTATCAGACTTTCAGATAGGGGAAATGTCAGTGAGCATTCCGATTTCAGTTCCAGAGCGAGTCGCCCAATGAGTCCTTGATATTTAGTCTTTTTGAGCCAATATTTTGGATTTTTGAAAATTTCACTTTTTTGTGAAAATATCCACTAAATGAGAGAATAATATATGTGAGGGTACCCGAGGAAAGTTCCAAATGTGTGTGGGTAGAATATATATCCCACGGGGGTAAAATTGAAAAAAGTTGAAAACATTTTTTTTTTGGACTTAGTCATTTTTCCGGCGTTTATCAGACTTTCAGATAGGGGAAATGTCAGTGAGCATTCCGATTTCAGTTCCAGAGCGAATCGCCCAATGAGTTCTTGATATTTAGTCGTTTTGAGCCAATATTTTGGATTTTTGAAAATTTCACTTTTTTGTGAAAATATCCACTAAATGAGGGAATAATATATGTGAGGGTACCCCAGGAGAGTTCCAAATGTTTGTGGGTAGAATAAATATCCCACGGGGGTAAAATTGAAAAAAGTTGAAAAATTTTTTTTTTTGGACTTAGTCATTTTTCCGGCGTTTATCAGACTTTCAGATAGGGGAAATGTCAGTGAGCGTTCCGATTTCAGTTCCAGAGCGATTCGCCCAATGAGTCCTTGATATTTAGTCGTTTTCAGCCAATTTTCTAGATTTTTGAAAATTTCACTTTTTTGTGAAAATATCCTCTAAATGAGGGAATAACATGTGTGAGGGTACCCCAGGAAAGTTCCAAATGTGTGTGGGTAGAATATATATCCCACAGGATTAAAATTGAAAAAAGTTGAAAAAATTTTTTATTTTTGTACTTTTTCATTTTTCCCGCGTTTATCAGACTTTCAGATAGGGGAAATGTCAGTGAGCGTTCCGATTTCAGTTCCAGAGCGATTCTCCGGTTGAGTCCTTGATATTTAGTTGTTTTCAGCCAATTTTCTAGATTTTTGAAAATTTCACTTTTTTTGTGAAAATATCCACTAAATGAGGGAATAATATGTGTGAGGGTACCCCAGGAGAGTTCCAAATGTGTGTGGGTAGAATATAAATCCCACGGGGGTAAAATTGAAAAAAGTTGAAAAATTATTTTTTTTGGCTTAGTCATTTTTCGGCGTTTATCAGACTTTCAGATAGGGGAAATGTCAGTGAGCATTCCGATTTCAGTTCCAGAGCGATTCACCCAATGAGTCCTTGATATTTAGTCGTTTTCAGCCAATTTTCTGGATTTTTGAAAATTTCACTTTTTTTGTGAAAATATCCACTAAATGAGGGAATAATATGTGTGAGGGTACCCCAGGAGAGTTCCAAATGTGTGTGGGTAGAATATATATCCCACGGGGGTAAAATTTAAAAAAGTTGAAAATTTTTTTTTTTGGACTTACTCATTTTTCCGGCGTTTATCAGACTTTCAGATAGGGGAAATGTCAGTGAGCATTCCGATTTCAGTTCCAGAGCGAGTCGCCCAATGAGTCCTTGATATTTAGTCTTTTTGAGCCAATATTTTGGATTTTTGAAAATTTCACTTTTTTGTGAAAATATCCACTAAATGAGAGAATAATATATGTGAGGGTACCCGAGGAAAGTTCCAAATGTGTGTGGGTAGAATATATATCCCACGGGGGTAAAATTGAAAAAAGTTGAAAACATTTTTTTTTTGGACTTAGTCATTTTTCCGGCGTTTATCAGACTTTCAGATAGGGGAAATGTCAGTGAGCATTCCGATTTCAGTTCCAGAGCGAGTCGCCCAATGAGTTCTTGATATTTAGTCGTTTTGAGCCAATATTTTGGATTTTTGAAAATTTCACTTTTTTGTGAAAATATCCACTAAATGAGGGAATAATATATGTGAGGGTACCCCAGGAGAGTTCCAAATGTTTGTGGGTAGAATAAATATCCCACGGGGGTAAAATTGAAAAAAGTTGAAAACATTTTTTTTTTGGACTTAGTCATTTTTCCGGCGTTTATCAGATTTTTAGATAGGGGAAATGTCAGTGAGCGTTCCGATTTCAGTTCCAGAGCGAGTCGCCCAATGAGTCCTTGATATTTAGTCGTTTTGAGCCAATATTTTGGATTTTTGAAAATTTCACTTTTTTGTGAAAATATCCACTAAATGAGGGAATAATATATGTGAGGGTACCCCAGGAGAGTTCCAAATGTGTGTGGGTAGAATATATATCCCACGGGGGTAAAATTGAAAAAAGTTGAAAAATTTTTTTTTTTGGACTTAGTCATTTTTCCGGCGTTTATCAGACTTTCAGATAGGGGAAATGTCAGTGAGCGTTCCGATTTCAGTTCCAGAGCGATTCGCCCAATGAGTCCTTGATATTTAGTCGTTTTCAGCCAATTTTCTGGATTTTTGAAAATTTCACTTTTTTGTGAAAATATCCTCTAAATGAGGGAATAACATGTGTGAGGGTACCCCAGGAGAGTTCCAAATGTGTGTGGGTAGAATATATATCCCACAGGATTAAAATTGAAAAAAGTTGAAAAAATTTTTTATTTTTGTACTTTTTCATTTTTCCCGCGTTTATCAGACTTTCAGATAGGGGAAATGTCAGTGAGCGTGCCGATTTCAGTTCCAGAGCGTTTCTCCGGTTGAGTCCTTGATATTTAGTCGTTTTCAGCCAATTTTCTAGATTTTTGAAAATTTCACTTTTTTTGTGAAAATATCCACTAAATGAGGGAATAATATGTGTGAGGGTACCCCAGGAGAGTTCCAAATGTGTGTGGGTAGAATATATATCCCACGGGGGTAAAATTGAAAAAAGTTGAAAAAATTTTTTTTTTGGACTTAGTCATTTTTCCGGCGTTTATCAGACTTTCAGATAGGGGAAATGTCAGTGAGCATTCCGATTTCAGTTCCAGAGCGATTCGCCCAATGAGTCCTTGATATTTAGACGTTTTCAGCCAATTTTCTGGATTTTTGAAAATTTCACTTTTTTTGTGAAAATATCCACTAAATGAGGGAATAATATGTGTGAGGGTACCCCAGGAGAGTTCCAAATGTGTGTGGGTAGAATATATATCCCACAGGATTAAAATTGAAAAAAGTTGAAAATTTTTTTTATTTTTGTACTTTCTCATTTTTTCGGCGTTTATCAGACTTTCAGATAGGGGAAATGTCAGTGAGCATTCCGATTTCAGTTCCAGAGCGATTCTCCGGATGAGTCCTTGATATTTAGTCATTTTCAACCAATATTTTGGACTTTTGAAAATTTCAATTTTTTGTGAAAATATCCACTAAATGAGGGAATAATATGTGTGAGGGTACCCCAGGAGAGTTCCAAATGTGTGTGGGTAGAATATATATCCCACGGGGGTAAAATTGAAAAAAGTTGAAAAATTTTTTTTTTGGACTTACTCATTTTTCCGGCGTTTATCAGACTTTCAGATAGGGGAAATGTCAGTGAGCATTCCGATTTCAGTTCCAGAGCGAGTCGCCCAATGAGTCCTTGATATTTAGTCTTTTTGAGCCAATATTTTGGATTTTTGAAAATTTCACTTTTTTGTGAAAATATCCACTAAATGAGGGAATAATATATGTGAGGGTACCCCAGGAAAGTTCCAAATGTGTGTGGGTAGAATATATATCCCACGGGGGTAAAATTGAAAAAAGTTGAAAACATTTTTTTTTTGGACTTAGTCATTTTTCCGGCGTTTATCAGACTTTCAGATAGGGGAAATGTCAGTGAGCGTTCCGATTTCAGTTCCAGAGCGAGTCGCCCAATGAGTTCTTGATATTTAGTCGTTTTGAGCCAATATTTTGGATTTTTGAAAATTTCACTTTTTTGTGAAAATATCCACTAAATGAGGGAATAATATATGTGAGGGTACCCCAGGAGAGTTCCAAATGTGTGTGGGTAGAATAAATATCCCACGGGGGTAAAATTGAAAAAAGTTGAAAACATTTTTTTTTGGACTTAGTCATTTTTCCGGCGTTTATCAGATTTTTAGATAGGGGAAATGTCAGTGAGCGTTCCGATTTCAGTTCCAGAGCGAGTCGCCCAATGAGTCCTTGATATTTAGTCGTTTTCAGCCAATTTTCTGGATTTTTGAAAATTTCACTTTTTTTGTGAAAATATCCACTAAATGAGGGAATAATATGTGTGAGGGTACCCCAGGAGAGTTCCAAATGTGTGTGGGTAGAATATATATCCCACGGGGGTAAAATTGAAAAAAGTTGAAAAAATTTTTTTTTGGACTTAGTCATTTTTCGGCGTTTATCAGACTTTCAGATAGGGGAAATGTCAGTGAGCGTTCCGATTTCAGTTCCAGAGCGATTCGTCCAATGAGTCCTTGATATTTAGTCGTTTTCAGCCAATTTTCTGGATTTTTGAAAATTTCACTTTTTTGTGAAAATATCCTCTAAATGAGGGAATAACATGTGTGAGGGTACCCCAGGAGAGTTCCAAATGTGTGTGGGTAGAATATATATCCCACAGGATTAAAATTGAAAAAAGTTGAAAAATTTTTTTATTTTTGTACTGTTTCATTTTTCCGGCGTTTATCAGACTTTCAGATAGGGGAAATGTCAGTGAGCGTTCCGATTTCAGTTCCAGAGCGATTCTCCGGTTGAGTCCTTGATATTTAGTCGTTTTCAGCCAATTTTCTGGATTTTTGAAAATTTCACTTTTTTTGTGAAAATATCCACTAAATGAGGGAATAATATGTGTGAGGGTACCCCAGGAGAGTTCCAAATGTGTGTGGGTAGAATATATATCCCACGGGGGTAAAATTGAAAGAAGTTGAAAAATTTTTTTTTTTTGGACTTAGTCATTTTTCGGCGTTTATCAGACTTTCAGATAGGGGAAATGTCAGTGAGCATTCCGATTTCAGTTCCAGAGCGATTCGCCCAATGAGTCCTTGATATTTAGTCGTTTTCAGCCAATTTTCTGGATTTTTGAAAATTTCACTTTTTTTGTGAAAATATCCACTAAATGAGGGAATAATATGTGTGAGGGTACCCCAGGAGAGTTCCAAATGTGTGTGGGTAGAATATATATCCCACGGGGGTAAAATTGAAAAAAGTTGAAAAAATTTTTTTTTTGGACTTAGTCATTTTTCCGGCGTTTATCAGACTTTCAGATAGGGGAAATGTCAGTGAGCGTTCCGATTTCAGTTCCAGAGCGATTCGCCCAATGAGTCCTTGATATTTAGTCGTTTTCAGCCAATTTTCTGGATTTTTGAAAATTTCACTTTTTTGTGAAAATATCCTCTAAATGAGGGAATAACATGTGTGAGGGTACCCCAGGAGAGTTCCAAATGTGTGTGGGTAGAATATATATCCCACAGGATTAAAATTGAAAAAAGTTGAAACATTTTTTTTTTTTTTGTACTTTTTCATTTTTCCGGCGTTTATCAGACTTTCAGATAGGGGAAATGTCAGTGAGCGTTCCGATTTCAGTTCCAGAGCGATTCTCCAGATGAGTCCTTGATATTTAGTCATTTTCAGCCAATATTTTGGATTTTTGAAAATTTCACTTTTTTGTGAAAATATCCACTAAATGAGGGAATAATATGTGTGAGGGTACCCCAGGAGAGTTCCAAATGTGTGTGGGTAGAATATATATCCCACGGGGGTAAAATTGAAAAAAGTTGAAAAATTTTTATTTTGGACTTAGTCATTTTTCCGGCGTTTATCAGACTTTCAGATAGGGGAAATGTCAGTGAGCGTTCCGATTTCAGTTCCAGAGCGAGTCGCCCAATGAGTCCTTGATATTTAGTCGTTTTCAGCCAATATTTTGGATTTTTGAAAATTTCACTTTTTTGTGAAAATATCCACTAAATGAGGGAATAATATATGTGAGGGTACCCCGGGAGAGTTCCAAATGTGTGTGGGTAGAATATATATCCCACGGGGGTAAAATTGAAAAAAGTTGAACAAATTTTTTTTTTGAACTTAGTCATTTTTCCGCCGTTTATCAGAGTTTCAGATAGGGGAAATGTCAGTGAGCATTCCGATTTCAGTTCCAGAGCGATTCGTCCAATAAGTCCTTGATATTCAGTCATTTTCAGCCAATTTTCTGGATTTTTGAAAATTTCACGTTTTTTGTGAAAATATCCACTAAATGAGGGAATAATATGTGTGAGGGTACCCCAGGAGAGTTCCAAATGTGTGTGGGTAGAATATATATCCCACGGGGGTAAAATTGAAAAAAGTTGAAAAAATTTTTTTTTTGGACTTAGTCATTTTTCGGCGTTTATCAGACTTTCAGATAGGGGAAATGTCAGTGAGCATTCCGATTTCAGTTCCAGAGCGATTCGCCCAATGAGTCCTTGATATTTAGTCGCTTTCAGCCAATTTTCTGGATTTTTTAAAATTTCACTTTTTTTGTGAAAATATCCACTAAATGAGGGAATAATATGTGTGAGTTTACCCCAGGAGAGTTCCAAATGTGTGTGGGTAGAATATATATCCCACGGGGGTAAAATTGAAAAAAGTTGAAAAAATTTTTTTTTTTGGACTTAGTCATTTTTCCGGCGTTTATCAGACTTTCAGATAGGGGAAATGTCAGTGAGCGTTCCGATTTCAGTTCCAGAGCGATTCGCCCAATGAGTACTTGATATTTAGTCGTTTTCATCCAATTTTCTGGATTTTTGAAAATTTCACTTTTTTGTGAAAATATCCTCTAAATGAGGGAATAACATGTGTGAGGGTACCCCAAGAGAGTTCCAAATGTGTGTGGGTAGAATATATATCCCACAGGATTAAAATTGAAAAAAGTTGAAAAAATTTTTTATTTTTGTACTTTTTCATTTTTCCGGCGTTTATCAGACTTTCAGATAGGGGAAATGTCAGTGAGCGTTCCGATTTCAGTTCCAGAGCGATTCTCCGGTTGAGTCCTTGATATTTAGTCGTTTTCAGCCAATTTTCTGGATTTTTGAAAATTTCACTTTTTTTGTGAAAATATCCACTAAATGAGGGAATAATATGTGTGAGGGTACCCCAGGAGAGTTCCAAATGTGTGTGGGTAGAATATATATCCCACGGGGGTAAAATTGAAAAAAGTTGAAAAATTTTTTTTTTTGGACTTAGTCATTTTTCGGCGTTTATCAGACTTTCAGATAGGGGAAATGTCAGTGAGCATTCCGATTTCAGTTCCAGAGCGATTCGCCCAATGAGTCCTTGATATTTAGTCGTTTTCAGCCAATTTTCTGGATTTTTGAAAATTTCACTTTTTTTGTGAAAATATCCACTAAATGAGGGAATAATATGTGTGAGGGTACCCCAGGAGAGTTCCAAATGTGTGTGGGTAGAATATATATCCCACGGGGGTAAAATTGAAAAAAGTTGAAAAAATTTTTTTTTTGGACTTAGTCATTTTTCCGGCGTTTATCAGACTTTCAGATAGGGGAAATGTCAGTGAGCGTTCCGATTTCAGTTCCAGAGCGATTCGCCCAATATGTCCTTGATATTTAGTCGTTTTCAGCCAATTTTCTGGATTTTTGAAAATTTCACTTTTTTGTGAAAATATCCTCTAAATGAGGGAATAACATGTGTGAGGGTACCCCAGGAGAGTTCCAAATGTGTGTGGGTAGAATATATATCCCACAGGATTAAAATTGAAAAAAGTTGAAACATTTTTTTATTTTTGTACTTTTTCATTTTTCCGGCGTTTATCAGACTTTCAGATAGGGGAAATGTCAGTGAGCGTTCCGATTTCAGTTCCAGAGCGATTCTCCAGATGAGTCCTTGATATTTAGTCATTTTCAGCCAATATTTTGGATTTTTGAAAATTTCACTTTTTTGTGAAAATATCCACTAAATGAGGGAATAATATGTGTGAGGGTACCCCAGGAGAGTTCCAAATGTGTGTGGGTAGAATATATATCCCACGAGGGTAAAATTGAAAAAAGTTGAAAAATTTTTTTTTTGGACTTAGTCATTTTTCCGGCGTTTATCAGACTTTCAGATAGGGGAAATGTCAGTGAGCGTTCCGATTTCAGTTCCAGAGCGAGTCGCCCAATGAGTCCTTGATATTTAGTCGTTTTCAGCCAATATTTTGGATTTTTGAAAATTTCACTTTTTTGTGAAAATATCCACTAAATGAGGGAATAATATATGTGAGGGTACCCCGGGAGAGTTCCAAATGTGTGTGGGTAGAATATATATCCCACGGGGGTAAAATTGAAAAAAGTTGAACAAATTTTTTTTTTGGACTTAGTCATTTTTCCGCCGTTTATCAGAGTTTCAGATAGGGGAAATGTCAGTGAGCGTTCCGATTTCAGTTCCAGAGCGATTCGTCCAATAAGTCCTTGATATTTAGTCATTTTCAGCCAATTTTCTGGATTTTTGAAAATTTCACTTTTTTTGTGAAAATATCCACTAAATGAGGGAATAATATGTGTGAGGGTACCCCAGGAGAGTTTCAAATGTGTGTGGGTAGAATATATATCCCACGGGGGTAAAATTGAAAAAAGTTGAAAAATTTTTTTTTTGGACTTAGTTATTTTTCCGGCGTTTATCAGACTTTCAGATAGGGGAAATGTCAGTGAGCGTTCCGATTTCAGTTCCAGAGCGAGTCGCCCAATGAGTCCTTGATATTTAGTCGTTTTCAGCCAATATTTTGGATTTTTGAAAATTTCACTTTTTTGTGAAAATATCCACTAAATGAGGGAATAATATATGTGAGGGTACCCTAGGAGAGTTCCAAATGTGTGTGGGTAGAATATATATCCCACGGGGGTAAAATTGAAAAAAGTTGAACAAATTTTTTTTTTGGACTTAGTCATTTTTCCGCCGTTTATCAGACTTTCAGATAGGGGAAATGTCAGTGAGCGTTCCGATTTCAGTTCCAGAGCGATTCGTCCAATAAGTCCTTGATATTTAGTCATTTTCAGCCAATTTTCTGGATTTTTGAAAATTTCACTTTTTTTGTGAAAATATCCACTAAATGAGGGAATAATATGTGTGAGGGTACCCCAGGAGAGTTCCAAATGTGTGTGGGTAGAATATATATCCCACGGGGGTAAAATTGAAAAAAGTTGAAAAATTTTTTTTTTTGGACTTAGTCATTTTTCGGCGTTTATCAGACTTTCAGATAGGGGAAATGTCAGTGAGCATTCCGATTTCAGTTCCAGAGCGATTCGCCCAATGAGTCCTTGATATTTAGTCGTTTTCAGCCAATTTTCTGGATTTTTGAAAATTTCACTTTTTTTGTGAAAATATCCACTAAATGAGGGAATAACATGTGTGAGGGTACCCCAGGAGAGTTCCAAATGTGTGTGGGTAGAATATATATCCCACAGGATTAAAATTGAAAAAAGTTGAAAAAATTTTTTATTTTTGTACTTTTTCATTTTTCCGGCGTTTATCAGACTTTTAGATATGGGAAATGTCAGTGAGCATTCCGATTTCAGTTCCAGAGCGATTCTCCGGATGAGTCCTTGATATTTAGTCATTTTCAGCCAATATTTTGTATTTTTGAAAATTTCACTTTTTTGTGAAAATATCCACTAAATGAGGGAATAATATGTGTGAGGGTACCCCAGGAGAGTTCCAAATGTGTGTGGGTAGAATATATATCCCACGGGGGTAAAATTGAAAAAAGTTGAAAAATTTTTTTTTTGGACTTAGTCATTTTTCCGGCTTTTATCAGACTTTCAGATAGGGGAAATGTCAGTGAGCGTTCCGATTTCAGTTCCAGAGCGAGTCGCCCAATGAGTCCTTGATATTTAGTCGTTTTGAGCCAATATTTTGGATTTTTGAAAATTTCACTTTTTTGTGAAAATATCCACTAAATGAGGGAATAATATGTGTGAGGGTACCCCAGGAGAGTTCCAAATGTGTGTGGGTAGAATATATATCCCACGGGGGTAAAATTGAAAAAAGTTGAAAAATTTTTTTTTTGGACTTAGTCATTTTTCCGGCGTTTATCAGACTTTCAGATAGGGGAAATGTCAGTGAGCGTTCCGATTTCAGTTCCAGAGCGAGTTGCCCAATGAGTCCTTGATATTTAGTCGTTTTCAGCCAATATTTTGGATTTTTGAAAATTTCACTTTTTTGTGAAAATATCCACTAAATGAGGGAATAATATATGTGAGGGTACCCCAGGAGAGTTCCAAATGTGTGTGGGTAGAATATATATCCCACGGGGGTAAAATTGAAAAAAGTTGAACAAAATTTTTTTTTGGACTTAGTCATTTTTCCGCCGTTTATCAGACTTTCAGATAGGGGAAATGTCAGTGAGCGTTCCGATTTCAGTTCCAGAGCGATTCGTCCAATAAGTCCTTGATATTTAGTCATTTTCAGCCAATTTTTTGGATTTTTGAAAATTTCACTTTTTTGTGAAAATATCCTCTAAATGAGGGAATAACATGTGTCAGGGTACCCCAGGAGAGTTCCAAATGTGTGTGGGTAGAATATATATCCCACAGGATTAAAATTGAAAAAAGTTGAAAAAATTTTTTATTTTTGTACTTTTTCATTTTTCCGGCGTTTATTAGACTTTCAGATAGGGGAAATGTCAGTGAGCGTTCCGATTTCAGTTCCAGAGCGATTTTCCAGATGAGTCCTTGATATTTAGTCATTTTCAGCCAATATTTTGGATTTTTGAAAATTTCACTTTTTTGTGAAAATATCCACTAAATGAGGGAATAATATGTGTGAGGGTACCCCAGGAGAGTTCCAAATGTGTGTGGGTAGAATATATATCCCACGGGGGTAAAATTGAAAAAAGTTGAAAAATTTTTTTTTTGGACTTAGTCATTTTTCCGGCTTTTATCAGACTTTCAGATAGGGGAAATGTCAGTGAGCGTTCCGATTTCAGTTCCAGAGCGAGTCGCCCAATGAGTCCTTGATATTTAGTCGTTTTGAGCCAATATTTTGGATTTTTGAAAATTTCACTTTTTTGTGAAAATATCCACTAAATGAGGGAATAATATGTGTGAGGGTACCCCAGGAGAGTTCCAAATGTGTGTGGGTAGAATATATATCCCACGGGGGTAAAATTGAAAAAAGTTGAAAAATTTTTTTTTTGGACTTAGTCATTTTTCCGGCGTTTATCAGACTTTCAGATAGGGGAAATGTCAGTGAGCGTTCCGATTTCAGTTCCAGAGCGAGTTGCCCAATGAGTCCTTGATATTTAGTCGTTTTCAGCCAATATTTTGGATTTTTGAAAATTTCACTTTTTTGTGAAAATATCCACTAAATGAGGGAATAATATATGTGAGGGTACCCCAGGTGAGTTCCAAATGTGTGTGGGTAGAATATATATCCCACGGGGGTAAAATTGAAAAAAGTTGAACAAAATTTTTTTTTGGACTTAGTCATTTTTCGGTGTTTATCAGACTTTCAGATAGGGGAAATGTCAGTGAGCGTTCCGATTTCAGTTCCAGAGCGATTCGTCCAATGAGTCCTTGATATTTAGTCGTTTTCAGCCAATTTTCTGGATTTTTGAAAATTTCACTTTTTTGTGAAAATATCCTCTAAATGAGGGAATAACATGTGTGAGGGTACCCCAGGAGAGTTCCAAATGTGTGTGGGTAGAATATATATCCCACAGGATTAAAATTGAAAAAAGTTGAAAAATTTTTTTATTTTTGTACTTTTTCATTTTTCCGGCGTTTATCAGACTTTCAGATAGGGGAAATGTCAGTGAGCGTTCCGATTTCAGTTCCAGAGCGATTCTCCAGATGAGTCCTTGATATTTAGTCATTTTCAGCCAATATTTTGGATTTTTGAAAATTTCACTTTTTTGTGAAAATATCCACTAAATGAGGGAATAATATGTGTGAGGGTACCCCAGGAGAGTTCCAAATGTGTGTGGGTAGAATATATATCCCACGGGGGTAAAATTGAAAAAAGTTGAAAATTTTTTTTTTGGACTTAGTCATTTTTCCGCCGTTTATCAAAATTTCAGATAGGGGAAATGTCAGTGAGCGTTCCGATTTCAGTTCCAGAGCGAGTCGCCCAATGAGTCCTTGATATTTAGTCGTTTTGAGCCAATATTTTGGATTTTTGAAAATTTCACTTTTTTATGAAAATATCCACTAAATGAGGAAATAATATGTGTGAGGGTACCCCAGGAGAGTTCCAAATGTGTGTGGGTAGAATATATATTCCACGGGGGTAAAATTGAAAATAGATGAAAATTTTTTTTTTTGGACTTAGTCATTTTTCCGGCGTTTATCAGACTTTCAGATAGGGAAAATGTCAGTGAGCGTTCCGATTTCAGTTCCAGAGCGATTCGCCCAATGAGTCCTTGATATTTAGTCGTTTTCAGCCAATATTTTGGATTTTTGAAAATTTCACTTTTTTGTGAAAATATCCACTAAATGAGGGAGTAATATGTGTGAGGGTACCCCAGGAGAGTTCCAAATGTGTGTGGGTAGAATATATATCCCACGGGGGTAAAATTGAAAAAAGTTGAAAAATTTTTTTTTGGACTTAGTCATTTTTCCGCCGTTTATCAAAATTTCAGATAGGGGAAATGTCAGTGAGCGTTCCGATTTCAGTTCCAGAGCGATTCGTCCAATAAGTCCTTGATATTTAGTCGTTTTCAGCCAATTTTCTGGATTTTTGAAAATTTCACTTTTTTTGTGAAAATATCCACTAAATGAGGGAATAATATGTGTGAGGGCACCCCAGGAGAGTTCCAAATGTGTGTGTGTAGAATATATATCCCACGGGGGTAAAATTGAAAAAAGTTGAAAATTTTTTTTTTTGGACCTAGTCATTTTTCCGGCGTTTATCAGACTTTCAGATAGGGGAAATGTCAGTGAGCGTTCCGATTTCAGTTCCAGAGCGAGTCGCCCAATGAGTCCTTGATGTTTAGTCGTTTTCAGCCAATATTTTGGATTTTTGAAAATTTCACTTTTTTGTGAAAATATCCACTAAATGAGGGAATAATATATGTGAGGGTACCCTAGGAGAGTTCCAAATGTGTGTGGGTAGAATATATATCCCACGGGGGTAAAATTGAAAAAAGTTGAACAAATTTTTTTTTTGGACTTAGTCATTTTTCTGCCGTTTATCAGACTTTCAGATAGGGGAAATGTCAGTGAGCGTTCCGATTTCAGTTCCAGAGCGATTCGTCCAAAAAGTCCTTGATATTTAGTCGTTTTCAGCCAATGTTCTGGATTTTTGAAAATTTCACTTTTTTTGTGAAAATATCCACTAAATGAGGGAATAACATGTGTGAGGGTACCCCAGGAGAGTTCCAAATGTGTGTGGGTAGAATATATATCCCACAGGATTAAAATTGAAAAAAGTTGAAAAATTTTTTTATTTTTGTACTTTTTCATTTTTCCGGCGTTTATCAGACTTTTAGATAGGGGAAATGTCAGTGAGCATTCCGATTTCAGTTCCAGAGCGATTCTCCGGATGAGTCCTTGATATTTAGTCATCTTCAGCCAATATTTAGTATTTTTGAAAATTTCACTTTTTTGTGAAAATATCCACTAAATGAGGGAATAATATATGTGAGGGTACCCCAGGAGAGTTCCAAATGTGTGTGGGTAGAATATATATCCCACGGGGGTAAAATTGAAAAAAGTTGAAAAATTTTTTTTTTTGGACTTAGTCATTTTTCGGCGTTTATCAGACTTTCAGATAGGGGAAATGTCAGTGAGCATTCCGATTTCAGTTCCAGAGCGATTCGCCCAATGAGTCCTTGATATTTAGTCGTTTTCAGCCAATTTTCTGGATTTTTGAAAATTTCACTTTTTTTGTGAAAATATCCACTAAATGAGTGAATAATATGTGTGAGGGCACCCCAGGAGAGATCCAAATGTGTGTGGGTAGAATATATATCCCACGGGGGTAAAATTGAAAAAAGTTGAACAAATTTTTTTTTTGGACTTAGTCATTTTTCCGGCGTTTATCAGACTTTCAGATAGGGAAAATGTCAGTGAGCGTTCCGATTTCAGTTCCAGAGCGATTCGCCCAATGAGTCCTTGATATTTACTCGTTTTCAGACAATTTTCTGGATTTTTGAAAATTTCACTTTTTTGTGAAAATATCCACTAAATGAGGGAATAAAATGTGTGAGGGTACCCCAGGAGAGTTCCAAATGTGTGTGGGTAGAATATATATCCCACGGGGGTAAAATTGAAAAAAGTTGAACAATTTTTTTTTTTGGACTTAGTCATTTTCCCGCCGTTTATCAGACTTTCAGATAGGGGAAATGTCAGTGAGCGTTCCGATTTCAGTTCCAGAGCGAGTCGCCCAATGAGTCCTTGATATTTACTCGTTTTCAGACAATTTTCTGGATTTTTGAAAATTTCACTTTTTTTGTGAAAATATCCACTAAATGAGGGAATAATATGTGTGAGGGTACCCCAGGAGAGTTCCAAATGTGTGTGGGTAGAATATATATCCCACGGGGGTAAAATTGAAAAAAATTGAAAAATTTTTTTTTTTGGACTTAGTCATTTTTCGGCGTTTATCAGACTTTCAGATAGGGGAAATGTCAGTGAGCATTCCGATTTCAGTTCCAGAGCGATTCGCCCAATGAGTCCTTGATATTTAGTCGTTTTCAGCCAATTTTCTGGATTTTTGAAAATTTCACTTTTTTTGTGAAAATATCCACTAAATGAGGGAATAATATGTGTGAGGGTACCCCAGGAGAGTTCCAAATGTGTGTGGGTAGAATATATATCCCACGGGGGTAAAATTGAAAAAAGTTGAAAACATTTCTTTTTTGGACTTAGTCATTTTTCCGGCGTTTATCAGACTTTCAGATAGGGGAAATGTCAGTGAGCGTTCCGATTTCAGTTCCAGAGCGAGTCGCCCAATGAGTCCTTGATATTTAGTCGTTTTGAGCCAATATTTTGGATTTTTGAAAATTTCACTTTTTTGTGAAAATATCCACTAAATGAGGGAATAACATGTGTGAGGGTACCCCAGGAGAGTTCCAAATGTGTGTGGGTAGAATATATATCCCACAGGATTAAAATTGAAAAAAGTTGAAAAAATTTTTTATTTTTGTACTTTTTCATTTTTCCGGCGTTTATCAGACTTTCAGATAGGGGAAATGTCAGTGAGCGTTCCCATTTCAGTTCCAGAGCGATTCTCCGGATGAGTCCTTGATATTTAGTCGTTTTCAGCCAATTTTCTGGATTTTTGAAAATTTCACTTTTTTTGTAAAAATATCCACTAAATGAGGGAATAATATGTGTGAGGGTACCCCAGGAGAGTTCCAAATGTGTGTGGGTAGAATATATATCCCACGGGGGTAAAATTGAAAAAAGTTGAAAAAATTTTTTTTTTGGACTTAGTCATTTTTCGGCGTTTATCAGACTTTCAGATAGGGGAAATGTCAGTGAGCGTTCCGATTTCAGTTCCAGAGCGATTCGTCCAATGTGTCCTTGATATTTAGTCGTTTTCAGCCAATTTTCTGGATTTTTGAAAATTTCACTTTTTTGTGAAAATATCCTCTAAATGAGGGAATAACATGTGTGAGGGTACCCCAGGAGAGTTCCAAATGTGTGTGGGTAGAATATATATCCCACAGGATTAAAATTGAAAAAAGTTGAAAAAATTTTTTATTTTTGTACTTTTTCATTTTTCCGGCGTTTATCAGACTTTCAGATAGGGGAAATGTCAGTGAGCGTTCCGATTTCAGTTCCAGAGCGATTCTCCAGATGAGTCCTTGATATTTAGTCATTTTCAGCCAATATTTTCAATTTTTGAAAATTTCACTTTTTTGTGAACATATCCACTAAATGAGGGAATAATATGTGTGAGGGTACCCCAGGAGAGTTCCAAATGTGTGTGGGTAGAATATATATCCCACGGGGGTAAAATTTAAAAAAGTTGAAAAATTTTTTTTTTGGACTTACTCATTTTTTGGCGTTTATCAGACTTTCAGATAGGGGAAATGTCAGTGAGCATTCCGATTTCAGTTGCAGAGTGAGTCGCCCAATGAGTCCTTGATATTTAGTCTTTTTGAGCCAATATTTTGTATTTTTGAAAATTTCACTTTTTTGTGAAAATATCCACTAAATGAGGGAATAATATATGTGAGGGTACCCCAGGAGAGTTCCAAATGTGTGTGGGTAGAATATATATCCCACGGGGGTAAAATTGAAAAAAGTTGAAAACATTTCTTTTTTGGACTTAGTCATTTTTCCGGCGTTTATCAGACTTTCAGATAGGGGAAATGTCAGTGAGCGTTCCGATTTCAGTTCCAGAGCGAGTCGCCCAATGAGTCCTTGATATTTAGTCGTTTTGAGCCAATATTTTGGATTTTTGAAAATTTCACTTTTTTGTGAAAATATCCACTAAATGAGGGAATAACATGTGTGAGGGTACCCCAGGAGAGTTCCAAATGTGTGTGGGTAGAATATATATCCCACAGGATTAAAATTGAAAAAAGTTGAAAAAATTTTTTATTTTTGTACTTTTTCATTTTTCTGGCGTTTATCAGACTTTCAGATAGGGGAAATGTCAGTGAGCGTTCCGATTTCAGTTCCAGAGCGATTCTCCAGATGAGTCCTTGATATTTAGTCATTTTCAGCCAATATTTTGGATTTTTGAAAATTTCACTTTTTTGTGAAAATATCCACTAAATGAGGGAATAATATGTGTGAGGGTACCCCAGGAGAGTTCCAAATGTGTGTGGGTAGAATATATATCCCACGGGGGTAAAATTGAAAAAAGTTGAAAAATTTTTTTTTTGGACTTAGTCATTTTTCCGGCGTTTATCAGACTTTCAGATAGGGGAAATGTCAGTGAGCGTTCCGATTTCAGTTCCAGAGCGATTCGTCCAATAAGTCCTTGATATTTAGTCGTTTTCAGCCAATTTTCTGGATTTTTGAAAATTTCACTTTTTTTGTGAAAATATCCACTAAATGAGGGAATAATATGTGTGAGGGCACCCCAGGAGAGTTCCAAATGTGTGTGGGTAGAATATATATCCCACGGGGGTAAAATTGAAAAAAGTTGAAAAAATTTTTTTTTTGGACTTAGTCATTTTTCTGGCGTTTATCAGACTTTCAGATAGGGGAAATGTCAGTGAGCGTTCCGATTTCAGTCCCAGAGCGAGTCGCCCAATCAGTCCTTGATATTTAGTCGTTTTCAGCCAATATTTTGGATTTTTGAAAATTTCACTTTTTTGTGAAAATATCCTCTAAATGAGGGAATAACATATGTGAGGGTACCCCAGGAGAGTTCCAAATGTGTGTGGGTAGAATATATATCCCACAGGATTAAAATTGAAAAAAGTTGAAAAAATTTTTTATTTTTGTACTTTTTCATTTTTCCGGCTTTTATCAGACTTTCAGATAGGGGAAATGTCAGTGAGCGTTCCGATTTCAGTTCCAGAGCGAGTCGCCCAATGAGTCCTTGATATTTAGTCGTTTTTGGCCAATATTTTGGATTTTTGAAAATGTCACTTTTTTGTGAAAATATCCACTAAATGAGGGAATAATATATGTGAGGGTACCCCAGGAGAGTTCCAAATGTGTGTGGGTAGAATATAAATCCCAAAGGGGTAAAATTGAAAAAAGTTGAACAAATTTTTTTTTTGTACTTAGTCATTTTTCCGGCGTTTATCAGACTTTCAGATAGGGAAAATGTCAGTGAGCGTTCCGATTTCAGTTACAGAGCCATTCGCCCAATGTGTCCTTGATATTTACTCGTTTTCAGCCAATTTTCTGGATTTTTGAAAATTTCACTTTTTTTGTGAAAATATCCACTAAATGAGGGAATAATATGTGTGAGGGTTCCCCAGGAGAGTTCCAAATGTGTGTGGGTAGAATATATATCCCATGGGGGTAAAATTGAAAAAAGTTGAAAAAATTTTTTTTTTGGACTTAATCATTTTTCCAGCGTTTATCAGACTTTCAGATAGGGGAAATGTCAGTGAGCATTCCGATTTCAGTTCCAGAGTGATTCGCCCAATGAGTCCTTGATATTTAGTCGTTTTCAGCCAATTTTCTGGATTTTTGAAAATTTCACTTTTTTGTGAAAATTCCCTCTAAATGAGGAAATAACGTGTGAGGGTACCCCAGGAGAGTTCCAAATATGTGTGGGTAGAATATATATCCCACAGGATTAAAATTGAAAAAAGTTGAAAAAATTTTTTATTTTTGTACTTTTTCATTTTTCCGGCGTTTATCAGACTTTCAGATAGGGGAAATGTCAGTGTGCGTTCCGATTTCATTTCCAGAGCGATTCTCCGGATGAGTCCTTGATATTTAGTCATTTTCAGCCAATATTTTGGATTTTTGAAAATTTCACTTTTTTTGTGAAAATATCCACTAAATGAGGGAATAATATGTGTGAGGGCACCCCAGGAGAGTTCCAAATGTGTGTGGGTAGAATATATATCCCACGGGGGTAAAATTGAAAAAAGTTGAAAAAATTTTTTTTTTGGACTTAGTCATTTTTCTGGCGTTTATCAGACTTTCAGATAGGGGAAATGTCAGTGAGCGTTCCGATTTCAGTCCCAGAGCGAGTCGCCCAATCAGTCCTTGATATTTAGTCGTTTTCAGCCAATATTTTGGATTTTTGAAAATTTCACTTTTTTGTGAAAATATCCTCTAAATGAGGGAATAACATATGTGAGGGTACCCCAGGAGAGTTCCAAATGTGTGTGGGTAGAATATATATCCCACAGGATTAAAATTGAAAAAAGTTGAAAAAATTTTTTATTTTTGTACTTTTTCATTTTTCCGGCTTTTATCAGACTTTCAGATAGGGGAAATGTCAGTGAGCGTTCCGATTTCAGTTCCAGAGCGAGTCGCCCAATGAGTCCTTGATATTTAGTCGTTTTTGGCCAATATTTTGGATTTTTGAAAATGTCACTTTTTTGTGAAAATATCCACTAAATGAGGGAATAATATATGTGAGGGTACCCCAGGAGAGTTCCAAATGTGTGTGGGTAGAATATAAATCCCAAAGGGGTAAAATTGAAAAAAGTTGAACAAATTTTTTTTTTGTACTTAGTCATTTTTCCGGCGTTTATCAGACTTTCAGATAGGGAAAATGTCAGTGAGCGTTCCGATTTCAGTTACAGAGCCATTCGCCCAATGTGTCCTTGATATTTACTCGTTTTCAGCCAATTTTCTGGATTTTTGAAAATTTCACTTTTTTTGTGAAAATATCCACTAAATGAGGGAATAATATGTGTGAGGGTTCCCCAGGAGAGTTCCAAATGTGTGTGGGTAGAATATATATCCCATGGGGGTAAAATTGAAAAAAGTTGAAAAAATTTTTTTTTTGGACTTAATCATTTTTCCAGCGTTTATCAGACTTTCAGATAGGGGAAATGTCAGTGAGCATTCCGATTTCAGTTCCAGAGTGATTCGCCCAATGAGTCCTTGATATTTAGTCGTTTTCAGCCAATTTTCTGGATTTTTGAAAATTTCACTTTTTTGTGAAAATTCCCTCTAAATGAGGAAATAACGTGTGAGGGTACCCCAGGAGAGTTCCAAATATGTGTGGGTAGAATATATATCCCACAGGATTAAAATTGAAAAAAGTTGAAAAAATTTTTTATTTTTGTACTTTTTCATTTTTCCGGCGTTTATCAGACTTTCAGATAGGGGAAATGTCAGTGTGCGTTCCGATTTCATTTCCAGAGCGATTCTCCGGATGAGTCCTTGATATTTAGTCATTTTCAGCCAATATTTTGGATTTTTGAAAATTTCACTTTTTTGTGAAAATATCCACTAAATGAGGGAATAATATGTGTGAGGGTACCCCAGGAGAGTTCCAAATGTGTGTGGGTAGAATATACATCCCACGGGGGAAAAAATTGAAAAAAGTTGAAAAATTTTTTTTTGGGACTTAGTCATTTTTCCGGCGTTTATCAGACTTTCAGATTGGGGAAATGTCAGTGAGCGTTCCGATTTCAGTTCCAGAGCAATTCGCCCAATGAGTCCTTGATATTTAGTCGTTTTCAGCCAATATTTTGGATTTTTGAAAATGTCACTTTTTTGTGAAAATATCCACTAATTGAGGGAATAATATATGTGAGGGTACCCCAGGAGAGTTCAAAATGTGTGTGGGTAGAATATATATCCCACGGGGGTAAAATTGAAAAAAGTTGAACAAATTTTTTTTTGTACTTAGTCATTTTCCCGGCGTTTATCAGACTTTCAGATATTGAAAATTTCAGTGAGCGTTCCGATTTCAGTTCCAGAGCGATTCGCCCAATGAGTCTTTGATATTTACTCGTTTTAAGCCAATTTTCTGGATTTTTGAAAATTTCACTTTTTTGTGAAAATATCCACTTAATGAGGGAATAATATGTGTGAGGGTACCCCAGGAAGGTTCCAAATGTGTGTGGGTAGAATATATATCCCACAGGATTAAAATTGAAAAAAGTTGAAATTTCTTTTTATTTTTGTACTTTTTCATTTTTCCGGCATTTTTCAGACTTTCAGATAGGGGAAATGTCAGTGAGCGTTCCGATTTCAGTTCCAGAGCGATTCGCCCAATGAGTCCTTGATATTTAGTCATTTTCAGCCAATATTTTGGATTTTTGAAAATTTCACTCTTTTGTGAAAATATCCACTAAATGAGGGAATAATATATGTGAGGGTACCCCAGGAGATTTCCATATGTGTGTGGATAGAATATATATCCCACGGGGGTAAAATTGAAAATAGTTGAAAAAAATTTTTTTTTGGACTTTTTCATTTTTCCGCCGTTTATCAGACTTTCAGATAGGGGAAATGTCAGTGAGCATTCCAATTTCAGTTCCAGAGCGAGTCGCCCAATCAGTCCTTGATATTTAGTCATTTTCAGCCAATTTTCTAGATTTTTGAAAATTTCACTTTTTTTGTGAAAATAACCACTAAATGAGGGAATAATATGTGTGAGGGTACCCCAAGAGAGTTCCAAATGTGTGTGGGTAGAATATATATCCCACGGGGGTAAAATTGAAAAAAGTTGAAAAAATTCTTTATTTTTGTACTTTTTCATTTTTCCGGCGTTTATCAGACTTTCAGAGAGGGGAAATGTCAGTGAGCATTCCGATTTCAGTTCCAGATCGAGTCGCCCAATGAGTCCTTGATATTTAGTTGTTTTCAGCCAATATTTTGGATTTTTGAAAATTTCACTTTTTTGTGAAAATATTCACTAAATGAGGGAATAATATGTGTGATGGTACCCCAGGAGAGTTCCAAATGTGTGTGGGTAGAATATATATCCCACGGGGGTAAAATTGAAAAAAGTTGAAAAATTTTTTTTTTGGACTTAGTCATTTTTCCGCCGTTTATCAGACTTTCAGATAGGGGAAATGTCAGTGAGCGTTCCGATTTCAGTTCCAGAGCGATTCGCCCAATCAGTCCTTGATATTTAGTCATTTTCAGCCAATTTTCTGGATTTTTGAAAATTTGACTTTTTTTGTGAAAATATCCACTAAATGAGGGAATAATATGTGTGAGGGTACCCCAGGAGAGATCCAAATGTGTGTGGGTAGAATATATATCCCACGGGGGTAAAATTGAAAAAAGTTGGAAAATTTTTTTTTTTGGACTTAGTCATTTTTCCGCCGTTTATCAGACTTTCAGATAGGGGAAATGTCAGTGAGCATTCCGATTTCAGTTCCAGAGCGATTCGCCCAATCAGTCCTTGATATTTAGTCGTTTTCAGCCAATTTTCTGGATTTTTGAAATTTCACTTTTTTTGTGAAAATATCCACTAAATGAGGGAATAATATGTGTGAGGGTACCCCAGGAGAGTTCCAAATGTGTGTGGGTAGAATATATATCCTACGGGGGTAAAATAGAAAAAAGTTTAAAAAATTTTTTTTTGGGACTTAGTCATTTTTCCGGCGTTTATCAGACTTTCAGATAGGGGAAATGTCAGTGAGCGTTCCGATTTCAGTTCCAGAGCGATTCGCCCAATGAGTCCTTGATATTTAGTTGTTTTCAGCCAATTTTCTAGATTTTTGAAAATTTCACTTTTATGTGAAAATATCCTCTAAATGAGGGAATAACATGTGTGAGGGTACCCCAGGAGAGTTCCAAATGTGTGTGGGTAGAATATATATCCCACAGGATTAAAATTGAAAAAAGTTTTAAAAAATTTTTATTTTTGTACTTTTTCATTTTTCCGGCGTTTATCAGACTTTCAGATAGGCGAAATGTCAGTGAGTGTTCCGATTTCAGTTCCAGAGCGATTCTCCGGATGAGTCCTTGATATTTAGTCATTTTCAGCCAATATTTTGGATTTTTGATAATTTCACTTTTTTGTGAAAATATCCACTAAAAGAGGGAATAATATATGTGAGGGTACCCCAGGAGATTTCCAAATGTGTGATGGTAGAATATATATCCCACGGGGGTAAAATTTAAAAAAGTTGAACAAATTTTTTTTTTGGACTTAATCATTTTTCCGCCGTTTATCAGACTTTCAGATAGGGGAAATGTCAGTGAGCGTTCCGATTTCAGTTCCAGAGCGCTTCTCCCAATCAGTGCTTGATATTTAGTCGTTTTCAGCCAATTTTCTGGATTTTTGAAAATTTCACTTTTTTTGTGAAAATATCCACTAAATGAGGGAATAATATGTGTGAGGGTACCCCAGGAGAGTTCCAAATGTGTGTGGGTAGAATATATATCCCACAGGATTAAAATTGAAAAAAGTTGAAAAAAATTTTTGTTTTTGTACTTTTTCATTTTTCCGGCGTTTATCAGACTTTCAGATAGGGGAAATGTCAGTGAGCCTTCCGATTTCATTTCCAGAGTGATTCTCCGGATGAGTCCTTGATATTTTGTCATTTTCAGGCAATATTTTGGATTTTTGAAAATTTCACTTTTTTGTGAAAATATCCACTAAATGAGGGAATAATATATGTGAGGGTACCCCAGGAGAGTTACAAATGTGTGTGGGTCAAATATATATCCCACGGGGGTAAAATAGAAAAAAGTTGAACACATTTTTTTTTTGTTCTTAGTCATTTTTCCGGCGTTTATCAGACTTTCAGATATGGAAAATCTCAGTGAGCGTTCCGATTTCAGTTCCAGAGCGATTCGCCCAATGAGTCCTTGATATTTACTCATTTTCAGCCAATTTTCTGGATTTTTGAAAATTTCACTTTTTTGTGAAAATATCCACTAAATGAGGGAATAATATGTGTGAGGGTACCCCAGGAGAGTTCCAAATGTGTGTGGGTAGAATATATATCCCACAGGATTAAAATTGAAAAAAGTTGAAAAAATTTTTTATTTTTGTACTTTTTCATTTTTCCGGCGTTTATCAGACTTTCAGATAGGGGAAATGTCAGTGAGCGTTTCGATTTCAGTTCCTGAGCGATTCTCCGGATGAGTCCTTGATATTTAGTCATTTTCAGCCAATATTTTGGATTTTTGAAAATGTCACTTTTTTGTGAAAATATCCACTAAATGAGGGAATAATATGTGTGAGGGTACCCCAGGAGAGTTCCAAATGTGTGTGGGTAGAATATATATCCCACGGGGGTAAAATTGAAAAAAGTTGAACGAATTTTTTTTTGTACTTAGTCATTTTTCCGGCTTTTATCAGACTTTCGGATAGGGAAAATGTCAGTGAGCGTTCCGATTTCAGTTCCAGAGCGATTCGCCCAATGAGTCCTTGATATTTACTCGTTTTCAGCCAATTTTCTGGATTTTTGAAAATTTCACTTTTTTGTGAAAATATCCACTAAATGAGGGAATAATATGTGTGAGGGTACCCCAGGAGATTTCCAAATGTGTGATGGTAGAATATATATCCCACAGGATTAAAATTGAAAAAAGTTTAAAAAAATTTTTATTTTTGTACTTTTTCATTTTTCCGGCGTTTATCAGACTTTCAGATAGGCGAAATGTCAGTGAGTGTTCCGATTTCAGTTCCAGAGCGATTCTCCGGATGAGTCCTTGATATTTAGTCATTTTCAGCCAATATTTTGGATTTTTGAAAATTTCACTTTTTTGTGAAAATATCCACTAAACGAGGGAATAATATATGTGAGGGTACCCCAGGAGATTTCCAAATGTGTGATGGTAGAATATATATCCCACGGGGGTAAAATTGAAAAAGGTTGAAAAATTTTTTTTTTTGGACTTAGTCATTTTTCCGGCGTTTATCAGACTTTCAGATAGGGGAAATGTCAGTGAGTGTTCCGATTTCAGTTCCAGAGCGATTCGCCCAATGAGTCCTTGATATTTAGTCATTTTCAGCCAATATTTTGGATTTTTGAAAATTTCACTTTTTTGTGAAAATATCCACTAAATGATGGAATAATATATGTGAGGGTACCCCAGGAGAGTTCCAAATGTGTGTGGGTAGAATATATATCCCACGGGGGTAAAATTGAAAAAAGTTGAAAAAATTTTTTTTTTATACTTAGTCATTTTTCCGGCGTTTATCAGACTTTCAGATAGGGGAAATGTCAGTGAGCGTTCCAATTTCAGTACCAGAGCGATTCGCCCAATGAGTCCTTGATATTTAGTCGTTTTCAGCCAATTTTCTGGATTTTTGAAAATTTCACTTTTTTTGTGAAAATATTCTCTAAATGAGGGAATAACATGTGTGAGGGTACCCCAGGAGAGTTCCAAATGTGTGTGGGTAGAATATATATCCCACAGGATTAAAATTGAAAAAAGTTGAAAAATTTTTTTATTTTTGTACTTTTTCATTTTTCCGGCGTTTATCAGACTTTCAGATAGGGGAAATGTCAGTGAGCGTTTCGATTTCAGTTCCAGAGCGATTCTCCGGATGAGTCCTTGATATTTAGTCATTTTCAGCCAATATTTTGGATTTTTGAAAATGTCACTTTTTTGTGAAAATATCCACTAAATGAGGGAATAATATATGTGAGGGTACCCCATCAGAGTTCCAAATGTGTGTGGGTAGAATATATATCCCACGGGGGTAAAATTTAAAAAAGTTGAACAAATTTTTTTTTTGGACTTAGTCATTTTTCCGCCGTTTATCAGACTTTCAGATAGGGGAAATGTCAGTGAGCGTTCCGATTTCAGTTCCAGAGCGCTTCTCCCAATCAGTGCTTGATATTTAGTCGTTTTCAGCCAATTTTCTGGATTTTTGAAAATTTCACTTTTTTTGTGAAAATATCCACTAAATGAGGGAATAATATGTGTGAGGGTACCCCAGGAGAGTTCCAAATGTGTGTGGGTAGAATATATATCCCACAGGATTAAAATTGAAAAAAGTTGAAAAAAATTTTTGTTTTTGTACTTTTTCATTTTTCCGGCGTTTATCAGACTTTCAGATACGGGAAATGTCAGTGAGCCTTCCGATTTCATTTCCAGAGCGATTCTCCGGATGAGTCCTTGATATTTTGTCATTTTCAGGCAATATTTTGGATTTTTTAAAATTTCACTTTTTTGTGAAAATATCCACTAAATGAGGGAATAATATATGTGAGGGTACCCCAGGAGAGTTCCAAATGTGTGTGGGTCAAATATATATCCCACGGGGGTAAAATAGAAAAAAGTTGAACACATTTTTTTTTTATTCTTAGTCATTTTTCCGGCGTTTATCAGACTTTCAGATATGGAAAATGTCAGTGAGCGTTCCGATTTCAGTTCCAGAGCGATTCGCCCAATGAGTCCTTGATATTTACTCATTTTCAGCCAATTTTCTGGATTTTTGAAAATTTCACTTTTTTGTGAAAATATCCACTAAATGAGGGAATAATATGTGTGAGGGTACCCCAGGAGAGTTCCAAATGTGTGTGGGTAGAATATATATCCCACGGGGGTAAAATTGAAAAAAGTTGAACAAATTTTTTTTTTTGGACTTAGTCATTTTTCCGCCGTTTATCAGACTTTCAGATAGGGGAAATGTCAGTGAGCGTTCCGATTTCAGTTCCAGAGCGATTTGCCCAATCAGTCATTGATATTTAGTCGTTTTCAGTCAATTTTCTGGATTTTTGAAAATTTCACTTTTTTTGTGAAAATATCCACTAAATGAGGGAATAATATGTGTGAGGGTACCCCAGGAGAGTTCCAAATGTGTGTGGGTAGAATATATATCCCACGGGGGTAAAATTTAAAAAAGTTGAAAATGTTTTTTTTTTTCGACTTAGTCATTTTTCCGGCGTTTATCAGACTTTCAGATAGGGGAAATGTCAGCGAGCGTTCCGATTTCAGTTCCAGAGTGATTCGCCCATTGAGTCCTTGATATTTAGTCGTTTTCAGCCAATTTTATGGATTTTTGAAAATTTCACTTTTTTGTGAAAATATCCACTAAATGAGGGAATAATATGTGTGAGGGTACCCCAGGAGAGTTCCAAATGTGTGTGGGTAGAATATATATCCCACGGGGGTAAAATTGAAAAAAGTTGAACAAATTTTTTTTTGTACTTAGTCATTTTTCCGGCGTTTATCAGACTTTCGGATAGGGAAAATGTCAGTGAGCGTTCCGATTTCAGTTCCAGAGCGATTCGCCCAATGAGTCCTTGATATTTAGTCGTTTTCAGCCAATTTTCTGGATTTTTGAAAATTTCACTTTTTTTGTGAAAATATCCTCTAAATGAGGGAATAACATGTGTGAGGGTACCCCAGGAGAGTTCCAAATGTGTGTGGGTAGAATATATATCCCACAGGATTAAAATTGAAAAAAGTTGAAAAATTTTTTTATTTTTGTACTTTTTCATTTTTCCGGCGTTTATCAGACTTTCAGATAGGGGAAATGTCAGTGAGCGTTTCGATTTCAGTTCCTGAGCGATTCTCCGGATGAGTCCTTGATATTTAGTCATTTTCAGCCAATATTTTGGATTTTTGAAAATTTCACTTTTTTGTGAAAATATCCACTAAATGAGGGAATAATATGTGTGAGGGTACCCGAGGAGAGTTCAAATTGTGTGTGGGTAGAATATATATCCCATGGGGGTAAAATTGAAAAAAGTTTAAAAATTTTTTTTTGGGACTTAGTCATTTTTCCGGCGTTTATCAGACTTTCAGATAGGGGAAATGTCAGCGAGCGTTCCGATTTCAGTTCCAGAGCGAGTCGCCCAATGAGTCCTTGATATTTAGTCATTTTCAGCCAATATTTTGGATTTTTGAAAATGTCACTTTTTTGTGAAAATATCCACTAAATGAGGGAATAATATGTGTGAGGGTACCCCAGGAGAGTTCCAAATGTGTGTGGGTAGAATATATATCCCACGGGGGTAAAATTGAAAAAAGTTGAACAAATTTTTTTTTGTACTTAGTCATTTTTCTGGCTTTTATCAGACTTTCGGATAGGGAAAATGTCAGTGAGCGTTCCGATTTCAGTTCCAGAGCGATTCGCCCAATGAGTCCTTGATATTTACTCGTTTTCAGCCAATTTTCTGGATTTTTGAAAATTTCACTTTTTTGTGAAAATATCCACTAAATGAGGGAATAATATGTGTGAGGGTACCCCAGGAGAGTTCCAAATGTGTGTGGGTAGAATATATATCCCACGGGGGTAAAATTGAAAAAAGTTGAAAAAATTTTTTTTTTGGACTTAGTCATTTTTCCGGCGTTTATCAGACTTTCAGATAGGGGAAATGTCAGTGAGCGTTCCAATTTCAGTACCAGAGCGATTCGCCCAATGAGTCCTTGATATTTAGTCGTTTTCAGCCAATTTTCTGGATTTTTGAAAATTTCACTTTTTTTGTGAAAATATCCTCTAAATGAGGGAATAACATGTGTGAGGGTACCCCAGGAGAGTTCCAAATGTGTGTGGGTAGAATATATATCCCACAGGATTAAAATTGAAAAAAGTTGAAAAATTTTTTTATTTTTGTACTTTTTCATTTTTCCGGCGTTTATCACACTTTCAGATAGGGGAAATGTCAGTGTGCGTTTCGATTTCAGTTCCAGAGCGATTCTCCGGATGAGTCCTTGATATTTAGTCATTTTCAGCCAATATTTTGGATTTTTGAAAATGTCACTTTTTTGTGAAAATATCCACTAAATGAGGGAATAATATATGTGAGGGTACCCCATCAGAGTTCCAAATGTGTGTGGGTAGAATATATATCCCACGGGGGTAAAATTTAAAAAAGTTGAACAAATTTTTTTTTTGGACTTAATCATTTTTCCGCCGTTTATCAGACTTTCAGATAGGGGAAATGTCAGTGAGCGTTCCGATTTCTGTTCCAGAGCGCTTCTCCCAATCAGTGCTTGATATTTAGTCGTTTTCAGCCAATTTTCTGGATTTTTGAAAATTTCACTTTTTTTGTGAAAATATCCACTAAATGAGGGAATAATATGTGTGAGGGTACCCCAGGAGAGTTCCAAATGTGTGTGGGTAGAATATATATCCCACAGGATTAAAATTGAAAAAAGTTGAAAAAAATTTTTGTTTTTGTACTTTTTCATTTTTCCGGCGTTTATCAGACTTTCAGATAGGGGAAATGTCAGTGAGCCTTCCGATTTCATTTCCAGAGCGATTCTCCGGATGAGTCCTTGATATTTTGTCATTTTCAGGCAATATTTTGGATTTTTGAAAATTTCACTTTTTTGTGAAAATATCCACTAAATGAGGGAATAATATATGTGAGGGTACCCCAGGAGAGTTCCAAATGTGTGTGGGTCAAATATATATCCCACGGGGGTAAAATAGAAAAAAGTTGAACACATTTTTTTTTTGTTCTTAGTCATTTTTCCGGCGTTTATCAGACTTTCAGATATGGAAAATGTCAGTGAGCGTTCCGATTTCAGTTCCAGAGCGATTCGCCCAATGAGTCCTTGATATTTACTCATTTTCAGCCAATTTTCTGGATTTTTGAAAATTTCACTTTTTTTGTGAAAATATCCACTAAATGAGGGAATAATATGTGTGAGGGTACCCGAGGAGAGTTCCAAATGTGTGTGGGTAGAATATATATCCCACGGGGGTAAAATTTAAAAAAGTTGAAAATTTTTTTTTTTTTCGACTTAGTCATTTTTCCGGCGTTTATCAGACTTTCAGATAGGGGAAATGTCAGTGAGCATTCCGATTTCAGTTCCAGAGCGATTCTCCGGATGAGTCCTTGATATTTAGTCATTTTCAGCCAATATGTTGGATTTTTGAAAATTTCACTTTTTTTGTGAAAATATCCACTAAATGAGGGAATAATATATTTGAGGGTACCCCAGGAGAGTTCCAAATGTGTGTGGGTAGAATATATATTCCACTGGGGTAAAATTGAAAAAAGTTGAAAAAATTTTTTGTTTTTGTACTTTTTCATTTTTCCGGCGTTTATCAGACTTTCAGATAGGGGAAATGTCAGTGAGCGTTACGATTTCAGTTCCAGAGCGAGTCGCCCAATGAGTCCTTGATATTTATTCGTTTTCAGCCAATATTTTGGATTTTTGAAAATTTCACTTTTTTGTGAAAATATCCACTAAATGAGGGAATAACATATGTGAGGGTACCCCAGGAGAGTTCCAAATGTGTGTGGGTAGAATATATATCCCACGGGGGTAAAATTGAAAAAAGTTGAACAAATTTTTTTTTGTACTTAGTCATTTTTCCGGCGTTTATCAGACTTTCGGATAGGGAAAATGTCAGTGACCGTTCCGATTTCAGTTCCAGAGCAATTCGCCCAATGAGTCCTTGATATTTACTCTTTTTCAGCCAATTTTCTGGATTTTTGAAAATTTCACTTTTTTGTGAAAATATCCACTAAATGAGGGAATAATATGTGTGAGGGTACCCCAGGAGAGTTCCAAATATGTGTGGGTAGAATATATATCCCACGGGGGTAAAATTGAAATAAGTTGAACAAATTTTTTGTTTTTGTACTTTTTCATTTTTCCGGCGTTTATCAGACTTTCAGATAGGGGAAATGTCAGTGAGCGTTCCGATTTCAGTTCCAGAGCGATTCGCCCAATCACTCCTTGATATTTAGTGGTTTTCAGCCAATTTTCTGATTTTTGAAAATTTCACTTTTTTTGGGAAAATATCCACTAAATGAGGGAATAATATGTGTGAGGGTACCCCAGGAGAGTTCCAAATGTGTGTGGGTAGAATATATATCCCACGGGGGTAAAATTGAAAAAAGTTTAAAAAATTTTTTTTTTTGGACTTAGTCATTTTTCCGGCGTTTATCAGACTTTCAGATAGGGGAAATGTCAGTGAGCGTTCCGATTTCATTTCCAGAGCGATTCTCCGGATGAGTCCTTGATATTTAGTCATTTTCAACCAATATTTTGGATTTTTGAAAATTTCACTTTTTTGTGAAAATATCCACTAAATGAGGGAATAATATATGTGAGGGTACCCCAGGAGAGTTCCAAATGTGTGTGGGTAGAATATATATCCTACGGGGGTAAAATTGAAAAAAGTTGAAAAATTTTTTTTTTTGGACTTAGTCATTTTTCCGGCGTTTATCAGACTTTTAGAGAGGGGAAATGTCAGTGAGCGTTCCGATTTCAGTTCCAATGCGAGTCGCCCAATGAGTCCTTGATATTTAGTAGTTTTCAGCCAATATTTTGGATTTTTGAAAATTTCACTTTTTTGTGAAAATATCCACTAAATGAGGGAATAATATATGTGAGGGTACCCCAGGAGAGTTCCAAATGTGTGTGGGTAGAATATATATCCCACGGGGTAAAATTGAAAAAAGTTGAAAAAATTTTTTATTTTTGTACTTTTTCATTTTTCCGGCGTTTATCAGACTTTCAAATAGGGGAAATGTCAGTGAGCGTTCCGATTTCAGTTCCAGAGCGATTCGCCCAATGAGTCCTTGATATTTAGTCGTTTTCAGCCAATTTTCTGGATTTTTGAAAATTTTACTTTTTTGTGAAAATATCCTCTAAATGAGGGAATAACATGCGTGAGGGTACCCCAGGGAGTTCCAAATGTGTGTGGGTAGAATATATATCCCACGGGGGTAAAATTGAAAAAAGTTGAAAAAATTTTTTTTTTGGACTTAGTCATTTTTCCGGCGTTTATCAGACTTTCAGAGAGGGGAAATGTCAGTGAGCGTTACGATTTCAGTTCCAGAGCGAGTCGCCCAATGAGTCCTTGATATTTAGTTGTTTTCAGCCAATATTTTGGATTTTTGAAAATTTCACTTTTTTGTGAAAATATCCACTAAATGAGGGAATAATATATGTGAGGGCACCCCAGGAGAGTTCCAAATGTGTGTGGGTAGAATATATATCCCATGGGGGTAAAATTGAAAAAAGTTGAAATTTTTTTTTATTTTTGTACTTTTTCATTTTTCCGGCGTTTATCAGCCTTTCAGATAGGGAAAATGTCAGTGAGCGTTCCGATTTCAGTTCCAGAGCGATTCGCCCAATGAGTCCTTGATATTTACTCGTTCTCAGCCAATTTTCTGGATTTTTGAAAATTTCACTTTTTTGTGAAAATATCCACTAAATGAGGGAATAATTTGTGTGAGGGTACCCCAGGAGAGTTCCAAATGTGTGTGGGTAGAATATATATCCCACGGGGGTAAAATTGAAAAATTTTTTTTTTTGGACTGAGTCATTTTTCCGGCGTTTATCAGACTTTCAGATAGGGGAAATGTCAGTGAGCATTCCGATTTCAGTTCCAGAGCGATTCGCCCAATGAGTCCTTGATATTTAGTCGTTTTCAGCCAATATTTTGGATTTTTTTAAAATTTCACTTTTTTGTGAAAATATCCACTAAATGAGGGAATAATATGTGTGAGGGTACCCCAGGAGAGTTCCAAATGTGTGTGGGTAGAATATATATCCCACAGGTAGTGTTGAGCATTCCGATACTGAAATATCGGGTATTGGCCGATATTCACTGTATCGGAATTCCGATACTTAATTCCGATACTTTTATAATATCGAATACCGGAATCGGAAGTTCCCATAATGCCTGCGCTCTGCAGTGTCTGTGAAGGATGACAAGCTGGGTGGCAGCGCTCAGCTGAGATCCAGCCTGTCATCAGAATGCCATCCCAGCGTGGGAGAATTCTCCTGATTGTTTAAAAGCCGGCGGGCGGTAAAAAGCCGCCGGCTTTTAAACAATCACACAGCCCCCCATACTGCTTCCCCGCAGCCTCCCACCCCGATCCTCCGCTCCCCTCACCACCTCCAATCCCAATCGTAAATTAGGACCGGGCGGGGAGCGCAGCACCAAAGAGTGAAGGACCCGGGCGGGGAAGCCGGCAGTGAAAAGACATCACCGCCGACTTTCCCGTTCTGTGCTGCGCTTTCCCGCCGGTTATTTCAAATGAATAGCTGAGGTATCAGGTGATGCCGATCAGCTGTTCATTTGAAGTCGCCGCGGTGCCCTCAGAGGGTTCATGTGAGTTCATGCTTGACTGCATTGCATGAACTCACATGAACTTTCCCACGGCCGCACAGGTCAGCCTCACCTCCCGGACCCGTCATGATTAGTGTGTGTGCTGGGTGTGTGTGCGCGGGGTGTGTGTGCGGGGTGTGTGTGTGCGGGGTGTGTGTGTGCTGGGTGTGTGTGTGCGGGGTGTGTGTGTGCGGGGTGTGTGTGCGGGGTGTGTGTGCGGGGTGTCTGTGCGATGTGTCTGTGCGTGCAGGCAGACATAGGCCGATGTGACACTACTACTCCCATCGGCCTATGTCTGTCCCCCGTCCACTCGTGCCAGCAGGATCAGCTTGATGGGAGCAGTAGTTCCCATCAGCCTGATCCTGCTATTTAAATTGCCCTACTGTGTCCCCAATAAATGTTAGATACATGTCATTGGTGGCCAGTGGTTACCTAAAAGAAATTAGTTCATACATTACCTGTCCCCGCCGATCGCCACCTAAAATAAAGTAAAAAATAAAAATCTACACCTATACTCACCTAGACACCTAATTCCCCGAAGCCATCGATCTCCTGTAATAAAATATAAAATAATAAACCACAACCTTATCCTTACCCCTCCGTAGTAGTCCACGAGTGTCCCACGAAGATCTCCAGTTTAGAGCAGCCACATAGAATGTGACCGCTCTGAACCGCTGCCGCCGCTAGAATGACGGGGCCGTAATGGTTCACCGGAGTTCAGGCAGCGCTGCTCCGGTTAGCTCCTTTACGGCACTGCTGTATCGTGAGAAATTCCCACGGTACATCAGTGCCGTAAAGGAGGTCTCCGGAGCTGCGCTGCCTGAATGCACTCCGGTGACCTCAGTCAGTGGCTCCTGCTGCCGGGAGCGGACGTGTTCCCGGCAGCGTGAGCTTACAGCAGCCATGCACAGCTGTCACCTTCTCCAGATGTGACAGCTGTGCATGGGAGATCAGCGCAGGAACGTGGACAGGTAACTATTTTTTTTTAGTAAACTAAGAATTAAATAAAATGGTGTGTTTTATTTCAAATAAATTATTTTTTTCTGGGTGTAGTGTGTTTTTTCTTTTTAACACTTTGTAGGTTAGTAATGGGGGTGTCATATAGACGGCCATCATTACTAACCTGGGCTTCATGGCAGCTGGCGCTGACATGAACCCCACCACTATTACCCCCTGCCACCGCACCAGGGCAGCGTGGAAGAGCGAGGCTAAGTGCCAGAATTGGCGCATCCTATGGATGCGCCATTTCTGGGGCGGCTGACGGCTGGTGTTTCTTGCCTGGGAGGGGGCCAATATTCATGGCACCCTTCCTGAGCTATTAATATCAGCCCCCAGCTGTCTGCCTAGCCTTTGCTAGCTATTAAAATAGGGGGGACCCCACGTCATTTTTTTGGGGGGGTCCCCCATTTTAATAGCTAGTAAAGGCTAGGTATTCAGCTGGGGGCTGATATTAGTAGCCTGGGAAGCTCCGTGGGTTTTACCCCCTTCCCAGGCTTCAAACATCTGCCCCAGCCATCTGCTTAACCTCCGCTAGAGACTAAAATTATGGGGGATCCCACGCCATTTTTTTTTAAAATAAATCCTTTATTTTAACACTAAATGACATTTGAGGAGTTAATAAAGATGCAGTCCCTAAATTATTATTTATTTTTTAATTAATTTTTCCCAAAACTTTTGACGTGGGCTTCGCCATATTTTTGTATGCCAGCCAGGTACAGCATCCAGCTTCTATGAACGCGCCATTTTCCGGGGCGGCCGCGGACTGCAATTTTCAGCGGGGGGGGGGGTCAGAAAGCTTGGGCCTCCCTGCGCTGCAGATTCCAGCCCCCAGCTGCCTAGTTGTACCTGGCTGGACACAAAAATAGGGAGAAGCTCCACGTTTTTTTTTTTTTTTAATTATTTCATGAAATTCATGGAATAATTAAGAAAAAAAGGGCTTCCCTATATTGTTGTGTCTGGCCAGGTACAAATAGGCAGCTGGTGGTTGGGGGCAGCCCGTTCCTGCCTGCTGTACCTGGCTGGACACAAATATAGTGTGAAGCCCCACGTCAATTTTTTTTAATTATTTCATGAATTTCCTGAAATAATTAAAAAAAAATTATGTGGGGCTTCGCCCTATATTTGTGTCCAGCCAGGTACAGCAGGCAGGAACGGGCTGCCCCCAACCACCAGCTGCCTATTTGTACCTGGTTGGACACAACAATATAGGGAAGCCCTTTTTTCTTAATTATTTCATGAATTTCATGAAATAATTAAAAAAAAAAAATACGTGAAGCTTCTCTCTATTTTTGTGTCCAGCCAGGTACAACTAGGCAGCTGGGGGATGGAATCTGCAGCGCAGGGAAGCCCAAGCTTTCTGCCCCCCCCCCCCGCTGAAAATTGCAGTCCACAGCCACCCCGGAAAATGACGCGTTCATAGAAGCTGGATGCTGTACCTGGCTGGCATACAAAAATATGGCGAAGCCCACGTCAAAAATTTTGGGAAAAATTAATTAAAAAATAAATAATAATTTAGGGACTGCATCTTTATTAACTCCTCAAATGTCATTTAGTGTTAAAATAAAGGATTTATTTTAAAAAAAATTGATGTGGGGCTTCGCCCTATATTTGTGTCCAGCCAGGTACAGCAGGCAGGAACAGGCTGCCCCCAACCACCAGCTGCCTATTTGTACCTGGCCGGACACAACAATATAGGGAAGCCCTTTTTTAAAAAAATTATTTCATGAAATAATTAAAAAAAAATTGACGTGGGGCTTTGCACTATATTTGTGTCCAGCCAGGTACAGCAGGCAGGAATGGGCTGCCCCCAACCACCAGCTGTCCCTTTTTCTACCTGGTTGGACACAACAATATAGGGAAGCCCTTTTTTTCTTAATTATTCCATGAATTTCATGAAATAATTAAAAAAAAAAATGCGGGGGGCTTCGCCCTATTTTTGTGTCCAGCCAGGTACAACTAGGCAGCTGGGGGCTGGAATCCGCAGCGCAGGGAGACCCAAGCTTTCTGGGCCACCCCCGCTGCAAATTGCAGTCCGCAGCCGCCCCAGAAAATGGCGCGTTCATAGAAGCGCCATCTTCTGGCGCTGTACCCAACTCATCCAGGGCCCTGGTGCGGTGGCTCACTGGGTAATAAAGGGGTTAAGGCCAGCTTGGCATTATCAGCTGGCCCTAAGCCCGAAATTCATGGGGTCACGCCAATATTAGACATGACCACCATGAATTTCTATTAAAGTATTTAAAAAAACACAAACACCCAGAATAAAGTCCTTTAATTGAAATAAACACACAATTCTTTATTGTTCTAAATTAAACCATACTTACCATCACGCCCATTCCAGCTGAAGCCAACGATCTCCTGCAATAAAAGTAAAATAATAAAGCAACCTCATCCTTACCTTTCCATGGCTCCCACGACAGCTTCAGCTCTGCTACATCGAGATGACAGGCTGGACCGCAGGAGAACGCTGCCATCCAGCCTGTCATCCCGCAGACACTGAGAAGCGCAGGCATGCTTGTGCTCCTCAGTGTCTCGCTGTGACGGCATCCAGATGAGCCGAGGTCATGTCCAATGAACTCAGCTCACCTCATGCACGTCACTGACAGCGTGGGAAAATTCTCCTGCACTCAGCACTTCAGCGTGAGAATTTTCCCACGCTGTCAGTGACGTGCATGAGGTGAGCTGAGTTCATTGGACATGAACTCGGCTCATCTGGATGACGTCACAGAGAGACACTGAGGAGCGCAAGCATGCCTGCGCTTCTCAGTGTCTGCGGGATGACAGGCTGGATGGCAGCGTTCTGCTGCGGTCCAGCCTGTCATCTCGATGTAGCAGAGCTGAAGCTGTCATGGGAACCATGGAAAGGTAAGGATGAGGTTGCTTTATTATTTTTCTTTTATTGCAGGAGATCGTTGGCTTCAGCTGGAATGGGCGTGATGGTAAGTATGGTTTAATTTAGAACAATAAAGAATTGTGTCTTTATTTCAATTAAAGGACTTTATTCTGGGTGTTTGTGTTTTTTTTTTTAACTTTGACTATGGGGTTAGTAATGGGGGTGTCTTATAGACGCCTCTCCATTACTAACCTGGGCTTGATGTCAGCTGGCATTATAAGCTGACATCAACCCCAACCCTATTACCCCACTGCCACCGCTACAGGGCAGTGGGAAGAGCGAGGCTAAGTGCCAGAATTGGCGCATCCTATGGATGCGCCATTTCTGGGGCGGCTGACGGCTGGTGTTTCTAGCCTGGGAGGGGGCCAATATTCATGGCACCCTTCCTGGGCTATTAAAATCAGCCCCCAGCTGTCTGCCTAGCCTTTGCTAGCTATTAAATTAGGGGCGACCCCACGTTATTTTTTGGGGGGGGGTTCCCCCATTTTAATAGCTAGTAAAGGCTAGGTATTCAGCTGGGGGCTGATATTAGTAGCCTGGGAAGCTCCGTGGGTATTACCCCCTTCCCAGGCTTCAAACATTTGCCCCAGCTGTCTGCTTAACCTCCGCTAGAGCCTAAAATTAAGGGGAACCCCACGCCAATTTTTTTTAAAATAAATCCTTTATTTTAACACTAAATGACAAGTACAGTAATCAACACTGTCACTGTACTTCATATATATGTGACTGACATGTTTCTATCTATCTAATCTATGTATGATTCTCTATTCTTTCTATTCTAAATTGTCGGGTACAGATGCTGAATTGCCGGCCGGCTTTTTTAAAGAGACGGTGCACGAAAACACTAATATTTTTTTAAATAAATCCTTTACACTAAATGACAAGTACAGTAAGCAACACTGTCACTGTACTTCATATATATGTGACTGACATGTTTCTATCTATCTAATCTATGTATGATTCTCTATTCTTTCTATTCTAAATTGTCGGGTACAGATGCTGAATTGCCGGCCGGCTTTTTTAAAGAGACGGTACACGAAAACACTAATATTTTTTTAAATAAATCCTTTACACTAAATGACAAGTACAGTAAGCAACACTGTCACTGTACTTCATATACATGTGACTGACATGTTTCTATCTATCTAATCTATGTGTGAAGCTCTATTCTTTTTGTTGTAAATTGTCGGGTACCGGTGTATGCGCTGATGAATTGCCGACTTTTCATGTCATTCTACATTATTCTTAGTTGTTTTACTTCATGTAGAATTAACCTACAAGGAAAGAAAGGGTTTATTTTCATTCCGATATTTGTGTCCCATTGACTTGCATTGGTTTCCGGTATCGGAATCGGCGATATCCGATACTTTTTGGGTATCGGCCCGATCCAATCCGATACGATATTTCCTGATATCGGAAGGTATCGCTCAACACTACCCACAGGTTAAAATTGAAAAAAAATGTAAAAAAATTTTTATTTTGGACTTAGTCATTTTTCCGGCATTTATCAGACTTTCAGATAGGGGAAATGTCAGTGAGCATTCCGATTTCAGTTCCAGAGCGATTCGCCCAATGAGTCCTTGATATTTAGTCGTTTTCAGCCAATATTTTGGATTTTTGAAAATTTCACTTTTTTGTGAAAATATCCACTAAATGAGGGAATAATATGTGTGAGGGTACCCCAGGAGAGTTCCAAATGTGTGTGGGTAGAAAATGTTTTCAATTTTTTTCAATTTTAACCTGTGGGATATATATTTTGGATTTTTGAAAATTTCACTTTTTTGTGAAAATATCCACTAAATGAGGGAATAATATGTGTGAGGGTACCCCAGGAGAGTTCCAAATGTGTGTGGGTAGAATATGTTTTCAATTTTTTTCAATTTTAACCTGTGGGATATATATTCTACCCACACACATTTGGAACTCTCCTGGGGTACCCTCACAAATATTATTCCCTCATTTAGTGGATATTAGTGGATAGTGGATATTCCCTCATTTAGTGGATAACTTTTTTCAATTTTACCCCTGTGGGATATATAATCTACCCCACAGAGGTAAAATTGAAAAAAGTTGAACAAATTTTTTTTTTGGACTTAGTCATTTTTCCGGCATTTATCCGACTTTCTGATAGGGGAAATGTCAGTGAGCGTTCCGATTTCAGTTCCACAGCGATTCGCCCAATGAGTCCTTGATATTTAGTCGTTTTCAGCCAATTTTCTGGATTTTTGAAAATTTCACTTTTTTGTGAAAATATCCACTAAATGAGGGAATAATATGTGTGAGGGTACCCTAGGAGAGTTCCAAATGTGTGTGGGTAGAATATATATCCCACAGGGGTAAAATTGAAAAAAGTTGAACAAATTTTTTTTTTGGACTTAGTCATTTTTCCGGAATTTATCCGACTTTCTGATAGGGGAAATGTCAGTGAGCATTCCGATTTCAGTTCCAGAGCGATTCGCCCAATGAGTCCTTGATATTTAGTCGTTTTCAGCCAATATTTTGGATTTTTGAAAATTTCACTTTTTTGTGAAAATATCCACTAAATGAGGGAATAATATGTGTGAGGGTACCCCAGGAGAGTTCCAAATGTGTGTCGGTAGAATATATATCCCACGGGGGTAAAATTGAAAAAAGTTGAACAAATTTTTTTTTTGTACTTAGTCATTTTTCCGCCGTTTATCAGACTTTCAGATAGGGGAAATGTCAGTGAGCGTTCCGATTTCAGTTCCAGAGCAATTCGCCCAATGAGTCCTTGATATTTCGTCATTTTCAGGCAATTTTCTGGATTTTTGAAAATGTCACTTTTTTGTGAAAATATCCACTAAATGAGGGAATAATATGTGTGAGGGTACCCCAGGAGAGTTCCAAATGTGTGTGGGTAGAATATGTTTTCAATTTTTTTCAATTTTAACCTGTGGGATATATATTCTACCCACACACATTTGGAACTCTCCTGGGGTACCCTCACAAATATTATTCCCTCATTTAGTGGATAGTGGATATTCCCTCATTTAGTGGATAACTTTTTTCAATTTTACCCCTGTGGGATATATATTCTACCCCACAGAGGTAAAATTGAAAAAAGTTGAACAAATTTTTTTTTTGGACTTAGTCATTTTTCCGGCATTTATCCGACTTTCTGATAGGGGAAATGTCAGTGAGCGTTCCGATTTCAGTTCCACAGCGATTCGCCCAATGAGTCCTTGATATTTAGTCGTTTTCAGCCAATTTTCTGGATTTTTGAAAATTTCACTTTTTTGTGAAAATATCCACTAAATGAGGGAATAATATGTGTGAGGGTACCCTAGGAGAGTTCCAAATGTGTGTGGGTAGAATATATATCCCACAGGGGTAAAATTGAAAAAAGTTGAACAAATTTTTTTTTTGGACTTAGTCATTTTTCCGGCATTTATCCGACTTTCTGATAGGGGAAATGTCAGTGAGCGTTCCGATTTCAGTTCCAGAGCGATTCGCCCAATGAGTCCTTGATATTTAGTCGTTTTCAGCCAATTTTCTGAATTTTTGAAAATTTCACTTTTTTGTGAAAATATCCACTAAATGAGGTAATAATATGTGTGAGGGTACCCCAGGAAAGTTCCAAATGTGTGTGGGTAGAATATATATCCCACAGGTTAAAATTGAAAAAAATTGAAGACATTTTTTTTTTTGGACTTAGTCATTTTTCCGGCGTTTATCAGACAGACTTTCAGATAGGGGAAATGTCAGTGAGCGTTCCGATTTCAGTTCCAGAGCGATTCGCCCAATGAGTCCTTGATATTTAGTCGTTTTCAGCCAATTTTCTCGATTTTTGAAAATTTCACTTTTTAGTGAAAATATCCACTAAATGAGGGAATAATATGTGTGAGGGTACCCCAGGAGAGCTCCAAATGTGTGTGGGTAGAATATATATCCCAAGGGAGTAAAATTGAAAAAAGTTGAAAAAATTTTTTTTTTTGGACTTAGTCATTTTTCCGGCGTTTATCAGACTTTCAGATAGGGGAAATGTCAGTGAGCGTTCCGTTTTCAGTTCCAGAGCGATTCGCCCAATGAGTCCTTGATATTTAGTCGTTTTCAGACAATATTTTGGATTTTTGAAAATTTCACTTTTTTGTGAAAATATCCACTAAATGAGGGAATAATATGTGTGAGGGTACCCCAGGAGAGTTCCAAATGTGTGTGGGTAGAATATATATCCCACGGGGGTAAAATTGAAAAAAGTTGAACAAATTTTTTTTTTGGACTTAGTCATTTTTCCGGCGTTTATCAGTCTTTCTGATAGGGGAAATGTCAGTGAGCGTTCCAATTTCAGTTCCAGAGCGATTCGCCTAATGAGTCCTTGATATTTAGTCGTTTTCAGTCAATTTTCTGGATTTTTGAAAATTTCACTTTTTTGTGAAAATATCCACTAGATGAGTTAATAATATTTGTGAGGGTACCCCAGGAGAGTTCCAAATGTGTGTGGGTAGAATATATATCCCACAGGTTAAAATTGAAAAAAGTTGAAAACATTTTTTATTTTGGACTTAGTCATTTTTCCGGCGTTTATCAGACTTTCAGATAGGGGAAATGTCAGTGAGCGTTACGATTTCAGTTCCAGAGCGATTCGCCCAATGAGTCCTTGATATTTAGTCGTTTTCAGCCAATTTTCTCGATTTTTGAAAATTTCACTTTTTAGTGAAAATATCCACTAAATGAGGGAATAATATGTGTGAGAGTACCCCAGGAGAGTTCCAAATGTGTCCGGGTAGAATATATATTCCACGGGGGTAAAATTGAAAAATTTTTTTTTTTAGACCTAGTCATTTTTCCGGCATTTATCAGACTTTCAGATAGGGGAAATGTCAGTGAGCATTCCGATTTCAGTTCCAGAGCGATTCGCCCAATGAGTCCTTGATATTTAGTCGTTTTCAGCCAATATTTTGGATTTTTGAAAATTTCACTTTTTTGTGAAAATATCCACTAAATGAGGGAATAATATGTGTGAGGGTACCCCAGGAGAGTTCCAAATGTGTGTGGGTAGAAAATGTTTTCAATTTTTTTCAATTTTAACCTGTGGGATATATATTTTGGATTTTTGAAAATTTCACTTTTTTGTGAAAATATCCACTAAATGAGGGAATAATATGTGTGAGGGTACCCCAGGAGAGTTCCAAATGTGTGTGGGTAGAATATGTTTTCAATTTTTTTCAATGTTAACCTGTGGGATATATATTCTACCCACACACATTTGGAACTCTCCTGGGGTACCCTCACAAATATTATTCCCTCATTTAGTGGATATTAGTGGATAGTGGATATTCCCTCATTTAGTGGATAACTTTTTTCAATTTTACCCCTGTGGGATATATATTCTACCCCACAGAGGTAAAATTGAAAAAAGTTGAACAAATTTTTTTTTTGGACTTAGTCATTTTTCCGGCATTTATCCGACTTTCTGATAGGGGAAATGTCAGTGAGCGTTCCGATTTCAGTTCCACAGCGATTCGCCCAATGAGTCCTTGATATTTAGTCGTTTTCAGCCAATTTTCTGGATTTTTGAAAATTTCACTTTTTTGTGAAAATATCCACTAAATGAGGGAATAATATGTGTGAGGGAACCCTAGGAGAGTTCCAAATGTGTGTGGGTAGAATATATATCCCACAGGGGTAAAATTGACAAAAGTTGAACAAATTTTTTTTTTGGACTTAGTCATTTTTCCGGCATTTATCCGACTTTCTGATAGGGGAAATGTCAGTGAGCATTCCGATTTCAGTTCCAGAGCGATTCGCCCAATGAGTCCTTGATATTTAGTCGTTTTCAGCCAATATTTTGGATTTTTGAAAATTTCACTTTTTTGTGAAAATATCCACTAAATGCGGGAATAATATGTGTGAGGGTACCCCAGGAGAGTTCCAAATGTGTGTCGGTGGAATATATATCCCACGGGGGTAAAATTGAAAAAAGTTGAACAAATTTTTTTTTTGTACTTAGTCATTTTTCCGCCGTTTATCAGTCTTTCAGATAGGGGAAATGTCAGTGAGCGTTCCGATTTCAGTTCCAGAGCGATTCGCCCAATGAGTCCTTGATATTTCGTCATTTTCAGGCAATTTTCTGGATTTTTGAAAATGTCACTTTTTTGTGAAAATATCCACTAAATGAGGGAATAATATGTGTGAGGGTACCCCAGGAGAGTTCCAAATGTGTGTGGGTAGAATATATATCCTACAGGTTAAAATTGAAAAAAATTGAAAATTTTTTTATTTTGGACTTAGTCATTTTTCCGGCATTTATCAGACTTTCAGATAGGGGAAATGTCAGTGAGCGTTCCGATTTCAGTTCAAGAGCGATTCGCCCAATGAGTCCTTGATATTTAGTCGTTTTCAGCCAATTTTCTGGATTTTTGAAATTTTCACATTTTTGTGAAACTATCCACTAAAATGAGGGAATAATATGTGTGAAGGTACCCCAGGAGAGTTCCAAATGTGTGCGGGTAGAATATATATCCCACGGGGGTAAAATTGAAAAATTTTTTTTTTTGGACTGAGTCATTTTTCCGGCGTTTATCAGACTTTCAGATAGGGGAAATGTCAGTGAGCATTCCGATTTCAGTTCGAGAGCGATTCGCCCAATGAGTCCTTGATATTTAGTCGTTTTCAGCCAATATTTTGGATTTTTTTAAAATTTCACTTTTTTGTGAAAATATCCACTAAATGAGGGAATAATATGTGTGAGGGTACCCCAGGAGAGTTCCAAATGTGTGTGGGTAGAATATATATCCCACGGGGGTAAAATTGAAAAAAGTTGAACAAATTTTTTATTTGGACTTAGTCATTTTTCCGGCGTTTATCAGACTTTCTGATAGGGGAAATGTCAGTGAGCGTTCCGATTTCAGTTCCAGAGCGATTCGCCCAATGAGTCCTTGATATTTAGTCGTTTTCAGCCAATTTTCTCGATTTTTGAAAATTTCACTTTTTAGTGAAAATATCCACTAAATGAGGGAATAATATGTGTGAGAGTACCCCAGGAGAGTTCCAAATGTGTGCGGGTAGAATATATATTCCACGGGGGTAAAATTGAAAAATTTTTTTTTTTAGACCTAGTCATTTTTCCGGCATTTATCAGACTTTCAGATAGGGGAAATGTCAGTGAGCATTCCGATTTCAGTTCCAGAGCGATTCGCCCAATGAGTCCTTGATATTTAGTCGTTTTCAGCCAATATTTTGGATTTTTGAAAATTTCACTTTTTTGTGAAAATATCCACTAAATGAGGGAATAATATGTGTGAGGGTACCCCAGGAGAGTTCCAAATGTGTGTGGGTAGAAAATGTTTTCAATTTTTTTCAATTTTAACCTGTGGGATATATATTTTGGATTTTTGAAAATTTCACTTTTTTGTGAAAATATCCACTAAATGAGGGAATAATATGTGTGAGGGTACCCCAGGAGAGTTCCAAATGTGTGTGGGTAGAATATATTTTCAATTTTTTTCAATTTTAACCTGTGGGATATATATTCTACCCACACACATTTGGAACTCTCCTGGGGTACCCTCACAAATATTATTCCCTCATTTAGTGGATATTAGTGGATAGTGGATATTCCCTCATTTAGTGGATAACTTTTTTCAATTTTACCCCTGTGGGATATATATTCTACCCCACAGAGGTAAAATTGAAAAAAGTTGAACAAATTTTTTTTTTGGACTTAGTCAATTTTCCGTCATTTATCCGACTTTCTGATAGGGGAAATGTCAGTGAGCGTTCCGATTTCAGTTCCACAGCGATTCGCCCAATGAGTCCTTGATATTTAGTCGTTTTCAGCCAATTTTCTGGATTTTTGAAAATTTCACTTTTTTGTGAAAATATCCACTAAATGAGGGAATAATATGTGTGAGGGTACCCTAGGAGAGTTCCAAATGTGTGTGGGTAGAATATATATCCCACAGGGGTAAAATTGAAAAAAGTTGAACAAATTTTTTTTTTGGACTTAGTCATTTTTCCGGCATTTATCCGACTTTCTGATAGGGGAAATGTCAGTGAGCATTCCGATTTCAGTTCCAGAGCGATTCGCCCAATGAGTCCTTGATATTTAGTCGTTTTCAGCCAATATTTTGGATTTTTGAAAATTTCACTTTTTTGTGAAAATATCCACTAAATGAGGGAATAATATGTGTGAGGGTACCCCAGGAGAGTTCCAAATGTGTGTCGGTGGAATATATATCCCACGGGGGTAAAATTGAAAAAAGTTGAACAAATTTTTTTTTTGTACTTAGTCATTTTTCCGCCGTTTATCAGTCTTTCAGATAGGGGAAATGTCAGTGAGCGTTCCGATTTCAGTTCCAGAGCGATTCGCCCAATGAGTCCTTGATATTTCGTCATTTTCAGGCAATTTTCTGGATTTTTGAAAATGTCACTTTTTTGTGAAAATATCCACTAAATGAGGGAATAATATGTGTGAGGGTACCCCAGGAGAGTTCCAAATGTGTGTGGGTAGAATATATATCCTACAGGTTAAAATTGAAAAAAATTGAAAATTTTTTTATTTTGGACTTAGTCATTTTTCCGGCGTTTATCAGACTTTCAGATAGGGGAAATGTCAGTGAGCGTTCCGATTTCAGTTCAAGAGCGATTCGCCCAATGAGTCCTTGATATTTAGTCGTTTTCAGCCAATTTTCTGGATTTTTGAAATTTTCACATTTTTGTGAAACTATCCACTAAAATGAGGGAATAATATGTGTGAAGGTACCCCAGGAGAGTTCCAAATGTGTGTGGGTAGAATATATATCCCACAGGGTTAAAATTGAAAAAAGTTTTAAAATTTTTTTTTTTGTACTTAATCAATTTTCCGGCGTTTATTAGACTTTCAGATCGGGGAAATGTCAGTGAGCGTTCCGATTGCAGTTCCAGAGCGATTCGCCGGATGAGTCCTTGATATTTCGTCGTTTTCAGGCAATTTTCTGGATTTTTGAAAATTTCACTTTTTTGTGAAAATATCCACTAAATGAGGGAATAATATGTGTGAGGGTACCCCAGGAGAGTTCCAAATGTGTGTGGGTAGAATATATATCCCACGGGGGTAAAATTGAAAAAAGTTGAACAAATTTTTTTTTTGGACTTAGTCATTTTTCCGGCGTTTATCAGACTTTCAGATAGGGGAAATGTCAGTGAGCGTTCCGATTTCAGTTCCAGAGTGATTCGCTGGATGAATCCTTGATATTTCGTCATTTTCAGGCAATTTTCTGGATTTTTGAAAATGTCACTTTTTTGTGAAATTATCCACTAAATGAGGGAATAATATGTGTGAGGGTACCCCAGGAGAGATCCAAATGTGTGTGGGTAGAATATATATCCAACGGGGGTAAAATTGAAAAAAGTTAAAAAAAATTTTTTTTTGGACTTAGTCATTTTTCCAGTGTTTATCAGACTTTCAGATAGGGGAAATGTCAGTGAGCATTCCGATTTCAGTTCCAGAGCGATTCGCCCAATGAGTCCTTGATATTTAGTCGTTTTCAGCCAATTTTCTGGATTTTTGAAAACTTCAATTTTTTGTGAAAATATCCACTAAATGAGGCAATAATATGTGTGAGGGTACCCCAGGAGAGTTCCAAATGTGTGTCGGTAGAATATATATCCCACGGGGGTAAAATTGAAAAAAGTTGAAAGAAAAATTTTTTTTTGTACTTTTTCATTTTTCCTGCGTTTATCAGGCTTTCAGATAGGGGAAATGTCAGTGAGCATTCCGATTTCAGTTCCAGAGCGATTCGACCAATGAGTACTTGACATTTAGCCATTTTCAGCCAATTTTCGGGATTTTTGAAAATTTCACTTTTTTGTGAAAATATCCACTAAATGAGGGAATAATATGTGTGAGGGTACCCCAGGAGAGTTCCAAATGTGTGTGGGTATAATATATATCCCACGGGGGTAAAATTGAAAAAAGTTGAAAAAATATTTTTTTTTGGACTTAGTCATTTTTCCGGCGTTTATCAGACTTTCAGATAGGGGAAATGTCAGTGAGCGTTCCGATTTCAGTTCCAGAGCGATTCGCCCAGTGAGTCTTTGATATTTAGTCGTTTTCAGCCAATTTTCTGGATTTTTGAAAATTTCACTTTTTTGTGAAAATATCCACTAAATCAGGGAATATTATGTGTGAGGGTACCCCTATAGAGTTGCAAATGTGTGTGGGTAGAATATATATCCCACAGGGTTAAAATTGATAAAAGTTGAAAATATTTTTTTTTTGTACTTAGTCATTTTTCCGGCGTTTATCAGACTTTCAGATAAGGGAAATGTCAGTGAGAGTTCCGATTTCAGTTCCAGAGCGATTCTCCGAATGAGTCCTTAATATTCTGTCGTTTTCAGGCAATTTTGTGAATTTTTGAAAATTTCACTTTTTTGTGAAAATATCCACTAAATGGGGGAATAATATGTGTGAGGGTAACCCAGGAGAGTTCCAAATGTGTGTGGGTAGAATATATATCCCACGGGGGTAAAATTGAAAAAAGTTGAAACATTTTTTTTTTTGGACTTAGTCATTTTTCCGGCGTTTATCAGACTTTCAGATAGGGGAAATGTCAGTGAGCGTTCCAATTTCAGTTCCAGAGCGATTCGCTGGATGAGTCCTTTATATTTCGTCGTTTTCAGCCAATATTTTGGATTTTTGAAAATTTCACTTTTTTTGTGAAAATATCCACTAAATGAGGGAATAATATGTGTGAGGGTACCCCAGGAGAGTTCCAAATGTGTGTGGGTAGAATATATATCCCACGGGGGTAAAATTGAAAAAAGTTGAAAAAATTTTTTTTTTGGACTTAGTCATTTTTCCGCCGTTTATCAGACTTTCAGATAGGGGAAATGTCAGTGAGCATTCCGATTTCAGTTCCAGAGCGATTCGCCCAATCAGTCCTTGATATTTAATCGTTTTCAGCCAATTTTCAGGATTTTTGAAAATTTCACTTTTTTGTGAAAATATCCACTAAATGAGGGAATAATATGTGTGAGGGTACTCCAGGAGAGTTCCAACTGTGTGTGGGTACAAAATATATCCCACGGATGTAAAATTGAAAAAAGTTGAAAAAATTTATTTTTTGGACTTAGTCATTTTTCCGGCGTTTATCAGACTTTCAGATAGGGGAAATGTCAGTGAGCGTTCCCATTTCAGTTCCACAGCGATTCGCCCAATGAGCCCTTGATATTCCGTCGTTTTCAGCCAATATTTTGGATTTTTGAAAATTTCACTTTTTTTGTGAATATATCCACTAAATGAGGGAATAATATGTGTGAGGGTACCCCAGGAGAGTTCCAAATGTGTGTGGGTAGAATATATATCCCACGGGGGTAAAATTGAAAAAAGTTGAAAAAATTTTTTTTTGGGACTTAGTCATTTTTCCGGCGTTTATCAGACTTTCAGATAGGGGAAATGTCAGTGAGCGTTCCAATTTCAGTTCCAGAGCGATTCGCCCAATGAGTCCTTGATATTTAGTCGTTTTCAGCCAATTTTCTGGATTTTTGAAAATTTCACTTTTTTGTGAAAATATCCACTAAATGAGGGAATAATATGTGTGAGGGTACCCCAGAAGAGTTCCAAATGTGTGTGGGTAGAATATATATCCCACGGGGGTAAAATTGAAAAAAGTTGAAAAATTTTTTTTTTGGACTTAGTCATTTTTCCGGCGCTTATCAGACTTTCAGATAGGGGAAATGTCAGTGAGCGTTCCGATTTCAGTTCTAGAGCGATTCGCTGGATGAGTACTTGATATTTCGTCGTTTTCAGCCAATATTTTGGATTTTTGAAAATTTCACTTTTTTTGTGAAAATATCCACTAAATGAGGGAATAATATGTGTGAGGGTACCCCAGGAGAGTTCCAAATTTGTGTGGGTAGAATATATATCCCACGGGGGTAAAATTGAAAAAAGTTGAAAAATTTTTTTTTTGGACTTAGTCATTTTTCCGGCGTTTATCAGACTTTCAGATAGGGGAAATGTCAGTGAGCGTTCCGATTTCAGTTCCATAGCGATTCGCTGGATGAATCCTTGATATTTCGTCATTTTCAGGCAATTTTCTGGATTTTTGAAAATGTCACTTTTTTGTGAAAATATCCACTAAATGAGGGAATAATATGTGTGAGGGTACCCCAGGAGAGTTCCAAATGTGTGTGGGTAGAATATATATCCAACGGGGGTAAAATTGAAAAAAGTTTAAAAAATTTTTTTTTTGGACTTAGTCATTTTTCCAGCGTTTATCAGACTTTCAGATAGGGGAAATGTCAGTGAGCATTCCGATTTCAGTTCCAGAGCGATTCGCCCAATGAGTCCTTGATATTTAGTCGTTATCAGCCAATTTTCTGGATTTTTGAAAATTTCACTTTTTTTGTGAAAATATCCACTAAATGAGGGAATAATATGTGTGAGGGTACCCCAGGAGAGTTCCAAATGTGTGTGGGTAGAATATATATCCCACGGGGGTAAAATTGAAAAAAGTTGAAAAATTTTTTTTTTTGGACTTATTCATTTTTCCGGCGTTTATCAGACTTTCAGATAGGGGAAATGTCAGTGAGCGTACCGATTTCAGTTCCAGAGCGATTCGCCCAATGAGTCCTTGATATTTAGTCGTTTTCAGCCAATTTTCTGGATTTTTGAAAATTTCACTTTTTCGTGAAAATATCCACTAAATGAGGGAATAATATGTGTGAGGGTACCCCAGGAGAGTTCCAAATGTGTGTGGGTAGAATATATATCCCACAGGGTTAAAATTGAAAAAAGTTTTAAAATTTTTTTTTTTGTACTTAATCAATTTTCCGGCGTTTATTAGACTTTCAGATCGGGGAAATGTCAGTGAGCGTTCCGATTGCAGTTCCAGAGCGATTCGCCGGATGAGTCCTTGATATTTCGTCGTTTTCAGGCAATTTTCTGGATTTTTGAAAATTTCACTTTTTTGTGAAAATATCCACTAAATGAGGGAATAATATGTGTGAGGGTACCCCAGGAGAGTTCCAAATGTGTGTGGGTAGAATATATATCCCACGGGGGTAAAATTGAAAAAAGTTGAACAAATTTTTTTTTTGGACTTAGTCATTTTTCCGGCGTTTATCAGACTTTCAGATAGGGGAAATGTCAGTGAGCGTTCCGATTTCAGTTCCAGAGTGATTCGCTGGATGAATCCTTGATATTTCGTCATTTTCAGGCAATTTTCTGGATTTTTGAAAATGTCACTTTTTTGTGAAATTATCCACTAAATGAGGGAATAATATGTGTGAGGGTACCCCAGGAGAGATCCAAATGTGTGTGGGTAGAATATATATCCAACGGGGGTAAAATTGAAAAAAGTTAAAAAAAATTTTTTTTTGGACTTAGTCATTTTTCCAGTGTTTATCAGACTTTCAGATAGGGGAAATGTCAGTGAGCATTCCGATTTCAGTTCCAGAGCGATTCGCCCAATGAGTCCTTGATATTTAGTCGTTTTCAGCCAATTTTCTGGATTTTTGAAAACTTCAATTTTTTGTGAAAATATCCACTAAATGAGGCAATAATATGTGTGAGGGTACCCCAGGAGAGTTCCAAATGTGTGTCGGTAGAATATATATCCCACGGGGGTAAAATTGAAAAAAGTTGAAAGAAAAATTTTTTTTTGTACTTTTTCATTTTTCCTGCGTTTATCAGGCTTTCAGATAGGGGAAATGTCAGTGAGCATTCCGATTTCAGTTCCAGAGCGATTCGACCAATGAGTACTTGACATTTAGCCATTTTCAGCCAATTTTCGGGATTTTTGAAAATTTCACTTTTTTGTGAAAATATCCACTAAATGAGGGAATAATATGTGTGAGGGTACCCCAGGAGAGTTCCAAATGTGTGTGGGTATAATATATATCCCACGGGGGTAAAATTGAAAAAAGTTGAAAAAATATTTTTTTTTGGACTTAGTCATTTTTCCGGCGTTTATCAGACTTTCAGATAGGGGAAATGTCAGTGAGCGTTCCGATTTCAGTTCCAGAGCGATTCGCCCAGTGAGTCTTTGATATTTAGTCGTTTTCAGCCAATTTTCTGGATTTTTGAAAATTTCACTTTTTTGTGAAAATATCCACTAAATCAGGGAATATTATGTGTGAGGGTACCCCTATAGAGTTGCAAATGTGTGTGGGTAGAATATATATCCCACAGGGTTAAAATTGATAAAAGTTGAAAATATTTTTTTTTTGTACTTAGTCATTTTTCCGGCGTTTATCAGACTTTCAGATAAGGGAAATGTCAGTGAGAGTTCCGATTTCAGTTCCAGAGCGATTCTCCGAATGAGTCCTTAATATTCTGTCGTTTTCAGGCAATTTTGTGAATTTTTGAAAATTTCACTTTTTTGTGAAAATATCCACTAAATGGGGGAATAATATGTGTGAGGGTAACCCAGGAGAGTTCCAAATGTGTGTGGGTAGAATATATATCCCACGGGGGTAAAATTGAAAAAAGTTGAAACATTTTTTTTTTTGGACTTAGTCATTTTTCCGGCGTTTATCAGACTTTCAGATAGGGGAAATGTCAGTGAGCGTTCCAATTTCAGTTCCAGAGCGATTCGCTGGATGAGTCCTTTATATTTCGTCGTTTTCAGCCAATATTTTGGATTTTTGAAAATTTCACTTTTTTTGTGAAAATATCCACTAAATGAGGGAATAATATGTGTGAGGGTACCCCAGGAGAGTTCCAAATGTGTGTGGGTAGAATATATATCCCACGGGGGTAAAATTGAAAAAAGTTGAAAAAATTTTTTTTTTGGACTTAGTCATTTTTCCGCCGTTTATCAGACTTTCAGATAGGGGAAATGTCAGTGAGCATTCCGATTTCAGTTCCAGAGCGATTCGCCCAATCAGTCCTTGATATTTAATCGTTTTCAGCCAATTTTCAGGATTTTTGAAAATTTCACTTTTTTGTGAAAATATCCACTAAATGAGGGAATAATATGTGTGAGGGTACTCCAGGAGAGTTCCAACTGTGTGTGGGTACAAAATATATCCCACGGATGTAAAATTGAAAAAAGTTGAAAAAATTTATTTTTTGGACTTAGTCATTTTTCCGGCGTTTATCAGACTTTCAGATAGGGGAAATGTCAGTGAGCGTTCCCATTTCAGTTCCACAGCGATTCGCCCAATGAGCCCTTGATATTCCGTCGTTTTCAGCCAATATTTTGGATTTTTGAAAATTTCACTTTTTTTGTGAATATATCCACTAAATGAGGGAATAATATGTGTGAGGGTACCCCAGGAGAGTTCCAAATGTGTGTGGGTAGAATATATATCCCACGGGGGTAAAATTGAAAAAAGTTGAAAAAATTTTTTTTTGGGACTTAGTCATTTTTCCGGCGTTTATCAGACTTTCAGATAGGGGAAATGTCAGTGAGCGTTCCAATTTCAGTTCCAGAGCGATTCGCCCAATGAGTCCTTGATATTTAGTCGTTTTCAGCCAATTTTCTGGATTTTTGAAAATTTCACTTTTTTGTGAAAATATCCACTAAATGAGGGAATAATATGTGTGAGGGTACCCCAGAAGAGTTCCAAATGTGTGTGGGTAGAATATATATCCCACGGGGGTAAAATTGAAAAAAGTTGAAAAATTTTTTTTTTGGACTTAGTCATTTTTCCGGCGCTTATCAGACTTTCAGATAGGGGAAATGTCAGTGAGCGTTCCGATTTCAGTTCTAGAGCGATTCGCTGGATGAGTACTTGATATTTCGTCGTTTTCAGCCAATATTTTGGATTTTTGAAAATTTCACTTTTTTTGTGAAAATATCCACTAAATGAGGGAATAATATGTGTGAGGGTACCCCAGGAGAGTTCCAAATTTGTGTGGGTAGAATATATATCCCACGGGGGTAAAATTGAAAAAAGTTGAAAAATTTTTTTTTTGGACTTAGTCATTTTTCCGGCGTTTATCAGACTTTCAGATAGGGGAAATGTCAGTGAGTGTTCCCATTTCAGTTCCAGAGCGATTCGCTGGATGAGTCCTTGATATTTCGTCGTTTTCAGCCAATATTTTGGATTTTTGAAAATTAAACTTTTTTTGTGAATATATCCACTAAATGAGGGAATAATATGTGTGAGGGTACCCCAGGAGAGTTCCAAATGTGTGTGGGTAGAATATATATCCCACGGGGGTAAAATTGAAAAAAGTTAAAAAATTTTTTTTTTTGGACTTAGTAATTTTTCCGCCGTTTATCAGACTTTCAGATAGGGGAAATGTCAGTGAGCATTCCGATTTCAGTTCCAGAGCGATTCGCCCAATCAGTCCTTGATATTTAATCGTTTTCAGCCAATTTTCAGGATTTTTGAAAATTTCACTTTTTTGTGAAAATATCCACTAAATGAGGGAATAATATGTGTGAGGGTACTCCAGGAGAGTTCCAACTGTGTGTGGGTACAAAATATATCCCACGGATGTAAAATTGAAAAAAGTTGAAAAAATTTATTTTTTGGACTTAGTCATTTTTCCGGCGTTTATCAGACTTTCAGATAGGGGAAATGTCAGTGAGCGTTCCCATTTCAGTTCCACAGCGATTCGCCCAATGAGCCCTTGATATTCCGTCGTTTTCAGCCAATATTTTGGATTTTTGAAAATTTCACTTTTTTTGTGAATATATCCACTAAATGAGGGAATAATATGTGTGAGGGTACCCCAGGAGAGTTCCAAATGTGTGTGGGTAGAATATATATCCCACGGGGGTAAAATTGAAAAAAGTTGAAAAAATTTTTTTTGGACTTAGTCATTTTTCCGGCGTTTATCAGACTTTCAGATAGGGGAAATGTCAGTGAGCGTTCCAATTTCAGTTCCAGAGCGATTCGCCCAATGAGTCCTTGATATTTAGTCGTTTTCAGCCAATTTTCTGGATTTTTGAAAATTTCACTTTTTTGTGAAAATATCCACTAAATGAGGGAATAATATGTGTGAGGGTACCCCAGAAGAGTTCCAAATGTGTGTGGGTAGAATATATATCCCACGGGGGTAAAATTGAAAAAAGTTGAAAAATTTTTTTTTTGGACTTAGTCATTTTTCCGGCGCTTATCAGACTTTCAGATAGGGGAAATGTCAGTGAGCGTTCCGATTTCAGTTCTAGAGCGATTCGCTGGATGAGTACTTGATATTTCGTCGTTTTCAGCCAATATTTTGGATTTTTGAAAATTTCACTTTTTTTGTGAAAATATCCACTAAATGAGGGAATAATATGTGTGAGGGTACCCCAGGAGAGTTCCAAATTTGTGTGGGTAGAATATATATCCCACGGGGGTAAAATTGAAAAAAGTTGAAAAATTTTTTTTTTGGACTTAGTCATTTTTCCGGCGTTTATCAGACTTTCAGATAGGGGAAATGTCAGTGAGTGTTCCCATTTCAGTTCCAGAGCGATTCGCTGGATGAGTCCTTGATATTTCGTCGTTTTCAGCCAATATTTTGGATTTTTGAAAATTAAACTTTTTTTGTGAATATATCCACTAAATGAGGGAATAATATGTGTGAGGGTACCCCAGGAGAGTTCCAAATGTGTGTGGGTAGAATATATATCCCACGGGGGTAAAATTGAAAAAAGTTAAAAAATTTTTTTTTTTGGACTTAGTAATTTTTCCGCCGTTTATCAGACTTTCAGATAGGGGAAATGTCAGTGAGCATTCCGATTTCAGTTCCAGAGTGATTCGCCCAATCAGTCCTTGATATTTAGTCGTTTTCAGCCAATTTTCAGGATTTTTGAAAATTTCACTTTTTTGTGAAAATATCCACTAAATGAGGGAATAATATGTGTGAGGCTACTCCAGGAGAGTTCCAACTGTGTGTGGGTACAAAATTTATCCCACGGGGGTAAAATTGAAAAAAGTTGAAAAAATTTATTTTTTGCACTTAGTCATTTTTCCGGCGTTTATCAGACTTTCAGATAGGGGAAATGTCAGTGAGCGTTCCCATTTCAGTTCCACAGCGATTCGTCCAATGAGCCCTTGATATTTAGTCGTTTTCAGCCAATTTTCTGTATTTTTGAAAATTTCACTTTTTTGTGAAAATATCCACTAAATGAGGGAATAATATGTGTGAGGGTACCCCAGGAGAGTTCCAAATGTGTGTGGGTAGAATATATATCCCACGGGGGTAAAATTGAAAAAAGTTGAAAATTTTTTTTTTTTGCACTTAGTCATTTTTCCGGCGTTTATCAGACTTTCAGATAGTGGAAATGTCAGTGAGCGTTCCGATTTCAGTTCCAGAGCGATTCGCCCAATGAGTCTTTGATCTTTAGTAGTTTTCAGCCAATTTTCTGGATTTTTGAAAATTTCACTTTTTTGTGAAAATATTCACTGAATGAGGGAATAATATGTGTGAGGGTACCCCAGGAGAGTTCCAAATGTGTGTGGGTAGAATATATATCCCACTGGGGGTAAAATTGAAAAAAGTTGAAAATTTTTTTTTTTGGACTTAGTCATTTTTCCGGCGTTTATCAGACTTTCAGATAGGAGAAATGTCTGTGAGCGTTCCGATTTCAGTTCCAGAGCGATTCGCTGGATGAGTCTTTGATATTTAGTCGTTTTCAGCCAATTTTCTGGATTTTTGAAAATTTCACTTTTTTGTGAAAATATCCACTAAATGAGGGAATAATATGTGTGAGGGTACCCCAGGAGAGTTGCAAAGGTGTGTGGGTAGAATATATATCCCACAGGGTTAAAATTGAAAAAAGTTGAAAAAAATTTATTTTTTGTACATAGTCATTTTTCCGGCGTTTATCAGACTTTCAGATAGGGGAAATGTCAGTGAGCGTTCCCATTTCAGTTCCACAGCGATTTGCCCAATGAGCCCTTGATATTTAGTCGTTTTCAGCCAATTTTCTGGATTTTTGAAAATTTCACTTTTTTGTGAAAATATCCACTAAATGAGGGAATAATATGTGTGAGGCTACTCCAGGAGAGTTCCAACTGTGTGTGGGCACAAAATTTATCCCACGGGGGTAAAATTGAAAAAAGTTGAAAAAATTTATTTTTTGGACTTAGTCATTTTTCCGGCGTTTATCAGACTTTCAGTTATTGGAAATGTCAGTGAGCGTTCCCATTTCAGTTCCACAGCGATTCGTCCAATGAGCCCTTGATATTTAGTCGTTTTCAGCCAATTTTCTGTATTTTTGAAAATTTCACTTTTTTGTGAAAATATCCACTAAATGAGGGAATAATATGTGTGAGGGTACCCCAGGAGAGTTCCAAATGTGTGTGGGTAGAATATATATCCCACGGGGGTAAAATTGAAAAAAGTTGAAAATTTTTTTTTTTTGCACTTAGTCATTTTTCCGGCGTTTATCAGACTTTCAGATAGTGGAAATGTCAGTGAGCGTTCCGATTTCAGTTCCAGAGCGATTCGCCCAATGAGTCTTTGATCTTTAGTAGTTTTCAGCCAATTTTCTGGATTTTTGAAAATTTCACTTTTTTGTGAAAATATTCACTGAATGAGGGAATAATATGTGTGAGGGTACCCCAGGAGAGTTCCAAATGTGTGTGGGTAGAATATATATCCCACTGGGGGTAAAATTGAAAAAAGTTGAAAATTTTTTTTTTTGGACTTAGTCATTTTTCCGGCGTTTATCAGACTTTCAGATAGGAGAAATGTCTGTGAGCGTTCCGATTTCAGTTCCAGAGCGATTCGCTGGATGAGTCTTTAATATTTAGTCGTTTTCAGCCAATTTTCTGGATTTTTGAAAATTTCACTTTTTTGTGAAAATATCCACTAAATGAGGGAATAATATGTGTGAGGGTACCCCAGGAGAGTTGCAAAGGTGTGTGGGTAGAATATATATCCCACAGGGTTAAAATTGAAAAAAGTTGAAAAAAATTTATTTTTTGTACATAGTCATTTTTCCGGCGTTTATCAGACTTTCAGATAGGGGAAATGTCAGTGAGCCTTCCCATTTCAGTTCCAGAGCGATTCGCCCAGTGAGTCTTTGATATTTAGTCGTTTTCAGCCAATTTTCTGGATTTTTGAAAATGTCACTTTTTTGTGAAAATATCCACTAAATCAGGGAATAATATGTGTGAGTGTACTCCAGGAGAGTTCCAACTGTGTGTGGGTACAAAATACATCCCACGGATGTAAAATTGAAAAAAGTTGAAAAAATTTATTTTTTGGACTTAGTCATTTTTCCGGCGTTTATCAGACTTCCAGATAGGGGAAATGTCAGTGAGCGTTCCCATTTCAGTTCCACAGCGATTCGCCCAATGAGCCCTTGATATTTAGTCGTTTTCAGCCAATTTTCTGGATTTTTGAAAATTTCACTTTTTTGTGAAAATATCCACTAAATGAGGGAATAATATGTGTGAGGGTACCCCAGGAGAGTTCCAAATGTGTGTGGGTAGAATATATATCCCACGGGGGTAAAATTGAAAAAAGTTGAAAAAAATTTTTTTTTTCACTTTGTCATTTTTCCGGCGTTTATCAGACTTTCAGATAGGGGAAAAGTCAGTGAGCGTTCCGATTTCAGTTCTAGAGCGATTTGCTGGATGAGTACTTGATATTTCGTCGTTTTCAGCCAATATTTTGGATTTTTGAAAATTTCACTTTTTTTGTGAAAATATCCACTAAATGAGGGAATAATATGTGTGAGGGTACCCCAGGAGAGTTCCAAATTTGTGTGGGTAGAATATATATCCCACGGGGGTAAAATTGAAAAAAGTTGAAAAATTTTTTTTTTGGACTTAGTCATTTTTCCGGCGTTTATCAGACTTTCAGATAGGGGAAATGTCAGTGAGTGTTCCCATTTCAGTTCCAGAGCGATTCGCTGGATGAGTCCTTGATATTTCGTCGTTTTCAGCCAATATTTTGGATTTTTGAAAATTAAACTTTTTTTGTGAATATATCCACTAAATGAGGGAATAATATGTGTGAGGGTACCCCAGGAGAGTTCCAAATGTGTGTGGGTAGAATATATATCCCACGGGGGTAAAATTGAAAAAAGTAAAAAAATTTTTTTTTTTGGACTTAGTAATTTTTCCGCCGTTTATCAGACTTTCAGATAGGGGAAATGTCAGTGAGCATTCCGATTTCAGTTCCAGAGCGATTCGCCCAATCAGTCCTTGATATTTAGTCGTTTTCAGCCAATTTTCAGGATTTTTGAAAATTTCACTTTTTTGTGAAAATATCCACTAAATGAGGGAATAATATGTGTGAGGCTACTCCAGGAGAGTTCCAACTGTGTGTGGGTACAAAATTTATCCCACGGGGGTAAAATTGAAAAAAGTTGAAAAAATTTATTTTTTGGACTTAGTCATTTTTCCGGCGTTTATCAGACTTTTAGATAGGGGAAATATCAGTGAGCGTTCCCATTTCAGTTCCACAGCGATTCGTCCAATGAGCCCTTGATATTTAGTCGTTTTCAGCCAATTTTCTGTATTTTTGAAAATTTCACTTTTTTGTGAAAATATCCACTAAATGAGGGAATAATATGTGTGAGGGTACCCCAGGAGAGTTCCAAATGTGTGTGGGTAGAATATATATCCCACGGGGGTAAAATTGAAAAAAGTTGAAAATTTTTTTTTTTTTCACTTAGTCATTTTTCCGGCGTTTATCAGACTTTCAGATAGTGGAAATGTCAGTGAGCGTTCCGATTTCAGTTCCAGAGCGATTCGCCCAATGAGTCTTTGATCTTTAGTAGTTTTCAGCCAATTTTCTGGATTTTTGAAAATTTCACTTTTTTGTGAAAATATTCACTGAATGAGGGAATAATATGTGTGAGGGTACCCCAGGAGAGTTCCAAATGTGTGTGGGTAGAATATATATCCCACTGGGGGTAAAATTGAAAAAAGTTGAAAATTTTTTTTTTTGGACTTAGTCATTTTTCCGGCGTTTATCAGACTTTCAGATAGGAGAAATGTCTGTGAGCGTTCCGATTTCAGTTCCAGAGCGATTCGCTGGATGAGTCTTTGATATTTAGTCGTTTTCAGCCAATTTTCTGGATTTTTGAAAATTTCACTTTTTTGTGAAAATATCCACTAAATGAGGGAATAATATGTGTGAGGGTACCCCAGGAGAGTTGCAAAGGTGTGTGGGTAGAATATATATCCCACAGGGTTAAAATTGAAAAAAGTTGAAAAAAATTTATTTTTTGTACATAGTCATTTTTCCGGCGTTTATCAGTCTTTCAGATAGTGGAAATGTCAGTGAACGTTCCGATTTCAGTTCCAGAGCGATTCGTCGGATGAGTCCTTGATATTTCGTCGTTTTCAGCCAATATTTTGGATTTTTGAAAATTAAACTTTTTTTGTGAATATATCCACTAAATGAGGGAATAATATGTGTGAGGGTACCCCAGGAGAGTTCCAAATGTGTGTGGGTAGAATATATATCCCACGGGGGTAAAATTGAAAAAAGTTAAAAAATTTTTTTTTTTGGACTTAGTCATTTTTCCGGCGTTTATCAGACTTTCAGATAGGGGAAATGTCAGTGAGCATTCCGATTTCAATTCCAGAGCGATTCGCTGGATGAGTCCTTGATATTTCGTCGTTTTCAGCCAATATTTTGGATTTTTGAAAATTTCACTTTTTTTGTGAAAATATCCACTAAATCAGGGAATAATATGTGTGAGTGTACTCCAGGAGAGTTCCAACTGTGTGTGGGTACAAAATACATCCCACGGATGTAAAATTGAAAAAAGTAAAAAATTTTTTTTTTTTGGACTTAGTCATTTTTCCGGCGTTTATCAGACTTTCAGATAGGGGAAATGTCAGTGAGCGTTCCCATTTCAGTTCCACAGCGATTTGCCCAATGAGCCCTTGATATTTAGTCGTTTTCAGCCAATTTTCTGGATTTTTGAAAATTTCACTTTTTTGTGAAAATATCCACTAAATGAGGGAATAATATGTGTGAGGGTACCCCAGGAGAGTTCCAAATGTGTGTGGGTAGAATATATATCCCACGGGGGTAAAATTGAAAAAAGTAGAAAAATTTTTTTTTTTCACTTAGTCATTGTTCCGGCGTTTATCAGACTTTCAGATAGGGGAAATGTCAGTGAGCGTTCCGATTTCAGTTCCAGTGCGATTCGCTGGATGAGTCCTTGATATTTCGTCATTTTCAGCCAATATTTTGGATTTTTGAAAATTTCACTTTTTTTGTGAAAATATCCACTAAATGAGGGAATAATATGTGTGAGGGTACCCCAGGAGAGTTCCAAATGTGTGTGGGTAGAATATATATCCCACGGGGGTAAAATTGAAAAAAGTTGAAAAAAAATTTTTTTTCACTTTGTCATTTTTCCGGCGTTTATCAGACTTTCAGATAGGGGAAAAGTCAGTGAGCGTTCCGATTTCAGTTCTAGAGCGATTCGCTGGATGAGTACTTGATATTTTGTCGTTTTCAGCCAATATTTTGGATTTTTGAAAATTTCACTTTTTTTGTGAAAATATCCACTAAATGAGGGAATAATATGTGTGAGGGTACCCCAGGAGAGTTCCAAATGTGTGTGGGTAGAATATATATCCCACGGGGGTAAAATTGAAAAAAGTTGAAAAATTTTTTTTTTTGGACTTAGTCATTTTTCCGGCGTTTATCAGACTTTCAGATAGGGTAAATGTCAGTGAGCGTTCCGATTTCAGTTCCAGAGCGATTCGCCCAATGAGTCTTTGATATTTAGTCATTTTCAGCCAATTTTCTGGATTTTTGAAAATTTCACTTTTTTTGTGAAAATATCCACTAAATGAGGGAATAATATGTGTGAGGGTACCCCAGGAGAGTTCCAAATATGTGTGGGTAGAATATATATCACACGGGGGTAAAATTGAAAAAAGTTGAAAAATTTTTTTTTTGGACTTAGTCATTTTTCCGGCGTTTATCAGACTTTCAGATAGGGGAAATGTCAGTGAGTGTTCCCATTTCAGTTCCAGAGCGATTCGCCCAATGAGTCTATGATCTTTAGTAGTTTTCAGCCAATTTTCTGGATTTTTGAAAATTTCACTTTTTTGTGAAAATATCCACTAAATGAGGGAATAATATGTGTGAGGGTACCCCAGGAGAGTTCCAAATGTGTGTGGGTAGAATATATATCCCACTGGGGGTAAAATTGAAAAAAGTTGAAAATTTTTTTTTTGGACTTAGTCATTTTTCCGGCGTTTATCAGACTTTCAGATAGGAGAAATGTCTGTGAGCGTTCCGATTTCAGTTCCAGAGCGATTCGCTGGATGAGTCTTTGATATTTAGTCGTTTTTAGCCAATTTTCTGGATTTTTGAAAATTTCACTTTTTTGTGAAAATATCCACTAAATGAGGGAATAATATGTGTGAGGGTACCCCAGGAGAGTTGCAAAGGTGTGTGGGTAGAATATATATTCCACAGGGTTAAAATTGAAAAAAGTTGAAAAAAATTTATTTTTTGTACTTATTCATTTTTCCGGCGTTTATCAGTCTTTCAGATAGTGGAAATGTCAGTGAACGTTCCGATTTCAGTTCCAGAGCGATTCGTCGGATGAGTCCTTGATATTTCGTCGTTTTCAGCCAATATTTTGGATTTTTGAAAATTAAACTTTTTTTGTGAATATATCCACTAAATGAGGGAATAATATGTGTGAGGGTACCCCAGGAGAGTTCCAAATGTGTGTGGGTAGAATATATATCCCACGGGGGTAAAATTGAAAAAAGTTAAAAAATTTTTTTTTTTGGACTTAGTCATTTTTCCGGCGTTTATCAGACTTTCAGATAGGGGAAATGTCAGTGAGCATTCCGATTTCAATTCCAGAGCGATTCGCTGGATGAGTCCTTGATATTTCGTCGTTTTCAGCCAATATTTTGGATTTTTGAAAATTTCACTTTTTTTGTGAAAATATCCACTAAATCAGGGAATAATATGTGTGAGTGTACCCCAGGAGAGTTCCAACTGAGTGTGGGTACAAAATACATCCCACGGATGTAAAATTGAAAAAAGTTTAAAAATTTTTTTTTTTGGACTTAGTCATTTTTCCGGCGTTTATCAGACTTTCAGATAGGGGAAATGTCAGTGAGCGTTCCGATTTCAGTTCGAGAGCGATTCGCCCAGTGAGTCTTTGATATTTAGTCGTTTTCAGCCAATTTTCTGGATTTTTGAAAATTTCACTTTTTTGTGAAAATATCCACTAAATCAGGGAATAATATGTGTGAGGCTACTCCAGGAGAGTTCCAACTGTGTGTGGGTACAAAATTTATCCCACGGGGGTAAAATTGAAAAAAGTTGAAAAAATTTATTTTTTGGACTTAGTCATTTTTCCGGCGTTTATCAGACTTTCAGTTAGTGGAAATGTCAGTGAGCGTTCCCATTTCAGTTCCACAGCGATTCGTCCAATGAGCCCTTGATATTTAGTCGTTTTCAGCCAATTTTCTGTATTTTTGAAAATTTCACTTTTTTGTGAAAATATCCACTAAATGAGGGAATAATATGTGTGAGGGTACCCCAGGAGAGTTCCAAATGTGTGTGGGTAGAATATATATCCCACGGGGGTAAAATTGAAAAAAGTTGAAAAAATTTTTTTTTGGGACTTAGTCATTTTTCCGGCGTTTATCAGACTTTCAGATAGGGGAAATGTCAGTGAGCGTTCCAATTTCAGTTCCAGAGCGATTCGCCCAATGAGTCCTTGATATTTAGTCGTTTTCAGCCAATTTTCTGGATTTTTGAAAATTTCACTTTTTTGTGAAAATATCCACTAAATGAGGGAATAATATGTGTGAGGGTACCCCAGAAGAGTTCCAAATGTGTGTGGGTAGAATATATATCCCACGGGGGTAAAATTGAAAAAAGTTGAAAAATTTTTTTTTTGGACTTAGTCATTTTTCCGGCGCTTATCAGACTTTCAGATAGGGGAAATGTCAGTGAGCGTTCCGATTTCAGTTCTAGAGCGATTCGCTGGATGAGTACTTGATATTTCGTCGTTTTCAGCCAATATTTTGGATTTTTGAAAATTTCACTTTTTTTGTGAAAATATCCACTAAATGAGGGAATAATATGTGTGAGGGTACCCCAGGAGAGTTCCAAATTTGTGTGGGTAGAATATATATCCCACGGGGGTAAAATTGAAAAAAGTTGAAAAATTTTTTTTTTGGACTTAGTCATTTTTCCGGCGTTTATCAGACTTTCAGATAGGGGAAATGTCAGTGAGTGTTCCCATTTCAGTTCCAGAGCGATTCGCTGGATGAGTCCTTGATATTTCGTCGTTTTCAGCCAATATTTTGGATTTTTGAAAATTAAACTTTTTTTGTGAATATATCCACTAAATGAGGGAATAATATGTGTGAGGGTACCCCAGGAGAGTTCCAAATGTGTGTGGGTAGAATATATATCCCACGGGGGTAAAATTGAAAAAAGTTAAAAAATTTTTTTTTTTGGACTTAGTAATTTTTCCGCCGTTTATCAGACTTTCAGATAGGGGAAATGTCAGTGAGCATTCCGATTTCAGTTCCAGAGCGATTCGCCCAATCAGTCCTTGATATTTAGTCGTTTTCAGCCAATTTTCAGGATTTTTGAAAATTTCACTTTTTTGTGAAAATATCCACTAAATGAGGGAATAATATGTGTGAGGGTACCCCAGGAGAGTTCCAAATGTGTGTGGGTAGAATATATATCCCACGGGGGTAAAATTGAAAAAAGTTGAAAATTTTTTTTTTTTGCACTTAGTCATTTTTCCAGCGTTTATCAGACTTTCAGATAGTGGAAATGTCAGTGAGCGTTCCGATTTCAGTTCCAGAGCGATTCGCCCAATGAGTCTTTGATCTTTAGTAGTTTTCAGCCAATTTTCTGGATTTTTGAAAATTTCACTTTTTTGTGAAAATATTCACTGAATGAGGGAATAATATGTGTGAGGGTACCCCAGGAGAGTTCCAAATGTGTGTGGGTAGAATATATATCCCACTGGGGGTAAAATTGAAAAAAGTTGAAAATTTTTTTTTTTGTACTTAGTCATTTTTCCGGCGTTTATCAGACTTTCAGATAGGAGAAATGTCTGTGAGCGTTCCGATTTCAGTTCCAGAGCGATTCGCTGGATGAGTCTTTGATATTTAGTCGTTTTCAGCCAATTTTCTGGATTTTTGAAAATTTCACTTTTTTGTGAAAATATCCACTAAATGAGGGAATAATATGTGTGAGGGTACCCCAGGAGAGTTGCAAAGGTGTGTGGGTAGAATATATATCCCACAGGGTTAAAATTGAAAAAAGTTGAAAAAAATTTATTTTTTGTACATAGTCATTTTTCCGGCGTTTATCAGACTTTCAGATAGGGGAAATGTCAGTGAGCGTTCCCATTTCAGTTCCACAGCGATTTGCCCAATGAGCCCTTGATATTTAGTCGTTTTCAGCCAATTTTCTGGATTTTTGAAAATTTCACTTTTTTGTGAAAATATCCACTAAATGAGGGAATAATATGTGTGAGGCTACTCCAGGAGAGTTCCAACTGTGTGTGGGTACAAAATACATCCCACGGATGTAAAATTGAAAAAAGTTGAAAAAATTTATTTTTTGGACTTAGTCATTTTTCCGGCGTTTATCAGACTTCCAGATAGGGGAAATGTCAGTGAGCGTTCCCATTTCAGTTCCACAGCGATTCGCCCAATGAGCCCTTGATATTTAGTCGTTTTCAGCCAATTTTCTGGATTTTTGAAAATTTCACTTTTTTGTGAAAATATCCACTAAATGAGGGAATAATATGTGTGAGGGTACCCCAGGAGAGTTCCAAATGTGTGTGGGTAGAATATATATCCCACGGGGGTAAAATTGAAAAAAGTTGAAAAAAATTTTTTTTTTCACTTTGTCATTTTTCCGGCGTTTATCAGACTTTCAGATTGGGGAAAAGTCAGTGAGCGTTCCGATTTCAGTTCTAGAGCGATTCGCTGGATGAGTACTTGATATTTCGTCGTTTTCAGCCAATATTTTGGATTTTTGAAAATTTCACTTTTTTTGTGAAAATATCCACTAAATGAGGGAATAATATGTGTGAGGGTACACCAGGAGAGTTCCAAATTTGTGTGGGTAGAATATATATCCCACGGGGGTAAAATTGAAAAAAGTTGAAAAATTTTTTTTTTGGACTTAGTCATTTTTCCGGCGTTTATCAGACTTTCAGATAGGGGAAATGTCAGTGAGTGTTCCCATTTCAGTTCCAGAGCGATTCGCTGGATGAGTCCTTGATATTTCGTCGTTTTCAGCCAATATTTTGGATTTTTGAAAATTAAACTTTTTTTGTGAATATATCCACTAAATGAGGGAATAATATGTGTGAGGGTACCCCAGGAGAGTTCCAAATGTGTGTGGGTAGAATATATATCCCACGGGGGTAAAATTGAAAAAAGTTAAAAAATTTTTTTTTTTGGACTTAGTAATTTTTCCGCCGTTTATCAGACTTTCAGATAGGGGAAATGTCAGTGAGCATTCCGATTTCAGTTCCAGAGCGATTCGCCCAATCAGTCCTTGATATTTAGTCGTTTTCAGCCAATTTTCAGGATTTTTGAAAATTTCACTTTTTTGTGAAAATATCCACTAAATGAGGGAATAATATGTGTGAGGCTACTCCAGGAGAGTTCCAACTGTGTGTGGGTACAAAATTTATCCCACGGGGGTAAAATTGAAAAAAGTTGAAAAAATTTATTTTTTGGACTTAGTCATTTTTCCGGCGTTTATCAGACTTTCAGATAGGGGAAATGTCAGTGAGCGTTCCCATTTCAGTTCCACAGCGATTCGTCCAATGAGCCCTTGATATTTAGTCGTTTTCAGCCAATTTTCTGTATTTTTGAAAATTTCACTTTTTTGTGAAAATATCCACTAAATGAGGGAATAATATGTGTGAGGGTACCCCAGGAGAGTTCCAAATGTGTGTGGGTAGAATATATATCCCACGGGGGTAAAATTGAAAAAAGTAGAAAATTTTTTTTTTTTCACTTAGTCATTTTTCCGGCGTTTATCAGACTTTCAGATAGGGGAAATGTCAGTGAGCGTTCCGATTTCAGTTCCAGAGCGATTCGCTGGATGAGTCCTTGATATTTCGTCATTTTCAGCCAATATTTTGGATTTTTGAAAATTTCACTTTTTTTGTGAAAATATCCATTAAATGAGGGAATAATATGTGTGAGGGTACCCCAGGAGAGTTCCAAATGTGTGTGGGTAGAATATATATCCCACGGGGGTAAAATTGAAAAAAGTTGAAAATTTTTTTTTTTTGGACTTAGTCATTTTTCCGGCGTTTATCAGACTTTCAGATAGGGGAAATGTCAGTGAGCGTTCCGATTTCAGTTCCAGAGCGATTCGCCCAATGAGTCCTTGATATTTAGTCGTTTTGAGCCAATTTTCTAGATTTTTGAAAATTTCACTTTTTTGTGAATATATCCACTAAATGAGGGAATAATATGTGTGAGGGTACCCTAGGAGAGTTCCAAATGTGTGTGGATAGAATATATATCCCACGGGGGTAAAATTGAAAAAAGTTGAAAAAATTTATTTTTTGGACTTAGTCATTTTTCCGGCGTTTATCAGACTTTCAGATAGGGGAAATGTCAGTGAGCGTTCCCATTTCAGTTCCACAGCGATTCGCCCAATGAGCCCTTGATATATAGTCGTTTTCAGCCAATTTTCTGGATTTTTGAAAATTTCACTTTTTTGTGAAAATATCCACTAAATGAGGGAATAATATGTGTGAGGGTACCCCAGGAGAGTTCCAAATGTGTGTGGGTAGAATATATATCCCACGGGGTTAAAATTGAAAAAAGTTGAAAATTTTTTTTTTTGGACTTAGTCATTTTTCCGGCGTTTATCAGACTTTCAGATAGGAGAAATGTCTGTGAGCGTTCCGATTTCAGTTCCAGAGCGAATCGCTGGATGAGTCTTTGATATTTAGTCGTTTTCAGCCAATTTTCAGCCAATTTTCGAAAATTTCACTTTTTTGTGAAAATATCCACTAAATGAGGAAATAATATGTGTGAGGGTACCCCAGGAGAGTTGCAAAGGTGTGTGGGTAGAATATATATCCCACAGGGTTAACACTGAAAAAAGTTGAAAAAAATTTATTTTTTGTACTTAGTCATTTTTCTGGCGTTTATCAGTCTTTCAGATAGTGGAAATGTCAGTGAACGTTCCATTTCAGTTCCAGAGCGATTCGCCGGATGAGTCCTTGATATTTCGTCGTTTTCAGCCAATATTTTGGATTTTTGAAAATTTCACTTTTTTTGTGAATATATCCACTAAATGAGGGAATAATATGTGTGAGGGTACCCCAGGAGAGTTCCAAATGTGTGTGGGTAGAATATATATCCCACGGGGGTAAAATTGAAAAAAGTTAAAAATTTTTTTTTTTTGGACTTAGTCATTTTTCCGGCGTTTATCAGACTTTCAGATAGGGGAAATGTCAGTGAGCGTTCCGATTTCAGTTCCAGAGCGATTTGCCCAATGAATCCTTGATATTTAGTCGTTTTCAGCCAATTTTCTGGATTTTAGAAAATTTCACTTTTTTGTGAAAATATCCTCTAAATGAGGGAATAATATGTGTGAGGGTACCCCAGGAGAGTTCCCAATGTGTGTGGGTATAATATACATCCCACGGGGGTAAAATTGAAAAGAGTTGCAAAAAATTTTTTTTGGACTTAGTCACTTATCCGGCGTTTATCAGACTTTCAGATAGGGGAAATGTCAGTGAGCGTTCCGATTTCAGTTCCAGAGCGATTCGCTGGATGAGTCTTTGATATTTAGTCATTTTCAGCCAATTTTCTGGATTTTTGAAAATTTCACTTTTTTGTGAAAATATCCACTAAATGAGGGAATAATATGTGTGAGGGTACCCCAGGAGAGTTCCAAATGTGTGTGGGTACAAAATATATCCCACGGGGGTAAAATTGAAAAAAGTTGAAAAAATTTATTTTTTGGACTTAGTCATTTTTCCGGCGTTTATCAGACTTTCAGATATGGCAAATGTCAGTGAGCGTTCCGATTTCAGTTCCAGAGCGATTTGCCCAATGAGTCCTTGATATTTAGTCGTTTTCAGCCAATTTTCTAGATTTTTGAAAGTTTCACTTTTTTGTGAATATATCCACTAAATGAGGGAATAACATGTGTGAGGGTACCCCAGGAGAGTTGCAAATGTGTGTGGATAGAATATATATCCCACGGGGGTAAAATTGAAAAAAGTTGAAAAAATTTATTTTTTGGACTTAGTCATTTTTCCGGCGTTTATTAGACTTTCAGATAGGGGAAATGTCAGTGAGCATTCCCATTTCAGTTCCAGAGCGATTCGCCCAATGAGCCCTTGATATTTCGTCGTTTTCAGCCAATATTTTGGATTTTTGAAAATTTCACTTTTTTTGTGAATATATCCACTAAATGAGGGAATAATATGTGTGAGGGTACCCCAGGAGAGTTCCAAATGTGTGTGGGTAGAATATATATCCCACGGGGGTAAAATTGAAAAAAGTTGAAAAATTTTTTTTTTTGGACTTAGTCATTTTTCCGGCGTTTATCAGACTTTCAGATAGGAGAAATGTCAGTGAGCGTTCCGATTTCAGTTCCAGAGCTATTCTCCGAATGAGTCCTTAATATTTCGTCGTTTTTAGGCAATTTTCTAAATTTTTGAAAATTTCACTTTTTTGAGAAAATATCCACTAAATGGGGGAATAATATGTGTGAGGGCAACCCAGGAGAATTCCAAATGTGTGTGGGTAGAATATATATCCCACAGGGTTAAAACTGAAAAAAGTTTAAAAAAATTTTTTTTGGACTTAGTCACTTATCCGGCGTTTATCAGACTTTCAGATAGGGGAAATGTCAGTGAGCGTTCTGATTTCAGTTCCAGAGCGATTCACCCAATGATTCCGTGATATTTAGTCGTTTTCAGCCAATTTTCTGGATTTTTGAAAATTTCACTGTTTTGTGAAAATATCCACTAAATGAGGGAATAATATGTGTGAGGGTACCCCAGGAGAGTTCCAAATCTGTCTTGGTAGAATATATATCCCACGGGGGTAAAATTGAAAAATGTTTAAACATTTTTTTTATTTGGACTTATTCATTTTTCTGCCATTTATCAGACTTTCAGGTAGGGGAAATGTCAGTGAGCGTTCCGATTTCAGTTCCAGAGCGATTTGCCCAATGAGTCCTTGATATTTAGTCGTTTTCAGCCAAATTTCTGGATTTTTGAAAATTTCACTTTTTTTGTGAAAATATCCACTAAATGAGGGAATAATATGTGTGAGGGTACCCCAGGAGAGTTCCAAATGTGTTTGGGTAGAATATATATCCCACGGGGGTAAAATTGAAAAAAGTTGAAAATTTTTTCTTTTGGACTTAGTCATTTTTCCGGCGTTTATCAGACTTTCAGATAGGAGAAATGTCTGTGAGCGTTCCGATTTCAGTTCCAGAGCGATTCGCTGGATGAGTCTTTGATATTTAGTCATTTTCAGCCAATTTTCTGGATTTTTGAAAATTTCACTTTTTTGTGAAAATATCCACTAAATCAGGGAATAATATGTGTGAGGGTACCCCTGGAGAATTCCAAATGTGTGTGGGTAGAATATATATCCCACAGGGTTAAAATTGAAAAAAGTTGAAAAAAATTTTTTTTGGACTTAGTCATTTTTCCGGCGTTTATCAGTCTTTCAGATAGTGGAAATGTCAGTGAGTGTTCCGATTTCAGTTCCAGAGCGATTCGCCCAGTGAGTCTTTGATATTTAGTCGTTTTCAGCCAATTTTCTGGATTTTGAAAATTTCACTTTTTTGTGAAAATATCCACTAAATCAGGGAATAATATGTGTGAGGGTACCCCTTTAGAGTTCCAAATGTGTGTGGGTAGAATATATATCCCACAGGGTTAAAATTGAAAAAAGTTGAAAAAATTTTTTTTTTTGTACTCAGTCATTTTTCCGGCATTTATCAGACTTTCAGATAGGGGAAATGTCAGTGAGCGTTCCGATTTCAGTTCCAGAGCTATTCTCCGAATGAGTCCTTAATATTTCGTCGTTTTTAGGCAATTTTCTGAATTTTTGAAAATTTCACTTTTTTGTGAAAATATCCACTAAATGGGGGAATAATATGTGTGGGGGCAACCCAGGAGAATTCCAAATGTGTTTGGGTAGAATATATATCCCACGGGGGTAAAATTGAAAAAAGTTGAAACATTTTTTTTTTTGGACTTAGTCATTTTTCCGGCGTTTATCAGACTTTCAGATATGGCAAATGTCAGTGAGCGTTCCGATTTCAGTTCCAGAGCGATTAGCCCAATGAATCCCTGATATTTAGTAGTTTTCAGCCAATTTTCTGGATTTTTGAAAATTTCACTTTTTTGTGAAAATATCCACTAAATCAGGGAATAATATGTGTGAGGGTACCCCAGGAGAGTTCCAAATGTGTGTGGGTAGAATATATATTCCACAGGGTTAAAATTGAAAAAATTTGAAAAAAATTTTTTTTTGTACTTAGTCATTTTTCCGGCGTTTATCAGACTTTCAGATAGGGGAAATGTCAGTGAGCGTTCCGATTTCAGTTCCAGAGCGATTCGCCCAGTGAGTCTTTGATATTTAGTCGTTTTCAGCCAATTTTCTGGATTTTTGAAAATTTCAATTTTTTGTAAAAATATCCACTAAATGAGGGAATAATATGTGTGAGGGTACCCCAGGAGAGTTCCAAATGTGTGTGGGTAGAATATATATCCCACGAGGGTAAAATTGAAAAAAGTTAAAAAATTTTTTTTTTGGACTTAGCCATTTTTCCGGCGTTTATCAGACTTTCAGATAGGGGAAATGTCAGTGAGTGTTCCGATTTCAGTTCCAGAGCGATTCTGCGAATGAGTCCTTAATATTTCGTCGTTTTCAGGCAATTTTCTGAATTTTTGAAAATTTCACTTTTTTGTGAAAATATCCACTAAATGGGGGAATAATATGTGTGAGGGTACCCCAGGAGAGTTCCAAATGTGTGTGGGTAGAATATATATCCCACGAGGGTAAAATTGAAAAAAGTTAAAAAATTTTTTTTTTGGACTTAGCCATTTTTCCGGCGTTTATCAGACTTTCAGATAGGGGAAATGTCAGTGAGTGTTCCGATTTCAGTTCCAGAGCGATTCTGCGAATGAGTCCTTAATATTTCGTCGTTTTCAGGCAATTTTCTGAATTTTTGAAAATTTCACTTTTTTGTGAAAATATCCACTAAATGGGGGAATAATATGTGTGAGGGTACCCCAGAAGAGTTCCAAATGTGTTTGGGTAGAATATATATCCCACGGGGGTAAAATTGAAAAAAGTTGAAAAAATTTTTTTTTTGGACTTAGTCATTTTTCTGGCGTTTATCAGACTTTCAAATAGGGGAAATGTCAGTGAGCGTTCCGATTTCAGTTCCAGAGCGATTCGCCCAGTGAGTCTTTGATATTTAGTCGTTTTCAGCCAATTTTCTAGATTTTGGAAAATTTCACTTTTTTGTAAAAATATCCACTAAATGGGGGAATAATATGAGTGAGGGTACCCCAGGAGAGTTCCAAATGTGTGTGGGTAGAATATGTATCCCACAGGGTTAAAACTGAAAAAAGTTGAATTTTTTTTTTTTTTTGTACTTAGTCAATTTTCTGGCGCTTATCAGACTTTCAGATAGGGGAAATGTCAGTGAGCGTTCCGATTTCAGTTCCAGAGCGATTTGCCCAATGAGTCCTTGATATTTAGTCGTTTTCAGCCAATTTTCTGGATTTTTGAAAATGTCACTTTTTTGTGAAAATATCCACTAAATTAGGGAATAATATGTGTGAGGGTACCCCAGGAGAGTTCCAATTGTGTGTGGGTAGAATATATATCCCACAGGGTTAAAATTGAAAAAAGTTGAAAAAATTTTTTTTTTGTACTTAGTCATTTTTCCGGCGTTTATCAGACTTTCAGATAGGGGAAATGTCAGTGAGCGTTCCGATTTCAGTTCCAGAGCGATTCTCCCAGTGAGTCTTTGATATTTAGTCGTTTTCAGCCAATTTTCTGGATTTTTGAAAATTTCAATTTTTTGTAAAAATATCCACTAAATGAGGGAATAATATGTGTGAGGGTACCCCAGGAGAGTTCCAAATGTGTGTGGGTAGAATATATATCCCACAGGGTTAAAAATTGAAAAAAGTTGAAAAAATTTTTTTTTTGTACTTAGTTAATTTTCCGGCGCTTATCAGACTTTGAGATAGGGGAAATGTCAGTGAGCTTTCCGATTTCAGTTCCAGAGCGATTTGCCCAATGAGTCCTTGATATTTAGTCGTTTTCAGCCAATTTTCTGGATTTTTGAAGATGTCACTTTTTTGTGAAAATATCCACTAAATGAGGGAATAATATGTGTGAGGGTACCCCAGGAGAGTTCCAAATGTGTGTGGGTAGAATATATATCCCACGGGGGTAAAATTGAAAAAAGTTAAAAAAATTTTTTTTTGGACTTAGCCATTTTTCCGGCGTTTATCAGACTTTCAGATAGGGGAAATGTCAGTGAGTGTTCCGATTTCAGTTCCAGAGCGATTCTGCGAATGAGTCCTTAATATTTCGTCGTTTTCAGGCAATTTTCTGAATTTTTGAAAATTTCACTTTTTTGTGAAAATATCCACTAAATGGGGGAATAATATGTGTGAGGGTACCCCAGAAGAGTTCCAAATGTGTTTGGGTAGAATATATATCCCACGGGGGTAAAATTGAAAAAAGTTAAAACATTTTTTTTTTTGGAATTAGTCATTTTTCCGGCGTTTATCAGACTTTCAGATAGGGGAAATGTCAGTGAGTGTTCCGATTTCAGTACCAGAGCGATTCTGCGAATGAGTCCTTAATATATCGTCGTTTTCAGGCAATTTTCTGAATTTTTGAAAATTTCACTTTTTTGTGAAAATATCCACTAAATGGGGGAATAATATGTGTGAGGGTACCCCAGAAGAGTTCCAAATGTGTTTGGGTAGAATATATATCCCACGGGGGTAAAATTGAAAAAAGTTGAAAAAATTTTTTTTTTGGACTTAGTCATTTTTCTGGCGTTTATCAGACTTTCAAATAGGGGAAATGTCAGTGAGCGTTCCGATTTCAGTTCCAGAGCGATTCGCCCAGTGAGTCTTTGATATTTAGTCGTTTTCAGCCAATTTTCTAGATTTTGGAAAATTTCACTTTTTTGTAAAAATATCCACTAAATGGGGGAATAATATGTGTGAGGGTACCCCAGGAGAGTTCCAAATGTGTGTGGGTAGAATATGTATCCCACAGGGTTAAAACTGAAAAAAGTTGAATTTTTTTTTTTTTTTGTACTTAGTCAATTTTCTGGCGCTTATCAGACTTTCAGATAGGGGAAATGTCAGTGAGCATTCCGATTTCAGTTCCAGAGCGATTTGCCCAATGAGTCCTTGATATTTAGTCGTTTTCAGCCAATTTTCTGGATTTTTGAAAATTTCAATTTTTTGTAAAAATATCCACTAAATGAGGGAATAATATGTGTGAGGGTACCCCAGGAGAGTTACAAATGTGTGTGGGTAGAATATATATCCCACAGGGTTAAAAATTGAAAAAAGTTGAAAAATTTTTTTTTTGGACTTAGTCACTTATCCCGCGTTTATCAGCTTTTCAGATAGGGGAAATGTCAGTGAGCATTCCGATTTCAGTTCCAGAGCGATTCTCCGGATGAGTCTTTGATATTTCGTTGTTTTCAGGTAATTTTCTGAATTTTTGAAAATTTCACTTTTTTGTAAAAATATCCACTAAATGGGGGAATAATATGTGTGAGGGTAGTCCAGGAGAGTTCCAAATGTGTGTGGGTAGAATATATATCCCACGGGGGTAAAATTGAAAAAAGTTGAAACATTTTTTTTTTTGGACTTAGTCATTTTTCCGGCGTTTATCAGACTTTCAGATAGGGGAAATGTCAGTGAGCGTTCTGATTTCAGTTCCAGAGCGATTCTCCGGATGAGTCCTTGATATTTAGTCGTTTTCAGGCAATTTTCTGAATTTTTGAAAATTTCACTTTTTTGTGAAAATATTCACTAAATGAGGGAATAGTATGTGTGAGGGTACCCCAGGAGAGTTCCAAATCTGTGTGGGTAGAATATATATCCCACAGGGGTAAAATTGAAAAAAGTTGAAACATTTTTTTTTTTGGACTGTCATTTTTCCGGCGTTTATCAGACTTTCAGATAGGGGAAATGTTAGTAAGCGTTCCGATTTCAGTTCCAGAGCGATTCGCCCAATGAGTCCTTGATATTTAGTCGTTTTCAGCCAATATTTTGGATTTTTGAAAATTTCACTTTTTTGTGAAAATATCCACTAAATGAGGGAATAATATGTGTGAGGGTACCCCAGGAGAGTTCCAAATCTGTGTGGGTAGAATATATATCCCACGGGGGTAAAATTGAAAAAAGTTGAAAAATTTTCTTTTTGGACTTAGTCATTTTTTCCTGCGTTTATCAGACTTTCAGATAGGGGAAATGTCAGTGAGCGTTCCGATTTCAGTTCCAGAGCTATTCGCCCAATGAGTCCTTGATATGTCGTCGTTTTCAGGCAATTTTCTGAATTTTTGAAAATTTCACTTTTTTGTGAAAATATCCACTAAATGAGGGAATAGTATGTGTGAGGGTACCCCAGGAGAGTTCCAAATGTTTGTGGGTAGAATATATATCCCACGGGGGTAAAATTGAAAAAAGTTGAAACATTTGTTTTTTTGGACTTAGTCATTTTTCCGGCGTTTATCAGACTTTCAGATAGGGGAAATGTTAGTGAGCGTTCCGATTTCAGTTCCAGAGCGATTCACCCAATGAGTCCTTGATATTTAGTCGTTTTCAGCCAATTTTCTGGATTTTTGAAAATTTCACTTTTTTGTGAAAATATCCACTAAATGAGGGAATAATATGTGTGAGGGTACCCCAAGAGAGTTCCAAATGTGTGTGGGTAGAATATATATCCCACGGGGGTAAAATTGAAAAAAATTGAAAAATTTTCTTTTTGGACTTAGTCATTTTTCCGGCCTTTATCAGACTTTCAGATAGGGGAAATGTCAGTGAGCGTTCCGATTTCAGTTCCCGAGCGGTTCGCCCAATGAGTCCTTGATATTTAGTCGTTTTCAGCCAATTTTCTGGATTTTTGAAAATTTCACTTTTTTGTGAAAATATCCACTAAATGAGGGAATAATATGTGTGAGGGTACCCCAGGAGAGTTCCAAATATGTGTGGGTAGAATATATATCCCACGGGGGTAAAATTGAAAAAAGTTGAAAAATTTTCTTTTTGGACTTAGTCATTTTTCCGGCGTTTATCAGACTTTCAGATAGGGGAAATGTCAGTGAGCGTTCCGATTTCAGTTCCCGAGCGATTCGCCGAATGAGTCCTTGATATTTAGTCGTTTTCAGCCAATTTTCAGGATTTTTGAAAATTTCAATTTTGTGAAAATATCCTCTAAATGAGGTAATAATATGTGTGAGGGTACCCCAGGAGAGTTCCAAATGTGAGTGGGTAGAATATATATCGCACAGGATTAAAATTGAAAAAAGTTGAAAAAAAAATTTTTTTTTGTACTTTTTCATTTTTCCGCCGTTTATCAGACTTTCAGATAGGGGAAATGTCAGTGAGCGTTTCGATTTTAGTTCCAGAGCGATTCTCCGGATGAGTCCTTGATATTTCGTCGTTTTCAGGCAATTTTCTGAATTTTTGAAAATTTCACTTTTTTGTGAAAATATCCACTAAATGAGGGAATAGTATGTGTGAGGGTACCCCAGGAGAGTACCAAATGTGTGTGGGTAGAATATATATCCCACGGGGGTAAAATTTAGAAAAAAGTTCAAACATTTTTTTTTTTGGACTTACTCATTTTTCCGGCGTTTATCAGGCTTTCAGATAGGGGAAATGTCAGTGAGCGTTCCAATTTCAGTTCCAGAGCGATTCGCCCAATGAGTCCTTGATATTTAGTCGTTTTCATCCAATTTTCTGGATTTTTGAAAATTTCACTTTTTTGTGAAAATATACACTAATTGAGGGAATAATATGTGTGAGGGTAACCCAGGAGAGTTCCAAATGTGTGTGGGTAGAATATATATCCCACGGGGGTAAAATTGAAAAAAGTTGAAACATTTGTTTTTTTGGACTTAGTCATTTTTCCGGCGTTTATCAGACTTTCAGATAGGGGAAATGTCAGTGAGCATTCCAATTTCAGTTCCAGAGCGATTCGCCTGATGAGTCCTTGATATTTAGTCGTTTTCAGCCAATTTTCTGGATTTTTGAAAATTTCTCTTTTTTTGTGAAAATATCCACTAAATGAGGGAATAATATGTGTGAGGGAACCCCAGGAGAGTTCCAAATGTGTGTGGGTAGAATATATATCCCACGCGTGTAAAATTGAAAAATTTTTTTTTTTGGACTGTCATTTTTCCGGCATTTATCAGACTTTCAGATAGGGGAAATGTCAGTGAGCGTTCCGATTTCAGGTCCAGAGCGTTTCGCCCAATGAGTCCTTGATATTTAGTCGTTTTCAGCCATTTTTCTGGATTTTTGAAAATTTCACTTTTTTGTGCAAATATCCACTAAATGAGGGAATAATATGTGTGAGGGTACCCGAGGAGTGTTCCAAGTGTGTGTGGGTAGAATATATATCCCACGGGGGTAAAATTGAAAAAAGTTGAAAAAAATTTTTGTTTGGACTTTGTCATTTTTCCGGCGTTTATCAGACTTTCAGATAGGGGAAATGTCAGTGAGCATTCCGATTTCAGTTCCAGAGCGATTCGCCTGATGAGTCCTTGATATTTAGTCGTTTTCAGCCAATTTTCTGGATTTTTGAAAATTTCACTTTTTTGTGAAAATATCCACTAAATGAGGGAATAATATGTGTGAGGGTACCCCAGGAGAGTTCCAAATGTGTGTCGGTAGAATATATATCCCACGGGGGTAAAATTGAAAAAAGTTGTAAAAAATTTTTGTTTGGATTAGTCATTTTTCCGGCGTTTATCAGACTTTCAGATAGGGGAAATGTCAGTGAGCATTCCGATTTCAGTTCCAGAGCGATTCTCCTGATGAGTCCTTGATATTTAGTCGTTTTCAGCCAATTTTCTGGATTTTTGAAAATTTCACTTTTTTGTGAAAATATCCACTAAATGAGGGAATAACATGTGTGAGGGTACCCCAGGAGAGTTCCAAATGTGTGTGGGTAGAATATATATCCCATGGGGGTAAAATTTTAAAAAAAGTTGAAAAAAAATTTTTTTTGGACTTAGTAATTTTTCCGGCGTTTATCAGACTTTCAGATAGGGGAAATGTCAGTGAGCGTTACGATTTCAGTTCCAAAGCGATTCGCCTAATGAATCCTTGATATATAGTCGTTTTCAGCCAATTTTCTGGATTTTTGAAAATTTCTCTTTTTTTGTGAAAATATCCACTAAATGAGGGAATAATATGTGTGAGGGTACCCCAGGAGAGTTCCAAATGTGTGTGGGTAGAATATATATCCCACGGGGGTAAAATTGAAAAAAATTTTTTTTTGGACTGTCATTTTTCCGGCGTTTATCAGACTTTCAGATAGGGGAAATGTCAGTGAGCGTTCCGATTTCAGGTCCAGAGCGTTTTTCCCAATGAGTCCTTGATATTTAGTCGTTTTCAGCCATTTTTCTGGATTTTTGAAAATTTCACTTTTTTGTGCAAATATCCACTAAATGAGGGAATAATATGTGTGAGGGTACCCCAGGAGAGTTCCAAATGTGTGTGGGTAGAATATATATCCCCCGGGGGTAACATTTTAAAAAAAGTTGAAAAAAATTTTTTTTTTGGACTTAGTCATTTTTCCGGCGTTTATCAGACTTTCAGATAGGGGAAATGTCAGTGAGCGTTACGATTTCAGTTCCAGAGCGATTCGCCCAATGAGTCCTTGATATTTAGTCGTTTTCAGCCAATTTTCTGGATTTTTGAAAATTTCACTTTTTTTGTGAAAATATCCACTAAATGAGGAAATAATATGTGTGAGGGTACCCCAGGAGAGTTCCAAATGTGTGTGGGTAGAATATATATCCCACGGGGGTAAAATTGAAAAAAGTTGAAAAAAATTTTTGTTTGGACTTTGTCATTTTTCCGGCGTTTATCAGACTTTCAGATAGGGGAAATGTCAGTGAGCGTTCCAATTTCAGTTCCAGAGCATTTCGCCCAATGAGTCCTTGATATTTAGTCGTTTTCAGCCAATTTTCTGGATTTTTGAAAATTTCACTTTTTTGTGAAAATATTTATTAACTGAGGGAATAATATGTGTGAGGGTACCCCAGGAGAGTTCCAAATGTGTGTGGTTAGAATACATATCCCATGGGGGTAAAATTGAAAAAAGTTGAAAAATTTTTTTTTTTGGACTTAGTCATTTTTCCGGCGTTTATCAGACTTTCAGATAGGGGAAATGTCAGTGAGCGTTCCGATTTCAGTTCCAGAGCGATTCGCCTGATGAGTCCTTGATATTTAGTCGTTTTCAGCCAATTTTCTGGATTTTTGAAAATTTCACTTTTTTGTGAAAATATCCACTAAATGAGGGAATAATATGTGTGAGGGTACCCCAGGAGAGTTCCAAATGTTTGTGGTTAGAATACATATCCCATGGGGGTAAAATTGAAAAAAGTTGAAAAATTTTTTTTTTTGGACTTAGTAATTTTTCAAGGCGTTTATCAGACTTTCAGATAGGGGAAATGTCAGTGAGCATTCCGATTTCAGTTCCAGAGCGATTCGCCTGATGAGTCCTTGATATTTAGTCGTTTTCAGCCAATTTTCTGGATTTTTGAAAATTTCACTTTTTTTGTGAAAATATCCACTAAATGAGGGAATAATATGTGTGAGGGTACCCCAGGAGAGTTCCAAATGTGTGTGGTTAGAATATATATCCCACGGGGGTAAAATTGAAAAAAATTTTTTTTTGGACTGTCATTTTTCCGGCGTTTATCAGACTTTCAGATAGGGGAAATGTCAGTGAGCGTTCCGATTTCAGTTCCAGAGCGATTCGCCTGATGAGTCCTTGATATTTAGTCGTTTTCAGACAATTTTCTGGATTTTTGAAAATGTCACTTTTTTGTGAAAATATCCACTAAATGAGATAATAATATTTGTGAGGGTACCCCAGGAGAGTTCCAAATGTGTGTGGGTAGAATATATATCCCACGAGGGTAAAATTTTAAAAAAAGTTGAAAAATTTTTTTTTTTGGACTTAGTCATTTTTCCGGTGTTTATCAGACTTTCAGATAGGGGAAATGTCAGTGAGCGTTACGATTTCAGTTCCAGAGCGAGTCGCCTAATGAGTCCTTGATATTTAGTCGTTTTCAGCTGATTTTCTGGATTTTTGAAAATTTCTCTTTTTTTGTGAAAATATCCACTAAATGAGGGAATAATATGTGTGAGGGTACCCCAGGAGAGTTCCAAATGTGTGTGGGTAGAATATATGTCCCACGGGGGTAAAATTGAAAAAAGTTGAAAAAAAATTTTTTTTGGACTTAGTAATTTTTCCGGCGTTTATCAGACTTTCAGATAGGGGAAATGTCAGTGAGCGTTCCAATTTCAGTTCCAGAGCGATTCGCCTGATGAGTCCTTGATATTTAGTCGTTTTCAGCCATTTTTCTGGATTTTTGAAAATTTCACTTTTTTGTGCAAATATCCACTAAATGAGGGAATAATATGTGTGAGGGTACCCCAGGAGAGTTCCAAATGTGTGTGGGTAGAATATATATCCCACGGGGGTAAAATTTTAAAAAAAGTTGAAAAGAATTTTTGTTTTGGACTTAGTAATTTTTCCGGCATTTATCAGACTTTCAGATAGGGGAAATGTCAGTGAGCGTTACGATTTCAGTTCCAGAGCGATTTGCCTAATGAGTCCTTGATATTTAGTCGTTTTCAGCCAATTTTCTGGATTTGTGAAAATTTCTCTTTTTTTGTGAAAATATCCACTAAATGAGGGAATAATATGTGTGAGGGTATCCCAGGAGAGTTCCAAATGTGTGTGGGTAGAATATATATCCCACAGGGGTAAAATTGAAAAAAGTTGAAAAAAATTTTTGTTTGGACTTAGTCATTTTTCTGGCGTTTATCAGACTTTCAGATAGGGGAAATGTCAGTGAGTGTTCCGATTTCAGTTCCAGAGCGTTTCGCCCAATGAGTCCTTGATATTTAGTCGTTTTCAGCCAATTTTCTGGATTTTTGAAAATTTAACTTTTTTGTGAAAATATCCACTAAATGAGGGAATAATATGTGTGAGGGTACCCCAGGAGAGTTCCAAATGTGTGTGGGTAGAATATATATCCCACGGAGGTAAAATTTTAAAAAAAGTTGAAAAAAAGTTTTTTTTTGGACTTAGTAATTTTTCCGGCATTTATCAGACTTTTAGATAGGGGAAATGTCAGTGAGCGTTACGATTTCAGTTCCAGAGCGATTCGCCCAATGAGTCCTTGATATTTAGTTGTTTTCAGCCAATTTTCTGGATTTTTGAAAATTTCACTTTTTTTGTGAAAATATCCACTAAATGAGGAAATAATATGTGCGAGGGTACCCCAGGAGAGTTCCAAATGTGTGTGGGTAGAATATATATCCCACAGGGGTAAAATAAAAAAAATGTTGAACAAATTTTTTTTTTGGACTTAGTCATTTTTCCGGCGTTTATCAGACTTTCAGATAGGGGAAATGTCAGTGAGTGTTCCGATTTCAGTTCTAGAGCAATTCACCCAATGAGTCCTTGATATTTAGTCGTTTTCAGCTAATTTTCTGGATTTTTGAAAATTTCACTTTTTTGTGAAAATATCCACTAAATGAGAGAATAATATGTGTGAGGGTACCGCAGGAGAGTTCCAAATGTGTGTGGGTAGAATATATATCCCACGGGGGTAAAATTAAAAAAAAGTTGAACAAATTTTTTTTTTGGACTTAGTCATTTTTCCCGCGTTTATCAGACTTTCAGATAGGGGAAATGTCAGTGAGCGTTCCGATTTCAGTTCCAGAGCGATTCGCCCAATGAGTCCTTGATATTTAGTCGTTTTCAGCCAATATTTTGGATTTTTGAAAATTTCACTTTTTTTGTGAAAGTATCCACTAAATGAGGGAATAATATGTGTGAGGGTACCCCAGGAGAGTTCCAAATGTGTGTGGGTAGGATATATATCCCACGGGGGTAAAATTGAAAAAAGTTGAACAATATTTTTTTTTGGACTTAGTCATTTTTCCGGCGTTTATCAGACTTTCAGATAGGGGAAATGTCAGTGAGCGTTCCGATTTCAGTTCCAGAGCGATTCGCCCAATGAGTCCTTGATATTTAGTCGTTTTCAGCCAATTTTCTGGATTTTTGAAAATTTCACTTTTTTGTGAAAATATCCACTAAATGAGGGAATAATATGTGTGAGGGTAAACCAGTAGAGTTCCAAATGTGTGTGGGTAGAATATATATCCCACGGGGGTAAAATAAAAAAAAAGTTGAACAAATTTTTTTTTTGGACTTAGTCATTTTTCCGGCGTTTATCAGACTTTCAGATAGGGGAAATGTCAGTGAGCGTTCCGATTTCAGTTCCAGAGCGATTCGCCCAATGAGTCCTTGATATTTCGTCGTTTTCAGCCAATTCTCTGGATTTTTGAAAATTTCACTTTTTTGTGAAAATATCCACTAAATGAGGGAATAATATGTGTGAGGGTACCCGAGGAGAGTTCCAAATGTGTGTGGCTAGAATATATATCCCACGGGGGTGAAATTGAAAAAAGTTGAAAAAATTTTTTTTTTTGGACTTAGTCATTTTTCTGGCGTTTATCAGACTTTCAGATAGGGGAAATGTCAGTGAGCGTTCCGATTTCAGTTCCAGAGCGATTCGCCCAATGAGTCCTTGATATTTAGTCGTTTTCAGCCAATTTTCTGGATTTTTGAAAATTTCACTTTTTTGTGAAAATATCCACTAAATGAGAGAATAATATGTGTGAGGGTACCGCAGGAGAGTTCCAAATGTGTGTGGGTAGAATATATATCCCACGGGGGTAAAATTAAAAAAAAGTTGAACAAATTTTTTTTTTGGACTTAGTCATTTTTCCCGCGTTTATCAGACTTTCAGATAGGGGAAATTTCAGTGAGCGTTCCGATTTCAGTTCCAGAGCGATTCGCCCAATGAGTCCTTGATATTTAGTCGTTTTCAGCCAATATTTTGGATTTTTGAAAATTTCACTTTTTTTGTGAAAGTATCCACTAAATGAGGGAATAATATGTGTGAGGGTACCCCAGGAGAGTTCCAAATGTGTGTGGGTAGGATATATATCCCACGGGGGTAATATTGAAAAAAGTTGAACAAATTTTTTTTTTGGACTTAGTCATTTTTCCGGCGTTTATCAGACTTTCAGATAGGGGAAATGTCAGTGAGCATTCCGATTTCAGTTCCAGAGCGATTCACCCAATGAGTCCTTGATATTTAGTCGTTTTCAGCCAATTTTCTGGATTTTTGAAAATTTCACTTTTTTGTGAAAATACCCACTAAATGAGGGAATAATATGTGTGAGGGTACCCGAGGAGAGTTCCAAATGTGTGTGGCTAGAATATATATCCCACGGGGGTAAAATTGAAAAAAGTTGAACAAATTTTTTTTTTGGACTTAGTCATTTTTCCGGCGTTTATCAGACTTTCAGATAGGGGAAATGTCAGTGAGCGTTCCAATTTCAGTTCCAGAGCGATTCGCCCAATGAGTCCTTGATATTTAGTCGTTTTCAGCCAATTTTCTGGATTTTTGAAAATTTCGCTTTTTTGTGAAAATATCCACTAAATGAGGGAATAATATGTGTGAGGGTACCCCAGGAGAGTTCCAAATGTGTGTGGGTAGAATATATATCCCACAGGGGTAAAATAAAAAAAAAGTTGAACAAATTTTTTTTTTGGACTTAGTCATTTTTCCGGCGTTTATCAGACTTTCAGATAGGGGAAATGTCAGTGAGTGTTCCGATTTCAGTTCTAGAGCGATTCGCCCAACGAGTCCTTGATATTTAGTCGTTTTCAGCCAATTTTCTGGATTTTTGAAAATTTCACTTTTTTGTGAAAATATCCACTAAATGAGAGAATAATATGTGTGAGGGTACCGCAGGAGAGTTCCAAATGTGTGTGGGTAGAATATATATCCCACGGGGGTAAAATAAAAAAAAAGTTGAACAAATTTTTTTTTTGGACTTAGTCATTTTTCCGGCGTTTATCAGACTTTCAGATAGGGGAAATGTGAGTGAGTGTTCCGATTTCAGTTCTAGAGCGATTCGCCCAATGAGTCCTTGATATTTAGTCGTTTTCAGCCAATTTTCTGGATTTTTGAAAATTTCACTTTTTTGTGAAAATATCCACTAAATGAGAGAATAATATGTGTGAGGGTACCCCAGGAGAGTTCCAAATGTGTGTGGGTAGAATATATATCCCACAGGGGTAAAATAAAAAAAAAGTTGAACAAATTTTTTTTTTGGACTTAGTCATTTTTCCCGCGTTTATCAGACTTTCAGATAGGGGAAATGTCAGTGAGCGTTCCGATTTTAGTTCCAGAGCGATTCGCCCAATGAGTCCTTGATATTTAGTCGTTTTCAGCCAATATTTTGGATTTTTGAAAATTTCACTTTTTTTGTGAAAGTATCCACTAAATGAGGGAATAATATGTGTGAGGGTACCCCAGGAGAGTTCCAAATGTGTGTGGGTAGGATATATATCCCACGGGGGTAAAATTGAAAAAAGTTGAACAAATTTATTTTTTGGACTTAGTCATTTTTCCGGCGTTTATCAGACTTTCAGATAGGGGAAATGTCAGTGAGCGTTCCGATTTCAGTTCCAGAGCGATTCGCCCAATGAGTCCTTGATATTTCGTCGTTTTCAGCCAATTTTCTGGATTTTTGAAAATTTCACTTTTTTGTGAAAATATCCACTAAATGAGGGAATAATATGTGTGAGGGTACCCGAGGAGAGTTCCAAATGTGTGTGGCTAGAATATATATCCCACGGGGGTGAAATTGAAAAAAGTTGAAAAAATTTTTTTTTTTGGACTTAGTCATTTTTCTGGCGTTTATCAGACTTTCAGATAGGGGAAATGTCAGTGAGCGTTCCGATTTCAGTTCCAGAGCGATTCGCCCAATGAGTCCTTGATATTTAGTCGTTTTCAGACAATATTTAGGATTTTTGAAAATTTCACTTTTTTGTGAAAATATCCACTAAATGAGGGAATAATATGTGTGAGGGTACCCCAGGAGAGTTCCAAATGTGTGTGGATAGAATATGTATCCCACGGGGGTAAAATTGAAAAAAGTTGAACAAATTTTTTTTTTTGGACTTAGTCATTTTTCCGGCGTTTATCAGACTTTCAGATAGGGGAAATGTCAGTGAGCGTTCCGATTTCAGTTCCAGAGCGATTCGCCCAATGAGTCCTTGATATTTAGTCGTTTTCAGCCAATTTTCTGGATTTTTGAAAATTTCACTTTTTTGTGAAAATATCCACTAAATGAGGGAATAATATGTGTGAGGGTACCCGAGGAGAGTTCCAAATGTGTGTGGGTAGAATATATATCCCACGGGGGTAAAATTAAAAAAAAGTTGAACAAATTTTTTTTTTGGACTTAGTCATTTTTCCGGCGTTTATCAGACTTTCAGATAGGGGAAATGTCAGTGAGCGTTCCGATTTCAGTTCCAGAGCGATTCGCCCAATGAGTCCTTGATATTTAGTCGTTTTCAGCCAATATTTAGGATTTTTGAAAATTTCACTTTTTTGTGAAAATATCCACTAAATGAGGGAATAATATGTGTGAGGGTACCCCAGGAGAGTTCCAAATGTGTGTGGGTAGGATATATATCCCACGGGGGTAATATTGAAAAAAGTTGAACAAATTTTTTTTTTTGGACTTAGTCATTTTTCCGGCGTTTATCAGACTTTCAGATAGGGGAAATGTCAGTGAGCGTTCCGATTTCAGTTCCAGAGCGATTCGCCCAATGAGTCCTTGATATTTAGTCGTTTTCAGCCAATTTTCTGGATTTTTGAAAATTTCACTTTTTTGTGAAAATATCCACTAAATGAGGGAATAATATGTGTGAGGGTAAACCAGGAGAGTTCCAAATGTGTGTGGGTAGAATATATATCCCACGGGGGTAAAATAAAAAAAAAGTTGAACAAATTTTTTTTTTGGACTTAGTCATTTTTCCGGCGTTTATCAGACTTTCAGATAGGGGAAATGTCAGTGAGCGTTCCGATTTCAGTTCCAGAGCGATTCGCCCAATGAGTCCTTGATATTTAGTCGTTTTCAGCCAATATTTTGGATTTTTGAAAATTTCACTTTTTTTGTGAAAGTATCCACTAAATGAGGGAATAATATGTGTGAGGGTACCCCAGGAGAGTTCCAAATGTGTGTGGGTAGGATATATATCCCACGGGGGTAATATTGAAAAAAGTTGAACAAATTTTTTTTTTGGACTTAGTCATTTTTCCGGCGTTTATCAGACTTTCAGATAGGGGAAATGTCAGTGAGCGTTCCGATTTCAGTTCCAGAGCGATTCGCCCAATGAGTCATTGATATTTAGTCGTTTTCAGCCAATTTTCTGGATTTTTGAAAATTTCACTTTTTTGTGAAAATATCCACTAAATGAGGGAATAATATGTGTGAGGGTACCCGAGGAGAGTTCCAAATGTGTGTGGTAGAATATATATCCCAAGGGGGTAAAATTGAAAAAAGTTGAACAAAATTTTTTTTTTGGACTTAGTCATTTTTCCGGCGTTTATCAGACTTTCAGATAGGGGAAATGTCATTGAGCGTTCCGATTTCAGTTCCAGAGCGATTCGCCCAATGAGTCCATGATATTTAGTCGTTTTCAGCCAATTTTCTGGATTTTTGAAAATTTCACTTTTTTGTGAAAATATCCACTAAATGAGAGAATAATATGTGTGAGGGTACCGCAGGAGAGTTCCAAATGTGTGTGGGTAGAATATATATCCCACGGGGGTAAAATTAAAAAAAAGTTGAACAAATTTTTTTTTTGGACTTAGTCATTTTTCCCGCGTTTATCAGACTTTCAGATAGGGGAAATTTCAGTGAGCGTTCCGATTTCAGTTCCAGAGCGATTCGCCCAATGAGTCCTTGATATTTAGTCGTTTTCAGCCAATATTTTGGATTTTTGAAAATTTCACTTTTTTTGTGAAAGTATCCACTAAATGAGGGAATAATATGTGTGAGGGTACCCCAGGAGAGTTCCAAATGTGTGTGGGTAGGATATATATCCCACGGGGGTAATATTGAAAAAAGTTGAACAAATTTTTTTTTTGGACTTAGTCATTTTTCCGGCGTTTATCAGACTTTCAGATAGGGGAAATGTCAGTGAGCGTTCCGATTTCAGTTCCAGAGCGATTCGCCCAATGAGTCATTGATATTTAGTCGTTTTCAGCCAATTTTCTGGATTTTTGAAAATTTCACTTTTTTGTGAAAATATCCACTAAATGAGGGAATAATATGTGTGAGGGTACCCGAGGAGAGTTCCAAATGTGTGTGGTAGAATATATATCCCAAGGGGGTAAAATTGAAAAAAGTTGAACAAAATTTTTTTTTTGGACTTAGTCATTTTTCCGGCGTTTATCAGACTTTCAGATAGGGGAAATGTCATTGAGCGTTCCGATTTCAGTTCCAGAGCGATTCGCCCAATGAGTCCATGATATTTAGTCGTTTTCAGCCAATTTTCTGGATTTTTGAAAATTTCACTTTTTTGTGAAAATATCCACTAAATGAGAGAATAATATGTGTGAGGGTACCGCAGGAGAGTTCCAAATGTGTGTGGGTAGAATATATATCCCACGGGGGTAAAATTAAAAAAAAGTTGAACAAATTTTTTTTTTGGACTTAGTCATTTTTCCCGCGTTTATCAGACTTTCAGATAGGGGAAATTTCAGTGAGCGTTCCGATTTCAGTTCCAGAGCGATTCGCCCAATGAGTCCTTGATATTTAGTCGTTTTCAGCCAATATTTTGGATTTTTGAAAATTTCACTTTTTTTGTGAAAGTATCCACTAAATGAGGGAATAATATGTGTGAGGGTACCCCAGGAGAGTTCCAAATGTGTGTGGGTAGGATATATATCCCACGGGGGTAATATTGAAAAAAGTTGAACAAATTTTTTTTTTGGACTTAGTCATTTTTCCGGCGTTTATCAGACTTTCAGATAGGGGAAATGTCAGTGAGCGTTCCGATTTCAGTTCCAGAGCGATTCACCCAATGAGTCCTTGATATTTAGTCGTTTTCAGCCAATTTTCTGGATTTTTGAAAATTTCACTTTTTTGTGAAAATACCCACTAAATGAGGGAATAATATGTGTGAGGGTACCCGAGGAGAGTTCCAAATGTGTGTGGCTAGAATATATATCCCACGGGGGTAAAATTGAAAAAAGTTGAACAAATTTTTTTTTTGGACTTAGTCATTTTTCCGGCGTTTATCAGACTTTCAGATAGGGGAAATGTCAGTGAGCGTTCCAATTTCAGTTCCAGAGCGATTCGCCCAATGAGTCCTTGATATTTAGTCGTTTTCAGCCAATTTTCTGGATTTTTGAAAATTTCGCTTTTTTGTGAAAATATCCACTAAATGAGGGAATAATATGTGTGAGGGTACCCCAGGAGAGTTCCAAATGTGTGTGGGTAGAATATATATCCCACAGGGGTAAAATAAAAAAAAAGTTGAACAAATTTTTTTTTTGGACTTAGTCATTTTTCCGGCGTTTATCAGACTTTCAGATAGGGGAAATGTCAGTGAGTGTTCCGATTTCAGTTCTAGAGCGATTCGCCCAACGAGTCCTTGATATTTAGTCGTTTTCAGCCAATTTTCTGGATTTTTGAAAATTTCACTTTTTTGTGAAAATATCCACTAAATGAGGGAATAATATGTGTGAGGGTAAACCAGGAGAGTTCCAAATGTGTGTGGGTAGAATATATATCCCACGGGGGTAAAATAAAAAAAAAGTTGAACAAATTTTTTTTTTGGACTTAGTCATTTTTCCGGCGTTTATCAGACTTTCAGATAGGGGAAATGTCAGTGAGCGTTCCGATTTCAGTTCCAGAGCGATTCGCCCAATGAGTCCTTGATATTTAGTCGTTTTCAGCCAATATTTTGGATTTTTGAAAATTTCACTTTTTTTGTGAAAGTATCCACTAAATGAGGGAATAATATGTGTGAGGGTACCCCAGGAGAGTTCCAAATGTGTGTGGGTAGGATATATATCCCACGGGGGTAATATTGAAAAAAGTTGAACAAATTTTTTTTTTGGACTTAGTCATTTTTCCGGCGTTTATCAGACTTTCAGATAGGGGAAATGTCAGTGAGCGTTCCGATTTCAGTTCCAGAGCGATTCGCCCAATGAGTCATTGATATTTAGTCGTTTTCAGCCAATTTTCTGGATTTTTGAAAATTTCACTTTTTTGTGAAAATATCCACTAAATGAGGGAATAATATGTGTGAGGGTACCCGAGGAGAGTTCCAAATGTGTGTGGTAGAATATATATCCCAAGGGGGTAAAATTGAAAAAAGTTGAACAAAATTTTTTTTTTGGACTTAGTCATTTTTCCGGCGTTTATCAGACTTTCAGATAGGGGAAATGTCATTGAGCGTTCCGATTTCAGTTCCAGAGCGATTCGCCCAATGAGTCCATGATATTTAGTCGTTTTCAGCCAATTTTCTGGATTTTTGAAAATTTCACTTTTTTGTGAAAATATCCACTAAATGAGAGAATAATATGTGTGAGGGTACCGCAGGAGAGTTCCAAATGTGTGTGGGTAGGATATATATCCCACGGGGGTAATATTGAAAAAAGTTGAACAAATTTTTTTTTTGGACTTAGTCATTTTTCCGGCGTTTATCAGACTTTCAGATAGGGGAAATGTCAGTGAGCGTTCCGATTTCAGTTCCAGAGCGATTCACCCAATGAGTCCTTGATATTTAGTCGTTTTCAGCCAATTTTCTGGATTTTTGAAAATTTCACTTTTTTGTGAAAATACCCACTAAATGAGGGAATAATATGTGTGAGGGTACCCGAGGAGAGTTCCAAATGTGTGTGGCTAGAATATATATCCCACGGGGGTAAAATTGAAAAAAGTTGAACAAATTTTTTTTTTGGACTTAGTCATTTTTCCGGCGTTTATCAGACTTTCAGATAGGGGAAATGTCAGTGAGCGTTCCAATTTCAGTTCCAGAGCGATTCGCCCAATGAGTCCTTGATATTTAGTCGTTTTCAGCCAATTTTCTGGATTTTTGAAAATTTCGCTTTTTTGTGAAAATATCCACTAAATGAGGGAATAATATGTGTGAGGGTACCCCAGGAGAGTTCCAAATGTGTGTGGGTAGAATATATATCCCACAGGGGTAAAATAAAAAAAAAGTTGAACAAATTTTTTTTTTGGACTTAGTCATTTTTCCGGCGTTTATCAGACTTTCAGATAGGGGAAATGTCAGTGAGTGTTCCGATTTCAGTTCTAGAGCGATTCGCCCAACGAGTCCTTGATATTTAGTCGTTTTCAGCCAATTTTCTGGATTTTTGAAAATTTCACTTTTTTGTGAAAATATCCACTAAATGAGGGAATAATATGTGTGAGGGTAAACCAGGAGAGTTCCAAATGTGTGTGGGTAGAATATATATCCCACGGGGGTAAAATAAAAAAAAAGTTGAACAAATTTTTTTTTTGGACTTAGTCATTTTTCCGGCGTTTATCAGACTTTCAGATAGGGGAAATGTCAGTGAGCGTTCCGATTTCAGTTCCAGAGCGATTCGCCCAATGAGTCCTTGATATTTAGTCGTTTTCAGCCAATATTTTGGATTTTTGAAAATTTCACTTTTTTTGTGAAAGTATCCACTAAATGAGGGAATAATATGTGTGAGGGTACCCCAGGAGAGTTCCAAATGTGTGTGGGTAGGATATATATCCCACGGGGGTAATATTGAAAAAAGTTGAACAAATTTTTTTTTTGGACTTAGTCATTTTTCCGGCGTTTATCAGACTTTCAGATAGGGGAAATGTCAGTGAGCGTTCCGATTTCAGTTCCAGAGCGATTCGCCCAATGAGTCATTGATATTTAGTCGTTTTCAGCCAATTTTCTGGATTTTTGAAAATTTCACTTTTTTGTGAAAATATCCACTAAATGAGGGAATAATATGTGTGAGGGTACCCGAGGAGAGTTCCAAATGTGTGTGGTAGAATATATATCCCAAGGGGGTAAAATTGAAAAAAGTTGAACAAAATTTTTTTTTTGGACTTAGTCATTTTTCCGGCGTTTATCAGACTTTCAGATAGGGGAAATGTCATTGAGCGTTCCGATTTCAGTTCCAGAGCGATTCGCCCAATGAGTCCATGATATTTAGTCGTTTTCAGCCAATTTTCTGGATTTTTGAAAATTTCACTTTTTTGTGAAAATATCCACTAAATGAGAGAATAATATGTGTGAGGGTACCGCAGGAGAGTTCCAAATGTGTGTGGGTAGAATATATATCCCACGGGGGTAAAATTAAAAAAAAGTTGAACAAATTTTTTTTTTGGACTTAGTCATTTTTCCCGCGTTTATCAGACTTTCAGATAGGGGAAATTTCAGTGAGCGTTCCGATTTCAGTTCCAGAGCGATTCGCCCAATGAGTCCTTGATATTTAGTCGTTTTCAGCCAATATTTTGGATTTTTGAAAATTTCACTTTTTTTGTGAAAGTATCCACTAAATGAGGGAATAATATGTGTGAGGGTACCCCAGGAGAGTTCCAAATGTGTGTGGGTAGGATATATATCCCACGGGGGTAATATTGAAAAAAGTTGAACAAATTTTTTTTTTGGACTTAGTCATTTTTCCGGCGTTTATCAGACTTTCAGATAGGGGAAATGTCAGTGAGCGTTCCGATTTCAGTTCCAGAGCGATTCACCCAATGAGTCCTTGATATTTAGTCGTTTTCAGCCAATTTTCTGGATTTTTGAAAATTTCACTTTTTTGTGAAAATACCCACTAAATGAGGGAATAATATGTGTGAGGGTACCCGAGGAGAGTTCCAAATGTGTGTGGCTAGAATATATATCCCACGGGGGTAAAATTGAAAAAAGTTGAACAAATTTTTTTTTTGGACTTAGTCATTTTTCCGGCGTTTATCAGACTTTCAGATAGGGGAAATGTCAGTGAGCGTTCCAATTTCAGTTCCAGAGCGATTCGCCCAATGAGTCCTTGATATTTAGTCGTTTTCAGCCAATTTTCTGGATTTTTGAAAATTTCGCTTTTTTGTGAAAATATCCACTAAATGAGGGAATAATATGTGTGAGGGTACCCCAGGAGAGTTCCAAATGTGTGTGGGTAGAATATATATCCCACAGGGGTAAAATAAAAAAAAAGTTGAACAAATTTTTTTTTTGGACTTAGTCATTTTTCCGGCGTTTATCAGACTTTCAGATAGGGGAAATGTCAGTGAGTGTTCCGATTTCAGTTCTAGAGCGATTCGCCCAACGAGTCCTTGATATTTAGTCGTTTTCAGCCAATTTTCTGGATTTTTGAAAATTTCACTTTTTTGTGAAAATATCCACTAAATGAGAGAATAATATGTGTGAGGGTACCGCAGGAGAGTTCCAAATGTGTGTGGGTAGAATATATATCCCACGGGGGTAAAATAAAAAAAAAGTTGAACAAATTTTTTTTTTGGACTTAGTCATTTTTCCGGCGTTTATCAGACTTTCAGATAGGGGAAATGTGAGTGAGTGTTCCGATTTCAGTTCTAGAGCGATTCGCCCAATGAGTCCTTGATATTTAGTCGTTTTCAGCCAATTTTCTGGATTTTTGAAAATTTCACTTTTTTGTGAAAATATCCACTAAATGAGAGAATAATATGTGTGAGGGTTCCCCAGGAGAGTTCCAAATGTGTGTGGGTAGAATATATATCCCACAGGGGTAAAATAAAAAAAAAGTTGAACAAATTTTTTTTTTGGACTTAGTCATTTTTCCCGCGTTTATCAGACTTTCAGATAGGGGAAATGTCAGTGAGCGTTCCGATTTCAGTTCCAGAGCGATTCGCCCAATGAGTCCTTGATATTTAGTCGTTTTCAGCCAATATTTTGGATTTTTGAAAATTTCACTTTTTTTGTGAAAGTATCCACTAAATGAGGGAATAATATGTGTGAGGGTACCCCAGGAGAGTTCCAAATGTGTGTGGGTAGGATATATATCCCACGGGGGTAAAATTGAAAAAAGTTGAACAAATTTTTTTTTTGGACTTAGTCATTTTTCCGGCGTTTATCAGACTTTCAGATAGGGGAAATGTCAGTAAGCGTTCCGATTTCAGTTCCAGAGCGATTCGCCCAATGAGTCCTTGATATTTAGTCGTTTTCAGCCAATTTTCTGGATTTTTGAAAATTTCACTGTTTTGTGAAAATATCCACTAAATGAGGGAATAATATGTGTGAGGGTACCCCAGGAGAGTTCCAAATGTGTTTGGGTAGGATATATATCCCACGGGGGTAAAATTGAAAAAAGTTGAACAATTTTTTTTTTTTGGACTTAGTCATTTTTCCGGCGTTTATCAGACTTTCAGATAGGGGAAATGTCAGTGAGCGTTCCGATTTCAGTTCCAGAGCGATTCGCCCAATGAGTCCTTGATATTTAGTCGTTTTCAGCCAATTTTCTGGATTTTTGAAAATTTCACTTTTTTGTGAAAATATCCACTAAATGAGGGAATAATATGTGTGAGGGTAAACCAGGAGAGTTCCAAATGTGTGTGGCTAGAATATATATCCCACGGGGGTAAAATAAAAAAAAAGTTGAACAAATTTTTTTTTTGGACTTAGTCATTTTTCCGGCGTTTATCAGACTTTCAGATAGGGGAAATGTCAGTGAGCGTTCCGATTTCAGTTCCAGAGCGATTCGCCCAATGAGTCCTTGATATTTCGTCGTTTTCAGCCAATTTTCTGGATTTTTGAAAATTTCACTTTTTTGTGAAAATATCCACTAAATGAGGGAATAATATGTGTGAGGGTACCCGAGGAGAGTTCCAAATGTGTGTGGCTAGAATATATATCCCACGGGGGTGAAATTGAAAAAAGTTGAAAAAATTTTTTTTTTTGGACTTAGTCATTTTTCTGGCGTTTATCAGACTTTCAGATAGGGGAAATGTCAGTGAGCGTTCCGATTTCAGTTCCAGAGCGATTCGCCCAATGAGTCCTTGATATTTAGTCGTTTTCAGACAATATTTAGGATTTTTGAAAATTTCACTTTTTTGTGAAAATATCCACTAAATGAGGGAATAATATGTGTGAGGGTACCCCAGGAGAGTTCCAAATGTGTGTGGATAGAATATGTATCCCACGGGGGTAAAATTGAAAAAAGTTGAACAAATTTTTTTTTTTGGACTTAGTCATTTTTCCGGCGTTTATCAGACTTTCAGATAGGGGAAATGTCATTGAGCGTTCCGATTTCAGTTCCAGAGCGATTCGCCCAATGAGTCCATGATATTTAGTCGTTTTCAGCCAATTTTCTGGATTTTTGAAAATTTCACTTTTTTGTGAAAATATCCACTAAATGAGAGAATAATATGTGTGAGGGTACCGCAGGAGAGTTCCAAATGTGTGTGGGTAGAATATATATCCCACGGGGGTAAAATTAAAAAAAAGTTGAACAAATTTTTTTTTTGGACTTAGTCATTTTTCCCGCGTTTATCAGACTTTCAGATAGGGGAAATTTCAGTGAGCGTTCCGATTTCAGTTCCAGAGCGATTCGCCCAATGAGTCCTTGATATTTAGTCGTTTTCAGCCAATATTTTGGATTTTTGAAAATTTCACTTTTTTTGTGAAAGTATCCACTAAATGAGGGAATAATATGTGTGAGGGTACCCCAGGAGAGTTCCAAATGTGTGTGGGTAGGATATATATCCCACGGGGGTAATATTGAAAAAAGTTGAACAAATTTTTTTTTTGGACTTAGTCATTTTTCCGGCGTTTATCAGACTTTCAGATAGGGGAAATGTCAGTGAGCGTTCCGATTTCAGTTCCAGAGCGATTCACCCAATGAGTCCTTGATATTTAGTCGTTTTCAGCCAATTTTCTGGATTTTTGAAAATTTCACTTTTTTGTGAAAATACCCACTAAATGAGGGAATAATATGTGTGAGGGTACCCGAGGAGAGTTCCAAATGTGTGTGGCTAGAATATATATCCCACGGGGGTAAAATTGAAAAAAGTTGAACAAATTTTTTTTTTGGACTTAGTCATTTTTCCGGCGTTTATCAGACTTTCAGATAGGGGAAATGTCAGTGAGCGTTCCAATTTCAGTTCCAGAGCGATTCGCCCAATGAGTCCTTGATATTTAGTCGTTTTCAGCCAATTTTCTGGATTTTTGAAAATTTCGCTTTTTTGTGAAAATATCCACTAAATGAGGGAATAATATGTGTGAGGGTACCCCAGGAGAGTTCCAAATGTGTGTGGGTAGAATATATATCCCACAGGGGTAAAATAAAAAAAAAGTTGAACAAATTTTTTTTTTGGACTTAGTCATTTTTCCGGCGTTTATCAGACTTTCAGATAGGGGAAATGTCAGTGAGTGTTCCGATTTCAGTTCTAGAGCGATTCGCCCAACGAGTCCTTGATATTTAGTCGTTTTCAGCCAATTTTCTGGATTTTTGAAAATTTCACTTTTTTGTGAAAATATCCACTAAATGAGAGAATAATATGTGTGAGGGTACCGCAGGAGAGTTCCAAATGTGTGTGGGTAGAATATATATCCCACGGGGGTAAAATAAAAAAAAAGTTGAACAAATTTTTTTTTTGGACTTAGTCATTTTTCCGGCGTTTATCAGACTTTCAGATAGGGGAAATGTGAGTGAGTGTTCCGATTTCAGTTCTAGAGCGATTCGCCCAATGAGTCCTTGATATTTAGTCGTTTTCAGCCAATTTTCTGGATTTTTGAAAATTTCACTTTTTTGTGAAAATATCCACTAAATGAGAGAATAATATGTGTGAGGGTTCCCCAGGAGAGTTCCAAATGTGTGTGGGTAGAATATATATCCCACAGGGGTAAAATAAAAAAAAAGTTGAACAAATTTTTTTTTTGGACTTAGTCATTTTTCCCGCGTTTATCAGACTTTCAGATAGGGGAAATGTCAGTGAGCGTTCCGATTTCAGTTCCAGAGCGATTCGCCCAATGAGTCCTTGATATTTAGTCGTTTTCAGCCAATATTTTGGATTTTTGAAAATTTCACTTTTTTTGTGAAAGTATCCACTAAATGAGGGAATAATATGTGTGAGGGTACCCCAGGAGAGTTCCAAATGTGTGTGGGTAGGATATATATCCCACGGGGGTAAAATTGAAAAAAGTTGAACAAATTTTTTTTTTGGACTTAGTCATTTTTCCGGCGTTTATCAGACTTTCAGATAGGGGAAATGTCAGTAAGCGTTCCGATTTCAGTTCCAGAGCGATTCTCCCAATGAGTCCTTGATATTTAGTCGTTTTCAGCCAATTTTCTGGATTTTTGAAAATTTCACTGTTTTGTGAAAATATCCACTAAATGAGGGAATAATATGTGTGAGGGTACCCCAGGAGAGTTCCAAATGTGTTTGGGTAGGATATATATCCCACGGGGGTAAAATTGAAAAAAGTTGAACAATTTTTTTTTTTGGACTTAGTCATTTTTCCGGCGTTTATCAGACTTTCAGATAGGGGAAATGTCAGTGAGCGTTCCGATTTCAGTTCCAGAGCGATTCGCCCAATGAGTCCTTGATATTTAGTCGTTTTCAGCCAATTTTCTGGATTTTTGAAAATTTCACTTTTTTGTGAAAATATCCACTAAATGAGGGAATAATATGTGTGAGGGTAAACCAGGAGAGTTCCAAATGTGTGTGGCTAGAATATATATCCCACGGGGGTAAAATAAAAAAAAAGTTGAACAAATTTTTTTTTTGGACTTAGTCATTTTTCCGGCGTTTATCAGACTTTCAGATAGGGGAAATGTCAGTGAGCGTTCCGATTTCAGTTCCAGAGCGATTCGCCCAATGAGTCCTTGATATTTCGTCGTTTTCAGCCAATTTTCTGGATTTTTGAAAATTTCACTTTTTTGTGAAAATATCCACTAAATGAGAGAATAATATGTGTGAGGGTTCCCCAGGAGAGTTCCAAATGTGTGTGGGTAGAATATATATCCCACAGGGGTAAAATAAAAAAAAAGTTGAACAAATTTTTTTTTTGGACTTAGTCATTTTTCCCGCGTTTATCAGACTTTCAGATAGGGGAAATGTCAGTGAGCGTTCCGATTTCAGTTCCAGAGCGATTCGCCCAATGAGTCCTTGATATTTAGTCGTTTTCAGCCAATATTTTGGATTTTTGAAAATTTCACTTTTTTTGTGAAAGTATCCACTAAATGAGGGAATAATATGTGTGAGGGTACCCCAGGAGAGTTCCAAATGTGTGTGGGTAGGATATATATCCCACGGGGGTAAAATTGAAAAAAGTTGAACAAATTTTTTTTTTGGACTTAGTCATTTTTCCGGCGTTTATCAGACTTTCAGATAGGGGAAATGTCAGTAAGCGTTCCGATTTCAGTTCCAGAGCGATTCGCCCAATGAGTCCTTGATATTTAGTCGTTTTCAGCCAATTTTCTGGATTTTTGAAAATTTCACTTTTTTGTGAAAATATCCACTAAATGAGGGAATAATATGTGTGAGGGTACCCGAGGAGAGTTCCAAATGTGTGTGGCTAGAATATATATCCCACGGGGGTGAAATTGAAAAAAGTTGAAAAAATTTTTTTTTTTGGACTTAGTCATTTTTCTGGCGTTTATCAGACTTTCAGATAGGGGAAATGTCAGTGAGCGTTCCGATTTCAGTTCCAGAGCGATTCGCCCAATGAGTCCTTGATATTTAGTCGTTTTCAGACAATATTTAGGATTTTTGAAAATTTCACTTTTTTGTGAAAATATCCACTAAATGAGGGAATAATATGTGTGAGGGTACCCCAGGAGAGTTCCAAATGTGTGTGGATAGAATATGTATCCCACGGGGGTAAAATTGAAAAAAGTTGAACAAAATTTTTTTTTTGGACTTAGTCATTTTTCCGGCGTTTATCAGACTTTCAGATAGGGGAAATGTCATTGAGCGTTCCGATTTCAGTTCCAGAGCGATTCGCCCAATGAGTCCATGATATTTAGTCGTTTTCAGCCAATTTTCTGGATTTTTGAAAATTTCACTTTTTTGTGAAAATATCCACTAAATGAGGGAATGATATGTGTGAAGGTACCCCAGGAGAGTTCCAAATGTGTGTGGGTAGAATATATATCCCACGGGGGTAAAATTAAAAAAAAGTTGAACAAATTTTTTTTTTGGACTTAGTCATTTTTCCGGCGTTTATCAGACTTTCAGATAGGGGAAATGTCAGTGAGCGTTCCGATTTCAGTTCCAGAGTGATTCGCCCAATGAGTCCTTGATATTTAGTCGTTTTCAGACAATATTTAGGATTTTTGAAAATTTCACTTTTATGTGAAAATATCCACTAAATGAGGGAATAATATGTGTGAGGGTACCCCAGGAGAGTTCCAAATGTGTGTGGATAGAATATATATCCCACGGGGGTAATATTGAAAAAAGTTGAACAAATTTTTTTTTTGGACTTAGTCATTTTTCCGGCGTTTATCAGACTTTCAGATAGGGGAAATGTCAGTGAGCGTTCCGATTTCAGTTCCAGAGCGATTCACCCAATGAGTCCTTGATATTTAGTCGTTTTCAGCCAATTTTCTGGATTTTTGAAAATTTCACTTTTTTGTGAAAATATCCACTAAATGAGGGAATAATATGTGTGAGGGTACCCGAGGAGAGTTCCAAATGTGTGTGGCTAGAATATATATCCCACGGGGGTAAAATTGAAAAAAGTTGAACACATTTTTTTTTTTGGACTTAGTCATTTTTCCGGCGTTTATCAGACTTTCAGATAGGGGAAATGTCAGTGAGCGTTCCAATTTCAGTTTCAGAGCGATTCGCCCAATGAGTCCTTGATATTTAGTCGTTTTCAGCCAATTTTCTGGATTTTTGAAAATTTCGCTTTTTTGTGAAAATATCCACTAAATGAGGGAATAATATGTGTGAGGGTACCCCAGGAGAGTTCCAAATGTGTGTGGGTAGAATATATATCCCACAGGGGTAAAATAAAAAAAATGTTGAACAAATTTTTTTTTTGGACTTAGTCATTTTTCCGGCGTTTATCAGACTTTCAGATAGGGGAAATGTCAGTGAGTGTTCCGATTTCAGTTCTAGAGCGATTCACCCAATGAGTCCTTGATATTTAGTCGTTTTCAGCCAATTTTCTGGATTTTTGAAAATTTCGCTTTTTTGTGAAAATATCCACTAAATGAGGGAATAATATGTGTGAGGGTACCCCAGGAGAGTTCCAAATGTGTGTGGGTAGAATATATATCCCACAGGGGTAAAATAAAAAAAATGTTGAACAAATTTTTTTTTTGGACTTAGTCATTTTTCCCGCGTTTATCAGACTTTCAGATAGGGGAAATGTCAGTGAGCGTTCCGATTTCAGTTCCAGAGCGATTCGCCCAATGAGTCCTTGATATTTAGTCGTTTCAAGCCAATATTTTGGATTTTTGAAAATTTCACTTTTTTTGTGAAAGTATCCACTAAATGAGGGAATAATATGTGTGAGGGTACCCCAGGAGAGTTCCAAATGTGTGTGGGTAGGATATATATCCCACGGGGGTAAAATTGAAAAAAGTTGAACAATATTTTTTTTTGGACTTAGTCATTTTTCCGGCGTTTATCAGACTTTCAGATAGGGGAAATGTCAGTGAGCGTTCCGATTTCAGTTCCAGAGCGATTCGCCCAATGAGTCCTTGATATTTAGTCGTTTTCAGCCAATTTTCTGGATTTTTGAAAATTTCACTTTTTTGTGAAAATATCCACTAAATGAGGGAATAATATGTGTGAGGGTAAACCAGGAGAGTTCCAAATGTGTGTGGGTAGAATATATATCCCACGGGGGTAAAATAAAAAAAAAGTTGAACAAATTTTTTTTTTGGACTTAGTCATTTTTCCGGCGTTTATCAGACTTTCAGATAGGGGAAATGTCAGTGAGCGTTCCGATTTCAGTTCCAGAGCGATTCGCCCAATGAGTCCTTGATATTTCGTCGTTTTCAGCCAATTCTCTGGATTTTTGAAAATTTCACTTTTTTGTGAAAATAACCACTAAATGAGGGAATAATATGTGTGAGGGTACCCGAGGAGAGTTCCAAATGTGTGTGGCTAGAATATATATCCCACGGGGGTGAAATTGAAAAAAGTTGAAAAATTTTTTTTTTTTGGACTTAGTCATTTTTCTGGCGTTTATCAGACTTTCAGATAGGGGAAATGTCAGTGAGCGTTCCGATTTCAGTTCCAGAGCGATTCGCCCAATGAGTCCTTGATATTTAGTCGTTTTCAGCCAATATTTAGGATTTTTGAAAATTTCACTTTTTTGTGAAAATATCCACTAAATGAGGGAATAATATGTGTGAGGGTACCCCAGGAGAGTTCCAAATGTGTGTGGATAGAATATATATCCAACGGGGGTAAAATTGAAAAAAGTTGAACAAATTTTTTTTTTTGGACTTAGTCATTTTTCCGGCGTTTATCAGACTTTCAGATAGGGGAAATGTCAGTGAGCGTTCCGATTTCAGTTCCAGAGCGATTCGCCCAATGAGTCATTGATATTTAGTCGTTTTCAGCCAATTTTCTGGATTTTTGAAAATTTCACTTTTTTGTGAAAATATCCACTAAATGAGGGAATAATATGTGTGAGGGTACCCGAGGAGAGTTCCAAATGTGTGTGGTAGAATATATATCCCAAGGGGGTAAAATTGAAAAAAGTTGAACAAAATTTTTTTTTTGGACTTAGTCATTTTTCCGGCGTTTATCAGACTTTCAGGTAGGGGAAATGTCATTGAGCGTTCCGATTTCAGTTCCAGAGCGATTCGCCCAATGAGTCCATGATATTTAGTCGTTTTCAGCCAATTTTCTGGATTTTTGAAAATTTCACTTTTTTGTGAAAATATCCACTAAATGAGGGAATGATATGTGTGAAGGTACCCCAGGAGAGTTCCAAATGTGTGTGGGTAGAATATATATCCCACGGGGGTAAAATTAAAAAAAAGTTGAACAAATTTTTTTTTTGGACTTAGTCATTTTTCCGGCGTTTATCAGACTTTCAGATAGGGGAAATGTCAGTGAGCGTTCCGATTTCAGTTCCAGAGTGATTCGCCCAATGTGTCCTTGATATTTAGTCGTTTTCAGACAATATTTAGGATTTTTGAAAATTTCACTTTTTTGTGAAAATATCCACTAAATGAGGGAATAATATGTGTGAGGGTACCCCAGGAGAGTTCCAAATGTGTGTGGATAGAATATATATCCCACGGGGGTAAAATTGAAAAAAGTTGAACAAATTTTTTTTTTTGGACTTAGTCATTTTTCCGGCGTTTATCAGACTTTCAGATAGGGGAAATGTCAGTGAGCGTTCCGATTTCAGTTCCAGAGCGATTCACCCAATGAGTCCTTGATATTTAGTCGTTTTCAGCCAATTTTCTGGATTTTTGAAAATTTCACTTTTTTGTGAAAATATCCACTAAATGAGGGAATAATATGTGTGAGGGTACCCGAGGAGAGTTCCAAATGTGTGTGGGTAGAATATATATCCCACGGGGGTAAAATTGAAAAAAGTTGAACAAATTTTTTTTTTTGGACTTAGTCATTTTTCCGGCGTTTATCAGACTTTCAGATAGGGGAAATGTCAGTGAGCGTTCCGATTTCAGTTCCAGAGCGATTCGCCCAATGAGTCCTTGATATTTAGTCATTTTCAGCCAATATTTTGGATTTTTGAAAATTTCACTTTTTTGTGAAAATATCCACTAAATGAGGGAATAATATGTGTGAGGGTACCCCAGGAGAGTTCCAAATGTGTGTGGGTAGAATATATATCCCACGGGGGTAAAATTGAAAAAAAATTGAACAAATTTTTTTTTTTGGACTTAGTCATTTTTCCGGCGTTTATCAGACTTTCAGATAGGGGAAATGTCAGTGAGCGTTCCGATTTCAGTTCCAGAGCGATTCGCCCAATGAGTCCTTGATATTTAGTCGTTTTCAGCCAATTTTCTGGATTTTTGAAAATTTCACTTTTTTGTGAAAATATCCACTAAATGAGGGAATAATATGTGTGAAGGTACCCCAGGAGAGTTCCAAATGTGTGTGGGTAGAATATATATCCCACGGGGGTAAAATTAAAAAAAAGTTGAACAAATTTTTTTTTTGGACTTAGTCATTTTTCCGGCGTTTATCAGACTTTCAGATAGGGGAAATGTCAGTGAGCGTTCCGATTTCAGTTCCAGAGCGATTCGCCCAATGAGTCATTGATATTTAGTCGTTTTCAGCCAATTTTCTGGATTTTTGAAAATTTCACTTTTTTGTGAAAATATCCACTAAATGAGGGAATAATATGTGTGAGGGTACCCGAGGAGAGTTCCAAATGTGTGTGGTAGAATATATATCCCAAGGGGGTAAAATTGAAAAAAGTTGAACAAAATTTTTTTTTTGGACTTAGTCATTTTTCCGGCGTTTATCAGACTTTCAGATAGGGGAAATGTCAGTGAGCGTTCCGATTTCAGTTCCAGAGCGATTCGCCCAATGAGTCCTTGATATTTAGTCGTTTTCAGCCAATATTTAGGATTTTTGAAAATTTCACTTTTTTGTGAAAATATCCACTAAATGAGGGAATAATATGTGTGAGGGTACCCCAGGAGAGTTCCAAATGTGTGTGGGTAGGATATATATCCCACGGGGGTAATATTGAAAAAAGTTGAACAAATTTTTTTTTTTGGACTTAGTCATTTTTCCGGCGTTTATCAGACTTTCAGATAGGGGAAATGTCAGTGAGCGTTCCGATTTCAGTTCCAGAGCGATTCGCCCAATGAGTCCTTGATATTTAGTCGTTTTCAGCCAATTTTCTGGATTTTTGAAAATTTCACTGTTTTGTGAAAATATCCACTAAATGAGGGAATAATATGTGTGAGGGTACCCGAGGAGAGTTCCAAATGTGTGTGGTAGAATATATATCCCAAGGGGGTAAAATTGAAAAAAGTTGAACAAAATTTTTTTTTTGGACTTAGTCATTTTTCCGGCGTTTATCAGACTTTCAGATAGGGGAAATGTCAGTGAGCGTTCCGATTTCAGTTCCAGAGCGATTCGCCCAATGAGTCCATGATATTTAGTCGTTTTCAGCCAATTTTCTGGATTTTTGAAAATTTCACTTTTTTGTGAAAATATCCACTAAATGAGGGAATAATATGTGTGAAGGTACCCCAGGAGAGTTCCAAATGTGTGTGGATAGAATATATATCCCACGGGGGTAAAATTGAAAAAAGTTGAACAAATTTTTTTTTTTGGACTTAGTCATTTTTCCGGCGTTTATCAGACTTTCAGATAGGGGAAATGTCAGTGAGCGTTCCGATTTCAGTTCCAGAGCGATTCGCCCAATGAGTCCTTGATATTTAGTCGTTTTCAGCCAATTTTCTGGATTTTTGAAAATGTCACTTTTTTGTGAAAATATCCACTAAATGAGGGAATAATATGTGTGAGGGTACCCCAGGAGAGTTCCAAATGTGTGTGGATAGAATATATATCCCACGGGGATAAAATTGAAAAAAGTTGAACAAATTTTTTTTTTGGACTTAGTCATTTTTCCGGCGTTTATCAGACTTTCAGATAGGGGAAATGTCAGTGAGCGTTCCGATTTCAGTTCCAGAGCGATTCGCCCAATGAGTCCTTGATATTTAGTCGTTTTCAGCCAATATTTAGGATTTTTGAAAATTTCACTTTTTTGTGAAAATATCCACTAAATGAGGGAATAATATGTGTGAGGGTACCCCAGGAGAGTTCCAAATGTGTGTGGATAGGATATATATCCCACGGGGGTAATATTGAAAAAAGTTGAACAAATTTTTTTTTTGGACTTAGTCATTTTTCCGGCGTTTATCAGACTTTCAGATAGGGGAAATGTCAGTAAGCGTTCCGATTTCAGTTCCAGAGCGATTCGACCAATGAGTCCTAGATATTTAGTCGTTTTCAGCCAATTTTCTGGATTTTTGAAAATTTCACTTTTTTGTGAAAATATCCACTAAATGAGGGAATAATATGTGTGAGGGTACCCGAGGAGAGTTCCAAATGTGTGTGGGAAGAATATATATCCCACGGGGGTCAAATTAAAAAAAGTTGAACAAATTTTTTTTTTGGACTTAGTCATTTTTCCGGCGTTTATCAGACTTTCAGAAAGGGGAAATGTCAGTGAGCGTTCCGATTTCAGTTCCAGAGCGATTCGCCCAATGAGTCCTTGATATTTAGTCGTTTTCAGCCAATTTTCTGGATTTTTGAAAATTTCACTTTTTTGGGAAAATATCCACTAAATGAGGGAATAATATGTGTGAGGGTACCCGAGGAGAGTTCCAAATGTGTGTGGCTAGAATATATATCCCACGGGGGTAAAATTAAAAAAAAGTTGAACAAATTTTTTTTTTGGACTTAGTCATTTTTCCCGCGTTTATCAGACTTTCAGATAGGGGAAATGTCAGTGAGCGTTCCGATTTCAGTTCCAGAGCGATTCGCCCAATGAGTCCTTGATATTTAGTCGTTTTCAGCCAATATTTTGGATTTTTGAAAACTTCACTTTTTTTGTGAAAATATCCACTAAATGAGGGAATAATATGTGTGAGGGTACCCCAGGAGAGTTCCAAATGTGTGTGGGTAGGATATATATATATCCCACGGGGGTAAAATTGAAAAAAGTTGAACAAATTTTTTTTTTGGACTTAGTCATTTTTCCGGCGTTTATCAGACTTTCAGATAGGGGAAATGTCAGTAAGCGTTCCGATTTCAGTTCCAGAGCGATTTGCCCAATGAGTCCTTGATATTTAGTCGTTTTCAGCCAATTTTCTGGATTTTTGAAAATTTCACTTTTTTGTGAAAATATCCACTAAATGAGGGAATAATATGTGTGAGGGTACCCGAGGAGAGTACCAAATGTGTGTGGGTAGAATATATATCCCACGGGGGTAAAATTGAAAAAAGTTTAAGAAAATTTTTTTTTTGGACTTAGTCATTTTTCCGGCGTTTATCAGACTTTCAGATAGGGGAAATGTCAGTGAGCGTTCCGATTTCAGTTCCAGAGCGTTTCGCCCAATGAGTCCTTGATATTTAGTCGTTTTCAGCCAATTTTCTGGATTTTTGAAAATTTCACTTTTTTGTGAAAATATCCACTAAATGAGGGAATAATATGTGTGAGGGTACCCCAGGAGAGTTCCAAATGTGTGTGGATAGAATATATATCCCACGGGGGTAAAATTAAAAAAAAGTTGAACAAATATTTTTTTTGAACTTAGTCATTTTTCCGGCGTTTATCAGACTTTCAGATAGGGGAAATGTCAGTGAGCGTTCCGATTTCAGTTCCAGAGCGATTCGCCCAATGAGTCCTTGATATTTAGTCGTTTTCAGCCAATTTTCTGGATTTTTGAAAATTTCACTTTTTTGTGAAAATATCCACTAAATGAGGGAATAATATGTGTGAGGGTACCCCAGGAGAGTTCCAAATGTGTGTGGGTAGGATATATATCCCACGGGGGTAAAATTGAAAAAAGTTGAGCAAATTTTTTTTGGACTTTGTCATTTTTCCGGCGTTTATCAGACTTTCAGATAGGGGAAATGTCAGTGAGCGTTCCGATTTCAGTTCCAGAGCGTTTCGCCCAATGAGTCCTTGATATTTAGTCGTTTTCAGCCAATATTTAGGATTTTTGAAAATTTCACTTTTTTGTGAAAATATCCACTAGATGAGGGAATAATATATGTGAGGGTACCCCAGGAGAGTTTCAAATGTGTGTGGGTAGAATATATATCCCACGGGGGTAAAATTGAAAAAAGTTGAACAAATTTTTTTTTTTGGACTTAGTCATTTTTCCGGCGTTTATCAGACTTTCAGATAGGGGAAATGTCAGTGAGCGTTCCGATTTCAGTTCCAGAGCGATTCGCCCAATGAGTCCTTGATATTTAGTCGTTTTCAGTCAATTTTCTGGATTTTTGAAAATTTCACTTTTTTGCGAAAATATCCACTAAATGAGGGAATAATATGTGTGAGGGGATCCCAGGAGAGTTCCAAATGTGTATGGGTAGAATATATATGCCACGGGGGTAAAATTGAAAAAAGTTGAAAAAAATTTTTTTTTGGACTTAGTCATTTTTCCGGCGTTTATCAGACTTTCAGATAGGGAAAATGTCAGTGAGCGTTCCGATTTCAGTTCCAGAGCGATTCGCCCAATGAGTCCTTGATATTTAGTCGTTTTCAGCCAATTTTCGGGATTTTTGAAAATTTCACTTTTTTGTGAAAATATCCACTAAATGAGGGAATAATATGTGTGAGGGTACCCCAGGAGAGTTCCAAATGTGTGTGGGTAGAATATATATCCCACAGGGGTAAAATTGAAAAAAGTTGAACAAATTTTTTTTTTTGGACTTAGTCATTTTTCCGGCGTTTATCAGGCTTTCAGATAGGGGAAATGTCAGTGAGCGTTCCGATTTCAGTTCCAGAGCGATTCGCCCAATGAGTCCTTGATATTTAGTCGTTTTCAGCCAATTTTCTGGATTTTTGAAAATTTCACTTTTTTGTGAAAATATCCACTAAATGAGGGAATAATATGTGTGAGGGTACACCAGGAGAGTTCCAAATGTGTGTGGGTAGGATATATATCCCACGGGGGTAAAATTGAAAAAAGTTGAACAAATTTTTTTTGGACTTTGTCTTTTTTCCGGCGTTTATCAGACTTTCAGATAGGGGAAATGTCAGTAAGCGTTCCGATTTCAGTTCCAGAGCGATTTGCCCAATGAGTCCTTGATATTTAGTCGTTTTCAGCCAATTTTCTGGATTTTTGAAAATTTCACTTTTTTGTGAAAATATCCACTAAATGAGGGAATAATATGTGTGAGGGTACCCGAGGAGAGTACCAAATGTGTGTGGGTAGAATATATATCCCACGGGGGTAAAATTGAAAAAAGTTTAAGAAAATTTTTTTTTTGGACTTAGTCATTTTTCCGGCGTTTATCAGACTTTCAGATAGGGGAAATGTCAGTGAGCGTTCCGATTTCAGTTCCAGAGCGTTTCGCCCAATGAGTCCTTGATATTTAGTCGTTTTCAGCCAATTTTCTGGATTTTTGAAAATTTCACTTTTTTGTGAAAATATCCACTAAATGAGGGAATAATATGTGTGAGGGTACCCCAGGAGAGTTCCAAATGTGTGTGGATAGAATATATATCCCACGGGGGTAAAATTAAAAAAAAGTTGAACAAATATTTTTTTTGAACTTAGTCATTTTTCCGGCGTTTATCAGACTTTCAGATAGGGGAAATGTCAGTGAGCGTTCCGATTTCAGTTCCAGAGCGATTCGCCCAATGAGTCCTTGATATTTAGTCGTTTTCAGCCAATTTTCTGGATTTTTGAAAATTTCACTTTTTTGTGAAAATATCCACTAAATGAGGGAATAATATGTGTGAGGGTACCCCAGGAGAGTTCCAAATGTGTGTGGGTAGGATATATATCCCACGGGGGTAAAATTGAAAAAAGTTGAGCAAATTTTTTTTGGACTTTGTCATTTTTCCGGCGTTTATCAGACTTTCAGATAGGGGAAATGTCAGTGAGCGTTCCGATTTCAGTTCCAGAGCGTTTCGCCCAATGAGTCCTTGATATTTAGTCGTTTTCAGCCAATATTTAGGATTTTTGAAAATTTCACTTTTTTGTGAAAATATCCACTAGATGAGGGAATAATATATGTGAGGGTACCCCAGGAGAGTTTCAAATGTGTGTGGGTAGAATATATATCCCACGGGGGTAAAATTGAAAAAAGTTGAACAAATTTTTTTTTTTGGACTTAGTCATTTTTCCGGCGTTTATCAGACTTTCAGATAGGGGAAATGTCAGTGAGCGTTCCGATTTCAGTTCCAGAGCGATTCGCCCAATGAGTCCTTGATATTTAGTCGTTTTCAGTCAATTTTCTGGATTTTTGAAAATTTCACTTTTTTGCGAAAATATCCACTAAATGAGGGAATAATATGTGTGAGGGGATCCCAGGAGAGTTCCAAATGTGTATGGGTAGAATATATATGCCACGGGGGTAAAATTGAAAAAAGTTGAAAAAAATTTTTTTTTGGACTTAGTCATTTTTCCGGCGTTTATCAGACTTTCAGATAGGGAAAATGTCAGTGAGCGTTCCGATTTCAGTTCCAGAGCGATTCGCCCAATGAGTCCTTGATATTTAGTCGTTTTCAGCCAATTTTCGGGATTTTTGAAAATTTCACTTTTTTGTGAAAATATCCACTAAATGAGGGAATAATATGTGTGAGGGTACCCCAGGAGAGTTCCAAATGTGTGTGGGTAGAATATATATCCCACAGGGGTAAAATTGAAAAAAGTTGAACAAATTTTTTTTTTTGGACTTAGTCATTTTTCCGGCGTTTATCAGGCTTTCAGATAGGGGAAATGTCAGTGAGCGTTCCGATTTCAGTTCCAGAGCGATTCGCCCAATGAGTCCTTGATATTTAGTCGTTTTCAGCCAATTTTCTGGATTTTTGAAAATTTCACTTTTTTGTGAAAATATCCACTAAATGAGGGAATAATATGTGTGAGGGTACACCAGGAGAGTTCCAAATGTGTGTGGGTAGGATATATATCCCACGGGGGTAAAATTGAAAAAAGTTGAACAAATTTTTTTTGGACTTTGTCTTTTTTCCGGCGTTTATCAGACTTTCAGATAGGGGAAATGTCAGTGAGCGTTCCGATTTCAGTTCCAGAGCGATTCGCCCAATGAGTCCTTGATATTTAGTCGTTTTCAGCCAATATTTAGGATTTTTGAAAATTTCACTTTTTTGTGAAAATATCCACTAGATGAGGGAATAATATGTGTGAGGGTACCCCAGGAGAGTTCCAAATGTGTGTGGGTAGAATATATATCCCACGGGGGTAAAATTGAAAAAAGTTGAACAAATTTTTTTTTTGGACTTAGTCATTTTTCCAGCGTTTATCAGACTTTCAGATAGGGGAAATGTCAGTGAGCATTCCGATTTCATTTCCAGAGCGATTCGCCCAATGAGTCCTTGATATTTAGTCGTTTTCAGATAATTTTCTGGATTTTTGAAAATTTCACTTTTTTGTGAAAATATCCACTAAATGAGGGAATAATATGTGTGAGGGTACCCCAGGAGAGTTCCAAATGTGTGTGGGTAGGATATATATCCCACGGGGGTAAAATTGAAAAAAGTTGAGCAAATTTTTTTTGGACTTTGTCATTTTTCCGGCGTTTATCAGACTTTCAGATAGGGGAAATGTCAGTGAGCGTTCCGATTTCAGTTCCAGAGCGTTTCGCCCAATGAGTCCTTGATATTTAGTCGTTTTCAGCCAATATTTAGGATTTTTGAAAATTTCACTTTTTTGTGAAAATATCCACTAGATGAGGGAATAATATATGTGAGGGTACCCCAGGAGAGTTTCAAATGTGTGTGGGTAGAATATATATCCCACGGGGGTAAAATTGAAAAAAGTTGAACAAATTTTTTTTTTTGGACTTAGTCATTTTTCCGGCGTTTATCAGACTTTCAGATAGGGGAAATGTCAGTGAGCGTTCCGATTTCAGTTCCAGAGCGATTCGCCCAATGAGTCCTTGATATTTAGTCGTTTTCAGTCAATTTTCTGGATTTTTGAAAATTTTACTTTTTTGCGAAAATATCCACTAAATGAGGGAATAATATGTGTGAGGGGATCCCAGGAGAGTTCCAAATGTGTATGGGTAGAATATATATGCCACGGGGGTAAAATTGAAAAAAGTTGAAAAAAATTTTTTTTTGGACTTAGTCATTTTTCCGGCGTTTATCAGACTTTCAGATAGGGAAAATGTCAGTGAGCGTTCCGATTTCAGTTCCAGAGCGATTCGCCCAATGAGTCCTTGATATTTAGTCGTTTTCAGCCAATTTTCGGGATTTTTGAAAATTTCACTTTTTTGTGAAAATATCCACTAAATGAGGGAATAATATGTGTGAGGGTACCCCAGGAGAGTTCCAAATGTGTGTGGGTAGAATATATATCCCACAGGGGTAAAATTGAAAAAAGTTGAACAAATTTTTTTTTTTGGACTTAGTCATTTTTCCGGCGTTTATCAGGCTTTCAGATAGGGGAAATGTCAGTGAGCGTTCCGATTTCAGTTCCAGAGCGATTCGCCCAATGAGTCCTTGATATTTAGTCGTTTTCAGCCAATTTTCTGGATTTTTGAAAATTTCACTTTTTTGTGAAAATATCCACTAAATGAGGGAATAATATGTGTGAGGGTACACCAGGAGAGTTCCAAATGTGTGTGGGTAGGATATATATCCCACGGGGGTAAAATTGAAAAAAGTTGAACAAATTTTTTTTGGACTTTGTCTTTTTTCCGGCGTTTATCAGACTTTCAGATAGGGGAAATGTCAGTGAGCGTTCCGATTTCAGTTCCAGAGCGATTCGCCCAATGAGTCCTTGATATTTAGTCGTTTTCAGCCAATATTTAGGATTTTTGAAAATTTCACTTTTTTGTGAAAATATCCACTAGATGAGGGAATAATATGTGTGAGGGTACCCCAGGAGAGTTCCAAATGTGTGTGGGTAGAATATATATCCCACGGGGGTAAAATTGAAAAAAGTTGAACAAATTTTTTTTTTGGACTTAGTCATTTTTCCAGCGTTTATCAGACTTTCAGATAGGGGAAATGTCAGTGAGCATTCCGATTTCATTTCCAGAGCGATTCGCCCAATGAGTCCTTGATATTTAGTCGTTTTCAGATAATTTTCTGGATTTTTGAAAATTTCACTTTTTTGTGAAAATATCCACTAAATGAGGGAATAATATGTGTGAGGGTACCCCAGGAGAGTTCCAAATGTGTGTGGGTAGGATATATATCCCACGGGGTTAAAATTGAAAAAAGTTGAAAAAAAATTTTTTTTGTACTTAGTCATTTTTCCGGCGTTTATCAGATTTTCAGAAATGGGAAATGTCAGTTTCAGTTTCATTTCCAGAGCGATTCGCCCAATGAGTCCTAGATATTTAGTCGTTTTCAGCCAATTTTCTGGATTTTTGAAAACGTCACTTTTTTGTGAAAATATCCACTAAATAAAGGAATAATATGTGTGAGGGTACCCCAGGAGAGTTCCAAATGTGTGTGGGTAGAATATATATCCCACGGGGGTAAAATTGAAAAAAGTTGAAACATTTTTTTTCTTGGACTTAATCATTTTTCCGGCGTTTATCAGACTTTCAGATAGGGGAAATGTCAGTGAGCGTTCCGATTTCATTTCCAGAGCGATTCGCCCAATGAGTCCTTGATATTTAGTCGTTTTCAGCCAATATTTTGGATTTTTGAAAATTTCACTTTTTTGTGAAAATATCCACTAAATGAGGGAATAATATGTGTGAGGGTACCCCAGGAGAGTTCCAAATGTGTGTGGGTAGAATATATATCCCACGGGGGTAAAATTGAAAAAAGTTGAAAAAAAATTTTTTGGAGGACTTTTTCATTTTTCCGGCGTTTATCAGACTTTCAGATAGGGGAAATGTCAGTGAGCATTCCGATTTCAGTTCCATAGCGATTCGCCCAATGAGTCCTTGATATTTAGTCGTTTTCAGGCAATTTTCTGGATTTTTGAAAATTTCACTTTTTTGTGAAAATATCCACTAAATGAGGGAATAATATGTGTGAGGGTACCCCAGGAGAGTTCCAAATGTGTGTGGGTAGAATATATATCCCACAGGGTTAAAATTGAAAAAAGTTGAAAAAAAATTTTTTTTTTGTACTTAGTCATTTTTCCGGCGTTTATTAGACTTTCAGATAGGGGAAATGTCAGTGAGCGTTCCGATTTCAGTTCCAGAGCGATTCGCCGGATGAGTCCTTGGTATTTCGCTGTTTTCAGGTAATTTTCTGGATTTTTGAAAATTTCACTTTTTTGTGAAAATATCCACTAAATGAGAGAATAATATGTGTGAGGGTACCCCAGGAGAGTTCCAAATGTGTGTGGGTAGAATATATATCCCACGGGGGTAAAATAAAAAAAAAGTTGAACAAATTTTTTTTTTGGACTTAGTCATTTTTCCGGCGTTTATCAGACTTTCACATAGGGGAAATGTCAGTGAGCGTTCTGATTTCAGTTCCAGAGCGATTCGCCCAATGAGTCCTTGATATTTAGTCGTTTTCAGCCAATTTTCTGGATTTTTGAAAATTTCACTTTTTTGTGAAAATATCCACTAAATGAGGGAATAATATGTGTGAGGGTACCCGAGGAGAGTTCCAAATGTGTGTGGGTAGAATATATATCCCACGGGGGTAAAATTGAAAAAAGTTGAACAAATTTTTTTTTTGGGACTTAGTCATTTTTCCGGCGTTTATCAGACTTTCAGATAGGGGAAATGTCAGTGAGCGTTCCAATTTCAGTTCCAGAGCGATTCGCCCAATGAGTCCTTGATATTTAGTCGTTTTCAGCCAATTTTCTGGATTTTTGAAAATTTCGCTTTTTTGTGAAAATATCCACTAAAGGAGGGAATAATATGTGTGAGGGTAAACCAGGAGAGTTCCAAATGTGTGTGGATAGAATATATATCCCACGGGGGTAAAATTGAAAAAGGTTGAACAAATTTTTTTTTTTGGACTTAGTCATTTTTCCGGCGTTTATCAGACTTTCAGATAGGGGAAATGTCAGTGAGCGTTCCGATTTCAGTTCCAGAGCGATTCGCCCAATGAGTCCTTGATATTTAGTCGTTTTCAGCCAATTTTCTGGATTTTTGAAAATGTCACTTTTTTGTGAAAATATCCACTAAATGAGGGAATAATATGTGTGAGGGTACCCCAGGAGAGTTCCAAATGTGTGTGGGTAGGATATATATCCCACGGGGGTAAAATTGAAAAAAGTTGAACAAATTTTTTTTTTGGACTTAGTCATTTTTCCGGCGTTTATCAGACTTTTAGATAGGGGAAAAGTCAGTGAGCGTTCCGATTTCAGTTCCAGAGCGATTCACCCAATGAGTCCTTGATATTTAGTCGTTTTCAGCCAATTTTCTGGATTTTTGAAAATTTCACTTTTTTGTGAAAATATCCACTAAATGAGGGAATAATATGTGTGAGGGTACCCCAGGAGAGTTCCAAATGTGTGTGGGTAGAATATATATCCCACGGGGGTAAAATTGAAAAAAGTTGAACACATTTTTTTTTTGGACTTAGTCATTTTTCCGGCGTTTATCAGACTTTCAGATAGGGGAAATGTCAGTGAGCGTTCCGATTTCAGTTCCAGAGCGATTCGCCCAATGAGTCCTTGATATTTATTCGTTTTCAGTCAATTTTCTGGATTTTTGAAAATGTCACTTTTTTGTGAAAATATCCACTAAATGAGGGAATAATATGTGTGAGGGTACCCCAGGAGAGTTCCAAATGTGTGTGGGTAGGATATATATCCCACGGGGGTAAAATTGAAAAAAGTTGAACAAATTTTTTTTTTGGACTTAGTAATTTTTCCGGCGTTTATCAGACTTTTAGATAGGGGAAATGTCAGTGAGCGTTCCGATTTCAGTTCCAGAGCCATTCACCCAATGAGTCCTTGATATTTAGTCGTTTTCAGCCAATTTTCTGGATTTTTGAAAATTTCACTTTTTTGTGAAAATATCCACTAAATGAGGGAATAATATGTGTGAGGGTACCCGAGGAGAGTTCCAAATGTGTGTGGGTAGGATATATATCCCACGGGGGTAAAATTGAAAAAAGTTGAACAATTTGTTTTTTTGGACTTAGTCATTTTTCGGGCGTTTATCAGACTTTCAGATAGGGGAAATGTCTGTGAGCGTTCCAATTTCAGTTCCAGAGCGATTCGCTGAATGAGTCCTTGATATTTAGTCGTTTTCAGCCAATTTTCTGGATTTTTGAAAATTTCATTTTTTTTGTGAAAATATCCACTAAATGAGGGAATAATATGCGTGAGGGTACCCCAGGAGAGTTCCAAATGTGTGTGGCAAGAATATATATCCCACGGGGGTAAAATTGAAAAAAGTTGAACAAATTTTTTTTTTTGGACTTAGTCATTTTTCCGGCGTTTATCAGACTTTCAGATAGGGGAAATGTCAGTGACCGTTCCGATTTCAGTTCCAGAGCGATTCGCCCAATGAGTCCTTGATATTTAGTCGTTTTCAGCCAATTTTCTGGATTTTTGAAAATTTCACTTTTTTGTGAAAATATCCACTAAATGAGGGAATAATATGTGTGAGGGTACCCGAGGAGAGTTCCAAATGTGTGTGGGTAGAATATATATCCCACGGGGGTAAAATTGAAAAAAGTTGAACAAATTTTTTATTTTGGACTTAGTCATTTTTCCGGCGTTTATCAGACTTTCAGATAGGGAAAATGTCAGTGAGCGTTACAATTTCAGTTCCAGAGCGATTCGCCCAATGAGTCCTTGATATTTAGTCGCTTTCAGCCAATTTTCTGGATTTTTGAAAATTTCACTTTTTTGTGAAAATATCCACTAAATGAGGGAATAATATGTGTGAGGGTACCCCAGGAGAGTTCCAAATGTGTGTGGGTAGAATATATATCCCACGGGGGTAAAATAAAAAAAAAGTTGAACAAATTTTTTTTTTGGACTTAGTCATTTTTCCGGCGTTTATCAGACTTTCACATAGGGGAAATGTCAGTGAGCGTTCTGATTTCAGTTCCAGAGCGATTCGCCCAATGAGTCCTTGATATTTAGTCGTTTTCAGCCAATTTTCTGGATTTTTGAAAATTTCACTTTTTTGTGAAAATATCCACTAAATGAGGGAATAATATGTGTGAGGGTACCCGAGGAGAGTTCCAAATGTGTGTGGGTAGAATATATATCCCACGGGGGTAAAATTGAAAAAAGTTGAACAAATTTTTTTTTTGGGACTTAGTCATTTTTCCGGCGTTTATCAGACTTTCAGATAGGGGAAATGTCAGTGAGCGTTCCAATTTCAGTTCCAGGGCGATTCGCCAAATGAGTCCTTGATATTTAGTCGTTTTCAGCCAATTTTCTGGATTTTTGAAAATTTCGCTTTTTTGTGAAAATATCCACTAAAGGAGGGAATAATATGTGTGAGGGTAAACCAGGAGAGTTCCAAATGTGTGTGGATAGAATATATATCCCACGGGGGTAAAATTGAAAAAGGTTGAACAAATTTTTTTTTTTGGACTTAGTCATTTTTCCGGCGTTTATCAGACTTTCAGATAGGGGAAATGTCAGTGAGCGTTCCGATTTCAGTTCCAGAGCGATTCGCCCAATGAGTCCTTGATATTTAGTCGTTTTCAGCCAATTTTCTGGATTTTTGAAAATGTCACTTTTTTGTGAAAATATCCACTAAATGAGGGAATAATATGTGTGAGGGTACCCCAGGAGAGTTCCAAATGTGTGTGGGTAGGATATATATCCCACGGGGGTAAAATTGAAAAAAGTTGAACAAATTTTTTTTTTGGACTTAGTCATTTTTCCGGCGTTTATCAGACTTTTAGATAGGGGAAATGTCAGTGAGCATTCCGATTTCAGTTCCAGAGCGATTCGCCCAATGAGTCCTTGATATTTATTCGTTTTCAGCCAATTTTCTGGATTTTTGAAAATGTCACTTTTTTGTGAAAATATCCACTAAATGAGGGAATAATATGTGTGAGGGTACCCCAGGAGAGTTCCAAATGTGTGTGGGTAGGATATATATCCCACGGGGGTAAAATTGAAAAAAGTTGAACAAATTTTTTTTTTGGACTTAGTAATTTTTCCGGCGTTTATCAGACTTTTAGATAGGGGAAATGTCAGTGAGCGTTCCGATTTCAGTTCCAGAGCCATTCACCCAATGAGTCCTTGATATTTAGTCGTTTTCAGCCAATTTTCTGGATTTTTGAAAATTTCACTTTTTTGTGAAAATATCCACTAAATGAGGGAATAATATGTGTGAGGGTACCCGAGGAGAGTTCCAAATGTGTGTGGGTAGGATATATATCCCACGGGGGTAAAATTGAAAAAAGTTGAACAATTTGTTTTTTTGGACTTAGTCATTTTTCCGGCGTTTATCAGACTTTCAGATAGGGGAAATGTCTGTGAGCGTTCCAATTTCAGTTCCAGAGCGATTCGCTGAATGAGTCCTTGATATTTAGTCGTTTTCAGCCAATTTTCTGGATTTTTGAAAATTTCATTTTTTTTGTGAAAATATCCACTAAATGAGGGAATAATATGCGTGAGGGTACCCCAGGAGAGTTCCAAATGTGTGTGGCAAGAATATATATCCCACGGGGGTAAAATTGAAAAAAGTTGAACAAATTTTTTTTTTTGGACTTAGTCATTTTTCCGGCGTTTATCAGACTTTCAGATAGGGGAAATGTCAGTGAGCGTTCCGATTTCAGTTCCAGAGCGATTCGCCCAATGAGTCCTTGATATTTAGTTGTTTTCAGCCAATTTTCTGGATTTTTGAAAATTTCACTTTTTTGTGAAAATATCCACTAAATGAGGGAATAATATGTGTGAGGGTACCCGAGGAGAGTTCCAAATGTGTGTGGCTAGAATATATATCCCACGGGGGTGAAATTGAAAAAAGTTTCAAAAATTTTTTTTTTTGGACTTAGTCATTTTTCTGGCGTTTATCAGACTTTCAGATAGGGGAAATGTCAGTGAGCGTTCCGATTTCAGTTCCAGAGCGATTCGCCCAATGAGTCCTTGATATTTAGTCGTTTTCAGCCAATATTTAGGATTTTTGAAAATTTCACTTTTTTGTGAAAATATCCACTAAATGAGGGAATAATATGTGTGAGGGTACCCGAGGAGAGTTCCAAATGTGTGTGGGTAGAATATATATCCCACGGGGGTAAAATTGAAAAAAGTTGAACAAATTTTTTTTTTTGGACTTAGTCATTTTTCCGGCGTTTATCAGACTTTCAGATAGGGGAAATGTCAGTGAGCGTTCCGATTTCAGTTCCAGAGCGATTCGCCCAATGAGTCCTTGATATTTAGTCGTTTTCAGCCAATTTTCTGGATTTTTGAAAATTTCACTGTTTTGTGAAAATATCCACTAAATGAGGGAATAATATGTGTGAGGGTACCCCAGGAGAGTTCCAAATGTGTTTGGGTAGGATATATATCCCACGGGGGTAAAATTGAAAAAAGTTGAACAATTTGTTTTTTTGGACTTAGTCATTTTTCCGGCGTTTATCAGACTTTCAGATAGGAGAAATGTCAGTGAGCGTTCCGATTTCAGTTCCAGAGCGATTCGCCCAATGAGTCCTTGATATTTAGTCGTTTTCAGCCAATTTTCTGGATTTTTGAAAATTTCACTTTTTTGTGAAAATATCCACTAAATGAGGGAATAATATGTGTGAGGGTACCCGAAGAGAGTTCCAAATGTGTGTGGGTAGAATATATATCCCACGGGGGTAAAATTGAAAAAAGTTGAACAATTTGTTTTTTTGGACTTAGTCATTTTTCCGGCGTTTATCAGACTTTCAGATAGGGGAAATGTCAGTGAGTGCTCCGATTTCAGTTCCAGAGCGATTCGCCCAATGAGTCCTTGATATTTAGTCGTTTTCAGTCAATTTTCTGGATTTTTGAAAATTTTACTTTTTTGTGAAAATATCCACTAAATGAGGGAATAATGTGTGTGAGGGTACCCCAGGAGAGATCCAAATGTGTGTGGGTAGAATATATATCCCACGGGGGTAAAATTAAAAAAAAGTTGAACAAATTTTTTTTTTGGACTTAGTCATTTTTCCGGCGTTTATCAGACTTTCAAATAGGGGAAATGTCAGTGAGCGTTCCGATTTCAGTTCCAGAGCGATTCGCCCAATGAATCCATGATATTTAGTCGTTTTCAGCCAATTTTCTGGATTTTTGAAAATTTCACTTTTTTGTGAAAATATCCACTAAATGAGGGAATAATATGTGTGAAGGTACCCCAGGAGAGTTCCAAATGTGTGTGGGTAGAATATATATCCCACGGGGGTAAAATTAAAAAAAAGTTGAACAAATTTTTTTTTTGGACTTAGTCATTTTTCCGGCGTTTATCAGACTTTCAGATAGGGGAAATGTCAGTGAGCGTTCCGATTTCAGTTCCAGAGTGATTCGCCCAATGAGTCCTTGATATTTAGTCGTTTTCAGCCAATATTTAGGATTTTTGAAAATTTCACTTTTTTGTGAAAATATCCACTAAATGAGGGAATAATATGTGTGAGGGTACCCCAGGAGAGTTCCAAATGTGTGTGGATAGAATATATATCCCACGGGGGTAAAATAAAAAAAAAGTTGAACAAATTTTTTTTTTTGGACTTAGTCATTTTTCCGGCGTTTATCAGACTTTCAGATAGGGGAAATGTCAGTGAGCATTCCGATTTCAGTTCCAAAGCGATTCGCCCAATGAGTCCTTGATATTTAGTCGTTTTCAGCCAATTTTCTGGATTTTTGAAAATGTCACTTTTTTGTGAAAATATCCACTAAATGAGGGAATAATATGTGTGAGGGTACCCCAGGAGAGTTCCAAATGTGTGTGGGTAGGATATATATCCCACGGGGGTAAAATTGAAAAAAGTTGAACAAATTTTTTTTTTGGACTTAGTCATTTTTCCGGCGTTTATCAGACTTTCAGATAGGGGAAATGTCAGTGAGCATTCCGATTTCAGTTCCAGAGCGATTCACCCAATGAGTCCTTGATATTTAGTCGTTTTCAGCCAATTTTCTGGATTTTTGAAAATTTCACTTTTTTGTGAAAATATCCACTAAATGAGGGAATAATATGTGTGCGGGTACCCGAGGAGAGTTCCAAATGTGTGTGGGTAGAATATATATCCCACGGGGGTAAAATTGAAAAAAGTTGAACAAATTTTTTTTTTTGGACTTAGTCATTTTTCCAGCGTTTATCAGACTTTCAGATAGGGGAAATGTCAGTGAGCGTTCCGATTTCAGTTCCAGAGCGATTCGCCCAATGAGTCCTTGATATTTAGTCATTTTCAGCCAATATTTAGGATTTTTGAAAATTTCATTTTTTTGTGAAAATATCCACTAAGTGAGGGAATAATATGTGTGAGGGTACCCCAGGAGAGTTCTTAATGTGTGTGGGTAGAATATATATCCCACGGGGGTAAAATTAAAAAAAAGTGGAACAAATTTTTTTTTTGGACTTAGTCATTTTTCCGGCGTTTATCAGACTTTCTCATAGGGGAAATGTCAGTGAGCGTTCCGATTTCAGTTCCAGAGCGATTCGCCCAATGAGTCCTTGATATTTAGTCGTTTTCAGCCAATTTTCTGGATTTTTGAAAATTTCACTTTTTTGTGAAAATATCCACTAAATGAGGGAATAATATGTGTTATGTGTGAGGGTACCCCAGGAGAGTTCCAAATGTGTGTGGGTAGAATATATATCCCACGGGGGTAAAATTAAAAAAAAGTTGAACAAATTTTTTTTTTGGACTTAGTCATTTTTCCCGCGTTTATCAGACTTTCAGATAGGGGAAATGTCAGTGAGCGTTCCGATTTCAGTTCCAGAGCGATTCGCCCAATGAGTCCTTGATATTTAGTCGTTTTCAGCCAATATTTTGGATTTTTGAAAATTTCACTTTTTTTGTGAAAATATCCACTAAATGAGGGAATAATATGTGTGAGGGTACCCCAGGAGAGTTCCAAATGTGTGTGGATAGAATATATATCCCACGGGGGTAAAATTGAAAAAAGTTTAACAAATTTTTTTTTTTGGACTTAGTCATTTTTCCGGCGTTTATCAGACTTTCAGAGAGGGGAAATGTCAGTGAGCGTTCCGATTTCAGTTCCAGAGCGATTCACCCAATGAGTCCTTGATATTTAGTCGTTTTCAGCCAATTTTCTGGATTTTTGAAAATTTCACTTTTTTGTGAAAATATCCACTAAATGAGGGAATAATATGTGTGAGGGTACCCGAGGAGAGTTCCAAATGTGTGTGGGTAGAATATATATCCCACGGGGGTCAAATTGAAAAAAGTTGAACAAATTTTTTATTTTAGACTTAGTCATTTTTCCGGCGTTTATCAGACTTTCAGATAGGGAAAATGTCAGTGAGCGTTCCGATTTCAGTTCCAGAGCGATTCGCCCAATGAGTCCTTGATAATTAGTCGCTTTCAGCCAATTTTCTGGATTTTTGAAAATTTCACTTTTTTGTGAAAATATCCACTAAATGAGGGAATAATATGTGTGAGGGTACCCCAGGAGAGTTCCAAATGTGTGTGGGTAGAATATATATCCCACGGGGGTAAAATAAAAAAAAAGTTGAACAAATTTTTTTTTTGGACTTAGTCATTTTTCTGGCGTTTATCAGACTTTCAGATAGGGGAAATGTCAGTGAGCGTTCCGATTTCAGTTCCAGAGCGATTCGCCCAATGAGTCCTTGATATTTAGTCGTTTTCAGCCAATTTTCTGGATTTTTGAAAATTTCACTTTTTTGTGAAAATATCCACTAAATGAGGGAATAATATGTGTGAGGGTACCCCAGGAGAGTTCCAAATGTGTGTGGGTAGAATATATATCCCACGGGGGTAAAATAAAAAAAAAGTTGAACAAATTTTTTTTTTGGACTTAGTCATTTTTCTGGCGTTTATCAGACTTTCAGATAGGGGAAATGTCAGTGAGCGTTCCGATTTCAGTTCCAGAGCGATTCGCCCAATGAGTCCTTGATATTTAGTCGTTTTCAGCCAATTTTCTGGATTTTTGAAAATTTCACTTTTTTGTGAAAATATCCACTAAATGAGGGAATAATATGTGTGAGGGTACCCCAGGAGAGTTCCAAATGTGTGTGGGTAGAATATATATCCCACGGGGGTAAAATTAAAAAAAAGTTGAACAAATTTTTTTTTTGGACTTAGTCATTTTTCCCGCGTTTATCAGACTTTCAGATAGGGGAAATGTCAGTGAGCGTTCCGATTTCAGTTCCAGAGCGATTCGCCCAATGAGTCCTTGATATTTAGTCGTTTTCAGCCAATATTTTGGATTTTTGAAAATTTCACTTTTTTTGTGAAAATATCCACTAAATGAGGGAATAATATGTGTGAGGGTACCCCAGGAGAGTTCCAAATGTGTGTGGGTAGGATATATATATATCCCACGGGGGTAAAATTGAAAAAAGTTGAACAAATTTTTTTTTTGGACTTAGTCATTTTTCCGGCGTTTATCAGACTTTCAGATAGGGGAAATGTCAGTGAGCGTTCCGATTTCAGTTCCAGAGCGATTCGCCCAATGAGTCCTTGATATTTAGTCGTTTTCAGCCAATTTTCTGGATTTTTGAAAATTTCACTTTTTTGTGAAAATATCCACTAAATGAGGGAATAATATGTGTGAGGGTACCCCAGGAGAGTTCCAAATGTGTGTGGGTAGAATATATATCCCACGGGGTAAAATTAAAAAAAAGTTGAACAAATTTTTTTTTTGGACTTAGTCATTTTTCCCGCGTTTATCAGACTTTCAGATAGGGGAAATGTCAGTGAGCGTTCCGATTTCAGTTCCAGAGCGATTCGCCCAATGAGTCCTTGATATTTAATCGTTTTCAGCCAATTTTCTGGATTTTTGAAAATTTCACTTTTTTGTGAAAATATCCACTAAATGAGGGAATAATATGTGTGAGGGTACCCGAGGAGAGTTCCAAATGTGTGTGGCTAGAATATATATCCCACGGGGGTAAAATTGAAAAAAGTTGAACAAATTTTTTTTTTTGGACTTAGTCATTTTTCCGGCGTTTATCAGACTTTCAGATAGGGAAAATGTCAGTGAGCGTTCCAATTTCAGTTCCAGAGCGATTCGCCCAATGAGTCCTTGATATTTAGTCGTTTTCAGCCAATTTTCTAGATTTTTGAAAATGTCACTTTCTTGTGAAAATATCCACTAAATGAGGGAATAATATGTGTGAGGGTACCCCAGGAGAGTTCCAAATGTGTGTGGGTAGAATATATATCCCACGGGGGTAAAATTAAAAAAAAGTTGAACAAATTTTTTTTTTGGACTTAGTCATTTTTCCGGTGTTTATCAGAGTTTCAGATAGGGGAAATGTCAGTGAGCGTTCCGATTTCAGTTCCAGAGCGATTCGCCCAATGAGTCCTTGATATTTAGTCTTTTTCAGCCAATTTTCTGGATTTTTGAAAATTTCACTTTTTTGTGAAAATATCCACTAAATGAGGGAATAATATGTGTGAGGGTACCCCAGGAGAGTTCCAAATGTGTGTGGGTAGGATATATATATATCCCACGGGGGTAAAATTGAAAAAAGTTGAACAAATTTTTTTTTGGACTGTCATTTTTCCGGCGTTTATCAGACTTTCAGATAGGGGAAATGTCAGTAAGCGTTCCGATTTCAGTTCCAGAGCGATTCGCCCAATGAGTCCTTGATATTTAGTCGTTTTCAGCCAATTTTCTGGATTTTTGAAAATTTCACTTTTTTGTGAAAATATCCACTAAATGAGGGAATAATATGTGTGAGGGTACCCGAGGAGAGTTTCAAATGTGTGTGGCTAGAATATATATCCCACGGGGGTAAAATTGAAAAAAGTTGAACAAATTTTTTTTTTGGACTTAGTCATTTTTCCGGCGTTTATCAGACTATCAGATAGGGGAAATGTCAGTGAGCGTTCCAATTTCAGTTCCAGAGCGATTCGCCCAATGAGTCCTTGATATTTAGTCGTTTTCAGCCAATTTTCTAGATTTTTGAAAATGTCACTGTTTTGTGAAAATATCCACTAAATGAGGGAATAATATGTGTGAGGGTACCCCAGGAGAGTTCCAAATGTGTGTGGGTAGAATATATATCCCACGGGGGTAAAATTATAAAAAAGTTGAACAAATTGTTTTTTTGGACTTAGTCATTTTTCCGGTGTTTATCAGACTTTCAGATAGGGGAAATGTCAGTGAGCGTTCCGATTTCAGTTCCAGAGCGATTCGCCCAATGAGTCCTTGATATTTAGTCATTTTCAGCCAATTTTCTGGATTTTTGAAAATGTCACTTTTTTATGAAAATATCCAATAAATGAGGCAATAATATGTGTGAGGGTACCCCAGGAGAGTTCCAAATGTGTGTGGGTAGAATATATATCCCACGGGGGTAAAATTAAAAAAAAGTTGAACAAATTTTTTTTTTTGGACTTAGTCATTTTTCCGGCGTTTATCAGACTTTCAGATAGGGGAAATGTCAGTGAGCGTTCCGATTTCAGTTCCAGAGCGATTCGCCCAATGAGTCCATGATATTTAGTAGTTTTCAGCCAATATTTAGGATTTTTGAAAATTTCCCTTTTTTGTGAAAATATCCTCTAAATGAGGGAATAATATGTGTGAGGGTACCCCAGGATAGTTCCAAATGTGCGTGGGTAGAATATATATCCCACGGGGGTAAAATTGAAAAAAGTTGAACAAATTTTTTTTTTGGACTTAGTCATTTTTCCGGCGTTTATCAGACTTTCAGATAGGGGAAATGTCAGTGAGCGTTCCGATTTCAGTTCCAGAGCGATTCGCCCAATGAGTCTTTGATATTTAGTCATTTTCAGCCAATTTTCTGGATTTTTGAAAATTTCACTTTTTTGTGAAAATATCCACAAAATGAGGGAATAATATGTGTGAGGGTACCCCAGGAGAGTTCCAAATGTGTGTGGGTAGAATATATATCCCACGGGGGTAAAATTGAAAAAAGTTGAACAAATTTTTTTTTTGGACTTAGTCATTTTTCCGGCGTTTATCAGACTTTCAGATAGGGCAAATGTCAGTGAGCGTTCCGATTTCAGTTCCAGAGCGATTCGCCCAATGAGTCCTTGATATTTAGTCATTTTCAGCCAATTTTCTGGATTTTTGAAAATTTCACTTTTTTGTGAAAATATCCACTAAATGAGGGAATAATATGTGTGAGGGTACCCCAGGAGAGTTCCAAATGTGTGTGGGTAGAATATATATCCCACGGGGGTAAAAGTAAAAAAAAGTTGAACAAATTTTTTTTTTTGACTTAGTCATTTTTCCGGCGTTCATCAGACTTTCAGATAGGGGAAATGTCAGTGAGCGTTCCGATTTCAGTTCCAGAGCGATTCGTCCAATGAGTCCTTGATGTTTAGTAGTTTTCAGCCAATTTTCTGGATTTTTGAAAATTTCACTTTTTTGTGAAAATATCCACTAAATGAGGGAATAATATGTGTGAGGGTACCCCAGGAGAGTTCCAAATGTGTGTGGATAGAATATTTATCCCACGGGGGTAAAATTAAAAAAAAGTTGAACAAATTTTTTTTTTGGACTTAGTCATTTTTCCGGCGTTTATCAGACTTTCAGATAGGGGAAATGTCAGTGAGCGTTCCGATATAGGTTCCAGAGCGATTCGCCCAATGAGTCTTTGACATTTAGTCATTTTCAGCCAATTTTCAGAATTTTTGAAAATTTCACTTTTTTGTGAAAATATCCACTAAATGAGGCAATAATATGTGTGAGGGTACCCCAGGAGAGTTCCAAATGTGTGTGGGTAGAATATATATCCCACGGGGGTAAAAGTAAAAAAAAGTTGAACAAATTTTTTTTTGGACTTAGTCATTTTTCCGGCGTTCATCAGACTTTCAGATAGGGGAAATGTCAGTGAGCGTTCCGATTTCAGTTCCAGAGCGATTCGCCCAATGAGTCTTTGATATTTAGTCATTTTCAGCCAATTTTCTGGATTTTTGAAAATTTCACTTTTTTGTGAAAATATCCACAAAATGAGGTAATAATATGTGTGAGGGTACCCGAGGAGAGTTCCAAATGTGTGTGGGTAGAATATATATCCCACGGGGGTAAAATTGAAAAAAGTTGAACAAATTTTTTTTTTGGACTTAGTCATTTTTCCGGCGTTTATCAGACTTTCAGATAGGGCAAATGTCAGTGAGCGTTCCGATTTCAGTTCCAGAGCGATTCGCCCAATGAGTCCTTGATATTTAGTCATTTTCAGCCAATTTTCTGGATTTTTGAAAATTTCACTTTTTTGTGAAAATATCCACTAAATGAGGGAATAATATGTGTGAGGGTACCCCAGGAGAGTTCCAAATGTGTGTGGGTAGAATATATATCCCACGGGGGTAAAAGTAAAAAAAAGTTGAACAAATTTTTTTTTTTGACTTAGTCATTTTTCCGGCGTTCATCAGACTTTCAGATAGGGGAAATGTCAGTGAGCGTTCCGATTTCAGTTCCAGAGCGATTCGTCCAATGAGTCCTTGATGTTTAGTAGTTTTCAGCCAATTTTCTGGATTTTTGAAAATTTCACTTTTTTGTGAAAATATCCACTAAATGAGGGAATAATATGTGTGAGGGTACCCCAGGAGAGTTCCAAATGTGTGTGGATAGAATATTTATCCCACGGGGGTAAAATTAAAAAAAAGTTGAACAAATTTTTTTTTTGGACTTAGTCATTTTTCCGGCGTTTATCAGACTTTCAGATAGGGGAAATGTCAGTGAGCGTTCCGATATAGGTTCCAGAGCGATTCGCCCAATGAGTCTTTGACATTTAGTCATTTTCAGCCAATTTTCAGAATTTTTGAAAATTTCACTTTTTTGTGAAAATATCCACTAAATGAGGCAATAATATGTGTGAGGGTACCCCAGGAGAGTTCCAAATGTGTGTGGGTAGAATATATATCCCACGGGGGTAAAAGTAAAAAAAAGTTGAACAAATTTTTTTTTGGACTTAGTCATTTTTCCGGCGTTCATCAGACTTTCAGATAGGGGAAATGTCAGTGAGCGTTCCGATTTCAGTTCCAGAGCGATTCGCCCAATGAGTCTTTGATATTTAGTCATTTTCAGCCAATTTTCTGGATTTTTGAAAATTTCACTTTTTTGTGAAAATATCCACAAAATGAGGTAATAATATGTGTGAGGGTACCCGAGGAGAGTTCCAAATGTGTGTGGGTAGAATATATATCCCACGGGGGTAAAATTGAAAAAAGTTGAACAAATTTTTTTTTTGGACTTAGTCATTTTTCCGGCGTTTATCAGACTTTCAGATAGGGCAAATGTCAGTGAGCGTTCCGATTTCAGTTCCAGAGCGATTCGCCCAATGAGTCCTTGATATTTAGTCGTTTTCAGCCAATTTTCTGGATTTTTGAAAATTTCACTTTTTTGTGAAAATATCCACTAAATGAGGGAATAATATGTGTGAGGGTACCCCAGGAGAGTTCCAAATGTGTGTGGGTAGAATATATATCCCACGGGGGTAAAAGTAAAAAAAAGTTGAACAAATTTTTTTTTTTGACTTAGTCATTTTTCCGGCGTTCATCAGACTTTCAGATAGGGGAAATGTCAGTGAGCGTTCCGATTTCAGTTCCAGAGCGATTCGTCCAATGAGTCCTTGATGTTTAGTAGTTTTCAGCCAATTTTCTGGATTTTTGAAAATTTCACTTTTTTGTGAAAATATCCACTAAATGAGGGAATAATATGTGTGAGGGTACCCCAGGAGAGTTCCAAATGTGTGTGGATAGAATATTTATCCCACGGGGGTAAAATTAAAAAAAAGTTGAACAAATTTTTTTTTTGGACTTAGTCATTTTTCCGGCGTTTATCAGACTTTCAGATAGGGGAAATGTCAGTGAGCGTTCCGATATCAGTTCCAGAGCGATTCGCCCAATGAGTCTTTGACATTTAGTCATTTTCAGCCAATTTTCAGACTTTTTGAAAATTTCACTTTTTTGTGAAAATATCCACTAAATGAGGCAATAATATGTGTGAGGGTACCCCAGGAGAGTTCCAAATGTGTGTGGGTAGAATATATATCCCACGGGGGTAAAAGTAAAAAAAAGTTGAACAAATTTTTTTTTGGACTTAGTCATTTTTCCGGCGTTCATCAGACTTTCAGATAGGGGAAATGTCAGTGAGCGTTCCGATTTCAGTTCCAGAGCGATTCGCCCAATGAGTCTTTGATATTTAGTCATTTTCAGCCAATTTTCTGGATTTTTGAAAATTTCACTTTTTTGTGAAAATATCCACAAAATGAGGGAATAATATGTGTGAGGGTACCCCAGGAGAGTTCCAAATGTGTGTGGATAGAATATTTATCCCACGGGGGTAAAATTAAAAAAAAGTTGAACAAATTTTTTTTTTGGACTTAGTCATTTTTCCGGCGTTTATCAGACTTTCAGATAGGGGAAATGTCAGTGAGCGTTCCGATATCAGTTCCAGAGCGATTCGCCCAATGAGTCTTTGACATTTAGTCATTTTCAGCCAATTTTCAGAATTTTTGAAAATTTCACTTTTTTGTGAAAATATCCACTAAATGAGGGAATAATATGTGTGAGGGTACCCCAGGAGAGTTCCAAATGTGTGTGGGTAGAATATATATCCCACGGGGGTAAAAGTAAAAAAAAGTTGAACAAATTTTTTTTTGGACTTAGTCATTTTTCCGGCGTTCATCAGACTTTCAGATAGGGGAAATGTCAGTGAGCGTTCCGATTTCAGTTCCAGAGCGATTCGCCCAATGAGTCCTTGATGTTTAGTCGTTTTCAGCCAATTTTCTGGATTTTTGAAAATTTCACTTTTTTGTGAAAATATCCACTAAATGAGGGAATAATATGTGTGAGGGTACCCCAGGAGAGTTCCAAATGTGTGTGGGTAGGATATATATCCCACGGGGGTAAAATTGAAAAAAGTTGAACAAATTTTTTTTGGACTTTGTCATTTTTCCGGCGTTTATCAGACTTTCAGATAGGGGAAATGTCAGTGAGCGTTCCGATTTCAGTTCCAGAGCGTTTCGCCCAATGAGTCCTTGATATTTAGTCGTTTTCAGCCAATATTTAGGATTTTTGAAAATTTCACTTTTTTGTGAAAATATCCACTAGATGAGGGAATAATATGTGTGAGGGTACCCCAGGAGAGTTCCAAATGTGTGTGGGTAGAATATATATCCCACGGGGGTAAAATTGAAAAAAGTTGAACAAATTTTTTTTTTTGGACTTAGTCATTTTTCCGGCGTTTATCAGACTTTCAGATAGGGGAAATGTCAGTGAGTGTTCCGATTTCAGTTCCAGAGCGATTCGCCCAATGAGTCCTTGATATTTAGTCGTTTTCAGTCAATTTTCTGGATTTTTGAAAATTTCACTTTTTTGCAAAAATATCCACTAAATGAGGGAATAATATGTGTGAGGGTACCCCAGGAGAGTTCCAAATGTGTGTGGGTAGAATATATATCCCACGGGGGTAAAATTGAAAAAAGTTGAACAAATTTTTTTTTTGGACTTAGTCATTTTTCCGGCGTTTATCAGACTATCAGATAGGGGAAATGTCAGTGAGCGTTCCAATTTCAGTTCCAGAGCGATTCGCCCAATGAGTCCTTGATATTTAGTCGTCTTCAGCCAATTTTCTGGATTTTTGAAAATTTCACTTTTTTTGCGAAAATATCCACTAAATGAGGGAATAATATGTGTGAGGGTACCCCAGGAGAGTTCCAAATGTGTGTGGGTAGAATATATATCCCACGGGGGTAAAATTGAAAAAAGTTGAAAAAAAAAATTTTTTTGACTTAGTCATTTTTCCGGCGTTTATCAGACTTTCAAATAGGGGAAATGTCAGTGAGCATTCCGATTTCAGTTCCAGAGCGATTCGCCCAATGAGTCCTTGAAATTTAGTCGTTTTCAGCCAATTTTCTGGATTTTTGAAAATTTCACTTTTTTGTGAAAATATCCACTAAATGAGGGAATAATATGTGTGAGGGTACCCCAGGAGAGTTCCAAATGTGTGTGGGTAGAATATATATCCCACGGGGGTAAAATTGAAAAACGTTGAACAAATTTTTTTTTTGGACTTAGTAATTTTTCCGGCGTTTATCAGACTTTCAAATAGGGGAAATGTCAGTGAGCGTTCCGATTTCAGTTCCAGAGCGATTCGCCCAATGAGTCCTTGAAATTTAGTAGTTTTCAGCCAATTTTCTGGATTTTTTAAAATTTCACTTTTTTGTGAAAATATCCACTAAATGAGGGAATAATATGTGTGAGGGTACCCCAGGAGAGTTCCAAATGTGTTTGGGTAGAATATATATCCCACGGGGGTAAAATTAAAAAAAAGTTGAACAAATTTTTTTTTTGGACTTAGTCATTTTTCCGGCGTTTATCAGACTTTCAGATAGGGGAAATGTCAGTGAGCGTTCCGATTTCAGTTCCAGAGCGATTCGCCCAATGAGTCCTTGATATTTAGTCGTTTTCAGCCAATATTTAGGATTTTTGAAAATTTCACTTTTTTGTGAAAATATCCACTAAATGAGGGAATAATATGTGTGAGGGTACCCCAGGAGAGTTCCCAATGTGTGTGGGCAGAATATATATCCCACGAGGGTAAAATTGAAAAAAGTTGAACAAATTTTTTTTTTTGGACTTAGTCATTTTTCCGGCGTCTATCAGACTTTCAGATAGGGGAAATGTCAGTGAGCGTTCCGATTTCAGTTCCAGAGCGATTCGCCCAATGAGTCCTTGATATTTAGTCGTTTTCAGCCATTTTTCTGGATTTTTGAAAATTTCACTTTTTTGTGAAAATATCCACTAAATGAGGGAATAATATGTGTGAGGGTACCCCAGGAGAGTTCCAAATGTGTGTGGGTAGAATATATATCCCACGGGGGTAAAATTGAAAAACGTTGAACAAATTTTTTTTTTTGGACTTAGTCATTTTTCCGACGTTTATCAGACTTTCAAATAGGGGAAATGTCAGTGAGCGTTCCGATTTCAGTTCCAGAGCGATTCGCCCAATGAGTCCTTGATATTTAGTCGTTTTCAGCCAATTTTCTGGATTTTTGAAAATTTCACTTTTTTGTGAAAATATCCACTAAATGAGGGAATAATATGTGTGAGGGGATCCCAGGAGAGTTCCAAATGTGTGTGGGTAGAATATATATCCCACGGGGGTAAAATTGAAAAAAGTTGAAAAAAAATTTTTTTTTGACTTAGTCATTTTTCCGGCGTTTATCAGACTTTCAGATAGGGGAAATGTCAGTGAGCGTTCCGATTTCAGTTCCAGAGCGATTCGCCCAATGAGTCCTTGATATTTAGTCGTTTTCAGCCAATATTTAGGATTTTTGAAAATTTCACTTTTTTGTGAAAATATCCACTAAATGAGGGAATAATATGTGTGAGGGGATCCCAGGAGAGTTCCAAATGTGTGTGGGCAGAATATATATCCCACGGGGGTAAAATTGAAAAACGTTGAACAAATTTTTTTTTTGGACTTAGTAATTTTTCCGGCGTTTATCAGACTTTCAAATAGGGGAAATGTCAGTGAGCGTTCCGATTTCAGTTCCAGAGCGATTCGCCCAATGAGTCCTTGAAATTTAGTAGTTTTCAGCCAATTTTCTGGATTTTTTAAAATTTCACTTTTTTTGTGAAAATATCCACTAAATGAGGGAATAATATGTGTGAGGGTACCCCAGGAGAGTTCCAAATGTGTGTGGGTAGAATATATATCCCACGGGGGTAAAATTGAAAAAAGTTGAACAAATTTTTTTTTTTGGACTTAGTCATTTTTCCGGCGTCTATCAGACTTTCAGATAGGGGAAATGTCAGTGAGCGTTCCGATTTCAGTTCCAGAGCGATTCGCCCAATGAGTCCTTGATATTTAGTCGTTTTCAGCCAATTTTCTGGATTTTTGAAAATTTCACTTTTTTGTGAAAATATCCACTAAATGAGGGAATAATATGTGTGAGGGTACCCCAGGACAGTTCCAAATGTTTGTGGGTAGAATATATATCCCACGGGGGTAAAATTGAAAAACGTTGAAGAAATTTTTTTTTTTGGACTTAGTCATTTTTCCGGCGTTTATCAGACTTTCACATACGGGAAATGTCAGTGAGCGTTCCGATTTCAGTTCCAGAGCGATTCGCCCAATGAGTCCTTGATATTTAGTCGTTTTCAGCCAATTTTCTGGATTTTTGAAAATTTCACTTTTTTGTGAAAATATCCACTAAATGAGGGAATAATATGTGTGAGGGGATCCCAGGAGTGTTCCAAATGTGTGTGGGTAGAATATATATCCCACGGGGGTAAAATTGAGAAAAGTTGAAAAAATTTTTATTTTGGACTTAGTCATTTTTCCGGCGTTTATCAGACTTTTAGATAGGGGAAATGTCAGTGAGCATTCCGATTTCAGTTCCAGAGCGATTCGCCCAATGAGTCCTTGATATTTAGTCGTTTTCAGCCAATATTTTGGATTTTTGAAAATTTCACTTTTTTGTGAAAATATCCACTAAATGAGGGAATAATATGTGTGAGGGTACCCGAGGAGAGTTCCAAATGTGTGTGGGTAGAATATATATCCCACAGGGGTAAAATTGAAAAAAGTTGAACAAATTTTTTTTTTTGGACTTAGTCATTTTTCCGGCGTCTATCAAACTTTCAGATAGGGGAAATGTCAGTGAGCGTTCCGATTTCAGTTCCAGAGCGATTCGCCCAATGAGTCCTTGATATTTAGTCGTTTTCAGCCAATTTTCTGGATTTTTGAAAATTTCACTTTTTTGTGAAAATATCCACTAAATGAGGGAATAATATGTGTGAGGGTACCCCAGGAGAGTTCCAAATGTGTGTGGGTAGAATATATATCCCACGGGGGTAAAATTGAAAAACGTTGAAGAAATTTTTTTTTTTGGACTTAGTCATTTTTCCGGCGTTTATCAGACTTTCACATAGGGGAAATGTCAGTGAGCGTTCCGATTTCAGTTCCAGAGCGATTCGCCCAATGAGTCCTTGATATTTAGTCGTTTTCAGCCAATTTTCTGGATTTTTGAAAATTTCACTTTTTTGTGAAAATATCCACTAAATGAGGGAATAATATGTGTGAGGGTACCCGAGGAGAGTTCCAAATGTGTGTGGGTAGAATATATATCCCACGGGGGTAAAATTGAGAAAAGTTGAAAAAATTTTTTTTTTGGACTTAGTCATTTTTCCGGCGTTTATCAGACTTTCAAATAGGGGAAATGTCAGTGAGCGTTCCGATTTCAGTTCCAGAGGGATTTGCCCAAGAAGTCCTTGATATTTAGTCGTTTTCAGCCAATTTTCTGGATTTTTGAAAATTTCACTTTTTTGTGAAAATATCCACTAAATGAGGTAATAATATGTGTGAGGGTACCCCAGGAGAGTTCCAAATGTGTGTGGGTAGAATATATATCCCACGGGGGTAAAATAAAAAAAAAGTTGAACAAATTTTTTTTTTTGGACTTAGTCATTTTTCCGGCGTTTATCAGACTTTCAGATAGGGGAAATGTCAGTGAGCGTTCCGATTTCAGTTCCAGAGCGATTCGCCCAATGAGTCCTTGAAATTTAGTCGTTTTCAGCCAATTTTCTGGATTTTTGAAAATTTCACTTTTTTGTGAAAATATCCACTAAATGAGGGAATAATATGTGTGAGGGTACCCCAGGAGAGTTCCAAATGTGTGTGGGTAGAATATATATCCCACGGGGGTAAAATTGAAAAACGTTGAACAAATTTTTTTTTTTGGACTTAGTCATTTTTCCGGCGTTTATCAGACTTTCAAATAGGGGAAATGTCAGTGAGCGTTCCGATTTCAGTTCCAGAGCGATTCGCCCAATGAGTCCTTGAAATTTAGTCGTTTTCAGCCAATTTTCTGTTTTTTTGAAAATTTCACTTTTTTGTGAAAATATCCACTAAATGAGGGAATAATATGTGTGAGGGTACCCCAGGAGAGTTCCAAATGTGTGTGGGTAGAATATATATCCCACGGGGGTAAAATTGAAAAACGTTGAACAAATTTTTTTTTTTGGACTTAGTCATTTTTCCGGCGTTTATCAGACTTTCAAATAGGGGAAATGTCAGTGAGCGTTCCGATTTCAGTTCCAGAGCGATTCGCCCAATGAGTCCTTGAAATTTAGTCGTTTTCAGCCAATTTTCTGGATTTTTTAAAATTTCACTTTTTTGTGAAAATATCCACTAAATGAGGGAATAATATGTGTGAGGGTACCCGAGGAGAGTTCCAAATGTGTGTGGGTAGAATGTATATCCCACGGGGGTAAAATTGAAAAACGTTGAACAAATTTTTTTTTTTGGACTTAGTCATTTTTCCGGCGTTTATCAGACTTTCAAATAGGGGAAATGTCAGTGAGCGTTCCGATTTCAGTTCCAGAGCGATTCGCCCAATGAGTCCTTGATATTTAGTCGTTTTCAGCCAATATTTTGGATTTTTGAAAATTTCACTTTTTTTGTGAAAATATCCACTAAATGAGGGAATAATATGTGTGAGGGTACCCCAGGAGAGTTTCAAATGTGTGTGGGTAGAATATATATCCCACGGGGGTAAAATTGAAAAAAGTTGAACAAATTTTTTTTTGGACTTAGTCATTTTTCCGGCGTTTATCAGACTTTCACATAGGGGAAATGTCAGTGAGCGTTCCGATTTCAGTTCCAGAGCGATTCGCCCAATGAGTCCTTGATATTTAGTCGTTTTCAGCCAATTTTCTGGATTTTTGAAAATTTCACTTTTTTGTGAACATATCCACTAAATGAAGGAATAATATCTGTGAGGGTACCCGAGGAGAGTTCCAAATGTGTGTGGGTAGAATATATATCCCACAGGGGTAAAATTGAAAAAAGTTGAACAAATTTTTTATTTTGGACTTAGTCATTTTTCCGGCGTTTATCAGACTTTCAAATAGGGGAAATGTCAGTGAGCGTTCCGATTTCAGTTCCAGAGCGATTTGCCCAAGAAGTCCTTGATATTTAGTCGTTTTCAGCCAATTTTCTGGATTTTTGAAAATTTCACTTTTTTGTGAAAATATCCACTAAATGAGGGAATAATATGTGTGAGGGGGATCCCAGGAGAGTTCCAAATGTGTGTGGGTAGAATATATATCCCACGGGGGTAAAATTGAAAAAAGTTGAAAAAAATTTTTTTTTTGACTTAGTCATTTTTCCGGCGTTTATCAGACTTTCAGATAGGGGAAATGTCAGTGAGCGTTCCGATTTCAGTTCCAGAGCGATTCGCCCAATGAGTCCTTGATATTTAGTCGTTTTCAGCCAACATTTAGGATTTTTGAAAATTTCACTTTTTTGTGAAAATATCCACTAAATGAGGGAATAATATGTGTGAGGGTACCCCAGGACAGTTCCAAATGTTTGTGGGTAGAATATATATCCCACGGGGGTAAAATTGAAAAACGTTGAAGAAATTTTTTTTTTTGGACTTAGTCATTTTTCCGGCGTTTATCAGACTTTCACATAGGGGAAATGTCAGTGAGCGTTCCGATTTCAGTTCCAGAGCGATTCGCCCAATGAGTCCTTGATATTTAGTCGTTTTCAGCCAATTTTCTGGATTTTTGAAAATTTCACTTTTTTGTGAAAATATCCACTAAATGAGGGAATAATATGTGTGAGGGGATCCCAGGAGAGTTCCAAATGTGTGTGGGTAGAATATATATCCCACGGGGGTAAAATTGAGAAAAGTTGAAAAAATTTTTTTTTTGGACTTAGTCATTTTTCCGGCGTTTATCAGACTTTCAAATAGGGGAAATGTCAGTGAGCGTTCCGATTTCAGTTCCAGAGCGATTTGCCCAAGAAGTCCTTGATATTTAGTCGTTTTCAGCCAATTTTCTGGATTTTTGAAAATTTCACTTTTTTGTGAAAATATCCACTAAATGAGGGAATAATATGTGTGAGGGTACCCCAGGAGAGTTCCAAATGTGTGTGGGTAGAATATATATCCCACGGGGGTAAAATAAAAAAAAAGTTGAACAAATTTTTTTTTTTCGACTTAGTCATTTTTCCGGCGTTTATCAGACTTTCAGATAGGGGAAATGTCAGTGAGCGTTCCGATTTCAGTTCCAGAGCGATTCGCCCAATGAGTCCTTGAAATTTAGTCGTTTTCAGCCAATTTTCTGGATTTTTGAAAATTTCACTTTTTTGTGAAAATATCCACTAAATGAGGGAATAATATGTGTGAGGGTACCCCAGGAGAGTTCCAAATGTGTGTGGGTAGAATATATATCCCACGGGGGTAAAATTGAAAAACGTTGAACAAATTTTTTTTTTTGGACTTAGTCATTTTTCCGGCGTTTATCAGACTTTCAGATAGGGGAAATGTCAGTGAGCGTTCCGATTTCAGTTCCAGAGCGATTCGCCCAATGAGTCCTTGAAATTTAGTCGTTTTCAGCCAATTTTCTGTTTTTTTGAAAATTTCACTTTTTTGTGAAAATATCCACTAAATGAGGGAATAATATGTGTGAGGGTACCCCAGGAGAGTTCCAAATGTGTGTGGGTAGAATATATATCCCACGGGGGTAAAATTGAAAAACGTTGAACAAATTTTTTTTTTTGGACTTAGTCATTTTTCCGGCGTTTATCAGACTTTCAAATAGGGGAAATGTCAGTGAGCGTTCTGATTTCAGTTCCAGAGCGATTCGCCCAATGAGTCCTTGAAATTTAGTCGTTTTCAGCCAATTTTCTGGATTTTTTAAAATTTCACTTTTTTGTGAAAATATCCACTAAATGAGGGAATAATATGTGTGAGGGTACCCGAGGAGAGTTCCAAATGTGTGTGGGTAGAATGTATATCCCACGGGGGTAAAAGTTGAAAAATGTTGAACAAATTTTTTTTTTTGGACTTAGTCATTTTTCCGGCGTTTATCAGACTTTCAGATAGGGGAAATGTCAGTGAGCGTTCCGATTTCAGTTCCAGAGCGATTCGCCCAATGAGTCCTTGATATTTAGTCGTTTTCAGCCAATATTTTGGATTTTTGAAAATTTCACTTTTTTTGTGAAAATATCCACTAAATGAGGGAATAATATGTGTGAGGGTACCCCAGGAGAGTTTCAAATGTGTGTGGGTAGAATATATATCCCACGGGGGTAAAATTGAAAAAAGTTGAACAAATTTTTTTTTGGACTTAGTCATTTTTCCGGCGTTTATCAGACTTTCACATAGGGGAAATGTCAGTGAGCGTTCCGATTTCAGTTCCAGAGCGATTCGCCCAATGAGTCCTTGATATTTAGTCGTTTTCAGCCAATTTTCTGGATTTTTGAAAATTTCACTTTTTTGTGAACATATCCACTAAATGAAGGAATAATATCTGTGAGGGTACCCGAGGAGAGTTCCAAATGTGTGTGGGTAGAATATATATCCCACAGGGGTAAAATTGAAAAAAGTTGAACAAATTTTTTATTTTGGACTTAGTCATTTTTCCGGCGTTTATCAGACTTTCAAATAGGGGAAATGTCAGTGAGCGTTCCGATTTCAGTTCCAGAGCGATTTGCCCAAGAAGTCCTTGATATTTAGTCGTTTTCAGCCAATTTTCTGGATTTTTGAAAATTTCACTTTTTTGTGAAAATATCCACTAAATGAGGGAATAATATGTGTGAGGGGGATCCCAGGAGAGTTCCAAATGTGTGTGGGTAGAATATATATCCCACGGGGGTAAAATTGAAAAAAGTTGAAAAAAATTTTTTTTTTGACTTAGTCATTTTTCCGGCGTTTATCAGACTTTCAGATAGGGGAAATGTCAGTGAGCGTTCCGATTTCAGTTCCAGAGCGATTCGCCCAATGAGTCCTTGATATTTAGTCGTTTTCAGCCAACATTTAGGATTTTTGAAAATTTCACTTTTTTGTGAAAATATCCACTAAATGAGGGAATAATATGTGTGAGGGTACCCCAGGACAGTTCCAAATGTTTGTGGGTAGAATATATATCCCACGGGGGTAAAATTGAAAAACGTTGAAGAAATTTTTTTTTTTGGACTTAGTCATTTTTCCGGCGTTTATCAGACTTTCACATAGGGGAAATGTCAGTGAGCGTTCCGATTTCAGTTCCAGAGCGATTCGCCCAATGAGTCCTTGATATTTAGTCGTTTTCAGCCAATTTTCTGGATTTTTGAAAATTTCACTTTTTTGTGAAAATATCCACTAAATGAGGGAATAATATGTGTGAGGGGATCCCAGGAGAGTTCCAAATGTGTGTGGGTAGAATATATATCCCACGGGGGTAAAATTGAGAAAAGTTGAAAAAATTTTTTTTTTGGACTTAGTCATTTTTCCGGCGTTTATCAGACTTTCAAATAGGGGAAATGTCAGTGAGCGTTCCGATTTCAGTTCCAGAGCGATTTGCCCAAGAAGTCCTTGATATTTAGTCGTTTTCAGCCAATTTTCTGGATTTTTGAAAATTTCACTTTTTTGTGAAAATATCCACTAAATGAGGGAATAATATGTGTGAGGGTACCCCAGGAGAGTTCCAAATGTGTGTGGGTAGAATATATATCCCACGGGGGTAAAATAAAAAAAAAGTTGAACAAATTTTTTTTTTTCGACTTAGTCATTTTTCCGGCGTTTATCAGACTTTCAGATAGGGGAAATGTCAGTGAGCGTTCCGATTTCAGTTCCAGAGCGATTCGCCCAATGAGTCCTTGAAATTTAGTCGTTTTCAGCCAATTTTCTGGATTTTTGAAAATTTCACTTTTTTGTGAAAATATCCACTAAATGAGGGAATAATATGTGTGAGGGTACCCCAGGAGAGTTCCAAATGTGTGTGGGTAGAATATATATCCCACGGGGGTAAAATTGAAAAACGTTGAACAAATTTTTTTTTTTGGACTTAGTCATTTTTCCGGCGTTTATCAGACTTTCAGATAGGGGAAATGTCAGTGAGCGTTCCGATTTCAGTTCCAGAGCGATTCGCCCAATGAGTCCTTGAAATTTAGTCGTTTTCAGCCAATTTTCTGTTTTTTTGAAAATTTCACTTTTTTGTGAAAATATCCACTAAATGAGGGAATAATATGTGTGAGGGTACCCCAGGAGAGTTCCAAATGTGTGTGGGTAGAATATATATCCCACGGGGGTAAAATTGAAAAACGTTGAACAAATTTTTTTTTTTGGACTTAGTCATTTTTCCGGCGTTTATCAGACTTTCAAATAGGGGAAATGTCAGTGAGCGTTCTGATTTCAGTTCCAGAGCGATTCGCCCAATGAGTCCTTGAAATTTAGTCGTTTTCAGCCAATTTTCTGGATTTTTTAAAATTTCACTTTTTTGTGAAAATATCCACTAAATGAGGGAATAATATGTGTGAGGGTACCCGAGGAGAGTTCCAAATGTGTGTGGGTAGAATGTATATCCCACGGGGGTAAAAGTTGAAAAATGTTGAACAAATTTTTTTTTTTGGACTTAGTCATTTTTCCGGCGTTTATCAGACTTTCAGATAGGGGAAATGTCAGTGAGCGTTCCGATTTCAGTTCCAGAGCGATTCGCCCAATGAGTCCTTGATATTTAGTCGTTTTCAGCCAATATTTTGGATTTTTGAAAATTTCACTTTTTTTGTGAAAATATCCACTAAATGAGGGAATAATATGTGTGAGGGTACCCCAGGAGAGTTTCAAATGTGTGTGGGTAGAATATATATCCCACGGGGGTAAAATTGAAAAAAGTTGAACAAATTTTTTTTTTGGACTTAGTCATTTTTCCGGCGTTTATCAGACTTTCACATAGGGGAAATGTCAGTGAGCGTTCCGATTTCAGTTCCAGAGCGATTCGCCCAATGAGTCCTTGATATTTAGTCGTTTTCAGCCAACATTTAGGATTTTTGAAAATTTCACTTTTTTGTGAAAATATCCACTAAATGAGGGAATAATATCTGTGAGGGTACCCGAGGAGAGTTCCAAATGTGTGTGGGTAGAATATATATCCCACGGGGGTAAAATTGAAAAAAGTTGAACAAATTTTTTATTTTGGACTTAGTCATTTTTCCGGCGTTTATCAGACTTTCAAATAGGGGAAATGTCAGTGAGCGTTCCGATTTCAGTTCCAGAGCGATTTGCCCAAGAAGTCCTTGATATTTAGTCGTTTTCAGCCAATTTTCTGGATTTTTGAAAATTTCACTTTTTTGTGAAAATATCCACTAAATGAGGGAATAATATGTGTGAGGGTACCCGAGGAGAGTTCCAAATGTGTGTGGGTAGAATATTTATCCCACGGGGGTAAAATTAAAAAAAAAGTTGAACAAATTTTTTTTTTTGGACTTAGTCATTTTTCCGGCGTTTATCAGACTTTCAGATAGGGGAAATGTCAGTGAGCATTCCGATTTCAGTTCCAGAGCGATTCGCCCAATGAGTCCTTGAAATTTAGTCGTTTTCAGCCAATTTTCTGGATTTTTGAAAATTTCACTTTTTTGTGAAAATATCCACTAAATGAGGGAATAATATGTGTGAGGGTACCCCAGGAGAGTTCCAAATGTGTGTGGGTAGAATATATATCCTACGGGGGTAAAATTGAAAAACGTTGAACAAATTTTTTTTTTTGGACTTAGTCATTTTTCCGGCGTTTATCAGACTTTCAGATAGGGGAAATGTCAGTGAGCGTTCCGATTTCAGTTCCAGAGCGATTCGCCCAATGAGTCCTTGAAATTTAGTCGTTTTCAGCCAATTTTCTGTTTTTTTGAAAATTTCACTTTTTTGTGAAAATATCCACTAAATGAGGGAATAATATGTGTGAGGGTACCCCAGGAGAGTTCCAAATGTGTGTGGGTAGAATATATATCCCACGGGGGTAAAATTGAAAAACGTTGAACAAATTTTTTTTTTTGGACTTAGTCATTTTTCCGGCGTTTATCAGACTTTCAAATAGGGGAAATGTCAGTGAGCGTTCTGATTTCAGTTCCAGAGCGATTCGCCCAATGAGTCCTTGAAATTTAGTCGTTTTCAGCCAATTTTCTGGATTTTTTAAAATTTCACTTTTTTGTGAAAATATCCACTAAATGAGGGAATAATATGTGTGAGGGTACCCGAGGAGAGTTCCAAATGTGTGTGGGTAGAATGTATATCCCACGGGGGTAAAATTGAAAAATGTTGAACAAATTTTTTTTTTTGGACTTAGTCATTTTTCCGGCGTTTATCAGACTTTCAGATAGGGGAAATGTCAGTGAGCGTTCCGATTTCAGTTCCAGAGCGATTCGCCCAATGAGTCCTTGATATTTAGTCGTTTTCAGCCAATATTTTGGATTTTTGAAAATTTCACTTTTTTTGTGAAAATATCCACTAAATGAGGGAATAATATGTGTGAGGGTACCCCAGGAGAGTTTCAAATGTGTGTGGGTAGAATATATATCCCACGGGGGTAAAATTGAAAAAAGTTGAACAAATTTTTTTTTTGGACTTAGTCATTTTTCCGGCGTTTATCAGACTTTCACATAGGGGAAATGTCAGTGAGCGTTCCGATTTCAGTTCCAGAGCGATTCGCCCAATGAGTCCTTGATATTTAGTCGTTTTCAGCCAACATTTAGGATTTTTGAAAATTTCACTTTTTTGTGAAAATATCCACTAAATGAGGGAATAATATCTGTGAGGGTACCCGAGGAGAGTTCCAAATGTGTGTGGGTAGAATATATATCCCACGGGGGTAAAATTGAAAAAAGTTGAACAAATTTTTTATTTTGGACTTAGTCATTTTTCCGGCGTTTATCAGACTTTCAAATAGGGGAAATGTCAGTGAGCGTTCCGATTTCAGTTCCAGAGCGATTTGCCCAAGAAGTCCTTGATATTTAGTCGTTTTCAGCCAATTTTCTGGATTTTTGAAAATTTCACTTTTTTGTGAAAATATCCACTAAATGAGGGAATAATATGTGTGAGGTTACCCCAGGAGAGTTCCAAATGTGTGTGGGTAGAATATATATCCCACGGGGGTAAAATTAAAAAAAAGTTGAACAAATTTTTTTTTTTGGACTTAGTCATTTTTCCGGCGTTTATCAGACTTTCAGATACGGGAAATGTCAGTGAGCGTTTCGATTTCAGTTCCAGAGCGATTCGCCCGATGAGTCCTTGATATTTAGTCGTTTTCAGCCAATTTTCTGGATTTTTGAAAATTTCACTTTTTTGTGAAAATATCCACTAAATGAGGGAATAATATGTGTGAGGGGATCCCAGGAGAGTTCCAAATGTGTGTGGGTAGAATATATATCCCACGGGGGTAAAATTGAAAAAAGTTGAACAAATTTTTTATTTTGGACTTAGTCATTTTTCCGGCGTTTATCAGACTTTCAAATAGGGGAAATGTCAGTGAGCGTTCCGATTTCAGTTCCAGAGCGATTTTCCCAAGAAGTCCTTGATATTTAGTCGTTTTCAGCCAATTTTCTGGATTTTTGAAAATTTCACTTTTTTGTGAAAATATCCACTAAATGAGGGAATAATATGTGTGAGGGTACCCGAGGAGAGTTCCAAATGTGTGTGGGTAGAATATTTATCCCACGGGGGTAAAATTAAAAAAAAAGTTGAACAAATTTTTTTTTTTGGACTTAGTCATTTTTCCGGCGTTTATCAGACTTTCAGATAGGGGAAATGTCAGTGAGCATTCCGATTTCAGTTCCAGAGCGATTCGCCCAATGAGTCCTTGAAATTTAGTCGTTTTCAGCCAATTTTCTGGATTTTTGAAAATTTCACTTTTTTGTGAAAATATCCACTAAATGAGGGAATAATATGTGTGAGGGTACCCAAGGAGAGTTCCAAATGTGTGTGGGTAGAATATATATCCCACGGGGGTAAAATTGAAAAACATTGAACAAATTTTTTTTTTTGGACTTAGTCATTTTTCCGGCGTTTATCAGACTTTCAAATAGGGGAAATGTCAGTGAGCGTTCCGATTTCAGTTCCAGAGCGATTCGCCCAATGAGTCCTTGAAATTTAGTCGTTTTCAGCCAATTTTCTGGATTTTTCAAAATTTCACTTTTTTGTGAAAATATCCACAAATGAGGGAATAATATGTGTGAGGGGATCCCAGGAGAGTTCCAAATGTGTGTGGGTAGAATATATATCCCACGGGGGTAAAATTGAAAAAAGTTGAAAAAAAAATTTTTTTTTACTTAGTCATTTTTCCGGCGTTTATCAGACTTTCAGATAGGGGAAATGTCAGTGAGCGTTCCGATTTCAGTTCCAGAGCGATACTCCCAATGAGTCCTTGATATTTAGTCGTTTTCAGCCAATTTTCTGGATTTTTGAAAATTTCACTTTTTTGTGAAAATATCCACTAAATGAGGGAATAATATGTGTGAGGGTACCCCAGGAGAGTTCCAAATGTGTGTGGGTAGGATATATATCCCACGGGGGTAAAATTGAAAAAAGTTGAACAAATTTTTTTTTTTGGACTTAGTCATTTTTCCTGCGTTTACCAGACTTTCAGATAGGGGAAATGTCAGTGAGCGTTCCGATTTCAGTTCCAGAGCGATTCGCCCAATGAATCCATGATATTTAGTCGTTTTCAGCCATTATTTAGGATTTTTTGAAAATTTCACTTTTTTGTGAAAATATCCACTAAATGAGGGAATAATATGTGTGAGGATACCCCAGGAGAGTTCCAAAGGTGTGTGGGTAGAATATATATCCCACGGGGGTAAAATTTTAAAAAATTGAACAAATTTTTTTTTTGGACTTATTCATTTTTCCGGCGTTTATCAGACTTTCAGATAGGGGAAATGTCAGTGAGCATTCCGATTTCAGTTCCAGAGCGATTCGCCCAATGAGTCCTTGATATTTAGTCGTTTTCAGCCAATTTTCTGGATTTTTGAAAATTTCACTTTTTTGTGAAAATATCCACTAAATGAGGGAATAATATGTGTGAGGGTACCCCAGGAGAGTTCCAAATGTGTGTGGGTAGGATATATATCCCACGGGGGTAAAATTGAAAAAAGTTGAACAAATTTTTTTTTTTGGACTTAGTCATTTTTCCTGCGTTTATCAGACTTTCAGATAGGGGAAATGTCAGTGAGCGTTCCGATTTCAGTTCCAGAGCGATTCGCCCAATGAGTCCATGATATTTAGTCGTTTTCAGCCATTATTTAGGATTTTTGAAAATTTCACTTTTTTGTGAAAATATCCACTAAATGAGGGAATAATATGTGTGAGGGTACCCCAGGAGAGTTCCAAATGTGTGTGGGTAGAATATATATCCCACGGGGGTAAAATTTAAAAAAGTTGAACAAATTTTTTTTTTTGGACTTATTCATTTTTCCGGCGTTTATCAGACTTTCAGATAGGGGAAATGTCAGTGAGCGTTCCGATTTCAGTTCCAGAGCGATTCGCCCAATGAGTCCTTGATATTTAGTCGTTTTCAGCCAATTTTCTGGATTTTTGAAAATTTCACTTTTTTGTGAAAATATCCACTAAATGAGGGAATAATATGTGTGAGGGTACCCCAGGAGAGTTCCAAATGTGTGTGGGTAGGATATATATCACACGGGGGTAAAATTGAAAAAAGTTGAACAAATTTTTTTTTTTGGACTTAGTCATTTTTCCTGCGTTTATCAGACTTTCAGATAGGGGAAATGTCAGTGAGCGTTCCGATTCAGTTCCAGAGCGATTCGCCCAATGAGTCCTTGATATTTAGTCGTTTTCAGCCAATATTTTGGATTTTTGAAAATTTCACTTTTTTGTGAAAATATCCACTAAATGAGGGAATAATATGTGTGAGGGGATCCCAGGAGAGTTCCAAATGTGTGTGGGTAGAATATATATCCCACGGGGGTAAAATTCAAAAAAGTTGAAAAAAAAATTTTTTTTTACTTAGTCATTTTTCCAGCGTTTATCAGACTTTCAGATAGGGGAAATGTCAGTGAGCATTCCGATTTCAGTTCCAGAGCGATTCGCCCAATGAGTCCTTGATATTTAGTCGTTTTCAGCCAATTTTCTGGATTTTTGAAAATTTCACTTTTTTGTGAAAATATCCACTAAATGAGGGAATAATATGTGTGAGGGTACCCGAGGAGAGTTCCAAATGTGTGTGGGTAGAAAATATATCCCACGGGGGTAAAATTAAAAAAAGTTGAACAAATTTTTTTTTGGACTTAGTCATTTTTCCGGCGTTTATCAGACTTTCAGATAGGGGAAATGTCAGTGAGCGTTCCGATTTCAGTTCCAGAGCGATACGCCCAATGAGTCCTTGATATTTAGTCGTTTTCAGCCAATTTTCTGGATTTTTGAAAATTTCACTTTTTTTGTGAAAATATCCACTAAATGAGGGAATAATCTGTGTGAGGGTACCCCAGGAGAGTTCCAAATGTGTGTGGGTAGGATATATATCCCACGGGGGTAAAATTGAAAAAAGTTGAACAAATTTTTTTTTTTGGACTTAGTCATTTTTCCTGCGTTTATCAGACTTTCAGATAGGGGAAATGTCAGTGAGCGTTCCGATTTCAGTTCCAGAGCGATTCGCCCAATGAGTCCATGATATTTAGTCGTTTTCAGCCATTATTTAGGATTTTTGAAAATTTCACTTTTTTGTGAAAATATCCACTAAATGAGGGAATAATATGTGTGAGGGTACCCCAGGAGAGTTCCAAATGTGTGTGGGTAGAATATATATCCCACGGGGGTAAAATTTAAAAAAGTTGAACAAATTTTTTTTTTGGACTTATTCATTTTTCCGGCGTTTATCAGACTTTCAGATAGGGGAAATGTCAGTGAGCGTTCCGATTTCAGTTCCAGAGCGATTCGCCCAATGAGTCCTTGATATTTAGTCGTTTTCAGCCAATTTTCTGGATTTTTGAAAATTTCACTTTTTTGTGAAAATATCCACTAAATGAGGGAATAATATGTGTGAGGGTACCCCAGGAGAGTTCCAAATGTGTGTGGGTAGGATATATATCCCACGGGGGTAAAATTGAAAAAAGTTGAACAAATTTTTTTTTTGGACTTAGTCATTTTTCCGTCGTTTATCAGACTTTCAGATAGGGGAAATGTCAGTGAGCGTTCCGATTTCAGTTCCAGAGCGATTCGCCCAATGAGTCCTTGATATTTATTAGTTTCCAGCCAATTTTCTGGATTTTTGAAAATTTCACTTTTTTTGTGAAAATATCCACTAAATGAGGGAATAATATGTGTGAGGGTACCCCAGGAGAAGTCCAAATGTGTGTGGGTAGAATATATATCCCACGGGGGTAAAATTGTAAAAAGTTAAACAAATTTTTTTTTTTGGACTTAGTCATTTTTCCGGCGTTTATCAGACTTTCAGATAGGGGAAATGTCAGTGAGCGTTCCGATTTCAGTTCCAGAGCGATTCGCCCAATGAGTCCTTGATATTTAGTCGTTTTCAGCCAATTTTCTGGATTTTTGAAAATTTCACTTTTTTGTGAAAATATCCACTAAATGAGGGAATAATATGTGTGAGGGTACCCCAGGAGAGTTCCAAATGTGTGTGGGTAGAATATATATCCCACGGGGGTAAAATTGTAAAACATTGAATAAATTTTTTTTTTTGGACTTAGTCATTTTTCCGGCGTTTATCAGACTTTCAGATAGGGGAAATGTCAGTGAGCGTTCCGATTCAGTTCCAGAGCGATTCGCCCAATGAGTCCTTGATATTTAGTCGTTTTCAGCCAATTTTCTGGATTTTTGAAAATTTCACTTTTTTGTGAAAATATCCACTAAATGAGGGAATAAAATGTGTGAGGGTTCCCGAGGAGTGTTCCAAGTGTGTGTGGGTAGAATATATATCCCACGGGGGTAAAATTGAAAAAAGTTGAACAAATTTTTTTTTTTGGACTTAGTCATTTTTCCGGCGTTTATCAGACTTTCAGATACGGGAAATGTCAGTGAGCATTCCGATTTCAGTTCCAGAGCGATTCGCCCAATGAGTCCTTGATATTTAGTCGTTTTCAGCCAATATTTAGGATTTTTGAAAATTTCATTTTTTTGTGAAAATATCCACTAAATGAGGGAATAATATGTGTGAGGGTACCCCAGGAGAGTTCCAAATGTGTGTGGGTAGAATATATATCCCACGGGGGTAAAATTGAAAAAAGTTGAACAAATTTTTTTTTTGGACTTAGTCATTTTTCCGGCGTTTATCAGACTTTCAAATAGGGGAAATGTCAGTGAGCGTTCCGATTTCAGTTCCAGAGCGATTTTCCCAAGAAGTCCTTGATATTTAGTCGTTTTCAGCCAATTTTCTGGATTTTTGAAAATTTCACTTTTTTGTGAAAATATCCACTAAATGAGGGAATAATATGTGTGAGGGTACCCGAGGAGAGTTCCAAATGTGTGTGGGTAGAATATTTATCCCACGGGGGTAAAATTGAAAAAAAAGTTGAACAAATTTTTTTTTTTGGACTTAGTCATTTTTCCGGCGTTTATCAGACTTTCAGATAGGGGAAATGTCAGTGAGCATTCCGATTTCAGTTCCAGAGCGATTCGCCCAATGAGTCCTTGAAATTTAGTCGTTTTCAGCCAATTTTCTGGATTTTTGAAAATTTCACTTTTTTGTGAAAATATCCACTAAATGAGGGAATAATATGTGTGAGGGTACCCAAGGAGAGTTCCAAATGTGTGTGGGTAGAATATATATCCCACGGGGGTAAAATTGAAAAACATTGAACAAATTTTTTTTTTTGGACTTAGTCATTTTTCCGGCGTTTATCAGACTTTCAAATAGGGGAAATGTCAGTGAGCGTTCCGATTTCAGTTCCAGAGCGATTCGCCCAATGAGTCCTTGAAATTTAGTCGTTTTCAGCCAATTTTCTGGATTTTTCAAAATTTCACTTTTTTGTGAAAATATCCACAAATGAGGGAATAATATGTGTGAGGGGATCCCAGGAGAGTTCCAAATGTGTGTGGGTAGAATATATATCCCACGGGGGTAAAATTGAAAAAAGTTGAAAAAAAAATTTTTTTTTACTTAGTCATTTTTCCGGCGTTTATCAGACTTTCAGATAGGGGAAATGTCAGTGAGCGTTGCGATTTCAGTTCCAGAGCGATACGCCCAATGAGTCCTTGATATTTAGTCGTTTTCAGCCAATTTTCTGGATTTTTGAAAATTTCACTTTTTTGTGAAAATATCCACTAAATGAGGGAATAATATGTGTGAGGGTACCCCAGGAGAGTTCCAAATGTGTGTGGGTAGGATATATATCCCACGGGGGTAAAATTGAAAAAAGTTGAACAAATTTTTTTTTTGGACTTAGTCATTTTTCCTGCGTTTACCAGACTTTCAGATAGGGGAAATGTCAGTGAGCGTTCCGATTTCAGTTCCAGAGCGATTCGCCCAATGAGTCCATGATATTTAGTCGTTTTCAGCCATTATTTAGGATTTTTGAAAATTTCACTTTTTTGTGAAAATATCCACTAAATGAGGGAATAATATGTGTGAGGATACCCCAGGAGAGTTCCAAATGTGTGTGGGTAGAATATATATCCCACGGGGGTAAAATTTTAAAAAGTTGAACAAATTTTTTTTTTGGACTTATTCATTTTTCCGGCGTTTATCAGACTTTCAGATAGGGGAAATGTCAGTGAGCGTTCCGATTTCAGTTCCAGAGCGATTCGCCCAATCAATCCTTGATATTTAGTCGTTTTCAGCCAATTTTCTGGATTTTTGAAAATTTCACTTTTTTGTGAAAATATCCAATAAATGAGGGAATAATATGTGTGAGGGTTCCCGAGGAATGTTCCAAGTGTGTGTGGGTAGAATATATATCCCACGGGGGTAAAATTGCAAAAAGTTGAACAAATTTTTTTTTTTGGACTTAGTCATTTTTCCGGCGTTTATCAGACTTTCAGATAGGGGAAATGTCAGTGAGCGTTCCGATTTCAGTTCCAGAGCGATTCGCCCAATGAGTCCTTGATATTTAGTCGTTTTCAGCCAATATTTTGGATTTTTGAAAATTTCACTTTTTTGTGAAAATATCCACTAAATGAGGGAATGATATGTGTGAGGGTACCCCAGGAGAGTTTCAAATGTGTGTGGGTAGAATATATATCACACGGGGGTAAAATTGAAAAAAGTTGAACAAATTTTTTTTTTGGACTTATTCATTTTTCCGGCGTTTATCAGACTTTCAGATAGGGGAAATGTCAGTGAGCATTCCGATTTCAGTTCCAGAGCGATTCGCCCAATGAGTCCTTGATATTTAGTCGTTTTCAGCCAATTTTCTGGATTTTTGAAAATTTCACTTTTTTGTGAAAATATCCACTAAATGAGGGAATAATATGTGTGAGGGTACCCGAGGAGAGTTCCAAATGTGTGTGGGTAGAAAATATATCCCACGGGGGTAAAATTAAAAAAAGTTGAACAAATTTTTTTTTGGACTTAGTCATTTTTCCGGCGTTTATCAGACTTTCAGATAGGGGAAATGTCAGTGAGCATTCCGATTTCAGTTCCAGAGCGATACGCCCAATGAGTCCTTGATATTTAGTCGTTTTCAGCCAATTTTCTGGATTTTTGAAAATTTCACTTTTTTTGTGAAAATATCCACTAAATGAGGGAATAATCTGTGTGAGGGTACCCCAGGAGAGTTCCAAATGTGTGTGGGTAGGATATATATCCCACGGGGGTAAAATTGAAAAAAGTTGAACAAATTTTTTTTTTTGGACTTAGTCATTTTTCCTGCGTTTATCAGACTTTCAGATAGGGGAAATGTCAGTGAGCGTTCCGATTTCAGTTCCAGAGCGATTCGCCCAATGAGTCCATGATATTTAGTCGTTTTCAGCCATTATTTAGGATTTTTGAAAATTTCACTTTTTTGTGAAAATATCCACTAAATGAGGGAATAATATGTGTGAGGGTACCCCAGGAGAGTTCCAAATGTGTGTGGGTAGGATATATATCCCACGGGGGTAAAATTGAAAAAAGTTGAACAAATTTTTTTTTTGGACTTAGTCATTTTTCCGGCGTTTATCAGACTTTCAGATAGGGGAAATGTCAGTGAGCGTTCCGATTTCAGTTCCAGAGCGATACTCTCAATGAGTCCTTGATATTTAGTCGTTTTCAGCCAATTTTCTGGATTTTTGAAAATTTCACTTTTTTGTGAAAATATCCACTAAATGAGGGAATAATATGTGTGAGGGTACCCCAGGAGAGATCCAAATGTGTGTGGGTAGGATATATATCCCACGGGGGTAAAATTGAAAAAAGTTGAACAAATTTTTTTTTTGGACTTAGTCATTTTTCCGGCGTTTATCAGACTTTCAGATAGGGGAAATGTCAGTGAGCGTTACGATTTCAGTTCCAGAGCGATTCACCCAATGAGTCCATGATATTTAGTCGTTTTCAGCCAATATTTAGGATTTTTGAAAATTTCACTTTTTTGTGAAAATATCCACTAAATGAGGGAATAATATGTGTGAGGGTACCCCAGGAGAGTTCCAAATGTGTGTGGGTAGAATATATATCCCACGGGGGTAAAATTGAAAAAAGTTGAACAAATTTTTTTTTTGGACTTATTCATTTTTCCGGCGTTTATCAGACTTTCAGATAGGGGAAATGTCAGTGAGCGTTCCGATTTCAGTTCCAGAGCGATTCGCCCAATGAGTCCTTGATATTTAGTCGTTTTCAGCCAATTTTCTGGATTTTTGAAAATTTCACTTTTTTGTGAAAATATCCACTAAATGAGGGAATAATATGTGTGAGGGTACCCCAGGAGAGTTCCAAATGTGTGTGGGTAGAATATATATCCCACGGGGGTAAAATTAAAAAAAAGTTGAACAAATTTTTTTTTTGGACTTAGTCATTTTTCCTGCGTTTATCAGACTTTCAGATAGGGGAAATGTCAGTGAGCGTTCCGATTTCAGTTCCAGAGCGATTCGCCCAATGAGTCCATGATATTTAGTCGTTTTCAGCCATTATTTAGGATTTTTGAAAATTTCACTTTTTTGTGAAAATATCCACTAAATGAGGGAATAATATGTGTGAGGGTACCCCAGGAGAGTTCCAAATGTGTGTGGGTAGAATATATATCCCACGGCGGTAAAATTTAAAAAAGTTGAACAAATTTTTTTTTTGGACTTATTCATTTTTACGGCGTTTATCAGACTTTCAGATAGGGGAAATGTCAGTGAGCGTTCCGATTTCAGTTCCAGAGCAATTCGCCCAATGAGTCCTTGTTATTTAGTCGTTTTCAGCCAATTTTCTGGATTTTTGAAAATTTCACTTTTTTGTGAAAATATCCACTAAATGAGGGAATAATATGTGTGAGGGTACCCCAGGAGAGTTCCAAATGTGTGTGGGTAGGATATATATCCCACGGGGGTAAAATTGAAAAAAGTTGAACAAATTTTTTTTTTTGGACTTAGTCATTTTTCCTGCGTTTATCAGACTTTCAGATAGGGGAAATGTCAGTGAGCGTTCCGATTTCAGTTCCAGAGCGATTCGCCCAATGTGTCCTTGATATTTATTCGTTTTCAGCCAATTTTCTGGATTTTTGAAAATTTCACTTTTTTGTGAAAATATCCACTAAATGAGGGAATAATATGTGTGAGGGTACCCCAGGAGAGTTCCAAATGTGTGTGGGTAGGATATATATCCCACGGGGGTAAAATTGAAAAAAGTTGAACAAATTTTTTTTTTGGACTTAGTCATTTTTCCGGCGTTTATCAGACTTTCAGATAGGGGAAATGTCAGTGAGCGTTCCGATTTCAGTTCCAGAGCGATACTCTCAATGAGTCCTTGATATTTAGTCGTTTTCAGCCAATTTTCTGGATTTTTGAAAATTTCACTTTTTTGTGAAAATATCCACTAAATGAGGGAATAATATGTGTGAGGGTACCCCAGGAGAGTTCCAAATGTGTGTGGGTAGAATATATATCCCACGGGGGTAAAATTAAAAAAAAGTTGACCAAATTTTTTTTTTGGACTTAGTCATTTTTCCTGCGTTTATCAGACTTTCAGATAGGGGAAATGTCAATGAGCGTTCCGATTTCAGTTCCAGAGCGATTCGCCCAATGAGTCCATGATAATTTAGTCGTTTTCAGCCAATATTTAGGATTTTTGAAAATTTCACTTTTTTGTGAAAATATCCACTAAATGAGGGAATAATATGTGTGAGGGTACCCCAGGAGAGTTCCAAATGTGTGTGGGTAGAATATATATCCCACGGGGGTAAAATTGAAAAAAGTTGAACAAATTTTTTTTTTGGACTTATTCATTTTTCCGGCGTTTATCAGACTTTCAGATAGGGGAAATGTCAGTGAGCGTTCCGATTTCAGTTCCAGAGCGATTCGCCCAATGAGTCCTTGATATTTAGTCGTTTTCAGAAAATATATTGGATTTTTGAAAATTTCACTTTTTTGTGAAAATATCCACTAAATGAGGGAATAATATGTGTGAGGGTACCCCAGGAGAATTCCAAATGTGTGTGGGTAGAATATATATCCCACGGGGGTAAAATTGAAAAAAGTTGAACAAATTTTTTTTTTTGGACTTAGTCATTTTTCCGGCGTTTATCAGACTTTCAGATAGGGGAAATGTCAGTGAGCGTTCCGATTTCAGTTCCAGAGCGATTCGCCCAATGAGTCCTTGATATTTAGTCGTTTTCAGCCAATTTTCTGGATTTTTGAAAATTTCACTTTTTTGTGAAAATATCCACTAAATGAGGGAATAATATGTGTGAGGGTACCCCAGGAGAGTTCCAAATGTGTGTGGGTAGAATATATATCCCACGGGGGTAAAATTGTAAAACGTTGAATAAATTTTTTTTTTTGGACTTAGTCATTTTTCCGGCGTTTATCAGACTTTCAGATAGGGGAAATGTCAGTGAGCGTTCCGATTCAGTTCCAGAGCGATTCGCCCAATGAGTCCTTGATATTTAGTCGTTTTCAGCCAATTTTCTGAATTTTTGAAAATTTCACTTTTTTGTGAAAATATCCACTAAATGAGGGAATAATATGTGTGAGGGTTCCCGAGGAGTGTTCCAAGTGTGTGTGGGTAGAATATATATCCCACGGGGGTAAAATTGAAAAAAGTTGAACAAATTTTTTTTTTTGGACTTAGTCATTTTTCCGGCGTTTATCAGACTTTCAGATAGGGGAAATGTCAGTGAGCGTTCCGATTTCAGTTCCAGAGCGATTCGCCCAATGAGTCCTTGATATTTAGTCGTTTTCAGCCAATTTTCGGGATTTTTGAAAATTTCACTTTTTTGTGAAAATATCCACTAAATGAGGGAATAATATGTGTGAGTAGATCCCAGGAGAGTTCCAAATGTGTGTGGGTAGAATATATATCCCAAGGGGGTAAAATTGAAAAAAGTTGAAAAAAAATTTTTTTTGGACTTATTCATTGTTCCGGCGTTTATCAGACTTTCAGATAGGGGAAATGTCAGTGAGCGTTCCGATTTCAGTTCCAGAGCGATTCGCCCAATGAGTCCTTGATATTTTGTCGTTTTCAGCCAATTTTCAGGATTTTTGAAAATTTCACTTTTTTGTGAAAATATCCACTAAATGAGGGAATAATATGTGTGAGGGTACCCCAGGAGAGTTCCAAATGTGTGTGGGTAGAATATATATCCCATGGGGGTAAAATTGTAAAACGTTGAATAAATTTTTTTTTTTGGACTTAGTCATTTTTCCGGCGTTTATCAGACTTTCAGATAGGGGAAATGTCAGTGAGCGTTCCGATTTCAGTTCCAGAGCGATTCGCCCAATGAGTCCTTGATATTTAGTCGTTTTCAGCCAATTTTCGGGATTTTTGAAAATTTCACTTTTTTGTGAAAATATCCACTAAATGAGGGAATAATATGTGTGAGGGGATCCCAGGAGAGTTCCAAATGTGTGTGGGTAGAATATATATCCCATGGGGGTAAAATTGAAAAAAGTTTAAAAAAAATTTTTTTTGGACTTATTCATTTTTCCGGCGTTTATCAGACTTTCAGATAGGGGAAATGTCAGTGAGCGTTCCGATTTCAGTTCCAGAGCGATTCGCCCAATGAGTCCTTGATATTTTGTCGTTTTCAGCCAATATTTTGGATTTTTGAAAATTTCACTTTTTTGTGAAAATATCCACTAAATGAGGGAATAATATGTGTGAGGGTACCCCAGGAGAATTCCAAATGTGTGTGGGTAGAATATATATCCCACGGGGGTAAAATTGAAAAAAGTTGAACAAATTTTTTTTTTTGGACTTAGTCATTTTTCCGGCGTTTATCAGACTTTCAGATAGGGGAAATGTCAGTGAGCGTTCCGATTTCAGTTCCAGAGCGATTCGCCCAATGAGTCCTTGATATTTAGTCGTTTTCAGCCAATTTTCTGGATTTTTGAAAATTTCACTTTTTTGTGAAAATATCGTCTAAATGAGGGAATAATATGTGTGAGGGTACCCCAGGAGAGTTCCAAATGTGTGTGGGTAGAATATATATCCCACGGGGGTAAAATTGTAAAACGTTGAATAAATTTTTTTTTTTGGACTTAGTCATTTTTCCGGCGTTTATCAGACTTTCAGATAGGCGAAATGTCAGTGAGCGTTCCGATTCAGTTCCAGAGCGATTCGCCCAATGAGTCCTTGATATTTAGTCGTTTTCAGCCAATTTTCGGGATTTTTGAAAATTTCACTTTTTTGTGAAAATATCCACTAAATGAGGGAATAATATGTGTGAGGGGATCCCAGGAGAGTTCCAAATGTGTGTGGGTAGAATATATATCCCAAGGGGGTAAAATTGAAAAAAGTTGAAAAAAAATTTTTTTTGGACTTATTCATTTTTCCGGCGTTTATCAGACTTTCAGATAGGGGAAATGTCAGTGAGCGTTCCGATTTCAGTTCCAGAGCGATTCGCCCAATGAGTCCTTGATATTTTGTCGTTTTCAGCCAATATTTTGGATTTTTGAAAATTTCACTTTTTTGTGAAAATATCCACTAAATGAGGGAATAATATGTGTGAGGGTACCCCAGGAGAGTTTCAAATGTGTGTGGGTAGAATATATATCCCACGGGGGTAAAATTGAAAAAAGTTGAGCAAATTTTTTTTTTGGACTTAATCATTTTTCCGGCGTTTATCAGACTTTCAGATAGGGGAAATGTCAGTGAGCATTCCGATTTCAGTTCCAGAGCGATTCGCCCAATGAGTCCTTGATATTTAGTCGTTTTCAGCCAATATTTTGGATTTTTGAAAATTTCACTTTTTTGTGAAAATATCGACTAAATGAGGGAATAATATGTGTGAGGGTACCCCAGGAGAGTTCCAAATGTGTGTGGGTAGAATATATATCCCACGGGGGTAAAATTGTAAAACATTGAATAAATTTTTTTTTTTGGACTTAGTCATTTTTCCGGCGTTTATCAGACTTTCAGATAGGGGAAATGTCAGTGAGCGTTCCGATTCAGTTCCAGAGCGATTCGCCCAATGAGTCCTTGATATTTAGTCGTTTTCAGCCAATTTTCTGAATTTTTGAAAATTTCACTTTTTTGTGAAAATATCCACTAAATGAGGGAATAATATGTGTGAGGGTTCCCGAGGAGTGTTCCAAGTGTGTGTGGGTAGAATATATATCCCACGGGGGTAAAATTGAAAAAAGTTGAACAAATTTTTTTTTTTGGACTTAGTCATTTTTCCGGCGTTTATCAGACTTTCAGATAGGGGAAATGTCAGTGAGCATTCCGATTTCAGTTCCAGAGCGATTCGCCCAATGAGTCCTTGATATTTAGTCGTTTTCAGCCAATTTTCGGGATTTTTGAAAATTTCACTTTTTTGTGAAAATATCCACTAAATGAGGGAATAATATGTGTGAGGGGATCCCAGGAGAGTTCCAAATGTGTGTGGGTAGAATATATATCCCATGGGGGTAAAATTGAAAAAAGTTTAAAAAAAATTTTTTTTGGACTTATTCATTTTTCCGGTGTTTATCAGACTTTCAGATAGGGGAAATGTCAGTGAGCGTTCCGATTTCAGTTCCAGAGCGATTCGCCCAATGAGTCCTTGATATTTTGTCGTTTTCAGCCAATATTTTGGATTTTTGAAAATTTCACTTTTTTGTGAAAATATCCACTAAATGAGGGAATAATATGTGTGAGGGTACCCCAGGAGAGTTTCAAATGTGTGTGGGTAGAATATATATCCCACGGGGGTAAAATTGAAAAAAGTTGAGCAAATTTTTTTTTTGGACTTAGTCATTTTTCCGGCGTTTATCAGACTTTCAGATAGGGGAAATGTCAGTGAGCATTCCGATTTCAGTTCCAGAGCGATTCGCCCAATGAGTCCTTGATATTTAGTCGTTTTCAGAAAATATATTGGATTTTTGAAAATTTCACTTTTTTGTGAAAATATCCACTAAATGAGGGAATAATATGTGTGAGGGTACCCCAGGAGAATTCCAAATGTGTGTGGGTAGAATATATATCCCACGGGGGTAAAATTGAAAAAAGTTGAACAAATTTTTTTTTTTGGACTTAGTCATTTTTCCGGCGTTTATCAGACTTTCAGATAGGGGAAATGTCAGTGAGCGTTCCGATTTCAGTTCCAGAGCGATTCGCCCAATGAGTCCTTGATATTTAGTCGTTTTCAGCCAATTTTCTGGATTTTTGAAAATTTCACTTTTTTGTGAAAATATCGACTAAATGAGGGAATAATATGTGTGAGGGTACCCCAGGAGAGTTCCAAATGTGTGTGGGTAGAATATATATCCCACGGGGGTAAAATTGTAAAACGTTGAATAAATTTTTTTTTTTGGACTTAGTCATTTTTCCGGCGTTTATCAGACTTTCAGATAGGGGAAATGTCAGTGAGCGTTCCGATTCAGTTCCAGAGCGATTCGCCCAATGAGTCCTTGATATTTAGTCGTTTTCAGCCAATTTTCTGAATTTTTGAAAATTTCACTTTTTTGTGAAAATATCCACTAAATGAGGGAATAATATGTGTGAGGGTTCCCGAGGAGTGTTCCAAGTGTGTGTGGGTAGAATATATATCCCACGGGGGTAAAATTGAAAAAAGTTGAACAAATTTTTTTTTTTGGACTTCGTCATTTTTCCGGCGTTTATCAGACTTTCAGATAGGGGAAATGTCAGTGAGCGTTCCGATTTCAGTTCCAGAGCGATTCGCCCAATAAGTCCTTGATATTTTGTCGTTTTCAGCCAATATTTTGGATTTTTGAAAATTTCACTTTTTTGTGAAAATATCCACTAAATGAGGGAATAATATGTGTGAGGGTACCCCAGGAGAGTTTCAAATGTGTGTGGGTAGAATATATATCCCACGGGGGTAAAATTGAAAAAAGTTGAGCAAATTTTTTTTTTGGACTTAGTCATTTTTCCGGCGTTTATCAGACTTTCAGATAGGGGAAATGTCAGTGAGCATTCCGATTTCAGTTCCAGAGCGATTCGCCCAATGAGTCCTTGATATTTAGTCGTTTTCAGAAAATATATTGGATTTTTGAAAATTTCACTTTTTTGTGAAAATATCCACTAAATGAGGGAATAATATGTGTGAGGGTACCCCAGGAGAATTCCAAATGTGTGTGGGTAGAATATATATCCCACGGGGGTAAAATTGAAAAAAGTTGAACAAATTTTTTTTTTTGGACTTAGTCATTTTTCCGGCGTTTATCAGACTTTCAGATAGGGGAAATGTCAGTGAGCGTTCCGATTTCAGTTCCAGAGCGATTCGCCCAATGAGTCCTTGATATTTAGTCGTTTTCAGCCAATTTTCTGGATTTTTGAAAATTTCACTTTTTTGTGAAAATATCGACTAAATGAGGGAATAATATGTGTGAGGGTACCCCAGGAGAGTTCCAAATGTGTGTGGGTAGAATATATATCCCACGGGGGTAAAATTGTAAAACGTTGAATAAATTTTTTTTTTTGGACTTAGTCATTTTTCCGGCGTTTATCAGACTTTCAGATAGGGGAAATGTCAGTGAGCGTTCCGATTCAGTTCCAGAGCGATTCGCCCAATGAGTCCTTGATATTTAGTCGTTTTCAGCCAATTTTCTGAATTTTTGAAAATTTCACTTTTTTGTGAAAATATCCACTAAATGAGGGAATAATATGTGTGAGGGTTCCCGAGGAGTGTTCCAAGTGTGTGTGGGTAGAATATATATCCCACGGGGGTAAAATTGAAAAAAGTTGAACAAATTTTTTTTTTTGGACTTAGTCATTTTTCCGGCGTTTATCAGACTTTCAGATAGGGGAAATGTCAGTGAGCGTTCCGATTTCAGTTCCAGAGCGATTCGCCCAATGAGTCCTTGATATTTAGTCGTTTTCAGCCAATTTTCGGGATTTTTGAAAATTTCACTTTTTTGTGAAAATATCCACTAAATGAGGGAATAATATGTGTGAGGGGATCCCAGGAGAGTTCCAAATGTTTGTGGGTAGAATATATATCCCATGGGGGTAAAATTGAAAAAAGTTTAAAAAAAATTTTTTTTGGACTTATTCATTTTTCCGGCGTTTATCAGACTTTCAGATAGGGGAAATGTCAGTGAGCGTTCCGATTTCAGTTCCAGAGCGATTCGCCCAATGAGTCCTTGATATTTTGTCGTTTTCAGCCAATATTTTGGATTTTTGAAAATTTCACTTTTTTGTGAAAATATCCACTAAATGAGGGAATAATATGTGTGAGGGTACCCCAGGAGAGTTTCAAATGTGTGTGGGTAGAATATATATCCCACGGGGGTAAAATTGAAAAAAGTTGAGCAAATTTTTTTTTTGGACTTAGTCATTTTTCCGGCGTTTATCAGACTTTCAGATAGGGGAAATGTCAGAGAGCATTCCGATTTCAGTTCCAGAGCGATTCGCCCAATGAGTCCTTGATATTTAGTCGTTTTCAGAAAATATATTGGATTTTTGAAAATTTCACTTTTTTGTGAAAATATCCACTAAATGAGGGAATAATATGTGTGAGGGTACCCCAGGAGAATTCCAAATGTGTGTGGGTAGAATATATATCCCACGGGGGTAAAATTGAAAAAAGTTGAACAAATTTTTTTTTTTTGACTTAGTCATTTTTCCGGCGTTTATCAGACTTTCAGATAGGGGAAATGTCAGTGAGCGTTCCGATTTCAGTTCCAGAGCGATTCGCCCAATGAGTCCTTGATATTTAGTCGTTTTCAGCCAATTTTCTGGATTTTTGAAAATTTCACTTTTTTGTGAAAATATCGACTAAATGAGGGAATAATATGTGTGAGGGTACCCCTGGAGAGTTCCAAATGTGTGTGGGTAGAATATATATCCCACGGGGGTAAAATTGTAAAACGTTGAATAAATTTTTTTTTTTGGACTTAGTCATTTTTCCGGCGTTTATCAGACTTTCAGATAGGGGAAATGTCAGTGAGCGTTCCGATTCAGTTCCAGAGCGATTCGCCCAATGAGTCCTTGATATTTAGTCGTTTTCAGCCAATTTTCTGAATTTTTGAAAATTTCACTTTTTTGTGAAAATATCCACTAAATGAGGGAATAATATGTGTGAGGGTTCCCGAGGAGTGTTCCAAGTGTGTGTGGGTAGAATATATATCCCACGGGGGTAAAATTGAAAAAAGTTGAACAAATTTTTTTTTTTTGGATTTAGACATTTTTCCGGCGTTTATCAGACTTTCAGATAGGGGAAATGTCAGTGAGCGTTCCGATTTCAGTTCCAGAGCGATTCGCCCAATGAGTCCTTGATATTTAGTAGTTTTCAGCCAATTTTCGGGATTTTTGAAAATTTCACTTTTTTGTGAAAATATCCACTAAATGAGGGAATAATATGTGTGAGGGGATCCCAGGAGAGTTCCAAATGTGTGTGGGTAGAATATATATCCCATGGGGGTAAAATTGAAAAAAGTTTAAAAAAAATTTTTTTTGGACTTATTCATTTTTCCGGCGTTTATCAGACTTTCAGATAGGGGAAATGTCAGTGAGCGTTCCGATTTCAGTTCCAGAGCGATTCGCCCAATGAGTCCTTGATATTTTGTCGTTTTCAGCCAATATTTTGGATTTTTGAAAATTTCACTTTTTTGTGAAAATATCCACTAAATGAGGGAATAATATGTGTGAGGGTACCCCAGGAGAGTTTCAAATGTGTGTGGGTAGAATATATATCCCACGGGGGTAAAATTGAAAAAAGTTGAGCAAATTTTTTTTTTGGACTTAGTCATTTTTCCGGCGTTTATCAGACTTTCAGATAGGGGAAATGTCAGAGAGCATTCCGATTTCAGTTCCAGAGCGATTCGCCCAATGAGTCCTTGATATTTAGTCGTTTTCAGAAAATATATTGGATTTTTGAAAATTTCACTTTTTTGTGAAAATATCCACTAAATGAGGGAATAATATGTGTGAGGGTACCCCAGGAGAATTCCAAATGTGTGTGGGTAGAATATATATCCCACGGGGGTAAAATTGAAAAAAGTTGAACAAATTTTTTTTTTTTGACTTAGTCATTTTTCCGGCGTTTATCAGACTTTCAGATAGGGGAAATGTCAGTGAGCGTTCCGATTTCAGTTCCAGAGCGATTCGCCCAATGAGTCCTTGATATTTAGTCGTTTTCAGCCAATTTTCTGGATTTTTGAAAATTTCACTTTTTTGTGAAAATATCGACTAAATGAGGGAATAATATGTGTGAGGGTACCCCAGGAGAGTTCCAAATGTGTGTGGGTAGAATATATATCCCACGGGGGTAAAATTGTAAAACGTTGAATAAATTTTTTTTTTTGGACTTAGTCATTTTTCCGGCGTTTATCAGACTTTCAGATAGGGGAAATGTCAGTGAGCGTTCCGATTCAGTTCCAGAGCGATTCGCCCAATGAGTCCTTGATATTTAGTCGTTTTCAGCCAATTTTCTGAATTTTTGAAAATTTCACTTTTTTGTGAAAATATCCACTAAATGAGGGAATAATATGTGTGAGGGTTCCCGAGGAGTGTTCCAAGTGTGTGTGGGTAGAATATATATCCCACGGGGGTAAAATTGAAAAAAGTTGAACAAATTTTTTTTTTTGGACTTAGTCATTTTTCCGGCGTTTATCAGACTTTCAGATAGGGGAAATGTCAGTGAGCGTTCCGATTTCAGTGCCAGAGCGATTCGCCCAATGAGTCCTTGATATTTAGTCGTTTTCAGCCAATTTTCTGGATTTTTGAAAATTTCACTTTTTTGTGAAAATATCCACTAAATGAGGGAATAATATGTGTGAGGGGATCCCAGGAGAGTTCCAAATGTGTGTGGGTAGAATATATATCCCATGGGGGTAAAATTGAAAAAAGTTGAAAAAAAATTTTTTTTGGACTTATTCATTTTTCCGGCGTTTATCAGACTTTCAGATAGGGGAAATGTCAGTGAGCGCTCCGATTTCAGTTCCAGAGCGATTCGCCCAATGAGTCCTTGATATTTTGTCATTTTCAGCCAATATTTTGGATTTTTGAAAATTTCACTTTTTTGTGAAAATATCCACTAAATGAGGGAATAATATGTGTGAGGGTACCCCAGGAGAGTTTCAAATGTGTGTGGGTAGAATATATATCCCACGGGGGTAAAATTGAAAAAAGTTTAGCAAATTTGTTTTTTGGACTTAGTCATTTTTCCGGCGTTTATCAGACTTTCAGATAGGGGAAATGTCAGTGAGCATTCCGATTTCAGTTCCAGAGCGATTCGCCCAATGAGTCCTTGATATTTAGTCGTTTTCAGCCAATTTTCTGGATTTTTGAAAATTTCACTTTTTTGTGAAAATATCCACTAAATGAGGGAATAATATGTGTGAGGGTACCCGAGGAGAGTTCCAAATGTGTGTGGGTAGAATATATATCCCACGGGGGTAAAATTGAAAAAAGTTGAACAAATTTTTTTTTTTGGACTTAGTCATTTTTCCGGCGTTTATCAGACTTTCAGATAGGGGAAATGTCAGTGAGCGTTCCGATTTCAGTTCCAGAGCGATTCGCCCAATGAGTAGAGATGAGCGTTGTTCTACTTGAACTGTTCGCCAATCTCAAATTCGAGCTGTTTTGGGCGGTGTTCGAGCCGTTCGGCGAACACGAACAATTTGAGAAAAATTCGGCTGTTCGAGGTTATGTTCGATAACTGTTCGTGCACCAAAATCATAACTGGATTTTTTCTCAGTAATGATGAAAATTAATGTTAATACGCAGTTTGAGTGTACAGCGGGGTGGGGGGAGGGGCAGGGGATGGATCTCTGCAGGAACAATGAAGATCTCCATTTTTTTTTCTCTTTCCCGCATTTACAGTGGGGAGGTGCAATCTGTCAGCCTATCAGCGCACACACCGAGCGAAGTGCTTTTTTTCACACAAGCAAGGGCATGTGTCATTGGCTGTGTATGTCACATGTCCTTGCCCTATAAGACCAAGCCATTTTCCCCGTCGCCACCATTTTATCACTGCTGCAGCTGCGTGTTAGACGGCACCGCTGTTGCTGTGTGCGCTATACCTTGTTAATTTCAAGCCAATTTTCGCACAAATCTACAGATAGCTTGGGAGTAGGGAATAGTTGTGATTGCAGTCCTTTTAAGGACTAGGTTACAGCATTTCCTACGACTTTTATCAGGCAGGTCTGTGCTCTTATATAGATAGATTGTGGGAGTAAAGACTAATTGTAATTGGAGTCCTTTTCAGGACTAGGTTACATCAGTTCCTATCAGTTTTTGCCAGGCAGGTCTGTGCCAGTGCTGTGCAAGTTTTTTTCACAGCATTTGGCTGAATCTAGCAAAGCTAATCCTTTTTGGCCTATTGCAGAGTGTGTTAGTCAGTGGAGTAGCCTATCTGTGTTGCAAGATATACCACCTGTGTATAGAATACCAATTTTTTTACTGCACCTAGTGAAGTAAAATCTTTTGGGCATAGCATCATTCTATTAGTCCATCTATACTGACCTCCATCAGGTTGCAAATTGAATATAATTTTTTTTCTGCATCTAGCTCTGAAAAAATATTGGGCTTCTAGCTGTGTGTGGGACTTGTTGTATTAGTCCATCTATACTGACCTCCATCAGGTTGCAAACTGAATATATTTTTTTCTGCATCTACCTCTGAAAAAATATTGGGCTTCTAGCTGTGTGTGGGACTTGTTCTATTAATCCATCTATGCAGACCTCCATCAGGTTGCAAACTGAATATATTTTTTTCTGCATCTACCTCTGAAAAAATATTGGGCTTCTAGCTGTGTGTGGGACTTGTTGTATTAGTCCATCTATACTGACCTCCATCAGGTTGCAAACTGAATATATTTTTTTCTGCATCTACCTCTGAAAAAATATTGGGCTTCTAGCTGTGTGTGGGACTTGTTCTATTAATCCATCTATACAGACCTCCATCAGGTTGCAAACTGAATATATTTTTTTCTGCATCTAGCTCTCAAAAAATATTTGGCCTTCTAGCAGTGTGTGGGACTTTCTCTATTAGTCCATCTATACTGACCTCCATCAGGTTGCAAACTGAATATATTTTTTTTCTGCATCTACCTCTGAAAAAATATTGGGCTTGTAGCTGTGTGTGGGACTTGTTCTATTAATCCATCTATACAGACCTCCATCAGGTTGCAAACTGAATAAATTTTTTTTCTGCATCTACCTCTGAAAAAATATTTGGTCTTCTAGCTGTGTGTGGGACTTGTTCTATTAGTCCATCTATACTGACCTCCATCAGGTTGCAAATTGAATATAATTTTTTTCTGCATCTAACCCAGCCAATAGTTTTGGCCTAATACCACAGTTTGGCCACTCAGCTCTGCTCGGTTCCCATCCATTGTTTTTTTGTGCAAACAACTCCAGAGTTGTGAATTAGTTAACCACCAAAATGAGTGGAAAAAGGCCTGCTGCTGGTGGAAAGGGGAATAGGCGTGTTGGGAAGGGGAAAAAAGGTTGTGTCCGTGGGGTAGGTGTTAAAGCAACAGTAACATCTGCAGAAGAAAGACCATCTTCCAGCCAAACTAAAATGTCTACTTCTTTTAGCGGACAATGTGATAAGATCCCTTTCTTACGGCCACGCCAATCGCTACAAATTCCAGATGAGGCACAAAAACAGCAGGTGCTTCAACGGATATCAAGTGCTCCTTTAAGTGGGCTCTCCTCCACATCAACTTCAACATCTCAAATACTCCAGTCCTCAAAGGTGTCACCCCAATCGCACTTGCTTCCTCACAGCTCCCAAATCTCCAGCTGCCCGTCTGAGTATGAGGTAGAACAGATGGTTGAGTCTGCAGAGCTGTTTACTCATACTATAGCCTGGGAATCAGAGGTCGACTCCAGCGCTTCTGTGAATCCAGACGAGGAAATGATCTGCACTGATGCCCAGAATCTTTATGAGTCGGATCCAGGACCAGACGCAGAAGGTTCTGACCATAATGTAGATCCTCATTCCCAAACTGTAACTCCTGTTGGTGGAGACAATGAGGAAGACGATGATAAGACTCAAATACCTGATTGGAGCGACAACTTTAGTTTTTTGTCAGGGCAGGAACAGGTTGGCTCTGAGGACGACGGGTGTGATAACGCACAGGGTGATGATGATGAGGTTGGAGATCCCACTTACTGTCAACCCACAGTCAGCCAAGAGATGAGGTCAGCAGAGGAGGTGGAGGAAGATGCTAGTGACGACGAGGTCAGGTTGCGCCTTCCTGGACAGAGACGTAGTACTGGAAGCACGTCAACAACTGCATCCTCAAACACAACTCTGCCTCTCACCACAAGTCGTGGTGGCTCTTCAGGTCGCATGGGTGCTAAGCCTTGCATAGCCTGGGCATTTTTTCAGATCGATAAAGATGACCCAACTCGTGTTATCTGTAACATTTGTCAGCAAAAGCTAAGTAGAGGCCAAAAAAATACATAGTTTGAGTACTTCATGCAAGAACCGGCACATGGACATGAAGCATAAGTTGCAGTGGGAAGCTCAGTGTGCTACAATGCGGCCTAGCCGGCCGGGCCAACCACCTTCTGCCATATCTTGTGCATCCGCTGCCTCTTCATCCTCTGTGACTGGGGGGACAGCAGTCACACCTGTTTTGGGGCGCAGACCTGCCACCTCTTTACCCGCAACAGCCAGCGTGATTGGCAGGTCATCATTTTCTTTGGAGGTGGTAATACCAGCTGGTGTTGAGTGCTGTCCGACATCGATAGCACCACCTTTGGATCAAGGCAACCTAACATGTCCGCCTGCATCTTCCTCACAGACCGGCAGTTTGCCGGGGACACCCTTATCAACCCCGTCTAAGCACAATAGCCAGCCCTCGGTCCCTCAGATGTGGACAAGTAAAAGACCATTTCCTCCTAGCCATAAGAAAGCTAAGAGGTTGAATTTCACCATCTGCAAGCTCTTGGCTACAGAAATGCTGCCTTTCCGCCTGGTGGACACAGAGGATTTTCGAGAACTTATGTCCGTCGCAGTGCCCCAGTACCAGATGCCCAGTCGGCACTACTTCTCAAAGAAAGGTGTGCCTGCGCTCCACCAGCATGTCGCACACAACATCACCGCTTCTTTGAGAAACTCTGTGTGTGACAGGGTGCATTTCACCACAGACACTTGGACGAGTAGGCATGGACAGGGGCGTTACATATCGCTGACTGGGCACTGGGTAACTATGGTGACAGCAGGACAAGGGGCTGCTGTCCAAGTCTTGCCGTCCCCACGAGTTGTGCGTCAATCCTCATTATGTCAAAGTTCCTCCACTGCTTCTGCCTCCTCAACCTCCTCTCGGTCTTCCACCTGCACCCAAAGCCTGTCTGGTCATGCCACAAGCTTTCTAACTGCGCAGAAGGGATCCTGCACACCTCCTTACTATGCTGGCAGTAGGGCTCAACGTCATCAGGCGGTTTTTACATTGAAATGTCTGGGAAATGTGAGTCACACAGCTGAGGAGTTGTGGTCAGCTCTGAAGAACCAATTTCATGAATGGTTGTCTCCACTGGACCTGAAACTAGGGAAGGCCGTGTGCGACAATGCTGCAAACCTGGGTGCGGCCCTTCGCCGGGGCAATGTCACACACGTGCCTTGTATGGCTCACGTGTTGAACCTGGTTGTCCAGCAATTTTTAGCCCACTATCCCAGACTAGATGGCCTTCTGCAGAGGGCACGGTCGCTGTGTACTCACTTCCGCCGTTCGCATCCCGCAGCTCAGCGACTTACATCTCTACAGAAGTCGTTGGGCCTGCCACTTCACCGGCTAAAATGCGATGTGCCTACCCGGTGGAATTCAACTCTGCACATGTTGCAGCGACTGTGGCAGCACCGACAAGCCCTGGTGCAATACGTTCTGACGTATAGCCTGGGCCAACGAGATCCAGAGGTGGGGCAAATCACGCTGGAGGAGTGGTCTCAGATCAGGGACCTATGCACCCTTCTGCACAGTTTTGAAATGGCGACGAAGATGTTTAGTGCTGACGATGCCATTATCAGCATGACTATTCCGGTGATTTACATGCTGGAGCACATGTTAAACAGAATTCGGAGTCAGGTGGTGGCACAAGAGGAGGTGGAGGAAGCAGAGGAGGAGGAGTTGTATGCGGAAGGGCTAACATCTGCAAGGTCCAGACGGTCGGCAGCACCAAGGCGGCAGGCATGTGAGGGTGGGGGAGATGGTTTTACCAGGGCGCATGGTAGCAGCCAAACTAGTGAGGAAGGTGCAGGAGCCCAGGAAGAAGTGGAGGACGAACTGATGGAAGACTCATCAGATGAGGGAGACCTTGATCACATTTCTGTTGTGCGAGGTTGGGGGGAGAGGACAGAGGAAGGAAGCATGATTGTTACCTCGCCACCAACACAACAGGGACTTGGTGCTCCTGGATGCGCAACATACATGAGTGCCTTCTTGCTGCACTACCTGCAACATGACCCTCGAATTGTGAGAATTAGAAATAATCCTGACTACTGGGTTGCCACACTGTTAGATCCCCGGTACAAAAGTAAATTTGCAGAAATTATTCCTGCCATAGAAAGGGATGCACGCATGCAGGAGTATCAGCAGAGACTGTTGCAGAATCTTACATGTGCTTTTCCACAAAATACCAGTGGTGCACGTAGTGAATCTCACAGTTCCAACTTGCCAACCGTGGGACCGTCAAGTGTTCAGCACTCAAACCGTAACAGAACCACAGTATCTGCTGGTAACATCAATTTTGCGGAATCATTTCACCACTTTTTTAGCCCATCCTTTGCAAGGCCACAGGAGACAAGAAGTCTGACACATAGTCAACGCCTAGAGACGATGGTACAGGAGTATCTCCAAGTAAACATTGAAGCCATGACTGTGTCACTGGACCCTTGCTCTTTTTGGGCTTCCAATCTGGATAAATGGCCGGAGCTAGCCACTTACGCCTTGGAGATCTTGTCATGCCCCGCAGCCTGCGTTCTGTCTGAACGTGTGTTCAGCGCTGCTGGTGGTGTGCTGACAGATAAGCGCACGCGGCTCTGCACTGATAATGTAGACAGACTCACGTTCATAAAGATGAACAAATCATGGATCCGAAACGACTTTTCTACCCCTGTGTCATCCTGGGGAGAGTAAAAGCTTGATGATTGGTTAAAATCACCCTACCAACCGTTTTAAGCATTCAAATTACTAATCATGTTTATCTGTATCTTGGCTGGAAAATAATTTGGGCTTTGTAGCAGTGTGCAGCACTGATTCTATTAGGCCATCTATAATAAGCTCCACCAGATTTAAAATTACTAATCATGTTTATCTGTATCTTGACTGGAAAATAATTTGGGCTTTGTAGCAGTGTGCAGCACTGATCCTATTAGGCCATCTATACTAAAGCTTCACCAGATTTAAAATTAATAATAATTTTTAGCTGCATCTAGCCCGGAAAATAATTTTGGGGCTCCGAGATGCGCAAGACACATAAGTGCCTTCTTGCTGCACTACCTGCAGCATGACCCTCATATTGTCAGAATTCGAAGTAATCATGACTACTGGGTTGCCACACTCTTAGATCTCCCAAACTTTTCGATCAACCTTTTCATTTTAATAAAGACCAAAAAAATGGTCATTTTTGAAATTATAAGCATTAGCAGGTTGTTAGAAACTGAAATCAAACAGTTTTCAACTCAAAACTTTATTCTAGGTGATGTTACATTTTCACATAGGACCCCTTGTTCGAAAGGAGCTTCTGAACTCTCTCGTCCATTGAATTTGTCAGGTTTTGGATGGTTTCTGCTTCAATTGTTTTGCATGAGGACAGAATACCCTCCCAGAGCTGTTGCTTAGATGTGAACTGCCTCCCGCCATCATAGACACTCCTTTTAATGATGCTCCAAAGGTTCTGAATGGGGTAGAGGTCAGGGGAGCATGGGGGTCACACCATAAGTTTGTCCCCTTTTATGCCCATATCAGCCAGAGATGCAGATGTTTTATGTGCAGCATGAGATGGTGCATTATCATGCAAAAAAATGATCTTGCTGTGAAATACACGGTTCTTCTTCTTGAACCATGGCAGGAAGTGCTGTTTGAGAAAATCCACATACATTATGGAGTTCATCTTTAGCGTCTTCAGGGATCCTAAAGGGGCCGACAATCTCTCTCCCCATGATTCCAGCCCAAAACATTACTCCACCTCCTCCTTGTTGGCGCTGTAGCCGTGTTTGCGTGAGGTGTCCATCAACCAGCCATCCTCCACTCCATCCATCTGGACCATCGAGCGCTGCACGGCACTCATCCGTGAACAAAACAGTTTTGAAATCAGTCTTCATGTAATGTTTGGCCCACTGGAGCCGTTTCTGCTTGTGTGAAGTGGATAGAGGAGGTCGACAGGATGGCGTATGCACAGCTGCAAACCTCTGAAGGATCCTGCATCTTGTTGTTCGGGGGACGTTGGAGGAACCAGCAGCTTCAAAAACTTGTCTGCTGCTATGACAAGGCTTTTTTGCCGCTGCTCTTTCAAACTGACGTAATTGCCTGTAGGAAAGAGTCCTCAATTTGCCCTTATCAGCACGCACATGTGTGTACTGTGAATCAGCTACATACTTCTTGATTGCCAAGACACTTCATCCTGATCATCGCACAATGTTGATTGTAGTCATGCCTTGACCTGAACACTCCACAATTTGTTGCTTCTCAGCAGCCGACACATCCTTTTTCTTTCCCATTTTGGCAGAAAATGTAGGCTGCTTAATAATGTGAGACAGCCTTCTTAAGTAGTCTTGCCTTTCATTGGACACACCTGCCAAACTAATTAGCACAGGTGTCTGCAATTGCTTACAGTGATATAAAGAGCCCTGACACACATCACCATCAATGAGTTTAACTGACAAACAAACAAATTCTTCCCTTATCACTCCTAAACACTTTTTGCATAATAATTTGGAACACAGTGTACATGTGCTTTTCCACAAAACACCAGTGGTTCACGTAGTGAATCTTACAGTTCTAACTTGCCAACCGTGGTCTGTATGGAGTTGTTCAATAAAGGGCCCAAAACTAAGATAACATAGATGGGAGAGGTCTCTATGAATAGGAATTCCTAAGTATTTGATACCCTGTGAGGGCCAGGCAAAGGGAAAGTTGGACTGGATGGAATCCTATATGGATTTGGGGAGGGAGACATCGAGGGCCTCAGACTTCGCTGCATTGATTTTAAAATTTGACCATGTAACAAAGTGATCTATTTCAGCCATAATAGCATGGATGGATATATGTGATTGAGTGATATATACTAGGACATCATCAGCAAATAGAGAGCACTTGTACTCGGTGCCTCCCACCTCAATCCACCTAATATTGGGGTTATGGCGAATTGATGAGAGCAGGTGCTCCGTCACTAGGATGTATAAGAGAGGGGACAGAGAACATCCCTGCCTTGTCCCATTGGTGATTGTGAAAGGTGATGAAAATGTTCTGACGCGCCCCATGGGCCTTGGGACACCCGGAGCCGGACCCTTTTTGGTGGATGCTGGTGGTTGTAGTCTCCGTGGCGGCGACCCGGTTCCGTGGCTCAGGGCGGTCAAACCAGTGGCGGAACTATTTATGTGGTTTTGATGTTTAAATGTCCGACTACGCCACCCGTGGATTGCGGTCAGAGTGAACCGCCGCTCCAGGGCAGACCGCTGAGGCTGGTGTTGTGGGTGCAGCAGAGCGTAGCATAACTCCCCACGGGAGGAGTATAGCCTCAGGGCAGTGTATGCGGAGGATGGGGGTGATGGTGCAAGGCAGCAGCAGTAACGACACGGAGTCAGTGATGCAGTCCATGGCCTTTACTCACAGTTCTTATTATCCAGACCACGTCTGCAGGTAACGGCTGCCCACGTTGTACTGTGCTCACCAGGTGAGGGGCTCAGACAACTCCCAGATAACTTTGGAGCGCTTCACAGGACCCCCTTTGTGTGTCCTTTGTCTGGCCTTTCTTACCAACCCTTCTGTCCGGCTGCCTCGGGCCTCCTCTTGGTAAACTTGGCGCCAGTTTCCCTGACCCTATGTGGTGCCTTCCTAGCGGGTGTAGCGAGGGGCTGCGCCACATAAAATGTCACAGCCTCCTGTTTCTAGCTGAGGGTCGTTTCCTGCCTCCACTAGTTTCGGGGACCGGTCTCCCCCTTTGGCCTGACCCCTCCACGCAGGTGGATTCGGGCGTGCGGTGGCGACTCGCCCGTCCGCACCCCTGTTATCCCTTCGTTCCTCGTTCCTGGAGCCTTCTCCGCTCCTCTTCCTTCCTTCTCCCTCTTCCAGGCCTGGGCCTCTGTTACTAGGCCCGCCTCCGGAGCAGAGCACATGCAGAGCCCCTGCTCCCTGCCACTTCTGCTCAGACTTCTCTGCACTGAACTAAGATGGTGCCCACCTTTTATACTCCCTTCTCAATGCACCCAGGAACTGCTTCCTCCCTGCTCCTGCACTACAGGGTTCCCCTTCCTCAGTGTTCCCTCCCCCCACTCCAGCCAGGGACAGGGACTGTCGTGCCCATCTCAGGGGCATATTGGTCGCCCTGCCCCACGGCAATGTGGTGTAATGCATGCAGGTGTCGGGTCCTGATCCACACTACATCCTTACCTGAGAGTGAGATATCACACCTCTGGGTGAGGTGCAATACCTCTGTAGCAACCGAGCCCTCAGGGTGCTACAGTTCCATTTATCTTCAGCCTAGGTGACGAATTGCGATACAGGGCCGTGATTTTGGCTATAAAAGGGTCCCCTAGACCCCTACCCCAAGCTTTTAAGAGAATCATATATGGCGTGCCAGGAGACTCTATGGAATGCTTTCTCAGCATCCAACGAGAGTATCTAATTACAAATTTTTAACTGCATCTAGCCCAGGAAATACTTTGTGCCTAGTAGCAGTGTCTGCTAGTCAGCGGATTATCCCGGCTGTTAAGCAAGCTACACCACCTGTAGTTTGGACACTTAATTTTTTCAAAGGAAATGCTTCGGGACCACGGGATACTCAGTGAAGAGCATCAGGAGGCACCCCAAGGCATAGGGGCTGGGACTGGCAGTAGGATGCCTTGCGGTGGACAGCCGAGCTCGATCCTTATAAAAGCTTTTTAACTGCAGCAGCTTTAGTGGACGCTACTGGAGCTGGAATTACGCGGCTGCTGGCATGAGACTTGCCCTCCAATAGATCCTTGTAAATGGATTTAAAGTGTATTCATTCAAATTAGAGAGACAATTTAAATTAAAAAGCTTAGAGCTGCCTCCACCACAGGGGGGCTCGCTCGACCCACCAGCGGACAGGCACCAGTATTGGGAGAGGGGGGCTGGCCGTCAGGGTTCACCGCGGCTCTGGCACAAACCCGGCGACGCGGAGGTGGCACGGGCAGGAGCGGACTGAACGTGTCGGCTTCTCACTTTTTGGATTTTAGAAGGGCATGACATGCCTATATCTGTGTCTCCCCCTCCTTTTACTCCTCCACCTCTTTTCTTTTCGCATGACTAAATGTACTTGTCACTTTTCCATGTGTTAGTTGTGTCTTCTGAGCAGTTTGTCAGCTTTTGGACACCTTTGAAGGTGTTTTCTATGTGTTTCTATGTGTTTTTGTTTGCCTGCCATTGGTTTTAACGGTGTTCGAAGGTGTTCGACGAACAGTTCGACGAACAGTTCGGCGAACACACGGGTGTTCGACGAACCAAACCGAACTCGAACACTACGGGGGTGGCTCAACACTACCAATGAGTCCTTGATATTTAGTCGTTTTCAGCCAATTTTCTGGATTTTTGAAAATGTCACTTTTTTGTGAAAATATCCACTAAATGAGGGAATAATATGTGTGAGGGGATCCCAGGAGAGTTCCAAATGTGTGTGGGTAGAATATATATCCCACGGGGGTAAAATTGAAAAAAGTTGAAAAAAAAATTTTTTTGGACTTAGTAATTTTTCCGGCGTTTATCAGACTTTCAGATAGGGGAAATGTCAGTGAGCGTTCCGATTTCAGTTCCAGAGCGATTCGCCCAATGAGTCCTTGATATTTAGTCGTTTTCAGCCAAAATTTAGGATTTTTGAAAATTTCACTTTTTTGTGAAAATATCCACTAAATGAGGGAATAATATGTGTGAGGGGATCCCAGGAGAGTTAAAAATGTGTGTGGGTAGAATATATATCCCACGGGGGTAAAATTTAAAAAAGTTGAAAAAAAAATTTTTTTGGACTTAGTCATTTTTCCGGCGTTTATCAGACTTTCAGATAGGGGAAATGTCAGTGAGCGTTCCGATTTCAGTTCCAGAGCGATTCGCCCAATGAGTCCTTGATATTTAGTCGTTTTCAGCCAATTTTTTGGATTTTTGAAAATTTCACTTTTTTGTGAAAATATCCACTAAACGAGGGAATAATATGTGTGAGGGTACCCGAGGAGAGTTCCAAATGTGTGTGGGTAGAATATATATCCCACGGGGGTAAAATTGAAAAAAGTTGAACAAATTTTTTATTTTGGACTTAGTCATTTTTCCGGCGTTTATCAGACTTTCAGATAGGGGAAATGTCAGTGAGCGTTCCGTTTTCAGCTCCAGAGCGATTCGCCCAATGAGTCCTTGATATTTAGTCGTTTTCAGCCAATTTTCTGGATTTTTGAAAATTTCACTTTTTTGTGAAAATATCCACTAAATGAGGGAATAATATGTGTGAGGGTACCCCAGGAGAGTTCCAAATGTGTGTGGGTAGAAAATATATCCCACGGGGGTAAAATTAAAAAAAAGTTGAACAAATTTTTTTTTGGACTTAGTCATTTTTCCGGCGTTTATCAGACTTTCAGATAGGGGAAATGTCAGTGAGCGTTCCGATTTCAGTTCCAGAGCGATTCGCCCAATGAGTCCTTGATATTTAGTCGTTTTCAGCCAATTTTCTGGATTTTTGAAAATTTCACTTTTTTGTGAAAATATCCACTAAATGAGGGAATAATATGTGTGAGGGTACCCGAGGAGAGTTCCAAATGTGTGTGGGTAGAATATATATCCCACGGGGGTAAAATTAAAAAAAAGTTGAACAAATTTTTTTTTTGGACTTAGTAATTTTTCCGGCGTTTATCAGACTTTCAGATAGGGGATATGTCAGTGAGCGTTCCTATTTCAGTTCCAGAGCGATTCGCCCAATGAGTCCTTGATATTTAGTCGTTTTCAGCCAATTTTCTGGATTTTTGAAAATTTCACTTTTTTGTGAAAATATCCACTAAATGAGGGAATAATATGTGTGAGGGTACCCGAGGAGAGTTTCAAATTTGTGTGGGTAGAATATATATCCCACGGGGGTAAAATTGAAAAAAGTTGAACAAATTTTTTATTTTGGACTTAGTCATTTTTCCGGCGTTTATCATACTTTCAGATAGGGGAAATGTCAGTGAGCGTTCCGATTTCAGTTCCAGAGCGATTCGCCCAATGAGTCCTTGATATTTAGTCGTTTTCAGCCAAAATTTAGGATTTTTGAAAATTTCACTTTTTTGTGAAAATATCCACTAAATGAGGGAATAATATGTGTGAGGGGATCCCAGGAGAGTTAAAAATGTGTGTGGGTAGAATATATATCCCACGGGGGTAAAATTTAAAAAAGTTGAAATAAAATTTTTTTTGGACTTAGTCATTTTTCCGGCGTTTATCAGACTTTAAGATAGGGGAAATGTCAGTGAGCGTTCCGATTTCAGTTCCAGAGCGATTCGCCCAATGAGTCCTTGATATTTAGTCGTTTTCAGCCAATTTTTTGGATTTTTGAAAATTTCACTTTTTTGTGAAAATATCCACTAAACGAGGGAATAATATGTGTGAGGGTACCCGAGGAGAGTTCCAAATGTGTGTGGGTAGAATATATATCCCACGGGGGTAAAATTGAAAAAAGTTGAACAAATTTTTTATTTTGGACTTAGTCATTTTTCCGGCGTTTATCAGACTTTCAGATAGGGAAAATGTCAGTGAGCGTTCCGTTTTCAGCTCCAGAGCGATTCGCCCAATGAGTCCTTGATATTTAGTCGTTTTCAGCCAATTTTCTGGATTTTTGAAAATTTCACTTTTTTGTGAAAATATCCACTAAATGAGGGAATAATATGTGTGAGGGTACCCCAGGAGAGTTCCAAATGTGTGTGGGTAGAATATATCCCACGGGGGTAAAATTGAAAAAAGTTGAACAAATTTTTTTTTTTGGACTTAGTCATTTTTCCGGCTTTTATCAGACTTTCAGATAGGGGAAATGTCAGTGAGCGTTCCGATTTCGGTTCCAGAGCGATTCGCCCAATGAGTCCTTGATATTTAGTCGTTTTCAGCCAATTTTCTGGATTTTTGAAAATTTCACTTTTTTGTGAAAATATCCACTAAATGAGGGAATAATATGTGTGAGCGTACCCGAGGAGAGTTCCAAATGTGTGGGGGTAGAAAATATATCCCACGGGGGTAAAATTAAAAAAAAGTTGAACAAATTTTTTTTTGGACTTAGTCATTTTTCCGGCGTTTATCAGACTTTCAGATAGGGGAAATGTCAGTGAGCGTTCCGATTTCAGTTCCAGAGCGATTCGCCCAATGAGTCCTTGATATTTAGTCGTTTTCAGCCAATTTTCTGGATTTTTGAAAATTTCACTTTTTTGTGAAAATATCCACTAAATGAGGGAATAATATGTGTGAGGGTACCCGAGGAGAGTTCCAAATGTGTGTGGGTAGAATATATATCCCACGGGGGTAAAATTAAAAAAAAGTTGAACAAATTTTTTTTTTGGACTTAGTAATTTTTCCGGCGTTTATCAGACTTTCAGATAGGGGATATGTCAGTGAGCGTTCCTATTTCAGTTCCAGAGCGATTCGCCCAATGAGTCCTTGATATTTAGTCGTTTTCAGCCAATATTTACGATTTTTGAAAATTTCACTTTTTTGTGAAAATATCCACTAAATGAGGTAATAATATGTGTGAGGGTACCCCAGGAGAGTTCCAAATGTGTGTGGGTAGAATATATATCCCACGGGGGTAAAATTGAAAAAAGTTGAACAAATTTTTTTTTTTGGACTTAGTCATTTTTACGGCGTTTATCAGACTTTCAGATAGGGGAAATGTCAGTGAGCGTTCCGATTTCAGTTCCAGAGCGATTCGCCCAATGAGTCCTTGATATTTAGTCGTTTTCAGCCAATTTTCTGGATTTTTGAAAATTTCACTTTTTTGTGAAAATATCCACTAAATGAGGGAATAATATGTGTGAGGGTACCCCAGGAGAGTTCCAAATGTGTGTGGGTAGGATATATATCCCACGGGGGTAAAATTGAAAAAAGTTGAACAAATTTTTTTTTTGGACTTAGTCATTTTTCCTGCGTTTATCAGACTTTCAGATAGGGGAAATGTCAGTGAGCGTTCCGATTTCAGTTCCAGAGCGATTCGCCCAATGAGTCCTTGATATTTAGTCGTTTTCAGCCAATTTTCTGGATTTTTGAAAATTTCACTTTTTTGTGAAAATATCCACTAAATGAGGGAATAATATATGTGAAGGTACCCCAGGAGAGTTCCAAATGTGTGTGGGTAGAATATATATCCAGCGGGGGTAAAATTGAAAAAATTGAAAACATTTTTTTTTTGGACTTAGTCATTTTTCCGGCGTTTATCAGACTTTCAGATAGGGGAAATGTCAGTGAGCGTTCCGATTTCAGTTCCAGAGCGATTCGCCCAATGAGTCCTTGATATTTAGTCGTTTTCAGCCAATATTTAGGATTTTTGAAAATGTCACTTTTTTGTGAAAATATCCACTAAATGAGGGAATAATATGTGTGAGGGTACCCCAGGAGAGTTCCAAATGTGTATGGGTAGGATATATATCCCACGGGGGTAAAATTGAAAAAAGTTGAACAAATTTCCTTGATATTTAGTCGTTTTCAGCCAATTTTCTGAATTTTTGAAAATTTCACTTTTTTGTGAAAATATCCACTAAATGAGGGAATAATATGTGTGAGGGTACCCCAGGAGAGTTCCAAATGTGTGTGGGTAGGATATATATCCCACGGGGTAAAATTGAAAAAAGTTGAACAAATTTTTTTTTTGGACTTAGTCATTTTTCCGGCGTTTATCAGACTTTCAGATAGGGGAAATGTCAGTGAGCATTTCGATTTCAGTTCCAGAGCGATTCGCCCAATGAGTCCTTGATATTTAGTCGTTTTCAGCCAATTTTCTGGATTTTTGAAAATTTCACTTTTTTGTGAAAATATCCACTAAATGAGGGAATAATATATGTGAGGGTACCCCAGGAGAGTTCCAAATGTGTGTGGGTAGAATATATATCCAGCGGGGGTAAAATTGAAAAAAGTTGAAAAATTTTTTTTTTGGACTTAGTCATTTTTCCGGCGTTTATCAGACTTTCAGATAGGGCAAATGTCAGTGAGCGTTCCGATTTCAGTTCCAGAGCGATTTGCCCAATGAGTCCTTGATATTTAGACATTTTCAGCCAATTTTCTGGATTTTTGAAAATTTCACTTTTTTGTGAAAATATCCACTAAATGAGGGAATAATATGTGTGAGGGTACCCCAGGAGAGTTCAAAATGTGTGTGGGTAGAATATATATCCCACGGGGGTAAAATTGAAAAAAGTTGAAAATTTTTTTTTTTGGACTTAGTAATTTTTCTGGCGTTTATCAGACTTTCAGATAGGGGAAATGTCAGTGAGCGTTCCGATTTCAGTTCCAGAGCGATTCGCCCAATGAGTCCTTGATATTTAGTCGTTTTCAGCCAATTTTCTGGATTTTTGAAAATTTCACTTTTTTGTGAAAATATCCACTAAATGAGGGAATAATATGTGTGAGGGTACCCCAGGAGAGTTCCAAATGTGTGTGGGTAGGATATATATCCCACGGGGGTAAAATTGAAAAAAGTTGAACAAATTTTTTTTTTGGACTTAGTCATTTTTCCTGCGTTTATCAGACTTTCAGATAGGGGAAATGTCAGTGAGCGTTCCGATTTCAGTTCCAGAGCGATTCGCCCAATGAGTCCTTCATATTTAGTCATTTTCAGCCAATTTTCTGTATTTGTGAAAATTTCACTTTTTTGTGGAAATATCCTCTAAATGAGGGAATAATATGTGTGAGGGTACCCCAGGAGAGTTCCAAATGTGTGTGGGTAGAATATATATCCCACGGGGGTAAAATTGAAAAAAGTTGAACAAATTTTTTTTTTGGACTTAGTCATTTTTCCGGCGTTTATCAGACTTTCAGATAGGGGAAATGTCAGTGAGCGTTCCGATTTCAGTTCCATAGCGATTTGCCCAATGAGTGCTTGATATTTAGACATTTTCAGCCAATTTTCTGGATTTTTGAAAATTTCACTTTTTTGTGAAAATATCCACTAAATGAGGGAATAATATGTGTGAGGGTACCCCAGGAGAGATCCAAATGTGTGTGGGTAGAATATATATCCCACGGGGGTAAAATTGAAAAAAGTTGAAAAAATTTTTTTTTGGACTTAATAATTTTTCCGCCGTTTATCAGACTTTCAGATAGGGGAAATGTCAGTGAGCGTTCCGATTTCAGTTCCAGAGCGATGCGCCCAATGAGTCGTTCATTTTTAGTCATTTTCAGCCAACTTTCTGGATTTTTGAAAATTTCACTTTTTTGTGAAAATATCCACTAAATGAGGGAATAATATGTGTGAGGGTACACCAGGAGAGTTCCAAATGTGTGTGGGTAGGATATATATGCCACGGGGGTAAAATTGAAAAAAGTTGAACAATATTTTGTTTTGGACTTAGTCATTTTTCCGGCGTTTATCAGACTTTCAGATATGGGAAATGTCAGTGAGCGTTCCAATTTCAGTTCCAGAGCGATTCGCCCAATGAGTCCTTCATTTTTAGTCATTTTCAGCCAATTTTCTGGATTTTTGAAAATTTCACTTTTTTGTGAAAATATCCACTAAATGAGGGACTAATATGTGTGAGGGTACACCAGGAGAGTTCCAAATGTGTGTGGGTAGGATATATATCCCACGGGGGTAAAATTGAAAAAAGTTGAACAATATTTTTTTTTGGACTTAGTAATTTTTCCGGCGTTTATCAGACTTTCAGATAGGGGAAATGACAGTGAGCGTTCCGATTTCTGTTCCAGAGCGATTCGCCCAATGAGTCCTTGATATTTAGTCGTTTTCAGCCAATTTTCTGGATTTTTGAAAATTTCACTTTTTTTGTGAAAATATCCACTAAATGAGGGAATAATATGTGTGAGGGTACCCCAGGAGAGTTCCAAATGTGTGTGGGTAGAATATATATCCCACGGGGGTAAAATTGAAAAAGTTAAACAAATTTTTTTTTTGGACTTAGTCATTTTTCCGGCGTTTATCAGACTTTCAGATAGGGGAAATGTCAGTGAGCGTTCCGATTTCAGTTCCAGAGCGATTCGCCCAATGAGTCCTTGATATTTAGTCGTTTTCAGCCAATTTTCTGGATTTTTGAAAATTTCACTTTTTTTGTGAAAATATCCACTAAATGAGGGAATAATATGTGTGAGGGTACCCCAGGAGAGTTCCAAATTTGTGTGGGTAGAATATATATCCCACGGGGGTAAAATTGAAAAAAGTTGAACAAATTTTTTTTTTTGGACTTAGTCATTTTTCCGGCGTTTATCAGACTTTCAGATAGGGGAAATGTCAGTGAGCGTTCCGATTTCAGTTCCAGCGCGATTCGCCCAATGAGTGCTTGATATTTAGTCGTTTTCAGCCAATTTTCTGGATTTTTGAAAATTTCACTTTTTGTGAAAATATCCTCTAAGTGAGGGAATAATATGTGTGAGGGTACCCCAGGAGAGTTCCAAATGTGTGTGGGTAGAATATATATCCCACGGGGGTAAAATTGAAAAAAGTTAAAAAAATTTTTTTTTTGGACTTAGTCATCTTTCCGGCGTTTATCAGACTTTCAGATAGGGGAAATGTCAGTGAGCGTTCCGATTTCAGTTCCAGAGCGATTCGCCCAATAAGTCCTTGATATTTAGTCGTTTTCAGCCAATTTTCTGGATTTTTGAAAATTTCACTTTTTTTGTGAAAATATCCACTAAATGAGGGAATAATATGTGTGAGGGTACCCCAGGAGAGTTCCAAATGTGTGTGGGTCGAATATATATCCCATGGGGGCAAAATTGAAAAAAGTTGAAAAAAAATTTTTTTTGGACTTAGTCATTTTTCTGGCGTTTATCAGACTTTCAGATAGGGGAAATGTCAGTGAGCGTTCCGATTTCAGTTCCAGAGCGATTCGCCCAATGAGTCCTTGATATTTAGTCGTTTTCAGCCAATTTTCTGTATTTTTGAAAATTTCACTTTTTTGTGCAAATATCCTCTAAATATGGAATAATATGTGTGAGGGTACCCCAGGAGAGTTCCAAATGTGTGTGGGTAGAATATATATCCCACGGGGGTAAAATTGAAAAAAGTTGAACAAATTTTTTTTGTGGACATAGTCATTTTTCCGGCGTTTATCAGACTTTCAGATAGGGGAAATGTCAGTGAGCGTTCCGATTTCAGTTCCAGAGCGATTCGCCCAATGAGTCCTTGATATTTAGTCGTTTTCAGCCAATTTTCTGGATTTTTGAAAATTTCACTTTTTTGTGAAAATATCCTCTAAATGAGGGAATAATATGTGTGAGGGTACCCCAGAAGAGTTCCAAATGTGTGTGGGTAGAACATGTATCCCACGGGGGTAAAATTGAAAAAAGTTGAACAAATTTTTTTTTTTGGACTTAGTCATTTTTCCGGCGTTTATCAGACTTTCAGATAGGGGAAATGACAGTGAGCGTTCCGATTTCTGTTCCAGAGCGATTCGCCCAATGAGTCCTTGATATTTAGTCGTTTTCAGCCAATTTTCTGGATTTTTGAAAATTTCACTTTTTTTGTGAAAATATCCACTAAATGAGGGAATAATATGTGTGAGGGTACCCCAGATGAGTTCCAAATGTGTGTGGGTAGAATATATATCCCACGGGGGTAAAATTGAAAAAGTTAAATAAATTTTTTTTTTGGACTTAGTCATTTTTCCGGCGTTTATCAGACTTTCAGATAGGGGAAATGTCAGTGAGCGTTCCGATTTCAGTTCCAGAGCGATTCGCCCAATGAGTCCTTGATATTTAGTCGTTTTCAGCCAATTTTCTGGATTTTTGAAAATTTCACTTTTTTTGTGAAAATATCCACTAAATGAGGGAATAATATGTGTGAGGGTACCCCAGGAGAGTTCCAAATTTGTGTGGGTAGAATATATATCCCATGGGGGTAAAATTGAAAAAAGATGAAACAAATTTTTTTTTGGACTTAGTCATTTTTCCGGCGTTTATCAGACTTTCAGATACGGGAAATGTCAGTGAGCGTTCCGATTTCAGTTCCAGCGCGATTCGCCCAATGAGTGCTTGATATTTAGTCGTTTTCAGCCAATTTTCTGGATTTTTGAAAATTTCACTTTTTGTGAAAATATCCTCTAAGTGAGGGAATAATATGTGTGAGGGTACCCCAGGAGAGTTCCAAATGTGTGTGGGTAGAATATATATCCCACGGGGGTAAAATTGAAAAAAGTTAAAAAAAATTTTTTTTTGGACTTAGTCATCTTTCCGGCGTTTATCAGACTTTCAGATAGGGGAAATGTCAGTGAGCGTTCCGATTTCAGTTCCAGAGCGATTCAGCCAATGAGTCCTTGATATTTAGTCGTTTTCAGCCAATATTTTGGATTTTTGAAAATTTAACTTTTTTAGTGAAAATATACACTATATGAGGGAATAATATGTGTGAGGGTACCCCAGGAGAGTTCCAAATGTGTGTGGGTAGAATATATATCCCACGGGGGTAAAATTGAATAAAGTTGAACAAATTTTTTTTGTGGACTTAGTCATTTTTCCGGCGTTTATCAGACTTTCAGATAGAGGAAATGTCAGTGAGCGTTCCGATTTCAGTTCCAGAGTGATTCGCCCAATAAGTCCTTGATATTTAGTCGTTTTCAGCCAATTTTCTGGATTTTTGAAAATTTCACTTTTTTTGTGAAAATATCCACTAAATGAGGGAATAATATGTGTGAGGGTACCCCAGGAGAGTTCCAAATGTGTGTGGGTCGAATATATATCCCATGGGGGCAAAATTGAAAAAAGTTGAAAAAAAATTTTTTTTGGACTTAGTCATTTTTCTGGCGTTTATCAGACTTTCAGATAGGGGAAATGTCAGTGAGCGTTCCGATTTCAGTTCCAGAGCGATTCGCCCAATGAGTCCTTGATATTTAGTCGTTTTCAGCCAATTTTCTGTATTTTTGAAAATTTCACTTTTTTGTGCAAATATCCTCTAAATATGGAATAATATGTGTGAGGTTACCCCAGGAGAGTTCCAAATGTGTGTGGGTAGAATATATATCCCACGGGGGTAAAATTGAAAAAAGTTGAACAAATTTTTTTTGTGGACATAGTCATTTTTCCGGTGTTTATCAGACTTTCAGATAGGGGAAATGTCAGTGAGCGTTCCGATTTCAGTTCCAGAGCGATTCGCCCAATGAGTGCTTGATATTTAGACATTTTCAGCCAATTTTCTGGATTTGTGAAAATTTCACTTTTTTGTGGAAATATCCTCTAAATGAGGGAATAATATGTGTGAGGGTACCCCAGGAGAGTTCCAAATGTGTGTGGGTAGAATATATATCCCACGGGGGTAAAATTGAAAAAAGTTGAAAAAATTTTTTTTTGGACTTAATAATTTTTCCGCCGTTTATCAGACTTTCAGATAGGGGAAATGTCAGTGAGCGTTCCGATTTCAGTTCCAGAGCGATGCGCCCAATGAGTCGTTCATTTTTAGTCGTTTTCAGCCAACTTTCTGGATTTTTGAAAATTTCACTTTTTTGTGAAAATATCCACTAAATGAGGGAATAATATGTGTGAGGGTACCCCAGGAGAGTTCCAAATGTGTGTGGGTAGAATATATATCCCACGGGGGTAAAATTGAAAAAGTTAAACAAATTTTTTTTTTGGACTTAGTCATTTTTCCGGCGTTTATCAGACTTTCAGATACGGGAAATGTCAGTGAGCGTTCCGATTTCAGTTCCAGAGCGATTCGCCCAATGAGTCCTTCATATTTAGTCGTTTTCAGCCAATTTTCTGTATTTTTGAAAATTTCACTTTTTTGTGCAAATATCCTCTAAATATGGAATAATATGTGTGAGGGTACCCCAGGAGAGTTCCAAATGTGTGTGGGTAGAATATATATCCCACGGGGGTAAAATTGAAAAATTTGAACAAATTTTTTTTGTGGACATAGTCATTTTTCCGGCGTTTATCAGACTTTCAGATAGGGGAAATGTCAGTGAGCGTTCCGATTTCAGTTCCAGAGCGATTCGCCCAATGAGTCCTTGATATTTAGTCGTTTTCAGCCAATTTTCTGGATTTTTGAAAATTTCACTTTTTTGTAAAAATATCCTCTAAATGAGGGAATAATATGTGTGAGGGTACCCCAGAAGAGTTCCAAATGTGTGTGGGTATAACATGTATCCCACGGGGGTAAAATTGAAAAAAGTTGAACAAATTTTTTTTTTTGGACTTAGTCATTTTTCCGGCGTTTATCAGACTTTCAGATAGGGGAAATGACAGTGAGCGTTCCGATTTCTGTTCCAGAGCGATTCGCCCAATGAGTCCTTGATATTTAGTCGTTTTCAGCCAATTTTCTGGATTTTTGAAAATTTCACTTTTTTTGTGAAAATATCCACTAAATGAGGGAATAATATGTGTGAGGGTACCCCAGGAGAGTTCCAAATGTGTGTGGGTAGAATATATATCCCACGGGGGTAAAATTGAAAAAGTTAAACAAATTTTTTTTTTGGACTTAGTCATTTTTCCGGCGTTTATCAGACTTTCAGATAGGGGAAATGTCAGTGAGCGTTCCGATTTCAGTTCCAGAGCGATTCGCCCAATGAGTCCTTGATATTTAGTCGTTTTCAGCCAATTTTCTGGATTTTTGAAAATTTCACTTTTTTTGTGAAAATATCCACTAAATGAGGGAATAATATGTGTGAGGGTACCCCAGGAGAGTTCCAAATTTGTGTGGGTAGAATATATATCCCATGGGGGTAAAATTGAAAAAAGTTGAAACAAATTTTTTTTTGGACTTAGTCATTTTTCCGGCGTTTATCAGACTTTCAGATACGGGAAATGTCAGTGAGCGTTCCGATTTCAGTTCCAGCGCGATTCGCCCAATGAGTGCTTGATATTTAGTCGTTTTCAGCCAATTTTCTGGATTTTTGAAAATGTCACTTTTTGTGAAAATATCCTCTAAGTGAGGGAATAATATGTGTGAGGGTACCCCAGGAGAGTTCCAAATGTGTGTGGGTAGAATATATATCCCACGGGGGTAAAATTGAAAAAAGTTAAAAAAAATTTTTTTTTGGACTTAGTCATCTTTCCGGCGTTTATCAGACTTTCAGATAGGGGAAATGTCAGTGAGCTTTCCGATTTCAGTTCCAGAGCGATTCACCCAATGAGTCCTTGATATTTAGTCGTTTTCAGCCAATATTTTGGATTTTTGAAAATTTAACTTTTTTAGTGAAAATATACACTATATGAGGGAATAATATGTGTGAGGGTACCCCAGGAGAGTTCCAAATGTGTGTGGGTCGAATATATATCCCATGGGGGCAAAATTGAAAAAAGTTGAAAAAAAATTTTTTTTGGACTTAGTCATTTTTCTGGCGTTTATCAGACTTTCAGATAGGGGAAATGTCAGTGAGCGTTCCGATTTCAGTTCCAGAGCGATTCGCCCAATGAGTGCTTGATATTTAGACATTTTCAGCCAATTTTCTGGATTTGTGAAAATTTCACTTTTTTGTGGAAATATCCTCTAAATGAGGGAATAATATGTGTGAGGGTACCCCAGGAGAGTTCCAAATGTGTGTGGGTAGAATATATATCCCACGGGGGTAAAATTGAAAAAAGTTGAACAAATTTTTTTTTTGGACTTAGTCATTTTTCCGGCGTTTATCAGACTTTCAGATAGGGGAAATGTCAGTGAGCGTTCCGATTTCAGTTCCATAGCGATTTGCCCAATGAGTGCTTGATATTTAGACATTTTCAGCCAATTTTCTGGATTTTTGAAAATTTCACTTTTTTGTGAAAGTATCCACTAAATGAGGGAATAATATGTGTGAGGGTACCCCAGGAGAGATCCAAATGTGTGTGGGTAGAATATATATCCCACGGGGGTAAAATTGAAAAAAGTTGAAAAAATTTTTTTTTGGACTTAATAATTTTTCCGCCGTTTATCAGACTTTCAGATACGGGAAATGTCAGTGAGCGTTCCGATTTCAGTTCCAGAGCGATTCGCCCAATGAGTCCTTCATATTTAGTCGTTTTCAGCCAATTTTCTGTATTTTTGAAAATTTCACTTTTTTGTGGAAATATCCTCTAAATGAGGGAATAATATGTGTGAGGGTACCCCAGGAGAGTTCCAAATGTGTGTGGGTAGAATATATATCCCACGGGGGTAAAATTGAAAAAAGTTGAACAAATTTTTTTTTTTGGACTTAGTCATTTTTCCGGCGTTTATCAGACTTTCAGATAGGGGAAATGTCAGTGAGCGTTCCGATTTCAGTTCCAGCGCGATTCGCCCAATGAGTGCTTGATATTTAGTCGTTTTCAGCCAATTTTCTGGATTTTTGAAAATTTCACTTTTTGTGAAAATATCCTCTAAGTGAGGGAATAATATGTGTGAGGGTACCCCAGGAGAGTTCCAAATGTGTGTGGGTAGAATATATATCCCACGGGGGTAAAATTGAAAAAAGTTAAAAAAAATTTTTTTTTGGACTTAGTCATCTTTCCGGCGTTTATCAGACTTTCAGATAGGGGAAATGTCAGTGAGCGTTCCGATTTCAGTTCCAGAGCGATTCACCCAATGAGTCCTTGATATTTAGTCGTTTTCAGCCAATATTTTGGATTTTTGAAAATTTAACTTTTTTGTGCAAATATCCTCTAAATATGGAATAATATGTGTGAGGTTACCCCAGGAGAGTTCCAAATGTGTGTGGGTAGAATATATATCCCACGGGGGTAAAATTGAAAAAAGTTGAACAAATTTTTTTTGTGGACATAGTCATTTTTCCGGCGTTTATCAGACTTTCAGATAGGGGAAATGTCAGTGAGCGTTCCGATTTCAGTTCCAGAGCGATTCGCCCAATGAGTCCTTGATATTTAGTCGTTTTCAGCCAATTTTCTGGATTTTTGAAAATTTCACTTTTTTGTGAAAATATCCTCTAAATGAGGGACTAATATGTGTGAGGGTACCCCAGAAGAGTTCCAAATGTGTGTGGGTAGAACATGTATCCAACGGGGGTAAAATTGAAAAAAGTTGAACAAATTTTTTTTTTTGGACTTAGTCATTTTTCCGGCGTTTATCAGACTTTCAGATAGGGGAAATGTCAGTGAGCGTTCCGATTTCAGTTCCAGAGCGATTCGCCCAATGAGTCCTTGATATTTAGTCATTTTCAGCCAATCTTCTGGATTTTTGAAAATTTCACTTTTTTGTGAAAATATCCACTAAATGAGGGAATAATATGTGTGAGGGTACCCCAGGAGAGTTCCAAATGTGTGTGGGTAGAATATATATCCCACGGGGGTAAAATTGAAAAAAGTTGAACAAATTTTTTTTGTGGACTTAGTCATTTTTCCAGCGTTTATCAGACTTTCAGATAGGGGAAATATCAGTGAGCGTTCCGATTTCAGCTCCAGAGCGATTCGCCCAATGAGTGCTTGATATTTAGTCGTTTTCAGCCAATTTTCTGGATTTTTGAAAATTTCACTTTTTTGTGAAAATATCCACTAAATGAGGGAATAATATGTGTGAGGGTACCCCAGGAGAGTTCCAAATGTGTGTGGGTAGAACATGTATCCCACGGGGGTAAAATTGAAAAAAGTTGAACAAATTTTTTTTGTGGACTAAGTCATTTTTCCAGCGTTTATCAGACTTTCAGATAGGGGAAATGTCAGTGAGCGTTCCGATTTCAGTTCCAGAGCGATTCGCCCAATGAGTGCTTGATATTTAGTCGTTTTCAGCCAATTTTCTGGATTTTTAAAAATTTCACTTTTTTGTGAAAATATCCACTAAATGAGGGAATAATATGTGTGAGGGTACCCCAGGAGAGCTCCAAATGTGTGTGGGTAGAATATATATCCCACGGGGGTAAAATTGAATAAAGTTGAACAAATTTTTTTTGTGGACTTAGTCATTTTTCCGGTGTTTATCAGACTTTCAGATAGGGGAAATGTCAGTGAGCGTTCCGATTTCAGTTCCAGAGCGATTCGCCCAATGAGTCCTTGATATTTAGTCGTTTTCAGCCAATTTTCTGGATTTTTGAAAATTTCACTTTTTTTGTGAAAATATCCACTAAATGAGGGAATAATATGTGTGAGGGTACCCCAGGAGAGTTCCAAATGTGTGTGGGTCGAATATGTATCCCACGGGGGTAAAATTGAAAAAAGTTGAACAAATTTTTTTTTTGGACTTAGTCTTTTTTCCGGCGTTTATCAGACTTTCAGATAGGGGAAATGTCAGTGAGCGTTCCGATTTCAGTTCCAGAGCGATTCGCCCAATGAGTCCTTGATATTTAGTCATTTTCAGCCAATCTTCTGGATTTTTGAAAATTTCACTTTTTTGTGAAAATATCCACTAAATGAGGGAATAATATGTGTGAGGGTACCCCAGGAGAGTTCCAAATGTGTGTGGGTAGAATATATATCCCACGGGGGTAAAATTGAAAAAAGTTGAACAAATTTTTTTTTGTGGACTTAGTCATTTTTCCAGCATTTATCAGACTTTCAGATAGGGGAAATATCAGTGAGCGTTCCGATTTCAGCTCCAGAGCGATTCGCCCAATGAGTGCTTGATATTTAGTCGTTTTCAGCCAATTTTCTGGATTTTTGAAAATTTCACTTTTTTGTGAAAATATCCACTAAATGAGGGAATAATATGTGTGAGGGCACACCAGGAGAGTTCCAAATGTGTGTGGGTAGAACATGTATCCCACGGGGGTAAAATTGAAAAAAGTTGAACAAATTTTTTTTTTTGGACTTAGTCATTTTTCCGGCGTTTATCAGACTTTCAGATAGGGGAAATGTCAGTGAGCGTTCCGAATTCAGTTCCAGAGCGATTCGCCCAATGAGTCCTTGATATTTAGTCATTTTCAGCCAATCTTCTGGATTTTTGAAAATTTCACTTTTTTGTGAAAATATCCACTAAATGAGGGAATAATATGTGTGAGGGTACCCCAGGAGAGTTCCAAATGTGTGTGGGTAGAACATGTATCCCACGGGGGTAAAATTGAAAAAAGTTGAACAAATTTTTTTTTTTGGACTTAGTCATTTTTCCGGCGTTTATCAGACTTTCAGATAGGGGAAATGTCAGTGAGCGTTCCGATTTCAGTTCCAGAGCGATTCGCCCAATGAGTGCTTGATATTTAGACATTTTCAGCCAATTTTCTGGATTTGTGAAAATTTCACTTTTTTGTGGAAATATCCTCTAAATGAGGGAATAATATGTGTGAGGGTACCCCAGGAGAGTTCCAAATGTGTGTGGGTAGAATATATATCCCACGGGGGTAAAATTGAAAAAAGTTGAACAAATTTTTTTTTTGGACTTAGTCATTTTTCCGGCGTTTATCAGACTTTCAGATAGGGGAAATGTCAGTGAGCGTTCCGATTTCAGTTCCATAGCGATTTGCCCAATGAGTGCTTGATATTTAGACATTTTCAGCCAATTTTCTGGATTTTTGAAAATTTCACTTTTTTGTGAAAATATCCACTAAATGAGGGAATAATATGTATGAGGGTACCCCAGGAGAGATCCAAATGTGTGTGGGTAGAATATATATCCCACGGGGGTAAAATTGAAAAAAGTTGAAAAAATTTTTTTTTGGACTTAATAATTTTTCCGCCGTTTATCAGACTTTCAGATACGGGAAATGTCAGTGAGCGTTCCGATTTCAGTTCCAGAGCGATTCGCCCAATGAGTCCTTCATATTTAGTCGTTTTCAGCCAATTTTCTGTATTTTTGAAAATTTCACTTTTTTGTGGAAATATCCTCTAAATGAGGGAATAATATGTGTGAGGGTACACCAGGAGAGTTCCAAATGTGTGTGGGTAGAATATATATCCCACGGGGGTAAAATTGAAAAAAGTTGAACAAATTTTTTTTTTTGGACTTAGTCATTTTTCCGGCGTTTATCAGACTTTCAGATACGGGAAATGTCAGTGAGCGTTCCGATTTCAGTTCCAGCGCGATTCGCCCAATGAGTGCTTGATATTTAGTCGTTTTCAGCCAATTTTCTGGATTTTTGAAAATTTCACTTTTTGTGAAAATATCCTCTAAGTGAGGGAATAATATGTGTGAGGGTACCCCAGGAGAGTTCCAAATGTGTGTGGGTAGAATATATATCCCACGGGGGTAAAATTGAAAAAAGTTAAAAAAAATTTTTTTTTGGACTTAGTCATCTTTCCGGCGTTTATCAGACTTTCAGATAGGGGAAATGTCAGTGAGCGTTCCGATTTCAGTTCCAGAGCGATTCACCCAATGAGTCCTTGATATTTAGTCGTTTTCAGCCAATATTTTGGATTTTTGAAAATTTAACTTTTTTGTGCAAATATCCTCTAAATATGGAATAATATGTGTGAGGTTACCCCAGGAGAGTTCCAAATGTGTGTGGGTAGAATATATATCCCACGGGGGTAAAATTGAAAAAAGTTGAACAAATTTTTTTTGTGGACATAGTCATTTTTCCGGCGTTTATCAGACTTTCAGATAGGGGAAATGTCAGTGAGCGTTCCGATTTCAGTTCCAGAGCGATTCGCCCAATGAGTCCTTGATATTTAGTCGTTTTCAGCCAATTTTCTGGATTTTTGAAAATTTCACTTTTTTGTGAAAATATCCTCTAAATGAGGGAATAATATGTGTGAGGGTACCCCAGAAGAGTTCCAAATGTGTGTGGGTAGAACATGTATCCCACGGGGGTAAAATTGAAAAAAGTTGAACAAATTTTTTTTTTTGGACTTAGTCATTTTTCCGGCGTTTATCAGACTTTCAGATAGGGGAAATGTCAGTGAGCGTTCCGATTTCAGTTCCAGAGCGATTCGCCCAATGAGTCCTTGATATTTAGTCATTTTCAGCCAATCTTCTGGATTTTTGAAAATTTCACTTTTTTGTGAAAATATCCACTAAATGAGGGAATAATATGTGTGAGGGTACCCCAGGAGAGTTCCAAATGTGTGTGGGTAGAATATATATCCCACGGGGGTAAAATTGAAAAAAGTTGAACAAATTTTTTTTGTGGACTTAGTCATTTTTCCAGCGTTTATCAGACTTTCAGATAGGGGAAATATCAGTGAGCGTTCCGATTTCAGCTCCAGAGCGATTCGCCCAATGAGTGCTTGATATTTAGTCGTTTTCAGCCAATTTTCTGGATTTTTGAAAATTTCACTTTTTTGTGAAAATATCCACTAAATGAGGGAATAATATGTGTGAGGGTACCCCAGGAGAGTTCCAAATGTGTGTGGGTAGAACATGTATCCCACGGGGGTAAAATTGAAAAAAGTTGAACAAATTTTTTTTGTGGACTTAGTCATTTTTCCAGCGTTTATCAGACTTTCAGATAGGGGAAATGTCAGTGAGCGTTCCGATTTCAGTTCCAGAGCGATTCGCCCAATGAGTGCTTGATATTTAGTCGTTTTCAGCCAATTTTCTGGATTTTTGAAAATTTCACTTTTTTGTGAAAATATCCACTAAATGAGGGAATAATATGTGTGAGGGTACCCCAGGAGAGCTCCAAATGTGTGTGGGTAGAATATATATCCCACGGGGGTAAAATTGAATAAAGTTGAACAAATTTTTTTTGTGGACTTAGTCATTTTTCCGGTGTTTATCAGACTTTCAGATAGGGGAAATGTCAGTGAGCGTTCCGATTTCAGTTCCAGAGCGATTCGCCCAATGAGTCCTTGATATTTAGTCGTTTTCAGCCAATTTTCTGGATTTTTGAAAATTTCACTTTTTTTGTGAAAATATCCACTAAATGAGGGAATAATATGTGTGAGGGTACCCCAGGAGAGTTCCAAATGTGTGTGGGTCGAATATGTATCCCACGGGGGTAAAATTGAAAAAAGTTGAACAAATTTTTTTTTTGGACTTAGTCTTTTTTCCGGCGTTTATCAGACTTTCAGATAGGGGAAATGTCAGTGAGCGTTCCGATTTCAGTTCCAGAGCGATTCGCCCAATGAGTCCTTGATATTTAGTCATTTTCAGCCAATCTTCTGGATTTTTGAAAATTTCACTTTTTTGTGAAAATATCCACTAAATGAGGGAATAATATGTGTGAGGGTACCCCAGGAGAGTTCCAAATGTGTGTGGGTAGAATATATATCCCACGGGGGTAAAATTGAAAAAAGTTGAACAAATTTTTTTTGTGGACTTAGTCATTTTTCCAGCGTTTATCAGACTTTCAGATAGGGGAAATATCAGTGAGCGTTCCGATTTCAGCTCCAGAGCGATTCGCCCAATGAGTGCTTGATATTTAGTCGTTTTCAGCCAATTTTCTGGATTTTTGAAAATTTCACTTTTTTGTGAAAATATCCACTAAATGAGGGAATAATATGTGTGAGGGTACCCCAGGAGAGTTCCAAATGTGTGTGGGTAGAACATGTATCCCACGGGGGTAAAATTGAAAAAAGTTGAACAAATTTTTTTTGTGGACTTAGTCATTTTTCCAGCGTTTATCAGACTTTCAGATAGGGGAAATGTCAGTGAGCGTTCCGATTTCAGTTCCAGAGCGATTCGCCCAATGAGTGCTTGATATTTAGTCGTTTTCAGCCAATTTTCTGGATTTTTGAAAATTTCACTTTTTTGTGAAAATATCCACTAAATGAGGGAATAATATGTGTGAGGGTACCCCAGGAGAGCTCCAAATGTGTGTGGGTAGAATATATATCCCACGGGGGTAAAATTGAATAAAGTTGAACAAATTTTTTTTGTGGACTTAGTCATTTTTCCGGTGTTTATCAGACTTTCAGATAGGGGAAATGTCAGTGAGCGTTCCGATTTCAGTTCCAGAGCGATTCGCCCAATGAGTCCTTGATATTTAGTCGTTTTCAGCCAATTTTCTGGATTTTTGAAAATTTCACTTTTTTTGTGAAAATATCCACTAAATGAGGGAATAATATGTGTGAGGGTACCCCAGGAGAGTTCCAAATGTGTGTGGGTCGAATATGTATCCCACGGGGGTAAAATTGAAAAAAGTTGAACAAATTTTTTTTTTGGACTTAGTCTTTTTTCCGGCGTTTATCAGACTTTCAGATAGGGGAAATGTCAGTGAGCGTTCCGATTTCAGTTCCAGAGCGATTCGCCCAATGAGTCCTTGATATTTAGTCATTTTCAGCCAATCTTCTGGATTTTTGAAAATTTCACTTTTTTGTGAAAATATCCACTAAATGAGGGAATAATATGTGTGAGGGTACCCCAGGAGAGTTCCAAATGTGTGTGGGTAGAATATATATCCCACGGGGGTAAAATTGAAAAAAGTTGAACAAATTTTTTTTTGTGGACTTAGTCATTTTTCCAGCATTTATCAGACTTTCAGATAGGGGAAATATCAGTGAGCGTTCCGATTTCAGCTCCAGAGCGATTCGCGCAATGAGTGCTTGATATTTAGTCGTTTTCAGCCAATTTTCTGGATTTTTGAAAATTTCACTTTTTTGTGAAAATATCCACTAAATGAGGGAATAATATGTGTGAGGGCACACCAGGAGAGTTCCAAATGTGTGTGGGTAGAACATGTATCCCACGGGGGTAAAATTTAAAAAAGTTGAACAAATTTTTTTTTTTGGACTTAGTCATTTTTCCGGCGTTTATCAGACTTTCAGATAGGGGAAATGTCAGTGAGCGTTCCGAATTCAGTTCCAGAGCGATTCGCCCAATGAGTCCTTGATATTTAGTCATTTTCAGCCAATCTTCTGGATTTTTGAAAATTTCACTTTTTTGTGAAAATATCCACTAAATGAGGGAATAATATGTGTGAGGGTACCCCAGGAGAGTTCCAAATGTGTGTGGGTAGAACATGTATCCCACGGGGGTAAAATTGAAAAAAGTTGAACAAATTTTTTTTTTTGGACTTAGTCATTTTTCCGGCGTTTATCAGACTTTCAGATAGGGGAAATGTCAGTGAGCGTTCCGAATTCAGTTCCAGAGCGATTCGCCCAATGAGTCCTTGATATTTAGTCATTTTCAGCCAATTTTCTGGATTTTTGAAAATTTCACTTTTTTGTGAAAATATCCACTAAATGAGGGAATAATATGTGTGAGGGTACCCCAGGAGAGTTCCAAATGTGTGTGGGTAGAATATATATCCCACGGGGGTAAAATTGCAAAAAGTTGACCAAAAAAATTTTTTTTGTACTTTTTCATTTTTCCAGCGTTTATCAGACTTTCAGAGAGGGGAAATGTCAGTGAGCGTTCCGATTTCAGTTCCAGAGCGATTCGCCCAATGAGTGCTTGATATTTATTCGTTTTCAGCCAATTTTCTGGATTTTTGAAAATTTCACTTTTTTGTGAAAATATCCACTAAATGAGGGAATAATATGTATGAGGGTACCCGAGGAGAGTTCCAAATGTGTGTGGGTAGAATATATATCCCACGGGGGTAAAATTTAAAAAAGTTGAACAAATTTTTTTTTTTGGACTTAGTCATTTTTCCGGCGTTTATCAGACTTTCAGATAGGGGAAATGTCAGTGAGCATTCCGATTTCAGTTCCAGAGCGATTCACCCAATGAGTCCTTCATATTTAGTCGTTTTCAGCCAATTTTCTGGATTTTTGAAAATTTCACTTTTTTGTGAAAATATCCTCTAAATGAGGGAATAATATGTGTGAGGGTACCCCAGGAGAGTTCCAAATGTGTGTGGGTAGAATATATATCCCACGGGGGTAAAATTGAAAAAAGTTTAAAAATTTTTTTTTTTGGACTAAGTCATTTTTCCGGCTATTATCAGACTTTCAGATAGGGGAAATGTCAGTGAGCGTTCCGATTTCAGTTCCAGAGCGATTCGCTCAATGAGTCCTTCATATTTAGTCGTTTTCAGCCAATTTTCTGGATTTTTGAAAATTTCACTTTTTTGTGAAAATATCCTCTAAATGAGGGAATAATATGTGTGAGGGTACCCCAGGAGAGTTCCAAATGTGTGTGGGTAGAATATATATCCCACGGGGGTAAAATTGAAAAAAGTTAAAAAATATTTTTTTTTGGACTAAGTCATTTTTCCGGCTATTATCAGACTTTCAGATAGGGGAAATGTCAGTGAGCGTTCCGATTTCAGTTCCAGAGCGATTCGCCCAATGAGTCCTTCATATTTAGTCGTTTTCAGCCAATTTTCTGGATTTTTGAAAATTTCACTTTTTTTGTGAAAATATCCACTAAATGAGGGAATAATATGTATGAGGGTACCCCAGGAGAGTTCCAAATGTGTGTGGGTAGAATATATATCCCATGGGGGTAAAATTAAAAAAAGTTGAACAAATTTTTTTTTTGGACTTAGTCATTTTTCCGGCGTTTATCAGACTTTCAGATAGGGGAAATGTCAGTGAGCGTTCCGATTTCAGTTCCAGAGCGATTCGCCCAATGAGTCCTTTATATTTAGTCGTTTTCAGCCAATTTTCTGGATTTTTGAAAATTTCACTTTTTTGTGAAAATATCCTCTAAATGAGGGAATAATATGTGTGAGGGTACCCCAGGAGAGTTCCAAATGTGTGTGGGTAGAATATATATCCCACGGGGGTAAAATTGAAAAAAGTTTAAAAATTTTTTTTTTTGGACTAAGTCATTTTTCCGGCTATTATCAGACTTTCAGATAGGGGAAATGTCAGTGAGCATTCCGATTTCAGTTCCAGAGCGATTCGCCCAATGAGTCCTTCATATTTAGTCGTTTTCAGCCAATTTTCTGGATTTTTGAAAATTTCACTTTTTTGTGAAAATATCCACCAAATGAGGGAATAATACGTGTGAGGGTTCCCCAGGAGAGTTCCAAATGTGTGTGGGTAGAGTATATATCCCACGGGGGTAAAATTGAAAAAAAATTTTTTTTGGACTTAATCATTTTTCCGGCGTTTATCAGACTTTCAGATAGGGGAAATGTCAGTGAGCGTTCCGATTTCAGTTCCAGAGCGATTCGCCCAATGAGTCCTTGTTATTTAGTAATTTTCAGCCAATTTTCTGGATTTTTGAAAATTTCTCTATTCTGTGTAAATATCCACTAAATGAGGGAATAATATGTGTGAGGGTACCCCAGGAGAGTTCCAAATGTGTGTGGGTAGAATATATATCCCACGGGGGTAAAATTGAAAAAAAAATTTTTTTGGACTTAGTCATTTTTCCGGCGTTTATCAGACTTTCAGATAGGGGAAATGTCAGTGAGCGCTCCGTTTTCAGTTCCAGAGTGATTCGCCGGATGAGTACTTGATATTTAGTCGTTCTCAGCCAATTTTCTGGATTTTTGAAAATTTCACTTTTCTGTGAAAATATCCACTAAATGAGGGAATAATATGTGTGAGGGTACCCCAGGAGAGTTCCAAATGTGTGTGGGTAGAATATATATCCCACGGGGGTAAAATTTTAAAAAAAATTTTTTTGGACTTAATCATTTTTCCGGCGTTTATCAGACTTTCAGATAGGGGACATGTCAGTGAGCGTTCCGATTTCAGTTCCAGAGCGATTCGCCGGATGAGTCCTTGATATTTAGTCGTTCTCAGCCAATTTTCTGGATTTTTGAAAATTTCACTTTTCTGTGAAAATATCCACTAAATGAGGGAATAATATGTGTGAGGGTACCCCAGGAGAGTTCCAAATGTGTGTGGGTAGAATATATATCCCACGGGGGTAAAATTGGAAAAAAAATTTTTTGGGACTTAATCATTTTTCCGGCGTTTATCAGACTTTCAGATAGGGGAAATGTCAGTGAGCGTTCCGATTTCAGTTCCAGAGCGATTCGCCCAATGAGTCCTTGTTATTTAGTAATTTTCAGCCAATTTTCTGGATTTTTGAAAATTTCTCTATTCTGTGTAAATATCCACTAAATGAGGGAATAATATGTGTGAGGGTACCCCAGGAGAGTTCCAAATGTGTGTGGGTAGAATATATATCCCACGGGGGTAAAATTGAAAAAAGTTGAAAACATTTTTTTTTGGACTTAGTCATTTTTCCGGCATTTATCAGACTTTCAGATAGGGGAAATGTCAGTGAGCATTCCGATTTCAGTTCCAGAGCGATTCGCCCAATGAGTCCTTGATATTTCGTCGTTTTCAGCCAATTTTTCTGGATTTTTGAAAATTTCACTTTTTTGTGAAAATATCCACTAAATGAGGGAATAATATGTGTGAGGGTACCCCAGGAGAGTTCCAAATGTGTGTGGGTAGAATATATATCCCACGGGGGTAAAATTGAAAAAAGTTAAAAACATTTTTTTTTGGACTTAGTCATTTTTCCGGCATTTATCAGACTTTCAGATAGGGGAAATGTCAGTGAGCATTCCGATTTCAGTTCCAGAGCGATTCGCCCAATGAGTCCTTGATATTTAGTCGTTTTCAGCCAATTTTCTGGATTTTTGAAAATTTCACTTTTTTGTGAAAATATCCACTAAATGAGGGAATAATATGTGTGAGGGTACCACAGGAGAGTTCCAAATGTGTGTGGGTAGAATATATATCCCACGGGGGTAAAATTGAAAAAAGTTGAAAACATTTTTTTTTGGACTTAGTCATTTTTCCGGCATTTATCAGACTTTCAGATAGGGGAAATGTCAGTGAGCGTTCCGATTTCAGTTCCAGAGCGATTCACCCAATGAGTCCTTGATTTTTAGTCGTTTTCAGCCAATTTTCTGGATTTTTGAAAATTTCACTTTTTTGTGAAAATATCCACTAAATGAGGGAATAATATGTGTGAGGGTACCACAGGAGAGTTCCAAATGTGTGTTGGTAGAATATATATCCCACGGGGGTAAAATTGAAGAAAAGTTGAAAAAAAATTTTTTTGGACTCAGTCATTTTTCTGGCGTTTATCAGACTTTCAGATAGGGGAAATGTCAGTGAGCGTTCTGATTTCAGTTCCAGAGTGATTCGCCCAATGAGTCCTTGATATTTAGTCGTTTTCAGACAATTTTCTGGATTTTTGAAAATTTCACTTTTTTGTGAAAACATCCACTAAATGAGGGAATAATACGTGTGAGGGTTCCCCAGGAGAGTTCCAAATGTGTGTGGGTAGAATATATATCCCACGGGGGTAAAATTGAAAAAAGTTGAAAACATTTTTTTTTGGACTTAGTCATTTTTCCGGCATTTATCAGACTTTCAGATAGGGGAAATGTCAGTGAGCGTTCCGATTTCAGTCCCAGAGCGATTCGCCCAATGAGTCCTTGATTTTTAGTCGTTTTCAGCCAATTTTCTGGATTTTTGAAAATTTCACTTTTTTGTGAAAATATCCACTAAATGAGGGAATAATATGTGTGAGGGTACCACAGGAGAGTTCCAAATGTGTGTTGGTAGAATATATATCCCACGGGGGTAAAATTGAAGAAAAGTTGAAAAAAAATTTTTTTGGACTCAGTCATTTTTCTGGCATTTATCAGACTTTCAGATAGGGGAAATGTCAGTGAGCGTTCTGATTTCAGTTCCAGAGCGATTCGCCCAATGAGTCCTTGATATTTAGTCGTTTTCAGACAATTTTCTGGATTTTTGAAAATTTCACTTTTTTGTGAAAATATCCACTAAATGAGGGAATAATACGTGTGAGGGTTCCCCAGGAGAGTTCCAAATGTGTGTGGGTAGAATATATATCCCACGGGGGTAAAATTGAAAAAAGTTGAAAAAATTTTTTTTGGGACTTAGTCATTTTTCCGGCGTTTATCAGACTTTCAGATAGGGGAAATGTCAGTGAGCATTCCGATTTCAGTTCCAGAGCGATTCGCCCAATGAGTCCTTGATATTTCGTCGTTTTCAGCCAATTTTTCTGGATTTTTGAAAATTTCACTTTTTTGTGAAAATATCCACTAAATGAGGGAATAATATGTGTGAGGGTACCCCAGGAGAGTTCCAAATGTGTGTGGGTAGAATATATATCCCACGGGGGTAAAATTGAAAAAAGTTGAAAACATTTTTTTTTGGACTTAGTCATTTTTCCGGCATTTATCAGACTTTCAGATAGGGGAAATGTCAGTGAGCATTCCGATTTCAGTTCCAGAGCGATTCGCCCAATGAGTCCTTGATATTTAGTCGTTTTGAGCCAATTTTCTGGATTTTTGAAAATTTCACTTTTTTGTGAAAATATCCACTAAATGAGGGAATAATATGTGTGAGGGTACCACAGGAGAGTTCCAAATGTGTGTGGGTAGAATATATATCCCACGGGGGTAAAATTGAAAAAAGTTGAAAACATTTTTTTTTGGACTTAGTCATTTTTCCGGCATTTATCAGACTTTCAGATAGGGGAAATGTCAGTGAGCGTTCCGATTTCAGTTCCAGAGCGATTCGCCCAATGAGTCCTTGATTTTTAGTCGTTTTCAGCCAATTTTCTGGATTTTTGAAAATTTCACTTTTTTGTGAAAATATCCACTAAATGAGGGAATAATATGTGTGAGGGTACCACAGGAGAGTTCCAAATGTGTGTTGGTAGAATATATATCCCACGGGGGTAAAATTGAAGAAAAGTTGAAAAAAAATTTTTTTGGACTCAGTCATTTTTCTGGCGTTTATCAGACTTTCAGATAGGGGAAATGTCAGTGAGCGTTCTGATTTCAGTTCCAGAGCGATTCGCCCAATGAGTCCTTGATATTTAGACGTTTTCAGACAATTTTCTGGATTTTTGAAAATTTCACTTTTTTGTGAAAATATCCACTAAATGAGGGAATAATACTTGTGAGGGTTCCCCAGGAGAGTTCCAAATGTGTGTGGGTAGAATATATATCCCACGGGGGTAAAATTTAAAAAAGTTGAAAAAATTTTTTTTGGGACTTAGTCATTTTTCCGGCGTTTATCAGACTTTCAGATAGGGGAAATGTCAGTGAGCATTCCGATTTCAGTTCCAGAGCGATTCGCCCAATGAGTCCTTGATATTTCGTCGTTTTCAGCCAATTTTTCTGGATTTTTGAAAATTTCACTTTTTTGTGAAAATATCCACTAAATGAGGGAATAATATGTGTGAGGGTACCCCAGGAGAGTTCCAAATGTGTGTGGGTAGAATATATATCCCACGGGGGTAAAATTGAAAAAAGTTGAAAACATTTTTTTTTGGACTTAGTCATTTTTCCGGCATTTATCAGACTTTCAGATAGGGGAAATGTCAGTGAGCATTCCGATTTCAGTTCCAGAGCGATTCGCCCAATGAGTCCTTGATATTTAGTCGTTTTGAGCCAATTTTCTGGATTTTTGAAAATTTCACTTTTTTGTGAAAATATCCACTAAATGAGGGAATAATATGTGTGAGGGTACCACAGGAGAGTTCCAAATGTGTGTGGGTAGAATATATATCCCACGGGGGTAAAATTGAAAAAAGTTGAAAACATTTTTTTTTGGACTTAGTCATTTTTCCGGCATTTATCAGACTTTCAGATAGGGGAAATGTCAGTGAGCGTTCCGATTTCAGTCCCAGAGCGATTCGCCCAATGAGTCCTTGATTTTTAGTCGTTTTCAGCCAATTTTCTGGATTTTTGAAAATTTCACTTTTTTGTGAAAATATCCACTAAATGAGGGAATAATATGTGTGAGGGTACCACAGGAGAGTTCCAAATGTGTGTTGGTAGAATATATATCCCACGGGGGTAAAATTGAAGAAAAGTTATAAAAAAATTTTTTTGGACTCAGTCATTTTTCTGGCGTTTATCAGACTTTCAGATAGGGGAAATGTCAGTGAGCGTTCTGATTTCAGTTCCAGAGCGATTCGCCCAATGAGTCCTTGATATTTAGTCGTTTTCAGCCAATTTTCTGGATTTTTGAAAATTTCACTTTTTTGTGAAAATATCCACTAAATGAGGGAATAATACGTGTGAGGGTTCCCCAGGAGAGTTCCAAATGTGTGTGGGTAGAATATATATCCCACGGGGGTAAAATTGAAAAAAGTTGAAAAAATTTTTTTTGGGACTTAGTCATTTTTCCGGCGTTTATCAGACTTTCAGATAGGGGAAATGTCAGTGAGCATTCCGATTTCAGTTCCAGAGCGATTCGCCCAATGAGTCCTTGATATTTCGTCGTTTTCAGCCAATTTTTCTGGATTTTTGAAAATTTCACTTTTTTGTGAAAATATCCACTAAATGAGGGAATAATATGTGTGAGGGTACCCCAGGAGAGTTCCAAATGTGTGTGGGTAGAATATATATCCCACGGGGGTAAAATTGAAAAAAGTTAAAAACATTTTTTTTTGGACTTAGTCATTTTTCCGGCATTTATCAGACTTTCAGATAGGGGAAATGTCAGTGAGCATTCCGATTTCAGTTCCAGAGCGATTCGCCCAATGAGTCCTTGATATTTAGTCGTTTTCAGCCAATTTTCTGGATTTTTGAAAATTTCACTTTTTTGTGAAAATATCCACTAAATGAGGGAATAATATGTGTGAGGGTACCACAGGAGAGTTCCAAATGTGTGTGGGTAGAATATATATCCCACGGGGGTAAAATTGAAAAAAGTTGAAAACATTTTTTTTTGGACTTAGTCATTTTTCCGGCATTTATAAGACTTTCAGATAGGGGAAATGTCAGTGAGCGTTCCGATTTCAGTTCCAGAGCGATTCGCCCAATGAGTCCTTGATTTTTAGTCGTTTTCAGCCAATTTTCTGGATTTTTGAAAATTTCACTTTTTTGTGAAAATATCCACTAAATGAGGGAATAATATGTGTGAGGGTACCACAGGAGAGTTCCAAATGTGTGTTGGTAGAATATATATCCCACGGGGGTAAAATTGAAGAAAAGTTGAAAAAAAATTTTTTTGGACTCAGTCATTTTTCTGGCGTTTATCAGACTTTCAGATAGGGGAAATGTCAGTGAGCGTTCTGATTTCAGTTCCAGAGTGATTCGCCCAATGAGTCCTTGATATTTAGTCGTTTTCAGACAATTTTCTGGATTTTTGAAAATTTCACTTTTTTGTGAAAACATCCACTAAATGAGGGAATAATACGTGTGAGGGTTCCCCAGGAGAGTTCCAAATGTGTGTGGGTAGAATATATGTCCCACGGGGGTAAAATTGAAAAAAGTTGAAAACATTTTTTTTTGGACTTAGTCATTTTTCCGGCATTTATCAGACTTTCAGATAGGGGAAATGTCAGTGAGCATTCCGATTTCAGTCCCAGAGCGATTCGCCCAATGAGTCCTTGATTTTTAGTCGTTTTCAGCCAATTTTCTGGATTTTTGAAAATTTCACTTTTTTGTGAAAATATCCACTAAATGAGGGAATAATATGTGTGAGGGTACCACAGGAGAGTTCCAAATGTGTGTTGGTAGAATATATATCCCACGGGGGTAAAATTGAAGAAAAGTTGAAAAAAAATTTTTTTGGACTCAGTCATTTTTCTGGCATTTATCAGACTTTCAGATAGGGGAAATGTCAGTGAGCGTTCTGATTTCAGTTCCAGAGCGATTCGCCCAATGAGTCCTTGATATTTAGTCGTTTTCAGACAATTTTCTGGATTTTTGAAAATTTCACTTTTTTGTGAAAATATCCACTAAATGAGGGAATAATACGTGTGAGGGTTCCCCAGGAGAGTTCCAAATGTGTGTGGGTAGAATATATATCCCACGGGGGTAAAATTGAAAAAAGTTGAAAAAATTTTTTTTGGGACTTAGTCATTTTTCCGGCGTTTATCAGACTTTCAGATAGGGGAAATGTCAGTGAGCATTCCGATTTCAGTTCCAGAGCGATTCGCCCAATGAGTCCTTGATATTTCGTCGTTTTCAGCCAATTTTTCTGGATTTTTGAAAATTTCACTTTTTTGTGAAAATATCCACTAAATGAGGGAATAATATGTGTGAGGGTACCCCAGGAGAGTTCCAAATGTGTGTGGGTAGAATATATATCCCACGGGGGTAAAATTGAAAAAAGTTGAAAACATTTTTTTTTGGACTTAGTCATTTTTCCGGCATTTATCAGACTTTCAGATAGGGGAAATGTCAGTGAGCATTCCGATTTCAGTTCCAGAGCGATTCGCCCAATGAGTCCTTGATATTTAGTCGTTTTGAGCCAATTTTCTGGATTTTTGAAAATTTCACTTTTTTGTGAAAATATCCACTAAATGAGGGAATAATATGTGTGAGGGTACCACAGGAGAGTTCCAAATGTGTGTGGGTAGAATATATATCCCACGGGGGTAAAATTGAAAAAAGTTGAAAACATTTTTTTTTGGACTTAGTCATTTTTCCGGCATTTATCAGACTTTCAGATAGGGGAAATGTCAGTGAGCGTTCCGATTTCAGTTCCAGAGCGATTCGCCCAATGAGTCCTTGATTTTTAGTCGTTTTCAGCCAATTTTCTGGATTTTTGAAAATTTCACTTTTTTGTGAAAATATCCACTAAATGAGGGAATAATATGTGTGAGGGTACCACAGGAGAGTTCCAAATGTGTGTTGGTAGAATATATATCCCACGGGGGTAAAATTGAAGAAAAGTTGAAAAAAAATTTTTTTGGACTCAGTCATTTTTCTGGCGTTTATCAGACTTTCAGATAGGGGAAATGTCAGTGAGCGTTCTGATTTCAGTTCCAGAGCGATTCGCCCAATGAGTCCTTGATATTTAGACGTTTTCAGACAATTTTCTGGATTTTTGAAAATTTCACTTTTTTGTGAAAATATCCACTAAATGAGGGAATAATACTTGTGAGGGTTCCCCAGGAGAGTTCCAAATGTGTGTGGGTAGAATATATATCCCACGGGGGTAAAATTTAAAAAAGTTGAAAAAATTTTTTTTGGGACTTAGTCATTTTTCCGGCGTTTATCAGACTTTCAGATAGGGGAAATGTCAGTGAGCATTCCGATTTCAGTTCCAGAGCGATTCGCCCAATGAGTCCTTGATATTTCGTCGTTTTCAGCCAATTTTTCAGGATTTTTGAAAATTTCACTTTTTTGTGAAAATATCCACTAAATGAGGGAATAATATGTGTGAGGGTACCACAGGAGAGTTCCAAATGTGTGTGGGTAGAATATATATCCCACGGGGGTAAAATTGAAAAAAGTTGAAAACATTTTTTTTTGGACTTAGTCATTTTTCCGGCATTTATCAGACTTTCAGATAGGGGAAATGTCAGTGAGCGTTCCGATTTCAGTTCCAGAGCGATTCGCCCAATGAGTCCTTGATTTTTAGTCGTTTTCAGCCAATTTTCTGGATTTTTGAAAATTTCACTTTTTTGTGAAAATATCCACTAAATGAGGGAATAATATGTGTGAGGGTACCACAGGAGAGTTCCAAATGTGTGTTGGTAGAATATATATCCCACGGGGGTAAAATTGAAGAAAAGTTGAAAAAAAATTTTTTTGGACTCAGTCATTTTTCTGGCGTTTATCAGACTTTCAGATAGGGGAAATGTCAGTGAGCGTTCTGATTTCAGTTCCAGAGTGATTCGCCCAATGAGTCCTTGATATTTAGTCGTTTTCAGACAATTTTCTGGATTTTTGAAAATTTCACTTTTTTGTGAAAACATCCACTAAATGAGGGAATAATACGTGTGAGGGTTCCCCAGGAGAGTTCCAAATGTGTGTGGGTAGAATATATATCCCACGGGGGTAAAATTCAAAAAAGTTGAAAACATTTTTTTTTGGACTTAGTCATTTTTCCGGCATTTATCAGACTTTCAGATAGGGGAAATGTCAGTGAGCGTTCCGATTTCAGTCCCAGAGCGATTCGCCCAATGAGTCCTTGATTTTTAGTCGTTTTCAGCCAATTTTCTGGATTTTTGAAAATTTCACTTTTTTGTGAAAATATCCACTAAATGAGGGAATAATATGTGTGAGGGTACCACAGGAGAGTTCCAAATGTGTGTTGGTAGAATATATATCCCACGGGGGTAAAATTGAAGAAAAGTTGAAAAAAAATTTTTTTGGACTCAGTCATTTTTCTGGCGTTTATCAGACTTTCAGATAGGGGAAATGTCAGTGAGCGTTCTGATTTCAGTTCCAGAGCGATTCGCCCAATGAGTCCTTGATATTTAGTCGTTTTCAGACAATTTTCTGGATTTTTGAAAATTTCACTTTTTTGTGAAAATATCCACTAAATGAGGGAATAATACGTGTGAGGGTTCCCCAGGAGAGTTCCAAATGTGTGTGGGTAGAATATATATCCCACGGGGGTAAAATTGAAAAAAGTTGAAAAAATTTTTTTTGGGACTTAGTCATTTTTCCGGCGTTTATCAGACTTTCAGATAGGGGAAATGTCAGTGAGCATTCTGATTTCAGTTCCAGAGCGATTCGCCCAATGAGTCCTTGATATTTCGTCGTTTTCAGCCAATTTTTCTGGATTTTTGAAAATTTCACTTTTTTGTGAAAATATCCACTAAATGAGGGAATAATATGTGTGAGGGTACCCCAGGAGAGTTCCAAATGTGTGTGGGTAGAATATATATCCCACGGGGGTAAAATTGAAAAAAGTTGAAAACATTTTTTTTTGGACTTAGTCATTTTTCCGGCATTTATCAGACTTTCAGATAGGGGAAATTTCAGTGAGCATTCCGATTTCAGTTCCAGAGCGATTCGCCCAATGAGTCCTTGATATTTAGTCGTTTTGAGCCAATTTTCTGGATTTTTGAAAATTTCACTTTTTTGTGAAAATATCCACTAAATGAGGGAATAATATGTGTGAGGGTACCACAGGAGAGTTCCAAATGTGTGTGGGTAGAATATATATCCCACGGGGGTAAAATTGAAAAAAGTTGAAAACATTTTTTTTTGGACTTAGTCATTTTTCCGGCATTTATCAGACTTTCAGATAGGGGAAATGTCAGTGAGCGTTCCGATTTCAGTTCCAGAGCGATTCGCCCAATGAGTCCTTGATTTTTAGTCGTTTTCAGCCAATTTTCTGGATTTTTGAAAATTTCACTTTTTTGTGAAAATATCCACTAAATGAGGGAATAATATGTGTGAGGGTACCACAGGAGAGTTCCAAATGTGTGTTGGTAGAATATATATCCCACGGGGGTAAAATTGAAGAAAAGTTGAAAAAAAATTTTTTTGGACTCAGTCATTTTTCTGGCGTTTATCAGACTTTCAGATAGGGGAAATGTCAGTGAGCGTTCTGATTTCAGTTCCAGAGCGATTCGCCCAATGAGTCCTTGATATTTAGTCGTTTTCAGACAATTTTCTGGATTTTTGAAAATTTCACTTTTTTGTGAAAATATCCACTAAATGAGGGAATAATACGTGTGAGGGTTCCCCAGGAGAGTTCCAAATGTGTGTGGGTAGAATATATATCCCACGGGGGTAAAATTTAAAAAAGTTGAAAAAATTTTTTTTGGGACTTAGTCATTTTTCCGGCGTTTATCAGACTTTCAGATAGGGGAAATGTCAGTGAGCATTCCGATTTCAGTTCCAGAGCGATTCGCCCAATGAGTCCTTGATATTTCGTCGTTTTCAGCCAATTTTTCTGGATTTTTGAAAATTTCACTTTTTTGTGAAAATATCCACTAAATGAGGGAATAATATGTGTGAGGGTACCCCAGGAGAGTTCCAAATGTGTGTGGGTAGAATATATATCCCACGGGGGTAAAATTGAAAAAAGTTGAAAACATTTTTTTTTGGACTTAGTCATTTTTCCGGCATTTATCAGACTTTCAGATAGGGGAAATTTCAGTGAGCATTCCGATTTCAGTTCCAGAGCGATTCGCCCAATGAGTCCTTGATATTTAGTCGTTTTGAGCCAATTTTCTGGATTTTTGAAAATTTCACTTTTTTGTGAAAATATCCACTAAATGAGGGAATAATATGTGTGAGGGTACCACAGGAGAGTTCCAAATGTGTGTGGGTAGAATATATATCCCACGGGGGTAAAATTGAAAAAAGTTGAAAACATTTTTTTTTGGACTTAGTCATTTTTCCGGCATTTATCAGACTTTCAGATAGGGGAAATGTCAGTGAGCGTTCCGATTTCAGTGCCAGAGCGATTCGCCCAATGAGTCCTTGATTTTTAGTCGTTTTCAGCCAATTTTCTGGATTTTTGAAAATTTCACTTTTTTGTGAAAATATCCACTAAATGAGGGAATAATATGTGTGAGGGTACCACAGGAGAGTTCCAAATGTGTGTTGGTAGAATATATATCCCACGGGGGTAAAATTGAAGAAAAGTTGAAAAAAAATTTTTTTGGACTCAGTCATTTTTCTGGCGTTTATCAGACTTTCAGATAGGGGAAATGTCAGTGAGCGTTCTGATTTCAGTTCCAGAGCGATTCGCCCAATGAGTCCTTGATATTTAGTCGTTTTCAGACAATTTTCTGGATTTTTGAAAATTTCACTTTTTTGTGAAAATATCCACTAAATGAGGGAATAATACGTGTGAGGGTTCCCCAGGAGAGTTCCAAATGTGTGTGGGTAGAATATATATCCCACGGGGGTAAAATTTAAAAAAGTTGAAAAAATTTTTTTTGGGACTTAGTCATTTTTCCGGCGTTTATCAGACTTTCAGATAGGGGAAATGTCAGTGAGCATTCCGATTTCAGTTCCAGAGCGATTCGCCCAATGAGTCCTTGATATTTCGTCGTTTTCAGCCAATTTTTCTGGATTTTTGAAAATTTCACTTTTTTGTGAAAATATCCACTAAATGAGGGAATAATATGTGTGAGGGTACCACAGGAGAGTTCCAAATGTGTGTTGGTAGAATATATATCCCACGGGGGTAAAATTGAAGAAAAGTTGAAAAAAAATTTTTTTGGACTCAGTCATTTTTCTGGCGTTTATCAGACTTTCAGATAGGGGAAATGTCAGTGAGCGTTCTGATTTCAGTTCCAGAGCGATTCGCCCAATGAGTCCTTGATATTTAGTCGTTTTCAGACAATTTTCTGGATTTTTGAAAATTTCACTTTTTTGTGAAAATATCCACTAAATGAGGGAATAATACGTGTGAGGGTTCCCCAGGAGAGTTCCAAATGTGTGTGGGTAGAATATATATCCCACGGGGGTAAAATTTAAAAAAGTTGAAAAAATTTTTTTTGGGACTTAGTCATTTTTCCGGCGTTTATCAGACTTTCAGATAGGGGAAATGTCAGTGAGCATTCCGATTTCAGTTCCAGAGCGATTCGCCCAATGAGTCCTTGATATTTCGTCGTTTTCAGCCAATTTTTCTGGATTTTTGAAAATTTCACTTTTTTGTGAAAATATCCACTAAATGAGGGAATAATATGTGTGAGGGTACCCCAGGAGAGTTCCAAATGTGTGTGGGTAGAATATATATCCCACGGGGGTAAAATTGAAAAAAGTTGAAAACATTTTTTTTTGGACTTAGTCATTTTTCCGGCATTTATCAGACTTTCAGATAGGGGAAATGTCAGTGAGCATTCCGATTTCAGTTCCAGAGCGATTCGCCCAATGAGTCCTTGATATTTAGTCGTTTTGAGCCAATTTTCTGGATTTTTGAAAATTTCACTTTTTTGTGAAAATATCCACTAAATGAGGGAATAATATGTGTGAGGGTACCACAGGAGAGTTCCAAATGTGTGTGGGTAGAATATATATCCCACGGGGGTAAAATTGAAAAAAGTTGAAAACATTTTTTTTTGGACTTAGTCATTTTTCCGGCATTTATCAAACTTTCAGATAGGGGAAATGTCAGTGAGCGTTCCGATTTCAGTTCCAGAGCGATTCGCCCAATGAGTCCTTGATTTTTAGTCGTTTTCAGCCAATTTTCTGGATTTTTGAAAATTTCACTTTTTTGTGAAAATATCCACTAAATGAGGGAATAATATGTGTGAGGGTACCACAGGAGAGTTCCAAATGTGTGTTGGTAGAATATATATCCCACGGGGGTAAAATTGAAGAAAAGTTGAAAAAAAATTTTTTTGGACTCAGTCATTTTTCTGGCGTTTATCAGACTTTCAGATAGGGGAAATGTCAGTGAGCGTTCTGATTTCAGTTCCAGAGCGATTCGCCCAATGAGTCCTTGATATTTAGTCGTTTTCAGACAATTTTCTGGATTTTTGAAAATTTCACTTTTTTGTGAAAATATCCACTAAATGAGGGAATAATACGTGTGAGGGTTCCCCAGGAGAGTTCCAAATGTGTGTGGGTAGAATATATATCCCACGGGGGTAAAATTTAAAAAAGTTGAAAAAATTTTTTTTGGGACTTAGTCATTTTTCCGGCGTTTATCAGACTTTCAGATAGGGGAAATGTCAGTGAGCATTCCGATTTCAGTTCCAGAGCGATTCGCCCAATGAGTCCTTGATATTTCGTCGTTTTCAGCCAATTTTTCTGGATTTTTGAAAATTTCACTTTTTTGTGAAAATATCCACTAAATGAGGGAATAATATGTGTGAGGGTACCCCAGGAGAGTTCCAAATGTGTGTGGGTAGAATATATATCCCACGGGGGTAAAATTGAAAAAAGTTGAAAACATTTTTTTTTGGACTTAGTCATTTTTCCGGCATTTATCAGACTTTCAGATAGGGGAAATGTCAGTGAGCATTCCGATTTCAGTTCCAGAGCGATTCGCCCAATGAGTCCTTGATATTTAGTCGTTTTCAGCCAATTTTCTGGATTTTTGAAAATTTCACTTTTTTGTGAAAATATCCACTAAATGAGGGAATAATATGTGTGAGGGTACCACAGGAGAGTTCCAAATGTGTGTGGGTAGAATCTATATCCCACAGGGGTAAAATTGAAGAAAAGTTGAATAAAATGTTTTTGGACTCAGTCATTTTTCTGGCGTTTATCAGACTTTCAGATAGGGGAAATGTCAGTGAGCGTTCCGATTTCAGTTCCAGAGCGATTCGCCCAATGAGTCCTTGATATTTAGTCGTTTTCAGACAATTTTCTGGAGTTTTGAAAATTTCACTTTTTTGTGAAAATATCCACTAAATGAGGGAATAATACGTGTGAGGGTTCCCCAGGAGAGTTCCAAATGTGTGTGGGTAGAGTATATATCCCACGGGGGTAAAACTGAAAAAAAAATTTTTTTGGACTTAATAATTTTTCCGGCGTTTATCAGACTTTCAGATAGGGGAAATGTCAGTGAGCGTTCCGATTTCAGTTCCAGAGCGATTCGCCCAATGAGTCCTTGATTTTTAGTCGTTTTCAGCCAATTTTCTGGATTTTTGAAAATTTCACTTTTTTGTGAAAATATCCACTAAATGAGGGAATAATATGTGTGAGGGTACCACAGGAGAGTTCCAAATGTGTGTTGGTAGAATATATATCCCACGGGGGTAAAATTGAAGAAAAGTTGAAAAAAAATTTTTTTGGACTCAGTCATTTTTCTGGCGTTTATCAGACTTTCAGATAGGGGAAATGTCAGTGAGCGTTCTGATTTCAGTTCCAGAGCGATTCGCCCAATGAGTCCTTGATATTTAGTCGTTTTCAGACAATTTTCTGGATTTTTGAAAATTTCACTTTTTTGTGAAAACATCCACTAAATGAGGGAATAATACGTGTGAGGGTTCCCCAGGAGAGTTCCAAATGTGTGTGGGTAGAATATATATCCCACGGGGGTAAAATTGAAAAAAGTTGAAAACATTTTTTTTTGGACTTAGTCATTTTTCCGGCATTTATCAGACTTTCAGTGAGCGTTCCGATTTCAGTTCCAGAGCGATTCGCCCAATGAGTCCTTGATTTTTAGTCGTTTTCAGCCAATTTTCTGGATTTTTGAAAATTTCACTTTTTTGTGAAAATATCCACTAAATGAGGGAATAATACGTGTGAGGGTTCCCCAGGAGAGTTCCAAATGTGTGTGGGTAGAATATATATCCCACGGGGGTAAAATTGAAAAAAGTTGAAAAAATTTTTTTTGGGACTTAGTCATTTTTCCGGCGTTTATCAGACTTTCAGATAGGGGAAATGTCAGTGAGCATTCCGATTTCAGTTCCAGAGCGATTCGCCCAATGAGTCCTTGATATTTCGTCGTTTTCAGCCAATTTTTCTGGATTTTTGAAAATTTCACTTTTTTGTGAAAATATCCACTAAATGAGGGAATAATATGTGTGAGGGTACCCCAGGAGAGTTCCAAATGTGTGTGGGTAGAATATATATCCCACGGGGGTAAAATTGAAAAAAGTTGAAAACATTTTTTTTTGGACTTAGTCATTTTTCCGGCATTTATTAGACTTTCAGATAGGGGAAATGTCAGTGAGCATTCCGATTTCAGTTCCAGAGCGATTCGCCCAATGAGTCCTTGATATTTAGTCGTTTTGAGCCAATTTTCTGGATTTTTGAAAATTTCACTTTTTTGTGAAAATATCCACTAAATGAGGGAATAATATGTGTGAGGGTACCACAGGAGAGTTCCAAATGTGTGTGGGTAGAATATATATCCCACGGGGGTAAAATTGAAAAAAGTTGAAAACATTTTTTTTTGGACTTAGTCATTTTTCCGGCATTTATCAGACTTTCAGATAGGGGAAATGTCAGTGAGCGTTCCGATTTCAGTTCCAGAGCGATTCGCCCAATGAGTCCTTGATTTTTAGTCGTTTTCAGACAATTTTCTGGATTTTTGAAAATTTCACTTTTTTGTGAAAATATCCACTAAATGAGGGAATAATACGTGTGAGGGTTCCCCAGGAGAGTTCCAAATGTGTGTGGGTAGAATATATATCCCACGGGGGTAAAATTGAAAAAAGTTGAAAAAATTTTTTTTGGGACTTAGTCATTTTTCCGGCGTTTATCAGACTTTCAGATAGGGGAAATGTCAGTGAGCATTCCGATTTCAGTTCCAGAGCGATTCGCACAATGAGTCCTTGATATTTCGTCGTTTTCAGCCAATTTTTCTGGATTTTTGAAAATTTCACTTTTTTGTGAAAATATCCACTAAATGAGGGAATAATATGTGTGAGGGTACCCCAGGAGAGTTCCAAATGTGTGTGGGTAGAATATATATCCCACGGGGGTAAAATTGAAAAAAGTTGAAAACATTTTTTTTTGGACTTAGTCATTTTTCCGGCATTTATCAGACTTTCAGATAGGGGAAATGTCAGTGAGCATTCCGATTTCAGTTCCAGAGCGATTCGCCCAATGAGTCCTTGATATTTAGTCGTTTTGAGCCAATTTTCTGGATTTTTGAAAATTTCACTTTTTTGTGAAAATATCCACTAAATGAGGGAATAATATGTGTGAGGGTACCACAGGAGAGTTCCAAATGTGTGTGGGTAGAATATATATCCCACGGGGGTAAAATTGAAAAAAGTTGAAACCATTTTTTTTTGGACTTAGTCATTTTTCCGGCATTTATCAGACTTTCAGATAGGGGAAATGTCAGTGAGCGTTCCGATTTCAGTTCCAGAGCGATTCGCCCAATGAGTCCTTGATTTTTAGTCGTTTTCAGCCAATTTTCTGGATTTTTGAAAATTTCACTTTTTTGTGAAAATATCCACTAAATGAGGGAATAATATGTGTGAGGGTACCACAGGAGAGTTCCAAATGTGTGTTGGTAGAATATATATCCCACGGGGGTAAAATTGAAGAAAAGTTGAAAAAAAATTTTTTTGGACTCAGTCATTTTTCTGGCGTTTATCAGACTTTCAGATAGGGGAAATGTCAGTGAGCGTTCTGATTTCAGTTCCAGAGCGATTCGCCCAATGTGTCCTTGATATTTAGTCGTTTTGAGCCAATTTTCTGGATTTTTGAAAATTTCACTTTTTTGTGAAAATATCCACTAAATGAGGGAATAATATGTGTGAGGGTACCACAGGAGAGTTCCAAATGTGTGTGGGTAGAATATATATCCCACGGGGGTAAAATTGAAAAAAGTTGAAAACATTTTTTTTTGGACTTAGTCATTTTTCCGGCATTTATCAGACTTTCACATAGGGGAAATGTCAGTGAGCGTTCCGATTTCAGTTCCAGAGCGTTTCGCCCAATGAGTCCTTGATTTTTAGTCGTTTTCAGCCAATTTTCTGGATTTTTGAAAATTTCACTTTTTTGTGAAAATATCCACTAAATGAGGGAATAATATGTGTGAGGGTACCACAGGAGAGTTGCAAATGTGTGTTGGTAGAATATATATCCCACGGGGGTAAAATTGAAGAAAAGTTGAATAAAATGTTTTTGGACTCAGTCATTTTTCTGGCGTTTATCAGACTTTCAGATAGGGGAAATGTCAGTGAGCGTTCCGATTTCAGTTCCAGAGCGATTCGCCCAATGAGTCCTTGATATTTAGTCGTTTTCAGACAATTTTCTGGAGTTTTGAAAATTTCACTTTTTTGTGAAAATATCCACTAAATGAGGGAATAATACGTGTGAGGGTTCCCCAGGAGAGTTCCAAATGTGTGTGGGTAGAGTATATATCCCACGGGGGTAAAACTGAAAAAAAAATTTTTTTGGACTTATTAATTTTTCCGGCGTTTATCAGACTTTCAGATAGGGGAAATGTCAGTGAGCGTTCCGATTTCAGTTCCAGAGCGATTCGCCCAATGAGTCCTTGTTATTTAGTAATTTTCAGCCAATTTTCTGGATTTTTGAAAATTTCTCTATTCTGTGTAAATATCCACTAAATGAGGGAATAATATGTGTGAGGGTACCCCAGGAGAGTTCCAAATGTGTGTGGGTAGAATATATATCCCACGGGGGTAAAATTGAAAAAAGTTGAAAAAATATTTTTTTTGGACTTAGTCATTTTTCGGGCGTTTATCAGACTTTCAGATAGGGCAAATGTCAGTGAGCGTTCCGATTTCATTTTCAGAGTGATCCTCCCAATGAGTCCTTGATATTTAGTCGTTTTCAGCCAATTTTCTGGATTATTGAAAATTTCACTTTTTTGTGAAAATATCCACTAAATGAGGGAATAATATGTGTGAGGGTACCCCAGGAGAGTTCCAAATGTGTGTGGGTAGAATATATATCCCACAGGGGTAAAATTGAAAAAAGTTGAAAAAAATTTTTTTGGGACTTAGTCATTTTTCCGGCGTTTATCAGACTTTCAGATAGGGGAAATGTCAGTGAGCATTCCGATTTCAGTTCCAGAGCGATTCGCCCAATGAGTCCTTGATATTTCGTCGTTTTCAGCCAATTTTTCTGGATTTTTGAAAATGTCACTTTTTTGTGAAAATATCCACTAAATGAGGGAATAATATGTGTGAGGGTACCCCAGGAGAGTTCCAAATGTGTGTGGGTAGAATATATATCCCACGGGGGTAAAATTGAAAAAAGTTGAAAACATTTTTTTTTTGGACTTAGTCATTTTTCCGGCATTTATCAGACTTTCAGATAGGGGAAATGTCAGTGAGCGTTCCGATTTCAGTTCCAGAGCGATTCGCCGGATGAGTCCTTGATATTTAGTCGTTCTCAGCCAATTTTCTGGATTTTTGAAAATTTCACTTTTCTGTGAAAATATCCACTAAATGAGGGAATAATATGTGTGAGGGTACCCCAGGAGAGTTCCAAATGTGTGTGGGTAGAATATATATCCCACGGGGGTAAAATTGAAAAAAGTTGAAAACATTTTTTTTTGGACTTAGTCATTTTTCCGGCGTTTATCAGACTTACAGATAGGGAAAATGTCAGTGAGCATTCCGATTTCAGTTCCAGAGCGATTCGCCCAATGAGTCCTTGATATTTAGTCGTTTTCAGCCAATTTTCTGGATTTTTGAAAATTTCACTTTTTTGTGAAAATATCCACTAAATGAGGGAATAATATGTGTGAGGGTACCACAGGAGAGTTCCAAATGTGTGTGGGTAGAATATATATCCCACGGGGGTAAAATTGAAGAAAAGTTGAAAAAAAATTTTTTTGGACTCAGTCATTTTTCTGGCGTTTATCAGACTTTCAGATAGGGGAAATGTCAGTGAGCGTTCCGATTTCAGTTCCAGAGCGATTCGCCCAATGAGTCCTTGATTTTTAGTCGTTTTCAGCCAATTTTCTGGATTTTTGAAAATTTCACTTTTTTGTGAAAATATCCACTAAATGAGGGAATAATATGTGTGAGGGTACCACAGGAGAGTTCCAAATGTGTGTGGGTAGAATATATATCCCACGGGGGTAAAATTGAAGAAAAGTTGAAAAAAAATTTTTTTGGACTCAGTCATTTTTCTGGCGTTTATCAGACTTTCAGATAGGGGAAATGTCAGTGAGCGTTCCGATTTCAGTTCCAGAGCGATTCGCCCAATGAGTCCTTGATATTTAGTCGTTTTCAGACAATTTTCTGGATTTTTGAAAATTTCACTTTTTTGTGAAAATATCCACTAAATGAGGGAATAATACGTGTGAGGGTTCCCCAGGAGAGTTCCAAATGTGTGTGGGTAGAATATATATCCCACGGGGGTAAAATTGAAAAAAGTTGAAAAAAATTTTTTTGGGACTTAGTCATTTTTCCGGCGTTTATCAGACTTTCAGATAGGGGAAATGTCAGTGAGCATTCCGATTTCAGTTCCAGAGCGATTCGCCCAATGAGTCCTTGATATTTCGTCGTTTTCAGCCAATTTTTCTGGATTTTTGAAAATTTCACTTTTTTGTGAAAATATCCACTAAATGAGGGAATAATATGTGTGAGGGTACCCCAGGAGAGTTCCAAATGTGTGTGGGTAGAATATATATCCCACGGGGGTAAAATTGAAAAAAGTTGAAAACATTTTTTTTTGGACTTAGTCATTTTTCCGGCATTTATCAGACTTTCAGATAGGGGAAATGTCAGTGAGCATTCCGATTTCAGTTCCAGAGCGATTCGCCCAATGAGTCCTTGATATTTAGTCGTTTTCAGCCAATTTTCTGGATTTTTGAAAATTTCACTTTTTTGTGAAAATATCCACTAAATGAGGGAATAATATGTGTGAGGGTACCACAGGAGAGTTCCAAATGTGTGTGGGTAGAATATATATCCCACGGGGGTAAAATTGAAGAAAAGTTGAAAAAAATGTTTTTGGACTCAGTCATTTTTCTGGCGTTTATCAGACTTTCAGATAGGGGAAATGTCAGTGAGCGTTCCGATTTCAGTTCCAGAGCGATTCGCCCAATGAGTCCTTGATATTTAGTCGTTTTCAGACAATTTTCTGGAGTTTTGAAAATTTCACTTTTTTGTGAAAATATCCACTAAATGAGGGAATAATACGTGTGAGGGTTCCCCAGGAGAGTTCCAAATGTGTGTGGGTAGAGTATATATCCCACGGGGGTAAAATTGAAAAAAAAAATTTTTTGGACTTAATAATTTTTCCGGCGTTTATCAGACTTTCAGATAGGGGAAATGTCAGTGAGCGTTCCGATTTCAGTTCCAGAGCGATTCGCCCAATGAGTCCTTGTTATTTAGTAATTTTCAGCCAATTTTCTGGATTTTTGAAAATTTCTCTATTCTGTGTAAATATCCACTAAATGAGGGAATAATATGTGTGAGGGTACCCCAGGAGAGTTCCAAATGTGTGTGGGTAGAATATATATCCCACGGGGGTAAAATTGAAAAAAGTTGAAAAAATATTTTTTTTGGACTTAGTCATTTTTCGGGCGTTTATCAGACTTTCAGATAGGGCAAATGTCAGTGAGCGTTCCGATTTCATTTTCAGAGTGATCCTCCCAATGAGTCCTTGATATTTAGTCGTTTTCAGCCAATTTTCTGGATTATTGAAAATTTCACTTTTTTGTGAAAATATCCACTAAATGAGGGAATAATATGTGTGAGGGTACCACAGGAGAGTTCCAAATGTGTGTGGGTAGAATATATATCCCACGGGGGTAAAATTGAAGAAAAGTTGAAAAAAAATTTTTTTGGACTCAGTCATTTTTCTGGCGTTTATCAGACTTTCAGATAGGGGAAATGTCAGTGAGCATTCCGATTTCAGTTCCAGAGCGATTCGCCCAATGAGTCCTTGATATTTAGTCGTTCTCAGCCAATTTTCTGGATTTTTGAAAATTTCACTTTTCTGTGAAAATATCCACTAAATGAGGGCATAATATGTGTGAGGGTACCCCAGGAGAGTTCCAAATGTGTGTGGGTAGAATATATATCCCACGGGGGTAAAATTGAAAAAAGTTGAAAAAATTTTTTTGGGACTTAGTCATTTTTCCGGCGTTTATCAGACTTTCACATAGGGGAAATGTGAGTGAGCGTTCCGATTTCAGTTCCAGAGCGATTCGCCGGATGAGTCCTTGATATTTAGTCGTTCTCAGCCAATTTTCTGGATTTTTGAAAATTTCACATTTTTGTGAAAATATCCACTAAATGAGGGAATAATATGTGTGAGGGTACCACAGGAGAGTTCCAAATGTGTGTGGGTAGAATATATATCCCACAGGGGTAAAATTGAAAAAAAGTTGAAAAAAATTTTTTTTGGACTCAGTGATTTTTCTGGCGTTTATCAGACTTTCAGATAGGGGAAATGTCAGTGAGCTTTCCGATTTCAGTTCCAGAGCGATTCGTCCAATGAGTCCTTGATATTTAGTCGTTTTCAGCCAATTTTCTGGATTTTTGAAAATTTCACTTTTCTGTGAAAATATCCACTAAATGAGGGCATAATATGTGTGAGGGTACCCCAGGAGAGTTCCAAATGTGTGTGGGTAGAATATATATCCCACGGGGGTAAAATTGAAAAAAGTTGAAAAAAAATTTTTTTGGACTCAGTCATTTTTCTGGCGTTTATCAGACTTTCAGATAGGGGAAATGTAAGTGAGCGTTCCGATTTCAGTTCCAGAGCGATTCGCCCAATGAGTCCTTGATATTTAGTCGTTTTCAGACAATTTTCTGGATTTTTGAAAATTTCACTTTTTTGTGAAAATATCCACTAAATGAGGGAATAATACGTGTGAGGGTTCCCCAGGATAGTTCCAAATGTGTGTGGGTAGAGTATATATCCCACGGGGGTAAAATTGAAAAAAATTTTTTTTTGGACTTAATCATTTTTCCGGCGTTTATCAGACTTTCAGATAGGGGAAATGTCAGTGAGCGTTCCGATTTCAGTTCCAGAGCGATTCGCCCAATGAGTCCTTGATATTTAGTCGTTCTCAGCCAATTTTCTGGATTTTTGAAAATTTCACATTTCTGTGAAAATATCCACTAAATGAGGGAATAATATGTGTGAGGGTACCCCAGGAGAGTTCCAAATGTGTGTGGGTAGAATATATATCCCAAGGGGGTAAAATTTAAAAAAGTTGAAAAAAAATTTTTTTGGACTCAGTCATTTTTCTGGCGTTTATCAGACTTTCAGGTAGGGGAAATGTCAGTGAGCGTTCCGATTTCAGTTCCAGAGCGATTCGCCGGATGAGTCCTTGATATTTAGTCGTTTTCAGCCAATTTTCTGGATTTTTGAAAATTTCACTTTTCTGTGAAAATATCCACTAAATGAGGGAATAATATGTGTGAGGGTACCCCAGGAGAGTTCCAAATGTGTGTGGGTAGAATATATATCCCACGGGGGTAAAATTGAAAAAAGTTAAAAACATTTTTTTTTGGACTTAGTCATTTTTCCGGCATTTATCAGACTTTCAGATAGGGGAAATGTCAGTGAGCGTTCCGAATTCAGTTCCAGAGCGATTCGCCGGATGAGTCCTTGATATTTAGTCGTTTTCAGCCAATTTTCTGGATTTTTGAAAATTTCACTTTTTTGTGAAAATATCCACTAAATGAGGGAATAATATGTGTGAGGGTACCACAGGAGAGTTCCAAATGTGTGTGGGTAGAATATATATCCCACGGGGGTAAAATTGAAGAAAAGTTGAAAAAAAATTTTTTTGGACTCAGTCATTTTTCTGGCGTTTCTCAGACTTTCAGATAGGGGAAATGTCAGTGAGCGTTCCGATTTCAGTTCCAGAGCGATTCGCCCAATGAGTCCTTGATATTTCGTCGTTTTCAGCCAATTTTTCTGGATTTTTGAAAATTTCACTTTTTTGTGAAAATATCCACTAAATGAGGGAATAATACGTGTGAGGGTTCCCCAGGAGAGTTCCAAATGTGTGTGGGTAGAATATATATCCCACGGGGGTAAAATTGAAAAAAGTTGAAAAAATTTTTTTGGGACTTAGTCATTTTTCCGGCGTTTATCAGACTTTCACATAGGGGAAATGTGAGTGAGCGTTCCGATTTCAGTTCCAGAGCGATTCGCCGGATGAGTCCTTGATATTTAGTCGTTCTCAGCCAATTTTCTGGATTTTTGAAAATTTCACATTTTTGTGAAAATATCCACTAAATGAGGGAATAATATGTGTGAGGGTACCACAGGAGAGTTCCAAATGTGTGTGGGTAGAATATATATCCCACAGGGGTAAAATTGAAAAAAAGTTGAAAAAAATTTTTTTTGGACTCAGTGATTTTTCTGGCGTTTATCAGACTTTCAGATAGGGGAAATGTCAGTGAGCTTTCCGATTTCAGTTCCAGAGCGATTCGTCCAATGAGTCCTTGATATTTAGTCGTTTTCAGCCAATTTTCTGGATTTTTGAAAATTTCACTTTTCTGTGAAAATATCCACTAAATGAGGGAATAATATGTGTGAGGGTACCCCAGGAGAGTTCCAAATGTGTGTGGGTAGAATATATATCCCACGGGGGTAAAATTGAAAAAAGTTAAAAACATTTTTTTTTGGACTTAGTCATTTTTCCGGCATTTATCAGACTTTCAGATAGGGGAAATGTCAGTGAGCGTTTCGATTTCAGTTCCAGAGCGATTCGCCGGATGAGTTCTTGATATTTAGTCGTTTTCAGCCAATTTTCTGGATTTTTGAAAATTTCACTTTTTTGTGAAAATATCCACTAAATGAGGGAATAATATGTGTGAGGGTACCACAGGAGAGTTCCAAATGTGTGTGGGTAGAATATATATCCCACGGGGGTAAAATTGAAGAAAAGTTGAAAAAAAATTTTTTTGGACTCAGTCATTTTTCTGGCGTTTATCAGACTTTCAGATAGGGGAAATGTCAGTGAGCGTTCCGATTTCAGTTCCAGAGCGATTCGCCCAATGAGTCCTTGATATTTAGTCGTTTTCAGACAATTTTCTGGATTTTTGAAAATTTCACTTTTTTGTGAAAATATCCACTAAATGAGGGAATAATACATGTGAGGGTTCCCCAGGAGAGTTCCAAATGTGTGTGGGTAGAGTATATATCCCACGGGGGTAAAATTGAAAAAAAAATTTTTTTGGACTCAGTCATTTTTCTGGCGTTTATCAGACTTTCAGATAGGGGAAATGTCAGTGAGCGTTCCGATTTCAGTTCCAGAGCGATTCGCCCAATGAGTCCTTGTTATTTAGTAATTTTCAGCCAATTTTCTGGATTTTTCAAAATTTCTCTATTCTGTGTAAATATCCACTAAATGAGGGAATAATACGTGTGAGGGTTCCCCAGGAGAGTTCCAAATGTGTGTGGGTAGAATATATATCCCACGGGGGTAAAATTGAAAAAAGTTGAAAAAATATTTTTTTTGGACTTAGTCATTTTTCGGGCGTTTATCAGACTTTCAGATAGGGGAAATGTCAGTGAGCATTCCGATTTCAGTTCCAGAGCGATTCGCCCAATGAGTCCTTGATATTTCGTCGTTTTCAGCCAATTTTCTGGATTTTTGAAAATTTCACGTTTTTGTGAAAATATCCACTAAATGAGGGAATAATATGTGTGAGGGTACCACAGGAGAGTTCCAAATGTGTTTGGGTAGAATATATATCCCACGGGGGTAAAATTGAAGAAAAGTTAAAAAAAAATTTTTTTGGACTCAGTCATTTTTCTGGCGTTTATCAGACTTTCAGATAGGGGAAATGTCAGTGAGCGTTCCGATTTCAGTTCCAGAGCGATTCGCCCAATGAGTCCTTGATATTTAGTCGTTTTCAGACAATTTTCTGGATTTTTGAAAATTTCACTTTTTTGTGAAAATATCCACTAAATGAGGGAATAATACGTGTGAGGGTTCCCCAGGAGAGTTCCAAATGTGTGTGGGTAGAATATATATCCCACGGGGGTAAAATTGAAAAAAGTTGAAAAAATTTTTTTTTTTGACTTAGTCATTTTTCCGGCGTTTATCAGACTTTCAGATAGGGGAAATGTCATTGAGCGTTCCGATTTCAGTTCCAGAGCGATTCGCCGGATGAGTCCTTGATATTTAGTCGTTTTCAGCCAATTTTCTGGATTTTTGAAAATTTCACTTTTCTGTGAAAATATCCACTAAATGAGGGAATAATATGTGTGAGGGTACCCCAGGAGAGTTCCAAATGTGTGTGGGTAGAATATATATCCCACGGGGGTAAAATTGAAAAAAGTTAAAAACATTTTTTTTTGGACTTAGTCATTTTTCCGGCATTTATCAGACTTTCAGATAGGGGAAATGTCAGTGAGCGTTCCGATTTCAGTTCCAGAGCGATTCGCCGGATGAGTCCTTGATATTTAGTCGTTTTCAGCCAATTTTCTGGATTTTTGAAAATTTCACTTTTTTGTGAAAATATCCACTAAATGAGGGAATAATATGTGTTAGGGTACCACAGGAGAGTTCCAAATGTGTGTGGGTAGAATATATATCCCACAGGGGTAAAATTGAAAAAAAGTTGAAAAAAAATTTTTTTGGACACAGTCATTTTTCTGGCGTTTATCAGACTTTCAGATAGGGGAAATGTCAGTGAGCGTTCCGATTTCAGTTTCAGAGCGATTCACCCAATGAGTCCTTGATATTTAGTCGTTTTCAGCCAATTTTCTGGATTTTTGAAAATTTCACTTTTTTGTGAAAATATCCACTAAATGAGGGAATAATATGTGTGAGGGTACCACAGGAGAGTTCCAAATGTGTGTGGGTAGAATATATATCCCACGGGGGTAAAATTGAAAAAAAGTTGAAAAAAAATTTTTTTGGACACAGTCATTTTTCTGGCGTTTATCACACTTTCAGATAGGGGAAATGTCAGTGAGCGTTCCGATTTCAGTTCCAGAGCGATTCGCCGAATGAGTCCTTGATATTTAGTCGTTTTCAGCCAATTTTCTGGATTTTTGAAAATTTCACTTTTTTGTGAAAATATCCACTAAATGAGGGAATAATACGTGTGAGGGTACCCCAGGAGAGTTCCAAATGTGTGTGGGTAGAGTATATATCCCACGGGGGTAAAATTGAAAAAAAAATTTTTTTGGACTTAATCATTTTTCCGGCGTTTATCAGACTTTCAGATAGGGGAAATGTCAGTGAGCGTTCCGATTTCAGTTCCAGAGCGATTCGCCCAATGAGTCCTTGTTATTTAGTAATTTTCAGCCAATTTTCTGGATTTTTGAAAATTTCTCTATTCTGTGTAAATATCCACTAAATGAGGGAATAATATGTGTGAGGGTACCCCAGGAGAGTTCCAAATGTGTGTGGGTAGAATATATATCCCACGGGGGTAAAATTGAAAAAAGTTGAAAAAATATTTTTTTTGTACTTAGTCATTTTTCGGGCGTTTATCAGACTTTCAGATAGTGCAAATGTCAGTGAGCGTTCCGATTTCATTTTCAGAGTGATCCTCCCAATGAGTCCTTGATATTTAGTCGTTTTCAGCCAATTTTCTGGATTTTTGAAAATTTTACTTTTTTGTGAAAATATCCACTAAATGAGGGAATAATATGTGTGAGGGAACCCCAGGAGAGTTAAAAATGTGTGTGGGTAGAATATATATCCCACGGGGGTAAAATTGAAAAAAGTTGAAAACATTTTTTTTTGGACTTAGTCATTTTTCCGGCATATATCAGACTTTCAGATAGGGGAAATGTCAGTGAGCGTTCCGATTTCAGTTCCAGAGCGATTCGCCCAATGAGTCCTTGATTTTTAGTCGTTTTCAGCCAATTTTCTGTATTTTTGAAAATTTCACTTTTTTGTGAAAATATCCACTAAATGAGGGAATAATATGTGTGAGGGAACCCCAGGAGAGTTCCAAATGTGTGTGGGTAGAATATATATCCCACGGGGGAAAACTGAAAAAAGTTGAAAAATTTTTTTTTTGGACTTAGTCATTTTTCCGGCGTTTATCAGACTTTCAGATAGGGGAAATATCAGTGAGCGTTCCGATTTCAGTTCCAGAGAGATTCGCCGGATGAGTCCTTGATATTTAGTCGTTCTCAGCCAATTTTCTGGATTTTTGAAAATTTCACTTTTCTGTGAAAATATCCACTAAATGAGGGAATAATATGAGTGAGGGTACCCCAGGAGAGTTCCAAATGTGTGTGGGTAGAATATATATCCCACGGGGGTAAAATTGAAAAAAGTTGAAAACATTTTTTTTTGGAGTTAGTCATTTTTCCGGCATTTATCAGACTTTCAGATAGGGGAAATGTCAGTGAGCGTTCCGATTTAAGTTCCAGAGCGATTCGCCCAATGAGTCCTTGATTTTTAGTCGTTTTCAGCCAATTTTCTGGATTTTTGAAAATTTCACTTTTTTGTGAAAATATCCACTAAATGAGGGAATAATATGTGTGAGGGTACCACAGGAGAGTTCCAAATGTGTGTGGGTAGAATATATATCCCACGGGGGTAAAATTGAAGAAAAGTTGAAAAAAAATTTTTTTGGACTCAGTCATTTTTCTGGCGTTTATCAGACTTTCAGATTCAGATAGGGGAAATATCAGTGAGCGTTCCGATTTCAGTTCCAGAGCGATTCACCCAATGAGTCCTTGATATTTAGTCGTTTTCAGACAATTTTCTGGATTTTTGAAAATTTCACTTTTTTGTGAAAATATCCACTAAATGAGGGAATAATACGTGTGAGGGTTCCCCAGGAGAGTTCCAAATGTGTGTGGGTAGAGTATATATCCCACGGAGGTAAAATTGAAAAAAAAAATTTTTTGGACTTAATCATTTTTCCGGCGTTTATCAGACTTTCAGATAGGGGAAATGTCAGTGAGCGTTCCGATTTCAGTTCCAGAGCGATTCGCCCAATGAGTCCTTGTTATTTAGTAATTTTCAGCCAATTTTCTGGATTTTTGAAAATTTTTCTATTCTGTGTAAATATCCACTAAATGAGGGAATAATATGTGTGAGGGTACCCCAGGAGAGTTCCAAATGTGTGTGGGTAGAATATATATCCCACGGGGGTAAAATTGAAAAAAGTTGAAAAAATATTTTTTTTGGACTTAGTCATTTTTCGGGCGTTTATCAGACTTTCAGATAGGGCAAATGTCAGTGAGCGTTCCGATTTCATTTTCAGAGTGATCCTCCCAATGAGTCCTTGATATTTAGTCGTTTTCAGCCAATTTTCTGGATTTTTGAAAATTTCACTTTTTTGTGAAAATATCCACTAAATGAGGGAATAATATGTGTGAGGGTACCCCAGGAGAGTTCCAAATGTGTGTGGGTAGAATATATATCCCACAAGGGTAAAATTGAAAAAAGTTGAAAAAAATTTTTTTTGGACTTAGTCATTTTTCCGGCGTTTATCAGACTTTCAGATAGGGGAAATGTCAGTGAGCATTCCGATTTCAGTTCCAGAGCGATTCGCCCAATGAGTCCTTGATATTTAGTCGTTTTCAGCCAATTTTCTGGATTTTTGAAAATTTCACTTTTTTGTGAAAATATCCACTAAATGAGGGAATAATATGTGTGAGGGTACCCCAGGAGAGTTCCAAATGTGTGTGGGTAGAATATATATCCCACGGGGGTAAAATTGAAAAAAGTTAAAAACATTTTTTTTTGGACTTAGTCATTTTTCCGGCATTTATCAGACTTTCAGATAGGGGAAATGTCAGTGAGCGTTCCGATTTCAGTTCCAGAGCGATTCGCCGGATGAGTCCTTGATATTTAGTCGTTTTCAGCCAATTTTCTGGATTTTTGAAAATTTCACTTTTTTGTGAAAATATCCACTAAATGAGGGAATAATATGTGTTAGGGTACCACAGGAGAGTTCCAAATGTGTGTGGGTAGAATATATATCCCACAGGGGTAAAATTGAAAAAAAGTTGAAAAAAAATTTTTTTGGACACAGTCATTTTTCTGGCGTTTATCAGACTTTCAGATAGGGGAAATGTCAGTGAGCGTTCCGATTTCAGTTTCAGAGCGATTCACCCAATGAGTCCTTGATATTTAGTCGTTTTCAGCCAATTTTCTGGATTTTTGAAAATTTCACTTTTTTGTGAAAATATCCACTAAATGAGGGAATAATATGTGTGAGGGTACCACAGGAGAGTTCCAAATGTGTGTGGGTAGAATATATATCCCACGGGGGTAAAATTGAAAAAAAGTTGAAAAAAAATTTTTTTGGACACAGTCATTTTTCTGGCGTTTATCACACTTTCAGATAGGGGAAATGTCAGTGAGCGTTCCGATTTCAGTTCCAGAGCGATTCGCCGAATGAGTCCTTGATATTTAGTCGTTTTCAGCCAATTTTCTGGATTTTTGAAAATTTCACTTTTTTGTGAAAATATCCACTAAATGAGGGAATAATACGTGTGAGGGTACCCCAGGAGAGTTCCAAATGTGTGTGGGTAGAGTATATATCCCACGGGGGTAAAATTGAAAAAAAAATTTTTTTGGACTTAATCATTTTTCCGGCGTTTATCAGACTTTCAGATAGGGGAAATGTCAGTGAGCGTTCCGATTTCAGTTCCAGAGCGATTCGCCCAATGAGTCCTTGTTATTTAGTAATTTTCAGCCAATTTTCTGGATTTTTGAAAATTTCTCTATTCTGTGTAAATATCCACTAAATGAGGGAATAATATGTGTGAGGGTACCCCAGGAGAGTTCCAAATGTGTGTGGGTAGAATATATATCCCACGGGGGTAAAATTGAAAAAAGTTGAAAAAATATTTTTTTTGTACTTAGTCATTTTTCGGGCGTTTATCAGACTTTCAGATAGTGCAAATGTCAGTGAGCGTTCCGATTTCATTTTCAGAGTGATCCTCCCAATGAGTCCTTGATATTTAGTCGTTTTCAGCCAATTTTCTGGATTTTTGAAAATTTTACTTTTTTGTGAAAATATCCACTAAATGAGGGAATAATATGTGTGAGGGAACCCCAGGAGAGTTAAAAATGTGTGTGGGTAGAATATATATCCCACGGGGGTAAAATTGAAAAAAGTTGAAAACATTTTTTTTTGGACTTAGTCATTTTTCCGGCATATATCAGACTTTCAGATAGGGGAAATGTCAGTGAGCGTTCCGATTTCAGTTCCAGAGCGATTCGCCCAATGAGTCCTTGATTTTTAGTCGTTTTCAGCCAATTTTCTGTATTTTTGAAAATTTCACTTTTTTGTGAAAATATCCACTAAATGAGGGAATAATATGTGTGAGGGAACCCCAGGAGAGTTCCAAATGTGTGTGGGTAGAATATATATCCCACGGGGGAAAACTGAAAAAAGTTGAAAAATTTTTTTTTTGGACTTAGTCATTTTTCCGGCGTTTATCAGACTTTCAGATAGGGGAAATATCAGTGAGCGTTCCGATTTCAGTTCCAGAGAGATTCGCCGGATGAGTCCTTGATATTTAGTCGTTCTCAGCCAATTTTCTGGATTTTTGAAAATTTCACTTTTCTGTGAAAATATCCACTAAATGAGGGAATAATATGAGTGAGGGTACCCCAGGAGAGTTCCAAATGTGTGTGGGTAGAATATATATCCCACGGGGGTAAAATTGAAAAAAGTTGAAAACATTTTTTTTTGGAGTTAGTCATTTTTCCGGCATTTATCAGACTTTCAGATAGGGGAAATGTCAGTGAGCGTTCCGATTTAAGTTCCAGAGCGATTCGCCCAATGAGTCCTTGATTTTTAGTCGTTTTCAGCCAATTTTCTGGATTTTTGAAAATTTCACTTTTTTGTGAAAATATCCACTAAATGAGGGAATAATATGTGTGAGGGTACCACAGGAGAGTTCCAAATGTGTGTGGGTAGAATATATATCCCACGGGGGTAAAATTGAAGAAAAGTTGAAAAAAAATTTTTTTGGACTCAGTCATTTTTCTGGCGTTTATCAGACTTTCAGATTCAGATAGGGGAAATATCAGTGAGCGTTCCGATTTCAGTTCCAGAGCGATTCACCCAATGAGTCCTTGATATTTAGTCGTTTTCAGACAATTTTCTGGATTTTTGAAAATTTCACTTTTTTGTGAAAATATCCACTAAATGAGGGAATAATACGTGTGAGGGTTCCCCAGGAGAGTTCCAAATGTGTGTGGGTAGAGTATATATCCCACGGAGGTAAAATTGAAAAAAAAAATTTTTTGGACTTAATCATTTTTCCGGCGTTTATCAGACTTTCAGATAGGGGAAATGTCAGTGAGCGTTCCGATTTCAGTTCCAGAGCGATTCGCCCAATGAGTCCTTGTTATTTAGTAATTTTCAGCCAATTTTCTGGATTTTTGAAAATTTTTCTATTCTGTGTAAATATCCACTAAATGAGGGAATAATATGTGTGAGGGTACCCCAGGAGAGTTCCAAATGTGTGTGGGTAGAATATATATCCCACGGGGGTAAAATTGAAAAAAGTTGAAAAAATATTTTTTTTGGACTTAGTCATTTTTCGGGCGTTTATCAGACTTTCAGATAGGGCAAATGTCAGTGAGCGTTCCGATTTCATTTTCAGAGTGATCCTCCCAATGAGTCCTTGATATTTAGTCGTTTTCAGCCAATTTTCTGGATTTTTGAAAATTTCACTTTTTTGTGAAAATATCCACTAAATGAGGGAATAATATGTGTGAGGGTACCCCAGGAGAGTTCCAAATGTGTGTGGGTAGAATATATATCCCACAAGGGTAAAATTGAAAAAAGTTGAAAAAAATTTTTTTTGGACTTAGTCATTTTTCCGGCGTTTATCAGACTTTCAGATAGGGGAAATGTCAGTGAGCATTCCGATTTCAGTTCCAGAGCGATTCGCCCAATGAGTCCTTGATATTTAGTCGTTTTCAGCCAATTTTCTGGATTTTTGAAAATTTCACTTTTTTGTGAAAATATCCACTAAATGAGGGAATAATATGTGTGAGGGTACCCCAGGAGAGTTCCAAATGTGTGTGGGTAGAATACATATCCCACGGGGGTAAAATTGAAAAAAGTTAAAAACATTTTTTTTTGGACTTAGTCATTTTTCCGGCATTTATCAGACTTTTAGATAGGGGAAATGTCAGTGAGCGTTCCGATTTCAGTTCCAGAGCGATTCGCCGGATGAGTCCTTGATATTTAGTCGTTTTCAGCCAATTTTCTGGATTTTTGAAAATTTCACTTTTTTGTGAAAATATCCACTAAATGAGGGAATAATATGTGTGAGGGTACCACAGGAGAGTTCCAAATGTGTGTGGGTAGAATATATATCCCACAGGGGTAAAATTGAAAAAAAGTTGAAAAAAAATTTTTTTGGACACAGTCATTTTTCTGGCGTTTATCAGACTTTCAGATAGGGGAAATGTCAGTGAGCGTTCCGATTTCAGTTCCAGAGTGATTCGCCCAATGAGTCCTTGATATTTAGTCGTTTTCAGCCAATTTTCTGGATTTTTGAAAATTTTCACTTTTTTGTGAAAATATCCACTAAATGAGGGAATAATACGTGTGAGGGTACCCCAGGAGAGTTCCAAATGTGTGTGGGTAGAGTATATATCCCACGGGGGTAAAATTGAAAAAAAAATTTTTTTGGACTTAATCATTTTTCCGGTGTTTATCAGACTTTCAGATAGGGGAAATGTCAGTGAGCGTTCCGATTTCAGTTCCAGAGCGATTCGCCCAATGAGTCCTTGTTATTTAGTAATTTTCAGCCAATTTTCTGGATTTTTGAAAATTTCTCTATTCTGTGTAAATATCCACTAAATGAGGGAATAATATGTGTGAGGGTACCCCAGGAGAGTTCCAAATGTGTGTGGGTAGAATATATATCCCACGGGGGTAAAATTGAAAAAAGTTGAAAAAAAATTTTTTTGGACTTAGTCATTTTTCTGGCGTTTATCAGACTTTCAGATAGGGGAAATGTCAGTGAGCATTCCGATTTCAGTTCCAGAGTGATCCTCCCAATGAGTCCTTGATATTTAGTCGTTTTCAGCCAATTTTCTGGATTTTTCAAAAATTTCACTTTTTTGTGAACATATCCACTAAATGAGGGAATAATATGTGTGAGGGTACCCCAGGAGAGTTCCAAATGTGTGTGGGTAGAATATATATCCCACGGGGGTAAAATTGAAAAAAGTTGAAAAAATTTTTTTTGGGACTTAGTCATTTTTCCAGCGTTTATCAGACTTTCAGATAGGGGAAATGTCAGTGAGCATTCCGATTTCAGTTCCAGAGCGATTCGCCCAATGAGTCCTTGATATTTCGTCGTTTTCAGCCAATTTTTCTGGATTTTTGAAAATTTCACTTTTTTGTGAAAATATCCACTAAATGAGGGAATAATATGTGTGAGGGTACCCCAGGAGAGTTCCAAATGTGTGTGGGTAGAATATATATCCCACGGAGGTAAAATTGAAAAAAGTTGAAAACCTTTTTTTTTGGACTTAGTCATTTTTCCGGCATATATCAGACTTTCAGATAGGGGAAATGTCAGTGAGCGTTCTGATTTCAGTTCCAGAGCGATTCGCCCAATGAGTCCTTGATTTTTAGTCGTTTTCAGCCAATTTTCTGTATTTTTGAAAATTTCACTTTTTTGTGAAAATATCCACTAAATGAGGGAATAATATGTGTGAGGGTACCACAGGAGAGTTCCAAATGTGTGTGGGTAGAATATATATCCCACGGGGGTAAAATTGAAAAAAAGTTGAAAAAAAATTTTTTTGGACTCAGTCATTTTTCTGGGGTTTATCACACTTTCAGATAGGGGAAATGTCTGTGAGCGTTCCGATTTCAGTTCCAGAGCGATTCGCCCAATGAGTCCTTGATATTTAGTCGTTTTCAGCCAATTTTCTCAATTTTTGAAAATTTCACTTTTTTGTGAAAATATCCACTAAATGAGGGAATAATACGTGTGAGGGTACCCCAGGAGAGTTCCAAATGTGTGTGGGTAGAGTATATATCCCACGGGGGTAAAATTGAAAAAAAAATTTTTTTGGACTTAATCTTTTTTCCTGCGTTTATCAGACTTTCAGATAGGGGAAATGTCAGTGAGCGTTCCGATTTCAGTTCCAGAGCGATTCGCCCAATGAGTCCTTGATATTTCGTCGTTTTCAGCCAATTTTCTGGATTTTTGAAAATTTCACTTTTTTGTGAAAATATCCACTAAATGAGGGAATAATACGTGTGAGGGTACCCCAGGAGAGTTCCAAATGTGTGTGGGTAGAGTAAATATCCCACGGGGGTAAAATTGAAAAAAAAATTTTTTTGGACTTAATCATTTTTCGAGCGTTTATCAGACTTTCAGATAGTGCAAATGTCAGTGAGCGTTCCGATTTCATTTTCAGAGTGATCCTCCCAATGAGTCCTTGATATTTAGTCGTTTTCAGCCAATTTTCTGGATTTTTGAAAATTTTACTTTTTTGTGAAAATATCCACTAAATGAGGGAATAATATGTGTGAGGGTACCCCAGGAGAGTTCTAAATGTGTGTGGGTAGAATATATATCCCACGAGGGAAAACTGAAAAAAGTTGAAAAATTTTTTTTTTGGACTTAGTCATTTTTCCGGCGTTTATCAGACTTTCAGATAGGGGAAATGTCAGTGAGCGTTCCGATTTCAGTTCCAGAGCGATTCGCAGGATGAGTCCTTGATATTTAGTCGTTCTCAGCCAATTTTCTGGATTTTTGAAAATTTCACTTTTCTGTGAAAATATCCACTAAATGAGGGAATAATATGAGTGAGGGTACCCCAGGAGAGTTCCAAATGTGTGTGGGTAGAATATATATCCCACGGGGGTAAAATTGAAAAAAGTTGAAAAAAAATTTTTTTGGACTTAGTCATTTTTCTGGCGTTTATCAGACTTTCAGATAGGGGAAATGTCAGTGAGCGTTCCGATTTCAGTTCCAGAGCGATTCGCCCAATGAGTCCTTGATATTTAGTCGTTCTCAGCCAATTTTCTGGATTTTTGAAAATTTCACTTTTTTGTGAAAATATCCACTAAATGAGGGAATAATATGTGTGAGGGTACCACAGGAGAGTTCCAAATGTGTGTGGGTAGAATATATATCCCACAGGGGTAAAATTGAAAAAAAGTTGAAAAAAAATTTTTTTGGACTCAGTCATTTTTCTGGCGTTTATCAGACTTTCAGATAGGGGAAATGTCAGTGAGCGTTCCGATTTCAGTTCCAGAGCGATTCGCCCAATGAGTCCTTGATATTTAGTCGTTTTCAGCCAATTTTCTGGATTTTTGAAAATTTCACTTTTTTGTGAAAATATCCACTAAATGAGGGAATAATATGTGTGAGGGTACCCCAGGAGAGTTCCAAATGTGTGTGGGTAGAATATATATCCCACGGGGGTAAAATTGAAAAAAGTTGAAAACATTTTTTTTTGGACTTAGTCATTTTTCCGGCATTTATCAGACTTTCAGATAGGGGAAATGTCAGTGAGCGTTCCGATTTCAGTTCCAGAGCGATTCACCGGATGAGTCCTTGATATTTAGTTGTTTTCAGCCAATTTTCTGGATTTTTGAAAATTTCACTTTTCTGTGAAAATATCCACTAAATGAGGGAATAATATGTGTGAGGGTACCCCAGTAGAGTTCCAATTGTGTGTGGGTAGAATATATATCCCACGGGGGTAAAATTGAAAAAAGTTCAAAAAAAAATTTTTTTGGACTTAGTCATTTTTCTGGCGTTTATCAGACTTTCAGATAGGGGAAATGTCAGTGAGCGTTCCGATTTCAGTTCCAGAGCGATTCGCCGGATGAGTCCTTGATATTTAGTCGTTTTCAGCCAATTTTTCTGGATTTTTGAAAATTTCACTTTTTTGTGAAAATATCCACTAAATGAGGGAGGGTACCCCAGGAGAGTTCCAAATGTGTGTGGGTAGAATATATATCCCACGGCAGTAAAATTGAAAAAAGTTGAAAAAAATTTTTTTTTGGACTTAGTCATTTTTCGGGCGTTTATCAGACTTTCAGATAGGGGAAATGTCAGTGAGCATTCCGATTTCAGTTCCAGAGCGATTCGCCCAATGAGTCCTTGATATTTCGTCGTTTTCAACCAATTTTTCTGGATTTTTGAAAATTTCACTTTTTTGTGAAAATATCCACTAAATGAGGGAATAATATGTGTGAGGGTACCCCAGGAGAGTTCCAAATGTGTGTGGGTAGAATATATATCCCATGGGGGTAAAATTGAAAAAAGTTGAAAACATTTTTTTTTGTACTTAGTCATTTTTCCGGCATTTATCAGACTTTCAGATAGGGGAAATGTCAGTGAGCATTCCGATTTCAGTTCCAGAGCGATTCGCCCAATGAGTCCTTGATTTTTAGTCGTTTTCAGCCAATTTTCTGTATTTTTGAAAATTTCACTTTTTTGTGAAAATATCCACTAAATGAGGGAATAATATGTGTGAGGGTACCCCAGGAGAGTTCCAAATGTGTGTGGGTAGAATATATATCCAACGGGGGTAAAATTGAAAAAAGTTGAAAAAATTTTTTTTTTGGACTTAGTCATTTTTCCGGCGTTTATCAGACTTTCAGATAGGGGAAATGTCAGTGAGCATTCCGATTTCAGTTCAAGAGCGATTTGCCCAATGAGTCCTTGATATTTCGTCGTTTTCAGCCAATTTTTCTGGATTTTTGAAATTTTCACTTTTTTGTGAAAATATCCACTAAATGAGGGAATAATATGTGTGAGGGTACCCCAGGAGAGTTCCAAATGTGTGTGGGTAGAATATATATCCCATGGGGGTAAAATTGAAAAAAGTTGAAAACATTTTTTTTTGTACTTAGTCATTTTTCCGGCATTTATCAGACTTTCAGATAGGGGAAATGTCAGTGAGCGTTCCGATTTCAGTTCCAGAGCGATTCGCCCAATGAGTCCTTGATTTTTAGTCGTTTTCAGCCAATTTTCTGTATTTTTGAAAATTTCACTTTTTTGTGAAAATATCCACTAAATGAGGGAATAATATGTGTGAGGGTACCCCAGGAGAGTTCCAAATGTGTGTGGGTAGAATATATATCCCACGGGGGTAAAATTGAAAAAAGTTGAAAAAATTTTTTTTTTGGACTTAGTCATTTTTCCGGCGTTTATCAGACTTTCAGATAGGGGAAATGTCAGTGAGCATTCCGATTTCAGTTCAAGAGCGATTCGCCCAATGAGTCCTTGATATTTCGTCGTTTTCAGCCAATTTTTCTAGATTTTTGAAAATTTCACTTTTTTGTGAAAATATCCACTAAATGAGGGAATAATATGTGTGAGGGTACCCCAGGAGAGTTCCAAATGTGTGTGGGTAGAATATATATCCCACGGGAGTAAAATTGAAAAAAGTTTAAAAATTTTTTTTTGGGACTTAGTCATTTTTCCGGCGTTTATCAGACTTTCAGATAGGGGAAATGTCAGTGAGCATTCCGATTTCAGTTCCAGAGCGATTGGCCCAATGAGTCCTTAATATTTCGTCGTTTTCAGCCAATTTTTCTGGATTTTTGAAAATTTCACTTTTTTGTGAAAATATCCACTAAATGAGGGAATAATATGTGTGAGGGTACCCCAGGAGAGTTCCAAATGTGTATGGGTAGAATATATATCCCACGGGAGTAAAATTGAAAAAAGTTTAAAAAATTTTTTTTGGGACTTAGTCATTTTTCCGGCGTTTATCAGACTTTCAGATATGGGAAATGTCAGTGAGCATTCCGATTTCAGTTCCAGAGCGATTCGCCCAATGAGTCCTTAATATTTCGTCGTTTTCAGCCAATTTTTCTGGATTTTTGAAAATTTCACTTTTTTGTGAAAATATCCACTAAATGAGGGCATAATATGTGTGAGAGTACCCCAGGAGAGTTCCAAATGTGTGTGGGTAGAATATATATCCCACGGGGGTAAAATTGAAAAAAGTTGAAAACATTTTTTTTTTGGACTTAGTCATTTTTCCGGCATTTATCAGACTTTCAGATAGGGGAAATGTCAGTGAGCGTTCCGATTTCAGTTCCAGAGCGATTCGCCCAATGAGTCCTTGATTTTTAGTCGTTTTCAGCCAATTTTCTGTATTTTTGAAAATTTCACTTTTTTGTGAAAATATCCACTAAATGAGGGAATAATATGTGTGAGGGTACCCCAGGAGAGTTCCAAATGTGTGTGGGTAGAATATATATCCCACGGGGGTAAAATTGAAAAAAGTTGAAAAAAATTTTTTTTTGGACTTAGTCATTTTTCCGGCGTTTATCAGACTTTCAGATAGGGGAAACGTCAGTGAGCATTCCGATTTCAGTTCCAGAGCGATTCGCCCAATGAGTCCTTGATATTTCGTCGTTTTCAGCCAATTTTTCTGGATTTTTGAAAATTTCACTTTTTTGTGAAAATATCCACTAAATGAGGGAATAATATGTGTGAGGGTACCCCAGGAGAGTTCCAAATGTGTGTGGGTAGAATATATATCCCACGGGGGTAAAATTGAAAAAAGTTGAAAACATTTTTTTTTGGACTTAGTCATTTTTCCGGCGTTTATCAGACTTTCAGATAGGGGAAATGTCAGTGAGCATTCCGATTTCAGTTCCAGAGCGATTCGCCCAATGAGTCCTTGATATTTCGTCGTTTTCAGCCAATTTTTCTGGATTTTTGAAAATTTCACTTTTTTGTGAAAATATCCACTAAATGAGGGAATAATATCTGTGAGGGTACCCCAGGAGAGTTCCAAATGTGTGTGGGTAGAATATATATCCCACGGGGGTAAAATTGAAAAAAGTTGAAAAAATTTTTTTTTTGGACTTAGTGATTTTTCCGGCGTTTATCAGACTTTCAGATAGGGAAATGTCAGTGAGCATTCCGATTTCAGTTCTAGAGCGATTCGCCCAATGAGTCCTTGATATTTCGTCGTTTTCAGCCAATTTTTCTGGATTTTTGAAAATGTCACTTTTTTGTGAAAATATCCACTAAATGAGGGAATAATATGTGTGAGGGTACCCCAGGAGAGTTCCAAATGTGTGTGGGTAGAATATATATCCCACGGGGGTAAAATTGAAAAAAGTTGAAAACATTTTTTTTTGGACTTAGTCATTTTTCCGGCGTTTATCAGACTTTCAGATAGGGGAAATGTCAGTGAGCATTCCGATTTCAGTTCCAGAGCGATTCGCCCAATGAGTCCTTGATATTTCGTCGTTTTCAGCCAATTTTTCTGGATTTTTGAAAATTTCACTTTTTTGTGAAAATATCCACTAAATGAGGGAATAATATGTGTGAGGGTACCCCAGGAGAGTTCCAAATGTGTGTGGGTAGAATATATATCCCACGGGGGTAAAATTGAAAAAAGTTGAAAAAAATTTTTTTTTGGACTTAGTAATTTTTTCGGCGTTTATCAGACTTTCAGATAGGGGAAATGTCAGTGAGCATTCCGATTTCAGTTCCAGAGCGATTCGCCCAATGAGTCCTTGATATTTCGTCGTTTTCAGCCAATTTTTCTGGATTTTTGAAAATTTCACTTTTTTGTGAAAATATCCACTAAATGAGGGAATAATATGTGTGAGGGTACCCCAGGAGAGTTCCAAATGTGTGTGGGTAGAATATATATCCCACGGGGGTAAAATTGAAAAAAGTTGAAAAAATTTTTTTTTTGGACTTAGTCATTTTTCCGGCGTTTATCAGACTTTCAGATAGGGGAAATGTCAGTGAGCATTCCGATTTCAGTTCTAGAGCGATTCGCCCAATGAGTCCTTGATATTTCGTCGTTTTCAGCCAATTTTTCTGGATTTTTGAAAATGTCACTTTTTTGTGAAAATATCCACTAAATGAGGGAATAATATGTGTGAGGGTACCCCAGGAGAGTTCCAAATGTGTGTGGGTAGAATATATATCCCACGGGGGTAAAATTGAAAAAAGTTGAAAACATTTTTTTTTGGACTTAGTCATTTTTCCGGCGTTTATCAGACTTTCAGATAGGGGAAATGTCAGTGAGCATTCCGATTTCAGTTCCAGAGCGATTCGCCCAATGAGTCCTTGATATTTCGTCGTTTTCAGCCAATTTTTCTGGATTTTTGAAAATTTCACTTTTTTGTGAAAATATCCACTAAATGAGGGAATAATATGTGTGAGGGTACCCCAGGAGAGTTCCAAATGTGTGTGGGTAGAATATATATCCCACGGGGGTAAAATTGAAAAAAGTTGAAAAAATTTTTTTTTTGGACTTAGTAATTTTTTCGGCGTTTATCAGACTTTCAGATAGGGGAAATGTCAGTGAGCATTCCGATTTCAGTTCCAGAGCGATTCGCCCAATGAGTCCTTGATATTTCGTCGTTTTCAGCCAATTTTTCTGGATTTTTGAAAATTTCACTTTTTTGTGAAAATATCCACTAAATGAGGGAATAATATGTGTGAGGGTACCCCAGGAGAGTTCCAAATGTGTGTGGGTAGAATATATATCCCACGGGGGTAAAATTGAAAAAAGTTGAAAAAATTTTTTTTTTGGACTTAGTCATTTTTCCGGCGTTTATCAGACTTTCAGATAGGGGAAATGTCAGTGAGCATTCCGATTTCAGTTCTAGAGCGATTCGCCCAATGAGTCCTTGATATTTCGTCGTTTTCAGCCAATTTTTCTGGATTTTTGAAAATGTCACTTTTTTGTGAAAATATCCACTAAATGAGGGAATAATATGTGTGAGGGTACCCCAGGAGAGTTCCAAATGTGTGTGGGTAGAATATATATCCCACGGGGGTAAAATTGAAAAAAGTTGAAAACATTTTTTTTTGGACTTAGTCATTTTTCCGGCGTTTATCAGACTTTCAGATAGGGGAAATGTCAGTGAGCATTCCGATTTCAGTTCCAGAGCGATTCGCCCAATGAGTCCTTGATATTTCGTCGTTTTCAGCCAATTTTTCTGGATTTTTGAAAATTTCACTTTTTTGTGAAAATATCCACTAAATGAGGGAATAATATGTGTGAGGGTACCCCAGGAGAGTTCCAAATGTGTGTGGGTAGAATATATATCCCACGGGGGTAAAATTGAAAAAAGTTGAAAAAATTTTTTTTTTGGACTTAGTCATTTTTTCGGCGTTTATCAGACTTTCAGATAGGGGAAATGTCAGTGAGCATTCCGATTTCAGTTCCAGAGCGATTCGCCCAATGAGTCCTTGATATTTCGTCGTTTTCAGCCAATTTTTCTGGATTTTTGAAAATTTCACTTTTTTGTGAAAATATCCACTAAATGAGGGAATAATATGTGTGAGGGTACCCCAGGAGAGTTCCAAATGTGTGTGGGTAGAATATATATCCCACGGGGGTAAAATTGAAAAAAGTTGAAAAAATTTTTTTTTTGGACTTAGTAATTTTTTCGGCGTTTATCAGACTTTCAGATAGGGGAAATGTCAGTGAGCATTCCGATTTCAGTTCCAGAGCGATTCGCCCAATGAGTCCTTGATATTTCGTCGTTTTCAGCCAATTTTTCTGGATTTTTGAAAATTTCACTTTTTTGTGAAAATATCCACTAAATGAGGGAATAATATGTATGAGGGTACCCCAGGAGAGTTCCAAATGTGTGTGGGTAGAATATATATCCCACGGGGGTAAAATTGAAAAAGTTGAAAACATTTTTTTTGGACTTAGTCATTTTTCCGGCGTTTATCAGACTTTCAGGTGAGCATTCTGATTTCAGTTCCAGAGCGATTCGACCAATGAGTCCTTAATATTTCGTCGTTTTCAGCCAATTTTTCTGGATTTTTGAAAATTTCACTTTTTTGTGAAAATATCCACTAAATGAGGGAATAATATGTGTGAGGGTACCCCAGGAGAGTTCCAAATGTGTGTGGGTAGAATATATATCCCACGGGAGTAAAATTGAAAAAAGTTTAAAAAAATTTTTTTGGGACTTAGTCATTTTTCCGGCGTTTATCAGACTTTCAGATATGGGAAATGTCAGTGAGCATTCCGATTTCAGTTCCAGAGCGATTCGCCCAATGAGTCCTTAATATTTCGTCGTTTTCAGCCAATTTTTCTGGATTTTTGAAAATTTCACTTTTTTGTGAAAATATCCACTAAATGAGGGAATAATATGTGTGAGAGTACCCCAGGAGAGTTCCAAATGTGTGTGGGTAGAATATATATCCCACGGGGGTAAAATTGAAAAAAGTTGAAAACATTTTTTTTTGGACTTAGTCATTTTTCCGGCATTTATCAGACTTTCAGATAGGGGAAATGTCAGTGAGCGTTCCGATTTCAGTTCCAGAGCGATTCGCCCAATGAGTCCTTGATTTTTAGTCGTTTTCAGCCAATTTTCTGTATTTTTGAAAATTTCACTTTTTTGTGAAAATATCCACTAAATGAGGGAATAATATGTGTGAGGGTACCCCAGGAGAGTTCCAAATGTGTGTGGGTAGAATATATATCCCACGGGAGTAAAATTGAAAAAAGTTTAAAAAAATTTTTTTGGGACTTAGTCATTTTTCCGGCGTTTATCAGACTTTCAGATATGGGAAATGTCAGTGAGCATTCCGATTTCAGTTCCAGAGCGATTCGCCCAATGAGTCCTTAATATTTTGTCGTTTTCAGCCAATTTTTCTGGATTTTTGAAAATTTCACTTTTTTGTGAAAATATCCACTAAATGAGGGAATAATATGTGTGAGAGTACCCCAGGAGAGTTCCAAATGTGTGTGGGTAGAATATATATCCCACGGGGGTAAAATTGAAAAAAGTTGAAAACATTTTTTTTTGGACTTAGTCATTTTTCCGGCATTTATCAGACTTTCAGATAGGGGAAATGTCAGTGAGCGTTCCGATTTCAGTTCCAGAGCGATTCGCCCAATGAGTCCTTGATTTTTAGTCGTTTTCAGCCAATTTTCTGTATTTTTGAAAATTTCACTTTTTTGTGAAAATATCCACTAAATGAGGGAATAATATGTGTGAGGGTACCCCAGGAGAGTTCCAAATGTGTGTGGGTAGAATATATATCCCACGGGGGTAAAATTGAAAAAAGTTGAAAAAATTTTTTTTTTGGACTTAGTGATTTTTCCAGCGTTTATCAGACTTTCAGATAGGGAAATGTCAATGAGCATTCCGATTTCAGTTCCAGAGCGATTCGCCCAATGAGTCCTTAATATTTCGTCGTTTTCAGCCAATTGTTCTGGATTTTTGAAAATTTCACTTTTTTGTGAAAATATCCACTAAATGAGGGAATAATATGTGTGAGGGTACCCCAGGAGAGTTCCAAATGTGTGTGGGTAGAATATATATCCCACGGGGGTAAAATTGAAAAAAGTTGAAAAAATTTTTATTTTGGACTTAGTCATTTTTCCGGCGTTTATCAGATTTTCAGATAGGGGAAACGTCAGTGAGCATTCCGATTTCAGTTCCAGAGCGATTCGCCCAATGAGTCCTTGATATTTCGTCGTTTTCAGCCAATTTTTCTGGATTTTTGAAAATTTCACTTTTTGGTGAAAATATCCACTAAATGAGGGAATAATATGTGTGAGGGTACCCCAGGAGAGTTCCAAATGTGTGTGGGTAGAATATATATCCCACAGGGGTAAAATTGAAAAAAGATGAAAACATTTTTTTTTGGACTTAGTCATTTTTCCGGCGTTTATCAGACTTTCAGATAGGGGAAATGTCAGTGAGCATTCCGATTTCAGTACCAGAGCGATTCGCCCAATGAGTCCTTGATATTTCGTCGTTTTCAGCCAATTTTTCTGGATTTTTGAAAATTTCACTTTTTTGTGAAAATATCCACTAAATGAGGGAATAATATGTGTGAGGGTACCCCAGGAGAGTTCCAAATGTGTGTGGGTAGAATATATATCCCACGGGGGTAAAATTGAAAAAAGTTGAAAAAAATTTTTTTTTGGACTTAGTCATTTTTCGGCGTTTATCAGACTTTCAGATAGGGGAAATGTCAGTGAGCATTCCGATTTCAGTACCAGAGCGATTCGCCCAATGAGTCCTTGATATTTCGTCGTTTTCAGCCAATTTTTCTGGATTTTTGAAAATTTCACTTTTTTGTGAAAATATCCACTAAATGAGGGAATAATATGTGTGAGGGTACCCCAGGAGAGTTCCAAATGTGTGTGGGTAGAATATATATCCCACGGGGGTAAAATTGAAAAAAGTTGAAAAAAATTTTTTTTTGGACTTAGTCATTTTTCGGCGTTTATCAGACTTTCAGATAGGGGAAATGTCAGTGAGCATTCCGATTTCAGTTCCAGAGCGATTCGCCCAATGAGTCCTTGATATTTCGTCGTTTTCAGCCAATTTTTCTAGATTTTTGAAAATTTCACTTTTTTGTGAAAATATCCACTAAATGAGGGAATAATATGTGTGAGGGTACCCCAGGAGAGTTCCAAATGTGTGTGGGTAGAATATATATCCCACGGGGGTAAAATTGAAAAAAGTTGAAAAAATTTTTTTTTGGACTTAGTAATTTTTCTGGCGTTTATCAGACTTTCAGATAGGGGAAATGTCAGTGAGCATTCCGATTTCAGTTCCAGAGCGATTCGCCCAATGAGTCCTTGATATTTCGTCGTTTTCAGCCAATTTTTCTGGATTTTTGAAAATTTCACTTTTTTGTGAAAATATCCACTAAATGAGGGAATAATATGTGTGAGGGTACCCCAGGAGAGTTCCAAATGTGTGTGGGTAGAATATATATCCCACGGGGGTAAAATTGAAAAAAGTTGAAAAAAATTTTTTTTTGGACTTAGTCATTTTTCGGCGTTTATCAGACTTTCAGATAGGGGAAATGTCAGTGAGCATTCCGATTTCAGTTCCAGAGCGATTCGCCCAATGAGTCCTTGATATTTCGTCGTTTTCAGCCAATTTTTCTAGATTTTTGAAAATTTCACTTTTTTGTGAAAATATCCACTAAATGAGGGAATAATATGTGTGAGGGTACCCCAGGAGAGTTCCAAATGTGTGTGGGTAGAATATATATCCCACGGGAGTAAAATTGAAAAAAGTTGAAAACATTTTTTTTGTACTTAGTCATTTTTCCGGCATTTATCAGACTTTCAGATAGGGGAAATGTCAGTGAGCGTTCCGATTTCAGTTCCAGAGCGATTCGCCCAATGAGTCCTTGATTTTTAGTCGTTTTCAGCCAATTTTCTGTATTTTTGAAAATTTCACTTTTTTGTGAAAATATCCACTAAATGAGGGAATAATATGTGTGAGGGTACCCCAGGAGAGTTCCAAATGTGTGTGGGTAGAATATATATCCCACGGGGGTAAAATTGAAAAAAGTTGAAAAAATTTTTTTTTGGACTTAGTCATTTTTCCGGCGTTTATCAGACTTTCAGATAGGGGAAATGTCAGTGAGCATTCCGATTTAAGTTCCAGAGCGATTCGCCCAATGAGTCCTTGATATTTCGTCGTTTTCAGCCAATTTTTCTGGATTTTTGAAAATTTCACTTTTTTGTGAAAATATCCACTAAATGAGGGAATAATATGTGTGAGGGTACCCCAGGAGAGTTCCAAATGTGTGTGGGTAGAATATATATCCCACGGGGGTAAAATTGAAAAAAGTTGAAAAAAATTTTTTTTTGGACTTAGTCATTTTTCGGCGTTTATCAGACTTTCAGATAGGGGAAATGTCAGTGAGCATTCCGATTTCAGTTCCAGAGCGATTCGCCCAATGAGTCCTTGATATTTCGTCGTTTTCAGCCAATTTTTCTAGATTTTTGAAAATTTCACTTTTTTGTGAAAATATCCACTAAATGAGGGAATAATATGTGTGAGGGTACCCCAGGAGAGTTCCAAATGTGTGTGGGTAGAATATATATCCCACGGGAGTAAAATTGAAAAAAGTTGAAAACATTTTTTTTTGTACTTAGTCATTTTTCCGGCATTTATCAGACTTTCAGATAGGGGAAATGTCAGTGAGCGTTCCGATTTCAGTTCCAGAGCGATTCGCCCAATGAGTCCTTGATTTTTAGTCGTTTTCAGCCAATTTTCTGTATTTTTGAAAATTTCACTTTTTTGTGAAAATATCCACTAAATGAGGGAATAATATGTGTGAGGGTACCCCAGGAGAGTTCCAAATGTGTGTGGGTAGAATATATATCCCACGGGGGTAAAATTGAAAAAAGTTGAAAAGATTTTTTTTTGGACTTAGTCATTTTTCCGGCGTTTATCAGACTTTCAGATAGGGGAAATGTCAGTGAGCATTCCGATTTCAGTTCCAGAGCGATTCGCCCAATGAGTCCTTGATATTTCGTCGTTTTCAGCCAATTTTTCTGGATTTTTGAAAATTTCACTTTTTTGTGAAAATATCCACTAAATGAGGGAATAATATGTGTGAGGGTACCCCAGGAGAGTTCCAAATGTGTGTGGGTAGAATATATATCCCACGGGGGTAAAATTGAAAAAAGTTGAAAACATTTTTTTTTTTACTTAGTCATTTTTCCGGCGTTTATCAGACTTTCAGATAGGGGAAATGTCAGTGAGCATTCCGATTTCAGTTCCAGAGCGATTCGCCCAATGAGTCCTTGATATTTCGTCGTTTTCAGCCAATTTTTCTGGATTTTTGAAAATTTCACTTTTTTGTGAAAATATCCACTAAATGAGGGAATAATATGTGTGAGGGTACCCCAGGAGAGTTCCAAATGTGTGTGGGTAGAATATATATCCCACGGGGGTAAAACTGAAAAAGGTTGAAAAAAATTTTTTTTTGGACTTAGTCATTTTTCGGCGTTTTTCAGACTTTCAGATAGGGGAAATGTCAGTGAGCGTTCCGATTTCAGTTCCAGAGCGATTCGCCCAATGAGTCCTTGATTTTTAGTCATTTTCAGCCAATTTTCTGTATTTTTGAAAATTTCACTTTTTTGTGAAAATATCCACTAAATGAGGGAATAATATGTGTGAGGATACCCCAGGAGAGTTCCAAATGTGTGTGGGTAGAATATATATCCCACGGGAGTAAAATTGAAAAAAGTTTAAAAAATTTTTTTTGGGACTTAGTCATTTTTCCAGCGTTTATCAGACTTTCAGATAGGGGAAATGTCAGTGAGCATTCCGATTTCAGTTCCAGAGCGATTCGCCCAATGAGTCCTTGATTTTTAGTCGTTTTCAGCCAATTTTCTGTATTTTTGAAAATTTCACTTTTTTGTGAAAATATCCACTAAATGAGGGAATAATATGTGTGAGGGTACCCCAGGAGAGTTCCAAATGTGTGTGGGTAGAATATATATCACACGGGGGTAAAATTGAAAAAAGTTGAAAAAATTTTTTTTTTGGACTTAGTGATTTTTCCGGCGTTTATCAGACTTTCAGATAGGGAAATGTCAATGAGCATTCCGATTTCAGTTCCAGAGCGATTCGCCCAATGAGTCCTTAATATTTCGTCATTTTCAGCCAATTTTTCTGGATTTTTGAAAATTTCACTTTTTTGTGAAAATATCCACTAAATGAGGGAATAATATGTGTGAGGGTACCCCAGGAGAGTTCCAAATGTGTGTGGGTAGAATATATATCCCACGGGGGTAAAATTGAAAAAAGTTGAAAAAATTTTTTTTTTGGACTTAGTAATTTTTCCGGCGTTTATCAGACTTTCAGATAGGGGAAATGTCAGTGAGCATTCCGATTTCAGTTCCAGAGCGATTCGCCCAATGAGTCCTTGATATTTCGTCGTTTTCAGCCAATTTTTCTGGATTTTTGAAAATTTCACTTTTTTGTGAAAATATCCACTAAATGAGGGAATAATATGTGTGAGGGTACCCCAGGAGAGTTCCAAATGTGTGTGGGTAGAATACATATCCCACGGGGGTAAAACTGAAAAAGGTTGAAAAAAATTTTTTTTTGGACTTAGTCATTTTTCAGCGTTTTTCAGACTTTCAGATAGGGGAAATGTCAGTGAGCGTTCCGATTTCAGTTCCAGAGCGATTCGCCCAATGAGTCCTTGATTTTTAGTCATTTTCAGCCAATTTTCTGTATTTTTGAAAATTTCACTTTTTTGTGAAAATATCCACTAAATGAGGGAATAATATGTGTGAGGATACCCCAGGAGAGTTCCAAATGTGTGTGGGTAGAATATATATCCCACGGGGGTAAAATTGAAAAAAGTTGAAAAAATTTTTTTTTGGACTTAGTCATTTTTCCGGCGTTTATCAGACTTTCAGATAGGGGAAATGTCAGTGAGCATTCCGATTTCAGTTCCAGAGCGATTCGCCCAATGAGTCCTTGATATTTCGTCGTTTTCAGCCAATTTTTCTGGATTTTTGAAAATTTCACTTTTTTGTGAAAATATCCACTAAATGAGGGAATAATATGTGTTAGGGTACCCCAGGAGAGTTCCAAATGTGTGTAGGTAGAATATATATCCCACGGGGGTAAAATTGAAAAAAGTTGAAAACATTTTTTTTGGACTTAGTCATTTTTCCGGCGTTTATCAGACTTTCAGATAGGGGAAATATCAGTGAGCATTCCGATTTCAGTTCCAGAGCGATTCGCCCAATGAGTCCTTGATATTTCGTCGTTTTCAGCCAATTTTTCTGGATTTTTGAAAATTTCACTTTTTTGTGAAAATATCCACTAAATGAGGGAATAATATGTGTGAGGGTACCCCAGGAGAGTTCCAAATGTGTGTGGGTAGAATATATATCCCACGGGGGTAAAACTGAAAAAGGTTGAAAAAAATTTTTTTTTGGACTTAGTCATTTTTCAGCGTTTTTCAGACTTTCAGATAGGGGAAATGTCAGTGAGCGTTCCGATTTCAGTTCCAGAGCGATTCGCCCAATGAGTCCTTGATTTTTAGTCATTTTCAGCCAATTTTCTGTATTTTTGAAAATTTCACTTTTTTGTGAAAATATCCACTAAATGAGGGAATAATATGTGTGAGGATACCCCAGGAGAGTTCCAAATGTGTGTGGGTAGAATATATATCCCACGGGGGTAAAATTGAAAAAAGTTGAAAAAATTTTTTTTTGGACTTAGTCATTTTTCCGGCGTTTATCAGACTTTCAGATAGGGGAAATGTCAGTGAGCATTCCGATTTCAGTTCCAGAGCGATTCGCCCAATGAGTCCTTGATATTTCGTCGTTTTCAGCCAATTTTTCTGGATTTTTGAAAATTTCACTTTTTTGTGAAAATATCCACTAAATGAGGGAATAATATGTGTTAGGGTACCCCAGGAGAGTTCCAAATGTGTGTAGGTAGAATATATATCCCACGGGGGTAAAATTGAAAAAAGTTGAAAACATTTTTTTTGGACTTAGTCATTTTTCCGGCGTTTATCAGACTTTCAGATAGGGGAAATATCAGTGAGCATTCCGATTTCAGTTCCAGAGCGATTCGCCCAATGAGTCCTTGATATTTCGTCGTTTTCAGCCAATTTTTCTGGATTTTTGAAAATTTCACTTTTTTGTGAAAATATCCACTAAATGAGGGAATAATATGTGTGAGGGTACCCCAGGAGAGTTCCAAATGTGTGTGGGTAGAATATATATCCCACGGGGGTAAAACTGAAAAAGGTTGAAAAAAATTTTTTTTTGGACTTAGTCATTTTTCAGCGTTTTTCAGACTTTCAGATAGGGGAAATGTCAGTGAGCGTTCCGATTTCAGTTCCAGAGCGATTCGCCCAATGAGTCCTTGATTTTTAGTCATTTTCAGCCAATTTTCTGTATTTTTGAAAATTTCACTTTTTTGTGAAAATATCCACTAAATGAGGGAATAATATGTGTGAGGATACCCCAGGAGAGTTCCAAATGTGTGTGGGTAGAATATATATCCCACGGGGGTAAAATTGAAAAAAGTTGAAAAAATTTTTTTTTGGACTTAGTCATTTTTCCGGCGTTTATCAGACTTTCAGATAGGGGAAATGTCAGTGAGCATTCCGATTTCAGTTCCAGAGCGATTCGCCCAATGAGTCCTTGATATTTCGTCGTTTTCAGCCAATTTTTCTGGATTTTTGAAAATTTCACTTTTTTGTGAAAATATCCACTAAATGAGGGAATAATATGTGTTAGGGTACCCCAGGAGAGTTCCAAATGTGTGTAGGTAGAATATATATCCCACGGGGGTAAAATTGAAAAAAGTTGAAAACATTTTTTTTGGACTTAGTCATTTTTCCGGCGTTTATCAGACTTTCAGATAGGGGAAATATCAGTGAGCATTCCGATTTCAGTTCCAGAGCGATTCGCCCAATGAGTCCTTGATATTTCGTCGTTTTCAGCCAATTTTTCTGGATTTTTGAAAATTTCACTTTTTTGTGAAAATATCCACTAAATGAGGGAATAATATGTGTGAGGGTACCCCAGGAGAGTTCCAAATGTGTGTGGGTAGAATATATATCCCACGGGAGTAAAATTGAAAAAAGTTTAAAAAAATTTTTTTGGGATTTAGTCATTTTTGCGGTGTTTATCAGACTTTCAGATAGGGGAAATGTCAGTGAGCATTCCGATTTCAGTTCCAGAGCGATTCGCCCAATGAGTCCTTGATATTTCGTCGTTTTCAGCCAATTTTTCTGGATTTTTGAAAATTTCACTTTTTTGTGAAAATATCCACTAAATGAGGGAATAATATGTGTGAGGGTACCCCAGGAGAGTTCCAAATGTGTGTGGGTAGAATATATATCCCACGGGAGTAAAATTGAAAAAAGTTTAAAAATTTTTTTTTGGGATTTAGTCATTTTTGCGGTGTTTATCAGACTTTCAGATAGGGGAAATGTCAGTGAGCATTCCGATTTCAGTTCCAGAGCGATTCGCCCAATGAGTCCTTGATATTTTGTCGTTTTCAGCCAATTTTTCTAGATTTTTGAAAATTTCACTTTTTTGTGAAAATATCCACTAAATGAGGGAATAATATGTGTGAGGGTACCCCAGGAGAGTTCCAAATGTGTGTGGGTAGAATATATATCCCACGGGGGTAAAATTGAAAAAAGTTGAAAAAAATTTTTTTTTGGACTTAGTCATTTTTCGGCGTTTATCAGACTTTCAGATAGGGGAAATGTCAGTGAGCATTCCGATTTCAGTTCCAGAGCGATTCGCCCAATGAGTCCTTGATATTTCGTCGTTTTCAGCCAATTTTTCTAGATTTTTGAAAATTTCACTTTTTTGTGAAAATATCCACTAAATGAGGGAATAATATGTGTGAGGGTACCCCAGGAGAGTTCCAAATGTGTGTGGGTAGAATATATATCCCACGGGAGTAAAATTGAAAAAAGTTTAAAAATTTTTTTTTGGGACTTAGTCATTTTTCCGGCGTTTATCAGACTTTCAGATAGGGGAAATGTCAGTGAGCATTCCGATTTCAGTTCCAGAGCGATTCGCCCAATGAGTCCTTGATCTTTCGTCGTTTTCAGCCAATTTTTCTGGATTTTAGAAAATTTCACTTTTTTGTGAAAATATCCACTAAATGAGGGAATAATATGTGTGAGGGTACCCCAGGAGAATTCCAAATGTGTGTGGGTAGAATATATATCCCACGGGGGTAAAATTGAAAAAAGTTGAAAACATTTTTTTTTGGACTTAGTCATTTTTCCGGCGTTTATCAGACTTTCAGATAGGGGAAATGTCAGTGAGCATTCCGATTTCAGTTCCAGAGCGATTCGCCCAATGAGTCCTTGATATTTCGTCGTTTTCAGCCAATTTTTCTAGATTTTTGAAAATTTCACTTTTTTGTGAAAATATCCACTAAATGAGGGAATAATATGTGTGAGGGTACCCCAGGAGAGTTCCAAATGTGTGTGGGTAGAATATATATCCCACGGGAGTAAAATTGAAAAAAGTTTAAAAATTTTTTTTTGGGACTTAGTCATTTTTCCGGCGTTTATCAGACTTTCAGATAGGGGAAATGTCAGTGAGCATTCCGATTTCAGTTCCAGAGCGATTCGCCCAATGAGTCCTTGATATTTCGTCGTTTTCAGCCAATTTTTCTGGATTTTAGAAAATTTCACTTTTTTGTGAAAATATCCACTAAATGAGGGAATAATATGTGTGAGGGTACCCCAGGAGAATTCCAAATGTGTGTGGGTAGAATATATATCCCACGGGGGTAAAATTGAAAAAAGTTGAAAACATTTTTTTTTGGACTTAGTCATTTTTCCGGCGTTTATCAGACTTTCAGATAGGGGAAATGTCAGTGAGCATTCCGATTTCAGTTCCAGAGCGATTCGCCCAATGAGTCATTGATATTTCGTCGTTTTCAGCCAATTTTTCTAGATTTTTGAAAATTTCACTTTTTTGTGAAAATATCCACTAAATGAGGGAATAATATGTGTGAGGGTACCCCAGGAGAGTTCCAAATGTGTGTGGGTAGAATATATATCCCACGGGAGTAAAATTGAAAAAAGTTTAAAAAAATTTTTTTGGGATTTAGTCATTTTTCCGGCGTTTATCAGACTTTCAGATAGGGGAAATGTCAGTGAGCATTCCGATTTCAGTTCCAGAGCGATTCGCCCAATGAGTCCTTGATATTTCGTCGTTTTCAGCCAATTTTTCTGGATTTTTGAAAATTTCACTTTTTTGTGAAAATATCCACTAAATGAGGGAATCATATGTGTGAGGGTACCCCAGGAGAGTTCCAAATGTGTGTGGGTAGAATATATATCCCACGGGGGTAAAATTGAAAAAAGTTGAAAAAATTTTTTTTTTGGACTTAGTCATTTTTCGGCGTTTATCAGACTTTCAGATAGGGGAAATGTCAGTGAGCATTCCGATTTCAGTTCCAGAGCGATTCGCCCAATGAGTCCTTGACATTATGTCGTTTTCAGCCAATTTTTCTAGATTTTTGAAAATTTCACTTTTTTGTGAAAATATCCACTAAATGAGGGAATAATATGTGTGAGGGTACCCCAGGAGAGTTCCAAATGTGTGTGGGTAGAATATATATCCCACGGGAGTAAAATTGAAAAAAGTTTAAAAAATTTTTTTTGGGATTTAGTCATTTTTCCGGCGTTTATCAGACTTTCAGATAGGGGAAATGTCAGTGAGCATTCCGATTTCAGTTCCAGAGCGATTCGCCCAATGAGTCCTTGATTTTTAGTCGTTTTCAGCCAATTTTCTGTATTTTTGAAAATTTCACTTTTTTGTGAAAATATCCACTAAATGAGGGAATAATATGTGTGAGGGTACCCCAGGAGAGTTCCAAATGTGTGTGGGTAGAATATATATCCCACGGGGGTAAAATTGAAAAAAGTTGAAAAAAATTTTTTTTTGGACTTAGTCATTTTTCGGCGTTTATCAGACTTTCAGATAGGGGAAATGTCAGTGAGCATTCCGATTTCAGTTCCAGAGCGATTCGCCCAATGAGTCCTTGATATTTCGTCGTTTTCAGCCAATTTTTCTAGATTTTTGAAAATTTCACTTTTTTGTGAAAATATCCACTAAATGAGGGAATAATATGTGTGAGGGTACCCCAAGAGAGTTCCAAATGTGTGTGGGTAGAATATATATCCCACGGGAGTAAAATTGAAAAAAGTTTAAAAAAAATTTTTTGGGACTTAGTCATTTTTCCGGCGTTTATCAGACTTTCAGATAGGGGAAATGTCAGTGAGCATTCCGATTTCAGTTCCAGAGCGATTCGCCCAATGAGTCCTTAATATTTCGTCGTTTTCAGCCAATTTTTCTGGATTTTTGAAAATTTCACTTTTTTGTGAAAATATCCACTAAATGATGGAATAATATGTGTGAGGGTACCCCAGGAGAGTTCCAAATGTGTGTGGGTAGAATATATATCCCACGGGGGTAAAATTGAAAAAAGTTGAAAACATTTTTTTTTGGACTTAGTCATTTTTCTGGCGTTTATCAGACTTTCAGATAGGGGAAATGTCAGTGAGCATTCCGATTTCAGTTCCAGAGCGATTCGCCCAATGAGTCCTTGATATTTCGTCGTTTTCAGCCAATTTTTCTGGATTTTTGAAAATTTCACTTTTTTGTGAAAATATCCACTAAATGAGGGAATAATATGTGTGAGGGTACCCCAGGAGAGTTCCAAATGTGTGTGGGTAGAATATATATCCCACGGGGGTAAAACTGAAAAAGGTTGAAAAAAATTTTTTTTTGGACTTAGTCATTTTTCGGCGTTTTTCAGACTTTCAGATAGGGGAAATGTCAGTGAGCGTTCCGATTTCAGTTCCAGAGCGATTCGCCCAATGAGTCCTTGATTTTTAGTCATTTTCAGCCAATTTTCTGTATTTTTGAAAATTTCACTTTTTTGTGAAAATATCCACTAAATGAGGGAATAATATGTGTGAGGGTACCCCAGGAGAATTCCAAATGTGTGTGGGTAGAATATATATCCCACGGGGGTAAAATTGAAAAAAGTTGAAAACATTTTTTTTTGGACTTAGTCATTTTTCCGGCGTTTATCAGACTTTCAGATAGGGGAAATGTCACTGAGCATTCCGATTTCAGTTCCAGAGCGATTCGCCCAATGAGTCATTGATATTTCGTCGTTTTCAGCCAATTTTTCTAGATTTTTGAAAATTTCACTTTTTTGTGAAAATATCCACTAAATGAGGGAATAATATGTGTGAGGGTACCCCAGGAGAGTTCCAAATGTGTGTGGGTAGAATATATATCCCACGGGAGTAAAATTGAAAAAAGTTTAAAAATTTTTTTTTGGGACTTAGTCATTTTTCCGGCGTTTATCAGACTTTCAGATAGGGGAAATGTCAGTGAGCATTCCGATTTCAGTTCCAGAGCGATTCGCCCAATGAGTCCTTGATATTTTGTCGTTTTCAGCCAATTTTTCTAGATTTTTGAAAATTTCACTTTTTTGTGAAAATATCCACTAAATGAGGGAATAATATGTGTGAGGGTACCCCAGGAGAGTTCCAAATGTGTGTGGGTAGAATATATATCCCACGGGAGTAAAATTGAAAAAAGTTTAAAAAAATTTTTTTGGGATTTAGTCATTTTTCCGGCGTTTATCAGACTTTCAGATAGGGGAAATGTCAGTGAGCATTCCGATTTCAGTTCCAGAGCGATTCGCCCAATGAGTCCTTGATATTTTGTCGTTTTCAGCCAATTTTTCTAGATTTTTGAAAATTTCACTTTTTTGTGAAAATATCCACTAAATGAGGGAATAATATGTGTGAGGGTACCCCAGGAGAGTTCCAAATGTGTGTGGGTAGAATATATATCCCACGGGGGTAAAATTGAAAAAAGTTGAAAAAAATTTTTTTTTGGACTTAGTCATTTTTCGGCATTTATCAGACTTTCAGATAGGGGAAATGTCAGTGAGCATTCCGATTTCAGTTCCAGAGCGATTCGCCCAATGAGTCCTTGATATTTCGTCGTTTTCAGCCAATTTTTCTAGATTTTTGAAAATTTCACTTTTTTGTGAAAATATCCACTAAATGAGGGAATAATATGTGTGAGGGTACCCCAGGAGAGTTCCAAATGTGTGTGGGTAGAATATATATCCCACGGGAGTAAAATTGAAAAAAGTTTAAAAAATTTTTTTTGGGACTTAGTCATTTTTCCGGCGTTTATCAGACTTTCAGATAGGGGAAATGTCAGTGAGCATTCCGATTTCAGTTCCAGAGCGATTCGCCCAATGAGTCCTTGATATTTCGTCGTTTTCAGCCAATTTTTCTGGATTTTTGAAAATTTCACTTTTTTGTGAAAATATCCACTAAATGAGGGAATAATATGTGTGAGGGTACCCCAGGAGAATTCCAAATGTGTGTGGGTAGAATATATATCCCACGGGGGTAAAATTGAAAAAAGTTGAAAACATTTTTTTTTGGACTTAGTCATTTTTCCGGCGTTTATCAGACTTTCAGATAGGGGAAATGTCAGTGAGCATTCCGATTTCAGTTCCAGAGCGATTCGCCCAATGAGTCATTGATATTTCGTCGTTTTCAGCCAATTTTTCTAGATTTTTGAAAATTTCACTTTTTTGTGAAAATATCCACTAAATGAGGGAATAATATGTGTGAGGGTACCCCAGGAGAGTTCCAAATGTGTGTGGGTAGAATATATATCCCATGGGAGTAAAATTGAAAAAAGTTTAAAAAATTTTTTTTGGGACTTAGTCATTTTTCCGGCGTTTATCAGACTTTCAGATAGGGGAAATGTCAGTGAGCATTCCGATTTCAGTTCCAGAGCGATTTGCCCAATGAGTCCTTGATATTTTGTCGTTTTCAGCCAATTTTTCTAGATTTTTGAAAATTTCACTTTTTTGTGAAAATATCCACTAAATGAGGGAATAATATGTGTGAGGGTACCCCAGGAGAGTTCCAAATGTGTGTGGGTAGAATATATATCCCACGGGAGTAAAATTGAAAAAAGTTTAAAAATTTTTTTTTGGGACTTAGTCATTTTTCCGGCGTTTATCAGACTTTCAGATAGGGGAAATGTCAGTGAGCATTCCGATTTCAGTTCCAGAGCGATTCGCCCAATGAGTCCTTGATATTTTGTCGTTTTCAGCCAATTTTTCTAGATTTTTGAAAATTTCACTTTTTTGTGAAAATATCCACTAAATGAGGGAATAATATGTGTGAGGGTACCCCAGGAGAGTTCCAAATGTGTGTGGGTAGAATATATATCCCACGGGGGTAAAATTGAAAAAAGTTGAAAAAAATTTTTTTTTGGACTTAGTCATTTTTCGGCGTTTATCAGACTTTCAGATAGGGGAAATGTCAGTGAGCATTCCGATTTCAGTTCCAGAGCGATTCGCCCAATGAGTCCTTGATATTTTGTCGTTTTCAGCCAATTTTTCTAGATTTTTGAAAATTTCACTTTTTTGTGAAAATATCCACTAAATGAGGGAATAATATGTGTGAGGGTACCCCAGGAGAGTTCCAAATGTGTGTGGGTAGAATATATATCCCACGGGAGTAAAATTGAAAAAAGTTTAAAAATTTTTTTTTGGGACTTAGTCATTTTTCCGGCGTTTATCATACTTTCAGATAGGGGAAATGTCAGTGAGCATTCCGATTTCAGTTCCAGAGCGATTCGCCCAATGAGTCCTTGATATTTCGTCGTTTTCAGCCAATTTTTCTGGATTTTTGAAAATTTCACTTTTTTGTGAAAATATCCACTAAATGAGGGAATAATATGTGTGAGGGTACCCCAGGAGAGTTCCAAATGTGTGTGGGTAGAATATATATCCCACGGGGGTAAAATTGAAAAAAGTTGAAAACATTTTTTTTTGGACTTAGTCATTTTTCCGGCGTTTATCAGACTTTCAGATAGGGGAAATGTCAGTGAGCATTCCGATTTCAGTTCCAGAGCGATTCGCCCAATGAGTCCTTGATATTTCGTCGTTTTCAGCCAATTTTTCTGGATTTTTGAAAATTTCACTTTTTTGTGAAAATATCCACTAAATGAGGGAATCATATGTGTGAGGGTACCCCAGGAGAGTTCCAAATGTGTGTGGGTAGAATATATATCCCACGGGGGTAAAATTGAAAACAGTTGAAAAAAATTTTTTTTTGGACTTAGTCATTTTTCGGCGTTTATCAGACTTTCAGATAGGGGAAATGTCAGTGAGCATTCCGATTTCAGTTCCAGAGCGATTCGCCCAATGAGTCCTTGACATTTTGTCGTTTTCAGCCAATATTTAGGATTTTTGAAAATGTCACTTTTTTGTGAAAATATCCACTAAATGAGGGAATAATATGTGTGAGGGTACCCCAGGAGAGTTCCAAATGTGTGTGGGTAGAATATATATCCCACGGGAGTAAAATTGAAAAAAGTTTAAAAAAATTTTTTTGGGATTTAGTCATTTTTCCGGCGTTTATCAGACTTTCAGATAGGGGAAATGTCAGTGAGCATTCCGATTTCAGTTCCAGAGCGATTCGCCCAATGAGTCCTTGATATTTCGTCGTTTTCAGCCAATTTTTCTGGATTTTTGAAAATTTCACTTTTTTGTGAAAATATCCACTAAATGAGGGAATCATATGTGTGAGGGTACCCCAGGAGAGTTCCAAATGTGTGTGGGTAGAATATATATCCCACGGGGGTAAAATTGAAAACAGTTGAAAAAAATTTTTTTTTGGACTTAGTCATTTTTCGGCGTTTATCAGACTTTCAGATAGGGGAAATGTCAGTGAGCATTCCGATTTCAGTTCCAGAGCGATTCGCCCAATGAGTCCTTGACATTTTGTCGTTTTCAGCCAATATTTAGGATTTTTGAAAATGTCACTTTTTTGTGAAAATATCCACTAAATGAGGGAATAATATGTGTGAGGGTACCCCAGGAGAGTTCCAAATGTGTGTGGGTAGAATATATATCCCACGGGAGTAAAATTGAAAAAAGTTTAAAAAAATTTTTTTGGGATTTAGTCATTTTTCCGGCGTTTATCAGACTTTCAGATAGGGGAAATGTCAGTGAGCATTCCGATTTCAGTTCCAGAGCGATTCGCCCAATGAGTCCTTGATATTTCGTCGTTTTCAGCCAATTTTTCTGGATTTTTGAAAATTTCACTTTTTTGTGAAAATATCCACTAAATGAGGGAATAATATGTGTGAGGGTACCCCAGGAGAGTTCCAAATGTGTGTGGGTAGAATATATATCCCACGGGGGTAAAATTGAAAAAAGTTGAAAAAATTTTTTTTTTGGACTTAGTGATTTTTCCGGCGTTTATCAGACTTTCAGATAGGGAAATGTCAATGAGCATTCCGATTTCAGTTCCAGAGCGATTCGCCCAATGAGTCCTTGATATTTCGTCGTTTTCAGCCAATTTTTCTGGATTTTTGAAAATTTCACTTTTTTGTGAAAATATCCACTAAATGAGGGAATAATATGTGTGAGGGTACCCCAGGAGAGTTCCAAATGTGTGTGGGTAGAATATATATCCCACGGGGGTAAAATTGAAAAAAGTTGAAAACATTTTTTTTTGTACTTAGTAATTTTTCCGGCATTTATCAGACTTTCAGATAGGGGAAATGTCAGTGAGCGTTCCGATTTCAGTTCCAGAGCGATTCGCCCAATGAGTCCTTGATTTTTAGTCGTTTTCAGCCAATTTTCTGTATTTTTGAAAATTTCACTTTTTTGTCAAAATATCCACTAAATGAGGGAATAATATGTGTGAGGGTACCCCAGGAGAGTTCCAAATGTGTGTGGGTAGAATATATATCCCACGGGAGTAAAATTGAAAAAAGTTAAAAAAAATTTTTTTGGGACTTAGTCATTTTTCCGGCGTTTATCAGACTTTCAGATAGGGTAAATGTCAGTGAGCATTCCGATTTCAGTTCCAGAGCGATTCGCCCAATGAGTCCTTGATATTTCGTCGTTTTCAGCCAATTTTTCTGGATTTTTAAAAATTTCACTTTTTTGTGAAAATATCCACTAAATGAGGGAATAATATGTGTGAGGGTACCCCAGGAGAGTTCCAAATGTGTGTGGGTAGAATATATATCCCACGGGGGTAAAATTGAAAACAGTTGAAAAAAATTTTTTTTTGGACTTAGTCATTTTTCGGCGTTTATCAGACTTTCAGATAGGGGAAATGTCAGTGAGCATTCCGATTTCAGTTCCAGAGCGATTCGCCCAATGAGTCCTAGACATTTTGTCGTTTTCAGCCAATATTTAGGATTTTTGAAAATGTCACTTTTTTGTGAAAATATCCACTAAATGAGGGAATAATATGTGTGAGGGTACCCCAGGAGAGTTCCAAATGTGTGTGGGTAGAATATATATCCCACGGGGGTAAAATTGAAAAAAGTTGAAAACATTTTTTTTTGTACTTAGTAATTTTTCCGGCATTTATCAGACTTTCAGATAGGGGAAATGTCAGTGAGCGTTCCGATTTCAGTTCCAGAGCGATTCGCCCAATGAGTCCTTGATATTTCGTCGTTTTCAGCCAATTTTTCTGGATTTTTAAAAATTTCACTTTTTTGTGAAAATATCCACTAAATGAGGGAATAATATGTGTGAGGGTATCCCAGGAGAGTTCCAAATGTGTGTGGGTAGAATATATATCCCACGGGGGTAAAATTGAAAAAAGTTGAAAACATTTTTTTTTGGACTTAGTCATTTTTCCGGCGTTTATCAGACTTTCAGATAGGGGAAATGTCAGTGAGCATTCCGATTTCAGTTCCAGAGCGATTCGCCCAATGAGTCCTTGATATTTCGTCGTTTTCAGCCAATTTTTCTGGATTTTTGAAAATTTCACTTTTTTGTGAAAATATCCACTAAATGAGGGAATCATATGTGTGAGGGTACCCCAGGAGAGTTCCAAATGTGTGTGGGTAGAATATATATCCCACGGGGGTAAAATTGAAAAAAGTTGAAAAAATTTTTTTTTTGGACTTAGTCATTTTTCCGGCGTTTATCAGACTTTCAGATAGGGGAAATGTCAGTGAGCATTCCGATTTCAGTTCCAGAGCGATTCGCCCAATGAGTCCTTGATATTTCGTCGTTTTCAGCCAATTTTTCTGGATTTTTGAAAATTTCACTTTTTTGTGAAAATATCCACTAAATGAGGGAATCATATGTGTGAGGGTACCCCAGGAGAGTTCCAAATGTGTGTGGGTAGAATATATATCCCACGGGGGTAAAATTGAAAAAAGTTGAAAAAATTTTTTTTTTTGGACTTAGTCATTTTTCCGGCGTTTATCAGACTTTCAGATAGGGGAAATGTCAGTGAGCATTCCGATTTCAGTTCCAGAGCGATTCGCCCAATGAGTCCTTGATATTTCGTCGTTTTCAGCCAATTTTCCTGGATTTTTGAAAATTTCACTTTTTTGTGAAAATATCCACTAAATGAGGGAATAATATGTGTGAGGGTACCCCAGGAGAGTTCCAAATGTGTGTGGGTAGAATATATATCCCACGGGAGTAAAATTGAAAAAAGTTAAAAAAATTTTTTTTGGGACTTAGTCATTTTTCCGGCGTTTATCAGACTTTCAGATAGGGGAAATGTCAGTGAGCATTCCGATTTCAGTTCCAGAGCGATTCGCCCAATGAGTCCTTGATATTTCGTCGTTTTCAGCCAATTTTTCTGGATTTTTAAAAATTTCACTTTTTTGTGAAAATATCCACTAAATGAGGGAATAATATGTGTGAGGGTATCCCAGGAGAGTTCCAAATGTGTGTGGGTAGAATATATATCCCACGGGGGTAAAATTGAAAAAAGTTGAAAACATTTTTTTTTGGACTTAGTCATTTTTCCGGCGTTTATCAGACTTTCAGATAGGGGAAATGTCAGTGAGCATTCCGATTTCAGTTCCAGAGCGATTCGCCCAATGAGTCCTTGATATTTCGTCGTTTTCAGCCAATTTTTCTGGATTTTTGAAAATTTCACTTTTTTGTGAAAATATCCACTAAATGAGGGAATCATATGTGTGAGGGTACCCCAGGAGAGTTCCAAATGTGTGTGGGTAGAATATATATCCCACGGGGGTAAAATTGAAAAAAGTTGAAAAAATTTTTTTTTTGGACTTAGTCATTTTTCCGGCGTTTATCAGACTTTCAGATAGGGGAAATGTCAGTGAGCATTCCGATTTCAGTTCCAGAGCGATTCGCCCAATGAGTCCTTGATATTTCGTTGTTTTCAGCCAATTTTTCTGGATTTTTGAAAATTTCACTTTTTTGTGAAAATATCCACTAAATGAGGGAATCATATGTGTGAGGGTACCCCAGGAGAGTTCCAAATGTGTGTGGGTAGAATATATATCCCACGGGGGTAAAATTGAAAAAAGTTGAAAAAAATTTTTTTTTGGACTTAGTCATTTTTCGGCGTTTATCAGACTTTCAGATAGGGGAAATGTCAGTGAGCATTCCGATTTCAGTTCCAGAGCGATTCGCCCAATGAGTCCTTGATATTTCGTCGTTTTCAGCCAATTTTTCTAGATTTTTGAAAATTTCACTTTTTTGTGAAAATATCCACTAAATGAGGGAATAATATGTGTGAGGGTACCCCAGGAGAGTTCCAAATGTGTGTGGGTAGAATATATATCCCACGGGAGTAAAATTGAAAAAAGTTGAAAAAAATTTTTTTGGGACTTAGTCATTTTTCCGGCGTTTATCAGACTTTCAGATAGGGGAAATGTCAGTGAGCATTCCGATTTCAGTTCCAGAGCGATTCGCCCAATGAGTCCTTGATATTTTGTCGTTTTCAGCCAATTTTTCTAGATTTTTGAAAATTTCACTTTTTTGTGAAAATATCCACTAAATGAGGGAATAATATGTGTGAGGGTACCCCAGGAGAGTTCCAAATGTGTGTGGGTAGAATATATATCCCACGGGAGTAAAATTGAAAAAAGTTTAAAAAATTTTTTTTGGGACTTAGTCATTTTTCCGGCGTTTATCAGACTTTCAGATAGGGGAAATGTCAGTGAGCATTCCGATTTCAGTTCCAGAGCGATTCGCCCAATGAGTCCTTAATATTTCGTCGTTTTCAGCCAATTTTTCTGGATTTTTGAAAATTTCACTTTTTTGTGAAAATATCCACTAAATGAGGGAATAATATGTTTGAGGGTACCCCAGGAGAGTTCCAAATGTGTGTGGGTAGAATATATATCCCACGGGAGTAAAATTGAAAAAAGTTTAAAAATTTTTTTTTGGGACTTAGTCATTTTTCCGGCGTTTATCAGACTTTCAGATAGGGGAAATGTCAGTGAGCATTCCGATTTCAGTTCCAGAGCGATTCGCCCAATGAGTCCTTGATATTTTGTCGTTTTCAGCCAATTTTTCTAGATTTTTGAAAATTTCACTTTTTTGTGAAAATATCCACTAAATGAAGGAATAATATGTGTGAGGGTACCCCAGGAGAGTTCCAAGTGTGTGTGGGTAGAATATATATCCCACGGGGGTAAAATTGAAAAAAGTTGAAAACATTTTTTTTTGGACTTAGTCATTTTTCCGGCGTTTATCAGACTTTCAGATAGGGGAAATGTCAGTGAGCATTGCGATTTCAGTTCCAGAGCGATTCGCCCAATGAGTCCTTGATATTTCGTCGTTTTCAGCCAATTTTTCTGGATTTTTGAAAATTTCACTTTTTTGTGAAAATATCCACTAAATGAGGGAATCATATGTGTGAGGGTACCCCAGGAGAGTTCCAAATGTGTGTGGGTAGAATATATATCCCACGGGGGTAAAATTGAAAACAGTTGAAAAAAATTTTTTTTTGGACTTAGTCATTTTTCGGCGTTTATCAGACTTTCAGATAGGGGAAATGTCAGTGAGCATTCCGATTTCAGTTCCAGAGCGATTCGCCCAATGAGTCCTTGACATTTTGTCGTTTTCAGCCAATATTTAGGATTTTTGAAAATGTCACTTTTTTGTGAAAATATCCACTAAATGAGGGAATAATATGTGTGAGGGTACCCCAGGAGAGTTCCAAATGTGTGTGGGTAGAATATATATCCCACGGGAGTAAAATTGAAAAAAGTTTAAAAAAATTTTTTTGGGATTTAGTCATTTTTCCGGCGTTTATCAGACTTTCAGATAGGGGAAATGTCAGTGAGCATTCCGATTTCAGTTCCAGAGCGATTCGCCCAATGAGTCCTTGATTTTTAGTCGTTTTCAGCCAATTTTCTGTATTTTTGAAAATTTCACTTTTTTGTGAAAATATCCACTAAATGAGGGAATAATATGTGTGAGGGTACCCCAGGAGAGTTCCAAATGTGTGTGGGTAGAATATATATCCCACGGGGGTAAAATTGAAAAAAGTTGAAAAAATTTTTTTTTTGGACTTAGTGATTTTTCCGGCGTTTATCAGACTTTCAGATAGGGAAATGTCAATGAGCATTCCGATTTCAGTTCCAGAGCGATTCGCCCAATGAGTCCTTGATATTTCGTCGTTTTCAGCCAATTTTTCTGGATTTTTGAAAATTTCACTTTTTTGTGAAAATATCCACTAAATGAGGGAATAATATGTGTGAGGGTACCCCAGGAGAGTTCCAAATGTGTGTGGGTAGAATATATATCCCACGGGGGTAAAATTGAAAAAAGTTGAAAACATTTTTTTTTGTACTTAGTAATTTTTCCGGCATTTATCAGACTTTCAGATAGGTGAAATGTCAGTGAGCGTTCCGATTTCAGTTCCAGAGCGATTCGCCCAATGAGTCCTTGATTTTTAGTCGTTTTCAGCCAATTTTCTGTATTTTTGAAAATTTCACTTTTTTGTCAAAATATCCACTAAATGAGGGAATAATATGTGTGAGGGTACCGCAGGAGAGTTCCAAATGTGTGTGGGTAGAATATATATCCCACGGGGGTAAAATTGAAAAAAGTTGAAAAAATTTTTTTTTTTGGACTTAGTCATTTTTCCGGCGTTTATCAGACTTTCAGATAGGGGAAATGTCAGTGAGCATTCCGATTTCAGTTCCAGAGCGATTCGCCCAATGAGTCCTTGATATTTCGTCGTTTTCAGCCAATTTTTCTGGATTTTTGAAAATTTCACTTTTTTGTGAAAATATCCACTAAATGAGGGAATAATATGTGTGAGGGTACCCCAGGAGAGTTCCAAATGTGTGTGGGTAGAATATATATCCCACGGGAGTAAAATTGAAAAAAGTTAAAAAAAATTTTTTTTGGGACTTAGTCATTTTTCCGGCGTTTATCAGACTTTCAGATAGGGGAAATGTCAGTGAGCATTCCGATTTCAGTTCCAGAGCGATTCGCCCAATGAGTCCTTGATATTTCGTCGTTTTCAGCCAATTTTTCTGGATTTTTAAAAATTTCACTTTTTTGTGAAAATATCCACTAAATGAGGGAATAATATGTGTGAGGGTACCCCAGGAGAGTTCCAAATGTGTGTGGGTAGAATATATATCCCACGGGGGTAAAATTGAAAAAAGTTGAAAACATTTTTTTTTGGACTTAGTCATTTTTCCGGCGTTTATCAGACTTTCAGATAGGGGAAATGTCAGTGAGCATTCCGATTTCAGTTCCAGAGCGATTCGCCCAATGAGTCCTTGATATTTCGTCGTTTTCAGCCAATTTTTCTGGATTTTTGAAAATTTCACTTTTTTGTGAAAATATCCACTAAATGAGGGAATCATATGTGTGAGGGTACCCCAGGAGAGTTCCAAATGTGTGTGGGTAGAATATATATCCCACGGGGGTAAAATTGAAAAAAGTTTAAAAAATTTTTTTTTTTGGACTTAGTCATTTTTCCGGCGTTTATCAGACTTTCAGATAGGGGAAATGTCAGTGAGCATTCCGATTTCAGTTCCAGAGCGATTCGCCCAATGAGTCCTTGATATTTCGTCGTTTTCAGCCAATTTTTCTGGATTTTTAAAAATTTCACTTTTTTGTGAAAATATCCACTAAATGAGGGAATAATATGTGTGAGGGTACCCCAGGAGAGTTCCAAATGTGTGTGGGTAGAATATATATCCCACGGGGGTAAAATTGAAAAAAGTTGAAAACATTTTTTTTTGGACTTAGTCATTTTTCCGGCGTTTATCAGACTTTCAGATAGGGGAAATGTCAGTGAGCATTCCGATTTCAGTTCCAGAGCGATTCGCCCAATGAGTCCTTGATATTTCGTCGTTTTCAGCCAATTTTTCTGGATTTTTGAAAATTTCACTTTTTTGTGAAAATATCCACTAAATGAGGGAATAATATGTGTGAGGGTACCCCAGGAGAGTTCCAAATGTGTGTGGGTAGAATATATATCCCACGGGAGTAAAATTGAAAAAAGTTTAAAAAATTTTTTTTGGGACTTAGTCATTTTTCCGGCGTTTATCAGACTTTCAGATTGGGGAAATGTCAGTGAGCATTCCGATTTCAGTTCCAGAGCGATTCGCCCAATGAGTCCTTGATATTTCGTCGTTTTCAGCCAATTTTTCTGGATTTTTAAAAATTTCACTTTTTTGTGAAAATATCCACTAAATGAGGGAATAATATGTGTGAGGGTACCCCAGGAGAGTTCCAAATGTGTGTGGGTAGAATATATATCCCACGGGGGTAAAATTGAAAAAAGTTGAAAACATTTTTTTTTGGACTTAGTCATTTTTCCGGCGTTTATCAGACTTTCAGATAGGGGAAATGTCAGTGAGCATTCCGATTTCAGTTCCAGAGCGATTCGCCCAATGAGTCCTTGATATTTCGTCGTTTTCAGCCAATTTTTCTGGATTTTTGAAAATTTCACTTTTTTGTGAAAATATCCACTAAATGAGGGAATCATATGTGTGAGGGTACCCCAGGAGAGTTCCAAATTTGTGTGGGTAGAATATATATCCCACGGGGGTAAAATTGAAAAAAGTTGAAAAAAATTTTTTTTGGACTTAGTCATTTTTCGGCGTTTATCAGACTTTCAGATAGGGGAAATGTCAGTGAGCATTCCGATTTCAGTTCCAGAGCGATTCGCCCAATGAGTCCTTGATATTTCGTCGTTTTCAGCCAATTTTTCTAGATTTTTGAAAATTTCACTTTTTTGTGAAAATATCCACTAAATGAGGGAATAATATGTGTGAGGGTACCCCAGGAGAGTTCCAAATGTGTGTGGGTAGAATATATATCCCACGGGAGTAAAATTGAAAAAAGTTTAAAAATTTTTTTTGGGACTTAGTCATTTTTCCGGCGTTTATCAGACTTTCAGATTGGGGAAATGTCAGTGAGCATTTCGATTTCAGTTCCAGAGCGATTCGCCCAATGAGTCCTTGATATTTCGTCGTTTTCAGCCATTTTTTCTGGATTTTTGAAAATTTCACTTTTTTGTGAAAATATCCACTAAATGAGGGAATCATATGTGTGAGGGTACCCCAGGAGAGTTCCAAATGTGTGTGGGTAGAATATATATCCCACGGGGGTAAAATTGAAAAAAGTTGAAAACATTTTTTTTTGGACTTAGTCATTTTTCCGGCGTTTATCAGACTTTCAGATAGGGGAAATGTCAGTGAGCATTCCGATTTCAGTTCCAGAGCGATTCGCCCAATGAGTCCTTGATATTTCGTCGTTTTCAGCCAATTTTTCTGGATTTTTGAAAATTTCACTTTTTTGTGAAAATATCCACTAAATGAGGGAATCATATGTGTGAGGGTACCCCAGGAGAGTTCCAAATGTGTGTGGGTAGAATATATATCCCACGGGGGTAAAATTGAAAACAGTTGAAAAAAATTTTTTTTTGGACTTAGTCATTTTTCGGCGTTTATCAGACTTTCAGATAGGGGAAATGTCAGTGAGCATTCCGATTTCAGTTCCAGAGCGATTCGCCCAATGAGTCCTTGACATTTTGTCGTTTTCAGCCAATTTTTCTAGATTTTTGAAAATTTCACTTTTTTGTGAAAATATCCACTAAATGAGGGAATAATATGTGTGAGGGTACCCCAGGAGAGTTCCAAATGTGTGTGGGTAGAATATATATCCCACGGGAGTAAAATTGAAAAAAGTTTAAAAAATTTTTTTGGGGATTTAGTCATTTTTCCGGCGTTTATCAGACTTTCAGATAGGGGAAATGTCAGTGAGCATTCCGATTTCAGTTCCAGAGCGATTCGCCCAATGAGTCCTTGATTTTTAGTCGTTTTCAGCCAATTTTCTGTATTTTTGAAAATTTCACTTTTTTGTGAAAATATCCACTAAATGAGGGAATAATATGTGTGAGGGTACCCCAGGAGAGTTCCAAATGTGTGTGGGTAGAATATATATCCCACGGGGGTAAAATTGAAAAAAGTTGAAAAAATTTTTTTTTGGACTTAGTCATTTTTCGGCGTTTATCAGACTTTCAGATAGGGGAAATGTCAGTGAGCATTCCGATTTCAGTTCCAGAGCGATTCGCCCAATGAGTCCTTGATATTTCGTCGTTTTCAGCCAATTTTTCTAGATTTTTGAAAATTTCACTTTTTTGTGAAAATATCCACTAAATGAGGGAATAATATGTGTGAGGGTACCCCAGGAGAGTTCCAAATGTGTGTGGGTAGAATATATATCCCACGGGAGTAAAATTGAAAAAAGTTTAAAAAATTTTTTTTGGGACTTAGTCATTTTTCCGGCGTTTATCAGACTTTCAGATAGGGGAAATGTCAGTGAGCATTCCGATTTCAGTTCCAGAGCGATTCGCCCAATGAGTCCTTGATATTTCGTCGTTTTCAGCCAATTTTTCTGGATTTTTGAAAATTTCACTTTTTTGTGAAAATATCCACTAAATGAGGGAATAATATGTGTGAGGGTACCCCAGGAGAGTTCCAAATGTGTGTGGGTAGAATATATATCCCACGGGAGTAAAATTGAAAAAAGTTTAAAATTTTTTTTTTGGGACTTAGTCATTTTTCCGGCGTTTATCAGACTTTCAGATAGGGGAAATGTCAGTGAGCATTCCGATTTCAGTTCCAGAGCGATTCGCCCAATGAGTCCTTGATATTTTGTCGTTTTCAGCCAATTTTTCTAGATTTTTGAAAATTTCACTTTTTTGTGAAAATATCCACTAAATGAGGGAATAATATGTGTGAGGGTACCCCAGGAGAGTTCCAAATGTGTGTGGGTAGAATATATATCCCACGGGGGTAAAATTGAAAAAAGTTGAAAAAAATTTTTTTTTGGACTTAGTCATTTTTCGGCGTTTATCAGACTTTCAGATAGGGGAAATGTCAGTGAGCATTCCGATTTCAGTTCCAGAGCGATTCGCCCAATGAGTCCTTGATATTTTGTCGTTTTCAGCCAATTTTTCTAGATTTTTGAAAATTTCACTTTTTTGTGAAAATATCCACTAAATGAGGGAATAATATGTGTGAGGGTACCCCAGGAGAGTTCCAAATGTGTGTGGGTAGAATATATATCCCACGGGAGTAAAATTGAAAAAAGTTTAAAAATTTTTTTTTGGGACTTAGTCATTTTTCCGGCGTTTATCAGACTTTCAGATAGGGGAAATGTCAGTGAGCATTCCGATTTCAGTTCCAGAGCGATTCGCCCAATGAGTCCTTGATATTTCGTCGTTTTCAGCCAATTTTTCTGGATTTTTGAAAATTTCACTTTTTTGTGAAAATATCCACTAAATGAGGGAATAATATGTGTGAGGGTACCCCAGGAGAGTTCCAAATGTGTGTGGGTAGAATATATATCCCACGGGGGTAAAATTGAAAACAGTTGAAAAAAATTTTTTTTTGGACTTAGTCATTTTTCGGCGTTTATCAGACTTTCAGATAGGGGAAATGTCAGTGAGCATTCCGATTTCAGTTCCAGAGCGATTCGCCCAATGAGTCCTTGATATTTCGTCGTTTTCAGCCAATTTTTTCTGGATTTTTGAAAATTTCACTTTTTTGTGAAAATATCCACTAAATGAGGGAATAATATGTGTGAGGGTACCCCAGGAGAGTTCCAAATGTGTGTGGGTAGAATATATATCCCACGGGGGTAAAATTGAAAAAAGTTGAAAACATTTTTTTTTGTACTTAGTAATTTTTCCGGCATTTATCAGACTTTCAGATAGGGGAAATGTCAGTGAGCGTTCCGATTTCAGTTCCAGAGCGATTCGCCCAATGAGTCCTTGATTTTTCGTTGTTTTCAGCCAATTTTCTGTATTTTTGAAAATTTCACTTTTTTGTCAAAATATCCACTAAATGAGGGAATAATATGTGTGAGGGTACCCCAGGAGAGTTCCAAATGTGTGTGGGTAGAATATATATCCCACGGGGGTAAAATTGAAAAAAGTTGAAAAAATTTTTTTTTTTGGACTTAGTTATTTTTCCGGCGTTTATCAGACTTTCAGATAGGGGAAATGTCAGTGAGCATTCCGATTTCAGTTCCAGAGCGATTCGCCCAATGAGTCCTTGATATTTCGTCGTTTTCAGCCAATTTTTCTGGATTTTTGAAAATTTCACTTTTTTGTGAAAATATCCACTAAATGAGGGAATAATATGTGTGAGGGTACCCCAGGAGAGTGTGTGGGTAGAATATATATCCCACGGGAGTAAAATTGAAAAAAGTTTAAAAAATTTTTTTTGGGACTTAGTCATTTTTCCGGCGTTTATCAGACTTTCAGATAGGGGAAATGTCAGTGAGCATTCCGATTTCAGTTCCAGAGCGATTCGCCCAATGAGTCCTTGATATTTTGTCGTTTTCAGCCAATTTTTCTAGATTTTTGAAAATTTCACTTTTTTGTGAAAATATCCACTAAATGAGGGAATAATATGTGTGAGGGTACCCCAGGAGAGTTCCAAATGTGTGTGGGTAGAATATATATCCCACGGGAGTAAAATTGAAAAAAGTTTAAAAAATTTTTTTTGGGACTTAGTCATTTTTCCGGCGTTTATCAGACTTTCAGATAGGGGAAATGTCAGTGAGCATTCCGATTTCAGTTCCAGAGCGATTCGCCCAATGAGTCCTTGATATTTCGTCGTTTTCAGCCAATTTTTCTGGATTTTTGAAAATTTCACTTTTTTGTGAAAATATCCACTAAATGAGGGAATAATATGTGTGAGGGTACCCCAGGAGAGTTCCAAATGTGTGTGGGTAGAATATATATCCCACGGGGGTAAAATTGAAAAAAGTTGAAAACATTTTTTTTTGGACTTAGTCATTTTTCCGGCGTTTATCAGACTTTCAGATAGGGGAAATGTCAGTGAGCATTCCGATTTCAGTTCCAGAGCGATTCGCCCAATGAGTCCTTGATATTTCGTCGTTTTCAGCCAATTTTTCTGGATTTTTGAAAATTTCACTTTTTTGTGAAAATATCCACTAAATGAGGGAATCATATGTGTGAGGGTACCCCAGGAGAGTTCCAAATGTGTGTGGGTAGAATATATATCCCACGGGGGTAAAATTGAAAACAGTTGAAAAAAATTTTTTTTTGGACTTAGTCATTTTTCGGCGTTTATCAGACTTTCAGATAGGGGAAATGTCAGTGAGCATTCCGATTTCAGTTCCAGAGCGATTCGCCCAATGAGTCCTTGACATTTTGTCGTTTTCAGCCAATTTTTCTAGATTTTTGAAAATTTCACTTTTTTGTGAAAATATCCACTAAATGAGGGAATAATATGTGTGAGGGTACCCCAGGAGAGTTCCAAATGTGTGTGGGTAGAATATATATCCCACGGGAGTAAAATTGAAAAAAGTTTAAAAATTTTTTTTGGGGATTTAGTCATTTTTCCGGCGTTTATCAGACTTTCAGATAGGGGAAATGTCAGTGAGCATTCCGATTTCAGTTCCAGAGCGATTCGCCCAATGAGTCCTTGATTTTTAGTCGTTTTCAGCCAATTTTCTGTATTTTTGAAAATTTCACTTTTTTGTGAAAATATCCACTAAATGAGGGAATAATATGTGTGAGGGTACCCCAGGAGAGTTCCAAATGTGTGTGGGTAGAATATATATCCCACGGGGGTAAAATTGAAAAAAGTTGAAAAAATTTTTTTTTGGACTTAGTCATTTTTCGGCGTTTATCAGACTTTCAGATAGGGGAAATGTCAGTGAGCATTCCGATTTCAGTTCCAGAGCGATTCGCCCAATGAGTCCTTGATATTTCGTCGTTTTCAGCCAATTTTTCTAGATTTTTGAAAATTTCACTTTTTTGTGAAAATATCCACTAAATGAGGGAATAATATGTGTGAGGGTACCCCAGGAGAGTTCCAAATGTGTGTGGGTAGAATATATATCCCACGGGAGTAAAATTGAAAAAAGTTTAAAAAAATTTTTTTGGGACTTAGTCATTTTTCCGGCGTTTATCAGACTTTCAGATAGGGGAAATGTCAGTGAGCATTCCGATTTCAGTTCCAGAGCGATTCGCCCAATGAGTCCTTGATATTTCGTCGTTTTCAGCCAATTTTTCTAGATTTTTGAAAATTTCACTTTTTTGTGAAAATATCCACTAAATGAGGGAATAATATGTGTGAGGGTACCCCAGGAGAGTTCCAAATGTGTGTGGGTAGAATATATATCCCACGGGAGTAAAATTGAAAAAAGTTTAAAAAATTTTTTTTGGGACTTAGTCATTTTTCCGGCGTTTATCAGACTTTCAGATAGGGGAAATGTCAGTGAGCATTCCGATTTCAGTTCCAGAGCGATTCTCCCAATGAGTCCTTAATATTTCGTCGTTTTCAGCCAATTTTTCTGGATTTTTGAAAATTTCACTTTTTTGTGAAAATATCCACTAAATGAGGGAATAATATGTTTGAGGGTACCCCAGGAGAGTTCCAAATGTGTGTGGGTAGAATATATATCCCACGGGGGTAAAATTGAAAAAAGTTGAAAAAAATTTTTTTTTGGACTTAGTCATTTTTCCGGCGTTTATCAGACTTTCAGATAGGGGAAATGTCAGTGAGCATTCCGATTTCAGTTCCAGAGCGATTCGCCCAATGAGTCCTTGATATTTCGTCGTTTTCAGCCAATTTTTCTGGATTTTTGAAAATTTCACTTTTTTGTGAAAATATCCACTAAATGAGGGAATAATATGTGTGAGGGTACCCCAGGAGAGTTCCAAATGTGTGTGGGTAGAATATATATCCCACGGGAGTAAAATTGAAAAAAGTTTAAAATTTTTTTTTTGGGACTTAGTCATTTTTCCGGCGTTTATCAGACTTTCAGATAGGGGAAATGTCAGTGAGCATTCCGATTTCAGTTCCAGAGCGATTCGCCCAATGAGTCCTTGATATTTTGTCGTTTTCAGCCAATTTTTCTAGATTTTTGAAAATTTCACTTTTTTGTGAAAATATCCACTAAATGAGGGAATAATATGTGTGAGGGTACCCCAGGAGAGTTCCAAATGTGTGTGGGTAGAATATATATCCCACGGGGGTAAAATTGAAAAAAGTTGAAAAAAATTTTTTTTTGGACTTAGTCATTTTTCGGCGTTTATCAGACTTTCAGATAGGGGAAATGTCAGTGAGCATTCCGATTTCAGTTCCAGAGCGATTCGCCCAATGAGTCCTTGATATTTTGTCGTTTTCAGCCAATTTTTCTAGATTTTTGAAAATTTCACTTTTTTGTGAAAATATCCACTAAATGAGGGAATAATATGTGTGAGGGTACCCCAGGAGAGTTCCAAATGTGTCTGGGTAGAATATATATCCCACGGGAGTAAAATTGAAAAAAGTTTAAAAAATTTTTTTTGGGACTTAGTCATTTTTCCGGCGTTTATCAGACTTTCAGATAGGGGAAATGTCAGTGAGCATTCCGATTTCAGTTCCAGAGCGATTCGCCCAATGAGTCCTTGATATTTCGTCGTTTTCAGCCAATTTTTCTGGATTTTTGAAAATTTCACTTTTTTGTGAAAATATCCACTAAATGAGGGAATAATATGTGTGAGGGTACCCCAGGAGAGTTCCAAATGTGTGTGGGTAGAATATATATCCCACGGGGGTAAAATTGAAAACAGTTGAAAAAAATTTTTTTTTGGACTTAGTCATTTTTCGGCGTTTATCAGACTTTCAGATAGGGGAAATGTCAGTGAGCATTCCGATTTCAGTTCCAGAGCGATTCGCCCAATGAGTCCTTGATATTTCGTCGTTTTCAGCCAATTTTTTCTGGATTTTTGAAAATTTCACTTTTTTGTGAAAATATCCACTAAATGAGGGAATAATATGTGTGAGGGTACCCCAGGAGAGTTCCAAATGTGTGTGGGTAGAATATATATCCCACGGGGGTAAAATTGAAAAAAGTTGAAAACATTTTTTTTTGTACTTAGTAATTTTTCCGGCATTTATCAGACTTTCAGATAGGGGAAATGTCAGTGAGCGTTCCGATTTCAGTTCCAGAGCGATTCGCCCAATGAGTCCTTGATTTTTAGTTGTTTTCAGCCAATTTTCTGTATTTTTGAAAATTTCACTTTTTTGTCAAAATATCCACTAAATGAGGGAATAATATGTGTGAGGGTACCCCAGGAGAGTTCCAAATGTGTGTGGGTAGAATATATATCCCACGGGGGTAAAATTGAAAAAAGTTGAAAAAATTTTTTTTTTTGGACTTAGTTATTTTTCCGGCGTTTATCAGACTTTCAGATAGGGGAAATGTCAGTGAGCATTCCGATTTCAGTTCCAGAGCGATTCGCCCAATGAGTCCTTGATATTTCGTCGTTTTCAGCCAATTTTTCTGGATTTTTGAAAATTTCACTTTTTTGTGAAAATATCCACTAAATGAGGGAATAATATGTGTGAGGGTACCCCAGGAGAGTGTGTGGGTAGAATATATATCCCACGGGAGTAAAATTGAAAAAAGTTTAAAAATTTTTTTTTGGGACTTAGTCATTTTTCCGGCGTTTATCAGACTTTCAGATAGGGGAAATGTCAGTGAGCATTCCGATTTCAGTTCCAGAGCGATTCGCCCAATGAGTCTTTGATATTTCGTCGTTTTCAGCCAATTTTTCTGGATTTTTAAAAATTTCACTTTTTTGTGAAAATATCCACTAAATGAGGGAATAATATGTGTGAGGGTACCCCAGGAGGGTTCCAAATGTGTGTGGGTAGAATATATATCCCACGGGGGTAAAATTGAAAAAAGTTGAAAACATTTTTTTTTGGACTTAGTCATTTTTCCGGCGTTTATCAGACTTTCAGATAGGGGAAATGTCAGTGAGCATTCCGATTTCAGTTCCAGAGCGATTCGCCCAATGAGTCCTTGATATTTCGTCGTTTTCAGCCAATTTTTCTGGATTTTTGAAAATTTCACTTTTTTGTGAAAATATCCACTAAATGAGGGAATAATATGTGTGAGGGTACCCCAGGAGAGTTCCAAATGTGTGTGGGTAGAATATATATCCCACGGGAGTAAAATTGAAAAAAGTTTAAAATTTTTTTTTTGGGACTTAGTCATTTTTCCGGCGTTTATCAGACTTTCAGATAGGGGAAATGTCAGTGAGCATTCCGATTTCAGTTCCAGAGCGATTCGCCCAATGAGTCCTTGATATTTTGTCGTTTTCAGCCAATTTTTCTAGATTTTTGAAAATTTCACTTTTTTGTGAAAATATCCACTAAATGAGGGAATAATATGTGTGAGGGTACCCCAGGAGAGTTCCAAATGTGTGTGGGTAGAATATATATCCCACGGGGGTAAAATTGAAAAAAGTTGAAAAAAATTTTTTTTTGGACTTAGTCATTTTTCGGCGTTTATCAGACTTTCAGATAGGGGAAATGTCAGTGAGCATTCCGATTTCAGTTCCAGAGCGATTCGCCCAATGAGTCCTTGATATTTTGTCGTTTTCAGCCAATTTTTCTAGATTTTTGAAAATTTCACTTTTTTGTGAAAATATCCACTAAATGAGGGAATAATATGTGTGAGGGTACCCCAGGAGAGTTCCAAATGTGTCTGGGTAGAATATATATCCCACGGGAGTAAAATTGAAAAAAGTTTAAAAAATTTTTTTTGGGACTTAGTCATTTTTCCGGCGTTTATCAGACTTTCAGATAGGGGAAATGTCAGTGAGCATTCCGATTTCAGTTCCAGAGCGATTCGCCCAATGAGTCCTTGATATTTCGTCGTTTTCAGCCAATTTTTCTGGATTTTTGAAAATTTCACTTTTTTGTGAAAATATCCACTAAATGAGGGAATAATATGTGTGAGGGTACCCCAGGAGAGTTCCAAATGTGTGTGGGTAGAATATATATCCCACGGGGGTAAAATTGAAAACAGTTGAAAAAAATTTTTTTTTGGACTTAGTCATTTTTCGGCGTTTATCAGACTTTCAGATAGGGGAAATGTCAGTGAGCATTCCGATTTCAGTTCCAGAGCGATTCGCCCAATGAGTCCTTGATATTTCGTCGTTTTCAGCCAATTTTTTCTGGATTTTTGAAAATTTCACTTTTTTGTGAAAATATCCACTAAATGAGGGAATAATATGTGTGAGGGTACCCCAGGAGAGTTCCAAATGTGTGTGGGTAGAATATATATCCCACGGGGGTAAAATTGAAAAAAGTTGAAAACATTTTTTTTTGTACTTAGTAATTTTTCCGGCATTTATCAGACTTTCAGATAGGGGAAATGTCAGTGAGCGTTCCGATTTCAGTTCCAGAGCGATTCGCCCAATGAGTCCTTGATTTTTAGTTGTTTTCAGCCAATTTTCTGTATTTTTGAAAATTTCACTTTTTTGTCAAAATATCCACTAAATGAGGGAATAATATGTGTGAGGGTACCCCAGGAGAGTTCCAAATGTGTGTGGGTAGAATATATATCCCACGGGGGTAAAATTGAAAAAAGTTGAAAAAATTTTTTTTTTTGGACTTAGTTATTTTTCCGGCGTTTATCAGACTTTCAGATAGGGGAAATGTCAGTGAGCATTCCGATTTCAGTTCCAGAGCGATTCGCCCAATGAGTCCTTGATATTTCGTCGTTTTCAGCCAATTTTTCTGGATTTTTGAAAATTTCACTTTTTTGTGAAAATATCCACTAAATGAGGGAATAATATGTGTGAGGGTACCCCAGGAGAGTGTGTGGGTAGAATATATATCCCACGGGAGTAAAATTGAAAAAAGTTTAAAAATTTTTTTTTGGGACTTAGTCATTTTTCCGGCGTTTATCAGACTTTCAGATAGGGGAAATGTCAGTGAGCATTCCGATTTCAGTTCCAGAGCGATTCGCCCAATGAGTCTTTGATATTTCGTCGTTTTCAGCCAATTTTTCTGGATTTTTAAAAATTTCACTTTTTTGTGAAAATATCCACTAAATGAGGGAATAATATGTGTGAGGGTACCCCAGGAGGGTTCCAAATGTGTGTGGGTAGAATATATATCCCACGGGGGTAAAATTGAAAAAAGTTGAAAACATTTTTTTTTGGACTTAGTCATTTTTCCGGCGTTTATCAGACTTTCAGATAGGGGAAATGTCAGTGAGCATTCCGATTTCAGTTCCAGAGCGATTCGCCCAATGAGTCCTTGATATTTCGTCGTTTTCAGCCAATTTTCTGGATTTTTGAAAATTTCACTTTTTTGTCAAAATATCCACTAAATGAGGGAATAATATGTGTGAGGGTACCCCAGGAGAGTTCCAAATGTGTGTGGGTAGAATATATATCCCACGGGGGTAAAATTGAAAAAAGTTGAAAACATTTTTTTTTTTGGACTTAGTTATTTTTCCGGCGTTTATCAGACTTTCAGATAGGGGAAATGTCAGTGAGCATTTCGATTTCAGTTCCAGAGCGATTCGCCCAATGAGTCCTTGATATTTCGTCGTTTTCAGCTAATTTTTCTGGATTTTTGAAAATTTCACTTTTTTGTGAAAATATCCACTAAATGAGGGAATAATATGTGTGAGGGTACCCCAGGAGAGTTCCAAATGTGTGTGGGTAGAATATATATCCCACGGGGGTAAAATTGAAAAAAGTTGAAAACATTTTTTTTTGTACTTAGTAATTTTTCCGGCATTTATCAGACTTTCAGATAGGGGAAATGTCAGTGAGCGTTCCGATTTCAGTTCCAGAGCGATTCGCCCAATGAGTCCTTGATTTTTAGTTGTTTTCAGCCAATTTTCTGTATTTTTGAAAATTTCACTTTTTTGTCAAAATATCCACTAAATGAGGGAATAATATGTGTGAGGGTACCCCAGGAGAGTTCCAAATGTGTGTGGGTAGAATATATATCCCACGGGGGTAAAATTGAAAAAAGTTGAAAAAAATTTTTTTTTTGGACTTAGTTATTTTTCCGGCGTTTATCAGACTTTCAGATAGGGGAAATGTCAGTGAGCATTCCGATTTCAGTTCCAGAGCGATTTGCCCAATGAGTCCTTGATATTTCGTCGTTTTCAGCCAATTTTTCTGGATTTTTGAAAATTTCACTTTTTTGTGAAAATATCCACTAAATGAGGGAATAATATGTGTGAGGGTACCCCAGGAGAGTTCCAAATGTGTGTGGGTAGAATATATATCCCACGGGAGTAAAATTGAAAAAAGTTTAAAAAAATTTTTTTGGGACTTAGTCATTTTTCCGGCGTTTATCAGACTTTCAGATAGGGGAAATGTCAGTGAGCATTCCGATTTCAGTTCCAGAGCGATTCGCCCAATGAGTCCTTGATATTTCGTCGTTTTCAGCCAATTTTTCTGGATTTTTAAAAATTTCACTTTTTTGTGAAAATATCCACTAAATGAGGGAATAATATGTGTGAGGGTACCCCAGGAGAGTTCCAAATGTGTGTGGGTAGAATATATATCCCACGGGGGTAAAATTGAAAAAAGTTGAAAACATTTTTTTTTGGACTTAGTCATTTTTCCGGCGTTTATCAGACTTTCAGATAGGGGAAATGTCAGTGAGCATTCCGATTTCAATTCCAGAGCGATTCGCCCAATGAGTCCTTGATATTTCGTCGTTTTCAGCCAATTTTTCTGGATTTTTGAAAATTTCACTTTTTTGTGAAAATATCCACTAAATGAGGGAATAATATGTGTGAGGGTACCCCAGGAGAGTTCCAAATGTGTGTGGGTAGAATATATATCCCACGGGAGTAAAATTGAAAAAAGTTTAAAAAATTTTTTTTGGGACTTAGTCATTTTTCCGGCGTTTATCAGACTTTCAGATTGGGGAAATGTCAGTGAGCATTCCGATTTCAGTTCCAGAGCGATTCGCCCAATGAGTCCTTGATATTTCGTCGTTTTCAGCCAATTTTTCTGGATTTTTAAAAATTTCACTTTTTTGTGAAAATATCCACTAAATGAGGGAATAATATGTGTGAGGGTACCCCAGGAGGGTTCCAAATGTGTGTGGGTAGAATATATATCCCACGGGGGTAAAATTGAAAAAAGTTGAAAACATTTTTTTTTGGACTTAGTCATTTTTCCGGCGTTTATCAGACTTTCAGATAGGGGAAATGTCAGTGAGCATTCCGATTTCAGTTCCAGAGCGATTCGCCCAATGAGTCCTTGATATTTCGTCGTTTTCAGCCAATTTTCTGGATTTTTGAAAATTTCACTTTTTTGTGAAAATATCCACTAAATGAGGGAATAATATGTGTGAGGGTACCCCAGGAGAGTTCCAAATGTGTGTGGGTAGAATATATATCCCACGGGGGTAAAATTGAAAAAAGTTGAAAACATTTTTTTTTTTGGACTTAGTTATTTTTCCGGCGTTTATCAGACTTTCAGATAGGGGAAATGTCAGTGAGCATTCCGATTTCAGTTCCAGAGCGATTCGCCCAATGAGTCCTTGATATTTCGTCGTTTTCAGCCAATTTTTCTGGATTTTTAAAAATTTCACTTTTTTGTGAAAATATCCACTAAATGAGGGAATAATATGTGTGAGGGTACCCCAGGAGGGTTCCAAATGTGTGTGGGTAGAATATATATCCCACGGGGGTAAAATTGAAAAAAGTTGAAAACATTTTTTTTTGGACTTAGTCATTTTTCCGGCGTTTATCAGACTTTCAGATAGGGGAAATGTCAGTGAGCATTCCGATTTCAGTTCCAGAGCGATTCGCCCAATGAGTCCTTGATATTTCGTCGTTTTCAGCCAATTTTCTGGATTTTTGAAAATTTCACTTTTTTGTCAAAATATCCACTAAATGAAGGAATAATATGTGTGAGGGTACCCCAGGAGAGTTCCAAATGTGTGTGGGTAGAATATATATCCCACGGGGGTAAAATTGAAAAAAGTTGAAAACATTTTTTTTTTTGGACTTAGTTATTTTTCCGGCGTTTATCAGACTTTCAGATAGGGGAAATGTCAGTGAGCATTTCGATTTCAGTTCCAGAGCGATTCGCCCAATGAGTCCTTGATATTTCGTCGTTTTCAGCTAATTTTTCTGGATTTTTGAAAATTTCACTTTTTTGTGAAAATATCCACTAAATGAGGGAATAATATGTGTGAGGGTACCCCAGGAGAGTTCCAAATGTGTGTGGGTAGAATATATATCCCACGGGGGTAAAATTGAAAAAAGTTGAAAACATTTTTTTTTGTACTTAGTAATTTTTCCGGCATTTATCAGACTTTCAGATAGGGGAAATGTCAGTGAGCGTTCCGATTTCAGTTCCAGAGCGATTCGCCCAATGAGTCCTTGATTTTTAGTTGTTTTCAGCCAATTTTCTGTATTTTTGAAAATTTCACTTTTTTGTCAAAATATCCACTAAATGAGGGAATAATATGTGTGAGGGTACCCCAGGAGAGTTCCAAATGTGTGTGGGTAGAATATATATCCCACGGGGGTAAAATTGAAAAAAGTTGAAAAAAATTTTTTTTTTGGACTTAGTTATTTTTCCGGCGTTTATCAGACTTTCAGATAGGGGAAATGTCAGTGAGCATTCCGATTTCAGTTCCAGAGCGATTCGCCCAATGAGTCCTTGATATTTCGTCGTTTTCAGCCAATTTTTCTGGATTTTTAAAAATTTCACTTTTTTGTGAAAATATCCACTAAATGAGGGAATAATATGTGTGAGGGTACCCCAGGAGAGTTCCAAATGTGTGTGGGTAGAATATATATCCCACGGGGGTAAAATTGAAAAAAGTTGAAAACATTTTTTTTTGGACTTAGTCATTTTTCCGGCGTTTATCAGACTTTCAGATAGGGGAAATGTCAGTGAGCATTCCGATTTCAATTCCAGAGCGATTCGCCCAATGAGTCCTTGATATTTCGTCGTTTTCAGCCAATTTTTCTGGATTTTTGAAAATTTCACTTTTTTGTGAAAATATCCACTAAATGAGGGAATAATATGTGTGAGGGTACCCCAGGAGGGTTCCAAATGTGTGTGGGTAGAATATATATCCCACGGGGGTAAAATTGAAAAAAGTTGAAAACATTTTTTTTTGGACTTAGTCATTTTTCCGGCGTTTATCAGACTTTCAGATAGGGGAAATGTCAGTGAGCATTCCGATTTCAGTTCCAGAGCGATTCGCCCAATGAGTCCTTGATATTTCGTCGTTTTCAGCCAATTTTCTGGATTTTTGAAAATTTCACTTTTTTGTGAAAATATCCACTAAATGAGGGAATAATATGTGTGAGGGTACCCCAGGAGAGTTCCAAATGTGTTTGGGTAGAATATATATCCCACGGGGGTAAAATTGAAAAAAGTTGAAAACATTTTTTTTTTTGGACTTAGTTATTTTTCCGGCGTTTATCAGACTTTCAGATAGGGGAAATGTCAGTGAGCATTCCGATTTCAGTTCCAGAGCGATTCGCCCAATGAGTCCTTGATATTTCGTCGTTTTCAGCCAATTTTTCTGGATTTTTGAAAATTTCACTTTTTTGTGAAAATATCCACTAAATGAGGGAATAATATGTGTGAGGGTACCCCAGGAGAGTTCCAAATGTGTGTGGGTAGAATATATATCCCACGGGAGTAAAATTGAAAAAAGTTTAAAAAAATTTTTTTGGGACTTAGTCATTTTTCCGGCGTTTATCAGACTTTCAGATAGGGGAAATGTCAGTGAGCATTCCGATTTCAGTTCCAGAGCGATTCGCCCAATGAGTCCTTGATATTTCGTCGTTTTCAGCCAATTTTCTGGATTTTTGAAAATTTCACTTTTTTGTGAAAATATCCACTAAATGAGGGAATAATATGTGTGAGGGTACCCCAGGAGAGTTCCAAATGTGTGTGGGTAGAATATATATCCCACGGGGGTAAAATTGAAAAAAGTTGAAAACATTTTTTTTTTTGGACTTAGTTATTTTTCCGGCGTTTATCAGACTTTCAGATAGGGGAAATGTCAGTGAGCATTCCGATTTCAGTTCCAGAGCGATTCGCCCAATGAGTCCTTGATATTTCGTCGTTTTCAGCCAATTTTCTGGATTTTTGAAAATTTCACTTTTTTGTCAAAATATCCACTAAATGAGGGAATAATATGTGTGAGGGTACCCCAGGAGAGTTCCAAATGTGTGTGGGTAGAATATATATCCCACGGGGGTAAAATTGAAAAAAGTTGAAAACATTTTTTTTTTTGGACTTAGTTATTTTTCCGGCGTTTATCAGACTTTCAGATAGGGGAAATGTCAGTGAGCATTTCGATTTCAGTTCCAGAGCGATTCGCCCAATGAGTCCTTGATATTTCGTCGTTTTCAGCTAATTTTTCTGGATTTTTGAAAATTTCACTTTTTTGTGAAAATATCCACTAAATGAGGGAATAATATGTGTGAGGGTACCCCAGGAGAGTTCCAAATGTGTGTGGGTAGAATATATATCCCACGGGGGTAAAATTGAAAAAAGTTGAAAACATTTTTTTTTGTACTTAGTAATTTTTCCGGCATTTATCAGACTTTCAGATAGGGGAAATGTCAGTGAACGTTCCGATTTCAGTTCCAGAGCGATTCGCCCAATGAGTCCTTGATTTTTAGTTGTTTTCAGCCAATTTTCTGTATTTTTGAAAATTTCACTTTTTTGTCAAAATATCCACTAAATGAGGGAATAATATGTGTGAGGGTACCCCAGGAGAGTTCCAAATGTGTGTGGGTAGAATATATATCCCACGGGGGTAAAATTGAAAAAAGTTGAAAAAAATTTTTTTTTTGGACTTAGTTATTTTTCCGGCGTTTATCAGACTTTCAGATAGGGGAAATGTCAGTGAGCATTCCGATTTCAGTTCCAGAGCGATTCGCCCAATGAGTCCTTGATATTTCGTCGTTTTCAGCCAATTTTTCTGGATTTTTAAAAATTTCACTTTTTTGTGAAAATATCCACTAAATGAGGGAATAATATGTGTGAGGGTACCCCAGGAGAGTTCCAAATGTGTGTGGGTAGAATATATATCCCACGGGGGTAAAATTGAAAAAAGTTGAAAACATTTTTTTTTGGACTTAGTCATTTTTCCGGCGTTTATCAGACTTTCAGATAGGGGAAATGTCAGTGAGCATTCCGATTTCAATTCCAGAGCGATTCGCCCAATGAGTCCTTGATATTTCGTCGTTTTCAGCCAATTTTTCTGGATTTTTGAAAATTTCACTTTTTTGTGAAAATATCCACTAAATGAGGGAATAATATGTGTGAGGGTACCCCAGGAGAGTTCCAAATGTGTGTGGGTAGAATATATATCCCACGGGAGTAAAATTGAAAAAAGTTTAAAAAATTTTTTTTGCGACTTAGTCATTTTTCCGGCGTTTATCAGACTTTCAGATTGGGGAAATGTCAGTGAGCATTCCGATTTCAGTTCCAGAGCGATTCGCCCAATGAGTCCTTGATATTTCGTCGTTTTCAGCCAATTTTTCTGGATTTTTAAAAATTTCACTTTTTTGTGAAAATATCCACTAAATGAGGGAATAATATGTGTGAGGGTACCCCAGGAGGGTTCCAAATGTGTGTGGGTAGAATATATATCCCACGGGGGTAAAATTGAAAAAAGTTGAAAACATTTTTTTTTGGACTTAGTCATTTTTCCGGCGTTTATCAGACTTTCAGATAGGGGAAATGTCAGTGAGCATTCCGATTTCAGTTCCAGAGCGATTCGCCCAATGAGTCCTTGATATTTCGTCGTTTTCAGCCAATTTTCTGGATTTTTGAAAATTTCACTTTTTTGTCAAAATATCCACTAAATGAGGGAATAATATGTGTGAGGGTACCCCAGGAGAGTTCCAAATGTGTGTGGGTAGAATATATATCCCACGGGGGTAAAATTGAAAAAAGTTGAAAACATTTTTTTTTTTGGACTTAGTTATTTTTCCGGCGTTTATCAGACTTTCAGATAGGGGAAATGTCAGTGAGCATTTCGATTTCAGTTCCAGAGCGATTCTCCCAATGAGTCCTTGATATTTCGTCGTTTTCAGCTAATTTTTCTGGATTTTTGAAAATTTCACTTTTTTGTGAAAATATCCACTAAATGAGGGAATAATATGTGTGAGGGTACCCCAGGAGAGTTCCAAATGTGTGTGGGTAGAATATATATCCCACGGGGGTAAAATTGAAAAAAGTTGAAAACATTTTTTTTTTTGGACTTAGTTATTTTTCCGGCGTTTATCAGACTTTCAGATAGGGGAAATGTCAGTGAGCATTCCGATTTCAGTTCCAGAGCGATTCGCCCAATGAGTCCTTGATATTTCGTCGTTTTCAGCCAATTTTTCTGGATTTTTGAAAATTTCACTTTTTTGTGAAAATATCCACTAAATGAGGGAATAATATGTGTGAGGGTACCCCAGGAGAGTTCCAAATGTGTGTGGGTAGAATATATATCCCACGGGAGTAAAATTGAAAAAAGTTTAAAAAAATTTTTTTGGGACTTAGTCATTTTTCCGGCGTTTATCAGACTTTCAGATAGGGGAAATGTCAGTGAGCATTCCGATTTCAGTTCCAGAGCGATTCGCCCAATGAGTCCTTGATATTTCGTCGTTTTCAGCCAATTTTCTGGATTTTTGAAAATTTCACTTTTTTGTCAAAATATCCACTAAATGAGGGAATAATATGTGTGAGGGTACCCCAGGAGAGTTCCAAATGTGTGTGGGTAGAATATATATCCCACGGGGGTAAAATTGAAAAAAGTTGAAAACATTTTTTTTTTTGGACTTAGTTATTTTTCCGGCGTTTATCAGACTTTCAGATAGGGGAAATGTCAGTGAGCATTTCGATTTCAGTTCCAGAGCGATTCGCCCAATGAGTCCTTGATATTTCGTCGTTTTCAGCTAATTTTTCTGGATTTTTGAAAATTTCACTTTTTTGTGAAAATATCCACTAAATGAGGGAATAATATGTGTGAGGGTACCCCAGGAGAGTTCCAAATGTGTGTGGGTAGAATATATATCCCACGGGGGTAAAATTGAAAAAAGTTGAAAACATTTTTTTTTGTACTTAGTAATTTTTCCGGCATTTATCAGACTTTCAGATAGGGGAAATGTCAGTGAGCGTTCCGATTTCAGTTCCAGAGCGATTCGCCCAATGAGTCCTTGATTTTTAGTTGTTTTCAGCCAATTTTCTGTATTTTTGAAAATTTCACTTTTTTGTCAAAATATCCACTAAATGAGGGAATAATATGTGTGAGGGTACCCCAGGAGAGTTCCAAATGTGTGTGGGTAGAATATATATCCCACGGGGGTAAAATTGAAAAAAGTTGAAAAAAATTTTTTTTTTGGACTTAGTTATTTTTCCGGCGTTTATCAGACTTTCAGATAGGGGAAATGTCAGTGAGCATTCCGATTTCAGTTCCAGAGCGATTCGCCCAATGAGTCCTTGATATTTCGTCGTTTTCAGCCAATTTTTCTGGATTTTTAAAAATTTCACTTTTTTGTGAAAATATCCACTAAATGAGGGAATAATATGTGTGAGGGTACCCCAGGAGAGTTCCAAATGTGTGTGGGTAGAATATATATCCCACGGGGGTAAAATTGAAAAAAGTTGAAAACATTTTTTTTTGGACTTAGTCATTTTTCCGGCGTTTATCAGACTTTCAGATAGGGGAAATGTCAGTGAGCATTCCGATTTCAATTCCAGAGCGATTCGCCCAATGAGTCCTTGATATTTCGTCGTTTTCAGCCAATTTTTCTGGATTTTTGAAAATTTCACTTTTTTGTGAAAATATCCACTAAATGAGGGAATAATATGTGTGAGGGTACCCCAGGAGAGTTCCAAATGTGTGTGGGTAGAATATATATCCCACGGGAGTAAAATTGAAAAAAGTTTAAAAAATTTTTTTTGCGACTTAGTCATTTTTCCGGCGTTTATCAGACTTTCAGATTGGGGAAATGTCAGTGAGCATTCCGATTTCAGTTCCAGAGCGATTCGCCCAATGAGTCCTTGATATTTCGTCGTTTTCAGCCAATTTTTCTGGATTTTTAAAAATTTCACTTTTTTGTGAAAATATCCACTAAATGAGGGAATAATATGTGTGAGGGTACCCCAGGAGGGTTCCAAATGTGTGTGGGTAGAATATATATCCCACGGGGGTAAAATTGAAAAAAGTTGAAAACATTTTTTTTTGGACTTAGTCATTTTTCCGGCGTTTATCAGACTTTCAGATAGGGGAAATGTCAGTGAGCATTCCGATTTCAGTTCCAGAGCGATTCGCCCAATGAGTCCTTGATATTTCGTCGTTTTCAGCCAATTTTCTGGATTTTTGAAAATTTCACTTTTTTGTCAAAATATCCACTAAATGAGGGAATAATATGTGTGAGGGTACCCCAGGAGAGTTCCAAATGTGTGTGGGTAGAATATATATCCCACGGGGGTAAAATTGAAAAAAGTTGAAAACATTTTTTTTTTTGGACTTAGTTATTTTTCCGGCGTTTATCAGACTTTCAGATAGGGGAAATGTCAGTGAGCATTTCGATTTCAGTTCCAGAGCGATTCTCCCAATGAGTCCTTGATATTTCGTCGTTTTCAGCTAATTTTTCTGGATTTTTGAAAATTTCACTTTTTTGTGAAAATATCCACTAAATGAGGGAATAATATGTGTGAGGGTACCCCAGGAGAGTTCCAAATGTGTGTGGGTAGAATATATATCCCACGGGGGTAAAATTGAAAAAAGTTGAAAACATTTTTTTTTGTACTTAGTAATTTTTCCGGCATTTATCAGACTTTCAGATAGGGGAAATGTCAGTGAGCGTTCCGATTTCAGTTCCAGAGCGATTCGCCCAATGAGTCCTTGATTTTTAGTTGTTTTCAGGAAATTTTCTGTATTTTTGAAAATTTCACTTTTTTGTCAAAATATCCACTAAATGAGGGAATAATATGTGTGAGGGTACCCCAGGAGAGTTCCAAATGTGTGTGGGTAGAATATATATCCCACGGGGGTAAAATTGAAAAAAGTTGAAAAAAATTTTTTTTTTGGACTTAGTTATTTTTCCGGCGTTTATCAGACTTTCAGATAGGGGAAATGTCAGTGAGCATTCCGATTTCAGTTCCAGAGCGATTCGCCCAATGAGTCCTTGATATTTCGTCGTTTTCAGCCAATTTTTCTGGATTTTTAAAAATTTCACTTTTTTGTGAAAATATCCACTAAATGAGGGAATAATATGTGTGAGGGTACCCCAGGAGAGTTCCAAATGTGTGTGGGTAGAATATATATCCCACGGGGGTAAAATTGAAAAAAGTTGAAAACATTTTTTTTTGGACTTAGTCATTTTTCCGGCGTTTATCAGACTTTCAGATAGGGGAAATGTCAGTGAGCATTCCGATTTCAATTCCAGAGCGATTCGTCCAATGAGTCCTTGATATTTCGTCGTTTTCAGCCAATTTTTCTGGATTTTTGAAAATTTCACTTTTTTGTGAAAATATCCACTAAATGAGGGAATAATATGTGTGAGGGTACCCCAGGAGAGTTCCAAATGTGTGTGGATAGAATATATATCCCACGGGAGTAAAATTGAAAAAAGTTTAAAAAATTTTTTTTGCGACTTAGTCATTTTTCCGGCGTTTATCAGACTTTCAGATTGGGGAAATGTCAGTGAGCATTCCGATTTCAGTTCCAGAGCGATTCGCCCAATGAGTCCTTGATATTTCGTCGTTTTCAGCCAATTTTTCTGGATTTTTAAAAATTTCACTTTTTTGTGAAAATATCCACTAAATGAGGGAATAATATGTGTGAGGGTACCCCAGGAGGGTTCCAAATGTGTGTGGGTAGAATATATATCCCACGGGGGTAAAATTGAAAAAAGTTGAAAACATTTTTTTTTGGACTTAGTCATTTTTCCGGCGTTTATCAGACTTTCAGATAGGGGAAATGTCAGTGAGCATTCCGATTTCAGTTCCAGAGCGATTCGCCCAATGAGTCCTTGATATTTCGTCGTTTTCAGCCAATTTTCTGGATTTTTGAAAATTTCACTTTTTTGTGAAAATATCCACTAAATGAGGGAATAATATGTGTGAGGGTACCCCAGGAGAGTTCCAAATGTGTGTGGGTAGAATATATATCCCACGGGGGTAAAATTGAAAAAAGTTGAAAACATTTTTTTTTTTGGACTTAGTTATTTTTCCGGCGTTTATCAGACTTTCAGATAGGGGAAATGTCAGTGAGCATTCCGATTTCAGTTCCAGAGCGATTCGCCCAATGAGTCCTTGATATTTCGTCGTTTTCAGCCAATTTTTCTGGATTTTTGAAAATTTCACTTTTTTGTGAAAATATCCACTAAATGAGGGAATAATAAGTGTGAGGGTACCCCAGGAGAGTTCCAAATGTGTGTGGGTAGAATATATATCCCACGGGAGTAAAATTGAAAAAAGTTTAAAAAATTTTTTTTGGGACTTAGTCATTTTTCCGGCGTTTATCAGACTTTCAGATAGGGGAAATGTCAGTGAGCATTCCGATTTCAGTTCCAGAGCGATTCGCCCAATGAGTCCTTGATATTTCGTTGTTTTCAGCCAATTTTCTGGATTTTTGAAAATTTCACTTTTTTGTCAAAATATCCACTAAATGAGGGAATAATATGTGTGAGGGTACCCCAGGAGAGTTCCAAATGTGTGTGGGTAGAATATATATCCCACGGGGGTAAAATTGAAAAAAGTTGAAAACATTTTTTTTTTTGGACTTAGTTATTTTTCCGGCGTTTATCAGACTTTCAGATAGGGGAAATGTCAGTGAGCATTTCGATTTCAGTTCCAGAGCGATTCGCCCAATGAGTCCTTGATATTTCGTCGTTTTCAGCTAATTTTTCTGGATTTTTGAAAATTTCACTTTTTTGTGAAAATATCCACTAAATGAGGGAATAATATGTGTGAGGGTACCCCAGGAGAGTTCCAAATGTGTGTGGGTAGAATATATATCCCACGGGGGTAAAATTGAAAAAAGTTGAAAACATTTTTTTTTGTACTTAGTAATTTGTCCGGCATTTATCAGACTTTCAGATAGGGGAAATGTCAGTGAGCGTTCCGATTTCAGTTCCAGAGCGATTCGCCCAATGAGTCCTTGATTTTTAGTTGTTTTCAGCCAATTTTCTGTATTTTTGAAAATTTCACTTTTTTGTCAAAATATCCACTAAATGAGGGAATAATATGTGTGAGGGTACCCCAGGAGAGTTCCAAATGTGTGTGGGTAGAATATATATCCCACGGGGGTAAAATTGAAAAAAGTTGAAAAAAATTTTTTTTTTGGACTTAGTTATTTTTCCGGCGTTTATCAGACTTTCAGATAGGGGAAATGTCAGTGAGCATTCCGATTTCAGTTCCAGAGCGATTCGCCCAATGAGTCCTTGATATTTCGTCGTTTTCAGCCAATTTTTCTGGATTTTTGAAAATTTCACTTTTTTGTGAAAATATCCACTAAATGAGGGAATAATATGTGTGAGGGTACCCCAGGAGAGTTCCAAATGTGTGTGGGTAGAATATATATCCCACGGGAGTAAAATTGAAAAAAGTTTAAAAATTTTTTTTTGGGACTTAGTCATTTTTCCGGCGTTTATCAGACTTTCAGATAGGGGAAATGTCAGTGAGCATTCCGATTTCAGTTCCAGAGCGATTCGCCCAATGAGTCCTTGATATTTCGTCGTTTTCAGCCAATTTTTCTGGATTTTTGAAAATTTCACTTTTTTGTGAAAATATCCACTAAATGAGGGAATAATATGTGTGAGGGTACCCCAGGAGAGTTCCAAATGTGTGTGGGTAGAATATATATCCCACGGGGGTAAAATTGAAAAAAGTTGAAAACATTTTTTTTTGGACTTAGTCATTTTTCCGGCGTTTATCAGACTTTCAGATAGGGGAAATGTCAGTGAGCATTCCGATTTCAATTCCAGAGCGATTCGCCCAATGAGTCCTTGATATTTCGTCGTTTTCAGCCAATTTTTCTGGATTTTTGAAAATTTCACTTTTTTGTGAAAATATCCACTAAATGAGGGAATAATATGTGTGAGGGTACCCCAGGAGAGTTCCAAATGTGTGTGGGTAGAATATATATCCCACGGGAGTAAAATTGAAAAAAGTTTAAAAAATTTTTTTTGCGACTTAGTCATTTTTCCTGCGTTTATCAGACTTTCAGATTGGGGAAATGTCAGTGAGCATTCCGATTTCAGTTCCAGAGCGATTCGCCCAATGAGTCCTTGATATTTCGTCGTTTTCAGCCAATTTTTCTGGATTTTTAAAAATTTCACTTTTTTGTGAAAATATCCACTAAATGAGGGAATAATATGTGTGAGGGTACCCCAGGAGGGTTCCAAATGTGTGTGGGTAGAATATATATCCCACGGGGGTAAAATTGAAAAAAGTTGAAAACATTTTTTTTTGGACTTAGTCATTTTTCCGGCGTTTATCAGACTTTCAGATAGGGGAAATGTCAGTGAGCATTCCGATTTCAGTTCCAGAGCGATTCGCCCAATGAGTCCTTGATATTTCGTCGTTTTCAGCCAATTTTCTGGATTTTTGAAAATTTCACTTTTTTGTGAAAATATCCACTAAATGAGGGAATAATATGTGTGAGGGTACCCCAGGAGAGTTCCAAATGTGTGTGGGTAGAATATATATCCCACGGGGGTAAAATTGAAAAAAGTTGAAAACATTTTTTTTTTTGGACTTAGTTATTTTTCCGGCGTTTATCAGACTTTCAGATAGGGGAAATGTCAGTGAGCATTCCGATTTCAGTTCCAGAGCGATTCGCCCAATGAGTCCTTGATATTTCGTCGTTTTCAGCCAATTTTTCTGGATTTTTGAAAATTTCACTTTTTTGTGAAAATATCCACTAAATGAGGGAATAATATGTGTGAGGGTACCCCAGGAGAGTTCCAAATGTGTGTGGGTAGAATATATATCCCACGGGAGTAAAATTGAAAAAAGTTTAAAAAATTTTTTTTGGGACTTAGTCATTTTTCCGGCGTTTATCAGACTTTCAGATAGGGGAAATGTCAGTGAGCATTCCGATTTCAGTTCCAGAGCGATTCGCCCAATGAGTCCTTGATATTTCGTCGTTTTCAGCCAATTTTTCTGGATTTTTAAAAATTTCACTTTTTTGTGAAAATATCCACTAAATGAGGGAATAATATGTGTGAGGGTACCCCAGGAGAGTTCCAAATGTGTGTGGGTAGAATATATATCCCACGGGGGTAAAATTGAAAAAAGTTGAAAACATTTTTTTTTGGACTTAGTCATTTTTCCGGCGTTTATCAGACTTTCAGATAGGGGAAATGTCAGTGAGCATTCCGATTTCAATTCCAGAGCGATTCGCCCAATGAGTCCTTGATATTTCGTCGTTTTCAGCCAATTTTTCTGGATTTTTGAAAATTTCACTTTTTTGTGAAAATATCCACTAAATGAGGGAATCATATGTGTGAGGGTACCCCAGGAGAGTTCCAAATGTGTGTGGGTAGAATATATATCCCACGGGGGTAAAATTGAAAAAAGTTGAAAAAAATTTTTTTTTTGGACTTAGTTATTTTTCCGGCGTTTATCAGACTTTCAGATAGGGGAAATGTCAGTGAGCATTCCGATTTCAGTTCCAGAGCGATTCGCCCAATGAGTCCTTGATATTTCGTCGTTTTCAGCCAATTTTTCTGGATTTTTGAAAATTTCACTTTTTTGTGAAAATATCCACTAAATGAGGGAATAATATGTGTGAGGGTACCCCAGGAGAGTTCCAAATGTGTGTGGGTAGAATATATATCCCACGGGAGTAAAATTGAAAAAAGTTTAAAAATTTTTTTTTGAGACTTAGTCATTTTTCCGGCGTTTATCAGACTTTCAGATTGGGGAAATGTCAGTGAGCATTCCGATTTCAGTTCCAGAGCGATTCGCCCAATGAGTCCTTGATATTTCGTCGTTTTCAGCCAATTTTTCTGGATTTTTAAAAATTTCACTTTTTTGTGAAAATATCCACTAAATGAGGGAATAATATGTGTGAGGGTACCCCAGGAGGGTTCCAAATGTGTGTGGGTAGAATATATATCCCACGGGGGTAAAATTGAAAAAAGTTGAAAACATTTTTTTTTGGACTTAGTCATTTTTCCGGCGTTTATCAGACTTTCAGATAGGGGAAATGTCAGTGAGCATTCCGATTTCAGTTCCAGAGCGATTCGCCCAATGAGTCCTTGATATTTCGTCGTTTTCAGCCAATTTTCTGGATTTTTGAAAATTTCACTTTTTTGTCAAAATATCCACTAAATGAGGGAATAATATGTGTGAGGGTACCCCAGGAGAGTTCCAAATGTGTGTGGGTAGAATATATATCCCACGGGGGTAAAATTGAAAAAAGTTGAAAACGTTTTTTTTTTTGGACTTAGTTATTTTTCCGGCGTTTATCAGACTTTCAGATAGGGGAAATGTCAGTGAGCATTCCGATTTCAGTTCCAGAGCGATTCGCCCAATGAGTCCTTGATATTTCGTCGTTTTCAGCCAATTTTTCTGGATTTTTGAAAATTTCACTTTTTTGTGAAAATATCCACTAAATGAGGGAATAATATGTGTGAGGGTACCCCAGGAGAGTTCCAAATGTGTGTGCGTAGAATATATATCCCACGGGGGTAAAATTGAAAAAAGTTGAAAAAAATTTTTTTTTTGGACTTAGTCATTTTTCCGGCGTTTATCAGACTTTCAGATAGGGGAAATGTCAGTGAGCATTCCGATTTCAGTTCCAGAGCGATTCGCCCAATGAGTCCTTGATATTTCGTCGTTTTCAGCCAATTTTCTGGATTTTTGAAAATTTCACTTTTTTGTCAAAATATCCACTAAATGAGGGAATAATATGTGTGAGGGTACCCCAGGAGAGTTCCAAATGTGTGTGCGTAGAATATATATCCCACGGGGGTAAAATTGAAAAAAGTTGAAAACATTTTTTTTTTTGGACTTAGTTATTTTTCCGGCGTTTATCAGACTTTCAGATAGGGGAAATGTCAGTGAGCATTCCGATTTCAGTTCCAGAGCGATTCGCCCAATAAGTCCTTGATATTTCGTCGTTTTCAGCCAATTTTTCTGGATTTTTGAAAATTTCACTTTTTTGTGAAAATATCCACTAAATGAGGGAATAATATGTGTGAGGGTACCCGAGGAGAGTTCCAAATGTGTGTGGGTAGAATATATATCCCACGGGGGTAAAATTGAAAAAAGTTGAAAAAAATTTTTTTTTGGACTTAGTTATTTTTCCGGCGTTTATCAGACTTTCAGATAGGGGAAATGTCAGTGAGCATTCCGATTTCAGTTCCAGAGCGATTCGCCCAATGAGTCCTTGATATTTCGTCGTTTTCAGCCAATTTTTCTAGATTTTTGAAAATTTCACTTTTTTGTGAAAATATCCACTAAATGAGGGAATAATATGTGTGAGGGTACCCCAGGAGAGTTCCAAATGTGTGTGGGTAGAATATATATCCCACGGGAGTAAAATTGAAAAAAGTTTAAAAAAATTTTTTTGGGACTTAGTCATTTTTCCGGCATTTATCAGACTTTCAGATAGGGGAAATGTCAGTGAGCATTCCGATTTCAGTTCCAGAGCGATTCGCCCAATGAGTCCTTGATATTTCGTCGTTTTCAGCCAATTTTTCTGGATTTTTGAAAATTTCACTTTTTTGTGAAAATATCCACTAAATGAGGGAATCATATGTGTGAGGGTACCCCAGGAGAGTTCCAAATGTGTGTGGGTAGAATATATATCCCACGGGAGTAAAATTGAAAAAAGTTTAAAAATTTTTTTTTGAGACTTAGTCATTTTTCCGGCGTTTATCAGACTTTCAGATTGGGGAAATGTCAGTGAGCATTCCGATTTCAGTTCCAGAGCGATTCGCCCAATGAGTCCTTGATATTTCGTCGTTTTCAGCCAATTTTTCTGGATTTTTAAAAATTTCACTTTTTTGTGAAAATATCCACTAAATGAGGGAATAATATGTGTGAGGGTACCCCAGGAGGGTTCCAAATGTGTGTGGGTAGAATATATATCCCACGGGGGTAAAATTGAAAAAAGTTGAAAACATTTTTTTTTGGACTTAGTCATTTTTCCGGCGTTTATCAGACTTTCAGATAGGGGAAATGTCAGTGAGCATTCCGATTTCAGTTCCAGAGCGATTCGCCCAATGAGTCCTTGATATTTCGTCGTTTTCAGCCAATTTTCTGGATTTTTGAAAATTTCACTTTTTTGTCAAAATATCCACTAAATGAGGGAATAATATGTGTGAGGGTACCCCAGGAGAGTTCCAAATGTGTGTGCGTAGAATATATATCCCACGGGGGTAAAATTGAAAAAAGTTGAAAACATTTTTTTTTTTGGACTTAGTTATTTTTCCGGCGTTTATCAGACTTTCAGATAGGGGAAATGTCAGTGAGCATTCCGATTTCAGTTCCAGAGCGATTCGCCCAATAAGTCCTTGATATTTCGTCGTTTTCAGCCAATTTTTCTGGATTTTTGAAAATTTCACTTTTTTGTGAAAATATCCACTAAATGAGGGAATAATATGTGTGAGGGTACCCCAGGAGAGTTCCAAATGTGTGTGGGTAGAATATATATCCCACGGGGGTAAAATTGAAAAAAGTTGAAAAAAATTTTTTTTTGGACTTAGTCATTTTTCGGCGTTTATCAGACTTTCAGATAGGGGAAATGTCAGTGAGCATTCCGATTTCAGTTCCAGAGCGATTCGCCCAATGAGTCCTTGATATTTCGTCGTTTTCAGCCAATTTTTCTAGATTTTTGAAAATTTCACTTTTTTGTGAAAATATCCACTAAATGAGGGAATAATATGTGTGAGGGTACCCCAGGAGAGTTCCAAATGTGTGTGGGTAGAATATATATCCCACGGGAGTAAAATTGAAAAAAGTTTAAAAAAATTTTTTTGGGACTTAGTCATTTTTCCGGCGTTTATCAGACTTTCAGATAGGGGAAATGTCAGTGAGCATTCCGATTTCAGTTCCAGAGCGATTCGCCCAATGAGTCCTTAATATTTCGTCGTTTTCAGCCAATTTTTCTGGATTTTTGAAAATTTCACTTTTTTGTGAAAATATCCACTAAATGAGGGAATAATATGTGTGAGGGTACCCCAGGAGAGTTCCAAATGTGTGTGGGTAGAATATATATCCCACGGGAGTAAAATTGAAAAAAGTTTAAAAATTTTTTTTTGGGACTTAGTCATTTTTCCGGCGTTTATCAGACTTTCAGATAGGGGAAATGTCAGTGAGCATTCCGATTTCAGTTCCAGAGCGATTCGCCCAATGAGTCCTTGATATTTTGTCGTTTTCAGCCAATTTTTCTAGATTTTTGAAAATTTCACTTTTTTGTGAAAATATCCACTAAATGAGGGAATAATATGTGTGAGGGTACCCCAGGAGAGTTCCAAATGTGTGTGGGTAGAATATATATCCCACGGGGGTAAAATTGAAAAAAGTTGAAAACAATTTTTTTTTGGACTTAGTCATTTTTCGGCGTTTATCAGACTTTCAGATAGGGGAAATGTCAGTGAGCATTCCGATTTCAGTTCCAGAGCGATTCGCCCAATGAGTCCTTGATATTTTGTCGTTTTCAGCCAATTTTTCTAGATTTTTGAAAATTTCACTTTTTTGTGAAAATATCCACTAAATGAGGGAATAATATGTGTGAGGGTACCCCAGGAGAGTTCCAAATGTGTGTGGGTAGAATATATATCCCACGGGGGTAAAATTGAAAAAAGTTGAAAACATTTTTTTTTGTACTTAGTAATTTTTCCGGCATTTATCAGACTTTCAGATAGGGGAAATGTCAGTGAGCGTTCCGATTTCAGTTCCAGAGCGATTCGCCCAATGAGTCCTTGATTTTTAGTCGTTTTCAGCCAATTTTCTGTATTTTTGAAAATTTCACTTTTTTGTCAAAATATCCACTAAATGAGGGAATAATATGTGTGAGGGTACCCCAGGAGAGTTCCAAATGTGTGTGGGTAGAATATATATCCCACGGGGGTAAAATTGAAAAAAGTTGAAAAAATTTTTTTTTTTGGACTTAGTCATTTTTCCGGCGTTTATCAGACTTTCAGATAGGGGAAATGTCAGTGAGCATTCCGATTTCAGTTCCAGAGCGATTCGCCCAATGAGTCCTTGATATTTCGTCGTTTTCAGCCAATTTTTCTGGATTTTTAAAAATTTCACTTTTTTGTGAAAATATCCACTAAATGAGGGAATAATATGTGTGAGGGTACCCCAGGAGAGTTCCAAATGTGTGTGGGTAGAATATATATCCCACGGGAGTAAAATTGAAAAAAGTTTAAAAATTTTTTTTTGGGACTTAGTCATTTTTCCGGCGTTTATCAGACTTTCAGATAGGGGAAATATCAGTGAGCATTCCGATTTCAGTTCCAGAGCGATTCGCCCAATGAGTCCTTGATATTTTGTCGTTTTCAGCCAATTTTTCTAAATTTTTGAAAATTTCACTTTTTTGTGAAAATATCCACTAAATGAGGGAATAATATGTGTGAGGGTACCCCAGGAGAGTTCCAAATGTGTGTGGGTAGAATATATATCCCACGGGGGTAAAATTGAAAAAAGTTGAAAACAATTTTTTTTTGGACTTAGTCATTTTTCGGCGTTTATCAGACTTTCAGATAGGGGAAATGTCAGTGAGCATTCCGATTTCAGTTCCAGAGCGATTCGCCCAATGAGTCCTTGATATTTTGTCGTTTTCAGCCAATTTTTCTAGATTTTTGAAAATTTCACTTTTTTGTGAAAATATCCACTAAATGAGGGAATAATATGTGTGAGGGTACCCCAGGAGAGTTCCAAATGTGTGTGGGTAGAATATATATCCCACGGGGGTAAAATTGAAAAAAGTTGAAAACATTTTTTTTTGTACTTAGTAATTTTTCCGGCATTTATCAGACTTTCAGATAGGGGAAATGTCAGTGAGCGTTCCGATTTCAGTTCCAGAGCGATTCGCCCAATGAGTCCTTGATTTTTAGTCGTTTTCAGCCAATTTTCTGTATTTTTGAAAATTTCACTTTTTTGTCAAAATATCCACTAAATGAGGGAATAATATGTGGGAGGGTACCCCAGGAGAGTTCCAAATGTGTGTGGGTAGAATATATATCCCACGGGGGTAAAATTGAAAAAAGTTGAAAAAATTTTTTTTTTTGGACTTAGTCATTTTTCCGGCGTTTATCAGACTTTCAGATAGGGGAAATGTCAGTGAGCATTCCGATTTCAGTTCCAGAGCGATTCGCCCAATGAGTCCTTGATATTTCGTCGTTTTCAGCCAATTTTTCTGGATTTTTAAAAATTTCACTTTTTTGTGAAAATATCCACTAAATGAGGGAATAATATGTGTGAGGGTACCCCAGGAGAGTTCCAAATGTGTGTGGGTAGAATATATATCCCACGGGGGTAAAATTGAAAAAAGTTGAAAACATTTTTTTTTGGACTTAGTCATTTTTCCGGCGTTTATCAGACTTTCAGATAGGGGAAATGTCAGTGAGCATTCCGATTTCAGTTCCAGAGCGATTCGCCCAATGAGTCCTTGATATTTCGTCGTTTTCAGCCAATTTTTCTGGATTTTTGAAAATTTCACTTTTTTGTGAAAATATCCACTAAATGAGGGAATCATATGTGTGAGGGTACCCCAGGAGAGTTCCAAATGTGTGTGGGTAGAATATATATCCCACGGGGGTAAAATTGAAAAAAGTTGAAAAAAATTTTTTTTTGGACTTAGTCATTTTTCGGCGTTTATCAGACTTTCAGATAGGGGAAATGTCAGTGAGCATTCCGATTTCAGTTCCAGAGCGATTCGCCCAATGAGTCCTTGATATTTCGTCGTTTTCAGCCAATTTTTCTAGATTTTTGAAAATTTCACTCTTTTGTGAAAATATCCACTAAATGAGGGAATAATATGTGTGAGGGTACCCCAGGAGAGTTCCAAATGTGTGTGGGTAGAATATATATCCCACGGGAGTAAAATTGAAAAAAGTTTAAAAAATTTTTTTTGGGACTTAGTCATTTTTCCGGCGTTTATCAGACTTTCAGATAGGGGAAATGTCAGTGAGCATTCCGATTTCAGTTTCAGAGCGATTCGCCCAATGAGTCCTTAATATTTCGTCGTTTTCAGCCAATTTTTCTGGATTTTTGAAAATTTCACTTTTTTGTGAAAATATCCACTAAATGAGGGAATAATATGTTTGAGGGTACCCCAGGAGAGTTCCAAATGTGTGTGGGTAGAATATATATCCCACGGGGGTAAAATTGAAAAAAGTTGAAAACATTTTTTTTTGGACTTAGTAATTTTTCCGGCATTTATCAGACTTTCAGATAGGGGAAATGTCAGTGAGCGTTCCGATTTCAGTTCCAGAGCGATTCGCCCAATGAGTCCTTGATTTTTAGTCGTTTTCAGCCAATTTTCTGTATTTTTGAAAATTTCACTTTTTTGTCAAAATATCCACTAAATGAGGGAATAATATGTGGGAGGGTACCCCAGGAGAGTTCCAAATGTGTGTGGGTAGAATATATATCCCACGGGGGTAAAATTGAAAAAAGTTGAAAAAATTTTTTTTTTTGGACTTAGTCATTTTTCCGGCGTTTATCAGACTTTCAGATAGGGGAAATGTCAGTGAGCATTCCGATTTCAGTTCCAGAGCGATTCGCCCAATGAGTCCTTGATATTTCGTCGTTTTCAGCCAATTTTTCTGGATTTTTAAAAATTTCACTTTTTTGTGAAAATATCCACTAAATGAGGGAATAATATGTGTGAGGGTACCCCAGGAGAGTTCCAAATGTGTGTGGGTAGAATATATATCCCACGGGGGTAAAATTGAAAAAAGTTGAAAACATTTTTTTTTGGACTTAGTCATTTTTCCGGCGTTTATCAGACTTTCAGATAGGGGAAATGTCAGTGAGCATTCCGATTTCAGTTCCAGAGCGATTCGCCCAATGAGTCCTTGATATTTCGTCGTTTTCAGCCAATTTTTCTGGATTTTTGAAAATTTCACTTTTTTGTGAAAATATCCACTAAATGAGGGAATCATATGTGTGAGGGTACCCCAGGAGAGTTCCAAATGTGTGTGGGTAGAATATATATCCCACGGGGGTAAAATTGAAAAAAGTTGAAAAAAAATTTTTTTTGGACTTAGTCATTTTTCGGCGTTTATCAGACTTTCAGATAGGGGAAATGTCAGTGAGCATTCCGATTTCAGTTCCAGAGCGATTCGCCCAATGAGTCCTTGATATTTCGTCGTTTTCAGCCAATTTTTCTAGATTTTTGAAAATTTCACTCTTTTGTGAAAATATCCACTAAATGAGGGAATAATATGTGTGAGGGTACCCCAGGAGAGTTCCAAATGTGTGTGGGTAGAATATATATCCCACGGGAGTAAAATTGAAAAAAGTTTAAAAAATTTTTTTTGGGACTTAGTCATTTTTCCGGCGTTTATCAGACTTTCAGATAGGGGAAATGTCAGTGAGCATTCCGATTTCAGTTTCAGAGCGATTCGCCCAATGAGTCCTTAATATTTCGTCGTTTTCAGCCAATTTTTCTGGATTTTTGAAAATTTCACTTTTTTGTGAAAATATCCACTAAATGAGGGAATAATATGTTTGAGGGTACCCCAGGAGAGTTCCAAATGTGTGTGGGTAGAATATATATCCCACGGGGGTAAAATTGAAAAAAGTTGAAAACATTTTTTTTTGGACTTAGTCATTTTTCCGGCGTTTATCAGACTTTCAGATAGGGGAAATGTCAGTGAGCATTCCGATTTCAGTTCCAGAGCGATTCGCCCAATGAGTCCTTGATATTTCGTCGTTTTCAGCCAATTTTTCTGGATTTTTGAAAATTTCACTTTTTTGTGAAAATATCCACTAAATGAGGGAATCATATGTTTGAGCGTACCCCAGGAGAGTTCCAAATGTGTGTGGGTAGAATATATATCCCACGGGGGTAAAATTGAAAAAAGTTGAAAAAAATTTTTTTTTGGACTTAGTCATTTTTCGGCATTTATCAGACTTTCAGATAGGGGAAATGTCAGTGAGCATTCCGATTTCAGTTCCAGAGCGATTCGCCCAATGAGTCCTTGATATTTCGTCGTTTTCAGCCAATTTTTCTAGATTATTGAAAATTTCACTTTTTTGTGAAAATATCCACTAAATGAGGGAATAATATGTGTGAGGGTACCCCAGGAGAGTTCCAAATGTGTGTGGGTAGAATATATATCCCACGGGAGTAAAATTGAAAAAAGTTTAAAAATTTTTTTTTGGGACTTAGTCATTTTTCCGGCGTTTATCAGACTTTCAGATAGGGGAAATGTCAGTGAGCATTCCGATTTCAGTTTCAGAGCGATTCGCCCAATGAGTCCTTAATATTTCGTCGTTTTCAGCCAATTTTTCTGGATTTTTGAAAATTTCACTTTTTTGTGAAAATATCCACTAAATGAGGGAATAATATGTTTGAGGGTACCCCAGGAGAGTTCCAAATGTGTGTGGGTAGAATATATATCCCACGGGGGTAAAATTGAAAAAAGTTGAAAAAATTTTTTTTTTGGACTTAGTCATTTTTCCGGCGTTTATCAGACTTTCAGATAGGGGAAATGTCAGTGAGCATTCCGATTTCAGTTCCAGAGCGATTCGCCCAATGAGTCCTTGATATTTCGTCGTTTTCAGCCAATTTTTCTGGATTTTTGAAAATTTCACTTTTTTGTGAAAATATCCACTAAATGAGGGAATAATATGTGTGAGGGTACCCCAGGAGAGTTCCAAATGTGTGTGGGTAGAATATATATCCCACGGGAGTAAAATTGAAAAAAGTTTAAAAAATGTTTTTTTGACTTAGTCATTTTTCCGGCGTTTATCAGACTTTCAGATAGGGGAAATGTCAGTGAGCATTCCGATTTCAGTTTCAGAGCGATTCGCCCAATGAGTCCTTAATATTTCGTCGTTTTCAGCCAATTTTTCTGGATTTTTGAAAATTTCACTTTTTTGTGAAAATATCCACTAAATGAGGGAATAATATGTTTGAGGGTACCCCAGGAGAGTTCCAAATGTGTGTGGGTAGAATATATATCCCACGGGGGTAAAATTGAAAAAAGTTGAAAACATTTTTTTTTGGACTTAGTCATTTTTCCGGCGTTTATCAGACTTTCAGATAGGGGAAATGTCAGTGAGCATTCCGATTTCAGTTCCAGAGCGATTCGCCCAATGAGTCCTTGATATTTCGTCGTTTTCAGCCAATTTTTCTGGATTTTTGAAAATTTCACTTTTTTGTGAAAATATCCACTAAATGAGGGAATCATATGTTTGAGCGTACCCCAGGAGAGTTCCAAATGTGTGTGGGTAGAATATATATCCCACGGGGGTAAAATTGAAAAAAGTTGAAAAAAATTTTTTTTTGGACTTAGTCATTTTTCGGCATTTATCAGACTTTCGGATAGGGGAAATGTCAGTGAGCATTCCGATTTCAGTTCCAGAGCGATTCGCCCAATGAGTCCTTGATATTTCGTCGTTTTCAGCCAATTTTTCTAGATTATTGAAAATTTCACTTTTTTGTGAAAATATCCACTAAATGAGGGAATAATATGTGTGAGGGTACCCCAGGAGAGTTCCAAATGTGTGTGGGTAGAATATATATCCCACGGGAGTAAAATTGAAAAAAGTTTAAAAAAATTTTTTGGGGACTTAGTCATTTTTCCGGCGTTTATCAGACTTTCAGATAGGGGAAATGTCAGTGAGCATTCCGATTTCAGTTCCAGAGCGATTCGCCCAATGAGTCCTTGATATTTCGTCGTTTTCAGCCAATTTTTCTAGATTTTTGAAAATTTCACTTTTTTGTGAAAATATCCACTAAATGAGGGAATAATATGTGTGAGGGTACCCCAGGAGAGTTCCAAATGTGTGTGGGTAGAATATATATCCCACGGGAGTAAAATTGAAAAAAGTTTAAAAAATTTTTTTTGGGACTTAGTCATTTTTCCGGCGTTTATCAGACTTTCAGATAGGGGAAATGTCAGTGAGCATTCCGATTTCAGTTCCAGAGCGATTCGCCCAATGAGTCCTTAATATTTCGTCGTTTTCAGCCAATTCTTCTGGATTTTTGAAAATTTCACTTTTTTGTGAAAATATCCACTAAATGAGGGAATAATATGTTTGAGGGTACCCCAGGAGAGTTCCAAATGTGTGTGGGTAGAATATATATCCCACGGGGGTAAAATTGAAAAAAGTTGAAAAAATTTTTTTTTTGGACTTAGTCATTTTTCCGGCGTTTATCAGACTTTCAGATAGGGGAAATGTCAGTGAGCATTCCGATTTCAGTTCCAGAGCGATTCGCCCAATGAGTCCTTGATATTTCGTCGTTTTCAGCCAATTTTTCTGGATTTTTGAAAATTTCACTTTTTTGTGAAAATATCCACTAAATGAGGGAATAATATGTGTGAGGGTACCCCAGGAGAGTTCCAAATGTGTGTGGGTATAATATATATCCCACGGGAGTAAAATTGAAAAAAGTTTAAAAAATGTTTTTTTGACTTAGTCATTTTTCCGGCGTTTATCAGACTTTCAGATAGGGGAAATGTCAGTGAGCATTCCGATTTCAGTTCCAGAGCGATTCGCCCAATGAGTCCTTAATATTTCGTCGTTTTCAGCCAATTTTTCTGGATTTTTGAAAATTTCACTTTTTTGTGAAAATATCCACTAAATGAGGGAATAATATGTGTGAGGGTACCCCAGGAGAGTTCCAAATGTGTGTGGGTAGAATATATATCCCACGGGAGTAAAATTGAAAAAAGTTTAAAAAAATTTTTTGGGGACTTAGTCATTTTTCCGGCGTTTATCAGACTTTCAGATAGGGGAAATGTCAGTGAGCATTCCGATTTCAGTTCCAGAGCGATTCGCCCAATGAGTCCTTGATATTTCGTCGTTTTCAGCCAATTTTTCTAGATTATTGAAAATTTCACTTTTTTGTGAAAATATCCACTAAATGAGGGAATAATATGTGTGAGGGTACCCCAGGAGAGTTCCAAATGTGTGTGGGTAGAATATATATCCCACGGGAGTAAAATTGAAAAAAGTTTAAAAAAATTTTTTGGGGACTTAGTCATTTTTCCGGCGTTTATCAGACTTTCAGATAGGGGAAATGTCAGTGAGCATTCCGATTTCAGTTCCAGAGCGATTCGCCCAATGAGTCCTTGATATTTCGTCGTTTTCAGCCAATTTTTCTAGATTTTTGAAAATTTCACTTTTTTGTGAAAATATCCACTAAATGAGGGAATAATATGTGTGAGGGTACCCCAGGAGAGTTCCAAATGTGTGTGGGTAGAATATATATCCCACGGGAGTAAAATTGAAAAAAGTTTAAAAAATTTTTTTTGGGACTTAGTCATTTTTCCGGCGTTTATCAGACTTTCAGATAGGGGAAATGTCAGTGAGCATTCCGATTTCAGTTCCAGAGCGATTCGCCCAATGAGTCCTTAATATTTCGTCGTTTTCAGCCAATTCTTCTGGATTTTTGAAAATTTCACTTTTTTGTGAAAATATCCACTAAATGAGGGAATAATATGTTTGAGGGTACCCCAGGAGAGTTCCAAATGTGTGTGGGTAGAATATATATCCCACGGGGGTAAAATTGAAAAAAGTTGAAAAAATTTTTTTTTTGGACTTAGTCATTTTTCCGGCGTTTATCAGACTTTCAGATAGGGGAAATGTCAGTGAGCATTCCGATTTCAGTTCCAGAGCGATTCGCCCAATGAGTCCTTGATATTTCGTCGTTTTCAGCCAATTTTTCTGGATTTTTGAAAATTTCACTTTTTTGTGAAAATATCCACTAAATGAGGGAATAATATGTGTGAGGGTACCCCAGGAGAGTTCCAAATGTGTGTGGGTATAATATATATCCCACGGGAGTAAAATTGAAAAAAGTTTAAAAAATGTTTTTTTGACTTAGTCATTTTTCCGGCGTTTATCAGACTTTCAGATAGGGGAAATGTCAGTGAGCATTCCGATTTCAGTTCCAGAGCGATTCGCCCAATGAGTCCTTAATATTTCGTCGTTTTCAGCCAATTTTTCTGGATTTTTGAAAATTTCACTTTTTTGTGAAAATATCCACTAAATGAGGGAATAATATGTGTGAGGGTACCCCAGGAGAGTTCCAAATGTGTGTGGGTAGAATATATATCCCACGGGAGTAAAATTGAAAAAAGTTTAAAAAAATTTTTTGGGGACTTAGTCATTTTTCCGGCGTTTATCAGACTTTCAGATAGGGGAAATGTCAGTGAGCATTCCGATTTCAGTTCCAGAGCGATTCGCCCAATGAGTCCTTGATATTTCGTCGTTTTCAGCCAATTTTTCTAGATTTTTGAAAATTTCACTTTTTTGTGAAAATATCCACTAAATGAGGGAATAATATGTGTGAGGGTACCCCAGGAGAGTTCCAAATGTGTGTGGGTAGAATATATATCCCACGGGAGTAAAATTGAAAAAAGTTTAAAAAATTTTTTTTGGGACTTAGTCATTTTTCCGGCGTTTATCAGACTTTCAGATAGGGGAAATGTCAGTGAGCATTCCGATTTCAGTTCCAGAGCGATTCGCCCAATGAGTCCTTAATATTTCGTCGTTTTCAGCCAATTTTTCTGGATTTTTGAAAATTTCACTTTTTTGTGAAAATATCCACTAAATGAGGGAATAATATGTTTGAGGGTACCCCAGGAGAGTTCCAAATGTGTGTGGGTAGAATATATATCCCACGGGGGTAAAATTGAAAAAAGTTGAAAAAATTTTTTTTTTGGACTTAGTCATTTTTCCGGCGTTCATCAGACTTTCAGATAGGGGAAATGTCAGTGAGCATTCCGATTTCAGTTCCAGAGCGATTCGCCCAATGAGTCCTTGATATTTCATCGTTTTCAGCCAATTTTTCTGGATTTTTGAAAATTTCACTTTTTTGTGAAAATATCCACTAAATGAGGGAATAATATGTGTGAGGGTACCCCAGGAGAGTTCCAAATGTGTGTGGGTAGAATATATATCCCACGGGAGTAAAATTGAAAAAAGTTTAAAAAATGTTTTTTTGACTTAGTCATTTTTCCGGCGTTTATCAGACTTTCAGATAGGGGAAATGTCAGTGAGCATTCCGATTTCAGTTCCAGAGCGATTCGCCCAATGAGTCCTTAATATTTCGTCGTTTTCAGCCAATTTTTCTGGATTTTTGAAAATTTCACTTTTTTGTGAAAATATCCACTAAATGAGGGAATAATATGTGTGAGGGTACGCCAGGAGAGTTCCAAATGTGTGTGGGTAGAATATATATCCCACGGGGGTAAAATTGAAAAAAGTTGAAAACATTTTTTTTTGCACTTAGTCATTTTTCCGGCATTTATCAGACTTTCAGATAGGGGAAATGTCAGTGAGCGTTCCGATTTCAGTTCCAGAGCAATTCGCCCAATGAGTCCTTGATTTTTAGTCGTTTTCAGCCAATTTTCTGTATTTTTGAAAATTTCACTTTTTTGTGAAAATATCCACTAAATGAGGGAATAATATGTGTGAGGGTACCCCAGGAGAGTTCCAAATGTGTGTGGGTAGAATATATATCCCACGGGGGTAAAATTGAAAAAAGTTGAAAAAATTTTTTTTTTGGACTTAGTCATTTTTCCGGCGTTTATCACACTTTCAGATAGGGGAAATGTCAGTGAGCATTCCGATTTCAGTTCCAGAGCGATTCGCCCAATGAGTCCTTGATATTTCGTCGTTTTCAGCCAATTTTTCTGGATTTTTGAAAATTTCACTTTTTTGTGAAAATATCCACTAAATGAGGGAATAATATGTGTGAGGGTACCCCAGGAGAGTTCCAAATGTGTGTGGGTAGAATATATATCCCACGGGAGTAAAATTGAAAAAAGTTGAAAACATTTTTTTTTGGACTTAGTCATTTTTCCGGCGTTTATCAGACTTTCAGATAGGGGAAATGTCAGTGAGCATTCCGATTTCAGTTCCAGAGCGATTCGCCCAATGAGTCCTTGATATTTCGTCGTTTTCAGCCAATTTTTCTGGATTTTTGAAAATTTCACTTTTTTGTGAAAATATCCACTAAATGAGGGAATAATATGTGTGAGGATACCCCAGGAGAGTTCCAAATGTGTGTGGGTAGAATATATATCCCACGGGAGTAAAATTGAAAAAAGTTTAAAAAAATTTTTTGGGGACTTAGTCATTTTTCCGGCGTTTATCAGACTTTCAGATAGGAGAAATGTCAGTGAGCATTCCGATTTCAGTTCCAGAGCGATTCGCCCAATGAGTCCTTAATATTTCGTCGTTTTCAGCCAATTTTTCTGGATTTTTGAAAATTTCACTTTTTTGTGAAAATATCCACTAAATGAGGGAATAATATGTGTGAGGGTACCCCAGGAGAGTTCCAAATGTGTGTGGGTAGAATATATATCCCACGGGAGTAAAATTGAAAAAAGTTTAAAAATTTTTTTTTGGGACTTAGTCATTTTTCCGGCGTTTATCAGACTTTCAGATAGGGGAAATGTCAGTGAGCATTCCGATTTCAGTTCCAGAGCGATTCGCCCAATGAGTCCTTAATATTTCGTCGTTTTCAGCCAATTTTTCTGGATTTTTGAAAATTTCACTTTTTTGTGAAAATATCCACTAAATGAGGGAATAATATGTGTGAGGGTACCCCAGGAGAGTTCCAAATGTGTGTGGGTAGAATATATATCCCACGGGAGTAAAATTGAAAAAAGTTTAAAAAAATTTTTTGGGGACTTAGTCATTTTTCCGGCATTTATCAGACTTTCAGATAGGGGAAATGTCAGTGAGCATTCCGATTTCAGTTCCAGAGCGATTCGCCCAATGAGTCCTTGATATTTTGTCGTTTTCAGCCAATTTTTCTAGATTTTTGAAAATTTCACTTTTTTGTGAAAATATCCACTAAATGAGGGAATAATATGTGTGAGGGTACCCCAGGAGAGTTCCAAATGTGTGTGGGTAGAATATATATCCCACGGGAGTAAAATTGAAAAAAGTTTAAAAAATTTTTTTTGGGATTTAGTCATTTTTCCGGCGTTTATCAGACTTTCAGATAGGGGAAATGTCAGTGAGCATTCCGATTTCAGTTCCAGAGCGATTCGTCCAATGAGTCATTGATATTTCGTCGTTTTCAGCCAATTTTTCTAGATTTTTGAAAATTTCACTTTTTTGTGAAAATATCCACTAAATGAGGGAATAATATGTGTGAGGGTACCCCAGGAGAGTTCCAAATGTGTGTGGGTAGAATATATATCCCACGGGAGTAAAATTGAAAAAAGTTTTAAAAATTTTTTTTGGGACTTAGTCATTTTTCCGGCGTTTATCAGACTTTCAGATAGGGGAAATGTCAGTGAGCATTCCGATTTCAGTTCCAGAGCGATTCGCCCAATGAGTCCTTGATATTTTGTCGTTTTCAGCCAATTTTTCTAGATTTTTGAAAATTTCACTTTTTTGTGAAAATATCCACTAAATGAGGGAATAATATGTGTGAGGGTACCCCAGGAGAGTTCCAAATGTGTGTGGGTAGAATATATATCCCACGGGGGTAAAATTGAAAAAAGTTGAAAAAAATTTTTTTTTGGACTTAGTCATTTTTCGGCGTTTATCAGACTTTCAGATAGGGGAAATGTCAGTGAGCATTCCGATTTCAGTTCCAGAGCGATTCGCCCAATGAGTCCTTGATATTTCGTCGTTTTCAGCCAATTTTTCTAGATTTTTGAAAATTTCACTTTTTTGTGAAAATATCCACTAAATGAGGGAATAATATGTGTGAGGGTACCCTAGGAGAGTTCCAAATGTGTGTGGGTAGAATATATATCCCACGGGAGTAAAATTGAAAAAAGTTTAAAAAATTTTTTTTGGGACTTAGTCATTTTTCCGGCGTTTATCAGACTTTCAGATAGGGGAAATGTCAGTGAGCATTTCGATTTCAGTTCCAGAGCGATTCGCCCAATGAGTCCTTGATATTTCGTCGTTTTCAGCCAATTTTTCTGGATTTTTGAAAATTTCACTTTTTTGTGAAAATATCCACTAAATGAGGGAATAATATGTGTGAGGGTACCCCAGGAGAGTTCCAAATGTGTGTGGGTAGAATATATATCCCACGGGGGTAAAATTGAAAAAAGTTGAAAACATTTTTTTTTGGACTTAGTCATTTTTCCGGCGTTTATCAGACTTTCAGATAGGGGAAATGTCAGTGAGCATTCCGATTTCAGTTCCAGAGCGATTCGCCCAATGAGTCCTTGATATTTCGTCGTTTTCAGCCAATTTTTCTGGATTTTTGAAAATTTCACTTTTTTGTGAAAATATCCACTAAATGAGGGAATCATATGTGTGAGGGTACCCCAGGAGAGTTCCAAATGTGTGTGGGTAGAATATATATCCCACGGGGGTAAAATTGAAAAAAGTTTAAAAAAATTTTTTTTTGGACTTAGTCATTTTTCGGCGTTTATCAGACTTTCAGATAGGGGAAATGTCAGTGAGCATTCCGATTTCAGTTCCAGAGCGAATCGCCCAATGAGTCCTTGACATTTTGTCGTTTTCAGCCAATTTTTCTAGATTTTTGAAAATTTCACTTTTTTGTGAAAATATCCACTAAATGAGGGAATAATATGTGTGAGGGTACCCCAGGAGAGTTCCAAATGTGTGTGGGTAGAATATATATCCCACGGGAGTAAAATTGAAAGAAGTTTAAAAATTTTTTTTTGGGATTTAGTCATTTTTCCGGCGTTTATCAGACTTTCAGATAGGAGAAATGTCAGTGAGCATTCCGATTTCAGTTCCAGAGCGATTCGCCCAATGAGTCCTTGATATTTCGTCGTTTTCAGCCAATTTTTCTGGATTTTTGAAAATTTCACTTTTTTGTGAAAATATCCACTAAATGAGGGAATAATATGTGTGAGGGTACCCCAGGAGAGTTCCAAATGTGTGTGAGTAGAATATATATCCCACGGGGGTAAAATTGAAAAAAGTTGAAAACATTTTTTTTTGGACTTAGTCATTTTTCCGGCATTTATCAGACTTTCAGATAGGGGAAATGTCAGTGAGCATTCCGATTTCAGTTCCAGAGCGATTCGCCCAATGAGTCCTTGATATTTCGTCGTTTTCAGCCAATTTTTCTAGATTTTTGAAAATTTCACTTTTTTGTGAAAATATCCACTAAATGAGGGAATAATATGTGTGAGGGTACCCCAGGAGAGTTCCAAATGTGTGTGGGTAGAATATATATCCCACGGGAGTAAAATTGAAAAAAGTTTAAAAAAATTTTTTTGGGACTTAGTCATTTTTCCGGCGTTTATCAGACTTTCAGATAGGGGAAATGTCAGTGAGCATTCCGATTTCAGTTCCAGAGCGGTTCGCCCAATGAGTCCTTAATATTTCGTCGTTTTCAGCCAATTTTTCTAGATTTTTGAAAATTTCACTTTTTTGTGAAAATATCCACTAAATGAGGGAATAATATGTGTGAGAGTACCCCAGGAGAGTTCCAAATGTGTGTGGGTAGAATATATATCCCACGGGGGTAAAATTGAAAAAAGTTGAAAACATTTTTTTTTGCACTTAGTCATTTTTCCAGCATTTATCAGACTTTCAGATAGGGGAAATGTCAGTGAGCGTTCCGATTTCAGTTCCAGAGCAATTCGCCCAATGAGTCCTTGATTTTTAGTCGTTTTCAGCCAATTTTCTGTATTTTTGAAAATTTCACTTTTTTGTGAAAATATCCACTAAATGAGGGAATAATATGTGTGAGGGTACCCCAGGAGAGTTCCAAATGTGTGTGGGTAGAATATATATCCCACGGGAGTAAAATTGAAAAAAGTTTAAAAAATTTTTTTTTGACTTAGTCATTCTTCCGGCGTTTATCAGACTTTCAGATAGGGGAAATGTCAGTGAGCATTCCGATTTCAGTTCCAGAGCGATTCGCCCAATGAGTCCTTAATATTTCGTCGTTTTCAGCCAATTTTTCTGGATTTTTGAAAATTTCACTTTTTTGTGAAAATATCCACTAAATGAGGGAATAATATGTGTGAGGGTACCCCAGGAGAGTTCCAAATGTGTGTGGGTAGAATATATATCCCACGGGAGTAAAATTGAAAAAAGTTTAAAAAAATTTTTTGGGGACTTAGTCATTTTTCCGGCGTTTATCAGACTTTCAGATATGGGAAATGTCAGTGAGCATTCCGATTTCAGTTCCAGAGCGATTCGCCCAATGAGTCCTTAATATTTCGTCGTTTTCAGCCAATTTTTCTGGATTTTTGAAAATTTCACTTTTTTGTGAAAATATCCACTAAATGAGGGAATAATATGTGTGAGAGTACCCCAGGAGAGTTCCAAATGTGTGTGGGTAGAATATATATCCCACGGGGGTAAAATTGAAAAAAGTTGAAAACATTTTTTTTTGTACTTAGTCATTTTTCCGGCATTTATCAGACTTTCAGATAGGGGAAATGTCAGTGAGCGTTCCGATTTCAGTTCCAGAGCGATTCGCCCAATGAGTCCTTGATTTTTAGTCGTTTTCAGCCAATTTGCTGTATTTTTGAAAATTTCACTTTTTTGTGAAAATATCCACTAAATGAGGGAATAATATGTGTGAGGGTACCCCAGGAGAGTTCCAAATGTGTGTGGGTAGAATATATATCCCACGGGGGTAAAATTGAAAAAAGTTGAAAACATTTTTTTTTTGGACTTAGTCATTTTTCCGGCGTTTATCAGACTTTCAGATAGGGGAAATGTCAGTGAGCGTTCCGATTTCAGTTCCAGAGCAATTCGCCCAATGAGTCCTTGATTTTTAGTCGTTTTCAGCCAATTTTCTGTATTTTTGAAAATTTCACTTTTTTGTGAAAATATCCACTAAATGAGGGAATAATATGTGTGAGGGTACCCCAGGAGAGTTCCAAATGTGTGTGGGTAGAATATATATCCCACGGGGGTAAAATTGAAAAAAGTTGAAAAAAATTTTTTTTTGGAATTAGTCATTTTTCGGCGTTTATCAGACTTTCAGATAGGGGAAATGTCAGTGAGCATTCCGATTTCAGTTCCAGAGCGATTCGCCCAATGAGTCCTTAATATTTCGTCGTTTTCAGCCAATTTTTCTGGATTTTTGAAAATTTCACTTTTTTGTGAAAATATCCACTAAATGAGGGAATAATATGTGTGAGGGTACCCCAGGAGAGTTCCAAATGTGTGTGGGTAGAATATATATCCCAAGGGAGTAAAATTGAAAAAAGTTTAAAAAATTTTTTTTGGGACTTAGTCATTTTTCCGGCATTTATCAGACTTTCAGATAGGGGAAATGTCAGTGAGCGTTCCGATTTCAGTTCCAGAGCAATTCGCCCAATGAGTCCTTGATTTTTAGTCGTTTTCAGCCAATTTTCTGTATTTTTGAAAATTTCACTTTTTTGTGAAAATATCCACTAAATGAGGGAATAATATGTGTGAGGGTACCCCAGGAGAGTTCCAAATGTGTGTGGGTAGAATATATATCCCACGGGGGTAAAATTGAAAAAAGTTGAAAACATTTTTTTTTGTACTTAGTCATTTTTCCGGCATTTATCAGACTTTCAGATAGGGGAAATGTCAGTGAGCGTTCCGATTTCAGTTCCAGAGCGATTCGCCCAATGAGTCCTTGATTTTTAGTCGTTTTCAGCCAATTTGCTGTATTTTTGAAAATTTCACTTTTTTGTGAAAATATCCACTAAATGAGGGAATAATATGTGTGAGGGTACCCCAGGAGAGTTCCAAATGTGTGTGGGTAGAATATATATCCCACGGGGGTAAAATTGAAAAAAGTTGAAAACATTTTTTTTTGGACTTAGTCATTTTTCCGGCGTTTATCAGACTTTCAGATAGGGGAAATGTCAGTGAGCATTCCGATTTCAGTTCCAGAGCGATTCGCCCAATGAGTCCTTGATATTTCGTCGTTTTCAGCCAATTTTTCTGGATTTTTGAAAATTTCACTTTTTTGTGAAAATATCCACTAAATGAGGGAATAATATGTGTGAGAGTACCCCAGGAGAGTTCCAAATGTGTGTGGGTAGAATATATATCCCACGGGGGTAAAATTGAAAAAAGTTGAAAACATTTTTTTTTGGACTTAGTCATTTTTCCGGCATTTATCAGACTTTCAGATAGGGGAAATGTCAGTGAGCGTTCCGATTTCAGTTCCAGAGCAATTCGCCCAATGAGTCCTTGATTTTTAGTCGTTTTCAGCCAATTTTCTGTATTTTTGAAAATTTCACTTTTTTGTGAAAATATCCACTAAATGAGGGAATAATATGTGTGAGGGTACCCCAGGAGAGTTCCAAATGTGTGTGGGTAGAATATATATCCCACGGGGGTAAAATTGAAAAAAGTTGAAAACATTTTTTTTTGGATTAAGTCATTTTTCCGGCGTTTATCAGACTTTCAGATAGGGGAAATGTCAGTGAGCATTCCGATTTCAGTTCCAGAGCGATTCGCCCAATGAGTCCTTGATATTTCGTCGTTTTCAGCCAATTTTTCTGGATTTTTGAAAATTTCACTTTTTTGTGAAAATATCCACTAAATGAGGGAATAATATGTGTGAGGGTACCCCAGGAGAGTTCCAAATGTGTGTGGGTAGAATATATATCCCACGGGGGTAAAATTGAAAAAAGTTGAAAAAAATTTTTTTTTGGACTTAGTCATTTTTCGGCGTTTATCAGACTTTCAGATAGGGGAAATGTCAGTGAGCATTCCGATTTCAGTTCCAGAGCGATGCGCCCAATGAGTCCTTAATATTTCGTCGTTTTCAGCCAATTTTTCTGGATTTTTGAAAATTTCACTTTTTTGTGAAAATATCCACTAAATGAGGGAATAATATGTGTGAGGGTACCCCAGGAGAGTTCCAAATGTGTGTGGGTAGAATATATATCCCACGGGGGTAAAATTGAAAAAAGTTGAAAACATTTTTTTTTGGACTTAGTCATTTTTCCGGCGTTTATCAGACTTTCAGATAGGGGAAATGTCAGTGAGCATTCCGATTTCAGTTCCAGAGCGATTCGCCCAATGACTCCTTGATATTTTGTCGTTTTCAGCCAATTTTTCTAGATTTTTGAAAATTTCACTTTTTTGTGAAAATATCCACTAAATGAGGGAATAATATGTGTGAGGGTACACCAGGAGAGTTCCAAATGTGTGTGGGTAGAATATATATCCCACGGGAGTAAAATTGAAAAAAGTTTAAAAATTTTTTTGGGGGATTTAGTCATTTTTCCGGCGTTTATCAGACTTTCAGATAGGGGAAATGTCAGTGAGCATTCCGATTTCAGTTCCAGAGCGATTCGCCCAATGAGTCCTTAATATTTCGTCGTTTTCAGCCAATTTTTCTGGATTTTTGAAAATTTCACTTTTTTGTGAAAATATCCACTAAATGAGGGAATAATATGTGTAAGGGTACCCCAGGAGAGTTCCAAATGTGTGTGGGTAGAATATATATCCCACGGGGGTAAAATTGAAAAAAGTTGAAAACATTTTTTTTTGTACTTAGTCATTTTTCCGGCATTTATCAGACTTTCAGATAGGGGAAATGTCAGTGAGCGTTCCGATTTCAGTTCCAGAGCGATTCGCCCAATGAGTCCTTGATTTTTAGTCGTTTTCAGCCAATTTGCTGTATTTTTGAAAATTTCACTTTTTTGTGAAAATATCCACTAAATGAGGGAATAATATGTGTGAGGGTACCCCAGGAGAGTTCCAAATGTGTGTGGGTAGAATATATATCCCACGGGGGTAAAATTGAAAAAAGTTGAAAACATTTTTTTTTGGACTTAGTCATTTTTCCGGCGTTTATCAGACTTTCAGATAGGGGAAATGTCAGTGAGCGTTCCGATTTCAGTTCCAGAGCAATTCGCCCAATGAGTCTTTGATTTTTAGTCGTTTTCAGCCAATTTTCTGTATTTTTGAAAATTTCACTTTTTTGTGAAAATATCCACTAAATGAGGGAATAATATGTGTGAGGGTACCCCAGGAGAGTTCCAAATGTGTGTGGGTAGAATATATATCCCACGGGGGTAAAATTGAAAAAAGTTGAAAACATTTTTTTTTGTACTTAGTCATTTTTCCGGCATTTATCAGACTTTCAGATAGGGGAAATGTCAGTGAGCGTTCCGATTTCAGTTCCAGAGCGATTCGCCCAATGAGTCCTTGATTTTTAGTCGTTTTCAGCCAATTTGCTGTATTTTTGAAAATTTCACTTTTTTGTGAAAATATCCACTAAATGAGGGAATAATATGTGTGAGGGTACCCCAGGAGAGTTCCAAATGTGTGTGGGTAGAATATATATCCCACGGGGGTAAAATTGAAAAAAGTTGAAAACATTTTTTTTTGGACTTAGTCATTTTTCCGGCGTTTATCAGACTTTCAGATAGGGGAAATGTCAGTGAGCATTCCGATTTCAGTTCCAGAGCGATTCGCCCAATGAGTCCTTGATATTTCGTCGTTTTCAGCCAATTTTTCTGGATTTTTGAAAATTTCACTTTTTTGTGAAAATATCCACTAAATGAGGGAATAATATGTGTGAGGGTACCCCAGGAGAGTTCCAAATGTGTGTGGGTAGAATATATATCCCACGAGGGTAAAATTGAAAAAAGTTGAAAACATTTTTTTTGGGACTTAGTCATTTTTCCGGCGTTTATCAGACTTTCAGATAGGGGAAATGTCAGTGAGCATTCCGATTTCAGTTCCAGAGCGATTCGCCCAATGAGTCCTTGATATTTCGTCGTTTTCAGCCAATTTTTCTGGATTTTTGAAAATTTCACTTTTTTGTGAAAATATCCACTAAATGAGGGAATAATATGTGTGAGGGTACCCCAGGAGAGTTCCAAATGTGTGTGGGTAGAATATATATCCCACGGGGGTAAAATTGAAAAAAGTTGAAAAAAAATTTTTTTTGGACTTAGTCATTTTTCGGCGTTTATCAGACTTTCAGATAGGGGAAATGTCAGTGAGCATTCCGATTTCAGTTCCAGAGCGATTCGCCCAATGAGTCCTTAATATTTCGTCGTTTTCAGCCAATTTTTCTGGATTTTTGAAAATTTCACTTTTTTGTGAAAATATCCACTAAATGAGGGAATAATATGTGTGAGGGTACCCCAGGAGAGTTCCAAATGTGTGTGGGTAGAATATATATCCCACGGGAGTAAAATTGAAAAAAGTTTAAAAAAATTTTTTTGGGACTTAGTCATTTTTCCGGCGTTTATCAGACTTTCAGATAGGGGAAATGTCAGTGAGCATTCCGATTTCAGTTCTAGAGCGATTTGCCCAATGAGTCCTTAATATTTCGTCGTTTTCAGCCAATTTTTCTGGATTTTTGAAAATTTCACTTTTTTGTGAAAATATCCACTAAATGAGGGAATAATATGTGTGAGAGTACCCCAGGAGAGTTCCAAATGTGTGTGGGTAGAATATATATCCCACGGGGGTAAAATTGAAAAAAGTTGAAAACATTTTTTTTTGGACTTAGTCATTTTTCCGGCATTTATCAGACTTTCAGATAGGGGAAATGTCAGTGAGCGTTCCGATTTCAGTTCCAGAGCAATTCGCCCAATGAGTCCTTGATTTTTAGTCGTTTTCAGCCAATTTTCTGTATTTTTGAAAATTTCACTTTTTTGTGAAAATATCCACTAAATGAGGGAATAATATGTGTGAGGGTACCCCAGGAGAGTTCCAAATGTGTGTGGGTAGAATATATATCCCACGGGGGTAAAATTGAAAAAAGTTGAAAAATTTTTTTTTTTGGACTTAGTCATTTTTCCGGCGTTTATCACACTTTCAGATAGGGGAAATGTCAGTGAGCATTCCGATTTCAGTTCCAGAGCGATTCGCCCAATGAGTCCTTGATATTTCGTCGTTTTCAGCCAATTTTTCTGGATTTTTGAAAATTTCACTTTTTTGTGAATATATCCACTATATGAGGGAATAATATGTGTGAGGGTACCCCAGGAGAGTTCCAAATGTGTGTGGGTAGAATATATATCCCACGGGGGTAAAATTGAAAAAAGTTGAAAACATTTTTTTTTGGACTTAGTCATTTTTCCGGCGTTTATCAGACTTTCAGATAGGGGAAATGTCAGTGAGCATTCCGATTTCAGTTCCAGAGCGATTCGCCCAATGAGTCCTTGATATTTCGTCGTTTTCAGCCAATTTTTCTGGATTTTTGAAAATTTCACTTTTTTGTGAAAATATCCACTAAATGAGGGAATAATATGTGTGAGGGTACCCCAGGGGAGTTCCAAATGTGTGTGGGTAGAATATATATCCCACGGGGGTAAAATTGAAAAAAGTTGAAAAAAAATTTTTTTTGGACTTAGTCATTTTTCGGCGTTTATCAGACTTTCAGATAGGGGAAATGTCAGTGAGCATTCCGATTTCAGTTCCAGAGCGATTCGCCCAATGAGTCCTTAATATTTCGTCGTTTTCAGCCAATTTTTCTGGATTTTTGAAAATTTCACTTTTTTGTGAAAATATCCACTAAATGAGGGAATAATATGTGTGAGGGTACCCCAGGAGAGTTCCAAATGTGTGTGGGTAGAATATATATCCCACGGGAGTAAAATTGAAAAAAGTTTAAAAAAATTTTTTTGGGACTTAGTCATTTTTCCGGCGTTTATCAGACTTTCAGATAGGGAAAATGTCAGTGAGCATTCCGATTTCAGTTCTAGAGCGATTTGCCCAATGAGTCCTTAATATTTCGTCGTTTTCAGCCAATTTTTCTGGATTTTTGAAAATTTCACTTTTTTGTGAAAATATCCACTAAATGAGGGAATAATATGTGTGAGAGTACCCCAGGAGAGTTCCAAATGTGTGTGGGTAGAATATATATCCCACGGGGGTAAAATTGAAAAAAGTTGAAAACATTTTTTTTTGGACTTAGTCATTTTTCCGGCATTTATCAGACTTTCAGATAGGGGAAATGTCAGTGAGCGTTCCGATTTCAGTTCCAGAGCAATTCGCCCAATGAGTCCTTGATTTTTAGTCGTTTTCAGCCAATTTTCTGTATTTTTGAAAATTTCACTTTTTTGTGAAAATATCCACTAAATGAGGGAATAATATGTGTGAGGGTACCCCAGGAGAGTTCCAAATGTGTGTGGGTAGAATATATATCCCACGGGGGTAAAATTGAAAAAAGTTGAAAAATTTTTTTTTTTGGACTTAGTCATTTTTCCGGCGTTTATCACACTTTCAGATAGGGGAAATGTCAGTGAGCATTCCGATTTCAGTTCCAGAGCGATTCGCCCAATGAGTCCTTGATATTTCGTCGTTTTCAGCCAATTTTTCTGGATTTTTGAAAATTTCACTTTTTTGTGAATATATCCACTATATGAGGGAATAATATGTGTGAGGGTACCCCAGGAGAGTTCCAAATGTGTGTGGGTAGAATATATATCCCACGGGGGTAAAATTGAAAAAAGTTGAAAACATTTTTTTTTGGACTTAGTCATTTTTCCAGCGTTTATCAGACTTTCAGATAGGGGAAATGTCAGTGAGCATTCCGATTTCAGTTCCAGAGCGATTCGCCCAATGAGTCCTTGATATTTCGTCGTTTTCAGCCAATTTTTCTGGATTTTTGAAAATTTCACTTTTTTGTGAAAATATCCACTAAATGAGGGAATAATATGTGTGAGGGTACCCCAGGAGAGTTCCAAATGTGTGTGGGTAGAATATATATCCCACGGGAGTAAAATTGAAAAAAGTTTAAAAAATTTTTTTTGGGACTTAGTCATTTTTCCGGCGTTTATCAGACTTTCAGATAGGGGAAATGTCAGTGAGCATTCCGATTTCAGTTCCAGAGCGATTCGCCCAATGAGTCCTTAATATTTCGTCGTTTTCAGCCAATTTTTCTGGATTTTTGAAAATTTCACTTTTTTGTGAAAATATCCACTAAATAAGGGAATAATATGTGTGAGGGTACCCCAGGAGAGTTCCAAATGTGTGTGGGTAGAATATATATCCCACGGGAGTAAAATTGAAAAAAGTTTAAAAAAATTTTTTGAGGACTTAGTCATTTTTCCGGCGTTTATCAGACTTTCAGATAGGGGAAATGTCAGTGAGCGTTCCGATTTCAGTTCCAGAGCAATTCGCCCAATGAGTCCTTGATTTTTAGTCGTTTTCAGCCAATTTTCTGTATTTTTGAAAATTTCACTTTTTTGTGAAAATATCCACTAAATGAGGGAATAATATGTGTGAGGGTACCCCAGGAGAGTTCCAAATGTGTGTGGGTAGAATATATATCCCACGGGGGTAAAATTGAAAAAAGTTGAAAACATTTTTTTTTGTACTTAGTCATTTTTCCGGCATTTATCAGACTTTCAGATAGGGGAAATGTCAGTGAGCGTTCCGATTTCAGTTCCAGAGCGATTCGCCCAATGAGTCCTTGATTTTTAGTCGTTTTCAGCCAATTTGCTGTATTTTTGAAAATTTCACTTTTTTGTGAAAATATCCACTAAATGAGGGAATAATATGTGTGAGGGTACCCCAGGAGAGTTCCAAATGTGTGTGGGTAGAATATATATCCCACGGGGGTAAAATTGAAAAAAGTTGAAAACATTTTTTTTTGGACTTAGTCATTTTTCCGGCGTTTATCAGACTTTCAGATAGGGGAAATGTCAGTGAGCATTCCGATTTCAGTTCCAGAGCGATTCGCCCAATGAGTCCTTGATATTTCGTCGTTTTCAGCCAATTTTTCTGGATTTTTGAAAATTTCACTTTTTTGTGAAAATATCCACTAAATGAGGGAATAATATGTGTGAGGGTACCCCAGGAGAGTTCCAAATGTGTGTGGGTAGAATATATATCCCACGAGGGTAAAATTGAAAAAAGTTGAAAACATTTTTTTTGGGACTTAGTCATTTTTCCGGCGTTTATCAGACTTTCAGATAGGGGAAATGTCAGTGAGCATTCCGATTTCAGTTCCAGAGCGATTCGCCCAATGAGTCCTTGATATTTCGTCGTTTTCAGCCAATTTTTCTGGATTTTTGAAAATTTCACTTTTTTGTGAAAATATCCACTAAATGAGGGAATAATATGTGTGAGGGTACCCCAGGAGAGTTCCAAATGTGTGTGGGTAGAATATATATCCCACGGGGGTAAAATTGAAAAAAGTTGAAAAAAATTTTTTTTTGGACTTAGTCATTTTTCGGCGTTTATCAGACTTTCAGATAGGGGAAATGTCAGTGAGCATTCCGATTTCAGTTCCAGAGCGATTCGCCCAATGAGTCCTTAATATTTCGTCGTTTTCAGCCAATTTTTCTGGATTTTTGAAAATTTCACTTTTTTGTGAAAATATCCACTAAATGAGGGAATAATATGTGTGAGGGTACCCCAGGAGAGTTCCAAATGTGTGTGGGTAGAATATATATCCCACGGGGGTAAAATTGAAAAAAGTTGAAAAATTTTTTTTTTTGGACTTAGTCATTTTTCCGGCGTTTATCACACTTTCAGATAGGGGAAATGTCAGTGAGCATTCCGATTTCAGTTCCAGAGCGATTCGCCCAATGAGTCCTTGATATTTCGTCGTTTTCAGCCAATTTTTCTGGATTTTTGAAAATTTCACTTTTTTGTGAATATATCCACTATATGAGGGAATAATATGTGTGAGGGTACCCCAGGAGAGTTCCAAATGTGTGTGGGTAGAATATATATCCCACGGGGGTAAAATTGAAAAAAGTTGAAAACATTTTTTTTTGGACTTAGTCATTTTTCCAGCGTTTATCAGACTTTCAGATAGGGGAAATGTCAGTGAGCATTCCGATTTCAGTTCCAGAGCGATTCGCCCAATGAGTCCTTGATATTTCGTCGTTTTCAGCCAATTTTTCTGGATTTTTGAAAATTTCACTTTTTTGTGAAAATATCCACTAAATGAGGGAATAATATGTGTGAGGGTACCCCAGGAGAGTTCCAAATGTGTGTGGGTAGAATATATATCCCACGGGAGTAAAATTGAAAAAAGTTTAAAAAATTTTTTTTGGGACTTAGTCATTTTTCCGGCGTTTATCAGACTTTCAGATAGGGGAAATGTCAGTGAGCATTCCGATTTCAGTTCCAGAGCGATTCGCCCAATGAGTCCTTAATATTTCGTCGTTTTCAGCCAATTTTTCTGGATTTTTGAAAATTTCACTTTTTTGTGAAAATATCCACTAAATAAGGGAATAATATGTGTGAGGGTACCCCAGGAGAGTTCCAAATGTGTGTGGGTAGAATATATATCCCACGGGAGTAAAATTGAAAAAAGTTTAAAAAAATTTTTTGAGGACTTAGTCATTTTTCCGGCGTTTATCAGACTTTCAGATAGGGGAAATGTCAGTGAGCGTTCCGATTTCAGTTCCAGAGCAATTCGCCCAATGAGTCCTTGATTTTTAGTCGTTTTCAGCCAATTTTCTGTATTTTTGAAAATTTCACTTTTTTGTGAAAATATCCACTAAATGAGGGAATAATATGTGTGAGGGTACCCCAGGAGAGTTCCAAATGTGTGTGGGTAGAATATATATCCCACGGGGGTAAAATTGAAAAAAGTTGAAAACATTTTTTTTTGTACTTAGTCATTTTTCCGGCATTTATCAGACTTTCAGATAGGGGAAATGTCAGTGAGCGTTCCGATTTCAGTTCCAGAGCGATTCGCCCAATGAGTCCTTGATTTTTAGTCGTTTTCAGCCAATTTGCTGTATTTTTGAAAATTTCACTTTTTTGTGAAAATATCCACTAAATGAGGGAATAATATGTGTGAGGGTACCCCAGGAGAGTTCCAAATGTGTGTGGGTAGAATATATATCCCACGGGGGTAAAATTGAAAAAAGTTGAAAACATTTTTTTTTGGACTTAGTCATTTTTCCGGCGTTTATCAGACTTTCAGATAGGGGAAATGTCAGTGAGCATTCCGATTTCAGTTCCAGAGCGATTCGCCCAATGAGTCCTTGATATTTCGTCGTTTTCAGCCAATTTTTCTGGATTTTTGAAAATTTCACTTTTTTGTGAAAATATCCACTAAATGAGGGAATAATATGTGTGAGGGTACCCCAGGAGAGTTCCAAATGTGTGTGGGTAGAATATATATCCCACGAGGGTAAAATTGAAAAAAGTTGAAAACATTTTTTTTGGGACTTAGTCATTTTTCCGGCGTTTATCAGACTTTCAGATAGGGGAAATGTCAGTGAGCATTCCGATTTCAGTTCCAGAGCGATTCGCCCAATGAGTCCTTGATATTTCGTCGTTTTCAGCCAATTTTTCTGGATTTTTGAAAATTTCACTTTTTTGTGAAAATATCCACTAAATGAGGGAATAATATGTGTGAGGGTACCCCAGGAGAGTTCCAAATGTGTGTGGGTAGAATATATATCCCACGGGGGTAAAATTGAAAAAAGTTGAAAAAAATTTTTTTTTGGACTTAGTCATTTTTCGGCGTTTATCAGACTTTCAGATAGGGGAAATGTCAGTGAGCATTCCGATTTCAGTTCCAGAGCGATTCGCCCAATGAGTCCTTAATATTTCGTCGTTTTCAGCCAATTTTTCTGGATTTTTGAAAATTTCACTTTTTTGTGAAAATATCCACTAAATGAGGGAATAATATGTGTGAGGGTACCCCAGGAGAGTTCCAAATGTGTGTGGGTAGAATATATATCCCACGGGAGTAAAATTGAAAAAAGTTTAAAAAAATTTTTTTGGGACTTAGTCATTTTTCCGGCGTTTATCAGACTTTCAGATAGGGGAAATGTCAGTGAGCATTCCGATTTCAGTTCTAGAGCGATTTGCCCAATGAGTCCTTAATATTTCGTCGTTTTCAGCCAATTTTTCTGGATTTTTGAAAATTTCACTTTTTTGTGAAAATATCCACTAAATGAGGGAATAATATGTGTGAGAGTACCCCAGGAGAGTTCCAAATGTGTGTGGGTAGAATATATATCCCACGGGGGTAAAATTGAAAAAAGTTGAAAACATTTTTTTTTGGACTTAGTCATTTTTCCGGCATTTATCAGACTTTCAGATAGGGGAAATGTCAGTGAGCGTTCCGATTTCAGTTCCAGAGCAATTCGCCCAATGAGTCCTTGATTTTTAGTCGTTTTCAGCCAATTTTCTGTATTTTTGAAAATTTCACTTTTTTGTGAAAATATCCACTAAATGAGGGAATAATATGTGTGAGGGTACCCCAGGAGAGTTCCAAATGTGTGTGGGTAGAATATATATCCCACGGGGGTAAAATTGAAAAAAGTTGAAAAATTTTTTTTTTTGGACTTAGTCATTTTTCCGGCGTTTATCACACTTTCAGATAGGGGAAATGTCAGTGAGCATTCCGATTTCAGTTCCAGAGCGATTCGCCCAATGAGTCCTTGATATTTCGTCGTTTTCAGCCAATTTTTCTGGATTTTTGAAAATTTCACTTTTTTGTGAATATATCCACTATATGAGGGAATAATATGTGTGAGGGTACCCCAGGAGAGTTCCAAATGTGTGTGGGTAGAATATATATCCCACGGGGGTAAAATTGAAAAAAGTTGAAAACATTTTTTTTTGGACTTAGTCATTTTTCCAGCGTTTATCAGACTTTCAGATAGGGGAAATGTCAGTGAGCATTCCGATTTCAGTTCCAGAGCGATTCGCCCAATGAGTCCTTAATATTTCGTCGTTTTCAGCCAATTTTTCTGGATTTTTGAAAATTTCACTTTTTTGTGAAAATATCCACTAAATAAGGGAATAATATGTGTGAGGGTACCCCAGGAGAGTTCCAAATGTGTGTGGGTAGAATATATATCCCACGGGAGTAAAATTGAAAAAAGTTTAAAAAAATTTTTTGAGGACTTAGTCATTTTTCCGGCGTTTATCAGACTTTCAGATAGGGGAAATGTCAGTGAGCGTTCCGATTTCAGTTCCAGAGCAATTCGCCCAATGAGTCCTTGATTTTTAGTCGTTTTCAGCCAATTTTCTGTATTTTTGAAAATTTCACTTTTTTGTGAAAATATCCACTAAATGAGGGAATAATATGTGTGAGGGTACCCCAGGAGAGTTCCAAATGTGTGTGGGTAGAATATATATCCCACGGGGGTAAAATTGAAAAAAGTTGAAAACATTTTTTTTTGTACTTAGTCATTTTTCCGGCATTTATCAGACTTTCAGATAGGGGAAATGTCAGTGAGCGTTCCGATTTCAGTTCCAGAGCGATTCGCCCAATGAGTCCTTGATTTTTAGTCGTTTTCAGCCAATTTGCTGTATTTTTGAAAATTTCACTTTTTTGTGAAAATATCCACTAAATGAGGGAATAATATGTGTGAGGGTACCCCAGGAGAGTTCCAAATGTGTGTGGGTAGAATATATATCCCACGGGGGTAAAATTGAAAAAAGTTGAAAACATTTTTTTTTGGACTTAGTCATTTTTCCGGCGTTTATCAGACTTTCAGATAGGGGAAATGTCAGTGAGCATTCCGATTTCAGTTCCAGAGCGATTCGCCCAATGAGTCCTTGATATTTCGTCGTTTTCAGCCAATTTTTCTGGATTTTTGAAAATTTCACTTTTTTGTGAAAATATCCACTAAATGAGGGAATAATATGTGTGAGGGTACCCCAGGAGAGTTCCAAATGTGTGTGGGTAGAATATATATCCCACGAGGGTAAAATTGAAAAAAGTTGAAAACATTTTTTTTGGGACTTAGTCATTTTTCCGGCGTTTATCAGACTTTCAGATAGGGGAAATGTCAGTGAGCATTCCGATTTCAGTTCCAGAGCGATTCGCCCAATGAGTCCTTGATATTTCGTCGTTTTCAGCCAATTTTTCTGGATTTTTGAAAATTTCACTTTTTTGTGAAAATATCCACTAAATGAGGGAATAATATGTGTGAGGGTACCCCAGGAGAGTTCCAAATGTGTGTGGGTAGAATATATATCCCACGGGGGTAAAATTGAAAAAAGTTGAAAAAAAATTTTTTTTGGACTTAGTCATTTTTCGGCGTTTATCAGACTTTCAGATAGGGGAAATGTCAGTGAGCATTCCGATTTCAGTTCCAGAGCGATTCGCCCAATGAGTCCTTAATATTTCGTCGTTTTCAGCCAATTTTTCTGGATTTTTGAAAATTTCACTTTTTTGTGAAAATATCCACTAAATGAGGGAATAATATGTGTGAGGGTACCCCAGGAGAGTTCCAAATGTGTGTGGGTAGAATATATATCCCACGGGGGTAAAATTGAAAAAAGTTGAAAACATTTTTTTTTGGACTTAGTCATTTTTCCGGCGTTTATCAGACTTTCAGATAGGGGAAATGTCAGTGAGCATTCCGATTTCAGTTCCAGAGCGATTCGCCCAATGAGTCCTTGATATTTCGTCGTTTTCAGCCAATTTTTCTGGATTTTTGAAAATTTCACTTTTTTGTGAAAATATCCACTAAATGAGGGAATAATATGTGTGAGGGTACCCCAGGAGAGTTCCAAATGTGTGTGGGTAGAATATATATCCCACAGGAGTAAAATTGAAAAAAGTTTAAAAAAATTTTTTTGGGACTTAGTCATTTTTCCGGCGTTTATCAGACTTTCAGATAGGGGAAATGTCAGTGAGCATTCCGATTTCAGTTCTAGAGCGATTTGCCCAATGAGTCCTTAATATTTCGTCGTTTTCAGCCAATTTTTCTGGATTTTTGAAAATTTCACTTTTTTGTGAAAATATCCACTAAATGAGGGAATAATATGTGTGAGAGTACCCCAGGAGAGTTCCAAATGTGTGTGGGTAGAATATATATCCCACGGGGGTAAAATTGAAAAAAGTTGAAAACATTTTTTTTTGGACTTAGTCATTTTTCCGGCGTTTATCAGACTTTCAGATAGGGGAAATGTCAGTGAGCATTCCGATTTCAGTTCCAGAGCGATTCGCCCAATGAGTCCTTGATATTTCGTCGTTTTCAGCCAATTTTTCTGGATTTTTGAAAATTTCACTTTTTTGTGAAAATATCCACTAAATGAGGGAATAATATGTGTGAGGGTACCCCAGGAGAGTTCCAAATGTGTGTGGGTAGAATATATATCCCACGGGAGTAAAATTGAAAAAAGTTTAAAAAAATTTTTTGAGGACTTAGTCATTTTTCCGGCGTTTATCAGACTTTCAGATAGGGGAAATGTCAGTGAGCATTCCGATTTCAGTTCCAGAGCGATTCGCCCAATGAGTCCTTAATATTTCGTCGTTTTCAGCCAATTTTTCTGGATTTTTGAAAATTTCACTTTTTTGTGAAAATATCCACTAAATGAGGGAATAATATGTGTGAGAGTACCCCAGGAGAGTTCCAAATGTGTGTGGGTAGAATATATATCCCACGGGGGTAAAATTGAAAAAAGTTGAAAACATTTTTTTTTGGACTTAGTCATTTTTCCGGCGTTTATCAGACTTTCAGATAGGGGAAATGTCAGTGAGCATTCCGATTTCAGTTCCAGAGCGATTCGCCCAATGAGTCCTTGATATTTCGTCGTTTTCAGCCAATTTTTCTGGATTTTTGAAAATTTCACTTTTTTGTGAAAATATCCACTAAATGAGGGAATAATATGTGTGAGGGTACCCCAGGAGAGTTCCAAATGTGTGTGGGTAGAATATATATCCCACGGGAGTAAAATTGAAAAAAGTTTAAAAAAATTTTTTTGGGACTTAGTCATTTTTCCGGCGTTTATCAGACTTTCAGATAGGGGAAATGTCAGTGAGCATTCCGATTTCAGTTCTAGAGCGATTTGCCCAATGAGTCCTTAATATTTCGTCGTTTTCAGCCAATTTTTCTGGATTTTTGAAAATTTCACTTTTTTGTGAAAATATCCACTAAATGAGGGAATAATATGTGTGAGAGTACCCCAGGAGAGTTCCAAATGTGTGTGGGTAGAATATATATCCCACGGGGGTAAAATTGAAAAAAGTTGAAAACATTTTTTTTTGGACTTAGTCATTTTTCCGGCGTTTATCAGACTTTCAGATAGGGGAAATGTCAGTGAGCATTCCGATTTCAGTTCCAGAGCGATTCGCCCAATGAGTCCTTGATATTTCGTCGTTTTCAGCCAATTTTTCTGGATTTTTGAAAATTTCACTTTTTTGTGAAAATATCCACTAAATGAGGGAATAATATGTGTGAGGGTACCCCAGGAGAGTTCCAAATGTGTGTGGGTAGAATATATATCCCACGGGAGTAAAATTGAAAAAAGTTGAAAAAATTTTTTTGGGGACTTAGTCATTTTTCCGGCGTTTATCAGACTTTCAGATAGGGGAAATGTCAGTGAGCATTCCGATTTCAGTACCAGAGCGATTCGCCCAATGAGTCCTTGATATTTTGTCGTTTTCAGCCAATTTTTCTTGATTTTTGAAAATTTCACTTTTTTGTGAAAATATCCACTAAATGAGGGAATAATATGTGTGAGGGTACCCCAGGAGAGTTCCAAATGTGTGTGGGTAGAATATATATCCCACGGGGGTAAAATTGAAAAAAGTTGAAAACATTTTTTTTTGGACTTAGTCATTTTTCCAGCGTTTATCAGACTTTCAGATAGGGGAAATGTCAGTGAGCATTCCGATTTCAGTTCCAGAGCGATTCGCCCAATGAGTCCTTGATATTTCGTCGTTTTCAGCCAATTTTTCTGGATTTTTGAAAATTTCACTTTTTTGTGAAAATATCCACTAAATGAGGGAATAATATGTGTGAGGGTACCCCAGGAGAGTTCCAAATGTGTGTGGGTAGAATATATATCCCACGGGGGTAAAATTGAAAAAAGTTGAAAACATTTTTTTTTGTACTTAGTCATTTTTCCGGCATTTATCAGACTTTCAGATAGGGGAAATGTCAGTGAGCATTCCGATTTCAGTTTCAGAGCGATTCGCCCAATGAGTCCTTGATTTTTAGTCGTTTTCAGCCAATTTTCTGTATTTTTGAAAATTTCACTTTTTTGTGAAAATATCCACTAAATGAGGGAATAATATGTGTGAGGGTACCCCAGGAGAGTTCCAAATGTGTGTGGGTAGAATATATATCCCACGGGGGTAAAATTGAAAAAAGTTGAAAAAATTTTTTTTTTGGACTTAGTCATTTTTCCGGCGTTTATCAGACTTTCAGATAGGGGAAATGTCAGTGAGCATTCCGATTTCAGTTCCAGAGCGATTCGCCCAATGAGTCCTTAATATTTCGTCGTTTTCAGCCAATTTTTCTGGATTTTTGAAAATGTCACTTTTTTGTGAAAATATCCACTAAATGAGGGAATAATATGTGTGAGGGTACCCCAGGAGAGTTCCAAAAGTGTGTGGGTAGAATATTTATCCCACGGGGGTAAAATTGAGAAAAGTTGAAAACATTTTTTTTTTGGACTTAGTGATTTTTCCGGCGTTTATCAGACTTTCAGATAGGGGAAATGTCAGTGAGCATTCCGATTTCAGTTCCAGAGCGATTCGCCCAATGAGTCCTTAATATTTCGTCGTTTTCAGCCAATTTTTCTGGATTTTTGAAAATTTCACTTTTTTGTGAAAATATCCACTAAATGAGGGAATAATATGTGTGAGGGTACCCCAGGAGAGTTCCAAATGTGTGTGGGTAGAATATATATCCCACGGGGGTAAAATTGAAAAAAGTTGAAAACATTTTTTTTTGGACTTAGTCATTTTTCCAGCGTTTATCAGACTTTCAGATAGGGGAAATGTCCGTGAGCATTCCGATTTCAGTTCCAGAGCGATTCGCCCAATGAGTCCTTGATATTTCGTCGTTTTCAGCCAATTTTTCTGGATTTTTGAAAATTTCACTTTTTTGTGAAAATATCCACTAAATGAGGGAATAATATGTGTGAGGGTACCCCAGGAGAGTTCCAAATGTGTGTGGGTAGAATATATATCCCACGGGAGTAAAATTGAAAAAAGTTAAAAAAATTTTTTTTGGGACTTAGTCATTTTTCCGGCGTTTATCAGACTTTCAGATAGGGGAAATGTCAGTGAGCATTCCGATTTCAGTTCCAGAGCGATTCGCCCAATGAGTCCTTAATATTTCGTCGTTTTCAGCCAATTTTTCTGGATTTTTGAAAATTTCACTTTTTTGTGAAAATATCCACTAAATGAGGGAATAATATGTGTGAGAGTACCCCAGGAGAGTTCCAAATGTGTGTGGGTAGAATATATATCCCACGGGGGTAAAATTGAAAAAAGTTGAAAACATTTTTTTTTGGACTTAGTCATTTTTCCGGCGTTTATCAGACTTTCAGATAGGGGAAATTTCAGTGAGCATTCCGATTTCAGTTCCAGAGCGATTCGCCCAATGAGTCCTTGATATTTCGTCGTTTTCAGCCAATTTTTCTGGATTTTTGAAAATTTCACTTTTTTGTGAAAATATCCACTAAATGAGGGAATAATATGTGTGAGGGTACCCCAGGAGAGTTCCAAATGTGTGTGGGTAGAATATATATCCCACGGGAGTAAAATTGAAAAAAGTTGAAAAATTTTTTTTGGGGACTTAGTCATTTTTCCGGCGTTTATCAGACTTTCAGATAGGGGAAATGTCAGTGAGCATTCCGATTTCAGTTCCAGAGCGATTCGCCCAATGAGTCCTTAATATTTCGTCGTTTTCAGCCAATTTTTCTGGATTTTTGAAAATTTCACTTTTTTGTGAAAATATCCACTAAATGAGGGAATAATATGTGAGAGAGTACCCCAGGAGAGTTCCAAATGTGTGTGGGTAGAATATATATCCCACGGGGGTAAAATTGAAAAAAGTTGAAAACATTTTTTTTTGGACTTAGTCATTTTTCCGGCGTTTATCAGACTTTCAGATAGGGGAAATTTCAGTGAGCATTCCGATTTCAGTTCCAGAGCGATTCGCCCAATGAGTCCTTGATATTTCGTCGTTTTCAGCCAATTTTTCTGGATTTTTGAAAATTTCACTTTTTTGTGAAAATATCCACTAAATGAGGGAATAATATGTGTGAGGGTACCCCAGGAGAGTTCCAAATGTGTGTGGGTAGAATATATATCCCACGGGAGTAAAATTGAAAAAAGTTAAAAAATTTTTTTTTGGGACTTAGTCATTTTTCCGGCGTTTATCAGACTTTCAGATAGGGGAAATGTCAGTGAGCATTCCGATTTCAGTTCCAGAGCGATTCGCCCAATGAGTCCTTAATATTTCGTCGTTTTCAGCCAATTTTTCTGGATTTTTGAAAATTTCACTTTTTTGTGAAAATATCCACTAAATGAGGGAATAATATGTGTGAGAGTACCCCAGGAGAGTTCCAAATGTGTGTGGGTAGAATATATATCCCACGGGGGTAAAATTGAAAAAAGTTGAAAACATTTTTTTTTGGACTTAGTCATTTTTCCGGCGTTTATCAGACTTTCAGATAGGGGAAATTTCAGTGAGCATTCCGATTTCAGTTCCAGAGCGATTCGCCCAATGAGTCCTTGATATTTCGTCGTTTTCAGCCAATTTTTCTGGATTTTTGAAAATTTCACTTTTTTGTGAAAATATCCACTAAATGAGGGAATAATATGTGTGAGGGTACCCCAGGAGAGTTCCAAATGTGTGTGGGTAGAATATATATCCCACGGGAGTAAAATTGAAAAAAGTTGAAAAATTTTTTTTGGGGACTTAGTCATTTTTCCGGCGTTTATCAGACTTTCAGATAGGGGAAATTTCAGTGAGCATTCCGATTTCAGTTCCAGAGCGATTCGCCCAATGAGTCCTTGATATTTCGTCGTTTTCAGCCAATTTTTCTGGATTTTTGAAAATTTCACTTTTTTGTGAAAATATCCACTAAATGAGGGAATAATATGTGTGAGGGTACCCCAGGAGAGTTCCAAATGTGTGTGGGTAGAATATATATCCCACGGGAGTAAAATTGAAAAAAGTTGAAAAATTTTTTTTGGGGACTTAGTCATTTTTCCGGCGTTTATCAGACTTTCAGATAGGGGAAATGTCAGTGAGCATTCCGATTTCAGTTCCAGAGCGATTCGCCCAATGAGTCCTTAATATTTCGTCGTTTTCAGCCAATTTTTCTGGATTTTTGAAAATTTCACTTTTTTGTGAAAATATCCACTAAATGAGGGAATAATATGTGTGAGAGTACCCCAGGAGAGTTCCAAATGTGTGTGGGTAGAATATATATCCCACGGGGGTAAAATTGAAAAAAATTGAAAACATTTTTTTTTGGACTTAGTCATTTTTCCGGCGTTTATCAGACTTTCAGATAGGGGAAATGTCAGTGAGCATTCCGATTTCAGTTCCAGAGCGATTCGCCCAATGAGTCCTTGATATTTTGTCGTTTTCAGCCAATTTTTCTAGATTTTTGAAAATTTCACTTTTTTGTGAAAATATCCACTAAATGAGGGAATAATATGTGTGAGGGTACCCCAGGAGAGTTCCAAATGTGTGTGGGTAGAATATATATCCCACGGGAGTAAAATTGAAAAAAGTTTTAACAATTTTTTTTGGGATTTAGTCATTTTTCCGGCGTTTATCAGACTTTCAGATAGGGGAAATGTCAGTGAGCATTCCGATTTCAGTTCCAGAGCGATTCGCCCAATGAGTCCTTAATATTTCGTCGTTTTCAGCCAATTTTTCTGGATTTTTGAAAATTTCACTTTTTTGTGAAAATATCCACTAAATGAGGGAATAATATGTGTGAGGGTACCCCAGGAGAGTTCCAAATGTGTGTGGGTAGAATATAAATCCCACGGGGGTAAAATTGAAAAAAGTTGAAAACATTTTTTTTTGTACTTAGTCATTTTTCCGGCATTTATCAGACTTTCAGATAGGGGAAATGTCAGTGAGCATTCCGATTTCAGTTTCAGAGCGATTCGCCCAATGAGTCCTTGATTTTTAGTCGTTTTCAGCCAATTTTCTGTATTTTTGAAAATTTCACTTTTTTGTGACAATATCCACTAAATGAGGAAAAATATGTGTGAGGGTATCCCAGGAGAGTTCCAAATGTGTGTGGGTAGAATATATATCCCACGGGGGTAAAATTGAAAAAAGTTGAAAAAATTTTTTTTTTGGACTTAGTCATTTTTCCGGCGTTTATCAGACTTTCAGATAGGGGAAATGTCAGTGAGCATTCCGATTTCAGTTCCAGAGCGATTCGCCCAATGAGTCCTTAATATTTCGTCGTTTTCAGCCAATTTTTCTGGATTTTTGAAAATTTCACTTTTTTGTGAAAATATCCACTAAATGAGGGAATAATATGTGTGAGAGTACCCCAGGAGAGTTCCAAATGTGTGTGGGTAGAATATATATCCCACGGGGGTAAAATTGAAAAAAATTGAAAACATTTTTTTTTGGACTTAGTCATTTTTCCGGCGTTTATCAGACTTTCAGATAGGGGAAATGTCAGTGAGCATTCCGATTTCAGTTCCAGAGCGATTCGCCCAATGAGTCCTTGATATTTTGTCGTTTTCAGCCAATTTTTCTAGATTTTTGAAAATTTCACTTTTTTGTGAAAATATCCACTAAATGAGGGAATAATATGTGTGAGGGTACCCCAGGAGAGTTCCAAATGTGTGTGGGTAGAATATATATCCCACGGGAGTAAAATTGAAAAAAGTTTTAAAATTTTTTTTTGGGATTTAGTCATTTTTCCGGCGTTTATCAGACTTTCAGATAGGGGAAATGTCAGTGAGCATTCCGATTTCAGTTCCAGAGCGATTCGCCCAATGAGTCCTTAATATTTCGTCGTTTTCAGCCAATTTTTCTGGATTTTTGAAAATTTCACTTTTTTGTGAAAATATCCACTAAATGAGGGAATAATATGTGTGAGGGTACCCCAGGAGAGTTCCAAATGTGTGTGGGTAGAATATAAATCCCACGGGGGTAAAATTGAAAAAAGTTGAAAACATTTTTTTTTGTACTTAGTCATTTTTCCGGCATTTATCAGACTTTCAGATAGGGGAAATGTCAGTGAGCATTCCGATTTCAGTTTCAGAGCGATTCGCCCAATGAGTCCTTGATTTTTAGTCGTTTTCAGCCAATTTTCTGTATTTTTGAAAATTTCACTTTTTTGTGACAATATCCACTAAATGAGGAAAAATATGTGTGAGGGTATCCCAGGAGAGTTCCAAATGTGTGTGGGTAGAATATATATCCCACGGGGGTAAAATTGAAAAAAGTTGAAAAAATTTTTTTTTTGGACTTAGTCATTTTTCCGGCGTTTATCAGACTTTCAGATAGGGGAAATGTCAGTGAGCATTCCGATTTCAGTTCCAGAGCGATTCGCCCAATGAGTCCTTAATATTTCGTCGTTTTCAGCCAATTTTTCTGGATTTTTGAAAATTTCACTTTTTTGTGAAAATATCCACTAAATGAGGGAATAATATGTGTGAGGGTACCCCAGGAGAGTTCCAAAAGTGTGTGGGTAGAATATTTATCCCACGGGGGTAAAATTGAGAAAAGTTGAAAACATTTTTTTTTTGGACTTAGTGATTTTTCCGGCGTTTATCAGACTTTCAGATAGGGGAAATGTCAGTGAGCATTCCGATTTCAGTTCCAGAGCGATTCGCCGAATGAGTCCTTAATATTTCGTCGTTTTCAGCCAATTTTTCTGGATTTTTGAAAATTTCACTTTTTTGTGAAAATATCCACTAAATGAGGGAATAATATGTGTGAGGGTACCCCAGGAGCGTTCCAAATGTGTGTGGGTAGAATATATATCCCACGGGAGTAAAATTGAAAAAAGTTTAAAAAAAATTTTTTGGGACTTAGTCATTTTTCCGGCGTTTATCAGACTTTCAGATAGGGGAAATGTCAGTGAGCATTCCGATTTCAGTTCCAGAGCGATTCGCCCAATGAGTCCTTAATATTTCGTAGTTTTCAGCCAATTTTTCTGGATTTTTGAAAATTTCACTTTTTTGTGAAAATATCCACTAAATGAGGGAATAATATGTGTGAGGGTACCCCAGGAGAGTTCCAAATGTGTGTGGGTAGAATATATATCCCACGGGGGTAAAATTGAAAAAAGTTGAAAACATTTTTTTTTGGACTTAGTCATTTTTCCGGCATTTATCAGACTTTCAGATAGGGGAAATGTCAGTGAGCATTCCGATTTCAGTTCCAGAGCGATTCGCCCAATGATTCCTTGATTTTTAGTCGTTTTCAGCCAATTTTCTGTATTTTTGAAAATTTCACTTTTTTGTGAAAATATCCACTAAATGGAATAATATGTGTGAGGGTACCCCAGGAGAGTTCCAAATGTGTGTGGGTAGAATATATATCCCAGGGGGGTAAAATTGAAAAAAGTTGAAAAATTTTTTTTTTTGGACTTAGTCATTTTTCCGGCGTTTATCAGACTTTCAGATAGGGGAAATGTCAGTGAGCATTCCGATTTCAGTTCCAGAGCGATTCGCCCAATGAGTCCTTGATATTTCGTCGTTTTCAGCCAATTTTTCTGGATTTTTGAAAATTTCACTTTTTTGTGAAAATATCCACTAAATGAGGGAATAATATGTGTGAGAGTACCCCAGGAGAGTTCCAAATGTGTGTGGGTAGAATATATATCCCACGGGGGTAAAATTGAAAAAAGTTGAAAACATTTTTTTTTGGACTTAGTCATTTTTCCGGCGTTTATCAGACTTTCAGATAGGGGAAATTTCAGTGAGCATTCCGATTTCAGTTCCAGAGCGATTCGCCCAATGAGTCCTTGATATTTCGTCGTTTTCAGCCAATTTTTCTGGATTTTTGAAAATTTCACTTTTTTGTGAAAATATCCACTAAATGAGGGAATAATATGTGTGAGGGTACCCCAGGAGAGTTCCAAATGTGTGTGGGTAGAATATATATCCCACGGGAGTAAAATTGAAAAAAGTTGAAAAATTTTTTTTGGGATTTAGTCATTTTTCCGGCGTTTATCAGACTTTCAGATAGGGGAAATGTCAGTGAGCATTCCGATTTCAGTTCCAGAGCGATTCGCCCAATGAGTCCTTAATATTTCGTCGTTTTCAGCCAATTTTTCTGGATTTTTGAAAATTTCACTTTTTTGTGAAAATATCCACTAAATGAGGGAATAATATGTGTGAGGGTACCCCAGGAGAGTTCCAAATGTGTGTGGGTAGAATATAAATCCCACGGGGGTAAAATTGAAAAAAGTTGAAAACATTTTTTTTTGTACTTAGTCATTTTTCGGCATTTATCAGACTTTCAGATAGGGGAAATGTCAGTGAGGATTCCGATTTCAGTTTCAGAGCGATTCGCCCAATGAGTCCTTGATTTTTAGTCGTTTTCAGCCAATTTTCTGTATTTTTGAAAATTTCACTTTTTTGTGAAAATATCCACTAAATGAGGGAATAATATGTGTGAGGGTACCCCAGGAGAGTTCCAAATGTGTGTGGGTAGAATATATATCCCACGGGGGTAAAATTGAAAAAAGTTGAAAAAATTTTTTTTTTGGACTTAGTCATTTTTCCGGCGTTTATCAGACTTTCAGATAGGGGAAATGTCAGTGAGCATTCCGATTTCAGTTCCAGAGCGATTCGCCCAATGAGTCCTTAATATTTCGTCGTTTTCAGCCAATTTTTCTGGAATTTTGAAAATTTCACTTTTTTGTGAAAATATCCACTAAATGAGGGAATAATATGTGTGAGGGTACCCCAGGAGAGTTCCAAAAGTGTGTGGGTAGAATATTTATCCCACGGGGGTAAAATTGAGAAAAGTTGAAAACATTTTTTTTTTGGACTTAGTGATTTTTCCGGCGTTTATCAGACTTTCAGATAGGGGAAATGTCAGTGAGCATTCCGATTTCAGTTCCAGAGCGATTCGCCCAATGAGTCCTTAATATTTCGTCGTTTTCAGCCAATTTTTCTGGATTTTTGAAAATTTCACTTTTTTGTGAAAATATCCACTAAATGAGGGAATAATATGTGTGAGGGTACCCCAGGAGAGTTCCAAAAGTGTGTGGGTAGAATATTTATCCCACGGGGGTAAAATTGAGAAAAGTTGAAAACATTTTTTTTTTGGACTTAGTGATTTTTCCGGCGTTTATCAGACTTTCAGATAGGGGAAATGTCAGTGAGCATTCCGATTTCAGTTCCAGAGCGATTCGCCGAATGAGTCCTTAATATTTCGTCGTTTTCAGCCAATTTTTCTGGATTTTTGAAAATTTCATTTTTTTGTGAAAATATCCACTAAATGAGGGAATAATATGTGTGAGGGTACCCCAGGAGCGTTCCAAATGTGTGTGGGTAGAATATATATCCCACGGGGGTAAAATTGAAAAAAGTTGAAAACATTTTTTTTTGGACTTAGTCATTTTTCCGGCATTTATCAGACTTTCAGATAGGGGAAATGTCAGTGAGCGTTCCGATTTCAGTTCCAGAGCGATTCGCCCAATGATTCCTTGATTTTTAGTCGTTTTCAGACAATTTTCTGTATTTTTGAAAATTTCACTTTTTTGTGAAAATATCCACTAAATGAGGGAATAATATGTGTGAGGGTACCCCAGGAGAGTTCCAAATGTGTGTGGGTAGAATATATATCCCAGGGGGGTAAAATTGAAAAAAGTTGAAAAATTTCTTTTTTTGGACTTAGTCATTTTTCCGGCGTTTATCAGACTTTCAGATAGGGGAAATGTCAGTGAGCATTCCGATTTCAGTTCCAGAGCGATTCGCCCAATGAGTCCTTGATATTTCGTCGTTTTCAGCCAATTTTTCTGGATTTTTGAAAATTTCACTTTTTTGTGAAAATATCCACTAAATGAGGGAATAATATGTGTGAGGGTACCCCAGGAGAGTTCCAAATGTGTGTGGGTAGAATATATATCCAATGGGGGTAAAATTGAAAAAAGTTGAAAACATTTTTTTTTGGACTTAGTCATTTTTCCGGCGTTTATCAGACTTTCAGATAGGGGAAATGTCAGTGAGCGTTCCGATTTCAGTTCCAGAGCGATTCGCCCAATGAGTCCTTGATATTTCGTCGTTTTCAGCCAATTTTTCTGGATTTTTGAAAATTTCACTTTTTTGGGAAAATATCCACTAAATGAGGGAATAATATGTGTGAGGGTACCCCAGAAGAGTTCCAAATATGTGTGGGTAGAATATATATCCCACGGGGGTAAAATTGAAAAAAGTAGAAAAAAAATTTTTTTTGGACTTAGTCATTTTTCGGCGTTTATCAGACTTTCAGATAGGGGAAATGTCAGTGAGCATTCCGATTTCAGTTCCAGAGCGATTCGCCCAATGAGTCCTTGATATTTCGTCGTTTTCAGCCAATTTTTCTAGATTTTTGAAAATTTCACTTTTTTGTGAAAATATCCACTAAATGAGGGAATAATATGTGTGAGGGTACCCCAGGAGAGTTCCAAATGTGTGTGGGTAGAATATTTATCCCACGGGGGTAAAATTGAGAAAAGTTGAAAACATTTTTTTTGGACTTAGTCATTTTTCCGGCATTTATCAGACTTTCAGATAGGGGAAATGTCAGTGAGCGTTCCGATTTCAGTACCAGAGCGATTCGCCCAATGAGTCCTTGATTTTTAGTCGTTTTCAGCCAATTTTCTGTATTTTTGAAAATTTCACTTTTTTGTGAAAATATCCACTAAATGAGGGAATAATATGTGTGAGGGTACCCCAGGAGAGTTCCAAATGTGTGTGGGTAGAATATATATCCCACGGGGGTAAAATTGAAAAAAGTTGAAAAAATTTTTTTTTTGGACTTAGTCATTTTTCCGGCGTTTATCAGACTTTCAGATAGGGGAAATGTCAGTGAGCATTCCGATTTCAGTTCCAGAGCGATTCGCCCAATGAGTCCTTGATATTTCGTCGTTTTCAGCCAATTTTTCTGGATTTTTGAAAATTTCACTTTTTTGTGAAAATATCCACTAAATGAGGGAATAATATGTGTGAGAGTACCCCAGGAGAGTTCCAAATGTGTGTGGGTAGAATATATATCCCACGGGGGTAAAATTGAAAAAAGTTGAAAACATTTTTTTTTTACTTAGTCATTTTTCCGGCATTTATCAGACTTTCAGATAGGGGAAATGTCAGTGAGCGTTCCGATTTCAGTTCCAGAGCGATTCGCCCAATGATTCCTTGATTTTTAGTCGTTTTCAGCCAATTTTCTGTATTTTTGAAAATTTCACTTTTTTGTGAAAATATCCACTAAATGAGGGAATAATATGTGTGAGGGTACCCCAGGAGAGTTCCAAGTGTGTGGGTAGAATATATATCCCACGGGGGTAAAATTGAAAAAAGTTGAAAAAATTTTTTTTTTGGACTTCGTCATTTTTCCGGCGTTTATCAGACTTTCAGATAGGGGAAATGTCAGTGAGCATTCCGATTTCAGTTCCAGAGCGATTCGCCCAATGAGTCCTTGATATTTCGTCGTTTTCAGACAATTTTTCTGGATTTTTGAAAATTTCACTTTTTTGTGAAAATATCCACTAAATGAGGGAATAATATGTGTGAGGGTATCCCAGAAGAGTTCCAAATGTGTGTGGGTAGAATATATATCCCACGGGGGTAAAATTGAAAAAAGTTGAAAACATTTTTTTTTGGACTTAGTCATTTTTCAAGCGTTTATCAGACTTTCAGATAGGGGAAATGTCAGTGAGCATTCCGATTTCAGTTCCAGAGCGATTCGCCCAATGAGTCCTTAATATTTCGTCGTTTTCAGCCAATTTTTCTGGATTTTTGAAAATTTCACTTTTTTGTCTAAATATCCACTAAATGAGGGAATAATATGTGTGAGGGTACCCCAGGAGAGTTCCAAATGTGTGTGGGTAGAATATTTATCCCACGGGGGTAAAATTGAGAAAAGTTGAAAACATTTTTTTTGGACTTAGTCATTTTTCCGGCATTTATCAGACTTTCAGATAGGGGAAATGTCAGTGAGCGTTCCGATTTCAGTTCCAGAGCGATTCGCCCAATGAGTCCTTGATTTTAAGTCGTTTTCAGCCAATTTTATGTATTTTTGAAAATTTCACTTTTTTGTGAAAATATCCACTAAATGAGGGAATAATATGTGTGAGGGTACCCCAGGAGAGTTCCAAATGTGTGTGGGTAGAATATATATCCCACGGGGGTAAAATTGAAAAAAGTTGAAAAAATTTTTTTTTGACTTAGTCATTTTTCCGGCATTTATCAGACTTTCAGATAGGGGAAATGTCAGTGAGCGTTCCGATTTCAGTTCCAGAGCGATTCGCCCAATGATTCCTTGATTTTTAGTCGTTTTCAGCCAATTTTCTGTATTTTTGAAAATTTCACTTTTTTGTGAAAATATCCACTAAATGAGGGAATAATATGTGTGAGGGTACCCCAGGAGAGTTCCAAATGTGTGTGGGTAGAATATATATCCCACGGGGGTAAAATTGAAAAAAGTTGAAAAAATTTTTTTTTTGGACTTAGTCATTTTTCCGGCGTTTATCAGACTTTCAGATAGGGGAAATGTCAGTGAGCATTCCGATTTCAGTTCCAGAGCGATTCGCCCAATGAGACCTTGATATTTCGTCGTTTTCAGCCAATTTTTCTGGATTTTTGAAAATTTCACTTTTTTGTGAAAATATCCACTAAATGAGGGAATAATATGTGTGAGGGTACCCCAGAAGAGTTCCAAATGTGTGTGGGTAGAATATATATCCCACGGGGGTAAAATTGAAAAAAGTTGAAAAAAATTTTTTTTTGGACTTAGTCATTTTTCGGCGTTTATCAGACTTTCAGATAGGGGAAATGTCAGTGAGCATTCCGATTTCAGTTCCAGAGCGATTCGCCCAATGAGTCCTTGATATTTCGTCGTTTTCAGCCAATTTTTCTAGATTTTTGAAAATTTCACTTTTTTGTGAAAATATCCACTAAATGAGGGAATAATATTTGTGAGGGTACCCCAGGAGAGTTCCAAATGTGTGTGGGTAGAATATTTATCCCACGGGGGTAAAATTGAGAAAAGTTGAAAACATTTTTTTTGGACTTAGTCATTTTTCCGGCATTTATCAGACTTTCAGATAGGGTAAATGTCAGTGAGCGTTCCGATTTCAGTTCCAGAGCGATTCGCCCAATGAGTCCTTGATTTTCAGTCGTTTTCAGCCAATTTTATGTATTTTTGAAAATTTCACTTTTTTGTGAAAATATCCACTAAATGAGGGAATAATATGTGTGAGGGTACCCCAGGAGAGTTCCAAATGTGTGTGGGTAGAATATATATCCCACGGGGGTAAAATTGAAAAAAGTTGAAAACATTTTTTTTTGGACTTAGTCATTTTTCCGGCGTTTATCAGACTTTCAGATAGGGGAAATGTCAGTGAGCATTCCGATTTCAGTTCCAGAGCGATTCGCCCAATGAGTCCTTGATATTTAGTCGTTTTCAGCCAATTTTCTGGATTTTTGAAAATTTCACTTTTTTGTGAAAATATCCACTAAATGAGGGAATAATATGTGTGAGGGTACCCCAGGAGAGTTCCAAATGTGTGTGGGTAGAATATATATCCCACGGGGGTAAAATTGAAAAAAGTTGAAAAAATTTTTTTTTGGACTTAGTCATTTTTCGGCGTTTATCAGACTTTCAGATAGGGGAAATGTCAGTGAGCATTCCGATTTCAGTTCCAGAGCGATTCGCCCAATGAGTCCTTGATATTTCGTCGTTTTCAGCCAATTTTTCTAGATTTTTGAAAATTTCACTTTTTTGTGAAAATATCCACTAAATGAGGGAATAATATGTGTGAGGGTACCCCAGGAGAGTTCCAAATGTGTGTGGGTAGAATATATATCCCACGGGAGTAAAATTGAAAAAAGTTTAAAAAATTTTTTTTGGGACTTAGTCATTTTTCCGGCGTTTATCAGACTTTCAGATAGGGGAAATATCAGTGAGCATTCCGATTTCAGTTCCAGAGCGATTCGCCCAATGAGTCCTTAATATTTCGTCGTTTTCAGCCAATTTTTCTGGATTTTTGAAAATTTCACTTTTTTGTCTAAATATCCACTAAATGAGGGAATAATATGTGTGAGGGTACCCCTGGAGAGTTCCAAATGTGTGTGGGTAGAATATTTATCCCACGGGGGTAAAATTGAGAAAAGTTGAAAACATTTTTTTTGGACTTAGTCATTTTTCCGGCATTTATCAGACTTTCAGATAGGGGAAATGTCAGTGAGCATTCCGATTTCAGTTCCAGAGCGATTCGCCCAATGAGTCCTTGATATTTCGTCGTTTTCAGCCAATTTTTCTGGATTTTTGAAAATTTCACTTTTTTGTGAAAATATCCACTAAATGAGGGAATAATATGTGTGAGAGTACCCCAGGAGAGTTCCAAATGTGTGTGGGTAGAATATATATCCCACGGGGGTAAAATTGAAAAAAGTTGAAAACATTTTTTTTTTACTTAGTCATTTTTCCGGCATTTATCAGACTTTCAGATAGGGGAAATGTCAGTGAGCGTTCCGATTTCAGTTCCAGAGCGATTCGCCCAATGATTCCTTGATTTTTAGTCGTTTTCAGCCAATTTTCTGTATTTTTGAAAATTTCACTTTTTTGTGAAAATATCCACTAAATGAGGGAATAATATGTGTGAGGGTACCCCAGGAGAGTTCCAAGTGTGTGGGTAGAATATATATCCCACGGGGGTAAAATTGAAAAAAGTTGAAAAAATTTTTTTTTTGGACTTCGTCATTTTTCCGGCGTTTATCAGACTTTCAGATAGGGGAAATGTCAGTGAGCATTCCGATTTCAGTTCCAGAGCGATTCGCCCAATGAGTCCTTGATATTTCGTCGTTTTCAGACAATTTTTCTGGATTTTTGAAAATTTCACTTTTTTGTGAAAATATCCACTAAATGAGGGAATAATATGTGTGAGGGTATCCCAGAAGAGTTCCAAATGTGTGTGGGTAGAATATATATCCCACGGGGGTAAAATTGAAAAAAGTTGAAAACATTTTTTTTTGGACTTAGTCATTTTTCAAGCGTTTATCAGACTTTCAGATAGGGGAAATGTCAGTGAGCATTCCGATTTCAGTTCCAGAGCGATTCGCCCAATGAGTCCTTAATATTTCGTCGTTTTCAGCCAATTTTTCTGGATTTTTGAAAATTTCACTTTTTTGTCTAAATATCCACTAAATGAGGGAATAATATGTGTGAGGGTACCCCAGGAGAGTTCCAAATGTGTGTGGGTAGAATATTTATCCCACGGGGGTAAAATTGAGAAAAGTTGAAAACATTTTTTTTGGACTTAGTCATTTTTCCGGCATTTATCAGACTTTCAGATAGGGGAAATGTCAGTGAGCGTTCCGATTTCAGTTCCAGAGCGATTCGCCCAATGAGTCCTTGATTTTAAGTCGTTTTCAGCCAATTTTATGTATTTTTGAAAATTTCACTTTTTTGTGAAAATATCCACTAAATGAGGGAATAATATGTGTGAGGGTACCCCAGGAGAGTTCCAAATGTGTGTGGGTAGAATATATATCCCACGGGGGTAAAATTGAAAAAAGTTGAAAAAATTTTTTTTTGACTTAGTCATTTTTCCGGCATTTATCAGACTTTCAGATAGGGGAAATGTCAGTGAGCGTTCCGATTTCAGTTCCAGAGCGATTCGCCCAATGATTCCTTGATTTTTAGTCGTTTTCAGCCAATTTTCTGTATTTTTGAAAATTTCACTTTTTTGTGAAAATATCCACTAAATGAGGGAATAATATGTGTGAGGGTACCCCAGGAGAGTTCCAAATGTGTGTGGGTAGAATATATATCCCACGGGGGTAAAATTGAAAAAAGTTGAAAAAATTTTTTTTTTGGACTTAGTCATTTTTCCGGCGTTTATCAGACTTTCAGATAGGGGAAATGTCAGTGAGCATTCCGATTTCAGTTCCAGAGCGATTCGCCCAATGAGACCTTGATATTTCGTCGTTTTCAGCCAATTTTTCTGGATTTTTGAAAATTTCACTTTTTTGTGAAAATATCCACTAAATGAGGGAATAATATGTGTGAGGGTACCCCAGAAGAGTTCCAAATGTGTGTGGGTAGAATATATATCCCACGGGGGTAAAATTGAAAAAAGTTGAAAAAATTTTTTTTTTGGACTTAGTCATTTTTCGGCGTTTATCAGACTTTCAGATAGGGGAAATGTCAGTGAGCATTCCGATTTCAGTTCCAGAGCGATTCGCCCAATGAGTCCTTGATATTTCGTCGTTTTCAGCCAATTTTTCTAGATTTTTGAAAATTTCACTTTTTTGTGAAAATATCCACTAAATGAGGGAATAATATTTGTGAGGGTACCCCAGGAGAGTTCCAAATGTGTGTGGGTAGAATATTTATCCCACGGGGGTAAAATTGAGAAAAGTTGAAAACATTTTTTTTGGACTTAGTCATTTTTCCGGCATTTATCAGACTTTCAGATAGGGTAAATGTCAGTGAGCGTTCCGATTTCAGTTCCAGAGCGATTCGCCCAATGAGTCCTTGATTTTCAGTCGTTTTCAGCCAATTTTATGTATTTTTGAAAATTTCACTTTTTTGTGAAAATATCCACTAAATGAGGGAATAATATGTGTGAGGGTACCCCAGGAGAGTTCCAAATGTGTGTGGGTAGAATATATATCCCACGGGGGTAAAATTGAAAAAAGTTGAAAACATTTTTTTTTGGACTTAGTCATTTTTCCGGCGTTTATCAGACTTTCAGATAGGGGAAATGTCAGTGAGCATTCCGATTTCAGTTCCAGAGCGATTCGCCCAATGAGTCCTTGATATTTAGTCGTTTTCAGCCAATTTTCTGGATTTTTGAAAATTTCACTTTTTTGTGAAAATATCCACTAAATGAGGGAATAATATGTGTGAGGGTACCCCAGGAGAGTTCCAAATGTGTGTGGGTAGAATATATATCCCACGGGGGTAAAATTGAAAAAAGTTGAAAAAATTTTTTTTTGGACTTAGTCATTTTTCGGCGTTTATCAGACTTTCAGATAGGGGAAATGTCAGTGAGCATTCCGATTTCAGTTCCAGAGCGATTCGCCCAATGAGTCCTTGATATTTCGTCGTTTTCAGCCAATTTTTCTAGATTTTTGAAAATTTCACTTTTTTGTGAAAATATCCACTAAATGAGGGAATAATATGTGTGAGGGTACCCCAGGAGAGTTCCAAATGTGTGTGGGTAGAATATATATCCCACGGGAGTAAAATTGAAAAAAGTTTAAAAAATTTTTTTTGGGACTTAGTCATTTTTCCGGCGTTTATCAGACTTTCAGATAGGGGAAATATCAGTGAGCATTCCGATTTCAGTTCCAGAGCGATTCGCCCAATGAGTCCTTAATATTTCGTCGTTTTCAGCCAATTTTTCTGGATTTTTGAAAATTTCACTTTTTTGTCTAAATATCCACTAAATGAGGGAATAATATGTGTGAGGGTACCCCTGGAGAGTTCCAAATGTGTGTGGGTAGAATATTTATCCCACGGGGGTAAAATTGAGAAAAGTTGAAAACATTTTTTTTGGACTTAGTCATTTTTCCGGCATTTATCAGACTTTCAGATAGGGGAAATGTCAGTGAGCATTCCGATTTCAGTTCCAGAGCGATTCGCCCAATGAGTCCTTGATATTTCGTCGTTTTCAGCCAATTTTTCTGGATTTTTGAAAATTTCACTTTTTTGTGAAAATATCCACTAAATGAGGGAATAATATGTGTGAGAGTACCCCAGGAGAGTTCCAAATGTGTGTGGGTAGAATATATATCCCACGGGGGTAAAATTGAAAAAAGTTGAAAACATTTTTTTTTTACTTAGTCATTTTTCCGGCATTTATCAGACTTTCAGATAGGGGAAATGTCAGTGAGCGTTCCGATTTCAGTTCCAGAGCGATTCGCCCAATGATTCCTTGATTTTTAGTCGTTTTCAGCCAATTTTCTGTATTTTTGAAAATTTCACTTTTTTGTGAAAATATCCACTAAATGAGGGAATAATATGTGTGAGGGTACCCCAGGAGAGTTCCAAGTGTGTGGGTAGAATATATATCCCACGGGGGTAAAATTGAAAAAAGTTGAAAAAATTTTTTTTTTGGACTTCGTCATTTTTCCGGCGTTTATCAGACTTTCAGATAGGGGAAATGTCAGTGAGCATTCCGATTTCAGTTCCAGAGCGATTCGCCCAATGAGTCCTTGATATTTCGTCGTTTTCAGCCAATTTTCTGGATTTTTGAAAATTTCACTTTTTTGTGAAAATATCCACTAAATGAGGGAATAATATGTGTGAGGGTACCCCAGGAGAGTTCCAAATGTGTGTGGGTAGAATATATATCCCACGGGGGTAAAATTGAAAAAAGTTGAAAAAATTTTTTTTTGGACTTAGTCATTTTTCGGCGTTTATCAGACTTTCAGATAGGGGAAATGTCAGTGAGCATTCCGATTTCAGTTCCAGAGCGATTCGCCCAATGAGTCCTTGATATTTCGTCGTTTTCAGCCAATTTTTCTAGATTTTTGAAAATTTCACTTTTTTGTGAAAATATCCACTAAATGAGGGAATAATATGTGTGAGGGTACCCCAGGAGAGTTCCAAATGTGTGTGGGTAGAATATATATCCCACGGGAGTAAAATTGAAAAAAGTTTAAAAAATTTTTTTTGGGACTTAGTCATTTTTCCGGCGTTTATCAGACTTTCAGATAGGGGAAATATCAGTGAGCATTCCGATTTCAGTTCCAGAGCGATTCGCCCAATGAGTCCTTAATATTTCGTCGTTTTCAGCCAATTTTTCTGGATTTTTGAAAATTTCACTTTTTTGTCTAAATATCCACTAAATGAGGGAATAATATGTGTGAGGGTACCCCTGGAGAGTTCCAAATGTGTGTGGGTAGAATATTTATCCCACGGGGGTAAAATTGAGAAAAGTTGAAAACATTTTTTTTGGACTTAGTCATTTTTCCGGCATTTATCAGACTTTCAGATAGGGGAAATGTCAGTGAGCATTCCGATTTCAGTTCCAGAGCGATTCGCCCAATGAGTCCTTGATATTTCGTCGTTTTCAGCCAATTTTTCTGGATTTTTGAAAATTTCACTTTTTTGTGAAAATATCCACTAAATGAGGGAATAATATGTGTGAGAGTACCCCAGGAGAGTTCCAAATGTGTGTGGGTAGAATATATATCCCACGGGGGTAAAATTGAAAAAAGTTGAAAACATTTTTTTTTTACTTAGTCATTTTTCCGGCATTTATCAGACTTTCAGATAGGGGAAATGTCAGTGAGCGTTCCGATTTCAGTTCCAGAGCGATTCGCCCAATGATTCCTTGATTTTTAGTCGTTTTCAGCCAATTTTCTGTATTTTTGAAAATTTCACTTTTTTGTGAAAATATCCACTAAATGAGGGAATAATATGTGTGAGGGTACCCCAGGAGAGTTCCAAGTGTGTGGGTAGAATATATATCCCACGGGGGTAAAATTGAAAAAAGTTGAAAAAATTTTTTTTTTGGACTTCGTCATTTTTCCGGCGTTTATCAGACTTTCAGATAGGGGAAATGTCAGTGAGCATTCCGATTTCAGTTCCAGAGCGATTCGCCCAATGAGTCCTTGATATTTCGTCGTTTTCAGCCAATTTTCTGGATTTTTGAAAATTTCACTTTTTTGTGAAAATATCCACTAAATGAGGGAATAATATGTGTGAGGGTACCCCAGGAGAGTTCCAAATGTGTGTGGGTAGAATATATATCCCACGGGGGTAAAATTGAAAAAAGTTGAAAAAATTTTTTTTTGGACTTAGTCATTTTTCGGCGTTTATCAGACTTTCAGATAGGGGAAATGTCAGTGAGCATTCCGATTTCAGTTCCAGAGCGATTCGCCCAATGAGTCCTTGATATTTCGTCGTTTTCAGCCAATTTTTCTAGATTTTTGAAAATTTCACTTTTTTGTGAAAATATCCACTAAATGAGGGAATAATATGTGTGAGGGTACCCCAGGAGAGTTCCAAATGTGTGTGGGTAGAATATATATCCCACGGGAGTAAAATTGAAAAAAGTTTAAAAAATTTTTTTTGGGACTTAGTCATTTTTCCGGCGTTTATCAGACTTTCAGATAGGGGAAATATCAGTGAGCATTCCGATTTCAGTTCCAGAGCGATTCGCCCAATGAGTCCTTAATATTTCGTCGTTTTCAGCCAATTTTTCTGGATTTTTGAAAATTTCACTTTTTTGTCTAAATATCCACTAAATGAGGGAATAATATGTGTGAGGGTACCCCTGGAGAGTTCCAAATGTGTGTGGGTAGAATATTTATCCCACGGGGGTAAAATTGAGAAAAGTTGAAAACATTTTTTTTGGACTTAGTCATTTTTCCGGCATTTATCAGACTTTCAGATAGGGGAAATGTCAGTGAGCATTCCGATTTCAGTTCCAGAGCGATTCGCCCAATGAGTCCTTGATATTTCGTCGTTTTCAGCCAATTTTTCTGGATTTTTGAAAATTTCACTTTTTTGTGAAAATATCCACTAAATGAGGGAATAATATGTGTGAGAGTACCCCAGGAGAGTTCCAAATGTGTGTGGGTAGAATATATATCCCACGGGGGTAAAATTGAAAAAAGTTGAAAACATTTTTTTTTTACTTAGTCATTTTTCCGGCATTTATCAGACTTTCAGATAGGGGAAATGTCAGTGAGCGTTCCGATTTCAGTTCCAGAGCGATTCGCCCAATGATTCCTTGATTTTTAGTCGTTTTCAGCCAATTTTCTGTATTTTTGAAAATTTCACTTTTTTGTGAAAATATCCACTAAATGAGGGAATAATATGTGTGAGGGTACCCCTGGAGAGTTCCAAATGTGTGTGGGTAGAATATTTATCCCACGGGGGTAAAATTGAGAAAAGTTGAAAACATTTTTTTTGGACTTAGTCATTTTTCCGGCATTTATCAGACTTTCAGATAGGGGAAATGTCAGTGAGCATTCCGATTTCAGTTCCAGAGCGATTCGCCCAATGAGTCCTTGATATTTCGTCGTTTTCAGCCAATTTTTCTGGATTTTTGAAAATTTCACTTTTTTGTGAAAATATCCACTAAATGAGGGAATAATATGTGTGAGAGTACCCCAGGAGAGTTCCAAATGTGTGTGGGTAGAATATATATCCCACGGGGGTAAAATTGAAAAAAGTTGAAAACATTTTTTTTTTACTTAGTCATTTTTCCGGCATTTATCAGACTTTCAGATAGGGGAAATGTCAGTGAGCGTTCCGATTTCAGTTCCAGAGCGATTCGCCCAATGATTCCTTGATTTTTAGTCGTTTTCAGCCAATTTTCTGTATTTTTGAAAATTTCACTTTTTTGTGAAAATATCCACTAAATGAGGGAATAATATGTGTGAGGGTACCCCAGGAGAGTTCCAAGTGTGTGGGTAGAATATATATCCCACGGGGGTAAAATTGAAAAAAGTTGAAAAAATTTTTTTTTTGGACTTCGTCATTTTTCCGGCGTTTATCAGACTTTCAGATAGGGGAAATGTCAGTGAGCATTCCGATTTCAGTTCCAGAGCGATTCGCCCAATGAGTCCTTGATATTTCGTCGTTTTCAGACAATTTTTCTGGATTTTTGAAAATTTCACTTTTTTGTGAAAATATCCACTAAATGAGGGAATAATATGTGTGAGGGTATCCCAGAAGAGTTCCAAATGTGTGTGGGTAGAATATATATCCCACGGGGGTAAAATTGAAAAAAGTTGAAAACATTTTTTTTTGGACTTAGTCATTTTTCAAGCGTTTATCAGACTTTCAGATAGGGGAAATGTCAGTGAGCATTCCGATTTCAGTTCCAGAGCGATTCGCCCAATGAGTCCTTAATATTTCGTCGTTTTCAGCCAATTTTTCTGGATTTTTGAAAATTTCACTTTTTTGTCTAAATATCCACTAAATGAGGGAATAATATGTGTGAGGGTACCCCAGGAGAGTTCCAAATGTGTGTGGGTAGAATATTTATCCCACGGGGGTAAAATTGAGAAAAGTTGAAAACATTTTTTTTGGACTTAGTCATTTTTCCGGCATTTATCAGACTTTCAGATAGGGGAAATGTCAGTGAGCGTTCCGATTTCAGTTCCAGAGCGATTCGCCCAATGAGTCCTTGATTTTAAGTCGTTTTCAGCCAATTTTATGTATTTTTGAAAATTTCACTTTTTTGTGAAAATATCCACTAAATGAGGGAATAATATGTGTGAGGGTACCCCAGGAGAGTTCCAAATGTGTGTGGGTAGAATATATATCCCACGGGGGTAAAATTGAAAAAAGTTGAAAAAATTTTTTTTTGACTTAGTCATTTTTCCGGCATTTATCAGACTTTCAGATAGGGGAAATGTCAGTGAGCGTTCCGATTTCAGTTCCAGAGCGATTCGCCCAATGATTCCTTGATTTTTAGTCGTTTTCAGCCAATTTTCTGTATTTTTGAAAATTTCACTTTTTTGTGAAAATATCCACTAAATGAGGGAATAATATGTGTGAGGGTACCCCAGGAGAGTTCCAAATGTGTGTGGGTAGAATATATATCCCACGGGGGTAAAATTGAAAAAAGTTGAAAAAATTTTTTTTTTGGACTTAGTCATTTTTCCGGCGTTTATCAGACTTTCAGATAGGGGAAATGTCAGTGAGCATTCCGATTTCAGTTCCAGAGCGATTCGCCCAATGAGACCTTGATATTTCGTCGTTTTCAGCCAATTTTTCTGGATTTTTGAAAATTTCACTTTTTTGTGAAAATATCCACTAAATGAGGGAATAATATGTGTGAGGGTACCCCAGAAGAGTTCCAAATGTGTGTGGGTAGAATATATATCCCACGGGGGTAAAATTGAAAAAAGTTGAAAAAAATTTTTTTTTGGACTTAGTCATTTTTCGGCGTTTATCAGACTTTCAGATAGGGGAAATGTCAGTGAGCATTCCGATTTCAGTTCCAGAGCGATTCGCCCAATGAGTCCTTGATATTTCGTCGTTTTCAGCCAATTTTTCTAGATTTTTGAAAATTTCACTTTTTTGTGAAAATATCCACTAAATGAGGGAATAATATTTGTGAGGGTACCCCAGGAGAGTTCCAAATGTGTGTGGGTAGAATATTTATCCCACGGGGGTAAAATTGAGAAAAGTTGAAAACATTTTTTTTGGACTTAGTCATTTTTCCGGCATTTATCAGACTTTCAGATAGGGTAAATGTCAGTGAGCGTTCCGATTTCAGTTCCAGAGCGATTCGCCCAATGAGTCCTTGATTTTCAGTCGTTTTCAGCCAATTTTATGTATTTTTGAAAATTTCACTTTTTTGTGAAAATATCCACTAAATGAGGGAATAATATGTGTGAGGGTACCCCAGGAGAGTTCCAAATGTGTGTGGGTAGAATATATATCCCACGGGGGTAAAATTGAAAAAAGTTGAAAACATTTTTTTTTGGACTTAGTCATTTTTCCGGCGTTTATCAGACTTTCAGATAGGGGAAATGTCAGTGAGCATTCCGATTTCAGTTCCAGAGCGATTCGCCCAATGAGTCCTTGATATTTAGTCGTTTTCAGCCAATTTTCTGGATTTTTGAAAATTTCACTTTTTTGTGAAAATATCCACTAAATGAGGGAATAATATGTGTGAGGGTACCCCAGGAGAGTTCCAAATGTGTGTGGGTAGAATATATATCCCACGGGGGTAAAATTGAAAAAAGTTGAAAAAATTTTTTTTTGGACTTAGTCATTTTTCGGCGTTTATCAGACTTTCAGATAGGGGAAATGTCAGTGAGCATTCCGATTTCAGTTCCAGAGCGATTCGCCCAATGAGTCCTTGATATTTCGTCGTTTTCAGCCAATTTTTCTAGATTTTTGAAAATTTCACTTTTTTGTGAAAATATCCACTAAATGAGGGAATAATATGTGTGAGGGTACCCCAGGAGAGTTCCAAATGTGTGTGGGTAGAATATATATCCCACGGGAGTAAAATTGAAAAAAGTTTAAAAAATTTTTTTTGGGACTTAGTCATTTTTCCGGCGTTTATCAGACTTTCAGATAGGGGAAATATCAGTGAGCATTCCGATTTCAGTTCCAGAGCGATTCGCCCAATGAGTCCTTAATATTTCGTCGTTTTCAGCCAATTTTTCTGGATTTTTGAAAATTTCACTTTTTTGTCTAAATATCCACTAAATGAGGGAATAATATGTGTGAGGGTACCCCTGGAGAGTTCCAAATGTGTGTGGGTAGAATATTTATCCCACGGGGGTAAAATTGAGAAAAGTTGAAAACATTTTTTTTGGACTTAGTCATTTTTCCGGCATTTATCAGACTTTCAGATAGGGGAAATGTCAGTGAGCATTCCGATTTCAGTTCCAGAGCGATTCGCCCAATGAGTCCTTGATATTTCGTCGTTTTCAGCCAATTTTTCTGGATTTTTGAAAATTTCACTTTTTTGTGAAAATATCCACTAAATGAGGGAATAATATGTGTGAGAGTACCCCAGGAGAGTTCCAAATGTGTGTGGGTAGAATATATATCCCACGGGGGTAAAATTGAAAAAAGTTGAAAACATTTTTTTTTTACTTAGTCATTTTTCCGGCATTTATCAGACTTTCAGATAGGGGAAATGTCAGTGAGCGTTCCGATTTCAGTTCCAGAGCGATTCGCCCAATGATTCCTTGATTTTTAGTCGTTTTCAGCCAATTTTCTGTATTTTTGAAAATTTCACTTTTTTGTGAAAATATCCACTAAATGAGGGAATAATATGTGTGAGGGTACCCCAGGAGAGTTCCAAGTGTGTGGGTAGAATATATATCCCACGGGGGTAAAATTGAAAAAAGTTGAAAAAATTTTTTTTTTGGACTTCGTCATTTTTCCGGCGTTTATCAGACTTTCAGATAGGGGAAATGTCAGTGAGCATTCCGATTTCAGTTCCAGAGCGATTCGCCCAATGAGTCCTTGATATTTCGTCGTTTTCAGCCAATTTTCTGGATTTTTGAAAATTTCACTTTTTTGTGAAAATATCCACTAAATGAGGGAATAATATGTGTGAGGGTACCCCAGGAGAGTTCCAAATGTGTGTGGGTAGAATATATATCCCACGGGGGTAAAATTGAAAAAAGTTGAAAAAATTTTTTTTTGGACTTAGTCATTTTTCGGCGTTTATCAGACTTTCAGATAGGGGAAATGTCAGTGAGCATTCCGATTTCAGTTCCAGAGCGATTCGCCCAATGAGTCCTTGATATTTCGTCGTTTTCAGCCAATTTTTCTAGATTTTTGAAAATTTCACTTTTTTGTGAAAATATCCACTAAATGAGGGAATAATATGTGTGAGGGTACCCCAGGAGAGTTCCAAATGTGTGTGGGTAGAATATATATCCCACGGGAGTAAAATTGAAAAAAGTTTAAAAAATTTTTTTTGGGACTTAGTCATTTTTCCGGCGTTTATCAGACTTTCAGATAGGGGAAATATCAGTGAGCATTCCGATTTCAGTTCCAGAGCGATTCGCCCAATGAGTCCTTAATATTTCGTCGTTTTCAGCCAATTTTTCTGGATTTTTGAAAATTTCACTTTTTTGTCTAAATATCCACTAAATGAGGGAATAATATGTGTGAGGGTACCCCTGGAGAGTTCCAAATGTGTGTGGGTAGAATATTTATCCCACGGGGGTAAAATTGAGAAAAGTTGAAAACATTTTTTTTGGACTTAGTCATTTTTCCGGCATTTATCAGACTTTCAGATAGGGGAAATGTCAGTGAGCATTCCGATTTCAGTTCCAGAGCGATTCGCCCAATGAGTCCTTGATATTTCGTCGTTTTCAGCCAATTTTTCTGGATTTTTGAAAATTTCACTTTTTTGTGAAAATATCCACTAAATGAGGGAATAATATGTGTGAGAGTACCCCAGGAGAGTTCCAAATGTGTGTGGGTAGAATATATATCCCACGGGGGTAAAATTGAAAAAAGTTGAAAACATTTTTTTTTTACTTAGTCATTTTTCCGGCATTTATCAGACTTTCAGATAGGGGAAATGTCAGTGAGCGTTCCGATTTCAGTTCCAGAGCGATTCGCCCAATGATTCCTTGATTTTTAGTCGTTTTCAGCCAATTTTCTGTATTTTTGAAAATTTCACTTTTTTGTGAAAATATCCACTAAATGAGGGAATAATATGTGTGAGGGTACCCCAGGAGAGTTCCAAGTGTGTGGGTAGAATATATATCCCACGGGGGTAAAATTGAAAAAAGTTGAAAAAATTTTTTTTTTGGACTTCGTCATTTTTCCGGCGTTTATCAGACTTTCAGATAGGGGAAATGTCAGTGAGCATTCCGATTTCAGTTCCAGAGCGATTCGCCCAATGAGTCCTTGATATTTCGTCGTTTTCAGCCAATTTTCTGGATTTTTGAAAATTTCACTTTTTTGTGAAAATATCCACTAAATGAGGGAATAATATGTGTGAGGGTACCCCAGGAGAGTTCCAAATGTGTGTGGGTAGAATATATATCCCACGGGGGTAAAATTGAAAAAAGTTGAAAAAATTTTTTTTTGGACTTAGTCATTTTTCGGCGTTTATCAGACTTTCAGATAGGGGAAATGTCAGTGAGCATTCCGATTTCAGTTCCAGAGCGATTCGCCCAATGAGTCCTTGATATTTCGTCGTTTTCAGCCAATTTTTCTAGATTTTTGAAAATTTCACTTTTTTGTGAAAATATCCACTAAATGAGGGAATAATATGTGTGAGGGTACCCCAGGAGAGTTCCAAATGTGTGTGGGTAGAATATATATCCCACGGGAGTAAAATTGAAAAAAGTTTAAAAAATTTTTTTTGGGACTTAGTCATTTTTCCGGCGTTTATCAGACTTTCAGATAGGGGAAATATCAGTGAGCATTCCGATTTCAGTTCCAGAGCGATTCGCCCAATGAGTCCTTAATATTTCGTCGTTTTCAGCCAATTTTTCTGGATTTTTGAAAATTTCACTTTTTTGTCTAAATATCCACTAAATGAGGGAATAATATGTGTGAGGGTACCCCTGGAGAGTTCCAAATGTGTGTGGGTAGAATATTTATCCCACGGGGGTAAAATTGAGAAAAGTTGAAAACATTTTTTTTGGACTTAGTCATTTTTCCGGCATTTATCAGACTTTCAGATAGGGGAAATGTCAGTGAGCATTCCGATTTCAGTTCCAGAGCGATTCGCCCAATGAGTCCTTGATATTTCGTCGTTTTCAGCCAATTTTTCTGGATTTTTGAAAATTTCACTTTTTTGTGAAAATATCCACTAAATGAGGGAATAATATGTGTGAGAGTACCCCAGGAGAGTTCCAAATGTGTGTGGGTAGAATATATATCCCACGGGGGTAAAATTGAAAAAAGTTGAAAACATTTTTTTTTTACTTAGTCATTTTTCCGGCATTTATCAGACTTTCAGATAGGGGAAATGTCAGTGAGCGTTCCGATTTCAGTTCCAGAGCGATTCGCCCAATGATTCCTTGATTTTTAGTCGTTTTCAGCCAATTTTCTGTATTTTTGAAAATTTCACTTTTTTGTGAAAATATCCACTAAATGAGGGAATAATATGTGTGAGGGTACCCCAGGAGAGTTCCAAGTGTGTGGGTAGAATATATATCCCACGGGGGTAAAATTGAAAAAAGTTGAAAAAATTTTTTTTTTGGACTTCGTCATTTTTCCGGCGTTTATCAGACTTTCAGATAGGGGAAATGTCAGTGAGCATTCCGATTTCAGTTCCAGAGCGATTCGCCCAATGAGTCCTTGATATTTCGTCGTTTTCAGCCAATTTTTCTGGATTTTTGAAAATTTCACTTTTTTGTGAAAATATCCACTAAATGAGGGAATAATATGTGTGAGGGTATCCCAGAAGAGTTCCAAATGTGTGTGGGTAGAATATATATCCCACGGGGGTAAAATTGAAAAAAGTTGAAAACATTTTTTTTTGGACTTAGTCATTTTTCAAGCGTTTATCAGACTTTCAGATAGGGGAAATGTCAGTGAGCATTCCGATTTCAGTTCCAGAGCGATTCGCCCAATGAGTCCTTAATATTTCGTCGTTTTCAGCCAATTTTTCTGGATTTTTGAAAATTTCACTTTTTTGTCTAAATATCCACTAAATGAGGGAATAATATGTGTGAGGGTACCCCAGGAGAGTTCCAAATGTGTGTGGGTAGAATATTTATCCCACGGGGGTAAAATTGAGAAAAGTTGAAAACATTTTTTTTGGACTTAGTCATTTTTCCGGCATTTATCAGACTTTCAGATAGGGGAAATGTCAGTGAGCGTTCCGATTTCAGTTCCAGAGCGATTCGCCCAATGAGTCCTTGATTTTAAGTCGTTTTCAGCCAATTTTATGTATTTTTGAAAATTTCACTTTTTTGTGAAAATATCCACTAAATGAGGGAATAATATGTGTGAGGGTACCCCAGGAGAATTCCAAATGTGTGTGGGTAGAATATACATCCCACGGGAGTAAAATTGAAAAAAGTTTAAAAAATTTTTTTTGGGACTTAGTCATTTTTCCGGCGTTTATCAGACTTTCAGATAGGGGAAATGTCAGTGAGCATTCCGATTTCAGTTCCAGAGCGATTCGCCCAATGAGTCCTTAATATTTCGTCGTTTTCAGCCAATTTTTCTGGATTTTTGAAAATTTCACTTTTTTGTGAAAATATCCACTAAATGAGGGAATAATATGTGTGAGGGTACCCCAGGAGAGTTCCAAATGTGTGTGGGTAGAATATATATCCCACGGGGGTAAAATTGAAAAAAGTTGAAAACATTTTTTTTTGGACTTAGTCTTTTTTCCGGCATTTATCAGACTTTCAGATAGGGGAAATGTCAGTGAGCATTCCGATTTCAGTTCCAGAGCGATTCGCCCAATGAGTCCTTAATATTTCGTCGTTTTCAGCCAATTTTTCTGGATTTTTGAAAATTTCACTTTTTTGTGAAAATATCCACTAAATGAGGGAATAATATGTGTGAGGGTACCCCAGGAGAGTTCCAAATGTGTGTGGGTAGAATATATATCCCACGGGGGTAAAATTGAAAAAAGTTGAAAACATTTTTTTTTGGACTTAGTCATTTTTCCGGCGTTTATCAGACTTTCAGATAGGGGAAATGTCAGTGAACATTCCGATTTCAGTTCCAGAGCGATTCGCCCAATGAGTCCTTGATATTTCGTCGTTTTCAGCCAATTTTCTGGATTTTTGAAAATTTCACTTTTTTGTGAAAATATCCACTAAATGAGGGAATAATATGTGTGAGGGTACCCCAGGAGAGTTCCAAATGTGTGTGGGTAGAATATATATCCCACGGGGGTAAAATTGAAAAAAGTTGAAAAAATTTTTTTTTGGACTTAGTCATTTTTCCGGCGTTTATCAGACTTTCAGATAGGGGAAATGTCAGTGAGCATTCCGATTTCAGTTCCAGAGCGATTCGCCCAATGAGTCCATGATATTTCGTCGTTTTCAGCCAATTTTTCTAGATTTTTGAAAATTTCACTTTTTTGTGAAAATATCCACTAAATGAGGGAATAATATGTGTGAGGGTACCCCAGGAGAGTTCCAAATGTGTGTGGGTAGAATATATATCCCAGGGAGGTAAAATTGAAAAAAGTTGAAAAATTTTTTTTTTTGGACTTAGTGATTTTTCCGGCGTTTATCAGACTTTCAGATAGGGGAAATGTCAGTGAGCGTTCCGATTTCAGTTCCAGAGCGATTCGCCCAATGAGTCCTTGATTTTTAGACGTTTTCAGCCAATTTTCTGTATTTTTGAAAATTTCACTTTTTTGTGAAAATATCCACTAAATGAGGGAATAATATGTGTGAGGGTACCCCAGGAGAGTTCCAAATGTGTGTGGGTAGAATATATATCCCACGGGGGTAAAATTGAAAAAAGTTGAAAAAATTTTTTTTTTGGACTTAGTCATTTTTCCGGCGTTTATCAGACTTTCAGATAGGGGAAATGTCAGTGAGCATCCCGATTTCAGTTCCAGAGCGATTCGCCCAATGAGTCCTTAATATTTCGTCGTTTTCAGCCAATTTTTCTGGATTTTTGAAAATTTCACTTTTTTGTCTAAATATCCACTAAATGAGGGAATAATATGTGTGAGGGTACCCCTGGAGAGTTCCAAATGTGTGTGGGTAGAATATTTATCCCACGGGGGTAAAATTGAGAAAAGTTGAAAACATTTTTTTTGGACTTAGTCATTTTTCCGGCATTTATCAGACTTTCAGATAGGGGAAATGTCAGTGAGCGTTCCGATTTCAGTTCCAGAGCGATTCGCCCAATGAGTCCTTGATTTTTAGACGTTTTCAGCCAATTTTCTGTATTTTTGAAAATTTCACTTTTTTGTGAAAATATCCACTAAATGAGGGAATAATATGTGTGAGGGTACCCCAGGAGAGTTCCAAATGTGTGTGGGTAGAATATATATCCCACGGGGGTAAAATTGAAAAAAGTTGAAAAAATTTTTTTTTTGGACTTAGTCATTTTTCCGGCGTTTATCAGACTTTCAGATAGGGGAAATGTCAGTGAGCATTCCGATTTCAGTTCCAGAGCGATTCGCCCAATGAGTCCTTGATATTTCGTCGTTTTCAGCCAATTTTTCTGGATTTTTGAAAATTTCACTTTTTTGTGAAAATATCCACTAAATGAGGGAATAATATGTGTGAGGGTACCCCAGGAGAGTTCCAAATGTGTGTGGGTAGAATATATATCCCACGGGGGTAAAATTGAAAAAAGTTGAAAACATTTTTTTTTGACTTAGTCATTTTTCCGGCATTTATCAGACTTTCAGATAGGGGAAATGTCAGTGAGCGTTCCGATTTCAGTTCCAGAGCGATTCGCCCAATGAGTCCTTGATTTTTAGTCGTTTTCAGCCAATTTTATGTATTTTTGAAAATTTCACTTTTTTGTGAAAATATCCACTAAATGAGGGAATAATATGTGTGAGGGTACCCCAGGAGAGTTCCAAATGTGTGTGGGTAGAATATATATCCCACGGGGGTAAAATTGAAAAAAGTTGAAAACATTTTTTTTTGGACTTAGTCATTTTTCCGGCGTTTATCAGACTTTCAGATAGGGGAAATGTCAGTGAGCATTCCGATTTCAGTTCCAGAGCGATTCGCCCAATGAGTCCTTGATATTTCGTCGTTTTCAGCCAATTTTCTGGATTTTTGAAAATTTCACTTTTTTGTGAAAATATCCACTAAATGAGGGAATAATATGTGTGAGGGTACCCCAGGAGAGTTCCAAATGTGTGTGGGTAGAATATATATCCCACGGGGGTAAAATTGAAAAAAGTTGAAAACATTTTTTTTTGACTTAGTCATTTTTCCGGCATTTATCAGACTTTCAGATAGGGGAAATGTCAGTGAGCGTTCCGATTTCAGTTCCAGAGCGATTCGCCCAATGAGTCCTTGATTTTTAGTCGTTTTCAGCCAATTTTATGTATTTTTGAAAATTTCACTTTTTTGTGAAAATATCCACTAAATGAGGGAATAATATGTGTGAGGGTACCCCAGGAGAGTTCCAAATGTGTGTGGGTAGAATATATATCCCACGGGGGTAAAATTGAAAAAAGTTGAAAACATTTTTTTTTGGACTTAGTCATTTTTCCGGCGTTTATCAGACTTTCAGATAGGGGAAATGTCAGTGAGCATTCCGATTTCAGTTCCAGAGCGATTCGCCCAATGAGTCCTTGATATTTCGTCGTTTTCAGCCAATTTTCTGGATTTTTGAAAATTTCACTTTTTTGTGAAAATATCCACTAAATGAGGGAATAATATGTGTGAGGGTACCCCAGGAGAGTTCCAAATGTGTGTGGGTAGAATATATATCCCACGGGGGTAAAATTGAAAAAAGTTGAAAACATTTTTTTTTGGACTTAGTCATTTTTCCGGCGTTTATCAGACTTTCAGATAGGGGAAATGTCAGTGAGCATTCCGATTTCAGTTCCAGAGCGATTCGCCCAATGAGTCCTTGATATTTCGTCGTTTTCAGCCAATTTTCTGGATTTTTGAAAATTTCACTTTTTTGTGAAAATATCCACTAAATGAGGGAATAATATGTGTGAGGGTACCCCAGGAGAGTTCCAAATGTGTGTGGGTAGAATATATATCCCACGGGGGTAAAATTGAAAAAAGTTGAAAAAAATTTTTTTTTGGACTTAGTCATTTTTCGGCGTTTATCAGACTTTCAGATAGGGGAAATGTCAGTGAGCATTCCGATTTCAGTTCCAGAGCGATTCGCCCAATGAGTCCTTAATATTTCGTCGTTTTCAGCCAATTTTTCTGGATTTTTGAAAATTTCACTTTTTTGTCTAAATATCCACTAAATGAGGGAATAATATGTGTGAGGGTACCCCAGGAGAGTTCCAAATGTGTGTGGGTAGAATATATATCCCAGGGGGGTAAAATTGAAAAAAGTTGAAAAAATTTTTTTTTTGGACTTAGTGATTTTTCCGGCGTTTATCAGACTTTCAGATAGGGGAAATGTCAGTGAGCATTCCGATTTCAGTTCCAGAGCGATTCGCCCAATGAGTCCTTAATATTTCGTCGTTTTCAGCCAATTTTTCTGGATTTTTGAAAATTTCACTTTTTTGTGAAAATATCCACTAAATGAGGGAATAATATGTGTGAGGGTACCCCAGGAGAGTTCCAAATGTGTGTGGGTAGAATATATATCCCACGGGAGTAAAATTGAAAAAAGTTAAAAAAAATTATTTTGGGACTTAGTCATTTTTCCGGCGTTTATCAGACTTTCAGATAGGGGAAATGTCAGTGAGCATTCCGATTTCAGTTCCAGAGCGATTCGCCCAATGAGTCCTTAATATTTCGTCGTTTTCAGCCAATTTTCTGTATTTTTGAAAATTTCACTTTTTTGTGAAAATATCCACTAAATGAGGGAATAACATGTGTGAGGGAACCTCAGGAGAGTTCCAAATGTGTGTGGGTAGAATATATATCCCACGGGGGTAAAATTGAAAAAAGTTGAAAAAATTTTTTTTTTGGACTTAGTCATTTTTCCGGCGTTTATCAGACTTTCAGATAGGGGAAATGTCAGTGAGCATTCCGATTTCAGTTCCAGAGCGATTCGCCCAATGAGTCCTTGATATTTCGTCATTTTCAGCCAATTTTTCTGGATTTTTGAAAATTTCACTTTTTTGTGAAAATATCCACTAAATGAGGGAATAATATGTGTGAGGGTACCCCAGGAGAGTTCCAAATGTGTGTGGGTAGAATATATATCCCACGGGGGTAAAATTGAAAAAAGTTGAAAACATTTTTTTTTGGACTTAGTCATTTTTCCGGCGTTTATCAGACTTTCAGATAGGGGAAATGTCAGTGAGCATTCCGATTTCAGTTCCAGAGCGATTCGCCCAATGAGTCCTTAATATTTCGTCGTTTTCAGCCAATTTTTCTGGATTTTTGAAAATTTCACTTTTTTGTCTAAATATCCACTAAATGAGGGAATAATATGTGTGAGGGTACCCCAGGAGAGTTCCAAATGTGTGTGGGTAGAATATATATCCCAGGGGGGTAAAATTGAAAAAAGTTGAAAAAATTTTTTTTTTGGACTTAGTGATTTTTCCGGCGTTTATCAGACTTTCAGATAGGGGAAATGTCAGTGAGCATTCCGATTTCAGTTCCAGAGCGATTCGCCCAATGAGTCCTTAATATTTCGTCGTTTTCAGCCAATTTTTCTGGATTTTTGAAAATTTCACTTTTTTGTGAAAATATCCACTAAATGAGGGAATAATATGTGTGAGGGTACCCCAGGAGAGTTCCAAATGTGTGTGGGTAGAATATATATCCCACGGGAGTAAAATTGAAAAAAGTTAAAAAAATTTATTTTGGGACTTAGTCATTTTTCCGGCGTTTATCAGACTTTCAGATAGGGGAAATGTCAGTGAGCATTCCGATTTCAGTTCCAGAGCGATTCGCCCAATGAGTCCTTAATATTTCGTCGTTTTCAGCCAATTTTCTGTATTTTTGAAAATTTCACTTTTTTGTGAAAATATCCACTAAATGAGGGAATAATATGTGTGAGGGTACCTCAGGAGAGTTCCAAATGTGTGTGGGTAGAATATATATCCCACGGGGGTAAAATTGAAAAAAGTTGAAAAAATTTTTTTTTTGGACTTAGTCATTTTTCCGGCGTTTATCAGACTTTCAGATAGGGGAAATGTCAGTGAGCATTCCGATTTCAGTTCCAGAGCGATTCGCCCAATGAGTCCTTGATATTTCGTCGTTTTCAGCCAATTTTTCTGGATTTTTGAAAATTTCACTTTTTTGTGAAAATATCCACTAAATGAGGGAATAATATGTGTGAGGGTACCCCAGGAGAGTTCCAAATGTGTGTGGGTAGAATATATATCCCACGGGGGTAAAATTGAAAAAAGTTGAAAACATTTTTTTTTGGACTTAGTCATTTTTCCGGCGTTTATCAGACTTTCAGATAGGGGAAATGTCAGTGAGCATTCCGATTTCAGTTCCAGAGCGATTCGCCCAATGAGTCCTTGATATTTCGTCGTTTTCAGCCAATTTTTCTGGATTTTTGAAAATTTCACTTTTTTGTGAAAATATCCACTAAATGAGGGAATAATATGTGTGAGGGTACCCCAGGAGAGTTCCAAATGTGTGTGGGTAGAATATATATCCCACGGGGGTAAAATTGAAAAAAGTTGAAAAAAATTTTTTTTGGACTTAGTCATTTTTCGGCGTTTATCAGACTTTCAGATAGGGGAAATGTCAGTGAGCATTCCGATTCAGTTCCAGAGCGATTCGCCCAATGAGTCCTTGATTTTTAGTCGTTTTCAGCCAATTTTCTGGATTTTTGAAAATTTCACTTTTTTGTGAAAATATCCACTAAATGAGGGAATAATATGTGTGAGGGTACCCCAGGAGAGTTCCAAATGTGTGTGGGTAGAATATATATCCCAGGGGGGTAAAATTGAAAAAAGTTGAAAAAATTTTTTTTTTGGACTTAGTGATTTTTCCGGCGTTTATCAGACTTTCAGATAGGGGAAATGTCAGTGAGCATTCCGATTTCAGTTCCAGAGCGATTCGCCCAATGAGTCCTTAATATTTCGTCGTTTTCAGCCAATTTTTCTGGATTTTTGAAAATTTCACTTTTTTGTGAAAATATCCACTAAATGAGGGAATAATATGTGTGAGGGTACCCCAGGAGAGTTCCAAATGTGTGTGGGTAGAATATATATCCCACGGGAGTAAAATTGAAAAAAGTTAAAAAAATTTATTTTGGGACTTAGTCATTTTTCCGGCGTTTATCAGACTTTCAGATAGGGGAAATGTCAGTGAGCATTCCGATTTCAGTTCCAGAGCGATTCGCCCAATGAGTCCTTAATATTTCGTCGTTTTCAGCCAATTTTCTGTATTTTTGAAAATTTCACTTTTTTGTGAAAATATCCACTAAATGAGGGAATAATATGTGTGAGGGTACCTCAGGAGAGTTCCAAATGTGTGTGGGTAGAATATATATCCCACGGGGGTAAAATTGAAAAAAGTTGAAAAAATTTTTTTTTTGGACTTAGTCATTTTTCCGGCGTTTATCAGACTTTCAGATAGGGGAAATGTCAGTGAGCATTCCGATTTCAGTTCCAGAGCGATTCGCCCAATGAGTCCTTGATATTTCGTCGTTTTCAGCCAATTTTTCTGGATTTTTGAAAATTTCACTTTTTTGTGAAAATATCCACTAAATGAGGGAATAATATGTGTGAGGGTACCCCAGGAGAGTTCCAAATGTGTGTGGGTAGAATATATATCCCACGGGGGTAAAATTGAAAAAAGTTGAAAACATTTTTTTTTGGACTTAGTCATTTTTCCGGCGTTTATCAGACTTTCAGATAGGGGAAATGTCAGTGAGCATTCCGATTTCAGTTCCAGAGCGATTCGCCCAATGAGTCCTTAATATTTCGTCGTTTTCAGCCAATTTTTCTGGATTTTTGAAAATTTCACTTTTTTGTCTAAATATCCACTAAATGAGGGAATAATATGTGTGAGGGTACCCCAGGAGAGTTCCAAATGTGTGTGGGTAGAATATATATCCCAGGGGGGTAAAATTGAAAAAAGTTGAAAAAATTTTTTTTTTGGACTTAGTGATTTTTCCGGCGTTTATCAGACTTTCAGATAGGGGAAATGTCAGTGAGCATTCCGATTTCAGTTCCAGAGCGATTCGCCCAATGAGTCCTTAATATTTCGTCGTTTTCAGCCAATTTTTCTGGATTTTTGAAAATTTCACTTTTTTGTGAAAATATCCACTAAATGAGGGAATAATATGTGTGAGGGTACCTCAGGAGAGTTCCAAATGTGTGTGGGTAGAATATATATCCCACGGGGGTAAAATTGAAAAAAGTTGAAAACATTTTTTTTTGGACTTAGTCATTTTTCCGGCGTTTATCAGACTTTCAGATAGGGGAAATGTCAGTGAGCATTCCGATTTCAGTTCCAGAGCGATTCGCCCAATGAGTCCTTGATATTTCGTCGTTTTCAGCCAATTTTTCTGGATTTTTGAAAATTTCACTTTTTTGTGAAAATATCCACTAAATGAGGGAATAATATGTGTGAGGGTACCCCAGGAGAGTTCCAAATGTGTGTGGGTAGAATATATATCCCACGGGGGTAAAATTGAAAAAAGTTGAAAAAAATTTTTTTTGGACTTAGTCATTTTTCGGCGTTTATCAGACTTTCAGATAGGGGAAATGTCAGTGAGCATTCCGATTCAGTTCCAGAGCGATTCGCCCAATGAGTCCTTGATTTTTAGTCGTTTTCAGCCAATTTTCTGGATTTTTGAAAATTTCACTTTTTTGTGAAAATATCCACTAAATGAGGGAATAATATGTGTGAGGGTACCCCAGGAGAGTTCCAAATGTGTGTGGGTAGAATATATATCCCACGGGAGTAAAATTGAAAAAAGTTTAAAAAATTTTTTTTGGGACTTAGTCATTTTTCCGGCGTTTATCAGACTTTCAGATAGGGGAAATGTCAGTGAGCATTCCGATTTCAGTTCCAGAGCGATTCGCCCATTGAGTCCTTAATATTTCGTCGTTTTCAGCCAATTTTTCTGGATTTTTGAAAATTTCACTTTTTTGTGAAAATATCCACTAAATGAGGGAATAATATGTGTGAGGGTACCCCAGGAGAGTTCCAAATGTGTGTGGGTAGAATATATATCCCACGGGGGTAAAATTGAAAAAAGTTGAAAACATTTTTTTTTTGGACTTAGTCATTTTTCCGGCATTTATCAGACTTTCAGATAGGGGAAATGTCAGTGAGCGTTCCGATTTCAGTTCCAGAGCGATTCGCCCAATGAGTCCTTGATTTTTAGTCGTTTTCAGCCAATTTTCTGTATTTTTGAAAATTTCACTTTTTTGTGAAAATATCCACTAAATGAGGGAATAATATGTGTGAGGGTACCCCAGGAGAGTTCCAAATGTGTGTGGGTAGAATATATATCCCACGGGGGTAAAATTGAAAAAAGTTGAAAAAATTTTTTTTTGGGACTTAGTCATTTTTCCGGCGTTTATCAGACTTTCAGATAGGGGAAATTTCAGTGAGCATTCCGATTTCAGTTCCAGAGCGATTCGCCCAATGAGTCCTTGATATTTCGTCGTTTTCAGCCAATTTTTCTGGATTTTTGAAAATTTCACTTTTTTGTGAAAATATCCACTAAATGAGGGAATAATATGTGTGAGGGTACCCCAGGAGAGTTCCAAATGTGTGTGGGTAGAATATATATCCCAGGGGGGTAAAATTGAAAAAAGTTGAAAAATTTTTTTTTTTGGACTTAGTCATTTTTCCGGCGTTTATCAGACTTTCAGATAGGGGAAATGTCAGTGAGCATTCCGATTTCAGTTCCAGAGCGATTCGCCCAATGAGTCCTTGATATTTCGTCGTTTTCAGCCAATTTTTCTGGATTTTTGAAAATTTCACTTTTTTGTGAAAATATCCACTAAATGAGGGAATAATATGTGTGAGGGTACCCCAGGAGAGTTCCAAATGTGTGTGGGTAGAATATATATCCCACGGGAGTAAAATTGAAAAAAGTTTAAAAAAATTTTTTTGGGACTTAGTCATTTTTCCGGCGTTTATCAGACTTTCAGATAGGGGAAATGTCAGTGAGCATTCCGATTTCAGTTCCAGAGCGATTCGCCCAATGAGTCCTTAATATTTCGTCGTTTTCAGCCAATTTTTCTGGATTTTTGAAAATTTCACTTTTTTGTGAAAATATCCACTAAATGAGGGAATAATATGTGTGAGGGTACCCCAGGAGAGTTCCAAATGTGTGTGGGTAGAATATATATCCCACGGGGGTAAAATTGAAAAAAGTTGAAAACATTTTTTTTTGGACTTAGTCATTTTTCCGGCATTTATCAGACTTTCAGATAGGGGAAATGTCAGTGAGCGTTCCGATTTCAGTTCCAGAGCGATTCGCCCAATGAGTCCTTGATTTTTAGTCGTTTTCAGCCAATTTTCTGTATTTTTGAAAATTTCACTTTTTTGTGAAAATATCCACTAAATGAGGGAATAATATGTGTGAGGGTACCCCAGGAGAGTTCCAAATGTGTGTGGGTAGAATATATATCCCACGGGGGTAAAATTGAAAAAAGTTGAAAAAATTTTTTTTTGGGACTTTGTCATTTTTCCGGCGTTTATCAGACTTTCAGATAGGGGAAATTTCAGTGAGCATTCCGATTTCAGTTCCAGAGCGATTCGCCCAATGAGTCCTTGATATTTCGTCGTTTTCAGCCAATTTTTCTGGATTTTTGAAAATTTCACTTTTTTGTGAAAATATCCACTAAATGAGGGAATAATATGTGTGAGGGTACCCCAGGAGAGTTCCAAATGTGTGTGGGTAGAATATATATCCCAGGGGGGTAAAATTGAAAAAAGTTGAAAATTTTTTTTTTTGGACTTAGTCATTTTTCCGGCGTTTATCAGACTTTCAGATAGGGGAAATGTCAGTGAGCATTCCGATTTCAGTTCCAGAGCGATTCGCCCAATGAGTCCTTGATATTTCGTCGTTTTCAGCCAATTTTTCTGGATTTTTGAAAATTTCACTTTTTTGTGAAAATATCCACTAAATGAGGGAATAATATGTGTGAGGGTACCCCAGGAGAGTTCCAAATGTGTGTGGGTAGAATATATATCCCACGGGAGTAAAATTGAAAAAAGTTTAAAAAAATTTTTTTGGGACTTAGTCATTTTTCCGGCGTTTATCAGACTTTCAGATAGGGGAAATGTCAGTGAGCATTCCGATTTCAGTTCCAGAGCGATTCGCCCAATGAGTCCTTAATATTTCGTCGTTTTCAGCCAATTTTTCTGGATTTTTGAAAATTTCACTTTTTTGTGAAAATATCCACTAAATGAGGGAATAATATGTGTGAGGGTACCCCAGGAGAGTTCCAAATGTGTGTGGGTAGAATATATATCCCACGGGGGTAAAATTGAAAAAAGTTGAAAACATTTTTTTTTGGACTTAGTCATTTTTCCGGCATTTATCAGACTTTCAGATAGGGGAAATGTCAGTGAGCGTTCCGATTTCAGTTCCAGAGCGATTCGCCCAATGAGTCCTTGATTTTTAGTCGTTTTCAGCCAATTTTCTGTATTTTTGAAAATTTCACTTTTTTGTGAAAATATCCACTAAATGAGGGAATAATATGTGTGATGGTACCCCAGGAGAGTTCCAAATGTGTGTGGGTAGAATATATATCCCACGGGAGTAAAATTGAAAAAAGTTAAAAAAAAAATTTTGGGGACTTAGTCATTTTTCCGGCGTTTATCAGACTTTCAGATAGGGGAAATGTCAGTGAGCATTCCGATTTCAGTTCCAGAGCGATTCGCCCAATGAGTCCTTAATATTTCGTCGTTTTCAGCCAATTTTTCTGGATTTTTGAAAATTTCACTTTTTTGTGAAAATATCCACTAAATGAGGGAATAATATGTGTGAGGGTACCCCAGGAGAGTTCCAAATGTGTGTGGGTAGAATATATATCCCACGGGGGTAAAATTGAAAAAAGTTGAAAAAATTTTTTTTTGGGACTTTGTCATTTTTCCGGCGTTTATCAGACTTTCAGATAGGGGAAATTTCAGTGAGCATTCCGATTTCAGTTCCAGAGCGATTCGCCCAATGAGTCCTTGATATTTCGTCGTTTTCAGCCAATTTTTCTGGATTTTTGAAAATTTCACTTTTTTGTGAAAATATCCACTAAATGAGGGAATAATATGTGTGAGGGTACCCCAGGAGAGTTCCAAATGTGTGTGGGTAGAATATATATCCCAGGGGGGTAAAATTGAAAAAAGTTGAAAATTTTTTTTTTTGGACTTAGTCATTTTTCCGGCGTTTATCAGACTTTCAGATAGGGGAAATGTCAGTGAGCATTCCGATTTCAGTTCCAGAGCGATTCGCCCAATGAGTCCTTGATATTTCGTCGTTTTCAGCCAATTTTTCTGGATTTTTGAAAATTTCACTTTTTTGTGAAAATATCCACTAAATGAGGGAATAATATGTGTGAGGGTACCCCAGGAGAGTTCCAAATGTGTGTGGGTAGAATATATATCCCACGGGAGTAAAATTGAAAAAAGTTTAAAAAAATTTTTTTGGGACTTAGTCATTTTTCCGGCGTTTATCAGACTTTCAGATAGGGGAAATGTCAGTGAGCATTCCGATTTCAGTTCCAGAGCGATTCGCCCAATGAGTCCTTAATATTTCGTCGTTTTCAGCCAATTTTTCTGGATTTTTGAAAATTTCACTTTTTTGTGAAAATATCCACTAAATGAGGGAATAATATGTGTGAGGGTACCCCAGGAGAGTTCCAAATGTGTGTGGGTAGAATATATATCCCACGGGGGTAAAATTGAAAAAAGTTGAAAACATTTTTTTTTGGACTTAGTCATTTTTCCGGCATTTATCAGACTTTCAGATAGGGGAAATGTCAGTGAGCGTTCCGATTTCAGTTCCAGAGCGATTCGCCCAATGAGTCCTTGATTTTTAGTCGTTTTCAGCCAATTTTCTGTATTTTTGAAAATTTCACTTTTTTGTGAAAATATCCACTAAATGAGGGAATAATATGTGTGATGGTACCCCAGGAGAGTTCCAAATGTGTGTGGGTAGAATATATATCCCACGGGAGTAAAATTGAAAAAAGTTAAAAAAAAAATTTTGGGGACTTAGTCATTTTTCCGGCGTTTATCAGACTTTCAGATAGGGGAAATGTCAGTGAGCATTCCGATTTCAGTTCCAGAGCGATTCGCCCAATGAGTCCTTAATATTTCGTCGTTTTCAGCCAATTTTTCTGGATTTTTGAAAATTTCACTTTTTTGTGAAAATATCCACTAAATGAGGGAATAATATGTGTGAGGGTACCCCAGGAGAGTTCCAAATGTGTGTGGGTAGAATATATATCCCACGGGAGTAAAATTGAAAAAAGTTAAAAAAAATTTTTTTGGGACTTAGTCATTTTTCCGGCGTTTATCAGACTTTCAGATAGGGGAAATGTCAGTGAGCATTCCGATTTCAGTTCCAGAGCGATTCGCCCAATGAGTCCTTAATATTTCGTCGTTTTCTGCCAATTTTTCTGAATTTTTGAAAATTTCACTTTTTTGTGAAAATATCCACTAAATGAGGGAATAATATGTGTGAGGGTACCCCAGGAGAATTCCAAATGTGTGTGGGTAGAATATATATCCCACGGGAGTAAAATTGAAAAAAGTTTAAAAAAATTTTTTTGGGACCTAGTCATTTTTCCGGCGTTTATCAGACTTTCAGATAGGGGAAATGTCAGTGAGCATTCCGATTTCAGTTCCAGAGCGATTCGACCAATGAGTCCTTAATATTTTGTCGTTTTCAGCCAATTTTCTGGATTTTTGAAAATTTCACTTTTTTGTGAAAATATCCAATAAATGAGGGAATAATATGTGTGAGAGTACCCCAGGAGAGTTCCAAATGTGTGTGGGTAGAATATATATCCCACGGGGGTAAAATTGAAAAAAGTTGAAAACATTTTTTTTTGGACTTAGTCATTTTTCCGGCATTTATCAGACTTTCAGATAGGGGAAATGTCAGTGAGCGTTCCGATTTCAGTTCCAGAGCGATTCGCCCAATGAGTCCTTGATTTTTAGTCGTTTTCAGCCAATTTTCTGTATTTTTGAAAATTTCACTTTTTTGTGAAAATATCCACTAAATGAGGGAATAATATGTGTGAGGGTACCCCAGGAGAGTTCCAAATGTGTGTGGGTAGAATATATATCCCACGGGGGTAAAATTGAAAAAAGTTGAAAAAATTTTTTTTTGGGACTTAGTCATTTTTCCGGCGTTTATCAGACTTTCAGATAGGGGAAATTTCAGTGAGCATTCCGATTTCAGTTCCAGAGCGATTCGCCCAATGAGTCCTTGATATTTCGTCGTTTTCAGCCAATTTTTCTGGATTTTTGAAAATTTCACTTTTTTGTGAAAATATCCACTAAATGAGGGAATAATATGTGTGAGGGTACCCCAGGAGAGTTCCAAATGTGTGTGGGTAGAATATAGATCCCAGGGGGGTAAAATTGAAAAAAGTTGAAAAATTTTTTTTTTTGGACTTAGTCATTTTTCCGGCGTTTATCAGACTTTCAGATAGGGGAAATGTCAGTGAGCATTCCGATTTCAGTTCCAGAGCGATTCGCCCAATGAGTCCTTGATATTTCGTCGTTTTCAGCCAATTTTTCTGGATTTTTGAAAATTTCACTTTTTTGTGAAAATATCAACTAAATGAGGGAATAATATGTGTGAGGGTACCCCAGGAGAGTTCCAAATGTGTGTGGGTAGAATATATATCCCACGGGGGTAAAATTGAAAAAAGTTGAAAACATTTTTTTTTGGACTTAGTCATTTTTCCGGCATTTATCAGACTTTCAGATAGGGGAAATGTCAGTGAGTGTTCCGATTTCAGTTCCAGAGCGATTCGCCCAATGAGTCCTTGATTTTTAGTCGTTTTCAGCCAATTTTCTGTATTTTTGAAAATTTCACTTTTTTGTGAAAATATCCACTAAATGAGGGAATAATATGTGTGAGGGTACCCCAGGAGAGTTCCAAATGTGTGTGGGTAGAATATATATCCCACGGGGGTAAAATTGAAAAAAGTTGAAAACATTTTTTTTTGGACTTAGTCATTTTTCCGGCGTTTATCAGACTTTCAGATAGGGGAAATGTCAGTGAGCATTCCGATTTCAGTTCCAGAGCGATTCGCCCAATGAGTCCTTGATATTTCGTCGTTTTCAGCCAATTTTTCTGGAGTTTTGAAAATTTCACTTTTTTGTGAAAATATCCACTAAATGAGGGAATAATATGTGTGAGGGTACCCCAGGAGAGTTCCAAATGTGTGTGGGTAGAATATATATCCCACGGGAGTAAAATTGAAAAAAGTTTAAAAAAAATTTTTTGGGACTTAGTCATTTTTCCGGCGTTTATCAGACTTTCAGATAGAGGAAATGTCAGTGAGCATTTCGATTTCAGTTCCAGAGCGATTCGCCCAATGAGTCCTTAATATTTCGTCGTTTTCAGCCAATTTTTCTGGATTTTTGAAAATTTCACTTTTTTGTGAAAATATCCACTAAATGAGGGAATAATATGTGTGAGGGTACCCCAGGAGAGTTCCAAATGTGTGTGGGTAGAATATATATCCCACGGGGGTAAAATTGAAAAAAGTTGAAAACATTTTTTTTTGGACTTAGTCATTTTTCCGGCATTTATCAGACTTTCAGAAAGGGGAAATGTCAGTGAGCGTTCCGATTTCAGTTCCAGAGCGATTCGCCCAATGAGTCCTTGATATTTCGTCGTTTTCAGCCAATTTTCTGGATTTTTGAAAATTTCACTTTTTTGTGAAAATATCCACTAAATGAGGGAATAATATGTGTGAGGGTACCCCAGGAGAGTTCCAAATGTGTGTGGGTAGAATATATATCCCACGGGGGTAAAATTGAAAAAAGTTGAAAAAAAATTTTTTTTTGGACTTAGTCATTTTTCGGCGTTTATCAGACTTTCAGATAGGGGAAATGTCAGTGAGCATTCCGATTTCAGTTCCAGAGCGATTCGCCCAATGAGTCCTTAATAATTCGTCGTTTTCAGCCAATTTTTCTGGATTTTTGAAAATTTCACTTTTTTGTGAAAATATCCACTAAATGAGGGAATAATATGTGTGAGAGTACCCCAGGAGAGTTCCAAATGTGTGTGGGTAGAATATATATTCCACGGGGGTAAAATTGAAAAAAGTTGAAAACATTTTTTTTTGGACTTAGTCATTTTTCCGGCATTTATCAGACTTTCAGATAGGGGAAATGTCAGTGAGCGTTCCGATTTCAGTTCCAGAGCGATTCGCCCAATGAGTCCTTGATTTTTAGTCGTTTTCAGCCAATTTTCTGTATTTTTGAAAATTTCACTTTTTTGTGAAAATATCCACTAAATGAGGGAATAATATGTGTGAGGGTACCCCAGGAGAGTTCCAAATGTGTGTGGGTAGAATATATATCCCACGGGGGTAAAATTGAAAAAAGTTGAAAACATTTTTTTTTTGGAATTAGTCATTTTTCCGGCGTTTATCAGACTTTCAGATAGGGGAAATTTCAGTGAGCATTCCGATTTCAGTTCCAGAGCGATTCGCCCAATGAGTCCTTGATATTTCGTCGTTTTCAGCCAATTTTTCTGGATTTTTGAAAATTTCACTTTTTTTGTGAAAATATCCACTAAATGAGGGAATAATATGTGTGAGGGTACCCCAGGAGAGTTCCAAATGTATGTGGGTAGAATATATATCCCACGGGGGTAAAATTGAAAAAAGTTGAAAACATTTTTTTTTGGACTTAGTCTTTTTTCCGGCGTTTATCAGACTTTCAGATAGGGGAAATGTCAGTGAGCATTCCGATTTCAGTTCCAGAGCGATTCGCCCAATGAGTCCTTGATATTTCGTCGTTTTCAGCCAATTTTTATGGATTTTTGAAAATTTCACTTTTTTGTGAAAATATCCACTAAATGAGGGAATAATATGTGTGAGGGTACCCCAGGAGAGTTCCAAATGTGTGTGGGTAGAATATATATCCCACGGGGTTAAAATTGAAAAAAGTTGAAAAAAAATTTTTTTTGGACTTAGTCATTTTTCGGCGTTTATCAGACTTTCAGATAGGGGAAATGTCAGTGAGCATTCCGATTTCAGTTCCAGAGCAATTCGCCCAATGAGTCCTTAATATTTCGTCGTTTTCAGCCAATTTTTCTGGATTTTTGAAAATTTCAGTTTTTTGTGAAAATGTCCACTAAATGAGGGAATAATATGTGTGAGAGTACCCCAGGAGAGTTCCAAATGTGTGTGGGTAGAATATATATCCCACGGGGGTAAAATTGAAAAAAGTTGAAAACATTTTTTTTTGGACTTAGTCATTTTTCCGGCATTTATCAGACTTTCAGATAGGGGAAATGTCAGTGAGCGTTCCGATTTCAGTTCCAGAGCGATTCGCCCAATGAGTCCTTGATTTTTAGTCGTTTTCAGCCAATTTTCTGTATTTTTGAAAATTTCACTTTTTTGTGAAAATATCCACTAAATGAGGGAATAATATGTGTGAGGGTACCCCAGGAGAGTTCCAAATGTGTGTGGGTAGAATATATATCCCACGGGGGTAAAATTGAAAAAAGTTGAAAAAATTTTTTTTTGGGACTTAGTCATTTTTCCGGCGTTTATCAGACTTTCAGATAGGGGAAATTTCAGTGAGCATTCCGATTTCAGTTCCAGAGCGATTCGCCCAATGAGTCCTTGATATTTCGTCGTTTTCAGCCAATTTTTCTGGATTTTTGAAAATTTCACTTTTTTGTGAAAATATCCACTAAATGAGGGAATAATATGTGTGAGGGTACCCCAGGAGAGTTCCAAATGTGTGTGGGTAGAATATAGATCCCAGGGGGGTAAAATTGAAAAAAGTTGAAAAATTTTTTTTTTTGGACTTAGTCATTTTTCCGGCGTTTATCAGACTTTCAGATAGGGGAAATGTCAGTGAGCATTCCGATTTCAGTTCCAGAGCGATTCGCCCAATGAGTCCTTGATATTTCGTCGTTTTCAGCCAATTTTTCTGGATTTTTGAAAATTTCACTTTTTTGTGAAAATATCAACTAAATGAGGGAATAATATGTGTGAGGGTACCCCAGGAGAGTTCCAAATGTGTGTGGGTAGAATATATATCCCACGGGGGTAAAATTGAAAAAAGTTGAAAACATTTTTTTTTGGACTTAGTCATTTTTCCGGCATTTATCAGACTTTCAGATAGGGGAAATGTCAGTGAGTGTTCCGATTTCAGTTCCAGAGCGATTCGCCCAATGAGTCCTTGATTTTTAGTCGTTTTCAGCCAATTTTCTGTATTTTTGAAAATTTCACTTTTTTGTGAAAATATCCACTAAATGAGGGAATAATATGTGTGAGGGTACCCCAGGAGAGTTCCAAATGTGTGTGGGTAGAATATATATCCCACGGGGGTAAAATTGAAAAAAGTTGAAAACATTTTTTTTTGGACTTAGTCATTTTTCCGGCGTTTATCAGACTTTCAGATAGGGGAAATGTCAGTGAGCATTCCGATTTCAGTTCCAGAGCGATTCGCCCAATGAGTCCTTGATATTTCGTCGTTTTCAGCCAATTTTTCTGGAGTTTTGAAAATTTCACTTTTTTGTGAAAATATCCACTAAATGAGGGAATAATATGTGTGAGGGTACCCCAGGAGAGTTCCAAATGTGTGTGGGTAGAATATATATCCCACGGGAGTAAAATTGAAAAAAGTTTAAAAAAAATTTTTTGGGACTTAGTCATTTTTCCGGCGTTTATCAGACTTTCAGATAGAGGAAATGTCAGTGAGCATTTCGATTTCAGTTCCAGAGCGATTCGCCCAATGAGTCCTTAATATTTCGTCGTTTTCAGCCAATTTTTCTGGATTTTTGAAAATTTCACTTTTTTGTGAAAATATCCACTAAATGAGGGAATAATATGTGTGAGGGTACCCCAGGAGAGTTCCAAATGTGTGTGGGTAGAATATATATCCCACGGGGGTAAAATTGAAAAAAGTTGAAAACATTTTTTTTTGGACTTAGTCATTTTTCCGGCATTTATCAGACTTTCAGAAAGGGGAAATGTCAGTGAGCGTTCCGATTTCAGTTCCAGAGCGATTCGCCCAATGAGTCCTTGATATTTCGTCGTTTTCAGCCAATTTTCTGGATTTTTGAAAATTTCACTTTTTTGTGAAAATATCCACTAAATGAGGGAATAATATGTGTGAGGGTACCCCAGGAGAGTTCCAAATGTGTGTGGGTAGAATATATATCCCACGGGGGTAAAATTGAAAAAAGTTGAAAAAAAATTTTTTTTTGGACTTAGTCATTTTTCGGCGTTTATCAGACTTTCAGATAGGGGAAATGTCAGTGAGCATTCCGATTTCAGTTCCAGAGCGATTCGCCCAATGAGTCCTTAATAATTCGTCGTTTTCAGCCAATTTTTCTGGATTTTTGAAAATTTCACTTTTTTGTGAAAATATCCACTAAATGAGGGAATAATATGTGTGAGAGTACCCCAGGAGAGTTCCAAATGTGTGTGGGTAGAATATATATTCCACGGGGGTAAAATTGAAAAAAGTTGAAAACATTTTTTTTTGGACTTAGTCATTTTTCCGGCATTTATCAGACTTTCAGATAGGGGAAATGTCAGTGAGCGTTCCGATTTCAGTTCCAGAGCGATTCGCCCAATGAGTCCTTGATTTTTAGTCGTTTTCAGCCAATTTTCTGTATTTTTGAAAATTTCACTTTTTTGTGAAAATATCCACTAAATGAGGGAATAATATGTTTGAGGGTACCCCAGGAGAGTTCCAAATGTGTGTGGGTAGAATATATATCCCACGGGGGTAAAATTGAAAAAAGTTGAAAACATTTTTTTTTTGGAATTAGTCATTTTTCCGGCGTTTATCAGACTTTCAGATAGGGGAAATTTCAGTGAGCATTCCGATTTCAGTTCCAGAGCGATTCGCCCAATGAGTCCTTGATATTTCGTCGTTTTCAGCCAATTTTTCTGGATTTTTGAAAATTTCACTTTTTTTGTGAAAATATCCACTAAATGAGGGAATAATATGTGTGAGGGTACCCCAGGAGAGTTCCAAATGTATGTGGGTAGAATATATATCCCACGGGGGTAAAATTGAAAAAAGTTGAAAACATTTTTTTTTGGACTTAGTCTTTTTTCCGGCGTTTATCAGACTTTCAGATAGGGGAAATGTCAGTGAGCATTCCGATTTCAGTTCCAGAGCGATTCGCCCAATGAGTCCTTGATATTTCGTCGTTTTCAGCCAATTTTTATGGATTTTTGAAAATTTCACTTTTTTGTGAAAATATCCACTAAATGAGGGAATAATATGTGTGAGGGTACCCCAGGAGAGTTCCAAATGTGTGTGGGTAGAATATATATCCCACGGGGTTAAAATTGAAAAAAGTTGAAAAAAAATTTTTTTTGGGACTTAGTCATTTTTCCGGCGTTTATCAGACTTTCAGATAGGGGAAATTTCAGTGAGCATTCCGATTTCAGTTCCAGAGCGATTCGCCCAATGAGTCCTTGATATTTCGTCGTTTTCAGCCAATTTTTCTGGATTTTTGAAAATTTCACTTTTTTGTGAAAATATCCACTAAATGAGGGAATAATATGTGTGAGGGTACCCCAGGAGAGTTCCAAATGTGTGTGGGTAGAATATAGATCCCAGGGGGGTAAAATTGAAAAAAGTTGAAAAATTTTTTTTTTTGGACTTAGTCATTTTTCCGGCGTTTATCAGACTTTCAGATAGGGGAAATGTCAGTGAGCATTCCGATTTCAGTTCCAGAGCGATTCGCCCAATGAGTCCTTGATATTTCGTCGTTTTCAGCCAATTTTTCTGGATTTTTGAAAATTTCACTTTTTTGTGAAAATATCAACTAAATGAGGGAATAATATGTGTGAGGGTACCCCAGGAGAGTTCCAAATGTGTGTGGGTAGAATATATATCCCACGGGGGTAAAATTGAAAAAAGTTGAAAACATTTTTTTTTGGACTTAGTCATTTTTCCGGCATTTATCAGACTTTCAGATAGGGGAAATGTCAGTGAGTGTTCCGATTTCAGTTCCAGAGCGATTCGCCCAATGAGTCCTTGATTTTTAGTCGTTTTCAGCCAATTTTCTGTATTTTTGAAAATTTCACTTTTTTGTGAAAATATCCACTAAATGAGGGAATAATATGTGTGAGGGTACCCCAGGAGAGTTCCAAATGTGTGTGGGTAGAATATATATCCCACGGGGGTAAAATTGAAAAAAGTTGAAAACATTTTTTTTTGGACTTAGTCATTTTTCCGGCGTTTATCAGACTTTCAGATAGGGGAAATGTCAGTGAGCATTCCGATTTCAGTTCCAGAGCGATTCGCCCAATGAGTCCTTGATATTTCGTCGTTTTCAGCCAATTTTTCTGGAGTTTTGAAAATTTCACTTTTTTGTGAAAATATCCACTAAATGAGGGAATAATATGTGTGAGGGTACCCCAGGAGAGTTCCAAATGTGTGTGGGTAGAATATATATCCCACGGGAGTAAAATTGAAAAAAGTTTAAAAAAAATTTTTTGGGACTTAGTCATTTTTCCGGCGTTTATCAGACTTTCAGATAGAGGAAATGTCAGTGAGCATTTCGATTTCAGTTCCAGAGCGATTCGCCCAATGAGTCCTTAATATTTCGTCGTTTTCAGCCAATTTTTCTGGATTTTTGAAAATTTCACTTTTTTGTGAAAATATCCACTAAATGAGGGAATAATATGTGTGAGGGTACCCCAGGAGAGTTCCAAATGTGTGTGGGTAGAATATATATCCCACGGGGGTAAAATTGAAAAAAGTTGAAAACATTTTTTTTTGGACTTAGTCATTTTTCCGGCATTTATCAGACTTTCAGAAAGGGGAAATGTCAGTGAGCGTTCCGATTTCAGTTCCAGAGCGATTCGCCCAATGAGTCCTTGATATTTCGTCGTTTTCAGCCAATTTTCTGGATTTTTGAAAATTTCACTTTTTTGTGAAAATATCCACTAAATGAGGGAATAATATGTGTGAGGGTACCCCAGGAGAGTTCCAAATGTGTGTGGGTAGAATATATATCCCACGGGGGTAAAATTGAAAAAAGTTGAAAAAAAATTTTTTTTTGGACTTAGTCATTTTTCGGCGTTTATCAGACTTTCAGATAGGGGAAATGTCAGTGAGCATTCCGATTTCAGTTCCAGAGCGATTCGCCCAATGAGTCCTTAATAATTCGTCGTTTTCAGCCAATTTTTCTGGATTTTTGAAAATTTCACTTTTTTGTGAAAATATCCACTAAATGAGGGAATAATATGTGTGAGAGTACCCCAGGAGAGTTCCAAATGTGTGTGGGTAGAATATATATTCCACGGGGGTAAAATTGAAAAAAGTTGAAAACATTTTTTTTTGGACTTAGTCATTTTTCCGGCATTTATCAGACTTTCAGATAGGGGAAATGTCAGTGAGCGTTCCGATTTCAGTTCCAGAGCGATTCGCCCAATGAGTCCTTGATTTTTAGTCGTTTTCAGCCAATTTTCTGTATTTTTGAAAATTTCACTTTTTTGTGAAAATATCCACTAAATGAGGGAATAATATGTTTGAGGGTACCCCAGGAGAGTTCCAAATGTGTGTGGGTAGAATATATATCCCACGGGGGTAAAATTGAAAAAAGTTGAAAACATTTTTTTTTTGGAATTAGTCATTTTTCCGGCGTTTATCAGACTTTCAGATAGGGGAAATTTCAGTGAGCATTCCGATTTCAGTTCCAGAGCGATTCGCCCAATGAGTCCTTGATATTTCGTCGTTTTCAGCCAATTTTTCTGGATTTTTGAAAATTTCACTTTTTTTGTGAAAATATCCACTAAATGAGGGAATAATATGTGTGAGGGTACCCCAGGAGAATTCCAAATGTATGTGGGTAGAATATATATCCCACGGGGGTAAAATTGAAAAAAGTTGAAAACATTTTTTTTTGGACTTAGTCTTTTTTCCGGCGTTTATCAGACTTTCAGATAGGGGAAATGTCAGTGAGCATTCCGATTTCAGTTCCAGAGCGATTCGCCCAATGAGTCCTTGATATTTCGTCGTTTTCAGCCAATTTTTCTGGATTTTTGAAAATTTCACTTTTTTGTGAAAATATCCACTAAATGAGGGAATAATATGTGTGAGGGTACCCCAGGAGAGTTCCAAATGTGTGTGGGTAGAATATATATCCCACGGGGGTAAAATTGAAAAAAGTTGAAAACATTTTTTTTTGGACTTAGTCATTTTTCCGGCATTTATCAGACTTTCAGAAAGGGGAAATGTCAGTGAGCGTTCCGATTTCAGTTCCAGAGCGATTCGCCCAATGAGTCCTTGATATTTCGTCGTTTTCAGCCAATTTTCTGGATTTTTGAAAATTTCACTTTTTTGTGAAAATATCCACTAAATGAGGGAATAATATGTGTGAGGGTACCCCAGGAGAGTTCCAAATGTGTGTGGGTAGAATATATATCCCACGGGGGTAAAATTGAAAAAAGTTGAAAAAAAATTTTTTTTTGGACTTAGTCATTTTTCGGCGTTTATCAGACTTTCAGATAGGGGAAATGTCAGTGAGCATTCCGATTTCAGTTCCAGAGCGATTCGCCCAATGAGTCCTTAATAATTCGTCGTTTTCAGCCAATTTTTCTGGATTTTTGAAAATTTCACTTTTTTGTGAAAATATCCACTAAATGAGGGAATAATATGTGTGAGAGTACCCCAGGAGAGTTCCAAATGTGTGTGGGTAGAATATATATTCCACGGGGGTAAAATTGAAAAAAGTTGAAAACATTTTTTTTTGGACTTAGTCATTTTTCCGGCATTTATCAGACTTTCAGATAGGGGAAATGTCAGTGAGCGTTCCGATTTCAGTTCCAGAGCGATTCGCCCAATGAGTCCTTGATTTTTAGTCGTTTTCAGCCAATTTTCTGTATTTTTGAAAATTTCACTTTTTTGTGAAAATATCCACTAAATGAGGGAATAATATGTTTGAGGGTACCCCAGGAGAGTTCCAAATGTGTGTGGGTAGAATATATATCCCACGGGGGTAAAATTGAAAAAAGTTGAAAACATTTTTTTTTTGGAATTAGTCATTTTTCCGGCGTTTATCAGACTTTCAGATAGGGGAAATTTCAGTGAGCATTCCGATTTCAGTTCCAGAGCGATTCGCCCAATGAGTCCTTGATATTTCGTCGTTTTCAGCCAATTTTTCTGGATTTTTGAAAATTTCACTTTTTTTGTGAAAATATCCACTAAATGAGGGAATAATATGTGTGAGGGTACCCCAGGAGAATTCCAAATGTATGTGGGTAGAATATATATCCCACGGGGGTAAAATTGAAAAAAGTTGAAAACATTTTTTTTTGGACTTAGTCTTTTTTCCGGCGTTTATCAGACTTTCAGATAGGGGAAATGTCAGTGAGCATTCCGATTTCAGTTCCAGAGCGATTCGCCCAATGAGTCCTTGATATTTCGTCGTTTTCAGCCAATTTTTATGGATTTTTGAAAATTTCACTTTTTTGTGAAAATATCCACTAAATGAGGGAATAATATGTGTGAGGGTACCCCAGGAGAGTTCCAAATGTGTGTGGGTAGAATATATATCCCACGGGGTTAAAATTGAAAAAAGTTGAAAAAAAATTTTTTTTGGACTTAGTCATTTTTCGGCGTTTATCAGACTTTCAGATAGGGGAAATGTCAGTGAGCATTCCGATTTCAGTTCCAGAGCAATTCGCCCAATGAGTCCTTAATATTTCGTCGTTTTCAGCCAATTTTTCTGGATTTTTGAAAATTTCAGTTTTTTGTGAAAATGTCCACTAAATGAGGGAATAATATGTGTGAGAGTACCCCAGGAGAGTTCCAAATGTGTGTGGGTAGAATATATATCCCACGGGGGTAAAATTGAAAAAAGTTGAAAACATTTTTTTTTGGACTTAGTCATTTTTCCGGCATTTATCAGACTTTCAGATAGGGGAAATGTCAGTGAGCGTTCCGATTTCAGTTCCAGAGCTATTCGCCCAATGAGTCCTTGATTTTTAGTCGTTTTCAGCCAATTTTCTGTATTTTTGAAAATTTCACTTTTTTGTGAAAATATCCACTAAATGAGGGAATAATATGTGTGAGGGTACCCCAGGAGAGTTCCAAATGTGTGTGGGTAGAATATATATCCCACGGGGGTAAAATTGAAAAAAGTTGAAAAAATTTTTTTTTTGGACTTAGTCATTTTTCCGGCGTTTATCAGACTTTCAGATAGGGGAAATTTCAGTGAGCATTCCGATTTCAGTTCCAGAGCGATTCGCCCAATGAGTCCTTGATATTTCGTCGTTTTCAGCCAATTTTTCTGGATTTTTGAAAATTTCACTTTTTTTGTGAAAATATCCACTAAATGAGGGAATAATATGTGTGAGGGTACCCCAGGAGAGTTCCAAATGTGTGTGGGTAGAATATATATCCCACGGGGGTAAAATTGAAAAAAGTTGAAAACTTTTTTTTTTGGACTTAGTCATTTTTCCGGCGTTTCTCAGACTTTCAGATAGGGGAAATGTCAGTGAGCATTCCGATTTCAGTTCCAGAGCGATTCGCCCAATGAGTCCTTGATATTTCGTCGTTTTCAGCCAATTTTTCTGGATTTTTGAAAATTTCACTTTTTTGTGAAAATATCCACTAAATGAGGGAATAATATGTGTGAGGGTACCCCAGGAGAGTTCCAAATGTGTGTGGGTAGAATATATATCCCACGGGGGTAAAATTGAAAAAAGTTGAAAAAAATTTTTTTTTGGACTTAGTCATTTTTCGGCGTTCATCAGACTTTCAGATAGGGGAAATGTCAGTGAGCATTCCGATTTCAGTTCCAGAGCGATTCGCCCAATGAGTCCTTGATATTTCGTCGTTTTCAGCCAATTTTTCTAGATTTTTGAAAATTTCACTTTTTTGTGAAAATATCCACTAAATGAGGGAATAATATGTGTGAGGGTACCCCAGGAGAGTTCCAAATGTGTGTGGGTAGAATATATATCCCACGGGGGTAAAATTGAAAAAAGTTGAAAACATTTTTTTTTGGACTTAGTCATTTTTCCGGCGTTTATCAGACTTTCAGATAGGGGAAATGTCAGTGAGCATTCCGATTTCAGTTCCAGAGCGATTCGCCCAATGAGTCCTTGATTTTTAGTCGTTTTCAGCCAATTTTATGTATTTTTGAAAATTTCACTTTTTTGTGAAAATATCCACTAAATGAGGGAATAATATGTGTGAGGGTACCCCAGGAGAGTTCCAAATGTGTGTGGGTAGAATATATATCCCACGGGGGTAAAATTGAAAAAAGTAAAAAAAAAATTTTTTTTGGACTTAGTCATTTTTCGGCGTTTATCAGACTTTCAGATAGGGGAAATGTCAGTGAGCATTCCGATTTCAGTTCCAGAGCGATTCGCCCAATGAGTCCTTGATTTTTAGTCGTTTTCAGCCAATTTTCTGTATTTTTGAAAATTTCACTTTTTTGTGAAAATATCCACTAAATGAGGGAATAATATGTGTGAGGGTACCCCAGGAGAGTTCCAAATGTGTGTGGGTAGAATATATATCCCAGGGGGGTAAAATTGAAAAAAGTTTAAAAAAATTTTTTTTTGGACTTAGTCATTTTTCCGGCGTTTATCAGACTTTCAGATAGGGGAAATGTCAGTGAGCATTCCGATTTCAGTTCCAGAGCGATTCGCCCAATGAGTCCTTAATATTTCGTCGTTTTCAGCCAATTTTTCTGGATTTTTGAAAATTTCACTTTTTTGTCTAAATATCCACTAAATGAGGGAATAATATGTGTGAGGGTACCCCAGGAGAGTTCCAAATGTGTGTGGGTAGAATATTTATCCCACGGGGGTAAAATTGAGAAAAGTTGAAAACATTTTTTTTGGACTTAGTCATTTTTCCGGCATTTATCAGACTTTCAGATAGGGGAAATGTCAGTGAGCGATCCGATTTCAGTTCCAGAGCGATTCGCCCAATGAGTCCTTGATTTTTAGTCGTTTTCAGCCAATTTTCTGTATTTTTGAAAATTTCACTTTTTTGTGAAAATATCCACTAAATGAGGGAATAATATGTGTGAGGGTACCCCAGGAGAGTTCCAAATGTGTGTGGGTAGAATATATATCCCACGGGGGTAAAATTGAAAAAAGTTGAAAACATTTTTTTTTGGACTTAGTCATTTTTCCGGCATTTATCAGACTTTCAGATAGGGGAAATGTCAGTGAGCGTTCCGATTTCAGTTCCAGAGCGATTCGCCCAATGAGTCCTTGATATTTCGTCGTTTTCAGCCAATTTTTCTAGATTTTTGAAAATTTCACTTTTTTTGTGAAAATATCCACTAAATGAGGGAAAAATATGTGTGAGGGTACCCCAGGAGAGTTCCAAATGTGTGTGGGTAGAATATATATCCCACGGGAGTAAAATTGAAAAAAGTTTAAAAAATTTTTTTTGGGACTTAGTCATTTTTCCGGCGTTTATCAGACTTTCAGATAGGGGAAATGTCAGTGAGCGTTCCGATTTCAGTTCCAGAGCGATTCGCCCAATGAGTCCTTGATATTTCGTCGTTTTCAGCCAATTTTCTGGATTTTTGAAAATTTCACTTTTTTGTGAAAATATCCACTAAATGAGGGAATAATATGTGTGAGGGTACCCCAGGAGAGTTCCAAATGTGTGTGGGTAGAATATATATCCCACGGGGGTTAAATTGAAAAAAGTTGAAAAAAAATTTTTTTTGGACTTAGTCATTTTTCGGCGTTTATCAGACTTTCAGATAGGGGAAATGTCAGTGAGCATTCCGATTTCAGTTCCAGAGCGATTCGCCCAATGAGTCCTTGATATTTCGTCGTTTTCAGCCAATTTTTCTAGATTTTTGAAAATTTCACTTTTTTTGTGAAAATATCCACTAAATGAGGGAAAAATATGTGTGAGGGTACCACAGGAGAGTTCCAAATGTGTGTGGGTAGAATATATATCCCACGGGAGTAAAATTGAAAAAAGTTTAAAAAATTTTTTTTTGGGACTTAGTCATTTTTCCGGCGTTTATCAGACTTTCAGATAGGGGAAATGTCAGTGAGCATTCCGATTTCAGTTCCAGAGCGATTTGCCCAATGAGTCCTTAATATTTCGTCGTTTTCAGCCAATTTTTCTGGATTTTTGAAAATTTCACTTTTTTGTGAAAATATCCACTAAATGAGGGAATAATATGTGTGAGGGTACCCCAGGAGAGTTCCAAATGTGTGTGGGTAGAATATATATCCCACGGGGGTAAAATTGAAAAAAGTTGAAAAATTTTTTTTTTTGGACTTAGTCATTTTTCCGGCGTTTATCAGACTTTCAGATAGGGGAAATGTCAGTGAGCATTCCGATTTCAGTTCCAGAGCGATTCGCCCAATGAGTCCTTGATATTTCGTAGTTTTCAGCCAATTTTTCTGGATTTTTGAAAATTTCACTTTTTTGTGAAAATATCCACTAAATGAGGGAATAATATGTGTGAGGGTACCACAGGAGAGTTCCAAATGTGTGTGGGTAGAATATATATCCCACGGGGGTAAAATTGAAAAAAGTTGAAAAAAATTTTTTTTTTGAACTTAGTCATTTTTCTGGCGTTTATCAGACTTTCAGATAGGGGAAATGTCAGTGAGCATTCCGATTTCAGTTCCAGAGCGATTCGCCCAATGAGTCCTTGATTTTTAGTCGTTTTCAGCCAATTTTCTGGATTTTTGAAAATTTCACTTTTTTGTGAAAATATCCACAAAATGAGGTAATAATATGTGTGAGGGTACCCCAGGAGAGTTCCAAATGTGTGTGGGTAGAATATATATCCCACGGGGGTAAAATTGAAAAAAGTTGAAATAATTTTTTTTTTGGACTTAGTGATTTTTCTGGCGTTTATCAGACTTTCAGATATGGGAAATGTCAGTGAGCATTCCGATTTCAGTTCCAGAGCGATTCGCCCAATGAGTCCTTGATTTTTAGTCGTTTTCAGCCAATTTTTCTGGATTTTTGAAAATTTCACTTTTTTGTGAATATATCCGCTAAATGAGGGAATAATATGTGTGAGGGTACCCCAGGAGAGTTCCAAATGTGTTTGGGTAGAATATATATCCCACGGGGGTAAAATTGAAAAAAGTTGAAAACATTTTTTTTTGGACTTAGTCATTTTTCCGGCATTTATCAGACTTTCAGATAGGGGAAATGTCAGTGAGCGTTCCGATTTCAGTTCCAGAGCGATTCGCCCAATGAGTCCTTGATTTTTAGTCGTTTTCAGCCAATTTTTCTGGATTTTTGAAAATTTCACTTTTTTGTGAAAATATCCACTAAATGAGGGAATAATATGTGTGAGGGTACCCCAGGAGAGTTCCAAATGTGTGTGGGTAGAATATATATCCCACGGGGGTAAAATTGAAAAAGGTTGAATACATTTTTTTTTGGACTTAGTCTTTTTTCCGGCATTTATCAGACTTTCAGATAGGGGAAATGTCAGTGAGCGTTCCGATTTCAGTTCCAGAGCGATTCGCCCAATGAGTCCTTGATATTTCGTCGTTTTCAGCCAATTTTTCTGGATTTTTGAAAATTTCACTTTTTTGTGAAAATATCCACTAAATGAGGGAATAATATGTGTGAGGGTACCCCAGGAGAGTTCCAAATGTGTGTGGGTAGAATATATATCCCACGGGGGTAAAATTGAAAAAAGTTGAAAAAAATTTTTTTTTGGACTTAGTCATTTTTCGGCGTTTATCAGACTTTCAGATAGGGGAAATGTCAGTGAGCATTCCGATTTCAGTTCCAGAGCGATTCGCCCAATGAGTCCTTGATTTTTAGTCGTTTTCAGCCAATTTTCTGGATTTTTGAAAATTTCACTTTTTTGTGAAAATATCCACTAAATGAGGGAATAATATGTGTGAGGGTACCCCAGGAGAGTTCCAAATGTGTGTGGGTAGAATATATATCCCACGGGAGTAAAATTGAAAAAAGTTGAAAACATTTTTTTTTGGACTTAGTCATTTTTCCGGCATTTATCAGACTTTCAGATAGGGGAAATGTCAGTGAGCGTTCCGATTTCAGTTCCAGAGCGATTCGCCCAATGAGTCCTTGATTTTTAGTCATTTTCAGCCAATTTTCTGTATTTTTGAAAATTTCACTTTTTTGTGAAAATATCCACTAAATGAGGGAATAATATGTGTGAGGGTACCCCAGGAGAGTTCCAAATGTGTGTGGGTAGAATATATATCCCACGGGGGTAAAATTGAAAAAAGTTGAAAAAATTTTTTTTTTGGACTTAGTGATTTTTCTGGCGTTTATCAGACTTTCAGATAGGGGAAATGTCAGTGAGCATTCCGATTTCAGTTCCAGAGCGATTCGCCCAATGAGTCCTTGATTTTTAGTCGTTTTCAGCCAATTTTTCTGGATTTTTGAAAATTTCACTTTTTTGTGAATATATCCGCTAAATGAGGGAATAATATGTGTGAGGGTACCCCAGGAGAGTTCCAAATGTGTTTGGGTAGAATATATATCCCACGGGGGTAAAATTGAAAAAAGTTGAAAACATTTTTTTTTGGACTTAGTCATTTTTCCGGCGTTTATCAGACTTTCAGATAGGGGAAATGTCAGTGAGCATTCCGATTTCAGTTCCAGAGCGATTCGCCCAATGAGTCCTTGATATTTCGTCGTTTTCAGCCAATTTTTCTGGATTTTTGAAAATTTCACTTTTTTGTGAAAATATCCACTAAATGAGGGAATAATATGTGTGAGGGTACCCCAGGAGAGTTCCAAATGTGTGTGGGTAGAATATATATCCCACGGAGGTAAAATTGAAAAAAGTTGAAAACATTTTTTTTTGGACTTAGTCATTTTTCCGGCATTTATCAGACTTTCAGATAGGGGAAATGTCAGTGAGCGTTCCGATTTCAGTTCCAGAGTGATTCGCCCAATGAGTCCTTGATTTTTAGTCGTTTTCAACCAATTTTCTGTATTTTTGAAAATTTCACTTTTTTTGTGAAAATATCCACTAAATGAGGGAATAATATGTGTGAGGGTACCCCAGGAGAGTTCCAAATGTGTGTGGGTAGAATATATATCCCACGGGGGTAAAATTGAAAAAAGTTGAAAAAAATTTTTTTTTGGACTTAGTCATTTTTCGGCGTTTATCAGACTTTCAGATAGGGGAAATGTCAGTGAGCATTCCGATTTCAGTTCCAGAGCGATTCGCCCAATGAGTCCTTGATATTTCGTCGTTTTCAGCCAATTTTTCTAGATTTTTGAAAATTTCACTTTTTTGTGAAAATATCCACTAAATGAGGGAATAATATGTGTGAGGGTACCCCAGGAGAGTTCCAAATGTGTGTGGGTAGAATATATATCCCACGGGGGTAAAATTGAAAAAAGTTGAAAAAATTTTTTTTTTGGACTTAGTGATTTTTCCGTCGTTTATCAGACTTTCAGATAGGGGAAATGTCAGTGAGCATGCCGATTTCAGTTCCAGAGCGATTCGCCCAATGAGTCCTTGATTTTTAGTCGTTTTCAGCCAATTTTCTGGATTTTTGAAAATTTCACTTTTTTGTGAAAATATCCACTAAATGAGGGAATAATATGTGTGAGGGTACCCCAGGAGAGTTCCAAATGTGTGTGGGTAGAATATATATCCCACGGGGGTAAAATTGAAAAAAGTTGAAAAAAATTTTTTTTTGGACTTAGTCATTTTTCGGCGTTTATCAGACTTTCAGATAGGGGAAATGTCAGTGAGCATTCCGATTTCAGTTCCAGAGCGATTTGCCCAATGAGTCCTTAATATTTCGTCGTTTTCAGCCAATTTTTCTGGATTTTTGAAAATTTCACTTTTTTGTCTAAATATCCACTAAATGAGGGAATAATATGTGTGAGGGTACCCCAGGAGAGTTCCAAATGTGTGTGGGTAGAATATTTATCCCACGGGGGTAAAATTGAGAAAAGTTGAAAACATTTTTTTTGGACTTAGTCATTTTTCCGGCATTTATCAGATTTTCAGATAGGGGAAATGTCAGTGAGCATTCCGATTTCAGTTCCAGAGCGACTCGCCCAATGAGTCCTTGATATTTCGTCGTTTTCAGCCAATTTTTCTAGATTTTTGAAAATTTCACTTTTTTTTGAAAATATCCACTAAATGAGGGAATAATATGTGTGAGGGTACCCCAGGAGAGTTCCAAATGTGTGTGGGTAGAATATATATCCCACGGGAGTAAAATTGAAAAAAGTTTAAAAAAATTTTTTTGGGACTCAGTCATTTTTCCGGCGTTTATCAGACTTTCAGATAGGGGAAATGTCAGTGAGCATTCCGATTTCAGTTCCAGAGCGATTCGCCCAATGAGTCCTTGATATTTCATCGTTTTCAGCCAATTTTTCTGGATTTTTGAAAATTTCACTTTTTTGTGAAAATATCCACTAAATGAGGGAATAATATGTGTGAGGGTACCCCAGGAGAGTTCCAAATGTGTGTGGGTAGAATATATATCCCACAGGGGTAAAATTGAAAAAAGTTGAAAACATTTTTTTTTGGACTTAGTCATTTTTCCGGCGTTTATCAGACTTTCAGATAGGGGAAATGTCAGTGAGCATTCCGATTTCAGTTCCAGAGCGATTCGCCCAATGAGTCCTTGATATTTCGTCGTTTTCAGCCAATTTTTCTGGATTTTTGAAAATTTCACTTTTTTGTGAAAATATCCACTAAATGAGGGAATAATATGTGTGAGGGTACCCCAGGAGAGTTCCAAATGTGTGTGGGTAGAATATATATCCCACGGTGGTAAAATTGAAAAAAGTTGAAAACAATTTTTTTTTGGACTTAGTCATTTTTCTGGCGTTTGTCAGACTTTCAGATAGGGGAAATGTCAGTGAGCATTCCGATTTCAGTTCCAGAGCGATTCGCCGGATGAGTCCTTGATATTTAGTCGTTTTCAGCCAATTTTCTGGATTTTTGAAAATTTCACTTTTCTGTGAAAATATCCACTAAATGAGGGAATAATATGTGTGAGGGTACCCCAGGAGAGTTCCAAATGTGTGTGGGTAGAATATATATCCCACGGGGGTAAAATTGAAAAAAGTTAAAAACATTTTTTTTTGGACTTAGTCATTTTTCCGGCGTTTATCAGACTTTCAGATAGGGGAAATGTCAGTGAGCATTCCGATTTCAGTTCCAGAGCGATTCGCCGGATGAGTCCTTGATATTTAGTCGTTTTCAGCCAATTTTCTGGATTTTTGAAAATTTCACTTTTCTGTGAAAATATCCACTAAATGAGGGAATAATATGTGTGAGGGTACCCCAGGAGAGTTCCAAATGTGTGTGGGTAGAATATATATCCCACGGGGGTAAAATTGAAAAAAGTTGAAAACATTTTTTTTTGGACTTAGTCATTTTTCCGGCATTTATCAGACTTTCAGATAGGGGAAATGTCAGTGAGCGTTCCGATTTCAGTTCCAGAGCGATTTGCCCAATAAGTCCTCGATATTTAGTCGTTTTCAGCCAATTTTCTGGATTTTTGAAAATTTCACTTTTTTGTGAAAATATCCACTAAATGAGGGAATAATATGTGTGAGGGTACCCCAGGAGAGTTCCAAATGTGGGTGGGTAGAATATATATCCCACGGGGGTAAAATTGAAAAAAGTTGAAAACATTTTTTTTTGGACTTAGTCATTTTTCCGGCATTTATCAGACTTTCAGATAGGGGAAATGTCAGTGAGCGTTCCGATTTCAGTTCCAGAGCGATTCGCCCAATGAGTCCTTGATATTTCGTCGTTTTCAGCCAATTTTTCTGGATTTTTGAAAATTTCACTTTTTTGTGAAAATATCCACTAAATGAGGGAATAATATGTGTGAGGGTACCCCAGGAGAGTTCCAAATGTGTGTGGGTAGAATATATATCCCACGGGGGTAAAATTGAAAAAAGTTGAAAACATTTTTTTTTGGACTTAGTCATTTTTCCGGCATTTATCAGACTTTCAGATAGGGGAAATGTCAGTGAGCGTTCCGATTTCAGTTCCAGAGCGATTCGCCCAATGAGTCCTTGATTTTTAGTCGTTTTCAGCCAATTTTCTGTATTTTTGAAAATTTCACTTTTTTGTGAAAATATCCATTAAATGAGGGAATAATATGTGTGAGGGTACCCCAGGAGAGTTCCAAATGTGTGTGGGTAGAATATATATCCCACGGGGGTAAAATTGAAAAAAGTTGAAAAAAATTTTTTTTTGGACTTAGTCATTTTTCGGCGTTTATCAGACTTTCAGATAGGGGAAATGTCAGTGAGCATTCCGATTTCAGTTCCAGAGCGATTCGCCCAATGAGTCCTTGATATTTCGTCGTTTTCAGCCAATTTTTCTGGATTTTTGAAAATTTCACTTTTTTGTGAAAATATTCACTAAATGAGGGAATAATATGTGTGAGGGTACCCCAGGAGAGTTCCAAATGTGTGTGGGTAGAATATATATCCCACGGGGGTAAAATTGAAAAAAGTTGAAAACATTTTTTTTTGGACTTAGTCATTTTTCCGGCGTTTATCAGACTTTCAGATAGGGGAAATGTCAGTGAGCATTCCGATTTCAGTTCCAGAGCGATTCGCCCAATGAGTCCTTGATATTTCGTCGTTTTCAGCCAATTTTTCTGGATTTTTGAAAATTTCACTTTTTTGTGAAAATATCCACTAAATGAGGGAATAATATGTGTGAGGGTACCCCAGGAGAGTTCCAAATGTGTGTCGGTAGAATATATATCCCACGGGGGTAAAATTGAAAAAAGTTGAAAAAATTTTTTTTTTGGACTTAGTCATTTTTCCAGCGTTTATCAGACTTTCAGATAGGGGAAATGTCAGTGAGCGTTCCGATTTCATTTCCAGAGCGATTTGCCCAATAAGTCCTCGATATTTAGTCGTTTTCAGCCAATTTTCTGGATTTTTGAAAATTTCACTTTTTTGTGAAAATATCCACTAAATGAGGGAATAATATGTGTGAGGGTACCCCAGGAGAGCTCCAAATGTGGGTGGGTAGAATATATATCCCACGGGGGTAAAATTGAAAAAAGTTGAAAACATTTTTTTTTGGACTTAGTCATTTTTCCGGCATTTATCAGACTTTCAGATAGGGGAAATGTCAGTGAGCGTTCCGATTTCAGTTCCAGAGCGATTCGCCCAATGAGTCCTTGATATTTCGTCGTTTTCAGCCAATTTTTCTGGATTTTTGAAAATTTCACTTTTTTGTGAAAATATTCACTAAATGAGGGAATAATATGTGTGAGGGTACCCCAGGAGAGTTCCAAATGTGTGTGGGTAGAATATATATCCCACGGGGGTAAAATTGAAAAAAGTTGAAAACATTTTTTTTTGGACTTAGTCATTTTTCCGGCGTTTATCAGACTTTCAGATAGGGGAAATGTCAGTGAGCATTCCGATTTCAGTTCCAGAGCGATTCGCCCAATGAGTCCTTGATATTTCGTCGTTTTCAGCCAATTTTTCTGGATTTTTGAAAATTTCACTTTTTTGTGAAAATATCCACTAAATGAGGGAATAATATGTGTGAGGGTACCCCAGGAGAGTTCCAAATGTGTGTCGGTAGAATATATATCCCACGGGGGTAAAATTGAAAAAAGTTGAAAAAATTTTTTTTTTGGACTTAGTCATTTTTCCAGCGTTTATCAGACTTTCAGATAGGGGAAATGTCAGTGAGCATTCCGATTTCAGTTCCAGAGCGATTCGCCCAATGAGTCCTTAATATTTAGTCGTTTTCAGCCAATTTTCTGGATTTTTGAAAATTTCACTTTTTTGTGAAAATATCCACTAAATGAGGGAATAATATGTGTGAGGGTACCCCAGGAGAGCTCCAAATGTGGGTGGGTAGAATATATATCCCACGGGGGTAAAATTGAAAAAAGTTGAAAACATTTTTTTTTGGACTTAGTCATTTTTCCGGCATTTATCAGACTTTCAGATAGGGGAAATGTCAGTGAGCGTTCCGATTTCAGTTCCAGAGCGATTCGCCCAATGAGTCCTTGATATTTCGTCGTTTTCAGCCAATTTTTCTGGATTTTTGAAAATTTCACTTTTTTGTGAAAATATTCACTAAATGAGGGAATAATATGTGTGAGGGTACCCCAGGAGAGTTCCAAATGTGTGTGGGTAGAATATATATCCCACGGGGGTAAAATTGAAAAAAGTTGAAAACATTTTTTTTTGGACTTAGTCATTTTTCCGGCGTTTATCAGACTTTCAGATAGGGGAAATGTCAGTGAGCATTCCGATTTCAGTTCCAGAGCGATTCGCCCAATGAGTCCTTGATATTTCGTCGTTTTCAGCCAATTTTTCTGGATTTTTGAAAATTTCACTTTTTTGTGAAAATATCCACTAAATGAGGGAATAATATGTGTGAGGGTACCCCAGGAGAGTTCCAAATGTGTGTCGGTAGAATATATAACCCACGGGGGTAAAATTGAAAAAAGTTGAAAAAATTTTTTTTTTGGACTTAGTCATTTTTCCAGCGTTTATCAGACTTTCAGATAGGGGAAATGTCAGTGAGCATTCCGATTTCAGTTCCAGAGCGATTCGCCCAATGAGTCCTTAATATTTAGTCGTTTTCAGCCAATTTTCTGGATTTTTGAAAATTTCACTTTTCTGTGAAAATATCCACTAAATGAGGGAATAATATGTGTGAGGGTACCCCAGGAGAGTTCCAAATGTGTGTGGGTAGAATATATATCCCACGGGGGTAAAATTGAAAAAAGTTGAAAATATTTTTTTTTGGACTTAGTCATTTTTCCGGCATTTATCAGACTTTCAGATAGGGGAAATGTCATTGAGCGTTCCGATTTCAGTTCCAGAGCGATTTGCCCAATAAGTCCTCGATATTTAGTCGTTTTCAGCCAATTTTCTGGATTTTTGAAAATTTCACTTTTTTGTGAAAATATCCACTAAATGAGGGAATAATATGTGTGAGGGTACCCCAGGAGAGTTCCAAATGTGGGTGGGTAGAATATATATCCCACGGGGGTAAAATTGAAAAAAGTTGAAAACATTTTTTTTTGGACTTAGTCATTTTTCCGGCATTTATCAGACTTTCAGATAGGGGAAATGTCAGTGAGCGTTCCGATTTCAGTTCCAGAGCGATTCGCCCAATGAGTCCTTGATTTTTAGTCGTTTTCAGCCAATTTTCTGTATTTTTGAAAATTTCACTTTTTTGTGAAAATATCCACTAAATGAGGGAATAATATGTGTGAGGGTACCCCAGGAGAGTTCCAAATGTGTGTGGGTAGAATATATATCCCACGGGGTAAAATTGAAAAAAGTTGAAAAAAATTTTTTTTTGGACTTAGTCATTTTTCCGGCGTTTTTCAGACTTTCAGATAGGGGAAATGTCAGTGAGCATTCCGATTTCAGTTCCAGAGCGATTCGCCCAATGAGTCCTTGATATTTCGTCGTTTTCAGCCAATTTTTCTGGATTTTTGAAAATTTCACTTTTTTGTGAAAATATCCACTAAATGAGGGAATAATATGTGTGAGGGTACCCCAGGAGAGTTCCAAATGTGTGTGGGTAGAATATATATCCCACGGGGGTAAAATTGAAAAAAGTTGAAAAAAATTTTTTTTTTAGACTTAGTCATTTTTCCGGCGTTTATCAGACTTTCAGATAGGGGAAATGTCAGTGAGCATTCCGATTTCAGTTCCAGAGCGATTCGCCCAATGAGTCCTTAATATTTCGTCGTTTTCAGCCAATTTTTCTGGATTTTTGAAAATTTCACTTTTTTGTGAAAATATCCACTAAATGAGGGAATAATATGTGTGAGGGTACCCCAGGAGAGTTCCAAATGTGTGTGGGTAGAATATATATCCCACGGGGGTAAAATTGAAAAAAGTTGAAAAAAAATTTTTTTTGGACTTAGTCATTTTTCCGGCGTTTATCAGACTTTCAGATAGGGGAAATGTCAGTGAGCATTCCGATTTCAGTTCCAGAGCGATTCGCCCAATGAGTCCTTAATATTTCGTCGTTTTCAGCCAATTTTTCTGGATTTTTGAAAATTTCACTTTTTTGTGAAAATATCCACTAAATGAGGGAATAATATGTGTGAGGGTACCCCAGGAGAGTTCCAAATGTGTGTGGGTAGAATATATATCCCACGGGGGTAAAATTGAAAAAAGTTGAAAAAAAATTTTTTTTTAGACTTAGTCATTTTTCCGGCGTTTATCAGACTTTCAGATAGGGGAAATGTCAGTGAGCATTCCGATTTCAGTTCCAGAGCGATTCGCCCAATGAGTCCTTGATATTTCGTCGTTTTCAGCCAATTTTTCTGGATTTTTGAAAATTTCACTTTTTTGTGAAAATATCCACTAAATGAGGGAATAATATGTGTGAGGGTACCCCAGGAGAGTTCCAAATGTGTGTGGGTAGAATATATATCCCACGGGGGTAAAATTGAAAAAAGTTGAAAAAAATTTTTTTTTGGACTTAGTCATTTTTCCGGCGTTTATCAGACTTTCAGATAGGGGAAATGTCAGTGAGCATTCCGATTTCAGTTCCAGAGCGATTCGCCCAATGAGTCGTTAATATTTCGTCGTTTTCAGCCAATTTTTCTGGATTTTTGAAAATTTCACTTTTTTGTGAAAATATCCACTAAATGAGGGAATAATATGTGTGAGGGGACCCCAGGAGAGTTCCAAATGTGTGTGGGTAGAATATATATCCCACGGGGGTAAAATTGAAAAAAGTTGAAAAAAATTTTTTTTTGGACTTAGTCATTTTTCCGGCGTTTATCAGACTTTCAGATAGGGGAAATGTCAGTGAGCATTCAGATTTCAGTTCCAGAGCGATTTGCTCAATGAGTCCTTGATATTTAGTCATTTTCAGCCAATTTTCTGGATTTTTGAAAATTTCAATTTTTTGTGAAAATATCCACTAAATGAGGGAATAATAAGTGTGGGGGTACCCCAGGAGAGTACCAAATGTGTGTGGGTAGAATATATATCCCACGACGGTAAAATTGAAAAAAAATATTTTTTTTGGACTTAGTCATTTTTCCGGCGTTTATCAGACTTTCAGATAGGGGAAATGTCAGTGAGCGTTCCGATTTCAGTTCCAGAGCGATTCGGCCAATGAGTCCTTGATATTTAGTCGTTTTCAACCAATTTTCTGGATTTTTGAAAATTTCACTTTTTTGTGAAAATATCCACTAAATGAGGGAATAATATGTGTGAGGGTACCCCAAGAGAGTTCCAAATGTTGGTAGGTAGAATATATTTCCCACGGGGGTAAAATTGAAAAAAACTGAAAACATTTTTTTTTGGACTTAGTCATTTTTCTGGCATTTATCAGACTTTCAGATAGGGGAAATGTCAGTGAGCGTTCCGATTTCAGTTCCAGAGCGATTCGCCCAATGAGTCCTTGATTTTTAGTCGTTTTCAGCCAATTTTCTGTATTTTTGAAAATTTCACTTTTTTGTGAAAATATCCACTAAATGAGGGAATAATATGTGTGAGGGTACCCCAGGAGAGTTCCAAATGTGTGTGGGTAGAATATATATCCCACGGGGGTAAAATTGAAAAAAGTTGAAAAATTTTTTTTTTTGGACTTAGTCATTTTTCCGGCGTTTATCAGACTTTAAGATAGGGGAAATGTCAGTGAGCATTCCGATTTCAGTTCCAGAGCGATTCGCCCAATGAGTCCTTGATATTTCGTCGTTTTCAGCCAATTTTTCTGGATTTTTGAAAATTTCACTTTTTTGTGAAAATATCCACTAAATGAGGGAATAATATGTGTGAGGGTACCCCAGGAGAGTTCCAAATGTGTGTGGGTAGAATATATATCCCACGGGGGTAAAATTGAAAAAAGTTTAAAAAATTTTTTTTTTGGACTTAGTCATTTTTCCAGCGTTTATCAGACTTTCAGATAGGGGAAATGTCAGTGAGCATTCCGATTTCAGTTCCAGAGCGATTCGCCCAATGAGTCCTTAATATTTCGTCGTTTTCAGCCAATTTTTCTGGATTTTTGAAAATTTCACTTTTTTTGTGAAAATATCCACTAAATGAGGGAATAATATGTGTGAGGGTACCCCAGGAGAGTTCCAAATGTGTGTGGGTAGAATATATATCCCACGGGGGTAAAATTGAAAAAAGTTGAAAACATTTTTTTTTGGACTTAGTCATTTTTCCGGCGTTTATCAGACTTTCAGATAGGGGAAATGTCAATGAGCATTCCGATTTCAGTTCCAGAGCGATTCGCCGGATGAGTCCTTGATATTTAGTCGTTTTCAGCCAATTTTCTGGATTTTTGAAAATTTCACTTTTCTGTGAAAATATCCACTAAATGAGGGAATAATATGTGTGAGGGTACCCCAGGAGAGTTCCAAATGTGTGTGGGTAGAATATATATCCCACGGGGGTAAAATTGAAAAAAGTTGAAAACATTTTTTTTTGGACTTAGTCATTTTTCCGGCATTTATCAGACTTTCAGATAGGGGAAATGTCAGTGAGCGTTCCGATTTCAGTTGCAGAGCGATTTGCCCAATAAGTCCTCGATATTTAGTCGTTTTCAGCCAATTTTCTGGATTTTTGAAAATTTCACTTTTTTGTGAAAATATCCACTAAATGAGGGAATAATATGTGTGAGGGTACCCCAGGAGAGTTCCAAATGTGGGTGGGTAGAATATATATCCCACGGGGTAAAATTTAAAAAAGTTGAAAACATTTTTTTTTGGACTTAGTCATTTTTCCGGCGTTTATCAGACTTTCAGATAGGGGAAATGTCAGTGAGCATTCCGATTTCAGTTCCAGAGCGATTCGCCAATGAGTCCTTGATATTTCGTCGTTTTCAGCCAATTTTTCTGGATTTTTGAAAATTTCACTTTTTTGTGAAAATATCCACTAAATGAGGGAATAATATGTGTGAGGGTACCCCAGGAGAGTTCCAAATGTGTGTGGGTAGAATATATATCCCACGGGGGTAAAATTGAAAAAAGTTGAAAACATTTTTTTTTGGACTTAGTCATTTTTCCGGCGTTTATCAGACTTTCAGATAGGGGAAATGTCAGTGAGCATTCCGATTTCAGTTCCAGAGCGATTCGCCGGATGAGTCTTTGATATTTAGTCGTTTTCAGCCAATTTTCTGGATTTTTGAAAATTTCACTTTTCTGTGAAAATATCCACTAAATGAGGGAATAATATGTGTGAGGGTACCCCAGGAGAGTTCCAAATGTGTGTGGGTAGAAGATATATCCCACGGGGGTAAAATTGAAAAAAACTGAAAACATTTTTTTTTGGACTTAGTCATTTTTCTGGCATTTATCAGACTTTCAGATAGGGGAAATGTCAGTGAGCGTTCCGATTTCAGTTCCAGAGCGATTCGCCCAATGAGTCCTTGATTTTTAGTCGTTTTCAGCCAATTTTCTGTATTTTTGAAAATTTCACTTTTTTGTGAAAATATCCACTAAATGAGGGAATAATATGTGTGAGGGTACCCCAGGAGAGTTCCAAATGTGTGTGGGTAGAATATATATCCCACGGGGGTAAAATTGAAAAAAGTTGAAAAATTTTTTTTTTTGGACTTAGTCATTTTTCCGGCGTTTATCAGACTTTAAGATAGGGGAAATGTCAGTGAGCATTCCGATTTCAGTTCCAGAGCGATTCGCCCAATGAGTCCTTGATATTTCGTCGTTTTCAGCCAATTTTTCTGGATTTTTGAAAATTTCACTTTTTTGTGAAAATATCCACTAAATGAGGGAATAATATGTGTGAGGGTACCCCAGGAGAGTTCCAAATGTGTGTGGGTAGAATATATATCCCACGGGGGTAAAATTGAAAAAAGTTTAAAAAATTTTTGTTTTTGGACTTAGTCATTTTTCCGGCGTTTATCAGACTTTCAGATTGGGGAAATGTCAGTGAGCGTTCCGATTTCAGTTGCAGAGCAATTCGCCCAATGAGTCCTTGATATTTAGTCGTTTACAGCCAATATTTTGGATTTTTGAAAATTTCACTTTTTTGTGAAAATATCCACTAAATGAGGGAATAATATGTGTGAGGGTACCCCAGGAGAGTTCCAAATGTGTGTGGGTAACATATATAAACCACTGGGGTAAAATTGAAAAAAGTTGAAAAAAAATTTTTTTTGGACTTAGTCATTTTTCCGGCGTTTATCAGACTTTCAGATAGGGGAAATGTCAGTGAACATTCCGATTTCAGTTCCAGAGCGATTCAGCCAATGAGTCCTTGATATGTAGTCGTTTTCAGCCAATTTTCTGGATTTTTGAAAATTTCACTTTTTTGTGAAAATATCCACTAAATGAGGGAATAATAAGTGTGAGAGTACCCCAGGAGAGTTCCGAATGTGTGTGGGTAGAATATATATCCCACGGGGGTAAAATTGAAAAAAGATGAAAAAAAATTTTTTTTTGGACTTAGTCATTTTTCCGGCGTTTATCAGACTTTCAGATAGGGGAAATGTCAGTGAGCGTTCCGATTTCAGTTCCAGAGCGATTCAGCCAATGAATTCCTTGATATTTAGTCGTTTTCAGCCAATTTTCTGGATTTTTGAAAATTTCACTTTTTTGTGAAAATATCCACTAAATGAGGGAATAATATGTGTGAGAGTACCCCAGGAGAGTTCCGAATGTGTGTGGGTAGAATATATATCCCATGGGGGTAAATTTGAAAAAAGTTGAAAAAATTTTTTGTTTTTGGACTTAGTCATTTTTCCGGCGATTATCAGACTTTCAGATAGGGCAAATGTCAGTGAGAGTTCCGATTTCAGTTCCACAGCGATTCGCCCAATGAGTCCTTGATATTTATTCGTTTTCAGCCAATATTTTGGATTTTTGAAAATTTTACTTTTTTGTGAAAATATCCACTAAATGAGGGAATAATATGTGTGAGAGTACCCCAGGAGAGTTCCGAATGTGTGTGGGTAGAATATATATCCCATGGGGGTAAATTTGAAAAAAGTTGAAAACATTTTTTTTTGGACTTAGTCATTTTTCCGGCGTTTATCAGACTTTCAGATAGGGGAAATGTCAGTGAGCATTCCGATTTCAGTTCCAGAGCGATTCGCCGGATGAGTCCTTGATATTTAGTCGTTTTCAGCCAATTTTCTGGATTTTTGAAAATTTCACTTTTCTGTGAAAATATCCACTAAATGAGGGAATAATATGTGTGAGGGTACCCCAGGAGAGTTCCAAATGTGTGTGGGTAGAATATATATCCCACGGGGGTAAAATTGAAAAAAGTTGAAAACATTTTTTTTTGGACTTAGTCATTTTTCCGGCATTTATCAGACTTTCAGATAGGGGAAATGTCAGTGAGCGTTCCGATTTCAGTTGCAGAGCGATTTGCCCAATAAGTCCTCGATATTTAGTCGTTTTCAGCCAATTTTCTGGATTTTTGAAAATTTCACTTTTTTGTGAAAATATCCACTAAATGAGGGAATAATATGTGTGAGGGTACCCCAGGAGAGTTCCAAATGTGGGTGGGTAGAATATATATCCCACGGGGTAAAATTTAAAAAAGTTGAAAACATTTTTTTTTGGACTTAGTCATTTTTCCGGCGTTTATCAGACTTTCAGATAGGGGAAATGTCAGTGAGCATTCCGATTTCAGTTCCAGAGCGATTCGCCCAATGAGTCCTTGATATTTCGTTGTTTTCAGCCAATTTTTCTGGATTTTTGAAAATTTCACTTTTTTGTGAAAATATCCACTAAATGAGGGAATAATATGTGTGAGGGTACCCCAGGAGAGTTCCAAATGTGTGTGGGTAGAATATATATCCCACGGGGGTAAAATTGAAAAAAGTTGAAAACATTTTTTTTTGGACTTAGTCATTTTTCCGGCGTTTATCAGACTTTCAGATAGGGGAAATGTCAGTGAGCATTCCGATTTCAGTTCCAGAGCGATTCGCCGGATGAGTCCTTGATATTTAGTCGTTTTCAGCCAATTTTCTGGATTTTTGAAAATTTCACTTTTCTGTGAAAATATCCACTAAATGAGGGAATAATATGTGTGAGGGTACCCCAGGAGAGTTCCAAATGTGTGTGGGTAGAATATATATCCCACGGGGGTAAAATTGAAAAAAGTTGAAAAAAATTTATTTTTTTGGACTTAGTCATTTTTCCGGCGTTTATCAGACTTTCAGATTGGGGAAATGTCAGTGAGCGTTCCGATTTCAGTTCCAGAGCAATTCGCCCAATGAGTCCTTGATATTTAGTCGTTTACAGCCAATATTTTGGAATTTTGAAAATTTCACTTTTTTGTGAAAATATCCACTAAATGAGGGAATAATATGTGTGGGGGTACCCCAGGAGAGTTCCAAATGTGTGTGGGTAACATATATATCCCACTGGGGTAAAATTGAAAAAAGTTGAAAAAAAAATTTTTTTTGGACTTAGTCATTTTTCCGGCGTTTATCAGACTTTCAGATAGGGGAAATGTCAGTGAACATTCCGATTTCAGTTCCAGAGCGATTCAGCCAATGAGTCCTTGATATGTAGTCGTTTTCAGCCAATTTTCTGGATTTTTGAAAATTTCACTTTTTTGTGAAAATATCCACTAAATGAGGGAATAATAAGTGTGAGAGTACCCCAGGAGAGTTCCGAATGTGTGTGGGTAGAATATATATCCCACGGGGGTAAAATTGAAAAAAGTTGAAAAAAAATTTTTTTTTGACTTACTCATTTTTCTGGCGTTTATCAGACTTTCAGATAGGGGAAATGTCAGTGAGCATTCCGATTTCAGTTCCAGAGCGATTCGGCCAATGAGTCCTTGATATTTAGTCGTTTTCAGCCAATTTTCTGGATTTTTGAAAATTTCACTTTTTTGTGAAAATATCCACTAAATGAGGGAATAATATGTGTGAGAGTACCCCAGGAGAGTTCCGAATGTGTGTGGGTAGAATATATATCCCACGGGGGTAAAATTGAAAAAAGTTGAAAAAAAATTTTTTTTTTGGACTTACTCATTTTTCCGGCGTTTATCAGACTTTCAGATAGGGGAAATGTCAGTGAGCGTTCCGATTTCAGCTCCAGAGCGATTCGGCCCATGAGTCCTTGATATTTAGTCGTTTTCAGCCAATTTTCTGGATTTTTGAAAATTTCACTTTTTGGTGAAAATATCCACTAAATGAGGGAATAATATGTGTGAGAGTACCCCAGGAGAGTTCCGAATGTGGGTGGTTAGAATATATATCCCACGGGGGTAAAATTGAAAAAAGTTGAAAAAAATTTTTTATTTGACTTAGTCATTTTTCTGGCGTTTATCAGACTTTCAGATAGGGGAAATGTCAGTGAGCGCTCCGATTTCAGTTCCAGAGCGATTCGCCCAATGAGTCCTTGATATTTAGTCGTTTTCAGCCAATTTTCTGGATTTTTGAAAATTTCAATTTTTTGTGAAAATATCCACTAAATGAGGGAATAATATGTGTGAGGGTACCCCAGGAGAGTTCCAAATGTGTGTGGGTAGAATTTATATCCCACAGGGTTAAAAATGAAAAAAGTTGAAAAAAATATTTTTTTTGTACTCAGTCATTTTCCGGCGTTTATCAGACTTATAGATAGGGGAAATGTCAGTGAGCGTTCCGATTTCAGTTCCAGAGCGATTCGCCGGGTGAGTCCTTGATATATAGTCGGTTTCAGGCAATTTTCTGAATTTTTGAAAATTTCACTTTTTTGTGAAAATATCCACTAAATGAGGGAATAATATGTGTGAGGGTACTCCAGGAGAGTTCCAAATGTGTGTGGGTAAAATATATATCCCACGGGGGTAAAATTGAAAAAAGTTGAAAAAAATTTTTTTTTGGACTTAGTCATTTTTCCGGCGTTTATCAGACTTTCAGATAGGGGAAATGCCAGTGAGCATTCCGATTTCAGTTCCAGAGCGATTCGCCCAATGAGTCCTTGATATTTAGTCGTTTTCAGCCAATTTTCTGGATTTTTGAAAATTTCACTTTTTGTGAAAATATCCACTAAATGAGGGAATAATATGTGTGAGGGTACCCCAGGAGAGTTCCAAATGTGTGTGGTAGAATATATATCCCACAGGGTTAAAATGTAAAAAAGTTGAAAAATTTTTTTATTTTGCACTTAGTCATTTTTCCGGCGTTTATCAGACTTTCAGATAGGGGAAATGTCAGTGGGCATTCTGATTTCAGTTCTAGAGCGATTCGCCGGATGAGTCCTTGATATTTCGTCGTTTTCAGTCAATTTTCTGAATTTTTGAAAATTTCACTTTTTTGTGAAAATATCCACTAAATGATGGAATAATATGTGTGAGGGTACCCCAGGAGAGTTCCAAATGTGTGTGGGTAGAATATATATCCCACGGGGGTAAAATTGAAAAAAGTTGAAAAAAATTTTTTATTTGACTTAGTCATTTTTCTGGCGTTTATCAGACTTTCAGATAGGGGAAATGTCAGTGAGCGTTCCGATTTCAGCTCCAGAGCGATTCGGCCCATGAGTCCTTGATATTTAGTCGTTTTCAGCCAATTTTCTGGATTTTTGAAAATTTCACTTTTTGGTGAAAATATCCACTAAATGAGGGAATAATATGTGTGAGAGTACCCCAGGAGAGTTCCGAATGTGGGTGGTTAGAATATATATCCCACTGGGGTAAAATTGAAAAAAGTTGAAAAAAATTTTTTATTTGACTTAGTCATTTTTCTGGCGTTTATCAGACTTTCAGATAGGGGAAATGTCAGTGAGCGCTCCGATTTCAGTTCCAGAGCGATTCGCCCAATGAGTCCTTGATATTTAGTCGTTTTCAGCCAATTTTCTGGATTTTTGAAAATTTCAATTTTTTGTGAAAATATCCACTAAATGAGGGAATAATATGTGTGAGGGTACCCCAGGAGAGTTCCAAATGTGTGTGGTAGAATATTTATCCCACAGGGTTAAAATGTAAAAAAGTTGAAAAATTTTTTTATTTTGCACTTAGTCTTTTTTCCGGCGTTTATCAGACTTTCAGATAGGGGAAATGTCAGTGGGCATTCTGATTTCAGTTCTAGAGCGATTCGCCGGATGAGTCCTTGATATTTCGTCGTTTTCAGTCAATTTTCTGAATTTTTGAAAATTTCACTTTTTTGTGAAAATATCCACTAAATGATGGAATAATATGTGTGAGGGTACCCCAGGAGAGTTCCAAATGTGTGTGGGTAGAATATATATCCCACGGGGGTAAAATTGAAAAAAGTTGAAAACATTTTTTTTTTGGACTTAGTCCTTTTTCCGGCGTTTATCAGACTTTCAGATAGGGTAAATGTCAGTGAGCGTTCCGATTTCAGTTCCAGAGCGATTCGCCCAATGAGTCCTTGATATTTAGTCGATTTCAGCCAATTTTCTGGATCTTTGATAATTTCATTTTTTTGTGAAAATATCCACTAAATGAGGGAATAATATGTGTGAGGGTACCCCAGGAGAGTTCCAAATGTGTGTGGGTAGAATTTATATCCCACAGGGTTAAAAATGAAAAAAGTTGAAAAAAATATTTTTTTTGTACTCAGTCACTTTCCGGCGTTTATCAGACTTATAGATAGGGGAAATGTCAGTGAGCGTTCCGATTTCAGTTCCAGAGCGATTCGCCGGGTGAGTCCTTGATATATAGTCGGTTTCAGGCAATTTTCTGAATTTTTGAAAATTTCACTTTTTTGTGAAAATATCCACTAAATGAGGGAATAATATGTGTGAGGGTACTCCAGGAGAGTTCCAAATGTGTGTGGGTAAAATATATATCCCACGGGGGTAAAATTGAAAAAAGTTGAAAAAAATTTTTTTTTGACTTAGTCATTTTTCCGGCGTTTATCAGACTTTCAGATAGGGGAAATGCCAGTGAGCATTCCGATTTCAGTTCCAGAGCGATTCGCCCAATGAGTCCTTGATATTTAGTCGTTTTCAGCCAATTTTCTGGATTTTTGAAAATTTCACTTTTTGTGAAAATATCCACTAAATGAGGGAATAATATGTGTGAGGGTACCCCAGGAGAGTTCCAAATGTGTGTGGTAGAATATATATCCCACAGGCTTAAAATGTAAAAAAGTTGAAAATTTTTTTTATTTTGCACTTAGTCATTTTTCCGGCGTTTATCAGACTTTCAGATAGGGGAAATGTCAGTGAGCATTCTGATTTCAGTTCCAGAGCGATTCGCCAGATGAGTCCTTGATATTTCGTCGTTTTCAGTCAATTTTCTGAATTTTTGAAAATTTCACTTTTTTGTGAAAATATCCACTAAATGATGGAATAATATGTGTGAGGGTACCCCAGGAGAGTTCCAAATGTGTGTGGGTAGAATATATATCCCACGGGGGTAAAATTGAAAAAAGTTGAAAACATTTTTTTTTTGGACTTAGTCCTTTTTCCGGCGTTTATCAGACTTTCAGATAGGGGAAATGCCAGTGAGCATTCCGATTTCAGTTCCAGAGCGATCCGCCCAATGAGTCCTTGATATTTAGTCGTTTTCAGCCAATTTTCTGGATTTTCGAAAATTTCACTTTTTTGTGAAAATATCCACTAAATGAGGGAATAATATGTGTGAGGGTACCCCAGGAGAGTTCCAAATGTGTGTGGTAGAATATTTATCCCACAGGGTTAAAATGTAAAAAAGTTGAAAAATTTTTTTATTTTGCACTTAGTCATTTTTCCGGCGTTTATCAGACTTTCAGATAGGGGAAATGTCAGTGGGCATTCTCATTTCAGTTCTAGAGCGATTCGCCGGATGAGTCCTTGATATTTCGTCGTTTTCAGTCAATTTTCTGAATTTTTGAAAATTTCACTTTTTTGGGAAAATATCCACTAAATGATGGAATAATATGTGTGAGGGTACCCCAGGAGAGTTCCAAATGTGTGTGGGTAGAATATATATCCCACGGGGGTAAAATTGAAAAAAGTTGAAAAAAATTTTTTATTTGACTTAGTCTTTTTTCTGGCGTTTATCAGACTTTCAGATAGGGGAAATGTCAGTGAGCGCTCCGATTTCAGTTCCAGAGCGATTCGCCCAATGAGTCCTTGATATTTAGTCGTTTTCAGCCAATTTTCTGGATTTTTGAAAATTTCAATTTTTTGTGAAAATATCCACTAAATGAGGGAATAATATGTGTGAGGGTACCCCAGGAGAGTTCCAAATGTGTGTGGTAGAATATTTATCCCACAGGATTAAAATGTAAAAAAGTTGAAAAATTTTTTTATTTTGCACTTAGTCATTTTTCCGGCGTTTATCAGACTTTCAGATAGGGGAAATGTCAGTGGGCATTCTGATTTCAGTTCTAGAGCGATTCGCCAGATGAGTCCTTGATATTTCGTCGTTTTCAGTCAATTTTCTGAATTTTTGAAAATTTCACTTTTTTGTGAAAATATCCACTAAATGATGGAATAATATGTGTGAGGGTACCCCAGGAGAGTTCCAAATGTGTGTGGGTAGAATATATATCCCACGGGGGTAAAATTAAAAAAAGTTGAAAACATTTTTTTTTTGGACTTAGTCCTTTTTCCGGCGTTTATCAGACTTTCAGATAGGGGAAATGTCAGTGAGCGTTCCGATTTCAGTTCCAGAGCGATTCGCCCAATGAGTCCTTGATATTTAGTCGTTTTCAGCCAATTTTCTGGATCTTTGATAATTTCATTTTTTTGTGAAAATATCCACTAAATGAGGGAATAATATGTGTGAGGGTACCCCAGGAGAGTTCCAAATGTGTGTGGGTAGAATTTATATCCCACAGGGTTAAAAATGAAAAAGGTTGAAAAAAATATTTTTTTTGTACTCAGTCATTTTCCGGCGTTTATTAGACTTATAGATAGGGGAAATGTCAGTGAGCGTTCCGATTTCAGTTCCAGAGCGATTCGCCGGGTGAGTCCTTGATATATAGTCGGTTTCAGGCAATTTTCTGAATTTTTGAAAATTTCACTTTTTTGTGAAAATATCCACTAAATGAGGGAATAATATGTGTGAGGGTACTCCAGGAGAGTTCCAAATGTGTGTGGGTAAAATATATATCCCACGGGGGTAAAATTGAAAAAAGTTGAAAAAAATTTTTTTTTGGACTTAGTCATTTTTCCGGCGTTTATCAGACTTTCAGATAGGGGAAATGCCAGTGAGCATTCCGATTTCAGTTCCAGAGCGATTCGCCCAATGAGTCCTTGATATTTAGTCGTTTTCAGCCAATTTTCTGGATTTTTGAAAATTTCACTTTTTTGTGAAAATATCCACTAAATGAGGGAATAATATGTGTGAGGGTACCCCAGGAGAGTTCCAAATGTGTGTGGTAGAATATATATCCCACAGGGTTAAAATGTAAAAAAGTTGAAAATTTTTTTTATTTTGCACTTAGTCATTTTTCCGGCGTTTATCAGACTTTCAGATAGGGGAAATGTCAGTGAGCATTCTGATTTCAGTTCCAGAGCGATTCGCCGGATGAGTCCTTGATATTTCGTCGTTTTCAGTCAATTTTCTGAATTTTTGAAAATTTCACTTTTTTGTGAAAATATCCACTAAATGATGGAATAATATGTGTGAGGGTACCCCAGGAGAGTTCCAAATGTGTGTGGGTAGAATATATATCCCACGGGGGTAAAATTGAAAAAAGTTGAAAACATTTTTTTTTTGGACTTAGTCCTTTTTCCGGCGTTTATCAGACTTTCAGATAGGGGAAATGCCAGTGAGCATTCCGATTTCAGTTCCAGAGCGATTCGCCCAATGAGTCCTTGATATTTAGTCGTTTTCAGCCAATTTTCTGGATTTTCGAAAATTTCACTTTTTTGTGAAAATATCCACTAAATGAGGGAATAATATGTGTGAGGGTACCCCAGGAGAGTTCCAAATGTGTGTGGTAGAATATTTATCCCACAGGGTTAAAATGTAAAAAAGTTGAAAAATTTTTTTATTTTGCACTTAGTCATTTTTCCGGCGTTTATCAGACTTTCAGATAGGGGAAATGTCAGTGGGCATTCTGATTTCAGTTCTAGAGCGATTCGCCGAATGAGTCCTTGATATTTCGTCGTTTTCAGTCAATTTTCTGAATTTTTGAAAATTTCACTTTTTTGTGAAAATATCCACTAAATGATGGAATAATATGTGTGAGGGTACCCCAGGAGAGTTCCAAATGTGTGTGGGTAGAATATATATCCCACGGGGGTAAAATTGAAAAAAGTTGAAAACATTTTTTTTTTGGACTTAGTCCTTTTTCCGGCGTTTATCAGACTTTCAGATAGGGGAAATGTCAGTGAGCGTTCCGATTTCAGTTCCAGAGCGATTCGCCCAATGAGTCCTTGATATTTAGTCGTTTTCAGCCAATTTTCTGGATCTTTGATAATTTCATTTTTTTGTGAAAATATCCACTAAATGAGGGAATAATATGTATGAGGGTACCCCAGGAGAGTTCCAAATGTGTGTGGGTAGAATTTATATCCCACAGGGTTAAAAATGAAAAAAGTTGAAAAAAATATTTTTTTTGTACTCAGTCATTTTCCGGCGTTTATCAGACTTATAGATAGGGGAAATGTCAGTGAGCGTTCCGATTTCAGTTCCAGAGCGATTCGCCGAGTGAGTCCTTGATATTTAGTCGGTTTCAGGCAATTTTCTGAATTTTTGAAAATTTCACTTTTTTGTGAAAATATCCACTAAATGAGGGAATAATATGTGTGAGGATACCCCAGGAGAGTTCCAAATGTGTGTGGTAGAATATATATCCCACAGGGTTAAAATTTAAAAAAGTTGAAAAAATTTTTTATTTTGCACTTAGTCATTTTTTTGGCGTTTATCAGACTTTCAGATAGGGGAAATGTCAGTGAGCATTCCGATTTCAGTTCCAGAGCGATTCGCTGGATGAGTCCTTGATATTTCTTCGGTTTCAGTCAATTTTCTGAATTTTTGAAAATTTCACTTTTTTGTGAAAATATCCACTAAATGAGGGAATAATATGTGTGAGGGTACCCCAGGAGAGTTCCAAATGTGTGTGGGTAGAATATATATCCCACGGGGGTAAAATTGAAAAAAGTTGAAAAATTTTTTTTTTGGGGACTTAGTCATTTTTCCGGCGTTTATCAGACTTTCAGATAGGGCAAATGTCAGTGAGCGTTCCGATTTCAGTTCCAGTGCGATTCGCCCAATGAGTCCTTGATATTTAGTCGTTTTCAGCCAGTAATTTGGATTTTTGAAAATTTCACTTTTTTGTGAAAATATCCACTAAATGAGGGAATAATATGTGTGAGGGTATCCCAGGAGAGTTCCAAATGTGTGTGGGTAGAATATATATCCCACGGGGGTAAAATTGAAAAAAGTTGAAAAAATTTTTTTTTTTTGGACTTAGTCATTTTTCCGGCGTTTATCAGACTTTCAGATAGGGCAAATGTCAGTGAGGATTCCGATTTCAGTTCTAGAGCGATTCGCCCAATGAGTCCTTGATATTTAGTCGTTTTCAGCCAATTTTCTGGATCTTTGACAATTTCACTTTTTTGTGAAAATATCCACTAAATGAGGGAATAATATGTAGAGATGAGCGTTGTTCTACTCGAACTGTTCGCCAATCTCAAATTCGAGCTGTTTTGGGGGATGTTCGAGCCGTTCGGCGAACACGAACGATTTGAGAAAAATTTGGCTGTTCGAGGTTATGTTCGATAACTGTTCGTGCACCGAAATCATAACTGGATTTTTTCTCAGTAATGATGAAAATTAATGTTAATACGCAATTTGAGTGTACAGCGGGTGGGGGGAGGGGCAGGGGATGGATCTCTGCAGGAATAATGAAGATCTCCATTTTTTTTTCTCTTTCCCGCATTTGCAGTGGGGAGGTGCAGTCTGTCAGCCTATCAGCAGCGCACACACGGAGCGAACTGCTGTTTTTCACACAAGCAAGGGCATGTGTCATTGGCAGTGTATGTCACATGTCCTTGCCCTATAAGACCAAGCCATTTTCCCCGTCGCCACCATTTTCTCACTGCTGCAGCTGCGTGTTAGACGGCACCGCTGTTGCTGTGTGCGCTATACCTTGTTAATTTCAAGCCAATTTTCGCACAAATCTACAGATAGCTTGGGAGTAGGGAATAGTTGTGATTGCAGTCCTTTTAAGGACTAGGTTACAGCATTTCCTACAACTTTTATCAGGCAGGTCTGTGCTCTTAAATAGATAGATTGTGGGAGTAAAGACTAATTGTAATTGCAGTCCTTTTCAGGACTAGGTTACATCAGTTCCTATCAGTTTTTGCCAGGCAGGTCTGTGCCAGTGCTGTGCAAGTTTTTTTCACAGCATTTGGCTGAATCTAGCAAAGCTAATCCTTTTTGGCCTATTGCAGAGTGTGTTAGTCAGTGGAGTAGCCTATCTGTGTTGCAAGATATACCACCTGTGTATAGAATACCAATTTTTTTACTGCACCTAGTGAAGTAAAATCTTTTGGGCATAGCATCATTCTATTAGTCCATCTATACTGACCTCCATCAGGTTGCAAATTGAATATAATTTTTTTATGCATCTAGCTCTGAAAAAATATTTGGGCTTCTAGCAGTGTGTGGGACTTGTTCTATTAGTCCATCTATACTGACCTCCATCAGGTTGCAAACTGAATATAATTTTTTTCTGCATCTAGCTCTGAAAAAATATTTGGCCTTCTAGCAGTGTGTGGGACTTTCTCTATTAGTCCATCTATACTGACCTCCATCAGGTTGCAAATTAAAAATAATTTTTATCTGCATCTACCTCTGAAAAAATATTTGGGCTTCTAGCTGGGTGGGGGACTTGTTCTATTAGTCCATCTATACTGACCTCCATCAGGTTGCAAACTGAATATAATTTTTTTCTGCATCTAGCTCTGAAAAAATATTTGGCCTTCTAGCAGTGTGTGGGACTTTCTCTATTAGTCCATCTATACTGACCTCCATCAGGTTGCAAATTAAAAATAATTTTTATCTGCATCTAGCTCTGAAAAAATATTTGGCCTTCTAGCAGTGTGTGGGACTTTCTCTATTAGTCCATCTATACTGACCTCCATCAGGTTGCAAATTAAAAATAATTTTTATCTGCATCTACCTCTGAAAAAATATTTGGGCTTCTAGCTGTGTGTGGGACTTGTTCTATTAGTCCATCTATACTGACCTCCATCAGGTTGCAAACTGAATATAATTTTTTTCTGCATCTAGCTCTGAAAAAATATTTAGCCTTCTAGCAGTGTGTGGGACTTTCTCTATTAATCTATCTATACAGACCTCCATCAGGTTGCAAACTGAATATAATTTTTTTCTGCATCTAGCTCTGAAAAAATATTTGGCCTTCTAGCAGTGTGTGGGACTTTCTCTATTAGTCCATCTATACTGACCTCCATCAGGTTGCAAATTAAAAATAATTTTTATCTGCATCTAGCTCTGAAAAAATATTTGGCCTTTTAGCAGTGTGTGGGACTTTCTCTATTAGTCCATCTATACTGACCTCCATCAGGTTGCAAATTAAAAATAATTTTTATCTGCATCTAGCTCTGAAAAAATATTTGGCCTTCTAGCAGTGTGTGGGACTTTCTCTATTAGTCCATCTATACTGACCTCCATCAGGTTGCAAATTAAAAATAATTTTTATCTGCATCTACCTCTGAAAAAATATTTGGGCTTCTAGCTGTGTGTGGGACTTGTTCTATTAGTCCATCTATACTGACCTCCATCAGGTTGCAAACTGAATATAATTTTTTTCTGCATCTAGCTCTGAAAAAATATTTAGCCTTCTAGCAGTGTGTGGGACTTTCTCTATTAGTACATCTATACTGACCTCCATCAGGTTGCAAATTAAAAATAATTTTTTTTCTGCATCTACCTCTGAAAAAATATTGGGCTTCTAGCTGTGTGTGGGACTTGTTCTATTAATCCATCTATACAGACCTCCATCAGGTTGCAAACTGAATATAATTTTTTTCTGCATCTAGCTCTGAAAAAATATTTGGCCTTCTAGCAGTGTGTGGGACTTTCTCTATTAGTCCATCTATACTGACCTCCATCAGATTGCAAATTAAAAATAATTTTTATATGCATCTAACTCTGAAAAAATATTTGGGCTTCTAGCTGTGTGTGGGACTTGTTCTATTAGTCCATCTATACTGACCTCCATCAGGTTGCAAACTGAAAATAATTTTTTTCTGCATCTAGCTCTGAAAAAATATTTGGCCTTCTAGCAGTGTGTGGGACTTGTTCTATTAGTCCACCTATACTGACCTCCATCAGGTTGCAAATTCAAAATAATTTTTTGTCTGCATCTAGCTCTGAAAAAATATTTGGCCTTCTAGCAGTGTGTGGGACTTTCTCTATTAGTCCATCTATACTGACCTCCATCAGGTTGCAAACTGAATATATTTTTTTTCTGCATCTACCTCTGAAAAAATATTTGGGCTTCTAGCTGTGTGTGGGACTTGTTCTATTAGTCCATCTATACTGACCTCCATCAGGTTGCAAATCGAATATAATTTTTTTCTGCATCTAACCCAGCCAATAGTTTTGGCCTAATACCACAGTTTGGCCACTCAGCTCTGCTCGGTTCCCATCCATTGTTTTTTTGTGCAAACAACTCCAGAGTTGTGAATTAGTTAACCACCAAAATGAGTGGAAAAAGGCCTGCTGCTGGTGGAAAGGGGAATAGGCGTGTTGGGAAGGGGAAAAAAGGTTGTGTCCGTGGGGTAGGTGTTAAAGCAACAGTAACATCTGCAGAAGAAAGACCATCTTCCAGCCAAACTAAAATGTCTACTTCTTTTAGTGGACAATGTGATAAGATCCCTTTCTTACGGCCACGCCAATCGCTACAAATTCCAGATGAGGCACAAAAACAGCAGGTGCTTCAACGGATATCAAGTGCTCCTTTAAGTGGGCTCTCCTCCACATCAACTTCAACATCACAAATACTCCAGTCCTCAAAGGTGTCACCACAATCGCACTTGCTTCCTCACAGCTCCCAAATCTCCAGCTGCCCGTCTGAGTATGAGGTAGAACAGATGGTTGAGTCTGCAGAGCTGTTTACTCATACTATAGCCTGGGAATCAGAGGTCGACTCCAGCGCTTCTGTGAATCCAGACGAGGAAATGATCTGCACTGATGCCCAGAATCTTTATGAGTCGGATCCAGGACCAGACGCAGAAGGTTCTGACCATAATGTAGACCCTCATTCCCAAACTGTAACTCCTGTTGGTGGAGACAATGAGGAAGACGATGATGAGACTCAAATACCTGATTGGAGCGGCAACTTTAGTTTTTTGTCAGGGCAGGAACAGGTTGGCTCTGAGGACGACGGGTGTGATAACGCACAGGGTGATGATGATGAGGTTGGAGATCCCACTTACTGTCAACCCACAGTCAGCCAAGAGATGAGGTCAGCAGAGGAGGTGGAGGAAGATGCTAGTTACGACGAGGTCAGGTTGCGCATTCCTGGACAGAGACGTAGTACTGGAAGCACGTCAACAACTGCATCCTCAAACACAACTCTGCCTCTCACCACAAGTCGTGGTGGCTCTTCAGGTCGCATGGGTGCTAAGCCTTGCATAGCCTGGGCATTTTTTCAGATCGATAAAGATGACCCAACTCGTGTTATCTGTAACATTTGTCAGCAAAAGCTAAGTAGAGGCCAAAAAATACATAGTTTGAGTACTTCATGCATGAACCGGCACATGGACATGAAGCATAAGTTGCAGTGGGAAGCTCAGTGTGCTACAATGCGGCCTAGCCGGCCGGGCCAAGCACCGTCTGCCATATCTTGTGCATCCGCGGCCTCTTCATCCTCTGTGACTGGGGGGACAGCAGTCACACCTGTTTTGGAGCGCAGACCTGCCACCTCTTTACCCGCAACAGCCAGCGTGATTGGCAGGTCATCATTTTCTTTGGAGGTGGTAACACCAGCTGGTGTTGAGCGCTGTCCGACATTGATAGCACCACCTTTGGATCAATGCAACCTAACATGTCCGCCTGCATCTTCCTCACAGACCGGCAGTTTGCCGGGGACACCCTTATCAACCCCGTCTAAGCACAATAGCCAGCCCTCGGTCCCTCAGATGTGGACAAGTAAAAGACCATTTCCTCCTAGCCATGAGAAAGCTAAGAGGTTGAATTTCACCATCTGCAAGCTCTTGGCTACAGAAATGCTGCCTTTCCGCCTGGTGGACACAGAGGATTTTCGAGACCTTATGTCCGTCGCAGTGCCCCAGTACCAGATGCCCAGTCGGCACTACTTCTCAAAGAAAGGTGTGCCTGCGCTCCACCAGCATGTCGCACACAACATCACAGCTTCTTTGAGAAACTCTGTGTGTGACAGGGTGCATTTCACCACAGACAATTGGACGAGTAGGCATGGACAGGGGCGTTACATGTTGCTGACTGGGCACTGGGTAACTATGGTGACAGCAGGACAAGGGGCTGCTGTCCAAGTCTTGCCGTCTCCACGAGTTGTGCGTCAATCCTCTTTATGTCAAAGTTCCTCCACTGCTTCTGCCTCCTCAACCTCCTCTCGGTCTTCCACCTGCACCCAAAGCCTGTCTGGTCATGCCACAAGCTTTCTAACTGCGCAGAAGGGATCCTGCACACCTCCTTACTATGCTGGCAGTAGGGCTCAACGTCATCAGGCGGTTTTTACTTTGAAATGTCTGGGAAATGTGAGTCACACAGCTGAGGAGTTGTGGTCAGCTCTGGAGAACCAATTTCATGAATGGTTGTCTCCACTGGACCTGAAACCAGGGAAGGCCGTGTGCGACAATGCTGCAAACCTGGGTGCGGCCCTTCGCCGGGGCAATGTCACACACGTGCCTTGTATGGCTCACGTGTTGAACCTGGTTGTCCAGCAATTTTTAGCCCACTATCCCAGACTAGATGGCCTTCTGCAGAGGGCACGGTCGCTGTGTGCTCACTTCCGCCGTTCGCATCCCGCAGCTCAGCGACTTACATCTCTACAGAAGTCGTTGGGCCTGCCACTTCACCGGCTAAAATGTGATGTGCCTACCCGGTGGAATTCAACTCTGCACATGTTGCAGCGACTGTGGCAGCACCGACAAGCCCTGGTGCAATACGTTCTGATGTATAGCCTGGGCCAACGAGATCCAGAGGTGGGGCAAATCACGCTGGAGGAGTGGTCTCAGATCAGGGACCTATGCACCCTTCTGCACAGTTTTGAAATGGCGACGAAGATGTTTAGTGCTGACGATGCCATTATCAGCATGACTATTCCGGTGATTTACATGCTGGAGCACATGTTAAACAGAATTCGGAGTCAGGTGGTGGCACAAGAGGAGGTGGAGGAAGTAGAGGAGGAGGAGTTGTATGCGGAAGGGCTAACATCTGCAAGGTCCAGACGGTCGGCAGCACCAAGGCGGCAGGCATGTGAGGGTGGGGGAGATGGTTTTACCAGGGCGCATGGTAGCAGCCAAACTAGTGAGGAAGGTGCAGGAGCCCAGGAAGAAGTGGAGGACGAACTGATGGAAGACTCATCAGATGAGGGAGACCTTGATCACATTTCTGTTGTGCGAGGTTGGGGGAAGAGGACAGAGGAAGGAAGCATGATTGTTACCTCGCCACCAACACAACAGGGACTTGGTGCTCCTGGATGCGCAACACACATGAGTGCCTTCTTGCTGCACTACCTGCAACATGACCCTCGAATTGTGAGAATTAGAAATAATCCTGACTACTGGGTTGCCACACTATTAGATCCCCGGTACAAAAGTAAATTTGCCGAAATTATTCCTGCCATAGAAAGGGATGCACGCATGCAGGAGTATCAGCAGAGACTGTTGCAGAATCTTACATGTGCTTTTCCACAAAACACCAGTGGTGCACGTAGTGAATCTCACAGTTCCAACTTGCCAACCGTGGGACCGTCAAGTGTTCAGCACTCAAACCGTAACAGAACCACAGTATCTGCTGGTAACATCAATTTTGCGGAATCATTTCACCACTTTTTTAGCCCATCCTTTGCAAGGCCACAGGAGACAAGAAGTCTGACACATAGTCAACGCCTAGAGACGATGGTACAGGAGTATCTCCAAGTAAACATTGAAGCCATGACTGTGACGCGCCCCCTGGGACATATTCCTTTCTTTCAGGGGAATACCCGGAGCCGGATCAGATGGGGGTTGTAGTCTTCCGAGTGGCTGTGACCCGGTCCGTGCCCAGGGTGTCAAACTCAGTTGTATGTGGCAGTCCTACAGATGTTACTAAGTTCTTAATGTCGACTACGCCACCCGTTGTGTTGCGGTCACTGTGGCCGCCGCTGCAGCAGGGTCCGCTGAGGCTGGTGGTGTTGGTGCAGCTTTGGTGATATAACCCCCAACGGGTGGGGTATAGCCTCAGGGGGATCAGGTGCAGAGGATGGGGGTTGTGGTGATGCAGTGTAGACGGCAATCAGAGACAGAGTCGGGTTATGCAGTTTAGGATGTTTACTCACTGCTGATGTTCCGGTCACTCCAGCTTCGAGTGACCTCCCGAGCCGTGCTGCGTCCACCAGGTTCTGGATCCAGCCAACCCCCAAATAAGTCCGGAGCGTGACCCTGAGCTCTCCTTCTGTCCTTTCTCTGGCCGTCCCCACTATTGATCCACCCAGGTCCAGCTCCCTCGGGCCTTCTGTTGGGAGACCCTTGGCCTTGGGTTCCCTGACCCTCCACGTGGTATGCCTTCGTGGTGGATGTGGTGGGTGGCCGTGGCAGACGCTGCCCACGGCCTCCGGTCTCTGGCTGGGGTGTGTTTTTGCCCCCACCAGCTTGGGTTCCGGTACCCTGTGCCGACTCTTCACCCGCTGCTGGACTTTGGGTTCTTAGAGTCCTTTTCTTCTGTTTCCCCCTCTGGGTCTCTCTCTCTCCTCTCTCACTCTGGGTCTCTCTTTTCCTCCGCTCGCTGACTTTCTCTCTGCAACTGACCCTGTTCTTAGTTGGTGCCCACTTTATATATCCCTCTATGTGTGAGCTCAGGTGACCAGCACCCAATGAGCTCCTATCTTTACCCAGGCTGCTCCCCCTATCTGCCCCTACACTACTTGGGATGTACCACCCCCCCTCCCACTCCAGCCAGGAACAGACTCGGTCGTACCTGCACATTTCTAAGTGGGAGTACCGTCGGCCTGTTCCTCGGAAATGGGATGTATGTAGTGCATGCAGCCTACCGAGCTCAGTTCCACACTCCTTCCTTACCCGGGAGTGGAATATCACACCTCTGGATTGAGGTGCAATACCCCTGTAGCAGCCGAATCCTCAGGGTGCTACATTCCCCCCTGGTAAATCACAGCACGTCCTCGGGCTGTAAGAGAAAAACATCACAAAACATACAAAAATTTTCATATAAACATAAACATATAAAACATATAAAACTTTATATAAATTAGCAGCATTAAACATTCTCGTCGTCTCTTGTTCCTCCTCCGGTCACTGGGCAACTGTTGACCGGGCAAAGTGCGACAGTTCCTTTCTTTAAGATGATTTAACAGTAAAACCAGTAGGGGGCGCTTTAGGACGCGCAACTATATACAAGGGTATGGCCGCTCTCAGTCCTCGGCCAGTTAAGGAGGGAAAGGGAATGGCTGCTCACAGTCCTCAGCCTGTGGGATTAAGGGTAAACGGGTGAACAGTTCACTCAGCTGGTCCCAACGGGGACTATATTAGCAATAACAGTTTCTTTATACCCCGGTCGGGTAACTATTTACAGCACCTGCTCCGCTGTACTCAACAACGTCTTCCTCCTGCTCCTTCTTTGGGGATCTCAGCTTCAGACCCGTCCGGATCCTCTTGCTCTTCCTCCTCACATCGCAGCTCCTCCTCTGTCAGGCGATGCACATGGAGGGCGTAAGGTCCTTTGGCACACTTGTGCCGGGTAAAGGTGACCTCGTCCCCGATATAAAGGTCACGACCTCTGTGCCCCTCCGGCAGATGGGACTCCACATCTCTGCGCGTGACAAAGACGTCGCCGGGGGTGTTGTGGTCTCTGATGAAGCCCCACCCATGCTGCATGTTGAACTTAATTACAGTCCCGGTGGTGCGGGGACTGTGCGCTGCACGGGGGTCCCTCCTGGTTCGGCTCTTCTGCTCGGCGCTCCTTATTTGGGCCTGTTGTTCCCGGACCCGCCTCTCTCTCCGCTCCCTCGCAAACTCCTCGAGCTGCTGTCGGCAGCACTCAGCACGCTCCGCTGCAGCTGCCCTGGTTTCTTGAGTGAACCCCATTAGGTCTTCTCCGGTGGGGTCCCACTCAAATTGGGTCTCTTCCAGCGGGGGCGAGAGCCTTATCACGGGCTTCGGAGCCGGAATCAGGGGTGCACACATGGCCCCAACTCTCCTCTGGTGCTCCAGTTCATAATATTTCTGGGGCCAGATGAAAGGCTGCCCGTCCGGCCACGTGTGCTGGGCAAACAAGTCCTCTCCCAGACGCGGCACCCTTGGTTTTACGGGTGCGGGCGCGGTGGTGGTGGCGCCCGGGTTGCCCAGGCCTTGCGGCCAGGCCTGGGGCACCTGGAAGGTGAAGGGCACCGTTAGGACGGCGGCGCCCTGGGCTACCTGGCCTTGCGGCCAGGCCGGAGGCTCCGCGGAGGTAGGGGGCGCTGTTGGTGATGCGACGCCCGGGAATTCTAGGCCCTGCGACCAGGCTGGTGTTACTTCCTGTTTTGCCACGCTCGGGGTCGGTGCGCATGGCGTCACAGGGGTCGCGGCGGCGGCTTCCGGTTGGGGCCTAGTCTGCGTCGGTGACATGGCGTTTTCGGGCACAGCAGGGGGACTTTCGGGCTCTGCGACGGGGAGCTGGGGCAGGTACGCGGTGTCCCGGTTTGGGGTATAGACGTCCCCTTTACCTGCCTCCATGCGTTCGGCTCCCTTCTCGGCGCCGTCTCCGGCCTTGGGTCCTCCCGCGCCATCCTCAGAGGCGGTCTGTCTCCTCATCTTGGCTGGCGTGCTCCGGGTCTTGGTTTGCTGGGCCATCTCTCGGCTCCACTCCGCCAATGTCTCTCGCTGTACCCGGGCCATCCTCCGTGCGAGGCCCTCCAGGGCAGTCTGTGCACACTCCCGGTCTCGGGGGAGCTGTGCAAGGACCTCCACTAGGCCTAGTGGGGTCGTGGTTTCTAGCAGGCTCCTGACCAACGGGTCGGTGCTGCTCTGCTCCTCTTCCAGCAGGCTCCTGGCCAGCGGGCCGGTGCTGCTCTGCTCTCTCGCCATCTCCGGGTGAGCTCCTCCGCTACTCTTCTCCAGGCTTCTTGCCTCCGGGTGCGCTCGCTCCAGACTGCTCCAGGCGGCACCCATCTTCGTTCTTTTCTTTCGTCTCCTCCCACTTCGAGGGCGGTCCCGGGGCCACTTGGTGATTGTCAGCTCCAGGGGCGGTTCTTTCACGCTGACCGACACCTCCAGCATCACAGTCTCTGTTGGTGGGGGCGGTTTCCACTTTTGGCGCCATTTTCGGTCCTGGCCCACGATGGGAGGCGGCCTCCTGCCACCCTCTGGCACGCCCATAATGGCGTCCGCTCTTCCAAGGCGGGAAACCTTTGGAAATGGCGGGAATCGCTTCCCAGTGGCGGGAAACTCCGCAGATGGCGGGAAAACGCTGGAAATGGCGGACAACCGGCGGGAATCGACTGGTGATGGGGTCCGATGGCGGGGACCCTCCGGAACCGGCAGGAGACTTCTTTTTGAGGTAAACTTGCACTTTTCTTCAGGCACGCAGTACCCGGTGGTTGTGGGCACGTAATCCTGCCGACTACGCCAAAGTTGACGCGCCCCCTGGGACATATTCCTTTCTTTCAGGGGAATACCCGGAGCCGGATCAGATGGGGGTTGTAGTCTTCCGAGTGGCTGTGACCCGGTCCGTGCCCAGGGTGTCAAACTCAGTTGTATGTGGCAGTCCTACAGATGTTACTAAGTTCTTAATGTCGACTACGCCACCCATTGTGTTGCGGTCACTGTGGCCGCCGCTGCAGCAGGGTCCGCTGAGGCTGGTGGTGTTGGTGCAGCTTTGGTGATATAACCCCCAACGGGTGGGGTATAGCCTCAGGGGGATCAGGTGCAGAGGATGGGGGTTGTGGTGATGCAGTGTAGACGGCAATCAGAGACAGAGTCGGGTTATGCAGTTTAGGATGTTTACTCACTGCTGATGTTCCGGTCACTCCAGCTTTGAGTGACCTCCCGAGCCGTGCTGCGTCCACCAGGTTCTGGATCCAGCCAACCCCCAAATAAGTCCGGAGCGTGACCCTGAGCTCTCCTTCTGTCCTTTCTCTGGCCGTCCCCACTATTGATCCACCCAGGTCCAGCTCCCTCGGGCCTTCTGTTGGGAGACCCTTGGCCTTGGGTTCCCTGACCCTCCACGTGGTATGCCTTCGTGGTGGATGTGGTGGGTGGCCATGGCAGACGCTGCCCACGGCCTCCGGTCTCTGGCTGGGGTGTGTTTTTGCCCCCACCAGCTTGGGTTCCGGTACCCTGTGCCGACTCTTCACCCGCTGCTGGACTTTGGGTTCTTAGAGTCCTTTTCTTCTGTTTCCCCCTCTGGGTCTCTCTCTCTCCTCTCTCACTCTGGGTCTCTCTTTTCCTCCGCTCGCTGACTTTCTCTCTGCAACTGACCCTGTTCTTAGTTGGTGCCCACTTTATATATCCCTCTATGTGTGAGCTCAGGTGACCAGCACCCAATGAGCTCCTATCTTTACCCAGGCTGCTCCCCCTATCTGCCCCTACACTACTTGGGATGTACCACCCCCCCTCCCACTCCAGCCAGGAACAGACTCGGTCGTACCTGCACATTTCTAAGTGGGAGTACCGTCGGCCTGTTCCTCGGAAATGGGATGTATGTAGTGCATGCAGCCTACCGAGCTCAGTTCCACACTCCTTCCTTACCCGGGAGTGGAATATCACACCTCTGGATTGAGGTGCAATACCCCTGTAGCAGCCGAATCCTCAGGGTGCTACAACTGTGTCACTGGACCCTTGCTCTTTTTGGGCTTCCAATCTGAATAAATGGCCGGAGCTAGCCACTTACGCCTTGGAGATCTTGTCATGCCCCGCAGCCAGCGTTCTGTCTGAACGTGTGTTCAGCGCTGCTGGTGGTGTGCTGACAGATAAGCGCACGCGGCTCTCCACTGATAATGTAGACAGACTCACGTTCATAAAGATGAACAAATCATGGATCCAAAACGACTTTTCTACCCCTGTGTCATCCTGGGGAGAGTAAAAGCTTGATGATTGGTTAAAATCACCCTACCAACCGTTTTAAGCTTTCAAATTACTAATCATGTTTATCTGTATCTTGGCTGGAAAATAATTTGGGCTTTGTAGCAGTGTGCAGCACTGATTCTATTAGGCCATCTATAATAAGCTCCACCAGATTTAAAATTACTAATCATGTTTATCTGTGTCTTGGCTGGAAAATAATTTGGGCTTTGTAGCAGTGTGCAGCACTGATCCTATTAGGCCATCTATACTAAGCTCCACCAGATTTAAAATTAATAATAATTTTTAGCTGCATCTAGCCCGGAAAATAATTTTGGGGCTCCGAGATGTGCAAGACACATAAGTGCCTTCTTGCTGCACTACCTGCAACATGACCCTCATATTGTCAGAATTCGAAGTAATCATGACTACTGGGTTGCCACACTCTTAGATCCCCCAAACTTTTTGATCAACCTTTTCATTTTAATAAAGACCAAAAAAATGGTCATTTTTGAAATTATAAGCATTAGCAGGTTATTAGAAACTGAAATCAAACAGTTTTCAGCTCAAAACTTTATTCTAGGTGATGTTACATTTTCACATAGGACCCCTTGTTCGAAAGGAGCTTCTGAACTCTCTCGTCCATTGAATTTGTCAGGTTTTGGATGGTTTCTGTTTCAATTGTTTTGCATGAGGACAGAATACCCTCCCAGAGCTGTTGCTTAGATGTGAACTGCCTCCCGCCATCATAGACACTTCTTTTGATGATGCTCCAGAGGTTCTGAATGGGGTAGAGGTCAGGGGAGCATGGGGGTCACACCATAAGTTTGTCCCCTTTTATGCCCATATCAGCCAGAGATGCAGATGTTTTATGTGCAGCATGAGATGGTGCATTATCATGCAAAAAAATGATCTTGCTGTGAAATACACAGTTCTTCTTCTTGAACCATGGCAGGAAGTGCTGTTTGAGAAAATCCACATACATTATGGAGTTCATCTTTAGCGCCTTCAGGGATCCTAAAGGGGCCGACAATCTCTCTCCCCATGATTCCAGCCCAAAACATTACTCCACCTCCTCCTTGTTGGCGCTGTAGCCGTGTTTGCGTGGGGTGTCCATCAACCAGCCATCCTCCACTCCATCCATCTGGACCATCGAGCGCTGCACGGCACTCATCCGTGAACAAAACAGTTTTGAAATCAGTCTTCATGTAATGTTTAGCCCACTGGAGCCGTTTCTGCTTGTGTGAAGTGGATAGAGGAGGTCGACAGGATGGCGTATGCACAGCTGCAAACCTCTGAAGGACCCTGCATCTTGTTGTTCGGGGGACGTTGGAGGCACCAGCAGCTTCAAAAACTTGTCTGCTGCTATGACAAGGCTTTTTTGCCGCTGCTCTTTTAACCTGACGTAATTGCCTGTAGGAAAGAGTCCTCAATTTGCCCTTATCAGCACGCACACGTGTGTACTGTGAATCAGCTACATACTTCTTGATTGCCAAGACACTTCATCCTGATCATCGCACAATGTTGATTGTAGTCATGCCTTGACCTAAACACTCCACAATTTGTTGCTTCTCAGCAGCCGACACATCCTTTTTCTTTCCCATTTTGGCAGAAAATGTAGGCTGCTTAATAATGTGAGACAGCCTTCTTAAGTAGTCTTGCCTTTCATTGGACACACCTGCCAAACTAATTAGCACAGGTGTCTGCAATTGCTTACAGTGATATAAAGAGCCCTAACACACATCACCATCAATGAGTTTAACTGACAAACAAACAAATTCTTCCCTTATCACTCCTAAACACTTTTTGCATAATAATTTGGAACACAGTGTACATGTGCTTTTCCACAAAACACCAGTGGTTCACGTAGTGAATCTTACAGTTCTAACTTGCCAACCGTGGTCTGTATGGAGTTGTTCAATAAAGGGCCCAAAATTAAGATAACATAGATGGGAGAGGTCTCTATGAATAGGAATTCCTAAGTATTTGATACCCTGTGAGGGCCAGGCAAAGGGAAAGTTGGACTGGATGGAATCCTATATGGATTTGGGGAGGGAGACATCGAGGGCCTCAGACTTCGCTGCATTGATTTTAAAATTTGACCATGTAACAAAGTGATCTATTTCAGCCATAACAGCATGGATGGATATATGTGATTGAGTGATATATACTAGGACATCATCAGCAAATAGAGAGCACTTGTACTCGGTGCCTCCCACCTCAATCCACCTAATATTGGGGTTATGGCGAATTGATGAGAGCAGGTGCTCCGTCACTAGGATGTATAAGAGAGGGGACAGAGGACATCCCTGCCTTGTCCCATTGGTGATTGTGAAAGGTGATGAAAATGTTCTGATGCACCCCCTGGGCCTTGGGACACCCGGAGCTGGACCCTTTTTGGTGGATGCTGGTGGTTGTAGTCTTCGTGGCGGCGACCCGGTTCCGTGGCTCAGGGTGGTCAAACCAGTGGCGGAACTATTTATGTGGTTTTGATGTTTAAATGTCCGACTACGCCACCCGTGGATTGCGGTCAGAGTGAACCGCCGCTGCAGGGCAGACCGCTGAGGCTGGTGTTGTGGGTGCAGCAGAGCGTAGCATAACTCCCCACGGGAGGAGTATAGCCTCAGGGCAGTGTATGCGGAGGATGGGGGTGATGGTGCAGGGCAGCAGCAGTAACGACACGGAGTCAGTGATGCAGTCCAGGGCCTTTACTCACAGTTCTTATTATCCAGACCACGTCTGCAGGTAACGGCTGCCCACGTCGTACTGTGCTCACCAGGTGAGGGGCTCAGACAACTCCCAGATAACTTTGGAGCGCTTCACAGGACCCCCTTTGTGTGTCCTTTGTCTGGCCTTTCTTACCAACCCTTCTGTCCGGCTGCCTCGGGCCTCCTCTTGGTAAACTTGGCGCCAGTTTCCCTGACCCTATGTGGTGCCTTCCTAGCGGGTGTAGCGAGGGGCTGCGCCACATAAAATGTCACAGCCTCCGGTTTCTAGCTGAGGGTCGTTTCCTGCCTTCACTAGTTTCGGGGACCGGTCTCCCCCTTTGGCCTGACCCCTCCACGCAGGTGGATTCGGGCGTGCGGTGGCGACTCGCCCGTCCGCACCCCTGGGATCCCTTCATTCCTCGTTCCTGGAGCCTTCTCCGCTCCTCTTCCTTCCTTCTCCCTCTTCCAGGCCTGGGCCTCAGTTACTAGGCCCGCCTCTGGAGCAGAGCTCATGCAGAGCCCCTGCTCCCTGCCACTTCTGCTCAGACTTCTCTGCACTGAACTAAGATGGTGCCCACCTTTTATACTCCCTTCTCAATGCACCCAGGAACTGCTTCCTCCCTGCTCCTGCAGTACAGGGTTCCCCTTCCTCAGTGTTCCCTCCCCCCACTCCAGCCAGGGACAGGGACTGTCGTGCCCATCTCAGAGGCATATTGGTTGCCCTGCCCCACGGCAATGTGGTGTAATGCGTGCAGGTGTCGGGTCCTGATCCATACTCCATCCTTACCTGATAGTGAGATATCACACCTCTGGGTGAGGTGCAATACCTCTGTAGCAACCGAGGCCTCAGGGTGCTACAGTTCCATTTATCTTCAGCCTAGGTGACGTATTGTGATACAGGGCCGTGATTTTGGCTATAAAAGGGTCCCCTAGACCCCTACCCCAAGCTTTTAAGAGAATCATATATGGCGTGCCAGGAGACTCTATGGAATGCTTTCTCAGCATCCAACGAGAGTATCTAATTACAAATTTTTAACTGCATCTAGCCCAGGAAATACTGTGTGCCTAGTAGCAGTGTCTGCTAGTCAGCGGATTATCCCGGCTGTTAAGCAAGCTACACCACCTGTAGTTTGGACACTTAATTTTTTCAAAGGAAATGCTTCGGGACCACGGGATACTCAGTGAAGAGCATCAGGAGGTACCCCAAGGCATAGGGGCTGGGACTGGCAGTAGGATGCCTTGCGGTGGACAGCCGAGCTCGATCCTTATAAAAGCTTTTTAATTGCAGCAGCTTTAGTGGACGCTACTGGAGCTGGAATTACGCGGCTGCTGGCATGAGACTTGCCCTCCAATAGATCCTTGTAAATGGATTTAAAGTGTATTCATTCAAATTAGAGAGACAATTTAAATTAAAAAGCTTAGAGCTGCCTCCACCACAGGGGGGCTCGCTCGACCCACCAGCGGACAGGCACCAGTATTGGGAGAGGGGGGCTAGCCGTCAGGGTTCACCGCGGCTCTGGCACAAACCCGGCGACACGGAGGTGGCACGGGCAGGAGCGGACTGAACGTGTCGACTTCTCACTTTTTGGATTTTAGAAGGGCATGACATGCCTATATCTGTGTCTCCCCCTCCTTTTACTCCTCCACCTCTTTTCTTTTCGCATGACTATATGTACTTGTCACTTTTCCATGTGTTAGTTGTGTCTTCTGAGCAGTTTGTCAGCTTTTGGACACCTTTGAAGGTGTTTTCTAGGTGTTTCTATGTGTTTTTGTTTGCCTGCCATTGGTTTTAACGGTGTTCGAAGGTGTTCGACGAACAGTTCGACGAACAGTTCGGCGAACACACGGGTGTTCGAAGAACCGAACTCGAACACTACGGGGGTGGCTCAACACTAATAATATGTGTGAGGGTACCCCAGGAGAGTTCCAAATGTGAGTGGGTAGAATTTATATCCCACAGGGTTAAAATTGAAAAAAGTTTAAAAAAATTTTTTTTTTATACTTAGTCATTTTTCCGGCGTTTATCAGACTTATACATAGGGGAAATGTCAGTGAGCGTTCCGTTTTCAGTCCCAGAGCGATTCGCCCAATGAGTCCTTGATATTTAGTCGTTTTCAGTAAATTTTTTGGATTTTTGAAAATTTCACTTTTTTGTGAAAATATCCACTAAAGGAGGGAATAATATGTGTGAGGGTTCCCCAGGAGAGTTCAAATGTGTTTGGGTAGAATATATATCCCACGGGGGTAAAATTGAAAAAAGTTGAAAAAATTTTTTTTTTGAACTTAGTCATTTTTCCGGCGTTTATCAGACTTTCAGATAGGGGAAATGTCAGTGAGCTTTCCGATTTCAGTTCCAGAGCGATTCTTCCAATGAGTCCTTGATATTTAGTCGTTTTCAGCCAATTTTCTGGATTTTTGAAAATTTCACTTTTTTGTGAAAATATCCACTAAATGAGGGAATAATATGTGTGAGGGTACCCCAGGAGAGTTCCAAATGTGTGTGGGTAGAATTTATATCCCACAGGGTTAAAATTGAAAAAAGGTGAAAAAGATTTTTTTTTTGTACTTTTCCGGCGTTTATCAGACTTATAGATAGGGGAAATGTCAGTGAGCATTCCGATTTCAGTTCCAGAGCGATTCGACGGGTGAGTCCTTGATATTTCGTCGGTTTCAGGCAATTTTCTGAAGTTTTGAAAATTTTACTTTTTTTGTGAAAATATCCACTAAATGAGGGAAAAATATGTGTGAGGGTACCCCAGGAGAGTTCCAAATGTGTGTGGGTAGAATATATATCCCACTGGGGAAAAATTGAAAAAAGTTTATAAAAAATTTTTTTTGGACTTAGTCATTTTTCCGGCGTTTATCAGACTTTCAGATAGGGGAAATGTCAGTGAGCGTTCCGATTTCAGTTCCAGAGCGATTCGCCCAATGAGTCCTTGATATTTAGTCGTTTTCAGCCAATTTTCTGCATTTTTGAAAATTTCACTTTTTTGTGAAAATATCCACTAAATGAGGGAATAATATGTGTGAGGGTACCCCAGGAGAGTTCCAAATGTGTGTGGGTAGAATATATATCCCACGGGGGTAAAATTGAAAGAAGTTGAAAAATATTTTTTTTGGACTTAGTCATTTTTCCAGCGTTTATCATACTTTCAGATAGGGGAAATGTCAGTGAGCGTTCCGATTTCAGTTCCAGAGCGATTCGCCCAATGAGTCCTTGATATTTAGTCATTTTCAGCCAATTTTCTGGATTTTTGAAAATTTCACTTTTTTGTGAAAATATCCACTGAATGAGGGAATAATATGTGTGAGGGTACCCCAGGAGAGTTCCAAATGTGTTTGGGTAGAATATATATCCCACGGGGGTAAAATTGAAAAAAGTTGAAAAATTTTTTTTTTGGACTTAGTCATTTTTCCGGCGTTTATCAGACTTTCAGATAGGGGAAAAGTCAGTGAGCTTTCCGATTTCAGTTCCAGAGCGATTCTCCCAATGAGCCCTTGATATTTAGTCGTTTTCAGCCAATAATTTGGATTTTTGAAAATTTCACTTTTTTGTGAAAATATCCACTAAATGAGGGAATAATATGTGTGAGGGTACCCCAGGAGAGTTCCAAATGTGTGTGGGTAGTAAATATATCCCACGGGGGTAAAATTGAAAAAAGTTGAAAAAAATTTTTTTTTCGGAATTAGTCATTTTTCCGCCGTTTATCAGACTTTCAGATAGGGGAAATGTCAGAGAGCGTTCCGATTTCAGTTCCAGAGCGATTCGCCCAATGAGTCCTTGATATTTAGTCGTTTTCAGCCAATTTTCTGGATTTTTAAAAATTTCACTTTTTTGTGAAAATATCCACTAAATGAGGGAATAATATGTGTGAGGGTACCCCAGGAGAGTTCCAAATGTGTGTGGGTAGAATATATTTCCCACGGGGGTAAAATTGAAAAAAGTTGAAATTTTTTTTTTCTGGACTTAGTCATTTGTCCGCCGTTTATCAGACTTTCAGATATGGAAAATGTCAATGAGCATTCCGATTTCAGTTCCAGAGCGATTCGACCAATGAGTCCTTGATATTTAGTCGTTTTCAGACAATTTTCGGGATTTTTGAAAATTTCACTTTTTTGTGAAAATATCCACTAAATGAGGGAATAATATGTGTGAGGGTACCCCAGGAGAGTTCCAAATGTGTGTGGGTAGAATATATATCCCACGGGGGTAAAATTGAAAAAAGTTGAAAAAAATTTTTTTTTTGTACTTAGTCATTTTTCCGGCGTTTATCAGACTTTCAGATAGGGCAAATGTCAGTGAGCGTTCCGATTTCAGTTCCAGAGCGATATGCCCAATGAGTACTTGATATTTAGTCGTTTTCAGCCAATAATTTGGATTTTTGAAAATTTCACTTTTTTATGAAAATATCCACTAAATGAGGGAATAATATGTGTGAGGGTACCCCAGGAGAGTTCCAAATGTGTGTGGGTAGAATTTATATCCCACAGGGTTAAAATTGAAAAAAGTTGAAAAAAATTTTTTTTTTGTACTTAGTCATTTTTCCGGCGTTTATCAGACTTTCAGATAGGGGAAATGTCAGTGACCGTTCCGATTTTAGTTCCAGAGCAATTCGCCCAATGAGTCCTTGATATTTAGTCGTTTTCAGCCAATTTTCTGGATTTTTGAAAATTTCACTTTTTTGTGTGAAAATATCCACTAAATGAGGGAGTAATATGTGTGAGGGTACCCCAGGAGAGTTCCAAATGTGTGTGGGTAGAATATATATCCCACGGGGGTAAAATTGCAAAAAGTTGAAAAAAAATTTTTTTGAGACTTAGTCATTTTTCCGGCGTTTATCAGACTTTCAGATAGGGGAAATGTCAGTGGGCATTCCGATTTCAGTTCCAGAGCGATTCGCCCAATGAGTCCTTGATATTTAGTCGTTTTCAGCCAATTTTCTACATCTTTGACAATTTCACTTTTTTGTGAAAATATCCACTAAATGAGGGAATAATATGTGTGAGGGTACCCCAGGAGAGTTCCAAATGTGTGTGGGTAGAATTTATATCCCACAGGGTTAAAACTGAAAAAAGTTGAAAAAAATAATTTTTTTGTACTTAGTCATTTTTCCGGCGTTTATCAGACTTATAGATAGGGGAAATGTCAGTGAGCGTTCCGATTTCAGTTCCAGAGCGATTCGCCCAATGAGTCCTTGATATTTAGTCGTTTTCAGCCAATTTTCTGAATTTTTGAAAATTTCACTTTTTTGTGAAAATATCCACTAAATGAGGGAATAATATGTGTGAGGGTATCCCAGGAGAGTTCCAAATGTGTGTGGGTAGAATATATATCCCACGGGGGTAAAATTGAAAAAAGTTGAAAAAAATTTTTTTTTTGGACTTAGTCATTTTTCCGGCGTTTATCAGACTTTCAGATAGGGCAAATGTCAGTGAGCGTTCCGATTTCAGTTCCAGAGCGATTCGCCCAATGAGTACTTGATATTTAGTCGTTTTCAGCCAATAATTTGGATTTTGAAAATTTCACTTTTTTGTGAAAATATCCACTAAATGAGGGAATAATATGTGTGAGGGTACCCCAGGAGAGTTCCAAATGTGTGTGGGTAGAATTTATATCCCACAGGGTTAAAATTGAAAAAAGTTGAAAAAAATTTTTTTTTTGTACTTAGTCATTTTTCCGGCGTTTATCAGACTTTCAGATAGGGGAAATGTCAGTGACCGTTCCGATTTTAGTTCCAGAGCAATTCGCCCAATGAGTCCTTGATATTTAGTCGTTTTCAGCCAATTTTCTACATCTTTGACAATTTCACTTTTTTGTGAAAATATCCACTAAATGAGGGAATAATATGTGTGAGGGTACCCCAGGAGAGTTCCAAATGTGTGTGGGTAGAATTTATATCCCACAGGGTTAAAACTGAAAAAAGTTGAAAAAAATAATTTTTTTGTACTTAGTCATTTTTCCGGCGTTTATCAGACTTATAGATAGGGGAAATGTCAGTGAGCGTTCCGATTTCAGTTCCAGAGCGATTCGCCCAATGAGTCCTTGATATTTAGTCGTTTTCAGCCAATTTTCTGAATTTTTGAAAATTTCACTTTTTTGTGAAAATATCCACTAAATGAGGGAATAATATGTGTGAGGGTATCCCAGGAGAGTTCCAAATGTGTGTGGGTAGAATATATATCCCACGGGGGTAAAATTGAAAAAAGTTGAAAAAAATTTTTTTTTTGGACTTAGTCATTTTTCCGGCGTTTATCAGACTTTCAGATAGGGCAAATGTCAGTGAGCGTTCCGATTTCAGTTCCAGAGCGATTCGCCCAATGAGTACTTGATATTTAGTCGTTTTCAGCCAATAATTTGGATTTTGAAAATTTCACTTTTTTGTGAAAATATCCACTAAATGAGGGAATAATATGTGTGAGGGTACCCCAGGAGAGTTCCAAATGTGTGTGGGTAGAATTTATATCCCACAGGGTTAAAATTGAAAAAAGTTGAAAAAAATTTTTTTTTTGTACTTAGTCATTTTTCCGGCGTTTATCAGACTTTCAGATAGGGGAAATGTCAGTGACCGTTCCGATTTTAGTTCCAGAGCAATTCGCCCAATGAGTCCTTGATATTTAGTCGTTTTCAGCCAATTTTCTACATCTTTGACAATTTCACTTTTTTGTGAAAATATCCACTAAATGAGGGAATAATATGTGTGAGGGTACCCCAGGAGAGTTCCAAATGTGTGTGGGTAGAATTTATATCCCACAGGGTTAAAACTGAAAAAAGTTGAAAAAAATAATTTTTTTGTACTTAGTCATTTTTCCGGCGTTTATCAGACTTATAGATAGGGGAAATGTCAGTGAGCGTTCCGATTTCAGTTCCAGAGCGATTCGCCCAATGAGTACTTGATATTTAGTCGTTTTCAGCCAATAATTTGGATTTTGAAAATTTCACTTTTTTGTGAAAATATCCACTAAATGAGGGAATAATATGTGTGAGGGTACCCCAGGAGAGTTCCAAATGTGTGTGGGTAGAATTTATATCCCACAGGGTTAAAATTGAAAAAAGTTGAAAAAATTTTTTTTTTTGTACTTAGTCATTTTTCCGGCGTTTATCAGACTTTCAGATAGGGGAAATGTCAGTGAGCATTCCGATTTCAGTTCCAGAGCGATTCGCCCAATGAGTCCTTGATATTTAGTCGTTTTCAGCCAATTTTCTGGATTTTTGAAAATTTCACTTTTTTTGTGAAAATATCCACTAAATGAGGGAATAATATGTGTGAGGGTACCCCAGGAGAGTTCCAAATGTGTGTGGGTAGAATATTTATCCCACGGGGGTAAAATTGAAAAAAGTTGAAAAATATATATTTTTTGGACTCAGTCATTTTTCCGGCGTTTATCAGACTTTTAGATAGGGCAAATGTCAGTGAGTGTTCCGATTTCAGTTCCAGAGCAATTCGCCCAATGAGTCCTTGATATTTAGTCGTTTTCAGCCAATTTTCTGGATCTTTGACAATTTCACTTTTTTGTGAAAATATCCACTAAATGAGGGAATAATATGTGTGAGGGTACCCCAGGAGAGTTCCAAATGTGTGTGGGTAGAATATATATCCCACGGGGGTAAAATTGAAAAAAGTTGAAAAAAATTTTTTTTTAGACTTAGTCATTTTTCCGGCGTTTATCAGAATTTCAGATAGGGGAAATGTCAGTGGGCGTTCCGATTTCAGTTCCAGAGCGATTCGCCCAATGAGTCCTTGATATTTAGTCGTTTTCAGCCAATAATTTGGATTTTTGAAAATTTCACTTTTTTTGTGAAAATATCCACTAAATGAGGGAATAATATGTGTGAGGGTACCCCAGGAGAGTTCCAAATGTGTGTGGGTAGAATACATATCCCACGGGGGTAAAATTGAAAAAAGTTGAAAATTTTTTGGGGGGGGATTTAGTCATTTTTCCGGCGTTTATCAGACTTTCAGATAGGGCAAATGTCAGTGAGCATTCCGATTTCAGTTCCAGAGCGATTCACCCAATGAGTCCTTGATATTTAGTCGTTTTCAGCCAATTTTCTAGATCTTTGACAATTTCACTTTTTTTGTGAAAATATCCACTAAATGAGGGAATAATATGTGTGAGGTTACCCCAGGAGAGTTCCAAATGTGCGTGGGTAGAATTTATATCCCACAGGGTTAAAATTGAAAAAAGTTGAAAAAAATTATTTTTTTGGACTTAGTCATTTTTCTGCCGTTTATCAGACTTTCAGATAGGGGAAATGTCAGTGAGCGTTCCGATTTCAGTTCCAGAGCGATTCTCCCAATGAGTCCTTGATATTTCGTCGGTTTCAGGCAATTTTCTGAATTTTAGAAAATTTCACTTTTTTTGAAAATATCCACTAAATGAGGGAACAATATCTGTGAGGGTACCCCAGGAGAGTTAAAATGTGTGTGGGTAGAATATATATCCCACGGGGGTAAAATTGAAAAAAGTTGAAAATTTTTTTTTTCTGGACTTAGTCATTTGTCCGCCGTTTATCAGACTTTCAGATAGGGGAAATGTCAATGAGCATTCCGATTTCAGTTCCAGAGCGATTCGCCCAATGAGTCCTTGATATTTAGTCTGTTTCAGCCAATTTTCTGGATTTTTGAAAATTTCACTTTTTTGTGAAAATATCCACTAAATGAGGGAATAATATGTGTGAGGGTACCCCTGGAGAGTTCCAAATGTGTGTGGGTAGAATTTATATCCCACAGGGTTAAAATTGAAAAAGGTTTAAAAAATTATTTTTTTGGACTTAGTCATTTTTCCGCCGTTTATCAGACTTTCAGATAGGGCAAATGTCAGTGAGCGTTCCGATTTCAGTTCCAGAGCGATTCGCCCAATGAGTCCTTGATATTTAGTCATTTTCAGCCAATTTTCTGGATCTTTGACAATTTCACTTTTTTGTGAAAATATCCACTAAATGAGGGAATAATATGTGTGAGGGTACCCCAGGAGAGTTCCAAATGTGTGTGGGTAGAATATATATCCCACGGGAGTAAAATTGAAAAAAGTTGAAAATTTTTTTTGGGGGGATTTAGTCATTTTTCCGGCGTTTATCAGACTTTCAGATAGGGCAAATGTCAGTGAGCGTTCCGATTTCAGTTCCAGAGTGATTTGCCCAATGAGTCTTTGATATTTAGTCGTTTTCAGCCAATTTTCTAGATCTTTGCCAATTTCACTTTTTTGTGAAAATATCCACTAAATGAGGGAATAATATGTGTGAGGGTACCCCAGGAGAGTTTCAAATGTGTGTGGGTAGCATTTATATCCCACAGGGTTAAAATTGAAAAAAGTTGAAAAAAATTATTTTTTTGGACTTAGTAATTTTTCCGGCGTTTATCAGACTTATAGATAGGGGAAATGTCAGTGAGCGTTCCGATTTCAGTTCCAGAGCGATTCGCCGGGTGAGTCCTTGATATTTCGTCGGTTTCAGGCAATTTTCTGAATTTTAGAAAATTTCACTTTTTTGTGAAAATATCCACTAAATGAGGGAATAATATGTGTGAGGGTACCCCAGGAGAGTTCCAAATGTGTGTGGGTAGAATATAAATCCCACGGGGGTAAAATTGAAAAAAGTTGAAAACTTTTTTATTTTGGACTTTGTCATTTTTCCGGCGTTTATCAGACTTTCATGTAGGGGAAATGTCAGTGAGCTTTCCGATTTCAGTTCCAGAGCGATTCTCCCAATGAGTCCTTGATATTTAGTCGTTTTCAGCCAATTTTCTGGATTTTTGAAAATTTCACTTTTTTGTGAAAATATCCACTAAATGAGGGAATAATATGTGTGAGGGTACCCCAGGAGAGTTCCAAATGTGTGTGGGTAGAATATATATCCCACGGGAGTAAAATTGAAAAAAGATGAAAATTTTTTGGGGGGGGATTTAGTCATTTTTCCGGCGTTTATCAGACTTTCAGATAGGGCAAATGTCAGTGAGCGTTCCGATTTCAGTTCCAGAGCGATTCGCCCAATGAGTCCTTGATATTTAGTCATTTTCAGCCAATTTTCTGGATCTTTGACAATTTCACTTTTTTGTGAAAATATCCACTAAATGAGGGAATAATATGTGTGAGGGTACCCCAGGAGAGTTCCAAATGTGTGTGGGTAGAATATATATCCCACGGGAGTAAAATTGAAAAAAGTTGAAAATTTTTTTGGGGGGGATTTAGTCATTTTTCCGGCGTTTATCAGACTTTCAGATAGGGCAAATGTCAGTGAGCGTTCCGATTTCAGTTCCAGAGTGATTTGCCCAATGAGTCTTTGATATTTAGTCGTTTTCAGCCAATTTTCTAGATCTTTGACAATTTCACTTTTTTGTGAAAATATCCACTAAATGAGGGAATAATATGTGTGAGGGTACCCCAGGAGAGTTTCAAATGTGTGTGGGTAGCATTTATATCCCACAGGGTTAAAATTGAAAAAAGTTGAAAAAAATTATTTTTTTGGACTTAGTAATTTTTCCGGCGTTTATCAGACTTATAGATAGGGGAAATGTCAGTGAGCGTTCCGATTTCAGTTCCAGAGCGATTCGCCGGGTGAGTCCTTGATATTTCGTCGGTTTCAGGCAATTTTCTGAATTTTAGAAAATTTCACTTTTTTGTGAAAATATCCACTAAATGAGGGAATAATATGTGTGAGGGTACCCCAGGAGAGTTCCAAATGTGTGTGGGTAGAATATAAATCCCACGGGGGTAAAATTGAAAAAAGTTGAAAACTTTTTTATTTTGGACTTTGTCATTTTTCCGGCGTTTATCAGACTTTCAGGTAGGGGAAATGTCAGTGAGCTTTCCGATTTCAGTTCCAGAGCGATTCTCCCAATGAGTCCTTGATATTTAGTCGTTTTCAGCCAATTTTCTGGATTTTTGAAAATTTCACTTTTTTGTGAAAATATCCACTAAATGAGGGAATAATATGTGTGAGGGTACCCCAGGAGAGTTCCAAATGTGTGTGGGTAGAATATATATCCCACGGGGGTAAAATTGAAAAAAGATGAAAATTTTTTGGGGGGGGATTTAGTCATTTTTCCGGCGTTTATCAGACTTTCAGATAGGGGAAATGTCAGTGAGCATTACGATTTCAGTTCCAGAGCGATTCGCCCAATGAGTCCTTGATATTTAGTAGTTTTCAGCCAATTTTCTAGATCTTTGACAATTTCACTTTTTTTGTGAAAATATCCACTTAATGAGGGAATAATATGTGTGAGGGTACCCCAGGAGAGTTCCAAATGTGCGTGGGTAGAATTTATATCCCACAGGGTTAAAATTGAAAAAAGTTGAAAAAAATTATTTTTTTGGACTTAGTCATTTTTCCGGCGTTTATCAGACTTTCAGATAGGGGAAATGTCAGTGGGCGTTCCGATTTCAGTTCCAGAGCGATTCGCCCAATGAGTCCTTGATATTTAGTCGTTTTCAGCCAATTTTCTGGATTTTTGAAAATTTCACTTTTTTTGTGAAAATATCCACTAAATGAGGGAATAATATGTGTGAGGGCACCCCAGGAGAGTTCCAAATGTGTGTGGGTAGAATATATATCCCACGGGGGTAAAATTGAAAAAAGTTGAAAAATATATATTTTTTGGACTCAGTCATTTTTCCGGCGTTTATCAGACTTTCAGATAGGGCAAATGTCAGTGAGTGTTCCAATTTCAGTTCCAGAGCAATTCGCCCAATGAGTCCTTGATATTTAGTCGTTTTCAGCCAATTTTCTAGATCTTTGACAATTTCACTTTTTTTGTGAAAATATCCACTAAATGAGGGAATAATATGTGTGAGGGTACCCCAGGAGAGTTCCAAATGTGCGTGGGTAGAATTTATATCCCACAGGGTTAAAATTGAAAAAAGTTGAAAAAAATTATTTTTTTGGACTTAGTCATTTTTCTGCCGTTTATCAGACTTTCAGATAGGGGAAATGTCAGTGAGCGTTCCGATTTCAGTTCCAGAGCGATTCTCCCAATGAGTCCTTGATATTTCGTCGGTTTCAGGCAATTTTCTGAATTTTAGAAAATTTCACTTTTTTTGAAAATATCCACTAAATGAGGGAACAATATCTGTGAGGGTACCCCAGGAGAGTTAAAATGTGTGTGGGTAGAATATATATCCCACGGGGGTAAAATTGAAAAAAGTTGAAAATTTTTTTTTTCTGGACTTAGTCATTTGTCCGCCGTTTATCAGACTTTCAGATAGGGGAAATGTCAATGAGCATTCCGATTTCAGTTCCAGAGCGATTCGCCCAATGAGTCCTTGATATTTAGTCTGTTTCAGCCAATTTTCTGGATTTTTGAAAATTTCACTTTTTTGTGAAAATATCCACTAAATGAGGGAATAATATGTGTGAGGGTACCCCTGGAGAGTTCCAAATGTGTGTGGGTAGAATTTATATCCCACAGGGTTAAAGTTGAAAAAAGTTTAAAAAATTATTTTGGGGGGATTTAGTCATTTTTCCGGCGTTTATCAGACTTTCAGATAGGGCAAATGTCAGTGAGCGTTCCGATTTCAGTTCCAGAGCGATTCGCCGGGTGAGTCCTTGATATTTCGTCGGTTTCAGGCAATTTTCTGAATTTTAGAAAATTTCACTTTTTTGTGAAAATATCCACTAAATGAGGGAATAATATGTGTGAGGGTACCCCAGGAGAGTTCCAAATGTGTGTGGGTAGAATATAAATCCCACGGGGGTAAAATTGAAAAAAGTTGAAAAATTTTTTATTTTGGACTTTGTCATTTTTCCGGCGTTTATCAGACTTTCAGGTAGGGGAGATGTCAGTGAGCTTTCCGATTTCAGTTCCAGAGCGATTCTCCCAATGAGTCCTTGATATTTAGTCGTTTTCAGCCAATTTTCTGGATTTTTGAAAATTTCACTTTTTTGTGAAAATATCCACTAAATGAGGGAATAATATGTGTGAGGGTACCCCAGGAGAGTTCCAAATGTGTGTGGGTAGAATATATATCCCACGGGGGTAAAATTGAAAAAAGATGAAAATTTTTTGGGGGGGGATTTAGTCATTTTTCCGGCGTTTATCAGACTTTCAGATAGGGCAAATGTCAGTGAGCATTCCGATTTCAGTTCCAGAGCGATTCGCCCAATGAGTCCTTGACATTTAGTCGTTTTCAGCCAATTTTCTAGATCTTTGACAATTTCACTTTTTTTGTGAAAATATCCACTAAATGAGGGAATAATATGTGTGAGGGTACCCCAGGAGAGTTCCAAATGTGCGTGGGTAGAATTTATATCCCACAGGGTTAAAATTGAAAAAAGTTGAAAAAAATTATTTTTTTGGACTTAGTCATTTTTCCGGCGTTTATCAGACTTTCAGATAGGGGAAATGTCAGTGGGCGTTCCGATTTCAGTTCCAGAGCGATTCGCCCAATGAGTCCTTGATATTTAGTCGTTTTCAGCCAATTTTCTGGATTTTTGAAAATTTCACTTTTTTTGTGAAAATATCCACTAAATGAGGGAATAATATGTGTGAGGGCACCCCAGGAGAGTTCCAAATGTGTGTGGGTAGAATATATATCCCACGGGGGTAAAATTGAAAAAAGTTGAAAAATATATATTTTTTGGACTCAGTCATTTTTCCGGCGTTTATCAGACTTTCAGATAGGGCAAATGTCAGTGAGTGTTCCAATTTCAGTTCCAGAGCAATTCGCCCAATGAGTCCTTGATATTTAGTCGTTTTCAGCCAATTTTCTAGATCTTTGACAATTTCACTTTTTTTGTGAAAATATCCACTAAATGAGGGAATAATATGTGTGAGGGTACCCCAGGAGAGTTCCAAATGTGCGTGGGTAGAATTTATATCCCACAGGGTTAAAATTGAAAAAAGTTGAAAAAAATTATTTTTTTGGACTTAGTCATTTTTCTACCGTTTATCAGACTTTCAGATAGGGGAAATGTCAGTGAGCGTTCCGATTTCAGTTCCAGAGCGATTCTCCCAATGAGTCCTTGATATTTCGTCGGTTTCAGGCAATTTTCTGAATTTTAGAAAATTTCACTTTTTTTGAAAATATCCACTAAATGAGGGAACAATATCTGTGAGGGTACCCCAGGAGAGTTAAAATGTGTGTGGGTAGAATATATATCCCACGGGGGTAAAATTGAAAAAAGTTGAAAAAATTTTTTTTCTGGACTTAGTCATTTGTCCGCCGTTTATCAGACTTTCAGATACGGGAAATGTCAATGAGCATTCCGATTTCAGTTCCAGAGCGATTCGCCCAATGAGTCCTTGATATTTAGTCTGTTTCAGCCAATTTTCTGGATTTTTGAAAATTTCACTTTTTTGTGAAAATATCCACTAAATGAGGGAATAATATGTGTGAGGGTACCCCTGGAGAGTTCCAAATGTGTGTGGGTAGAATTTATATCCCACAGGGTTAAAGTTGAAAAAAGTTTAAAAAATTATTTTTTTGGACTTAGTCATTTTTCCGCCGTTTATCAGACTTTCAGATAGGGCAAATGTCAGTGAGCGTTCCGATTTCAGTTCCAGAGCGATTCGCCCAATGAGTCCTTGATATTTAGTCATTTTCAGCCAATTTTCTGGATGTTTGACAATTTCACTTTTTTGTGAAAATATCCACTAAATGAGGGAATAATATGTGTGAGGGTACCCCAGGAGAGTTCCAAATGTGTGTGGGTAGAATATATATCCCACGGGAGTAAAATTGAAAAAAGTTGAAAAATTTTTTTGGGGGGATTTAGTCATTTTTCCGGCGTTTATCAGACTTTCAGATAGGGCAAATGTCAGTGAGCGTTCCGATTTCAGTTCCAGAGCGATTCGCCGGGTGAGTCCTTGATATTTCGTCGGTTTCAGGCAATTTTCTGAATTTTAGAAAATTTCACTTTTTTGTGAAAATATCCACTAAATGAGGGAATAATATGTGTGAGGGTACCCCAGGAGAGTTCCAAATGTGTGTGGGTAGAATATATATCCCACGGAGGTAAAATTGCAAAAAGTTTAAAAACATTTTTTTTTTGGACTTAGTCATTTTTCCGGTGTTTATCAGACTTTCAAATACGGGAAATGTCAGTGGGCGTTCCGATTTCAGTTCCAGAGCGATTCGGCCAATGAGTCCTTGATATTTAGTCGTTTTCAGCCATTTTTCTGGATTTTTGAAAATTTCACTTTTTTGTGAAAATATCCACTAAATGATGCAATAATGTGTGTGAGGGTACCCCAGGAGAGTTCCAAATGTGTGTGGGTAGAATATATATCCCACGGGGGTAATTTGAAATAGTTGAAAATTTTTTTTGGGGGGACTTAGTCATTTTTCCGGTGTTTATCAGACTTTCAGATAGGGGAAATGTCAGTGAGCGTTCCGATTTCAGTTCCAGGGCGATTCTCCCAATGAGTCCTTGATATTTAGTCGTTTTCAGCCATTTTTCTGGATTTTTGAAAATTTCACTTTTTTGTGAAAATATCCACTAAATGATGCAATAATGTGTGTGAGGGTACCCCAGGAGAGTTCCAAATGTGTGTGGGTAGAATTTATATCCCACAGGGATAAAATTGAAAAAAGTTTAAAAAAAATTTTTTTTTGTACTTAGTCATTTTTCCGGCGTTTTTCAGACTTATAGATAGGGGAAATGTCAGTGAGCGTTCCGATTTCAGTTCCAGAGCGATTGGCCGGTGAGTCATTCATATTTTGTCGATTTCAGGTAATTTTCTGAATTTTTGAAAATTTCACTTTTTTGTGAACTTATCCACTAAATGAGGGAATAATATGTGTGAGGGTACTCCAGGAGAGTTCCAAATGTGTGTGGGTAGAATATATATCCCACGGGGGTAAAATTGAAAAAAGTTTAAAAAAATTTTTTTTTGGACTTAGTCATTTTTCTGGCGTTTATCAGACTTTCAGATAGGGCAAATTCAGTGAGTGTTCCCATTTCAGTTCTAGAGCAATTCACCCAGTGAGTCCTTGATATTTAGTCGTTTTCAGCCAATAATTTGGATTTTTGAAAATTTCACTTTTTTGTGAAAATATCCACTAAATGAGGGAATAATATGTGTGAGGGTACCCCAGGAGAGTTCCAAATGTGTGTGGGTAGAATACATATCCCACGGGGGTAAAATTGAAAAAAGTTGAAAAAATTTTTTGGGGGGATTTAGTCATTTTTTCGGCGTTTATCAGACTTTCAGATAGGGCAAATGTCAGTGAGCGTTCCGATTTCAGTTCCAGAGCGATTCGCCCAATGAGTCCTTGATATTTAGTCGTTTTCAGCCAATTTTCTAGATCTTTGACAATTTCACTTTTTTGTGAAAATATCCACTAAATGAGGGAATAATATGTGTGAGGGTACCCCAGGAGAGTTCCAAATGTGTGTGGGTAGAATATATATCCCACGGGGGTAAAATTGAAAAAAGTTGAAAAATATATATTTTTTGGACTTAGTCATTTTTCCGGCGTTTATCAGACTTTCAGATAGGGCAAATGTCAGTGAGCATTCCGATTTCAGTTCCAGAGCAATTCGACCAATGAGTCCTTGATATTTAGTCGTTTTCAGCCAATTTTCTGGATCTTTGACAATTTCACTTTTTTGTGAAAATATCCACTAAATGAGGGAATAATATGTGTGAGGGTACCTCAGGAGAGTTCCAAATGTGTGTGGGTAGAATTTATATCCCACAGGGTTAAAATTGAAAACAGTTGAAAAAAAAGTTTTTTTTGTACTTAGTCATTTTTCCGGCGTTTATCAGACTTTCAGATAGGGGAAATGTCAGTGAGCATTCCGATTTCAGTTCCAGAGCAATTCGCCCAATGAGTCCTTGATATTTAGTCGTTTTCAGCCAATTTTCTGGATTTTTGAAAATTTCACTTTTTTTGTGAAAATATCCACTAAATGAGGGAATAATATGTGTGAGGGTACCCCAGGAGAGTTCCAAATGTGCGTGGGTAGAATTTATATCCCACAGGGTTAAAATTGAAAAAAGTTGAAAAAAATTATTTTTTTGGACTTAGTCATTTTTCCGCCGTTTATCAGACTTTCAGATAGGGGAAATGTCAGTGAGCGTTCCGATTTCAGTTCCAGAGCGATTCGCCCAATGAGTCCTTGATATTAAGTCGTTTTTAGCCAATTTTCTAGATCTTTGACAATTTCACTTTTTTGTGAAAATATCCACTAAATGAGAGAATAATATGTGTGAGGGTACCCCAGGAGATTTCCAAATGTGTGTGGGTAGAATTTATATCCCACAGGATTAAAATTGAAAAAAGTTGAAAAAAATTTTTTTTTTGGACTTAGTCATTTTTCCGTCATTTATCAGACTTATAGATAGGGGAAATGTCAGTGAGCGTTCCAATTTCAGTTCCAGAGCGATTGGCCGGTGAGTCATTGATATTTTGTCGGTTTCAGGCAATTTTCTGAATTTTTGAAAATTTCACTTTTTTGTGAAAATATCCACTAAATGAGGGAATAATATGTGTGAGGGTACCCCAGGAGAGTTCCAAAGGTGTGTTGGTAAAATATATATCCCCCGGGGGTAAAATTGAAAAAAAGTTGAAAAAATTTTTTTTTTAGACTTATGTCATTTTTCTGGCGTTTATCAGACTTTCAGATAGGGCAAATGTCAGTGAGCGTTCCGATTTCAGTTCCAGAGCGATTCGCCCAATGAGTCCTTGATATTTAGTTGTTTTCAGCCAATAATTTGGATTTTTGAAAATTTCACTTTTTTGTGAAAATATCCACTAAATGAGGGAATAATATGTGTGAGGGTACCCCAAGAGAGTTCCAAATGTGTGTGGGTAGAATATATATCCCACGGGGGTAAAATTGAAAAAAGTTGAAAATTTTTTTTGGGGGGATTTAGTCATTTTTCCGGCGTTTATCAGACTTCCAGATAGGGCAAATGTCAGTGAGCGTTCCGATTTCAGTTCCAGAGCGATTCGCCCAATGAGTCCTTGATATTTAGTCGTTTTCAGCCAATTTTCTGGATTTTTGAAAATTTCACTTTTTTGTGAAAATATCCACTAAATGAGGGAATAATATCTGTGAGGGTACCCCAGGAGAGTTAAAATGTGTGTGGGTAGAATATGTATCCCACGGGGGTAAAATTGAAAAAAGTTGAAATTTTTTTTTTTCTGGACTTAGTCATTTGTCCGCCGTTTATCAGACTTTCAGATAGGGGAAATGTCAATGAACATTACGATTTCAGTTCCAGAGCGCTTCACCCAATGAGTCCTTGATATTTAGTCGGTTTCAGCCAATTTTCTGGATTTTTGAAAATTTCACTTTTTTGTGAAAATATCCACTAAATGAGGGAATAATATGTGTGAGGGTACCCCAGGAGAGTTCCAAATGTGTGTGGGTAGAATATATATCCCACGGGGGTAAAATTGAAAAAAGTTGAAAATTTTTTTTGGGGGGACTTAGTCATTTTTCAGGCGTTTATCAGACTTTCAGATAGGGGAAATGTCAGGGAGCGTTCCTATTTCAGTTCCAGGGCGATTCTCCCAATGAGTCCTTGACATTTAGTCGTTTTCAGCCAATTTTCTGGATTTTTGAAAATTTCACTTTTTTGTGAAAATATCCACTAAATGAGGGAATAATATGTGTGAGGGTACCCCAGGAGATTTCCAAATGTGTGTGGGTAGAATTTATATCCCACAGGATTAAAATTGAAAAAAGTTGAAAAAATTATTTTTTTTGGACTTAGTCATTTTTCCGGCATTTATCAGACTTATAGATAGGAGAAATGTCAGTGAGCGTTCCCATTTCAGTTCCAGAGCGATTGGCCGGTGAGTCATTCATATTTTGTCAATTTCAGGCAATTTTCTGAATTTTTCAAAATTTCACTTTTTTGTGAACTTATCCACTAAATGAGGGAATAATATGTGTGAGGGTACTCCAGGAGAGTTCCAAATGTGTGTGGGTAGAATATATATCCCACGGGGGTAAAATTGAAAAAAGTTTAAAAAAAATTTTTTTGGGACTTAGTCATTTTTCTGGCGTTTATCAGACTTTCAGATAGGGCAAATGTCAGTGAGTGTTCCGATTTCAGTTCTAGAGCGATTCACCCAGTGAGTCCTTGATATTTAGTCGTTTTCAGCCAATTTTCTGGATTTTTGAAAATTTCACTTTTTTGTGAAAATATCCACTAAATGAGGGAATAATATGTGTGAGGGTACCCCAAGAGAGTTCCAAATGTGTGTGGGTAAAATATATATCCCACGGGGGTAAAATTGAAAAAAGTTGAAAATTTTTTTGGGGGGGATTTAGTAATTTTTCCGGCGTTTATCAGACTTTCAGATAGGGCAAATGTCAGTGAGCGTTCCGATTTCAGTTCCAGAGCGATTCGCCCAATGAGTCCTTGATATTTAGTCGTTTTCAGCCAATTTTCTAGATCTTTGACAATTCACTTTTTTGTGAAAATATCCACTAAATGAGGGAATAATATGTGTGAGGGTACCCCAGGAGAGTTCCAAATGTGTGTGGGTAGAATTTATATCCCACAGGGTTAAAATTGAAAAAAGTTGAAAAAAATTATTTTTTTGGACTTAGTAATTTTTCCGGCGTTTATCAAACTTATAGATAGGGGAAATGTCAGTGAGCATTCCGATTTCAGTTCCAGAGTGATTCGCCCTGTGAGTCCTTGATATTTCGTCGGTTTCAGGCAATTTTCTGAATTTTAGAAAATTTCACTTTTTTGTGAAAATATCCACTAAATGAGGGAATAATATGTGTGAGGGTACCCCAGGAGAGTTCCAAATGTGTGTGGGTAGAATATAAATCCCACGGGGGTAAAATTGAAAAAAGTTGAAAAATTTTTTATTTTGGACTTTGTCATTTTTCCGGCGTTTATCAGACTTCAGATAGGGGAAATGTCAGTGAGCTTTCCGATTTCAGTTCCAGAGCGATTCTCCCAATGAGTCCTTGATATTTAGTCGTTTTCAGCCAATTTTCTGGATTTTTGAAAATTTCACTTTTTTGTGAAAATATCCACTAAATGAGGGAATAATATCTGTGAGGGTACCCCAGGAGAGTTAAAATGTGTGTGGGTAGAATATGTATCCCACGGGGGTAAAATTGAAAAAAGTTGAAATTTTTTTTTTTCTGGACTTAGTCATTTGTCCGCCGTTTATCAGACTTTCAGATAGGGAAAATGTCAATGAACATTCCGATTTCAGTTCCAGAGCGCTTCACCCAATGAGTCCTTGATATTTAGTCGGTTTCAGCCAATTTTCTGGATTTTTGAAAATTTTACTTTTTTGTGAAAATATCCAATAAATGAGGGAATAATATGTGTGAGGGTACCCCAGGAGATTTCCAAATGTGTGTGGGTAGAATATATATCCCACGGGGGTAAAATTGAAAAAAGTTTAAAAAAATTTTTTTGGGGACTTAGTCATTTTTCTGGCGTTTATCAGACTTTCAGATAGGGCAAATGTCAGTGAGTGTTCCGATTTCAGTTCTAGAGCGATTCACCCAGTGAGTCCTTGATATTTAGTCGTTTTCAGCCAATTTTCTGGATTTTTAAAAATTTCACTTTTTTGTGAAAATATCCACTAAATGAGGGAATAATATGTGTGAGGGTACCCCAGGAGAGTTCCAAATGTGTGTGGGTAGAATATAAATCCCACGGGGGTAAAATTGAAAAAAGTTGAAAATTTTTTTTTTGAGGATTTAGTCATTTTTCCGGCGTTTATCAGACTTTCAGATAGGGCAAATGTCAGTGAGCGTTCCGATTTCAGTTCCAGAGCGATTCGCCCAATGAGTCCTTGATATTTAGTCGTTTTCAGCCAATTTTCTAGATCTTTGACAATTTCACTTTTTTGTGAAAATATCCACTAAATGAGGGAATAATATGTGTGAGGGTACCCCAGGAGATTTCCAAATGTGTGTGGGTAGAATATAAATCCCACGGGGGTAAAATTGAAAAAAGTTGAAAAATTTTTTATTTTGGACTTTGTCATTTTTCCGGCGTTTATCAGACTTTCAGATAGGGGAAATGTCAGTGAGCTTTCCGATTTCAGTTCCAGAGCGATTCTCCCAATGAGTCCTTGATATTTAGTCGTTTTCAGCCAATTTTCTGCATTTTTGAAAATTTCACTTTTTTTGTGAAAATATCCACTAAATGAGGGAATAATATCTGTGAGGGTACCCCAGGAGAGTTAAAATGTGTGTGGGTAGAATATGTATCCCACGGGGGTAAAATTGAAAAAAGTTGAAATTTTTTTTTTTTTGGACTTAGTCATTTGTCCGCCGTTCATCAGACTTTCAGATAGGGGAAATGTCAATGAACATTCCGATTTCAGTTCCAGAGCGATTCTCCCAATGAGTCCTTGATATTTAGTCGGTTTCAGCCAATTTTCTGGATTTTTGAAAATTTCACTTTTTTGTGAAAATATCCACTAAATGAGGGAATAATATGTGTGAGGGTACCCCAGGAGAGTTCCAAATGTGTATGGGTAGAATATATATCCCACGGGGGTAAAATTGAAAAAAGTTGAAAATTTTTTTTGGGGGGACTTAGTCATTTTTCAGGCGTTTATCAGACTTTCAGATAGGGGAAATGTCAGGGAGCGTTCCTATTTCAGTTCCAGGGTGATTCTCCCAATGAGTCCTTGACAATAAGTCGTTTTCAGCCAATTTTCTGGATTTTTGAAAATTTCACTTTTTTGTGAAAATATCCACTAAATGAGGGAATAATATGTGTGAGGGTACCCCAGGAGATTTCCAAATGTGTGTGGGTAGAATTTATATCCCACAGGATTAAAATTGAAAAAAGTTGAAAAAATTATTTTTTTTGGACTTAGTCATTTTTCCGGCATTTATCAGACTTATAGATAAGAGAAATGTCAGTGAGCGTTCCGATTTCAGTTCCAGAGCGATTGGCCGGTGAGTCATTCATATTTTGTCGATTTCAGGCAATTTTCTGAATTTTTGAAAATTTCACTTTTTTGTGAACTTATCCACTAAATGAGGGAATAATATGTGTGAGGGTACTCCAGGAGAGTTCCAAATGTGTGTGGGTAGAATATAAATCCCACGGGGGTAAAATTGAAAAAAGTTGAAATTTTTTTTTGGGGGGATTTAGTAATTTTTCCGGCGTTTATCAGACTTTCAGATAGGGCAAATGTCAGTGAGCGTTCCGATTTCAGTTCCAGAGCGATTCGCCCAATGAGTCCTTGATATTTAGTCGGTTTCAGCCAATTTTCTGGATTTTTGAAAATTTCACTTTTTTGTGAAAATATCCACTAAATGAGGGAATAATATGTGTGAGGGTACCCCAGGAGAGTTCCAAATGTGTGTGGGTAGAATATAAATCCCACGGGGGTAAAATTGAAAAAAGTTGAAAAATTTTTTATATTGGACTTTGTCATTTTTCCGGCGTTTATCAGACTTTCAGATAGGGGAAATGTCAGTGAGCTTTCCGATTTCAGTTCCAGATCGATTCTCCCAATGAGTCCTTGATATTTAGTCGTTTTCAGGCAATTTTCTGGATTTTTGAAAATTTCACTTTTTTGTGAAAATATCCACTAAATGAGGGAATAATTTCTGTGAGGGTACCCCAGGAGAGTTAAAATGTGTGTGGGTAGAATATGTATCCCACGGGGGTAAAATTGAAAAAAGTTGAAATTTTTTTTTTTCTGGACTTAGTCATTTGTCCGCCGTTTATCAGACTTTCAAATAGGGAAAATGTCAATGAACATTCCGATTTCAGTTCCAGAGCGCTTCACCCAATGAGTCCTTGATATTTAGTCGGTTTCAGCCAATTTTCTGGATTTTTGAAAATTTCACTGTTTTGTGAAAATATCCACTAAATGAGGGAATAATATGTGTGAGGGTACCCCAGGAGAGTTCCAAATGTGTGTGGGTAGAATATATATCCCACGGGGGTAAAATTGAAAAAAGTTGAAAATTTTTTTTTGGGGGACTTAGTCATTTTTCAGGCGTTTATCAGACTTTCAGATAGGGGAAATGTCAGGGAGCGTTCCTATTTCAGTTCCAGGGCGATTCTCCCAATGAGTCCTTGACATTTAGTCGTTTTCAGCAATTTTCTGGATTTTTGAAAATTTCACTTTTTTGTGAAAATATCCACTAAATGAGGGAATAATATGTGTGAGGGTACCCCAGGAGAGTTCCAAATGTGTGTGGGTAGAATATATATCCCACGGGGGTAAAATTGAAAAAAGTTAAAAAAAGTTTTTTTTGGACTTAGTCATTTTTCCGGCGTTTATCAGACTTTCAGATAGGGCAAATGTCAGTGAGCGTTAGTATTTCAGTTCCAGAGCGATTCGCCCAATGAGTCCTTGATATTTAGTCGGTTTCAGCCAATTTTCTGGATTTTTGAAAATTTCACTTTTTTGTGAAAATATCCACTAAATGAGGGAATAATATGTGTGAGGGTACCCCAGGAGATTTCCAAATGTGTGTGGGTAGAATATAAATCCCACGGGGGTAAAATTGAAAAAAGTTGAAAAATTTTTTATTTTGGACTTTGTCATTTTTCCGGCGTTTATCAGACTTTCAGATAGAGGAAATGTCAGTGAGCTTTCCGATTTCAGTTCCAGATCGATTCTCCCAATGAGTCCTTGATATTTAGTCGTTTTCAGCCAATTTTCTGGATTTTTGAAAATTTCACTTTTTTGTGAAAATATCCACTAAATGAGGGAATAATTTCTGTGAGGGTACCCCAGGAGAGTTAAAATGTGTGTGGGTAGAATATGTATCCCACGGGGGTAAAATTGAAAAAAGTTGAAAAAAAATTTTTTTTTTCTGGACGTAGTCATTTGTCCGCCGTTTATCAGACTTTCAGATAGGGGAAATGTCAATGAACATTCCGATTTCAGTTCCAGAGCACTTCACCCAATGAGTCCTTGATATTTAGTCGGTTTCAGCCAATTTTCTGGATTTTTGAAAATTTCACTTTTTTGTGAAAATATCCACTAAATGAGGGAATAATATGTGTGAGGGTACCCCAGGAGAGTTCCAAATGTGTGTGGGTAGAATATATATCCCACGGGGGTAATTTGAAATAGTTGAAAATTTTTTGGGGGGGGGGACTTAGTCATTTTTCCCGTGTTTATCAGACCTTCAGATAGGGGAAATGTCAGTGAGCGTTCCGATTTCAGTTCCAGGGCGATTCTCCCAATGAGTCCTTGATATTTAGTCGTTTTCAGCCATTTTTCTGGATTTTTGAAAATTTCACTTTTTTGTGAAAATATCCACTAAATGATGCAATAATGTGTGTGAGGGTACCCCAGGAGAGTTCCAAATGTGTGTGGGTAGAATTTATATCCCACAGGATTAAAATTGAAAAAAGTTGAAAAAATTATTTTTTTTGGACTTAGTCATTTTTCCGGCATTTATCAGACTTATAGATAGGAGAAATGTCAGTGAGCGTTCCGATTTCAGTTCCAGAGCGATTGGCCGGTGAGTCATTCATATTTTGTCGATTTCAGGCAATTTTCTGAATTTTTGAAAATTTCACTTTTTTGTGAACTTATCCACTAAATGAGGGAATAATATGTGTGAGGGTACTCCAGGAGAGTTCCAAATGTGTGTGGGTAGAATATATATCCCACGGAGGTAAAATTGAAAAAAGTTTAAAAAAATTTTTTTTTGGACTTAGTCATTTTTCTGGCGTTTATCAGACTTTCAGATAGGGCAAATGTCAGTGAGTGTTCCGATTTCAGTTCTAGAGCGATTCTCCCAGTGAGTCCTTGATATTTAGTCGTTTTCAGCCAATTTTCTGGATTTTTAAAAATTTCACTTTTTTGTGAAAATATCCACTAAATGAGGGAATAATATGTGTGAGGGTACCCCAGGAGAGTTCCAAATGTGTGTGGGTAGAATATAAATCCCACGGGGGTAAAATTGAAAAAAGTTGAAAATTTTTTTTTTGGGGACTTAGTCATTTTTCCGGCATTGATCAGACTTTCAGATAGGGCAAATGTCAGTGAGCGTTCCGATTTCAGTTCCAGAGCGATTCGCCCAATGAGTCCTTGATATTTAGTTGTTTTCAGCCAATAATTTGGATTTTTGAAAATTTCACTTTTTTGTGAAAATATCCACTAAATGAGGGAATAATATGTGTGAGGGTACCCCAAGAGAGTTCCAAATGTGTGTGGGTAGAATATATATCCCATGGGGGTAAAATTGAAAAAAGTTGAAAATTTTTTTTTTGGGGATTTAGTCATTTTTCCGGCGTTTATCAGACTTTCAGATAGGGCAAATGTCAGTGAGCGTTCCGATTTCAGTTCCAGAGCGATTCGCCCAATGAGTCCTTGATATTTAGTCGTTTTCAGTCAATTTTCTAGATCTCTGACAATTTCACTTTTTTGTGAAAATATCCACTAAATGAGGGAATAATATGTGTGAGGGTACCCCAGGAGATTTCCAAATGTTTGTGGGTAGAATATATATCCCACGGGGGTAAAATTGAAAAAAGTTGAATTTTTTTTTTTTCTGGACTTAGTCATTTGTCCGCCGTTTATCAGACTTTCAGATAGGGGAAATGTCAATGAACATTCCGATTTCAGTTCCAGAGCGCTTCACCCAATGAGTCCTTGATATTTAGTAATTTTTAGCCAATTTTCTGGATCCTTGACAATTTCACTTTTTTGTGAAAATATCCACTAAATGAGGGAATAATATGTGTGAGGGTACCCCAGGAGAGTTCCAAATGTGTGTGGGTAGAATATATATCCCACGGGGGTAAAATTGCAAAAAGTTGAAAAAAAATTTTTTTTGGACTTAGTCATTTTTCCGGCGTTTATCAGACTTTCAGATAGGGGAAATGTCATTGAGTGCTCCGATTTCAGTTCCAGAGCGATTCGCCCAATGAGTCTTTGATGTTTAGTCGTTTTCAGCCAATTTTCTGGATTTTTGAAAATTTTACTTTTTTGTGAAAATATCCACTAAATGAGGGAATAATATGTGTGAGGGTACCCCAGGAGAGTTGCAAATGTGTGTGGGTAGAATATATATCCCACGGGGGTAAAATTGAAAAAAGTTGAAAAATATATATTTTTTGGACTTACTCATTTTTCCGGCATTTCTCAGACTTTCAGATAGGGGAAATGTCAGTGGGCGTTCCGATTTCAGTTCCAGAGCGATTCGCCCAATGAGTCCTTGATATTTAGTTGTTTTCAGCCAATAATTTGGATTTTTGAAAATTTCACTTTTTTTGTGAAAATATCCACTAAATGAGGGAATAATATGTGAGGGTACCCCAAGAGAGTTCCAAATGTGTGTGGGTAGAATATATATCCCACGGGGGTAAAATTGAAAAAAGTTGAAAATTTTTTTTTGGGGATTTAGTCATTTTTCCGGCGTTTATCAGACTTTCAGATAGGGCAAATGTCAGTGAGCGTTCCGATTTCAGTTCCAGAGCGATTCGCCCAATGAGTCCTTGATATTTAGTCGTTTTCAGCCAATTTTCTAGATCTTTGACAATTTCACTTTTTTGTGAAAATATCCACTAAATGAGGAAATAATATGTGTGTGGGTACCCCAGGAGAGTTCCAAATGTGTGTGGGTAGAATTTATATCCCACAGGGTTAAAATTGAAAAAAGTTGAAAAAAATTATTTTTTTGGACTTAGTAATTTTTCCGGCGTTTATCAGACTTATAGATAGGGGAAATGTCAGTGAGCATTCCGATTTCAGTTCCAGAGCGATTCGCCGGGTGAGTCCTTGATATTTCATCGGTTTCAGGCAATTTTCTGAATTTTAGAAAATTTAACTTTTTTGTGAAAATATCCACTAAATGAGGGAATAATATGTGTGAGGGTACCCCAGGAGAGTTCCAAATGTGTGTGGGTAGAATATAAATCCCACGGGGGTAAAATTGAAAAAAGTTGAAAAATTTTTTATTTTGGTCTTTGTCATTTTTCCGGCGTTTATCAGACTTTCAGATAGGGGAAATGTCAGTGAGCTTTCCGATTTCAGTTCCAGAGCGATTCTCCCAATGAGTCCTTGATATTTAGTCGTTTTCAGCCAATTTTCTGGATTTTTGAAAATTTCACTTTTTTTGTGAAAATATCCACTAAATGAGGGAATAATATCTGTGAGGGTACCCCAGGAGAGTTAAAATGTGTGTGGGTAGAATATGTATCCCACGGGGGTAAAATTGAAAAAAGTTGAAATTTTTTTTTTTCTGGACATAGTCATTTGTCCGCCGTTTATCAGACTTTCAGATAGGGGAAATGTCAATGAACATTCCGATTTCAGTTCCAGAGCGATTCACCCAATGAGTCCTTGATATTTAGTCGGTTTCAGCCAATTTTCTGGATTTTTGAAAATTTCACTTTTTTGTGAAAATATCCACTAAATGAGGGAATAATATGTGTGAGGGTACCCCAGGAGAGTTCCAAATGTGTGTGGGTAGAATATATATCCCACGGGAGTAAAATTGAAAAAAGTTGAAAAATATATATTTTTTGGACTTAGTCATTTTTCCGGCGTTTATCAGACTTTCAGATAGGGCAAATGTCAGTGAGCGTTCCGATTTCAGTTCCAGAGCGATTCGCCCAATGAGTCCTTGATATTTAGTCATTTTTAGCCAATTTTCTGGATCCTTGACAATTTCACTTTTTTGTGAAAATATCCACTAAATGAGGGAATAATATGTGTGAGGGTACCCTAGGAGAGTTCCAAATGTGTGTGGATAGAATATTTATCCCACGGGGGTAAAATTGAAAAAAGTTGAAAAATTTTTTGGGGGGGATTTAGTCATTTTTCCGGCGTTTATCAGACTTTCAGATAGGGCAAATGTCAGTGAGCGTTCCGATTTCAGTTCCAGAGCGATTCTCCCAATGAGTCCTTGATATTTAGGCGTTTTCAGCCAATTTTCTAGATTTTTGAAAATTTCACTTTTTTGTGAAAATATCCACTAAATGAGGGAATAATATGTGTGAGGGCACCCCAGGAGAGTTCCAAATGTGTGTGGGTAGAATATATATCCCACGGGGGTAAAATTGCAAAAAGTTTAAAAACATATTTTTTTTGGACTTAGTCATTTTTCCGGCGTTTATCAGACTTTCAAATACGGGAAATGTCAGTGGGCGTTCCGATTTCAGTTCCAGAGCGATTCGCCCAATGAGTCCTTGATATTTATACGTTTTCAGCCAATAATTTGGATTTTTGAAAATTTCACTTTTTTGTGAAAATATCCACTAAATGAGGGAATAATATGTGTGAGGGTACCCCAGGAGAGTTCCAAATGTGTGTGGGTAGAATACATATCCCACGGGGGTAAAATTGAAAAAAGTTGAAAATTTTTTTTTTTGGGATTTAGTAATTTTTCCGACGTTTATCAGACTTTCAGATAGGGCAAATGTCAGTGAGCATTCCGATTTCAGTTCCAGAGCGATTCGCCGGATGAGACTTTGATATTTCGTCATTTTCAGGCAATTTTCTGAATCTTTGAAAATTTCACTTTTTTGTGAAAATATCCACTAAATGAGGGAATAATATGTGTGAGGGTACCCCAGGAGATTTCCAAATGTGTGTGGGTAGAATTTATATCCCACAGGGTTAAAATTGAAAAATGTTTAAAAAAATTTTTTTTTTGCACTTAGTCATTTTTCCGGCGTTTATCAGACTTTCAGATAGGGAAATTGTCAATGAGCATTCCGATTTCAGTTCCAGAGCGATTGGCCGGTGAGTCATTGATATTTTGTCGGTTTCAGGCAATTTTCTGAATTTTTGAAAATTTCACTTTTTTGTGAACTTATCCACTAAATGAGGGAATAATATGTGTGAGGGTACTCCAGGAGAGTTCCAAATGTGTGTGGGTAGAATACATATCCCACGGGTGTAAAATTAAAAAAAGTTTTAAAAAATTTTTTTTTGACTTAGTCATTTTTCCGGCGTTTATCAGACTTTCAGATAGGGCAAATGTCAGTGAGCGTTCCGATTTCATTTTCAGAGTGATCCTCCCAATGAGTTCTTGATATTTAGTCGTTTTCAGCCAATTTTCTGGATTTTTGAAAATTTCACTTTTTTGTGAAAATATCCACTAAATGAGGGAATAATATGTGTGAGGGTACCCCAGGAGAGTTCCAAATGTGTGTGGGTAGAATATATATCCCACGGGGGTAAATTTGAAAAAAGTAAAAAAAAATTTTTTTTTGGACTTAGTCATTTTTCTGGCGTTTATCAGACTTTCAGATAGGGCAAATATCAGTTAGCGTTCCGATTTCAATACCAGAGCGATTCACCGGATGAGTCCATGATAATTAGTCGTTTTCAGCCAATTTTCTGGATTTTTTAAAATTTCACTTTTTTGTGAAAATATCCACTAAATGAGGGAATAATATGTGTGAGGGTACCCCAGGAGAGTTCCAAATGTGTGTGGGTAGAATTTATATCCCACAGGATTAAAATTGAAAAAAGTTGAAAAAATTATTTTTTTTTGACTTAGTCATTTTTCCGGCATTTACCAGACTTATAGATAGGAGAAATGTCAGTGAGCATTCCGATTTCAGTTCCAGAGCGATTGGCCGGTGAGTCATTGATATTTTGTCGGTTTCAGGCAATTTTCTGAATTTTTGAAAATTTCACTTTTTTGTGAACTTATCCACTAAATGAGGGAATAATATGTGTGAGGGTACTCCAGGAGAGTTCCAAATGTGTGTGGGTAGAATATATATCCCACGTTGGTAAAATTGAAAAAGTTTAAAAAAATTTTTTTTTGGACTTAGTCATTTTTCTGGCGTTTATCAGACTTTCAGATAGGGCAAATGTCAGTGAGTGTTCCGATTTCAGTTCTAGAGCGATTCACCCAGTGAGTCCTTGATATTTAGTCATTTTCAGCCAATAATTTGGATTTTTGAAAATTTCACTTTTTTGTGAAAATATCCACTAAATGAGGGAATAATACGTGTGAGGGTACCCCAGGAGAGTTCCAAATGTGTGTGGGTAGAATATATATCCCACAGGGTTAAAATTGCAAAAAGTTTAAAAACATTTTTTTTTGGACTTAGTCATTTTTCCGGCGTTTATCAGACTTTCAAATACGGGAAATGTCAGTGGGCGTTCCGATTTCAGTTCCAGAGCGATTCGCCCAATGAGTCCTTGATATTTATACGTTTTCAGCCAATAATTTGGATTTTTGAAAATTTCACTTTTTTGTGAAAATATACACTAAATGAGGGAATAATATGTGTGAGGGTACCCCAGGAGAGTTCCAAATGTGTGTGGGTAGAATACATATCCCACGGGGGTAAAATTGAAAAAAGTTGAAAAATTTTTTTTTTGGGATTTAGTAATTTTTCCGGCGTTTATCAGACTTTCAGATAGGGAAAATGTCAGTGAGCATTCCGATTTCAGTTCCAGAGCTATTCGCCGGATGAGACTTTGATATTTCGTCATTTTCAGGCAATTTTCTGAATCTTTGAAAATTTCACTTTTTTGTGAAAATATCCACTAAATGAGGGAATAATATGTATGAGGGTACCCCAGGAGATTTCCAAATGTGTGTGGGTAGAATTTATATCCCACAGGGTTAAAATTGAAAAATGTTTAAAAAATTTTTTTTTTTGCACTTAGTCATTTTTCCGGCGTTTATCAGACTTTCAGATAGGGAAATTGTCAATGAGCATTCCGATTTCAGTTCCAGAGCGATTGACCGGTGAGTCATTGATATTTTGTCGGTTTCAGGCAATTTTCTGAATTTTTGAAAATTTCACTTTTTTGTGAAAATATCCACTAAATGAGGGAATAATATGTGTGAGGGTACCCCAGGAGAGTTCCAAAGGTGCGTGGGTAGAATATATATCCCCCGGGGGTAAAATTGAAAAAAAGTTGAAAAAAACTTTTTTTTAGACTTAAGTCATTTTTCTGGCGTTTATCAGACTTTCAGATAGGGTAAATGTCAGTGAGCATTCCGATTTCAGTTCCAGAGCGATTCTCCCAATGAGTCCTTGATATTTAGTCGTTTTCAGACATTTTTCTGAATTTTTGAAAATTTCACTTTTTTGTGAAAATATCCACTAAATGAGGGAATAATGTGTGTGAGGGTACCCAAGGAGAGTTCCAAATGTGTGTGGGTAGAATTTATATTCCACAGGGATAAAATTGAAAAAAGTTGAAAAAAAATTTTTTTTTGGACTTAGTCAATTTTCCGGCGTTTATCAGACTTTCAGATAGGGGAAATGTCAGTGAGCGTTCCGATTTCAGTTCCAGAGCGATTCGCCCAATGAGTCCTTGATATTTAGTCATTTTCAGCCAATTTTCTGGATTTTTGAAAATTTCACTTTTTTGTGAAAATATCCACTAAATGAGGGAATAATATGTGTGAGGGTACCCCAGGAGATTTCCAAATGTGTGTGGGTAGAATTTATATCCCACAGGATTAAAATTGAAAAAAGTTGAAAAAATTATTTTTTTTTTACTTAGTCATTTTTCCGGCATTTATCAGACTTATAGATAGGAGAAATGTCAGTGAGCGTTCCGATTTCAGTTCCAGAGCGATTGGCCGGTGAGTCATTGATATTTTGTCGGTTTCAGGCAATTTTCTGAATTTTTGAAAATTTCACTTTTTTGTGAACTTATCCACTAAATGAGGGAATAATATGTGTGAGGGTACTCCAGGAGAGTTCCAAATGTGTGTGGGTAGAATACATATCCCACGGGTGTAAAATTAAAAAAAGTTTTAAAAAATTTTTTTTTGGACTTAGTCATTTTTCCGGCGTTTATCAGACTTTCAGATAGGGGAAATGTCAGTGAGCATTCTGATTTCAGTTCCAGGGCCATTCTGCCAATTAGTCCTTGATATTTAGTCGTTTTCAGCCAATTTTCTGGATTTTTGAAAATTTCACTTTTTTGTGAAAATATCCACTAAATGAGGGAATAATATGTGTGAGGGTACCCCAGGAGAGTTCCAAATGTGTGTGGGTAGAATATATATCCCACGGGGGTAAATTTGAAAAAAGTAAAAAAAAATTTTTTTTTGGACTTAGTCATTTTTCTGGCGTTTATCAGACTTTCAGATAGGGCAAATATCAGTTAGCGTTCCGATTTCAATAGCAGAGCGATTAACCGGATGAGTCCATGATAATTAGTCGTTTTCAGCCAATTTTCTGGATTTTTTAAAATTTCACTTTTTTGTGAAAATATCCACTAAATGAGGGAATAATATGTGTGAGGGTACCCCAGGAGAGTTCCAAATGTGTGTGGGTAGAATTTATATCCCACAGGGTTAAAATTGAAAAAAGTTGAAAAAAATTTTTTTTTTGTACTTTGTCATTTTTCCGGCTTTTATCAGACTTATAGATAGTGGAAATGTCAGTGAGCATTCCGATTTCAGTTCCAGAGCGAGTCGCCCAATGAGTCCTTGATATTTAGTCGTTTTTAGCCAATTTTCTGGATTTTTGAAAATTTCACTTTTTTGTGAAAATATTCACTAAATGAGGGAATAATATGTGTGAGGTTACCCCAGGAGAGTTCTAAATGTGTGTGGGTGGAATATATAGCCACGGGGGTAAAATTGAAAAAAGTAAAAAAAAATTTTTTTTTGGACTTAGTCATTTTTCCGGCGTTTATCAGACTTTCAGATAGGGGAAATGTCAGTGAGCGTTCCGATTTCAGTTCCAGAGCGATTCGTCCAATGAGTCCTTGATATTTAAACGTTTTCAGCCAATTTTCTGGATTTTTGAAAATTTCACTTTTTTGTGAAAATATCCACTAAATGAGGGAATAATATGTGTGAGGGTACCCCAGTAGAGTTCCAAATGTGTGTGGGTAGAATTTATATCCCACAGGGTTAAAATTGAATAAAGTTTAAAAAAAATATTTTTTGGACTTAGTCATTTTTCCGGTGTTTATCAGAATTTCAGATAGGGGAAATGTCAGTGAGCGTTCCGATTTCAGTTCCAGGGCCATTCTCCCAATTAGTCCTTGATATTTAGTCATTTTCAGCCAATTTTCTGGATTTTTTAAAATTTCACTTTTTTGTGAAAATATCCACTAAATGAGGGAATAATATGTGTGAGGGTACCCTAGGAGAGTTCCAAATGTGTGTGGGTAGAATATATATCCCACGGGGGTAAAATTGAAAAAAGTTGAAAAAAATTTTTTTTTTGGACTTAGTCATTTTTCCGGCGTTTATCAGACTTTCAGATAGGGAAAATGTCAGTGAGCGTTCCGATTTCAGTTCCAGAGCGATTCGCCCAATGAGTGCTTGATATTTAGTCGTTTTCAGCCAATTTTCTGGATTTTTGAAAATTTCACTTTTTTGTGAAAATATCCACTAAATGAGGGAATAATATGTGTGAGGGTACCCCAGTAGAGATCCAAATGTGTGTGGGTAGAATATATATCACATGGGGGTAAAATTGAAAAAAGTAAAAAAAAAATTTTTTGGGGACTTAGTAATTTTCCCGGCGTTTATCAGACTTTCAGATAGGGCAAATATCAGTGAGCGTTGCGATTTCAGTACCAGAGCGATTCGCCCAATGAGTCCTTCATATTTAGTCGTTTTCAGCCAATTTTCTGGATTTTTGAAAATTTCACTTTTTTGTGAAAATATCCACTAAATGAGGGAATAATATGTGTGAGGGTACCCCAGGAGAGTTCCAAATGTGTGTGGGTAGAATATATGTCCCACGGGGGTAAAATTGAAAAAAGTTGAAAAAAAATTTTTTTTGGACTTAGTCATTTTTCCGTCGTTTATCAGACTTTCAGATAGGGGACATGTCAGTGAGCGTTCCGATTTCTGTTCCAGGGCCATTCTCCCAATTAGTCCTCGATATTTAGTCGTTTTCAGCCAATTTTCTGGATTTTTTAAAATTTCACTTTTTTGTGAAAATATCCACTAAATGAGGGAATAATATGTGTGAGGGTACCCCAGTAGAGTTCCAAATGTGTGTGGGTATAATTTATATCCCACAGGGTTAAAATTGAATAAAGTTGAAAAAAAATTTTTTTTGGACTTAGTCATTTTTCCGGCGTTTATCAGACTTTCAGATAGGGGAAATGTCAGTGGGCTTTCTGATTTCAGTTCCAGAGCGATTCGCCCAATGAGTCCTTGATATTTAGTCGTTTTCAGCCAATTTTCTGGATTTTTGAAAATTTCACTTTTTTGTGAAAATATCCACTAAATGAGGGAATAATATGTGTAAGGGTACCCCAGTAGAGTTCCAAATGTGTGTGGGTACAATTTATATCCCACAGGGTTAAAATTGACAAAAGTTAAAAAAATTTTTTTTTTTGTACTTTGTCATTTTTCCGGCGTTTATCAGACTTATAGGTAGGGGAAATGTCAGTGAGCGTTCCGATTTCAGTTCCAGGGCCATTCTCCCAATTAGTCCTTGATATTTAGTCATTTTCAGCCAATTTTCTGGATTTTTTAAAATTTCACTTTTTTGTGAAAATATCCACTAAATGAGGGAATAATATGTGTGAGGGTACCCCAGGAGAGTTCCAAATGTGTGTGGGTAGAATATATATCCCACGGGGGTAAAATTGAAAAAAGTTGAAAAAATTTTTTTTTTGGACTTAGTCATTTTTCCGGCGTTTATCAGACTTTCAGATAGGGCAAATGTCAGTGAGCGTTCCAATTTCAGTTCTAGAGCAATTCGCCCAATGAGTCCTTGATATTTAGTCGTTTTCAGCCAATTTTCTGGATTTTTGAAAATTTCACTTTTTTGTGAAAATATCCACTAAATGAGGGAATAATATGTGTAAGGGTACCCCAGTAGAGTTCCAAATGTGTGTGGGTAGAATTTATATCCCACAGGGTTAAAATTGAAAAAAGTTTAAAAAATTTTTTTTTTTCTACTTTGTCATTTTTCCGGCTTTTATCAGACTTATAGATAGTGGAAATGTCAGTGAGCATTCCGATTTCAGTTCCAGAGCGAGTCGCCCAATGAGTCCTTGATATTTAGTCGTTTTCAGACATTTTTCTGAATTTTTGAAAATTTCACTTTTTTGTGAAAATATCCACTAAATGAGGGAATAATGTGTGTGAGGGTACCCAAGGAGAGTTCCAAATGTGTGTGGGTAGAATTTATATTCCACAGGGATAAAATTGAAAAAAGTTGAAAAAAAATTTTTTTTTGGACTTAGTCAATTTTCCGGTGTTTATCAGACTTTCAGATAGGGGAAATGTCAGTGAGCGTTCCGATTTCAGTTCCAGAGCGATTCGCCCAATGAGTCCTTGATATTTAGTCATTTTCAGCCAATTTTATGGATTTTTGAAAATTTCACTTTTTTGTGAAAATATCCACTAAATGAGGGAATAATATGTGTGAGGGTACCCAGGAGATTTCCAAATGTGTGTGGGTAGAATTTATATCCCACAGGATTAAAATTGAAAAAAGTTGAAAAAATTATTTTTTTTTTACTTAGTCATTTTTCCGGCATTTATCAGACTTATAGATAGGAGAAATGTCAGTGAGCGTTCCGATTTCAGTTCCAGAGCGATTGGCCGGTGAGTCATTGATATTTTGTCGGTTTCAGGCAATTTTCTGAATTTTTGAAAATTTCACTTTTTTGTGAACTTATCCACTAAATGAGGGAATAATATGTGTGAGGGTACTCCAGGAGAGTTCCAAATGTGTGTGGGTAGAATACATATCCCACGGGTGTAAAATTAAAAAAAGTTTTAAAAAATTTTTTTTTGGACTTAGTCATTTTTCCGGCGTTTATCAGACTTTCAGATAGGGGAAATGTCAGTGAGCATTCTGATTTCAGTTCCAGGGCCATTCTGCCAATTAGTCCTTGATATTTAGTCGTTTTCAGCCAATTTTCTGGATTTTTGAAAATTTCACTTTTTTGTGAAAATATCCACTAAATGAGGGAATAATATGTGTGAGGGTACCCCAGGAGAGTTCCAAATGTGTGTGGGTAGAATATATATCCCACGGGGGTAAATTTGAAAAAAGTAAAAAAAAATTTTTTTTTGGACTTAGTCATTTTTCTGGCGTTTATCAGACTTTCAGATAGGGCAAATATCAGTTAGCGTTCCGATTTCAATACCAGAGCGATTAACCGGATGAGTCCATGATAATTAGTCGTTTTCAGCCAATTTTCTGGATTTTTTAAAATTTCACTTTTTTGTGAAAATATCCACTAAATGAGGGAATAATATGTGTGAGGGTACCCCAGGAGAGTTCCAAATGTGTGTGGGTAGAATTTATATCCCACAGGGTTAAAATTGAAAAAACTTGAAAAAAATTTTTTTTTTGTACTTTGTCATTTTTCCGGCTTTTATCAGACTTATAGATAGTGGAAATGTCAGTGAGCATTCCGATTTCAGTTCCAGAGCGAGTCGCCCAATGAGTCCTTGATATTTAGTCGTTTTTAGCCAATTTTCTGGATTTTTGAAAATTTCACTTTTTTGTGAAAATATTCACTAAATGAGGGAATAATATGTGTGAGGTTACCCCAGGAGAGTTCTAAATGTGTGTGGGTGGAATATATAGCCACGGGGGTAAAATTGAAAAAAGTAAAAAAAAAATTTTTTTTGGACTTAGTCATTTTTCCGGCGTTTATCAGACTTTCAGCTAGGGCAAATATCAGTGAGCATTCCGATTTCAGTTCCAGAGCGATTCGCCGGATGAGCCCATGATAATTAGTCGTTTTCAGCCAATTTTCTGGATTTTTGAAAATTTCACTTTTTTGTGAAAATATCCACTAAATGAGGGAATAATATGTGTGAGGGTACCCCAGGAGAGTTCCAAATGTGTGTGGGTAGAATTTATATCCCACAGGATTAAAATTGAAAAAAGTTGAAAAAAATTTTTTTTGGTACTTTGTCATTTTTCCGGCTTTTATCAGACTTATAGATAGTGGAAATGTCAGTGAGCGTTGCGATTTCAGTTCCAGAGCAATTCGACCAATGAGTCCTTGATATTTAGTCGTTTTCAGCCAATTTTCTGGATTTTTGAAAATTTTACTTTTTTGTGAAAATATCCACTAAATGAGGGACTAATATGTGTGAGGGTACCCCAGGAGAGTTCCAAATGTGTGTGGTAGAATATATATCCCACGGGGTAAAATTGAAAAAAGTTGAAAAAATTTTTTTTTTTTGGACTGTCATTTTTCCGGCGTTTATCAGACTTTCAGATAGGGGAAATGTCAGTGGGCGTTCCGATTTCAGTTCCAGAGCGATTCGCCCAATGAGTCCTTGATATTTAAACGTTTTCATCCAATTTTCTGGATTTTTGAAAATTTCACTTTTTTGTGAAAATATCCACTAAATGAGGGAATAATATGTGTGAGGGTACCCCAGTAGAGTTCCAAATGTGTGTGGGTAGAATTTATATCCCACAGGGTTAAAATTGAATAAAGTTTAAAAAAAATATTTTTTGGACTTAGTCATTTTTCCGGTGTTTTTCAGAATTTCAGATAGGGGAAATGTCAGTGAGCGTTCCGATTTCAGTTCCAGGGCCATTCTCCCAATTAGTCCTTGATATTTAGTCATTTTCAGCCAATTTTCTGGATTTTTTAAAATTTCACTTTTTTGTGAAAATATCCACTAAATGAGGGAATAATATGTGTGAGGGTACCCCAGGAGAGTTCCAAATGTGTGTGGGTAGAATATATGTCCCACGGGGGTAAAATTGAAAAAAGTTGAAAAAAAATTTTTTTTGGACTTAGTCATTTTTCCGTCGTTTATCAGACTTTCAGATAGGGGACATGTCAGTGAGCGTTCCGATTTCTGTTCCAGGGCCATTCTCCCAATTAGTCCTCGATATTTAGTCGTTTTCAGCCAATTTTCTGGATTTTTTAAAATTTCACTTTTTTGTGAAAATATCCACTAAATGAGGGAATAATATGTGTGAGGGTACCCCAGTAGAGTTCCAAATGTGTGTGGGTATAATTTATATCCCACAGGGTTAAAATTGAATAAAGTTGAAAAAAAATTTTTTTTGGACTTAGTCATTTTTCCGGCGTTTATCAGACTTTCAGATAGGGGAAATGTCAGTGGGCTTTCTGATTTCAGTTCCAGAGCGATTCGCCCAATGAGTCCTTGATATTTAGTCGTTTTCAGCCAATTTTCTGGATTTTTGAAAATTTCACTTTTTTGTGAAAATATCCACTAAATGAGGGAATAATATGTGTAAGGGTACCCCAGTAGAGTTCCAAATGTGTGTGGGTACAATTTATATCCCACAGGGTTAAAATTGACAAAAGTTAAAAAAATTTTTTTTTTTGTACTTTGTCATTTTTCCGGCGTTTATCAGACTTATAGGTAGGGGAAATGTCAGTGAGCGTTCCGATTTCAGTTCCAGGGCCATTCTCCCAATTAGTCCTTGATATTTAGTCATTTTCAGCCAATTTTCTGGATTTTTTAAAATTTCACTTTTTTGTGAAAATATCCACTAAATGAGGGAATAATATGTGTGAGGGTACCCCAGGAGAGTTCCAAATGTGTGTGGGTAGAATATATATCCCACGGGGGTAAAATTGAAAAAAGTTGAAAAAATTTTTTTTTTGGACTTAGTCATTTTTCCGGCGTTTATCAGACTTTCAGATAGGGCAAATGTCAGTGAGCGTTCCAATTTCAGTTCTAGAGCAATTCGCCCAATGAGTCCTTGATATTTAGTCGTTTTCAGCCAATTTTCTGGATTTTTGAAAATTTCACTTTTTTGTGAAAATATCCACTAAATGAGGGAATAATATGTGTAAGGGTACCCCAGTAGAGTTCCAAATGTGTGTGGGTAGAATTTATATCCCACAGGGTTAAAATTGAAAAAAGTTTAAAAAATTTTTTTTTTTCTACTTTGTCATTTTTCCGGCTTTTATCAGACTTATAGATAGTGGAAATGTCAGTGAGCATTCCGATTTCAGTTCCAGAGCGAGTCGCCCAATGAGTCCTTGATATTTAGTCGTTTTCAGACATTTTTCTGAATTTTTGAAAATTTCACTTTTTTGTGAAAATATCCACTAAATGAGGGAATAATGTGTGTGAGGGTACCCAAGGAGAGTTCCAAATGTGTGTGGGTAGAATTTATATTCCACAGGGATAAAATTGAAAAAAGTTGAAAAAAAATTTTTTTTTGGACTTAGTCAATTTTCCGGTGTTTATCAGACTTTCAGATAGGGGAAATGTCAGTGAGCGTTCCGATTTCAGTTCCAGAGCGATTCGCCCAATGAGTCCTTGATATTTAGTCATTTTCAGCCAATTTTATGGATTTTTGAAAATTTCACTTTTTTGTGAAAATATCCACTAAATGAGGGAATAATATGTGTGAGGGTACCCAGGAGATTTCCAAATGTGTGTGGGTAGAATTTATATCCCACAGGATTAAAATTGAAAAAAGTTGAAAAAATTATTTTTTTTTTACTTAGTCATTTTTCCGGCATTTATCAGACTTATAGATAGGAGAAATGTCAGTGAGCGTTCCGATTTCAGTTCCAGAGCGATTGGCCGGTGAGTCATTGATATTTTGTCGGTTTCAGGCAATTTTCTGAATTTTTGAAAATTTCACTTTTTTGTGAACTTATCCACTAAATGAGGGAATAATATGTGTGAGGGTACTCCAGGAGAGTTCCAAATGTGTGTGGGTAGAATACATATCCCACGGGTGTAAAATTAAAAAAAGTTTTAAAAAATTTTTTTTTGGACTTAGTCATTTTTCCGGCGTTTATCAGACTTTCAGATAGGGGAAATGTCAGTGAGCATTCTGATTTCAGTTCCAGGGCCATTCTGCCAATTAGTCCTTGATATTTAGTCGTTTTCAGCCAATTTTCTGGATTTTTGAAAATTTCACTTTTTTGTGAAAATATCCACTAAATGAGGGAATAATATGTGTGAGGGTACCCCAGGAGAGTTCCAAATGTGTGTGGGTAGAATATATATCCCACGGGGGTAAATTTGAAAAAAGTAAAAAAAAATTTTTTTTTGGACTTAGTCATTTTTCTGGCGTTTATCAGACTTTCAGATAGGGCAAATATCAGTTAGCGTTCCGATTTCAATACCAGAGCGATTAACCGGATGAGTCCATGATAATTAGTCGTTTTCAGCCAATTTTCTGGATTTTTTAAAATTTCACTTTTTTGTGAAAATATCCACTAAATGAGGGAATAATATGTGTGAGGGTACCCCAGGAGAGTTCCAAATGTGTGTGGGTAGAATTTATATCCCACAGGGTTAAAATTGAAAAAACTTGAAAAAAATTTTTTTTTTGTACTTTGTCATTTTTCCGGCTTTTATCAGACTTATAGATAGTGGAAATGTCAGTGAGCATTCCGATTTCAGTTCCAGAGCGAGTCGCCCAATGAGTCCTTGATATTTAGTCGTTTTTAGCCAATTTTCTGGATTTTTGAAAATTTCACTTTTTTGTGAAAATATTCACTAAATGAGGGAATAATATGTGTGAGGTTACCCCAGGAGAGTTCTAAATGTGTGTGGGTGGAATATATAGCCACGGGGGTAAAATTGAAAAAAGTAAAAAAAAAATTTTTTTTGGACTTAGTCATTTTTCCGGCGTTTATCAGACTTTCAGCTAGGGCAAATATCAGTGAGCATTCCGATTTCAGTTCCAGAGCGATTCGCCGGATGAGCCCATGATAATTAGTCGTTTTCAGCCAATTTTCTGGATTTTTGAAAATTTCACTTTTTTGTGAAAATATCCACTAAATGAGGGAATAATATGTGTGAGGGTACCCCAGGAGAGTTCCAAATGTGTGTGGGTAGAATTTATATCCCACAGGATTAAAATTGAAAAAAGTTGAAAAAAATTTTTTTTGGTACTTTGTCATTTTTCCGGCTTTTATCAGACTTATAGATAGTGGAAATGTCAGTGAGCGTTGCGATTTCAGTTCCAGAGCAATTCGACCAATGAGTCCTTGATATTTAGTCGTTTTCAGCCAATTTTCTGGATTTTTGAAAATTTTACTTTTTTGTGAAAATATCCACTAAATGAGGGACTAATATGTGTGAGGGTACCCCAGGAGAGTTCCAAATGTGTGTGGTAGAATATATATCCCACGGGGTAAAATTGAAAAAAGTTGAAAAAATTTTTTTTTTTTGGACTGTCATTTTTCCGGCGTTTATCAGACTTTCAGATAGGGGAAATGTCAGTGGGCGTTCCGATTTCAGTTCCAGAGCGATTCGCCCAATGAGTCCTTGATATTTAAACGTTTTCATCCAATTTTCTGGATTTTTGAAAATTTCACTTTTTTGTGAAAATATCCACTAAATGAGGGAATAATATGTGTGAGGGTACCCCAGTAGAGTTCCAAATGTGTGTGGGTAGAATTTATATCCCACAGGGTTAAAATTGAATAAAGTTTAAAAAAAATATTTTTTGGACTTAGTCATTTTTCCGGTGTTTTTCAGAATTTCAGATAGGGGAAATGTCAGTGAGCGTTCCGATTTCAGTTCCAGGGCCATTCTCCCAATTAGTCCTTGATATTTAGTCATTTTCAGCCAATTTTCTGGATTTTTTAAAATTTCACTTTTTTGTGAAAATATCCACTAAATGAGGGAATAATATGTGTGAGGGTACCCCAGGAGAGTTCCAAATGTGTGTGGGTAGAATATATATCCCACGGGGGTAAAATTGAAAAAAGTTGAAAAAAATTTTTTTTTTGGACTTAGTCATTTTTCCGGCGTTTATCAGACTTTCAGATAGGGAAAATGTCAGTGAGCGTTCCGATTTCAGTTCCAGAGCGATTCGCCCAATGAGTCCTTGATATTTAGTCGTTTTCAGCCAATTTTCTGGATTTTTGAAAATTTCACTTTTTTGTGAAAATATCCACTAAATGAGGGAATAATATGTGTGAGGGTACCCCAGGAGAGTTCCAAATGTGTGTGGGTAGAATATATATCCCACGGGGGTAAATTTGAAAAAAGTAAAAAAAAATTTTTTTTTGGACTTAGTCATTTTTCTGGCGTTTATCAGACTTTCAGATAGGGCAAATATCAGTTAGCGTTCCGATTTCAATACCAGAGCGATTAACCGGATGAGTCCATGATAATTAGTCGTTTTCAGCCAATTTTCTGGATTTTTTAAAATTTCACTTTTTTGTGAAAATATCCACTAAATGAGGGAATAATATGTGTGAGGGTACCCCAGGAGAGTTCCAAATGTGTGTGGGTAGAATTTATATCCCACAGGGTTAAAATTGAAAAAAGTTGAAAAAAATTTTTTTTTTGTACTTTGTCATTTTTCCGGCTTTTATCAGACTTATAGATAGTGGAAATGTCAGTGAGCATTCCGATTTCAGTTCCAGAGCGAGTCGCCCAATGAGTCCTTGATATTTAGTCGTTTTTAGCCAATTTTCTGGATTTTTGAAAATTTCACTTTTTTGTGAAAATATTCACTAAATGAGGGAATAATATGTGTGAGGTTACCCCAGGAGAGTTCTAAATGTGTGTGGGTGGAATATATAGCCACGGGGGTAAAATTGAAAAAAGTAAAAAAAAAATTTTTTTTGGACTTAGTCATTTTTCCGGCGTTTATCAGACTTTCAGATAGGGCAAATATCAGTGAGCATTCCGATTTCAGTTCCAGAGCGATTCGCCGGATGAGCCCATGATAATTAGTCGTTTTCAGCCAATTTTCTGGATTTTTGAAAATTTCACTTTTTTGTGAAAATATCCACTAAATGAGGGAATAATATGTGTGAGGGTACCCCAGGAGAGTTCCAAATGTGTGTGGGTAGAATTTATATCCCACAGGATTAAAATTGAAAAAAGTTGAAAAAAATTTTTTTTGGTACTTTGTCATTTTTCCGGCTTTTATCAGACTTATAGATAGTGGAAATGTCAGTGAGCGTTGCGATTTCAGTTCCAGAGCAATTCGACCAATGAGTCCTTGATATTTAGTCGTTTTCAGCCAATTTTCTGGATTTTTGAAAATTTCACTTTTTTGTGAAAATATCCACTAAATGAGGGAATAATATGTGTGAGGGTACCCAGGAGATTTCCAAATGTGTGTGGGTAGAATTTATATCCCACAGGATTAAAATTGAAAAAAGTTGAAAAAATTATTTTTTTTTTACTTAGTCATTTTTCCGGCATTTATCAGACTTATAGATAGGAGAAATGTCAGTGAGCGTTCCGATTTCAGTTCCAGAGCGATTGGCCGGTGAGTCATTGATATTTTGTCGGTTTCAGGCAATTTTCTGAATTTTTGAAAATTTCACTTTTTTGTGAACTTATCCACTAAATGAGGGAATAATATGTGTGAGGGTACTCCAGGAGAGTTCCAAATGTGTGTGGGTAGAATACATATCCCACGGGTGTAAAATTAAAAAAAGTTTTAAAAAATTTTTTTTTGGACTTAGTCATTTTTCCGGCGTTTATCAGACTTTCAGATAGGGGAAATGTCAGTGAGCATTCTGATTTCAGTTCCAGGGCCATTCTGCCAATTAGTCCTTGATATTTAGTCGTTTTCAGCCAATTTTCTGGATTTTTGAAAATTTCACTTTTTTGTGAAAATATCCACTAAATGAGGGAATAATATGTGTGAGGGTACCCCAGGAGAGTTCCAAATGTGTGTGGGTAGAATATATATCCCACGGGGGTAAATTTGAAAAAAGTAAAAAAAAATTTTTTTTTGGACTTAGTCATTTTTCTGGCGTTTATCAGACTTTCAGATAGGGCAAATATCAGTTAGCGTTCCGATTTCAATACCAGAGCGATTAACCGGATGAGTCCATGATAATTAGTCGTTTTCAGCCAATTTTCTGGATTTTTTAAAATTTCACTTTTTTGTGAAAATATCCACTAAATGAGGGAATAATATGTGTGAGGGTACCCCAGGAGAGTTCCAAATGTGTGTGGGTAGAATTTATATCCCACAGGGTTAAAATTGAAAAAACTTGAAAAAAATTTTTTTTTTGTACTTTGTCATTTTTCCGGCTTTTATCAGACTTATAGATAGTGGAAATGTCAGTGAGCATTCCGATTTCAGTTCCAGAGCGAGTCGCCCAATGAGTCCTTGATATTTAGTCGTTTTTAGCCAATTTTCTGGATTTTTGAAAATTTCACTTTTTTGTGAAAATATTCACTAAATGAGGGAATAATATGTGTGAGGTTACCCCAGGAGAGTTCTAAATGTGTGTGGGTGGAATATATAGCCACGGGGGTAAAATTGAAAAAAGTAAAAAAAAAATTTTTTTTGGACTTAGTCATTTTTCCGGCGTTTATCAGACTTTCAGCTAGGGCAAATATCAGTGAGCATTCCGATTTCAGTTCCAGAGCGATTCGCCGGATGAGCCCATGATAATTAGTCGTTTTCAGCCAATTTTCTGGATTTTTGAAAATTTCACTTTTTTGTGAAAATATCCACTAAATGAGGGAATAATATGTGTGAGGGTACCCCAGGAGAGTTCCAAATGTGTGTGGGTAGAATTTATATCCCACAGGATTAAAATTGAAAAAAGTTGAAAAAAATTTTTTTTGGTACTTTGTCATTTTTCCGGCTTTTATCAGACTTATAGATAGTGGAAATGTCAGTGAGCGTTGCGATTTCAGTTCCAGAGCAATTCGACCAATGAGTCCTTGATATTTAGTCGTTTTCAGCCAATTTTCTGGATTTTTGAAAATTTTACTTTTTTGTGAAAATATCCACTAAATGAGGGACTAATATGTGTGAGGGTACCCCAGGAGAGTTCCAAATGTGTGTGGTAGAATATATATCCCACGGGGTAAAATTGAAAAAAGTTGAAAAAAATTTTTTTTTTTGGACTGTCATTTTTCCGGCGTTTATCAGACTTTCAGATAGGGGAAATGTCAGTGGGCGTTCCGATTTCAGTTCCAGAGCGATTCGCCCAATGAGTCCTTGATATTTAAACGTTTTCATCCAATTTTCTGGATTTTTGAAAATTTCACTTTTTTGTGAAAATATCCACTAAATGAGGGAATAATATGTGTGAGGGTACCCCAGTAGAGTTCCAAATGTGTGTGGGTAGAATTTATATCCCACAGGGTTAAAATTGAATAAAGTTTAAAAAAAATATTTTTTGGACTTAGTCATTTTTCCGGTGTTTTTCAGAATTTCAGATAGGGGAAATGTCAGTGAGCGTTCCGATTTCAGTTCCAGGGCCATTCTCCCAATTAGTCCTTGATATTTAGTCATTTTCAGCCAATTTTCTGGATTTTTTAAAATTTCACTTTTTTGTGAAAATATCCACTAAATGAGGGAATAATATGTGTGAGGGTACCCCAGGAGAGTTCCAAATGTGTGTGGGTAGAATATATATCCCACGGGGGTAAAATTGAAAAAAGTTGAAAAAAATTTTTTTTTTGGACTTAGTCATTTTTCCGGCGTTTATCAGACTTTCAGATAGGGAAAATGTCAGTGAGCGTTCCGATTTCAGTTCCAGAGCGATTCGCCCAATGAGTCCTTGATATTTAGTCGTTTTCAGCCAATTTTCTGGATTTTTGAAAATTTCACTTTTTTGTGAAAATATCCACTAAATGAGGGAATAATATGTGTGAGGGTACCCCAGGAGAGTTCCAAATGTGTGTGGGTAGAATATATATCCCACGGGGGTAAATTTGAAAAAAGTAAAAAAAAATTTTTTTTTGGACTTAGTCATTTTTCTGGCGTTTATCAGACTTTCAGATAGGGCAAATATCAGTTAGCGTTCCGATTTCAATACCAGAGCGATTAACCGGATGAGTCCATGATAATTAGTCGTTTTCAGCCAATTTTCTGGATTTTTTAAAATTTCACTTTTTTGTGAAAATATCCACTAAATGAGGGAATAATATGTGTGAGGGTACCCCAGGAGAGTTCCAAATGTGTGTGGGTAGAATTTATATCCCACAGGGTTAAAATTGAAAAAAGTTGAAAAAAATTTTTTTTTTGTACTTTGTCATTTTTCCGGCTTTTATCAGACTTATAGATAGTGGAAATGTCAGTGAGCATTCCGATTTCAGTTCCAGAGCGAGTCGCCCAATGAGTCCTTGATATTTAGTCGTTTTTAGCCAATTTTCTGGATTTTTGAAAATTTCACTTTTTTGTGAAAATATTCACTAAATGAGGGAATAATATGTGTGAGGTTACCCCAGGAGAGTTCTAAATGTGTGTGGGTGGAATATATAGCCACGGGGGTAAAATTGAAAAAAGTAAAAAAAAAATTTTTTTTGGACTTAGTCATTTTTCCGGCGTTTATCAGACTTTCAGATAGGGCAAATATCAGTGAGCATTCCGATTTCAGTTCCAGAGCGATTCGCCGGATGAGCCCATGATAATTAGTCGTTTTCAGCCAATTTTCTGGATTTTTGAAAATTTCACTTTTTTGTGAAAATATCCACTAAATGAGGGAATAATATGTGTGAGGGTACCCCAGGAGAGTTCCAAATGTGTGTGGGTAGAATTTATATCCCACAGGATTAAAATTGAAAAAAGTTGAAAAAAATTTTTTTTGGTACTTTGTCATTTTTCCGGCTTTTATCAGACTTATAGATAGTGGAAATGTCAGTGAGCGTTGCGATTTCAGTTCCAGAGCAATTCGACCAATGAGTCCTTGATATTTAGTCGTTTTCAGCCAATTTTCTGGATTTTTGAAAATTTCACTTTTTTGTGAAAATATCCACTAAATGAGGGAATAATATGTGTGAGGGTACCCCAGGAGAGTTCCAAATGTGTGTGGGTAGAATTTATATCCCACGGGGGTAAATTTGAAAAAAGTAAAAAAAAATTTTTTTTTGGACTTAGTCATTTTTCTGGCGTTTATCAGACTTTCAGATAGGGCAAATATCAGTTAGCGTTCCGATTTCAATACCAGAGCGATTAACCGGATGAGTCCATGATAATTAGTCGTTTTCAGCCAATTTTCTGGATTTTTTAAAATTTCACTTTTTTGTGAAAATATCCACTAAATGAGGGAATAATATGTGTGAGGGTACCCCAGGAGAGTTCCAAATGTGTGTGGGTAGAATTTATATCCCACAGGGTTAAAATTGAAAAAAGTTGAAAAAAATTTTTTTTTTGTACTTTGTCATTTTTCCGGCTTTTATCAGACTTATAGATAGTGGAAATGTCAGTGAGCATTCCGATTTCAGTTCCAGAGCGAGTCGCCCAATGAGTCCTTGATATTTAGTCGTTTTTAGCCAATTTTCTGGATTTTTGAAAATTTCACTTTTTTGTGAAAATATTCACTAAATGAGGGAATAATATGTGTGAGGTTACCCCAGGAGAGTTCTAAATGTGTGTGGGTGGAATATATAGCCACGGGGGTAAAATTGAAAAAAGTAAAAAAAAAATTTTTTTTGGACTTAGTCATTTTTCCGGCGTTTATCAGACTTTCAGATAGGGCAAATATCAGTGAGCATTCCGATTTCAGTTCCAGAGCGATTCGCCGGATGAGCCCATGATAATTAGTCGTTTTCAGCCAATTTTCTGGATTTTTGAAAATTTCACTTTTTTGTGAAAATATCCACTAAATGAGGGAATAATATGTGTGAGGGTACCCCAGGAGAGTTCCAAATGTGTGTGGGTAGAATTTATATCCCACAGGATTAAAATTGAAAAAAGTTGAAAAAATTTTTTTTTGGTACTTTGTCATTTTTCCGGCTTTTATCAGACTTATAGATAGTGGAAATGTCAGTGAGCGTTGCGATTTCAGTTCCAGAGCAATTCGACCAATGAGTCCTTGATATTTAGTCGTTTTCAGCCAATTTTCTGGATTTTTGAAAATTTTACTTTTTTGTGAAAATATCCACTAAATGAGGGACTAATATGTGTGAGGGTACCCCAGGAGAGTTCCAAATGTGTGTGGTAGAATATATATCCCACGGGGTAAAATTGAAAAAAGTTGAAAAAATTTTTTTTTTTTGGACTGTCATTTTTCCGGCGTTTATCAGACTTTCAGATAGGGGAAATGTCAGTGGGCCTTCCGATTTCAGTTCCAGAGCGATTCGCCCAATGAGTCCTTGATATTTAAACGTTTTCAGCCAATTTTCTGGATTTTTGAAAATTTCACTTTTTTGTGAAAATATCCACTAAATGAGGGAATAATATGTGTGAGGGTACCCCAGTAGAGTTCCAAATGTGTGTGGGTAGAATTTATATCCCACAGGGTTAAAATTGAATAAAGTTTAAAAAAAATATTTTTTGGACTTAGTCATTTTTCCGGTGTTTATCAGAATTTCAGATAGGGGAAATGTCAGTGAGCGTTCCGATTTCAGTTCCAGGGCCATTCTCCCAATTAGTCCTTGATATTTAGTCATTTTCAGCCAATTTTCTGGATTTTTTAAAATTTCACTTTTTTGTGAAAATATCCACTAAATGAGGGAATAATATGTGTGAGGGTACCCCAGGAGAGTTCCAAATGTGTGTGGGTAGAATATATATCCCACGGGGGTAAAATTGAAAAAAGTTGAAAAAAATTTTTTTTTTGGACTTAGTCATTTTTCCGGCGTTTATCAGACTTTCAGATAGGGAAAATGTCAGTGAGCGTTCCGATTTCAGTTCCAGAGCGATTCGCCCAATGAGTCCTTGATATTTAGTCGTTTTCAGCCAATTTTCTGGATTTTTGAAAATTTCACTTTTTTGTGAAAATATCCACTAAATGAGGGAATAATATGTGTGAGGGTACCCCAGTAGAGATCCAAATGTGTGTGGGTAGAATATATATCACATGGGGGTAAAATTGAAAAAAGTTAAAAAAAAATTTTTTGGGGACTTAGTAATTTTCCCGGCGTTTATCAGACTTTCAGATAGGGCAAATATCAGTGAGCGTTGCGATTTCAGTACCAGAGCGATTCGCCGGATGAGTCCTTGATATTTAGTCGTTTTCAGCCAATTTTCTGGATTTTTGAAAATTTCACTTTTTTGTGAAAATATCCACTAAATGAGGGAATAATATGTGTAAGGGTACTCCAGTAGAGTTCCAAATGTGTGTGGGTACAATTTATATCCCACAGGGTTAAAATTGACAAAAGTTAAAAAAAATTTTTTTTTTGTACTTTGTCATTTTTCCGGCGTTTATCAGACTTATAGGTAGGGGAAATGTCAGTGAGCGTTCCGATTTCAGTTCCAGGGCCATTCTCCCAATTAGTCCTTGATATTTAGTCATTTTCAGCCAATTTTCTGGATTTTTTAAAATTTCACTTTTTTGTGAAAATATCCACTAAATGAGGGAATAATATGTGTGAGGGTACCCCAGGAGAGTTCCAAATGTGTGTGGGTAGAATATATATCCCACGGGGGTAAAATTGAAAAAATTTGAAAAAATTTTTTTTTTGGACTTAGTCATTTTTCCGGCGTTTATCAGACTTTCAGATAGGGCAAATGTCAGTGAGCGTTCCAATTTCAGTTCTAGAGCAATTCGCCCAATGAGTCCTTGATATTTAGTCGTTTTCAGCCAATTTTCTGGATTTTTGAAAATTTCACTTTTTTGTGAAAATATCCACTAAATGAGGGAATAATATGTGTAAGGGTACCCCAGTAGAGTTCCAAATGTGTGTGGGTAGAATTTATATCCCACAGGGTTAAAATTGAAAAAAGTTTAAAAAATTTTTTTTTTTGTACTTTGTCATTTTTCCGGCTTTTATCAGACTTATAGATAGTGGAAATGTCAGTGAGCATTCCGATTTCAGTTCCAGAGCGAGTCGCCCAATGAGTCCTTGATATTTAGTCGTTTTTAGCCAATTTTCTGGATTTTTGAAAATTTCACTTTTTTGTGAAAATATCCACTAAATGAGGGAATAATATGTGTGAGGGTACCCCAGTAGAGTTCCAAATGTGTGTGGGTAGAATTTATATCCCACAGGGTTAAAATTGAATAAAGTTTAAAAAAAATATTTTTTGGACTTAGTCATTTTTCCGGTGTTTATCAGAATTTCAGATAGGGGAAATGTCAGTGAGCGTTCCGATTTCAGTTCCAGGGCCATTCTCCCAATTAGTCCTTGATATTTAGTCATTTTCAGCCAATTTTCTGGATTTTTTAAAATTTCACTTTTTTGTGAAAATATCCACTAAATGAGGGAATAATATGTGTGAGGGTACCCCAGGAGAGTTCCAAATGTGTGTGGGTAGAATATATATCCCACGGGGGTAAAATTGAAAAAAGTTGAAAAAAAATTTTTTTTTGGACTTAGTCATTTTTCCGGCGTTTATCAGACTTTCAGATAGGGAAAATGTCAGTGAGCGTTCCGATTTCAGTTCCAGAGCGATTCGCCCAATGAGTCCTTGATATTTAGTCGTTTTCAGCCAATTTTCTGGATTTTTGAAAATTTCACTTTTTTGTGAAAATATCCACTAAATGAGGGAATAATATGTGTGAGGGTACCCCAGGAGAGTTCCAAATGTGTGTGGGTAGAATATATATCCCACGGGGGTAAATTTGAAAAAAGTAAAAAAAAATTTTTTTTTGGACTTAGTCATTTTTCTGGCGTTTATCAGACTTTCAGATAGGGCAAATATCAGTTAGCGTTCCGATTTCAATACCAGAGCGATTAACCGGATGAGTCCATGATAATTAGTCGTTTTCAGCCAATTTTCTGGATTTTTTAAAATTTCACTTTTTTGTGAAAATATCCACTAAATGAGGGAATAATATGTGTGAGGGTACCCCAGGAGAGTTCCAAATGTGTGTGGGTAGAATTTATATCCCACAGGGTTAAAATTGAAAAAAGTTGAAAAAAATTTTTTTTGGACTTAGTCATTTTTCCGGCGTTTATCAGACTTTCAGATAGGGCAAATATCAGTGAGCATTCCGATTTCAGTTCCAGAGCGATTCGCCGGATGAGCCCATGATAATTAGTCGTTTTCAGCCAATTTTCTGGATTTTTGAAAATTTCACTTTTTTGTGAAAATATCCACTAAATGAGGGAATAATATGTGTGAGGGTACCCCAGGAGAGTTCCAAATGTGTGTGGGTAGAATTTATATCCCACAGGATTAAAATTGAAAAAAGTTGAAAAAAATTTTTTTTGGTACTTTGTCATTTTTCCGGCTTTTATCAGACTTATAGATAGTGGAAATGTCAGTGAGCGTTGCGATTTCAGTTCCAGAGCAATTCGACCAATGAGTCCTTGATATTTAGTCGTTTTCAGCCAATTTTCTGGATTTTTGAAAATTTTACTTTTTTGTGAAAATATCCACTAAATGAGGGACTAATATGTGTGAGGGTACCCCAGGAGAGTTCCAAATGTGTGTGGTAGAATATATATCCCACGGGGTAAAATTGAAAAAAGTTGAAAAAATTTTTTTTTTTTGGACTGTCATTTTTCCGGCGTTTATCAGACTTTCAGATAGGGGAAATGTCAGTGGGCCTTCCGATTTCAGTTCCAGAGCGATTCGCCCAATGAGTCCTTGATATTTAAACGTTTTCAGCCAATTTTCTGGATTTTTGAAAATTTCACTTTTTTGTGAAAATATCCACTAAATGAGGGAATAATATGTGTGTGGGTACCCCAGTAGAGTTCCAAATGTGTGTGGGTAGAATTTATATCCCACAGGGTTAAAATTGAATAAAGTTTAAAAAAAATATTTTTTGGACTTAGTCATTTTTCCGGTGTTTATCAGAATTTCAGATAGGGGAAATGTCAGTGAGCGTTCCGATTTCAGTTCCAGGGCCATTCTCCAAATTAGTCCTTGATATTTAGTCATTTTCAGCCAATTTTCTGGATTTTTTAAAATTTCACTTTTTTGTGAAAATATCCACTAAATGAGGGAATAATATGTGTGAGGGTACCCCAGGAGAGTTCCAAATGTGTGTGGGTAGAATTTATATCCCACAGGGTTAAAATTGAAAAAAGTTGAAAAAAATTTTTTTTTTGTACTTTGTCATTTTTCCGGCTTTTATCAGACTTATAGATAGTGGAAATGTCAGTGAGCATTCCGATTTCAGTTCCAGAGCGAGTCGCCCAATGAGTCCTTGATATTTAGTCGTTTTTAGCCAATTTTCTGGATTTTTGAAAATTTCACTTTTTTGTGAAAATATTCACTAAATGAGGGAATAATATGTGTGAGGTTACCCCAGGAGAGTTCTAAATGTGTGTGGGTGGAATATATAGCCACGGGGGTAAAATTGAAAAAAGTAAAAAAAAAATTTTTTTTGGACTTAGTCATTTTTCCGGCGTTTATCAGACTTTCAGATAGGGCAAATATCAGTGAGCATTCCGATTTCAGTTCCAGAGCGATTCGCCGGATGAGCCCATGATAATTAGTCGTTTTCAGCCAATTTTCTGGATTTTTGAAAATTTCACTTTTTTGTGAAAATATCCACTAAATGAGGGAATAATATGTGTGAGGGTACCCCAGGAGAGTTCCAAATGTGTGTGGGTAGAATTTATATCCCACAGGATTAAAATTGAAAAAAGTTGAAAAAAATTTTTTTTGGTACTTTGTCATTTTTCCGGCTTTTATCAGACTTATAGATAGTGGAAATGTCAGTGAGCGTTGCGATTTCAGTTCCAGAGCAATTCGACCAATGAGTCCTTGATATTTAGTCGTTTTCAGCCAATTTTCTGGATTTTTGAAAATTTCACTTTTTTGTGAAAATATCCACTAAATGAGGGAATAATATGTGTGAGGGTACCCCAGGAGAGTTCCAAATGTGTGTGGGTAGAATTTATATCCCACGGGGGTAAATTTGAAAAAAGTAAAAAAAAATTTTTTTTTGGACTTAGTCATTTTTCTGGCGTTTATCAGACTTTCAGATAGGGCAAATATCAGTTAGCGTTCCGATTTCAATACCAGAGCGATTAACCGGATGAGTCCATGATAATTAGTCGTTTTCAGCCAATTTTCTGGATTTTTTAAAATTTCACTTTTTTGTGAAAATATCCACTAAATGAGGGAATAATATGTGTGAGGGTACCCCAGGAGAGTTCCAAATGTGTGTGGGTAGAATTTATATCCCACAGGGTTAAAATTGAAAAAAGTTGAAAAAAATTTTTTTTTTGTACTTTGTCATTTTTCCGGCTTTTATCAGACTTATAGATAGTGGAAATGTCAGTGAGCATTCCGATTTCAGTTCCAGAGCGAGTCGCCCAATGAGTCCTTGATATTTAGTCGTTTTTAGCCAATTTTCTGGATTTTTGAAAATTTCACTTTTTTGTGAAAATATTCACTAAATGAGGGAATAATATGTGTGAGGTTACCCCAGGAGAGTTCTAAATGTGTGTGGGTGGAATATATAGCCACGGGGGTAAAATTGAAAAAAGTAAAAAAAAAATTTTTTTTGGACTTAGTCATTTTTCCGGCGTTTATCAGACTTTCAGATAGGGCAAATATCAGTGAGCATTCCGATTTCAGTTCCAGAGCGATTCGCCGGATGAGCCCATGATAATTAGTCGTTTTCAGCCAATTTTCTGGATTTTTGAAAATTTCACTTTTTTGTGAAAATATCCACTAAATGAGGGAATAATATGTGTGAGGGTACCCCAGGAGAGTTCCAAATGTGTGTGGGTAGAATTTATATCCCACAGGATTAAAATTGAAAAAAGTTGAAAAAATTTTTTTTTGGTACTTTGTCATTTTTCCGGCTTTTATCAGACTTATAGATAGTGGAAATGTCAGTGAGCGTTGCGATTTCAGTTCCAGAGCAATTCGACCAATGAGTCCTTGATATTTAGTCGTTTTCAGCCAATTTTCTGGATTTTTGAAAATTTTACTTTTTTGTGAAAATATCCACTAAATGAGGGACTAATATGTGTGAGGGTACCCCAGGAGAGTTCCAAATGTGTGTGGTAGAATATATATCCCACGGGGTAAAATTGAAAAAAGTTGAAAAATTTTTTTTTTTTTGGACTGTCATTTTTCCGGCGTTTATCAGACTTTCAGATAGGGGAAATGTCAGTGGGCCTTCCGATTTCAGTTCCAGAGCGATTCGCCCAATGAGTCCTTGATATTTAAACGTTTTCAGCCAATTTTCTGGATTTTTGAAAATTTCACTTTTTTGTGAAAATATCCACTAAATGAGGGAATAATATGTGTGAGGGTACCCCAGTAGAGTTCCAAATGTGTGTGGGTAGAATTTATATCCCACAGGGTTAAAATTGAATAAAGTTTAAAAAAAATATTTTTTGGACTTAGTCATTTTTCCGGTGTTTATCAGAATTTCAGATAGGGGAAATGTCAGTGAGCGTTCCGATTTCAGTTCCAGGGCCATTCTCCCAATTAGTCCTTGATATTTAGTCATTTTCAGCCAATTTTCTGGATTTTTTAAAATTTCACTTTTTTGTGAAAATATCCACTAAATGAGGGAATAATATGTGTGAGGGTACCCCAGGAGAGTTCCAAATGTGTGTGGGTAGAATATATATCCCACGGGGGTAAAATTGAAAAAAGTTGAAAAAAATTTTTTTTTTGGACTTAGTCATTTTTCCGGCGTTTATCAGACTTTCAGATAGGGAAAATGTCAGTGAGCGTTCCGATTTCAGTTCCAGAGCGATTCGCCCAATGAGTCCTTGATATTTAGTCGTTTTCAGCCAATTTTCTGGATTTTTGAAAATTTCACTTTTTTGTGAAAATATCCACTAAATGAGGGAATAATATGTGTGAGGGTACCCCAGTAGAGATCCAAATGTGTGTGGGTAGAATATATATCACATGGGGGTAAAATTGAAAAAAGTTAAAAAAAAATTTTTTGGGGACTTAGTAATTTTCCCGGCGTTTATCAGACTTTCAGATAGGGCAAATATCAGTGAGCGTTGCGATTTCAGTACCAGAGCGATTCGCCGGATGAGTCCTTGATATTTAGTCGTTTTCAGCCAATTTTCTGGATTTTTGAAAATTTCACTTTTTTGTGAAAATATCCACTAAATGAGGGAATAATATGTGTAAGGGTACTCCAGTAGAGTTCCAAATGTGTGTGGGTACAATTTATATCCCACAGGGTTAAAATTGACAAAAGTTAAAAAAAATTTTTTTTTTGTACTTTGTCATTTTTCCGGCGTTTATCAGACTTATAGGTAGGGGAAATGTCAGTGAGCGTTCCGATTTCAGTTCCAGGGCCATTCTCCCAATTAGTCCTTGATATTTAGTCATTTTCAGCCAATTTTCTGGATTTTTTAAAATTTCACTTTTTTGTGAAAATATCCACTAAATGAGGGAATAATATGTGTGAGGGTACCCCAGGAGAGTTCCAAATGTGTGTGGGTAGAATATATATCCCACGGGGGTAAAATTGAAAAAATTTGAAAAAATTTTTTTTTTGGACTTAGTCATTTTTCCGGCGTTTATCAGACTTTCAGATAGGGCAAATGTCAGTGAGCGTTCCAATTTCAGTTCTAGAGCAATTCGCCCAATGAGTCCTTGATATTTAGTCGTTTTCAGCCAATTTTCTGGATTTTTGAAAATTTCACTTTTTTGTGAAAATATCCACTAAATGAGGGAATAATATGTGTAAGGGTACCCCAGTAGAGTTCCAAATGTGTGTGGGTAGAATTTATATCCCACAGGGTTAAAATTGAAAAAAGTTTAAAAAATTTTTTTTTTTGTACTTTGTCATTTTTCCGGCTTTTATCAGACTTATAGATAGTGGAAATGTCAGTGAGCATTCCGATTTCAGTTCCAGAGCGAGTCGCCCAATGAGTCCTTGATATTTAGTCGTTTTTAGCCAATTTTCTGGATTTTTGAAAATTTCACTTTTTTGTGAAAATATCCACTAAATGAGGGAATAATATGTGTGAGGGTACCCCAGTAGAGTTCCAAATGTGTGTGGGTAGAATTTATATCCCACAGGGTTAAAATTGAATAAAGTTTAAAAAAAATATTTTTTGGACTTAGTCATTTTTCCGGTGTTTATCAGAATTTCAGATAGGGGAAATGTCAGTGAGCGTTCCGATTTCAGTTCCAGGGCCATTCTCCCAATTAGTCCTTGATATTTAGTCATTTTCAGCCAATTTTCTGGATTTTTTAAAATTTCACTTTTTTGTGAAAATATCCACTAAATGAGGGAATAATATGTGTGAGGGTACCCCAGGAGAGTTCCAAATGTGTGTGGGTAGAATATATATCCCACGGGGGTAAAATTGAAAAAAGTTGAAAAAAAATTTTTTTTTGGACTTAGTCATTTTTCCGGCGTTTATCAGACTTTCAGATAGGGAAAATGTCAGTGAGCGTTCCGATTTCAGTTCCAGAGCGATTCGCCCAATGAGTCCTTGATATTTAGTCGTTTTCAGCCAATTTTCTGGATTTTTGAAAATTTCACTTTTTTGTGAAAATATCCACTAAATGAGGGAATAATATGTGTGAGGGTACCCCAGGAGAGTTCCAAATGTGTGTGGGTAGAATATATATCCCACGGGGGTAAATTTGAAAAAAGTAAAAAAAAATTTTTTTTTGGACTTAGTCATTTTTCTGGCGTTTATCAGACTTTCAGATAGGGCAAATATCAGTTAGCGTTCCGATTTCAATACCAGAGCGATTAACCGGATGAGTCCATGATAATTAGTCGTTTTCAGCCAATTTTCTGGATTTTTTAAAATTTCACTTTTTTGTGAAAATATCCACTAAATGAGGGAATAATATGTGTGAGGGTACCCCAGGAGAGTTCCAAATGTGTGTGGGTAGAATTTATATCCCACAGGGTTAAAATTGAAAAAAGTTGAAAAAAATTTTTTTTGGACTTAGTCATTTTTCCGGCGTTTATCAGACTTTCAGATAGGGCAAATATCAGTGAGCATTCCGATTTCAGTTCCAGAGCGATTCGCCGGATGAGCCCATGATAATTAGTCGTTTTCAGCCAATTTTCTGGATTTTTGAAAATTTCACTTTTTTGTGAAAATATCCACTAAATGAGGGAATAATATGTGTGAGGGTACCCCAGGAGAGTTCCAAATGTGTGTGGGTAGAATTTATATCCCACAGGATTAAAATTGAAAAAAGTTGAAAAAATTTTTTTTGGGTACTTTGTCATTTTTCCGGCTTTTATCAGACTTATAGATAGTGGAAATGTCAGTGAGCGTTGCGATTTCAGTTCCAGAGCAATTCGACCAATGAGTCCTTGATATTTAGTCGTTTTCAGCCAATTTTCTGGATTTTTGAAAATTTTACTTTTTTGTGAAAATATCCACTAAATGAGGGACTAATATGTGTGAGGGTACCCCAGGAGAGTTCCAAATGTGTGTGGTAGAATATATATCCCACGGGGTAAAATTGAAAAAAGTTGAAAAAATTTTTTTTTTTTGGACTGTCATTTTTCCGGCGTTTATCAGACTTTCAGATAGGGGAAATGTCAGTGGGCCTTCCGATTTCAGTTCCAGAGCGATTCGCCCAATGAGTCCTTGATATTTAAACGTTTTCAGCCAATTTTCTGGATTTTTGAAAATTTCACTTTTTTGTGAAAATATCCACTAAATGAGGGAATAATATGTGTGTGGGTACCCCAGTAGAGTTCCAAATGTGTGTGGGTAGAATTTATATCCCACAGGGTTAAAATTGAATAAAGTTTAAAAAAAATATTTTTTGGACTTAGTCATTTTTCCGGTGTTTATCAGAATTTCAGATAGGGGAAATGTCAGTGAGCGTTCCGATTTCAGTTCCAGGGCCATTCTCCCAATTAGTCCTTGATATTTAGTCATTTTCAGCCAATTTTCTGGATTTTTTAAAATTTCACTTTTTTGTGAAAATATCCACTAAATGAGGGAATAATATGTGTGAGGGTACCCCAGGAGAGTTCCAAATGTGTGTGGGTAGAATATATATCCCACGGGGGTAAAATTGAAAAAAGTTTAAAAAAATTTTTTTTTTGGACTTAGTCATTTTTCCGGCGTTTATCAGACTTTCAGATAGGGAAAATGTCAGTGAGCGTTCCGATTTCAGTTCCAGAGCGATTCGCCCAATGAGTCCTTGATATTTAGTCGTTTTCAGCCAATTTTCTGGATTTTTGAAAATTTCACTTTTTTGTGAAAATATCCACTAAATGAGGGAATAATATGTGTGAGGGTACCCCAGTAGAGATCCAAATGTGTGTGGGTAGAATATATATCACATGGGGGTAAAATTGAAAAAAGTTAAAAAAAAATTTTTTGGGGACTTAGTAATTTTCCCGGCGTTTATCAGACTTTCAGATAGGGCAAATATCAGTGAGCGTTGCGATTTCAGTACCAGAGCGATTCGCCGGATGAGTCCTTGATATTTAGTCGTTTTCAGCCAATTTTCTGGATTTTTGAAAATTTCACTTTTTTGTGAAAATATCCACTAAATGAGGGAATAATATGTGTAAGGGTACTCCAGTAGAGTTCCAAATGTGTGTGGGTACAATTTATATCCCACAGGGTTAAAATTGACAAAAGTTAAAAAAAATTTTTTTTTTGTACTTTGTCATTTTTCCGGCGTTTATCAGACTTATAGGTAGGGGAAATGTCAGTGAGCGTTCCGATTTCAGTTCCAGGGCCATTCTCCCAATTAGTCCTTGATATTTAGTCATTTTCAGCCAATTTTCTGGATTTTTTAAAATTTCACTTTTTTGTGAAAATATCCACTAAATGAGGGAATAATATGTGTGAGGGTACCCCAGGAGAGTTCCAAATGTGTGTGGGTAGAATATATATCCCACGGGGGTAAAATTGAAAAAATTTGAAAAAATTTTTTTTTTGGACTTAGTCATTTTTCCGGCGTTTATCAGACTTTCAGATAGGGCAAATGTCAGTGAGCGTTCCAATTTCAGTTCTAGAGCAATTCGCCCAATGAGTCCTTGATATTTAGTCGTTTTCAGCCAATTTTCTGGATTTTTGAAAATTTCACTTTTTTGTGAAAATATCCACTAAATGAGGGAATAATATGTGTAAGGGTACCCCAGTAGAGTTCCAAATGTGTGTGGGTAGAATTTATATCCCACAGGGTTAAAATTGAAAAAAGTTTAAAAAATTTTTTTTTTTGTACTTTGTCATTTTTCCGGCTTTTATCAGACTTATAGATAGTGGAAATGTCAGTGAGCATTCCGATTTCAGTTCCAGAGCGAGTCGCCCAATGAGTCCTTGATATTTAGTCGTTTTTAGCCAATTTTCTGGATTTTTGAAAATTTCACTTTTTTGTGAAAATATCCACTAAATGAGGGAATAATATGTGTGAGGGTACCCCAGTAGAGTTCCAAATGTGTGTGGGTAGAATTTATATCCCACAGGGTTAAAATTGAATAAAGTTTAAAAAAAATATTTTTTGGACTTAGTCATTTTTCCGGTGTTTATCAGAATTTCAGATAGGGGAAATGTCAGTGAGCGTTCCGATTTCAGTTCCAGGGCCATTCTCCCAATTAGTCCTTGATATTTAGTCATTTTCAGCCAATTTTCTGGATTTTTTAAAATTTCACTTTTTTGTGAAAATATCCACTAAATGAGGGAATAATATGTGTGAGGGTACCCCAGGAGAGTTCCAAATGTGTGTGGGTAGAATATATATCCCACGGGGGTAAAATTGAAAAAAGTTGAAAAAAAATTTTTTTTTGGACTTAGTCATTTTTCCGGCGTTTATCAGACTTTCAGATAGGGAAAATGTCAGTGAGCGTTCCGATTTCAGTTCCAGAGCGATTCGCCCAATGAGTCCTTGATATTTAGTCGTTTTCAGCCAATTTTCTGGATTTTTGAAAATTTCACTTTTTTGTGAAAATATCCACTAAATGAGGGAATAATATGTGTGAGGGTACCCCAGGAGAGTTCCAAATGTGTGTGGGTAGAATATATATCCCACGGGGGTAAATTTGAAAAAAGTAAAAAAAAATTTTTTTTTGGACTTAGTCATTTTTCTGGCGTTTATCAGACTTTCAGATAGGGCAAATATCAGTTAGCGTTCCGATTTCAATACCAGAGCGATTAACCGGATGAGTCCATGATAATTAGTCGTTTTCAGCCAATTTTCTGGATTTTTTAAAATTTCACTTTTTTGTGAAAATATCCACTAAATGAGGGAATAATATGTGTGAGGGTACCCCAGGAGAGTTCCAAATGTGTGTGGGTAGAATTTATATCCCACAGGGTTAAAATTGAAAAAAGTTGAAAAAAATTTTTTTTGGACTTAGTCATTTTTCCGGCGTTTATCAGACTTTCAGATAGGGCAAATATCAGTGAGCATTCCGATTTCAGTTCCAGAGCGATTCGCCGGATGAGCCCATGATAATTAGTCGTTTTCAGCCAATTTTCTGGATTTTTGAAAATTTCACTTTTTTGTGAAAATATCCACTAAATGAGGGAATAATATGTGTGAGGGTACCCCAGGAGAGTTCCAAATGTGTGTGGGTAGAATTTATATCCCACAGGATTAAAATTGAAAAAAGTTGAAAAAATTTTTTTTTGGTACTTTGTCATTTTTCCGGCTTTTATCAGACTTATAGATAGTGGAAATGTCAGTGAGCGTTGCGATTTCAGTTCCAGAGCAATTCGACCAATGAGTCCTTGATATTTAGTCGTTTTCAGCCAATTTTCTGGATTTTTGAAAATTTTACTTTTTTGTGAAAATATCCACTAAATGAGGGACTAATATGTGTGAGGGTACCCCAGGAGAGTTCCAAATGTGTGTGGTAGAATATATATCCCACGGGGTAAAATTGAAAAAAGTTGAAAAAATTTTTTTTTTTTGGACTGTCATTTTTCCGGCGTTTATCAGACTTTCAGATAGGGGAAATGTCAGTGGGCCTTCCGATTTCAGTTCCAGAGCGATTCGCCCAATGAGTCCTTGATATTTAAACGTTTTCAGCCAATTTTCTGGATTTTTGAAAATTTCACTTTTTTGTGAAAATATCCACTAAATGAGGGAATAATATGTGTGTGGGTACCCCAGTAGAGTTCCAAATGTGTGTGGGTAGAATTTATATCCCACAGGGTTAAAATTGAATAAAGTTTAAAAAAAATATTTTTTGGACTTAGTCATTTTTCCGGTGTTTATCAGAATTTCAGATAGGGGAAATGTCAGTGAGCGTTCCGATTTCAGTTCCAGGGCCATTCTCCAAATTAGTCCTTGATATTTAGTCATTTTCAGCCAATTTTCTGGATTTTTTAAAATTTCACTTTTTTGTGAAAATATCCACTAAATGAGGGAATAATATGTGTGAGGGTACCCCAGGAGAGTTCCAAATGTGTGTGGGTAGAATATATATCCCACGGGGGTAAAATTGAAAAAAGTTGAAAAAAATTTTTTTTTTGGACTTAGTCATTTTTCCGGCGTTTATCAGACTTTCAGATAGGGAAAATGTCAGTGAGCGTTCCGATTTCAGTTCCAGAGCGATTCGCCCAATGAGTCCTTGATATTTAGTCGTTTTCAGCCAATTTTCTGGATTTTTGAAAATTTCACTTTTTTGTGAAAATATCCACTAAATGAGGGAATAATATGTGTGAGGGTACCCCAGTAGAGATCCAAATGTGTGTGGGTAGAATATATATCACATGGGGGTAAAATTGAAAAAAGTTAAAAAAAAATTTTTGGGGGACTTAGTAATTTTCCCGGCGTTTATCAGACTTTCAGATAGGGCAAATATCAGTGAGCGTTGCGATTTCAGTACCAGAGCGATTCGCCGGATGAGTCCTTGATATTTAGTCGTTTTCAGCCAATTTTCTGGATTTTTGAAAATTTCACTTTTTTGTGAAAATATCCACTAAATGAGGGAATAATATGTGTAAGGGTACTCCAGTAGAGTTCCAAATGTGTGTGGGTACAATTTATATCCCACAGGGTTAAAATTGACAAAAGTTAAAAAAAATTTTTTTTTTGTACTTTGTCATTTTTCCGGCGTTTATCAGACTTATAGGTAGGGGAAATGTCAGTGAGCGTTCCGATTTCAGTTCCAGGGCCATTCTCCCAATTAGTCCTTGATATTTAGTCATTTTCAGCCAATTTTCTGGATTTTTTAAAATTTCACTTTTTTGTGAAAATATCCACTAAATGAGGGAATAATATGTGTGAGGGTACCCCAGGAGAGTTCCAAATGTGTGTGGGTAGAATATATATCCCACGGGGGTAAAATTGAAAAAATTTGAAAAAATTTTTTTTTTGGACTTAGTCATTTTTCCGGCGTTTATCAGACTTTCAGATAGGGCAAATGTCAGTGAGCGTTCCAATTTCAGTTCTAGAGCAATTCGCCCAATGAGTCCTTGATATTTAGTCGTTTTCAGCCAATTTTCTGGATTTTTGAAAATTTCACTTTTTTGTGAAAATATCCACTAAATGAGGGAATAATATGTGTAAGGGTACCCCAGTAGAGTTCCAAATGTGTGTGGGTAGAATTTATATCCCACAGGGTTAAAATTGAAAAAAGTTTAAAAAATTTTTTTTTTTTGTACTTTGTCATTTTTCCGGCTTTTATCAGACTTATAGATAGTGGAAATGTCAGTGAGCATTCCGATTTCAGTTCCAGAGCGAGTCGCCCAATGAGTCCTTGATATTTAGTCGTTTTTAGCCAATTTTCTGGATTTTTGAAAATTTCACTTTTTTGTGAAAATATCCACTAAATGAGGGAATAATATGTGTGAGGGTACCCCAGTAGAGTTCCAAATGTGTGTGGGTAGAATTTATATCCCACAGGGTTAAAATTGAATAAAGTTTAAAAAAAATATTTTTTGGACTTAGTCATTTTTCCGGTGTTTATCAGAATTTCAGATAGGGGAAATGTCAGTGAGCGTTCCGATTTCAGTTCCAGGGCCATTCTCCCAATTAGTCCTTGATATTTAGTCATTTTCAGCCAATTTTCTGGATTTTTTAAAATTTCACTTTTTTGTGAAAATATCCACTAAATGAGGGAATAATATGTGTGAGGGTACCCCAGTAGAGATCCAAATGTGTGTGGGTAGAATATATATCACATGGGGGTAAAATTGAAAAAAGTTAAAAAAAAAATTTTTGGGGACTTAGTAATTTTCCCGGCGTTTATCAGACTTTCAGATAGGGAAAATATCAGTGAGCGTTGCGATTTCAGTACCAGAGCGATTCGCCGGATGAGTCCTTGATATTTAGTCGTTTTCAGCCAATTTTCTGGATTTTTGAAAATTTCACTTTTTTGTGAAAATGTCCACTAAATGAGGGTATAATATGTGTGAGGGTACCCCAGGAGAGTTCCAAATGTGTGTGCATAGAATATATATCCCACGGGGGTAAAATTTAAAAAAGGTGAAAAAAAATTTTTTTGGGACTTAGTCATTTTTCCGGCATTTATCAGACTTTCAGATAGGGGAAATATCAGTGAGCATTCCGTTTTCAGTTCCAGAGCGATTCGCCCAATGAGTCCTTCATATTTAGTCGTTTTCAGCCAATTTTCTGGATTTTTGAAAATTTCACTTTTTTGTGAAAATATCCACTAAATGAGGGAATAATATGTGTGAGGGTACCCCAGGAGAGTTCCAAATGTGTGTGGGTAGAATATATGTCCCACGGGGGTAAAATTGAAAAAAGTTGAAAAAAAATTTTTTTTGGACTTAGTCATTTTTCCGTCGTTTATCAGACTTTCAGATAGGGGACATGTCAGTGAGCGTTCCGATTTCTGTTCCAGGGCCATTCTCCCAATTAGTCCTCGATATTTAGTCGTTTTCAGCCAATTTTCTGGATTTTTTAAAATTTCACTTTTTTGTGAAAATATCCACTAAATGAGGGAATAATATGTGTGAGGGTACCCCAGTAGAGTTCCAAATGTGTGTGGGTATAATTTATATCCCACAGGGTTAAAATTGAATAAAGTTGAAAAAAAATTTTTTTTGGACTTAGTCATTTTTCCGGCGTTTATCAGACTTATAGGTAGGGGAAATGTCAGTGAGCGTTCCGATTTCAGTTCCAGGGCCATTCTCCCAATTAGTCCTTGATATTTAGTCATTTTCAGCCAATTTTCTGGATTTTTTAAAATTTCACTTTTTTGTGAAAATATCCACTAAATGAGGGAATAATATGTGTGAGGTTACCCCAGGAGATTTCTAAATGTGTGTGGTAGAATATATAGCCACGGGGGTAAAATTGAAAAAAGTTTAAAAAATTTTCTTTTGAGACTTAGTCATTTTTCCGGCGTTTATCAGACTTTCAGATAGAGCAAATGTCAGTGAGCGTTCCGATTTCAGTTCCAGAGCGATTCGCCCAATGAGTCCTTGATATTTAGTCGTTTTCAGCCAATTTTCTGGATTTTTGAAAATTTCACTTTTTTGTGAAAATATCCACTAAATGAGGGAATAATATTTGTAAGGGTACCCCAGTAGAGTTCCAAATGTGTGTGGGTAGAATTTATATCCCACAGAGTTAAAATTGAAAAAAGTTTAAAAAAAAAATTTGGGGGATTTAGTCATTTTTCCGGCGTTTATCAGACTTTCAGATAGGGGAAATGTCAGTGAGCATTCCAATTTCAGTTCCAGAGCGATTCGCCCAATGAGTCCTTGATAATTAGTCGTTTTCAGCCAATTTTCTGGATTTTTGAAAATTTCACTTTTTTGTGAAAATATCCACTAAATGAGGGAATAATATGTGTGAGGTTAACCCAGGAGATTTCTAAATGTGTGTGGGTAGAATATATAGCCACGGGGGTAAAATTGAAAAAAGTTAAAAAAAAAAAATTTTTTGGACTTAGTCATTTTTCCGGCGTTTATCAGACTTTCACATAGGGCAAATGTCAGTGAGCGCTCCGATTTCAGTTCCAGAGCGATTCGCCCAATGAGTCCTTGATATTTAGTTGTTTTCAGCCAATTTTCTGGATTTTTGAAAATTTCACTTTTTTGTGAAAATATCCACTAAATGAGGGAATAATATGTGTGAGGGTACCCCAGGAGAGTTCCAAATGTGTGTGGGTAGAATATATATCCCACGGGGGTAAAATTGAAAAAAGTTGAAAAAAATTTTTTTTTGGACTTAGTCATTTTTCCGGCGTTTATCAGACTTTCAGATAGGGGAAATGTCAGTGAGCATTCCGATTTCAGTTCCAGAGCGATTCGCCCAATGAGTCCTTGATATTTAGTCATTTTCAGCCAATTTTCTGGATTTTTGAAAATTTCACTTTTTTGTGAAAATATCCACTAAATGAGAGAATAATATGTGTGAGGGTACCCCAGTAGAGTTCCAAATGTGTGTGGGTAGAATTTATATCCCACAGGGTTAAAATTGAAAAAAGTTTAAAAAACATTTTTTTTTTGTACTTAGTCATTTTTCCGGCGTTTATCAGACTTATAGATAGGGGAAATGTCAGTGAGCATTCCGATTTCAGCTCCAGAGCGAATCGCCCAATGAGTCCTTGATATTTAGTCGTTTTCAGCCAATTTTCTGGATTTTTGAAAATTTCACTTTTTTGTGAAAATATCCACTAAATGATGGAATAATATGTGTGAGGGTACCCCAGGAGAGTTCCAAATGTGTGTGGTTAGAATATGTAGCCACGGGGGTAAAATTGAAAAAAGTTATAAAAAATTTTTTTTGAGACTTAGTCATTTTTCCGGCGTTTATCAGACTTTCAGATAGAGCAAATGTCAGTGAGCGTTCCGATTTCAGTTCCAGAGCGATTCGCCCAATGAGTCCTTGATATTTAGTCGTTTTCAGCCAATTTTCTGGATTTTTGAAAATTTCACTTTTTTGTGAAAATATCCACTAAATGAGGGAATAATATTTGTAAGGGTACCCCAGTAGAGTTCCAAATGTGTGTGGGTAGAATTTATATCCCACAGAGTTAAAATTGAAAAAAGTTGAAAAAAAAAATTGGGGGGATTTAGTCATTTTTCCGGCGTTTATCAGACTTTCAGATAGGGGAAATGTCAGTGAGCATTCCAATTTCAGTTCCAGAGCGATTCGCCCAATGAGTCCTTGATAATTAGTCGTTTTAAGCCAATTTTCTGGATTTTTGAAAATTTCACTTTTTTGTGAAAATATCCACTAAATGAGGGAATAATATGTGTGAGGTTAACCCAGGAGATTTCTAAATGTGTGTGGGTAGAATATATAGCCACGGGGGTAAAATTGAAAAAAGTTAAAAAAAAAAATTTTTTTGGACTTAGTCATTTTTCCGGCGTTTATCAGACTTTCACATAGGGCAAATGTCAGTGAGCGTTCCGATTTCAGTTCCAGGGCCATTCTCCCAATTAGTCCTTGATATTTAGTCGTTTTCAGCCAATTTTCTGGATTTTTGAAAATTTCACTTTTTTGTGAAAATATCCACTAAATGAGGGAATAATATGTGTAAGGGTACCCCAGTAGAGTTCCAAATGTGTGTGGGTAGAATTTATATCCCACAGGGTTAAAATTGAAAAAAGTTTAAAAAAAATTTTTTTTTGGTACTTAGTCATTTTTCCGGCGTTTATCAGACTTATAGATAGGGGAAATGTCAGTGAGCATTCCGATTTCAGTTCCAGAGAGATTCTCCCAATGAGTCCTTGATATTTAGTCGTTTTCAGCCAATTTTCTGGATTTTTGAAAATTTCACTTTTTTGTGAAAATATCCACTAAATGAGGGAATAATATGTGTGAGGGTACCCCAGTAGAGTTCCAAATGTGTGTGGGTAGAATTTATATCCCACAGGGTTAAAATTGAAAAAAGTTTAAAAAAAATTATTTTTTTCTACTTAGTCATTTTTCCGGCGTTTATCAGACTTATAGATAGGGGAAATGTCAGTGAGCATTCCGATTTCAGTTCCAGAGCGATTCGCCCAATGAGTCCTTGATATTTAGTCGTTTTCAGCCAATTTTCTGGATTTTTGAAAATTTCACTTTTTTGTGAAAATATCCACTAAATGAGGGAATAATATGTGTGAGGGTACCCCAGGAGAGTTCCAAATGTGTGTGGGTAGAATATATATCCCACGGGGGTAAAATTGAAAAAAGTTGAAAAAAATTTTTTTTTGGACTTAGTCATTTTTCCGGTGTTTATCAGACTTTCAGATAGGGGAAATGTCAGTGAGCATTCCGATTTCAGTTCCAGAGCGATTCGCCCAATGAGTCCTTGATATTTAGTCATTTTCAGCCAATTTTCTGGATTTTTGAAAATTTCACTTTTTTGTGAAAATATCCACTAAATGAGAGAATAATATGTGTGAGGGTACCCCAGTAGAGTTCCAAATGTGTGTGGGTAGAATTTATATCCCACAGAGTTAAAATTGAAAAAAGTTGAAAAAATTTTTTTTGGGGATTTAGTCATTTTTCCGGCGTTTATCAGACTTTCAGATAGGGGAAATGTCAGTGAGCTTTCCAATTTCAGTTCCAGAGCGATTCGCCCAATGAGTCCTTGATAATTAGTCGTTTTCAGCCAATTTTCTGGATTTTTGAAAATTTCACTTTTTTGTGAAAATATCCACTAAATGAGGGAATAATATGTGTGAGGTTAACCCAGGAGATTTCTAAATGTGTGTGGGTAGAATATATAGCCACGGGGGTAAAATTGAAAAAAGTTAAAAAAAAAATTTTTTTGGACTTAGTCATTTTTCCGGCGTTTATCAGACTTTCACATAGGGCAAATGTCAGTGAGCGTTCCGATTTCAGTTCCAGAGCAATTCGCCCAATGAGTCCTTGATATTTAGTCGTTTTCAGCCAATTTTCTGGATTTTTGAAAATTTCTCTTTTTTGTGAAAATATCCACTAAATGAGGGAATAATATGTGTGAGGGTACCCCAGGAGAGTTAAAAATCTGTGTGGGTAGATTATATATCCCACGGGGGTAAAATTGAAAAAAGTTGAAAAAATTTTTCTTTGGACTTAGTCATTTTTCCGGCGTTTATCAGACTTTCAGATAGGGGAAATTTCAGTGAGCGTTCCGATTTCAGTTCCAGAGCAATTCGCCCAATGAGTCCTTGATAATTAGTCGTTTTCAGCCAATTTTCTGGATTTTTGAAAATTTCACTTTTTTGTGAAAATATCCACTAAATGAGGGAATAATATGTGTGAGGGTACCCCAGGAGAGTTCCAAATGTGTGTGGGTAGAATATATATCCCACGGGGGTAAAATTGAAAAAAGTTGAAAAAAATTTTTTTTTGCACTTAGTTATTTTTCCGGCGTTTATCAGACTTTCAAATAGGGGAAATGTCAGTGAGCGTTCCGATTTCAGTTCCAGAGCGATTGGCCCAATGAGTCCTTGATATTTAGTTGTTTTCAGCCAATTTTCTGGATTTTTGAAAATTTCACTTTTTTGTGAAAATGTCCACTAAATGAGGGAATAATATGTGTGAGGGTACCCCAGGAGAGTACCAAATATGTGTGGGTAGAATATATATCCCACGGGGGTAAAATTGAAAAAAGTAAAAAAAAATTTTTTTTTGGACTTAGTCATTTTTCCGTTCTTTATCAGACTTTCAGATAGGGGACATGTCAGTGAGCGTTCCGATTTCAGTTCCAGAGCAATTCTGATATTTAGTCGTTTTCAGCCAATTTTCTGGATTTTTGAAAATTTCACTTTTTTGTGAAAATATCCACTAAATGGGGGAATAATATGTGTAAGGGTACCCCAGTAGAGTTTCAAATGTGTGTGGGTAGAATTTATATCCCACAGGGTTAAAATTGAAAAAAGTTAAAAAAAAAAATTTTTTTTGTACTTAGTCATTTTTCCGGCGTTTATCAGACTTATAGATAGGGGAAATTTCAGTGAGCGTTCCGATTTCAGTTCCAGAGCGATTCGGCCAATGAGTCCTTGATATTTAGTCGTTTTCAGCCAATTTTCTGGATTTTTGAAAATTTCACTTTTTTGTGAAAATATCCACTAACTGAGGGAATAATATGTGTGAGGGTACCCCAGGAGAGTTCCAAATATGTGTGGGTAGAATATATATCCCACGGTGGTAAAATTGAAAAAAGTAAAAAAAATTTTTTTTTTGGACTTAGTCATTTTTCCGTCGTTTATCAGACTTTCAGATAGGGGACATGTCAGTGAGCGTTCCGATTTCAGTTCCAGAGTGATTCGCCCAATGAGTCCTTGATATTTAGTCGTTTTCAGCCAATTTTCTTGATTTTTGAAAATTTCACTTTTTTATGAAAATATCCACTAAATGAGGGAATAATATGTGTGAGGTTACCCCAGGAGAGTTCTAAATGTGTGTGGGTAGAATATATAGCCACGGGGGTAAAATTGAAAAAAGTAAAAAAAAATTTTTTTTTGAACTTAGTCATTTTTCCGCCGTTTATCAGACTTTCAGATAGGGGAAATGTCAGTGAGTGTTCCGATTTCAGTTCCAGAGTGATTCGCCCAATGAGTACTTGATATTTAGTCGTTTTCAGCCAATTTTCTGGATTTTTGAAAATTTCACTTTTTTGTGAAAATATCCACTAAATGAGGGAATAATATGTGTAAGGGTACCCCAGTAGAGTTCCAAATGTGTGTGGGTAGAATTTATATCCCACAGGGTTAAAATTGAAAAAAGTTTAAAAAAAATTTTTTTTTGGTACTTAGTCATTTTTCCGGCGTTTATCAGACTTATAGATAGGGGAAATGTCAGTGAGCATTCCGATTTCAGTTCCAGAGAGATTCTCCCAATGAGTCCTTGATATTTAGTCGTTTTCAGCCAATTTTCTGGATTTTTGAAAATTTCACTTTTTTGTGAAAATATCCACTAAATGAGGGAATAATATGTGTGAGGGTACCCCAGTAGAGTTCCAAATGTGTGTGGGTAGAATTTATATCCCACAGGGTTAAAATTGAAAAAAGTTTAAAAAAAAATATTTTTTTCTACTTAGTCATTTTTCCGGCGTTTATCAGACTTATAGATAGGGGAAATGTCAGTGAGCATTCCGATTTCAGTTCCAGAGCGATTCGCCCAATGAGTCCTTGATATTTAGTCGTTTTCAGCCAATTTTCTGGATTTTTGAAAATTTCACTTTTTTGTGAAAATATCCACTAAATGAGGGAATAATATGTGTGAGGGTACCCCAGGAGAGTTCCAAATGTGTGTGGGTGGAATATATATCCCACGGGGGTAAAATTGAAAAAAGTTGAAAAAAATTTTTTTTTGGACTTAGTCATTTTTCCGGTGTTTATCAGACTTTCAGATAGGGGAAATGTCAGTGAGCATTCCGATTTCAGTTCCAGAGTGATTCGCCCAATGAGTCCTTGATATTTAGTCATTTTCAGCCAATTTTCTGGATTTTTGAAAATTTCACTTTTTTGTGAAAATATCCACTAAATGAGAGAATAATATGTGTGAGGGTACCCCAGTAGAGTTCCAAATGTGTGTGGGTAGAATTTATATCCCACAGGGTTAAAATTGAAAAAAGTTTAAAAAACATTTTTTTTTGTACTTAGTCATTTTTCCGGCGTTTATCAGACTTATAGATAGGGGAAATGTCAGTGAGCGTTCCTATTTCAGTTCCAGAGTGATTCGCCCAATGAGTCCTTGATATTTAGTCATTTTCAGCCAATTTTCTGGATTTTTGAAAATTTCACTTTTTTGTGAAAATATCCACTAAATGAGTGAATAATATTTGTAAGGGTACCCCAGTAGAGTTCCAAATGTGTGTGGGTAGAATTTATATCCCACAGAGTTAAAATTGAAAAAAGTTGAAAAAAAATTTTTTGGGGATTTAGTCATTTTTCCGGCGTTTATCAGACTTTCAGATAGGGGAAATGTCAGTGAGCTTTCCAATTTCAGTTCCAGAGCGATTCGCCCAATGAGTCCTTGATAATTAGTCGTTTTCAGCCAATTTTCTGGATTTTTGAAAATTTCACTTTTTTGTGAAAATATCCACTAAATGAGGGAATAATATGTGTGAGGTTAACCCAGGAGATTTCTAAATGTGTGTGGGTAGAATATATAGCCACGGGGGTAAAATTGAAAAAAGTAAAAAAAAAAAATTTTTTGGACTTAGTCATTTTTCCGGCGTTTATCAGACTTTCACATAGGGCAAATGTCAGTGAGCGTTCCGATTTCAGTTCCAGGGCCATTCTCCCAATTAGTCCTTGATATTTAGTCGTTTTCAGCCAATTTTCTGGATTTTTGAAAGTTTCACTTTTTTGTGAAATTATCCACTAAATCAGGGAATAATATGTGTGAGGGTACCCCAGTAGAGTTCCAAATGTGTGTGGGTAGAATTTATATCCCACAGGGTTAAAATTTAAAAAAGTTGAAAAAAAAATTTTTTTTGTACTTAGTCATTTTTCCGGTGTTTATCAGACTTATAGATAGGGGAAATGTCAGTGAGCATTCCGATTTCAGTTCCAGAGCGATTCGCCCAATGAGTCCTTGATATTTAGTCGTTTTCAGCCAATTTTCTGGATTTTTAAAAATTTCATTTTTTTGTGAAAATATCCACTAAATGAGGGAATAATATGTGTGAGGGTACCCCAGGAGAGTTCCAAATGTGTGTGTGTAGAATTTATATCCCACGGGGGTAAAATTGAAAAAAGTTGAAAAAAATTTTTTTTTGCACTTAGTCATTTTTCCGGCGTTTATCAGACTTTCAAATAGGGGAAATGTCAGTGAGCGTTCCGATTTCAGTTCCAAAGCGATTGGCCCAATGAGTCCTTGATATTTAGTTGTTTTCAGCCAATTTTCTGGATTTTTGAAAATTTCACTTTTTTGTGAAAATGTCCACTAAATTAGGGAATAATATGTGTGAGGGTACCCCAGGAGAGTACCAAATATGTGTGGGTAGAATATATATCCCACGGGGGTAAAATTGAAAAAAGTAAAAAAAAAATTTTTTTTGGACTTAGTCATTTTTCCGTTCTTTATCAGACTTTCAGATAGTGGACATGTCAGTGAGCGTTCCGATTTCAGTTCCAGAGCAATTCTGATATTTAGTCGTTTTCAGCCAATTTTCTGGATTTTTGAAAATTTCACTTTTTTGTGAAAATATCCACTAAATGAGGGAATAATATGTGTAAGGGTACCCCAGTAGAGTTTCAAATGTGTGTGGGTAGAATTTATATCCCACAGGGTTAAAATTGAAAAAAGTTAAAAAAAAATTTTTTTTTTGTACTTAGTCATTTTTCCGGCGTTTATCAGACTTATAGATAGGGGAAATTTCAGTGAGCATTCCGATTTCAGTTCCAGAGCGATTCGGCCAATGAGTCCTTGATATTTAGTCGTTTTCAGCCAATTTTCTGGATTTTTGAAAATTTCACTTTTTTGTGAAAATATCCACTAACTGAGGGAATAATATGTGTGAGGGTACCCCAGGAGAGTTCCAAATATGTGTGGGTAGAATATATATCCCACGGTGGTAAAATTGAAAAAAGTAAAAAAAATTTTTTTTTTGGACTTAGTCATTTTTCCGTCGTTTATCAGACTTTCAGATAGGGGACATGTCAGTGAGCGTTCCGATTTCAGTTCCAGAGTGATTCGCCCAATGAGTCCTTGATATTTAGTCGTTTTCAGCCAATTTTCTGGATTTTTGAAAATTTCACTTTTTTATGAAAATATCCACTAAATGAGGGAATAATATGTGTGAGGTTACCCCAGGAGAGTTCTAAATGTGTGTGGGTAGAATATATAGCCACGGGGGTAAAATTGAAAAAAGTAAAAAAAAAATTTTTTTTGGACTTAGTCATTTTTCCGCCGTTTATCAGACTTTCAGATAGGGGAAATGTCAGTGAGTGTTCCGATTTCAGTTCCAGAGTGATTCGCCCAATGAGTACTTGATATTTAGTCGTTTTCAGCCAATTTTCTGGATTTTTGAAAATTTCACTTTTTTCTGAAAATATCCACTAAATGAGGGAATAATATGTGTGAGGGTACCCCAATACAGTTCCAAATGTGTGTGGGTAGAATTTATATCCCACAGGGTTAAAATTGAAAAAAGTTGAAAAAAAATTTTTTTTTGTACTTACTCATTTTTCCGGCGTTTATCAGACTTTCAGATAGGGGAAATATCAGTGAGAGTTCCGATTTCAGTTCCAGAGCGATTCGCCCAATGAGTCTTTGATATTTAGTCGTTTTCAGCCAATTTTCTGGATTTTTGAAAATTTCACTTTTTTGTGAAAATATCCACTAAATGAGGGACTAATATGTGTGAGGGTACCCCAGGAGAGTTCCAAATGTGTGTGGGTAGAATATATATCCCACGGGGTAAAATTGAAAAAAGTTGAAAACATTTTTTTTTGGGACTTAGTCATTTTTCCGGCGTTTATCAGACTTTCAGATAGGGCAAATGTCAGTGAGCGTTCCGATTTCAGTTCCAGAGCGATTCGCCCAATGAGTCCTTGATATTTAGCGGTTTTCAGCCAATAATTTGGATTTTTGAAAATTTCACTTTTTTGTGAAATATCCACTAAATGAGGGAATAATATGTGTGAGGAAACCCCAGGAGAGTTCCAAATGTGTGTGGGTAGAATATATATGCCACGGGGTTAAAATTGAAAAAAGTTGAAAAAAATTTTTTTTTTGTACTTAGTCATTTTTCCGGCGTTTATCAGACTTTCAGATAGGGGAAATATCAGTGAGCGTTCCGATTTCAGTTCCAGAGCGATTCGCCCAATGAGTCTTTGATATTTAGTCGTTTTCAGCCAATTTTCTGGATTTTTGAAAATTTCACTTTTTTGTGAAAATATCCACTAAATGAGGGAATAATAAGTGTGAGGGTACCCCAGGAGAGTTCCAAATGTGTGTGGGTAGAATATATATCCCACGGGGGGTAAAATTGAATAAAGTTTAAAAAAAAATTTTTTGAGACTTAGTCATTTTTCCGGCGTTTATCAGACTTTCAGATAGGGGAAATGTCAGTGAGCGTTCTGATTTCAGTTCCAGAGCAATTCGCCCAATGAGTCCTTGATATTTAGTCGTTTTCAGCCAATTTTCTGGATTTTTGAAAATTTCTCTTTTTTGTGAAAATATCCACTAAATGAGGGAATAATATGTGTGAGGGTACCCCAGGAGAGTTAAAAATCTGTGTGGGTAGATTATATATCCCACGGGGGTAAAATTGAAAAAAGTTGAAAAAATTTTTCTTTGGACTTAGTCATTTTTCCGGCGTTTATCAGACTTTCAGATAGGGGAAATGTCAGTGAGCGTTACGATTTCAGTTCCAGAGCAATTCGCCCAATGAGTCCTTGATAATTAGTCGTTTTCAGCCAATTTTCTGGATTTTTGAAAATTTCACTTTTTTGTGAAAATATCCACTAAATGAGGGAATAATATGTGTAAGGGTACCCCAGTAGAGTTTCAAATGTGTGTGGGTAGAATTTATATCCCACAGCGTTAAAATTGAAAAAAGTTAAAAAAAAAAATTTTTTTTCTACTTAGTCATTTTTCCGGCGTTTATCAGACTTATAGATAGGGGAAATTTCAGTGAGCGTTCCGATTTCAGTTCCAGAGCGATTCGGCCAATGAGTCCTTGATATTTAGTCGTTTTCAGCCAATTTTCTGGATTTTTGAAAATTTCACTTTTTTGTGAAAATATCCACTAACTGAGGGAATAATATGTGTGAGGGTACCCCAGGAGAGTTCCAAATATGTGTGGGTAGAATATATATCCCACGGTGGTAAAATTGAAAAAAGTAAAAAAAATTTTTTTTTTGGACTTAGTCATTTTTCCGTCGTTTATCAGACTTTCAGATAGGGGACATGTCAGTGAGCGTTCCGATTTCAGTTCCAGAGTGATTCGCCCAATGAGTCCTTGATATTTAGTCGTTTTCAGCCAATTTTCTGGATTTTTGAAAATTTCACTTTTTTATGAAAATATCCACTAAATGAGGGAATAATATGTGTGAGGTTACCCCAGGAGAGTTCTAAATGTGTGTGGGTAGAATATATAGCCACGGGGGTAAAATTGAAAAAAGTAAAAAAAAAATTTTTTTTGGACTTAGTCATTTTTCCGCCGTTTATCAGACTTTCAGATAGGGGAAATGTCAGTGAGTGTTCCGATTTCAGTTCCAGAGTGATTCGCCCAATGAGTACTTGATATTTAGTCGTTTTCAGCCAATTTTCTGGATTTTTGAAAATTTCACTTTTTTCTGAAAATATCCACTAAATGAGGGAATAATATGTGTGAGGGTACCCCAATACAGTTCCAAATGTGTGTGGGTAGAATTTATATCCCACAGGGTTAAAATTGAAAAAAGTTGAAAAAAAATTTTTTTTTGTACTTACTCATTTTTCCGGCGTTTATCAGACTTTCAGATAGGGGAAATATCAGTGAGAGTTCCGATTTCAGTTCCAGAGCGATTCGCCCAATGAGTCTTTGATATTTAGTCGTTTTCAGCCAATTTTCTGGATTTTTGAAAATTTCACTTTTTTGTGAAAATATCCACTAAATGAGGGACTAATATGTGTGAGGGTACCCCAGGAGAGTTCCAAATGTGTGTGGGTAGAATATATATCCCACGGGGTAAAATTGAAAAAAGTTGAAAACATTTTTTTTGGGACTTAGTCATTTTTCCGGCGTTTATCAGACTTTCAGATAGGGCAAATGTCAGTGAGCGTTCCGATTTCAGTTCCAGAGCGATTCGCCCAATGAGTCCTTGATATTTAGCCGTTTTCAGCCAATAATTTGGATTTTTGAAAATTTCACTTTTTTGTGAAAGTATCCACTAAATGAGGGAATAATATGTGTGAGGAAACCCCAGGAGAGTTCCAAATGTGTGTGGGTAGAATATATATCCCACGGGGGTAAAATTGAAAAAAGTTAAAAAATTTTTTTTTTGGACTTAGTCATTTTTCCGGCGTTTATCAGACTTTCAGATAGGGCAAATGTCAGTGAGCGTTCCGATTTCAGTTCCAGAGCGATTCGCCCAATGAGTCCTTGATATTTAGTCGTTTTCAGCCAATTTTCTGGATTTTTGAAAATTTCACTTTTTTGTGAAAATATCCACTAAATGAGGGAATAATATGTGTGATGGTACCCCAGGAGAGTTCCAAATCTGTGTGGGTAGATTATATATCCCACGGGGGTAAAATTGAAAATATTGAAAACATTTTTTTTCTGGACTTAGTCATTTTTCCGGCGTTTATCAGACTTTCAGATAGGGGAAATGTCAGTGAGCGTTCTGATTTCAGTTCCAGAGCGATTCGCCCAATGAGTCCTTGATATTTAGTCGTTTTCAGCCAATTTTCTGGATTTTTGAAAATTTCACTTTTTTGTGAAAATATCCACTAAATGAGGGAATAATATGTGTGAGGGTACCCCAGGAGAGTTCCAAATGTGTGTGGGTAGAATATATATCCCACGGGGGTAAAATTGAAAAAAGTTGAAAACATTTTTTTTTGGGACTTAGTCATTTTTCCGGCGTTTATCAGACTTTCAGATAGGGCAAATGTCAGTGAGCGTTCCGATTTCAGTTCCAGAGCGATTCGCCCAATGAGTCTTTGATATTTAGTCGTTTTCAGCCAATTTTCTGGATTTTTGAAAAATTCACTTTTTTTGTGAAAATATCCACTAAATGAGGGACTAATATGTGTGAGGGTACCCCAGGAGAGCTCCAAATGTGTGTGGTAGAATATATATCCCACGGGGGTAAAATTGAAAAAAGTTGAAAAATTTTTTTTTTTGGACTTAGTCATTTTTCCGGCGTTTATCAGACTTTCAGATAGGGCAAATGTCAGTGAGCGTTCCGATTTCAGTTCCAGAGCAATTCGCCAATGAGTCCTTGATATTTAGTCGTTTTCAGCCAATTTTCTGGATTTTTGAAAATTTCACTTTTTTGTGAAAATATCCACTAAATGAGGGACTAATATGTGTGAGGGTACCCCAGGAGAGTTGCAAATGTGTGTGGTAGAATATATATCCCACGGGGGTAAAATTGAATAAAGTTTAAAAAAAATTTTTTTTGGACTTAGTCATTTTTCCGGCGTTTATCAGACTTTCAGATAGGGGAAATGTCAGTGAGCGTTCTGATTTCAGTTCCAGAGCAATTCGCCCAATGAGTCCTTGATATTTAGTCGTTTTCAGCCAATTTTCTGGATTTTTGAAAATTTCACTTTTTTGTTAAAATATCCACTAAATGAGGGACTAATATGTGTGAGGGTACCCCAGGAGAGTTCCAAATGTGTGTGGTAGAATATATATCCCACGGCGGTAAAATTGAAAAAAGTTGAAAAAATTTTTTTTTTGGACTTAGTCATTTTTCTGGCGTTTCTCAGACTTTCAGATAGGGGAAATGTCAGTGAGCGTTCCGATTTCAGTTCCAGAGCGATTCGCCTAATGAGTCCTTGATTTTTAGTCGTTTTCAGCCAATTTTCTGGATTTTTGAAAATTTCACTTTTTTGTGAAAGTATCCACTAAATGAGGGAATAATATGTGTGAGGGTACCCCAGGAGAGTTCCAAATGTGTGTGGGTAGAATATATATCCCACGGGGGTAAAATTGAAAAAAGTTGAAAAATATTTTTTTTTGACTTAGTCATTTTTCTGGCGTTTATCAGACTTATAGATAGGGGAAATGTCAGTGAGCATTCTGATTTCAGTTCCAGAGCGATTCACCGGGTGAGTCCTTGGTATTTAGTTGTTTTCAGCCAATTTTCTGGATTTTTGAAAATTTCACTTTTTTGTGAAAATATCCACTAAATGAGGGAATAATATGTGTGAGGGTACCCCAGGAGAGTTCCAAATGTGTGTGGGTAGAATATATATCCCACGGGGGTAAAATTGAAAAAAGTAAAAAAAATTTTTTTTTGGACTTAGTCATTTTTCCGGCATTTATCAGACTTTCAGATAGGGCAAATGTCAGTGAGCGTTCCGATTTCAGTTCCAGAGCGATTCGCCCAATGAGTCCTTGATATTTAGTCGTTTTCAGCCAATAATTTGGATTTTTGAAAATTTCACTTTTTTGTGAAAATATCCACTAAATGAGGGAATAATATGTGTGAGGGTAGCCCAGGAGAGTTCCAAATCTTTGTGGGTAGATTATATATCCCACGGGGGTAAAATTGAAAAAAGTTGAAAACATTTTTTTTTTTGGACTTAGTCATTTTTCCGGCGTTTATCAGACTTTCAGATAGGGGAAATGTCAGTGAGCGTTCCAATTTCAGTTCCAGAGCGATTCGCCCAATGAGTCGTTGATAATTAGTCGTTTTCAGCCAATTTTCTGGATTTTTGAAAATTTCACTTTTTTGTGAAAATATCCACTAAATGAGGGAATAATATGTGTGAGGGTACACAAGGAGAGTTCCAAATGTGTGTGGGTAGAATATATATCCCACGGGGGTAAAATTGAAAAAAGTTGAAAAAATTTTTCTTTGGACTTAGTCATTTTTCCGGCGTTTATCAGACTTTCAGATAGGGGAAATGTCAGTGAGCGTTCCGATTTCAGTTCCAGAGCGATTCGCCCAATGAGTCCTTGATAATTAGTCGTTTTCAGCCAATTTTCTGGATTTTTGAAAATTTCACTTTTTTGTGAAAATATCCACTAAATGAGGGAATAATATGTGTGAGGTTACCCCAGGACAGTTCCAAATGTGTGTGGGTAGAATATATATCCCACGGGGGGTAAAATTGAATAAAGTTTAAAAAATTTTTTTTTTGGACTAAGTCATTTTTCAGGCGTTTATCAGACTTTCAGATAGGGGAAATGTCAGTGAGCATTCCGATTTCAGTTCCAGAGCGATTCGCCCAATGAGTCTTTGATATTTAGCCGTTTTCAGCCAATAATTTGGATTTTTGAAAATTTCACTTTTTTGTGAAAGTATCCACTAAATGAGGGAATAATATGTGTGAGGGTACCCCAGGAGAGTTCCAAATGTGTGTGGGTAGAATATATATCCCACGGGGGTAAAATTGAAAAAAGTTGAAAACATTTTTTTTGAGACTTAGTCATTTTTCCGGCGTTTATCAGACTTTCAGATAGGGGAAATGTCAGTGAGCGTTCCGATTTCAGTTCCAGAGCGATTCGCCCAATGAGTCCTAGATAATTAGTCGTTTTCAGCCAATTTTTTGGATTTTTGAAAATTTCACTTTTTTGTGAAAATATCCACTAAATGAGGGAATAATATGTGTGAGGTTTCCCCAGGAGAGTTCCAAATGTGTGTGGGTAGAATATATATCCCACGGGGGGTAAAATTGAATAAAGTTTAAAAAATTTTTTTTTTGGACTTAGTCATTTTTCAGGCGTTTATCAGACTTTCAGATAGGGGAAATGTCAGTGAGCGTTCCGATTTCAGTTCCAGAGCAATTCGCCCAATGAGTCTTTGATAATTAGTCGTTTTCAGCCAATTTTCTGGATTTTTGAAAATTTCACTTTTTTGTGAAAGTATCCACTAAATGAGGGAATAATATGTGTGAGGGTACCCCAGGAGAGTTCCAAATGTGTGTGGGTAGAATATATATCCCACGGGGGTAAAATTGGAAAAAAGTTGAAAACATTTTTTTTGAGACTTAGTCATTTTTCCGGCGTTTATCAGACTTTCAGATAGGGGAAATGTCAGTGAGCGTTCTGATTTCAGTTCCAGAGCAATTCGCCCAATGAGTCCTTGATATTTAGTCGTTTTCAGCCAATTTTCTGGATTTTTGAAAATTTCACTTTTTTGTTAAAATGTCCACTAAATGAGGGACTAATATGTGTGAGGGTACCCCAGGAGAGTTCCAAATGTGTGTGGTAGAATATATATCCCACGGCGGTAAAATTGAAAAAAGTTGAAAAAATTTTTTTTTTGGACTTAGTCATTTTTCCGGCGTTTATCAGACTTTCAGATAGGGGAAATGTCAGTGAGCGTTCCGATTTCAGTTCCAGAGCGATTCGCCCAATCAGTCCTTGATAATTAGTCGTTTTCAGCCAATTTTCTGGATTTTTGAAAATTTCACTTTTTTGTGAAAGTATCCACTAAATGAGGGAATAATATGTGTGAGGGTACCCCAGGAGAGTTCCAAATGTGTGTGAGTAGAATATATATCCCACGGGGGTAAAATTGAAAAAAGTTTAAAAAATTTTTTTTTGGACTTAGTCATTTTTCCGGCGTTTATCAGACTTTCAGATAGGGCAAATGTCAGTGAGCGTTCTGATTTCAGTTCCAGAGTGATTCGCCCAATTAGTCCTTGATATTTAGTCGTTTTCAGCCAATAATTAGGATTTTTGAAAATTTCACTTTTTTGTGAAAATATCCACTATATGAGGGAATAATATGTGTGAGGGTACCCCAGGAGAGTTCCAAATGTGTGTGGGTAGAATATATATCCCACGGGGGTAAAATTGAAAAAAGTTGAAAAAAATTTTTTTTTGACTTAGTCATTTTTCCGGCGTTTATCACACTTTCAGATAGGGGAAATGTCAGTGAGCGTTCCGATTTCAGTTCCAGAGCGATTCGCCCAATGAGTCCTTGATAATTAGTCGTTTTCAGCCAATTTTCTGGATTTTTGAAAATTTCACTTTTTTGTGAAAATATCCACTAAATGAGGGAATAATATGTGTGAGGGTAAACCAGGAGAGTTCCAAATCTGTGTGGGTAGATTATATATCCCACGGGGGTAAAATTGAAAAAAGTTGAAAACATTTTTTTTTTGGACTTAGTCATTTTTCCGGCGTTTATCAGACTTTCAGATAGGGGAAATGTCAGTGAGCGTTCCGATTTCAGTTCCAGAGCGATTCGCCCAATGAGTCCTTGATAATTAGTCGTTTTCAGCCAATTTTCTGGATTTTTGAAAATTTCACTTTTTTTGTGAAAATATCCACTAAATGAGGGAATAATATGTGTGAGGTTACCCCAGGACAGTTCCAAATGTGTGTGGGTAGAATATATATCCCACGGGGGGTAAAATTGAATAAAGTTTAAAAAATTTTTTTTTTGGACCAAGTCATTTTTCAGGCGTTTATCAGACTTTCAGATAGGGGAAATGTCAGTGAGCATTCCGATTTCAGTTCCAGAGCGATTCGCCCAATGAGTCTTTGATATTTAGCCGTTTTCAGCCAATAATTTGGATTTTTGAAAATTTCACTTTTTTGTGAAAATATCCACTAAATGAGGGAATAATATGTGTGAGGGTACCCCAGGAGAGTTCCAAATGTGTGTGGGTAGAATATATATCCCACGGGGGTAAAATTGAAAAAAGTTGAAAAAATTTTTTTTTGGACTTAGTCATTTTTCCGGCGTTTATCAGAATTTCAGATAGGGGAAATGTCAGTGAGCGTTCCGATTTCAGTCCCAGAGCTATTCGCCCAATGAGTTTTTGATATTTAGCCGTTTTCAGCCAATAATTTGGATTTTTGAAAATTTCACTTTTTTGTGAAAATATCCACTAAATGAGGGAATAATATGTGTGAGGGTACCCCAGGAGAGTTCCACATGTGTGTGGGTAGAATATATATCCCACGGGGGTAAAATTGAAAAAAGTTGAAAAAATTTTTTTTTTGGACTTAGTCATTTTTCCGGCGTTTATCAGACTTTCAGATAGGGGAAATGTCAGTGAGCGTTCCGATTTCAGTTCCAGAGCGATTCGCCCAATGAGTCCTTGATAATTAGTCGTTTTCAGCCAATTTTCTGGATTTTTGAAAATTTCACTTTTTTGTGAAAATATCCACTAAATGAGGGAATAATATGTGTGAGGGTACCCCAGGAGAGTTCCAAATGTGTGTGGGTAGAATATATATCCCACGGGGGTAAAATTGAAAAAAGTTGAAAAAATTTTTTTTTGGACTTAGTCATTTTTCCGGCGTTTATCAGACTTTCAGATAGGGGAAATGTCAGTGAGCATTCCGATTTCAGTTCCAGAGCGATTCGCCCAATGAGTCCTTGATATTTAGTCGTTTTCAGACAATAATTTGGATTTTTGAAAATTTCACTTTTTTGTGAAAATGTCCACTATATGAGGGAATAATATGTGTGAGGGTACCCCAGGAGAGTTCCAAATGTGTGTGTATAGAATATATATCCCACGGGGGTAAAACTGAAAAAAGTTGAACAATTTTTTTTTGGACTTAGTCATTTTTCCGGTGTTTATCAGACTTTCAGATAGGGGAAATGTCAGTGAGCGTTCCGATTTCAGTTCCAGAGCGATTCGCCCAATGAGTCCTAGATAATTAGTCGTTTTCAGCCAATTTTTTGGATTTTTGAAAATTTCACTTTTTTGTGAAAATATCCACTAAATGAGGGAATAATATGTGTGAGGTTTCCCCAGGAGAGTTCCAAATGTGTGTGGGTAGAATATATATCCCACGGGGGGTAAAATTGAATAAAGTTTAAAAAATTTTTTTTTTGGACTTAGTCATTTTTCAGGCGTTTATCAGACTTTCAGATAGGGGAAATGTCAGTGAGCGTTCCGATTACAGTTCTAGAGCAATTCGCCCAATGAGTCTTTGATAATTAGTCGTTTTCAGCCAATTTTCTGGATTTTTGAAAATTTCACTTTTTTGTGAAAGTATCCACTAAATGAGGGAATAATATGTGTGAGGGTACCCCAGGAGAGTTCCAAATGTGTGTGGGTAGAATATATATCCCACGGGGGTAAAATTGAAAAAAGTTTAAAAAAATTTTTTTTGGACTTAGTCATTTTTCCGGCGTTTATCAGACTTTCAGATAGGGCAAATGTCAGTGAGCGTTCTGATTTCAGTTCCAGAGTGATTCGCCCAATTAGTCCTTGATATTTAGTCGTTTTCAGCCAATAATTAGGATTTTTGAAAATTTCACTTTTTTGTGAAAATATCCACTATATGAGGGAATAATATGTGTGAGGGTACCCCAGGAGAGTTCCAAATGTGTGTGGGTAGAATATATATCCCACGGGGGTAAAATTGAAAAAAGTTGAAAAAAATTTTTTTTTGACTTAGTCATTTTTCCGGCGTTTATCACACTTTCAGATAGGGGAAATGTCAGTGAGCGTTCCGATTTCAGTTCCAGAGCGATTCGCCCAATGAGTCCTTGATAATTAGTCGTTTTCAGCCAATTTTCTGGATTTTTGAAAATTTCACTTTTTTGTGAAAATATCCACTAAATGAGGGAATAATATGTGTGAGGGTAAACCAGGAGAGTTCCAAATCTGTGTGGGTAGATTATATATCCCACGGGGGTAAAATTGAAAAAAGTTGAAAACATTTTTTTTTTGGACTTAGTCATTTTTCCGGCGTTTATCAGACTTTCAGATAGGGGAAATGTCAGTGAGCGTTCCGATTTCAGTTCCAGAGCGATTCGCCCAATGAGTCCTTGATAATTAGTCGTTTTCAGCCAATTTTCTGGATTTTTGAAAATTTCACTTTTTTGTGAAAATATCCACTAAATGAGGGAATAATATGTGTGAGGTTACCCCAGGACAGTTCCAAATGTGTGTGGGTAGAATATATATCCCACGGGGGGTAAAATTGAATAAAGTTTAAAAAATTTTTTTTTTTGACTAAGTCATTTTTCAGGCGTTTATCAGACTTTCAGATAGGGGAAATGTCAGTGAGCATTCCGATTTCAGTTCCAGAGCGATTCGCCCAATGAGTCTTTGATATTTAGCCGTTTTCAGCCAATTTTCTGGATTTTTGAAAATTTCACTTTTTTGTGAAAGTATCCACTAAATGAGGGAATAATATGTGTGAGGGTACCCCAGGAGAGTTCCAAATGTGTGTGGGTAGAATATATATCCCACGGGGGTAAAATTGAAAAAAGTTGAAAACATTTTTTTTGAGACTTAGTCATTTTTCCGGCGTTTATCAGACTTTCAGATAGGGGAAATGTCAGTGAGCGTTCCGATTTCAGTTCCAGAGCGATTCGCCCAATGAGTCCTAGATAATTAGTCGTTTTCAGCCAATTTTCTGGATTTTTGAAAATTTCACTTTTTTGTGAAAATATCCACTAAATGAGGGAATAATATGTGTGAGGTTTCCCCAGGAGAGTTCCAAATGTGTGTGGGTAGAATATATATCCCACGGGGGGTAAAATTGAATAAAGTTTAAAAAATTTTTTTTTTGGACTTAGTCATTTTTCCGGCGTTTATCAGACTTTGAGATAGGGGAAATGTCAGTGAGCGTTCCGATTTCAGTTCCAGAGCAATTCGCCCAATGAGTCTTTGATAATTAGTCGTTTTCAGCCAATTTTCTGGATTTTTGAAAATTTCACTTTTTTGTGAAAGTATCCACTAAATGAGGGAATAATATGTGTGAGGGTACCCCAGGAGAGTTCCAAATGTGTGTGGGTAGAATATATATCCCACGGGGGTAAAATTGAAAAAAGTTGAAAACATTTTTTTTGAGACTTAGTCATTTTTCCGGCGTTTATCAGACTTTCAGATAGGGGAAATGTCAGTGAGTGTTCCAATTTCAGTTCCAGAGCGATTCGCCCAATGAGTCCTTGATATTTAGTCATTTTCAGCCAATTTTCTGGATTTTTGAAAATTTCACTTTTTTGTGAAAATATCCACTAAATGAGGGAATAATATGTGTGAGGGTACCCCAGAAGAGTTCCAAATGTGTGTGGGTAGAATATATATCCCACGGGGGTAAAATTGAAAAAAGTTGAACAATTTTTTTTTGGACTTAGTCATTTTTCCGGTGTTTATCAGACTTTCAGATAGGGCAAATGTCAGAGAGCGTTCCGATTTCAGTTCCAGAGTGATTTGCCTAATGAGTCCTTGATATTTAGTCGTTTTCAGCCAATTTTCTGGATTTTTGAAAATTTCACTTTTTTGTGAAAATATCCACTAAATGAGGGAATAATATGTGTGAGGTTACCCCAGGAGAGTTCCAAATGTGTGTGGGTAGAATATATATCCCACGGGGGGTAAAACTGAATAAAGTTTAAAACATTTTTTTTTGGACTTAGTCATTTTTCCGGCGTTTATCAGACTTTCAGATAGGGAAAATGTCAGTGAGTGTTCCGATTTCAGTTCCAGAGCAATTCGCCCAATGAGTCCTTGATATTTAGATGTTTTCAGCCAATTTTCTGGATTTTTGAAAATTTCACTTTTTTGTGAAAATATCCACTAAATGAGGGACTAATATGTGTGAGGGTACCCCAGGAGAGTTCCAAATGTGTGTGGTAGAATATATATCCCACGGGGGTAAAATTGAAATTAGTTGAAAAAATTTTTTTTTTGGACTTAGTCATTTTTCCGGTGTTTATCAGACTTTCAGATAGAGGAAATGTCAGTGAGCATTCCGATTTCAGTTCCAGAGCAATTCGCCAATGAGTCCTTGATATTTAGTCGTTTTCAGCCAATTTTCTGGATTTTTGAAAATTTCACTTTTTTGTGAAAATATCCACTAAATGAGGGAATAATATGTGTGAGGGTACCCCAGGAAAGTTCTAAATATGTGTGGGTAGAATATATATCCCACGGGGGTAAAATTGAAAAAAGTAAAAAAAAATTTTTTTTTGGACTTAGTCATTTTTCCAGCGTTTATCAGACTTTCAGATAGGGGAAATGTCAGTGAGCGTTCCTATTTCAGTTCCAGAGCGATTCGCCCAATGAGTCTTTGATATTTAGCCGTTTTCAGCCAATAATTTGGATTTTTGAAAATTTCACTTTTTTGTGAAAATATCCACTAAATGAGGGTCTAATTTGTGTGAGGGTACCCCAGGAGAGTTCCAAATCTGTGTGGGTAGATTATATATCCCAAGGGGGTAAAATTGAAAAAATTGAAAACATTTTTTTTTTGGACTTAGTCATTTTTCCGGCGTTTATCAGACTTTCAGATAGGGGAAATGTCAGTGAGCGTTCCGATTTCAGTTCCAGAGCGATTCGCCCAATGAGTCCTTGATATTTAGTCGTTTTCAGCCAATTTTCTGGATTTTTGAAAATTTCACTTTTTTGTGAAAATATCCACTAAATGAGGGAATAATATGTGTGAGGGTACCCCAGGAGAGTTCCAAATGTGTGTGGGTAGAATATATATCCCACGGGGGTAAAATTGAAAAAAGTTTAAAACATTTTTTTTTGGACTTAGTCATTTTTCCGGCGTTTATCAGACTTTCAGATAGGGCAAATGTCAGTGAGCGTTCCGATTTCAGTTCCAGAGCGATTCGCCCAATGAGTCCTTGATATTTAGTCGTTTTCAGCCAATAATTTGGATTTTTGAAAATTTCACATTTTTGTGAAAATATCCTCTAAATGAGGGAATAATATGTGTGAGGGTACCCCAGGAGAGTTCCAAATGTGTGTGTGTAGAATATATATCCCACGGGGGTAAAATTGAAAAAAGTTGAACAATTTTTTTTTGGACTTAGTCATTTTTCCGTTGTTTATCAGACTTTCAGATAGGGCAAATGTCAGAGAGCGTTCCGATTTCAGTTCCAGAGTGATTTGCCCAATGAGTCCTTGATATTTAGTCGTTTTCAGCCAATTTTCTGGATTTTTGAAAATTTCACTTTTTTGTGAAAATATCCACTAAATGAGGGAATAATATGTGTGAGGTTACCCCAGGAGAGTTACTAATGTGTGTGGGTAGAATATATATCCCACGGGGGGTAAAATTGAATAAAGTTTAAAACATTTTTTTTTTGGACTTAGTCATTTTTCCGGCGTTTATCAGACTTTCAGATAGGGAAAATGTCAGTGAGTGTTCCGATTTCAGTTCCAGAGCAATTCGCCCAATGAGTCCTTGATATTTAGATGTTTTCAGCCAATTTTCTGGATTTTTGAAAATTTCACTTTTTTGTGAAAATATCCACTAAATGAGGGAATAATATGTGTGAGGGTACCCCAGGAGAGTTCTAAATATGTGTGGGTAGAATATATATCCCACGGGGGTAAAATTGAAAAAAGTAAAAAAAAATTTTTTTTTGGACTTAGTCATTTTTCCGGCGTTTATCAGACTTTCAGATAGGGAAAATGTCAGTGAATGTTCCGATTTCAGTTCCTGAGCAATTCGCCCAATGAGTCCTTGATATTTAGATGTTTTCAGCCAATTTTCTGGATTTTTGAAAATTTCACTTTTTTGTGAAAATATCCACTAAATGAGGGAATAATATGTGTGAGTGTACCCCATGAGAGTTCTAAATATGTGTGGGTAGAATATATATCCCACGGGGGTAAAGTTGAAAAAAGTTGAAAACATTTTTTTTTTGGACTTAGTCATTTTTCCGGCGTTTATCAGACTTTCAGATAGGGGAAATGTCAGTGAGCGTTCCGATTTCAGTTCCAGAGCGATTCGCCCAAGGAGTCTTTGATATTTAGCCGTTTTCAGCCAATAATTTGGATTTTTGAAAATTTCACTTTTTTGTGAAAATATCCACTAAATGAGGGACTAATATGTGTGAGGGTACCCCAGGAGAGTTCCAAATCTGTGTGGGTAGATTATATATCCCACGGGGGTAAAATAGAAAAAATTGAAAACATTTTTTTTTTGGACTTAGTCATTTTTCCGGCGTTTATCAGACTTTCAGATAGGGGAAATGTCAGTGAGCGTTCCGATTTCAGTTCCAGAGCGATTCGCCCAATGAGTCCTTGATATTTAGTCGTTTTCAGCCAATTTTCTGGATTTTTGATAATTTCACTTTTTTGTGAAAATATCCACTAAATGAGGGAATAATATGTGTGAGGGTACCCCAGGAGAGTTCCAAATGTGTGTGGGTAGAATATATATCCCACGGGGGGTAAAATTGATTAAAGTTTGAAAAAAAATTCTTTTGGACTTAGTCATTTTTCCGGCGTTTATCAGACTTTCAGATAGGGAAAATGTCAGTGAGTGTTCCGATTTCAGTTCCAGAGCAATTCGCCCAATGAGTCCTTGATATTTAGTTGTTTTCAGCCAATTTTCTGGATTTTTGAAAATTTCACTTTTTTGTGAAAATATCCACTAAATGAGGGACTAATATGTGTGAGGGTACCCCAGGAGAGTTCCAAATGTGTGTGGCAGAATATATATCCCACGGGGGTAAAATTGAAATTAGTTGAAAAAATTTTTTTTTTGGACTTAGTCATTTTTCCGGCGTTTATCAGACTTTCAGATAGGGGAAATGTCAGTGAGCGTTCCAATTTCAGTTCCAGAGCGATTCGCCCAATGAGTCCTTGATATTTAGTCGTTTTCAGCCAATTTTCTGGATTTTTGAAAATTTCACTTTTTTGTGAAAATATCCACTAAATGAGGGACTAATTTGTGTGAGGGTACCCCAGGAGAGTTCCAAATCTGTGTGGGTAGATTATATATCCCACGGGGGTAAAATTGAAAAAATTGAAAACATTTTTTTTTTGGACTTAGTCATTTTTCCGGCGTTTATCAGACTTTCAGATAGGGGAAATGTCAGTGAGCGTTCCGATTTCAGTTCCAGAGCGATTCGCCCAATGAGTCCTTGATATTTAGTCGTTTTCAGCCAATTTTCTGGATTTTTGAAAATTTCACTTTTTTGTGAAAATATCCACTAAATGAGGGAATAATATGTGTGAGGGTACCCCAGGAGAGTTCCAAATGTGTGTGGGTAGAATATATATCCCACGGGGGTAAAATTGAAAAAAGTTTAAAAAATTTTTTTTTGGACTTAGTCATTTTTCCGGCGTTTATCAGACTTTCAGATAGGGGAAATGTCAGTGAGCGTTCCGATTTCAGTTCCAGAGCGATTCGCCCAATGAGTCCTTGATATTTAGTCGTTTTCAGCCAATTTTCTGGATTTTTGAAAATTTCACTTTTTTGTGAAAATATCCACTAAATGAGGGAATAATATGTGTGAGGGTACCCCAGGAGAGTTCCAAATGTGTGTGGGTAGAATATATATCCCACGGGGGTAAAATTGAAAAAAGTTTAAAAAATTTTTTTTTGGACTTAGTCATTTTTCCGGCGTTTATCAGACTTTCAGATAGGGCAAATGTCAGTGAGCGTTCCGATTTCAGTTCCAGAGCGATTCGCCCAATGAGTCCTTGATATTTAGTCGTTTTCAGCCAATAATTTGGATTTTTGAAAATTTCACATTTTTGTGAAAATATCCTCTAAATGAGGGAATAATATGTGTGAGGGTACCCCAGGAGAGTTCCAAATCTGTGTGGGTAGATCATATATCCCACGGGGGTAAAATTGAAAAAATTGAAAACATTTTTTTTTTGGACTTAGTCATTTTTCCGGCGTTTATCAGACTTTCAGATAGGGGAAATGTCAGTGAGCGTTCCGATTTCAGTTCCAGAGCGATTCGCCCAATGAGTCCTTGATATTTAGTCGTTTTCAGCCAATTTTCTGGATTTTTGAAAATTTCAATTTTTTGTGAAAATATCCACTAAATGAGGGAATAATATGTGTGAGGTTACCCCAGGAGAGTTCCAAATGTGTGTGGGTAGAATATATAGCCACGGGGGTAAAATTGAAAAAAGTTAAAAAAAATTTTTTTTTGGACTTAGTCATTTTTCCGGCGTTTATCAGACTTTCAGATAGGGGAAATGTCAGTGAGCGTTCCGATTTCAGTTCCAGAGCGATTAGCCCAATGAGTCCTTGATATTTAGTCGTTTTCAGCCAACTTTCTGGATTTTTGAAAATTTCACTTTTTTGTGAAAATATCCACTAAATGAGGGAATAATATGTTTGAGGGTACCCCAGGAGAGTTCCAGATATGTGTGGGTAGAATATATGTCCCACGGGGGTAAAATTGAAAAAAGTTGAAAACATTTTTTTTGGGGACTTAGTCATTTTTCCAGCGTTTATCAGACTTTCAGATGGGGCAAATGTCAGTGAGCGTTCCGATTTCAGTTCCAGAGCGATTCGCCCAATGAGTCCTTGATATTTAGCCGTTTTCAGCCAATAATTTGGATTTTTGAAAATTTCACTTTTTTGTGAAAATATCCACTAAATGAGGGACTAATATGTGTGAGGGTACTCCAGGAGAGTTCCAAATATGTGTGGGTAGAATTTATATCCCACAGGGTTAAAATTGAAAAAAGTTGAAAAAAAATTTTTTTTCTCCTTAGTCATTTTTCCAGCGTTTATCAGATTTATAGATAGGGGAAATGTCAGTGAGCATTCTGATTTCAGTTCCAGAGCGATTCACCGGGTGAGTCCTTGGTATTTAGTCGTTTTCAGCCAATTTTCTGTATTTTTGAAAATTTCTCTTTTTTGTGAAAATATCCACTAAATGAGGGAATAATATGTGTGAGGGTACCCCAGGAGAGTTCCAAATCTGTGTGGGTAGATTATATATCCCACGGGGGTAAAATTGAAAAAAGTTAAAAAAAGTTTTTTTTGGACTTAGTCATTTTTCCGGCGTTTATCAGACTTTCAGATAGGGCAAATGTCAGTGAGCGTTCCGATTTCAGTTCCAGAGCGATTCGCCCAATGAGTACTAGATATTTAGTCGTTTTCAGCCAGTTTTCTAGATTTTTGAAAATTTCACTTTTTTGTGAAAATATCCACTAAATGAGGGAATAATATGTGTGAGGATACCCCAGTAGAGTTCCAAATGTGTGTGGGTAGAATTTATATCCCACAGGGTTAAAATTGAAAAAAGTTGAAAAAAATTTTTTTTTTGTACTTAGTCATTTTTCCGTCGTTTATCAGACTTTCAGATAGGGGACATGTCAGTGAGCGTTCTGATTTCAGTTCCAGACCAATTCGCCCAATGAGTCCTTGATATTTAGTCGTTTTCAGCCAATAATTTGGATTTTTGAAAATTTCACTTTTTTGTGAAATTATCCACTAAATGAGGGAATAATATGTGTGAGGGTACCCCAGGAGAGTTCCAAATGTGTGTGGGTAGAATATATATCCCACGGGGGTAAAATTGAAAAAAGTTTAAAAAATTTTTTTTTGGACTTAGTCATTTTTCCGGCGTTTATCAGACTTTCAGATAGGGCAAATGTCAGTGAGCGTTCCGATTTCAGTTCCAGAGCGATTCGCCCAATAAGTCCTTGATATTTAGTCGTTTTCAGCCAATAATTTGGATTTTTGAAAATTTCACATTTTTGTGAAAATATCCTCTAAATGAGGGAATAATATGTGTGAGGGTACCCCAGGAGAGTTCCAAATCTGTGTGGGTAGATCATATATCCCACGGGGGTAAAATTGAAAAAATTGAAAACATTTTTTTTTTGGACTTAGTCATTTTTCCGGCGTTTATCAGACTTTCAGATAGGGGAAATGTCAGTGAGCGTTCCGATTTCAGTTCCAGAGCGATTCGCCCAATGAGTCCTTGATATTTAGTCGTTTTCAGCCAATTTTCTGGATTTTTGAAAATTTCACTTTTTTGTGAAAATATCCACTAAATGAGGGAATAATATGTGTGAGGGTACCCCAGGAGAGTTCCAAATGTGTGTGGGTAGAATATATATCCCACGGGGGTAAAATTGAAAAAAGTTTAAAAAATTTTTTTTTGGACTTAGTCATTTTTCCGGCGTTTATCAGACTTTCAGATAGGGCAAATGTCAGTGAGCGTTCCGATTTCAGTTCCAGAGCGATTCGCCCAATGAGTCCTTGATATTTAGTCGTTTTCAGCCAATTTTTTGGATTTTTGAAAATTTCACTTTTTTGTGAAAATATCCACTAAATGAGGGAATAATATGTGTGAGGGTACCCCAGGAGAGTTCCAAATGTGTGTGGGTAGAATATATATCCCACGGGGGGTAAAATTGAATAAAGTTTGAAAAAAATTTTTTTTGGACTTAGTCATTTTTCCGGCGTTTATCAGACTTTCAGATAGGGGAAATGTCAGTGAGTGTTCCGATTTCAGTTCCAGAGCAATTCGCCCAATGAGTCCTTGATATTTAGTCGTTTTCAGCCAATTTTCTGGATTTTTGAAAATTTCACTTTTTTGTGAAAATATCCATTAAATGAGGGACTAATATGTGTGAGGGTACCCCAGGAGAGTTCCAAATCTGTGTGGTAGAATATATATCCCATGGGGGTAAAATTGAAATTAGTTGAAAAAAAAATTTTTTTGGACTTAGTCATTTTTCCGGCGTTTATCAGACTTTCAGATAGGGGAAATGTCAGTGAGCGTTCCGATTTCAGTTCCAGAGCGATTAGCCCAATGAGTCCTTGATATTTAGTCGTTTTCAGCCAACTTTCTGGATTTTTGAAAATTTCACTTTTTTGTGAAAATATCCACTAAATGAGGGAATAATATGTTTGAGGGTACCCCAGGAGAGTTCCAGATATGTGTGGGTAGAATATATGTCCCACGGGGGTAAAATTGAAAAAAGTTGAAAACATTTTTTTTGGGGACTTAGTCATTTTTCCAGCGTTTATCAGACTTTCAGATGGGGCAAATGTCAGTGAGCGTTCCGATTTCAGTTCCAGAGCGATTCGCCCAATGAGTCCTTGATATTTAGCCGTTTTCAGCCAATAATTTGGATTTTTGAAAATTTCACTTTTTTGTGAAAATATCCACTAAATGAGGGACTAATATGTGTGAGGGTACCCCAGGAGAGTTCCAAATATGTGTGGGTAGAATTTATATCCCACAGGGTTAAAATTGAAAAAAGTTGAAAAAAAATTTTTTTTCTCCTTAGTCATTTTTCCAGCGTTTATCAGATTTATAGATAGGGGAAATGTCAGTGAGCATTCTGATTTCAGTTCCAGAGCGATTCACCGGGTGAGTCCTTGGTATTTAGTCGTTTTCAGCCAATTTTCTGTATTTTTGAAAATTTCTCTTTTTTGTGAAAATATCCACTAAATGAGGGAATAATATGTGTGAGGGTACCCCAGGAGAGTTCCAAATCTGTGTGGGTAGATTATATATCCCACGGGGTTAAAATTGAAAAAAGTTAAAAAAAGTTTTTTTTGGACTTAGTCATTTTTCCGGCGTTTATCAGACTTTCAGATAGGGCAAATGTCAGTGAGCGTTCCGATTTCAGTTCCAGAGCGATTCGCCCAATGAGTACTAGATATTTAGTCGTTTTCAGACAGTTTTCTAGATTTTTGAAAATTTCACTTTTTTGTGAAAATATCCACTAAATGAGGGAATAATATGTGTGAGGATACCCCAGTAGAGTTCCAAATGTGTGTGGGTAGAATTTATATCCCACAGGGTTAAAATTGAAAAAAGTTGAAAAAAATTTTTTTTTTGTACTTAGTCATTTTTCCGTCGTTTATCAGACTTTCAGATAGGGGACATGTCAGTGAGCGTTCCGATTTCAGTTCCAGACCACTTCGCCCAATGAGTCCTTGATATTTAGTCGTTTTCAGCCAATAATTTGGATTTTTGAAAATTTCACTTTTTTGTGAAATTATCCACTAAATGAGGGAATAATATGTGTGAGGGTACCCCAGGAGAGTTCCAAATGTGTGTGGGTAGAATTTATATCCCACGGAGGTAAAATTGAAAAAAGTTGAAAAAAATTTTTTTTGGGACTTAGTCATTTTTCCGGCGTTTATCAGACTTTCAGATAGGGGAAATATCAGTGAGCGTTCCGATTTCAGTTCCAGAGCGATTCGCCCAATGAGTCCTTGATATTTAGTCGTTTTCAGCCAATTTTCTGGATTTTTGAAAATTTCACTTTTTTGTGAAAATATCCACTAAATGAGAGAATAATATTTGTGAGGGTACCCCAGGAGAGTTCCAAATGTGTGTGGGCAGAATATATATCCCACGGGGTTAAAATTGAAAAAAGTTGAAAAAAAATTTTTTTTTGTACTTAGTCATTTTTACGTTGTTTATCAGACTTTCAGATAGGGAACATGTCAGTGAGCGTTCCGATTTCAGTTCCAGAGCAATTCGCCAATGAGTCCTTGATATTTAATCGTTTTCAGCCAATTTTCTGGATTTTTGAAAATTTCACTTTTTTGTGAAAATATCCACTAAATGAGGGAATAATATGTTTGAGGGTACCCCAGGAGAGTTCCAGATATGTGTGGGTAGAATATATGTCCCACGGGGGTAAAATTGAAAAAAGTTGAAAACATTTTTTTTTTTGGACTTAGTCATTTTTCCAGCGTTTATCAGACTTTCAGATGGGGCAAATGTCAGTGAGCGTTCCGATTTCAGTTCCAGAGCGATTCGCCCAATGAGTCCTTGATATTTAGCCGTTTTCAGCCAATAATTTGGATTTTTGAAAATTTCACTTTTTTGTGAAAATATCCACTAAATGAGGGACTAATATGTGTGAGGGTACCCCAGGAGAGTTCCAAATATGTGTGGGTAGAATTTATATCCCACAGGGTTAAAATTGAAAAAAGTTGAAAAAAAATTTTTTTTCTCCTTAGTCATTTTTCCAGCGTTTATCAGATTTATAGATAGGGGAAATGTCAGTGAGCATTCTGATTTCAGTTCCAGAGCGATTCACCGGGTGAGTCCTTGGTATTTAGTCGTTTTCAGCCAATTTTCTGTATTTTTGAAAATTTCTCTTTTTTGTGAAAATATCCACTAAATGAGGGAATAATATGTGTGAGGGTACCCCAGGAGAGTTCCAAATCTGTGTGGGTAGATTATATATCCCACGGGGGTAAAATTGAAAAAAGTTAAAAAAAGTTTTTTTTGGACTTAGTCATTTTTCCGGCGTTTATCAGACTTTCAGATAGGGCAAATGTCAGTGAGCGTTCCGATTTCAGTTCCAGAGCGATTCGCCCAATGAGTACTAGATATTTAGTCGTTTTCAGACAGTTTTCTAGATTTTTGAAAATTTCACTTTTTTGTGAAAATATCCACTAAATGAGGGAATAATATGTGTGAGGATACCCCAGTAGAGTTCCAAATGTGTGTGGGTAGAATTTATATCCCACAGGGTTAAAATTGAAAAAAGTTGAAAAAAATTTTTTTTTTGTACTTAGTCATTTTTCCGTCGTTTATCAGACTTTCAGATAGGGGACATGTCAGTGAGCGTTCCGATTTCAGTTCCAGACCACTTCGCCCAATGAGTCCTTGATATTTAGTCGTTTTCAGCCAATAATTTGGATTTTTGAAAATTTCACTTTTTTGTGAAATTATCCACTAAATGAGGGAATAATATGTGTGAGGGTACCCCAGGAGAGTTCCAAATGTGTGTGGGTAGAATTTATATCCCACGGAGGTAAAATTGAAAAAAGTTGAAAAAAATTTTTTTTGGGACTTAGTCATTTTTCCGGCGTTTATCAGACTTTCAGATAGGGGAAATATCAGTGAGCGTTCCGATTTCAGTTCCAGAGCGATTCGCCCAATGAGTCCTTGATATTTAGTCGTTTTCAGCCAATTTTCTGGATTTTTGAAAATTTCACTTTTTTGTGAAAATATCCACTAAATGAGAGAATAATATTTGTGAGGGTACCCCAGGAGAGTTCCAAATGTGTGTGGGCAGAATATATATCCCACGGGGTTAAAATTGAAAAAAGTTGAAAAAAAATTTTTTTTTGTACTTAGTCATTTTTCCAGCGTTTATCAGACTTTCAGATGGGGCAAATGTCAGTGAGCGTTCCGCTTTCAGTTCCAGAGCGATTCGCCCAATGAGTCCTTGATATTTAGACGTTTTCAGCCAATAATTTGGATTTTTGAAAATTTCACTTTTTTGTTAAAATATCCACTAAATGAGGGAATAATATGTGTGAGGGTAACCCAGGAGAGTTCCAAATATGTGTGGGTAGAATTTATATCCCACAGGGTTAAAATTGAAAAAAGTTGAAAAAAAATTTTTTTTGTCCTTAGTCATTTTTCCGGCGTTTATCAGATTTATAGATAGGGGAAATGTCAGTGATCACTCTGATTTCAGTTCCAGAGCGATTCACCGGGTGAGTCCTTGGTATTTAGTCGTTTTCAGCCAATTTTCTGTATTTTTGAAAATTTCTCTTTTTTGTGAAAATATCCACTAAATGAGGGAATAATATGTGTGAGGGTACCCCAGGAGAGTTCCAAATCTGTGTGGGTAGATTATATATCCCACGGGGGTAAAATTGAAAAAAGTTAAAAAAAGTTTTTTTTGGACTTAGTCATTTTTCCGGCGTTTATCAGACTTTCAGATAGGGCAAATGTCAGTGAGCGTTCCGATTTCAGTTCCAGAGCGATTCGCCCAATGAGTACTAGATATTTAGTCGTTTTCAGCCAGTTTTCTGGATTTTTGAAAATTTCACTTTTTTGTGAAAATATCCACTAAATGAGGGAATAATATGTGTGAGGATACCCCAGGAGAGTTCCAAATGTGTGTGGGTAGAATTTATATCCCACAGGGTTAAAATTGAAAAAAGTTGAAAAAAATTTTTTTTTTGTACTTAGTCAATTTTCCGTCGTTTATCAGACTTTCAGATAGGGGACATGTCAGTGAGCGTTCCGATTTCAGTTCCAGACCAATTTGCCCAATGAGTCCTTGATATTTAGTCGTTTTCAGCCAATAATTTGGATTTTTGAAAATTTCACTTTTTTGTGAAATTATCCACTAAATGAGGGAATAATATGTGTGAGGGTACCCCAGGAGAGTTCCAAATGTGTGTGGGTAGAATTTATATCCCACGGAGGTAAAATTGAAAAAAGTTGAAAAAATTTTTTTTGGGGACTTAGTCATTTTTCCGGCGTTTATCAGACTTTCAGATAGGGGAAATATCAGTGAGCGTTCCGATTTCAGTTCCAGAGCGATTCGCCCAATGAGTCCTTGATATTTAGTCGTTTTCAGCCAATTTTCTGGATTTTTGAAAATTTCACTTTTTTGTCAAAATATCCACTAAATGAGGGAATAATATGTGTGAGGGTACCCCAGGAGAGTTCCAAATGTGTGTGGGTAGAATATATATCCCACGGGGGTAAAATTGAAAAAAGTTTAAAAAATTTTTTTTTGGACTTAGTCATTTTTCCGGCGTTTATCAGACTTTCAGATAGGGCAAATGTCAGTGAGCGTTCCGATTTCAGTTCCAGAGCGATTCGTCCAATAAGTCCTTGATATTTAGTCGTTTTCAGCCAATAATTTGGATTTTTGAAAATTTCACATTTTTGTGAAAATATCCTCTAAATGAGGGAATAATATGTGTGAGGGTACCCCAGGAGAGTTCCAAATCTGTGTGGGTAGATCATATATCCCACGGGGGTAAAATTGAAAAAATTGAAAACATTTTTTTTTTGGACTTAGTCATTTTTCCGGCGTTTATCAGACTTTCAGATAGGGGAAATGTCAGTGAGCGTTCCGATTTCAGTTCCAGAGCGATTCTCCCAATGAGTCCTTGATATTTAGTCGTTTTCAACCAATTTTCAGGATTTTTGAAAATTTCACTTTTTTGTGAAAATATCCACTAAATGAGGGAATAATATGTGTGAGGTTACCCCAGGAGAGTTCCAAATGTGTGTGGGTAGAATATATAGCCACGGGGGTAAAATTGAAAAAAGTTAAAAAAAAATTTTTTTTGGACTTAGTAATTTTTCCGGCGTTTATCAGACTTTAAGATAGGGCAAATGTCAGTGAGCGTTCCGATTTCAGTTCCAGAGCGATTCGCCCAATGAGTCTTTGATATTTAGTCGTTTTCAGCCAATTTTTTGGATTTTTGAAAATTTCACTTTTTTGTGAAAATATCCACTAAATGAGGGAATAATATGTGTGAGGGTACCCCAGGAGAGTTCCAAATGTGTGTGGGTAGAATATATATCCCACGGGGGGTAAAATTGAATAAAGTTTGAAAAAAATTTTTTTTGGACTTAGTCATTTTTCCGGCGTTTATCAGACTTTCAGATAGGGGAAATGTCAGTGAGTGTTCCGATTTCAGTTCCAGAGCAATTCGCCCAATGAGTCCTTGATATTTAGTCGTTTTCAGCCAATTTTCTGGATTTTTGAAAATTTCACTTTTTTGTGAAAATATCCATTAAATGAGGGACTAATATGTGTGAGGGTACCCCAGGAGAGTTCCAAATCTGTGTGGTAGAATATATATCCCATGGGGGTAAAATTGAAATTAGTTGAAACAAAATTTTTTTTGGACTTAGTCATTTTTCCGGCGTTTATCAGACTTTCAGATAGGGGAAATGTCAGTGAGCGTTCCGATTTCAGTTCCAGAGCAATTCGCCCAATGAGTCCTTGATATTTAGTCATTTTCAACCAATAATTTGGATTTTTGAAAATGTTACTTTTTTGTGAAAATATCCACTAAATGAGGCAATAATATGTGTGAGGGTACCCCAGGAGAGTTCCAAATGTGTGTGGGTAGAATATATATCCCACGGGGGTAAAATTGTAAAAAGTTGAAAAATTTTTTTTTTTGGACTTAGTCATTTTTCCGGCGTTTATCAGACTTTCAGATAGGGAAAATGTCAGTGAGCGTTCCGATTTCAGTCCCAGAGCGATTCGCCCAATGAGTCCTTGATATTTAGTCGTTTTCAGCCAATAATTTGGATTTTTGAAAATTTCACTTTTTTGTGAAAATATCCACTAAATGAGGGAATAATATGTGTGAGGGTACCCCAGGAGAGTTCCAAATCTGTGTGAGTAGATTATATATCCCACGGGGGTAAAATTGAAAAAAGTTAAAAAAAGTTTTTTTTGGACTTAGTCATTTTTCCGGCGTTTATCAGACTTTCAGATAGGGCAAATGTCAGTGAGCGTTCCGATTTCAGTTCCAGAGCGATTCGCCCAATGAGTACTAGATATTTAGTCGTTTTCAGCCAATAATTTGGATTTTTGAAAATTTCACTTTTTTGTGAAAATATCCACTAAATGAGGGAATAATATGTGTGAGGGTACCCCAAGAGAGTTCCAAATGTGTGTGGGTAGAATATATATCCCACGGGGTTAAAATTGAAAAAAGTTGAAAAAAAAATTTTTTTTGTACTTAGTCATTTTTCCGTCGTTTATCAGACTTTCAAATAGGGGACATGTCAGTGAGCGTTCCGATTTCAGTTCCAGAGCAATTCGCCAATGAGTCCTTGATATTTAGTCGTTTTCAGCCAATTTTCTGGATTTTTGAAAATTTCACTTTTTTGTGAAAATATCCACTAAATGAGGGAATAATATGTGTGAGGGTACCCCAGGAGAGTTATAAATATGTGTGGGTAGAATATATATCCCACGGGGGTAAAATTGAAAAAAGTAAAAAAAATTATTTTTTTGGACTTAGTCATTTTTCCGTTGTTTATCAGACTTTCAGCTAGGGGACATGTCAGTGAGCGTTCCGATTTCAGTTCCAGAGCAATTCGACCAATGAGTCCTTGATATTTAGTCGTTTTCAGCCAATTTTCTGGATTTTTGAAAATTTCACTTTTTTTGTGAAAATATCCACTAAATGAGGGACTAATATGTGTGAGGGTACCACAGGAGAGCTCCAAATGTGTGTGGTAGTATATATATCCCACGGGGGTAAAATTGAAAAAAGTTGAAAAAATTTTTTTTTTGGACTTAGTCATTTTTCCGGCGTTTATCAGACTTTCAGATAGGGCAAATGTCAGTGAGCGTTCCGATTTCAGTTCCAGAGCGATTCGCCCAATGAGTCCTTGATATTTAGCCGTTTTCAGCCAATAATTTGGATTTTTGAAAATTTCACTTTTTTGTGAAAATATCCACTAAATGAGGGAATAATATGTGTGAGGGTACCCCAGGAGAGTTCCAAATATGTGTGGGTAGAATTTATATCCCACAGGGTTAAAATTGAAAAAAGTTGAAAAAAAATTTATTTTGTCCTTAGTCATTTTTCTGGCGTTTATCAGATTTATAGATAGGGGAAATGTCAGTGAGCATTCTGATTTCAGTTCCAGAGCGATTCACCGGGTGCGTCCTTGGTATTTAGTCATTTACAGCCAATTTTCTGTATTTTTGAAAATTTCTCTTTTTTGTGAAAATATCCACTAAATGAGGGAATAATATGTGTGAGGGTACCCCAGGAGAGTTCCAAATCTGTGTGGGTAGATTATATATCCCACGGGGGTAAAATTGAAAAAAGTTAAAAAAAAGTTTTTTTTGGACTTAGTCATTTTTCTGGCGTTTATCAGACTTTCAGATAGGGCAAATGTCAGTGAGCGTTCCAATTTCAGTTCCAGAGCGATTCGCCCAATGAGTACGAGATATTTAGTCGTTTTCAGCCAGTTTTCTGGATTTTTGAAAATTTCACTTTTTTGTGAAAATATCCACTAAATGAGGGAATAATATGTGTGAGGGTACCCCAGTAGAGTTCCAAATGTGTGTGGGTAGAATTTATATCCCACAGGGTTAAAATTGAAAAAAGTTGAAAAAAATTTTTTTTTTGTACTTAGTCATTTTTCCGTCGTTTATCAGACTTTCAGATAGGGGACATGTCAGTGAGCGTTCCGATTTCAGTTCCAGACCAATTCGCCCAATGAGTCCTTCATATTTAGTCGTTTTCAGCCAATAATTTGGATTTTTGAAAATTTCACTTTTTTGTGAAAATATCCACTAAATGAGGGAATAATATGTGTGAGGGTACCCCAGGAGAGTTCCAAATGTGTGTGGGTAGAATTTATATCCCACGGAGGTAAAATTGAAAAAAGTTGAAAAAATTTTTTTTTGGGACTTAGTCATTTTTCCGGCGTTTATCAGACTTTCAGATAGGGGAAATGTCAGTGAGCGTTCCGATTTCAGTTCCAGAGCGATTCGCCCAATGAGTCCTTGATATTTAGTCGTTTTCAGCCAATTTTCTGGATTTTTGAAAATTTCACTTTTTTGTGAAAATATCCACTAAATGAGGGAATAATATGTGTGAGGGTACCCCAGGAGAGTTCCAAATGTGTGTGGGCAGAATATATATCCCACGGGGGTAAAATTGAAAAAAGTTTAAAAAAAATTTTTTTTGGACTTAGTCATTTTTCCGGCGTTTATCAGACTTTCAGATAGGAAAAATGTCAGTGAGCGTTCCGATTTCAGTCCCAGAGCGATTCGCCAAATGAGTCCTTGATATTTAGTCGTTTTCAGCCAATAATTTGGATTTTTGAAAATTTCACTTTTTTGTGAAAATATCCACTAAATGAGGGAATAATATGTGTGAGGGTACCCGAGGAGAGTTCCAAATGTGTGTGGGTAGAATATATGCCACGGGGGTAAAATTGAAAAAAGTTGAAAAAAATTTTTTTTTGGACTTAGTCATTTTTCCGGCGTTTATCAGACTTTCAGATAGGGGAAATGTCAGTGAAAGTTCCGATTTCAGTTCCAGAGCGATTCGCCCAATGAGTCTTTGATATTTAGTCGTTTTCAGCCAATTTTCTGGATTTTTGAAAATTTCACTTTTTTGTGAAAATATCCACTAAATGAGGGAATAATATGTGTGAGGGTACCCAAGGAGAGTTCCAATTGTGTGTGGTAGAATATATATCCCACGGGGGTAAAATTGAAAAAAGTTGAAAAAATTTTTTTTTTGGACTTAGTCATTTTTCCGGCGTTTATCAGACTTTCAGATAGGGGAAATGTCAGTGAGCGTTCCGATTTCAGTTCCAGAGCAATTCGCCCAATGAGTCCTTGATATTTACTCGTTTTCAGCCAATTTTCTGGATTTTTGAAAATGTCACTTTTTTGTGAAAATATCCACTAAATGAGGGAATAATATGTGTGAGGGTACCCCAGTAGAGTTCCAAATATGTGTGGGTAGAATTTATATCCCACAGGGTTAAAATTGAAAAAAGTTGAAAAAATTTTTTTTTTGTACTTAGTCATTTTTCCGGCCTTTATCAGACTTATAGATAGGGGAAATGCCAGTGAGCGTTCTGATTTCAGTTCCAGAGCGATGCAACGGGTGAGTCCTTGGTATTTAGTCGTTTTCAGCCAATTTTCTGTATTTTTGAAAATTTCTCTTTTTTGTGAAAATATCCACTAAATGAGGGAATAATATGTGTGAGGGTACCCCATGAGAGTTCCAAATGTGTGTGGGTAGAATATATATCCCACGGGGGTAAAATTGAAAAAAGTTGAAAAAATTTTTTTTTTGGACTTAGTCATTTTTCCGGCGTTTATCAGACTTTCAGATAGGGAAAATGTCAGTGAGCGTTCCGATTTCAGTTCCAGAGCGATTCGCCCAATGAGTCTTTGATATTTAGTCGTTTTCAGCCAATTTTCTGGATTTTTGAAAATTTCACTTTTTTGTGAAAATATCCACTAAATGAGGGAATAATATGTGCGAGGGTACCTCAGGAGAGTTCCAAATGTGTGTGGGTAGAATACATATCCCACGGGGGTAAAATTGAATAAAGTTTAAAAAAATTTTTTTTTTGGACTTAGTCATTTTTCCGGCGTTTATCAGACTTTCAGATAGGGAAAATGTCAGTGAGCGTTCCGATTTCAGTTCCAGAGCAATTCGCCCAATGAGTCCTTGATATTTAGTCGTTTTCAGCCAATTTTCTAGATTTTTGAAAATTTCACTTTTTTGTGAAAATATCCACTAAATGAGGGAATAATATGTGTGAGGGTACCCCAGGAGAGTTCCAAATGTGTGTGGGTAGAATATATATCCCACGGGGGTAAAATTGAAAAAAGTTGAAAACATTTTTTTTTGGGACTTAGTCATTTTTCTGGAGTTTATCAGACTTTCAGATAGGGGAAATGTCAGTGAGCGTTCTGATTTCAGTTCCAGAGTGATTCGCCCAATGAGTCCTTGATATTTAGTCATTTTCAGCCAATTTTCTGGATTTTTGAAAATTTCACTTTTTTGTGAAAATATCCACTATATGAGGGAATAATATGTGTGAGGGTACCCCAGGAGAGTTCCAAATATGTGTGGGTAGAATTTATATCCCACAGGGTTAAAATTGAAAAAAGTTGAAAAAAAATTTTTTTTGTACTTAGTCATTTTTCCGCCGTTTATCAGACTTATAGATAGGGGAAATGTCAGTGAGCGTTCTGATTTCAGTTCCAGAGCGATTCACCGGGTGAGTCCTTGGTATTTAGTCGTTTTCAGCCAATTTTCTGGATTTTTGAAAATTTCTCTTCTTTGTGAAAATATCCACTAAATGAGGGAATAATATGTGTGAGGGTACCCCAGGAGAGTTCCAAATGTGTGTGGGTAGAATATATTTCCCACGGGGGTAAAATTGAAAAAAGTTGAAAAAAAATTTTTTTTTGGACTTAGTCATTTTTCCGGCGTTTATCAGACTTTCAGATAGGGGAAATGTCAGTGAGCGTTCCGATTTCAGTTCCAGAGCGATTCGCCCAATGAGTCCTTGATATTTAGTCGTTTTCAGCCAATTTTCTGGATTTTTGAAAATTTCACCTTTTGTGAAAATATCCACTAAATGAGGGAATAATATGTGTGAGGGTACCCCAGGAGAGTTCCAAATGTGTGTGGGTAGAATATATATCCCACGGGGGTAAAATTGAAAAAAGTTGAAAACATTTTTTTTTGGGACTTAGTCATTTTTCCGGAGTTTATCAGACTTTCAGATAGGGCAAATGTCAGTGAGCGTTCCGATTTCAGTTCCAGAGTGATTCGCCCAATGAGTCCTTGATATTTAGTCGTTTTCAGCCAATTTTCTGGATTTTTGAAAATTTCACTTTTTTGTGAAAATATCCACTAAATGAGGGAATAATATATGTGAGGGTACCCCAGGAGAGTTCCAAATATGTGTGGGTAGAATTTATATCCCACAGGGTTAAAATTGAAAAAGGTTGAAAAAAAATTTTTTTTGTACTTAGTCATTTTTCCAGCGTTTATCAGACTTTTAGATAGGGGAAATGTCAGTGAGCATTCCGATTTCATTTCCAGAGCAATTCGCCCAATGAGTCCTTGATATTTATTCGTTTTCAGCCAATTTTCTGGATTTTTGAAAATTTCTCTTTTTTGTGAAAATGTCCACTGAATGAGGGAATAATATTTGTGAGGGTACCCCAGGAGAGTTCCAAATGTGTGTGGGTAGAATATATATCCCACGGGGGTAAAATTGAAAAAAGTTGAAAATTTTTTTTTTTTGGACTTAGTCATTTTTCCGGCGTTTATCAGACTTTAAGATAGGGGAAATGTCAGTGAGCGTTCTGATTTCAGTTCCAGAGCAATTCGCCCAATGAGTCCTTGATATTTAGTCGTTTTCAGCCAATTTTCTGGATTTTTGAAAATTTCTCTTTTTTGTGAAAATGTCCACTGAATGAGGGAATAATATTTGTGAGGGTACCCCAGGAGAGTTCGAAATGTGTGTGGGTAGAATATATATCCCACGGGGGTAAAATTGAAAAAAGTTGAAAAATTTTTTTTTTGGACTTAGTCATTTTTCCGGCGTTTATCAGACTTTCAGATAGGGGAAATGTCAGTGAGCGTTCCGATTTCAGTTCCAGAGCGATTCGCCCAATGAGTCCTTGATATTTAGTTGTTTTCAGCCAATAATTTGGATTTTTTAAAATGTCACTTTTTTGTGAAAATATCCACTAAATGAGGCAATAATATGTGTGAGGGTACCCCAGGAGGTTCCAAATGTGTGTGGGTAGAATATATATCCCACGGGGTTAAAATTTAAAAAAGTTGAACAAATTTTTTTTTTTTGGACTTAGTCATTTTTCTGGCGTTTATCAGACTTTCTGATAGGGCAAATGTCAGTGAGCGTTCCGATTTCAGTTCCAGAGCGATTCGCCCAATGAGTCCTTGATATTTAGTCGTTTTCAGCCAATTTTCTGGATTTTTGAAAATTTCACTTTTTTGTGAAAATATCCACTAAATGAGGGAATAATATGTGTGAGGGTACCCCAGGAGAGTTCCAAATGTGTGTGGGTAGAATATATATCCCACGGGGGTAAAATTGAAAAAAGTTGAAAAAATTTTTTTTTTGGTCTTAGTCATTTTTCCGGCGTTTATCAGACTTTCAGATAGGGAAAATGTCAGTGAGCGTTCCGATTTCAGTTCCAAAGCAATTCGCCCAATGAGTCTTTGATATTTAGTCGTTTTCAGCCAATTTTCTGGATTTTTGAAAATTTCTCTTTTTTGTGAAAATATCCACTGAATGAGGGAATAATATTTGTGAGGGTACCCCAGGAGAGTTCCAAATGTGTGTGGGTAGAATATATATCCCACGGGGGTAAAATTGAAAAAAGTTGAAAATTTTTTTTTTTGGACTTAGTCATTTTTCCGGCGTTTATCAGACTTTCAGATAGGGGAAATGTCAGTGAGCGTTCTGATTTCAGTTCCAGAGAAATTCGCCCAATGAGTCCTTGATATTTAGTCGTTTTCAGCCAATTTTCTGGATTTTTGAAAATTTCTCTTTTTTGTGAAAATGTCCACTGAATGAGGGAATAATATTTGTGAGGGTACCCCAGGAGAGTTCCAAATGTGTGTGGGTAGAATATATATCCCACGGGGGTAAAATTGAAAAAAGTTGAAAAATTTTTTTTTTGGACTTAGTCATTTTTCCGGCGTTTATCAGACTTTCAGATAGGGGAAATGTCAGTGAGCGTTCCGATTTCAGTTCCAGAGCGATTCGCCCAATGAGTCCTTGATATTTAGTCGTTTTCAGCCAATAATTTGGATTTTTTAAAATGTCACTTTTTTGTGAAAATATCCACTAAATGAGGCAATAATATGTGTGAGGGTACCCCAGGAGGTTCCAAATGTGTGTGGGTAGAATATATATCCCACGGGGTTAAAATTTAAAAAAGTTGAACAAATTTTTTTTTTTTGGACTTAGTCATTTTTCTGGCGTTTATCAGTCTTTCTGATAGGGCAAATGTCAGTGAGCGTTCCGATTTCAGTTCCAGAGCGATTCGCCCAATGAGTCCTTGATATTTAGTCGTTTTCAGCCAATTTTCTGGATTTTTGAAAATTTCACTTTTTTGTGAAAATATCCACTAAATGAGGGAATAATATGTGTGAGGGTACCCCAGGAGAGTTCCAAATGTGTGTGAGTAGAATATATATCCCACGGGGGTAAAATTGAAAAAAGTTGAAAAAATTTTTTTTTTGGTCTTAGTCATTTTTCCGGCCTTTATCAGACTTATAGATAGGGGAAATGCCAGTGAGCGTTCTGATTTCAGTTCCAGAGCGATGCAACGGGTGAGTCCTTGGTATTTAGTCGTTTTCAGCCAATTTTCTGTATTTTTGAAAATTTCTCTTTTTTGTGAAAATATCCACTAAATGAGGGAATAATATGTGTGAGGGTACCCCATGAGAGTTCCAAATGTGTGTGGGTAGAATATATATCCCACGGGGGTAAAATTGAAAAAAGTTGAAAAAATTTTTTTTTTGGACTTAGTCATTTTTCCGGCGTTTATCAGACTTTCAGATAGGGAAAATGTCAGTGAGCATTCCGATTTCAGTTCCAGAGCGATTCGCCCAATGAGTCTTTGATATTTAGTCGTTTTCAGCCAATTTTCTGGATTTTTGAAAATTTCACTTTTTTGTGAAAATATCCACTAAATGAGGGAATAATATGTGCGAGGGTACCTCAGGAGAGTTCCAAATGTGTGTGGGTAGAATACATATCCCACGGGGGTAAAATTGAATAAAGTTTAAAAAAATTTTTTTTTTGGACTTAGTCATTTTTCCGGCGTTTATCAGACTTTCAGATAGGGAAAATGTCAGTGAGCGTTCCGATTTCAGTTCCAGAGCAATTCGCCCAATGAGTCCTTGATATTTAGTCGTTTTCAGCCAATTTTCTAGATTTTTGAAAATTTCACTTTTTTGTGAAAATATCCACTAAATGAGGGAATAATATGTGTGAGGGTACCCCAGGAGAGTTCCAAATGTGTGTGGGTAGAATATATATCCCACGGGGGTAAAATTGAAAAAAGTTGAAAACATTTTTTTTTGGGACTTAGTCATTTTTCCGGAGTTTATCAGACTTTCAGATAGGGGAAATGTCAGTGAGCGTTCTGATTTCAGTTCCAGAGTGATTCGCCCAATGAGTCCTTGATATTTAGTCATTTTCAGCCAATTTTCTGGATTTTTGAAAATTTCACTTTTTTGTGAAAATATCCACTATATGAGGGAATAATATGTGTGAGGGTACCCCAGGAGAGTTCCAAATGTGTGTGGGTAGAATATATTTCCCACGGGGGTAAAATTGAAAAAAGTTGAAAAAAAATTTTTTTTTGGACTTAGTCATTTTTCCGGCGTTTATCAGACTTTCAGATAGGGGAAATGTCAGTGAGCGTTCCGATTTCAGTTCCAGAGCGATTCGCCCAATGAGTCCTTGATATTTAGTCGTTTTCAGCCAATTTTCTGGATTTTTGAAAATTTCACCTTTTGTGAAAATATCCACTAAATGAGGGAATAATATGTGTGAGGGTACCCCAGGAGAGTTCCAAATGTGTGTGGGTAGAATATATATCCCACGGGGGTAAAATTGAAAAAAGTTGAAAACATTTTTTTTTGGGACTTAGTCATTTTTCCGGAGTTTATCAGACTTTCAGATAGGGCAAATGTCAGTGAGCGTTCCGATTTCAGTTCCAGAGTGATTCGCCCAATGAGTCCTTGATATTTAGTCGTTTTCAGCCAATTTTCTGGATTTTTGAAAATTTCACTTTTTTGTGAAAATATCCACTAAATGAGGGAATAATATGTGTGAGGGTACCCCATGAGAGTTCCAAATGTGTGTGGGTAGAATATATATCCCACGGGGGTAAAATTGAAAAAAGTTGAAAAAATTTTTTTTTTGGACTTAGTCATTTTTCCGGCGTTTATCAGACTTTCAGATAGGGAAAATGTCAGTGAGCATTCCGATTTCAGTTCCAGAGCGATTCGCCCAATGAGTCTTTGATATTTAGTCGTTTTCAGCCAATTTTCTGGATTTTTGAAAATTTCACTTTTTTGTGAAAATATCCACTAAATGAGGGAATAATATGTGCGAGGGTACCTCAGGAGAGTTCCAAATGTGTGTGGGTAGAATACATATCCCACGGGGGTAAAATTGAATAAAGTTTAAAAAAATTTTTTTTTTGGACTTAGTCATTTTTCCGGCGTTTATCAGACTTTCAGATAGGGAAAATGTCAGTGAGCGTTCCGATTTCAGTTCCAGAGCAATTCGCCCAATGAGTCCTTGATATTTAGTCGTTTTCAGCCAATTTTCTAGATTTTTGAAAATTTCACTTTTTTGTGAAAATATCCACTAAATGAGGGAATAATATGTGTGAGGGTACCCCAGGAGAGTTCCAAATGTGTGTGGGTAGAATATATATCCCACGGGGGTAAAATTGAAAAAAGTTGAAAACATTTTTTTTTGGGACTTAGTCATTTTTCCGGAGTTTATCAGACTTTCAGATAGGGGAAATGTCAGTGAGCGTTCTGATTTCAGTTCCAGAGTGATTCGCCCAATGAGTCCTTGATATTTAGTCATTTTCAGCCAATTTTCTGGATTTTTGAAAATTTCACTTTTTTGTGAAAATATCCACTATATGAGGGAATAATATGTGTGAGGGTACCCCAGGAGAGTTCCAAATGTGTGTGGGTAGAATATATTTCCCACGGGGGTAAAATTGAAAAAAGTTGAAAAAAAATTTTTTTTTGGACTTAGTCATTTTTCCGGCGTTTATCAGACTTTCAGATAGGGGAAATGTCAGTGAGCGTTCCGATTTCAGTTCCAGAGCGATTCGCCCAATGAGTCCTTGATATTTAGTCGTTTTCAGCCAATTTTCTGGATTTTTGAAAATTTCACCTTTTGTGAAAATATCCACTAAATGAGGGAATAATATGTGTGAGGGTACCCCAGGAGAGTTCCAAATGTGTGTGGGTAGAATATATATCCCACGGGGGTAAAATTGAAAAAAGTTGAAAACATTTTTTTTTGGGACTTAGTCATTTTTCCGGAGTTTATCAGACTTTCAGATAGGGCAAATGTCAGTGAGCGTTCCGATTTCAGTTCCAGAGTGATTCGCCCAATGAGTCCTTGATATTTAGTCGTTTTCAGCCAATTTTCTGGATTTTTGAAAATTTCACTTTTTTGTGAAAATATCCACTAAATGAGGGAATAATATGTGTGAGGGTACCCCAGGAGAGTTCCAAATGTGTGTGGGCAGAATATATATCCCACGGGGGTAAAATTGAAAAAAGTTTAAAAAAAATTTTTTTTGGACTTAGTCATTTTTCCGGCGTTTATCAGACTTTCAGATAGGGAAAATGTCAGTGAGCGTTCCGATTTCAGTCCCAGAGCGATTCGCCAAATGAGTCCTTGATATTTAGTCGTTTTCAGCCAATAATTTGGATTTTTGAAAATTTCACTTTTTTGTGAAAATATCCACTAAATGAGGGAATAATATGTGTGAGGGTACCCGAGGAGAGTTCCAAATGTGTGTGGGTAGAATATATGCCACGGGGGTAAAATTGAAAAAAGTTGAAAAAATTTTTTTTTTGGACTTAGTCATTTTTCCGGCGTTTATCAGACTTTCAGATAGGGGAAATGTCAGTGAAAGTTCCGATTTCAGTTCCAGAGCGATTCGCCCAATGAGTCTTTGATATTTAGTCGTTTTCAGCCAATTTTCTGGATTTTTGAAAATTTCACTTTTTTGTGAAAATATCCACTAAATGAGGGAATAATATGTGTGAGGGTACCCAAGGAGAGTTCCAATTGTGTGTGGTAGAATATATATCCCACGGGGGTAAAATTGAAAAAAGTTGAAAAAATTTTTTTTTTGGACTTAGTCATTTTTCCGGCGTTTATCAGACTTTCAGATAGGGGAAATGTCAGTGAGCGTTCCGATTTCAGTTCCAGAGCAATTCGCCCAATGAGTCCTTGATATTTACTCGTTTTCAGCCAATTTTCTGGATTTTTGAAAATGTCACTTTTTTGTGAAAATATCCACTAAATGAGGGAATAATATGTGTGAGGGTACCCCAGTAGAGTTCCAAATATGTGTGGGTAGAATTTATATCCCACAGGGTTAAAATTGAAAAAAGTTGAAAAAATTTTTTTTTTGTACTTAGTCATTTTTCCGGCCTTTATCAGACTTATAGATAGGGGAAATGCCAGTGAGCGTTCTGATTTCAGTTCCAGAGCGATGCAACGGGTGAGTCCTTGGTATTTAGTCGTTTTCAGCCAATTTTCTAGATTTTTGAAAATTTCACTTTTTTGTGAAAATATCCACTAAATGAGGGAATAATATGTGTGAGGGTACCCCAGGAGAGTTCCAAATGTGTGTGGGTAGAATATATATCCCACGGGGGTAAAATTGAAAAAAGTTGAAAACATTTTTTTTTGGGACTTAGTCATTTTTCCGGAGTTTATCAGACTTTCAGATAGGGGAAATGTCAGTGAGCGTTCTGATTTCAGTTCCAGAGTGATTCGCCCAATGAGTCCTTGATATTTAGTCATTTTCAGCCAATTTTCTGGATTTTTGAAAATTTCACTTTTTTGTGAAAATATCCACTATATGAGGGAATAATATGTGTGAGGGTACCCCAGGAGAGTTCCAAATGTGTGTGGGTAGAATATATTTCCCACGGGGGTAAAATTGAAAAAAGTTGAAAAAAAATTTTTTTTTGGACTTAGTCATTTTTCCGGCGTTTATCAGACTTTCAGATAGGGGAAATGTCAGTGAGCGTTCCGATTTCAGTTCCAGAGCGATTCGCCCAATGAGTCCTTGATATTTAGTCGTTTTCAGCCAATTTTCTGGATTTTTGAAAATTTCACCTTTTGTGAAAATATCCACTAAATGAGGGAATAATATGTGTGAGGGTACCCCAGGAGAGTTCCAAATGTGTGTGGGTAGAATATATATCCCACGGGGGTAAAATTGAAAAAAGTTGAAAACATTTTTTTTTGGGACTTAGTCATTTTTCCGGAGTTTATCAGACTTTCAGATAGGGCAAATGTCAGTGAGCGTTCCGATTTCAGTTCCAGAGTGATTCGCCCAATGAGTCCTTGATATTTAGTCGTTTTCAGCCAATTTTCTGGATTTTTGAAAATTTCACTTTTTTGTGAAAATATCCACTAAATGAGGGAATAATATATGTGAGGGTACCCCTAGGAGAGTTCCAAATATGTGTGGGTAGAATTTATATCCCACAGGGTTAAAATTGAAAAAGGTTGAAAAAAAATTTTTTTTGTACTTAGTCATTTTTCCAGCGTTTATCAGACTTTTAGATAGGGGAAATGTCAGTGAGCGTTCCGATTTCATTTCCAGAGCAATTCGCCCAATGAGTCCTTGATATTTATTCGTTTTCAGCCAATTTACTGGATTTTTGAAAATTTCTCTTTTTTGTGAAAATGTCCACTGAATGAGGGAATAATATTTGTGAGGGTACCCCAGGAGAGTTCCAAATGTGTGTGGGTAGAATATATATCCCACGGGGGTAAAATTGAAAAAAGTTGAAAATTTTTTTTTTTTGGACTTAGTCATTTTTCCGGCGTTTATCAGACTTTAAGATAGGGGAAATGTCAGTGAGCGTTCTGATTTCAGTTCCAGAGCAATTCGCCCAATGAGTCCTTGATATTTAGTCATTTTCAGCCAATTTTCTGGATTTTTGAAAATTTCTCTTTTTTGTGAAAATGTCCACTGAATGAGGGAATAATATTTGTGAGGGTACCCCAGGAGAGTTCGAAATGTGTGTGGGTAGAATATATATCCCACGGGGGTAAAATTGAAAAAAGTTGAAAAATTTTTTTTTTGGACTTAGTCATTTTTCCGGCGTTTATCAGACTTTCAGATAGGGGAAATGTCAGTGAGCGTTCCGATTTCAGTTCCAGAGCGATTCGCCCAATGAGTCCTTGATATTTAGTTGTTTTCAGCCAATAATTTGGATTTTTTAAAATGTCACTTTTTTGTGAAAATATCCACTAAATGAGGCAATAATATGTGTGAGGGTACCCCAGGAGGTTCCAAATGTGTGTGGGTAGAATATATATCCCACGGGGTTAAAATTTAAAAAAGTTGAACAAATTTTTTTTTTTTGGACTTAGTCATTTTTCTGGCGTTTATCAGACTTTCTGATAGGGCAAATGTCAGTGAGCGTTCCGATTTCAGTTCCAGAGCGATTCGCCCAATGAGTCCTTGATATTTAGTCGTTTTCAGCCAATTTTCTGGATTTTTGAAAATTTCACTTTTTTGTGAAAATATCCACTAAATGAGGGAATAATATGTGTGAGGGTACCCCAGGAGAGTTCCAAATGTGTGTGGGTAGAATATATATCCCACGGGGGTAAAATTGAAAAAAGTTGAAAAAATTTTTTTTTTGGTCTTAGTCATTTTTCCGGCGTTTATCAGACTTTCAGATAGGGAAAATGTCAGTGAGCGTTCCGATTTCAGTTCCAAAGCAATTCGCCCAATGAGTCCTTGATATTTAGTCGTTTTCAGCCAATTTTCTGGATTTTTGAAAATTTCTCTTTTTTGTGAAAATATCCACTGAATGAGGGAATAATATTTGTGAGGGTACCCCAGGAGAGTTCCAAATGTGTGTGGGTAGAATATATATCCCACGGGGGTAAAATTGAAAAAAGTTGAAAAAATTTTTTTTTTGGGTCTTAGTCATTTTTCCGGCGTTTATCAGACTTTCAGATAGGGAAAATGTCAGTGAGCGTTTCGATTTCAGTTCCAAAGCGATTCGCCCAATGAGTCCTTGATATTTAGTCATTTTCAGCCAATTTTCTGGATTTTTGAAAATTTCACTTTTTTGTGAAAATATCCACTAAATGAGGGAATAATATGTGTGAGGGTACCCCAGGAGAGTTCCAAATGTGTGTGGGTAGAATATATATCCCACGGGGGTAAAATTGAAAAAAGTTGAAAAAATTTTTTTTTTGGACTTAGTCATTTTTCCGGCGTTTATCAGAGTTTCAGATAGGGGAAATGTCAGTGAGCGTTCCGATTTCAGTTCCAAAGCGATTCGCCCAATGAGTCCTTGATATTTAGTCGTTTTCAGCCAATAATTTGGATTTTTGAAAATGTCACTTTTTTGTGAAAATATCCACTAAATGAGGCAATAATATGTGTGAGGGTACCCCAGGAGGTTCCAAATGTGTGTGGGTAGAATATATATCCCACGGGGTTAAAATTGAAAAAAGTTGAACAAATTTTTTTTTTTTGGACTTAGTCATTTTTCTGACGTTTATCAGACATTCTGATAGGGCAAATGTCAGTGAGCGTTCCGATTTCAGTTCCAGAGTGATTCGCCCAATGAGTCCTTGATATTTAGTCGTTTTCAGCCAATTTTCTGTATTTTTGAAAATTTCACTTTTTTGTGAAAATATCCACTAAATGAGGGAATAATATGTGTGAGGGTACCCCAGGAGAGTTCCAAATGTGTGTGGGTAGAATATATATCCCACGGGGGTAAAATTGAAAAAAGTTGAAAAATTTTTTTTTTAGACTTAGTCATTTTTCTGGCGTTTATCAGACTTTCAGATAGGGGAAATGTCAGTGAGCATTCTGATTTCAGTTCCAGAGCAATTCGCCCAATGAGTCCTTGATATTTAGTCGTTTTCAGCCAATTTTCTGGATTTTTGAAAATTTCTCTTTTTTGTGAAAATGTCCACTGAATGAGGGAATAATATTTGTGAGGGTACCCCAGGAGAGTTCCAAATGTGTGTGGGTAGAATATATATCCCACGGGGGTAAAATTGAAAAAAGTTGAAAAATTTTTTTTTTGGACTTAGTCATTTTTCCGGCTTTTATCAGACTTTCAGATAGGGGAAATGTCAGTGAGCGTTTCGATTTCAGTTCCAGAGCAATTCGCCCAATGAGTCCTTGATATTTAGTCGTTTTCAGCCAATTTTCTGGATTTTTGAAAATTTCACTTTTTAGTGAAAATATCCACTAAATGAGGGAATAATATGTGTTAGGGTACCCCAGTAGAGTTCCAAATATGTGTGTGTAGAATTTATATCCCACAGGGTTAAAATTGAAAAAAGTTGAAAAAAATTTTTTTTTGTACTTAGTCATTTTTCCGCCGTTTATCAGACTTATAGATAGGGGAAATGTCAGTGAGCGTTCCGATTTCAGTTCCAGAGCGATTCACCGGGTGAGTCCTTGATATTTAGTCGTTTTCAGCCAATTTTCTGGATTTTTGAAAATTTCTCTTTTTTGTGAAAATATCCACTAAATGAGGGAATAATATTTGTGAGGGTACCCCAGGAAAGTTCCAAATGTGTGTGGGTAGAATATATATCCCACGGGGGTAAAATTGAAAAAAGTTGAAAACATTTTTTTTTTGGACTTAGTCATTTTTCCGGCGTTTATCAGACTTTCAGATAGGGAAAATGTCAGTGAGCGTTCCGATTTCAGTTCCAGAGCGATTCGCCCAATGAGTCCTTGATATTTAGTCGTTTTCAGCAAATTTTCTGGATTTTTGAAAATTTCACTTTTTTGTGAAAATATCCACTAAATGAGGGAATAATATGTGTGAGGGTACACCAGGAGAGTTCCAAATGTGTGTGGGTAGAATATATATCCCACGGGGGTAAAATTGAAAAAAGTTGAAAAAAAAATTTTTTTTGGACTTAGTCATTTTTCCGGCGTTTATCAGACTTTCAGATAGGGGAAATGTCAGTGAGCGTTCCGATTTCAGTTCCAGAGCGATTCGCCCAATGAATCCTTGATATTTAGTCGTTTTCAGCCAATTTTCTGGATTTTTGAAAATTTCACTTTTTTGTGAAAATATCCACTAAATGAGGGAATAATATGTGTGAGGGTACCCCAGGAGAGTTCCAAATGTCTGTGGGTAGAATATATATCCCACGGGAGGAAAATTGAAAAAGTTGAAAAAAATTTTTTTGGGACTTTGTCATTTTTCCGGCGTTTATCAGACTTTCAGATAGGGGAAATGTCAGTGAGCATTCCGATTTCATTTCCAGAGCGATTCGCCCAATGAGTCCTTGATATTTAGTCGTTTTCAGCCAATTTTCTGGATTTTTGAAAATTTCTCTTTTTTGTGAAAATATCCACTGAATGAGGGAATAATATTTGTGAGGGTACCCCAGGAGAGTTCCAAATGTGTGTGGGTAGAATATATATCCCACGGGGGTAAAATTGAAAAAAGTTGAAAAAATTTTTTTTTTGGTCTTAGTCATTTTTCCGGCGTTTATCAGACTTTCAGATAGGGAAAATGTCAGTGAGCGTTTCGATTTCAGTTCCAAAGCGATTCGCCCAATGAGTCCTTGATATTTAGTCATTTTCAGCCAATTTTCTGGATTTTTGAAAATTTCACTTTTTTGTGAAAATATCCACTAAATGAGGGAATAATATGTGTGAGGGTACCCCAGGAGAGTTCCAAATGTGTGTGGGTAGAATATATATCCCACGGGGGTAAAATTGAAAAAAGTTGAAAAAATTTTTTTTTTGGACTTAGTCATTTTTCCGGCGTTTATCAGACTTTCAGATAGGGGAAATGTCAGTGAGCGTTCCGATTTCAGTTCCAAAGCGATTCGCCCAATGAGTCCTTGATATTTAGTCGTTTTCAGCCAATAATTTGGATTTTTGAAAATGTCACTTTTTTGTGAAAATATCCACTAAATGAGGGAATAATATGTGTGAGGGTACCCCAGGAGAGTTCCAAATGTCTGTGGGTAGAATATATATCCCACGGGAGGAAAATTGAAAAAGTTGAAAAAAATTTTTTTGGGACTTTGTCATTTTTCCGGCGTTTATCAGACTTTCAGATAGGGGAAATGTCAGTGAGCATTCCGATTTCATTTCCAGAGCGATTCGCCCAATGAGTCCTTGATATTTAGTCGTTTTCAGCCAATTTTCTGGATTTTTGAAAATTTCTCTTTTTTGTGAAAATATCCACTGAATGAGGGAATAATATTTGTGAGGGTACCCCAGGAGAGTTCCAAATGTGTGTGGGTAGAATATATATCCCACGGGGGTAAAATTGAAAAAAGTTGAAAAAATTTTTTTTTTGGTCTTAGTCATTTTTCCGGCGTTTATCAGACTTTCAGATAGGGAAAATGTCAGTGAGCGTTTCGATTTCAGTTCCAAAGCGATTCGCCCAATGAGTCCTTGATATTTAGTCATTTTCAGCCAATTTTCTGGATTTTTGAAAATTTCACTTTTTTGTGAAAATATCCACTAAATGAGGGAATAATATGTGTGAGGGTACCCCAGGAGAGTTCCAAATGTGTGTGGGTAGAATATATATCCCACGGGGGTAAAATTGAAAAAAGTTGAAAAAATTTTTTTTTTGGACTTAGTCATTTTTCCGGCGTTTATCAGACTTTCAGATAGGGGAAATGTCAGTGAGCGTTCCGATTTCAGTTCCAAAGCGATTCGCCCAATGAGTCCTTGATATTTAGTCGTTTTCAGCCAATAATTTGGATTTTTGAAAATGTCACTTTTTTGTGAAAATATCCACTAAATGAGGCAATAATATGTGTGAGGGTACCCCAGGAGGTTCCAAATGTGTGTGGGTAGAATATATATCCCACGGGGTTAAAATTGAAAAAAGTTGAACAAATTTTTTTTTTTTGGACTTAGTCATTTTTCTGGCGTTTATCAGACATTCTGATAGGGCAAATGTCAGTGAGCGTTCCGATTTCAGTTCCAGAGTGATTCGCCCAATGAGTCCTTGATATTTAGTCGTTTTCAGCCAATTTTCTGGATTTTTGAAAATTTCATTTTTTTGTGAAAATATCCACTAAATGAGGGAATAATATGTGTGAGGGTACCCCAGGAGAGTTCCAAATGTGTGTGGGTAGAATATATATCCCACGGGGGTAAAATTGAAAAAAGTTGAAAAAATTTTTTTTTTGACTTAGTCATTTTTCCGGCTTTTATCAGACTTTCAGATAGGGGAAATGTCAGTGAGCGTTCCGATTTCAGTTCCAGAGCAATTCGCCCAATGAGTCCTTGATATTTAGTCGTTTTCAGACAATTTTCTGGATTTTTGAAAATTTCACTTTTTAGTGAAAATATCCACTAAATGAGGGAATAATATGTGTGAGGGTACCCCAGTAGAGTTCCAAATATGTGTGTGTAGAATTTATCTCCCACAGGGTTAAAATTGAAAAAAGTTGAAAAAAAATTTTTTTTGTACTTAGTCATTTTTCCGCCGTTTATCAGACTTATAGATAGGGGAAATGTCAGTGAGCGTTCTGATTTCAGTTCCAGAGCGATTCACCGGGTGAGTCCTTGGTATTTAGTCGTTTTCAGCCAATTTTCTGGATTTTTGAAAATTTCTCTTTTTTGTGAAAATATCCACTAAATGAGGGAATAATATGTGTGAGGGTACCCCAGGAGAGTTCCAAATGTGTGTGGGTAGAATATATATCCCACGGGGGTAAAATTGAAAAAAGTTGAAAATTTTTTTTTTTGGACTTAGTCATTTTTCCGGCGTTTATCAGACTTTCAGATAGGGCAAATGTCAGTGAGCGTTCCGATTTCAGTTCCAGAGCGATTCGCCCAATGAGTCCTTGATATTTACTCGTTTTCAGCCAATTTTCTGGATTTTTGAAAATTTCACTTTTTTGTGAAAATATCCATTAATGAGGGAATAATATGTGTGAGGGTACCCCAGGAGAGTTCCAAATATGTGTGGGTAGAATTTATATCCCACAGGGTTAAAATTGAAAACAGTTGAAAAAAATTTTTTTTTATACTTAGTCATTTTTCCGTCGTTTATCAGACTTATAGATAGGGAAAATGTCAGTGAGCTTTCTGATTTCAGTTCCAGAGCGATTCACCGGGTGAGTCCATGGTATTTAGTCGTTTTCAGCCAATTTTATGGATTTTTGAAAATTTCTCTTTTTTGTGAAAATATCCACTAAATGAGGGAATAATATGTGTGAGGGTACCCCAGGAGAGTTCCAAATGTGTGTGGGTAGAATATATATCCCACGGGGGTAAAATTGAAAAAAGTTGAAAAAAATTTTTTTTTTGGACTTAGTCATTTTTCCGGCGTTTATCAGACTTTCAGATAGGGAAAATGTCAGTGAGCATTCCGATTTCAGTTCCAGAGCGATTCGCCCAATGAGTCCTTGATATTTAGTCGTTTTCAGCCAATTTTCTGAATTTTTGAAAATTTCACTTTTTTGTGAAAATATCCACTAAATGAGGGAATAATATGTGTGAGGGTACCCCAGGAGAGTTCCAAATGTGTGTGGGTAGAATATATATCCCACGGGGGTAAAATTGAAAAAAGTTGAAAAAATTTTTTCTTTTGGACTGTCATTTTTCCGGCGTTTATCAGACTTTCAGAGAGGGGAAATGTCAGTGAGCGTTCCGATTTCAGTTCCAGAGCGATTCGCCCAATGAGTCCTTGATATTTAGTTGTTTTCAGCCAATTTTCTGGATTTTTGAAAATTTCACTTTTTTGTGAAAATATCCACTAAATGAGGGAATAATATGTGTGAGGGTACCCCAGGAGAGTTCCAAATATGTGTGGGTAGAATTTATATCCCACAGGGTTAAAATTGAAAAAAGTTGAAAAAAATTTTTTTTTGTACTTAGTCATTTTTCCGTCGTTTATCAGACTTATAGATAGGGGAAATGTCAGTGAGCTTTCTGATTTCAGTTCCAGAGCGATTCACCGGGTGAGTCCATGGTATTTAGTCGTTTTCAGCCAATTTTACGGATTTTTGAAAATTTCTCTTTTTTGTGAAAATATCCACTAAATGAGGGAATAATATGTGTGAGGGTACCCCAGGAGAGTTCCAAATGTGTGTGGGTAGAATATATATCCCACGGGGGTAAAATTGAAAAAAGTTGAAAAAAATTTTTTTTTATACTTAGTCATTTTTCCGTCGTTTATCAGACTTATAGATAGGGAAAATGTCAGTGAGCTTTCTGATTTCAGTTCCAGAGCGATTCACCGGGTGAGTCCATGGTATTTAGTCGTTTTCAGCCAATTTTATGGATTTTTGAAAATTTCTCTTTTTTGTGAAAATATCCACTAAATGAGGGAATAATATGTGTGAGGGTACCCCAGGAGAGTTCCAAATGTGTGTGGGTAGAATATATATCCCACGGGGGTAAAATTGAAAAAAGTTGAAAAAAATTTTTTTTTTGGACTTAGTCATTTTTCCGGCGTTTATCAGACTTTCAGATAGGGAAAATGTCAGTGAGCATTCCGATTTCAGTTCCAGAGCGATTCGCCCAATGAGTCCTTGATATTTAGTCGTTTTCAGCCAATTTTCTGGATTTTTGAAAATTTCACTTTTTTGTGAAAATATCCACTAAATGAGGGAATAATATGTGTGAGGGTACCCCAGGAGAGTTCCAAATGTGTGTGGGTAGAATATATATCCCACGGGGGTAAAATTGAAAAAAGTTGAAAAAATTTTTTCTTTTGGACTGTCATTTTTCCGGCGTTTATCAGACTTTCAGAGAGGGGAAATGTCAGTGAGCGTTCCGATTTCAGTTCCAGAGCGATTCGCCCAATGAGTCCTTGATATTTAGTTGTTTTCAGCCAATTTTCTGGATTTTTGAAAATTTCACTTTTTTGTGAAAATATCCACTAAATGAGGGAATAATATGTGTGAGGGTACCCCAGGAGAGTTCCAAATATGTGTGGGTAGAATTTATATCCCACAGGGTTAAAATTGAAAAAAGTTGAAAAAAATTTTTTTTTGTACTTAGTCATTTTTCCGTCGTTTATCAGACTTATAGATAGGGGAAATGTCAGTGAGCTTTCTGATTTCAGTTCCAGAGCGATTCGCCCAATGAGTCCTTGATATTTAGCCGTTTTCAGCCAATTTTCTGGATTTTTGAAAATTTCACTTTTTTGTGAAAATATCCACTAAATGAGGGAACAATATGTGTGAGGGTACCCCAGGAGAGTTCCAAATGTGTGTGGGTACCCCAGGAGAGGGTGTGAGTGTAACCCAGGAGAGTTCCAAATGTGTGTGGGTGGAATATATATCCCACGGGGGTAAAATTGAAAAAAGTTGAAAAATTCTTTTTTTTTGGACTTAGTCATTTTTCCGGCGTTTATCAGACTTTCAGATAAGGCAAATGTCAGTGATCATTCCGATTTCAGTTCCAGAGCGATTAGCCCAATGAGTCCTTGATATTTAGTCGTTTTCAGCCAATAATTTGGAATTTTGAAAATTTCACTTTTTTGTGAAAATATCCACTAAATGAGGGAATAATATGTGTGAGGGTACCCCAGGAGAGTTCCTAATGTGTGTGGGTAGAATATATATCCCACGGGGGTAAAATTGAAAAAAGTTGAAATTTTTTTTTTTTGGACTTAGTCATTTTTCCGGTGTTTATCAGACTTTCAGATAGGAGAAATGTCAGTGAACATTCCGATTTCAGTTCCAGAGCGATTCGCCCAATGAGTCCTTGATATTTAGTCGTTTTCAGCCAATTTTCTGGATTTTTGAAAATTTCACTTTTTTGTGAAAATATCCACTAAATGAGGGAATGTGTGAGGGTACCCCAGGAGAGTTCCAAATGTGTGTGGGTACCCCAGTAGAGGGTGTGAGGGTACCCCAGGAGAGTTCCAAATGTGTGTGGGTGGAATATATATCCCACTGGGGTAAAATTGAAAAAAGTTGAAAAATTTTTTTTTTGGACTTAGTCATTTTTCCATTTTTATCAGACTTTCAGATAAGGCAAATGTCAGTGAGCGTTCCGATTTCAGTTCCAGAGCGATTAGCCCAATGAGTCCTTGATATTTAGTCGTTTTCAGCCAGTTTTCTGGATTTTTGAAAATTTCACTTTTTTGTGAAAATATCCACTAAATGAGGGAATAATATGTGTGAGGGTACTCCAGGAGAGTTCCAAATGTGTGTGGGTAGAATATATATCCCACGGTGTTAAATTTAAAGAAGTTGAAAAAAAAATTTTTTGGACTTAGTAATTTTTCTGGCGTTTCAGATAGGGGAAATGTCAGTGGGCGTTCTGATTTCAGTTCCAGAGCGATTCGCCCAATGAGTCCTTGATATTTAGTCGTTTTCAGCCAATTTTCTGGATTTTTGAAAATTTCACTTTTTTGTGAAAATATCCACTAAATGAGGGAATAATATGTGTGAGGGTACCCCAGGAGAGTTCCAAATGTGTGTGGGTAGAATATATATCCCACGGGAGTAAAATTGAAAAAAGTTGAAAAAAATTTTTTTTGGACTTAGTCATTTTTCCGGCGTTTATCAGACTTTCAGATGGGGGAAATGTCAGTGAGCATTCCGATTTCAGTTCCAGAGCGATTCGCCCAATGAGTCCTTGATATTTAGTCGTTTTCAGCCAATTTTCTGGATTTTTGAAAATTTCACTTTTTTGTGAAAATATCCACTAAATGAGGGAATAATATGTGTGAGGGTACTCCAGGAGAGTTCCAAATGTGTGTGGGTAGAATATATATCCCATGGTGGTAAAATTGAAAGAAGTTGAAAAAAAAATTTTTTGGACTTAGTAATTTTTCCGGCGTTTCAGATAGGGGAAATGTCAGTGGGCGTTCTGATTTCAGTTCCAGAGCGATTCGCCCAATGAGTCCTTGATATTTAGTCGTTTTCAGCCAATTTTCTGGATTTTTGAAAATTTCACTTTTTTTTGAAAATATCCACTAAATGAGGGAATAATATGTGTGAGGGTACCCCAGGAGAGTTCCAAATGTGTGTGGGTACCCCAGGAGAGGGTGTGAGCGTAACCCAGGAGAGTTCCAAATGTGTGTGGGTGGAATATATATCCCACGGGGGTAAAATTGAAAAAAGTTGAAAAATTCTTTTTTTTGGACTTAGTCATTTTTCCGGCGTTTATCAGACTTTCAGATAAGGCAAATGTCAGTGAGCGTTCCGATTTCAGTTCCAGAGCGATTAGCCCAATGAGTCCTTGATATTTAATCGTTTTCAGCCAATAATTTGGATTTTTGAAAATTTCACTTTTTTGTTAAAATATCCACTAAATGAGGGAATGTGTGAGGGTACCCCAGGAGAGTTCCAAATGTGTGTGGGTGGAATATATATCCCACGGGGGTAAAATTGAAAAAAGTTGAAAAATTTTTTTTTTTTGGACTTAGTCATTTTTCCGTTTTTATCAGACTTTCAGATAAGGCAAATGTCAGTGAGCGTTCCGATTTCAGTTCCAGAGCGATTAGCCCAATGAGTCCTTGATATTTAGTCGTTTTCAGCCAATAATTTGGATTTTTGAAAATTTCACTTTTTTGTGAAAATATTCACTAAATGAGGGAATAATATGTGTGAGGGTACCCCAGGAGAGTTCCAAATGTGCTTGGGTAGAATATATCTCCCACGGGGGTAAAATTGAAAAAAGTTTAAAATTTTTTTTTTTTGAACTTAGTCATTTTTCCGGCGTTTATCAGACTTTCAGATAGGGGAAATGTCAGTGGGCGTTCCGATTTCAGTTCCAGAGCGATTCGCCCAATGAGTCCTTGATATTTAAACGTTTTCAGCCAATTTTCTGGATTTTTGAAAATTTCACTTTTTTGTGAAAATATCCACTAAATGAGGGAATAATATGTGTGAGGGTACCCCAGGAGATTTCCAAATGTGTGTGGGTAGAATATATATCCACGGTGGTAAAATTGAAAGAAGTTGAAAAAAAATTTTGTTTGACTTAGTCATTTTTCCGGCGTTTATCAGACTTTCAGATAGGGGAAATGTCAGTGAGCGTTCCGATTTCAGTTCCAGAGCGATTCGCCCAATGAGTCCTTGATATTTAGTCATTTTCAGCCAATTTTCTGGATTTTTGAAAATTTCACTTTTTTGTGAAAATATCCACTAAATGAGGGAATAATATGTGTGAGGGTACCCCAAGAGAGTTCCAAATGTGTGTGGGTAGAATATATATCCCACGGGGGTAAAATTGAAAAAAGTTGAAAAAAAATTTTTTTGGACTTATTCATTTTTCCGGCGTTTATCAGACTTTCAGATAGGGGAAATGTCAGTGAGCATTCCGATTTCAGTTCCAGAGCGATTCGCCCAATGAGTCCTTGATATTTAGTCGTTTTCAGCCAATTTTCTGGATTTTTGAAAATTTCACTTTTTTGTGAAAATATCCACTAAATGCGGGAATGTGTGAGGGTACCCCAGGAGAGTTCCAAATGTGTGTGGGTACCCCAGGAGAGGGTGTGAGGGTACCCCAGGAGAGTTCCAAATGTTTGTGGGTAGAATATATATCCCATGGGGGTAAAATTGAAAAAAGTTTAAAAAATTTTTTTTTTGAACTTAGTCATTTTTCCGGCGTTTATCAGACTTTCAGATAGGGGAAATGTCAGTGGGCGTTCCGATTTCAGTTCCAGAGCGATTCGCCCAATGAGTCCTTGATATTTAGTCGTTTTCAGCCAATTTTCTGGATTTTTGAAAATTTCACTTTTTTGTGAAAATATCCACTAAATGAGGGAATAATATGTGTGAGGGTACCCCAGGAGAGTTCCAAATGTGTGTGGGTGGAATATATATCCCACGGGGGTAAAATTGAAAAAAGTTGAAAAAATTTGTTTTTTTGGACTTAGTCATTTTTCTGGCGTTTATCAGACTTTCAGATAGGGGAAATGTCAGTGGGCGTTCCGATTTCAGTTCCAGAGCGATTCGCCCAATGAGTCCTAGATATTTAAACGTTTTCAGCCAATTTTCTGGATTTTTGAAAATTTCACTTTTTTGTGAAAATATCCACTAAATGAGGGAATAATATGTGTGAGGGTACCCCAGGAGAGTTCCAAATGTCTGTGGGTAGAATATATATCCCACGGGGGTAAAATTGAAAAAGTTGAAAAAATTTTTTTAGGGACTTAGTCATTTTTCCGGCGTTTATCAGACTTTCAGATAGGGGAAATGTCAGTGAGCATTCCGATTTCAGTTCCAGAGCGATTCGCCCAATGAGTCCTTGATATTTAGTCGTTTTCAGCCAATTTTCTGGATTTTTGAAAATTTCACTTTTTTGTGAAAATATCCTCTAAATGAGGGAATAATATGTGTGAGGGTACCCCAGGAGAGTTCCAAATGTGTGTGGGTACCCCAGGAGAGGGTGTGAGCGTAACCCAGGAGAGTTCCAAATGTGTGTGGGTGGAATATATATCCCACGGGGGTAAAATTGAAAAAAGTTGAAAAATTCTTTTTTTTTGGACTTAGTCATTTTTCCGGCGTTTATCAGACTTACAGATAAGGCAAATGTCAGTGAGCATTCCGATTTCAGTTCCAGAGCGATTAGCCCAATGAGTCCTTGATATTTAGTCGTTTTCAGCCAATAATTTGGATATTTGAAAATTTCACTTTTTTGTGAAAATATCCACTAAATGAGGGAATAATATGTGTGAGGGTACCCCAGGAGAGTTCCTAATGTGTGTGGGTAGAATATATATCCCACGGGGGTAAAATTGAAAAAAGTTGTAATTTTTTTTTTTTTGGACTTAGTCATTTTTCCGGCATTTATCAGACTTTCAGATAGGGGAAATGTCAGTGAACATTCCGATTTCAGTTCCAGAGCGATTCGCCCAATGAGTCCTTGATATTTAGTCGTTTTCAGCCAATTTTCTGGATTTTTGAAAATTTCGCTTTTTTGTGAAAATATCCACTAAATGAGGGAATGTGTGAGGGTACCCCAGGAGAGTTCCAAATGTGTGTGGGTACCCCAGTAGAGGGTGTGAGGGTACCCCAGGAGAGTTCCAAATGTGTGTGGGTGGAATATATATCCCACGGGGGTAAAATTGAAAAAAGTTGAAAAATTTTTTTTTTTGGACTTAGTCATTTTTCCATTTTTATCAGACTTTCAGATAAGGCAAATGTCAGTGAGCGTTCCGATTTCAGTTCCAGAGCGATTCGCCCAATGAGTCCTTGATATTTAGTCGTTTTCAGCCAATTTTCTGGATTTTTGAAAATTTCACTTTTTTGTGAAAATATCCACTAAATGAGGGAATAATATGTGTGAGGGTACCCCAGGAGAGTTCCAAATGTGTGTGGGTGGAATATATATCCCACGGTGGTAAAATTGAAAGAAGTTGAAAAAAAAATTTTTTGGACTTAGTAATTTTTCTGGCGTTTCAGATAGGGGAAATGTCAGTGGGCGTTCTGATTTCAGTTCCAGAGCGATTCGCCCAATGAGTCCTTGATATTTAGTCGTTTTCAGCCAATTTTCTGGATTTTTGAAAATTTCACTTTTTTGTGAAAATATCCACTAAATGAGGGAATAATATGTGTGAGGGTACCCCAGGAGAGTTCCAAATGTGTGTGGGTACCCCAGGAGAGGGTGTGAGGGTACCCCAGGAGAGTTCCAAATGTGTGTGGGTAAAATATATATCCCACGGTGGTAAAATTGAAAAAAGGTGAAAAAAATTTTTTTTGGACTTAATCATTTTTCCGGCGTTTATCAGACTTTCAGATAGGGCAAATGTCAGTGAGCATTCCGATTTCAGTTCCAGAGCGATACGCCCAATGAGTCCTTGATATTTAGTCGTTTTCAGCCAATTTTCTGGATTTTTGAAAATTTCACTTTTTTGTGAAAATATCCACTAAATGAGGGAATAATATGTGTGAGGGTACCACAGGAGAGTTCCAAATGTTTGTGGGTAGAATATTTATTCCATTGGGGTAAAATTGAAAAAAGTTGAAAAAATTTTTATTTGGACTTAGTCATTTTTCTGGCGTTTATCAGACTTTGAGATAGGGGAAATGTCAATGAGCGTTCCGATTTCAGTTCCAGAGCGATTCGCCCAATGAGTCCTTGATATATAATCGTTTTCAGCCAATTTTCTGGATTTTTGAAAATTTCACTTTTTTGTGAAAATATCCACTAAATGAGGGAATATTATGTGTGAGGGTACCCCAGGAGAGTTCCAAATGTGTGTGGTTAGAATATATATCCCACGGGGGTAAAATTGAAAAAAGTTGAAAAAAATTTTTTTTTGGACTTAGTCATTTTTCCGGCGTTTATCAGACTTTCAGAGAGGGGAAATGTCAGTGAGCGTTCCGATTTCAGTTCCAGAGCGATTCGCCCAATGAGTCCTTGATATTTAGTCGTTTTCAGCCAATTTTCTGGATTTTTGAAAATTTCACTTTTTTGTGAAAATATCCACTAAATGAGGGAATAATATGTGTGAGGGTACCCCAGGAGAGTTCCAAATGTGTGTGGGTAGAATATGTATCCCACGGGGGTAAAATTGAAAAAAGTTGAAAAATTTTTTTTTTGGACTTAGTCATTTTTCCGGCGTTTATCAGACTTTCAGATAGGGCAAATGTCAGTGAGCGTTCCGATTTCAGTTCCAGAGCGATTCGCCCAATGAGTCCTTGATATTTAGTCGTTTTTAGCCAATTTTCTGGATTTTTGAAAATTTCACTTTTTTGTGAAAATATCCACTAAATGAGGGAATAATATGTGTGACGGTACCCCAGGAGAGTTCCAAATGTGTGTGGGTAGAATATATATCCCACGGGGGTAAAATTGAAAAAAGTTGAAAACATTTTTTTTTGGGACTTAGTCATTTTTCCGGAGTTTATCAGACTTTCAGATAGGGCAAATGTCAGTGAGCATTCCGATTTCAGTTCCAGAGCGATTCGCCCAATGAGTCCTTGATATTTAGTCGTTTTCAGCCAATTTTCTGGATTTTTGAAAATTTCTCTTTTTTGTGAAAATATCCACTAAATGAGGGAATAATATGTGTGAGGGTACCACAGGAGAGTTCCAAATGTTTGTGGGTAGAATATTTATTCCATGGGGGTAAAATTGAAAAAAGTTGAAAAAATTTTTATTTGGACTTAGTCATTTTTCCGGCGTTTATCAGACTTTGAGATAGGGGAAATGTCAGTGAGCGTTCCGGTTTCAGTTTCAGAGCGATTCGCCCAATGAGTCCTTGATATATAATCGATTTCAGCCAATTTTCTGCATTTTTGAAAATTTCACTTTTTTGTGAAAATATCCACTAAATAAGGGAATAATATGTGTGAGGGTACCCCAGGAGAGTTCCAAATGTGTGTGGGTAGAATATGTATCCCACGGGGGTAAAATTGAAAAAAGTTGAAAACATTTTTTTTTGGGACTTAGTCATTTTTCCGGCGTTTATCAGACTTTCAGATAGGGGAAATGTCAGTGGGCGTTCTGACTTCAGTTCCAGAGCGATTCGCCCAATGAGTCCTTGATATTTAGTCATTTTCAGCCAATTTTCTGGATTTTTGAAAATTTCACTTTTTTGTGAAAATATCCACTAAATAAGGGAATAATATGTGTGAGGGTACCCCAGGAGAGTTCCAAATGTCTGTGGGTAGAATATATATCCCACAGGGGTAAAATTGAAAAAGTTGAAAAAATTTTTTTAGGGACTTAGTCATTTTTCCGGCGTTTATCAGACTTTCAGATAGGGGAAATGTCAGTGAGCATTCCGATTTCAGTTCCAGAGCGATTCGCCCAATGAGTCCTTGATATTTAGTCGTTTTCAGCCAATTTTCTGGATTTTTGAAAATTTCACTTTTTTGTGAAAATATCCACTAAATGAGGGAATAATATGTGTGAGGGTACCCCAGGAGAGTTCCAAATGTGTGTGGGTACCCCAGGAGAGGGTGTGAGCATAACCCAGGAGAGTTCCAAATGTGTGTGGGTGGAATATATATCCCACGGGGGTAAAATTGAAAAAAGTTGAAAAATTCTTTTTTTTTGGACTTAGTCATTTTTCCGGCGTTTATCAGACTTTCAGATAAGGCAAATGTCAGTGAGCATTCCGATTTCAGTTCCAGAGCGATTAGCCCAATGAGTCCTTGATATTTAGTCGTTTTCAGCCAATAAATTGGATTTTTGAAAATTTCACTTTTTTGTTAAAATATCCACTAAATGAGGGAATAATATGTGTGAGGGTACCCCAGGAGAGTTCCTAATGTGTGTGGGTAGAATATATATCCCACGGGGGTAAAATTGAAAAAAGTTGAAATTTTTTTTTTTTTGGACTTAGTCATTTTTCCGGCGTTTATCAGACTTTCAGATAGGGGAAATGTCAGTGAACATTCCGATTTCAGTTCCAGAGCGATTCGCCCAATGAGTCCTTGATATTTAGTCGTTTTCAGCCAATTTTCTGGATTTTTGAAAATTTCAATTTTTTGTGAAAATATCCACTAAATGAGGGAATGTGTGAGGGTACCCCAGGAGAGTTCCAAATGTGTGTGGGTACCCCAGTAGAGGGTGTGAGGGTACCCCATGAGAGTTCCAAATGTGTGTGGGTGGAATATATATCCCACGGGGGTAAAATTGAAAAAAGTTGAAAAATTTTTTTTTTTGGACTTAGTCATTTTTCCATTTTTATCAGACTTTCAGATAAGGCAAATGTCAGTGAGCGTTCCGATTTCAGTTCCAGAGCGATTAGCCCAATGAGTCCTTGATATTTAGTCGTTTTCAGCCAGTTTTCTGGATTTTTGAAAATTTCACTTTTTTGTGAAAATATCCACTAAATGAGGGAATAATATGTGTGAGGGTACTCCAGGAGAGTTCCAAATGTGTGTGGGTAGAATATATATCCCACGGTGGTAAAATTGAAAGAAGTTGAAAAAAAAATTTTTTGGACTTAGTAATTTTTCTGGCGTTTCAGATAGGGGAAATGTCAGTGGGCGTTCTGATTTCAGTTCCAGAGCGATTCGCCCAATGAGTCCTTGATATTTAGTCGTTTTCAGCCAATTTTCTGGATTTTTGAAAATTTCACTTTTTTGTGAAAATATCCACTAAATGAGGGAATAATATGTGTGAGGGTACCCCAGGAGAGTTCCAAATGTGTGTGGGTAACCCAGGAGAGGGTGTGAGCGTAACCCAGGAGAGTTCCAAATGTGTGTGGGTGGAATATATATCCCACGGGGGTAAAATTGAAAAAAGTTGAAATTTTTTTTTTTTTGGACTTAGTCATTTTTCCGGCGTTTATCAGACTTTCAGATACGGGAAATGTCAGTGAGCATTCCGATTTCAGTTCCAGAGCGATTCGCCCAATGAGTCCTTGATATTTAGTCGTTTTCAGCCAATAATTTGGATTTTTGAAAATTTCACTTTTTTGTGAAAATATCCACTAAATGAGGGAATAATATGTGTGAGGGTACCCCGGGAGAGTTCCTAATGTGTGTGGGTAGAATATATATCCCATGGGGGTAAAATTGAAAAAAGTTGAAATTTTTTTTTTTTTGGACTTAGTCATTTTTCCGGCGTTTATCAGACTTTCAGATACAGGAAATGTCAGTGAGCATTCCGATTTCAGTTCCAGAGCGATTCGCCCAATGAGTCCTTGATATTTAGTCGTTTTCAGCCAATTTTCTGGATTTTTGAAAATTTCACTTTTTTGTGAAAATATCCACTAAATGAGGGAATAATATGTGTGAGGGTACTCCAGGAGAGTTCCAAATGTGTGTGGGTAGAATATATATCCCACGGTGGTAAAATTGAAAGAAGTTGAAAAAAAATTTTTTGGACTTAGTCATTTTTCCGGCGTTTATCAGACTTTCAGATAGGGGAAATGTCAGTGGGCGTTCTGACTTCAGTTCCAGAGCGATTCGCCCAATGAGTCCTTGATATTTAGTCATTTTCAGCCAATTTTCTGGATTTTTGAAAATTTCACTTTTTTGTGAAAATATCCACTAAATAAGGGAATAATATGTGTGAGGGTACCCCAGGAGAGTTCCAAATGTCTGTGGGTAGAATATATATCCCACAGGGGTAAAATTGAAAAAGTTGAAAAAATTTTTTTAGGGACTTAGTCATTTTTCCGGCGTTTATCAGACTTTCAGATAGGGGAAATGTCAGTGAGCATTCCGATTTCAGTTCCAGAGCGATTCGCCCAATGAGTCCTTGATATTTAGTCGTTTTCAGCCAATTTTCTGGATTTTTGAAAATTTCACTTTTTTGTGAAAATATCCACTAAATGAGGGAATAATATGTGTGAGGGTACCCCAGGAGAGTTCCAAATGTGTGTGGGTACCCCAGGAGAGGGTGTGAGCGTAACCCAGGAGAGTTCCAAATGTGTGTGGGTGGAATATATATCCCACGGGGGTAAAATTGAAAAAAGTTGAAAAATTCTTTTTTTTTGGACTTAGTCATTTTTCCGCCGTTTATCAGACTTTCAGATAAGGCAAATGTCAGTGAGCATTCCGATTTCAGTTCCAGAGCGATTAGCCCAATGAGTCCTTGATATTTAGTCGTTTTCAGCCAATAATTTGGATTTTTGAAAATTTCACTTTTTTGTGAAAATATCCACTAAATGAGGGAATAATATGTGTGAGGGTACCCCAGGAGAGTTCCTAATGTGTGTGGGTAGAATATATATCCCACGGGGGTAAAATTGAAAAAAGTTGAAATTTTTTTTTTTTTGGACTTAGTCATTTTTCCGGCGTTTATCAGACTTTCAGATAGGGGAAATGTCAGTGAACATCCCGATTTCAGTTCCAGAGCGATTCGCCCAATGAGTCCTTGATATTTAGTCGTTTTCAGCCAATTTTCTGGATTTTTGAAAATTTCAATTTTTTGTGAAAATATCCACTAAATGAGGGAATGTGTGAGGGTACCCCAGGAGAGTTCCAAATGTGTGTGGGTACCCCAGTAGAGGGTGTGAGGGTACCCCAGGAGAGTTCCAAATGTGTGTGGGTGGAATATATATCCCACGGGGGTAAAATTGAAAAAAGTTGAAAAATTTTTTTTTTTGGACTTAGTCATTTTTCCATTTTTATCAGACTTTCAGATAAGGCAAATGTCAGTGAGCGTTCCGATTTCAGTTCCAGAGCGATTAGCCCATTGAGTCCTTGATATTCAGTCGTTTTCAGCCAGTTTTCTGGATTTTTGAAAATTTCACTTTTTTGTGAAAATATCCACTAAATGAGGGAATAATATGTGTGAGGGTACTCCAGGAGAGTTCCAAATGTGTGTGGGTAGAATATATATCCCACGGTGGTAAAATTGAAAGAAGTTGAAAAAAAAATTTTTTGGACTTAGTAATTTTTCTGGCGTTTCAGATAGGGGAAATGTCAGTGGGCGTTCTGATTTCAGTTCCTGAGCGATTCGCCCAATGAGTCCTTGATATTTAGTCGTTTTCAGCCAATTTTCTGGATTTTTGAAAATTTCACTTTTTTGTGAAAATATCCACTAAATGAGGGAATAATATGTGTGAGGGTACCCCAGGAGAGTTCCAAATGTGTGTGGGTACCCCAGGAGAGGGTGTGAGCGTAACCCAGGAGAGTTCCAAATGTGTGTGGGTGGAATATATATCCTACGGGGGTAAAATTTAAAAAAGTTGAAATTTTTTTTTTTTTGGACTTAGTCATTTTTCCGGCGTTTATCAGACTTTCAGATACGGGAAATGTCAGTGAGCATTCCGATTTCAGTTCCAGAGCGATTCGCCCAATGAGTCCTTGATATTTAGTCGTTTTCAGCCAATAATTTGGATTTTTGAAAATTTCACTTTTTTGTGAAAATATCCACTAAATGAGAGAATAATATGTGTGAGGGTACCCCGGGAGAGTTCCTAATGTGTGTGGGTAGAATATATATCCCATGGGGGTAAAATTGAAAAAAGTTGAAATTTTTTTTTTTTTGGACTTAGTCATTTTTCTGGCGTTTATCAGACTTTCAGATACGGGAAATGTCAGTGAGCATTCCGATTTCAGTTCCAGAGCGATTCGCCCAATGAGTCCTTGATATTTAGTCGTTTTCAGCCAATTTTCTGGATTTTTGAAAATTTCACTTTTTTGTGAAAATATCCACTAAATGAGGGAATAATATGTGTGAGGGTACTCCAGGAGAGTTCCAAATGTGTGTGGGTAGAATATATATCCCACGGTGGTAAAATTGAAAGAAGTTGAAAAAAAATTTTTTTGGACTTAGTAATTTTTCCGGCGTTTCAGATAGGGGAAATGTCAGTGGGCGTTCTGATTTCAGTTCCAGAGTGATTCGCCCAATGAGTCCTTGATATTTAGTCGTTTTCAGACAATTTTCTGGATTTTTGAAAATTTCACTTTTTTGTGAAAATATCCACTAAATGAGGGAATAATATGTGTGAGGGTACCCCAGGAGAGTTCCAAATGTGTGTGGGTACCCCAGGAGAGGGTGTGAGCGTAACCCAGGAGAGTTCCAAATGTGTGTGGGTGGAATATATATCCCACGGGGGTAAAATTGAAAAAAGTTGAAAAATTCTTTTTTTTTGGACTTAGTCATTTTTCCGGCGTTTATCAGACTTTCAGATAAGGCAAATGTCAGTGAACGTTCCGATTTCAGTTCCAGAGCGATTAGCCCAATGAGTCCTTGATATTTAGTCGTTTTCAGCCAATAATTTGGATTTTTGAAAATTTCACTTTTTTGTTAAAATATCCACTAAATGAGGGAATAATATGTGTGAGGGTACCCCAGGAGAGTTCCTAATGTGTGTGGGTAGAATATATATCCCACGGGGGTAAAATTGAAAAAAGTTGAAATTTTTTTTTTTTTGGACTTAGTCATTTTTCCGGCGTTTATCAGACTTTCAGATAGGGGAAATGTCAGTGAACATTCCGATTTCAGTTCCAGAGCGATTCGCCCAATGAGTCCTTGATATTTAGTCGTTTTCAGCCAATTTTCTGGATTTTTGAAAATTTCAATTTTTTGTGAAAATATCCACTAAATGAGGGAATGTGTGAGGGTACCCCAGGAGAGTTCCAAATGTGTGTGGGTACCCCAGTAGAGGGTGTGAGGGTACCCCATGAGAGTTCCAAATGTGTGTGGGTGGAATATATATCCCACGGGGGTAAAATTGAAAAAAGTTGAAAAATTTTTTTTTTTGGACTTAGTCATTTTTCCATTTTTATCAGACTTTCAGATAAGGCAAATGTCAGTGAGCGTTCCGATTTCAGTTCCAGAGCGATTAGCCCAATGAGTCCTTGATATTTAGTCGTTTTCAGCCAGTTTTCTGGATTTTTGAAAATTTCACTTTTTTGTGAAAATATCCACTAAATGAGGGAATAATATGTGTGAGGGTACTCCAGGAGAGTTCCAAATGTGTGTGGGTAGAATATATATCCCACGGTGGTAAAATTGAAAGAAGTTGAAAAAAAAATTTTTTGGACTTAGTAATTTTTCTGGCGTTTCAGATAGGGGAAATGTCAGTGGGCGTTCTGATTTCAGTTCCAGAGCGATTCGCCCAATGAGTCCTTGATATTTAGTCGTTTTCAGCCAATTTTCTGGATTTTTGAAAATTTCACTTTTTTGTGAAAATATCCACTAAATGAGGGAATAATATGTGTGAGGGTACCCCAGGAGAGTTCCAAATGTGTGTGGGTAACCCAGGAGAGGGTGTGAGCGTAACCCAGGAGAGTTCCAAATGTGTGTGGGTGGAATATATATCCCACGGGGGTAAAATTGAAAAAAGTTGAAATTTTTTTTTTTTTGGACTTAGTCATTTTTCCGGCGTTTATCAGACTTTCAGATACGGGAAATGTCAGTGAGCATTCCGATTTCAGTTCCAGAGCGATTCGCCCAATGAGTCCTTGATATTTAGTCGTTTTCAGCCAATAATTTGGATTTTTGAAAATTTCACTTTTTTGTGAAAATATCCACTAAATGAGGGAATAATATGTGTGAGGGTACCCCGGGAGAGTTCCTAATGTGTGTGGGTAGAATATATATCCCATGGGGGTAAAATTGAAAAAAGTTGAAATTTTTTTTTTTTTGGACTTAGTCATTTTTCCGGCGTTTATCAGACTTTCAGATACAGGAAATGTCAGTGAGCATTCCGATTTCAGTTCCAGAGCGATTCGCCCAATGAGTCCTTGATATTTAGTCGTTTTCAGCCAATTTTCTGGATTTTTGAAAATTTCACTTTTTTGTGAAAATATCCACTAAATGAGGGAATAATATGTGTGAGGGTACTCCAGGAGAGTTCCAAATGTGTGTGGGTAGAATATATATCCCACGGTGGTAAAATTGAAAGAAGTTGAAAAAAAATTTTTTGGACTTAGTCATTTTTCCGGCGTTTATCAGACTTTCAGATAGGGGAAATGTCAGTGGGCGTTCTGACTTCAGTTCCAGAGCGATTCGCCCAATGAGTCCTTGATATTTAGTCATTTTCAGCCAATTTTCTGGATTTTTGAAAATTTCACTTTTTTGTGAAAATATCCACTAAATAAGGGAATAATATGTGTGAGGGTACCCCAGGAGAGTTCCAAATGTCTGTGGGTAGAATATATATCCCACAGGGGTAAAATTGAAAAAGTTGAAAAAATTTTTTTAGGGACTTAGTCATTTTTCCGGCGTTTATCAGACTTTCAGATAGGGGAAATGTCAGTGAGCATTCCGATTTCAGTTCCAGAGCGATTCGCCCAATGAGTCCTTGATATTTAGTCGTTTTCAGCCAATTTTCTGGATTTTTGAAAATTTCACTTTTTTGTGAAAATATCCACTAAATGAGGGAATAATATGTGTGAGGGTACCCCAGGAGAGTTCCAAATGTGTGTGGGTACCCCAGGAGAGGGTGTGAGCGTAACCCAGGAGAGTTCCAAATGTGTGTGGGTGGAATATATATCCCACGGGGGTAAAATTGAAAAAAGTTGAAAAATTCTTTTTTTTTGGACTTAGTCATTTTTCCGCCGTTTATCAGACTTTCAGATAAGGCAAATGTCAGTGAGCATTCCGATTTCAGTTCCAGAGCGATTAGCCCAATGAGTCCTTGATATTTAGTCGTTTTCAGCCAATAATTTGGATTTTTGAAAATTTCACTTTTTTGTGAAAATATCCACTAAATGAGGGAATAATATGTGTGAGGGTACCCCAGGAGAGTTCCTAATGTGTGTGGGTAGAATATATATCCCACGGGGGTAAAATTGAAAAAAGTTGAAATTTTTTTTTTTTTGGACTTAGTCATTTTTCCGGCGTTTATCAGACTTTCAGATAGGGGAAATGTCAGTGAACATCCCGATTTCAGTTCCAGAGCGATTCGCCCAATGAGTCCTTGATATTTAGTCGTTTTCAGCCAATTTTCTGGATTTTTGAAAATTTCAATTTTTTGTGAAAATATCCACTAAATGAGGGAATGTGTGAGGGTACCCCAGGAGAGTTCCAAATGTGTGTGGGTACCCCAGTAGAGGGTGTGAGGGTACCCCAGGAGAGTTCCAAATGTGTGTGGGTGGAATATATATCCCACGGGGGTAAAATTGAAAAAAGTTGAAAAATTTTTTTTTTTGGACTTAGTCATTTTTCCATTTTTATCAGACTTTCAGATAAGGCAAATGTCAGTGAGCGTTCCGATTTCAGTTCCAGAGCGATTAGCCCATTGAGTCCTTGATATTTAGTCGTTTTCAGCCAGTTTTCTGGATTTTTGAAAATTTCACTTTTTTGTGAAAATATCCACTAAATGAGGGAATAATATGTGTGAGGGTACTCCAGGAGAGTTCCAAATGTGTGTGGGTAGAATATATATCCCACGGTGGTAAAATTGAAAGAAGTTGAAAAAAAAATTTTTTGGACTTAGTAATTTTTCTGGCGTTTCAGATAGGGGAAATGTCAGTGGGCGTTCTGATTTCAGTTCCTGAGCGATTCGCCCAATGAGTCCTTGATATTTAGTCGTTTTCAGCCAATTTTCTGGATTTTTGAAAATTTCACTTTTTTGTGAAAATATCCACTAAATGAGGGAATAATATGTGTGAGGGTACCCCAGGAGAGTTCCAAATGTGTGTGGGTACCCCAGGAGAGGGTGTGAGCGTAACCCAGGAGAGTTCCAAATGTGTGTGGGTGGAATATATATCCTACGGGGGTAAAATTTAAAAAAGTTGAAATTTTTTTTTTTTTTGGACTTAGTCATTTTTCCGGCGTTTATCAGACTTTCAGATACGGGAAATGTCAGTGAGCATTCCGATTTCAGTTCCAGAGCGATTCGCCCAATGAGTCCTTGATATTTAGTCGTTTTCAGCCAATAATTTGGATTTTTGAAAATTTCACTTTTTTGTGAAAATATCCACTAAATGAGAGAATAATATGTGTGAGGGTACCCCGGGAGAGTTCCTAATGTGTGTGGGTAGAATATATATCCCATGGGGGTAAAATTGAAAAAAGTTGAAATTTTTTTTTTTTTGGACTTAGTCATTTTTCTGGCGTTTATCAGACTTTCAGATACGGGAAATGTCAGTGAGCATTCCGATTTCAGTTCCAGAGCGATTCGCCCAATGAGTCCTTGATATTTAGTCGTTTTCAGCCAATTTTCTGGATTTTTGAAAATTTCACTTTTTTGTGAAAATATCCACTAAATGAGGGAATAATATGTGTGAGGGTACTCCAGGAGAGTTCCAAATGTGTGTGGGTAGAATATATATCCCACGGTGGTAAAATTGAAAGAAGTTGAAAAAAAATTTTTTTGGACTTAGTAATTTTTCCGGCGTTTCAGATAGGGGAAATGTCAGTGGGCGTTCTGATTTCAGTTCCAGAGTGATTCGCCCAATGAGTCCTTGATATTTAGTCGTTTTCAGACAATTTTCTGGATTTTTGAAAATTTCACTTTTTTGTGAAAATATCCACTAAATGAGGGAATAATATGTGTGAGGGTACCCCAGGAGAGTTCCAAATGTGTGTGGGTACCCCAGGAGAGGGTGTGAGCGTAACCCAGGAGAGTTCCAAATGTGTGTGGGTGGAATATATATCCCACGGGGGTAAAATTGAAAAAAGTTGAAAAATTCTTTTTTTTTGGACTTAGTCATTTTTCCGGCGTTTATCAGACTTTCAGATAAGGCAAATGTCAGTGAACGTTCCGATTTCAGTTCCAGAGCGATTAGCCCAATGAGTCCTTGATATTTAGTCGTTTTCAGCCAATAATTTGGATTTTTGAAAATTTCACTTTTTTGTTAAAATATCCACTAAATGAGGGAATGTGTGAGGGTACCCCAGGAGAGTTCCAAATGTGTGTGGGTGGAATATATATCCCACGGGGGTAAAATTGAAAAAAGTTGAAAAATTTTTTTTTTTTGGACTTAGTCATTTTTCCGTTTTTATCAGACTTTCAGATAAGGCAATTGTCAGTGAGCGTACCGATTTCAGTTCCAGAGCGATTAGCCCAATGAGTCCTTGATATTTAGTCGTTTTCAGCCAATAATTTGGATTTTTGAAAATTTCACTTTTTTGTGAAAATATTCACTAAATGAGGGAATAATATGTGTGAGGGTACCCCAGGAGAGTTCCAAATGTGTGTGGGTAGAATATATATCCCATGGGGGTAAAATTGAAAAAAGTTTAAAAATTTTTTTTTTTGAACTTAGTCATTTTTCCGGCGTTTATCAGACTTTCAGATAGGGGAAATGTCAGTGGGCGTTCCGATTTCAGTTCCAGAGCGATTCGCCCAATGAGTCCTTGATATTTAGTCATTTTCAGCCAATTTTCTGGATTTTTGAAAATTTCACTTTTTTGTGAAAATATCCACTAAATGAGGGAATAATATGTGTGAGGGTACTCCAGGAGAGTTCCAAATGTGTGTGGGTAGAATATATATCCCACGGTGGTAAAATTGAAAGAAGTTGAAAAAAAAATTTTTTGGACTTAGTAATTTTTCTGGCGTTTCAGATAGGGGAAATGTCAGTGGGCGTTCTGATTTCAGTTCCAGAGCGATTCGCCCAATGAGTCCTTGATATTTAGGCGTTTTCAGCCAATTTTCTGGATTTTTGAAAATTTCACTTTTTTGTGAAAATATCCACTAAATGAGGGAATAATATGTGTGAGGGTACCCCAGGAGAGTTCCAAATGTGTGTGGGTACCCCAGGAGAGGGTGTGAGTGTAACCCAGGAGAGTTCCAAATGTGTGTGGGTGGAATATATATCCCACGGGGGTAAAATTGAAAAAAGTTGAAAAATTCTTTTTTTTTGGACTTAGTCATTTTTCCGGCGTTTTTCCGACTTTCAGATAAGGCAAATGTCAGTGAGCGTTCCGATTTCAGTTCCAGAGCGATTAGCCCAATGAGTCCTTGATATTTAGTCATTTTCAGCCAATAATTTGGATTTTTGAAAATTTCACTTTTTTGTGAAAATATCCACTAAATGAGGGAATAATATGTGTGAGGGTACCCCAGGAGAGTTCCAAATGTGTGTGGGTACCCCAGGAGAGGGTGTGAGGGTACCCCAGGAGAGTTCCAAATGTGTGTGGGTAGAATATATATCCCATGGGGGTAAAATTGAAAAAAGTTTAAAAATTTTTTTTTTTGAACTTAGTCATTTTTCCGGCGTTTCTCAGACTTTCAGATAGGGGAAATGTCAGTGGGCGTTCCGATTTCAGTTCCAGAGCGATTCGCCCAATGAGTCCTTGATATTTAGTCATTTTCAGCCAATTTTCTGGATTTTTGAAAATTTCACTTTTTTGTGAAAATATCCACTAAATGAGGGAATAATATGTGTGAGGGTACTCCAGGAGAGTTCCAAATGTGTGTGGGTAGAATATATATCCCACGGGGGTAAAATTGAAAAAAGTTGAAAAAAAATTTTTTTTGGACTTAGTCATTTTTCCGGCATTTATCAGACTTTCAGATAGGGGAAATGTCAGTGGGTGTTCCGATTTCAGTTCCAGAGCGATTCGCCCAATGAGTCCTTGATATTTAGTCGTTTTCAGCCAATTTTCTGGATTTTTGAAAATTTCACTTTTTTGTGAAAATATCCACTAAATGAGGGAATAATATGTGTGAGGGTACCCCAGGAGAGTTCCCAATGTGTGTGGGTGGAATATATATCCCACGGGGGTAAAAATTGAAAAAAGTTGAAAAAAATTTGTTTTTTTGGACTTAGTCATTTTTCTGGCGTTTATCAGACTTTCAGATAGGGCAAATATCAGTGAGCATTCCGATTTCAGTTCCAGAGCGATACGCCCAATGAGTCCTTGATATTTAGTCGTTTTCAGCCAATTTTCTGGATTTTTGAAAATTTCTCTTTTTTGTGAAAATATCCACTAAATGAGGGAATAATATGTGTGAGGGTACCCCAGGAGAGTTCCAAATGTGTGTGGGTAGAATATATATCCCACGGGGGTAAAATTGAAAAAAGTTGAAAAAATTTTTTTTTGGACTTAGTCATTTTTCCGGCGTTTATCAGACTTTCAGATAGGGGAAATGTCAGTGGGCATTCCGATTTCAGTTCCAGAGCGATTCGCCCAATGAGTCCTTGATATTTAGTCGTTTTCAGCCAATTTTCTGGATTTTTGAAAATTTCACTTTTTTGTGAAAATATCCACTAAATGAGGGAATAATATGTGTGAGGGTACCACAGGAGAGTTCCAAATGTTTGTGGGTAGAATATTTATTCCATGGGGGTAAAATTGAAAAAAGTTGAAAAAATTTTTTTTTGGACTTAGTCATTTTTCCGGCGTTTATCAGACTTTCAGATAGGGGAAATGTCAGTGGGCGTTCTGACTTCAGTTTCAGAGCGATTCGCCCAATGAGTCCTTGATATTTAGTCGTTTTCAGCCAATTTTCTGGATTTTTGAAAATTTCACTTTTTTGTGAAAATATCCACTAAATAAGGGAATAATATGTGTGAGGGTACCCCAGGAGAGTTCTAAATGTGTGTGGGTAGAATATATATCCCACGGGGGTAAAATTGAAAAAAGTTGAAAAAAATATTTTTTTGGACTTAGTCATTTTTCTGGCGTTTATCAGACTTTCAGATAGGGCAAATGTCAGTGAGCGTTCCGATTTCAGTTCCAGAGCGATTCGCCCAATGAGTCGTTGATATTTAGTCGTTTTCAGCCAATTTTCTGGATTTTTGAAAATTTCACTTTTTTGTGAAAATATCCACTAAATGAGGGAATAATATGTGTGAGGGTACTCCAGGAGAGTTCCAAATGTGTGTGGGTAGAATATATATCCCACGGGGGTAAAATTGAAAAAAGTTGAAAAAAAATTTTTTTTGGACTTAGTCATTTTTCCGGCATTTATCAGACTTTCAGATAGGGGAAATGTGAGTGGGTGTTCCGATTTCAGTTCCAGAGCGATTCGCCCAATGAGTCCTTGATATTTAGTCGTTTTCAGCCAATTTTCTGGATTTTTGAAAATTTCACTTTTTTGTGAAAATATCCACTAAATGAGGGAATAATATGTGTGAGGGTACCCCAGGAGAGTTCCCAATGTGTGTGGGTGGAATATATATCCCACGGGGGTAAAAATTGAAAAAAGTTGAAAAAAATTTGTTTTTTTGGACTTAGTCATTTTTCTGGCGTTTATCAGACTTTCAGATAGGGCAAATGTCAGTGAGCATTCCGATTTCAGTTCCAGAGCGATACGCCCAATGAGTCCTTGATATTTAGTCGTTTTCAGCCAATTTTCTGGATTTTTGAAAATTTCTCTTTTTTGTGAAAATATCCACTAAATGAGGGAATAATATGTGTGAGGGTACCACAGGAGAGTTCCAAATGTTTGTGGGTAGAATATTTATTCCATGGGGGTAAAATTGAAAAAAGTTGAAAAAATTTTTTTTTGGACTTAGTCATTTTTCCGGCGTTTATCAGACTTTCAGATAGGGGAAATGTCAGTGGGCGTTCTGACTTCAGTTTCAGAGCGATTCGCCCAATGAGTCCTTGATATTTAGTCGTTTTCAGCCAATTTTCTGGATTTTTGAAAATTTCACTTTTTTGTGAAAATATCCACTAAATAAGGGAATAATATATGTGAGGGTACCCCAGGAGAGTTCTAAATGTGTGTGGGTAGAATATATATCCCACGGGGGTAAAATTGAAAAAAGTTGAAAAAAATATTTTTTTGGACTTAGTCATTTTTCTGGCGTTTATCAGACTTTCAGATAGGGCAAATGTCAGTGAGCGTTCCGATTTCAGTTCCAGAGCGATTCGCCCAATGAGTCGTTGATATTTAGTCGTTTTCAGCCAATTTTCTGGATTTTTGAAAATTTCACTTTTTTGTGAAAATATCCACTAAATGAGGGAATAATATGTGTGAGGGTACTCCAGGAGAGTTCCAAATGTGTGTGGGTAGAATATATATCCCACGGTGGTAAAATTGAAAGTAGTTGAAAAAAAAATTTTTTGGACTTAGTAATTTTTCCGGTGTTTCAGATAGGGGAAATGTCAGTGGGCGTTCTGATTTCAGTTCCAGAGCGATTCGCCCAATGAGTCCTTGATATTTATTCGTTTTCAGCCAATTTTCTGGATTTTTGAAAATTTCACTTTTTTGTGAAAATATCCACTAAATGAGGGAATATTATGTGTGAGGGTACCCCAGGAGAGTTCCAAATGTGTGTGGTTAGAATATATATCCCACGGGAGTAAAATTGAAAAAAGTTGAAAAAATTTTTTTTTTGGACTTAGTCATTTTTCTGGCGTTTATCAGACTTTCAGATAGGGGAAATGTCAGTGAGCGTTCCGATTTCATTTCCAGAGCGATTCGCCCAATGAGTCCTTGATATTTAGTCGTTTTCAGCCAATTTTCTGGATTTTTGAAAATTTCTCTTTTTTGTGAAAATATCCACTGAATGAGGGAATAATATTTGTGAGGGTACCCCAGGAGAGTTCCAAATGTGTGTGGGTAGAATATGTATCCCACGGGGGTAAAATTGAAAAAAGTTGAAAAATTTTTTTTTTGGACTTAGTCATTTTTCCGGCGTTTATCAGACTTTCAGATAGGGCAAATGTCAGTGAGCGTTCCGATTTCAGTTCCAGAGCGATTCGCCCAATGAGTCCTTGATATTTATTCGTTTTTAGCCAATTTTCTGGATTTTTGAAAATTTCACTTTTTTGTGAAAATATCCACTAAATGAGGGAATAATATGTGTGACGGTACCCCAGGAGAGTTCCAAATGTGTGTGGGTAGAATATATATCCCACGGGGGTAAAATTGAAAAAAGTTGAAAACATTTTTTTTTGGGACTTAGTCATTTTTCCGGAGTTTATCAGACTTTCAGATAGGGCAAATGTCAGTGAGCATTCCGATTTCAGTTCCAGAGCGATTCGCCCAATGAGTCCTTGATATTTCGTCGTTTTCAGCCAATTTTTCTAGATTTTTGAAAATTTCACTTTTTTGTGAAAATATCCACTAAATAAGGGAATAATATGTGTGAGGGTACCCCAGGAGAGTTCTAAATGTGTGTGGGTAGAATATATATCCCACGGGGGTAAAATTGAAAAAAGTTGAAAAAAATATTTTTTTGGACTTATTCATTTTTCTGGCGTTTATCAGACTTTCAGATAGGGCAAATGTCAGTGAGCGTTCCGATTTCAGTTCCAGAGCGATTCGCCCAATGAGTCCTTGATATTTAGTCGTTTTCAGCCAATTTTCTGGATTTTTGAAAATTTCACTTTTTTGTGAAAATATCCACTAAATGAGGGAATAATATGTGTGACGGTACCCCAGGAGAGTTCCAAATGTGTGTGGGTAGAATTTATATCCCACAGGGTAAAAATTGAAAAAGGTAGAAAAAAAATTTTTTTTGTACTTAGTCATTTTTCCGGCGTTTATCAGACTTTTAGATAGGGGAAATGTCAGTAAGCGTTCTGATTTCAGTTCCAGAGCGATTCACCGGGTGAGTCCTTGATATTTAGTCGTTTTCAGCCAATTTTCTGGATTTTTGAAAATTTCACTTTTTTGTGAAAATATCCACTAAATGAGGGAATAATATGTGTGAGGGTACTCCAGGAGAGTTCCAAATGTGTGTGGGTAGAATATATATCCCACGGTGGTAAAATTGAAAGTAGTTGAAAAAAAAATTTTTTGGACTTAGTAATTTTTCCGGCGTTTCAGATAGGGGAAATGTCAGTGGGCGTTCCGATTTCAGTTCCAGAGCGATTCGCCCAATGAGTCCTTGATATTTAGTCATTTTCAGCCAATTTTCTGGATTTTTGAAAATTTCACTTTTGTGTGAAAATATCCACTAAATGAGGGAATAATATGTGTGAGGGTACCCCAGGAGAGTTCAAAATGTGTGTGGGTAGAATATATACCCCACAGGGGTAAAATTGAAAAAAGTTGAAAAAATTTTTTTGTGGACTTAGTCATTTTTCTGGCGTTTATCAGACTTTCAGATAGGGGAAATGTCAGTGAGCATTCCGATTTCAGTTCCAGAGCGATTCGCCCAATGAGTCCTTGATATTTAGTAGTTTTCAGCCAATTTTCTGGATTTTTGAAAATTTCACTTTTTTGTGAAATGTCCACTAAATGAGGGAATGTGTGAGGGTACCCCAGGCGAGTTCCAAATGTGTGTGGGTACCCCAGGAGAGGGTGTGAGGGTACCCAAGGAGAGTTCCAAATGTGTGTGGGTAGAATATATTTCCCATGAGGATAAAATTGAAAAAAGTTGAAAAAAAATTTTTTTTGGACTTAGTCATTTTTCCGGCATTTATCAGACTTTCAGATAGGGGAAATGTCAGTGGGCGTTCCGATTTCAGTTCCAGAGCGATTCGCCCAATGAGTCCTTGATATTTAGTCGTTTTCAGCCAATTTTCGGGATTTTTGAAAATTTCACTTTTTTGTGAAAATATCCACTAAATGAGGGAATAATATGTGTGAGGGTACCCCAGGAGAGTTCCAAATGTGTGTGGGTAGAATATATATCCCACGGGGGTAAAATTGAAAAAAGTTTAAAATTTTTTTTTTTTGAACTTAGTCATTTTTCCGGTGTTTATCAGACTTTTAGATAGGGGAAATGTCAGTGGGCGTTCCGATTTCAGTTCCAGAGTGATTTGCCCAATGAGTCCTTGATATTTAAACGCTTTTAGCCAATTTTCTGTATTTTTGAAAATTTCACTTTTTTGTGAAAATATCCACTAAATGAGGGAATAATATGTGTGAGGGTACCCCAGGAGAGTTCCAAATGTGTGTGGGTAGAATATATATCCCACGGTGGTAAAATTGAAAGAAGTTGAAAAATAAATTTTTTTGACTTAGTCATTTTTCCGGCGTTTATCAGACTTTCAGATAGGGGAAATGTCAGTGGGTGTTCCGATTTCAGTTCCAGAGCGATTCGCCCAATGAGTCCTTGATATTTAGTCATTTTCACCCAATTTTCTGGATTTTTGAAAATTTCACTTTTTTGTGAAAATATCCACTAAATGAGGGAATAATATGTGTGAGGGTACCCCAGGAGAGTTCAAAATGTGTGTGGGTAGAATATATATCCCACGGGGGTAAAATTGAAAAAAGTTGAAAAAAATTTTTTGTGGACTTAGTCATTTTTCCGGCGTTTATCAGACTTTCAGATAGGGGAAATATCAGTGAGCATTCCGATTTCAGTTCCAGAGCGATTCGCCCAATCAGTCCTTGATATTTAGTCGTTTTCAGCCAATTTTCTGGATTTTTGAAAATTTCACTTTTTTGTGAAAATATCCACTAAATGAGGGAATAATATGTGTGAGGGTACCCCAGGAGAGTTCCAAATGTGTGTGGGTAGAATATATATCCCACGGGGGTAAAATTGAAAAAAGTTTAAAATTTTTTTTTTTTGAACTTAGTCATTTTTCCGGTGTTTATCAGACTTTTAGATAGGGGAAATGTCAGTGGGCGTTCCGATTTCAGTTCCAGAGTGATTTGCCCAATGAGTCCTTGATATTTAAACGCTTTTAGCCAATTTTCTGGATTTTTGAAAATTTCACTTTTTTGTGAAAATATCCACTAAATACGGGAATAATATGTGTGAGGGTACCCCAGGAGAGTTCCAAATGTGTGTGGGTAGAATATATATCCCACGGTGGTAAAATTGAAAGAAGTTTAAAAAAAAATTTTTTTGACTTAGTCATTTTTCCGGCATTTATCAGACTTTCAGATAGGGGAAATGTCAGTGGGCGTTCCGATTTCAAGTTCCAGAGCGATTCGCCCAATGAGTCCTTGATATTTAGTCGTTTTCAGCCAATTTTCTGGATTTTTGAAAATTTCACTTTTGTGTGAAAATATCCACTAAATGAGGGAATAATATGTGTGTGGGTACCCCAGGAGAGTTCAAAATGTGTGTGGGTAGAATATATACCCCACAGGGGTAAAATTGAAAAAAGTTGAAAAAAATTTTTTGTGGACTTAGTCATTTTTCCGGCGTTTATCAGACTTTCAGATAGGGGAAATGTCAGTGAGCATTCCGATTTCAGTTCCAGAGCGATTCGCCCAATGAGTCCTTGATATTTAAACGTTTTCAGCCAATTTTCTGGATTTTTGAAAATTTCACTATTCTGTGAAAATATCCACTAAATGAGGGAATAATATGTGTGAGGGTACCACAGGAGAGTTCCAAATGTGTGTGGGTAGAATATTTATTCCATGGGGGAAAAATTGAAAAAAGTTGAAAAATTTTTTATTTGGACTTAGTCATTTTTCCGGCGTTTATCAGACTTTCAGATAGGGGAAATGTCAGTGGGCGTTCCGATTTCAGTTCCAGAGCGATTCGCCCAATGAGTCCTTGATATTTAGTCATTTTCAGCCATTTTTCTGGATTTTTGAAAATTTCACTTTTTTGTGAAAATATCCACTAAATGAGGGAATAATATGTGTGAGGGTACTACAGGAGAGTTCCAAATGTGTGTGGGTAGAATATATATCCCACGGGGGTAAAATTGAAAAAAGTTGAAAAAATTTTTTTTTTGGTCTTAGTCATTTTTCCGGCGTTTATCAGACTTTCAGATAGGGAAAATGTCAGTGAGCGTTTCGATTTCAGTTCCAAAGCGATTCGCCCAATGAGTCCTTGATATTTAGTCATTTTCAGCCAATTTTCTGGATTTTTGAAAATTTCACTTTTTTGTGAAAATATCCACTAAATGAGGGAATGTGTGAGGGTACCCCAGGAGAGTTCCAAATGTGTGTGGGTACCCCAGGAGAGGGTGTGAGGGTACCCCCGGTGAGTTCCAAATGTGTGTGGGTGGAATATATATCCCACGGGGGTAAAATTGAAAAAAGTTGAAAAATTTTTTTTTTTTGGACTTAGTCATTTTTCCGGCGTTTATCAGACTTTCAGATAAGGCAAATGTCAGTGAGCGTTCCGATTTCAGTTCCAGAGCGATTAGCCCAATGAGTCCTTGATATTTAGTCGTTTTCAGCCAATAATTTGGATTTTTGAAAATTTCACTTTTTTGTGAAAATATCCACTAAATGAGGGAATAATATGTGTGAGGGTACCCCAGGAGAGTTCCAAATGTGTGTGGGTAGAATATATATCCCACGGGGGTAAAATTGAAAAAAGTTAAAAATTTTTTTTTTTTTAACTTAGTCATTTTTCCGGCGTTTATCAGACTTTCAGATAGGGGAAATGTCAGTGGGCATTCCGATTTCAGTTCCAGAGCGATTCGCCCAATGAGTCCTTGATATTTAGTCGTTTTCAGCCAATTTTCTGGATTTTTTAAAATTTCACTATTCTGTGAAAATATCCACTAAATGAGGGAATAATATGTGTGAGGGTACCACAGGAGAGTTCCAAATGTGTGTGGGTAGAATATCTATTCCATGGGGGTAAAATTGAAAAAAGTTGAAAAATTTTTTATTTGGACTTAGTCATTTTTCTGGCGTTTATCAGACTTTCAGATAGGGGAAATGTCAGTGGGCGTTCCCATTTCAGTTCCAGAGCGATTCGCCCAATGAGTCCTTGATATTTAAACGTTTTCAGCCAATTTTCTGGATTTTTGAAAATTTCACTTTTTTGTGAAAATATCCACTAAATGAGGGAATAATATGTGTGAGGGTACCCCAGGAGAGTACCAAATGTGTGTGGGTAGAATATATATCCCACGGGGGTAAAATTGAAAAAAGTTGAAAAAAAATTTTTTTGGAATTAGTAATTTTTCCGGCGTTTATCATACTTTCAGATAGGGGAAATGTCAGTGGGCATTCCGATTTCAGTTCCAGAACGATTCGCCCAATGAGTCCTTGATATTTAGTCATTTTCAGCCAATTTTCTGGATTTTTGAAAATTTCACTTTTTTGTGAAAATATCCACTAAATGAGGGAATGTGTGAGGGTACCCCAGGAGAGTTCCAAATGTGTGTGGGTACCCCAGGAGAGGGTGTGAGGGTACCCCAGGAGAGTTCCAAATGTGTGTGGGTGGAATATATATCTCACGGGGGTAAAATTGAAAAAAGTTGAAAAATTTTTTTTTTTTGGACTTAGTCATTTTTCCGGCGTTTATCAGACTTTCAGATAAGGCAAATGTCAGTGAGCGTTCCGATTTCAGTTCCAGAGCGATTAGCCCAATGAGTCCTTGATATTTAGTCGTTTTCAGCCAATAATTTGGATTTTTGAAAATTTCACTTTTTTGTGAAAATATCCATAAATGAGGGAATAATATGTGTGAGGGTACCCCAGGAGAGTTACAAATGTGTGTGGGTAGAATATATATCCCACGGGGGTAAAATTGAAAAAAGTTTAAATTTTTTTTTTTTTTAACTTAGTCATTTTTCCGGCGTTTATCAGACTTTCAGATAGGGGAAATGTCAGTGGGCGTTCCGATTTCAGTTCCAGAGCGATTCGCCCAATGAGTCCTTGATATTTAAACGTTTTCAGCCAATTTTCTGGATTTTTGAAAATTTTACTTTTTTGTGAAAATATCCACTAAATGAGGGAATAATATGTGTGAGGGTACCCCAGGAGAGTTCCAAATGTGTGTGGGTAGAATATATATCCCACGGTGGTAAAATTGAAAGAAGTTGAAAAAAATTTTTTTTTGATTTAGTCATTTTTCCGGCGTTTATCAGACTTTCAGATAGGGGAAATGTCAGTGGGCGTTCCGATTTCAGTTCCAGAGCGATTCGCCCAATGAGTCCTTGATATTTAGTCGTTTTCAGCCAATTTTCTGGATTTTTGAAAATTTCACTTTTTTGTGAAAATATCCACTAAATGAGGGAATGTGTGAGGGTACCCCAGGAGAGTTCCAAATGTGTGTGGGTACCCCAGGAGAGGGTGTGAGGGTACCCCAGGAGAGTTCCAAATGTGTGTGGGTGGAATATATATCCCAAGGGGGGAAAATTGAAAAAAGTTGAAAAATTTTTTTTTTTTGGACTTAGTCATTTTTCCGGCGTTTATCAGACTTTCAGATAAGGCAAATGTCAGTGAGCGTTCCGATTTCAGTTCCAGAGCGATTAGCCCAATGAGTCCTTGATATTTAGTCGTTTTCAGCCAATAATTTGGATTTTTTAAAATTTCACTTTTTTGTGAAAATATCCACTAAATGAGGGAATAATATGTGTGAGGGTACCCCAGGAGAGTTCCAAATGTGTGTGGGTAGAATATATATCCCACGGGGGTAAAATTGAAAAAAGTTGAAAAATTTTTTTTTCGAATTAGTAATTTTTCCGGCGTTTATCAGACTTTCAGATAGGGGAAATGTCAGTGGGCGTTCCGATTTCAGTTCCAGAGCGATTCGCCCAATGAGTCCTTGATATTTAGTCATTTTCAGCCAATTTTCTGGATTTTTGAAAATTTCACTTTTTTGTGAAAATATCCACTAAATGAGGGAATAATATGTGTGAGGGTACCCCAGGAGAGTTCCAAATGTGTGTGGGTAGAATATATATCCCACGGGAGTAAAATTGAAAAAAGTTTTAAAAAAAATTTTTTGGACTTAGTCATTTTTCCGGCGTTTATCAGACTTTCAGATAGGGGAAAAGTCAGTGAGCATTCCGATTTCAGTTCCAGAGCGATTCGCCCAATGAGTCCTTGATATTTAGTCGTTTTCAGTCAATTTTCTGGATTTTTGAAAATTTCACTTTTTTGTGAAAATATCCACTAAATGAGGGAATGTGTGAGGGTACCCCAGGAGAGTTCCAAATGTGTGTGGGTACCCCAGGAGAGGGTGTGAGGGTACCCCAGGAGAGTTCCAAATGTGTGTGGGTGGAATATATATCCCACGGGGGTAAAATTGAAAAAAGTTTAAAATTTTTTTTTTTTTAACTTAGTCATTTTTCTGGCGTTTATCAGACTTTCAGATAGGTGAAATGTCAGTGGGCGTTCCGATTGCAGTTCCAGAGCGATTCGCCCAATGAGTCTTTGATATTTAGTCATTTTCAGCCAATTTTCTGGATTTTTGAAAATTTCACTTTTTTGTGAATATATCCACTAAATGAGGGAATAATATGTGTGAGGGTACTCCAGGAGAGTTCCAAATGTGTGTGGGTAGAATATATATCCCACGGGGGTAAAATTGAAAAAAGTTGAAAAAAAATTTTTTTTGGACTTAGTGATTTTTCCGGCGTTTATCAGACTTTCAGATAGGGGAAATGTCAGTGAGCGTTCCGATTTCAGTTCCAGAGCGATTCGCCCAATGAGTCCTTGATATTTCGTCGTTTTCAGCCAATTTTCTGGATTTTTGAAAATTTCACTTTTTTGTGAAAATATCCACTAAATGAGGGAATAATATGTGTGAGGGTACCCCAGGAGAGTTCCAAATGTGTGTGGGTAGAATATGTATCCCACGGGGGTAAAATTGAAAAAAGTTTAAAATTTTTTTTTTTTTAACTTAGTCATTTTTCCGGCGTTTATCAGACTTTCAGATAGGGGAAATGTCAGTGGGCGTTCCGATTTCAGTTCCAGAGCGATTCGCCCAATGAGTCCTTCATATTTAAACGTTTTCAGCCAATTTTCTGGTTTTTTGAAAATTTCACTTTTTTGTGAAAATATCCACTAAATGAGGGAATAATATGTGTGAGGGTACCCCAGGAGAGTTCCAAATGTGTGTGGGTAGAATATACATCCCACGGTGGTACAATTGAAAGAAGTTGAAAAAAAATTTTTTTTGACTTAGTCATTTTTCCGGCGTTTATCAGACTTTCAGATAGGGGAAATGTCAGTGGGCGTTCCGATTTCAGTTCCAGAGCGATTCGCCCAATGAGTCCTTGATATTTAGTCATTTTCAGCCAATTTTCTGGATTTTTGAAAATTTCACTTTTTTGTGAAAATATCCACAAAATGAGGGAATAATATGTGTGAGGGTACTCCAGGAGAGTTCCAAATGTGTGTGGGTAGAATATATATCCCACGGGGGTAAAATTGAAAAAAGTAAAAAAAAAAATTTTTTTGGACTTAGTCATTTTTCCGGCGTTTATCAGACTTTCAGATAGGGTAAATGTCAGTGGTCGTTCCGATTTCAGTTCCAAAGTGATTCGCCCAATGAGTCCTTGATATTTAGTCGTTTTCAGCCAATTTTCTGGATTTTTGAAAATTTCACTTTTTTGTGAAAATATCCACTAAATGAGGGAATGTGTGAGGGTACCCCAGGAGAGTTCCAAATGTGTGTGGGTACCCCAGGAGAGGGTGTGAGGGTACCCCAGGAGAGTTCCAAATGTGTGTGCGTAGAATATATTTCCCATGTGGGTAAAATTGAAAAAAGTTGAAAATTTTTTTTTTTGGAATTTGTCATTTTTCCGGCGTTTATCAGACTTTCAGATAGGGCAAATGTCAGTGAGTGTTCCGATTTCAGTTCCAGAGCGATTCGCCCAATGAGTCCTTGATATTTAGTCATTTTCTGCCAATTTTCTGGATTTTTGAAAATTTCACTATTCTGTGAAAATATCCACTAAATGAGGGAATAATATGTGTGAGGGTACCCCAGGAGAGTTCCAAATGTGTGTGGGTAGAATATTTATTCCATGGGGGTAAAATTGAAAAAAGTTGAAAAATTTTTTATTTGGACTTAGTCATTTTTCCGGCGTTTATCAGACTTTCAGATAGGGGAAATGTCAGTGAGAATTCCGATTTCAGTTCCAGAGCGATTCGCCCAATGAGTCCTTGATATTTAGTCGTTTTCAGCCAATTTTCTGGATTTTTGAAAATTTCACGTTTTTGTGAAAATATCCACTAAATGAGGGAATAATATGTGTGAGGGTACCCCAGGAGAGTTCCAAATGTGTGTGGGTAGAATATATATCCCACGGGGGTAAAATTGAAAAAAGTTGAAAAATTATTATTTTTTGGACTTAGTCATTTTTCTGGCGTTTATCAGACTTTTAGATAGGGGAAATGTCAGTGCGCGTTCCGATTTCAGTTCCAGAGCGATTCGCCCAATGAGTCCTTGATATTTAAACGTTTTCAGCCAATTTTCTGGATTTTTGAAAATTTCACTTTTTTGTGAAAATATCCACTAAATGAGGGAATATTATGTGTGAGGGTACCCCAGGAGAGTTCCAAATGTGTGTGGGTAGAATATATATCCCACGGGGGTAAAATTGAAAAAAGTTGAAAACATTTTTTTTTTGGACTTAGTCATTTTTCCGGCGTTTATCAGACTTTCAGATAGGGGAAATGTCAGTGGGTGTTCTGATTTCAGTCCAGAGCGATTCGCCCAATGAGTCCTTGATATTTAGCCGTTTTCAGCCAATTTTCTGGATTTTTGAAAATTTCACTTTTTTTGTGAAAATATCTACTAAATGAGGGAATAATATGTGTGAGGGTACCCCAGGAGAGTTCCAAATGTGTGTGGGTAGAATATATATCCCACGGGGGTAAAATTGAAAAAAGTTAAAAAAAAATTTTTTTGGACTTAGTCATTTTTCCGGCGTTTATCAGACTTTCAGATAGGGGAAATGTCAGTGGGAGTTCCAATTTCAGTTCCAGAGCGATTCGCCCAATGAGTCCTTGATATTTAGTCGTTTTCAGCCAATTTTCTGGATTTTTGAAAATTTCACTTTTTTGTGAAAATATCCACTAAATGAGGGAATGTGTGAGGGTACCCCAGGAGAGTTCCAAATGTGTGTGGGTAGAATATATATCCCACGGGGGTAAAATTGAAAAAAGTTGAAAAAAAATTTTTTTGGACTTGGTCATTTTTCCGGCGTTTATCAGACTTTAAGATAGGGGAAATGTCAGCGAGCATTCCGATTTCAGTTCCAGAGCGATTCGCCCAATGAGTCCTTGATATTTAGTCGTTTTCAGCCAATTTTCTGGATTTTTGAAAATTTCAGTTTTTTGTGAAAATATCCACTAAATGAGGGAATGTGTGAGGGTGCCCCACTAGAGTTCCAAATGTGTGTGGGTACCCCAGGAGAGGGTGTGAGGGTACCCCAGGAGAGTTCCAAATGTGTGTGGGTAGAATATATAGCCCATGGGGGTAAAATTGAAAAAAGTTTAAAATTTTTTTTTTTTAACTTAGTCATTTTTCCGGCGTTTATCAGACTTTCAGATAGGGGAAATGTCAGTGGGCGTTCCGATTTCAGTTCCAGAGCGATTCGCCCAATGAGTCCTTAATATTTAGTAATTTTCAGCCAATTTTCTGGATTTTTGAAAATTTCACTTTTTTGTGAAAATATCCACTAAATGAGGGAATGTGTGAGGGTGCCCCAGTAGAGTTCCAAATGTGTGTGGGTACCCCAGGAGAGGGTGTGAGGGTACCCCAGGAGAGTTCCAAATGTGTGTGGGTAGAATATATATCCCATGGGGGTAAAATTGAAAAAAGTTTAAAATTTTTTTTTTTTAACTTAGTCATTTTTCCGGCGTTTATCAGACTTTCAGATAGGGGAAATGTCAGTGGGCGTTCCGATTTCAGTTCCAGAGCGATTCGCCCAATGAGTCCTTAATATTTAGTAATTTTCAGCCAATTTTCTGGATTTTTGAAAATTTCACTTTTTTGTGAAAATATCCACTAAATGAGGGAATAATATGTGTGAGGGTACCCCAGGAGAGTTCCAAATGTGTGTGGGTAGAATATATATCAGACGGGGGTAAAATTGAAAAAAGTTGAAAAATTATTATTTTTTGGACTTAGTCATTTTTCTGGCGTTTATCAGACTTTCAGATAGGGGAAATGTCAGTGGGCGTTCCGATTTCAGTTCCAGAGCGATTCGCCCAATGAGTCCTTGATATTTAAACGTTTTCAGCCAATTTTCTGGATTTTTGAAAATTTCACTTTTTTGTGAAAATATCCACTAAATGAGGGAATAATATGTGTGAGGGTACCCCAGGAGAGTTCCAAATGTGTGTGGGTAGAATATATATCCCACGGGGGTAAAATTGAAAAAAGTTGAAAACATTTTTTTTTTGGACTTAGTCATTTTTCCGGCGTTTATCAGACTTTCAGATAGGGGAAATGTCAGTGGGTGTTCTGATTTCAGTCCAGAGCGATTCGCCCAATGAGTCCTTGATATTTAGCCGTTTTCAGCCAATTTTCTGGATTTTTGAAAATTTCACTTTTTTTGTGAAAATATCTACTAAATGAGGGAATAATATGTGTGAGGGTACCCCAGGAGAGTTCCAAATGTGTGTGGGTAGAATATATATCCCACGGGGGTAAAATTGAAAAAAGTTGAAAAAAAATTTTTTTTGGACTAAGTCATTTTTCCGGCGTTTATCAGACTTTCAGATAGGGCAAATGTCAGTGAGCGTTTCGATTTCTGTTCCAGAGCGATTCGCCCAATGAGTCCTTGATATTTAGTCGTTTTCAGCCAATTTTCTGGATTTTTGAAAATTTCACTTTTTTGTGAAAATATCCACTAAAGGAGGGAGTAATATGTGTTAGGGTACCCCAGGAGAGTTCCAAATGTGTGTGGGTAGAATATATATCCCACGGGGGTAAAATTGAAAAAAGTTAAAAAAAAAAAATTTTTTGGACTTAGTCATTTTTCCGGCGTTTATCAGACTTTCAGATAGGGGAAATGTCAGTGGGAGTTCCAATTTCAGTTCCAGAGCGATTCGCCCAATGAGTCCTTGATATTTAGTCGTTTTCAGCCAATTTTCTGGATTTTTGAAAATTTCACTTTTTTGTGAAAATATCCACTAAATGAGGGAATGTGTGAGGGTACCCCAGGAGAGTTCCAAATGTGTGTGGGTAGAATATATATCCCACGGGGGTAAAATTGAAAAAAGTTGAAAAAAAATTTTTTTGGACTTGGTCATTTTTCCGGCGTTTATCAGACTTTAAGATAGGGGAAATGTCAGCGAGCATTCCGATTTCAGTTCCAGAGCGATTCGCCCAATGAGTCCTTGATATTTAGTCGTTTTCAGCCAATTTTCTGGATTTTTGAAAATTTCACTTTTTTGTGAAAATATCCACTAAATGAGGGAATGTGTGAGGGTGCCCCAGTAGAGTTCCAAATGTGTGTGGGTACCCCAGGAGAGGGTGTGAGGGTACCCCAGGAGAGTTCCAAATGTGTGTGGGTAGAATATATATCCCATGGGGGTAAAATTGAAAAAAGTTTAAAATTTTTTTTTTTTAACTTAGTCATTTTTCCGGCGTTTATCAGACTTTCAGATAGGGGAAATGTCAGTGGGCGTTCCGATTTCAGTTCCAGAGCGATTCGCCCAATGAGTCCTTAATATTTAGTAATTTTCAGCCAATTTTCTGGATTTTTGAAAATTTCACTTTTTTGTGAAAATATCCACTAAATGAGGGAATGTGTGAGGGTGCCCCAGTAGAGTTCCAAATGTGTGTGGGTACCCCAGGAGAGGGTGTGAGGGTACCCCAGGAGAGTTCCAAATGTGTGTGGGTAGAATATATATCCCATGGGGGTAAAATTGAAAAAAGTTTAAAATTTTTTTTTTTTAACTTAGTCATTTTTCCGGCGTTTATCAGACTTTCAGATAGGGGAAATGTCAGTGGGCGTTCCGATTTCAGTTCCAGAGCGATTCGCCCAATGAGTCCTTAATATTTAGTAATTTTCAGCCAATTTTCTGGATTTTTGAAAATTTCACTTTTTTGTGAAAATATCCACTAAATGAGGGAATAATATGTGTGAGGGTACCCCAGGAGAGTTCCAAATGTGTGTGGGTAGAATATATATCCCACGGGGGTAAAATTGAAAAAAGTTGAAAAATTATTATTTTTTGGACTTAGTCATTTTTCTGGCGTTTATCAGACTTTCAGATAGGGGAAATGTCAGTGGGCGTTCCGATTTCAGTTCCAGAGCGATTCGCCCAATGAGTCCTTGATATTTAAACGTTTTCAGCCAATTTTCTGGATTTTTGAAAATTTCACTTTTTTGTGAAAATATCCACTAAATGAGGGAATAATATGTGTGAGGGTACCCCAGGAGAGTTCCAAATGTGTGTGGGTAGAATATATATCCCACGGGGGTAAAATTGAAAAAAGTTGAAAACATTTTTTTTTTGGACTTAGTCATTTTTCCGGCGTTTATCAGACTTTCAGATAGGGGAAATGTCAGTGGGTGTTCTGATTTCAGTCCAGAGCGATTCGCCCAATGAGTCCTTGATATTTAGCCGTTTTCAGCCAATTTTCTGGATTTTTGAAAATTTCACTTTTTTTGTGAAAATATCTACTAAATGAGGGAATAATATGTGTGAGGGTACCCCAGGAGAGTTCCAAATGTGTGTGGGTAGAATATATATCCCACGGGGGTAAAATTGAAAAAAGTTGAAAAAAAATTTTTTTTGGACTAAGTCGTTTTTCCGGCGTTTATCAGACTTTCAGATAGGGCAAATGTCAGTGAGCGTTCCGATTTCTGTTCCAGAGCGATTCGCCCAATGAGTCCTTGATATTTAGTCGTTTTCAGCCAATTTTCTGGATTTTTGAAAATTTCACTTTTTTGTGAAAATATCCACTAAATGAGGGAATGTGTGAGGGTACCCCAGGAGAGTTCCAAATGTGTGTGGGTAGAATATATATCCCACGGGGGTAAAATTGAAAAAAGTTGAAAAAAAATTTTTTTGGACTTGGTCATTTTTCCGGCGTTTATCAGACTTTAAGATAGGGGAAATGTCAGCGAGCATTCCGATTTCAGTTCCAGAGCGATTCGCCCAATGAGTCCTTGATATTTAGTCGTTTTCAGCCAATTTTCTGGATTTTTGAAAATTTCACTTTTTTGTGAAAATATCCACTAAATGAGGGAATGTGTGAGGGTGCCCCAGTAGAGTTCCAAATGTGTGTGGGTACCCCAGGAGAGGGTGTGAGGGTACCCCAGGAGAGTTCCAAATGTGTGTGGGTAGAATATATATCCCATGGGGGTAAAATTGAAAAAAGTTTAAAATTTTTTTTTTTTAACTTAGTCATTTTTCCGGCGTTTATCAGACTTTCAGATAGGGGAAATGTCAGTGGGCGTTCCGATTTCAGTTCCAGAGCGATTCGCCCAATGAGTCCTTAATATTTAGTAATTTTCAGCCAATTTTCTGGATTTTTGAAAATTTCACTTTTTTGTGAAAATATCCACTAAATGAGGGAATGTGTGAGGGTGCCCCAGTAGAGTTCCAAATGTGTGTGGGTACCCCAGGAGAGGGTGTGAGGGTACCCCAGGAGAGTTCCAAATGTGTGTGGGTAGAATATATATCCCATGGGGGTAAAATTGAAAAAAGTTTAAAATTTTTTTTTTTTAACTTAGTCATTTTTCCGGCGTTTATCAGACTTTCAGATAGGGGAAATGTCAGTGGGCGTTCCGATTTCAGTTCCAGAGCGATTCGCCCAATGAGTCCTTAATATTTAGTAATTTTCAGCCAATTTTCTGGATTTTTGAAAATTTCTCTTTTTTGTGAAAATATCCACTAAATGAGGGAATAATATGTGTGAGGGTACTCCAGGAGAGTTCCAAATGTGTGTGGGTAAAATATATATCCCACGGTGGTAAAATTGAAAAAAGGTGAAAAAATTTTTTTTTGGACTTAGTCATTTTTCCGGCGTTTATCACATTTTCAGATAGGGCAAATGTCAGTGAGCATTCCGATTTCAGTTCCAGAGCGATACGCTCAATGAGTCCTTGATATTTAGTCGTTTTCAGCCAATTTTCTGGATTTTTGAAAATTTCTCTTTTTTGGGAAAATATCCACTAAATGAGGGAGTAATATGTGTTAGGGTACCCCAGGAGAGTTCCAAATGTGTGTGGGTAGAATATATATCCCACGGGGGTAAAATTGAAAAAAGTTTAAAAAATTTTTTTTTTGGACTTAGTCATTTTTCCGGCGTTTATCAGACTTTCAGATAGGGGAAATGTCAGTGGGCGTTCTGATTTCAGTTCCAGAGCGATTCGCCCAATGAGTCCTTGATATTTAGTCGTTTTCAGCCAATTTTCTGGATTTTTGAAAATTTCACTTTTTGGTGAAAATATCCACTAAATGAGGTAATAATATGTGTGAGAGTATCCCAGGAGAGTTCCAAATGTGTGTGGGTAGAATATATATCCCACGGGGGTAAAATTGAAAAAAGTTGAAAAAATTTTTTTTTGGAATTAGTAATTTTTCCGGCGTTTATCAGACTTTCAGATAGGGCAAATGTCAGTGAGCGTTCCGATTTCAGTTCCAGAGCGATTCGCCCAATGAGTCCTTGATATTTAGTCGTTTTCAGCCAATTTTCTGGATTTTTGAAAATTTCACTTTTTTGTGAAAATATCCACTAAAGGAGGGATTAATATGTGTTAGGGTACCCCAGGAGAGTTCCAAATGTGTGTGGGTAGAATATATATCCCACGGGGGTAAAATTGAAAAAAGTTGAAAAAATTTTTTTTGGGACTTAGTCATTTTTCCGGCGTTTATCAGACTTTCAGATAGGGGAAATATCAGTGGGCATTCTCATTTCAGTTCCAGAGCGATTCGCCCAATGAGTCCTTGATATTTAGTCGTTTTCAGCCAATTTTCTGGATTTTTGAAAATTTCACTTTTTTTGTGAAAATATCTACTAAATGAGGGAATAATATGTGTGAGGGTACCCCAGGAGAGTTCCAAATGTGTGTGGGTAGAATATATATCCCACGGGGGTAAAATTGAAAAAAGTTAAAAAAAAAAATTTTTGGACTTAGTCATTTTTCCGGCGTTTATCAGACTTTCAGATAGGGGAAATGTCAGTGGGAGTTCCAATTTCAGTTCCAGAGCGATTCACCCAATGAGTCCTTGATATTTAGTCGTTTTCAGCCAATTTTCTGGATTTTTGAAAATTTCACTTTTTTGTGAAAATATCCACTAAATGAGGGAATAATATGTGTGAGGGTACCCCAGGAGAGTTCCAAATGTGTGTGGGTAGAATATATATCCCACGGGGGTAAAATTGAAAAAAGTTAAAAAAAAAAATTTTTGGACTTAGTCATTTTTCCGGCGTTTATCAGACTTTCAGATAGGGGAAATGTCAGCGAGCATTCCGATTTCAGTTCCAGAGCGATTCGCCCAATGAGTCCTTGATATTTAGTCGTTTTCAGCCAATTTTCTGGATTTTTGAAAATTTCACTTTTTTGTGAAAATATCCACTAAATGAGGGAATGTGTGAGGGTGCCCCAGTAGAGTTCCAAATGTGTGTGGGTACCCCAGGAGAGGGTGTGAGGGTACCCCAGGAGAGTTCCAAATGTGTGTGGGTAGAATATATATCCCATGGGGGTAAAATTGAAAAAAGTTTTAAATTTTTTTTTTTTGAACTTAGTCATTTTTCCGGCGTTTATCAGACTTTCAGATAGGGGAAATGTCAGTGGGCGTTCCGATTTCAGTTCCAGAGCGATTCGCCCAATGAGTCCTTGATATTTAAACGTTTTCAGCCAATTTTCTGGATTTTTGAAAATTTCACTTTTTTGTGAAAATATCCACTAAATGAGGGAATAATATGTGTGAGGGTACCCCAGGAGAGTTCCAAATGTGTGTGGGTAAAATATATATCCCACGGTGGTAAAATTGAAAAAATGTGAAAACATTTTTTTTTGGACTTAGTCATTTTTCCGGCGTTTATCACATTTTCAGATAGGGCAAATGTCAGTGAGCATTCCGATTTCAGTTCCAGAGCGATACGCTCAATGAGTCCTTGATATTTAGTCATTTTCAGCCAATTTTCTGGATTTTTGAAAATTTCACTTTTTTGTGAAAATATCCACTAAATAAGGGAATAATATGTGTGAGAGTATCCCAGGAGAGTTCCAAATGTGTGTGGGTAGAATATATATCCCACGGGGGTAAAATTGAAAAAAGTTGAAAAAAATTTTTTTTGGAATTAGTAATTTTTCCGGCGTTTATCAGACTTTCAGATAGGGCAAATTTCAGTGAGCGTTCCTATTTCAGTTCCAGAGAGATTCGCCCAATGAGTCCTTGATATTTAGTCCTTTTCAGCCAATAATTTGGATTTTTGAAAATTTCACTTTTTTGTGAAAATATCCACTAAATGAGGGAATAATATGTGTGAGGGTACCCCAGGAGAGTTCCAAATGAGTGTGGGTGGAATATATATCCCACGGGGGTAAAATTGAAAAGAGCTGAAAAAAATTTTTTAGACTTAGTCATTTTTCCGGCGTTTATCAGACTTTCAGACAGGGGAAATGTCAGTGAGCGTTCCGATTTCAGTTCCAGAGCGATTCGCCCAATGAGTCCTTGATATTTAGTCGTTTTCAGCCAGTTTTCTGGATTTTTGAAAATTTCACTTTTTTGTGAAAATATCCACTAAATGAGGGAATAATATGTGTGAGGGTACCGCAGGAGAGTTCCAAATGTGTGTGGGTAGAATATACAGTGCCTACAAGTAGTATTCAACCCCCTGCAGATTTGGCTGGTTTGATAAGATGCAAATAGATTAGAGCCTTCAAACTGCAAACGAGAGTAGGTTTTATGAACAGAAGCATAAATCTTACAAACCAAAAAGTTATGTTGCTCAGTTGAATTTTATTAAATTTTAAACATAAAAGTGTGGGTCAATTATTATACAACCCCTATGTTTAATATTTTGTGGAATAACCCTTGTTTGCAATTACAGCTAATAATCGTCTTTTATAAGACCTGATCAGGCCGGCACAGGTCTGTGGAGTTATCTTGGCCCACTCCTCGATGCAGATCTTCTCCAAGTTATCTAGGTTCTTTGGGTGTCTCATGTGGACTTTATTCTTGAGCTCCTTCCACAAGTTTTCAATTGGGTTAAGGTCAGGAGACTGACTAGGCCACTCCAACACCTTGACTTTTTCCCTCTTGAACCAGGCCTTGGTTTTCTTGGCTGTGTGCTTTGTGTCGTTGTCTTGTTGGAAGATGAAAATATGACCCATCTTAAGATCCTTGATGGAGGAGCGGAGGTTCTTGGCCAAAATCTCCAGGTAGGCTGTGCTATTCATCTTCCCATGGATGCGGACCAGATGGCCAGGCCCCTTGGCTGAGAAACAGCCCCACAGCATGATGCTGCCACCACCATGCCTGACTGTAGGGATGGTATTCTTGGGGTCGTATGCAGTGCCATCCAGTCTCCAAACGTCACGTGTGTGGTTGGCACCAAAGATCTCGATCTTGGTCTCAACAGGCCATAGAACCTTGAACCAGTCTGTCTCAGAGTCCTCCAAGTGATCATGAGCAAACTGTAGACGAGCCTTGACATGACGCTTTGAAAGTAAAGGTACCTTACGGGCTCGTCTGGAACGGAGACCATTGCGGTGGAGTACGTTCCTTATGGTATTGACTGAAACCAATGTCCCCACTGCCATGAGATCTTCCCGGAGCTCCTTCCTTGTTGTCCTTGGGTTAGCCTTGACTCTTCGGACAAGCCTGGCCTCGGCACGGGAGGACACTTTCAAAGGCTGTCCAGGCCGTGGAAGGTTAACAGTAGTTCCATAAGCCTTCCACTTGCGGATGATGCTCCCAACAGTGGAGACAGGTAGGCCCAACTCCTTGGAAAGGGTTTTGTAACCCTTGCCAGCCTTGTGACCCTCCACGATCTTGTCTCTGATGGCCTTGGAATGCTTCTTTGTCTTTCCCTTGTTGACCATGTCTGAGTGCTGTTCACAAGTTTGGGGAGGGTCTTAAATAGTCAGAAAAGGCTGGCAAAAGAGATCTTTAATCCACACATGTGAAGCTCATTATTCTTGGTGCCTGAACTACTTCTTAATACTTTAGGGGGACCAAACAGAATTCTTGTGGTTTGAGGGGTTGAATAATAAATGACACTCTGAATTACCTTTTAACGTTTAAAAAAAAAAAAAAAAATTTGCTGCAGTGCATTTCCCACTTCCAGGCTGATCTACAGTACAAATGTCACAATGCCAAGTTAATTCCGCATGTGTCAACCAGCTAAATCTGCAGGGGGTTGAATACTACTTGTAGGCACTGTATATCCCACGGGGGTAAAATTGAAAAAAGTTGAAAAAAAATTTTTTTAGACTTAGTCATTTTTCAGGCGTTTATCAGACTTTCAGATAGGGGAAATGTCAGTGAGCATTCCGATTTCAGTTCCAGAGCGATTCGCCCAATGAGTCCTTGATATTTAGTCATTTTCAGCCAATTTTCTGGATTTTTGAAAATTTCACTTTTTTGTGAAAATATCCACTAAATGAGGGAACAATATGTGTGAGGGTACCCCAGGAGAGTTCCAAATGAGTGTGGGTGGAATATATTCAAAACCAGGGGAGGAGTTCTGAGGAGATAATTTGCATATTCCCACTGCATTTTGGGGTAAGTGAAGAGTCTCCGCGAGCTCAAAGAACACTGGATTTTGGCTGTTGGAGCTGAAAAGAGGACATCGGTAAACCAGGGGAGGAGTCCTGAGGAGATAATTTGCATATTCCCACTGCATTTTGGGGTAAGTGAAGAGTCTCCGCGAGCTCAAAGAACACTGGATTTTGGCTGTTGGAGCTGAAAAGAGGACATTGGTAAACCAGGGGAGGAGTCCTGAGGAGATAATTTGCATATTCCCACTGCATTTTGGGGTAAGTGAAGAGTCTCCGCGAGCTCAAAGAACACTGGATTTTGGCTGTTGGAGCTGAAAAGAGGACATCGGTAAACCAGGGGAGGAGTCCTGAGGAGATAATTTGCATATTCCCAATGCATTTGGGGGTAAGTGAAGAGTCTCCGCGAGCTCAAAGAACACTGGATTTTGGCTGTTGGAGCTGAAAAGAGGACATTGGTAAACCAAAGCATTTTGAAGCTTTTTTTTTAAGCTTTTTTCACTGTTTTCAGAACATTAACAATAAGACCATGGAAGAGTCCAGGAGCCATTTGGTGAGCTGCATATCCTGCTACATGTTCACAGACTTGCCAGTGGAAAAGCCAAACTTCACATGCCAGAAATGCAAGCATGTGTCCCTGTTGGAGGAAAAGTTGCGAAATCTAGAAGAGAGGTTAACTACCTTGAAAATCATTAAGGAAGGTGAAGAGTTCTTAGACAGAGCAGAATTATCTCTTCATGATTCAGAAAGAGAAGAAATTCGAACTGCACCTGACGAAACAGAGGAATGGAAGCTTGTGACCCACCGAAGCAGGAGGATCGAGAGGCAGTTAGCACCCATACTGCTCAGGAACCAGTACCAGGCTCTCTCGCAGGAGCACCATGAAGAAATACAGCAAGATAAGACTTTGCCAGCAATGAATAACCTTGTAAGCCCTCAGAATCCTCCTGGATGGAGAAAGAAGAATGTTGTGAAGAAAAAACGGAGAGTGGTGGTCATGGGGGATTCCCTGTTAAGAGGAACAGAGGCCGCTATCTGCAGACCAGACATAACCTCAAGAGAAATGTGCTGTCTTCCAGGAGCAAAAATTAAAGATGTGTCTGACAGGATATCAAGACTCTTCAGACCTACAGATCACTACCCATTCCTGCTAATACATGTGGGGACAAATGACACCGCAAGAAAGGACCTGGAAACCATCTGCAGTGACTTTGAAGACTTAGGCAAGAAAGTGAAAGAATTGGGAGCGCAGGTGGTCTTCTCATCCATCCTCCCAGTGGATGGCCATGGAACAATGAGGTGGAATAAGATTCTACAGGTGAACAACTGGCTACGTCGATGGTGCCGTCAACAAGGATTTGGATTTCTGGATCACGGAATGAATTACCTATACGATGGACTACTTGCTAGAGATGGGGTGCACCTTACGAAGACTGGAAAACATGTATTTGGAAGTCGCCTTGCTACACTCATCAGAAGAGCTTTAAACTAGAACAATGTGGGAAGGGAAGCAAAAGGCCAGAAAAAGCCATACAGCTGACAAATACTATTGAGATCTCTGCTACTGGAAGTGGAAAGGAAGAACAAAGACAAAACAATTTAAATAATAAAAATATGGGAGGAAGAGAAACCAATCACAAACTAAAATGTTTTTATACAAATGCACAAAGCATGGGCAACAAACAAGGAGAATTGGAACTACTAATGCAGGAAAAGGAATATGATGTCATTGGAATCACTGAAACTTGGTGGGACGATACACATGATTGGAATAAAAGGCTAAAAGGATACAACTTATTTGCAAGAAACAGACTTGATAAACGAGGAGGAGGTGTTGCATTGTATGTTAGAAAAGCGTATATCTGCACAGAGATGGAAGCTTCAGAGACTGGGAGTTCTGTGGAAACTGTTTGGGTAAGAATACAAGGAGAGAACAACGGAAAGGACACCATTGTAGGCATTTACTACAGGCCACCTGGGCAAGCTGAAGATATGGATGAACTCTTTATGTATCAAATGACCAAGTTCTCCAAAAAATATGACGTAGTGGTCATGGGAGATTTCAACTATCCAGACATTTGTTGGGAATCTCTCTCAAGTAAAACTAACAGGTCAAGCAAATTCTTATCCTCTCTTGCTGACAACTTTATCTTCCAAAAGGTAGGGGAGAAAACAAGGGGATCTGCTACTTTGGATCTAATCCTTATAAACAGGGAGGAAATGGTTGAGGAGGTAAAGGTGGCTGGGACCCTAGGAGGCAGCGATCATGCTATTATAGAATTTTGGATAACTAGAGGAGGAAGACATGTGAAGACTCAAACTTCAAGGTTAGATTTTAGAAAGGCAGATTTTAAGAGACTCAGAAAGAGAATAGGAGGGATCCAATGGCTGGATGTCCTTAAGGACAAAAATGTCCAGGAAGGATGGGAAATTTTTAAAAATGAGATTCTCAAAGCACAATCGTTAACAATCCCGAAAAGTAGGAAGAATGGGAAGCATTTAAGGAAACCAGGATGGATGAACACAGAACTTAAACACATGCTAAAAAGAAAGAAAGAAATGTTTATTAAATGGAAAGAGGGAGGCATATCTAAAGAAGATTATAATGCAGTCTGCAGATCCTGCAGGGCACGTATCAGGTAAGCTAAAGCTGACAATGAATTAAGGCTTGCAAGAGATGTCAAAAGCAATAAAAAAGGATTTTGGGGGTATGTCAAAAGTAAAAGAAAAGTCAAAGATGCTATAGGATTTTTACAGGATGAAAATGGAGAAATGGTAAGAGAGGATGTTGAGAAGGCCGAACTTTTTAATTCCTATTTTGCATCTGTTTTCTCTCAGAAAGAAAATGTAACATCAACTGATCTTCACTGTCCTTTTAAAGGAATAGAGGAATCCAAGTTATCTGTAAACAGAAAGATTGTGAGGGAATATTTAGCTAACATAAATGAGTTCAAGTCACCAGGTCCAGATGAATTACACCCCAGAGTACTGAAGGAGATCGTAGAAGAAATTTTAGAACCACTCTCCATAATCTTTGAAAATTCTTGGAGAACAGGAGAAGTCCCAGAAGACTGGAGAAGAGCAAATGTTGTTCCTATCTTCAAAAAGGGGAAGAAGGTGGACCCAGGGAACTATAGGCCGGTGAGTCTGACTTCTATTCCAGGAAAGATCTTTGAACAAATTATTAAACAACATGTATGTAAGTACATGGATAAGAATGAAGTGATTAACCAGAGTCAGCATGGGTTTGTAACTAACAAGTCATGTCAGACTAACTTAATTTCCTTCTATGACAGAATCACTGACTGTGTGGATCAGGGAAATGCTGTAGATATAGTATATCTTGACTTCAGCAAAGCATTTGACAAAGTATCTCACACCATCCTTATTGAAAAAATGACCAAGTATGCAATGGACCAGGCAACTGTTAGGTGGATTCATAACTGGCTTAGTGATCGGACTCAAAGGGTGGTTGTAAATGGCTTCACATCCAGCTGGATGAATGTCTCAAGTGGGGTACAACAGGGCTCCGTCCTGGGACCTGTATTGTTCAACATCTTTATCAATGATTTAGATGAAGGAATTGAGGGTAAACTGATTAAATTTGCTGATGACACAAAGCTAGGAGGGATAGCTAATACTAGAGAAGAGAGAGAGAGGATTCAAAATGACCTAAATAAACTGGAGCAGTGGGCAGCAACCAACAGAATGGTTTTTAACAGGGAAAAATGCAAAGTACTACATCTGGGCAATAAAAATGAAAAAAGCATATACAGAATGGGAGGAATAGAGCTAAGCAACAGTACATGTGAAAAAGACTTAGGTATACTAATAGATCATAGACTAAACATGAGTCAACAGTGTGATGCAGCAGCAAAAAAGGCAAATACAATTCTGGGATGTATTAACAGAAGCATACAGTCTAGATCACGTGAAGTCATTATCGGTCTTTACTCCTCTTTGGTCAGACCTCATCTGGAATACTGTGTACAGTTTTGGGCACCACATTTTAAAAAAGACATAGACAAACTGGAGCAAGTTCAGAGAAGAGCGACCAGAATGGTGACTGGTCTGCAAACCATGTCCTATGAGGAACGGTTGCAGGATTTGGGAATGTTTAGCTTGCAAAAAAGAAGACTGAGAGGAGACTTAATAGCTGTCTACAAATATGTCAAGGGCTGTCACATTGTAGAAGGATCATCTTTATTCTCATTTGCACAAGGAAAGACTAGAAGCAATGGGATGAAACTAAATGGGAGGAGACACAGATTAGATATTAGAAAAAACTTTTTGACAGTTAGGGTGATTAATGAGTGGAACAGGCTGCCACGAGAGGTGGTGAGATCCCCTTCAATGGACGTCTTCAAACAGAGGCTGGACAGACATCTGTCTGAGATGATCTAGTGAATCCTGCTTTGAGCAGGGGGTTGGACCAGATGACCCAGGAGGTCCCTTCCAACTCTACCATTCCATGATTCTATGATTCTATGATATATCCCACGGGGTAAAATTGAAAAAAGCTGAAAAAATTTTTTTAGACTTAGTCATTTTTCCGGCGTTTATCAGACTTTCAGACAGGGGAAATGTCAGTGAGCGTTCCGATTTCAGTTCCAGTGCGATTCGCCCAATGAGTCCTTGATATTTAGTCGTTTACAGCCAATTTTCTGGATTTTTGAAAATTTCACTTTTTTGTGAAAATATCCACTAAATGAGGGAATAATATGTGTGAGGGTACCCCAGGAGAGTTCCAAATGTGTGTGGGTAGAATATACAGTGCCTACAAGTAGTATTCAACCCCCTGCAGATTTGGCTGGTTTGATAAGATGCAAATAAGTTAGAGCCTTCAAACTGCAAACGAGAGTAGGTTTTATGAACAGAAGCATAAATCTTACAAACCAAAAAGTTATGTTGCTCAGTTGAATTTTATTAAATTTTAAACATAAAAGTGTGGGTCAATTATTATACAACCCCTATGTTTAATATTTTGTGGAATAACCCTTGTTTGCAATTACAGCTAATAATCGTCTTTTATAAGACCTGATCAGGCCGGCACAGGTCTGTGGAGTTATCTTGGCCCACTCCTCCATGCAGATCTTCTCCAAGTTAATTAGGTTCTTTGGGTGTCTCATGTGGACTTTATTCTTGAGCTCCTTCCACAAGTTTTCAATTGGGTTAAGGTCAGGAGACTGACTAGGCCACTCCAACACCTTGACTTTTTCCCTCTTGAACCAGGCCTTGGTTTTCTTGGCTGTGTGCTTTGGGTCGTTGTCTTGTTGGAAGATGAAATTACGACCCATCTTAAGATCCTTGATGGAGGAGCAGAGGTTCTTGGCCAAAATCTCCAGGTAGGCCGTGCTATCCATCTTCCCATGGATGCGGACCAGATGGCCAGGCCCCTTGGCTGAGAAACAGCCCCACAGCATGATGCTGCCACCACCATGCCTGACTGTAGGGATGGTATTCTTGGGGTCATATGCAGTGCCATCCAGTCTCCAAACGTCACGTGTGTGGTTGGCACCAAAGATCTCGATCTTGGTCTCATCAGGCCATAGAACCTTGAACCAGTCTGTCTCAGAGTCCTCCAAGTGATCATGAGCAAACTGTAGACGAGCCTTGACATGACGCTTTGAAAGTAAAGGTACCTTACGGGCTCGTCTGGAACGGAGACCATTGCGGTGGAGTACGTTCCTTATGGTATTGACTGAAACCAATGTCCCCACTGCCATGAGATCTTCCCGGAGCTCCTTCCTTGTTGTCCTTGGGTTAGCCTTGACTCTTCGGACAAGCCTGGCCTCGGCACGGGAGGACACTTTCAAAGGCTGTCCAGGCCGTGGAAGGTTAACAGTAGTTCCATAAGCCTTCCACTTGCGGATGATGCTCCCAACAGTGGAGACAGGTAGGCCCAACTCATTGGAAAGGGTTTTGTAACCCTTGCCAGCCTTGTGACCCTCCACGATCTTGTCTCTGATGGCCTTGGAATGCTCCTTTGTCTTTCCCTTGTTGACCATGTCTGAGTGCTGTTCACAAGTTTGGGGAGGGTCTTAAATAGTCAGAAAAGGCTGACAAAAGAGTTCTTTAATCCACACATGTGAAGCTCATTATTCTTGGTGCCTGAACTACTTCTTAATACTTTAGGGGGACCAAACAGAATTCTTGTGGTTTGAGGGGTTGAATAATAAATGACACTCTGAATTAACTTTTAACGTTTTAAAAAAAAAAAAAAATTTGCTGCAGTGCATTTCCCACTTCCAGGCTGATCTACAGTACAAATGTCACAATGCCAAGTTAATTCCGCATGTGTCAACCAGCTAAATCTGCAGGGGGTTGAATACTACTTGTAGGCACTGTATATCCCACGGGGGTTAAATTGAAAAAAATTGAAAAAAAATTTTTTTGGACTTAGTCATTTTTCTGGCGTTTATCAGACTTTCAGATAGGGGAAATGTCAGTGAGCGTTCCGATTTCAGTTCCAGAGCGATTCGCCCAATGAGTCCTTGATATTTAGTCGTTTTCAGCCAATTTTCTGGATTTTTGAAAATTTCACTTTCTTGTGAAAATATCCACTAAATGAGGGAATAATATGTGTGAGGGTACCCCAGGAGAGTTCCAAATGTGTGTGGGTAGAATATATATCCCACGGGGGTAAAATTGAAAAAAGTTGAAAAATTTTTTTGGACTTAGTCATTTTTCTGGCGTTTATCAGACTTTCAGATAGGGGAAATGTCAATGAGCGTTCAGATTTCAGTTCCAGAGCGATTCACCCAATGAGTCCTTGATATTTAGTCGTTTTCAGCCAATTTTCTGGATTTTTGAAAATTTCACTTTTTTGTGAAAATATCCACTAAATGAGGGAATAATATGTGTGAGGGTACCCCAGGAGAGTTCCAAATGTGTGTGGGTAGAATATATATCCCACGGGGGTAAAATTGAAAAAAGTTGAAAAAAAATTTTTTTGGACTTAGCCATTTTTCCGGCGTTTATCAGACTTTCAGATAGGGGAAATGTCAGTGAGCATTCCGATTTCAGTTCCAGATCGATTGGCCCAATGAGTCCTTGATATTTAGTCGTTTTCAGCCAATTTTCTGGATTTTTGAAAATTTCACTTTTTTGTGAAAATATCCACTAAATGAGGGAATAATATGTGTGAGGGTACCCCAGGAGAGTTCCAAATGTGTGTGGGTAGAATATATATCCCACGGGGGTAAAATTGAAGAAAGTTGAAAACATTTTTTTTTGGACTTAGTCATTTTTCCGGCATTTAGCAGACTTTCAGATAGGGGAAATGTCAGTGAGCGTTCCGATTTCAGTTCCAGAGCGATTCGCCGGATGAGTCCTTGATATTTAGTCGTTTTCAGCCAATTTTCTGGATTTTTGAAAATTTCACTTTTCTGTGAAAATATCCACTAAATGAGGGAATAATATGTGTGAGGGTACCACAGGAGAGTTCCAAATGTGTGTGGGTAGAATATATATTCCATGGGGATAAAATTGAAAAAAGTTCAAAAAAAAATTTTTTTGGACTTAGTCATTTTTCTGGCGTTTATCAGACTTTCCCCCCCCCCACGGGAAATGTCAGTGAGCGTTCCGATTTCAGTTCCAGAGCGATTCGCCCAATGAGTCCTTGATATTTAGTCGTTTTCAGCCAATTTTCTGGATTTTTGAAAATTTCACTTTTTTGTGAAAATATCCACTAAATGAGGGAATAATATGTGTGAGGGTACCACAGGAGAGTTCCAAATGTGTGTGGGTAGAATATATATCCCACGGGGGTAAAATTGAAAAAAGTTGAAAAAAAATTTTTTTGGACTCAGTCATTTTTCTGGCGTTTATCAGACTTTCAGATAGGGGAAATGTCAGTGAGCGTTCTGATTTCAGTTCCAGAGCGATTCGCCCAATGAGTCCTTGATATTTAGCCGTTTTCAGCCAATTTTCTGCATGTTTGAAAATTTCACTTTTTTGTGAAAATATCCACTAAATGAGGGAATAATACGTGTGAGGGTACCCCAGGAGAGTTCCAAATGTGTGTGGGTAGAATATTTATCCCACGGGGGTAAAATTGAAAAAAAATTTTTTTTGGACTTAATCATTTTTCGGGCGTTTATCAGACTTTCAGATAGGGGAAATGTCAGTGAGCATTCCGATTTCAGTTCCAGAGCGATTCGCCCAATGAGTCCTTGTTATTTAGTAATTTTCAGCCAATTTTCTGGATTTTTGAAAATTTCTCTTTTCTGTGTAAATATCCACTAAATGAGGGAAAAATATGTGTGAGGGTACCCCAGGAGAGTTCCAAATGTGTGTGGGTAGAATATATATCCCACGGGGGTAAAATTGAAAAAAGTTGAAAAAATTTTTTTTTTGGACTTAGTCATTTTTCCGGCGTTTATCAGACTTTCAGATCGGGCAAATGTCAGTGAGCGTTCCGATTTTAGTTCCAGAGCGATTCGCCCAATGAGTCCTTGAAATTTAGTCGTTTTCAGCCAGTTTTCTGGATTTTTGAAAATTTCACTTTTTTGTGAAAATATCCAATAAATGAGGGAATAATATGTGTGAGGGTACCCCAGGAGAGTTCCAAATGTGTGTGGGTAGAATATATATCCCACGGGGGTAAAATTAAAAAAAGTTGAAAAAAATTTTTTGGGGACTTAGTCATTTTTCCGGCGTTTATCAGACTTTCAGATAGGGGAAATGTCAGTGAGCATTCCGATTTCAGTTCCAGAGCGATTCGCCCAATGAGTCCTTGATATTTCGTCGTTTTCAGCCAATTTTTCTGGATTTTTGAAAATTTCACTTTTTTGTGAAAATATTCACTAAATGAGGGAATAATATGTGTGAGGGTACCCCAGGAGAGTTCCAAATGTGTGTGGGTAGAATATATATCCCACGGGGGGAAAATTGAAGAAAAGTTGAAAAAAATGTTTTTGGACTCAGTAATTTTTCTGGCGTTTATCAGACTTTCAGAGAGGGGAAATGTCAGTGAGCGTTCCGATTTCAGTTCCAGAGCGATTCGCCCAATGAGTCCTTGATATTTCGTCGTTTTCAGCCAATTTTTCTGGATTTTTGAAAATTTCACTTTTTTGTGAAAATATCCACTAAATGAGGGAATAATACGTGTGAGGGTTCCCCAGGAGAGTTCCAAATGTGTGTGGGTAGAGTATATATCCCACGGGGGTAAAATTGAAAAAAAAATTTTTTTGGACTTAATCATTTTTCCGGCGTTTATCAGACTTTCAGATAGGGGAAATGTCAGTGAGCGTTCCGATTTCAGTTCCAGAGCGATTCGCCCAATGAGTCCTTGTTATTTAGTAATTTTCAGCCAATTTTCTGGATTTTTGAAAATTTCTCTATTCTGTGTAAATATCCACTAAATGAGGGAATAATATGTGTGAGGGTACCCCAGGAGAGTTCCAAATGTGTGTGGGTAGAATATATATCCCACGGGGGTAAAATTGAAAAAAGTTGAAAAAATATTTTTTTTGGACTTAGTCATTTTTCGGGCGTTTATCAGACTTTCAGATAGGGCAAATGTCAGTGAGCGTTCCGATTTCATTTTCAGAGTGATCCTCCCAATGAGTTCTTGATATTTAGTCGTTTTCAGCCAATTTTCTGGATTTTTGAAAATTTCACTTTTTTGTGAAAATATCCACTAAATGAGGGAATAATATGTGTGAGGGTACCCCAGCAGAGTTCCAAATGTCTGTGGGTAGAATATATATCCCACGGGGGTAAAATTGAAAAAAGTTGAAAACATTTTTTTTTGGACTTAGTCATTTTTCCGGCATTTATCAGACTTTCAGATAGGGGAAATGTCAGTGAGCATTCCGATTTCAGTTCCAGAGCGATTTGCCCAATGAGTCCTTGATATTTCGTCGTTTTCAGCCAATTTTTCTGGATTTTTGAAAATTTCACTTTTTTTGTGAAAATATCCACTAAATGAGGGAATAATATGTGTGAGGGTACCCCAGGAGAGTTCCAAATGTGTGTGGGTAGAATATATATCCCACGGGGGTAAAACTGAAAAAAGTTGAAAAACTTTTTTTTTGGACTTAGTCATTTTTCCGGCGTTTATCAGACTTTCAGATAGGGGAAATGTCAGTGAGCGTTCCGATTTCAGTTCCAGAGCGATTCGCCGGATGAGTCCTTGATATTTAGTCGTTCTCACCCAATTTTCTGGATTTTTGAAAATTTCACATTTCTGTGAAAATATCCACTAAATGAGGGAATAATATGTGTGAGGGTACCCCAGGAGAGTTCCAAATGTGTGTGGGTAGAATATATATCCCACGTGGGTAAAATTGAAAAAAGTTGCAAAAAAATTTTTTTGGACTTAGTCATTTTTCCGGCGTTTATCAGACTTTCAGATAGGGGAAATGTCAGTGAGCATTCCGATTTCAGTTCCAGAGCGATTCGCCCAATGAGTCCTTGATATTTAGTCGTTTTCAGCCAATTTTCTGGATTTTTGAAAATTTCACTTTTTTGTTAAAATATCCACTAAATGAGGGAATAATATGTGTGAGGGTACCACAGGAGAGTTCCAAATGTGTGTGGGTAGAATATATATCCCACGGGGGTAAAATTGAAAAAAGTTGAAAAAATATTTTTTTTGGACTTAGTCATTTTTCAGGCGTTTATCAGACTTTCAGATAGGGCAAATGTCAGTGAGCGTTCCGATTTCATTTTCAGAGTGATCCTCCCAATGAGTCCTTGATATTTAGTCGTTTTCAGCCAATTTTCTGGATTTTTGAAAATTTCACTTTTTTGTGAAAATATCCACTAAATGAGGAAATAATATGTGTGAGGGTACCCCAGGAGAGTTCCAAATGTGTGTGGGTAGAATATATATCCCACGGGGGTAAAACTGAAAAAAGTAGAAAAACTTTTTTTTTGGACTTAGTCATTTTTCCGGCGTTTATCAGACTTTCAGATAGGGGAAATGTCAGTGAGCGTTCCGATTTCAGTTCCAGAGCGATTCGCCGGATGAGTCCTTGATATTTAGTCGTTCTCACCCAATTTTCTGGATTTTTGAAAATTTCACATTTCTGTGAAAATATCCACTAAATGAGGGAATAATATGTGTGAGGGTACCCCAGGAGAGTTCCAAATGTGTGTGGGTAGAATATATATCCCACGGGGGTAAAATTGAAAAAAGTTGAAAAAAAATTTTTTTGGACTTAGTCATTTTTCCGGCGTTTATCAGACTTTCAGATAGGGGAAATGTCAGTGAGCATTCCGATTTCAGTTCCAGAGCGATTCGCCCAATGAGTCCTTGATATTTAGTCGTTTTCAGCCAATTTTCTGGATTTTTGAAAATTTCACTTTTTTGTGAAAATATCCACTAAATGAGGGAATAATATGTGTGAGGGTACCACAGGAGAGTTCCAAATGTGTGTGGGTAGAATATATATCCCACAGGGGTAAAATTGAAAAAAAAGTTGAAAAAAAATTTTTTTAGACTCAGTCATTTTTCTGGCGTTTATCAGACTTTCAGATAGGGGAAATGTCAGTGAGCGTTCCGATTTCAGTTCCAGAGCGATTCGCCCAATGAGTCCTTGATATTTAGTCGTTTTCAGCCAATTTTCTGGATTTTTGAAAATTTCACTTTTTTGTGAAAATATCCACTAAATGAGGGAATAATATGTGTGAGGGTACCCCAGGAGAGTTCCAAATGTGTGTGGGTAGAATATATATCCCACGGGGGTAAAATTGAAAAAAGTTGAAAAAAATTTTTTTTTTGACTTAGTCATTTTTCCGGCGTTTATCAGACTTTCAGATAGGGGAAATGTCATTGAGGGTTCCGATTTCAGTTCCAGAGCGATTCGCCGGATGAGTCCTTGATATTTAGTCGTTTTCAGCCAATTTTCTGGATTTTTGAAAATTTCACTTTTCTGTGAAAATATCCACTAAATGAGGGAATAATATGTGTGAGGGTACCCCAGGAGAGTTCCAAATGTGTGTGGGTAGAATATATATCCCACGGGGGTAAAATTGAAAAAAGTTAAAAACATTTTTTTTTGGACTTAGTCATTTTTCCGGCATTTATCAGACTTTCAGATAGGGGAAATGTCAGTGAGCGTTCCGATTCCAGTTCCAGAGCGATTCGCCGGATGAGTCCTTGATATTTAGTCGTTTTCAGCCAATTTTCTGGATTTTTGAAAATTTCACTTTTTTGTGAAAATATCCACTAAATGAGGGAATAATATGTGTGAGGGTACCACAGGAGAGTTCCAAATGTGTGTGGGTAGAATATATATCCCACAGGGGTAAAATTGAAAAAAAGTTGAAAAAAAATTTTTTTGGACACAGTCATTTTTCTGGCGTTTATCAGACTTTCAGATAGGGGAAATGTCAGTGAGCGTTCCGATTTCAGTTCCAGAGCGATTCACCCAATGAGTCCTTGATATTTAGTCGTTTTTAGCCAATTTTCTGGATTTTTGAAAATTTCACTTTTTTGTGAAAATATCCACTAAATGAGGGAATAATATGTGTGAGGGTACCACAGGAGAGTTCCAAATGTGTGTGGGTAGAATATATATCCCACGGGGGTAAAATTGAAAAAAAGTTGAAAAAAAATTTTTTTGGACACAGTCATTTTTCTGGCGTTTATCACACTTTCAGATAGGGGAAATGTCAGTGAGCGTTCCGATTTCAGTTCCAGAGCGATTCGCCCAATGAGTCCTTGTTATTTAGTAATTTTCAGCCAATTTTCTGGATTTTTGAAAATTTCTCTATTCTGTGTAAATATCCACTAAATGAGGGAATAATATGTGTGAGGGTACCCCAGGAGAGTTCCAAATATGTGTGGGTAGAATATATATCCCACGGGGGTAAAATTGAAAAAAGTTGAAAAAATATTTTTTTTGTACTTAGTCATTTTTCGGGCGTTTATCAGACTTTCAGATAGTGCAAATGTCAGTGAGCTTTCCGATTTCATTTTCAGAGTGATCCTCCCAATGAGTCCTTGATATTTAGTCGTTTTCAGCCAATTTTCTGGATTTTTGAAAATTTTACTTTTTTGTGAAAATATCCACTAAATGAGGGAATAATATGTGTGAGGGTACCCCAGGAGAGTTCTAAATGTGTGTGGGTAGAATATATATCCCACGGGGGTAAAATTGAAAAAAGTTTAAAAAAAATTTTTTGGGACTTAGTCATTTTTACGGCGTTTATCAGACTTTCAGATAGGGGAAATGTCAGTGAGCATTCCGATTTCAGTTCCAGAGCGATTCGCCCAATGAGTCCTTGATATTTCGTCGTTTTCAGCCAATTTTTCCGGATTTTTGAAAATTTCACTTTTTTGTGAAAATATCCACTAAATGAGGGAATAATATGTGTGAGGGAACCCCAGGAGAGTTAAAAATGTGTGTGGGTAGAATATATATCCCACGGGGGTAAAATTGAAAAAAGTTGAAAACATTTTTTTTTGGACTTAGTCATTTTTCCGGCATATATCAGACTTTCAGATAGGGGAAATGTCAGTGAGCGTTCCGATTTCAGTTCCAGAGCGATTCGCCCAATGAGTCCTTGATTTTTAGTCGTTTTCAGCCAATTTTCTGTATTTTTGAAAATTTCACTTTTTTGTGAAAATATCCACTAAATGAGGGAATAATATGTGTGAGGGAACCCCAGGAGAGTTCCAAATGTGTGTGGGTAGAATATATATCCCACGGGGGAAAACTGAAAAAAGTTGAAAAATTTTTTTTTTGGACTTAGTCATTTTTCCGGCGTTTATCAGACTTTCAGATAGGGGAAATGTCAGTGAGCGTTCCGATTTCAGATCCAGAGCGATTCGCCGGATGAGTCCTTGATATTTAGTCGTTCTCAGCCAATTTTCTGGATTTTTGAAAATTTCACTTTTCTGTGAAAATATCCACTAAATGAGGGAATAATATGAGTGAGGGTACCCCAGGAGAGTTCCAAATGTGTGTGGGTAGAATATATATCCCACGGGGGTAAAATTGAAAAAAGTTGAAAAAAAATTTTTTTGGACTTAGTCATTTTTCCGGCGTTTATCAGACTTTCAGATAGGGGAAATGTCAGTGAGCATTCCGATTTCAGTTCCAGAGCGATTCGCCCAATGAGTCCTTGATATTTAGTCGTTCTCAGCCAATTTTCTGGATTTTTGAAAATTTCACTTTTTTGTGAAAATATCCACTAAATGAGGGAATAATATGTGTGAGGGTACCACAGGAGAGTTCCAAATGTGTGTGGGTAGAATATATATCCCACAGGGGTAAAATTGAAAAAAAGTTGAAAAAAAATTTTTTTGGACTCAGTCATTTTTCTGGCGTTTATCAGACTTTCAGATAGGGGAAATGTCAGTGAGCGTTCCGATTTCAGTTCCAGAGCGATTCGCCCAATGAGTCCTTGATATTTAGTCGTTTTCAGCCAATTTTCTGGATTTTTGAAAATTTCACTTTTTTGTGAAAATATCCACTAAATGAGGGAATAATATGTGTGAGGGTACCACAGGAGAGTTCCAAATGTGTTTGGGTAGAATATATATCCCACGGGGGTAAAATTGAAGAAAAGTTGAAAAAAAATTTTTTTGGACTCAGTCATTTTTCTGGCGTTTATCAGACTTTCAGATAGGGGAAATGTCAGTGAGCGTTCCGATTTCAGTTCCAGAGCGATTCGCCGGATGAGTCCTTGATATTTAGTCGTTTTCAGCCAATTTTCTGGATTTTTGAAAATTTCACTTTTTTGTGAAAATATCCACTAAATGAGGGCATAATATGTGTGAGGGTACCCCAGGAGAGTTCCAAATGTGTGTGGGTAGAATATATATCCCACGGGGGTAAAATTGAAAAAAAGTTGAAAAAAAATTTTTTTGGACTCAGTCATTTTTCTGGCGTTTATCACACTTTCAGATAGGGGAAATGTCAGTGAGCGTTCCGATTTCAGTTCCAGAGCGATTCACCCAATGAGTCCTTGATATTTAGTCGTTTTCAGCCAATTTTCTGGATTTTTGAAAATTTCACTTTTTTGTGAAAATATCCACTAAATGAGGGAATAATACGTGTGAGGGTACCCCAGGAGAGTTCCAAATGTGTGTGGGTAGAGTATATATCCCACGGGGGTAAAATTGAAAAAAAAATTTTTTTGGACTTAAATTATTTTTCCGGCGTTTATCAGACTTTCAGATAGGGGAAATGTCAGTGAGCGTTCTGATTTCAGTTCCAGAGCGATTCGCCCAATGAGTCCTTGATTTTTAGTCGTTTTCAGCCAATTTTCTGGATTTTTGAAAATTTCACTTTTTTGTGAAAATATCCACTAAATGTGGGAATAATATGTGTGAGGGTACCCCAGGAGAGTTCCAAATGTGTGTGGGTAGAATATATATCCCACGGGGGTAAAATTGAAAAACGTTGAAAACATTTTTTTTTGGACTTAGTCATTTTTCCGGCATTTATCAGACTTTCAGATAGGGGAAATGTCAGTGAGCGTTCCGATTTCAGTTCCAGAGCGATTCGCCCAATGAGTCCTTGATTTTTAGTCATTTTCAGCCAATTTTCTGTATTTTTGAAAATTTCACTTTTTTGTGAAAATATCCACTAAATGAGGGAATAATATGTGTGAGGGTACCCCAGGAGAGTTCCAAATGTGTGTGGGTAGAATATATATCCCACGGGGGTAAAATTGAAAAAAGTTGAAAATATTTTTTTTTGGACTCAGTCATTTTTCCGGCATTTATCAGACTTTCAGATAGGGGAAATGTCAGTGAGCGTTCCGATTTCAGTTCCAGAGCGATTCGCCGGATGAGTCCTTGATATTTAGTCGTTTTCAGCCAGTTTTTCTGGATTTTTGAAAATTTCACTTGTTTGTGAAAATATCCACTAAATGAGGGAGGGTACCCCAGGAGAGTTCCAAATGTGTGTGGGTAGAATATATATCCCACGGGGGTAAAATTGAAGAAAGTTGAAAACATTTTTTTTTGGACTTAGTCATTTTTCCGGCATTTATCAGACTTTCAGATAGGGGAAATGTCAGTGAGCATTCCGATTTCAGTTCCAGAGCGATTCGCCCAATGAGTCCTTGATATTTCGTCGTTTTCAGCCAATTTTTCTGGATTTTTGAAAATTTCACTTTTTTGTGAAAATATCCACTAAATGAGGGAATAATATGTGTGAGGGTACCCCAGGAGAGTTCCAAATGTGTGTGGGTAGAATATATATCCCACGGGGGTAAAATTGAAAAAAGTTGAAAACATTTTTTTTTTACTTAGTCATTTTTCGGCGTTTATCAGACTTTCAGATAGGGGAAATGTCAGTGAGCATTCCGATTTCAGTTCCAGAGCGATTCGCCCAATGAGTCCTTGATATTTCGTCGTTTTCAGCCAATTTTTCTGGATTTTTGAAAATTTCACTTTTTTGTGAAAATATCCACTAAATGAGGGAATAATATGTGTGAGGGTACCCCAGGAGAGTTCCAAATGTGTGTGGGTAGAATATATATCCCACGGGGGTAAAATTGAAAAAAGTTGAAAAAATTTTTTTTTTGGACTTAGTCATTTTTCGGCGTTTATCAGACTTTCAGATAGGGGAAATGTCAGTGAGCATTCCGATTTCAGTTCCAGAGCGATTCGCCCAATGAGTCCTTGATATTTTGTCGTTTTCAGCCAATTTTTCTAGATTTTTGAAAATTTCACTTTTTTGTGAAAATATCCACTAAATGAGGGAATAATATGTGTGAGGGTACCCCAGGAGAGTTCCAAATGTGTGTGGGTAGAATATATATCCCATGGGGGTAAAATTGAAAAAAGTTGAAAACATTTTTTTTTGTACTTAGTCATTTTTCTGGCATTTATCAGACTTTCAGATAGGGGAAATGTCAGTGAGCATTCCGATTTCAGTTCCAGAGCGATTCGCCCAATGAGTCCTTGATTTTTAGTCGTTTTCAGCCAATTTTCTGTATTTTTGAAAATTTCACTTTTTTGTGAAAATATCCACTAAATGAGGGAATAATATGTGTGAGGGTACCCCAGGAGAGTTCCAAATGTGTGTGGGTAGAATATATATCCCACGGGGGTAAAATTGAAAAAAGTTGAAAAAATTTTTTTTTTGGACTTAGTCATTTTTCCGGCGTTTATCAGACTTTCAGATAGGGGAAACGTCAGTGAGCATTCCGATTTCAGTTCCAGAGCGATTCGCCCAATGAGTCCTTGATATTTCGTCGTTTTCAGCCAATTTTCTGGATTTTTGAAAATTTCACTTTTTTGTGAAAATATCCACTAAATGAGGGAATAATATGTGTGAGGGTACCCCAGGAGAGTTCCAAATGTGTGTGGGTAGAATATATATCCCACGGGGGTAAAATTGAAAAAGGTTGAAAAAAATTTTTTTTTGGACTTAGTCATTTTTCGGCGTTTTTCAGACTTTCAGATAGGGGAAATGTCAGTGAGCGTTCCGATTTCAGTTCCAGTGCGATTCGCCCAATGAGTCCTTGATTTTTAGTCGTTTTCAGCCAATTTTCTGTATTTTTGAAAATTTCACTTTTTTTGTGAAAATATCCACTAAATGAGGGAATAATATGTGTGAGGGTACCCCAGGAGAGTTCCAAATGTGTGTGGGTAGAATATATATCCCACGGGGGTAAAATTGAAAAAAGTTGAAAACATTTTTTTTTGGACTTAGTCATTTTTCTGGCGTTTATCAGACTTTCAGATAGGGGAAATGTCAGTGAGCATTCCGATTTCAGTTCTAGAGCGATTCGCCCAATGAGTCCTTGATATTTCGTCGTTTTCAGCCAATTGTTCTGGATTTTTGAAAATTTCACTTTTTTGTGAAAATATCCACTAAATGAGGGAATAATATGTGTGAGGGTACCCCAGGAGAGTTCCAAATGTGTGTGGGTAGAATATATATCCCACGGGGGTAAAATTGAAAAAAGTTGAAAAAAAATTTTTTTGGACTTAGTCATTTTTCCGGCGTTTATCAGACTTTCAGATAGGGGAAATGTCAGTGAGCATTCCGATTTCAGTTCCAGAGCGATTCGCTCAATGAGTCCTTGATATTTCGTCGTTTTCAGCCAATTTTTCTGGATTTTTGAAAATTTCACTTTTTTGTGAAAATATCCACTAAATGAGGGAATAATATGTGTGAGGGTACCCCAGGAGAGTTCCAAATGTGTGTGGGTAGAATATATATCCCACGGGGGTAAAATTGAAAAAAGTTGAAAAAATTTTTTTTTTGGACTTAGTCATTTTTCAGCGTTTATCAGACTTTCAGATATGGGAAATGTCAGTGAGCATTCCGATTTCAGTTCCAGAGCGATTCGCCCAATGAGTCCTTGATATTTCGTCGTTTTCAGCCAATTTTTCTAGATTTTTGAAAATTTCACTTTTTTGTGAAAATATCCACTAAATGAGGGAATAATATGTGTGAGGGTACCCCAGGAGAGTTCCAAATGTGTGTGGGTAGAATATATATCCCACGGGGGTGAAATTGAAAAAAGTTGAAAACATTTTATTTTGGACTTAGTCATTTTTCCGGCATTTATCAGACTTTCAGATAGGGGAAATGTCAGTGAGCGTTCCGATTTCAGTTCCAGAGCGATTCGCCCAATGAGTCCTTGATTTTTAGTCGTTTTCAGCCAATTTTCTGTATTTTTGAAAATTTCACTTTTTTGTGAAAATATCCACTAAATGAAGGAATAATATGTGTGAGGGTACCCCAGGAGAGTTCCAAATGTGTGTGGGTAGAATATATATCCCACGGGGGTAAAATTGAAAAAAGTTGAAAAGAATTTTTTTTTGGACTTATTCATTTTTCGGCGTTTATCAGACTTTCAGATAGGGGAAATGTCAGTGAGCATTCCGATTTCAGTTCCAGAGCGATTCGCCCAATGAGTCCTTGATATTTCGTCGTTTTCAGCCAATTTTTCTAGATTTTTGAAAATTTCACTTTTTTGTGAAAATATCCACTAAATGAGGGAATAATATGTGTGAGGGTACCCCAGGAGAGTTCCAAATGTGTGTGGGTAGAATATATATCCCACGGGAGTAAAATTGAAAAAAGTTTAAAAATTTTTTTTTGGGATTTAGTCATTTTTCCTGCGTTTATCAGACTTTCAGATAGGGGAAATGTCAGTGAGCATTCCGATTTCAGTTCCAGAGCGATTCGCCCAATGAGTCATTGATATTTCGTCGTTTTCAGCCAATTTTTCTAGATTTTTGAAAATTTCACTTTTTTGTGAAAATATCCACTAAATGAGGGAATAATATGTGTGAGGGTACCCCAGGAGAGTTCCAAATGTGTGTGGGTAGAATATATATCCCACGGGGGTAAAATTGAAAAAAGTTGAAAACATTTTTTTTTGGACTTAGTAATTTTTCCTGCATTTATCAGACTTTCAGATAGGGGAAATGTCAGTGAGCGTTCCGATTTCAGTTCCAGAGCGATTCGCCCAATGAGTCCTTGATTTTTAGTCGTTTTCAGCCAATTTTCTGTATTTTTGAAAATTTCACTTTTTTGTCAAAATATCCACTAAATGAGGGAATAATATGTGTGAGGGTACCCCAGGAGAGTTCCAAATGTGTGTGGGTAGAATATATATCCCACGGGGGTAAAATTGAAAAAAGTTGAAAAAAATTTTTTTTTGGACTTAGTCATTTTTCCGGCGTTTATCAGACTTTCAGATAGGGGAAATGTCAGTGAGCATTCCGATTTCAGTTCCAGAGCGATTCGCCCAATGAGTCCTTGATATTTCGTCGTTTTCAGCCAATTTTTCTAGATTTTTGAAAATTTCACTTTTTTGTGAAAATATCCACTAAATGAGGGAATAATATGTGTGAGGGTACCCCAGGAGAGTTCCAAATGTGTGTGGGTAGAATATATATCCCACGGGAGTAAAATTGAAAAAAGTTTAAAAAATTTTTTTTGGGACTTAGTCATTTTTCCGGCGTTTATCAGACTTTCAGATAGCGGAAATGTCAGTGAGCATTCCGATTTCAGTTCCAGAGCGATTCGCCCAATGAGTCCTTGATATTTCGTCGTTTTCAGCCAATTTTTCTGGATTTTTGAAAATTTCACTTTTTTGTGAAAATATCCACTAAATGAGGGAATCATATGTGTGACGGTACCCCAGGAGAGTTCCAAATGTGTGTGGGTAGAATATATATCCCACGGGGGTAAAATTGAAAAAAGTTGAAAAAAATTTTTTTTTGGACTTAGTCATTTTTCGGCGTTTATCAGACTTTCAGATAGGGGAAATGTCAGTGAGCATTCCTATTTCAGTTCCAGAGCGATTCGCCCAATGAGTCCTTGATATTTCGTCGTTTTCAGCCAATTTTTCTAGATTTTTGAAAATTTCACTTTTTTGTGAAAATATCCACTAAATGAGGGAATAATATGTGTGAGGGTACCCCAGGAGAGTTCCAAATGTGTGTGGGTAGAATATATATCCCACGGGAGTAAAATTGAAAAAAGTTTAAAAAAATTTTTTTGGGACTTAGTCATTTTTCCGGCGTTTATCAGACTTTCAGATAGGGGAAATGTCAGTGAGCATTCCGATTTCAGTTCCAGAGCGATTCGCCCAATGAGTCCTTAATATTTCGTCGTTTTCAGCCAATTTTTCTGGATTTTTGAAAATTTCACTTTTTTGTGAAAATATCCACTAAATGAGGGAATAATATGTGTGAGAGTACCCCAGGAGAGTTCCAAATGTGTGTGGGTAGAATATATATCCCACGGGGGTAAAATTGAAAAAAGTTGAAAACATTTTTTTTTGGACTTAGTCATTTTTCCGGCATTTATCAGACTTTCAGATAGGGGAAATGTCAGTGAGCATTCCGATTTCAGTTCCAGAGCGATTCGCCCAATGAGTCCTTGATATTTCGTCGTTTTCAGCCAATTTTTCTAGATTTTTGAAAATTTCACTTTTTTGTGAAAATATCCACTAAATGAGGGAATAATATGTGTGAGAGTACCCCAGGAGAGTTCCAAATGTGTGTGGGTAGAATATATATCCCACGGGGGTAAAATTGAAAAAAGTTGAAAACATTTTTTTTTGGACTTAGTCATTTTTCCGGCATTTATCAGACTTTCAGATAGGGGAAATGTCAGTGAGCGTTCCGATTTCAGTTCCAGAGCAATTCGCCCAATGAGTCCTTGATTTTTAGTCGTTTTCAGCCAATTTTCTGTATTTTTGAAAATTTCACTTTTTTGTGAAAATATCCACTAAATGAGGGAATAATATGTGTGAGGGTACCCCAGGAGAGTTCCAAATGTGTGTGGGTAGAATATATATCCCACGGGAGTAAAATTGAAAAAAGTTTAAAAAAATTTTTTGGGGACTTAGTCATTTTTCCGGCGTTTATCAGACTTTCAGATAGGGGAAATGTCAGTGAGCATTCCGATTTCAGTTCCAGAGCGATTCGCCCAATGAGTCCTTAATATTTCGTCGTTTTCAGCCAATTTTTCTGGATTTTTGAAAATTTCACTTTTTTGTGAAAATATCCACTAAATGAGGGAATAATATGTGTGAGAGTACCCCAGGAGAGTTCCAAATGTGTGTGGGTAGAATATATATCCCACGGGGGTAAAATTGAAAAAAGTTGAAAACATTTTTTTTTGGACTTAGTCATTTTTCCGGCGTTTATCAGACTTTCAGATAGGGGAAATTTCAGTGAGCATTCCGATTTCAGTTCCAGAGCGATTCGCCCAATGAGTCCTTAATATTTCGTCGTTTTCAGCCAATTTTTCTGGATTTTTGAAAATTTCACTTTTTTGTGAAAATATCCACTAAATGAGGGAATAATATGTGTGAGGGTACCCCAGGAGAGTTCCAAATGTGTGTGGGTAGAATATATATCCCACGGGGGTAAAATTGAAAAAAGTTGAAAACATTTTTTTTTGTACTTAGTCATTTTTCCGGCATTTATCAGACTTTCAGATAGGGGAAATGTCAGTGAGCGTTCCGATTTCAGTTCCAGAGCGATTCGCCCAATGAGTCCTTGATTTTTAGTCGTTTTCAGCCAATTTGCTGTATTTTTGAAAATTTCACTTTTTTGTGAAAATATCCACTAAATGAGGGAATAATATGTGTGAGGGTACCCCAGGAGAGTTCCAAATGTGTGTGGGTAGAATATATATCCCACGGGGGTAAAATTGAAAAAAGTTGAAAAAATTTTTTTTTTGGACTTAGTCATTTTTCCGGCGTTTATCAGACTTTCAGATAGGGGAAATGTCAGTGAGCATTCCGATTTCAGTTCCAGAGCGATTCGCCCAATGAGTCCTTGATATTTCGTCGTTTTCAGCCAATTTTTCTGGATTTTTGAAAATTTCACTTTTTTGTGAAAATATCCACTAAATGAGGGAATAATATGTGTGAGGGTACCCCAGGAGAGTTCCAAATGTGTGTGGGTAGAATATATATCCCACGGGGGTAAAATTGAAAAAAGTTGAAAACATTTTTTTTTGGACTTAGTCATTTTTCTGGCGTTTATCAGACTTTCAGATAGGGGAAATGTCAGTGAGCATTCCGATTTCAGTTCCAGAGCGATTCGCCCAATGAGTCCTTGATATTTCGTCGTTTTCAGCCAATTTTTCTGGATTTTTGAAAATTTCACTTTTTTGTGAAAATATCCACTAAATGAGGGAATAATATGTGTGAGGGTACCCCAGGAGAGTTCCAAATATGTGTGGGTAGAATATATATCCCACGGGGGTAAAATTGAAAAAAGTTGAAAACATTTTTTTTTGTACTTAGTCATTTTTCCGGCATTTATCAGACTTTCAGATAGGGGAAATGTCAGTGAGCGTTCCGATTTCAGTTCCAGAGCGATTCGCCCAATGAGTCCTTGATTTTTAGTCGTTTTCAGCCAATTTGCTGTATTTTTGAAAATTTCACTTTTTTGTGAAAATATCCACTAAATGAGGGAATAATATGTGTGAGGGTACCCCAGGAGAGTTCCAAATGTGTGTGGGTAGAATATATATCCCACGGGGGTAAAATTGAAAAAAGTTGAAAAAATTTTTTTTTTGGACTTAGTCATTTTTCCGGCGTTTATCAGACTTTCAGATAGGGGAAATGTCAGTGAGCATTCCGATTTCAGTTCCAGAGCGATTCGCCCAATGAGTCCTTGATATTTCGTCGTTTTCAGCCAATTTTTCTAGATTTTTGAAAATTTCACTTTTTTGTGAAAATATCCACTAAATGAGGGAATAATATGTGTGAGAGTACCCCAGGAGAGTTCCAAATGTGTGTGGGTAGAATATATATCCCACGGGGGTAAAATTGAAAAAAGTTGAAAACATTTTTTTTTGGACTTAGTCATTTTTCCGGCATTTATCAGACTTTCAGATAGGGGAAATGTCAGTGAGCATTCCGATTTCAGTTCCAGAGCGATTCGCCCAATGAGTCCTTGATATTTCGTCGTTTTCAGCCAATTTTTCTAGATTTTTGAAAATTTCACTTTTTTGTGAAAATATCCACTAAATGAGGGAATAATATGTGTGAGAGTACCCCAGGAGAGTTCCAAATGTGTGTGGGTAGAATATATATCCCACGGGGGTAAAATTGAAAAAAGTTGAAAACATTTTTTTTTGGACTTAGTCATTTTTCCGGCATTTATCAGACTTTCAGATAGGGGAAATGTCAGTGAGCGTTCCGATTTCAGTTCCAGAGCAATTCGCCCAATGAGTCCTTGATTTTTAGTCGTTTTCAGCCAATTTTCTGTATTTTTGAAAATTTCACTTTTTTGTGAAAATATCCACTAAATGAGGGAATAATATGTGTGAGGGTACCCCAGGAGAGTTCCAAATGTGTGTGGATAGAATATATATCCCACGGGGGTAAAATTGAAAAAAGTTGAAAACATTTTTTTTTGGACTTAGTCATTTTTCCGGCGTTTATCAGACTTTCAGATAGGGGAAATGTCAGTGAGCATTCCGATTTCAGTTCCAGAGCGATTCGCCCAATGAGTCCTTGATATTTCGTCGTTTTCAGCCAATTTTTCTGGATTTTTGAAAATTTCACTTTTTTGTGAAAATATCCACTAAATGAGGGAATAATATGTGTGAGGGTACCCCAGGAGAGTTCCAAATGTGTGTGGGTAGAATATATATCCCACGGGAGTAAAATTGAAAAAAGTTTAAAAAATTTTTTTTGGACTTAGTCATTTTTCCGGCGTTTATCAGACTTTCAGATAGGGGAAATGTCAGTGAGCATTCCGATTTCAGTTCCAGAGCGATTCGCCCAATGAGTCCTTAATATTTCGTCGTTTTCAGCCAATTTTTCTGGATTTTTGAAAATTTCACTTTTTTGTGAAAATATCCACTAAATGAGGGAATAATATGTGTGAGGGTACCCCAGGAGAGTTCCAAATGTGTGTGGGTAGAATATATATCCCACAGGAGTAAAATTGAAAAAAGTTTAAAAAAATTTTTTGGGGACTTAGTCATTTTTCCGGCGTTTATCAGACTTTCAGATAGGGGAAATGTCAGTGAGCATTCCGATTTCAGTTCCAGAGCGATTCGCCCAATGAGTCCTTAATATTTCGTCGTTTTCAGCCAATTTTTCTGGATTTTTGAAAATTTCACTTTTTTGTGAAAATATCCACTAAATGAGGGAATAATATGTGTGAGAGTACCCCAGGAGAGTTCCAAATGTGTGTGGGTAGAATATATATCCCACGGGGGTAAAATTGAAAAAAGTTGAAAACATTTTTTTTTGGACTTAGTCATTTTTCCGGCGTTTATCAGACTTTCAGATAGGGGAAATTTCAGTGAGCATTCCGATTTCAGTTCCAGAGCGATTCGCCCAATGAGTCCTGGATATTTCGTCGTTTTCAGCCAATTTTTCTGGATTTTTGAAAATTTCACTTTTTTGTGAAAATATCCACTAAATGAGGGAATAATATGTGTGAGGGTACCCCAGGAGAGTTCCAAATGTGTGTGGGTAGAATATATATCCCACGGGAGTAAAATTGAAAAAAGTTTAAAAAATTTTTTTTGGGACTTAGTCATTTTTCCGGCGTTTATCAGACTTTCAGATAGGGGAAATGTCAGTGAGCATTCCGATTTCAGTTCCAGAGCGATTCGCCCAATGAGTCCTTAATATTTCGTCGTTTTCAGCCAATTTTTCTGGATTTTTGAAAATTTCACTTTTTTGTGAAAATATCCACTAAATGAGGGAATAATATGTGTGAGGGTACCCCAGGAGAGTTCCAAATGTGTGTGGGTAGAATATATATCCCACGGGAGTAAAATTGAAAAAAGTTTAAAAAATTTTTTTTGGGATTTAGTCATTTTTCCGGCGTTTCTCAGACTTTCAGATAGGGGAAATGTCAGTGAGCATTCCGATTTCAGTTCCAGAGCGATTCGCCCAATGAGTCCTTAATATTTCGTCGTTTTCAGCCAATTTTTCTGGATTTTTGAAAATTTCACTTTTTTGTGAAAATATCCACTAAATGAGGGAATAATATGTGTGAGGGTACCCCAGGAGAGTTCCAAATGTGTGTGGGTAGAATATATATCCCACGGGGGTAAAATTGAAAAAAGTTGAAAACATTTTTTTTTGTACTTAGTCATTTTTCCGGCGTTTATCAGACTTTCAGATAGGGGAAATGTCAGTGAGCATTCCGATTTCAGTTCCAGAGCGATTCGCCCAATGAGTCCTTGATATTTCGTCGTTTTCAGCCAATTTTTCTAGATTTTTGAAAATTTCACTTTTTTGTGAAAATATCCACTAAATGAGGGAATAATATGTGTGAGGGTACCCCAGGAGAGTTCCAAATGTGTGTGGGTAGAATATATATCCCACGGGAGTAAAATTGAAAAAAGTTTAAAAAATTTTTTTTGGGACTTAGTCATTTTTCCGGCGTTTATCAGACTTTCAGATAGGGGAAATGTCAGTGAGCATTCCGATTTCAGTTCCAGAGCGATTCGCCCATTGAGTCCTTGATATTTCGTCGTTTTCAGCCAATTTTTCTGGATTTTTGAAAATTTCACTTTTTTGTGAAAATATCCACTAAATGAGGGAATCATATGTGTGAGAGTACCCCAGGAGAGTTCCAAATGTGTGTGGGTAGAATATATATCCCACGGGGGTAAAATTGAAAAAAGTTGAAAACATTTTTTTTTGGACTTAGTCATTTTTCCGGCGTTTATCAGACTTTCAGATAGGGGAAATTTCAGTGACCATTCCGATTTCAGTTCCAGAGCGATTCGCCCAATGAGTCCTGGATATTTCGTCGTTTTCAGCCAATTTTTCTGGATTTTTGAAAATTTCACTTTTTTGTGAAAATATCCACTAAATGAGGGAATAATATGTGTGAGGGTACCCCAGGAGAGTTCCAAATGTGTGTGGGTAGAATATATATCCCACGGGAGTAAAATTGAAAAAAGTTTAAAAAATTTTTTTTGGGACTTAGTCATTTTTCCGGCGTTTATCAGACTTTCAGATAGGGGAAATGTCAGTGAGCATTCCGATTTCAGTTCCAGAGCGATTCGCCCAATGAGTCCTTAATATTTCGTCGTTTTCAGCCAATTTTTCTGGATTTTTGAAAATTTCACTTTTTTGTGAAAATATCCACTAAATGAGGGAATAATATGTGTGAGGGTACCCCAGGAGAGTTCCAAATGTGTGTGGGTAGAATATATATCCCACGGGAGTAAAATTGAAAAAAGTTTAAAAATTTTTTTTTGGGATTTAGTCATTTTTCCGGCGTTTCTCAGACTTTCAGATAGGGGAAATGTCAGTGAGCATTCCGATTTCAGTTCCAGAGCGATTCGCCCAATGAGTCCTTAATATTTCGTCGTTTTCAGCCAATTTTTCTGGATTTTTGAAAATTTCACTTTTTTGTGAAAATATCCACTAAATGAGGGAATAATATGTGTGAGGGTACCCCAGGAGAGTTCCAAATGTGTGTGGGTAGAATATATATCCCACGGGGGTAAAATTGAAAAAAGTTGAAAACATTTTTTTTTGTACTTAGTCATTTTTCCGGCGTTTATCAGACTTTCAGATAGGGGAAATGTCAGTGAGCATTCCGATTTCAGTTCCAGAGCGATTCGCCCAATGAGTCCTTGATATTTCGTCGTTTTCAGCCAATTTTTCTAGATTTTTGAAAATTTCACTTTTTTGTGAAAATATCCACTAAATGAGGGAATAATATGTGTGAGGGTACCCCAGGAGAGTTCCAAATGTGTGTGGGTAGAATATATATCCCACGGGAGTAAAATTGAAAAAAGTTTAAAAAATTTTTTTTGGGACTTAGTCATTTTTCCGGCGTTTATCAGACTTTCAGATAGGGGAAATGTCAGTGAGCATTCCGATTTCAGTTCCAGAGCGATTCGCCCATTGAGTCCTTGATATTTCGTCGTTTTCAGCCAATTTTTCTGGATTTTTGAAAATTTCACTTTTTTGTGAAAATATCCACTAAATGAGGGAATCATATGTGTGACGGTACCCCAGGAGAGTTCCAAATGTGTGTGGGTAGAATATATATCCCACGGGGGTAAAATTGAAAAAAGTTGAAAAAAATTTTTTTTTGGACTTAGTCATTTTTCGGCGTTTATCAGACTTTCAGATAGGGGAAATGTCAGTGAGCATTCCTATTTCAGTTCCAGAGCGATTCGCCCAATGAGTCCTTGATATTTCGTCGTTTTCAGCCAATTTTTCTAGATTTTTGAAAATTTCACTTTTTTGTGAAAATATCCACTAAATGAGGGAATAATATGTGTGAGGGTACCCCAGGAGAGTTCCAAATGTGTGTGGGTAGAATATATATCCCACGGGGGTAAAATTGAAAAAAGTTGAAAAAATTTTTTTTTTGGACTTAGTCATTTTTCCGGCGTTTATCAGACTTTCAGATAGGGGAAATGTCAGTGAGCATTCCGATTTCAGTTCCAGAGCGATTCGCCCAATGAGTCCTTGATATTTCGTCGTTTTCAGCCAATTTTTCTAGATTTTTGAAAATTTCACTTTTTTGTGAAAATATCCACTAAATGAGGGAATAATATGTGTGAGAGTACCCCAGGAGAGTTCCAAATGTGTGTGGGTAGAATATATATCCCACGGGGGTAAAATTGAAAAAAGTTGAAAACATTTTTTTTTGGACTTAGTCATTTTTCCGGCATTTATCAGACTTTCAGATAGGGGAAATGTCAGTGAGCATTCCGATTTCAGTTCCAGAGCGATTCGCCCAATGAGTCCTTGATATTTCGTCGTTTTCAGCCAATTTTTCTAGATTTTTGAAAATTTCACTTTTTTGTGAAAATATCCACTAAATGAGGGAATAATATGTGTGAGAGTACCCCAGGAGAGTTCCAAATGTGTGTGGGTAGAATATATATCCCACGGGGGTAAAATTGAAAAAAGTTGAAAACATTTTTTTTTGGACTTAGTCATTTTTCCGGCATTTATCAGACTTTCAGATAGGGGAAATGTCAGTGAGCGTTCCGATTTCAGTTCCAGAGCAATTCGCCCAATGAGTCCTTGATTTTTAGTCGTTTTCAGCCAATTTTCTGTATTTTTGAAAATTTCACTTTTTTGTGAAAATATCCACTAAATGAGGGAATAATATGTGTGAGGGTACCCCAGGAGAGTTCCAAATGTGTGTGGATAGAATATATATCCCACGGGGGTAAAATTGAAAAAAGTTGAAAACATTTTTTTTTGGACTTAGTCATTTTTCCGGCGTTTATCAGACTTTCAGATAGGGGAAATGTCAGTGAGCATTCCGATTTCAGTTCCAGAGCGATTCGCCCAATGAGTCCTTGATATTTCGTCGTTTTCAGCCAATTTTTCTGGATTTTTGAAAATTTCACTTTTTTGTGAAAATATCCACTAAATGAGGGAATAATATGTGTGAGGGTACCCCAGGAGAGTTCCAAATGTGTGTGGGTAGAATATATATCCCACGGGAGTAAAATTGAAAAAAGTTTAAAAAATTTTTTTTGGACTTAGTCATTTTTCCGGCGTTTATCAGACTTTCAGATAGGGGAAATGTCAGTGAGCATTCCGATTTCAGTTCCAGAGCGATTCGCCCAATGAGTCCTTAATATTTCGTCGTTTTCAGCCAATTTTTCTGGATTTTTGAAAATTTCACTTTTTTGTGAAAATATCCACTAAATGAGGGAATAATATGTGTGAGGGTACCCCAGGAGAGTTCCAAATGTGTGTGGGTAGAATATATATCCCACGGGAGTAAAATTGAAAAAAGTTTAAAAAATTTTTTTGGGGACTTAGTCATTTTTCCGGCGTTTATCAGACTTTCAGATAGGGGAAATGTCAGTGAGCATTCCGATTTCAGTTCCAGAGCGATTCGCCCAATGAGTCCTTAATATTTCGTCGTTTTCAGCCAATTTTTCTGGATTTTTGAAAATTTCACTTTTTTGTGAAAATATCCACTAAATGAGGGAATAATATGTGTGAGAGTACCCCAGGAGAGTTCCAAATGTGTGTGGGTAGAATATATATCCCACGGGGGTAAAATTGAAAAAAGTTGAAAACATTTTTTTTTGGACTTAGTCATTTTTCCGGCGTTTATCAGACTTTCAGATAGGGGAAATTTCAGTGAGCATTCCGATTTCAGTTCCAGAGCGATTTGCCCAATGAGTCCTGGATATTTCGTCGTTTTCAGCCAATTTTTCTGGATTTTTGAAAATTTCACTTTTTTGTGAAAATATCCACTAAATGAGGGAATAATATGTGTGAGGGTACCCCAGGAGAGTTCCAAATGTGTGTGGGTAGAATATATATCCCACGGGAGTAAAATTGAAAAAAGTTTAAAAAATTTTTTTTGGGACTTAGTCATTTTTCCGGCGTTTATCAGACTTTCAGATAGGGGAAATGTCAGTGAGCATTCCGATTTCAGTTCCAGAGCGATTCGCCCAATGAGTCCTTAATATTTCGTCGTTTTCAGCCAATTTTTCTGGATTTTTGAAAATTTCACTTTTTTGTGAAAATATCCACTAAATGAGGGAATAATATGTGTGAGGGTACCCCAGGAGAGTTCCAAATGTGTGTGGGTAGAATATATATCCCACGGGAGTAAAATTGAAAAAAGTTTAAAAATTTTTTTTTGGGATTTAGTCATTTTTCCGGCGTTTCTCAGACTTTCAGATAGGGGAAATGTCAGTGAGCATTCCGATTTCAGTTCCAGAGCGATTCGCCCAATGAGTCCTTAATATTTCGTCGTTTTCAGCCAATTTTTCTGGATTTTTGAAAATTTCACTTTTTTGTGAAAATATCCACTAAATGAGGGAATAATATGTGTGAGGGTACCCCAGGAGAGTTCCAAATGTGTGTGGGTAGAATATATATCCCACGGGAGTAAAATTGAAAAAAGTTTAAAAAATTTTTTTTGGGACTTAGTCATTTTTCCGGCGTTTATCAGACTTTCAGATAGGGGAAATGTCAGTGAGCATTCCGATTTCAGTTCCAGAGCGATTCGCCCAATGAGTCCTTAATATTTCGTCGTTTTCAGCCAATTTTTCTGGATTTTTGAAAATTTCACTTTTTTGTGAAAATATCCACTAAATGAGGGAATAATATGTGTGAGGGTACCCCAGGAGAGTTCCAAATGTGTGTGGGTAGAATATATATCCCACGGGAGTAAAATTGAAAAAAGTTTAAAAAAATTTTTTTGGGATTTAGTCATTTTTCCGGCGTTTCTCAGACTTTCAGATAGGGGAAATGTCAGTGAGCATTCCGATTTCAGTTCCAGAGCGATTCGCCCAATGAGTCCTTAATATTTCGTCGTTTTCAGCCAATTTTTCTGGATTTTTGAAAATTTCACTTTTTTGTGAAAATATCCACTAAATGAGGGAATAATATGTGTGAGGGTACCCCAGGAGAGTTCCAAATGTGTGTGGGTAGAATATATATCCCACGGGGGTAAAATTGAAAAAAGTTGAAAACATTTTTTTTTGTACTTAGTCATTTTTCCGGCGTTTATCAGACTTTCAGATAGGGGAAATGTCAGTGAGCATTCCGATTTCAGTTCCAGAGCGATTCGCCCAATGAGTCCTTGATATTTCGTCGTTTTCAGCCAATTTTTCTAGATTTTTGAAAATTTCACTTTTTTGTGAAAATATCCACTAAATGAGGGAATAATATGTGTGAGGGTACCCCAGGAGAGTTCCAAATGTGTGTGGGTAGAATATATATCCCACGGGAGTAAAATTGAAAAAAGTTTAAAAAATTTTTTTTGGGACTTAGTCATTTTTCCGGCGTTTATCAGACTTTCAGATAGGGGAAATGTCAGTGAGCATTTCGATTTCAGTTCCAGAGCGATTCGCCCAATGAGTCCTTGATATTTCGTCGTTTTCAGCCAATTTTTCTGGATTTTTGAAAATTTCACTTTTTTGTGAAAATATCCACTAAATGAGGGAATCATGTGTGTGACGGTACCCCAGGAGAGTTCCAAATGTGTGTGGGTAGAATATATATCCCACGGGGGTAAAATTGAAAAAAGTTGAAAAAAATTTTTTTTTGGACTTAGTCATTTTTCGGCGTTTATCAGACTTTCAGATAGGGGAAATGTCAGTGAGCGTTCCGATTTCAGTTCCAGAGCAATTCGCCCAATGAGTCCTTGATTTTTAGTCGTTTTCAGCCAATTTTCTGTATTTTTGAAAATTTCACTTTTTTGTGAAAATATCCACTAAATGAGGGAATAATATGTGTGAGGGTACCCCAGGAGAGTTCCAAATGTGTGTGGGTAGAATATATATCCCACGGGAGTAAAATTGAAAAAAGTTTAAAAAAATTTTTTTGGGACTTAGTCATTTTTCCGGCGTTTATCAGACTTTCAGATAGGGGAAATGTCAGTGAGCATTCCGATTTCAGTTCCAGAGCGATTCGCCCAATGAGTCCTTAATATTTCGTCGTTTTCAGCCAATTTTTCTGGATTTTTGAAAATTTCACTTTTTTGTGAAAATATCCACTAAATGAGGGAATAATATGTGTGAGAGTACCCCAGGAGAGTTCCAAATGTGTGTGGGTAGAATATATATCCCACGGGGGTAAAATTGAAAAAAGTTGAAAACATTTTTTTTTGGACTTAGTCATTTTTCCGGCATTTATCAGACTTTCAGATAGGGGAAATGTCAGTGAGCATTCCGATTTCAGTTCCAGAGCGATTCGCCCAATGAGTCCTTGATATTTCGTCGTTTTCAGCCAATTTTTCTAGATTTTTGAAAATTTCACTTTTTTGTGAAAATATCCACTAAATGAGGGAATAATATGTGTGAGAGTACCCCAGGAGAGTTCCAAATGTGTGTGGGTAGAATATATATCCCACGGGGGTAAAATTGAAAAAAGTTGAAAACATTTTTTTTTGGACTTAGTCATTTTTCCGGCATTTATCAGACTTTCAGATAGGGGAAATGTCAGTGAGCGTTCCGATTTCAGTTCCAGAGCAATTCGCCCAATGAGTCCTTGATTTTTAGTCGTTTTCAGCCAATTTTCTGTATTTTTGAAAATTTCACTTTTTTGTGAAAATATCCACTAAATGAGGGAATAATATGTGTGAGGGTACCCCAGGAGAGTTCCAAATGTGTGTGGATAGAATATATATCCCACGGGGGTAAAATTGAAAAAAGTTGAAAACATTTTTTTTTGGACTTAGTCATTTTTCCGGCGTTTATCAGACTTTCAGATAGGGGAAATGTCAGTGAGCATTCCGATTTCAGTTCCAGAGCGATTCGCCCAATGAGTCCTTGATATTTCGTCGTTTTCAGCCAATTTTTCTGGATTTTTGAAAATTTCACTTTTTTGTGAAAATATCCACTAAATGAGGGAATAATATGTGTGAGGGTACCCCAGGAGAGTTCCAAATGTGTGTGGGTAGAATATATATCCCACGGGAGTAAAATTGAAAAAAGTTTAAAAAAATTTTTTGGGGACTTAGTCATTTTTCCGGCGTTTATCAGACTTTCAGATAGGGGAAATGTCAGTGAGCATTCCGATTTCAGTTCCAGAGCGATTCGCCCAATGAGTCCTTAATATTTCGTCGTTTTCAGCCAATTTTTCTGGATTTTTGAAAATTTCACTTTTTTGTGAAAATATCCACTAAATGAGGGAATAATATGTGTGAGAGTACCCCAGGAGAGTTCCAAATGTGTGTGGGTAGAATATATATCCCACGGGGGTAAAATTGAAAAAAGTTGAAAACATTTTTTTTTGGCCTTAGTCATTTTTCCGGCGTTTATCAGACTTTCGGATAGGGGAAATTTCAGTGAGCATTCCGATTTCAGTTCCAGAGCGATTCGCCCAATGAGTCCTGGATATTTCGTCGTTTTCAGCCAATTTTTCTGGATTTTTGAAAATTTCACTTTTTTGTGAAAATATCCACTAAATGAGGGATTAATATGTGTGAGGGTACCCCAGGAGAGTTCCAAATGTGTGTGGGTAGAATATATATCCCACGGGAGTAAAATTGAAAAAAGTTTAAAAATTTTTTTTTGGGATTTAGTCATTTTTCCGGCGTTTCTCAGACTTTCAGATAGGGGAAATGTCAGTGAGCATTCCGATTTCAGTTCCAGAGCGATTCGCCCAATGAGTCCTTAATATTTCGTCGTTTTCAGCCAATTTTTCTGGATTTTTGAAAATTTCACTTTTTTGTGAAAATATCCACTAAATGAGGGAATAATATGTGTGAGGGTACCCCAGGAGAGTTCCAAATGTGTATGGGTAGAATATATATCCCACGGGGGTAAAATTGAAAAAAGTTGAAAACATTTTTTTTTGTACTTAGTCATTTTTCCGGCATTTATCAGACTTTCAGATAGGGGAAATGTCAGTGAGCGTTCCGATTTCAGTTCCAGAGCGATTCGCCCAATGAGTCCTTGATTTTTAGTCGTTTTCAGCCAATTTGCTGTATTTTTGAAAATTTCACTTTTTTGTGAAAATATCCACTAAATGAGGGAATAATATGTGTGAGGGTACCCCAGGAGAGTTCCAAATGTGTGTGGGTAGAATATATATCCCACGGGGGTAAAATTGAAAAAAGTTGAAAAAATTTTTTTTTTGGACTTAGTCATTTTTCCGGCGTTTATCAGACTTTCAGATAGGGGAAATGTCAGTGAGCATTCCGATTTCAGTTCCAGAGCGATTCGCCCAATGAGTCCTTGATATTTCGTCGTTTTCAGCCAATTTTTCTGGATTTTTGAAAATTTCACTTTTTTGTGAAAATATCCACTAAATGAGGGAATAATATGTGTGAGGGTACCCCAGGAGAGTTCCAAATGTGTGTGGGTAGAATATATATCCCACGGGGGTAAAATTGAAAAAAGTTGAAAACATTTTTTTTTGGACTTAGTCATTTTTCCGGCGTTTATCAGACTTTCAGATAGGGGAAATGTCAGTGAGCATTCCGATTTCAGTTCCAGAGCGATTCGCCCAATGAGTCCTTGATATTTCGTCGTTTTCAGCCAATTTTTCTAGATTTTTGAAAATTTCACTTTTTTGTGAAAATATCCACTAAATGAGGGAATAATATGTGTGAGGGTACCCCAGGAGAGTTCCAAATGTGTGTGGGTAGAATATATATCCCACGGGAGTAAAATTGAAAAAAGTTTAAAAAAATTTTTTTGGGACTTAGTCATTTTTCCGGCGTTTATCAGACTTTCAGATAGGGGAAATGTCAGTGAGCATTCCGATTTCAGTTCCAGAGCGATTCGCCCAATGAGTCCTTGATATTTCGTCGTTTTCAGCCAATTTTTCTGGATTTTTGAAAATTTCACTTTTTTGTGAAAATATCCACTAAATGAGGGAATAATATGTGTGAGGGTACCCCAGGAGAGTTCCAAATGTGTGTGGGTAGAATATATATCCCACGGGGGTAAAATTGAAAAAAGTTGAAAACATTTTTTTTTGTACTTAGTCATTTTTCCGGCATTTATCAGACTTTCAGATAGGGGAAATGTCAGTGAGCGTTCCGATTTCAGTTCCAGAGCGATTCGCCCAATGAGTCCTTGATTTTTAGTCGTTTTCAGCCAATTTGCTGTATTTTTGAAAATTTCACTTTTTTGTGAAAATATCCACTAAATGAGGGAATAATATGTGTGAGGGTACCCCAGGAGAGTTCCAAATGTGTGTGGGTAGAATATATATCCCACGGGGGTAAAATTGAAAAAAGTTGAAAAAATTTTTTTTTTGGACTTAGTCATTTTTCCGGCGTTTATCAGACTTTCAGATAGGGGAAATGTCAGTGAGCATTCCGATTTCAGTTCCAGAGCGATTCGCCCAATGAGTCCTTGATATTTCGTCGTTTTCAGCCAATTTTTCTAGATTTTTGAAAATTTCACTTTTTTGTGAAAATATCCACTAAATGAGGGAATAATATGTGTGAGGGTACCCCAGGAGAGTTCCAAATGTGTGTGGGTAGAATATATATCCCACGGGGGTAAAATTGAAAAAAGTTGAAAACATTTTTTTTTGGACTTAGTCATTTTTCCGGCGTTTATCAGACTTTCAGATAGGGGAAATGTCAGTGAGCATTCCGATTTCAGTTCCAGAGCGATTCGCCCAATGAGTCCTTGATATTTCGTCGTTTTCAGCCAATTTTTCTAGATTTTTGAAAATTTCACTTTTTTGTGAAAATATCCACTAAATGAGGGAATAATATGTGTGAGGGTACCCCAGGAGAGTTCCAAATGTGTGTGGGTAGAATATATATCCCACGGGAGTAAAATTGAAAAAAGTTTAAAAAAATTTTTTTGGGACTTAGTCATTTTTCCGGCGTTTATCAGACTTTCAGATAGGGGAAATGTCAGTGAGCATTCCGATTTCAGTTCCAGAGCGATTCGCCCAATGAGTCCTTGATATTTCGTCGTTTTCAGCCAATTTTTCTGGATTTTTGAAAATTTCACTTTTTTGTGAAAATATCCACTAAATGAGGGAATAATATGTGTGAGGGTACCCCAGGAGAGTTCCAAATGTGTGTGGGTAGAATATATATCCCACGGGGGTAAAATTGAAAAAAGTTGAAAACATTTTTTTTTGTACTTAGTCATTTTTCCGGCATTTATCAGACTTTCAGATAGGGGAAATGTCAGTGAGCGTTCCGATTTCAGTTCCAGAGCGATTCGCCCAATGAGTCCTTGATTTTTAGTCGTTTTCAGCCAATTTGCTGTATTTTTGAAAATTTCACTTTTTTGTGAAAATATCCACTAAATGAGGGAATAATATGTGTGAGGGTACCCCAGGAGAGTTCCAAATGTGTGTGGGTAGAATATATATCCCACGGGGGTAAAATTGAAAAAAGTTGAAAAAATTTTTTTTTTGGACTTAGTCATTTTTCCGGCGTTTATCAGACTTTCAGATAGGGGAAATGTCAGTGAGCATTCCGATTTCAGTTCCAGAGCGATTCGCCCAATGAGTCCTTGATATTTCGTCGTTTTCAGCCAATTTTTCTAGATTTTTGAAAATTTCACTTTTTTGTGAAAATATCCACTAAATGAGGGAATAATATGTGTGAGAGTACCCCAGGAGAGTTCCAAATGTGTGTGGGTAGAATATATATCCCACGGGGGTAAAATTGAAAAAAGTTGAAAACATTTTTTTTTGGACTTAGTCATTTTTCCGGCATTTATCAGACTTTCAGATAGGGGAAATGTCAGTGAGCATTCCGATTTCAGTTCCAGAGCGATTCGCCCAATGAGTCCTTGATATTTCGTCGTTTTCAGCCAATTTTTCTAGATTTTTGAAAATTTCACTTTTTTGTGAAAATATCCACTAAATGAGGGAATAATATGTGTGAGAGTACCCCAGGAGAGTTCCAAATGTGTGTGGGTAGAATATATATCCCACGGGGGTAAAATTGAAAAAAGTTGAAAACATTTTTTTTTGGACTTAGTCATTTTTCCGGCATTTATCAGACTTTCAGATAGGGGAAATGTCAGTGAGCGTTCCGATTTCAGTTCCAGAGCAATTCGCCCAATGAGTCCTTGATTTTTAGTCGTTTTCAGCCAATTTTCTGTATTTTTGAAAATTTCACTTTTTTGTGAAAATATCCACTAAATGAGGGAATAATATGTGTGAGGGTACCCCAGGAGAGTTCCAAATGTGTGTGGATAGAATATATATCCCACGGGGGTAAAATTGAAAAAAGTTGAAAACATTTTTTTTTGGACTTAGTCATTTTTCCGGCGTTTATCAGACTTTCAGATAGGGGAAATGTCAGTGAGCATTCCGATTTCAGTTCCAGAGCGATTCGCCCAATGAGTCCTTGATATTTCGTCGTTTTCAGCCAATTTTTCTGGATTTTTGAAAATTTCACTTTTTTGTGAAAATATCCACTAAATGAGGGAATAATATGTGTGAGGGTACCCCAGGAGAGTTCCAAATGTGTGTGGGTAGAATATATATCCCACGGGAGTAAAATTGAAAAAAGTTTAAAAAATTTTTTTTGGACTTAGTCATTTTTCCGGCGTTTATCAGACTTTCAGATAGGGGAAATGTCAGTGAGCATTCCGATTTCAGTTCCAGAGCGATTCGCCCAATGAGTCCTTAATATTTCGTCGTTTTCAGCCAATTTTTCTGGATTTTTGAAAATTTCACTTTTTTGTGAAAATATCCACTAAATGAGGGAATAATATGTGTGAGGGTACCCCAGGAGAGTTCCAAATGTGTGTGGGTAGAATATATATCCCACGGGAGTAAAATTGAAAAAAGTTTAAAAAAATTTTTTGGGGACTTAGTCATTTTTCCGGCGTTTATCAGACTTTCAGATAGGGGAAATGTCAGTGAGCATTCCGATTTCAGTTCCAGAGCGATTCGCCCAATGAGTCCTTAATATTTCGTCGTTTTCAGCCAATTTTTCTGGATTTTTGAAAATTTCACTTTTTTGTGAAAATATCCACTAAATGAGGGAATAATATGTGTGAGAGTACCCCAGGAGAGTTCCAAATGTGTGTGGGTAGAATATATATCCCACGGGGGTAAAATTGAAAAAAGTTGAAAACATTTTTTTTTGGACTTAGTCATTTTTCCGGCGTTTATCAGACTTTCAGATAGGGGAAATTTCAGTGAGCATTCCGATTTCAGTTCCAGAGCGATTCGCCCAATGAGTCCTGGATATTTCGTCGTTTTCAGCCAATTTTTCTGGATTTTTGAAAATTTCACTTTTTTGTGAAAATATCCACTAAATGAGGGAATAATATGTGTGAGGGTACCCCAGGAGAGTTCCAAATGTGTGTGGGTAGAATATATATCCCACGGGAGTAAAATTGAAAAAAGTTTAAAAAATTTTTTTTGGGACTTAGTCATTTTTCCGGCGTTTATCAGACTTTCAGATAGGGGAAATGTCAGTGAGCATTCCGATTTCAGTTCCAGAGCGATTCGCCCAATGAGTCCTTAATATTTCGTCGTTTTCAGCCAATTTTTCTGGATTTTTGAAAATTTCACTTTTTTGTGAAAATATCCACTAAATGAGGGAATAATATGTGTGAGGGTACCCCAGGAGAGTTCCAAATGTGTGTGGGTAGAATATATATCCCACGGGAGTAAAATTGAAAAAAGTTTAAAAAATTTTTTTTGGGATTTAGTCATTTTTCCGGCGTTTCTCAGACTTTCAGATAGGGGAAATGTCAGTGAGCATTCCGATTTCAGTTCCAGAGCGATTCGCCCAATGAGTCCTTAATATTTCGTCGTTTTCAGCCAATTTTTCTGGATTTTTGAAAATTTCACTTTTTTGTGAAAATATCCACTAAATGAGGGAATAATATGTGTGAGGGTACCCCAGGAGAGTTCCAAATGTGTGTGGGTAGAATATATATCCCACGGGGGTAAAATTGAAAAAAGTTGAAAACATTTTTTTTTGTACTTAGTCATTTTTCCGGCATTTATCAGACTTTCAGATAGGGGAAATGTCAGTGAGCGTTCCGATTTCAGTTCCAGAGCGATTCGCCCAATGAGTCCTTGATTTTTAGTCGTTTTCAGCCAATTTGCTGTATTTTTGAAAATTTCACTTTTTTGTGAAAATATCCACTAAATGAGGGAATAATATGTGTGAGGGTACCCCAGGAGAGTTCCAAATGTGTGTGGGTAGAATATATATCCCACGGGGGTAAAATTGAAAAAAGTTGAAAAAATTTTTTTTTTGGACTTAGTCATTTTTCCGGCGTTTATCAGACTTTCAGATAGGGGAAATGTCAGTGAGCATTCCGATTTCAGTTCCAGAGCGATTCGCCCAATGAGTCCTTGATATTTCGTCGTTTTCAGCCAATTTTTCTGGATTTTTGAAAATTTCACTTTTTTGTGAAAATATCCACTAAATGAGGGAATAATATGTGTGAGGGTACCCCAGGAGAGTTCCAAATGTGTGTGGGTAGAATATATATCCCACGGGGGTAAAATTGAAAAAAGTTGAAAACATTTTTTTTTGGACTTAGTCATTTTTCCGGCGTTTATCAGACTTTCAGATAGGGGAAATGTCAGTGAGCATTCCGATTTCAGTTCCAGAGCGATTCGCCCAATGAGTCCTTGATATTTCGTCGTTTTCAGCCAATTTTTCTAGATTTTTGAAAATTTCACTTTTTTGTGAAAATATCCACTAAATGAGGGAATAATATGTGTGAGGGTACCCCAGGAGAGTTCCAAATGTGTGTGGGTAGAATATATATCCCACGGGAGTAAAATTGAAAAAAGTTTAAAAAAATTTTTTTGGGACTTAGTCATTTTTCCGGCGTTTATCAGACTTTCAGATAGGGGAAATGTCAGTGAGCATTCCGATTTCAGTTCCAGAGCGATTCGCCCATGAGTCCTTGATATTTCGTCGTTTTCAGCCAATTTTTCTGGATTTTTGAAAATTTCACTTTTTTGTGAAAATATCCACTAAATGAGGGAATAATATGTGTGAGGGTACCCCAGGAGAGTTCCAAATGTGTGTGGGTAGAATATATATCCCACGGGGGTAAAATTGAAAAAAGTTGAAAACATTTTTTTTTGTACTTAGTCATTTTTCCGGCATTTATCAGACTTTCAGATAGGGGAAATGTCAGTGAGCGTTCCGATTTCAGTTCCAGAGCGATTCGCCCAATGAGTCCTTGATTTTTAGTCGTTTTCAGCCAATTTGCTGTATTTTTGAAAATTTCACTTTTTTGTGAAAATATCCACTAAATGAGGGAATAATATGTGTGAGGGTACCCCAGGAGAGTTCCAAATGTGTGTGGGTAGAATATATATCCCACGGGGGTAAAATTGAAAAAAGTTGAAAACATTTTTTTTTGGACTTAGTCATTTTTCCGGCGTTTATCAGACTTTCAGATAGGGGAAATGTCAGTGAGCATTCCGATTTCAGTTCCAGAGCGATTCGCCCAATGAGTCCTTGATATTTCGTCGTTTTCAGCCAATTTTTCTGGATTTTTGAAAATTTCACTTTTTTGTGAAAATATCCACTAAATGAGGGAATAATATGTGTGAGGGTACCCCAGGAGAGTTGCAAATGTGTGTGGGTAGAATATATATCCCACGGGGGTAAAATTGAAAAAAGTTGAAAACATTTTTTTTTGTACTTAGTCATTTTTCCGGCATTTATCAGACTTTCAGATAGGGGAAATGTCAGTGAGCGTTCCGATTTCAGTTCCAGAGCGATTCGCCCAATGAGTCCTTGATTTTTAGTCGTTTTCAGCCAATTTGCTGTATTTTTGAAAATTTCACTTTTTTGTGAAAATATCCACTAAATGAGGGAATAATATGTGTGAGGGTACCCCAGGAGAGTTCCAAATGTGTGTGGGTAGAATATATATCCCACGGGGGTAAAATTGAAAAAAGTTGAAAAAATTTTTTTTTGGGACTTAGTCATTTTTCCGGCGTTTATCAGACTTTCAGATAGGGGAAATGTCAGTGAGCATTCCGATTTCAGTTCCAGAGCGATTCGCCCAATGAGTCCTTGATATTTCGTCGTTTTCAGCCAATTTTTCTGGATTTTTGAAAATTTCACTTTTTTGTGAAAATATCCACTAAATGAGGGAATAATATGTGTGAGGGTACACCAGGAGAGTTCCAAATGTGTGTGGGTAGAATATATATCCCACGGGGGTAAAATTGAAAAAAGTTGAAAACATTTTTTTTTGGACTTATTCATTTTTCCGGCGTTTATCAGACTTTCAGATAGGGGAAATGTCAGTGAGCATTCCGATTTCAGTTCCAGAGCGATTCGCCCAATGAGTCCTTGATATTTCGTCGTTTTCAGCCAATTTTTCTGGATTTTTGAAAATTTCACTTTTTTGTGAAAATATCCACTAAATGAGGGAATAATATGTGTGAGGGTACCCCAGGAGAGTTCCAAATGTGTGTGGGTAGAATATATATCCCATGGGGGTAAAATTGAAAAAAGTTGAAAAAATTTTTTTTTTTGGACTTAGTCATTTTTCGGCGTTTATCAGACTTTCAGATAGGGGAAATGTCAGTGAGCATTCCGATTTCAGTTCCAGAGCGATTCGCCCAATGAGTCCTTGATATTTCGTCGTTTTCAGCCAATTTTTCTAGATTTTTGAAAATTTCACTTTTTTGTGAAAATATCCACTAAATGAGGGAATAATATGTGTGAGGGTACCCCAGGAGAGTTCCAAATGTGTGTGGGTAGAATATATATCCCACGGGAGTAAAACTGAAAAAAGTTCAAAAAAATTTTTTTGGGACTTAGTCATTTTTCCGGCGTTTATCAGACTTTCAGATAGGGGAAATGTCAGTGAGCATTCCGATTTCAGTTCCAGAGCGATTCGCCCAATGAGTCCTTGATATTTCGTCGTTTTCAGCCAATTTTTCTGGATTTTTGAAAATTTCACTTTTTTGTGAAAATATCCACTAAATGAGGGAATAATATGTGTGAGGGTACCCCAGGAGAGTTCCAAATGTGTGTGGGTAGAATATATATCCCACGGGGGTAAAATTGAAAAAAGTTGAAAACATTTTTTTTTGGACTTAGTCATTTTTCCGGCGTTTATCAGACTTTCAGATAGGGGAAATGTCAGTGAGCATTCCGATTTCAGTTCCAGAGCGATTCGCCCAATGAGTCCTTGATATTTCGTCGTTTTCAGCCAATTTTTCTGGATTTTTGAAAATTTCACTTTTTTGTGAAAATATCCACTAAATGAGGGAATAATATGTGTGAGGGTACCCCAGGAGAGTTCCAAATGTGTGTGGGTAGAATATATATCCCACGGGGGTAAAATTGAAAAAAGTTGAAAAAAATTTTTTTTTGGACTTAGTCATTTTTCGGCGTTTATCAGACTTTCAGATAGGGGAAATGTCAGTGAGCATTCCGATTTCAGTTCCAGAGCGATTCGCCCAATGAGTCCTTAATATTTCGTCGTTTTCAGCCAATTTTTCTGGATTTTTGAAAATTTCACTTTTTTGTGAAAATATCCACTAAATGAGGGAATAATATGTGTGAGAGTACCCCAGGAGAGTTCCAAATGTGTGTGGGTAGAATATATATCCCACGGGGGTAAAATTGAAAAAAGTTGAAAACATTTTTTTTTGGACTTAGTCATTTTTCCGGCATTTATCAGACTTTCAGATAGGGGAAATGTCAGTGAGCGTTCCGATTTCTGTTCCAGAGCAATTCGCCCAATGAGTCCTTGATTTTTAGTTGTTTTCAGCCAATTTTCTGTATTTTTGAAAATTTCACTTTTTTGTGAAAATATCCACTAAATGAGGGAATAATATGTGTGAGGGTACCCCAGGAGAGTTCCAAATGTGTGTGGGTAGAATATATATCCCACGGGGGTAAAATTGAAAAAAGTTGAAAACATTTTTTTTGGGACTTAGTCATTTTTCCGGCGTTTATCAGACTTTCAGATAGGGGAAATGTCAGTGAGCATTCCGATTTCAGTTCCAGAGCGATTCGCCCAATGAGTCCTTGATATTTCGTCGTTTTCAGCCAATTTTTCTGGATTTTTGAAAATTTCACTTTTTTGTGAAAATATCCACTAAATGAGGGAATAATATGTGTGAGGGTACCCCAGGAGAGTTCCAAATGTGTGTGGGTAGAATATATATCCCATGGGGGTAAAATTGAAAAAAGTTGAAAAAAAATTTTTTTTTTGGACTTAGTCATTTTTCGGCGTTTATCAGACTTTCAGATAGGGGAAATGTCAGTGAGCATTCCGATTTCAGTTCCAGAGCGATTCGCCCAATGAGTCCTTGATATTTCGTCGTTTTCAGCCAATTTTTCTAGATTTTTGAAAATTTCACTTTTTTGTGAAAATATCCACTAAATGAGGGAATAATATGTGTGAGGGTACCCCAGGAGAGTTCCAAATGTGTGTGGGTAGAATATATATCCCACGGGAGTAAAATTGAAAAAAGTTTAAAAAAATTTTTTTTTGGACTTAGTCATTTTTCGGTGTTTATCACACTTTCAGATAGGGGAAATGTCAGTGAGCATTCCGATTTCAGTTCCAGAGCGATTCGCCCAATGAGTCCTTAATATTTCGTCGTTTTCAGCCAATTTTTCTGGATTTTTGAAAATTTCACTTTTTTGTGAAAATATCCACTAAATGAGGGAATAATATGTGTGAGAGTACCCCAGGAGAGTTCCAAATGTGTGTGGGTAGAATATATATCCCACGGGGGTAAAATTGAAAAAAGTTGAAAACATTTTTTTTTGGACTTAGTCATTTTTCCGGCATTTATCAGACTTTCAGATAGGGGAAATGTCAGGGAGCGTTCCGATTTCTGTTCCAGAGCAATTCGCCCAATGAGTCCTTGATTTTTAGTTGTTTTCAGCCAATTTTCTGTATTTTTGAAAATTTCACTTTTTTGTGAAAATATCCACTAAATGAGGGAATAATATGTGTGAGGGTACCCCAGGAGAGTTCCAAATGTGTGTGGGTAGAATATATATCCCACGGGGGTAAAATTGAAAAAAGTTGAAAACATTTTTTTTTGGACTTAGTCATTTTTCCGGCGTTTATCAGACTTTCAGATAGGGGAAATGTCAGTGAGCATTCCGATTTCAGTTCCAGAGCGATTCGCCCAATGAGTCCTTGATATTTCGTCGTTTTCAGCCAATTTTTCTGGATTTTTGAAAATTTCACTTTTTTGTGAAAATATCCACTAAATGAGGGAATAATATGTGTGAGGGTACCCCAGGAGAGTTCCAAATGTGTGTGGGTAGAATATATATCCCACGGGGGTAAAATTGAAAAAAGTTGAAAACATTTTTTTTTGGACTTAGTCATTTTTCCGGCGTTTATCAGACTTTCAGATAGGGGAAATGTCAGTGAGCATTCCGATGTCAGTTCCAGAGCGATTCGCCCAATGAGTCCTTTATATTTCGTCGTTTTCAGCCAATTTTTCTGGATTTTTGAAAATTTCACTTTTTTGTGAAAATATCCACTAAATGAGGGAATAATATGTGTGAGGGTACCCCAGGAGAGCTCCAAATGTGTGTGGGTAGAATATATATCCCACGGGGGTAAAATTGAAAAAAGTTGAAAAAAATTTTTTTTTGGACTTAGTCATTTTTCGGCGTTTATCAGACTTTCAGATAGGGGAAATGTCAGTGAGCATTCCGATTTCAGTTCCAGAGCGATTCGCCCAATGAGTCCTTAATATTTCGTCGTTTTCAGCCAATTTTCCTGGATTTTTGAAAATTTCACTTTTTTGTGAAAATATCCACTAAATGAGGGAATAATATGTGTGAGAGTACCCCAGGAGAGTTCCAAATGTGTGTGGGTAGAATATATATCCCACGGGGGTAAAATTGAAAAAAGTTGAAAACATTTTTTTTTGGACTTAGTCATTTTTCCGGCATTTATCAGACTTTCAGATAGGGGAAATGTCAGGGAGCGTTCCGATTTCTGTTCCAGAGCAATTCACCCAATGAGTCCTTGATATTTCGTCGTTTTCAGCCAATTTTTCTGGATTTTTGAAAATTTCACTTTTTTGTGAAAATATCCACTAAATGAGGGAATAATATGTGTGAGGGTACCCCAGGAGAGTTCCAAATGTGTGTGGGTAGAATATATATCCCACGGGGGTAAAATTGAAAAAAGTTGAAAACATTTTTTTTTGGACTTAGTCATTTTTCCGGCGTTTATCAGACTTTCAGATAGGTGAAATGTCAGTGAGCATTCCGATGTCAGTTCCAGAGCGATTCGCCCAATGAGTCCTTTATATTTCGTCGTTTTCAGCCAATTTTTCTGGATTTTTGAAAATTTCACTTTTTTGTGAAAATATCCACTAAATGAGGGAATAATATGTGTGAGGGTACCCCAGGAGAGCTCCAAATGTGTGTGGGTAGAATATATATCCCACGGGGGTAAAATTGAAAAAAGTTGAAAAAAATTTTTTTTTGGACTTAGTCATTTTTCCGGCGTTTATCAGACTTTCAGATAGGGGAAATGTCAGTGAGCATTCCGATTTCAGTTCTAGAGCGATTCGCCCAATGAGTCCTTAATATTTCGTCGTTTTCAGCCAATTTTTCTGGATTTTTGAAAATTTCACTTTTTTGTGAAAATATCCACTAAATGAGGGAATAATATGTGTGAGAGTACCCCAGGAGAGTTCCAAATGTGTGTGGGTAGAATATATATCCCACGGGGGTAAAATTGAAAAAAGTTGAAAACATTTTTTTTTGGACTTAGTCATTTTTCCGGCATTTATCAGACTTTCAGATAGGGGAAATGTCAGTGAGCGTTCCGATTTCAGTTCCAGAGCAATTCGCCCAATGAGTCCTTGATTTTTAGTCGTTTTCAGCCAATTTTCTGTATTTTTGAAAATTTCACTTTTTTGTGAAAATATCCACTAAATGAGGGAATAATATGTGTGAGGGTACCCCAGGAGAGTTCCAAATGTGTGTGGGTAGAATATATATCCCACGGGGGTAAAATTGAAAAAAGTTGAAAACATTTTTTTTTTGGACTTAGTCATTTTTCCGGCGTTTATCAGACTTTCAGATAGGGGAAATGTCAGTGAGCATTCCGATTTCAGTTCCAGAGCGATTCGCCCAATGAGTCCTTAATATTTCGTCGTTTTCAGCCAATTTTTCTGGATTTTTGAAAATTTCACTTTTTTGTGAAAATATCCACTAAATGAGGGAATAATATGTGTGAGAGTATCCCAGGAGAGTTCCAAATGCGTGTGGGTAGAATATATATCCCACGGGGGTAAAATTGAAAAAAGTTGAAAACATTTTTTTTTGGACTTAGTCATTTTTCCGGCGTTTATCAGACTTTCAGATAGGGGAAATTTCAGTGAGCATTCCGATTTCAGTTCCAGAGCGATTCGCCCAATGAGTCCTTGATATTTCGTCGTTTTCAGCCAATTTTTCTGGATTTTTGAAAATTTCACTTTTTTGTGAAAATATCCACTAAATGAGGGAATAATATGTGTGAGGGTACCCCAGGAGAGTTCCAAATGTGTGTGGGTAGAATATATATCCCACGGGGGTAAAATTGAAAAAAGTTGAAAACATTTTTTTTTGGACTTAGTCATTTTTCCGGCGTTTATCAGACTTTCAGATAGGGGAAATGTCAGTGAGCATTCCGATTTCAGTTCCAGAGCGATTCGCCCAATGATTCCTTGATATTTTGTCGTTTTCAGCCAATTTTTCTGGATTTTTGAAAATTTCACTTTTTTGTGAAAATATCCACTAAATGAGGGAATAATATGTGTGAGGGTACCCCAGGAGAGTTCCAAATGTGTGTGGGTAGAATATATATCCCACGGGGGTAAAATTGAAAAAAGTTGAAAACATTTTTTTTTGGACTTAGTCATTTTTCCGGCGTTTATCAGACTTTCAGATAGGGGAAATGTCAGTGAGCATACCGATTTCAGTTCCAGAGCGATTCGCCCAATGAGTCCTTGATATTTTGTCGTTTTCAGCCAATTTTTCTACATTTTTGAAAATTTCACTTTTTTGTGAAAATATCCACTAAATGAGGGAATAATATGTGTGAGGGTACCCCAGGAGAGTTCCAAATGTGTGTGGGTAGAATATATTTCCCACGGGAGTAAAATTGAAAAAAGTTTAAAAAATTTTTTTTGGGATTTAGTCATTTTTCCGGCGTTTATCAGACTTTCAGATAGGGGAAATGTCAGTGAGCATTCCGATTTCAGTTCCAGAGCGATTCGCCCAATGAGTCCTTAATATTTCGTCGTTTTCAGCCAATTTTTCTGGATTTTTGAAAATTTCACTTTTTTGTCTAAATATCCACTAAATGAGGGAATAATATGTGTGAGGGTAACCCAGGAGAGTCCCAAATGTGTGTGGGTAGAATATTTATCCCACGGGGGTAAAATTGAGAAAAGTTGAAAACATTTTTTTTGGACTTAGTCATTTTTCCGGCATTTATCAGACTTTCAGATAGGGGAAATGTCAGTGAGCGTTCCGATTTCAGTTCCAGAGCGATTCGCCCAATGAGTCCTTGATTTTTAGTCGTTTTCAGCCAATTTTATGTATTTTTGAAAATTTCACTTTTTTGTGAAAATATCCACTAAATGAGGGAATAATATGTGTGAGGGTACCCCAGGAGAGTTCCAAATGTGTGTGGGTAGAATATATATCCCACGGGGGTAAAATTGAAAAAAGTTGAAAACATTTTTTTTTTGGACTTAGTGATTTTTCCGGCGTTTATCAGACTTTCAGTTAGGGGAAATGTCAGTGAGCATTCTGATTTCAGTTCCAGAGCGATTCGACCAATGAGTCCTTAATATTTCGTCGTTTTCAGCCAATTTTTCTGGATTTTTGAAAATTTCACTTTTTTGTGAAAATATCCGCTAAATGAGGGAATAATATGTGTGAGGGTACCCCAGGAGAGTTCCAAATGTGTGTGGGTAGAATATATTTCCCACGGGAGTAAAATTGAAAAAAGTTTAAAAAATTTTTTTTGGGATTTAGTCATTTTTCCGGCGTTTATCAGACTTTCAGATAGGGGAAATGTCAGTGAGCATTCCGATTTCAGTTCCAGAGCGATTCGCCCAATGAGTCCTTAATATTTCGTCGTTTTCAGCCAATTTTTCTGGATTTTTGAAAATTTCACTTTTTTGTCTAAATATCCACTAAATGAGGGAATAATATGTGTGAGGGTAACCCAGGAGAGTCCCAAATGTGTGTGGGTAGAATATTTATCCCACGGGGGTAAAATTGAGAAAAGTTGAAAACATTTTTTTTGGACTTAGTCATTTTTCCGGCATTTATCAGACTTTCAGATAGGGGAAATGTCAGTGAGCGTTCCGATTTCAGTTCCAGAGCGATTCGCCCAATGAGTCCTTGATTTTTAGTCGTTTTCAGCCAATTTTATGTATTTTTGAAAATTTCACTTTTTTGTGAAAATATCCACTAAATGAGGGAATAATATGTGTGAGGGTACCCCAGGAGAGTTCCAAATGTGTGTGGGTAGAATATATATCCCACGGGGGTAAAATTGAAAAAAGTTGAAAACATTTTTTTTTTGGACTTAGTGATTTTTCCGGCGTTTATCAGACTTTCAGTTAGGGGAAATGTCAGTGAGCATTCTGATTTCAGTTCCAGAGCGATTCGACCAATGAGTCCTTAATATTTCGTCGTTTTCAGCCAATTTTTCTGGATTTTTGAAAATTTCACTTTTTTGTGAAAATATCCGCTAAATGAGGGAATAATATGTGTGAGGGTACCCCAGGAGAGTTCCAAATGTGTGTGGGTAGAATATATATCCCACGGGGGTAAAATTGAAAAAAGTTGAAAACATTTTTTTTTGGACTTAGTCATTTTTCCGGCGTTTATCAGACTTTCAGATAGGGGAAATGTCAGTGAGCATTCCGATTTCAGTTCCAGAGCGATTCGCCCAATGAGTCCTTGATATTTCGTCGTTTTCAGCCAATTTTTCAGGATTTTTGAAAATTTCACTTTTTTGTGAAAATATCCACTAAATGAGGGAATAATATGTGTGAGGGTACCCCAGGAGAGTTCCAAATGTGTGTGGGTAGAATATATATCCCATGGGGGTAAAATTGAAAAAAGTTGAAAACATTTTTTTTTGGACTTAGTCATTTTTCCGGCGTTTATCAGACTTTCAGATAGGGGAAATGTCAGTGAGCATTCCGATGTCAGTTCCAGAGCGATTCGCCCAATGAGTCCTTTATATTTCGTCGTTTTCAGCCAATTTTTCTGGATTTTTGAAAATTTCACTTTTTTGTGAAAATATCCACTAAATGAGGGAATAATATGTGTGAGGGTACCCCAGGAGAGTTCCAAATGTGTGTGGGTAGAATATATATCCCACGGGGGTAAAATTGAAAAAAGTTGAAAACATTTTTTTTTGGACTTAGTCATTTTTCCGGCGTTTATCAGACTTTCAGATAGGTGAAATGTCAGTGAGCATTCCGATATCAGTTCCAGAGCGATTCGCCCAATGAGTCCTTTATATTTCGTCGTTTTCAGCCAATTTTTCTGGATTTTTGAAAATTTCACTTTTTTGTGAAAATATCCACTAAATGAGGGAATAATATGTGTGAGGGTACCCCAGGAGAGCTCCAAATGTGTGTGGGTAGAATATATATCCCACGGGGGTAAAATTGAAAAAAGTTGAAAAAAATTTTTTTTTGGACTTAGTCATTTTTCGGCGTTTATCAGACTTTCAGATAGGGGAAATGTCAGTGAGCATTCCGATTTCAGTTCCAGAGCGATTCGCCCAATGAGTCCTTAATATTTCGTCGTTTTCAGCCAATTTTCCTGGATTTTTGAAAATTTCACTTTTTTGTGAAAATATCCACTAAATGAGGGAATAATATGTGTGAGGGTACCCCAGGAGAGTTCCAAATGTGTGTGGGTAGAATATATATCCCACGGGAGTAAAATTGAAAAAAGTTTAAAAAAATTTTTTTGGGACTTAGTCATTTTTCCGGCGTTTATCAGACTTTCAGATAGGGGAAATGTCAGTGAGCATTCCGATTTCAGTTCTAGAGCGATTCGCCCAATGAGTCCTTAATATTTCGTCGTTTTCAGCCAATTTTTCTGGATTTTTGAAAATTTCACTTTTTTGTGAAAATATCCACTAAATGAGGGAATAATATGTGTGAGAGTACCCCAGGAGAGTTCCAAATGTGTGTGGGTAGAATATATATCCCACGGGGGTAAAATTGAAAAAAGTTGAAAACATTTTTTTTTGGACTTAGTCATTTTTCCGGCATTTATCAGACTTTCAGATAGGGGAAATGTCAGTGAGCGTTCCGATTTCAGTTCCAGAGCAATTCGCCCAATGAGTCCTTGATTTTTAGTCGTTTTCAGCCAATTTTCTGTATTTTTGAAAATTTCACTTTTTTGTGAAAATATCCACTAAATGAGGGAATAATATGTGTGAGGGTACCCCAGGAGAGTTCCAAATGTGTGTGGGTAGAATATATATCCCACGGGGGTAAAATTGAAAAAAGTTGAAAACATTTTTTTTTTGGACTTAGTCATTTTTCCGGCGTTTATCAGACTTTCAGATAGGGGAAATGTCAGTGAGCATTCCGATTTCAGTTCCAGAGCGATTCGCCCAATGAGTCCTTAATATTTCGTCGTTTTCAGCCAATTTTTCTGGATTTTTGAAAATTTCACTTTTTTGTGAAAATATCCACTAAATGAGGGAATAATATGTGTGAGAGTATCCCAGGAGAGTTCCAAATGCGTGTGGGTAGAATATATATCCCACGGGGGTAAAATTGAAAAAAGTTGAAAACATTTTTTTTTGGACTTAGTCATTTTTCCGGCGTTTATCAGACTTTCAGATAGGGGAAATTTCAGTGAGCATTCCGATTTCAGTTCCAGAGCGATTCGCCCAATGAGTCCTTGATATTTCGTCGTTTTCAGCCAATTTTTCTGGATTTTTGAAAATTTCACTTTTTTGTGAAAATATCCACTAAATGAGGGAATAATATGTGTGAGGGTACCCCAGGAGAGTTCCAAATGTGTGTGGGTAGAATATATATCCCACGGGGGTAAAATTGAAAAAAGTTGAAAACATTTTTTTTTGGACTTAGTCATTTTTCCGGCGTTTATCAGACTTTCAGATAGGGGAAATGTCAGTGAGCATTCCGATTTCAGTTCCAGAGCGATTCGCCCAATGATTCCTTGATATTTTGTCGTTTTCAGCCAATTTTTCTGGATTTTTGAAAATTTCACTTTTTTGTGAAAATATCCACTAAATGAGGGAATAATATGTGTGAGGGTACCCCAGGAGAGTTCCAAATGTGTGTGGGTAGAATATATATCCCACGGGGGTAAAATTGAAAAAAGTTGAAAACATTTTTTTTTGGACTTAGTCATTTTTCCGGCGTTTATCAGACTTTCAGATAGGGGAAATGTCAGTGAGCATACCGATTTCAGTTCCAGAGCGATTCGCCCAATGAGTCCTTGATATTTTGTCGTTTTCAGCCAATTTTTCTACATTTTTGAAAATTTCACTTTTTTGTGAAAATATCCACTAAATGAGGGAATAATATGTGTGAGGGTACCCCAGGAGAGTTCCAAATGTGTGTGGGTAGAATATATTTCCCACGGGAGTAAAATTGAAAAAAGTTTAAAAAATTTTTTTTGGGATTTAGTCATTTTTCCGGCGTTTATCAGACTTTCAGATAGGGGAAATGTCAGTGAGCATTCCGATTTCAGTTCCAGAGCAATTCGCCCAATGAGTCCTTGATTTTTAGTCGTTTTCAGCCAATTTTCTGTATTTTTGAAAATTTCACTTTTTTGTGAAAATATCCACTAAATGAGGGAATAATATGTGTGAGGGTACCCCAGGAGAGTTCCAAATGTGTGTGGGTAGAATATATATCCCACGGGGGTAAAATTGAAAAAAGTTGAAAACATTTTTTTTTTGGACTTAGTCATTTTTCCGGCGTTTATCAGACTTTCAGATAGGGGAAATGTCAGTGAGCATTCCGATTTCAGTTCCAGAGCGATTCGCCCAATGAGTCCTTAATATTTCGTCGTTTTCAGCCAATTTTTCTGGATTTTTGAAAATTTCACTTTTTTGTGAAAATATCCACTAAATGAGGGAATAATATGTGTGAGAGTATCCCAGGAGAGTTCCAAATGCGTGTGGGTAGAATATATATCCCACGGGGGTAAAATTGAAAAAAGTTGAAAACATTTTTTTTTGGACTTAGTCATTTTTCCGGCGTTTATCAGACTTTCAGATAGGGGAAATTTCAGTGAGCATTCCGATTTCAGTTCCAGAGCGATTCGCCCAATGAGTCCTTGATATTTCGTCGTTTTCAGCCAATTTTTCTGGATTTTTGAAAATTTCACTTTTTTGTGAAAATATCCACTAAATGAGGGAATAATATGTGTGAGGGTACCCCAGGAGAGTTCCAAATGTGTGTGGGTAGAATATATATCCCACGGGGGTAAAATTGAAAAAAGTTGAAAACATTTTTTTTTGGACTTAGTCATTTTTCCGGCGTTTATCAGACTTTCAGATAGGGGAAATGTCAGTGAGCATTCCGATTTCAGTTCCAGAGCGATTCGCCCAATGATTCCTTGATATTTTGTCGTTTTCAGCCAATTTTTCTGGATTTTTGAAAATTTCACTTTTTTGTGAAAATATCCACTAAATGAGGGAATAATATGTGTGAGGGTACCCCAGGAGAGTTCCAAATGTGTGTGGGTAGAATATATATCCCACGGGGGTAAAATTGAAAAAAGTTGAAAACATTTTTTTTTGGACTTAGTCATTTTTCCGGCGTTTATCAGACTTTCAGATAGGGGAAATGTCAGTGAGCATACCGATTTCAGTTCCAGAGCGATTCGCCCAATGAGTCCTTGATATTTTGTCGTTTTCAGCCAATTTTTCTACATTTTTGAAAATTTCACTTTTTTGTGAAAATATCCACTAAATGAGGGAATAATATGTGTGAGGGTACCCCAGGAGAGTTCCAAATGTGTGTGGGTAGAATATATTTCCCACGGGAGTAAAATTGAAAAAAGTTTAAAAAATTTTTTTTGGGATTTAGTCATTTTTCCGGCGTTTATCAGACTTTCAGATAGGGGAAATGTCAGTGAGCATTCCGATTTCAGTTCCAGAGCGATTCGCCCAATGAGTCCTTAATATTTCGTCGTTTTCAGCCAATTTTTCTGGATTTTTGAAAATTTCACTTTTTTGTCTAAATATCCACTAAATGAGGGAATAATATGTGTGAGGGTAACCCAGGAGAGTCCCAAATGTGTGTGGGTAGAATATTTATCCCACGGGGGTAAAATTGAGAAAAGTTGAAAACATTTTTTTTGGACTTAGTCATTTTTCCGGCATTTATCAGACTTTCAGATAGGGGAAATGTCAGTGAGCGTTCCGATTTCAGTTCCAGAGCGATTCGCCCAATGAGTCCTTGATTTTTAGTCGTTTTCAGCCAATTTTATGTATTTTTGAAAATTTCACTTTTTTGTGAAAATATCCACTAAATGAGGGAATAATATGTGTGAGGGTACCCCAGGAGAGTTCCAAATGTGTGTGGGTAGAATATATATCCCACGGGGGTAAAATTGAAAAAAGTTGAAAACATTTTTTTTTTGGACTTAGTGATTTTTCCGGCGTTTATCAGACTTTCAGTTAGGGGAAATGTCAGTGAGCATTCTGATTTCAGTTCCAGAGCGATTCGACCAATGAGTCCTTAATATTTCGTCGTTTTCAGCCAATTTTTCTGGATTTTTGAAAATTTCACTTTTTTGTGAAAATATCCGCTAAATGAGGGAATAATATGTGTGAGGGTACCCCAGGAGAGTTCCAAATGTGTGTGGGTAGAATATATTTCCCACGGGAGTAAAATTGAAAAAAGTTTAAAAAATTTTTTTTGGGATTTAGTCATTTTTCCGGCGTTTATCAGACTTTCAGATAGGGGAAATGTCAGTGAGCATTCCGATTTCAGTTCCAGAGCGATTCGCCCAATGAGTCCTTAATATTTCGTCGTTTTCAGCCAATTTTTCTGGATTTTTGAAAATTTCACTTTTTTGTCTAAATATCCACTAAATGAGGGAATAATATGTGTGAGGGTAACCCAGGAGAGTCCCAAATGTGTGTGGGTAGAATATTTATCCCACGGGGGTAAAATTGAGAAAAGTTGAAAACATTTTTTTTGGACTTAGTCATTTTTCCGGCATTTATCAGACTTTCAGATAGGGGAAATGTCAGTGAGCGTTCCGATTTCAGTTCCAGAGCGATTCGCCCAATGAGTCCTTGATTTTTAGTCGTTTTCAGCCAATTTTATGTATTTTTGAAAATTTCACTTTTTTGTGAAAATATCCACTAAATGAGGGAATAATATGTGTGAGGGTACCCCAGGAGAGTTCCAAATGTGTGTGGGTAGAATATATATCCCACGGGGGTAAAATTGAAAAAAGTTGAAAACATTTTTTTTTTGGACTTAGTGATTTTTCCGGCGTTTATCAGACTTTCAGTTAGGGGAAATGTCAGTGAGCATTCTGATTTCAGTTCCAGAGCGATTCGACCAATGAGTCCTTAATATTTCGTCGTTTTCAGCCAATTTTTCTGGATTTTTGAAAATTTCACTTTTTTGTGAAAATATCCGCTAAATGAGGGAATAATATGTGTGAGGGTACCCCAGGAGAGTTCCAAATGTGTGTGGGTAGAATATATATCCCACGGGGGTAAAATTGAAAAAAGTTGAAAACATTTTTTTTTGGACTTAGTCATTTTTCCGGCGTTTATCAGACTTTCAGATAGGGGAAATGTCAGTGAGCATTCCGATTTCAGTTCCAGAGCGATTCGCCCAATGAGTCCTTGATATTTCGTCGTTTTCAGCCAATTTTTCTGGATTTTTGAAAATTTCACTTTTTTGTGAAAATATCCACTAAATGAGGGAATAATATGTGTGAGGGTACCCCAGGAGAGTTCCAAATGTGTGTGGGTAGAATATATATCCCACGGGGGTAAAATTGAAAAAAGTTGAAAACATTTTTTTTTGGACTTAGTCATTTTTCCGGCGTTTATCAGACTTTCAGATAGGGGAAATGTCAGTGAGCATTCCGATGTCAGTTCCAGAGCGATTCGCCCAATGAGTCCTTTATATTTCGTCGTTTTCAGCCAATTTTTCTGGATTTTTGAAAATTTCACTTTTTTGTCTAAATATCCACTAAATGAGGGAATAATATGTGTGAGGGTACCCCAGGAGAGTTCCAAATGTGTGTGGGTAGAATATTTATCCCACGGGGGTAAAATTGAGAAAAGTTGAAAACATTTTTTTTGGACTTAGTCATTTTTCCGGCATTTATCAGACTTTCAGATAGGGGAAATGTCAGTGAGCGTTCCGATTTCAGTTCCAGAGCGATTCGCCCAATGAGTCCTTGATTTTTAGTCGTTTTCAGCCAATTTTATGTATTTTTGAAAATTTCACTTTTTTGTGAAAATATCCACTAAATGAGGGAATAATATGTGTGAGGGTACCCCAGGAGAGTTCCAAGTGTGTGTGGGTAGAATATATATCCCACGGGGGTAAAATTGAAAAAAGTTGAAAAAATTTTTTTTTTGGACTTAGTGATTTTTCCGGCGTTTATCAGACTTTCAGATAGGGGAAATGTCAGTGAGCATTCCGATTTCAGTTCCAGAGCGATTCGCCCAATGAGTCCTTAATATTTCGTCGTTTTCAGCCAATTTTTCTGGATTTTTGAAAATTTCACTTTTTTGTGAAAATATCCACTAAATGAGGGAATAATATGTGTGAGAGTACCCCAGGAGAGTTCCAAATGTGTGTGGGTAGAATATATATCCCACGGGGGTAAAATTGAAAAAAGTTGAAAACATTTTTTTTTGGACTTAGTCATTTTTCCGGCGTTTATCAGACTTTCAGATAGGGGAAATTTCAGTGAGCATTCCGATTTCAGTTCCAGAGCGATTCGCCCAATGAGTCCTTGATATTTCGTCGTTTTCAGCCAATTTTTCTGGATTTTTGAAAATTTCACTTTTTTGTGAAAATGTCCACTAAATGAGGGAATAATATGTGTGAGGGTACCCCAGGAGAGTTCCAAATGTGTGTGGGTAGAATATATATCCCACGGGGGTAAAATTGAAAAAAGTTGAAAACATTTTTTTTTGGACTTAGTCATTTTTCCGGCTTTTATCAGACTTTCAGATAGGGGAAATGTCAGTGAGCATTCCGATTTCAGTTCCAGAGCGATTCGCCCAATGAGTCCTTGATATTTTGTCGTTTTCAGCCAATTTTTCTGGATTTTTGAAAATTTCACTTTTTTGTGAAAATATCCACTAAATGAGGGAATAATATGTGTGAGGGTACCCCAGGAGAGTTCCAAATGTGTGTGGGTAGAATATATATCCCACGGGGGTAAAATTGAAAAAAGTTGAAAACATTTTTTTTTGGACTTAGTCATTTTTCCGGCGTTTATCAGACTTTCAGATAGGGGAAATGTCAGTGAGCATTCCGATTTCAGTTCCAGAGCGATTCGCCCAATGAGTCCTTGATATTTTGTCGTTTTCAGCCAATTTTTCTAGATTTTTGAAAATTTCACTTTTTTGTGAAAATATCCACTAAATGAGGGAATAATATGTGTGAGGGTACCCCAGGAGAGTTCCAAATGTGTGTGGGTAGAATATATATCCCACGGGAGTAAAATTGAAAAAAGTTTTAAAAAATTTTTTTGGGATTTAGTCATTTTTCCGGCGTTTATCAGACTTTCAGATAGGGGAAATGTCAGTGAGCATTCCGATTTCAGTTCCAGAGCGATTCGCCCAATGAGTCCTTAATATTTCGTCGTTTTCAGCCAATTTTTCTGGATTTTTGAAAATTTCACTTTTTTGTGAAAATATCCACTAAATGAGGGAATAATATGTGTGAGGGTACCCCAGGAGAGTTCCAAATGTGTGTGGGTAGAATATATATCCAACTGGGGTAAAATTGAAAAAAGTTGAAAACATTTTTTTTTGTACTTAGTCATTTTTCCGGCATTTATCAGACTTTCAGATAGGGGAAATGTCAGTGAGCATTCCGATTTCAGTTACAGAGCGATTCGCCCAATGAGTCCTTGATTTTTAGTCGTTTTCAGCCAATTTTCTGTATTTTTGAAAATTTCACTTTTTTGTGAAAATATCCACTGAATGAGGGAATAATATGTGTGAGGGTACCCCAGGAGAGTTCCAAATGTGTGTGGGTAGAATATATATCCCACGGGGGTAAAATTGGAAAAAGTTGAAAAAATTTTTTTTTTGGACTTAGTCATTTTTCCGGCGTTTATCAGACTTTCAGATAGGGGAAATGTCAGTGAGCATTCCGATTTCAGTTCCAGAGCGATTCGCCCAATGAGTCCTTGATATTTCGTCGTTTTCAGGTAATTTTTCTAGATTTTTGAAAATTTCACTTTTTTGTGAAAATATCCACTAAATGAGGGAATAATATGTGTGAGGGTACCCCAGGAGAGTTCCAAATGTGTGTGGGTAGAATATATATCCCACGGGAGTAAAATTGAAAAAAGTTTAAAAAATTTTTTTTGGGACTTAGTCATTTTTCCGGCGTTTATCAGACTTTCAGATAGGGGAAATGTCAGTGAGCATTCCGATTTCAGTTCCAGAGCGATTCGCCCAATGAGTCCTTAATATTTCGTCGTTTTCAGCCAATTTTTCTGGATTTTTGAAAATTTCACTTTTTTGTGAAAATATCCACTAAATGAGGGAATAATATGTGTGAGAGTACCCCAGGAGAGTTCCAAATGTGTGTGGGTAGAATATATATCCCAAGGGGGTAAAATTGAAAAAAGTAAAAAAAAATTTTTTTTTGGACTTAGTCATTTTTCGGTGTTTATCAGACTTTCAGATAGGGGAAATGTCAGTGAGCATTCCGATTTCAGTTCCAGAGCGATTCGCGCAATGAGTCCTTAATATTTCGTCATTTTCAGCCAATTTTTCTGGATTTTTGAAAATTTCACTTTTTTGTCTAAATATCCACTAAATGAGGGAATAATATGTGTGAGGGTAACCCAGGAGAGTCCCAAATGTGTGTGGGTAGAATATTTATCCCACGGGGGTAAAATTGAGAAAAGTTGAAAACATTTTTTTTGGACTTAGTCATTTTTCCGGCATTTATCAGACTTTCAGATAGGGGAAATGTCAGTGAGCGTTCCGATTTCAGTTCCAGAGCGATTCGCCCAATGAGTCCTTGATTTTTAGTCGTTTTCAGCCAATTTTATGTATTTTTGAAAATTTCACTTTTTTGTGAAAATATCCACTAAATGAGGGAATAATATGTGTGAGGGTACCCCAGGAGAGTTCCAAATGTGTGTGGGTAGAATATATATCCCACGGGGGTAAAATTTAAAAAAGTTGAAAACATTTTTTTTGGACTTAGTCATTTTTCCGGCGTTTATCAGACTTTCAGATAGGGGAAATGTCAGTGAGCATTCCGATTTCAGTTCCAGAGCGATTCGCCCAATGAGTCCTTGATTTTTAGTCGTTTTCAGCCAATTTTCTGGATTTTTGAAAATTTAACTTTTTTGTGAAAATATCCACTAAATGAGGGAATAATATGTGTGAGGGTACCCCAGGAGCGTTCCAAATGTGTGTGGGTAGAATATATATCCCACGGGAGTAAAATTGAAAAAAGTTTAAAAAAAATTTTTTGGGACTTAGTCATTTTTCCGGCGTTTATCAGACTTTCAGATAGGGGAAATGTCAGTGAGCATTCCGATTTCAGTTCCAGAGCGATTCGCCCAATGAGTCCTTAATATTTCGTCGTTTTCAGCCAATTTTTCTGGATTTTTGAAAATTTCACTTTTTTGTGAAAATATCCACTAAATGAGGGAATAATATGTGTGAGGGTACCCCAGGAGAGTTCCAAATGTGTGTGGGTAGAATATATATCCCACGGGGGTAAAATTGAAAAAAGTTGAAAACATTTTTTTTTGGACTTAGTCATTTTTCCGGCGTTTATCAGACTTTCAGATAGGGGAAATGTCAGTGAGCATTCCGATTTCAGTTCCAGAGCGATTCGCCCAATGAGTCCTTAATATTTCGTCGTTTTCAGCCAATTTTTCTGGATTTTTGAAAATTTCACTTTTTTGTCTAAATATCCACTAAATGAGGGAATAATATGTGTGAGGGTACCCCAGGAGAGTTCCAAATGTGTGTGGGTAGAATATTTATCCCACAGGGGTAAAATTGAGAAAAGTTGAAAACATTTTTTTTGGACTTAGTCATTTTTCCGGCATTTATCAGACTTTCAGATAGGGGAAATGTCAGTGAGCGTTCCGATTTCAGTTCCAGAGCGATTCGCCCAATGAGTCCTTAATTTTTAGTCGTTTTCAGCCAATTTTATGTATTTTTGAAAATTTCACTTTTTTGTGAAAATATCCACTAAATGAGGGAATAATATGTGTGAGGGTACCCCAGGAGAGTTCCAAATGTGTGTGGGTAGAATATATATCCCACGGGGGTAAAATTGAAAAAAGTTGAAAAAATTTTTTTTTTGGACTTAGTGATTTTTCCGGCGTTTATCAGACTTTCAGATAGCGGAAATGTCAGTGAGCATTCCGATTTCAGTTCCAGAGCGATTCGCCCAATGAGTCCTTGATATTTCGTCGTTTTCAGCCAATTTTTCTGGATTTTTGAAAATTTCACTTTTTTGTGAAAATATCCACTAAATGAGGGAATAATATGTGTGAGGGTACCCCAGGAGAGTTCCAAATGTGTGTGGGTAGAATATTTATCCCACGGGGGTAAAATTGAGAAAAGTTGAAAACATTTTTTTTTGGACTTAGTGATTTTTCCGGCGTTTATCAGACTTTCAGATAGGGGAAATGTCAGTGAGCATTCCGATTTCAGTTCCAGAGCGATTCGCCCAATGAGTCCTTAATATTTCGTCGTTTTCAGCCAATTTTTCTGGATTTTTGAAAATTTCACTTTTTTGTGAAAATATCCACTAAATGAGGGAATAATATGTGTGAGGGTACCCCAGGAGCGTTCCAAATGTGTGTGGGTAGAATATATATCCCACGGGAGTAAAATTGAAAAAAGTTTAAAAAAAATTTTTTGGGACTTAGTCATTTTTCCGGCGTTTATCAGACTTTCAGATAGGGGAAATGTCAGTGAGCATTCCGATTTCAGTTCCAGAGCGATTCGCCCAATGAGTCCTTAATATTTCGTCGTTTTCAGCCAATTTTTCTGGATTTTTGAAAATTTCACTTTTTTGTGAAAATATCCACTAAATGAGGGAATAATATGTGTGAGGGTACCCCAGGAGAGTTCCAAATGTGTGTGGGTAGAATATATATCCAACGGGGGTAAAATTGAAAAAAGTTGAAAACATTTTTTTTTGTACTTAGTCATTTTTCCGGCATTTATCAGACTTTCAGATAGGGGAAATGTCAGTGAGCATTCCGATTTCAGTTACAGAGCGATTCGCCCAATGAGTCCTTGATTTTTAGTCGTTTTCAGCCAATTTTCTGTATTTTTGAAAATTTCACTTTTTTGTGAAAATATCCACTGAATGAGGGAATAATATGTGTGAGGGTACCCCAGGAGAGTTCCAAATGTGTGTGGGTAGAATATATATCCCACGGGGGTAAAATTGGAAAAAGTTGAAAAAATTTTTTTTTTGGACTTAGTCATTTTTCCGGCGTTTATCAGACTTTCAGATAGGGGAAATGTCAGTGAGCATTCCGATTTCAGTTCCAGAGCGATTCGCCCAATGAGTCCTTGATATTTCGTCGTTTTCAGGTAATTTTTCTAGATTTTTGAAAATTTCACTTTTTTGTGAAAATATCCACTAAATGAGGGAATAATATGTGTGAGGGTACCCCAGGAGAGTTCCAAATGTGTGTGGGTAGAATATATATCCCACGGGAGTAAAATTGAAAAAAGTTTAAAAAATTTTTTTTGGGACTTAGTCATTTTTCCGGCGTTTATCAGACTTTCAGATAGGGGAAATGTCAGTGAGCATTCCGATTTCAGTTCCAGAGCGATTCGCCCAATGAGTCCTTAATATTTCGTCGTTTTCAGCCAATTTTTCTGGATTTTTGAAAATTTCACTTTTTTGTGAAAATATCCACTAAATGAGGGAATAATATGTGTGAGAGTACCCCAGGAGAGTTCCAAATGTGTGTGGGTAGAATATATATCCCACGGGGGTAAAATTGAAAAAAGTTAAAAAAAATTTTTTTTTGGACTTAGTCATTTTTCGGTGTTTATCAGACTTTCAGATAGGGGAAATGTCAGTGAGCATTCCGATTTCAGTTCCAGAGCGATTCGCCCAATGAGTCCTTAATATTTCGTCATTTTCAGCCAATTTTTCTGGATTTTTGAAAATTTCACTTTTTTGTCTAAATATCCACTAAATGAGGGAATAATATGTGTGAGGGTAACCCAGGAGAGTCCCAAATGTGTGTGGGTAGAATATTTATCCCACGGGGGTAAAATTGAGAAAAGTTGAAAACATTTTTTTTGGACTTAGTCATTTTTCCGGCATTTATCAGACTTTCAGATAGGGGAAATGTCAGTGAGCGTTCCGATTTCAGTTCCAGAGCGATTCGCCCAATGAGTCCTTGATTTTTAGTCGTTTTCAGCCAATTTTATGTATTTTTGAAAATTTCACTTTTTTGTGAAAATATCCACTAAATGAGGGAATAATATGTGTGAGGGTACCCCAGGAGAGTTCCAAATGTGTGTGGGTAGAATATATATCCCACGGGGGTAAAATTTAAAAAAGTTGAAAACATTTTTTTTGGACTTAGTCATTTTTCCGGCGTTTATCAGACTTTCAGATAGGGGAAATGTCAGTGAGCATTCCGATTTCAGTTCCAGAGCGATTCGCCCAATGAGTCCTTGATTTTTAGTCGTTTTCAGCCAATTTTCTGGATTTTTGAAAATTTAACTTTTTTGTGAAAATATCCACTAAATGAGGGAATAATATGTGTGAGGGTACCCCAGGAGCGTTCCAAATGTGTGTGGGTAGAATATATATCCCACGGGAGTAAAATTGAAAAAAGTTTAAAAAAAATTTTTTGGGACTTAGTCATTTTTCCGGCGTTTATCAGACTTTCAGATAGGGGAAATGTCAGTGAGCATTCCGATTTCAGTTCCAGAGCGATTCGCCCAATGAGTCCTTAATATTTCGTCGTTTTCAGCCAATTTTTCTGGATTTTTGAAAATTTCACTTTTTTGTGAAAATATCCACTAAATGAGGGAATAATATGTGTGAGGGTACCCCAGGAGAGTTCCAAATGTGTGTGGGTAGAATATATATCCCACGGGGGTAAAATTGAAAAAAGTTGAAAACATTTTTTTTTGGACTTAGTCATTTTTCCGGCATTTATCAGACTTTCAGATAGGGGAAATGTCGGTGAACGTTCCGCTTTCAGTTCCAGAGCGATTCGCCCAATGATTCCTTGATTTTTAGTCGTTTTCAGCCAATTTTCTGTATTTTTGAAAATTTCACTTTTTTGTGAAAATATCCACTAAATGAGGGAATAATATGTGTGAGGGTACCCCAGGAGAGTTCCAAATGTGTGTGGGTAGAATATATATCCCACGGGGGTAAAATTGAAAAAAGTTGAAAAAATTTTTTTTTTGGACTTAGTCATTTTTCCGGCGTTTATCAGACTTTCAGATAGGGGAAATGTCAGTGAGCATTCCGATTTCAGTTCCAGAGCGATTCGCCCAATGAGTCCTTGATATTTCGTCGTTTTCAGCCAATTTTTCTGGATTTTTGAAAATTTCACTTTTTTGTGAAAATATCCACTAAATGAGGGAATAATATGTGTGAGGGTACCCCAGGAGAGTTCCAAATGTGTGTGGGTAGAATATATATCCCACGGGGGTAAAATTGAAAAAAGTTGAAAACATTTTTTTTTGGACTTAGTCATTTTTCCGGCGTTTATCAGACTTTCAGATAGGGGAAATGTCAGTGAGCATTCCGATTTCAGTTCCAGAGCGATTCGCCCAATGAGTCCTTAATATTTCGTCGTTTTCAGCCAATTTTTCTGGATTTTTGAAAATTTCACTTTTTTGTCTAAATATCCACTAAATGAGGGAATAATATGTGTGAGGGTACCCCAGGAGAGTTCCAAATGTGTGTGGGTAGAATATTTATCCCACAGGGGTAAAATTGAGAAAAGTTGAAAACATTTTTTTTGGACTTAGTCATTTTTCCGGCATTTATCAGACTTTCAGATAGGGGAAATATCAGTGAGCGTTCCGATTTCAGTTCCAGAGCGATTCGCCCAATGAGTCCTTGATTTTTAGTCGTTTTCAGCCAATTTTCTGTATTTTTGAACATTTCACTTTTTTGTGAAAATATCCACTAAATGAGGGAATAATATGTGTGAGGGTACCCCAGGAGAGTTCCAAATGTGTGTGGGTAGAATATATATCCCAGGGGGGTAAAATTGAAAAAAGTTGAAAAATTTTTTTTTTTGGACTTAGTCATTTTTCCGGCGTTTATCAGACTTTCAGATAGGGGAAATGTCAGTGAGCATTCCGATTTCAGTTCCAGAGCGATTCGCCCAATGAGTCCTTGATTTTTAGTCGTTTTCAGCCAATTTTCTGGATTTTTGAAAATTTAACTTTTTTGTGAAAATATCCACTAAATGAGGGAATAATATGTGTGAGGGTACCCCAGGAGCGTTCCAAATGTGTGTGGGTAGAATATATATCCCACGGGAGTAAAATTGAAAAAAGTTTAAAAAAAATTTTTTGGGACTTAGTCATTTTTCCGGCGTTTATCAGACTTTCAGATAGGGGAAATGTCAGTGAGCATTCCGATTTCAGTTCCAGAGCGATTCGCCCAATGAGTCCTTAATATTTCGTCGTTTTCAGCCAATTTTTCTGGATTTTTGAAAATTTCACTTTTTTGTCTAAATATCCACTAAATGAGGGAATAATATGTGTGAGGGTACCCCAGGAGAGTTCCAAATGTGTGTGGGTAGAATATTTATCCCACGGGGGTAAAATTGAGAAAAGTTGAAAACATTTTTTTTGGACTTAGTCATTTTTACGGCATTTATCAGACTTTCAGATAGGGGAAATGTCAGTGAGCGTTCCGATTTCAGTTCCAGAGCGATTCGCCCAATGAGTCCTTAATTTTTAGTCGTTTTCAGCCAATTTTATGTATTTTTGAAAATTTCACTTTTTTGTGAAAATATCCACTAAATGAGGGAATAATATGTGTGAGGGTACCCCAGGAGAGTTCCAAATGTGTGTGGGTAGAATATATATCCCACGGGGGTAAAATTGAAAAAAGTTGAAAAAAATTTTTTTTTTGGACTTAGTGATTTTTCCGGCGTTTATCAGACTTTCAGATAGCGGAAATGTCAGTGAGCATTCCGATTTCAGTTCCAGAGCGATTCGCCCAATGAGTCCTTGATATTTCGTCGTTTTCAGCCAATTTTTCTGGATTTTTGAAAATTTCACTTTTTTGTGAAAATATCCACTAAATGAGGGAATAATATGTGTGAGGGTACCCCAGGAGAGTTCCAAATGTGTGTGGGTAGAATATTTATCCCACGGGGGTAAAATTGAGAAAAGTTGAAAACATTTTTTTTTGGACTTAGTGATTTTTCCGGCGTTTATCAGACTTTCAGATAGGGGAAATGTCAGTGAGCATTCCGATTTCAGTTCCAGAGCGATTCGCCCAATGAGTCCTTAATATTTCGTCGTTTTCAGCCAATTTTTCTGGATTTTTGAAAATTTCACTTTTTTGTGAAAATATCCACTAAATGAGGGAATAATATGTGTGAGGGTACCCCAGGAGCGTTCCAAATGTGTGTGGGTAGAATATATATCCCACGGGAGTAAAATTGAAAAAAGTTTAAAAAAAATTTTTTGGGACTTAGTCATTTTTCCGGCGTTTATGAGACTTTCAGATAGGGGAAATGTCAGTGAGCATTCCGATTTCAGTTCCAGAGCGATTCGCCCAATGAGTCCTTAATATTTCGTCGTTTTCAGCCAATTTTTCTGGATTTTTGAAAATTTCACTTTTTTGTCTAAATATCCACTAAATGAGGGAATAATATGTGTGAGGGTACCCCAGGAGAGTTCCAAATGTGTGTGGGTAGAATATTTATCCCACGGGGGTAAAATTGAGAAAAGTTGAAAACATTTTTTTTGGACTTAGTCATTTTTACGGCATTTATCAGACTTTCAGATAGGGGAAATGTCAGTGAGCGTTCCGATTTCAGTTC